>NC_057862.1:29420000-31820000 GCF_019393635.1 Dromiciops gliroides | reverse complement strand
CCCCCCCCGCCCCCCTTGCACCGGGTCACAAATCCAAGGTGGGATCTGATCTCAGTCCTTCTCAACTCCCAAGAAAGAAGTTAGCCCCTGCTTGTCTTGGAGCTCACACTCTAATGGGGGAAGCAATGTGCAAACACAGATATATAACAGGATAAACTGAAGAAAATGCTCAATTTCTGAGGTGAAGTGAAAATGAAGATGGACTTTTTTTTCCCCTATCCAAGCTTATGGATTCCCCTTCCCCCAAGTTAAGAACTCCTGCTCTTTTTTTTTTTTAAGTGAGGCAATTGGGGTTAAGTGACTTACCCAGGGTCACACAGCTAGTTAAGTGTTAAGTGTCTGAGGCCGGATTTGAACTCAGGTCCTCCTGACTCCAGGGCTGGTGCTCTATCCACTGCGCCATCTAGCTGCCCCACTCCTGCTCTTTTTAAAGCCATAAATGAATGGCCAATCTGCACCGGCATTGTTGGAGGCAGTTTTTATGTCAAGCTCATGAAACCACAGGCCCAGAATCTGCCCCCAAAAAGTCAGCACCCTTAGCACTCCTGTCAGGAGACCCGTGTTCAAGCCCTGCTATTTACCAGCTATGTGGACTTCGGCACATGGCCAAGCTGCCCAAGTTCTGAGCCCAAGGTCCTTCCTCTGAGGCATGGGGATGCTAATATTTGCAGGCCCTCCCTTCACTAGGCAGGTAAAGGAGGCAGTGATAATACAATGAGGTAATAACAAGAGAAACACAGGATGGTAGTAAGGCAAATCCTTGTAGGCCTCAAAACTCTATAAAAATGTTAGATCAATGTAAAAAAGTAGAGTTCAGTAAGGACCCCTTCCCTTTATAAGTTGACATGAAATATAGCCATCAATCTCAGTGTTTCTCTGCCAGGGTTCAGTTTAATTAATAGCCTTTCTAGCACAGAGTATTAAAAATCTCTTTCATTCTCTAACTTGGTTGCCAAAAGCTGAATAAGAGCCTTGGGTACCATCCCATAAGTTTTAAACAAGCTCATTACTATGTGGGTTCAAGTTACATTGAAATTGAGAGCACCCCAAGGACCCCTGTCGGCCTTTTAGAGCAGCTGTGGTCTCAATCTGTGCCTAGCCTTTTTGATAAGCGTCTCCAAATTTGGCCAGGCTCTGCAAGGCAGAGCCATGAAGTCCAGTCTCCTCACACCTAGGCTCTAGGCCTTAGGCCAGGCAGGACCTACCACAGCATGGGCCCCACATGCCCCTCCTGGATTAACAGCACCATTTAAATAAAAGTGCTCATTGTCCCAGGAACAGCCTCCTAACCTAACCTGTGGTAAAGTCAGCCCATCTCTACATTACAAACATTCACAGCTCCCATCCAAGACGCACCACTGACCAAATCCCCGACAGCTAAGAAAGGAGACCAGGCTTCTTGAGAATACAGCTATTTTTAATCATTCAAATAGCAGCTCAATATTGGTTTCAAATTCTTTATTATACATGGTTGCACAATTTGAGGCTGGTTAAATACAATCAGTTTTCAAAATCTTTTCAGTTTCTAGATTACTACATGCAAGTGACCATGAAAATATTTGGCATTTAAATTTTTGTTTTAAATTTCTGAACAGGCACTTACATGAGGAAAAAAAAAATCCATCTGTTTTTACCCCCAGACATCCACACTGAAAAGAGGTGTTCCCAAAGCACAGGAACCCAGAGAGCATCTTCTGCAGTAAGAGGTGGTGGTCAGCATGCCACCGGAGGAAAGCAGTTGTCAGACAGCAGGACCGGGGACTGAGTGCGGTCCACCGACCAGGCTTGCACGGACATTGGTCAAAAGTCTCAGTTGGTTCGTGAACCGTAAGTGCAGGTGGCTTCTGTGGCTCAGACAAAACCAGCGCTTCTGCCACATAGACATGCATGGACACATCGGAAACAGAACCCAGGTCACAGCTGCGCAACCTTCCAGCGTCTGAACCAAGGAGGACTTAAACTCAACGTTAAACAAAATTAAGACAAGGACAGTATATGTGTTTCCTAGAGGTTAGTTGCTTGTAAATTCTGAGTTTTGGCTGGCCAGAGCTGCCGCTTAACATAAGTATGCTTAACCAGATACAGACTGGAGATGTCCACCCAACCCAACAATCAAGAGGTGAATAAGAATTAGCCTTTTCTGCACACACAGCCAAATTTTCCCTAAAACTTCAAACTATCTGTGGGGGAAAAATGTTATGTGAAATTAGAATTTTTAAAACACAAAAAACACACTGCAGAAAAACTACTGTGGCGCTGATGCAAGAGTTAAACGGACTAACAGCAAAAAAGAAATCCTGGAAGTAAGTGGCAGTCACCCCATCCGGCTACAGATCTCTCATGTGAAAGGTCGGAAGAAGTTCCCAGTGTAGAAACATGCCACGGGACTGGAAGACTCAGGACAAAAGCAGTGCCTGAATCCCTCTAACACCCACAAGACTGAACAGAAATGCTCAGGGAACATTATGCCTAGAGGATGGCTGCCAAGCAGGGTGGCCCCCACAGCCTCACAGCCACCCAGAGTCTCTCTTATCACTTGAATACCCAAGCCTCGTGTTCTGCAGAGAATGAGAGGGAAATCAATGACATGGAGATGGGGCAGGAAGAGTCATAATCTATATCCTCGAGAAAGAAAACAAAATTACAAAATGTCAAGCCTACACACATGGAGATTTTTAATTTTTAAGCTTATGCATATCTGAGTGCATATGATCAACTCAAAGTATGAAGTTTAAAAAAAAAAAAAGAGGAGAGAGAGACGGCAGCTTGAGAAAGTTCCAGTGTTTCAGAGAAAGCACTTTGTTTTTAACAGGCTGTACACCTTGGAGACTGGTTAGTAGTGCCGCAAAACAGGTGAGCGTGGTCGGAGAGGGGCCAGGCGAGGCCATAGGCCTTGTCCTGTGCAGGCTTTGACCACTGGAGCCCCCAGCCTCCCCTTCCCCGCTCCCTGCTCTTCTTCCCTTCACATTTCTGGCTGCTCGGCAGATGCCTGCGGCTCTGGAGGCTCGAAGCGCTGGTGAAAGTTTGTCCTCGGCTTCCTTAGCTTTTCAGGGGCTTTTCTCCATAAGATGATCTCCTGGTAAAACAAATGGTAGAATGTGGAACACATGAGCCATTTGTGGGTGTGACTGTATTTGAGTTTTATGTGGGTGTCTTGGACTTTCTACTTCAATCGACAAACATTTATGAAGCAACTACTATGTGCCAGGCAATGTACAAAGCGCTGAGGAAACAAAAACCCAGAATCAAACAATCCCTACTCTCTGGGAGTTATACTCTAAAGGGAGCCAACAGGACAGAGATAGTCTATAAAGAGCCCAAATGTCAAGGAATAAATGTAAAGCAGTTTAGGAGGGAGGGCGCTGGCATGTGGGGGAGCAGTGGCCCATCAGATCTACAGAAGAGACTGAGTGCATTCCAATCATGAGGATGGAAAACACAAAGGCCCAGAGACAGGAGCCGGAATGATTCATGCAAGGAGCAAAAAGAAAGCCAGTCTGGAGGGACCGTAGCATGTGAGAGCAGCAGGGGTGTCCAAGGGGGCTGGGGCCATTCTGTGAAGGCCTCAAAAGCATAATGGGGGTTTATAACTGATCTCAGAGCTAGTAGGGAGACCCTGGAGCTGAATGAGGAGGGGAATGATGGGGTCAGAACTGTGCTTAAGGAAAATCTCTTTGACTGCTGTACAGAGGACAGGCAAGAGCAGGGAGAGACCTGAGGTGGGGAAGATCAAGGAGAAAATACAGCTACAGCCCAGACAAGGAGTGAGTGCTGAAGGCCTGAGCCGGGCTGGGGGTGCTCATAGGAGAAGAGTTTGGATCACAGAGATGCTGTGGACACCGAAATGGAAAGATTGGTCACCTAAGTGAATACATGGACTGAGGAAGAATGAAAAGACAAGGACAAGCCCAAGGTTATGAGCCTGGGGGACAGAATGAAGTTGGTTTGGGGGAAAAGTTAATGGGTTTTGTTCTGGACATAGCAAGGCCAAGATGTCTCCTGGCCATCCCAACTTGAAATGTCCAAAAAGCAGCTCAGCCTGTATAACAGATCGGATAGTCAGACATCTGCAGAAGGAAGATAATTAAACCCAAGAGAGCAGATGGCATCCTGAGAAGATGGTCTGGCCAAGAAAAGGTTCTTCTTCTTTTTAAAAGGGGTTGGGGGCGGGGGGAGACTCAAGTCAAAAGGGGAAAGAGCCAGTAGTTAGGGAAGGGATTGAAGATTAGCTGGGGAGGGAGCTGATTGAGGAGAAAATTTGCCAGAAGAGAGGAAAGGGATGTCCTCTTTAATACCAATCCATCTATGAGCTTAAATTTGTCTAAAACAAAACCAAAGTCTCCCCAAATATCAACATGCTGATGCCAGGAAGGAAAGTTAATAGAAATACCACTCTTTTTCGTCCTTCTCACAAAACCATGGGGGCATTTTTTTTTTACTTCTTCCTACCTCTTGCCTCCATATCCAATCTATCACCAACCCTTGTCAATTCTTCCTCTGAAATAACTGTCCCTTCCCAAACATCCTATTCCAACATCTATCATGTGTCCGAGGCTCTGCAGAATTGCAGAATCCTAATAAACTCCCCACTGCAGTCTTCTTGCCCACAGGGCCCTGTTGACCCTGCATACAATGTTAGTTTTCCCAAACGTGTCTTTGTCACATCAGTCTCTCAGAAACCTTCACTGGCTCCACAATGCCCAGAATAAAGACACTAAAACTTCCTTTGCACGGCCTTCATGTTAGCAGGAAGTTTGATCCCAGAGAATACCCGAGAAAAACGACTTCCCCCTCTTTTCTTTGCAGAAGCCTTCAACATACTGTGGTTGTGTAACGTTGTATGTACTGTCAACTCAGCTGACATCCTGGTTTATTTTACCGGATAAAAAAGGGAGGAGATACCCAGAAAGGAAAGTGACAGATAATCAAGTGAAACCATTTTTTTTTTAAAAACCACACCCACCATGGCCCTCCACAGGTTGGCCCTGACCTGCCTTTGCAGCATTCTTTCTCACCACTCCCCTATACAAACCCTCCACTTCAGTCAATCTGGCTTCCTCAGGATCCCCTGAAATTACCCACACTTTCTTACCTTCCAGCCTCTTCCCTCCTGTGAATCCTGCCATATCCTTCAAGGGATGAAATCCTACCTCATCAATAAAACCTCTCTGATTATATGCTGGCCTAGGTGATTTGAGTGGCAGATTCTGCTCAAAGTGTTTTCAGCAGCTTTGCTTCATGGATGGATGATACCTGTGCCTCTCTAAATGATGTGGACATGGCATGCATGGCCCCCCGGGTGGCTCTGCTCGCCTTACTCTCGCCTGCCTCCAATGAGGGTGAGATCGCACCTACAAAGTGGCCAAGAACAAGACACCAGCGGGCAGCGAGCCATACCTGCTGTTTGAAGTACCGTCTGTCTTCCTCATCCACGAGGACTAGGTTCAAAAAATATCGTACTGAGAATTTCTTGTTCACATCTCTCATTGTCGGAGTTGGGTCATATCCCGCCAGAAAGAGTCTTATGGGGATTGATTCACCTTAAGAAAAAGATAATTATTTTTGTTAGAGGAAAACAATCCTGAAATGTCACTAGACAAAGCCATGTGTCACCAGGACTGCCCTCGCTGACGATTCTGGTGATACCTCTCACAATACTAGCACACAAGTGAAGCACTTTGTACTGAGACTGTTCTTATCAATTAAATATATTTTAAACATTAGGACCAAATGTGTCACTTTATTGATTTCAAGGTTTCACTGAGCCTAATTATAAAGAACCAGGAGAGAAGAGCAGAGCAGCATCAGCTCCAGCAGGAAGGGGTGTTGTCCTCACTCCACTTCAAAGTTATACTTTCCTTGAAAAAGCCCGCGAAACCCCCACTTTTCTCAGGCACTGCTGCCACAGTCAGAAGCACCAAAGATAACGGAGGAAAATGGGATCACTCATTGTTGTTTAACACACTGCTCCAGCTCAGCCACTAATTAGAGCACTAATGCTGGTAAGTGCCAGCCTCACCGTGTGAGCTCAGACAGGCAACATTGCCAGACTGGCTGCAGGGAGCCTTGGCCATCCCTGGTAGTGGAGCCTCAACTTGACTGAAGCAGTTAGTGAAGTGTGTTACAGCTCGGAAAGGTGACCAAGATGACCCATCATGACAGGCTGAGCAAGGGGAAACACCTCACCATGGCTGATCAACCAACCATGGAAAAGAAGCGCCCTTCTTAAGGAATCTCCACCTCTGTCTGCCCTTGAGTCCTACAGCCTGCTCTGATATCTCTGGCTGGGACCTGTGGCTGACCAGGACATCTGCAGACTTGTCTCATCACCTCAGTCTGCTTAAGGAACCTCCAGGGCGAGGGGCGGGGGTGATCTTAGTCATTTTCTATTCCCCAAATGCCTACTATAAGGCCTTGCACATAGCTACCTAAGCAAGACTAGTAAGCAGAATACCCACCCTGCACAGTGCCAAGCCTCATCTTCCCAGGGAAGATTATCTTACAGACAGGGAGAGGAATTAGATCCCAACACAGGGCTGGCTCTCAGCAGATCTGTGCCAATGGATTTTATGTAAGAACAAAAATTACTTCAAAATCCAGGTTTGAAGTAGAAAGTAAACAAATATTTTCCGGCTAAAGTCATCACTACTCCTTGTAGTGAAGTTTGTGACCAAGCGTAAATGAAGAGAAAGGGAAGCAAGTTACCTTTGACTGGTGCCCCATCCATGATTTCATACTTGGCGATGGTCTCTGTTTCTGTCGTGGTGCTGGGTCCTGGTCACACAATTGCAATGGCATTAATTGGAACATCCCCAGAACACCATGTCTCCTGCCTCACATGTTTCCATTTGCTTTGATTAATTCTGGCAAGTCAGCAATCTCACTCTAGGAGGGCCCAGCCCCTCTTGGACAATAACCGTGTATGGCCTGCAATTAAGAAGCTCCTTTCTTCCCAAGAGTGCTACAGCTACCATGAGCATTTCTTATCGCTATGCAAGCAGACATAATTCATAAAAGAAATGATAAGAACCATTCTAAAATTTCCCCTTCTACACACAAAGCTCTTATCTCAGATTTCCAATGAGATACCAACTGTGGCATAGGAAAATTGTCCTGCTGCAGACTGAACACTCAGTTCCCTTTGATTTATGCCATCTTCTCCATCCCACTTTCCTATCCCTCCAAAAAAGTGAGTCTCTGAACCTTGAAATTACACTATAAGGACCAAGTTTTACAAAACTAGAGATGGGAGCTGAGCAGCATAAAATTCAATTCTAATGTTTGACCTTAAATCAAGACTTTTTCAAAGCAGGGAATGAGAGGCCACTGAGAACTGGAATGATAACTAGAGATCTTAAGGTCTTGAAAAATGTGACAGGGATGCCTCCCAATCTTTTTCAGCAGAAGGACAACAAACTAGAGAGGAGATAAACAACAAAGAACTTTATGACAATTGAAAATCAAAGGATGATTGGTGAATAGCTTACAGCCAGCAATGGAAGTGGCAAGGTCTAAAAGGAGGGGCCTGCCTTTGGTTCTTCTATTTTACACTCTGGGCTAAATCTGTGAAGATTTTAAACATTCACACTGAGACATTTTAATAGTACTCTAATCAGATCTAGCAGGACACTTGAGTGTTTTCAACTTACCAATTCCCGTGATCTCTTTCTTTATCAGCTGTAATTCCATATGCTGAATTTTTATTCTTACTAATAAGAAATAAATTTTTCCAACAATCACATCCTTTAAATGATACCTTTGGTGGAAAAAAAGAACATATTTTTATAATTAAGACATTAGGTTTAAGTGTAACAAGCTGTTTTTCTACATACATTCATCATTCCAATGAAGAATGGTTATGACATTTGGTTTTGACAAAATCCAGCTTGGAAATTTCAGTTATCATTGTTCTACAGCAAGTAAGACGATATGGTTAAATGTAGCCATATATTGAAACGCAGAGTACTCTAGACAGAGAGTAGCAAAGAAAACGCATTTCATTTCATCTCCAAGAGGACAACACTGATACTTATTTGCAAGGCTGCTTTAACAGAGGGCAGCATGGGTAACATGTTCGGGAAAGTGGACTTGGGAGTCAGCATAATCTCGTTTAAAACCCACCAGTTAGCCCTACTGGCTGGCTTGTGACCCTGGCCAGGTCACTCAGTCTCTATGTCTCATTCCCTCATCTATAAAGTGCAGGGGAGGCCTCAATGATCTTTACATTAGGGCGCTTGGTAATTTAAGAGGAATGTGGACCCCAGGTGGGAGTGTTTACTTAAATAACTGATAAAGCACCATGCTGGGAATGCCCAGCTGTTTAATCTCTGGGCTTTGGGAATATGGGTTTGTTTTGTTCAAAAAACAATCCTGGATCGGAAGCTCGGCTCCATTGAACTCTTTTCTTTCTACCTTCATCACTATTTTCCCTTCAAGCAATTCCAGTATCCCAAGCATGTGCAGGACTGAACTAAAACAGCACCTCTGGCCAGGTAAAGTACCAAGCCTCCTCTTGACTGTTGCTAAACAGTGAGATTTGATGCGACCAGTCTTTCTAGTCTCCCCCAACCAGTAAAGTGATTTGTTTCACACTCTGGGTAACTGACATGGACCCTGAAGCCATGGCTCAATGCTCTTTCTTTGAACTCTGCGGTGGCTTCATTTTCAGGAAAAGACACTCACTTGGATTTATTGTATTCAAACTCTATGTGTAGACAGTCTTCGATGCCCACTTCCATCTTGATGGAGTTGTTAACATCTGGGTAGGTGGCTAGCTGGTGAACAATGAGATCATACTCTTTTACCAAGTCTGACAGTCGTCTTACTATGGTCACTTTAAGAAAATACCTACAAAGCAAATGGGGAAAACAAGTTAAATTTCCTAGGATTCATTTTAATATTTCAAATCAAGAAAACCATTGACTGGAGTTCAGCCTTTATGCCCCTTTTTTGTTGGAATTATTTTAGACTAAAGCATCATTTTCCTAACAGAATTTCTAATTTGAGAATTTATCCAAAATGTGTTCATGGAATTACAGGACCCTCTCTGCAACCTACCCGGATCTCCCCTTAACTCAGGTTTCTGACATTTTGAATGAACCTGAGGAAGGAATAATTGTGAATAAAAAATGAAAAGGTTTAACATTTAAATCAGAAACAAAGTTGGGAAGTTAAAGCCCCAACAAAAGATGAACAATTCTTCATTTTATGGTGTCTCATAGGAGAGGAAGAACACAAAGAAATAAATCAGACAACAATATGAAACACCAAACTCTTGCCCATCAGCCATATCAGAAACACTGTAAAACAGGTGAAATGGAAAGTAAAGTAAGGACCCAAGAAATAGGTGGCTCTCCACCCTCCAAACTGTCTCAGGATGGCCCCAAAGGATGCTCCGTGATACAGCAAGCATGGCAGCTCCTCCCCAATCGCCAACTTTCCCTCTAAAACTGTCTTCACTCTACCCCTGCACAAATTCTTGGGCAATCAGTTCCATAAATTACTGGAAGCACAGCACAACACAGAGATCGCTGCTCTTAAGAGTCACAAGACCCCAATTTGAATGCTGGCCTTCCCATTTAATGCATCCGTGACCTTGGCCAAGTTGTTGTACTTCCATGGATCCCCATTCTCTTCTCCGTAAGATGCAGAGGTTGGACCAGATGACCTCGACTGCCCGAGTGGGCTCTCATAGGAGCTGACTCACTATGTAATGGCATACAACATCTGAGAAATCCTAAGACTTCCTTCCTTATGCTCCAAGGATGACAACTCAAGCCAAACCCCCCAAACTTTCCCAACCAAAGAGTTGGACTATAATTTGATATAGTGGGCGTGTGATTCTCAGTGCTCTCAGTGAGAACACGTTCCTGCTTCCCTAGAGCAGTACAGGGCCCTGTGTACAGGATATTCTATCAGGAAACACAATTCTGTTTTACTGCAGCAGAAAGAGAAGGATATGAAAAAGATTGGCCTTTGTATGAAGGTGAGCTCCGGTCTAAGATTCAGCCCAATTCCCGGTGTGATTGACATCCATACCTCAATCGGACATTGGCACCAATGTAGGATTCATAGGGCTTTTCAACCTGCATAAATTCAAAGTCATAACTTCTGCTTTGTGTCAGTTCTCCAGGTAAGGCCAATTCTTTCACTAGGTTTACAAATTCATGGGTATTACTCTTGTCATTGAAGAGCTCTAAGAAATTAAGAAAAACAGAAATCAACCAAATTATTCTGAATACCAACTTCATAAAGATTAGAAGTGCCACCTCCATTCAGTCTACTGGGCTTTTCCCCATCTAACAAAAACCTGAGTCAAATTCTTCCTTGCTATAATAGCTGCCTAACTAAAAAAAGTTATTCACGTTGCACAAATTTCAGTGACCAACACTATATAAAAATGCCTCCAGGGATCTCTTATTTTGATAGTGTGAAAACATTACCAGTAGTCATCAGAAGTTATCAAGGTCAAAAATGGTGTTATTCCAAGATGGATGCCCTTGATAAATCTATTAGATATCCAGTACTAAGAACAAGGTGACACTGAGGACAAAAATATAAATTTTCTCTTCTAGTAAAATGCTAAGCAGGAAGGAAAATAACCTCTAATTTTTATACATAAGAAATAAGAAAATAAAAGGCCTGTTACATTGCATACTTAGGACTTAGAATATGAGGGTCTTTACCGAGCCAAATTTCACAGAAGCCCTCTGTGCTGTCCTTTTCCCCAAGGCCAGGGGGATGTGGGTGTGTCTAGAGGATTCAGCACTGCTACAAATAAGACATTTGGAAGGGAAAACAGGCAGAAATAGTTTCAAGATAGAAAAGTTAAGACATTATTTTAGGACACAGCTTTTAAGAAATTTGGCTGATGCCAAAAGTTCTTCCTCTGAATTCTGCCTATAAGATTTTGTGTCGAGGGCAGCTAGGTGGCGGAGTGGATAAAGCACCAGCTCCGGACTCAGGAGGACCTGAGTTCAAATCCGGCCTCAGATACTTGACACATACTAGCTGTGTGACCCTGGGCAAGTCATTTAACCCTCATTGCCCTACCCACCCCCCCAAAAAAAGATTTTGTGTTGGGTGAGACTCTGGGTGATTCAGAGTCCAAGCCAACATGAGGTGATGAGCCCAAACAATGTGGGGAGCAAGTGTAAGGGGAGGCTGGTGACAAGCTTTATTAAGCTCCTCATTTCAATTTCAGTAACAAACCCAGAGTTAATCTAGACTCCTAAAACAAGGATTAAGAAGACTTGCTAGTCTTAAAATGTTACATAGCACATTTACAAACTGTCTTCTCTCTACAACATCAATTCTCAAATTCCATTGAGATAAGCATGAAGTCATTCACTTAAATTCCAACAAAAATCTTCCTTTCACTTTTGAATTGCCCAAAACAAAAACAAGCCAAAGATAATGTTTTAAAAACTCACCAATTTGGCCGACAAATTCAATTCGAATTCCTTGGTGTTCTAGCCTCTTTCCAGGTTGCTTAAAGGCTAGGTTTACCTGCCAAGACATAATGTTTTAATAAACATTAAGGGAATGCCATCACAACAAACTTTGGGGGCAAGTCCATATTGATTTTCATTTTGTTTAATACCATATTCAAGTCTGTGTCTAGAGCATTTCATGCCTATTCATAATATGTAACTAGGTATTTTCAGGAATACAATTTCCTTTGCATTACCAACCATCTCTCTCCTTCCCTCCTGTCTCAGAGAAAGAGGAGATGACCCCTGTAGCCCTTGGCCAAAAGAAGTAATTAAACACTCTGATTTAAAGGCTTCCACCTAATCTATACTTGGAGAAGTAATAGTGACTTCCTCATCCACTCCGGTAATTTGTTGTTGCTGTTGTTGTTGTTAGGCAGAATTTGCTACACTGAACCAATACACAAAATACATTCGCTTCTCTAACAAATCAAAGAAAGAGCTCATCCCTTGGCACAGTATTTATGAAAGGCCTTATACAGAATTAGGGATTTGGAGCTAGAAGGGGTCTCAGAGGTCACCTAATGAAATCCCCTAATTTTACAGAAGAAATGAAGGCGCAGTGGTAGCATGACTTGCCCAAGGTCACACGGGATAAATGGCAGAGGCCACATTTGAACCCAGGATCCACTGCTCTCTAACATACACACTATCCTTGGGATTCATGCAGGGAGAAAGGTCCTTCTGGAAGGTATGTTTAGGACAAACACATAATACCAAATTCTGCAGAAGGCTGTCAGTCCCCCCTCCCCAGCCAATAAG
Source organism: Dromiciops gliroides (assembly GCF_019393635.1). NCBI lineage: Eukaryota > Metazoa > Chordata > Mammalia > Microbiotheria > Microbiotheriidae > Dromiciops > Dromiciops gliroides. Next base: position 31,807,746 of record NC_057862.1, on the reverse strand, counting down.
CTCCTGTGGCTCCTAATTACCCTATGATTGATGCTTCCCACCTGGGCCCCTCCCTTTGCAGTCTTCTGACACCTTACTCACCCCTGCCTCCTCTCAGCACAGTGACCCTGGCCCCCTGCTTGTTCATCAGCCCTTCTGCTCTACCTTTCAGCCCTGAGCATTTTCACGGGCTGCCCCCATGTCTAGAGCACTTTCCTCCCTCCCCATCTCTGCTTCTGCCTTCCTTCAGGCCTCAGTTAAAGGCCCACTTTCTGCTAGAAGCTCTTCCCAATCCGCAGTCTTGGTGACTTGGCTGTGAGACCACCTCTCATTTATCCTGCACGTAGCTTGTTTTTATGTAGTTTTTGTTATCTCGTCTGCCTTGGGAGACAGTGACTCCTCAAGGGCAGAGGCCTTCCTGTACCTTCTCTGCCTCCCCAGCACAGTGTCCAGCACATAGTAGGCACCTGATAAATGCCTGACTCACTGATGCTTCAGGATCTCCAAACTCAGGTTCAAATCGTTACCCAAAAAGCACTACCCCCAATCATACTAACAAAGGAGTCCATAAAATTCCTCCTGGCTTTGGTGAAGAGCGAAACTCCATCATGACTAACTGCCCATGTCTCATCTGGAACCCAATCCTCTGGGCCACTCAAAGTCACTGACAATGACTGACAGAATAGAAACCATCTTCAAAAGCAGACATGCTCCAAATCGCTGAGAAGGGAAATACAATTAACTAAAAGAACTCAGTGGTTTTCCTCACGCCATGCCCTGAACATTAGCCAAGACGATCCAACAAAAGGTGGAAGGGCTGAGAGAAGGTGAGCACACAACCCCCTGCCAGGGGCTGTGAACTGGTCCAAATGTTCTAGAAAGCTACTGGGAACCTAACGAACAAGTGCCACTCTTCACCCCACCCCCCTCTCAAAATAATATTTTTCCCCACCTGCATGCAAAAACAATTTCTAACATTTCATTTTTTAAAAAACTGGAGTTCCAAACTCCCTCTCTCCCTCCCTCCCTTCCCCCTTCCCTGAGGCTGTAAGCAATTTGATAATGTCATACACATACAGTCATGCAAAACATATTTCCGTATTAGTCATGTTGTGTTCACACGCCCTTTGACCAAGAGGGCCCACTCAGTGATACGGACCCCAGGAGGTCGAGAACAACGGTCTGACATGTGCCAAGACTTAGCAGGACACTGTGAGGCACCAAAGAACTGAAAATCAAACTTGTGCCCATCAACTGGAACACAGCTGAACAAACGCTGGCATGTGAATGGAACAGAGTATTATTGGTACAGTAAGAAATGATCAATCCTAGCAATCTGGAGACACATGGGAAGAGATGTATGGGCTGATGCAGAATGAGACAGCAGGTTCTGAAGAACAGCTCCGCCTAGAACAATGAAAATGAAAAGATCACTAATGGAGGAGGCTGAGTCCTGAGTCAATTAACAATCCAACTGTCCCGGAGAACAGAGAACGGAAAGGCAAAGACCCAGCTGGCTGAGGGGAGGTGGGGTGGGGGCACTGGGACTGCTGCTGCTTGTACCTCTTTGTTACAAGGGAAGTTTCAACGAAAGGATGGTATTCACAAGTGACTGTGAGGAAAAAAAAAAGATAAAGCATCAAAGTAAAGAATTTTAAAAGGAAATATCTAAGAACTAGTAAAGAGCCTAAAGAGAACCATACTCCTAAAAGATTCTTCATGAGTAGAAGTGGGACGATAGAAAGAGAAAACCCCGCTGAAGGTCTGGTTGTTCAACCTCCTGAGAATCCAGCCAACTCCCTTCCCTTCATCCTGTCCACCGGCTGTCAATGCCGTGCAGCCTGCTCTCTTCTGAAGAGAAGACCTGGCCTTCTCTGAGCCTCAGTGTTCTCATCTGTAAAGCTCTGTTGGTGCTTCTATAAGCTTGGCTTGAGGCTGGCTTCTGCAGGACCCTGGCCTCCTCTTCTGGCGAGGGAGACAAAAGGACTCCTCTGCCAGGCCTGAACGTCAGCACATCAAATGTTAGTTGGGCAGACTTCCGGCACCCTGGGCTTTCCTCTCTTCTCCTACTGGTTCTCAGCTTTTCTCATTTGATCTAGTTTCTATCCCCTTGACCACTCTGGCTGCTCTTCTGCAGGCCCCTCCTATTTCTTAAATGTGGGGTTGGGGGAGGGGGGTTAGAAAAGAAAATGAAGATTATTGACCCGATTTTGAGATTTTGCATATCTGTGCTCTGGCCATCTGTCCCCTGTCACCATAGATTAGAAGTCACCACACTTCTGAACACTAAGGTAACTTAGAGGATGGGAGGGTGGGGAGGAGGGGAGCCCCAAGAACCTGGCCAAGCAGAAACTATGTCTCAATCCCTCCATATAAAGGAAAAGAAAACACAAGGATTAACACAAATCCAGTGGAAATAAGGGGCAATGGACCCAGTTCTGAAGTCAGAGGACCTGGATTCAAATCCTGCTTCAGCAGCTTATATGACCTCGAGAAAGTCCCTTAAACTATAAAGGCCTCGATTTCTTCATCTGCAAAATAAGGGTATTGGACTAGATAACCTTTGAGACCCTTGTTCTATAAGCCACCCCCCCACACACACACAAATACACACTATTCTACCCTAAACAATTTAACCATATGACATGCTTAAAGAAGAGAAAGACTTCAAACATACTTCAAAAACCAAGCATTTAAAAACCTTTTACAGTCAACATGGAACTACAAATGCTAATGTTCTACAACCAGGCAGTGACTGAAATTCTAGTTCCATACAAAGAGTTTACCTTTCCTGAAACGGATTCACCATCATAGAAGAGATAATGTTTTTCTACTTTGCCATCATCAGTTTTCATTTCCGCCATCTTCCGTGACTCCCCATCATTAAGGACAACATCAATCTCACAGATGGGACCAAAAAAACCTCCAAGAAAACTCTGAAATGAAAGGAAAAGCATCCTGATTAGTAACAAATGAACACTGTTGTTTTAGCTTACTTTATGATTCAAATTGAACTAAGTTATCTACCACTTCCATTTACCACAGGAATTAAGGGAATTTATGCTGATAGTTTAAAAGAATTGTTAAGAAATAGAACTATAGTTAAATAAATCTGTAATAAAACAAAGATACTATAACAGATTTTTAAATACAATATCTATTTGTCAGTCATTTCTCATGGAGGGAACATCAGAGTTGTATGTTACTATATAAAGTAAATAAAACTATCTTGAGTAAGTAGGAGTAATTTCATTTTACTGGGTTAATTTTTAAAAAGATACTTACAGAGGCAATACGTTTATATATTTTATGACAATGTCAGAAATTGAAGTCCATGACATGTAGGTGTCAAAATACATTAGTTGGAAATGAAAACAACATTCGGGCTATAAACAGCATTTTTTATTTTTGGCCTTTGGTTGGGACTTAAACCCACACCCCTTGTCTGACAGTCTATAGATATTCTTTAAAAAAAGTGGTAAAGGATATTTTGTCCTAATAATAGAAAAATCAATGAACTGTACGTAGAAACAATCATCAAGAGGAATTCTTCATAGGAAGTAACTACAGTACGGAGGGAAAAGTCTGGGGTTGGGAGACAGGAAATCTGCATTCTAGTCTCAGAAACTAGTTATGTGACCTGATGCAAGTCACCTGTTTCCTCATCTACCCTTATCCGCTCTCATAAAAGATGTGTGAGCAAAGTTGGCAGAAAGGCACTTCTATGGCAAAGCAGGTAAGAATCAAAAAGGACCAAGGCTGGTCTCACTGCATTATTTCTGCCTGTATACTTCGAGTACACCGATGACAAGGTTTCCCTGTATTTTACAAGATACCTCAACCCTAGCTGATAGCATTGTGCTCAAATAATGAGCAAGCTCTATCATCACGTGGAAACCTGAAGGTCAATTCCAGGAGGTAGATTCTAGGAGGCAAGTGGCCAGAATTCCACCAAAATTCTGTGATGCTAGCTAGCTAGCTCCTTTCTAGATAACATCTACATTCCAAGATAGTATTTTTTTTTAGTGAGGCAATTGGGGTTAAGTGACTTGCCCAGGGTCACACAGCTAGTAAGTGTTAAGTGTCTGAGGCCGGATTTGAACTCAGGTCCTCCTGACTCCAGGGCCGGTGGTGCTCTATCCACTGGGCCACCTAGCTGCCCCCAAGATAGTATTTTAAAGTTAGAAACCATATGTGAATTCTCATGAAAATTGTGCTTTGTTACCCAAGAACTAGAGAACTGATTTTGTTTAATAACTATTAACCAAAAAACATTTCTGGGGTTATAAAAAGCTCTCTCAGCTTCAAGAAGGAGACAATCTAAACAGGAAACCAGGACACATATGCATAAAAGTATAAGGCAACATCCAAGTGCCCCAAGAGTTCTCTCCCTCCATCAGACTGACCAATGAACTTGATTCAAACTCTGTTGTTATGTGGTTCAGAGGACCCCAAGATCACAGATTCGGAACCGAAAGTGACCCCAAGGGTCATAGAGTCCAATACTCTCTTTTTGCTAAAGAGAAACAGGCGTGGAGTGTGTTTAAATGGCTTGTCCCAAATCACACAGTGATGGGATTTCTACCCAGGTCATTACACCACCTACACAGACAGACACACACACTCTCACTCACTCACTTACTCACTCAAGTTCTCTCACTTTCTCCAGGGACATTCTGAAAGACTTCCAAGATGGTCTTCCGACATCCTCCAAAACCGTCTATCCAGATGGCAGTAGTTGTTCCTTTCACACTAATTTTACATATTCTCTTTAAATAAGTTTTCCTTCAAAAGCAACCTCTAATAAACTGTTCATTTACTGACCAAATTAATGCACAGATCTCGAAGTATTCTTCTATTTAAAATGCCGTACCTGTACTTTTTAGTATCTTGGCTTTGGTTAATGCAAGGGAAGCTGAGGTTACAATCACCTTTTCTTGAATAAACTTAAACTATCTTTACTAAATAAAGTTTCAGCTTATTGCTTGGGGGGAAAATAGATTTCCCCTGTTCTTAAGATTTATGGCTGATGTGTAGCTGGATTTATAATTTCAAAGTTCATTAAATACTCAATTAGCAAAACTAAAAAATCAAATTTACTGAAAATTAAACTATTCATGAATCAAGATGACACTTTACAAACTTCAAGAGTCTCACCAATTTTCTAATTAGTCAAGATATTGATACCAATATATCTCACCCCCACAATGTTCTTTCTGGAGGAATTTCCCCCAACCTCCTCAAATGTAAAATTCTAGAGCAGTCAAAACTCTGAAAAGAGACAACGTGATGAAAATGACCAGAGCCTTTGCTTGTACCCACCCCTATGCCAGGGACTCCCAATAGCGAACAACAAGGCTTCAGAGAATACATTTTAAATGTCAAGCCCTACAAGGAAGATAAGATGTAACAGTACTCTAAATTTAACATCTGCAAAATACCAAATGTTTCTGTTTGGATTTTCATTCTAATTCCAAAACATGCCCTGGACTGGGGGCACTGCAGAATTCAGTCTTGCTCAAAGAAATTGTTTGTTCCTAAGTCCGAATCCAAAAGTACAGATGGTACTGAAGACTTGGGTGTTAGGAGACTGAGATGTGATCTTCGTCATTTGGGTGATCCTTCCATATTTGTCAGTTGTGTGATGCTGGGCAAGGAACTAACTTCATCCTACTTACACTGCTTAGCTCGTAGCTTAGTTATCACAAAAGCACTTTGCAAACCTTACAAGTTTAAAACAACCTGGAAGTACCAAGCTCTCCTGATTCCAAGTCACTTGCTTTTCACATGTGCTGTGGTCCTTTGCCCACAGAGAGTTCTTAGAAGAGAAATTAAGAGGAAAAAAGAACCTAAAATTGATATCATTTCAAAGATCAGTCCTTGTTCTGGCCCATCCCCCCATAAGAAAGAGAGAAGCCCAGAGAGCTCTGAGATGAAAGATCAAAGGCAACATGTCTTTTTATGGAGCCCTGCCCAGAACTCCTCTCTAGATGCACCTTTCCAAAAGTAGGATCGTGGGATTCAGAGCTGGAAGGCACCTTCAAGTTCATTTTGTCTAACTCCGAGCAGAGCCAATGGACGGCCTGACTGACTCCATTTGCCTGGCAAAGTCTAATTTTGGTGGACAGATGAAGAACCAATCTCATCTCTCCTGAGATGTAAACAAGCTGTAAAAGAACAGATAAACAAAATGGTCTGGGCTGGTGAGGAATTGAGGAAGGAAACTGAGTGGAAACTGTATTTGCTAAAAGGACTCAGATGCTTTCGTGCAGGCCTATTAGAGGCTACCAGACCACTGCTGAAATTACAGAAGGCTATTTTGAGAGCCTATTTGAAGCTGGAAGAAACTAAACAAAGGCCACAGGCTCCACCAGCTCTTTCCAAGGAAGTACTGGGTCCTAGGCAAGTCTGTCAGCAGCAGAGGAGGCAGCTTTTAGAAGCAAGACCAGACTTGAAGGCAGAGTAACTCACATAGTAGATAAAAGGAGATCAGGGACAGGAAAGTACGGTGAACCAGTGAAGCTCTCAATCAACACCAAGGATTATTACAGAGTACCTGGCCAGGAGTCTCTTTTATAGCTCTCTTCCCTAACCTACACCCTACGCTGACTTCACTGACTACACCTTTCCAAACCTGCACCAACTTCACTGACTTCTGCACCTCACTGTGAGCACCACTATCCAGTACAATTTTACAGGGACCATCCAGTCTCGATTGTAGATTTCTGAACTTGTGAGTCCTCTGAACTCCATCCTATGGAAGATGACCATCAGGAAAACTCTCAAAGTCACAGAGTGGACCAGATTTACTTAGGAAAACAAAAACACTGATCTTGAGATTTTCAAAGTGGAGTTTTTAAAAGCAAGCTATCCGAAGTGATTTGAGGAGAAGGAAAGCCGGGCCAAAGAGAAGCACTTCACAATGGTAACAGTGTAAACAAAGTCAACAAGAAAAAGCAGTGGATAAAGCATCGGTCCTGGATTCAAGAGGATCTGAGTTCAAATCCAGCCTCAGCCACTTGACACTTACTAGCTGTGTGACCCTGGGCAAGTCACTTAACCCTCATTGCCCTGCCCAAAAAAAAAAAAAAAAAAGCAGCAACACCCTTGCAGATACACAGGGGCCAAGAGGTGCAGGGCAATGGTAAACTAATCCCTGCACTGAGACTTTTGGGACATCCCCTACAAGTCACCGTTAGAACCATCCTGCTTAAGGACAAATAGCAATCCAATGGTTCTTTCAGGAAATGACCCTTGTTAAGGGAAATGTATGTCAGATGTGTGTGTGCGCGCGCGCGTATTTTTTTGTTGTTTATTTAGCATTTTATTTTCCCCCAATTATATGTAAAAACAATTTTAACATCCATTTTTAAAACTGTGTTCCAAATCCTCTTCCTTCCTTACATGTGTATTTCTTGTATAAGAGCAAGATCATTTGATTATTTGAGCAAGTCATGTCCGACGCTTCCTGACCAAATTTGGGGTTTTCTTGGCAGATACTGGAGTGTTTTGCCGTTTCCTTCTCCATATCATTTGACAGATAAGGAAACTGAGGCAAACCAGGTGAAGTGACTTGCCCTGGGTCCCACAGCTAGTAAGAGTCTGAGGCCAGATCTGAGCTGAGGAAGAGGAGCCTTCCTGACTCCAAGCCTGCACTCTCTCCATCCTCTGCACCACCAAGCACGGCTATAGGGTTCCAGGCACTGGGATAAGCCCTTGTTGCCAATTAATTAATTGTGCTACTATTTTTATTTTATAGCCAGGCAAACTGAGGCAGACAGAGATGAAGTGACTTGCCCAGGAAGTGTCTGAGACAGGATTGGAATTGAAGTCTTCCTGACTCAAGGCCTGGCACTCTAGCCACTGCACCACTAACTGCCTCTAAAGCTTTTTTCTTAATAAATAAATTGAAAAGAAACTTAAAACTTTCAATCATTCTATTAAAAGTAATATTACAGGGGCAGCTAGGTGGCGCAGTGGATAAAGCACTGGCCCTGGATTCAGGAGGACCTGAGTTCAAATCCAGCCTCAGACACTTGACACTAGCTGTGTGACCGTGGGCAAGTCACTTAACCCTCATTGATTGGGGGGGGCCGGCCGGGAAGTAATAGCACAAACAAAACCCAACCTTCTACAGGAAGCCTTTCCCAATCCCCCTTAATTTGAGTGTGTTGCCTCTGTTGATAATTTCCAACTGAGTCTGTATATAATTGGTACACAGCAGTTTATTGTACACTGTCTCGCTCATTAGACTCTGAGCTCTCAGGGAGTAGGGACTACCTTTCTTTGCCTCGACAGCATTTAGCACAGTGCCTGGCACATAGTAGGTGCTTCGAAAAATGTTTACTGACTGTTGAACAGGATGAAAAGATGTAGAACTATTACAGAAAGGGCCTTCTCTCACACACACAAACAAGGAGAAAAAGCAGCAGCACATAGAGGCAGATGGATACAATGGGAAGCACTGACTCCAAAGGAAGAGAACTTGGATTCAGATTGCACCTCTGTGTAACATCCCTGGGCTTCAGCCACCTGCAGCTCTAAGTCTATGATTGTTCGAAATAGTTAAAACAGTGAACAATTAGGTTATCTTCGTTTTTACCGAAAAGCTCAAGTAATCACATCATGGACTGCGATTGTTTACACAAAATTAAGCTTTGAAAAAAATAATAAATCTAGTATGAACTTGAATTAACTAGCAGACCGGTTTTTAGGTCGTTTATGGTATCCTTTTTTGCAGCCTGCTGACACAAATGCCAAGACCCACGATAAGATAAGCCCAACTGAAGCTCAGCCTCACAGAGGCCGCTGACAAGACCCAACCTCGAAGCCCTGCCACAATCAAGCGGGCTTGCCCCTGGGAAGGCCATGGAGCATTTGATTTCTGTCTACCTTCTGAGCCATTTCCTCATTTCAGACTTGAGTGTACACAAGTGAGCAATGGAGACCTGTTTAGGAAAAGCAAACACCACACTATTCCCCACTCTCAAGCATGAGGTTTCTGCTTCCCATTTTTTAAATCTTTCCCTCCATTTCTTCAATTGTCAATCCCTCCCAGCTGGAAATGATTATGAAATGTCAAGAAATCTCAATATAATAAGGAAGCTGCAGTCAGAAAAATGGCACTTACTACCTGGGTGACCCCCGGCCATCTTACTTCATATCTCTGGACCTCAGTTTCCTCTACTGTTCCCAATGCCTGGACCGCACTCTTTCCTCACCTTTGCTTTTTTTTTAAAACCCTAGTTTCTCTCAAAGCTCTATTGGAGCAACACCTCCCCGGCCCCACCACCCCCCCGGCCCCCCATGAAAGGTCTTTCTCGATCCGATCCAATCCGATCTTCTGGCTGCTGGTGCCTTCCCCAAACAGCTTGGATTTATCTTGCAAATTATTGGACATACACAGGGTGTCCCAAAAGTCTTGGTGCAGTTTAACTACACCTCTCTTCCCTACGTATAGTCCCTTCTGTCTCTGTCTCCTCGGTGGTCAGCACAATGTCGGACACACAGTAGGTGCTCAAGGCACCCGCCTACCGGCTCCAAATCCTGGGGACCTGGGGTCCCTCCTCCCGCCCGCTCCCTCCCAGCCCCCGGAATCCTCTAAGAGCCACCTTCCGGAGCACCTTGCGGCTCGGAAGCCCCTAAGATGCCCCCCTAGCCAAGCCAAGCAGCAGCACTTATTAGTCGCCTACTGTGTGCCCGCACCGGCTCGGACAAAACCGCGGTCCCGGGTCGCTTCCAGCCCTGTCCCCTCGAAAGCCGGGGTTCCCACCCAGCCAAGAAGCATTAATGAGGCGCCCGCGGTGAGGCCCCCTCCCCGCCCCCGGGGCTACCTTGGGGGGGGCGGCGGCGGCGGCCAGGAGGGCCCGCAGGGACGGCGAGCCCGCGGGCAGCCAGGGGGCCCAGAAGCGGCCGGGGAAGGGCAGCGAAGGCCCCGCCATGGGCAACTCCGCGTCGGACTAAGCTCCGGCCGTTGGCCCCGCGCCCCGCGCCCGGCCGCGGCGTTCACTCACCATGGTCAGCCCCGCCGCCGCTCCGCACGCGCGCCCCGCACGGAAACCCCAAGCCCCGGCTCCCTCCGCCCAGCGGCGCCCCCGTCATGTGACCGCCGGCCGCCCCCTGCGAGCACGTGACCCCTCCGGGGAGGGTGGTGCGGGGCGGGGCCTAGGGCTCCCCCTCCCGCGGACGGGGGCGTGGCCGGGACCCGGGCTGACGTCCTCAGGGCTGGGGGCGGGGCCTGGCCTGACGTCCGCAGGGCCGGGGGCGGGGCCTCGGCCGGGGTAGGCCCTCCTCCGTCCGGCCCCGCCCCGGGGGAAATGTGGCTTCCTCCTCCCTAACCCTTCCCCCTGCTCCCTGCCCCACCCTGGGAAGAAAGTTGATTCCTCCTCCCCACCTCGCCCTAGGGGCGAAGTGTGGGTCATCTCTCCCCAACCCTGGAGATAAGATCGGCCTCGCTCCCCTCTTCCTCCCTCCCCCTTCCCTAGGGGACCTCCCTCCCTCAGGGAAAGTGGGCTTCCCTCTGCCCCCTGGGTGGATGACCATAGATTCTGGAGCTGAAGGGACTTCAGAGGCCAACCCCCTTTTTTACAGATGGGGAAACTGAGGCACAGGGAGGCGAAGAGTTTTGCTCAAAGTCACAGAATTTGGACCCAGTTCTTCTGACACCAGAGCCAGTGTTCTCCTTCCCCTCGGGAAAATGTTAGCCCTCTCCCCTCCATCCCCATGCCTCCCCCTCCTCCTCTGGGGAGGGGACTGGTTCCCCCTCCTCTCTCTCCCTTTTCTTTGCAGGGATCATTGGCTCTCACTCATAGTTCAATAGGATTCCATTCTAAGCCTTTGGATTCAACAAACCTTTATTAAACACCTGCTCTGTGCAAGGCACGGAGGTGGGGGGGGGCACATTAAAAAAATGAAACAATCCCTGTTTTTCAACCTGTTTTTCAATAGTTTTTCAACCCCCTATCCCCGCTTCTGTTGATGGCATACACCACCCCAGTCAATCTTCTGGCGAAGGGACGCTGCAGAGAAAGGTGGGATGGAGGCAAAGGGGAGAGCGGGCATCAGACATTTCTGCTCTAGAAATAGCGGAGAGGGCGTACCCTTCCAATGAACAGAAGTCTTCAGTGATGCGTTGTCCTCCGATTCCAATGGTCCGGAGTACTGTGTTCAGTTCCCAGCAGTGTAACCTAAAAGCAAGTTAATCAGCTGGAGCCCATGACAAAAGCATGGGCCGAAGGAGCCGGTGTGGGTTAGCCTGGAGGGAGAGAAGACTCGGGGAAACATTGTATCTTGTCTTCAAGAGCTGAAGGCCCGTCGGGTGACGTTTGGCCGCAGAGAGCAGAACCAGGACCTGGGTGCAGACAGATTTACGCTTGTGGTCAGGAAGAGCTTTCTGATCATCGGATCTGTCCAAAAGTCCGGTGGACATCGGCGGGAGTTAATGGGGTCTCACTTCTGGAGGATCTCATGTTGGAAATATCATAGCAGGGTTTCCTTTCACATACGGGTTGGGGCAGATGGCTGCCAAGGCCTCTTCTCTTTTCTCTTGTCTTCTCTTCTCTCTCTCTTCTTCACTTCTATAACCAGTGAAATAAAATGATTCTCGGTCCTCCTGCTTCCACAGTGATAGTAGAGTGGCTGCAAAAGAAGAAGAGGATACGAGTCAATTAAGGAAGCATTTTTAAAGTAACAGAGGTTATGGTGGATGCTCGGGATACAGAGGTAAGCCCCCACCATTAATTTTTTCCTGGGAGATGACATGTACAAAGAGTGAGTATGCTCTAGTTCTCTCATACAGAGCCAGGATATTCCATCTGTGCCTCCGGATTCCAGGGGAGGACCCTGGAATGCAGCTAGTAAGGGTCTGTGGTGAAATTTTAACTCAAGTCCTCCCAACTTCAGGGCCAGTGTTCTATTCTCTGCACCACTTAGCTGCCCAACCTAACATGCAAACAACAAAGCAAACAAAACAAGCTCTATACAAGATTTTTTTTTTTTGCAGGGCAATGAGGGTTAAGTTACTTGCCCAGGGTCACACAGCTAGTACGAGTCAAGTGTCTGAGGCCGGATTTGAACTCAGGTCCTCCTGAATCCAGGGCCGGTGCTCTATCCACTGCGCCACCTAGCTGCCCCTTCTATACAAGATTAAAGAGGAAATTATTAATTAAGGGAAGACTAGAATTAACAAGGGTTGTGGAAGGCTCCCTGTAAAATAGGAGATTTTAGCTGGGACTTAAGGAAGCAAAAGAGCCCAGTAGTCAACGATCCAGGTTGGAGCATCTTGTTGAAAGCCTCTGCAGCTGGTCTGCTCTTGTCCAGGTCATTAGCCAACAGGAACCAGTTATAGAAATGTCCATGGAGACCCTACTGGAAGTAGGCTCCTTAGCTCCTCCTCATGGAGAGCTTCCATCCATTGAATAAACTGCTTGGGTCGGTGCACACCCCAGTCCCTAGTTATAATCGGCTATAAGTATATTCAAAATAAATGCAAGGCCATTTCTTGAGGGAAAGAATTAACATCTGTGGGGTGGGGCAGGGCATGGATCGGGGAAAGTCCTCACACCAGAAGTGGCTCTTGAGCTGAACTTCAAAGGAAATATGAGACTTGGTGCTCAGAATCTCACTATTTATAGACTGTCAATAGTAACTTAACTGTCTTAATAAATTAACAAGCATTTATTAAGCACCTACTATATGCCAGGTGCCATGGTAGGCTCTGAGGCAAAGAGAGAGAGAGAAAGAGAGAGAAAGGGAGGAAGGAAGGAAAGAAGGAAGGAAGGGCTTGCTTTGTAAGACTGTGATCCAATGATCACCAGATGAAAATGCTATTAGAAAAATCAAATCCAACAAGATAGATATTTTCAGAATTACCAGATAAAGAGCTGGCTTTAGTGTCAGGAAGATCTGGATTCATGTGTCACCTCTGACACATAAAGGCTGGCTGTCAGAAAGACCTGAGTTCAAATCCAGCCCCAGCCATTTACTAGCTGTGTGACCCCAGAAAAGTCATCTAACCTTGTTTGCCTCAGTTTTTTCATCTGTAAAATGAGCTAGAGAAGGAAACGGCAAACCACTCTAGTGTCTTTGCCAAGAAAGCACCAAATGGAGTCACAAAGAGTCAGGTATGACTGAGAAATGACTGAACAACGAACCAATCTACATTGGTAGCATAAATTCTTCAACTATTCCTATGAAATCACAGGTCTGGCGGGGAGGGGAGCAGCTAGGTGGCACAGTGGATAGAGCACTGGCTCTGGATTCAGGAGGACCTGAGTTTAAATCCAGCCTCAGACACTTGACATTTACTAGCTGTGTGACCCTGGGCAAGTCACTTAACCCTCATTGTCCTGCAAAAAAAAAGAAATCACAGGTCTCTCACACACACACACACCACCACCAAAGAAAAAAAAAAGATTCCAAAATACAAAAATAAATCACAGCTAAATAGAAGGATGACAAATGGGTTCTCCTTGGACAGGCACGGAAAGGAGTTGGCAGAGTGGACTTCATGATGTACCCCAAAATAACAAAAAATATTAGGTCATGGGAGATGTGGGTATTTTGTGAAAATACATGTCTGCAAAATCTATGGGAAAAGATCAGCATGAAGATGAGTAGAGATTGTTGGACAAACCTCTTTTTTTTTTTTTTTTTTAGTGAGGCAATTGGGGTTAAGTGACTTGCCCAGGGTCACACAGCTAGTAAGTGTTAAGTGTCTGAGGCCGGATTTGAACTCAGGTACTCCTGACTCCAGGGCCGGTGCTCTATCCACTGCGCCATCTAGCTGCCCCTGACAAACCTCTTTTGAAGAAGATGGAGTGTGGTGGCAAAATGGGTAGTTGGAGTCAGGAAGACATAAGTTCAAATTCAGCCTTAGACCCTTTCTAACTATATGGCCCTGGACAAGTCACTTCACCTCTGTCAAATTCAGTGTCCTCATCTGCAAAATGGAAATAATAATAATAACACTTACCTCCCAGAATTGTTGTGAGGATAAAATGAGAAAATATAAAGCAACTCTTAAAGCCCTACATAAATTAGATATATTGTTACTATTGTGGTTGTTATTAATATATAATATATAAGACAGAGAAATCCTAGAAAGGCCTTGACAAGAGACCTTTTTTTTGATCAACAGACACTTTGGTACTTGGTGACTACAATGGAAAAGTAAGCACAGAAGTCGATGGTGAATAATAGTTCATAAAATACAATTCTGGTTTGAGAAATGAAAGATGTCACAGGATTCATGGATTAGTTGAAACCTTGGGTCTCCATGTCATAGAAATTTTTCTCCTGGCAGACAGTTGAAAAGCTCCCAGCAAAGTAAAGACTGAATAGTGCCACCAACAAAATGAGGGAAGGAGGGGCAGTGTGGTAGGATGGAAGAGAGGTAGATTTGGATTCAGAGGACATGGGCTCATATTCTGACTCTGTTCTTTCCTTGCTGGGTGACCAAGGCCTCAGTTCTTCATCCTTAAAAATGAGTTGGATGGACAGTCTGGAGATCAATTTAGAATTTTGCAAACTAAGTGACCAAAATGGCCATACCCTTTGACCCAGAGCCAGGCATATACCCCAAGGAGGTGAAAGACAAAAAGAAAGGGCCCCCAAACACCAAACTAGAGCTTTTTGTCATAGGAAAGAACTGCAAATAAAGTAGATGTCCATCAATTGGGGAATGACTAAACAAGGTATGGTATTTAAGTATGATGGAACATTACTGAGCTATAAGAGATGAGGAAAAATGATGAATAAGGAGAGACACAAGAATACTTATATGAACTGATACAAAACAAAATCAGCAGAACCAGAAGAGCAATATCCATAATGTTGAAAACAATGTAAATGGAAAAAACAAGAATGTGAGACAACTGAAATTCAATGTTGTAAAATGATAATGAGGGGCAGCTAGGTGACACAGTGGATAAAGCACCAGCCCTGAATTTAGGAGGACCTGAGTTCAAATTTGACCTCAGACACTTGACACTTACTAGCTGTGTGACCCTGGGCAAGTCACTTAACCCTTATTGCCCCACAAGAAAAGAAAAAAGAAAAAAAAATGATAATGAGCAGACTTGACCCCAAAGAAGAGAAATGAGAAGGTACCCTCCCATCTCTGGAGCGTGGCTGAGGGGTGTGGTGAGGCCTCTGTTTTAGGAATGGTGGTTTGGTGGAGGATGATCTGAGAAGTTAGAGACTGGAGTCTGGGAAACCATTTGGGAGACTCTTGTTATAGTCTAAATAAAAGGTGATAAAAGCATGAGCTATTTTGGTTGCTTTATGAGTGCATAAGATGAGAGACATGGGGGAAATAAAATGGAAAGAATCTGGCAAATAGGTAGTGGGGGTGCAGGTGAAGGATAGGGATGATCCCAAGGTTGCAAACCTGGGTGACTAGAAAGATTATTGTTCCATCCTAGGGAAGGAACTTTCCTAGCCAGCAACAACTGGATGTCCTTGCGGGGGGAGAAAGAGGGCAATCGTGGGTCACATTGGTTTGCAATACAAACTTTTGTTTTTTTTGTTTTGGGCAGGGCAGTGAGGGTTAAGTGACTTGCCCAGGGTCACACAGCTAGTAAGTGTCAATTGTCTGAACTCAGGTCCTCCTGAATCCAGGGCCAGTGCTTTATCCACTGTGCCACCTAGCGGCCCCTACAATACAAACTTTTCTGTAAAATTCTGGAATCATGGATCAAAGGTTCAAAACTGGGAGGAACCCTCTCATTTTAGAGTTGATGAAAAGTCAAGTGACTTGCTAAAAGTCACCTAGTCACTAAGTGCCTGAGTTGGGATTTGAATCCAATTCTTCCTGACTCAAAGTCAGAGGAGAAACATTGTGGGAGACTATGAGCAGTAGCACCTTTGAAAACTATGAGAAACAATGAAATTGAAGCTTAGCTCCAGACCCAAATGATTAACATCATTCTAAGATCTGACATACCTGAAATTGACAGGAATATAACAAATAGATGTAAAATTAGAACAAATTGGTCAATGTTTCTATTTTCATAACCAGCAACAGAGGATAACTGGCCACATTTGGACCCCAACCCCCCAGATCTCATGTACTATTCAAAGAAGGAGAAATGATACCTGAGGAGATAACATTGGGGAAAATGGGCAAAATCCATACTGAAGACAGTAGTACTAGAGATGGCCCAGTCTTGAAAGTAGCAAGGGACCATTTTGGTGTCTCATGGATGGGAAGGTGCCACATCAATGAAACAATCCCAAGCCGTTTATTATGACATCTCGGTCCTCTTTGAGAAAACAGGACAAACAACAATTCTACAATTGGCCGCAAGGCACTGACCTGGGCTCTGCATTTGCAAAGACAAAAATGCAACCTTCAGGGAGCTTACATTTTAATGGAAGGGGCACATGGGAATGCCAACAAATATCATATAAGGAAAATTGAAATAAGAAAGAACCCAAACAACTGGGAGAATCAGGGGACGTCTCATGAAGGATCATGGGATCTGAGGGCCACTGGGGGTCCGCACGTGGGTCATCTCCCACCACAGTTACCTAGGATCCATCCATTGCTAAATCCAAAGGCCTTTTGTCAGTCCTCATCCTCACTAACCTCTCTGATATTCCCTCCTTTCTTGGTTTTTGTGGCATTCTTTTGTGCTGGATCTTCTCCTACCTGTTTGACCACTCCTCCTCAGATTCCATTACTGGGTTCATCAAGCACCCTACTGCCTTTAACTGAAGATGAACTCCAAGGTTCTGTCCTGGGCCCTCTTCCCTTTTCTCTCTAACTTCTCTCTTACTGATCTCATCAGCCCCACTGGGTTTGGGTATCATCCTAGTCTCCTGAACTTCCCTTGTCAAGCATTTTCAGTTGCCTACTGGACATTGAGAACTGGATGTCCCAGAAACATCACAAACTCAACATGTCAAGAACAGAACTCATTACCTTCCCCCCAGAACTACCTCTCTTCCAAACTCCTCATTTTCTTCTTGAGAATATCATCATCTTTCCAGTATCCTAGGCTTGTGAACTCAGCACTCTCCTGGGCTCCTTACTCTTTCTCTGCCCTGCACACATATTTAATCAGCTGCCAAATCTTGCCATTTCCACCTCCATAGAATCTCCCCCGCTCCCCGGGCAATGAGGGTTAAGTGACTTGCCCAGGGTCACACAGCTAGTAAACATCAAGTGTCTGAGGTCAGATTTGAACTCAGATCCTTCTTTATCCATTTGCCCACCTACCTGCCCCCCTCCATAGCATCTTGAATCTCTTTCCTTCTCTTTTCTCAAATAGTCCCCAACCTAGTTCAGGTCCTCATCCATTCTCCTCATAACTATTGAAATGCCTCCTTGAGGCAGATAGGTGGTGCAGTGGATAAAGCACTGCCCCTGGGGTCCAGAGGATGTGAGTTCAAATGTGGCCTCAGATACTTGACATTTACTTGCTGTGTGACCCTGGACAAGTCACTTAACCACAATTGCCTCAAACATCTGGGGTCATCTCCAGTTGTCCCAATGTATATCCTGCCACTGGACCCAGATGGCTCTGGAGATGAGAGTGAGGCTGGTGACTTTATACAACTCTCCCTCACTTAAATCCAATTCAGTGAAAGTCATGACATCACCCTGATGTCATGGTCCTCTTTGAGACCAAAGGACAGGGGGCATCTAGGTGGCACAGTGGATAAAGCACCAGCCCTCAGGAAGACCTGGGTTCAAATCTGACCTCAGACACTTGATACTTACTAGCTGTGTGACCCTGGGCAAGTTACTTAACCCTCATTGCCCTACCAAGAAAAAAAAAATGAATAGGACCTTCTTTATAGAGTTGTGAGAATTGAGCCAAATGAGCTTACTATGAGACCAAAGGACAAACAACAACCAATATTGACAGGCCTCCTATTTGGTTTCCCTGCTTTTCAAGTACCTCCCCATTCCACTCCATCCTTCACAAGCTGCCAAAGTGAAATCACTAAGGAAAAAAAAAAGAAAAAAGCAATCACTAAGGGAGAAAGTATAGAGAAAAAGAGGGAAATGCTATAGGGAACCCTGACACTTGGAGAGGGGGATGAGATGGATGATGATCTAACAAAAAAGACTGAAAAGGAGAAAGTAGATTTTAAAAAAAAGAACAATGCCATGGGAGCCAAGGAGTAGAAAGAATCTTGGAGGAGAAATTGATCAAGCAGCAGAGAGACCAAAGAAGATGAAGACTAAAAATAGGTCATTGGATTTCCAATGGAAAGAGAAAGAAAATCAAGGATGATTCTGAGATCTTTAACCTGGGTGACTGAGAGGATGGCAATGCCCTCAAAACAAGGAGGTTTGGAAGAGAGGAGGGTTTGGGAAACAGATAATGGGTCTGTTACAGTTTCTCTCATAGAATGCAACAATCAAATGAGCACCTATCATGTGCCACTGCAAAGTGCCTAGTGCTAAGGGGTATGCAATATTTAAATAAAAACACCCCCTGCCCTCATTCAGCTTATGCTTTAGTAGCCGGCTAAGCCATCACAACACAGAAAGCTTGTCCAGCGTCCCAGAGGTGTAGGTAAAGTTGGCATTCAAAGCCATCTGCTAACTTCAAATATAGGGCCCTTTCTGTTACCCCTGGGCAGCTAGGTGGTGTAAGAGATAGAGTTTGGGGCCTAGAGTCAGGAAGACTCATTTTTATGAGCTCAAATCTAGCTTCAAACACTTACTAAACTATCTGTGTGATCCTGGGCAAGTCACTTAACCCTGTTTGCCTCAGTTTCCTCATCTGTAAAAAACATTGAGGTCAGACTCCATGACCACTAAGGTACCTTCCGACTCTAAATCTATGCTCCTTTGGTCACTGGTCCAGAGTCTCTGACTGTTGGGGGGTTATCAGGAGAAGCAATAAACAAACTAGGGGACTCAAAGGCTGAGAGCTAGAAAAAGACTTCAGAGATCTTCAAACCCACCTTCCTCTTTTTATAGATGCGAAAACTGAAGCCCAGAGAGGTCAAGCAAGTGTCCATGATCCTGCAGTGAGTTAATATTATATTCTTTGTATCTAGCAAAATACCTGGCACATAGTAGGTGCATAATAAAGGCTTGTTGGCTGATGATTGAACCCAGACTGAAAACTGGTCTCCTGATTCCCAATCCAAGACTCTCCCTACCAGTTAATTAAACTCAATTTAATTCAACAAGCATTAGGCTGGGGGTCCATAGACAAAACCAAAACAGAATCTGCCCTCAAGTAGTTTAAATTTTATGGAAGAGGGTGGGAGACGGTGTGTTCACAGATAAGTAAATACTAAACACATTCCAAGAATGATAAATTCCAAGGAATGGGAAAGAGGAACCCAGGGGAGAAGGACTTCAATGATGTAAAGCCTTTGGGACCAGAAAGAACTTTCAACCTGAATTGATGGTTGGAGTTTGCTCATCTGGGAGTTTCTGATACCAGTGATCGATCACTGGTTCACTCCCTCTCCCCCTGTTCCTATGACATTGGCCTCAAAGGCCATGAGGAGAAGCCAAGCTGCCCACAATGTATGAGTAACTGAGAGGCTAAAATACACTGTGTACACCAAAGACGATTTCTGTGGATGCAGGGATTTACAAAAACCATTTGTAGGGCCATATTAATGTTTTATTCATAACAGGAATAGAAAGAGCATTGTCTCATTGAAGCTTACGTGGAGAAAATAGTGCACGTTGGAAGCAAGGACCAGACTACTGAGTTGGATTTCCCCAAGACCATATTTTTTCCCCACTGATTAGTATTTTTTTCCCAATTACATGTAAAGATAGTTTTCAATGTTCATTTTTGTAAGATTCTGAGTTCCAAATTTTTTTCCCCTCTCTCCCTTCCCTTCCCTCTTTCCCAAGACAGCAAACAATCTGATATGGGTTATATGCTACAATCATATTAAACTTATTTCCACATTAGCCAAGACCGTATTATGAATGTGAGTCTGAGAATGTTGTCCTGTGGGGTTTTTGTTGTTGTTGTCATTTTTGAAATTAGGGGCAATCTGTTCCACTGCATTCAAGTATTTGAAGGGATGTACCAAGGAAAGAAGAATTAGACTTGTTTTATATGAAAATGACAAAGCAGTAGATTCAATTAAGTTCAGCAAGTATTTATTAAGTGCCTACTTTATACAAGATACTGTCTTAGGTCTTAAGAATAAAGAGGCAATAAATAAGTAAATAGTTGCTGTCCTTGAGGACCTTATGTTCTACTAGGTTGTTATTCTTATTAGATTGGAGGCAAACATAGCACCTGGGAGCACTATCAACTCTCATGTGCTTCATCAAGATGAGACCACCTTGAGTTTCACATATTTTGTGGATCAGATCTGATTTTAAAAGGAAGGGAGGGAGGGAGGCAGCTAAGTGGTGCAGTGGACAGAGTACCAGCCCTGGAGTCAGGAGGACTTGAGTTCAAATCTGGCTTCAGACACTTATTAGTTGTGTGACCCTGGGCAGATCACTTTAACCCTCTTTGTCTTAGTTCCTCATCTGGAAAATGAGCCAGAGAAGAAAATGGCCAACTAGTATCTTTGCCAAGAAAACCCCAAATGGGGAAAGTCAAATACAACAGAAACAACTCAGCAATAACAATAATATCTGATTTTTTAAAAAGCCATAGCTCATGAGCACCTATCAGCAAATTTAGTTTTTATAATCAGTTTTTTTTTAAATAACAAACCATTAGATTATACAATTAGTTAAAAGCAAAGACATTTCATGAAATAGCATAGTAGAAAAAGTAGTAATAAAATATTTCCTCCATAAACCTGGGGGACATTCTTCAACAAATGTATACATTGTTAATGGGGAAGAATGGACATAAATAGGGAAGATACGTGGTCAGGGAACACATGTGATCAGGGTTCACATGTAGAGGGGCAGCTTATACCTCTGATTCTGCCAAACTATGGCTATCTTCTGGTGATGTCATTGCATGGATCCCATTGGGTCTGCTCCTTCTCTACATGGCCATGCTAATAAGCTTCTGCTGTGTGCTGCTCCCTGACGGTCCTGTGTAGTCCTTGCTTGGTAGGATTCTGGGATTCTTGTGATTATCTTGGGGATGGCTTCACAGGACCTCTAGATTTTGGCTTCAGCTGGAGTCCTCAGCTAAAATGCTAACTCTTCCCTATAAAAGGAAGATGGAGGGGGCGGCTAGGTGGCACAGTGGATAAAGCACCGGCCCTGGATTCAGGAGTACCTGAGTTCAAATCTGACCTCAGACACTTGACACTTACTAGCTGTGTGACCCTGGGCAAGTCACTTAACCCCCATTGCTCTGCCAAAAAAAAAAAAAAAGGAAGATGGAACTCTGCCATCTCTCTTTTAGTTTTTTACTAAAGGTCTCTTAGAAAAGCATATACCCTCTTATACGCCATCATACATTAGGGAGAAGAACCCTTAGAGCTTTTCCCACTTTCAGGAAGGTCTTTCTGTTCTCAGCACCTTGGTTGTAAAGGTATGTCCTCTCCAAAAGATTATTTATCCCCAGGGAACAATCTCTGGGGCACAGCTCAGTCTAAATAGTGTTCTCAGACTTAATTTACATTTTTAAACTACCACTTCCTTGTCACTGGGGGCAGAATCTCTGTTAGAAGCCTCACTTTGACTTAAGGTTAGAAATTACTGGTGGCTCCTTGTTTAATCCATTCATTAATCAATTAATAAACATTTATTCAGCATCTACTATTTTCCAGACAATATGTTAAGCAGCAGAGATACAAAAACAAAAATGATACAGTCCGTACCCTCAAGCTGCTATGAGAATACAATTATGTCCACAAATAAGTAAATGCAAGATTTATGTGAAAATAAATACAATGTCAGGGGCAGCTCGGTGGTACAGTGGATAAAGCACTGGCCTTGGATTCAGGAGGACCTGAGTTCAAATCTGGTCTCAGACACTTGATACTTACTAGATCTGTGACCCTGGGCAAGTCCCTTAACCCCCATTGCCCTGCAAAAAAAAGAAAGAAAGAAAGAAAGAAAGAAAGAAAGAAAGAAAGAAAGAAAGAAAGAAAGAAAGGAAGAAAGGAAGAGAGAAAGAAAGAGAGAAAGAAAGAGAGAAAGAAAGAAAGAGAGAAAGAAAGAGAGAAAGAAAGAAAGAGAGAAAGAAAGAAAGAAAGAAAGAAAAAAATAAATACAAAGTGATTTCAGGATACAAGGTGGGAATAGAAGGCACTAACAACCAGGTGAATCTGAAAAGTCTTTTAAAAGTAAGTAGTATTTAATATGATCTTTGAAGGGAGTTAAAAGCTCTAAGAGGTAGAGATGAGGAGAGCATTGCAGAAATAGAGGATGAGATGTATAAAAGCATAGAGGTGAGAGATGAAATATTGAATACAGAGACCAATGAGTTTGGAGGTGGGGTGGGTGGGCAATGAAGACCATAAAAAATGCTTTGCTGTGCTGTGCTGGAGAAAGAGGCCAGCCCCCTCTTCTTGAAGGATCTAGTTTTCTATGATGATTGAGGTCTTGGACCAGATGACTTGGGGGGTCAACTGGATGCCTGGGCCCGTGGTAGTTATAGAGGGCTAAAGGAGTTGATTTACTCACCCTTCCTTGTCAGTAAGAGCATCTCTGCCCCAGGCTTCAGGCCTGATGGTGAATACCAAGGGTGTTACCTCTACTCTACTGATCCGGTTCCCTGTCATTGTACCATGGAAATAAACACCAAGAGAAATTGATCTAAGCAAAATTTTTGCAATTTTTTTTGCAAGTCAGAATAGTAGGATTGGGCTGCCAGAAGCAGATAGAAGTGTCTCAATAGAAAGATTCAGCTGCCAAGTACCTGGACCAGTCTCAATGCCAATCCTCCTTGCCAACATGAAATTCACCCTTTCAGAATCGAGAAGAAAACTGGCTGACTTGTAAGTGTCCATTTCCATGCCAGCAGTGTCAGGCTCCACTTCTCATTTCACTACCAGGTGAAAACAGCATTTCAGCCTTTGTCCAGCAGGACTAACTGGGCCAGAGGATAAAACATTGACGAAGAGCTATTATCAAGGGAGAGAATGATGGGGTGAAGAATGGAGGTCAGGGAGCAGTTCCTTCCATGGTCAGAAGAAACAGAAGGAGGAAAGAGAGACGCATAAAGTTATGAAATCCATTTGATTTAGCCTGACCCCTGGCCATCCCCTTGGCCCCCCATGGGAGAAGGAAACCAGTAGAGAGAATCAGTTCCAATTACTGATAGATCCATCAGGGCCTCCCCTGTGGCACAGATGGAACTCTGCAAACTTTGTATGTGTGTTGGTATCTAGCTAACTCCTAGTTGGTGAATTCAAACTCCAGCTCCCTTTAACCTCCAGAGTATAAAACAGCATTAGTCCTAATTGCTACTGCCATTTACATCTAGCCTGTAGTCTTGGCCAGGGCTCAGTTATCCTGGAACTCCCACTCTGGATGTGTTGCTTCCTAGGGACCATAGCAGACAGTTAAGAAACTGGTGGCTGGTGATGCTGATCAGTGCATACATTTCTTTTATTCCTTTTGTGTGGAGCACCTACCAAGGTACCTGTTGCACAGTAGATATTTGATAATGCTGGTTGATTGATTGTATACAATCAACTCAAGTTGATCCTATTCTAGCATTTATTCAGTACCTACTATGTGCCTGGCATCATGCAACAAAATATATTCCAACAATTTGCATATTGTCTATAAACCTTCTGGAGTTAGGCTCAGTTCAGTTTAATTCAATGAGCATATGCTAAGGGCTCCCTAAGGATAGTTACAAAGACAAAAATGGATCAGTTCTTGCCCTCAAAGAGCTTACATTTAAATGGAAGGAAACAAGTATAAAACATATAGCTGGTTAATGCAAAGTAATTCGGGGGAGGAGGGGAGAACATTAAAAACTGGGAGACTGGAATGAAAGCAATGGCTTTTTCCTTGAGATCTAGAATGGGACTGATTTACCCTGGAAAACATTTCAATGAAGGATGGAAACTCTTGGTCTATGATTCTCTTAATTCTATAGGAGTTGGCTGAGATCGATTCTGCTTAATATAGTTGCAGAGTATCAGCCAGTGCAGTTGCAGAGGTGCCTTCAAATGTCTCTCTCCAGCAGTCCAGCTCTCTCCTTGATGCAGCAGGAAGCAACTCTGAATAACGTGAATAGCTCTGCCCAGCTATCCAAAGAGGAAAAGCACAAGGAAAGAAAGGAGAATTTTCCCAACCTGTGGGCTTGTGAGAGGTACATCGTGTGTGTGTGTGTGTGTGTGTGTGTGTGTGTGTGTGTGAGAGAGAGAGAGAGAGAGAGAGAGAGAGAGAGAGAGAGAGAGAAAAGGAGGGAGGATGTCCAACAATGAGAAATAACTGAGATAATTTGATCTCATTAGCTCCCATGGATTTGATTATCATTCATATACAGATGGCTCCCACTTCTGTATGCACAACCCTAATATTTCCGGTGAATTTCAGTTCTGCCTGAAGGATACCTCCCCCAGATCCTCCGTAGGGCTCTAACTCAAGATGTACACAACAGACCTCGTCATCTTCCCTCTAGATCAGGGATTTGGAAACTCTTTTGCATCCTGGATCCCTTAGGCAATCTGGGCAAACCAATGGACACCATCTCAGAATCATGTTTGTTGCCTACATTCGTAATGGAAGGAAATGCTAAATTGTAGTTCAAAATGAATGAAAATGAAGATATAATTTATTCCTCTATCCAAGTTCACAGGACCCCTGAAATCTATTCTGGGACCACAAAGTAAGAACCATGCTCTGAATACATGCCTCCTTCATATTTCCTTGTTTCTGTTAACACAACACCATCTTCAAGTCACCCAAGTTCACAACCTCAGTCATCCTCAATTCTTCATTCTCCTGCACCCACTCATATATTTTTTTTTTGTGGGACAATGGGGGTTGACTTGCCCAGGGTTATACAGTCAGTAAGTTTCAAGCGTCTAAGGCCGGATTTGAACTCAGGAACTCCTGAATCCAGGGCCAGCGCTTTATCCACTGCACCACCTAGCTGCCCCCACACCCACTCATATCTAATCAGTTGACAAGTCTTACCAAGTTTTCTAAAACATTTCTCACATTTAGGGGGCAGCTAGGTGGCGCAGTGGATAAAGCGCTGGCCCTGGATTCAGGAGGACCTGAGTTCCAATCCGGCCTCAGACACTTAACACGTACTAGCTGTGTGACCCTGGGCAAGTCACTTAGCCCTCATTGCCCCACCAAAACAAAACAAAACAAAACAAACATTTCTCACATTTCACAGTGTGTCACCCTGGTTCAGATCTTCATCATGTCTCACCAAGACTATTACTATAACTTCCTAATTGGCCTCCCCGATTCCATTTTTTCCACTCTTCTTCATCTTTCACATGGCTGTCACAATAATCTTCCTAAAGCACAGGTATGATGTGTCACTCTCCTGCTCAAAAAGCTTCTGTGGCTCCCTATCATCTCTAGGATAAATTACAAACTCCAATCTGGCTCTAATCTGCTTCAATTAACAGTTGGTATTACTCCCCTTTCCCCATCTACATTCCAGTCAAACTGGACTAACCACTATTCCCATAACTTGGAATTCCAACTCTCCTCAGCAGTGCCTTTGTATAAACTAAGCCCCAAACCTAGAATTCACTCCCTCCTCACCTCTGCCTCTTAGAATTCCTATTTTCCTTCAAGACTCAGGGCCATCTGCTCCCTGCTGCTACAAGAAGCCTTTCCCAGTTGTCCTTGTCAACGTTCCCTCCCACCAAGAACCACCACCACCATTTCTATAGCACTAGCTCTTAAAGGTGATCAAAGTACTTTGTATATGTTATTTCATTTATTTGTAACAACCCTATGAGATAAGTGCTATCCCCATTTTACACATCAGGAAACTGAAGTAGGCAGCTTAAGTGGTCACACAGCTAGTAAGTGTCCAAGGAAGAACTAGAACTCAGGTTCTACCTCTGAATCCAACACTCTATCCCCTAGCCCACCCAGCTGTCTAAATAACCTTCAATAACTATGTATCTACTTATCTTGCTGACATGTTGTATCCTCCCAGTAAATGAATTGTAAGTTTCTTGAAGGCAGGGACTCTTCTTCCTTTCATTTTTGTATCACCAGTGGCTAGAATGTAGTAGGTGATTAATAGATGCTGATGGTTAATTTAGCTGCCTTGACTTGACTAACTATTCTTGCCTAGATAGCCTATGTCCTTGCATAGCTGGTACAAGGAGATATGGATCAGGGAGCAGGGCATCCAGCATCCTTCTCTGCCTTCAGCTGCTCAATCAGGATGTATCATCCTATCCATCATGCTGCGAAATGTGTCCAAGCTCCCCTGTGGAACAACTCCATGCTTCTGAGATGGGTTGGCAAAATTGTTTTCTTTTTTCCAGGCTGCTTTAGAGTAGAAAAAGCTGAATGAGCCAAAGTCCGGGTTTTAGTGAAGTCAAAACAAACCTAAGAACTACTCTTCCCACCCCTCTCCCACTCCCTTCACCTGGCAAATTCCTGCTTGGCCACTGAAGCCCAAGAGAAATGCCCCCTTTCTAGAAAACCTTCCTGGATGTCTCCAAACACTGATGACCTTTTCAAGCTGAGGTACTTTTTGAGTCCCTCAGTAAAGAACTTAATATGGGTTGTATAAGAATGGGATTTGAGGGTAGAGAACCTAGCTCTGAACTCTGGCTTTACCACCTGTAACCTGGGTAGCCTTGGGCAGTTTCCTCACCTGGATAATGAGGGGGCTAGACCTCATGGCCTGGGAGGCCTCATGTAAAGGGAGATTGTGTGTGTGACTCAAGAGAGGTGTTTTTTCAGAAAGCTGGTCAATAGCAGATGAATCTTCGAGGTCACAACAGCTCACTCGAAAATTTCTGGAACTCAGCATTGGGGATGTGTCAAAAAAGTTCGTTTATTTTCATTCTCAGGAGAATGGGCCGCCCCCTAGTGGAGTAAACCAAAGTGCAGGCTCCCAGGCCTGCTTTTTATCTTCTTCCCATCCCTAAAGGCGATCAGCCCTCCCTCTGGCTAGTCAATCCAACACGGCATCCGTGCCCCTCCACATTGATTCTCATGTAATTTCAGTAACACATCCCCTCCCCAGTGTCCATTCAGTTAGCAATTTAATCGTGGATCTCAGATGTTCCAGGTAGCTGTCAGGTCTCTGGAACCACTTTCCTTGGGGTAGTCTAAAAGATGTTTTGTCTCCAGGGCACTTCTCCAGTGGATCCACTTCGTATAGTTCCTACTAAAACTCAATAAAACCATAACATGAATGCCCCTCCCATATTGTTTACAGCTTTATTCAATTCTATCTTTAACAAACATTATTAACAACGGGCCCAAGTATGATATTACCTTGATACCTGCAGGCTACAACTTAAATGTCTCAAAATACCACAGAAAGCAGAACTCTTAAATCTGCCTAATTATCCTCATGCCATTATGAGAAATTAAAGAATATAATACAACTGGTAACAGTAATGGCCAAATTCAACATCATATTTATTATGACACCTGGGATGATTATGGGGGTTAAAAAAAAGAACAAAAGTTGCCATGCCTTGTGGAAACCAGTGCAATATGCGAAGGGGAAACTAAGTCAAGCTTAATCAGATGCATGGGACTTAAATGTCCATGGCATCAGGCATATAGGAGAGGGGATCAAAGTCAGGATAGGAGATGGCATAGCCAGTTATCCAGTGTTATGGCGGGGTGGGATTAAACCAAGAGAATCCAACCTCAGCCCTTGCCAATGGCCATTCTCCGGGCCTTTCCCAAAGCAGTGTAGTACTTGTACTTTGTGCCTCTCCCCTTCTGTGACAGTTCAATGCCTGCTTTTGTATGTCCTCTCATGGATAGCTGGTACCTTGGCTGCTCAGATCTGATAACTCAGAATAAAGGCAATTAATGTTACAAATTGTAAATTCCCAGGGGCAGCTAGGTGGCACCAGCCCTGGATTCAGGAGTACCTGAGTTCAAATCTGGGCTCACTTACTAGCTGTGTGACCCTGGGCAAGTCACTTAACCCCCATTGCCCCGCAAAAAAAGAAAGAAAGAAAGGAAAGCCATATATTGACTTTGTAAGCATAATTCCTTTAAATAATGGGAACATCTTAACTATCCTGCATGTGTTTCTACAGATGTTCTAATTTAAAATAAGAATCCTAAGTAGGTAGTCTACTATTTCCTATAAGACAATTCATAAGTTACCAATAAATTCAGATTAAAACAGCAAGATCCCTTTCCTAGCCCAGTGCAATAATTTAGATTAATGTAATTAATAACAAACTTCCACCTTCCTTACTCTTATGTCATAAGAGTTATAAGGACACACCAAGTCTAAGAATGAATCTCAAATATTCAGACATTGAGAAAAGCTCTTTCCATCCATTAATCACCACTCATGGTAGCTTGAACACAATTAGAATCAATATCAAATTGTCTTTGCAACAAATGAACTCTCAAATAGAGTGGGCCTCCTAAAGTCCCACCAGTTTTAACTAAACATGCACACATTATATCTTGAAAACATATACCCCCCCATATATATACATATATATACATATATATACACACACACACACACACATTGCTTTGCTCTTTTTTCCTTTTCCTTTTCCCCTAAGAAACAGCTTAAAATTTGTCCTTATGTGAAAAAGGAACATTCACCAACTCTTCACAAGATACTTTCAAATGACAAATATTTCTCTCTTATTTAGCCACATCTCTCCCACTCAAAGGAACTTTCAGGATTCAAGAAAACATCACAATGACCCATGCGAATCTGTTCTAAGGGCCTCCAAATCTCATCCCCCCCCTTTTCACAAAGAAATCACCCATCAATCCTTTTCTTCTTCTTTTTTTGGTGAGGCAATTGGGATTAAGTGACTTGCTCAGGGTCACACAGCTAGTAAGTGTTAAGTGTCTAAGGCCGGATTTGAACTCCTGATGCGTACTCCTAGCTGCCCCTTGAAATCACCCATCAATTCTGAGCTGCTCCCTTGGGGAGACAAGACCAGGTGTGGCCATACCCCTGTTGTGCCGGGGGGGAGATTTTGAGTTGCCCCTCAACCAATCCCCATAACCAGTGTGGGGGATGGTCCCTCCATTGTCAGTTTCCCACTCAGGGAGAAAGGCATCTCAGAGGGCCACGCCCCATGCTCTCTCCTCTAGCTTTCCTTTCTTTCTTTCTTTCTTTTTTTTTTTAGGCAATTGGGGTTAAGTGACTTGCCCAGGATCACACAGCTAGTAAGTGTTAAGTGTCTGAGGCAGGATTTGAACTCAGGTCCTTCTGAATCCAGGGCCAGTGCTCTATCCACTGCGCCACCTAACTGCCCCTAGCTTTCCTGTCAAGAAAACAAACTTATCATTTTCCCATAATATTTTGCTCTATACAGAAAATCATTTATATGAACCCTTGACCTATGCTAAGCACCTTACAATCTTGTGATCCTCACAACCCTGGGAGGTAAGCTTTATTATAGAAAAGTAAATTGGCTAGTAGATTTCTTCCAGGGCAGATCAAATCAACTGTGGATTTATAATCATCACCAAATTTGTCTCCTCCTTTATGTAAGGACCTCTGCAGCCACACCAGAAACCCATCAGACAACAAGCCCAAAGTCAAAACATGCCAAGCTTTGGCTGCTCTCTCTCCCTTTCCAAGGAGGCAGGACCTCCAATTCCACCCTGGATTTCCAACATCCAAACAGCCTGCCTTTCTTTCTCCGGCACTATCCCCTGTTAATCTTCCCACATCCAGGCCTTTCACACTGCCTCTCTCCTTTCACTCAAGCTTTCTTTTACATTCTACCTTTCTTCATACCTGCAACTCTCAGGATTCTAAATTTCTCTATTTCTCTATACACATTCCTCTTTGATCTCTTTTTTTTTTTTTTTTAATTTTTTTTTTTTTTTTTTTTTTTGCGGGGCAGTGGGGGTTAAGTGACTTGCCCACGGTCACACAGCTAGTAAGTGTCAAGTGTCTGAGGCCGGATTTGAACTCAGGAACTCCTGAATCCAGGGCCGGTGCTTTATCCACTGCGCCACCTAGCCACCCCCCCTCTTTGATCTCTTAAGGACTATGACTCTCCAGCCACCTCAATTCACCTCTTCCTCCATAGATTCTGCAGCCAGCCTTTCCTAATTGGCTCTCTGCAAATCCATCTCCAGCATACACTTCCTCCCTCAGTGGCCATTGCCCCAGCTGTGTGTGTCTCGCTCCATATAGCAAATGCACTCTGCCTCTCCACATCTCTCCCACTAAGCATTTGTTCTCAATTTAGCCATCTCTCTATGATTAGGCTTCCCCCATGGGTCATCTCTCCCTCCATTCAACTTCACCTAAATGGTGAGGACTCCCTCTACCCTCACTTCATTCTATCCACTTTCTAGAAAACAGCACTTCTGCCTCTTCAATCACACACCTCCCACTATGACATTCTGTCTATTCGTATATCTCTGACTCCATGCCCTGTCTCTTTTCCTGGCACTCTGCTCCAACTCTTCTTCTACTAATGGCACCAAATGGCAAAATGACAAACAGCTGGATTTTCCCCTTTCTGCTTCTCAGCAGACTCTAGTTATCTATTCACGCTCACTCTTCCATCACTCCTGCTTTTTGTTTCTCACAGACCTCACCTCTCTACATCCCTTGGCCTAACTCTAAATAGCCACGCCTCTCTCCAAATTCACTTCTCCTTCCCCATGAACTGTTGGCTGCAACATGCCACCGCTTTCCCTGGTTTCCAGCTGCCAGACGCTTGGGCTCTACACCAAACCCCCTCCCACTGCCTGGTGCCCCGGGCTGCCTCCACTCACCAAGCAAATAGGACTTTTTCTCCCCAGACCCTTCCTTTTTCTACCCTTTCTGTCCCTCTCACAGAAAACCACTACCATAGTCACTAAATTCATCCCAACAATAAGTCCGACAGAATGAAAACTGCTAGGCACCTCTCCTTCCTCTCTCTCTCTCTCTCCCCATATATATATATCATTGCAGTAATAATTTTTTGGGGGGTGAGGCAATTGGGGTTAAGTAACTTGCCCAGGGTCAACTGTCTGAGGCCAGATTTGAACTCAGGTTCTCCTGAATCCAGGATCAGTGCTTTATCCACTGTCCCACCTAGTTGTCCCCTGAATGGTCATTTTTTAAAAGCATTTTATTATTTTCCAGTTACATATAATGATAGTTTTCAAAATTTGTTTTCAAAGGATTTTTAGTTCCTAATTTTTTTCTCCCACCCTCCCTTCCCTCCCTCTTCCCCAAGATGGAAAGCAGTCTAATATAGGTTGTATATGTACAATCACATTAAACATATTTCTACATTAGTCATCTTATGAAAGAAGAATCAGAGCACAAGAGAAAAACATCAAAAAATAAGGAAAAAAAACCCTAGCCCAAAAGTAGAAACAGTATGGTTCAATCTGCATTCATAACCCACAGTTCGTTTTTCTGGATGTAGAGAACGTTTTCTATCATGAGTTCTTTGAAACTGTTTTGGATCACTGTACTGCTGAGAAGAGCCAAGTCTATCACCATTGTTCATCACACAATGTTGCTGTTACTGTGTACAATGTTCCCCTGGTTCTGCTCCTTTCAGTCAGCATCAGTTCATGTAAGTCCTTCCAGGTTTCTCTGAAATCCTCCTGTTCATCATTTCTTACAGCACAATAGTATTCCATTACATTCACATACCACAACTTGTTTAGCCATTCCCCTATTGATGGGAATTCCCTTGATTTCCAATTCTTTGCCACCACAAAGAGAGCTGCTATAAATATTTTTGTACATGTGGGTCCTTTTCTCTTTTCTATGGTCTCTTTGGGATACAGACCTAGCAGTGGTACCACTGGGTCAAAGGGTATGAACAGTCCCATGGCCCTTTGGGCATAGTTCCAAATTGCTCTCCAGAATGGTTGGATCAGTTCACAGCTCCACCAACAATGCATTAATGTTCCAATTTTTCCACAGCTTCTCCAACATTTATTATTTTCCTTTTTTTGTCATATTAGCCAATCTGATAGGTGTGAGGTGGTACCTCAGAGTTGTTTTAATTTGCATTTCTCTAATCAATAGTGATTTAGAGCATTTTTTCATATGGCAATAGATAGCTTTGACTTCTTCTTCAGAAAACTGCCTGTTCATAACCTTTGTGAATGGTCACTTTTTGAAGAGATAGTAGAGGAGATTCTTGTTCAAGTCTGGATTTGACAAGATGGTCTTAGAGGTCCCTTCCAACCAGGAAACCTGGTGATTCTGGGAAGCATGGTTTTTGTCTTTGTGGATGGACTTTCACTGGTTCTAGGTATATATACTCTTTTGCAAGCAATATAATGTTTTTAGCATACTCTCTTAAAAAGACTACTCAAAATGAACAG
The DNA here is from genome assembly GCF_019393635.1 of Dromiciops gliroides. Classification (NCBI taxonomy): domain Eukaryota; kingdom Metazoa; phylum Chordata; class Mammalia; order Microbiotheria; family Microbiotheriidae; genus Dromiciops; species Dromiciops gliroides. The sequence goes on along the minus strand of NC_057862.1, from coordinate 31,775,435 downwards.
TTAATTTTTGTTTGTTTGTTTTGTTTTTTAGTGAGGCAATTGGGGTTAAGTGACTTGCCCAGGGTCACACAGCTAGTAAGTGTTAAGTGTCTGAGGCCGGATTTGAACTCAGGTCCTCCTGACTCCAGGGCCAGTGCTCTATCCACTGAACCACCTAGCTTCCCCCGAACAGTTAATTTTTAAAAACAATTCTTGGTTTAGGAGCAGAGACTAAAGGCAACACCACTCTGGTTTTGTAGTAATTTTGCTTTCCTTAGGAAACATTAAGCATGGATAAATATCCAGAGAAGAAGATGAAGCAATATTAGATTCAAAGCAAAGCATAAACCTGTCCATTCAGAATCTTATCAGGGTGAGGGTTATTTGGGACTCCTGGAAAATAATAACAGAGCCTTAGAAATCAATTAAACAATTAAACAAGAGACAGTAGTGGGTAGCTGTGTGCTCCATGTTGTATGATCAACCGCAGATATACTTTGAGAAATTTACAAGGCATATATTACTTTTCAGTTTTCACATAAAGAAAATCTCAACTTGTATGCATTTATTCTCTGAAAGAATTACAACTCCAAGAATGGAGGAGAGGGAATTAATTTGTTTTACTTTTTTTTTTTTGGTGGGGCAATAAGGGTTAAGTGACTTGCCCAGGGTCACACAGCTAGTAAATATTAAGTGCCTGAGGCCGGATTTGAACTCAGGCCCTCCTGACTCCAGGGCCAGTACTTTGTCCACGGTGCCACCTAGCTGCCCCCAGAGTAGGGAATTCAGAAACTAACATCATTACTCCCACACTTTGCTTCTCAAAATACACACATATGCATGTGCGTGTGTGTATGTATTTTAAAATTTTAAAGGCAGGCTCATTTCTTCCCTCCTCCCTCCTTTAAACCAGTCTTAAATTGGTCAACTCAGTTGGTTTAGACTAGGGGTGTCAAATGTGCTGACAGCCTAAAATGTGACCAGCATCACTCCCAAGTGTGGCCTGAACTATGTTAAAATGTAGTTAGGAAACATTTAACACCATAAATAAAAATACAATAAAACATAGTTAATTTGTGGTTTTCAAAGTCGATGGACAGCCCACAGGGATCCTCAGGATGACTTAATGGCCCTTTGGTAGTTGAGTTTGACGCAACTGCTCTGGGCAGATGGGGCTGAGTGATTTCATGGTATAAAGGTTCGATCTCTTTTATGCACAGAGGAAACACTCAGAGATCAAGGAAGCAGACACAGTGCAAAGCACATTGGACCCGCCGCCCGCCCGAAGTACTCTGTTTGAATCCTACCCAAGCTTCTTTAGTGGCAGTAATGCTGAACAAGTGACTTTGCCTCTGTGAGCCTCAGTTTATTCACTTATAAAATGGGAGTAGGGTGGGGTGGGTGAGAGAGATGATTTCAAAACATCTCTTCCAGCTCTACCATTCTATATTCAATTTAAGAAAACTTTATTAAACATGTGCAAGGCACTGAAGAGTTCAAAGGAAAAATAAAAACAAAAACAGTCAAGGAGATTACATTTTAATGGGAGAGATAGGATGTGGGTCATAAAGAGATGAATACAAAATTATTTGAGGAAAGAGAGAAGATTAATAACTGGGGGGATCAGGAAAGGCTTCCCAGAGGCAGCAGCACCTGAGCTGAACCTTAAGGGAAGCCAGAAGGGATTCCAGGAGGTAGAGGCAGAGATATGCATGAAGAGGAGGGAATGCATTTCAGGCAGAGGTTAGAGAGGTTTTATGTGCGAGCAAACTAGAGGGGATGGGGATCGCATTCATGGAGAAATGTACACTGGGCTAAGATTCAGACCGAGGGAAAAGAGATCAAGACTGAAGGAACTCTTCCAGAAGGTTTACATTTTTTACAAAGCACTTTGTCCGGGAGCTGATTGGGTCTTATCTGTGTGTGAGCAGCCTTTAGTATGGGGGAGAGCTGCCACGTTTAGATGATCAGTTCTTCCCCTGTTATTTCTTGCCCAACATTCTCATCTTCTGAGGGTCTGAAATTGTAGAAATCCTCTTCATCTATGGGCTCGGTTTCCATTTCGGGGAATGAGCCGCTGCCAGATCCAGAGCCCGTGTCTAAGCCCACACCCGAAATAGACCAAGGATCTTCCTCCGAGAAAGGGAGCTTTTTGACCTTGTTCTGGGGTTTCTGCATTCTGAAGAAGAATAAAAATGAAAGTCAGGCTTTATACACCATGAAGGACACCAGGCAAGACTGTTTGTCCAAGACCAATAGAAGAAGGACCTGGAGGAAGCTGGTTATTTGTATTATTATTTGAGGCTAAAGCCTAGAGCAACTTGGTGGTTGCATTTCTCAGGATCACAGTATTTCTTTATTATTATTATTATTATTATTATTATTATTATTATTATTATTTTATTTAGTGGGGCAATGAGGGTTAAGTGACTTGCCCAGAGTCACACAGCTAGTAAGTGTCAAGGGTCTGAGGTCAGGTTTGAACTCAGGTCCTCCTGACTCCAGGGCCAGTGCTCTATCCACTGCGCCACCTAGCTGCCCCCATATTTCTTTTTTATTATTATTTTAATTTTATTTTATTTAGTGGGGCAATGAGGGTTAAGTGACTTGCCCAGGGTCACAGAGCTAGTAAGTGTTAAGGGTCTGAAGCTGGATTTGAACTCAGGTCCTCCTGAATTCAGGGCTGGTGCTTTATCCACTGCACCACCTAGCTGCCCCCAGGATCACAGAATTTCAAAGGGGAAGGCTTCAGGTAGCCTCCAGTCTACCCCATAACTGAACAAAAATCTCTACAACAGAACATGATGTTGCCTCACAGGCAGGCTGCCTTGGGGATGGGTAGTAGGTTTTTGAGCAAAGTCCATACATCTAATAGGATACAAGAATCCATCCATCAATCAATGTGCATTTATGAAACACCTATGTGCCAGACACTGGAGCTACAAATATAAAATTGAAATTGTTCCTGCCCTGGAGGAGCTTACACTCTAGTTGGAGGAAATGTATGTATGTATGTATACATGCATGCATGTATATGTATTGTATATATTTGTCTCTATGTATATGCCTTTGCATATGCATTTATGTGTGTATTTATTATTTATTTATTTATTGGTGAGGCAATTGGGGTTAAGTGACTTGCCCAGGGTCACACAGCTAGTAAGTGTTAAGCGTTTGAGGCTGGATTTAAACTCAGGTCCTCTTGACTCCAGTGCAGGTGTTCTATCTACTGCGCCACCTAGCTGCCCCGTGTGTATTTATAATATGGAAAAACTGAGGCCATTCACCAAGAACTCCCTCTTCTCCCCTCCTCATCTCGCATCCCTCAGATGCCTTCTGCCACTATCTCCTCCTTCATTTTGATCTCTTTGCCAAAGCAAACCCTTCTACCTTCACCCCTGATCCCATTCTATCCTGGCCTTTCTAACAGGTTGCTCTATTATCCCTACTCTCTAATCTTCAATTTTTCCCTATTGGCTGCTTCCCAACTGCCTACAAATCCATCTACTTCTCTTCCATCCACAAAAAGTCCTCACTATATTCATCCATCCCCACTAGCCTTTATCTGCCCTCCCCAAGCTCCTTGGGAAGGCTGTCTACAACCCACACTTGTGCTTGTTTTCCTCTTTCTCTTCTCAGTTCTCTGCAGGCTGTCTTGATTCAACTCTCTCCAAAGTTACCTATGATCTCTTATTTTTCTTGATCTTCCTGTGGCCTTTGACTCTGTTGATCTCCCTCTTCTTCTTTTTTTTTTGTTTTTGCGGGGCAATGAGGGTTAAGTGACTTGCCCAGGGTCACACAGCTAGTAAGTGTTAAGTGTCTGAGGCCAGATTTGAACTCAGGTCCTCCTGAATCCAGGGCCAATGCTTTTATCCACTGTGCCACCTAGCTGCCCCCATCCCCCTCTTCTTTTTTTTTTTTTTTTTTTGGCAGGGCAATGAGGGTTAAGTGACTTGCCCAGGGTCACACAGCTAGTGTCAAGTGTCTGAGACTGGATTTGAACTCAGGTTCTCCTGAATCTGAGGCCAGTGCTTTATCCACTGCGCCACCTAGCTGCCCCCTATCCCCCTCTTCTTAATAGGATTTCATGACACTGTTCTCTCCTGGTTCTTTTCCTACCTGTATGACTGCTCTTTCTCAGTCTCCTTCCCTGGATCTGTATTTAAAACACACCCACTAACTGGAAGTGTCCCTAAGGGCTCTGTCCTGGGCCCTTTTCTCTTCTCCTTCTCTCCAGGGTTTCTTCATCTTGGGTCTAAACAATCTATTGTTTAGTATTTCAATTTTAACAAAGTATTTTGATAAATATATTTCAATATAATCAGTTTCCTTCATAATCCTATGCATTTTATTTTATATATTTAAAATATTCTGAGAAAGGGGCCGGAGCTTTCACCGGACTGCCAAAGGGGTCCATGACACAAAAAAGGTTAAGAACCCCTGACTTAGAGCATTCCTGGAGATAGAGAGGTTGTGACCACCCCAGGGTCACATAGGCGATAAGTGTCCAAATTGAGACTTGAACCCAGGTCATCCGGGTCCTGAGTCCAGCCTTCTATTTACTACTGCGCTCTCTCTCTCTCTCTCTCTCTCTCTCTCTCTCTCTCTCTTTCTCTGTCTCCGTACACATGGGAATACATACATACAAAATATGCATATCCCTCGTATACCTAGACACATATGTGTACACACACATCCATGCATATAGCCCAACAAATATTTTTGTCTGGATCTGTCATTTCATCAGCAAGGGGAGCTCCCTGATGTGGAAACTCTCTTGGTGTCCAGGTCTTCTTGACAGTAAGGGAAGTCCTTTCCCTACTATCCCAGGCTGCTTCTCCATCCAGACAAAAGTACAGTAAATACTTTGGAGTATATCTGTAAAGTGGGAATGCTGAGAGTGGGACTGACTACTTGCTTCACAGGATTGTGAGCAAAGCATTCTGACAATTAGAAACTGCTAAAGAAATGGGAGCTCGATTATTGTTGTTGTTACTTTTATTTCTCCTCCTTCGAAATCACACCCCATGCCAGGTACTTTCATTCCCCACTCCACTCCACTCCCAGCTTTCCCACTCCCCTTTGGGTGTGGTCTTCCCCCACTAGAGTGTAAGCTCGTTAAGGGCAGGCATTGTCTTTCTGCTTGTATTCCTATTCCTAGCCTTAGCACAGTGACTGGCACATAGTAAATGCATAATAAATTCTTGTTTCTTTTTTCCCCACTTCTATTATTGTTAGCATTGTTGTCAACATTTTGTTCCTCGTTTTGTTTATTTTATTGTTTTTGTTGACTGTTACAAAATTTGTAATAAAAAGCTTAAGTATTTTTTGAAAGAAAGAATCTGCCATGACTTTAGAGCCCCCTAATGGGCGTCCTCTCATTACAATGTCTAGAAGGAGGAAGTTTGATTTCCTTACTGATATGGATCCACTGGAGGATCGATGATCCTATTGTCTTCACCTTCAGGCATGTTGAACCAGGGCCCCTTTTCTTCAATGCAGTTGGCAGAAAGACTATTTGGGCGACATCGAACCCAATGGAATCTTGCCCTCCGGGAAGGAAAACCTGAGCAAACGAAGTGTCCACACATAATTAGGGACATTTGAAGAGATCCTCTAGCTCTCACCACATCCAGCTTTAACAAACTTGAGGCAATCAATCTACAAATTTCTTTCTTAGCATCCATCTAATGGAATACTGTGGAGGTAGGTTTATGTCATTTCACAGATGATTAACATCAGTTACAAGGACATTAAAAGGAAATCCCGGGGCAGCTAGGTAGCGCAGTGGATAGAGCACTGGCCCTGGATTCAGGAGGACCTGAGTTCAAATCTGACCTCAGTCACTTGATACTTACTAGCTGTGTGACCCTGGGCGAGTCACTTAACCCCAATTGCCTCACACACACACACACACAGAGGAGATCCCAGGGAGGTGACCTTAACTACTTCCATCTTTCCATGGATTTATGATCTCATTAATGTGGACATTCTCTTCAGTGTCACAGATAGCAACCCTATCCATGCCTGCCCATCCTCAGGCCTGTCTATTCCTACAAGGGAATTCAACCAATTGGAGGCTTTTCTCTTTCATTTCTTAACATTGTGTACCATTGGACATTAAATAGCAAACAGACCATGAGTGTAGACACCAGCTATCCCTTGCTCTCACAATGAGATGGGCCCATCTAGTCATACAGTTTCCTGCTGTATTTAGAATGGAAACACTTTAAAAGTCAGGGTTAATTCTTTGTATTTGTATCCCCCTAACCTCACCCAGTAGCTGGAATATAACTGACCATTAATAAATGCTTGCCTGGCTCTCTGTCTCTGTCTCTCTGTCTCAGCAATCAGGGTTAACTGACTTGCCCAAGATCACACAGCTAGTAAATATCTTAGGCTGTATTTGAACTCAGGTCCTCCTGACTCCAGAGCCAGTGTTCTATTCACTGTGCAACCTAACTCCCCCAGTGGTCTCCTTTTTAAAGCAGGTTGTATACAATCTGTATAGTGAAAGTAAGCTAAACCATTTTCATCGTTGGTGTTTTAAGATTATATTTAATTGGAACAGTGGCAAATGAGAGACAGTAGCTTTGTGGCAGAATTCTCTGCATTTTTAAGAACTAATCTTGTTTTATTTTTTTAAGTTGAAGCTTTTTCCCCCCCAGGGCAATGAGGGTTAAGTGACTTGCCCAGGGTCACACAGCTAGTAAAGGTCAAGTGTCTGAATCCAGGGCCGGTGCTTTATCCACTGTGTCACCTAGCTGCCCCATTTTATTTTTTTAGCAGTGCAACTGTGGCATAATTAACAACTTCTGCTCATCACATTTAAAATTTGGAAAGTACTTGCTTGATGGATAAAGTACCCTCACAATATACTGTTTCTTTTTTGACTTTTTACTTTAACTATTAAATCAATTACATATTATATTTTATATATTCTATTTATTATATTTGATAATATTATATTATCTATAATCTATCATACATTTTAGGTGATATATTTAAATTATATTATTATATTGTATATTTATTTTAAATTTCATATATATTTTGTTTAATATAGTTCCCAGTGACAGAACCAATACTTGCAGCTCTCATTTACTAACCATAAGTGTTGGGGTCTAATTCTGAAAATTCTCATTTAAAAGTTAGATATAATGAAATGTTTAAGTATTTGCATATCATTTTGAAAATGTTCGGCTTTATAGCGTACCTTACTTTTATCATTTGAGATCATGTTGCCTTTCAATATGGGCAAAACACTTCCACTCTTGAACAAAAGAGCTGCTTTCTAAAAGCAGTCATTGCACCTTTACCTTTTTTTCTTTTGTGAATGAAGCATTTCTTGAAGAAACATAACTTCAAAGTATTGACTATTATATAAAACAGTTGACCTTCTCTTGCTGTGAAGATTGTTCTCCTGCGTGTAAAATGGACCACGCAGATTTCTGTATGTTTCCATGTATATCATTAGACAATACAGTCCTTCGTGAACAAGGGGGAAAAAGAAATGCTTAAGGACAGTGAGAATGCTGAAGAGACCTGAGTTCAAATCCGACCTCAGACACTTGACACTTACTAGCTGGGTGACCCTGGGCAAGTCACTCCTCAGTGCCCCCCCCCCCCAAAAAAAAGAGTGAAGTACATTTCCTTCCCCCTCCCTGCACTTGTCCCCTTGGGCCTTATTCCTTCCTTCTGTATCCTTGTTTTTTTAGGGCTTCCACCACAAGTCCCAGGGATCCTGGGATCCTATATGAAGCCAACAGCGCTGGAATAGAAATGGATAGATGTTTATTGTCCTTCGTTCTTGAAGAGGACCAAGACACTGGGGTGATGTCAAGACTTGCAGTGAATTGGATTTAAGTGAGGGAGGCCTATGCAAGGTCACCAGCCTCACTTTCTCCTCCAGAGCCATATGGTCAACTGTAGATGGCCCCAGATGGGGTTAAGGGACTTGCCCAGGGTCAGCTAGTGTCGGAAGTGAGATTTTAACTCAAGCCTTTCCCAACTTCAGGGCTAGCATCCATTGGCACTTAGATGCTTAGTCTCCAACCTGTAGTATAGTGTCACAGGGGGGAAAACCTCTCAACCTGAACACTAGGAAAAGTGGGGTGGTTTAACCCCATGCTTTAAGGGAGTAGATAGACATGATTGTCCTCCCAGGACTGATGAACCTCTTTGGGGATCTTCCTGGAACCTACACCCATCACGTCCTCCAGCAGAGGGAGACATCCATCCTCTTCCTCCCCCTGGGCTTGCTTAGACAAACCCGAGACATAACAGAGGTGGGTAGAGAGCCAATGAAGCAATGGCAGCTATGACAGGAAGTGGAAAGGAAAGCCAATACCGACCTTTCCGTGATGTAAACCTCACTGGGGTATTTTTCATCAGGTAAGAGAAAATATTGCCATCAGCAAAAACTTCCTGGCTCCTGGGTCATAGCCCAGAGACAGAGTGATTAAGAGCTTATATTTGCATAGAGTTTGAAAATTTTCCAAAGCCCTTTATATATGTCTCAGTCAAGCCTTCCAACAGCACTTCAGCATAAGTACTATTATCCCCAACCTACTGATGAAAACACTGAGGCTCAGAGAGGGTACGCACATTGACTGGTGCTACACAGTTAGCAAGTATAAGAAGGCAGAATTTGAACCCAGGTCCTCTCAATCCCAAATCCTGCACTCCATTCACTACCACACACTGCCTTAAAATGAGTTGATCCAAGTACATTATTCTATAGGTGTCTTTTTATTGATATCTTTTCTTTTCACATCAACTTAATTTTTTTTGGTGAGGCAATTGGGGTTAAGTGACTTGCCCAGGGTCACACAGCTAATAAGTGTCAAGTGTCTGAGGCTGGATTTGAATTCAGGTCCTCCTGAATCCAGAGCCAGTGCTCTATCTACTGCACCACCTAGCTGACCCATCAACTTTATTTTTAAAAAAATATATATTCCTTGTTTCCTTTTCTGGTTTTGTTGTTTTGTTTTGTTTTGGGTTTTTTTGAGAGGCAATGGGGGTTAAGTGACTTGCCCAGGGTTACACAGCTAGTAAGTGTTAAGTGTCTGAGACCGGATTTGAACTCAGGTCCTCCTGAATCCAGGGCCAGTGCTTTATCCACTACACCACCTAGCTGCCTGCTGTTTCCTTTTCTGGTAAGCTATCCCTGGTTAAATTTAAAAAAAAAAAAAAAAGGGAGGAAGAAAACCCAATTCATCAAAACTAACATGTCAGCTGAGACTGACAGTATATACAATGTTCCATACCCACAGTCCCCCACCTCTGCAAAGAAAGAAGGAAGGTGCATTTTCTCATCTTTTTCTTAGAGCCAACGCTTTGTAAATCTTCAGATACCTACTATTTATGAATGGCAATCATCATCAGTTAGGAGTAGGTGGAGGAAGTATCTAAGTGAAATAGCTACAGCTAATTTCCAAGAACTCATCCCCCTCACCCCTTTGGGGACTGTCTTACACTCTCAGAATTCAAATGTCTCAGCTATTAGGAATTGTAAGACAAAGGTGGAAACCACCTACTCACATGCGACTGAGAGCCCAATGGGAGGCTGATACTTTGCTTTAGAATAAGAAATCTATTTTCCCCCTAAATCTACTAGAGCTTAGAATTCCCGACCACTCTTCCCCCCCACCCCCATTGAAATTTCCAGGCACAAAACTTTGAAGATGTCTGTGCTGGGGGGTGGGGCTTGAGAACAAAGGCTGCTTTTTCCTCTTGTGTGTGGGAGTAGCCTCCTTCCATCCTGTCCCAGCTGAGAAGCTCTCCTTATTCTGGAGAAAATCCAAGAAACTGAGGGAAATGTCCTGGACTGTTTCTCTGGACACACCTTCCTAAGGAGTCTTCCTCAGAGGCCTCAGGAGCCCAGTTTGGTTTGAAGTTACACTGAGCGGATGAGGGGAAAGTAAGAATTACTAGAGAGTAAGCTAGAGGACAAGGGATGAGTCTAATTAAATTTGACAAACATTAGTCAAAGACTTCCTATGTTCAAGGTCTTGAACTATGAGCTGGGGATACAAAGAAAAAAAGAAAGAATTCCAGTCCTCAAGGGGTTTCTATTCTTTTGAGAGGATACAAGTACATTACACAGTATAAGGGATTGCAAAACACATACAAAGTAATACAACGAATCTTGAGAGACAGCACAATCGGAAGCCTGTTGAAATGGTTGGAGTAGGAGGTTTGTGCCATGCTATTAAAAAAGTGATCAGTTTGATGTGTAAGGCAAGTGGATCAGAAGGAGACTCGGAACTTCTCCAATTTATCAGAGACTTCCCAGATGCTTTTTAAAAAAAATCTAGGGGCAGCTAGGTGGCACACTGGATAAAGCACTGGCCCTGGATTCAGGAGGACCTGAGTTCAAATCCAGTCTCAGACACTTGAAACTTTACTAGTTGTGTGACCCTGGGCAAGTCACTTAACCCCAATTGCCTCACCAAAAAAAAAAAAATCTAGCCTTTCCCTCCCAGTGACTCTTCTCACCTAACACTTGTAACAAGGCTTGGCTGAGCAAAACAAATAACCACTGGATCCATGTCTAAAGAATGTAGGCTTCATTCCCAACACCTCTTGAGGAGGCAGGCTTCATGTTCAGTTGGCTAAAGTGTTTCTTATTGCCTGGGCTTTGAAGGAAGCTAGGGAAATGGAGTAAGGAAGAAGCAGCTTCCAGATATGAGGTGTTACTTGTACAAAGGGAAGGAGTTGGAGATGGAACATCTCACGCAGAGAAGACCTATTATTATTGCTGCTGCTGTTGTTAATAGATCTTTCAGAGGCTAGAGTAAGTCACTGTACTAAATAGGTTCTCAAAGCATGGCTGAGAAACTGAATGAAAAGATTTAGGGGTTTTACTTTCAAAAAGAGAATCCTATTTTCCCCTCCTTTACCATCCTGACTCATACACACATAAGCAGATGTGGCCCAAGCAAAATTTTCCTACTAGCTTCTCAGCATTTTCCCCCACACTGGGCCAGCAATGTAGAAGTCTTGAAAACTGGAAGTCACTTGCCTTAGTCTGTCAATTTTACTGAGATGGCTTCCCCCAGGATAGTTGAGTGAGCACAAAAAATGTCAAGCCTGCTCTCTCCTTTCCCACCATGAGGCCCCGGAGGCAGAATTCCTACCTTCTCAGGTTTCATAATGCTACTAAGGAGTTGCCACTGTGGCACTGGACACAGTGGAGGCAATCAGTAAATGCTGGCTCAGGGAGTCTGGCCTGATAGCCGAGAGCAGCTGTTGCTGTTGTTGTTCAGTTGTTTTAGTCATGTTCAGCTCTTCATGACCTCATTTGGGGTTTTCTGGGCAGAGATACTGGAGTGATTTGCCATTCCTTCTCCAGTTCATTTTACAGATGAGGAAACTGAGGCAAGCAGTGTTAAGGGACTTGCTCAGGGTCACACAGCTAGTGTCAAGTGTCTGAGGCCAGATTTTGAACTCAGGTCCTCCTGAATGGTGCTTTATCCACTTTGCCACCTAGCTGCCCCCATAAATTATTTTTAAATAAATTCTCACCACCAAAATCTTTGCCACTTTCAAATGGTTCAACACTAGAAATTGTTTTGTCAGTGGAAATGACACTGCCTTGTTTGATGCAGCCTAAGAGACCCTAGGACCTTTCCATCTGCCCTGCAGCTGAAACCTTCTATGTGCATTGTCCCTCCTCATTAGAATAATTTGTTTAAGGATGGGGACTAGATATGTGTGTGTGTGTGTGTGTGTGTGTGTGTGTGTATGTTGTTGTTGAAAGCACAGGGCTCCTTTAAATCACAATGTATGTACATAGGATACACTTTAAATCACAATGTATGTACATAGGATACACTTTAACACTTTAACATTTCTTTTGATTCAGACCTGTGATGTCATAGCAGAGGGACCTCCTCCACCAATGAGGATCTACAACCATTCTACATTTGTGGTCTCAGAATTGCCTAGGATACTTAGAGGTTAAATGAAATCACACAGGTGGAAGTGAACCCATGCCTTGCTGATTGACAAACCATGTTGCTCTCAGAGTCTCTGGAACTACCCCATCAAAATCATTGTAAGAACATGCCATCCATTGGGGAAAGAAGAACAGTTCCATCTTTTCAACAATGTCTTACTGGAAAGTGAATTTAACATGATATGCTTGGACTTCCATTGAACTATAGAAGATACATCTTGGGTTCTGGTGGGTTAATGAGAAGGAGAAGACAAAGTTCAATGTTAATCAGTGGTTCTCAAACATAGGATAGACTGGAGTAGGGAGAGACTTGAGGGGGATGAATCAGAAGGCTGTTTCAATGGTCCAGTGAGAAGAGATGAGGGACTGAACTAGAGTTGTGGTTTTATGAATGGAGAGAAGGGGACATATAGGAAAGATGTTGTGAAGGAAGAAGCAACAAAATTTGGCAACAGATTGGCTATGTGAGGTGAGTAAGACTGAGGAATCAAGAATGACAGTGAGGCTTTTAGCCTGGCCATTTAAAAGGATGACAGTGCCCTTGACAATCCTAGGAAGAAGGGAGGATTCAGAGAGAAAGATGCTGAGGCCCATTCTGGATGAGTCAGGTTTGAGATGCCTGTGATATGTCCAGTTTAAGGTGTCTAAGAGGCAGTTGGTAATGTGAACCTGGAGCTCAGGAGAGAGACTTAAGCTGTATACATAAATCTGGAAGTCATTCACTTAGAAATGATCGTTGTACCCACAGGAACAAATTCTTATTTTCTTGGCTCTCCTTGCTCTAGATCCCTTCTGTTTCATCTTAAGATAGGCTTACAAATTCATTAAATTGCAATTTCTTTTACATCTGTCCCAAGTTTAACAGGTGCAGGTAGATGATACAGTGAATAGAGCACCAGCCTGCATTTAGGAAAATCTGGGTGTGACCCTAGGCAAGTCACTTAAGCCCTATTTGCCTCAGTTCCTCATCTATAAAATGGGGACAAACTGGAGAAGGAAATGGCGAACCACTCCAATATCTTTGCTAAGAAAAAACCCAATGTACGAAGCCCACAAGTTTACCTAGAGTCAACATGACTGAACAACAAGTTTAATAAGGGTATTTCCCTGGTGGTATTGGGAGGGGGGATACCATAATCCCTTTAGGAGCACTGACAGATCTCTCAGGTGAGTTATTCCTAGAGCTGACTAATCTCTACTTTTTGCTAATTTCCATTAACTTCAGTTTTGGTATGACCTAATCTCAAATTCTAGGGACTTTCTCTGTTTAGGGTTGATTGTGATTTGTATATGCCACTTGTATTTTCCCTAGAGTCTTGGAGACAGAAGGGACCTCAGGAACCGTTTCTCCAACTTGTGCCCAAGCAAGAATCACCTCTGCTGTGTACCAGACAAGTGGTCCCCCAGCCTTTGCTTGGAGACAGCCAATGATGGAGAGCTCACTATCTCTCCAAGAAGGCTTTTTGGTCTTGAGACCAATTCATCTTCCCTCTTGAGGCTTCACATGTAGGCAATTTGAGAGTATTGTCCTCATCTGAATTTGTGTTTGCCTCTTCCCTGTCTACATAGAAGCTCTCAGTGGTAAGAGCTCTTTTTTGTTTCTTACTCATATTGCAGCTCATTTTTTTTTTAAGTTGAGGTCTGCTCTGGGGGCACCAGGGTCCCTGTTTCAAGCTTCTTGTGCTGGGGTAAAGGGGCTATGTCACTGGCTTTCTACACTGAGGCCTCTATGGCTTGTGGATTTCTCAGCACCCTGGGCTTGCTCCCCGCGTGCTGGGATGGCCAGGCCTGGCTGCGCCTGTCCTGTGGGTGGCCCCCTAGCTGGCAGCCTGCCCTCCCTGCTACTGCTGGTGGGTTTCACCACTGGCCTGCTGCGCCATCAGCTTGTTGAGCCAGGATCCAGGGGCCTCAGTTGCTCGGCTGTGGCCTACAGCTTCCTGCTGATTTGCCCCAACCCCCTCCACAAAGCATCGTGCTGAGGTGTGCTGCACCTCCCTTTTGCCCGAGTGAGACCAACCTTTCCTGAAGTCTTCTAAATTATCTCTGGTTGGAAGACTGTGTCTCTCCATCTCTGTGTAGGTTCTGTAGTTTCAGAATCCGTCCAGAGGCTTGATTTAATGTTCTTTTTGAGGGAACCAAAGGAGAGCTCAGGCAACTTGCTGGCTTCTCTCCACCATCTTGGCTCCACCTCTCCCATAAGAATCAAGCTCACTATCTCTCAAAGTTGCCCAGGTGTTCCCACTTTGGGATAGGGTTAATTAATTGTCTGGAAGTTTTTCCTGCCTAAATTTGCCTCTTTGCACCTTCTACCTGGTGCTTCTACCTCTGCCCTTTGGGATCAAGCAAGTCCAACTGATCTTCCATATAACAGCCCTTCAAATACTTGAAGACAGCTCTCAAGCCCTCAATGAAATCTATTCTTCCAGGCTAAACTGTTCCCAGTTCCTTCAACTGATCCTCTTCTGGCATGCATGGAGTCCTTTCTTCAACCTTCTTCAACTTTCAGACTCTCTCTACTTTGTCAACGTCCTTCTTGAAATGCAGTGCCCAGAACTAAACATGCTCCTCCATCCAGATATGGTCACATCTCTAAAGGAACTTTTCCTCTGGGGAATCTGTTAATTAATTCCAAGTTGGCCTACTGAAATTACGTTGGCTTCTCTCTTAGACCCACACATCTAAAACACCACATTCAATGATGATAATGAATGCCAGCAAAAAAAAAAATCACATGGAATCTTAGTGGGAAACAGAACGTGTTCATGAAATTCTGAAAACAAAAACACCCGCAAATTGTGCTGAAATACGAGTCAGAAATACAGATGTTGTTCATTCTTTCAATGTCCCACCAACGAGGTAACATTTTAAAAAACTATCTTCTTGGGGCAGCTAGGTGGTTCAGTGGATAGAGCACTGGCCCCTGAAGTCAGGAGGACCTGAGTTCCAATCCGGCCTCAGACACTTAACACTTACTAGCTGTGTGACCCTGGGCAAGTCACTTAACCCCAATTGCCTCACCAAAAAAAAAAACAAAACCAAAAACAAACAAACAAAAAAAAAACTATCTTTCTTTTGATTGATGCAATTTATTTTTTATATCGCATTAATTTCCCAATATGTCCCTCCTTTTCCCCTACCCAGAGAGCTGTCAGGTATATAACAAAGATGACAGAGGCTACACATGCAATATTCCACATACATTGTACTTCCACCTCCATAGCAAAGAGAGGAAGGTTCATTTCCTCAAATCCTTTGCCCAGATCAGGTTTGTTTACTAAATCCTTATTAGGGGCCTGCTTTGTGCATAGCATCCTGCTAGATACAAAATGTGGCTGAGGCACACCTGATGAGCACCTTCTCTCAGGGTCTCTTCCTCTGATCCTTGGTGATACACAAACCACCTTTTCAGACTTGCATCTCATCATCTAAGTTTATTCCTCTCTCAAAAGCTAAAGGTCTAGATCCAGAGTCCTTTACTTGATGTCTGTGGAGGAGACAACGAAGGGTCTGTGAATTTGCATGGGGAAAAACCAACATCTTGATTTTCAGTACTCTCTATGGAAAATTTAGCATTTCCTTCAATTATTTAAAAATATGAATTCTGAAAAGGGCCCATACACTTCATCAGACTGCCAAAAGGGGGCCAAAACACACAAAAATGGGAAGAACTCTGGTCTAGATCAAAACTTCTAAACTTTGCATAACTGAATGGGGGGGGTGTCACAAAAAATTTGGCGACAGTAAAAGGTTATATATAAAGGGCAGCTAGGTGTGCAGTGGATAGAGCACCGGCCCCAGAGTCAGGAGTACCTGAGTCCAAATCTGGCCTCAAACACTTTTCTTCTTTCTTTTTCTTTCTTTCTTTTTTTTTAAGTGAGGCAATTGGGGTTAAGTGACTTGCCCAGGGTCACACAGCTAGTAAGTGTTAAGTGTCTGAGGCTGGATTTGAACTCAGGTCCTCCCTGACTCCAGGGCTGGTGCTCTATCCACTGCGCCACCTAGCTGCCCCCGGGCCTCAGACACTTAAGACTTACTAGCTGTGTGACCCTGGGCAAGTCACTTAACCCCAATTGCCTCACTTAAAAAAAAAAGGTTATGTGTACCTATTTTATATACCTATATACCCAGGGGCATGTAAAAATTTTTCAGGTGAAAAGGGGTTGTCAGTGGAAAAAGTTTAAGAAGCTCTGCTCTAGAAAATTAATTAGCTTAGACTTCACCTTATATTTTTTTCTTTTTAATTGGAAATAGCATAGCAGGGGCAGCTAGGTGGCTCAGTGGATAAAGCACTGGCCTTGGATTCAGCCGGACCTGAGTTCAAATCCAGCCTCAGACACTTGACACTAGCTGTGTGACCATGGGCAAGTCACTTAACTCTCATTGCCCCACAAAATTTTTAAATTAAAAAAAAACATAAAAAAAAAAGAAATAGCATAGCAGAGTGATGAGATAAAGTGATGGACCCAGAAACAGGAAGACCTGGGTTCAAATTCTGCCTTTGGCACTTTCAAGTTGGGTAACTCTGGGCAAGTCACAGAACTTTGAGCCTCAGTTTCTTCATATGAAAAAAGAGAATGACAATAGCAGTCATGTCCATTTAAACAATTAATTAAGGCAAGGGATCCAATAATGTGGAAATTTGGAAATCTTTAATCTGAGCAGGACCAGAAGAGACCCTCCTGACTCTAAGCTCCCAAATGAGAGGGAGAAAAGATTAGCCTGTTCCAAAACATCAACCGCAGCTGAGAATAACATTGTGTCTCCACCGGAAGCCCAGAGTGTGACACCCAGAAGTCACTTCTAAGAAACAAATTCAGTGCATCTGTGTCATGGTGAATCAACATTTCCTTTACGATGCTGACCCCTGTAAATTTGTTCCTTTGTCAACTGGATCATCTTATTGCTTTGTATTCCTTCCCCAAGGAAAAAGGACCCTTCCTAAGGAGCTAATTGTTCAAGGGCCCTTCCTTTTTTCAGTTAAAACTCTTTAATATAGCTAAACAAGGTCATCTGTCATTAAATTACCCAGGAGGGAACAGGAGCAGCACAATGAGTATTTTGCAGATGACAAAACTGGGAGAGGTGAAATTGTTCCCCCAGCATCACTTGGGTTAGTAAGTGCAGGGTGGGGCTGGGATCCTACCTGAGCACAGGGACTCTTCAGTCCCTAACACCCCCAGCTCATTCCATAGAACCAGGCCATTTAGGTGATCAGAGAGTCGCTAGGTTTCTCTCCGATGATCTTGCTGAAACCCAGATGAATAATTACAGATTTCACAAAAGGGTTTCCTTTTTCCTGATCCTAACAGGTCAATTTAAAAATAGAAATCAAGTAAACACAAAATTCAGTTTTGCTACCCTTTAAAGCAATAAGCAGGCGGTGTTTGAGGTCCTGATCGGGGGAGAGAGATAACACCACCATAGTATCTTAAAACTGCAAACCAGCATGTCAACCCACATGAAGTTTAAAGAAAGCTGTATTTGAAGTTAGGAAGACATGGATTCAAGTCTTACCTCAAATACTTCTAGGGCCTCAGTTTTCTCATCTGCAAAATTAAGTGGTTGGTCTAGAGGGTCTTCAAGGTCCCTTTTAGCTCTGAATCTATTGATCCTATCTTTGCAATTTTTTGAATGGGGGGTGTGTGTGTGTGGTGGGACCAGATTTGTGATTTTATCCAGTGTGGGGAACTCCTACTGTGGATACTCCCTTCACTGATACAGATTGCCACCTCATCTGTATAGTTCTTAATCTGAGGTCCATGAACTTAAAGAAAAAAAACCATTAAGTATAATTGGTTTCCTTTATAAACCTATGCCTTTTATGCATCAAATCACATTATTTTAAGAAGGAAACTGGGGCAGCTAGGCTGGCACAGTGGATAGAGCACCGGCCCTGGAGTCAAGAGACCTGAGTTCAAATTTGTGCCTCAGACACTTAACACTTATTTGCTGTGGTGACCCTGGGCAAGTCCAATTAACCCCAACTGCCTCACCAAAAGAAGAAGAAGAAGAAAGAAAGAAGAAAGAAGAAGAAGGAAGAAGAAGAAGAAGAAGGAACTACCCCCAAACTACCTAAGGACCCCCTGCCTTAGAATTAGTGGCCTGAGCATTCACTGAGAGTTCACCCAGCTAGTGTCAAAGTAGGCACATGAACCCAAGACTCTATCCATTAAACTACTTAGCTTCTCCTAGTATGCTTCAGTATTCTGAGCCCGTTGAATTTTCTGGTTTAGATACAACCCTGCCACCTTTCTGGGTCATAATCCTCAGTCACTTAGTAGGTGGTCTTCAAGTGTCTCACCCGGCTGAAAAAAATCATCTCCCTCCTTCTAGCCTCCGTTTCCCCTTGTTTAGCTTATTGGAACCCAGGATGATGGACACAGTCCTTTAAGAACCTGTTTTTGAAGGCTTTCTTGTTGGAAGGACCCTCCAGAGCTTGATCTCTCTGCCCATATGGCTTTGGAGAATGCACAAGACTCTCTCTGCCAGAATGAGGCACCAGGGTGGGATGTTAACGGAGGGTCCCCATTTCCAATTAGATAAAAGGCTCAATCAAACCCCTGACACTTATTTTTTGCACACATTTGTTATGTATCAAGCAGGGATAAAGGCAAAACAACACATTGCCATCCTCAGGAGGGTGGGAGAGATGACATCCGCTATGAGAGATTGGATTCTCCTTGGATTTGGGATGAAGATCCAGGTTTGAGTCTTAGCTCTGCTGCCTACTCACTGTATGACTTGGGACAAGTCCTTGCCCTTCTCTGAGCCTCAGTCTCCCCCTTTTGTAAAATGGGGGGACTGGACTAAGCTGATCCCCCAAGACCCCTCCAGCTCAGATTGATGGTTTATGTAGGCGTCAGAAAAAGCCCAGTCTACCACCATCCCAGATGCCTCTCCCTATGGTCATCAGTTTCAGTTTTTAAATAAAGACTTGGCGCTGGGCTCCTTGGCCCAGAGCTTAGATGGAAGAACAATGTGAACCTTACCTTGGACGAAAGGTTCCATAAAGAACAGAAGAGACAGAGCCAGGAGTATCCTCTGGGTGTGCATCCCCAGATGCTGCATGGTGATCAACTCCAGCCTCCACTTGAAGCCTCTCGATTGGGGAAATGTGGCTGAGAGCTCTTTGTAGCTGAAAGCTGCTTCTGAATCTTCCACCCCCTGCCCAGACAGAGCCTACGTCACAGTTTCCTGAACAAATAGAATGACATCCACATTAAAAAAAAAAAAGAAAGAGAAAGAGAGAAGTCAAATACTATTTTTGCCCATTTTGAAACTACTCCGGACTCCCCCCGGGGACACTTATTCAAAAGTCTGGTTGTTTGCAAATTGTCTGCCTGTTCAAAAAAAAATTTTTTTTCCACTCCTACGAGTACTATTAAGGAAGGTCGTTGTTTATACTTGCTTCAACAAGAATCTAGCCTGTTTCCTATTTAGAGAAAAGTATCTGAGGAACAGTGATGATGAGCACTGAACTTGGGATCAGAAAAGGCAGAACTTGAGATTGGGAGGTCTGGGTTCAAATCCTACTATCCTAATTCAACTTATTCACTAGATATGTGACCATAAGCAAGTCTCTTCATCTCTCTGAGCCTCAGTTTCCTTCTTTGTAAAATGAAGGGGCTGGACTAAAGGTCCCTTTCAACCCTAAAGTATCAATACGAACTGAAAACTCATACTAATGAGGCTGGAAAACTGCAAGATGTAACTTATTATCATTATGCATAGTAAACACAAAATGAATAGTAAGTACTGAAAACAGCTAATTGTGTTGCAATATAAAATTGGCTCTCTGGCTGTTCCCCAGATGTGACCTTCCATCTCCCACCTCCTTGTCTTTGCATTGGCAGTGTTCCACGTCTGGAACGCATCCCCCCCAACCCCCAGCTTCCTTCCAAGGGCAACTCAGGTTGATAGACCACCACCTATATGAGATTGATCACCAACCAATGGATTAATCAACATTTGTCAGGTGTCTATGTCCCAGGCTCGGGACTAAGTGCCAAGATCTTTCCTAAACCCTCTCTCTCCAATTATCAGTGTTCTCTTCTTTTTGAAATGATACTATTGGGGGCAGCTAGGTGGCGTAGTGGATATAACACACCGGCCCCTGGATTCAGGAGGACCTGAGTTCAAATTTGACCTCAGGCACTTGGTACTTACTAGCTATGTGGCCCTGGGCAAGTCACTTAACCCTGCAAAGAGAGAAAGAGAGAGAGAGAGAGAGAGAGAGAGAGAGAGAGAGAGAGAGAGAGAGAGAGAAATGATACTATATATACCTTGTGTTTACTTGTCTGTGCACAAGTTATATTCCCCCACTGGCTCTGGAGCCAGAGAACTTGGGTTCAAATCCTTCTTCTGACATGTAGTCACCTCATGTCCTAGATTTTGGTTTCCTACATCTTGAAATGAATTGGAATAGGTAGATTCCTGAAGTCCCTCTGGTTTAAGATGTATGACCCTGCCCCAGAGGGGCAGCTTTGTCTTTGTAGCTCAGGTGCCATGTACACAGCAAGCACTCAATAAGTGCTTGTTGACTTGCATGGGCGAGAGCATTGGGCTGGGAGTCCTTCCTACCATGGTGACTTTGGGTGAGGCATTGACCCCCTCTTGGCCTTAGTTGGAACTCTTAAGGCTCCTTAAGACTCTTAAGAACCCAATGAAATTGTGTTCTGACCTCTAAGATGAGATGTGAGGCTTTGGACAAATTGTTCCTCGTCCTGTAGGCTTAGTTTCCCCTCTCTGTCTTTCTTCCCACAGCCATACCAAGGGATCCAGAAGATATCATATGACACTTTGCTGGCCTCATTAGTCACCCTAATCAGGAGCAGACTCTAATTGAGAACAAGAGCCCTGAGCATTCCTTCGTTCTTCCACCTAAGTTTAAGTTTCTTCTGAACCCTGACCCAATTTAAAGTTGGATTTCACTTTCACCCTTGACCGATTCTGGCTGCTCTTTTCCTCTTGCCCAGATGTTACCTCCTCAGTTGGGGGCCTGGAATAAGCAGATGGTCAAGAGCACCCCTATTTGGAAAGCTGGCCCTTTCGTGGATGTGCTCTGAGGCCACAATTCTTATTATTGTTTGTGGGGTCATTTTCAGTCATTTCTGAGTCTTTGTGACCCCATTTAGGATTTTCTTGGCAAAGATACTGGAGGGCTTTGCCATTTCTTCTTCAACACATTTTACAGATGAGGAAAACTGAGGTGAACAAGGTTAAGTAACTCCCCTAGGTCACACAACTAGTATCATACAGACAAGTGCCTGAGGCTGGGTTTGAACTCAGGGAGATGAGTCTTTCTGACCCAGGCCCAGCTCTCTATCTGCCTACCTGACCCAGCTACAATTCAAACACACATTTATTGAGCAAAGGACAGAAGTAGGTGCTGAGGATTCAAAGACAAAAACCAAAATCCTTGCCCTCCAGAGCTTGCATTCTCCACATCCACAAAGTGTAACCAAGAGGTGGAAGGAGGAGAAGGAACTTTAAACAATTAACAGGATCACAATTAGCTTCAAGTCAGAAGCACCTGAGTTGAGTTTTAGAGGGAAGCTAGTGGTTCTAAGAGGGTACAGTGAGAAGGGGAATGCTTTCCAGGCACTGAGGACAGGCGCCACAACACGAAGGCAGAAGTCAGAGGGGGCAGAGTGAGGTCAGGGAATAGCTCGAAGAGCCATTTACCTAGAGCCCAGGCAATGTGCAAACAAGTGTGGAGAAGATCAGGAGAGAACACACCCACCCACCACTTCTGCAGAAGACTTGCCCAGGGTCACACAGCTAGTAAGGTGTCAAGTGTCTGAGGACGAATTTGAACTCAGGTCCTCCTGAATCCAGGGCCAGTGCTCTATCCACTTCGCCACCTAGTCGCCCCAACAACATCATTTCTATGACTTTAAAGGTTTTAGGAATGTTATCCATTTTATTTGATCTTCACAATAGACACCCTATAAGGTGGGTGCTCTTATTCACTGCCATTTATCTGTTGAGGAAACTTGGTTTAGAGGTGAGTGGCCCAAGGTCACATAGCTAGTAAGTGTCTAGATGGAATTTGAGCATGAGTCATCCTAACCCCCAAGTTTCAGTCAGTCTATCTATAGGGGTAGACCTCAGGGCCACATATCCTGGCCCCCGCATTTACAGATGAAAATGGTCCCCTAGTAAGGTAAAGGAAGCACGAGAGGTGGTCTTAGACCCTCTAACTCACTGAGCAACACCTTCACCTGTGTGCTAGGCCCTTTCCCTCCCTATAATGGAAGGAAAGTGGAGGGGCACTGCCTTCCTGCATAAGGCCCTTTGAGGGGCCACAGGACACATCTTCCCCGAACATCCTCTGCATCTCACCCCTGACCTCCTTCTGCTGTCCCCTAACTCACAACCAGGTCAGAACTTTGGGGGTGAAGCCAAGAGGCATATGCATCACTTTCCACTTTCCATTTCTGAGGCCTTTCTAGACTGGGTTTTTTTAGGGAGGTTGTTTTTTTCTTTTTCTTTTTTTGATCAAAGGGAGGAGTTTCCCTTGCCTTGTTTCAGTCTCCCAGCGGAACCCTTGGTCATTTCCTGATCATTGCTAACTACGTGCTTCAGGCTCTAACTGCAGAACAGCCAGGGTGAAAAAAGAAGTGACGTGGGGGCAGACTTCTTTCAAACAGGCCCATTGAGTCCCCTTGGATGTAATGGATAGAGTACAAGATTTGGATTCAGGAAGACCTGCTTCAAACCTTCCTCAGATACTCACTAGCTGGGAGATCCTGGGCTGTAGGCTTCAGGTTGCTTATTTGTAAAATGAGGGGGTTGTCTAAAATCTAAACTACAATCCCAGAAATCTTTGCTACCAACAGTAGGAGTCCTCACCTGCCCTAGGATCCTGGAATAGGGTTACAAGGTCTAGAATCCCCTATCGTCCCTGAAGAAGGCTTCAGTCCAAAATGCCACCCATCACCTCAGAAAAACTTCAAGTGCCAAATTTGAACCCTGGGCTGAGAAATGACCCTGCTCCCCTGACTTTGCCCTATTGGTGTAACTGATGATCACACTGCTATTGGGAATCCCATAGAACAGACCGTTGTACTCTCTTAAACAGAATGTGATTGTAGAGCCCTTCTCCACTTTAGTACCTTCAGAATCCCCTCTCCTGGTGGTGCAGCAGAGATTTGGATTTAGAAGGACCTGAATCAAACCCTATATTTGTTACTTACTATCTGTGTGACCCTAGGCAAATCACTTTCCTTCTCTGATCCCTCATGTGCAAAATGGGGAAAATAACAGTTATATGACCTACCTACAGAGTTATGAGAACAGTGTTTTGTAAACTGTCAAGTGCAATATAACTATGACCTATTATTCTAACTTATTATGTGACCTCAATCACACTCACTCTACTTTCCTCCACTATAAAATGGGTGTATCCTTTCCTTATCTTTTCCCTGAACCATTACAGAAATTGAATCTATACAATTTTGTTTTGTTTTGTTTTGTTTTGGTGGGGCAGTGAGGATTAAGTGACTTGCCCAGGGGTCACACAGCTAGTAAATGTCAAGTGTCTGAGGCCAGATTTGAACTCAGGTCCTCCTGAATCCAAGGGCTGGTACTTTATCCACTGCACCACGTAGCTGCCCCAGAAATTGAATCAATGAAATGTAAGAGAAAAATGTAAAGTCCTTACACTGGGGTCCAAAAAAATCAACTTCACAGGTCCAAGATGGATAGCCACCAGTTTGTGGAGAAAGATCTGGGAGGTTTAGTTACCTGTGAGCTCAGTATGAATCAACTGTCTGATACAGCAGCCAAGAAACTGACACTGTATGTTTGTGATGGCCAAGAAAGCTGACACCATCTTGGGCCACATTTGGAGAGACATGATTGTCCAGAGCTTGGCCATACTTTCATGATATTCTGCACTGGTCTGACCACACTGTGAGACATGCTTTAGGAAGAACTTTGATAAGCCCGAGAGCATCCAAAAGAAAGAGACCAGGACTGGTGAAGGGTCTTGTGATCCTATGTGACACTGGATTGAAAAAGCCTCTTTAGTTTTAGCCTGAAGAAAGACTCAGGGGGAAATGTGAGACTGTCTTCTAGTACTTAAGGATTATCTCCTAGAAATGGGATTGATTTATTCTGCTTGGCCCCAGAAGGCAAAATTATATACACTAGATGAAGGAAACAAAGAGAGAAACTGAAGTTTGACATAAGGATAAATTACCCAATAGTCAGAGCTCCCCCAAAGCACAATTGTCTGTCTTGGGAGGCAGGGGGTTCCTGATCACTGGAAGGCTTTAAACAAGTCTTTCTTGAGGCTCTCTTAGAAGGGATTCTTGGTCCTCTGAGCCACCATCCAACTCTGAAAGTGAGTCATTGATTTAGAACAATGGGAGCTCCTAGGAGAAAGGCTATAAAGTATGTGTGACTGTTGGGGGAGGGTGTAGGGTAATAGATTTAGAACCCAGTCCGACCCCCTTGTTTAACAGATGAAGAAACTCCAGTTGAGGAAAGGGAAATGACGTCAGATCACAAATCACGGATCAAAGATGGAAGGGACCTCTAAGGTCATTGAGTCCAACCCCTTCATTTTACAGAGCAGGAAACTGAGGCTTAGGGAGGAGAGGTGACTTGCCCAGGGTCACTTGGCCAGGGGGAGTATCAGGCCCCCTGCTTCCCAGCTCTAGCAACTCTTCTTTAAGATATGCCCCTGCCTTCTGTCCCTTTAAGAAAGCAGTGAGCTTGTTTGGATAAGAGCTTGGGCCCTTTCCAAACTGACATTCAGAACCGACTGTTTGTTTTGACAGCCCCCGTTGCTTTCAGAAACAGGAGCAAGAAGAACCCTAATGGAGGCGCAGGTGGCCTACTCTCCACATCGTGAATGTCTAAAGGTCTGATTGAAAAGGCTAACTGCTCCCACCCTCCAGGGTAACTGCAGGAGAACCCGAGGGAAGGCGCAGCCCGCAGGCATCAGAAACGTGGGTGGCAGGAAAGTGTAACCTTGAACCACAGCCTCAGGATGTCAAGTGAGCAGCAACCTGAGTCAATGAGCCACAATTAACAAGGTGACATGTACCCTGGAGGTTCTCTGGGAGTCCTCGGAATGATCTGGGATTTCCTCAGCCTGAAAAACTTCTATAAATTGGAGGACTTGCAGTAGCAAATACCAAATTGAATGACTTGCCCAGAGTCACATAAATGGCAAAGATGGTATTTGAACCCAGTTTTTCTTGACTCCAAACTCAATCCCTATACATTATTCCATGGTGCCTCTTGAAGTCTTACATTTGGGTTGCACTAGTACATGTTGAAGGGTAGAGGAATAAAACCATGAAGATATTCTTGGTGGGAAAAAAAATCTGGGGGTATAGGTGGACCACAAGATCAATGAATTAAGATTGGGACATGGCAGCCCCCAAAAGTAATGGGATCTTAGGTGGCAGTGACCTAATTGTATGAGCCATAGGAAGGGAGGGAAAAGGGGGAAGGGAACAAGCATTTGTTAAGTGCCTCCTATGTGCCAGGCACTGTGCTAAGCACTTTTACAAATATCATTTTGAGAGATGATTATATTATCACATTTGGAGATGATAGCCCTGCCGTACTGCCCTGGTCAGGCCAGATTTGGAGTGGGGTGTTCAGTTCTGAAAGCCACATTTCTGGC
Source organism: Dromiciops gliroides (assembly GCF_019393635.1). Lineage (NCBI taxonomy): Eukaryota > Metazoa > Chordata > Mammalia > Microbiotheria > Microbiotheriidae > Dromiciops > Dromiciops gliroides. The sequence goes on along the minus strand of NC_057862.1, from coordinate 31,749,849 downwards.
AGGACTGTGATAAGGGAGAACACCCAGAGGAAAACGAGCAAGACGATAGAAGGACTGGAGACCATGTGACAAGGACTATTTGAAAGCAAGAGATGTTTAGTTTGGGAGAAGACCTGGGGGTGGGGGTAGGGGGGCAGGGAAGAGGACATGACTAAATCTGAAGAGATGAGCACATAGAAAAAGGGATTCTATTTGTTCTGTTTCTGTGACTTAAGAACTGGGTGACTTTGGGTAAGGCTATATTCTGGGGCTCAGTTTCCTTATCTGTAAAATGAAAGCTTTGGATGAGATGGCCTTTAAGGGACCTTTCAGCTCTAAACATATGGTCCCACCGAATACAAAGTTAGATTCTAATACACAAATTAGATCTCAAGTAGCCAGTGGTTCCATCCATTCTAACAAAACACTCTTTAAGCACCGTCCTCTGAGCTGGGCACTGGAGATTCAGAGCCTGGGGAAAAAAGGCTCCACCCTCCTCCTGGGAGAGGGAGTGTTCAGCATGCACAGCCAAGAAATGAAGAGGAGGGAATCTGAGGAGGAAGAGAAAGCACTAACAGCCAGGAATACTGGAGAACGGTTCAGGAAGAAGGTGTTCACTCCAGCTCAGCAGGACCCCTTTAGCTGGAGAGGAGGGAGGCATTGGGGGCTTGGAGTGCTCTTTGGGCCAATTCAGAAGGCACTGCCCTCTGCTTCTATGCCGAGGTGGGGGACCATGGGGACAGGATGCTGGACTAGGCTGAGGTGGTGACGAGTTTTGCAGAACGGGTTTCCCCCCCTTTTTTATTAAACTTTGCCATAGGGGATGGCTCTCTGGGAGGGGAAGAGGAGAGAGATGAATTAGGTAATGAAGGGCATATCGACACAAAGGCAGTGACAGCTAGCATTTATATAGTCCCTTTAGCTTTGCCAAGTGCCAGACATATATAATTATCTCATTTGATTCTCCAGGTAGGTGTTTTGTTATCCTTGCTTTACTGAAAGGCAACTGAGGCAGACAGAAGTTGAGCTATTTGACAAAGGTCACAGTGTCTGAGGATGGATTCAAACTCTCCAGCACCGATATCCTACCCACTATTCCACCAACTTTAGCCTTTGGGACTCCTGAACTCAAGGGATCCCCCAGCTTCAGCCTCCCAGGGAGCAGAGACTACAACAGTGTGCTTCCATGCCTGGCCAGCAAACAAGCAAACGGATGCATGAATGCATGAATGCATTAACAAATGAATGCATGATGCATGAATGAATGAACAAAATGAACAAACAAATGAATGCATGAATGAATGAAAAAAACTTACAGAAAAAGGGAAAAATGGACTTTGGGGACCAGAGATGATAGTCCTCCCTCACATATGAATGATAAAGACGGTCATAATACATTGGATTAGTTGGTCTGATATCAAGAAAAGAAAGTGTCCTTTCAAGGGGGCTTTTACCCAAAGAATGGCCTTTGTCGGACCCTGTATACCCTGATTCTGACGGTATTCCACAACTATCCTTTTCTTTTTCTTTTTCAGAATAAGAATATTGTTTATGCTTAACAGTTGTTACATGAAGAGCCCCCCTCGACCACTCCTCAAAATCAAACCTTCCCTTTTAACAAGAAACAACAGTTTAAGCGAAACACCAGATGGTGTGACTGTGTCTGACAATGTATACAACACTCTGCCCTACTAGTCCCTCACTTCTCTGCCAAGGAGACACCTTCCTGTTTCTCCTTTTCCCTCACCCTTCTTATTTTGCTCCAATCTGTTTCCTCTTCCTCTGCCTGAGCCTTTTGGTGCTCAGTAGCACCCAGGCCTCTGAGGGCCAACCTGCTTTTGGAGGCCCATGTATCCATAGCCCAAGGACAATAATAAACATCCATGAAGCAAAAATAGCTGCAGCTATGTTCAGGATTCTGGGCTTGGCACTGGAGGGGGACGTAACAGAGTTTAGATAAGGAATAGTTCCTGTCTTCCTGTAATTAATGGTTTAAGAGGGGGGATAAGATGTCAACACAGGTAGCTCAGGTAACAGGCAACATGGCTATGCCTGAAACACAGTAGGCACTTAATAAATGCTCACTGGTAAACGAAGCCCTGTATGCCATAACCTTCAGGGGCTCTGGCTTCCTGCCCCTGATACCAGCACCACTGGAACAGCAAGAGCAAGTTGCTGAGGGCTATAAACCACATAGGGAATTAAAATGGGGATCTTGAACCTAGGGCCATGTTTCAGGGGCTGGAGAAAGCTGCCCTGTTGCATATGGTGGATAGTATGTATCATATGATAAAACTGAACAGATAGAACAGTGTCAGATTTTGAAGGGTTGGGAATTCTAGGCAGGAAGTGTGGGGTTGCTGGGTACGCAATGGGTAGTCTTGGAAGATCTCTGCCTGGATTCTCACAAAAACACCGGCGCTCTCAATTCCACTTTGCTTGGATGAGAAATCGATTTCCCATGATGGGAGAACTCCTCTACACCAGTACAAGTCGCCACACCCATGCAGGCCTCTATATCCCCATGGGATTTGGCTATGTGCCTTGTCAGGAATCCTCCACTATGCACAGGAGGGCTTCCTTCCACTGAGCCATGCAGAGCTCTGCGGTCACCATTGGGCAATCAGCTGGCCCATCTGCCGTCCCTTGATCTCAAAGCATGACTAGATATTTCTGTTTGTGCATTTCCTGGATGCTGTTAAGTGATGCCTCTTCTTAAGAACAAGCTGTTATTGATGGGGGCAGGGGGAAACCCAACCCTGCTTAGGCCCACTCTGGCCTTGGGGTTATCCACTGGGTTACTTGTCATCTGATTACTGTACTCTATCACTTCTAGCCCAGTAACATCACTGGGAGGCTCTAGGTGCTAAAAAGCCCGATGTTTGGTTCCCCAGCTTTAAGGGAAATAACATATAGGAGACAGTATAGTTTAGTGGAAAGAACACTGGATCTAGAGTCTGAGAACCTGGGTTCAAATTCTGCCTATTTCACTTGCAATCCTTGTGACCTCAGGCCAGTCACTTAGCCTCTCTTAGTCTCAGTTTCCTCATTTGTAAAAGGAAGGGGCTGGACTAAGTGGCCTCTGATAGTCCCCTCTGGCTCTTAGAACCTCTGAAGCTGTCACTCAGGCATAAGTGCTCCCTGAACACCAGCAGTTAGTCTGATTCCAAGTTCCCAACCAGAGAAACCTACCTCTATGTGAGGCACATACAAACATACCTCCATGAACAAATGAACCTGCGGGGAGGTAATGTGGTGTCAAGGGCAGAGAGGAAGTCAGGACACCCTGGGCTTGGAACCTGTCTCAGACATGAGCTGTGTGACCCTGGGTAAGTCACCTAACCAAGGTTTGCCTCAGTTCCCTCATCTGTAAAACAAGGATAACAAGTTCAAATGAGAGAATGCTCCTAATGTGCACCACAAATATCTTCCACCTCTGGGCCTTTAATCAGTTTGTCTGCCTCATCTGGGATTGGATGCCCCACCTTCCTCACCACCACCTCTTGGAACTCCTAAAGTTCCTCCAGTAGGAGGGTAAGTCAGGTTAATCAACAAGCATTTTATTAAGTACCTACTATGTGTCAGGGACTGTGTTTAGTTCTGGGGATACAAAGAAGGGCAAAAACAATGCCTGGCCTCAGAGGGCTTCTAGTTTAACTAAGTCAGCATGTAAATAACTAGATACACACAAAATGGTCTAGAACAGATGGGAGGCAATTAGTGAATGTTGAACTTGGAGTCCAGAATGTCTGAGTTCAAATCCTGTCTCTGACTCTTAGCAGCTGCACAACTCTGGGCAAGTTTCTTTCTGAGCCTCAGTTTCCTCCGATGTCATGAAGGGGTTTTCTCGGCCTCAGAGGTCTATAATCTGATATCCTATGTCTCTCAGAATGACCTGAGTCATTAGGACTCTCCTTCCTCCTCAAATCCTTAGATGCTAACTTCTCTGCTTATCTCCTGCATCCCACCCATCCACCCACCCCCAGGAAAACAAGACCCATTTTCCAGAATCTTACAGATACTAAGCACTTGCTAAGCACTTGTCAGTTGGGTTGGATGGGAAAACTGGGTGTTGTTAGTCACAGAGGAGGGAGGAAGCTCTCCCCAGAGCAGGCCTCTTGCCGATGGTAACCACAGAACTCTGAACAGCTCGCTCTTCCACCCTCCCCACTGACCACATTTAACAGTCTAAATGACCAAATGGCTTGGGTTTTTATCTATGCCATGTTCCTCCTTCCCTCTGGTGTGCATCCTGGAGAAGGGACCAGACTGGTCAAAGGCACAGCCCCCTCCATGGCCCCCACAGTTAGGGCCCCTCGGCAGAAACTAAGGTCAAGGAAAACTTTCCCTTGGGATCAGGGGCATTTCACTGACTCCAGAGAAACCTGAAATGCAGATGAAGCCACTGGCCTCCCCCACTTGGGGCTAGCTGTCACCACTACTGATCTGTCTTCTCCAAGCTTCTGTGACTCATGGTACTAGTATGAATCACCAGCATTTGCATAACACTTTAAGGTTTGCAAAGAGCTTTATACAAGTTATCCTCCTAACAAGCCCCTTTTACAGATGAGGAAACTGAGGCTGGTGGGCTAATTAGCCTGGCCATTGTTAAATTGTTTCACAGTAAGAAGTAAGGGGATTTTGGGGTCGGGGGACAATGAAGGTTAAGTGACTTACCCAGGATCACAAAGCTAGTAAGTGTCAAGTGTTTGAGGCTGGATTAGAACTCAGGTCCTCCTGAATCCAGGGCTGATGTTTTATCCACTACCACCTAGCTGCCACCCAGTAAGGGGATTTTGACCCAGATTTAGCATGTTAACCTTAGTCTGCCTCTCAGCTAGGAAGAGAAGGAAAAATAGAATGGATGAAGAAAGAAGGGAGGGAGAGAAAGAAGAAAGTGTTTATTTTGGTGAAAACCTGGCCCTTTTTCCTCCTTAAAAGACAATTTCAGTCACCAAAGATCACTGCTATGGGACAGTCCTTTGGCCTTGTCCAAGAGGAAGTAAAACGATGGAGGTGGTGGGTAATCATGCTAACTCAGAACCAAACTAACCTGACACCAACTGTGAAATTGCCAGATTGTCTCATTTCTTCCCAAATTCTTCTCAGTGAGCATTCCTTCAGCCCTGCACTCTGGCAGAGGGAGGTCCCAACAAAAGCAATGAGGCATGGGCTCGGTTCTCAGGGCACTCCTGGTCCAGTGGCAGGCCTTCTCCATGTTTTCCTTGTTGGCAGGATGGCATCTCTGTGACTAGACAGTCTGGACAGTCTTTCAGAATTACTAAAGTTGGAAAGTTCATCATCCCACAGCCTGGTGAGGTATGGCCGGCCTTGACCGAGCTAGGCAGGTCCTCAGGGAATACTCACACAAGGTTGACCATCCTCACACACATCCAACCACTTTCCTGGGTCCTGCCAATCTTACTTGGACACCCCTCCTTTCCACTCCCACTGAGAGCCACGGGGCAACAGCCTGCTAGAGAGCATTGGGAACACCTGGGCTCCAGTCCCACCCCTGATGCTTACTAGCTGTGTGATCCTTGGTCTGTTAGTTCACCTCCCTGAGCCTCAGTTTTCCCATTTGTAAAATGGGGGCAGCTGTGAGATCTACAGTTTCTACTTCACAGGGCTGTGGCAGGAGCCAAAAGAGATCATGTACACTTGGAAAGCATCCCCCCGGTTTTAAAATGCCAGATGAGTATTGACTTGTAGGGTCACAAATTCAGAATTGGAAAAGGGCTTGGGAGACTGTCTGGTCCAACCTCTCATTTTAATCATGAGGAAACTGAGACCTTGAGAAGTGACTGCCCAAGGTCACATAGGTAGTACAGGAGGTGGGATTCTCACTCAGCTCCTCTGACTCCAAAGGCAGCTTCGCACTTGTCCTCCTCTTCCCTCCTCCCACTGGACTGTTGGATTGTAAACTTCACGAGGGCAGGGCCTGCCTCGGATGCCCTTTTGTGTCCTTAGCACAGAGCAGGAGGCCTGGGACAAAGCCAGGGCTTAACCCATGTCTGTTGAACTGAAGCTTCCGTGGGGGGGGGTGGGGTGGTTTTAGCCTTTTTTTTTTTTTTTTGGTTTGTCTAAATAGAATTGGTTGGTAACTGTTTTGTGGGTTTCTGAGGGTAAAAAAGGTAAGAACATAACAAAGTAAAAGGAGGTAGATATGCTTCCTTGTCATTTGCCCTCCAAAGCTTTGGGCCTTGCAGAAGCCTCAGCCTGGGCCCCCTCCCTTGCCCCCCAATCCCCAAGGCTCACTCAGAAACTTAAGCAAGAAGCCCACAGTCCAAAGTCAGTTGGGAAGGTTTGGAAAGAGGGCTGTGCAAAAATGGCTTTGGAAGGAAGATCAGAATGGGCTGGGTTTGGGGACCGCAAAAACTGGAGGCCCCCAAAATGCTGAGATACTGCAGGGCGGCCTCACCAGCTACCAGGCACCTGGCTCCCTCCACCCCAGGCCAGATGTGCCAGCCAGCCCAGGGCTGAGGCTGCAGGAGCAAGGGTCCCAGGAATCCAGCCAGAGTAACTGGGCACTTGAACTTGGTAGCACTAATGTTATGTAGGAATTAAGGTAAACTCTGAGCCCAAGTACCCCATCCCCCAACACTCCTCAGAACTAAGGTAGTAGGGGGATTATGCCCTGGGGTGTTGGAGAAAATGTTTATATTTTGTTCTTGCTATGTCTTGGACAGAAATATCCCTCTGTAAAAGATAATCTGATGTTAAATGGCTAATGGGACTGGGCTGTTAATCACCAGCCTCCAAAAGGGGTAAGGAGGGGGGACACACAGTTATGGAGGTTCAAGCCAGTGGCAGAGGGGGGAGAGAGAAAGGGGGAGGGGAGAGGGGGGGGGGAGAGGGGGGGGGGGGAGGGGGGAGAGAGAGGAGGGAAAGAGAGGAGGAGAGAGAGTGGGGAGAGAGGGGGGGAGAGACACGGGGAGAGAGAGAGACAGAGACAGAGACAGAGACAGACAGAGACAGAAAGAGGAGGAGCTAAAAGGGCCCAGGCTTGGGCCAGAGACAGTGACCAGAGCAACCTCGTTATACTGTGCAAATCACATCACCTCTCTGGGCCTCAATTCCCTCATCTGCAAAATAGAGATAATGAGAGCACCTGGCTCCGGGGTCATTAGAAGGATTCAGTGAAAGAATGTTTATTTTCCCTTTTGTTCTGATTCTGTTTGTTTGTTTGTTTTGCAGGGCAACTGGGGTTAAGTGACTTGCCCAGGGTCACACAGCTAGTAAGTGTTAAGCTTCTGAGGCCGGATTTGAACTCAGGTCCTCCTGAATCCAGGGCAAGTGCTCTATCCACTATGCCACCTAGCTGCCCCTGAAAGAATGTTTATAAAGAACTTTGCAAGCCTTATATAAAATGATACTTAAATTCTAGCTATACTGTTATGATTATTAAAGTAAAGAAAGGACTATGGGAAAGGGGGAAAGAAAGAGGAAGAAACCAGAACTCGCTATTTCAGAATGTGACTGAATGTGAATTGGGAACTGGTCAGAAAGTGGGACTGGTGTGGCACAGAGGGCGTGGGTCATAAAGGGGGCTTGGGTAAAGTCAAGGATTCCTTGTGGAAGAAAGATCAGTAGGAAATCTGTCCATCCATCCCCCTTATCTTTAAGAGTGGAAGGAAAGGAGGAGAGAAGGGAAAGGGAAGAAGGGATGGAGGGATGGAGGGAGAAAGGCAGGAAGGGAAGGAGGAAGGGAGAGAGGAAGGAAGGAAGACTGTTTCTTTTTTCCCTTTGTATCCTCTGTACTGTAACAGTGCCTGGCACATAGTAGGCACTTTTTAAAAATGCTTGTTGATTGATCAGTTACTTTGAGGATCTAAGATTTTATTCCTTTGGCTGCCTAGTCTGCTGGATTTGTGTTGTTGTGGCCAAAAACAACCGTCCACTCCCTTGGGGCCAAAGCCCTGGGATTGAGCCTCCCAGAACTTTGTTGTTGCTATTAGGGCCATAACTAGGCCAGGGTGACCAGGGCTTTGCCCTGGAGCACCAAATTTCGAGGGCATCAAAATCCCTTGCAGTTCTCAGGGCCGCATCTACCCACCAAGAATAGTGAGTTAAAATGAGACTCAGATGTGTTCCAGATGCTCTCCCCACCCCCGACCCCAACCCCCGGCCTGGGGCCTGGTCGACTTCTCAGGCCCTGCTGCCCCTGCTGGGAGGCCTCCCTGGTCGCACCATCAATTCAAAGCTGGCAGGGCTCCCAGGGGCCACTGGGGCAGGACTTTGGTTTTCTAGAGGAGGAAGCAGATAGATACTCTTGGGAATGAAGATTTAGAGGAGCTGTAGGGATAAAGCATTTTGAGGTCTACAAAGCACTTTACAGACGGCGTCTTGTTTGATTCTCCCAACAATCCTGAGATGTGGGTGCTGTTATCATTCCCATTTTACAGACGAGGAAATGGAGGCCCAAGGAAGTAAAAGTGATTTGCCCCAAGTCAGACAGGGAGTAATCTGGGAAAGCAGGATTTGAACCCTGCACACGTGTACACACACACACACACACACACACACACACACACATACACACACACACACACACACACACACACACACACACTGAACTCCAGAGCTAGGGCTCCTTCCACTGTGCTACATGCCCCCCCCCCTACACCTTCCTCACCGGGGCAGAGCCTGCTGTGGCTCACCTTCATCAGAGGAGGCCAGAGCAGAGTACCACTGGCCCACCCACCCCAGTGCATGCCTCCCCCAGGCTGCAGAAGGGGAGACCCCCCCTTTCTTCCAGTCTGACCCCCCCCAGAGCCCCACAATCAGAGGCCTCCACTCCCAACAGCTCCCACCTTCTTTTGAGTCTAGACACACCTAGAATGGGCACCAGGTGTGCTTGTACCTAGAGGTAGCCGCCGGACACAGAAAATCCATCCAAACGCATTATTAGGCACTTACTATGTTTCAGGAGCTGAGGCTACAATGAGAGGCAAGAAACAGTCCCTGTCCTCAAGGAGCTCAGGAACCAAGGGGAGGCAGCAAGTGAATAACTAGACACATTCAGGGGATCTGCAGAGTCGATGTAAAGGAATCTTGGGGTGGGGCGGGGGGAAGTAGGGGCAAGAACAGGCCTTCAGAAGGTGGGGTTTGAGCCCAGAATTGAAGGAAGCCAGGAGGCAGCAGTGAGGGGGAACAGCTGGGCCAAAGGCCTGGAGGTGGGAAATAGAACATGAGGTGCTAGGAGTGACAAGCAGGCCAGAAGAGCTGGACCATGGATGGAGTGGAAGGGAATGAAGTCTCCAAAGACTGGAAATGGAGGAAGCTTATGAAGAGCTTTAAAGGTCAAACTTGAGGAGCCCTGGGTTGGCAGCCCGAGGACCCGGGTTCGAATGGTGTGCTTTGCCTCTTGCTGCTCTCTGATCTTGGGCAGCTCTGCTCCCTCTCCTCTTCAGCGATTGAATCAATTGGACTAGATGATCTCTAAGGGCCCTTCCAGTGTGGAGGGGTGGCCTTAAGCAAAATAAAGGAGGAGAAATGTGAGTGTTCCCCCTGCTCTTGGAATCACAAATTGAGAGCTGGAAATGGCCTGAGAAGCTGTCCAGTCCAAACCCCTTATTTTATAGATGAGGAAAGCGAGGCCCAGGGGAAGTAACAAGCCCAGGGTCACACACCTGGTAAGGAATAAAGCCTGTGTTTGAAGCGAGCGCCAGGGTGCATTCCATTGTATCCTATCTCCTTCATGCAGCCTAAGCTTGCATTAGCCATGAAAGAAACCTGGCTCTGGAGAAGACCGTTTCAGAGGTGGGAGTCTATGGGTGTGGAATATTGCATATGCTGTCAGACTTGTGTAGGATAGGTGTGTCGGGGGCAGCTAGGTGGCGCAGTGGATAAAGCACTGGCCCTGGATTCAGGAGGACCTGAGTTCAAATCCAGTCTCAGACACTTGACACTTACTAGCTGTGTGACCCTGGGTAAGTCACTTAACCCTCATTTACCCTGCCAAAAAAAAAAGTAGGTATGTCCATGGGGGTTGTCTAAATGTAAAGATGAGGTTCATGGGCGGCATGGATGGATAGGATATGAGATGGGCCAGCCATCCCAGCAGAGAAGAGGAGAGCCAAGAACATGCCTGCAGCCCCATCATGAAAGCTAGCAGGGAGGGACAGAGAAGCCACTGCTGAGGCTGGGCACCCTTTTCCCCAATCTCGGACAGTAATATCAGGCTAGAAGCACACCCCCCTCTCTCCTGCCCCTCCAGGACCTCTGATCTAGAAACATGAATCTGAATTCCAAAGGAAAATAGCTGCCCTGGTGACTTCCAAGAGAAGGGCATCCTTCAGTCTACCCTGGTCAGCTCAACTCCTTCCCACAGAACACCAGTTACACAACAGACCGACACTAACAGCAAATAGCGAGCGAACCCTTAGCCAAGCAAAGTCAGCAAACAGAAATCAGAGAAGTTACGAGAATATACAAAAGCCAAGGGAGCATCAATGAGCTTTTTAGCTGACAGGGAAAGTTCCCACACCTAGAAGTCCCTTCTAGCAGGCTCAGGAATTTCAAGGAAATACAGGGACACGTTGAGTCCATTTTCTGATACGTTCCTTTGTATTCCTAGCAAATAGCACAGGCAGGGCCTGAAATAAATTGACTGGGGAAGCCCTTGTCAGTTGCACCTGTCCGATGTCTACTTTCTGTTCTCGCTTCTGGGATGGGGAGGATGGAGGAAAAGTCAGCCTAGGTCAAGTTCATATCCCAGCCCTGACTTGGAGTGAGGAAGATTTGGGTTCCAATTCAGGCTCAGACACTCAATGGCTATGAGATTCTGGCCAAAGAATGAATGAATTATAAAGAATCCCAGAGTCACACGGCCAGTATATATCCATCACAGGCAGTATAGACCTCAGGTCTTCCTGACTCCATCCTATGTTATTTATTACCTCTGTGTGAACCTTAACAAAGACTGGCAGAGACCTTGGGGACGTAAACAGTGTTTACTGTTCATTGTGGACTGTTGGGTGTTTTTCCTGTAAAATTGCTTCATCTCACAATTGAAGAAAAGAGGAAAGAAGCCCAGCCAAGTATGTTAGACCAACGATGGTGTTGGGTGTGGGGGCCCATGATGACTCCCTATTCTTTGCTATCTTTCACAGACTTGGAGCCGGAAGAGCCCCTGAGAGGTTCTCTGCTCATAAATTTGGATGCAGAAGGGGCTCTTTGAGAAAGAACCCAGGGTCCTCGGGCACCAGACCTGTCTTTTTTCTCACTGTAGCCCCAGCACTTAGCACAATGTTTGGCACACAAGAAACACTTAATACAGGCTTCTTTTTTTCTTTTTCTCATTCCTTCATCTACTCCTAGCCTCCTGCTTTGCAGGGAGCCTTTCCCAATCCTCTAACTTAATTCTGGTGCCTTCATTCTGTTGATTGTTTCTGATTTATAGCTTGTTTGCACATCATTGTTTGCATGCTGTTTCCCCATTAGACTGTGAGCTCCTTGAGAGAAAAGCCTCAGGGGTTTTTTTTGCCTTTCTTCATAACCCCAGTGCTAAGCACAGAGCCTGACACACAGTAGGTGCCTAATAAATGTTTTATTCTTTTTCTTTTTTTCTAAAAAATGTTTATTGACTGACCCAAAGTCTTACAGGCAGTGAGGGATAGAAGTGGGATCCAAATGTAGGTTCCCTGTCTCCAGATCCAGGGTATAGCTAACTTACTTCTACTCATTCCATGATAATCCAGCTTCCTCAGGAGAGAACTGAGACTCAGAAGATTTATCCAAGGTCATACAGGTAGTCAGTGGTGGAACTGAGACCTTATGGGCCTTGTCCAATGTGCTTCCCTACATCCTGGTCTTGAGAGGTCAAAATACAGAAAAGGACTGAGCCGGGACCTGCCCAAGAGTTTAGCCTCCAAGTGATCCTACACTCACTAGTGCCCTGGATCCATCCCCAGGAGAGCAGAGAGAAGGGTGTGGCCCTATTTCACATGTATTTCACATGTATTTCACATCGTCCACAAGGTGAGAAAAAAGCATGAGAGACCTGCCACATTTTGTCTATATCTCAAGACAAACCACCTTGAGCACCTGCCAGATGTGTGACCCCAGCAAGTCCCAATCTCGTCTCAGTTTCCCTATCTGTAAAATGAGGCGGGACTCCACCTCTCCTTCCAATGGCTCAGTAGGTAGACTGACACCTGTATTTAGAGTCAGTGAGACTTGGTTTGGAATCCTGCCTGAGACATTTACCAGCTGTGTGACCCTGTGGCAGTCACTTCATTTGTCTCAGACTTAGTTTCCTTATTTGTAAAATGGCAATAAAAATAGCTCTCTACCTTATAGGTGGAGAGAATCAGATGAAACAAGAATTTTGCAAACTTTAAAATGCTAAATAAGGCTATTATTATTATTGTTATCATTATTATTATTATTAGAAGCACCCCACCAGCTTTCTAGAAGCCCCACCCAGTTTACCTTTGGTTTGTTCTTGTCTGGGCCCCTCGGCTACCCCAAGTCTCCTGGGGCTGGGGCTGCCATCCCTCAACGTCCTTTTGACCTTGAGGTTTGAGGCTCTCTTGTGCAAGCTGGGGCTGCTTGGAAGCCAGTCAGCCGATGCCCCAAGATGTAGGAAACCAGCAGGCCTTCTTTAATTCCACCGTGCCCCAGAAAAGGGAGTTGCCAAGCCCTGGGATTGTGATACAGTTACAGGTGCCCAGCCTGGCAGTTAAGTCCACCTGTGGCCAGGGAATGATGTCAGAGAGAGGAGGGGCCAGAGTGTCAAGCTGCTCTTTCTCTCTAGCTCCCTGGCTGTGTGACCCTGGGCAAGTGGCTTTCCTTCTCTGGGCCTGTGTCAAAGGAGGGGATTAGAGTAGGGCAGGGGTTAACTGCCTTTTCCAACACCATGTTTCTCATTGCACTTGTGGCATCATCAGCAACATGAGGCAGACCACATGTGCCCTTCAAGCATCTTTCCATTGCCTTTTTTTCCTTTTCTTTTTTGCAGGGCAGTGAGGGTTAAGTGACTTGCCCAAGGTCACACAGCTAATAAGCATCAAGTGTCTGAGGCTAGATTTGAACTCAGGTCCTCCTGAATCCAGGGCTGGTGCATTATCCATTGTGCCACCTAGCTGCACCTTTCCATTGCCTTTTTAAAAGTTTTTTTTTAATGATTCAGTAATCTATCTCTCCCACTACCACCCAATGAACAATTTTTTTTTTAAAAAGGGAAAGAAAGCCCTGAATACGTATTTACTTAGTACTACAAAACAAATTCCCACATTGGTCAAATCAGAACATGTGCATCTCTCTCTCTGCCAGGAGATGAGTGATGAATTTCACCTTCATTCCTCTGTAATCTTGCTTTATTATTGCGTTTATTACTCAGAAGTCTTTCAAAGTTGTTTTCTCTATAATGTTGTTGATGTATAAATTGTTCCCTTCATTCTGCTTATTTCACTTTGCATCAGTTGATAAAGTTTTTCCCGGTCCCTCTGAAAATGTCCATTTTGTCATTTAATTCAGCACAATAATATTTTATTCTATTCCTATACCAAAATTTGTTTCGCCTTTCTCCAATAGAAGGATACCCTCTTGAGTTTCTCATTTGGGGTCACCATGAAAAAATGCTACATTTACCAATGGTTTTGAATATAGAAGTATTTTTCCTCTTTCTTTGTTCTCTCCAGAGAGAACTAATGGTATCACTATATCGGAGGGAGGCAGAGTTAGGTAACTTTCTGGGGATGGTTCCAAATTGCTTTCTAGAACCTCTGGACCAACTCCCAGGCCCACCAGTTAGTGCACTGCTCCCACAGCCCCTCCAGCATCTGTCATTTTGTCACTGTTGCCTTTATGACGGGGGCGGGGAATGTAGAACCTGAAATCTTTTCGTTTGTTTGTTGTTGTTGAGTCATTTTTCAGTCGTGTCCAACTCTCTGTGACTCCATTTGGGGGTTTCTTGGCGGAGTGGTTTGCCATTTCCTTCTCCAGTTCATTTTACAGACAAGGAAACTGAGGCAAACAAGGTTAAGTGACTTCCCGAGGGCCACACACCAGACCTGGTGCTCTATCCGCTGTGCAACCTACCAGACCTTCCTCCTCATCGTACAGATGAGGAAACTGAAGTAAACACGGTTAAGCAATTTGCCCAGAGTCACACAGCTACTAAGTACCTGAGGCTGGCTTTCCTCTAATTACCAGTGATTTGGAGCATTTTTTCATGTGGTTGTTGATAGCCCGGAAATCTGCCTTTCAAAACTGCCTATTCCTATCTTTTGGCCATCTATGGGGAGTGACTTTTAATATTATACATTTAAATCATTTCCTTATAATCTTGCATATGAGACTTTTATCAGAGAAGCTTGTTTAAAATTTTACATAAATTTTCTATAAAGACAATTAGACAATTATATGTACTTATTCACAATGATATAATTCTATACAATTTTATATCAATACAATTATCCATCCTATCTTCTATGATCTTCTCTATCCCTCATTTAGTTGTAAACTTTTCTCGGCCCCATTGATCCAGAAGGAGATTTCTTTCTGCTCATCTAATTGTTTGTGATGGTATGTATTAGGGCCAACGATTTGGAGCTTCTCTTGTATGGTCCCATTCCTCCCCCACCCCCCCTTTTTTAAAAAGCAGAACCAAGTCCGTGCAGTGATTCTTGCTTTGTAGCACAGTTTGAGAGCAGAACAGAACGTGGGCAGTGTCATTTTCCCACTAATTCCAGCTGAAGCTTCCTTAGCCCTATTTGGTCAAGTCCTCAGGAACCGAAATTGTTCATTGAGCTAGATTTTGGCAGCTGGAAGAAAAACACTTACAATGTAGATTTGGTGAAAAACCCATAACGCTGGGTCATGGACACCCACATCTAAGGCAGTTGAGTCACCTGGCTTCTTTTCCCTGGGACTTAACCCCAGCTCCTTCAGCAGACCCTTCTATCTGGAGGTCTTGCATCATCCTGATTGCCCCACCTTGGGGGCCTCTCAAGCTTGTCAACATCCTTCCTAACGAAGAGGGTCCATCATTGTGCTTAAGCTTGATGAGGTATGGGACGAGGCTTTTGTTTGGAGCTCGGATCATGTTTCCTCGATAGATACGTCCTTTGGGACTTGGATCCCCTGGCCTTGGTAGGGGTGGGGAGTGCCCTTGGCCTGGGCTCTCACTGACCCATTCATGCTCCTGTTGGGGATGAGCATTGTAAGGCCTGGATGATGTGATATCTTGTTTGAGTACGTTTGTTCTAACCTGTTGAGACCTATTTGTATCCTGATTCCATCATTCAGTGTTCCAGCTCCCCCTCCCAGATCTGAATCATCTGCATATCTGATATTCACCCAAGTCATTGATAAAAAATATTAAATGGCAGAGCTGCCAAACAGATCCCTCCACTGGACATCAAACCATCAGTGAGTCCCCTGAAATCTCTCTCAAACTCTAGGGAGCATATCCAACTATGCCCAGCTTTTCCCTCCCTTCTTATCACAAACTCAAAGATTTAGAAGTCACTTCCCACCCAAGGTTGCCATTATTTTTTACCCCAGCAGCCAGTTCTTTCTTCTTGGTGAGAATCAGATCCAGAATAGAATCCTTGGGGCAGCTAGGTGACGCAGTGGATAGAGCACCGGCCCTGAATTCAGGAGGACCTGAGTTCAAATCTGACCTCAGACACTTGACACTTGCTAGCTATGACCCTGGGCAAGTCACTTAACCCTCATTGCCCCACCAAAAAACAAAAACAAAACCAGAATAGAATAGAATCCTTCCGTGTTAATTACTCTACCATTAAGGCCAAGAAATGATTAGCTTGTCTGCTTTTGGCAGAGAGATAGAAAGAGATAGAGACAGAGACAAAGAGAGACAGAGAGAGAAGAGAGGAAGGGAGGGGGAGAGAGACAGAGAGATGAAAGAGAGGAAGAGAGATATGAGAGAGGGAAAAGGAAGGAGAGAAGGAGGGAGAGAGGAGAAAGGAGACAGAGAGGGAGGGAAGGAGGGAGAGAATGTGGGACAGAGGTAGAGAGGAGACTGAGAGAAAGGAGACAAAAAGAGGGAAGGAGGGAAAGAATGTGGGAGGAAGGGAAAGAAAGAGAAGAAAGGAAACGAGGGAGAGAGGGAGGGAGGGAGAGAAGGAGAGAGGAGACAGAGCCAGAGACAGAAAGAGCTACTGGAGACATCCAAATACTCAACTTTCCAGTCCCTACTTATGTGCTGAGATCATGATCTGCCCAAACTCCTCATCTATTTCCTGCTTACGTCCAGGTGGTCTATAGTCTACAATGATGACAGTTTCATTTCTGTGTCTACCTCTATTGCTTTTTGCCCTGGTGTTCTCCACAAGGCTTCCTCACTCTGGGTTTCTTGGATTTCTTCACAAGACTGTGCTTTCTTAATATACAAGGCCTCTCTACCTACCCCTACTTCCTCACAGAAAAGATTTTACCTTCTGAGTAAGTAAGGCATGTCCTTGAACTGATGCTGAGTGAGAGGAGCAGAATCAGGGGAACATTGTACACAGTAACAGCAACATTGTGTGATGAACAATGGTGATAGACTTGGCTCTTCTCAGCAGTGCAATGATCCAAAACAGTTTCAAAGATCTCATGATAGAAAATGTTCTCAACATACAGAAAAAGGAACTGTGGATTATAAATGCAGATTGAACCATACTGCTTCTACTTTTGTGCTGGTTTTTTTCCTTCTTTTTTGACGTTTCCCCTTGTGCTCTGATTCTTCTTTCACAAGATAACTAATGCAGAAATATGTTTAATGTGATTGTACATATATAACCTACATCAGACTGATTTCCGTCTTGAGGAGGAGGGAGGGAAGGGAGGGTGGGAGAAAAATATGGTACTAAAAATCCTATGAAAACAGTGTTGAAACTATCCTTATATGTAACTGAAAAATAATAAAATACTTTTATTTATTTAAAAAAGTAGGGCATGTCCTTCCAGAATCACATTCCAATCACAGATTACATCTTTATTACAAATTGTAAGACAGAGTGGTCATATCCCCCCAAAGTCCCCATCATTTTTACTCTAGCAACCATATCTTCTTTGTCAGTGAGAATCCTATCTGGAATGGAATTCCCTCTTGTTGGTTCCTTCACCAAGTCTCAGTGAAAGCAAGGAAAATAAATTTGCCTCCTGGTATTAGGATCTCTGGGTAGCTAGGTGGATAGAGCACCAGACCTGGAATCAGGAACACCTGTGTTTAAATCTGGCCTTAAACACTAGCTATGTGACCCTGAACAAGTCACTTCACCTTGTTTGCCTCAGTTTCCTCATCTGTAAAATGATCTAGAGAAGGAAATGACAAACCACTCCAGCAACTTTGCCAAGAAAACCCCAAATGAGGTCACAAAGAGTCAGACACCACTGAAAAAATGACTGGACAATAACAATTAGGATCTCCAGCTCATCTTGCTTGCTGCCCATATGTTGTGCATTTGTGTATAGAAGTCTGGGGTCCTGGGTTTATCACCATCTCCTTTCTTGAATTTTTGTCTCCTATGAATCTCTGGGCATCTCAGTTGCTAGTCTTTCTCTGACAGTGCTACTTCTCTCATCAGCCTCTAGCTCAGAGGGTGAACAGTTTTCTTTCTCCCCTTTTTGTGAGTTTTTAAAAATTTTTTTTAGTGAGGCAATTGGGGTTAAGTGACTTGCCCAGGATCACACAGCTAGTAAGTATTAAGTGTCTGAGGCCAGATTTGAACTCAGTTCCTCCTGACTCCAGGGCCAGTGCTCTCTCCACTGCGCCACCTAGCTGCCCCGTTTTTGTGAGTTTTAGAAGACTCTTGACCAATTTATTTGTATCAGCTCTTGCTAGATACACTCCATTGAGGGTGTCTTGCTTGTCCTTTAAACCGTGGTCCAAAGGGAGAAGGGAGCAGAAGTGAAGGCCCAGTTTCCCTGTCAATGACTAAATCGCCTGCGGTAACAGTTTGCCTGCAGTCCTGCTCTAGAAAGCCTCTGCTGATTGATCTCTTCTCCAATTTCAAATAAAGAAGGTGAGTGAATTACTGGGTCATTCAGGTTTGGTTCTCAGAGCTCTGAGCCCACAAGCCTCCTCATCCTTCTTGTTTGGGGAGGTATCGAGGTCACAGAGGCCCCGAGACATTTCCTCTTTGCTTTCTCCAGAAAGAGGAAAGCCCAACTTGAGATTCCCTGAAAAAAAAAAAACCCACCAGCTGCAATCTCTTCTGGGTAAGTTCAAGTCTCTAAATAAAAAGCTGAATCCTAAAAAAATTGAGCTAACTCCAATGGTTTGAGAAGGGATCTGTAGATCACAGGTCTGTTCCAGGCCCCCTGGTCCTTCAACATGTGGAGGACTTCAATTATAATCATTCCCCAGCCTCTGAATCGAGAAAAGCCTCCTCCCACAGAAGGAGCATTGAGCTGAAAGCCTTGAGGGACACGGAATTCTTTTTTTTTTTTTTCCGGGGCAATGGGGGTTAAGTGACTTGCCCAGGGTCACACAGCTAGTAAGTGTTAAGTGTCTGAGGCTTGATTTGAACTCAGGTCCTCCTGAATCCAGGGCCGGTGCTCTACCCACTGCACCACCTAGCTGCCCCAGGGACACAGAATTCTAAGGGGCAGAGGATGTCCAGGCACAGAGAACGGATCTACTGAAAACCTTGCAAGGAGAGGGAGGATGTCCTATGTGAGAAGCAGCCGGGTGGGCAGCTTGGCCGGATCGTAAAGTGAGTCAAGGAGAGTAAGGTGGAAGTAAGCAGGTGGGTGTGACCCT
This sequence comes from Dromiciops gliroides, assembly GCF_019393635.1. NCBI lineage: Eukaryota > Metazoa > Chordata > Mammalia > Microbiotheria > Microbiotheriidae > Dromiciops > Dromiciops gliroides. Next base: position 31,731,149 of record NC_057862.1, on the reverse strand, counting down.
TGTTAGGAAGAGTTCTCCACACGGATGAAATTGGGCAACCACTGGTGACATAAAGAAAGGCGAAACCAGGTAGTCTCTGCCTTTGGAGGACTGACGTTCGACTAGAAAATGACAACCACTCAGATATCAATACAGAATATAGGAGACAGACATGCTGAGTAATTTGGGGAGGGGAGGGCACCGATTGCCCCCCATGCGCTGTATTATTTTAGTCTCACTTTGGAAATTGAAACTCAAAGAGAGAAAGTGATTTGTCCAAGGTCACACAGACAGCCCAAGATTTACAGAACCAAGACCCCAACCCAAGACTTCCAACACATTCCAGTACTCCTGGATGCCTCCTGAGAAGCCTCAGGTACTCCAAGCACTCAGTCCCTAGAGAACTGAAAACTGGTTGGGCTTCTTTCCAAACTCAAGTTTTTCCTAATTTTCCTTCCTTCCTTCCTTCCTTCCTTCCTTCCTTCCTTCCTTCCTTCCTTCCTTCCTTCCTTCCTTCCTTCCTTCCTTCCTTCCTTCCTTCCTTCCTTCCTTCCTTCCTTCCTTCCTTCCTTCCTTCCTTCCTTCCGTTCTCTCTTTCATTCTTTCTTTTCCTTCCTCCTTTCCTTCCTGTCTTTCTCCTCCTTTTCTTCCCTCTCTCTTTCCTTCTTTCCTCTTTCCTTCTCTTTCCTTCCTACCTCCCTTTCTTCTCTACCTTCTCTCCCTTCTTCCCTCCCTCCCTTCCTTCCTCTCCTCTTCTCCTCTTCTTTTTTCCCCTCTCACCCAGGCTACAAGTGCAGCAGTAACTCATAGATCCAATTCCACCCCCCCACCCCCCCACCGTCATCCCCATGGAAGCTTTAACCTGCCCCATTTCCAGCCTAGGCTGATTTGTCCCTCCTCAGGCAGCCTGGTGGTTGATCCCCTGCTCCTAGGGACTCACCCTATTGGTGCTAGCCATAGTGTGGACACGCAATTAGCCTAGCTTCCTACAAGTCGGAAGTCCCCAGCTCAAGTGATCCTGCAGCCTCAGGCTCCCCAGAAGCAGAGATGAAGTCACTCCCTGCCCTGTCTTCATTTTCCCTCAAAGTTCCTACCTGTCCTCTGAGGAGCCAGGGTCAGGCTGGGGAGGTGGGGGAAGCAGGGCATACAAGAAAAGGAAGCCCATTCCCCAGCATTTACATAGTTTTCACTGAAGGGAGCCTTTGTGTAACTACTGGCAAGAAGGGGAAGGGTAACGGAGGTGAGGACCAGCCCAGGGCTATGTCAGATAATGCCAAAATCGGGAGCCTAACCAGTAACGAGGCTAAACTTTCCCCCTATCTTCCACCAGCCCCAGGGTGATTTCCAGTGAGGTGAGGCCAAAACACAAACAACAACAACAATAACAAAACCCACATCTTTTTTTTTTTTTTTTTTAGTGAGGCAATTGGGGTTAAGTGACTTGCCCAGGGTCACACAGCTAGTAAGTGTTAAGTGTCTGAGGTCAGATTTGAACTCAGGTACTCCTGACTCCAGGGCTCTATCCACTGCGCCATCTAGCTGCCCCCAAAACCCACATCTTAAAGGAAAAAACAACCCAATCACAAGATGAGTAATAACTCCCGTTTCTATTGGTTTTCAGATTCACAAAGTCCTTACTTTATCCCAGCCCACCGAGGTTGACAGTGTAAATATTATCTCTACTTTACTGACCTGAGAAACAACCTCTTTGACCCGGCCGAGCAGTGGATCCAACCAGCAGCCAAGACACCATGGCATGCAAGAAAGGGAATGACTAGAAACGGGCGATGCCAAACTGGGAGGCGTGACCAGGGAGGGAAGACTGTTGGGAGTCACCCCTTTAAGTTGGAGTCTCACCTCCCCAGGGACTGAGAAGGTAGAGAGAAGGCTGTCGGTTTTCTTCTTTAGTTCCTGATACATTTGCTCGTTATATACCCCTTTGTAAAAAACTAATCAATGCCCATGGGTTAATTAATACAGGGGAGACGATTGATGAATAGTTGATTGGTATTGGGAGGGAACTCACCAGACGAGGCTCATGAGTGACAGTAATAGAAAGCTACCCTGGGGCAGCTAGATGGCGCAGTGGATAGAGCACCGGCCCTGGAGTCAGGAGGACCTGAGTTCAAATCTGGCCTCAGACACTTAACACTTACTAGCTGTGTGACCCCGGGCAAGTCACTTAACCCCAATTACCTCACCAAAAAAACAAAAAAAATTAGAAAGCTACCCCCTTTCAGGTTCCCCTAGAACCCTAAGGGGAACATTAGCCAGTCATGCTCTAGACTAAGGACCTGCCAGTCCTGGGGTGGGCTGAAGAGTGAGCCTTAGAACCTCCGTGTTAGAAGCCTATCTCCTTACCTCTTCTCCAGGGCCAAGGCTGACCATTATAATTACTCAGAATCTTACCATGTTTTGTTCAAGCACACTTTCCATTGCATCACACACTCTCTAGATAAGAAAAAAACATCTAGCAATCAGTCCACAACTACAGACCTTTGCTTACAGACCTACAGTTTTGGCTGGTGACCAGTGAGAGGGCTAAGTTAGGCCATAGGGTCTGAGCCCAGGCCTGCTGCTTCCCACCTTCCGGGATAGTCACAGTCAGAGCCAAGATCCCAATCCCTTGAATCTATCTTGTCTTGGCAGGCCTGGATGACATTATTAAGTCCCTTCTCTCCTCTGGTCCTCTCTCTTTCCTCCTCTTCAAAGGAAGAGAGCTGGACTCATTTTCACTGGTGTCTCATTCAATAATTACTTACTATTATTTAGCTCCTAATGAATATTATAAACACCTATTGTGTGCTGGCACTGTTTAGGCGTTGGGAGTTACAGAAACAAAAGCAAATCATACCCTGACTTCTGGAAGCTTCCGTTTTACCAAGGAGAAAACACGTGCTCAGAAAAATCAATATAAGACATAAGCTGAGCATATTTTAATGTTATTTTTTTTGGTTTTGTTTTTTTTTGCAGGGCAATGGAGGTTAAGTGACTTGCCCAGGGTCACACAGCTAGTAAGTGTCAAGTGTCTGAGGCTGGATTTGAACTCAGGGACTCCTGAATCCAGGGCCAGTGCTCTATCCACTACGCCACCTAGCTGCCCCTTTAGCTGAGCATATTTTAATAAAGTAGTGGCAGGTAAGAATTCTATGTGTGAAGATTTGCATTCTCTTCATTCACATCTGAGTTCACATTTTGCCTGAGGTTATCTCCCACTACATTCTGAACTCTGAGGATTTCCCCATGCATCTTTCTTGGAGGGAAGGCAGAAGAAAACCCCAAACAGAGATAATATCTGGAGAGTCAGTGTGAATGCCTGAGACCATAGGAAAAAAAAAAGTCTCCCTTACCTGTCAACAGCTCCCAATGGAGCAGGAAGGAGAATCTTGGACCTTGATGTCACCTATGGGAAAGATAAAGCATTGGCCTTAGTCATGTCAGAGCAAAGGAAGGTGGTTCAGGTTGGCTATTGAAGCACTTCAGCTATTCCCGGGCCTGAGAATGTCCCCACCCTGCCGAACAATAGCCCAGAGGAAGTGAAAGGCCCTGAGCCAGAAGCCCTGGCCTCTCCTGTCCTTGCTGGCTCCTCTCTGTCCCCTGAATATTAAGGATGTCCTTTAAAAAGAGAATACCAATAAAAAAGAGAGAGAGAGAATACCAGATTGAAGAGGGGTCTAATCTTATTTTGAGTGATATCTAATTTTCTTTACATCAATTTTATGTCCAAACATGTTCCTTTCCTCACCCCTAGTGAGTGAAACATCCCTCATAATAAGGATTAAAAAAGAAAGAGGGAGAGGGGCAACTAGATGGTGCAGTGGATAGAGCACTGGTCCTGGATTCAGGAGTCCCTGAGTTCAAATCCAGCCTCAGATACTTGACACTTACTAGCTGTTTGACCCTGGGCAAGTCACTTAACCCCAATTGCCTCACCAAAAAAAAGAAAGAAAGAAAGAAAGAAAGAGGGAGAAAAGGCAAAAACAACCAACACAAAAACTGAGTCTGACAGTATATGTGATATTCTATACCCACAGTCCCCCACCTCTGCAAATATGGGAAGAGAAAAGCACCAGCTTTGGAGGCAGAAGGCCTAGACTAAAATCTGACTCTACTTGTGGTACTGGGGGGCAAGTCTCTAATGGAAAAGACGAGGAGATATGGACGAGGGGCCATGTGGTATAGAGGTGCTTGTAATCAAGAAGACCTGCTTCAAATCCTGCCTCAAATACTTACCAGCCAAGTGACCCTGGGCAAGTCATTTAGTTCTCTGTGCTTCAGCTCCTCAATTGTAAAATGGGGGAGGTTGGAAGTGATGACCATTATGGTCCCCTCTGGATCGAGAGCTATGGCCCTCTTTGGTCCTAGATGGTACAATTAGTTGGGTTTGGAATAGACTGGACACAAGGAGCAGACAGTCGAGGTCAGCTTGGAAGGTCTCCGGTGGAGCCCTCCAGTGATTTACACTTGGTCTTTAGCCAATGACTGAAGTGATGTCAAGTTTGTTAATGACACGGGGCTGATAAGGACAGTCTAGATCCCAACAGATGTTGACAGGCTAGACACAGGGGTTCTTAGCCTCGGGTTTGTGAGCAAGGAATTGTGGTTTTTAAATATAAATAAAAAATATATATATATACCACAATTATGTATATACATATAAAACTATATTTCAATTAAATTGATTTCCCTTGTAATCTTATATATTTTATTTTATTCATTTAAAATCATTATTCTGAGAAGTTTATAGGTTTCATGAGACTGTGCAGTGGGTCCCAGGACACACAAAGTAGTTGAGCCCATCATGGATACAGATGGGACTGGACTGTCAGAATCCCAACTCTGACACCAACTGGGCATGTGTCCCTGGGAAAGTCACTTAATTTGTCCACCGTGGTTTTTTCTGCTGTGCAGTAAGGCTCATAACTCCTGAAGTGCCTCTCCAGAGGCAGTTGGAACTGTAGCTGGAAGGCTGGGCTTGGGATCAAGAAGACCCAGGTTCAAATTGCTCTTCTAATCATTACTAATTGGTGATCCTGAGCAAGGCAACCTGGGGGACTTTTAGGGCATGGGAGTGGAGGGGGAACAGGGATGGGGACAGGAAAGAGTGACAGTGAGTATGATGTGGGAGGCAGGGTGGGACAGTGGGCAGGGTGATGAATTGGGAATCAGAGGCCGGGCTCATTTTATTGGATGGAAGCCTTGGAAGTTCAGCTCCAATGCCACTCTCTCCAGGAGCCTCGGCCCGCCTCAGATCCCCTTTGGGGCACTTCTCTGATGCTCTTGTTCTTCACGATTATGGAGCTGGAAGGAACCTTTGAGATTCTTTCACTTCTTCACTTTACAGAGGAGGAAACGGAGGCAAAAAGAGGGACAGGGAACCGGCCAAAGTACCCAAGCATTACATTGTAGAGCTGGAATTTGAACCCAGGGCTTCTGGTTCTAAACCCAGTTCTTTCCCTACCCTCACATGTGTCCCACCTACCAGACTAGAAACTCCATGAGGGCAAGGACCGTCTCATACCTAAATGCATCAGATCTGTGCCAAGGACAGAGTTCTGTACACAGTAGACACGGATTGGGGTAGCAATTGTCAGACTCACTCCTTTGTTGTTTTTTTTGGGGGGGGCAATGGGGGTTAAGTGACTTGCCCAGGGTCACACAGCTAGTAAGCATCAAGTGTCTGAGGCCAGATTTGAACTCAGGTACTCCTGAATCCAGGGCCAGTGCTTTATCCACTGTGCCACCTAGCCGCCCCCGACTCACTCCTTTGTAAGGACTACCTCTTAGAATTTATAAGAGAACTAGAATTAAGAATTACATTTAATTAGGATTAACAATAATAATATTTCATATTTACGTAGTGCTATTGGCTCGCTTGATCCCTATTCCTATGAGGTAGGTATCATGATGGTTCCCATTTTATAGGAAATGTAGGAGAAAGGCACTGGATGGAGCTCTGGGCCCGGAGTTCAGAAGACCTGAGTTCAAATGTAGCCTTAGGCAGTTAAAAGCTGTGTGACCGTGGGCAAATCGCTCAATCTGTTTGCCTCAGTTTCCTCACCTGTTAAATGGGGACAACAATAGCACTTCTCAGGGTTCTTGTGAAGATCCAATGAGATCTTTGTAAAGCATTTAGCATGGTACCTAGCATACAGGAGGTGGTTGTTGGTTGTTGGTGGTGGTTGTTGTGGTTTTGGTTGTGGTTGTGGTGGTGGTGATTGTGAGTTGTGCAGAGTCACATAGCTAGTAAGTATCTGAAGTAGGATTCTCATCCACACTTCCTGACTCTGAGTCCAGATAGCTGGCGGCTGCCCTGCCTCTGTCAGACCCACTTAACAACAGGCAGTAAGCAGCAAAGCTCAAATGTTAACCCCAGTCCTCTGGAAATGCATCCTTCCAAACCCCAGACCCTCCGAGGCCCCAAGGCAGTAAGTGACAAAACTAAGATCTGAACCTCGGACCCAGTTCCACTTAACCCCCTGCCCAGGGCTCAGCCTCTTGTAGGTCCCCCACTGCGAGACTATTCCCGGTAGGCTGCGAGGCAGCGGGGTGCAGAATCAGAAGACCCTAGAATCAGATCTAAACCTAGAGGGGACCCCAGAGGCCATCTAGTCCAGCACCCTCATGTTATAACAACAGCAGCATCGGCAACGTTACAAACAATAACAATAACAACTTGCATTTACAAAGGAAGATAGGGTTTGCAAAGTGCTTGACATACATTATCTCATTTGATCTTCCCAAAGGTGCTATTCCTGGTCCTGGCTTTATTGGCCTTTCTTCCTCTATCCTTCCCCCCATTCCTCCCATCCCAGGAGCTGCAGAAACCCACCAATCAATAAAGCTGGACTATGAGAAAAGGTCTATGCTAAAGGGCTCCTGAGATAGAAAGATAAGACATCATTCCAAACCCTCAAAGGAGCTTATTCCCATTTTACAAATAAGGGACCCGAGGCTCAGAGAGATAAAGAAATTTGGCTGTGGTCACACGGGCTCCCTGAGAGCAAGGGCTGTCTTGTGCCTTTAGCACTGTACCTGGCTCACAGGAGGAACTGAATAAAAGCTGTTGTCTAACAAGTCAGAGGCAAGATTCAAACTCAGGTCCTCTGACTCCAGATCCAGTACTCCTCCCCCTCAGCACACTCCTTCTCCTGGGCCTTACTTAACTCCCCACCTAGATAATAAATCCCTTGAGAGAAGAGATGCCGTCTTAGCCTTCCCTGCATCCTTTGCACAGCACCTTGCTCATGATTGGTGGATGCTCCTGGTGGGAGATACAAGCGGAAAGAGCACTTGAGGAGGACCTGGACACTGAGCCAGGCCATTGCTTCACCTGCCTGGGCTGTAACTGTTTTGGAGGTGACTCATTTATGCCTGGTTCCGGTCGACCTAAGACGTACACAGGAGGGGAAGCGAAGGTTGTGGAGAAGCGGCCTGACCACATCCAGAGCACCCTTGTTTGTTATCTGAACATGACGTTTTTGGTTTCAGAAACCCAAGCTGTGTTGCAAGATTCATTTCCCGACCAAGCACTGGGTGCCCTCTGCTCAGTCACCCAGGGTGGGCCTCTTCCCCAGAAGGCCTTGCTTCCTACAGAGAGGAATGAAGGCTAACGCATCAACAGGGATTAGCTTCCACCCCCACCCCTGAAACAAGAGAGAATCCACTGGATGGAGGAGGGAGTTGGCATTCAGAGAAGGGAAGAGACGTGCCCAAAGTCACTCCCTTTGTTAGGACAAAGCAGGGGTTTGAACCCAAGGTTTCCAGATCCAAAAACATAGGACCAAAAATGGGGGGGGGGAGGTGGGGCTTAACGGTCATAGAATCGGACCAGAGAAGGGAGGTGTCTTGTGGTCACATTTTACAGATGAGACTGATCCTGTGACTTGCCCAAGGGCATTGAAACAAGAAGCAAAGCTGGGATTTGAACACAGGCCCTCTGACTTGAAATCCAGGACTCCTTCCTTCCACAGCAGCCAAAGCTCTAGAAGATGGAGGCGGAAAGTGGTGGGTTTTTGGAGGTTTGACCAAGGAGCAGAGCTAGGTCTTATTGATAATATGTGTGCATTGATAATATTGAAAGCAAAAAGATCATTGGACTGATAAACAAAAATAGGAGCTGGGTTTTTTTTAGGGAATAAAAACTAATAAAATAAACAATTAGCCTTATTTAAAAAGAGAGGGAAATTAAAAAGAACTTACAACTGAAAGAGTACAGGAAGTTATCAGAAGCGATTTGTCCAATTCTGTGCTAACAAAATGGATGCTAGGTGGCACCATAGTGCATAGAGCAAGTAGGCCTGGAGTCAGGAAGACTCATCTTGAGTTCAAATGGGTGACCCTGGGCAAGTCACTTAATCCTGTTTGCCTCAGTTTCCTCCTTGGGAAAATGAGCTGGAGAAGGAAATGGCAAACCACTCCAGGATATTTGCCAAGAAAACCCCAAATGGGGTCACAAAGTCAGACACAACTGAAAAATGACTGAAGAACAACTGATAATTTAGCAGAAATAGATGAATATTTACAAAAATATAAAATACCCAGATTAAAAAAGGATAGAGTATTTAAATAGCCTAATATCATAAATAGAAATTGAACAAACCATAAATTAACATCCAAAGGAAAAAGAAAAACTCCAAGTGAATTCTGTCAAACATTCAAAGAACAATTAATTATGATATAAATTGTTTGCAACAATAAGAAAAGAAGGTATCCTTCTTAGATCCAAATATAGTTTTGATACATGAACCAGGGAAAGACAAAACAGAGAAAGAAAACTAAGGACTAATGAATATTGATGTAAAAATTTTAAATAAAATATTAGCGATTGATTATGACAACATGTTAGAAAAATTGTACATTAGAATCAGGTTGAGTTTACACCAGGAATGCAGGTTGGTTCAACATAAGCAAAACTATTAATATAATAAACCTTACTAATAATATAAATAATAAAAACCATGTGATTATGTTGATAGATACTGAAAAGGCTTTTGACAAAGTCAAATTCTTTTTCTATTAAAAACTCTATCCGGACTCAGACACTTGACACTTACCAGCTGTGTGACCCTAGGCAAGTCACTTAACCCCCATTGCCCCGCAAAAAAAAACAAAACAAAAAAAAACCTCTAGAAAACATAGGAATAAATGGACTTCTCTTTAATATAGTGAGAAATATTGGGGCAGCTAGGTGGTGCAGTGGATAAAGCACCAGCCCTGGATTCAGGAGGACCTGAATTCAAATCCAGCCTCAGACACTTGACACTACCTGTGTACCTGTGTGACCCTGGGCAAGTCACTTAACCCTCATTGCCCCACAAAAAAAAAAAAAAGAAATATTTAAGGGGCAACTAGGTGGCTCAGTGGATAGAGCACCAGCCCTGGATTCAGGAGGACCTGAGTTCAAATCCAGCCTCAGACACTGTACACACTTACTAGCTGTGTGACCCTGGGAAAGTCACTTAACCCCAATTGCCTCACCAAAAAAAAAAAAATTAAAAAAAATATTTAACTAAATCCAAGAACAAACATCATATGTAACAAAGAAAAATTAGAGGCCTTTCCAATAAAATTAAGGGTAAATCAAGGATGTCTATTTTCACGATTACTATTTAACATAGTGCTAGAAATGCTAGCTATAGGAATAAGATAAGAAAAAAACTGAGAGACTAATCATAAGCAGAGAGAAATTAAAATTTTGGGGTTTTGCAGATGTCATAATGGTATACTTAGAAAACCATAGAGAATCAATTAAAAGTTAATTGAACTCAGCAATACAATGGTCCAAGATAGTTCCAAAGGACTCATGATGGAAAATGCTCTCCAAATCCAGAAAAAAGAACTATGAAATCTAGATGCAGATTGAATCATACTATTTCTGTTTTTTTTTTGTTTTTCTTTTTTGAGGTTTTTCTTTTTTGCTCTAATTCTTCTTACACAGCATTACTAATGAAGAAATATGTTTCATGTGATTGTACATATATAACCTATATAAGATTACTTGCTGTCTTGGGGAGGGGGGAGGGGGGGGAGAAAAATTTGAAACTAGAAATCTTATAAAAACAAATGTTGAAAACTATCTCTACATGTAACTGGAAAATAATAAAATACTGTTATGAAAAGAAGTTCACTGAAATAATTCATTAGGCATAAAAAGTGAGAAGACTAGATTTGGGAAAATAATAGAAATAATAAGTTATCATTTCTCAGGCACAGGGAGAGAGAACACTAGATTTGGAACCCTGGGTTCAAATCTGGAGTTACTATGTGACCTTGGATAAGTCACATAATGTCTCTGGGCCTCAGTTTCCTCAACTGTACACTGAAGTAGTTGGATGGGATGACTGCTAAGGTCTTTTCTAACCCTAAATCAGTAATCTTCTAATTTACTGAAGGCAGAATATTATGGATATTATGGCAAGGCAAGTAATCACTATGATGACTATACAAATATGAAATGGGTTGTTTCGAGGAAGGGGGATGAGCTCCCGGTGACGGAGGTCTCCAAAGAGAGGCTAGAGGACTATTTTTTTTTTTTTTAGTGAGGCAATTGGGGTTAAGTGACTTGCCCAGGGTCACACAGCTAGTAAGTGTTAAGTGTCTGAGGCCGGATTTGAACTCAGGTCCTCCTGACTCCAGGGCCGGTGTAGAGGACTATTTTTGGCAAATGTGTAGAGGGGTTTCCATGGCAGCTCTGGAGGGGACCAGATAGCTCTGAGATGCTTATGAAATCCTTATTGAACTATGAGAGTCATCTTGAATCAGACCACCCTCTCCCCTGGACACTGTTGGGTAAACTGACCAGTCCTTCCTCCCTCTCTCTTCTCTAGCCTCAGCTGGTTACAGCACCTTCCTGCTGTAACAAGGTTCTTGCTTCCCTGAGAAAGATACGGCCTCCTCTTTTTGGACTGAGTTTCAGAAGCTTGTTTCTTAGTTGAGGCTCTGGAGACAGTGGAATAGATCACATTTCATCTTACCCCAAGTTCCCCTTTAGATCAGTGTCTCCCCAAGGCTGCTTCTCTGATTGCTTAGTCCCATCAAGAACCGGTATCTCTTTGGGAGGGGCCCTTCTGCTGCTAATCTGATCCTGGTAGCAACAGCTTTATATTTTGAGCTCAGTGGAGCTTCCAAATGAGTAGATGAGATAAAACAAGTCACATCATGATCATATTTGGGGGGAGAGCAAGAAACTACCTTTCAGATCTGCAGATATGGGAGCAGTTCATGATAAAACAAAGGAGAGGATCGCAGAAGATAAAATGGACAATTGTGATTACACAGAATTAAAGAATTTTGTACTAACAAAACCTATGCAGCTAAAATTAGAAGAGAAAACGTTAACTGAGATATCTGTGCAGCAAGTTTCTCTGAAAAAGGTCAAGATACGTAGAAGCGATTCGAATTTCTAATAAGAACAATTGATCGACTGATAAGTGAAGAGTCAGTTTTCCAAATGACAAATCCAAGCTATTGTATAAAACATATCGATCATATAAACCAGGCATATCATATTAACCATATAATACAAGCTATCATTTAAACCATGTTAATCATATCGAACATATTAAAAACACTCTAAATCAATAATTTTGTTGTTGTTCAGTTGTTTTCAGTCATATTTGACTCTTTATAAGCCCATTTGGGGTTTTCTTGGCAGAGATCCTGGAGTGGTTTGCCAATCCCTTCTCCAGGTCATTTTACAGATGGGGAAACTGAGCTAAACAGGGTTAAGTGACTTGCTCAGGGTCACACAGATAGTAAGTGTTAAGTGTCTAAGGCCGGATTTGAACTCAGGTCCTCCTGAATCCAGGGCCGGTGCTTTATGTGGTCTTAAGGATGTCACAACTTCTTTGGGACTCAGTGTCTTCCTGTGTAGAATGAAGACACTCTCCTCGTGGAGACTAGACTAGAGGATTTCCAAACAATCGCCTCCCAACTTCCATCTGCTTTATGTCAAGTCTTACTTACTGGGAAGGTCAGGGAATCAATCTCTCTCTCTCTCTCTCTCTCTCTCTCTCTCTCTCTCTCTCTCTCTCTCTCTCTCTCTCTCTCTCTCCCTTCTCTCTCTTTTCTCTCTTCTTTCTCTCCTTCTCTCTCCTTTTCTCTCCTTCTCTCTCCTTTTCTCTCCTCTCTTTTTCTCTCCTTCTCTCTCCTCTTTCCCTCTCTCCTCTCTCTCTCCTTACTTCCTTCCCCCCAACACACACACACACACACACACACACACACACACACACACACACACACACACACACACATTTTTAGGGTAGGGCTTAGGAAGGGTTCCTGTTCATGGAATACAGCCAAGAACCCAGGTCGCAATCCCCAGCCCCTCCGCCTGATCTCGTGGGTGACATGTTGACAAAAGAAAGTGTGCTGAGTCCCAGCACCATAGAAATGAGGACGCAGTAGAGCTGGACTCCAGCTACCTCTAGTCTGACTCCCTCAAGTGTCAGATGAGGAAGGTGAGGCCAGAGATCTTCCCAGACTGGCCCAAGGCCATGCAACCAGTCAGTATTTGATGACTGTCTTCTGATGACAAGTTCAGGCTTCTCTTCACTAGATCTTTCAGCTTGTCCTGAAACATCCTGCAGTCAATCCACAAACCTTTTATATGCCTTTTATATGCCAGGCACTGTGCTAAGTGCTGGTCATCCCACCAAAAAGAAGAGACTCACTTGAGAAGAAAAGGGATCATAGAATTCAGTTCCATTAACCAAACATCTTCCTAAGCGCCTTCAGAATGCAAGGCATGATCCAGTGCCACAGCAGTAGAATAGGCAGCTCATCCCCTCCCCTTCTTTACTCAGCCCCTGCACCTTCACAGCCTCACACTCTCCTGGGAGCCCACCTTCCTCCCACCCTCAGTGGGTAATGTACCCGTGGAGGTCCATGAGTCACAGAGCAATGGCACAGTGGTCTCTGGACTGCAGCAAAGGGGAAGTACATTCCATAGATGTTAGTGCCTGGACAAAGCCCCAGCTACCCCACCCTTGTTAAAGCCCTGAGTGTTTTAGATACACCTTGGCTGATCTCCTTTTCCAGGATGAAATCTGTCATGTAAGTCCCTGTGCACAATCCTCTTGGATAAGGTGCCTCTTCACACTCATACGTGTCCCTTTGTTTCTTTAGAAATGGTTGCCAGTTCCCATGGAGGAGATTGAATACCAAACAAGGGCAAAGAATCCTGGGGGTGCAGTGACAAAACAAGAGGCCCTGCCCTCCCAAAGCTTCCATTTTGCTGGGGGCAGAAGGCGGGGAGGACAGAGCTATGGAGCAGCAAGGGCAATATTGTTATAAAAAAGGCTCTACAGAGAAGAGACTAGAGAGTGTAGGGGGGAAAATGTTGAATTCAGAGCTTTGATTCCAACGTTTGACATCAACAGGACCATGGACAAGACACTGACCCTTTCCCTGCCTCAGTTTGTTCAACCATAAAATGGGACTGTGCTACATGTGCCCTAAAGTCCTTTCCCATTCTAAATCTATGCCTTAAAGAAGAATTTAAGCCCCCAACACACTCATAAGAGAAATTCCATCATGAAGCTCCAGTGAAAGTGACTTTATGAGGAGGGTCATTGTCCTATCTATGCCTTGAATAAGAAACAGAAAGCATTAGCAGAAAAGAAAGGGTAGTGTGTGTGTGTGTGTGTGTGTGTATGTGTGTGTGTGTGTGTGTGTGTGTGTGTGTGGTGAGGGGGGACACTGAGGACAGAGGAAGGGGATGAGATCTTTCGATAACACAACCTGCCTTCGAGTGATAATAGGGAAGATGAAGGGGACAAGATAGCTCAGGGACCAGAAGAGCCAGAGATAGCCGGGAGGGAAGTAGGGGAAAGGACTCCAGGACTGATAGGGGAGCTCCTCTGGACAGAAGTGCCAGCTTCACAGTCCCCTGAATGAGCAACTGTTGGATGCTTTAAACTTAAGAACTGCCAATGAAACAAACAAGATAAGGAATAAAATCATACATAAAACTTAGAAATGTAATACTATGCTTTTGAACAATGTAGAATCAAAGAAACCAACGAAAAATGTGTTTGCTCTGAGCCCCTCATGATTCTGTCTAAAGTCCCACTGTGTGCTCTCTTCGTGTGCATGTTTGTGTGTGTGCATAACACACATATTTACAAAACTATAATATACGCACATACACATGAACACAGTGAGTCACAAAACTATGCACACGCGTACACTGTAGACATAAACTAATTCTGCTGATGTCAATTTGGTACGGTGGTGGAAAGAACACTAGCTCCGTATGCAGAGGCTGTAGCTGTTCAGTCATTTCAGTCACGTCTGACTCTTTTTGGAGAGGTAGTTCTTGGTAGATACTTGAATACTCATTTCCTTCTCCAGCTTATTTGACAAATGAGGAAACTGAGGCAAAGAGGGTCAAGGGACTAGCCCAGGGTCACACATCTAGTAAGTGTCTGAGGCTGAACTTGAACTCAGGTCTTCCTGACTCCAGGTCCATTGCTCTATCCACTTCATCACCTAGCTACCCTGCAATCAGAGGAAAATAGTACAAATCTAGCCTCTGACCCTAACTACCAGTGGAAACTTGTTCTTCGGGCTCCTCATTGGAATTTTTTTTTCCTTTGGTGAGGCAATGGGGGTTAAGTGACTTGCCCAGGGTCACCCAGCTAGTAAGTGTCAAGTGTCTGAGACCGGATTTGAACTCAGGTACTCCTGAATCCAGGGCCGGTGATTTATCCACTGCGCCACCTAGCTGCCCCTGGAAATTTTTGAAGGAGGAAATTCTGTCCTTTTCCCAACTCATCCTCCACACAGCTGCCCAAGTGATACTCCTACAAACCAGGCTGGACCATGTAACTCCTCTGCTCAAGAAGGCCCAGTGGCTCCCGATTGCCCTTAGAATAAAATATAAATTCTTCTGCTTGGTATAGTATCTGAAGTCTTTAACAATTTAGCTCTCGTCTACCTTTCTAGGCTTTTTACTGTTTATTTACTTTCATGTACTCTACTTCCCAGGGAAACTGTCCTCCCTTATGTCCCTCATACACATTTGCAATTTAATATATTTAAGTTTTCTTAATGTCTTTTGCTTTTACATAGCAGTTTCCCAATATACTATCTCCCCCCGCCACTTTCCTTTGTGACAAAGAAAAAGTTAAAACCAATTGATATAGCATCTGCATCTGACCACACCTCTTCAGACTGTAGGGAAGTATTCCTAGCCCCAAACCATTACCCGACAGATTTTATAATTATTTCTTCACAACAAACATTGAAATCGGAAAGGGCAAGTCCCACTTCACCATTTTTCCTTTCCATAGTTCATGATATTCTTGCCTGTCATCTTTTGCATCTGAATTTTGTTATGACTTGATCTAATACTATGAAAAACCCTGTTATTTTTATTGAGATTGAGTTGAATCTATCAGTTAGTTTGGGGAGTATTTACACTTTTATTATATTTGCTCAACCTAACCATGAGTGTGGAATATCCTTCCAAATATTCAATGTCAAAATAATTTTGGAGGGGGCAGCAAGGTGGTGCAGTGGATAAAGCACCGGACCCTGGATTCAGGAGGACCTGAGTTCAAATCCGGCCTCAGATACTTGACACTTACTAGCTGTGTGACCCTGGGCAAGTCACTTAACCCTCATTACCCCACAAAAATAAATAAATGAGGGGCGGCTAGATAGCACAGTGGATAGAGCCCTGGCTCTGGAGTCAGGAGTGCCTGAGTTCAAATCTGGCCTCAGACACTGTGACCCTGGGCAAGTCACTTAACCCCAATTGCCTCACTAAATAAATAGATAGATAGATAGGTAAATAGATGATTTTGGAGTTGTCTTTGTATAAGTCTCATAAAGTCTTGATCAGTTCATACCCATATTTTTTATTCATTTTGTTGCTATATGTCATTCTTAGTAGTTTATTACCACTAATTAGGTTGATCATGAATGGAAAAAATAATTTCTATTGAGGTACATTGTGGTAGTCAACTAAATATTAATTGACACTATAACTTCAGAAAAGTTGCAGGATATAAAATGAATTCACTTAAATTAATCCACTTAAATCATCAACATTTCTGTATATTACCAACAAAACGCAGGAGAAAGCGATACGAAGAAAAATTCCACTTAAAATAACTATAGTGTATAAAATATTTGGGAGTCTACCTTCTAAGACACAAAAGGAACTATATGAATATAATCATAAAATGTTCTTTGCACAAATACAGACCTAAATAATTGGATAAATGTTAATTGCTCATGGGTAGATCGCCAATATAATAAAAATCACAGTATCTAAATTAATCTACTTATTCCGTGTCACATAATTAAATTACCAAAGGATTACTTTATAGAGCTAGGAAAAATAATATCGAAATTGAACTGGAACAAAAGGTCAAGAATCTTAAGGGAAATAATGAAAGAAAAAAAGTGGGAAGGGGCTTAGCAGTACAAGATTTCAAACTATACTACAAAGCAGTAATCTCCAAAATGATTCAGTACTACTTAATAAAAGGCTGATGAGGGAAATAGATTATGCATATGATAGAAAGAAGCAAATAACACAGTAGGCTTGTATCTGATATACCTGAAGACCTCTGCTACTGGGATAATAACTGTTTGACAAAAACTTAGGAACACTGAAAAGCTCTCTGGCAGAAAATATATATAGACCAGTATTTCACACCATATTCAAAGACAAGCTCCAAATGGGCATATGATTTTAGTCATAAAGGGCAACATAAAAAACAAATCAGGGGCAACTAGGTGGCGCAGTGGATAGAGCACTGGCCCTGGAGTCAGGAGTACCCGAGTTCAAATCCGGCCTCAGACACTTAACACTTACTAGCTGTGTGACCCTGGGCAAGTCACTTAACCCCAACTGCCTCACTTAAAAAAAAAAAATCAGAGGAGCAAGGGAAAAAATGACCATTCATTTACAGGGTTGGGAAAAGAGTCCAAGAAGACAGAAATGAGAGTACTCTGCAGAAAGGCAGATTTTGTTGTTTCATCATTTTTCAGTCTTGTCCAACTCTCTGTAACCCCATTTGGGGTTTTCTTGGCAAAGATACTGGAGTGCTTTGCCATTTCCATTTCCAGTTTATTTTACCTATGAGGAAACTGAGGCAAACAGGGTTAAGTGACTTTCTCGGGGTCACACAGCTAGTAAGTGTCTGAGGCTGGATTTTTAACTCAGGAAGATGAGTCAGGAAGATGACTGACTCCAGGCTTGGCACTCTATCCATTGTGCCACCTAGTTGTTGTAATTCTGAAGTGAAGAAACACAAAATAAAACGAGCATTTTCATAAAGTAGAATAGAAAAAGAAGACTATGTGAAAATGTATATGTTCACACTTGGCTTCTCTTTCCTTTAATTATACAGTAAACTCAACTGTAACTTTAAAAGATCTCCTGCTTATCTGTTTCCTTCTGGCCTTCCCCCCGCCCCCGTCACTTTTTTTCCCCTCTGTTCATTTTTTAAAAATATATGTCAATGATTTTTTAAAACTTTCTATCTCCCACCCTCACTCTCCCTTCCTCCATGAAAAATAAAGCCTTATAAGCAATATGCTTCAGGGGCATCTAGGTGGCGCAGTGGATAAAGCACTGGCCCTGGATTCAGGAGGACTTGAATTCAAATCCGGCCTCAGATACTTGACACTTACTAGCTGTGTGACCCTGGGCAAGTCACTTAACCCTCATTGCCCTGCAAAAAAGAAAAAGAAAAAAGAAAAGAAAAAAATCAATATGCTTTGTCAAGCAAAACAAATCCTCACATTGACCATATCGAAAAATCCATCTGTACCTTGGGTCCATCTCCTCTGTCAAGAGATGGATAAGCACGCTTCACCATCGGTGTTCTTGGATCATGGCTGGTCACGGCATTGATAAGAGTTCTTAAAGTGACCAATTTAATTTAATGCCAAGAAAAACTGTTTAGCCATTGGCACTATCTACAACTGGCAGCCTGGGCAGGTAGTAGGCTTCCATTCACTAAAGGCCTCCAAGAAAACACTGGATGCTTGCTTTGCAGGATAATGTGGCAGTCTTTCTAAGAAGGCTTTTTAGATCTTTCCTCCCTCAGTTATATCCTCTCCTTCATCACCTTACTTTATATTTACTTATTTGCATACAGGTTGTATCCTCCCAATAAAGTGTAAGTTCTTTGAGGATAGAGACTGTTTTGTTTATGTCTGCATCCTCAGCACAGTGCCCTACACATAGTAGGTGCTTGATGTTTGTTGGTTTGGTTTAGGAATAAATGGATATAAGACCTAAATAGAAAAGGCCACATTTTTTAAAATAGAGAATGGAAAGAGGTACTTTGGAGAACAATAGCTGGGGGAGGAAATATTCTTTATGTAACAAAGGATAGAGATACAAAAGATTAAACCAATATTGATGAATAAAAGTGAAAATCTTTTGTACAAACAAAATTAATGAAGCTAGAATTAGAAGTAGTTAATTGGGGTCGAGATGTCAGAGTGAAATGTCATGGCTGTAAAACCTCCCCCCCAGACCTTGCTTACAAAACAACCTCAGAAAACATGAAACAGAATTCTGAGTGGGACAGTCAAGAAAAAGTCACAGGGAGTCATTTTTCCAGCCCGGAACAGTTTAAGAAACAGAAAGAGAGGTCTGAAGACACAGGTGTGGGGGCTAGCTGGGAATGTGGTAGAGAGGAAGTGGAATGTGGTGGAAGTGACACCTGCTGTGGAACTGTGGGGGCAGAAGCAGCATCCAGGACCAGTAAGCAAACTGAAGCTGGTCAAAAAGAAATCCCAGGGACCTGTACTAGTGCTGGGACTGGGATCAGGCAAAAACAAAACAAAACACAACCACAAAAGACAACCCTTTGTAGCCCTAGCACCTGACCCAATGTATTGCATAGACGCCTGACATTTGTTGAGTGAATTCCACCCTCCTCAACCTCCCTGCCTCCAGTAGGTTGCAAGTTCATTGAGAGCATGGCGCATCATTTACATCTTTGTATTTCCAGCATGAATATAGTGCCTGGAACATTATAGGCACCCAACAAACATTTGGCGAATTGAGTCACACAAAAGAGGAGGCCAGTACTTCATGGTGACCCAAGAGGCCAGGCTAAACCAAGACATTTCAGCAGACAAAGGTCAAACCGAGTGAACAGAGGATGTCAGTCTCCCCGTCTTTGTAAACCCACGTTCACATGGTCTGCTGCACAAAACTTTAGACCCATATCTTGACCTCAGGGTTCATAATCTGGCTGGGAAAAGGAAGGTTAAATAAAATCTTGGCATGTTAAGGTCAGTTACTAAGTAGCTACACCTGTAGCTAATGGTGTCAGTGAGTGGGCCATTAATAACTTTAAAAGCAACCAAGCCTTTATTCTATTTTGTCTCTCTCATTATGAATTAGGGTCTTTTCATCGGACCCACTTGGAGAATATCATCAATCTATTTCGTACCAGTAAGATCTATTTTTCTGAAAACTAGGTTGTTTTCTGGCAAATTTTTTCGAAGCAAAGTCTGGATTCAAGTAAGTTGAAATTATTCCTGCCTGGTAAGCATCTGAGATCTTGAAAGCAAACAAAATGAGAGTTTCACACTGGCTGTAGTTATTCTCTGTATCAATATTTTTGACAGATCCATGATTGTATACATGTAGGTGCTTGGATTGATAGCACAATAGATTTATCGAGAGATAGGATCTTTGAGATAACCTGGTCCAATCACCATTTGACAGATGAGGAACTGAGATCCAGAGTGGTGGATGTGATGTATTCAAACTGACAGAACAATTGAGCTGGGATTTGAACCTGGGTCCTCTGACTTCAAATTCATTGCTCTCTTCATTAAACTGTACTGTATCATAGACCATGAGGAAACCAGACGCGGGGTTCAAGGTCAGTCAATAAGCATTTATTATGTGTTTTTTATGTGTCAGGCACGTTCAAAGAAACACAAAAACATGGTCCCTACCCTCAAGGAGGAGCAGCTGGGTGGAACAGTGGATAGAGAGCTAGCCTTAGAGTCAGGAAGATTTGAGTTCAAATCTGAGCTCTGGCAGTAGCTGTGTGGCCCTGGGCAAGTCACTTAACTCTGCCTGTTTTCTCCTCTGTAAAATGAGCTGGAGAAGGAAATGGCAAAGCACTTCTATATCTTTACCAGGAAAACTCCAAGTGGGATCACAGTTGAAAGACTGAACAAAACCCCTCAAAAAGCCCACATTCTCCACAGTCAATCTCAAAGGGAAGGCACCAGTGTGTGTGTGTGTGTGTGTGGGGGGTTCCTATTTCAGAAAATGAGACTTGAGATGAGTCTTAAAGGAAGCCAAGGAAAGCCAGAGGCAGAGATGTGAAGGCAGAGTCTGTTCTGAGGGGCAGCCAGTGAAAAGGCATCTAGGCAGGGGGAGGGTCACTCAGAGAAAGGCTAAGGGTCGTAGGCTACCTGGAGAAGCCCAGAAGGGAAGGAAGGTACCGGGTGGTAAAAGTTTGAGGAGCCAGTGGTTCTTTCATCTCGTCCTGGACTCGATAGAGGGTCACTGACACGGGCTGACCTTCAGTTTAGGAGGGTCGCTTTGGCAGCCCAGTGGCTGGGGAGAAAGCCTTGAGATGGGAAGACCACTCAGAAGGCCCAGCTGCAGGTGTTGAAGTGGGTCATCACCAGGGTGGTAACTGGATGGGTGGAAGGGAGGGAATAAGTAGGGGAGTTAGGGCAGAACAGGAGCTGGCAACAGACCAGACACACAGTGAGAGCAAAAGGCACCGAGGATGACACCAAGATTGTGAACCCAAAGGACGGGGAGGCCGGGGAGGCCCTTGACAGTAATGATGAGGTCCTGAAGGAGGGGGCTTCAGGGAGAAAGAGAAGTTTTATTTTGGACATGCTGAGTTTGAGATCCACACTGGGAGGGCATCTAGATGGCGATATATAATAAAGTGGTAGAGGTGAGACCTGAAGTCAGGGCTGGATAAACGTGCGAATTATCTGCAGAGATGATCATCGAACCTATAGGAACGGAGACTGCCAGCTAGGGTAGTATGGAGGGAAATGGGGGCCCAGAATAGCCATGACACCCCCAGTAAGCAGTCATGTCCTGGCTGGGTATCCAGCAAAGGTAAGAAGAGGACCAAGACAGCAAAGTCATGGAAACCCAAAGAAGAGAGTATCCAGAGGAGGAAAAGAACGAGCAAGAGGAAAGGCCATGCGGTCTCATCATGAAAAGATCACAGGCCACTTTGGAGAGAGCAGCTTTAGCCTAGTGATGAGGTCACAGGCCAACTGGAAAGGAAGGGGAGCAGAAGTGGCCAAGAGGAGGCACCCAATGCAGGCGGCTTCCTCAGGCAGAGAGAACACAGGGCAGCGGCTAGTTGGCCAGCAGGGACGGCTGGGTCAGGTCAAAGGCGGCACTTTCCAGCTCCCTGGCTGAGTCAGTTAGGGACAGTAAGAGAGACACGCTTATTCAGCCAGCCTGGCTCCTTCCCTTCTCACAGGGAAGAGAGACCCAGAAAGACCTATCAGGGTCTCTACTAGAGGCACCCCACCCCCAACACACACACCTCCAATATTGGGCATGAGAACCCTCAATGGCACTCCAGACCTCATTTCTAGACCACCAGGATCAGTTTGTTCCCAGTTTGAAGGAGATAAAACATGCAATTTCTTTAAGTCTGAGTAAGTATCAAGTGAGCTGCATTTTCCTCTCCAGTCTTCTAGAGCCAAGTACACTACTGGCTGTGTAGCCCTCTCCACTGTGGAAGACCACAATCTCCTGTCCATATTCTCCTATGAATGCTCCCAAAGAACCACCTGGTGCACTGGAGCCTGTCTTTCTCGTTCATTCTTTCCTTTTCAATCCATCTCCTTTTCCTGTTAAACTGACTTGGTTTTGTTTATAATCGAGTTGTCAATGTGGATATTTACTTGTTCCTAAAGATCAGGTGTAGGTCAGCCTACTGTAGTGGCCAAAAAATGAATGTTTGTAAATGGTCTGAGCCTTGGGTGATTCTTAACATCCTTTCCTCCCTTTGCCAGCCCAGTCACTGCAAAAGCAGAAATGAGGAATTTAGACCAAGGGTCATTTTTCGTTGGTTCCTGGGACTCCATCACCCCTCCCCCCCCCACACACACACACTTGAAGTGGTCCATGGACTGGGGTTGAACCTCAACATAATAGGCAGCACTAGCAGACAGTGATGGCATTGCCAGGCCCACTCTCAAAATGTCTAGTCTGGCAGGACCTGCCAAAGCTTGTCCTTCATAGGCATGACTCTAGAGGGTCATTTCTGGCCTTGACAAGGCATCAGGACTTCTCTGAGAATCTCAGTATGAGAGTTTTGATTTTTTTTCACAAGTTATACATCTCTAGTCTGAAATAAGTGGTAACTATAGGATGACCAGAATCAAACCAGATCTATGATGACGACGAAAATTAAATGAACATTCTGTTAGTGAAGCAAGTTTTTATTACATCCCTAATATTTTTTCCTCTAATATAGACAAATAATTTTACAACATATAAAATAAATTATAGGTTAATTATCATAAAATTGTAATGAGTAAACATTTCTTTGGGGAGTTAGAATTCCAGGAGGAGGAACTGCATGAAGCTCATGGGTTTTCTTTTTCCTAGGAAACTGTATTTCTTTTAAAAAATACAGTAACTTTTGTCCACCAGCTCTATCATCCAGAATCATCCCTTAAGTACTATTCTGCAAGTAACTCATATTTAGAAACTGGATCTTGTGGTGGAAGAAGATAAGGCAGGAGAGATAGGAAACAAGCCATCTAAAACACTAACCACAAGTTTACAGAAGAAATGTACAAAATCAAGAGAAAATCGTGAACTCATTTTACTGACAAGCGAGTCAAAGAGAGCCCTGCCTGGAGCGCTAGCTGGGCTTCCCTGCTCACTAGAGGCAAGAACCCTAGAAGGGGGCGTGGGGCTAACAAGGGCACTGCTCTATTGCACATTTCCATGACACGTGGGACAAAGATTTTAAGTAAAAGGGCTCAGCTTAGCCCGGAGTCTTTCCATTTTGGCTGGAAGCAAACC
This sequence comes from Dromiciops gliroides, assembly GCF_019393635.1. NCBI lineage: Eukaryota > Metazoa > Chordata > Mammalia > Microbiotheria > Microbiotheriidae > Dromiciops > Dromiciops gliroides. The sequence goes on along the minus strand of NC_057862.1, from coordinate 31,708,147 downwards.
TGCCATCTCTCTACTGAGTTCTAGCTCAGTTTCTACAGCACGAACAGCCTCGGGGTACCTCTCACAGTAGTCAACCAAGAATGTGTAGTATTCCAAGGATGCCTGCATGTTGTCTAACTCCTTCCTACCATCAGAAGTGATGAGTTTGCCATAGAGCCGAGCAATGTGGAACTTGGCTACCAGGGCAGGGCGGAGAACGTCTTCCGAGAGCTGCTCTGGAAACACCTTATTGGGGTCCTTGAGGGAATCTAGGAAGAGCTCATAGTACTTGATGGCTGACTGAGCCAGGGAATTGATTTTCTTTATTGTGTGTGAATCGAGCTCCTCTAGCCTGTTGGCGATGGCCACCTTTAAGTCCATCATCTCATAGTAGGTGTGGGCAAGCTCAAACTGAAGCTGCCGGTTGATCAACAAATAGTACTGTGGATTTAGGTCTACGGTGAGGGGCTCTAGCATGTCTATTCTCCGCTTGTGCATCTTGCAGCGCCTCTCGTAATCCTCTTCAAAGAACGCAAGCACCTTAAACAGAGAACTGTGGTCTTGGACAATTTCGATATGGTCAGTGATGTACCCGTCAACCTGAAAGTACTCTTTCGCCTCAAAGACATAGTTCTGGCCCACTAAAAACACCTCTCTGGCTTCCCTAAAGTCTAACGGGGGCACACAGGCCACTTTCTCTTCCACAGCCAAGATGGCGTCACACACATCACTAGTGCCAAAGAGAACAACTTTCTTCCTGCCGTTTTCCTTCTCATCTTCCTCTCTTTTCCTCTGAGCTTTAAGTTCAGACTGTTTATCAAGGTCAAGTTCACCTATGTTGTCCTGAAAGGGAAGAAAAGCAAAAGGTTAAAGTAGGAACCTGATCTGCCATCACCTCTAACAATGTGAATCTTTTTTTTTTTTTTTGCTTACACTCCCAACCACTAACAGAAGACAAATGTAAAATTCTCCCCTAGACTATGTTAAGAAGCCAAGCAGAGGCAAAATATTGAATTACACAAAGGAAAAGAAGTAAAGAAACCTCTTGTATAATACAACTTAGCCTTTATGGGTCATTCTCTAGAGATTCATTTACCTGCTATACAGATCCTGTTTCATTTATTAATTTCCTTCTTAGCAAGGATGCTAAAATTAATGTGTGTCTGGTATGACTATGAAAAGATAATACAGAAATATAAAATGATCATCTCCAATGTGGGAAGGAAAAGAGGATAAAGTTAAATATACATCCAGAGTGAAGATGACGCTTTTCCCCCTGGGCCTCCGTTTATTTTTCTGTAAAATAAGGGGACTGGAGTGGTTGGTTTCTAAAGTCTCTTCCAGACCTTATTCCTGCAGTCCTTTGAGAGCAGGGTAAAGAAAACTAAAGGTGGTAAGGAACAATGTGAATTTTAAAGCTAGACCCTCCCCCCACCCCCCCAAAAAGACCTAGTACAATAAGCCCAAGTCAAGGCACTAAAAATATTTTCAGTAGTGGAAAAGCCAAGTGAAAGGGTGATGGCTCTGGAAGAACTTTCTAGAGTCCTTTTCAAGTCTCCATGCTGGTAACCATGGATGGCCTGCAAACAAGAGTAGGTGGAAGGCCTCAGGTCTACAGGGAATCCCTCCTCTTCACTGCACAGGAATCCTTGAAGATAGTGGGAAGCACTTTTGTTGAGTGCCGATGTCCTTGCTGTATGCCTTGCCTGATATCAATACTCAAAGGGTCAAATGTGGTAAGATCTTTCAGGGAATGCTGCATAATTTTCACATCTGTATGGGAGACAACTTGTTGGAGGAGAGCCTTGAAAGTAGCATTTTGCTCTACTGAGTCAAACGCTACTTGCTAGTCAGCACGGTGAGATGCCACCCAGCCACGGGCCAGGATGACCAGAGCCCACCCAGGACCAACATGCTGTCATCTCTTGGCTGTGGGCCTTGGGAATTGGCCCAGAGCTGAGCTCCACCAGCTCAAACCAGAGTTCTGTGACTCTGGTGCCTCAGATCCCTTTTGCGTCTGGTCTATACTACAGAACTGGAATCGAGCTTTGAAATGCTACGACTACAAAAGAAACCAAGTACACTGAAACAGAGTCACCAAAGTATTTTTACAAAGTTCAGAGGCTATGTGCAAGCTCCTTGGATTAGCAGGTCAGAAATGAAAGTCTATTTACCTGCTCCATCAAGTCTTCCCCAGACCATGCTTCATCTCCCACTAGGGCCTACCTGGTTCAGGTGCCTTGCCAGCTCTCCTGACAGGAAGGACAAGCCCTGACCAGCCTCCTCCTGCTTTGGGATATGATATGTAATGCATTCTCTATAATAAATACGGTCAACAGATGATCACCCAATCAGTACTGCCTTTGCTACCAGAAAGGCTGTCAGAGCGACATCTGGAAGGGAGTGCAGAGATCAGCTAGCCCAGGGTGCTCATCTGAGGCCTGCAGAGTGAGGGTGCTGCCGATTGTGCCAAATTAAGTGGCAGCAGCAGATCCCAGACATAGGTCCTCAGGCCTCCAAAGTCACTGCACTCGTGGCTGTTCCCTGGTACAGCCACCAGCCTGACGCTTCTACCACACCACCATCTCTGCTGTCTCCTGTCCTGGAAGGTGAGCTTCCTGCGGATGGGCATTTCTATCTGCAGTGCCCAGCACAGAGCCTGGCACACAGGGATGCTTAATAAAAACCTGGAGGCAGCTGGTGGGGCAGTGGCGAGGATGCCAGGCCTAGAGACAGGAAGGCCTGAGATCAAATCTGTCCTCAAGACACTTATTGGCTATATGATGCTGGAAAAGTCCCTTTGCTTCTGTATGCCTTCCCCTGACCCCTGGGCAGGCTGTTATGAGAATCAAATGAGGTATTTCTAAAACACTTAGCTGGTGCCTGGCACACAGTAGGTGCTATATAAATATTTATCCCCTTCCCCTTGAGTGTTCTCACACCGCCACCAAACACTGTCATCTTTACTTATCATGTGTAGATTATTCTCAAAGATTTTGTAAAGGGGGGAAGTATACATAAAGGCTGATCATTACTGAGAGCTAGCTCTTTAACCCCCTCGGAATGGTGACCCCCAAAGCGGATCTCCCCCTGGTTCTGGCCCTACAGGCAGCAACAGCTGGGGTGAGAATCCACATGTGCAGAAAATCAATCTTCACAGTTCTTCTCCACTTCTGTCCAACTGCTGTCTTTCTTTCCAGTTTCATTAAAAATGGTCCTGGGGGGCAGCTAGATGGCACAGTGGTTAAAGCACCGGCCCTGGATTCAGGAGTACCTGAGTTCAAATCCGGCCTCAGACACTTGACATTTACTAGCTGTGTGACCGTGGGCAAGTCACTTAACCCCCATTGCCTAAAAAAAAAAAAAAATGGTCCTGGGTCGACCCAAGCTCTCTGCCAACCTGTCTTCCTTGACCCCTCCTGTCTATGAAATGGCACTGCCCACATAAGCCCTGTCCACCCCTGTAAAGATGGGCCGACAGTCCCAGCCGGCATTTCCCCATGGGTGCCGTCTCCTCAAACTGCCAAGGGTCAGGGCTGGCAGATCATTTCCAGGTGCTCTGATGCAGAAACACCTTTAAAAAGTCCCAGAGGCTGAGGAGCCGTTCAACCTTTCAGATATGAAGGAGCCTTTTTCTGTTATAAATTCACCACCTACTCAGGGCTTCCTATGCCCAGGCTGGTGGCTAAGGTTTGGGAGGAGCCCCTTGTAAGTTGTCCTCAGCTCTGACACTGATACACAAAAGCCGCTCTATTTGCTGGTCCTACCTCCAGGGAGGCCTGTGCGTTCTGCAGGAGACTGAGGCAGTATTTGATCCAGCACCTCGCGATTTCTGCTTTTCTTTGATGAAGATCTTGTTGGTCTTGTTCTCTTTCAGCTGATAAGACACACAACATAAGGCATATTTAAATTCACAGGGTGGCTGACTTTCAAACGGAGAATTTTAATTAGGCATCTCAAACTGATTGTTGTTGTTTTTTTAAGTTTTCTTGGTGAGGCAATTGGGGTTAAGTGACTTGCCCAGGGTCATACATCTAGTAAGTGTTAAGTGTCTGAGGTCGGATTTGAACTCAGGTCCTCCTGACTCCAGGGCTGGTGCTCTATCCACTGCGCCACCTAGCTGCCCCTCAAACTGATTTTTAAGCCTTCAACAAACAAACAAACAAAAACACCCCAAAAAACAATAATGGAGGTTGCTAAAGTATGAAAGAAAACACCCCCCCCCATTTAATCTATTAAAGGTACTTCTACCTCTTCAGAATCTATAATTTGTCCCTATTTGTAATTAGAATTTCTTTTTGTATCAAGGGCAGAAAGGAATTTCTGAATAATATAGCCAAGGCTTACCCAGAAAATTAGCATACTTTCTTTTAACCAGGTACCAAAAAATTGGCTCTAATTACTATGAAATCAAACAGTGAACTAGTAAAAATTTCAACAGAGAAATGCACATTTTCAGGGTGAGATCAGGAATCTGGCAGTAAAGTAATATTTATGTTCTTACTCTTTTTTTGGCAGGGCAATGAGGGTTAAGTGACTTGCCGAGGGTCACACAGCTAGTATGTGTCAAGTGTCTGAGGCCGAATTTGAACTCAGGGCTTGTGCTTTATCCACTGTGCCACCGAGCTGCCCTACGTTATTACTCTTGACCTTGGGCCTAGCAGCAATGGAGGCAATAGTCTTTTAAATACTTGAAGACAACTATGATCCTTCTCTTCTCCCAGTTAAACATTCCCAGTTCTTTCATATGGAAGAGACTCCAGAAAATGACTTCTCAGCTAAACAGCACCACAGGCTTTCTCTGTGAGGAAGCCCTCACCTCCTGCCCAGAGAGCTGATTTTCTCAAAATGCTCAAGAATCTTCTAAAGAGTAACTCTTAACTGATTTTATAAAAAGCTCAGTCTCTTCCACTATGGAAGCAATTTAGTATATAATTCAATGTCAGGAGCAATATGCAGTGGACAGGAATTCTGTCTCCAGAGTCAGAAAGACCTGGGTTTACATCCCACTTGTGACCCACATTGGCTGTGTGACCATGTACAAGTCCATACATGTGAATTAAGCACTTGGCACTATCCTAACCATGGGGCATAAAGAGAAAGGCAGAAAGTGAGTCCTTGCCCTCCACGAGTTCCCATTCTAATGGGGGAGAGAACACGCATAGAATTCGGTGAATGCAAGAAACATACAGAGCAAGAGAGCAGAACCTCATAGGAGAAACCTCTCCTAGGGCCCCAGGAGTCACTAGCAAAGCACAAGCACATTCTCCGTGTTTGAACATTTACTAGATTGGTGAGAAAAAGGTCTCTTATTTCCAAATTTAAGAATTTTAAGTCAGTAGTGACTCAAGGGACACTTGGTCTGCTACTAGACAAAGAAACTGGTCAACGTGTTACTGCAACTGCCAACTGCCAAACACATCTGGATTTCCAATATGTTATCTTCACAGTTAAGAAAATGTTTTCAGCGCAGTGGATAGAGCACCGGCCCTGGAGTCAGGAGGACCTGAGTTCAAATCCGGCCTCAGACACTTGACACTTACTAGCTGTGTGACCCTGGGCAAGTCACTTAACCCCCACTGCCTCACTAAAAAGAAAAATGAAAATGTTTTCAAAAACAAGGTAATGTAAAAACACCCACACTCACTGTCTTCTGTTGATGCAGTCTGTTCGGCCTGGCTAAAGATGACGCTTGCGGCTGATAAACAATGCCTGGACTCCATAAAACATTGCTATGAGAAAAGCAAGCAAGTGAAATGAGATTTGGATTTCTAGACTGGCAACTATTACCAGAATATGCAATCTTTAAATACAGGTAAAGTAATAAAATCTATTAAAAAGCCCCCTTTCCAGCACACAAGATCCACTCACACATACAATCTCTCATTTCTTTGCCTGGGTAAGCAACCTGTAAACATGAAGAACCGACGGAGAATACAATCTTGAGGAGGACTTTTAAACCCGTAGTAGTGAAGAAAACTATTTTCATGCCGTACTTCAAGATCACCGGCTTCCTTTTTATTCCCATCCAATTGCCAAAGGAGTCTGTGCACCAAGGTCAAGAGTCCTGGTGCAGAGCCACAGACCCCTACAAGAGGTGGCAAGAACGGGGCTAAGCACCTGTCTGTCCCTCCCTTTAGCTGGACTTGGCTTCCCAATGGGAAGATCTGCACAGAGGCCTGGGAAGAGCATCTGTCTCATGGCTGTGTCATCGGTTTTGTGAATTCTAAATCACATGTGAAAGGTGGAAGAACAAAGTAGTGTCCAGCTAATAATAATCTGCATTGGCTAGGTTAAAACAGCATGGGGGGGCGGCTAGGTGGCGCAGTGGATAGAGCACTGGCCCTGGAGTCAGGAGGACCTGAGTTCAAATCCGGCCTCAGACACTTAACACTTACTAGCTGTGTGACCCTGGGCAAGTCACTTAACCCCAATTGCCTCACTAAAAAAAAACAACAAAAAAAAAGCATGGGGAAAAATAAGCTCTTATGCTAACAGGGAGTGGAGAAGAGTTAACTGATGACAACCTTTATCCAAACTAATGCTTCCTCCATTAAGTCCCTTAGTCTAAATTACTAAAATAAAAGTTAATCAAGACCTGACCTAGGCTACATAAAGGAATAGGGAACAGCCAGCTAAATTTAAAAATGGAACCATCTACTGTTAAAATGCAAAGAAGTAGACTCTGATAGCCAACTACTCCCCTCCTCTATCCACCACATGACCAGAAAAATCTCTAGCTAGTGGGGTTTGCAAATATAGATACATATATCTCACAAGGCTCTGAAAGTCCACTACCCAAGTCTGGAAAAAGAAATTATTTTAGTAACAATTCAAGAATTTGTAATTCAAAATCAGACACCAGAATTAGAAAACTAGTCTGAACTGTCTAAAGATTACAAAGGAATTCTCTGTAGTACCCTGATGGCCAGAGTAGCACAGCAAGTCTTTAAATTACACGTGGGAGTAAATGACATTTGATGGCTTCATGGGATAAGCATGACACCTGGCCAGCTGCGCCTGCCTTCCACAACTGTCATCTATTAAGTCTGGCTAAGATGACACTGGCAGGTGACAGAACCAACTCCCCAAATCATTTGTAAAGTGAGAGCTCCTTTATTCTACAATAGTGGATTTTCAAGAGGTCACTCAAGGGGAGCGAATGCAGGGAGTTCTCAACCTGGATTTAATCTTCAGCATTAGAATAGGTGTCCCAAAAGTTTTACAGCTGGAAACTGAGGCTCTGAATAAGTTCTTGAGCCCATGGTGACACAGTTAGTAAGTGTCTGAGGTAGGGTTAAAAATCTGTGATGAAGGAGGTCATTTGGGACACATGAAGAGACTTGGAACACTAAGCTAATATACCAAAGGCCCTCTGCTCCTGGGAACAGTAAATTATGTGGGAGTGAATGTTTGAGATGCCAAAGGACTCCATGACTAGGCAAAAGAAGCCGGCTACGAGAATCCTTCCAGGAGGTTCTGACATGCGGGTGAGTCCAAAAGAGAAACTTGACAAATACACTGAACTGGTACTATGCTGAGACCATTTTTCTAGTTATAAAAGTTATCACAGAGAAGCTAATTCTCAAAATAACTGAAAAATATCACATGCTATTTATCAACTTCCTTATGAAATTCTGATGATGGTTATTAGATTAGTTACCTAGAGAGCACACAATTTCATAAAGATAAAGCTATTTCTGCAACCAAGATAAAGCTCACTTTACTATTTCATTAAACCAAACTTTAGGAAATGATGTGTTTATTCCTTTAAAGCTTTACTCAAACGGCTTATCAAAGGATAATAGAGCAGTGATAAAGAACCTTACAGAACATCTAGACCCACACTTCAATTTTACCAATAAGGAAACTGAGAGGCCAAGAGAAGAAAGTGAATTGTCCAAGGCAAAGCAGCATGGAGCAGGACGACCGTGAACCAGGGTTCTCAGGAGTGCCGTGCTCTGTCCCCTCCGCCAGGCGCCACCAGACACTGCTCCAAGGCCTCTGGGTTTCAGGCTGCCCTTTCTACCCAGCTCTGGTAGGTCAGGACAATGACCATGACCCAGCACTCCCCAAGCCCAGCTCCCTCCTTGACTTCTTGGCCAGACCCACAGCATGCTCCCTTTCCTGTGCCAGAGGCACAGGAAAGAAAACAGAGCACTGGCTTCTCTGGCTGCGCCTTCTGGTAAGCGCTTACCTTGTTGATGTAATACTGGGACAAGGTGGCAGCGTTGATGGCCCACTCCGCAGGGCGGTAGCCGCTGTGCTCCAGCTGGCGTTTAAGGGTGGTGTGGCAGTACTGGACAGCCTTCTCAATCATTTCCAAGTGTTGGTAGACTTGAGCCAGGTAATACAAGGTATGCGTATACGCCTTCTCAAATCTGTGACAATGACAGGCCATGGACAGAGAGTCACAGAATTGCAGAAGTACAAGGGACCTCAGGGGCCAAGGCAGGAATCCCACCAGGGCCATCACTACACCTGGGGGCAGCCCATTTCTGGAGCCATTAAGAAACCCGCTCTCCCCTCTCCCCACCTCCAGGGCCTAACACAAACCGAATCCCTCAGTGGTGGCTCGCTGAGCTTCACTGAAAGGCCCCTTGGGAGCATAGAACACCCACCTTCTGGATCTCTCCTGCTCCGTGAGCTTCTCTTCTTCAGCCAGAAAATGCTCATTTGGATCCAGAGGAGGGTTCCCGATCTAGAAGAAAACAGACTCTTTGTGAATACGGGGCTCCCTCTTCTGGTGAAAAGGAGAAACCCCCAAATCTTCCTTTTCACCAGTTCTTAAGCCCACAAGTGGAACATCTTACCCAATTTTACTCACACTAAAGTCTGTGAAGTAAGTGAAGCCCTAAGGAGTAGGTGAATACCACTGCATCCCAGGCTTTGTTTCCAAACCCTGAAAAACCTGCCTCTGCTTAGAAAGCAACACAAAGCGTCTTGACTGCTTCGGCTGGCCATGCTCCCCGAGCCCCAGCTCAGGAACGAGGGCTGCAAAGATTCCAGGGGTGCTTCTCTTCTTGGGATGACCCTCTACAGCACATCCCCCAACAAGAGAGTCCTTCGTCTTTACTTTGCCTGACTTTACTTTCACTAGCTCACTGCCCTCACTGATGCGCCTTAAACAGGACTTCAGTCAACTCCAAGCAGTAAGGCAATCCTTTCCCAAAAGACACCTGTGCTGGATGGGAGCTCTAAACACATTTCTGATTCAGCAAAGCACTGCTAGGGCCGGTCACAACGGACAAGTGGGGCTCCAGAGGCCCTGACAAAGGCGCTGCTGTGGCAGCCCTGTGAACAATTCAGAAAACTGTTTAATATGCAGAAGACCCGCCTCGCTGATGGGCCACAAAAACCATTGTCGTGTCTATCTTTTCATAGGATGCAACACCCTCCCCTACCAAGCCAAAGCAGCCTTTCCCCCACTTCTCTCATTAATTAGTTCCCTGTTTTCCTACCAACATAAGGATAGAAGTAAAAAGAAAGACCACAATGTGTAGTCATGTTCCCACATAGTTTCAGTGACATAATGAAATACTAAAGTCTATTTAAATGTTTTCCTATACATGTAAATAAAGTCCTGACACTTAATATTGTAGAAGATTCCTTAGCTTATGTGCAGGGAGACACATCAGTAAGCATCTTGCTGGGGTTTTTGCCTCCCTCAAGAGGTAGGAGCAGCGTGAGGGGTGGGGGTCATCTGCTCCACTTACAGACTTAACTTTCGATCCTTCTTAGCGAAAGGGTTTGTTATTTTTTGGTGTCATACGGCGGGCCTGAGAGATGCCCCTTAAATGACAAAGCTTTTGTAGCACCTTAAAAATCAATGGTTTGGACTACCCTATACCATTCTGATTCCATGATTTGTGATTTCACTTGTGTGAGAAGTCTGTGATCGCCCCCAAAGAGCAGCCAGGAAATCTTTCATTTGTATATGGACACTTTCAGGGCCTGATTAGGGGCTTACAACAACCCCATGAAATAAACAGGGAGAGCAGAGAGCAGTGCTGCCACTTCACAGATGAAGAAAGAAGTCATGAAATATACTCAAAGGTATAAAACTAGTTAGCAGCAGAAACTAGAACCACCCCAAGCGTACTGATACGGGGTGCAGTTCTCTATACTATGTCACCAACTTTTCTAAGACACGTGATTCTTGTGTGTACTCTTATTTAAAAAAAAAAGAATGAAATTATGATTTTTTGGGCTATTGCTAGTGTGAAATATATTAAATGTTTATTCACAACATCAATAACAGGATAATACAAGAGTGTCTACAAAGCTACTATAAATAGTACTGGTGTGAACTCAAATAAACTCTGTGTGTGTATGTTTATATAAAAACCTGAAGCTGAGAATAAAGGAGTGATTACTATCCTTGGTTTTGAGAAACAGTTCTCCAATTACTTAAGTTATACCGAAAAATTCTCAAAACAAAATTAATTAAAATTAGCCTTAATGCAGGTGTTTATGGACTTTTTGGAACTGTGATATCCTAAAGGTTTCAGACATTACATTTAATTTGCTTCCCTGTAAGCACAACAATTCTTAAGGCAAGGCTGAGAAAACAATTCAGAATGTTTAGACCATTAGTGGTGCTAATAGCAACAGCACAGAATCTCACCGTCACACAAATCCCTGTAGCAGACATCATCCATCTCCCTCCAATCCTGTTGAAGGGGATGTAGATACTAAAATACCAAGAGGACACATTATAAAATTGCAGTGTCACCCATTAGCTACTCAACAGCACAGACATTCACACACCAGCCAATTAAGGAGGCTCCAGGGATCTCCTGAAGTCTCACCAGAACATGAGATTTTTTTCCATCGACTTCGGACTAGCTCACAACTCAAAGCTGATCTCTGAACACTTCACATACCTCTTTCATATACTGATTGTAGAGTGCTTCTGCAGACTCCAGGTAAGTCTGTGCAGTTTCGATTTCATCTCTCTCAGACCACAGGATACCCAGATTATTCTAGATTGAAAAGAGTCATGCATTATAATTCAGAGAAAATGCTGCACATTTTTATTTAAATTTACCTAACATGGCATTCAAAAAGACATTCATCATTTGCACCAGAGTTAGAGGACTCAAAATATGCATTTCTCAATTTGACAATCCACGCCTGGAAAGATGAAGCAGGAAGGCTGCTGTTTCCATAACATCTGTGGACTCTATTGAAGATGATAGCATGGAGAGCTGGAAGGAACTTGAGAGGTCACCTGGCCCAGGTCTCATTTTACACAGGAGGAAACAAAAGGTCCAAAGAGACAGAAGTGACTTGCCTACGGTCAGAGAAGCAGGAGACTGAAAAGCCAGGACACACAGGTCCTTTCCATTCTAAAACCAGGGCCTTTCTACTACACTGTCATTTTAGTGCTGCTTTAAGAGTGGTCGGGCCTAGAAGAGAGGAGGTGAAATCTCTGAGTCACTTCTAGTCGAACAATCCAGAGAGTAAACTAACAAATAAACTGCAGGCAAGCCTATGTTCTCTTACCACATTCTACCTGGGCAGTTATAGATGTCTGGAACTGTGTTTTCTAACAGTTATAACTGCAGTCTCTAGCATGGTGCCCCTAAGCACAGCAAGGATCATTTGTGTTCTGTTTGAAAATCTACTTTGGGGGAGGTGCAGCTAGGTGGCGAAGTGGATTCAGGAGGGCCTGAGTTCAAATCCAGCCCCAGACACTTGACACTTACTAGCTGTGTGACCCTGGGCAAGTCACTTAACCCTCATTACCCTGCAAAAAAAAAAAAAAAAGAAAGAAAATCTACTTTGAGCATTCAAGTACAAAGCAGGTATGTGTGTGCCGACAAAGCACCAAGGCTTCAGATGCTGTTGCTGCCCCACACCACTAAAGCATAGGCCACAATCCCCCCACATCAGTTAGTTCCAAAGAAACAGAGTTATGAACGGCCAATGTCTTTCAAGTCCTAACCTCACCAGGCAGAGATTTGTCCTAGTCTATCTTCAACCATATCAGACAAGAAATTCTACAAGTGAAAAGGACTGAATGAATCATCCCCCTAAGTGTTGTTAGAGTTCAGAGGATGGGCTAGGGCAGGCCAAGAGGTATGACTTAGGAAGGACATAAGGGACAGGCAAGATCCACATGTGCAGAGCAGGACCCCTCTTAACTCTGACATTATGGGATGGGAAGGCCATTCCAGGATGAGCAAAGGGAATGAAAAAACAGACTCATCTTGTAGGAGTAAGAAGGTTCTACTAAAATAAGAGGGTTGGAAAAATAAAAAGAGGTTAGAAAATAATGAGGTAGGGCCTTGACTGTCATTAATGATTTGCTGTCAGAGGCAGGAACCCCGAGGATTCACCCAAAGTTTCCAAACAAAACAAGACATTTCTTGCACGACTGGCAAGACTGAAAAACCATGCCTAGCATTTTATTAGTCCACTGGAGGCTTTCAGACCTTACTGCAGTCAATCAACATCTATTAAGGGCCAACTACGTGCCAGGCATTATGCTAAGTGCTGAGGATATAAAAAAATGGGCAAGGAGCTCATCATCTAAAGGTTTAGAAAAAGCTCCCTGGAGAAGATTGGTTTTTAGTTGGGACTGAAAAGAAGTCAGGAGGAAGAGTCATGGAAGCAGTTTACTGAGTGGGAGGAGCAGGGGCAACATGGTCAGACCTGAGCTCTGTCTAGACAGAGGAGGGACTGGAGTGGGGAGAGGCCGGGAGAAGGCAGAGCCACCAGCAGCTACTGGAGCAGTCCAGATGGGAGGGGCTGAGGACCTGCACCCAGTGGGGGCAGTGTCAGAGGAGAGAAGGGGGATGATTTGCTTGGCTATGGGGGAGTGAGAGTCAGTGAAGAATCCAGTATGACTCCCAGGGAGGGTGCTGTTGTCCTTGATAATGATAGGGAAGGGGGAGGGAGAGTTTAGGGGGGAAGATAAGTAGCCAGAACAGTTCACACCTGGTTGTCAACCCTCTGGTAACAGCCCCCCCCCCCCACGCCTCATGGGGAATCATATTATGTTCATAATAATTCTTGTGTTCCTCTTTCTTGCCTTTTACACCATATATAATTGCCAAGATTACAAGATTTTCAGATTTACAGCTAGAAGGAACCTTAAAGCTTACCCAGTCTCACCATCTCATTTTAAAGAAGAAACTTTGAAGTCAATGGTTTTGAAAGTCACAACCAGAAATTTTAAACGATGCCTATGAAAACCCAAGTCGACTCCACAGACAGTGAAGGGAAGGGTCCAAGCATCAGCCTGAGAAGAACACGGAATGTCAGGGCAGCTAGGCCTCTGAGAACAGGGAACAGCAGGGCCTTTAGATCTCCCAGGGTCAGCCTTCAAAGACTCTCAAATGGGGAATGGGAACTGGCGGGAGCCTAGAAATCATGGAGTCCTTAACCTGCTTTTGTGTCATGACTCCCTTCTCAGAATGTTTTAATTTCTTTCTTTTTTTTGCTTTTTTGGCGGGGCAATGGCAGTTAAGTGACTTGCCCAGGTTCACACAACTGGTAAGTGTCAAGTGTCTGAGGTCAAATTTGAACTCAGGTCCTTCTGAATCCAGGGCCGGTGCTTTATCCACTGCACCACCTAGCTGCCCCGGCCCTGGATTCAGAAGGACCTGAGTTCAAATTTGACCTCAGACACTTGACATTTACTAGTTGTGTGACCCTGGGCAAGTCACATAACCCTCACTGCCCCGCAAAAAACAAAAACAACAACAAAAAAACCCCAGAATGTTTTAGATGCATGAAATCCAAGACAGGGTTACAGAGAAAACCATTCATATTAAAATAATTGTCAAAAAAAAAGTTTTAAGTTCACAATCCTCAGATTAAGAAGCACTGGCCTGCCTCCTTCCCTTGTGAGAGGATTTCTAAAAAGAAATAAAGGAGGAGGGAGTGGAAAGGATATGTGAGGAACTGAATATGACTTGGAAATAAGACATGAAAAACAAGATAAGCAACACCTCCCCCAGCTCAGCTCTTCCTTCCCCCTCTATGGAGTGGGGCCTCAGAATACTGCTAGATGGGGAAGAAGCACCATATTGGTTAGCCCCAGGACCTCGGGCAATCCTTCTCTGAATCCATTTCCTCCAGGAAAAGGGGATTGTACTGCATGGCCTCTGGGGGCCCTTCCTAAAATGTTACCTCCCCGGGTCTGTTTCCTTCCTTCTAAAATGAAGGGGTTGGACTAGATTGGCCCCTGAGGTCCCTGCAAGCCTGGTTTCAGGCCTTGCTCATTTCCTCTAGGAACTGGGAGCAGGGGTGAGGAATCTCAGGGCTACTAGGTGGTAGTGGCCCAATGGTCAGAAGACCTGAGTTCAAATTCAGCCTCAGACACTGGCTGGGTAACTCTGGGCAAGTCATTTAACCCTGTTTGCCTCAGTTTCCTCATCTCTAAAATGACCTGGAGAAGCAAATGGGAAACCACTCCAAACCTTTGCCTAGAAAATCCCAAATGGGGTCATAAAGAGGCGGGCACCACAGAAAAGGTTGAACAATAACAAAAAAGTGGAGCGTTTCTTTACACTCCCTACCCCTCCCTGGACCTGGCAAGGCTTGGTCCAGCAGGTATAGGGACACTGCGGGGGTAGGGGTAGGGTGGGGAGGTCGGGGTGAGGGGGTTTGTCTCTTCCCCTCTCCGCTCCACCATCATCCTCGAGGGGGGAGCCAGTCCCTCTGTCACCTACAGACCCAGGGGCACAACGGAGATCCTCCCCCTCCTCCCCTCCCCCTCCTCCCCTCCCCCTCCTCCCCTCCCCCTCCCCGCAGAGGCAGGGTCCCTTTCCCCCGGGGCGGACCTGAGCCTGCAGGTGCAGGGACACGGCGGCGGGCTCGAGGCGGCTGCGGCGCACCAGGCGCAGGCAGTTCTGCAGATGCTCCTCGCCGGCCGCCAGCTCCTCCGTGTCGATGTGGTTGAGGCCCAGCTGCAGCTCCACGGCGGCCAGGCGCACGGCCCGCGCGCTGGGCTCGGCCCCGGCCCCCGGCCCCGCGCGCTCCGCCGCCGGCCCCTCCTCCTCGCTCGGGCCGCCGCCTGCCCCGCCGCCGGCCTCCTCGTCCTCGTCCTCGTCGGCCGCGGGCCCCAGCAGCGCCTTCACCTCCTGCAGCAGCTCCCGGGCGCGGTACTTGGACTTGTACGGGTCGTTCTCCGGGTCCTTCTGGGACTCCACCTGCGACAGCGACAGCGACGCGCGGAACTTCTCGCAGGCCGCGGCCCAGGCCGCCGGGGTCGCCATGGCGCCCACCTCCTCCGCCCGTCCCCTGCCCCTAGCGCCCGTCCACGCCCGCGCCACGCACGCCGCGCACACATCGCGGGGCGGGGCCGCGCCGGCACGACGACCAATAGCGGCCGGCGGAGGCGGGAAGGGGCGGGGACTCTGCCTCCGGGGCAGGCGACCGTCGCCATGGCGACCCAGCTGCGCCCCTCAGTGAGTCTCCGCTCCCATTTTTCCCCTGCCGGGCTGCAGAGGGGCTATGCTGTGACGTCGTCGCCCCTTTGGCCCGCGCCGTTCCGAAGCCCCGGGGCCCGGCCCGCCGGCCTTACCCCACGTGACTGCCGGCCCGGCCCCGCGGTCCGATTCTGTTCTGCGCACGCTCATTGTGCGTCAGTGGTGTCAGTGCTCAGTCCCGGGGGAGCGGGCGGGGCGGCCACGGAGCTAGCTCTGATCAAGGGGTTAACCGTGTGCGGGCACTGCGCTCATCCAAAACCTGTCCTGCTCCCCTCCCCCCAAATAATGGCGGCTAGTATTGACGTAGCGCTTTAAGTTTTGCAGAGCGCTTTACGGAAGTCTCAATCTCGGGAGGAGGGGCCTGGTGTTATTTCCATTGAACAAATGGGAAAACCGAGCAGAGGTTAAGTGATCTGCCTTGGGCCACACGTTCGTGTCTGGGGCGAGATTCGAACTCAGGTCTTGACCCCAGCCAGTATGTTGTGCGCCAAGCCGCCACTGTAATGGGGGACGGGGGAAGAAGGGCTTGCAGTATACCATATACAGCCTTAGAAAGGCCACCTTGAGAGAAGCCGGGGAAGTGGAGGCAGAGGGGAGGGCAGGAGCACAACAGGAATGGGGGACGGCAGCACCCAGCCTGGAGTGGGAGCGCCCGATGGGCATCTCCTGGAATATAGGGAGGGGCAGCCGGGTTTGGTCCTGGAGAGGTCGGGAAGGCCCGGCAGCCGAAGAGTGGGCTGGCAGGAAGGTCCAGGACAATGTCCAGTCACCGGTTTAGGGGAGGAGCCATCCCCAAAGGGGGTGAGGGCGTTCATTCCGGCCAGCAGCAGCTTACCCGGCAGGGGGCTTCATTGGGGGGGCCTAGGCCAGTACTCTAGGGCCTGGCTTCTTAAAGTGCAGTCACGAGCCCGTGTGGGGGGAGTCGCCAGTAAACCTATTTGATCTACCTGTATGCCCTTTTTTTGGCGAGTGGAGAAAGCTGAAGCAGCCCTGGTCTAGGGGAGAGGCACTGAGGGCCCGAACTGGGGTGCGGGGGTGGAGAGATGGGAAGACAGCTAGAGTGCCTGGAGGCTGTCTTTCGGACCCCAAATCAAGCACTAAATTCCCCCAACACCAGGAGAATGTTGGAGATGGAAATTCAGAGCCTGGCACGATTTCACCACCCCGTGTTCTGAGGGTTGCTGCAAAGCCTCCATGGGATCCCCCTTCCCCCGCCCAAGTCTTTGTCTCCGTAACATGGGAATAGTTTCTGCCGCCCTATCCAGTATTATGGGGGGTGTGGGGGGAGCCAAATGAAGTGATGTAGACAGAATCTCCCGAGCAGGTTAATCACCTCCCACCTTTCCTCTTCTTCAGGGCCCAGACTGATGTTGTACACGGAAAAACAGCACAGACATAAGGAAACTAGGTTTTTATTAAGGCATAAGACAGTATCTTAGAAAATATTTACCTTTAAAAATCTGTTGGCAGTTCCCCATTCGTGACCAGACTGTATTCTAAAAATTCATTAGTAAAAACCATTTGGAACTCAGTTATGAATGGTGAAGTGCCCAGGCCAGCCAACACAACCTCTCTATAACGCCTATTTTAGGTACTGATGAATGGTGTTGCAGGGAAATCATTTTCCCCCAGCCTTTTTTTATGATTATTAACGTGTTCCCTTGAAAGTCTAATTCTGTGAAGTAGAAATGCACCCCACACTAGCTTTTCGATGCAGAGCTAGAAGTTTCTTTTGCTCATTTACGGAAATTCTTGATTCAAAGCACACTGACAGGGCAGCTAGGAAGCGCAGTGGATAAAGCACCAGCCCTGGATTCAGGAGTACCCGAGTTCAAATCTGGCCTCAGACACTTGACACTTACTAGCTGTGTGACCCTGGGCAAGTCACTTAACCCTCATTGTCCCACCAAAAAAGCACATTGATGTATACCCTCCAGTCTCTTGGATGCTGTGCCAAATGCTAGGGGACACTAGTTCCAAAGCTGTTGGCTGCTGATCAAAGGTTGGCCCGCTATTAATCACTTAATTGAAGGAATGGTCATTCCTTCTTGAATGACTAGTAAAAACCCCACCCTACCAAGGTGCAATGCTGAGAGCCCTGGGCTTAAAAGGGTTGACTGGGGGCAGAAGGCTTAGGTTCCAGTTGGAGGCGCTGCCATATACTTGAGGATGACCTTATTGGAGTTACTTCACCCCAGGGCAGGCCCAGTCTGATGAAAGCGGCACCTCCAGGCTGCCCAGGAGCATCCTGTGAAGACAGGAGGGCAGAGCAAGGGGCTTCGGCCCCTGAGCAAAGCACTAAGAACCAGAATTGGGAATGAGTTCAAAAGATTCCTAAAGCGTCCCTCAGTGGAGACTCAGTTGGCCACAAGAACACTCTCTAAGTGGGGCATTGGATTGTTTCTGCACTAACCAGGGCAGCTGAGGTCAGGCAGAGATCACAGGTCATGGTGGCAGCCTCCAAGAGCATCTGGCCCACTCCTCACACTCCACATTTGGGCAAACGGGCCCGGGCAGTTTAAGGAACTTGCCCAAGGTCTCTCAGCTAGTAAACTGCAGGGCCTGAACTCAAAGCCAGGTCTTGTGACTGCAAACCCAGTGCTCCTTCCACTAAATCTGGTGGGGCTGACCGGAGGATTGAGGTCAAAGTGGGGATGGGGGAGAAAAGGCAGACAGGAAGCACAGAGCCAGGCACATAAGAGGGGCCTCATAAATGCTTGGACTGCCCTGCACCACCAGCGACAGGCAGGAGGGGTACCCCAGGGGCTAGAGAGGTTGTAAGGGGGCCATCAAAGGAACCCAGAGGAGGGATGGGAACCCAGCCAGGGAACACCTTGATGGGGGAGGAATGGATATGACTGAGATCATCCATGGAGCCTTCAAAGAGACTTTCAAAGCAGAAAGAGTACAGGTACTGAACCAATCATTTCTGCTGCACATCACAGGAATTCTTGCTTTCATACAGAACAACCCCTAGCACACAGAAGGTGCTTAATAAATGTTTGTGGCATCAAAAAGCAAATGTACACATTCTATAACACTACAGGGTTATAGAAATCTACACAATAAGAATCAGCCTGCTATTTTCCCTATTACTAACAGAACCTGCTTACCCATCCCCTGACCAGGATTATACACCTCCTTAGGTGGGAGTTTGGAATTTTTTCTCATAATTGAAAGTGTTATCTGCTAGTTGATTTCATCTGCTTAGCAAATCCAGAATCTTCTCTAATTTTTCCAAAATAAATAACAATGTTCCTGTCCCCAATGGAGTAGTAAGCCTGCCTTTCTTCCCAGCTTCTCACATCTGAGATTCTGTGACACCTTCTGTCAAACTTGTGAGCTTTCTACAAAGGAAGATCTGATAGAACCTGGTTCAAGACACTGGCTCCATGTCCCTGAGAATACCTGTGATTTATTTCCTGAGCACCCAAAATCATGTTCTGCATCAGACATTGGACCCGCAGCATCATCAGCCGGGCCCAGGCTCTAGAAGAAACCCAATGCTCACCAGTATTAACCCTTAGCTGATGGCTTCCCAAAGAATCCCTTCTGGCAGTGGACTGGGAATACCGGTTGCAAAAACAAATCTTTGGCTACACATGAAAGGTCCTCTGAGTCTGGGTACCCTGGGAGCCTGTCCTTAGGTAAAACAATACCCAGAGACACTCCAAGGAAGGGCAGAGTCTGGGTAGAAAAGAGACTTGATTCAAAGCAAGCCAGACATGAATTTAGAATAAGAACATATCCACAGATAGGCCCTCCCAAATAAAAGCTTTTGAAGACGTGGCAGAAAAAATAGAGGATGGTGAATATCCTTTGAACAGGACTGGCCTTGACACAATGAATATCCATTCCTTGCTGAGAGCTGCACCAAATGACAATGGCTGGTTTGGTGAGTATGAGAAGGAAAGCAGGAAGCAGGCCTGATAGTTTGTAAAAGTCACTGGGGAGTGCAGTGCTGTCTCCAAATTTAAACCTGTCCTTTTGCACTTCTTAACGCTGAGAAAACGCTCTTTGAAAACTTCGCTTCTGGCCTCTGTTCTGAAATTTGTCATTTCTGTTGAAGCCACTGCCACCACTACTCCGGCCACCCCAGCCACTACCTCCGCCTCGGCCACCGCCTCGGCCACCACCGCGGCCGCCACCACCACCTCCCTGCCGCTGGTTCCGGAAATTAGAGAAGCCTCTGCCTGTATCGGGCTGCTGCTCCAGCTCAGGTCTCTCGGTGGCCACAGAGAGCTGCCAGCGCCTTGAGTCCTGCCACTGATCCTGGGGAAAACAAGGTATGCATGTCTTTCTAGACACTGACTCAACAAAGCAAGTATCTCCCACCCACCTCTACAATAGGTGCAAAGCCCAAAGTGACCAAGCTTTTGCTGGCTTCCTTTGAACGCTAAATGCTACCAGCACTTTATGGGCTGCCCATCAAAACAACTCCTGATTGCTCTGGTCAATGACGGGAAATTCCGCTCTCTGGTACTTTAGAAAAGGATCCCAGACTCCCAAGCCATTTGCTGGAGTAAAAGGCTACATCTCACCCACTCTATGCCCTCAACCACCCTGATCAGAAGCCAAGATGAGCATACCTGAAATGACTTTACTTCTGCAGCAGGGACATCAAAACAAACGCCCTAAAAAGGAAGGAACATGATAAAGAGTTTAAAGAAGAAATCCATCGCTAGAAGTCACCCAGACTCTGAGCTTGGCTGGGCAGTCTCAGACCAGTGTCTCTCCTAGGAAGGAGAGGCGGGCAGAAGGCCTCCTCGGCCAGGCAGACTTTTAGTGCCCACAGTCCAGGTGTCGTCCATCTGCCCTAAGAATGCATTTCTTCCATAACACATGGAGAACTTGGATTGTGCTACATGAATGGAACCTTTCATCCAGTCAGGATTCCATGAGGAAGCCATGGGGAGAAATGCCCTGTGGCCTTAACTCATGTAAGAGACAGGGATGAGAACAAGAATGATTAGGAGAGGAAGTGAGCCCGTGACAGAGTGAGCTATGGTCCTTAAGACACTCAAGGAGATATGGAACAGACTCCAGAGCATCGAGAATTAAGGGATGAAAATGCACTGGGGATGGAGGAGGGAGGCTTGCGATCTGCACCAACAGAACAATCAGTGCACTGGTGGAGTCAAGGGCTGGGAGCTCAAATCATAGCTCTGCTGCTCACCACTGTTAGGAGCTTGGATAAACCCCTCAGGCTGTAAAACAAGAAGGGTGGGAGCAGCTAGGTGGCACAGTGGATAGAGCACCGGCCCTGGAGTCAGGAGGACCTGAGTTCAAATTTGGCTTCAGAAACTTAACAATTACTAGCTGTGTGATCCTGGGCAAGTCACTCAACTCCAACTGCCTCACCAAAAAACCAAAATAAACAAAAAGAAAAAGAGAGGGGTGGACAAAGTGGCTTCTAGGGCTCCTGCCATTCGTAGGAATGCAAAGTTGTCACATTCCAGTTTTATCATGGAAATCTAGCTTCCTATGAAAGGCAAAGGAATGATTTATTTTCCAGGGTAGGATCATTCAAGCCATAAAACATCTCTGTTCAAAGAGGTCAAATGTTACTCTAAGCCCAAGTCCACAGAAAACCTTCCAGGCTTCCGTTTCTATTTCCTTTTTTCATTCAGGTGGGTCCTGGACTGAAGCTTCTCTGGGCAGAGATGCCACTCAATCCACCCACCACAAACATGGATTCCCCACTTCCTGGGTGCCAAGGCCAGTACTGGGCAGGCACAGGGGATGAAGGCGGACTCATATTCTTTGCTCTTTCCAGGGGTCTCAGTAGGGAAGGCATCCTATGATAGCACCCATGAAGAGGTGCCCACACTGCCAGCTGCTCCAGCCTTACCATTTTCCCTTTGAGGAAGGTCATCCGGGTCACTTTGTCATCGATCTCTTCCCCAAGCTGCTCTTTCAGTCCTCTCCAGGCATAGCCAATGTTGTGCATCTCTATGGAGCACTGCAAGACCATCGTCACAAAGCCCTGGGGGGGGCGGGGAGGAGAAGGAGTGGTTAGGAATGAGGAGTAGCTGCCAGAGGGCTTCAGAAAAGGGCAACCCTCCCCCAAGCACGAGCCTTCCTTTAACAATAAACAGGACTTCCAGCACCCGAATGCCTCTCTGTACATGAGAACAAAAGCAAACTGCACAGCAGAACCTGTAGGTCAACATGTTCCCCCCACCCCCAAGAGGGAAACCACGAGCATCTCACCACATCGGAGTTGATCAAGGAGCGCTGCTCCACGGTGGTCGCCCCTGAGATGTGGGCCAGGGCTGCAGCCAGGGCTTCCACGGCCCCCTTTTCCTCAATCAGTTTCTGGGCGGTCTGCCTGAAGTTGTTAATGGCTATGGGGGGCACCGAATCCAAAAACCTGTGCATTGGAAAGAGCAGACCACTGTCAGAAAGGACTGTCCTAGGGCCTAGATGTGTGGCCCATGCTGTGACCTCCTTTGAGCCCGACCACAATGTCAGGACACAGGTGTGGTTATTCTTGTAGAGATGAGAAACTGAGGATGGACCCGAGTAGCTAAGTGACTCAGTCCCTGTTCACACAACTCCCAACTACTGCTGGGGGGAGTGGGGGGGCTCTAAAACCAAGTCTTCCCTGACTTCAAATGCTAGCTCCACCCCCCCCCCCAACTTTTCAACCCCAGAGTGGCTGGGTAATACAACTGCCAAGGGTAAAGGCAGACTTTCACTTGAGGCCACCGGATCCTCAGACTATGCCACCCTTTCCAACAGTCCTAGATAAAGTGGGAAGAGCAGGCACCACCACCTGGTACGCTTGTGTGTCCTTGGCTGTTCATAAATATATTTATCCAGATGCATCTCACACCAAACAGGTCTCAAGGAATCTGCTCGGCAAGGGTTACGAATGGACAAGCCCAGTCTGTCACAGGCCTCCCCACATCCTTATTCACAGTTCTCCCCTTTCCTCCCCTGTGAGAGCATCCCCAAACCCCAATGGTACCTCATCCCCATCCCTCTGCCAGACTGTCACAAAATCCTTGCCAAATAAACTATGATGCAATTAAGTGACCATTTAGGACAACTAGGCTAACAAGGAACCTTCCATGAGTCATCTGGATTTCACCTGGAGCTCTAAAATTGTCCCTCATAACAGAATATTGGGGCAAAAACACCCAGCCAACCAAGCAATGACACATGATCGTCATGACAACCCCCCCCCATACACACCTGATGGCATCTTTGCTGGAGGCTTTAATTATTTCAGAAGCAGTGGGAACACCCACACGTTTGAATGTGATCCCCTGCAAGACATTGGATCAGAACAGACACAGTGTTAACCTTCTCTCGGTTGTGAACATCACCCCAAGGAGTGTGGCTGGGATGAGAACTCCCTTGTCTCAACTGTTTCCTCCACAACACACGGTTCTTAACACAGGCAAATGTCCAGATGTTCCCATCATCACCACGCCCCAGCTTCCCAGTGTCCGAGATGACTACTTCACGTCTATGAATCTGGATGCCCAAATTGCTGGCAAAATGAACCACAAAGGTTCTTCTGACTGGCTCCAGATCACAGGATGACACATAACCACTGGCTTTTAGTGACCCTGCCTGAGGGTTGGAGGATCAGGGAGGCCGAACCAGGTACCTGAGGACTGCTGTAAAACAAGGGGGGCTTCCACCCCCAGAACTGCTGTGATAGCCAGGAGCCCAACAGAAGAGGCTAGTGCACTCACCGCCTGCCGCTCCACCTGTGACAGCTGGTGCTGCTCCTTGTTCTGATAAAAGCAAATACAAACCCCGGTCCGTCCAGCTCGACCCGTCCGCCCCGAACGATGGATGTAGGACTCCACGTCCTAAGGTGAGAAAATGAAGAACTGACTTTTGGAAAAAAGGGAAAAAACTCCCAGCAACAGCAGAGAGAAACCAGCATATGAAGAGAAAACGGCATCTTAATTAGGAATTAGGCGATCCCAACAGCACAAATGAGCAAAAAAACCCATTTTGCAAAAACCTTTAGTCACTTCAGTTTTAACGACACTGTTTTCTATCAAAGAAAATAAAAGTATGTATTTCTTAGAATAAATAAAAGAATTTATATGTAATTATTTTAAGGCTACTGATTTATTTACTCATATAGCTGCTCACACACCAAAGTAAACCTCCAGACTTATACGGGTTTGTGCACGGTGCTTTAAAAAAATTAACCAAGGCAGCTCCTGATTCTCAAGGGACAAGGACTCAATATTTGGCAAAACTAGAAATCAGTCTTAGCGAGACTAGGTTTAGACCAGGATCTCATACCATATATTAAACAGAAACGTGACCAAGCAATAAAAGATGACATTATGAACAAACAAGAGGAACAGAGAAGAGCTACCCTTCACAAAACTGGATAAGGGAAGAGTTCTTGGCCAAACAAGGGATTAAAGGATCATAGGACAAAAAATGGATAATTCTCATTTTATAAAATGAAGAGGTTTTTACAAACAAAATCAATGCAGTCAAAGTGAGAAAGTAAACAGTTAACTAGGAAAGTCTTTGTGGCAAGTTTCTATAATGGAGGTCTCATTTCCAAGACATGCAGGGAACAGAGATACTGTACCCCAAAAGCCCTGCATAATGAGTTTTGTTTCCCAGGGGGTAAATGGCCAAAGGATTTGAACAAGTAGTTCTGAAAAGAAAAGCAATATGGAAAAACAACCATCATGAATAACTAGAAAATTGCAAATTAAAACTCTGAGTTTTTACCCCACAATAATCAAACAAAGAACAACTGTTGGTGGTGCTGTGGAAGATCAGCCAAACCAATGCTCTGTTAGTGAAGCTCTGAACCAGTCCACCTAGTCTAGAAAGCAATTTAGAAATGCCCCCCAAAGTTGACAAATTGTCAGCCTTGCCCCAGCTTTACCACTATGAGGCATATGAAATCAAAGGAAAGAAAGTCTTTATGTATACAAAAAATTTTATGACAGCAAAGAATGAAAACTAAAGATATACTTGTCATCTGGAGAATGGCTGAACAAATGGAATATTACTACATGGTAAATAATAAATAAAAGGAAAGATCCTGAGAAATCTGGAAAAACCCGCCTGACTCGATGTGGAGTGAAGAGAATCAGGTCTACAATGGCACCACCCCCGTTAAACACTGATCAACAAAACGACTGCCCATGACTGCAGTGGACCAGTGAGGCCGGCTTCTCCCCACCTGCTCCCAAAGAGATGGACGGCAGGTGCGGAAGGACACAGGCATTTCGGGATGTGACCAACGAATGGATATGCCTGGTTTCACCATGCTCGGGTGTTACAAGGGGAATCTCTTTAGGGAGAGGAAAAAGCATCAAGGAAGCCTGTAAAATAGTGACAGAAGGAAGTTCAAAGGCAGAGACAGACAAGCAGGACATGACTTCATGCCCAATGCCCTGATTCCGTTTCATCTGCATTCCTCCTTCCCCATTCTCTTTGTGTACAGGAATGTTAGTGCTTGTTGGTGTTTGCCACGTTCAGAGAAGCAGAGCCTGGGAGCCTGTAGTTTATGTGAAGCCAAGGCAGAAAGAAGGAAGAAGGCAGCGTGGCCCTTACCTTTGGAGGAGAGCTTTGTATAACAAGGTCCACCTCGGGGATGTCCAAGCCCCGAGCAGCCACATTGGTCGCCACCAAGACACCAAATTTACCATTCCGGAAACCCTGAAGGGTAATTTCCCTTTGTTTCTGTGGAATATCTCCATGTAATGACTGGGCATCCTGCCAAAGCAACAAACTAGGTCTGAGTAAGGAACAAAAGGATTGGAAGTGCTAAACTTAAACAGTTGATTTTTTACACAGAGTCCCCAAAGTAGCCAGGCCTGTCACAAAGTTTGTCTGAAAATTACAAAGAGAAAACTGTGTAAATGATCTGGCACATTCACCAATCCCATAATGGCCAGTGTATTTGCACACTCAAACAGAGTACAGTGACAAGGAGATGAGCAGCCAACCAGCCACAGTGGAATGGAAAGAGACTAGGGCCTGGAAAGGAGGGACCCAGGATGCAAGTTCCACAACTGCTCTTGCTGCAAGGCCCCTGGATCTCTGATGTGAGATCCCATGAAGAACAGTGTCTACTCTTGGTTGGGAGCCTCCTCCCACTTCCTACATGCACCAATATTGGCCATTGGGGGATGGACACAAAGCAACTCAACCTCAGAAGCCGCCACAGGGAAGCTTCTATGGTAGCTTCTTCCTACTCAGTCACTTCTCCGGTGACAATGGAAACTCCTCTCCACTTCCCAGGCTGGGGAGGGAGTCCTACCTGTTTGATCGAGTCATTCAAGGAGAGCTCCTGAGCCTCCTTCTTTGTCTCACAGAAAATGATGGTCCGTCCATGACTCCCACTGTACACCTGGATGACGTCTCCAATGACCGCCGCCCTCTGAGACCAGTGGCAGTTGATGGCCAGATGCTTTGAGAAGAAAAAGGTGATTAATACCTTGTCTGAGGGGATCCAGAAGCCAGCTGAGTGGTTTGATGCTAGGCAGGCAGGGGATCAATTGTCTTATGTCACTCTTTGTATCTGCCACATTTAGCAGAGTACCTAGCACACAGTAGGTGCCTGATATGTGCTAACTCTATGACTGGTAGATTGTGACTCCCAGTTCTTGAAGAAGAAAAAAGCCTTGGTGCCGCACCAGACTGAGTGGTACTGAGTCTACCAAACATCATAGGGCCCAGCTGGAGCAGGCATTCTTATGCCTTTGTGTGTCCTGGACCCCTGTGGCTATCTGGTAAAGCCCATGGACCCCCTGCAGAGAATCACAAAGGCAAGCAATGATTGAAATGTAGTTATTAAATGTGAAAAACACAAGTTTCTAGGCCCCAGGTCAAAACCTCTAAGCTTCCCACACACTGGTGGACGCCAAGACTGCAGACAGGCCTTAAGCGCCCCTGGAGAGCACTGTAACACTCCTCCTGGGGGCCAGCTGGCAGGTGGCAAGGCTGGTGCCTGAAAAGGTCTCCCTCAGGACCTTTGGCATCATCTGGATTTATACCATTAGGGCAAAATGGGCTGATCTGTACAAAGGACACTGACAACACGTTTTCAGAAAGGGCTCTCCTGCTGCTGAGTTCAGTTTTCTCCCACTTGCATTTTCTTTTCTCTTTTTAAACCTTAAGATAGCATTTGTATACAGGCTCCGTCCTCCACTTAACCCCGCCTCCTTATGCAGTGCAAGGCACTGGCTCTGGCTTGGCTCACAGCCTGTCTCTGCTCCTCCTAGCTGGGTGACTATAGCTGATCACTTGGCTCTGAGCTCAATCTCCTCAGGGGAATCAGAATGCCTCCGCCCTTACTTAGCTCCCACCTCCAGGGCCATCAGGGAGACCAAGTGAGATGTGCTAAAGCCCTCTGTCCATCTGAACTATCGGTCAGTACAATGAAGATGTCACTGGAAGCACACTTGCCCTAACATCTCTGGCCCCTCTGACTTGGTGCCGACACAAATGGAAGTAAAATCAGTTCCCTTGAGGTTCACCTGACCAGCCTTCCTGGTCTTTTCCCTCCCCATTCCATTAGCTCCCGACATGTGACAAGAGCCTGCATCTCCAGTCTCCAAGGAAGAATGTCCTCCACACGGCTATTGCTTCCCAGTGGCCTGTAAAAGCTACTAGGTAAAGGGTACAAGGCATAACTGCGTCAAGGGAAAAATGCGTGCAACAGAGAAGCCGCTGAAAACGATGCAATTATGGTTCTGAAATCGAGATCTGTGGCCCCCAGATGCTGGAGACCAAAACAAGAAAAGATCTTTCCATTGCATCCTCTCTCACCTCCACGGTCACGGCGGCCTTCTGTGTCTTCTTCCCAATGAGGTCGACTTGCTCGTAAGTCGATTTCATGTACTTCTTAGCCACATCGTACACCCAGTGAGGACAAGTGGCAGAAAACAGCAACGTCTGCGGGTTGTCTTCTGAATCTGTAAAGAAAAATCGCATCAGGCTACAAGAGTGAAGAAGGCAAGAATCCCCAGGGACTCCATGGAAGAGACTTGGACCCTTGCTTTCTTTCCTCATTCTTTTTTTTGTGGGGCAATGAGGGTTAAGTGACTTGCCCAGGGTCACACAGCTAGTAAATGTCAAGTGTCTGATGCCAGATTTGCCAGATTTGAACTCAGGTCCTCCTGACTCCAGGGCCGGTGCTCTATCCACTGCACCATCTAGCGGTCCCCTGGACCCTTGCTTTCTTCAAAGGCCTGAGTGAGGCTTCAGTGCTACTGAGAAGAGCCTGAGGGAAGACTAACCCAGCACAGACAGATGAATGAAGGCACAAGAAGCAGAGAAACAGCTTCTGTTCTCCCATCCCCACCTATACCCAAAGGGCTTGCAGACCCCACCCTGGGACAGCCACAATATAGGCACATGGGCACCCACGTTTATACCTCGGGGTCACATCCCTAAGATATAACCCAGACCCCACCTCATCTAGGGAGGGCCAGCCCAATCCCTCTCCTGCAACCCCATGGCTCTTGTGGACCCCTCCCCATTACAACAGTGCCCTGACTTGGCTCCTCACTCACCTTTCTTATACGCCACAGTTAAAATCTCCTCCACCTGCTCAGCAAAGCCCATGTCCAGCATCTGGTCCACTTCGTCCAGCACAACATGCTGCACCTTGGTGAGGTCAAGCCGGCCACTCTGTAAATGGTCTTTGATGCGACCCGGAGTGCCCACCAAGATGTCGATTCCTCTCCGAATAAGATCAACTGCCAAGTGAGCACCAGGAGGCAGTGGTTACCAGGGCTCCTTTTGTCTCTAGGCCCTTCCCCAGAAGCGCAGAACCCCGGGGAAGACCAGAGTCACCCCTCTCTCCCACCCCTCCTGTCTGTACGCACTCTGGCCGTTATAGGGCGTGCCGCCATAGAAACAAGCCACTGTCAGCTTCTTGGTGATGTTGCTGAAGTCTTTGCCGACCTGGATCGACAGCTCCCTCGTCGGGGCCAGCACCAGTACCTAGGCAAGAAAATTCAAGTCTAAGCCCACTGGTGACAACGGTACCCAATAAACCTAAACCTCAGCAGGACCCAGTGACCCGAATCCCACCAATCACACCTCTTCTAGGCAGTGAGTTCACACCCCCAGGGCAGGCAGGGAGTGCGGCTGCCAGGGTCTTGAGGGGAAAAGGAGAAGGGAACAAGCATTTCTTGAGCACCCACAATGTGGCAGGTGCTTTACAAATGTTTTCTCACAACCGCCCTAGGATCAGGAAGGTGCTATTATCATCCCCATTTGACAGATGAGGAAACTGAGGCCAACAGGTTCGGTGCCTTGGCCAGGGTCACACAGCTACGAAGTGTCTAAGGCTGGATTTGAAGGCAGGTTGCCTTTAGAGCCAGAGTTTGCCCACCAAGCTGCTAAGAAATCAGTGTAGTAGGGAGCAGCTAGGTGGCACAGTGGATAGAGCACTGGCCCTGGAGTCAGGAGGACCTGAGTTCAAATCCGGCCTCAGACACTTGACACTTACTAGCTGTGTGACCCTAGGCAAGTCACTTAACCCTCACTGCCCTGCAAAAAAGAGACCAAAAAAAAAAAAAAGAGAGAAAAGAAATCAGTGCAGTCACTACTCCAGGGCTTCCGGGACACCAGGACCCTCAAGGAGCCCTTGGCGTGAGAGCTGCTAGTGGGCGTGAAATGTGACTTCATGCCCACCGGCAGAGCTCTCACACCCCTCCTCTGGTCCTGCTAGTTATGCTCTTGTTGCCCATCTCTGCCAGCCTCACTAGTAAATGTGACCCCATATCCTCAAAGCAATGAGGCAGTCGTGACCAGAGGGGAGGACCCACTGACTCCCTGTCCATGCACCACCCCAAGGCCCTGGTTCTCCTGTTAAACAAGGTACGCCCACAGGGTGGTGATGAGCTCATGGCTGACAAGCCTGCGGGTCATCCCCCTACAACATACCTCTGTGCATTTCCTGCACAGAGGAGGGGATTCTCACAGGGGTTCCCATGAGCAACAACTGAAGGCTGCACAGGATGAGGGTCTGAATGGGAAACAAGGCTGTGGGGCCGCTGCGCATCAGTTACCTTGGGTGGCCGGCCCCTCCCTCGGGGCTGAGAGTCTCCCTGAAGTTTTTCAATCAAGGGGATGGCAAAAGAGAATGTCTTCCCCGTCCCTGTCCGGGCTTGAGCAATTAAGTCCTTCCCACTGGACACGTGATGAAACGTCTTGGCTTGGATAGGGAACAGGTAGCTCACCCCTCGGGCTGGGAAAGAATCCAGTCGATTTTTAAAATGACAATGCAATGCAGCAGAGCCTTCTCCCCGGACCTGCATCCCCAGGGCTGTCCTTCAGCACCCACACTTCTGTTCAACAACAATCACTCGAGCTCTTTCTTTCTAATCCCCACAATGAGACTTGCTTTTAACAATTGTGACGGGCTATGGAGAGGTGGGCAAGCATGAGTGAGTGGCAATCTGCACCCCTGAAGACACCCCCAAAATGGGATGCAGGCTTGAGTCAAGGACAGCACATGCCCCAACTCTGCAGACATTCCCTCTGGCCCAAGATATTTTCCAAGCCATTTCCTCTTTCATGTCCAGAGTGTGTGAACTGTCACAAAAGCCTGGGAACAGAGAGCTTGTTTTACACCTTGGTTAAAAAGGACACATGTGGGGCAGCTAGGTGGCGCAGTGGATAGAGCACCAGTCCTGGAGTCAGGACCTGAGTTCAAATCCGGCCTCAGAAACTTGACACTTACTAGCTGTGTGACCTTAGGCAAGTCACTTAACCCCAATTGCCTCACAAAACAAAAAGGACACACATTAGGTAAAATGCCCAAAGCAAACAGTAAGGCCCTCTCTTCCTACACCCCCTACCCCATGGCCCCCAGGTTTCCTGCTCCCTTTTATATATTGCTTCCCCTGTTAGACTGTCTGCTTCTGAGAAAAGAGACTATCTTTCTGCATGGATTTGCATTCCCCAGGCTTAGCACAGGGCCTAGCACACAGTAAGAGCTGAACAGAGGCTAGCTAACTTCTGAGAACTTTTATTGCCCATTGCTAGGCTGTTCTCCAAAGACCTCTGATGAGTCTGCAATTCTACCAGTAATGTATGAGTTGACTCCTTTCTCCTACTCCCCAATTTTGCAGGTACAGCTGTTTGAGGAGGATCCCAGATTCAGGGCTACAAGGCCCTTCAGAGGCCATCTAGTCTGAGGAGAATCGGGGCCTGGGGAGGGGAAGGGAGATGGCCACAGTAATTTGCATCTGCAGTATATCTTATATTTTCCACTACCTGAGGACTATTGAAACAGATTCTCCCAAATAAAAACTATCAAAAATTCTTCATTAGAATACCCAGGATTTTGAGGGACCTCAAAAGAGAGGCCATCTCATCAGTGAAGACAACCTCCCATTGATTAGCTAATAAAATTACCTTTGAGAAGTTGAATCGTCTCTTCGGAGATGGGGAAATTAGAGAAAGCT
Source organism: Dromiciops gliroides (assembly GCF_019393635.1). Classification (NCBI taxonomy): domain Eukaryota; kingdom Metazoa; phylum Chordata; class Mammalia; order Microbiotheria; family Microbiotheriidae; genus Dromiciops; species Dromiciops gliroides. The sequence goes on along the minus strand of NC_057862.1, from coordinate 31,677,294 downwards.
CCTTCTTTCTGCTCTTCAGACAACTCCTATTAAGTTAAAGAGCACTTTAGAAGCAGGACAAACGAAACCAAGAGCTTCCTCTGGCGGTCATATAGTCCTTTCCTGAGAATCAAAGCTAAAGAGGGAATCCTTCAAGACAGACTTCATTTAGGCCAGGAGGGAAAGACTGTGCTTTATGGTCTAGAGGAGGAGAAACCAGACACATTTCCATCGTATGACCGACACATTACAGAAACAAGCTGTTTAAGGACAAGGAATGTTTTGTCTCCATGCCCCGAAGGCCTGGCACATGGAAATATCTGTGGACCAATTTAAAACCCCTAAACACATTATGAAAAGACAGTCCTATTCAAATGGGAACCATTATGGACTATTCAAAACCAACCATCTGCACAGATCCACTTTAAAGATGGCTATTTAGCAAGCTGTAAGTCAATTTGCCTGTTGCGTGGGCAGAACAGACCAAAAAAAAAGAACTCACTAGAAAAATGTCATGAGGTATCTGGACTTTGAAAACCCCTATGAAGAGGCTGTTTAAAAAAAACAAAAAAAAGCCAGAACTGGTTTCCAGGACACAAGTGTTTGATATATTTGCTTCTTCAAGGCAGAACGATCAATCAAGGAACATTGGTCAGTTACCTCCATATGCCAGGCAGTAGGGGTGCAAGAGAAACAGTCCTTGACCTCAAGAGGTTTATACTCTATCTGGGGAGGGAGGGAGACAGATAGATGGATGAACAGATGGATGGACACACACACACACACACACACACACACACACACACACACACGCGCGCGCGCGCGCGCGCGCGCACAAGATAATCAGGAGGAAGAAAGCCCAGGAAAGGTAAGCAAAGTTGGTGCTTGAGCTGGGCACTCAAAGACCCCAGGGGTCTCTCAGGTCGGGGGGGGGGGGGGCCCGGCAGGCATAGGGCGAATTGGGGCAGTGTGGGCCAAAGCACCCAAAGCCAGGAGGTGAACTGTAGATGAGGGAGCCTGGCAGGCCAGTCTGGCTGGGCCGAGGAGCACAGGAAGTGCATGGTAAGAGCAGCTGAGGCCAAGCTGAGCCCATGAGAAGTTCTGATCCCAGAAGCAATAAGCAGCTGCTGGAACGTCATAGGAACCCAAAGCACACACCCAGGGTCTGGGCGGGGAAGCTTCCTGAAATCACACTCTCAAATCCCACATCTGGCAGCCTCTTCTTTTCCAGATAGGCCTCCTCTAGAGGAGATGCTTCTGCAGCTAGACTCACCGAGGCACTCAGTCAGGGACCGGACCAAAGCAGAAGCATGGGAGAGTCTCCCCAAGACCCAGTCAAATCTTAGCACAATCTGGGGTTCTCCTATAACTTGCTGTGACACAGCCCCACTGGGCACCTGGGGAAGCCCATGGATTTCTCCCCAAAATGTTCTTTCAGTAATTGAAGGAAATGCCAAACTTCGGTTTAAGGCTCATGAAAGCAAAGATGTTGTAATTTATCCAAGTTCACAGATTCAAGGTTAAGAATCCCAGCTCTAGGGAGCAGCTAGGTGGTACAGTGGATAAAGCACCAGCCCTGGATTCAGGAATACCTGAGTTCAAATCCAGGCTCAGACACTTGACACTTACTAGCTGTGTGACCTTGGGCAAGTCACTTAACCCCAACTGCCTCACCTAAAAAAAAACAAAAAAGAATCCCAGCTCTAAGATAATGACGGCTACCCCAGGGTACAAGAGGGTTAAGGGGGGAGGAGGGAATATGAACCAGTGACTTGGGAATTAATTCTCTACATCCCCAGAAAATGCCAGAAATGTAGCAAACCCAGAGAATGCCCAGTCCAAACATACTTCAGTGTCTTCAGATTTTGTAGCTTTCTCATTTTCCTTCTTTTCAGCTTTTTTGGGGTTCTCCAACCCTTCATCTTCTTCTTCTTCATCATCTTCTTCTTCTTCATCATCTTCTTCTTCTTCATCATCTTCTTCTTCTTCATCATCATCTTCTCCTTCCAACTCTTCTGTCAGTCCAGCTTTTGGCTGGGATTTTAATCCTTTAGAACTAAGAGCATGGCTTCCTACTCCTTTATGAAGATGATTTTCCTACATGAACACATACCAAGCATGTAAGTTAATTCAATCTTAAAGCAGAAAACAAAAATATATAACTAAGCAACACTCTACTTAGCTGCTTCTCTTACAGCTGCTGTTGCCCACAAGGAGAGCTCCGGGAGAAGGTGCCAGGTTGCAGAAATTGGAGGTGGGCCCAAAGAGCAGAGACCCCCCCCACCCCAGGATGGCCTCGACTCTCAGTTCTGTGATTTAAGGATGCTGCTGCACCCAGAAGGGCTTTTCCAGATCACAAAGTCTATTCATTGCAATCATCCTCCCCCTACCCTCCTGGTCTCAGTTCATTCTACTTTGACCCACCATTATTCAAATTTTGGGGCACGATCTTCAAGTTGGAGACCAAGGATTCTTGCCCTAGATTTGGAGTCTTAACCCCTTGTGAGCCACAGATTCCTCTGATTCTCTGGTGAACCCTACAGACTCCCTCTTCTTAGAATAAGGGGTTTTAAACGTATAGAATTGCAAAGGAAATCTGTTATATTGAAATAGTTACCAAAACAGCAAAAAACCAAGTTCCCAAATTCCAGATCAAGAACCCCAGCTCTGTGACGTTCCACACAGATTTTCCCTCCTTTGCTCACAGTCTACTGCCTCCATCCCAACTTGTGACATCCTACTCATCCTTTTTAAAAATTTTTTTCAGGGCAATGGAGGTTAAGTGACTTGCCCAAGGTGTCACACAGCTAGTAAGTGTCAAGTGTCTGAGGCCGTATTTGAACTCAGGTCCTCCTGAATCCAGGACTGGTGCTTTATCCACTTCGCCACCTAGCTGCCCCATACTCATCCTTTCAGACACAGCTCACAGTGAAAGCCTGACATCCCCAGGCCCATGTGACCTCGGGACACTCTGGGCTCCTCTCATACACCACTACACTCTCTTTCCACTTGCCTTTCCAGCTCCTCCAAATCACAGATTCCTTGAGGGAAGAGACCAATTCTTCTTCCCCCTTCCCAACAGAGACTAGCATGAATAGCAAGCCCTTAATAAATGGCTTCTGGATGACTTTTTTTTTTTGTGTGACACAATTGGGGTTAAGTGACTTGCCCAGGGTCACACAGCTAGTGTTAAGTGTCTGAGGCCAGATTTGAACTCAGGTACCCCTGACTCCAGGGCCAGTGCTCTATCTACTGTGCCACCTAGCTACTCCAGTGGATGACTTTTTTAAAGCACATTTTGTGAATAAAACAAAAAGCATTAAGAAAATGTTAGGAAGATTATCAGAGATCAGAGGTTGAAATAAAAAGAGGTGTCCACCCAACTCTCAGCAACACTTTCAACTAATCCAAGCATCCCAGACCGATGATCTGTTCATTTCCACTTAGACTGTAATCTGAAGAGTCTGTGGCTCTGCTTCATGAACTTATGAGTCCTATTGTAGGCCAAAGCCTGTGGCTCAGAGAAAAGACACAAGGCCACCTACCCAAGCACCAATTTCAAGACAGCTTCTTTCAGACACTCCATTCCGATTTGGATTTTCTTTGCCCTACTTTCAGTTTTAACTGATGATGAACATTAGTCTTTGCTTGGTGCCTACCTGGCCCTGTTTAGGCACACAAAGAAGTTTGTGGATGGAATCTCTCACACCCAAGCATCAAGAAACTGTACAATTTACCTGATGCCAAATCAACGTTTGCTTTTTTAAAAAAAGAATTTTTTCCTTTCCAATTTACCTTATCATGGAGTTGAATTAGGTATCTTCAAGATCTAAAATAAATCCTTCTATGAAAACCTTTCCTTCTAAGTTCATTTAAGTTTTTAAAGTCCTTCAATACCAACATCCTAAAGATCAATCAAAGCAGATCCAACTTTCTGAAGGATCTATCACGTTACTAGGTCCTCACCAAAAATCCCAAACCTTTACCCTGTGTGCTTCTCCTCTCTGGGTGCCCGTTAAAGCCAATTATTGCATCTTGTGGGTCAGTGCTAATCCTAAGGGGTCAGGGTCTTTGCAACAACTCCTAAGAGCCCTGAAGTTTATTTAGCAAGTGAGGCCTGCACTGAGGAGAGGCCCTAAGGAAGTAGAGTTGGAAGACCACCCAGGTGCTTGGCTGCTGGCTGGGCACAGTTGTTCTCCCCTTGCTGGCTCCACAGTAGGGACGTACCACGTACATGACAGCCCTGTTCTTCCTTCCATGTTAAGAGCTATGAAATCTATCGAGAATTTCTTTCTCTTCCTTTTAAAGCAACTCCACCTTAAGAGATCTGGTTTTGAGACAACAAAATCCAGCACACTCACAGAGATGGAGGGATTAGTTCACATTTCAAAGGACTCTCTTCCACTTATAATTAGCATACCTACAGTGGCAAGAGGGTAGAGAGGGCAGGAAGAGGACAGGCTTCATCAAAGGCCGCAGTAACATATACTATAATATCCAGAATAAGGGGTCTTGGGCACCATGGCCTCTACTGTTCAGACCACATCTGAAGTAGAAATCTAGTAACCAGAGCCACCTTACCTGCTCCTCCTTGCTATCACTTTCTTCACTAGATGACTCTTCTGAATCCGATTCAGATGCACTCTGGGAGTGGGGCAGCCCGTTACTTACTGACACCCTCGGGGGCTTTGGCCTTTTTCCTCCCGTGCCTCCATTTACTCGACTCTCCTCCTTCTTGGCCTTCAGGGGTTGTGGGGGGCTTTCCTTCTCAGAAAGCTCTTCTTTTTTTTTGGTCTTTTTGGCCTTAGAGCAGACCACTTCGCCAGAAGCCTCCTCCACAGAGCCCTCCTTGCTCTTTTTGGCCTTTTTGGGTTTAGGGGAGGAGTCTTCTTCATCCTCTGGGGGCTGCTCTTTCTTCTTGGCCTTCTTGGGCTTTGGAGAAATGACTTCTTCAGGAAGCTCCTCTCTCTTCACCTTCTTGGGCTTAGGGAAATCAAGTTCCTCAGGCTCCACCTGGGCCTTTTTTTCTGGTTTATCATCTTTTGATTTCTCTTTTTTATCTTTCTGCAAAATTCAAAGATTAAATACACAAAAGAGACACAGGTTAAGCCCGAAATCGACTTCTTTTTTAAAATAAGAAATATGTTCGATCCTTTATTCACAATTACACAACAAAGCAAAAAATTAACGGCACCTGGTCATGTAGTTAGGATCCTACATCTAGAACTGGAAGAGATGCTAGAGACCAACAGGGTCCATCATCCCAGCTCTCTAATTTTACACATAAGGACACTGAAGATGGGAGAAGTTAAGTCACTTCCCCAAGGTCACAAAATTTAAATTCAGGTACCCTAACTCCAAGTTCAGACACCCCCACTCAACCATGCTGCCCCCCCCCTTTCTTTTCTTTTTTGGGGGGGCGGGGCAATGAGGGTTAAGTGATTTGCCCAGAGTCACACAGCTAGTGTCAAGTGTCTGAGGTTGGATTTGAACTCAGGTCCTCCTGAATCCAAGGCCAGTGCTTTATCCACCTAGCTGCCCCAATTGTTTTTCTTTTTTCACCCCTCCCCTTTTAATAATTCTTTTTTGTTGTCATTCATAAGCAACTCCCCTTTTGGGGAGGGGGTTTCTTGGCAGAGATACTGGAGTGGTTTGCCATTTCCTTCTCTAGTTCATTTTATGGGGGCTGCTAGGTGGTGCAGTGGATAGAGCACCGGCCCTGGAGTCAGGAGGACCTGGGTTCAAATCTGGCCTCAGAAACTTGACACCTACTAGCTGCGTGACCCTGGGCAAGTCACTTAACCCCAATTGCCTCACCAAAAAAAAAATTTTTTTTAAATAAATCATTTATGGAAGAGGAAACTGAGACAAATAGGATGAAGTGATTTGCCTAGGGTCACACTGCTACTACATGAGAGGATGGATTTGAACTCAGGAAGATGGGTCTTCCTTTTTTTTTTTAGTGACTTGCTCAGGGTCACACAGCTAGTAAGTGTTAAGTGTCTAAGGCCAGATTTGAACTCAGGTACTCCTGAATCCAGGGCCGGTGCTCTATCCACTGCGCCACCTAGCTGCCCCAGAAAGATGGGTCTTTCTGATTCCAAGCCCAGTGCTCTATCCACTGCATAACTTAGCTGCCCTTTAGTAATTTTTATTAAGTCTTAAATACGGCCACAATCCTTCTCTGTTGTTTAGTCATTTTCAGTTGTGTCCAATTCTTTGTAACCCCTTTTTGGAGGGGTTTTTCTTGGTAAAGATACTAGAGTGGTTTGCCATTTCCTTCTCCAGTTCATTTCACAAGTGAGGAAACTGAAACAAACACGGTTAAGTGACTTGCCCAGGGTCACACAACTAGTAAGTTTCTGAGGCCACATTTGAACTCAAGTCTTCCTGACTCCAGGCCCAGGACTTTATCTGCTTCACCACCTAGTTGCCTAACCTTTCTCTAGCTAATCATTTTTTTGAGGGGCAACGGAGAAAGCATTGGGAGAAAAGATATTTCACCATTCATTACCACTAAGATTCCAGAACACTGGGAACTGAAACGAAATCCACTGATCACATTTTTCTACCACCTTGTTACAATTTTGAAGTGATATTTCAATTTCAGTCAAGAGCTGCAAGTAGACCAAGTTTGTCCTAGGATCTGTTTTAGCTAACAAGCGATAATGACCCAGAGTACAGTGAACTCAGCTGTTCAAAGACACACCTCAGAGGCAGAATTTGGTAGAAGTCCCTGACACTGGTAACTGATCTTGACAGAAAATTGTTTCAGATGTGACAGTCTAATGCAACACTGTTTTATACCAAAAGAAATACATAACACCTACCCCCCCCCCAACCTGGATACCAGAGTGATCAACTAAGTAATGCACAGAAAAATGTCCTGTCCTCTTCACTAGAGCAAAACCACAGGATTCTAAGTTATTCATGGTAATTAAACTTTCCTCTAAACTAATCCTCTCCAATTCATCATCTTTGCAGAAAAAAAGGATCCAGTGCTGGTCCTAACTGTCCAACAGTCTTACTGAAGATGTGACTCCTTCTGTAACATACTCTGCCCCCAAGTCCTGCTACCACCTGGGCACCAGTCTGTTGCTGGGATTACTTTTCCTTCCACAGCCCACAGGCAGGCCACCAGGTCCGTATCACAAGTGACCAGAAACACCCTTTTAAAGGCCTTCTTTCACAAAAGCTCAGACTCTACGGTAAGAAGCGGACAGTCCCTTATGCAATACTTACTGCTGATCTGAGCCGGCCAAAAAGGTTTGGGCACCATTTACTTAAGTCGCCTTCTAGGCATCACGCAGCTGTTCAGAGGCGCCAGCTCCCCTGTGGTTGTGCCCCCAGCACGTAGGGGAATCGATGCCCTAATCTATGGGTAATTAGGCCCGCTCGAAGCTTTTCTCGGAACCCCCAGATGCTGGTGAGGTCACTAGGCGCAGCGAGTGACTAACAGACTTCCCCCCTTTGAGCACCGTTGCCTCGGGTGGGGGGTGTCTTCAGGCAAGCTCGCTCCAGCAGCACGCGGGGAGCCGGGTCCAAGCCCGCCTCCCAGCCCTTCCCCAGGCCCGAGGACGGCCGCCCATTGGGCAGCAACCCCAAGCCAGCACAATGACGTAGGGCATGTCCCCGGGAGGAGGGAGCACGTGCAGCTACCCGCGGGGCGCCGGGTCCGGCTCTGAAGGGAACGAATGGGGGCTTGGTAGTGTCCAGGCCCCGCAGGGCTGGACGGAGAGGTAGGGGGGTGCGGGGGTGCCTACAACGACAAGGGTCAGGACCCCCGGGCACTTTACACACATTCACTCGCGGAAGCCTCGCTCACCCCACAGCTCCCTTGCACCTCGCGGCCGCGAGTGACCGCTTGGTCTCACTTTGCCTCGGTTTCCTGCGCTGTAACGTGGCCCACAGATCCACCCGTGACCCCGTGATGTGGGATCTTGGGTCCCTTCGCCTCCCTAGACCTGTTTCCTCATATATAAGATGTAGTTGGGGGAAGGGGAGTCGGAGATCCCTCCTGGCCCGGGGTCGGTTTGCTATCTGAGCCTCAAAGACGTCAGGAGCATCCGAGCGCCGAGTCCGGCCTGAGGTCCACGTGGAGCCGGCGCCAGACGTCTCCCCGCCTCGCTCCTCCCGGCCCGAGCCCGAACCCTCCTCCCCCGGTCCGCACCTTGTGCTTGTGCTTCCGCGCCTGCTCCATAGTCTCCATGGACGCCTCCGACTCGATCTCGGCCTCTGACAGAAGTTTACCGGGCATAGTCCAGTGGCCGCGAGCTCAGACCACAACCGTCACCCGCGTGGAAAGGAAGCAGAGAGCCGGCCACGTCACTTCCGCAGGGGACGGAAGCAGGAAGTAGGCGCGCATTCCCGGCGACCACGTGAAAACTCCGGGCCCCGGAAGTGACGAGCAGGGCCAAAGTACCGGAGGCGGAGCCAGGATCGGTTCTCGCGCGTGCGCGCTGCACCTCCCCCTGCCCCCGTCTTCCTGGGGGCTAGCAGGCGCTTGGTAAACGTAGTATGACTTGAAAACACGCCGCAAAACATAAAAGTATTAAATACATGTGAGCTGTTTAGGCTCCGCTCCGGGCTGGAGAGCTGCTGGCTGGGGAGGGGGCGCCGGTGGGTGTGCAGGAAGAGGACGGTGCTACCCTCGGGACGGAGGCCGGGAGTCTGGGCGACCCCGGGTAGGAAGGCCCAATGGCGAGGTTCCAATAGGAAAGCCGCTGGTTTCGGAGTCATGGTTCAAATCATGGCCCCGCCGCTCAGTAACCATCACCTCACGCGAGCCTCCATTTCCTCCAGCGGATGGCATTAGGTGATATGGAGGGTGTAATCTCGTTCCAGCTCGATGCCCCAGCTTTAGGCACAGCCAGAGTGGGCAGAGCTATGGCGCCGCAGCCTCCTCTCCACCTCTGGGCCGCTCCAGCTTCTTGAGAGCATCAATACAAGTCGACCTACTCTAACTCAAAACAGCGTCAGCAGCTCCTCCCTTCCCAGCTGTGGCCATTCCCGGGGGGAGTGAGCTCCGTGGTGACAGCGCTTTATTATTCTCCGCCCCGGGGCGCTAACCTCCGGAGCAGACACTCCCGGTGGTCAGGTCGGATGGATTAGACCGTCTCTAAGGTCCTTTCCCGCTCTAACTTTAGGGAATGGTCCATTCTCTATCTTCTTTGTGTCTGGTACCCCTTTGACAATCTGGTCAATCAATCGATGTCTTTATTATGCACCTACTATGTGCCAGGGGCTGTGCCTGTGCTAAGTGGTGGGGAAACAAAAAGAGGCAGAAGACAACCCCAGCAGTTAAGGAAGCTAAAATCTGATAGGAGGAGGGGGAGGAACAAACATTCTGATAGAAAGTAACAGTACACACACACACACACACACACACACACACACACACACACACACACACACACACACACAAACAGGAAGCAATTAAGAGAAGAAAGGCACCAGAATTAAGAGGAGTTGAGGATAGCTTCCAATATAAGATGGGATTTTAGTTGAGATTTATAGGAAGCCACAGAGATCGACAGAGTGAAGGAGGAAGAGCAGTCCAGGCATGGGAGGACAGCCAAAGAAAATACCAGGAACCGAGAGATGGAGTCTCTCGGTTCCTGGAACAGCCAGGAGGTCAGTGTCACTGGACCCAAAAATATACATCAGGAATTCAAGAATACGTCTGAGAATGGAAGAGGGGGCTAGGTCACGAAGGGCTTTGAATGCCAAATAGAGCATTTTGCATTTGCCTTTGGAGGTGACAGGAAGCCACTGGAGTTTACTGAGTGGGGGGTGGGGGTGGGGGTGGTCATTTTAGGAAAATCACTTTGGTGAATGACTGGAGGATGCTTTGGGATCGGGGAGAGACTTGAGGGAGGCAGACCCATCAGCAGCTATTGCAATAGTCCTGGAAGAGAGAAAGGGGCATATTCAAGAGATGTTGCAAAGGTGAAATAGATTGGAATACCTTGGATCTGGGGAGGTGAGAGATTGAGGAATCCGGGATGACTTCTGGGTTGTGAGCCTTAGGGACTGGGAGGATGGTGTTGCCCTTCCTAGGAATAGGGAAGGGGGGGTGGATTAAGTAGGAAAGAAAGGAAGAAAGGAGTTTTGGTTTTGGATGCCCGGAGTTTCAAAAGTCTTTCAAGTAATTGAAGGAAATGCTACATTTCAGTTAGAGGTTAGTGAAAGGAAAGATGAAATATTTTTCTCATCCAAGTTCACAGACCTTTTGGAGAATAAACGCCAAGTTAATGCCTCCTGGCATATTAACCATTCAGAGCCTATTTCTCCAATATTAAAGACAGGTGTAGTATCTACCCAGCACAAAAATGAGCCATTTTAAGTAAATGATGCCCCACCCCCCAACTCCACATCTATTTCTGATCTCTTCTGAATGCCTTGTCAATTGAACTGAAGACATTCCTTGGTTATGTGAGGTGATTTTCACAGTGCAGCCAGGTGGCAGAAGAGGTGCTTACCCTGGCAATCCATTCCTTACTACCTCTCTCCACACCCACTTTCCCATTTTTCATGGTGGTGCCATCTCCCCAGCCCTCAAATACTTTTTAGTATTTTGCCCATACCTCTCTATCTTGATGATGTTCTCGTTCAGGCAGTAGGTGGCTGTGTGCCCTTAGAAAAGTAGTTTCGGGGCAGCTAGGTGGCGCAGTGGATAGAGCACTGGCCCTGGAGTCAGGAGGACCTGAGTTCAAATCCAGCCTCAGACACTTAACACTTACTAGCTGTGTGACCCTGGGCAAGTCACTTAACCCCAGTTGCCTCACAAAAAAAAAAAAAGTTTCCCCCTTGTCAGTTTCCAGGCCTACAAATTGAAGACTAGAAAATTATAGGTCCAACATTCCATAAATTTCATTTATGTCACAGCTCTGAGTCCTTGTCTCATATCCTAAGTGCTAAGGTCCTTAGAGGGGCCTAATCTCTTCCTTTGTTCCCTTGACAGCACAGGGTACAGCCGGCTCTGAAGGAATGATGGCTAAGAACTTTACAGCTCACCTCTGTGGCACTTCAGGACAGAGAAATGATATGTACTATACCTACACAAAGGCCACATTAGCTTTGGGATGGGATGTGCTCTTCTGTGGCATTTTTCCAACAATGCTAGTGAATTATACCAAGCAATCCATGGAAGTCTAAGGAGACACTCAACTGTACCGCCTGGAGTTTTGCCAACATACCATTCCAAACAGAAGTTAAATAGGAAAAGTAACCCATGAAATAGTCTAGGAGCCTAACAGTCCAGGAGAGAGATGAATGCATGAGGAGGTAGGCTGGTTACTTTACAAGAAAGAAGGAACAGCTGGGCGATCCTGGATTGGGGTGCTTCAATGTAGAGCCCTATGGGCCAAAAAAGGATGTAGACAACTCATGCCACAGAAGGAACTTTGATTTTCACCTACACCTCTGCTTGGTTTGAACTCCACTGACCATGATGCCCCTTCTCTGAGGATCACCCCTTCAAGCTTCTTTTTTGTGTTGTCTTCCATTAGTGTAAATTCATTGAGGGTAGGGGCTGCAGTTATGTGGGGCAGTGGATACAGCAACAGGCCTAGAGTAAGACCTGAGTTCAGATATAACCTCAGACACTTACTAGCTGAATGACCCTAGACAAGTCATTTAACCTGTTTCCTTATTTGTAAAATGGGAATAATATAGCACCTAACTCAGAATTGTGAGAATCAAACGAGATAATACTTGCAAAGTACCTGGCAGTTTATTGACTTGCATAGATGAGTTGTCATCTGCCCTCCTGGAAGAATGCGTAGTAATGAGAGTACAGATATACTGAAAGACCTATTCCCCTTATGACCAGAACCATATACTAAAGCCTTGTTGGGTTTCCCCTGACCACTCATTACCCCGCTTCCAGTATCACTGAGAGGTCAGTTACATGGCCTCCTCGAATGGCTAATTTCCTCTCCTGAATATACAAAGCGTTTTTCATCTTCGAGGAACCTTGGAAAGAAGCAGCTGAGCACAGCCCTTGTACAAACCCGGGTAATGTTTCCTCAGATGCCCTTTTGTGCCTGGAGGCAGTCCAGGCTGCTGGACTGCCATGCCAGTGAAGCCCAAGCTCACAGGCTGTACCAAGTCAGAAAGGTGAGGGATGTGAGCAGAGAAGTCTACCACCCAAGCCTGGCTGGCTTTCTTTAAAGCTACAGCAGCTCAAAGTAGGGAAATTCTTCCTAGCAAGTCCAATTGTCCACAAGATGGGCAGCCTGTCCATCCTCACAAGAGAGTATCCCTTGGTTTTCATCAGAGGTGACAAGATCCTTGGTCAAGGTCTCCTAGAGGAGATTTCTGTTCAGATACAGGTTGAACTCAAGGACTTCCGAGATCCTTTTCTTCTCTTGAGATTGTGAGCCTGGGTAACCAAGACTGTCTGGAGACAGGACCCACACCAATAAAGTCATGGATTCGTGAGGTATTTAAGCAAAAGAATAAGAAATTTTGGAAATACTGAAATCTTTACACTCAGTGAAAAGAGACAATAAAAGCTTTTTTATTCAAAGGTGTAACTGGATAAGTAGATTTGTTTTCACATAAATGGTTGTAATGTTATTTTTGAAAAATATGACCCAAGTGCTTTTGCAAACAGCACACACATCCCTCAACTATGAAGACCCAATTTGTGGTGGATGATACAACATGATTTGACCCAATTAACTTGCCCATATCAGCAGAATTAGCTGTCAGAACTTCGTTTCTTGCCCCGACTTCGTGATCTATTTCCACCTCCACGCCTCCTGTTATCTTGTCGACTCCTTGACCGGCCACCGCCCTGTCGGCCACCTGACCTGCCGCCTTGCCGGCCACCAGAACGGCCACCTGACCGTCCTCCTCCAGAACGACCACCTGACCGACCACCTCTCTGCCTTGTGTTGGAGGATCTCCTCCCATCATAATATTCTTCTAGTTCTGGTAATGCATCTGGCACTGATAATATCCAATCTGAATCATTCCACTCTGCCTGTGAAGATAATTTACAAGAGTCATAAAAATTATACAGAACAATAAGTCTGGGAGCAAGGGAATAGAGCCCCCTTTTACAAAACTGCAGCCTCCCTCTCATTCAGGAGTTGTTTATCTGGCAAGCTAAAGCAATGAGGACACGGACAAAAGCCAAGAAGTGGAAAAGGGTATCTGAGAAGCCCTAAAAGATGCACAAAACTCAGGAATGACAGCTCTGAAGAGAGGCTCAGAACTCCCTTAGTTTTAGAATTATTAGGAACCAACAACCTCAGATGTCAATTTTCCATACTCCAGAGCATCATCTGGAATGAGAAAAGGCTCTTGGCCAGGCAAGAAGCCAAACCATGAACAGCTCCTCGAAGTCAAACTTCAAGTATTAACTAATGCTGCCAGTGACACTCCAGGCAGTGTGGAGGGTACTGCCACTTGCCTACATGCACACAGTGAGGCACAACTTGAATCCAGGCCTTCTGACTCCAAGGTTAGGCCCTTTAAAGGCCTTAGGAATAGTAGCATCCAAAAAGTTTTGTTTTTTATATGACAGCTAAAGAGAAACTTTGACTTTCTGGGAGAAAAAAGGATGGGAAGAAACTCATTCCTGATTAGGGGAAATAAATAAGCTTTTGGTGTAACATGGGTCAAGAGATAAGAAATTGTAGGTTTACAAACTTTTGTGAGGTGTTTGCCTTATGTGGCTAAGGGATTCTACTTGCCCCATCATATGGGACTGTGTGATAATGGGTATTTACTGTTTCCATGATAGGACACAGAATTCTCATGGTCCAAACAAGTTACAAAAGTAACGCCACTGCTCCCCCAACCCCGACTCCAAGAGAACCACTTTAACATTTTTTTTTTAGTGAAGCAATTGGGGTTAAGTGACTTGCCCAAGGTCACACAGCTAGGAAGTGTAATACTTTTTTAAATGCACAGAAGAAAAAAGTTCAGAAGGAGGACCAAGCAAACAGGAATGTTTTTAAAGTTACTTGAAGAATTTGTTGTGCCCTTTTTAAAGAAGAACAGGGAGTATAAGGTAGAGATTTGTAGTTTCATGTACAATACTATTTTTGTGCTTTGCTGTGTATATGGAAATGCTGAGGGGGTGGGGGTGGGGGGGTTGTGTTTAAGTTCAGAATATAGGAAAAATTTTTTAAAGCAAGCAAAAGTTTGCAGCCACCACATAAGTAATCTCACAGTAGAATAGTATCTACAAGAGTTGCTTTAATATTGTAGGCATCAAAAAGATTACCTGCATTAGTTCTGACTCACTCGTTGGAATATCGAAGCATACACCCTAGAAAGACAATGGTAAAACTTTTTTAAGGTTTGAAATATTTCAGAGGCGTTCTCTCCAGCAGTTTACATTTTTAGAAGGAAAAGGGTAAGTGGAACCCCATGCAAGTATAACAACTTAAAAACGGAAAACCTTATATTATTGTCAGATGAACCAAATGCCTGCCCCTCTTCCAAAGCTGTTGATGGGCTGGGATGCCAGACCACTGAAAACACCAGACCAACTGGAATTAACAGCAGCTCTTTCAAGTCTTCTAAGGAGTCTGGGGTTTTGTGAAACCACAAAAGTGACTTAACTTTCTTTGGAGAAGGGCTACTGTTGTGGCACCAGTATTTTATCAGAAAAAGGCTAGCACTCAGAGATCATTGTTTTTGTGCTATAAAAGTCTCAACAGTTTTCATTTGCTTCCAGTGCTCTGTAGAGCAGTGCTTACCATTTTCCCTTTGAGGAGGCACATCCGGACAATTCGGGACATGGTGTCGCTACTCAGCTTCCTGCTGAGCTCCTTCCTCGCAGTGCTGATGTCTTGTAACTCCTCTGGACTTTGCAGAGTCATAGTCACAAACCCCTTCAGGAGTAAAGATCACAGTCAACACAGAGTACAGATTTCAGAATAATTAAGGAAAGCAGAATAAGACATAATGAATTGCACAATAATGCAGATCTTGCAACCGCTCATAATCACAAGCATCTTCATTTTGGTAAATTAGATAGAAAATCCATTACACAACATAACTTTTGTTTTCTAATGTAAATAAAATATAGAAAGTTACTACAAGTATGAGCACCTTAAGGTCATTCTGTATCTGGCAGAATATCTCAAAAGTAGGACTCAGCATTTACAGAATAAATCAAACAAATTATCTAAATTGTTTATTCACTGCAGCATTTCCAGTAGTTTTTGAAATAGTTAGAAATTTTTAATACTTAATAAAACATTGACATATGCTTCTTTGTGTGGTCAAACAGAGTAATGCCACAGGATGTAGAAGATGTGCTTTCTAGGCCCAGCTTTTATTCTCTCTCTGCTACTTAGCAGAGCTGTTCCCTTAGGGCACACAAACTCCCAAAGGCACAGAGGAGATGGGGATATTAGTCCTTGTCAGCCTCACACTGTTGAGGGTCAAAGGAGATAATGCAGGTAAAACTGTTGTGAAAACTGTAAAGCGCAAAAAAGGAAGGTACTATTCAAGTGGGGACAGACTGGGAAAGAAGAGGTTTGTCACTGCAGAGACTTTTCATCTGAAACAGGACAGAAAACCAAAATGCCTCATGAACAAGGAAAACAAAATGAAAAGAGGAGGATCACAGTAGTAGAACTGGTGCGTTCTGCTTCTGAAATTTGTTGCACATCTAAAGATACAGGTTTTAAAATGTTCAATTCTTGTAAACTGAATGTTACTTGGATCTCAGGCTGCAGCCCCGAGCTAAAACCAACAACATGAAATTTAACAGAGAAACACAATTGTGCATTTGGGGTTCATAAAATCCACTGTAACACTTCAGGTCCTTCTGAGACATTATGGCTTCTAGGAGAAAGAAGAGGGTCTTAGGCTGCATTAACAGAAGTGCAGTGTTCTGTTCACTGAAAGTCACAATTATATTCTACATGGCTTGGTACTGTAGAAAAAGTCAGAAGAGCTTTGGATTCTGTCCCTCTGTTGTATGACCACTGGTAAAATGCTTTACTTTTTCTGAGCCTGTTTTCTCATCAATAAAATGGAGGTGCTAATTACATCTTTTTTGTTTCTTTTTTGTTTTGTAGGGCAATGAGGGTTAAGTGACTTGCCCAGGGTCACACAACTAGTAAGTGTCAAGTGTCTGAGGCCGGATTTGAACTCAGGTCCTCCTGAATCCAGGGCTGGTGATGCTTTATCCACTGTGCCACCTAGCTGCCCCTGATAATTACATCTACACTGAAGATCTGTTGTTAGAATCAAGAGAAATAAGATATCTAAATCACCTTGTAACCTTTAAGGCTCTATATCAAGGCTCAGCTGTTACTCATTCAGTGTGGTCAGACCACACTACTGCACAGTGCTCAATTTCAGGTACTGTATTTTAAGATAGACACTGATAAACTAGTGTTCCAAAAAAGGTAGCCAACCAATGAGTCTACAAGCATTTATTAAATACCTATTATAAGCTTGAGACTAGGGAATGCAAAGACAACTAGGGTAGGACAGTACCAGGCCTGGAGTCAGGAAGACTCATCTTCCTGAGTTCAAATCTGGCCTCAGACACTTACTAGCTGTGTGAGCCTGGGCAAGTCACTTCACCTTGTTTACCTCAGTTTCCTCATCTCTTAAATGGTCTGGAGAAAGAAATCACAAACCACCCCAGCATCTTTGCCAAGAAAACCCCAAATGGGTTCGTGGAGAGTCAGACACAACTGAAAAATGACCGAACAAACAGCACATGGGGAACAAAATGACACCAGCCCTGCCCAAGTGGGGCTTACATTCTAGCAGGGCAGCCCTAAGTACATAACGAAGTATACTCAGAATCCAAAGGAAGCTGGGAGGAGGAAAGGGGAGAGCCAGGACACACCTCATGCAGGAGCTGGTGAGTGATCACAGGGTTCTACAAGGAAGAAGGTGCTGAGCATGCATCTCTAGTCAGTACAAAGGCCCCAGTGCAGAAGAGTGTTAATGGGTGAAGCAGGCAGGAAAGCTTGGCTGGACAGCAGAATTCAGGATGGGGGAAACTTTTAACGAGGCTGGAAAGGAAGGTCAGAGCCTATTCTCTGGGCCACTGAGTGGAGGATGCACCAGAGAGGAAGATGAGGGACAAACATGAACATGGAAGTGGAGAGAAGAGGCTACAAGAAACCGTGAACAGAGAACAACGAGATCTGACGACAAGGGAACAGTGAGTGGGACCTTGGGGAGAGGAGAAAAAGACGTGGTTATCAACAGGGCTGGGGTGAAGGGGAAAACAACTGGAAGAGAATGCTGAATCTGAGGGGCTTCCCCTAGGGAGGACGGCAGCACCGGGACCGCTCAGGGGAGTTCCAGGGAAGCAGGCTTCACCTCCATAAAAGGAATATCTTCTGAATGACAGGCCTGTCTAGAGGTGAAGTCCGTGTCTCATGAAAGGAGGCTCTCCACTGTGGCACATTCTCAAGGACAGACTGGATGGCCATCTGTCAAGGTTGCTTGAAAGAATTTTTGCATTCAGGTCCTTCCCAAAGAGTCTATGATTTGGGACAGATGCATGACTCAACACTTCCTGAAGGAGGAAATTTCCTTAAGAGAGAATGTCTAACAGCACAAAGCATGTTTTGTTTACACAGGACACAGGAAGCAAGGCACATTAAGGGAGTTAAAATGATCATGGTACTAAGGCACATTTATCGAGGTTTCAGTTAGAATCGGCTGCCCTCCATTATCACTGCCCCAAGGATTTGTACCTTATCAGAGTTGATCAAGGATCGAGGTTCGAAAGAGGAGGCACCTGAGATGTGCGCTAATGCTGCTGCCAATGCATCCACTGCCCCCTTCTCCTCTATCAGTCTCTGAGCTGATGGCCGGAAAAATTCAACAGCAACAAAAGAAACTGAAGCCAGGGACCTACAATTTTATTTAATATAACATTTTCTTGGTTATAAAACAGAATTTTAATCTCCAGGTAAGGCTGTAGAATTTTTAACCAGAATACAAATCTATTAAATTATCCCTTCATATTTAATGCTCTATCCATTAATTATTAAATTTTCAGGAATGATTTGAAGACATCTGCAGAAGTCTAGTGAGATTTTGAACACATTTAACTTTAAGTTTCTTCTAGATTATAATATAACAAAAGTCATATCATTATTTTTTTTTTTTTGCATCACCGGGATCTCCCCAGATATTCCCCCAGCCATCTCATATGACAAATTTTGTAAAAGAAAAAACAAAAAAGGAGAGAAATCAGAAAAACTAATAAATGGCATTAAAAAGTCTGAAAACATATGCAATGTACCACATCCATGGACCCGCTATCTCTTCAAAGGAGTAGGGTGGAGATGTCTTCTTTGGGGCAATGCTTGCTTGTAATTTTGCAAGTCATTTTTAATTTCTTTGGTGTGTAGGTCTCTCCATTTACACTGCTGTAGTCATTGTGTCTATTTTCTTGGCTCTGCTAAATTCCTTCTGCATCAGTTCACAAAGATCTTCCAGCGCTTTTCCCTATTCATCATGTTTCTTACAGCGCAATAAAATTCCATGATGGTAATGGGTCTAAAGGTTATGATTTCTTGCTGCCCAATTCCAAATTAATTTCATTATTCTTCATCTCTCTCTGTGTTGTAATTTTTTTTCTCATGGACCACAATTTGAAAACTTTCCTAATCAATGGGCATCTACTTTGTTTTCAATCCTTGGGTATCACAAAAAGTGCTGCTATAAATATTTCGGTGTATATGGGGACTTATTTATTGATTGTCTCCTTGGGGTATAACCCTAGTACTGGAATCTCTGGATCAAAGAGGAAAGACATTTTAATCATAATTATTTGCTTAATTTCAAAGTGCCTTCCAAAACAATTTCAATGATTCACAGTTCCACCAAAAATGCATTGGTGTACCTATGATCTCAACAGCACCTCCAACATCTTTTTGCCATCCTTGCCAATTTGCAAGGTACGAGGGGAAAGTTCAGGGTTGTTGTCCTTTGCGTTTGTCTTATTATTAGTGGTCTGGAGCGTTCTTTGATCTGCTTGTTAGTAAATAGCAATTCTTTTGAAAACAGTTTGTTCATATCCTTTGATTTCTTACTGATGGAGATGAATGGCTTTTGGTCATATGATGATTATATATCTTAAATACCAAACCCTTATCTGGGAAATTTGATGCAAAGATTTTTTAAAATCATTTAACTGCTTTATCTTATATGTATTCATTTTGATTGTGTATCTTTTTAGAGATAACTTTGCAGTTATCTATTTTATTTTTTACTTGCCTCAATCCCCAGTTTAAAAATATTATCTCCAACCCATAGCCGTGAAAGATAAGCTTTTAAAAAATTTTTATGGTGTAATCTTTAACGTCACAAATTTATTTTAAATTTATCTTGGAATAAGACATAAGATAATATCTGTTTTATTTCCACCAGACTGCCTTCCAGTTTTTCCTCAAGGTTTTTTTTCAATCAAGTAAGCAGTTATTTCTAGATCTTGTTTCTTCAAATGAATTTTATTACTATTTTATTGAGTTCTATAAAGTAACACTTTGATAGTTTGATTGGTATAGCATTAAAACTGCAAACTGTCTTTGACAGGATTGTCTTTTTTATCAAACAGGAATTGCCATACGCACTGAATATTCTTCCAAACTTCTAAACTTCTGTATATTTGCATTCCCAATAAGTTCTCTCTTTTTTTTGGTGAAATGTGTCGCTATTCCAAGTTTTTCTATTTTATAAATTATTTCTACTTTGCAGGCCCATGAATTCTGCTTGCATGATTCTTTTTCTCTCTCCAAACATTTGGGAATATCTTGTTGTGGTTCTGTGCTCTCTTGGAAATCCACAGGGTCCTATGCTGATTTTCCTTTGACTTGAAACATTTTTACAGAGGTTTTTGGACTTGTTTAGATGTCCTGATGACCATCTTCCATTCTGTTATTAATATTGTCCCTGTTGGTTTATCTGTGTATGATCAAGGTTTTAAACTGAGTTTATTTCCTCCTGAGATCTTTGTCAATTTCAGTCTTTTTCCCTTATATTTTCCTACTTTTCACTTTCTGACTCCTTCCTCTTTGATGGCAGTTCCCTTGAGGACTAGATCTCAGAGCTTTCTCAGCTTCCTTCCACACTAGGGAATTCACCTTTAACCATACTCAGTCTCTTTCAGACATGACTTCTCAAGACACTAAAATGGCCTCTGCTGGGAGCCAGGTCCATTTTCTTCAAGCCTGACAGAGCCTTTCCCCCAGGTTGGTGTCCTGCCCTACTTCCCTCTGTTCCTTAATTCTCTGGCTGAGCATTGCTACACAACAGTCAGGGAGAGCATGATTCCATTTTCCTGTACTTCTATCTCTTCCTCACAAGTAAGGATATGCAGAGCTGAGGTTTGCTGCTTGTTGCCACAGGATGATGGGGTGAGCAGAGTAAAGCTTGTGCCAGCAAAGATGACAGCAGCATCAAGGAAAATGCTGAATAGATCCTCGAACAGAAATCTAGGTGACCCATTATGCAGCTCTGATGAACACCGGGACTGGTGGAGAAGGTGCTGAGTAAGCATATTAGGGGTCACCAAGCTGTTGCCTCATCAGGGGTCTTGGCCTGTCTTAATTTGTGCAGACAATTACAAATGCCTTATCTTTTATTTTTGGAGAGATTCAAGAATTCATAAGGATTGGAGAAACCATCTAGTCCTCCGTCTTCTTCGGTCACATGACCAAGATAACACAATATGAGTCACTCTTGACTAGTATCAATCTGATTTAAATATGGATTGGTATTCTATCCATGACCACTAATACACTTATTGTTTTCTACAGATAGTGCCATAAACTTTACTGCTGGTTTATGAAAGGGAATTATGAGTTGATTTTTTTTAGTTGTTCTGGCTAAGGAGGAATGAAGATGATGACAAAGTAGAAGTTCATGCTTATATATATGTGTGTGTGTACATATAATATGTATATATGTATATGCATATGTATATAATATATATACAAATAAAATTTTCACTGTCCAAATTGGGAAACAAATATTTTGATGTAGCTAACCATACTGGCAATAAGTGGCCATCTGCTTTTTGAAAATTAGAAATCTGTTAAATGAAGCACTATAGTTGGTGCTTAATAAACATATAATGAATTGAAGCTGTGCACCAAGGACAAGAGAAATAATATTACTCAAAATCAAAAAATCCATACCTGATGGCATCCATACTCCGAGATTTAACTAAATCCATTGTGGTTGGAACACCTACACGTTTAAAAGTAATTCCCTGAAAATGAAAGAATCATATTAAAAAAAAAGGAAGTCTCTGGAAATAATTACTATGTTTATTAGTCATTTCTTTAAGAACCTTTATTTTACCATGATTCAACAGGTGGTCCATAGATTCCCTTACAGTAAACATCTTAGACAAGCACCCTACAGATAAACAATATGCATCTGGAACAGAATGGCAGAATGGGCTGGATTACATTTTCGAAACCACATACTGCTTTCAATGAGCCTAAGCAGCACACTGAGGCAAAAACTTTTTTTAACATCAATATTCTCCTCCCTGAGAATCATGGAAAATTGAGATCTCAGAAGAATCAAAACTGTAGAACTGACCCAAAGAGCAATGGAAACACACAGATGGCTATATGTATGTTGTACCACATCATTACCAATGATTTGTACACAGTCAATAGTATGAAAGTGGTGATGCATGAAAGGTATGACCAGAAAAGCAGGGGTACTAATATGTAGCAAGAGTGAAGGATAAAAAGATGGAATGGCCAAAGTACTTTTCTGGTACCCTTAAATTAAAAGAACCAGAGCAAGGTCTATCTTCCATGACGGATTCAAGAGAAGTACCAAAAAGTAGTGCAGAGAAAATGTTGTTGTGGGTAGTGCACAACTGGGACAGCAAGGGAGGACAACCTTTTAGCTCTCCAAATAAGCCTTCAAAGGAATCTTCGCTCCCAAGACTGATTTCCAGCTGACCTTGCTGGCATAAGGGACCTAACACTAAAATTAAAATGAAACGTTCCTCTGAGTCATTCCTATTTTTCTAAGCTATCAAAGCTTTTTAAAATCCAGGAGGGAAAGGAGAATGAGACTCTCTCCACAATAAAAGCTTCATCACATCCAAGTCTCAAACAAGATTTTAATTTCCGTACATTTCATTTCCAAGAACAAAAACGGAGGATCAGCAGCAGATCCTTGTCTATGACTTAATAGAGGGAACTTTCTCCCCTCGGCAGCAGAGACAGCAGGCTACAGCTCTACTCACCGCTTTTCCTTCCACGTATTTCAGCTGGCCTCTTTCATTTGGCTGATAAAAACAGATGCAAATCCCTGTTCGTCCAGCTCTCCCTGTGCGTCCAGAACGATGGATGTAGGATTCAACATCCTGAATAAGAGATAACCCTCTTGAAACTTCTGGCATGGTGCACAACAAATAACTGCATTCAGGAAGACTATTAATAATAGCTATGTTACAAAATCTTTTGATCATTTCTTTGGAAGCCATTTACTACAAGGGAAAAGTCAAACCTTCCCTCCCTACTAATGTCTTCCATGGTCTATTTCATCCTTCCATTAGATAGTTTTGTTGCTCCCCATTTTGGATACATAAAACCATGCACCAGGAGGCTTCATGGAGAGACTGGGAGTCAAGAAGCTCTGACTTCAAATCCTGCCTCACACATTTCTTTAAGCTGTGTGACTCTGAGCAAGTCATTTAATATCTCTGAGCCTCAGTATCCTCATTCACAAAATAGGGAAAATAAAGTATTAATCTTACAGGGCTGTTGTGAAAAGTTAATCTTTGAGAATATTTGAGGCTAAGGAGCAATAGAAAATATCTTAGGTGTTTCTATCCCAAAGAACAATGAACATACCCAGAATATCGAACAATGACATTTATTTGGGGCAGCTAGGTGGCACGGTGGATAGAACACCAGCCCTGGATTCAGGAGGACCTGAGTTCAAATTCGGACTCAGACACTTAACATTTACTAATGTGACCCTGGACAAGTCACTTAACCCCAATTGTCTCACCAAAAAAAATAAATAAAACAAACAAACAATGACATTTATTTAAACTGCTCTCAAAAATGAAAATGACAGGGCCTTCTGATTACAACCATATCCCCATCTCCTACCTGTGGAGGCGAACTTTGAATCACAAGATCAACCTCAGGAATATCCAAACCACGAGCAGCCACATTAGTTGCCACCAAAACTTTGAAACTGCCTTCCCGGAAGCCTTTCAATGTAATTTCTCTTTGTGACTGTGCAATATCACCATGCAAACACTGTGCATTCTATTTATAAAGAGGGAGAAAAAAAAAATTAAGAGCACTGATAGTGCTATCAGAATTCACTAATAGAACCAGGACAACACTGTGATGTTTTATCAGCACTATTTTATCAACACAGCCCAGTAAAGTCCTCCTCTGGTGGGCTCAGAGATGATCCAGCATTTCTGAAGACTCTGCCCAAGGGGCACAAGTCGTGGCAGATTCATCAGCTGTTTCAAGATCCTCCAACCTGGCACAATTCCAGAGTGGGTCCCCACCCCAAGTCTGGCTATCAGGTAATGAATTGTTCTGGCCTTGGCTCCTTATGGATGACCCTCCAAGATCCGGAGGCATTGTCCTGCTCTACATCAGGGGTCTCTAATACTTCAAAAGACCCCTAGGTCTTCTGGAGAAGATCTGGGGGGTCAGGGTCTTTTGAAGCATTAGAGAACATAGCGAAAAGAGTTCCTTAGAAAAGGAAAGCCACAATTTCAACCAGTCTTAGGAAAAAGCAGCCCCCAAATCATCAATATTAACAACTCTCACTGTGTACCACATGGCTGTCTCTTTCTGGTTCATTTAAAAGAGAAGACATGCCAGAGCTTTCACTGTAGTCACCACTAATTATGACCACACACTCCAGCTGATGACACTGGCAGCCTCCATGTAGACTGTGTCACAGAATTTTATTTGCAGTTCAGTTCTTTAGAAATTTGTGGGGTTTTCCCTACAGAAGTAATACTGCAAAAGTAGGAGTTACATCCCGAGGTCAGCTCACCAAAGGCTAAGGAGCCCACCACACGTTAAGGCATTTCTCTCTGGCCGGCCACTTGACACCCAGAAGGGAATAAACCACCCCCACTCTCTTAGTGTCAAAAGGCAACACCTACCACCAGAGCTGCCTTCTACTGGCAGACTCATAAATTCCTAGGCCAGGTATGTGAAGGGGTTTATGTTGCATTTGAATGTGAACCAAGAAGCCAAAGGATATTTCAGAAAGGAGCTTTAGGGACCTTGTATTAAAAGAGGATGTTCCCTTTCAATTAGCTGCCCCAAAATCCCTTATTTGGCTTACAGAGATGGTCTACCTTTTACCCATAGGCTTCCAAATGGCTAAAAGTCCAAATCTGTGACTAGTATAAAGAATCTTTAAATATTAATGATTAAAAACAAAAATTATGGCTTTTGGGGCAGTACTCCTAGTATCATTTGACCAGCTAATTATCTATTAACCAATTAGTGAGTGCATGAATTTAAATTCTTAGGAAATTATTTTAAGAACTGTTTACTTTCAAGGCTCATCAAGATAAGCAAATGCCAGAGTCACAATTAATACAAGTCTACTAAGTGGGCACCTAATCTATCCTGAAAGCAGGAGCTCAAATTCTGTATGGAGCCAGACACACTTTAAATCAAGGCATTTTGCAAAACTCCTTCTTCCAACAATCCCAATCTCTGCCCCAAGCACACAGGCTCATTTCCCTACAAACAGAGAGCCCTGTGTTCATGGCAAAAATCAAATGCTTTAAAAGTACCTAGAGCCTACCTGCCGAACTCTGTCCCACTTAAATGAAGGCTGGCTACGAGCCTGTAAGCACCAAGATGCTATTTATTATACCTATGGGACTCACAAGTCATTTCTAAGCAGGCACCAGCATGGCAATAACGGAGTCGAATAAAAAAAAAAAACTGTGTTTCAGAATGGTTACTATTCCAGGTGGCATAGAATAATTCAAGTGGTCTAAGTAGATCTGCCCTAAAGATTCAATTCAGCAAGCATTTATTCATTGCCTCCTCTATAAGAGACATGTTGTTTACTCATTCTTCCAGCCTGACTTCTTAAATTGGGAATCTGTTAAATCTGGCCCTGCCTACTTCTAGAGAGAACATTAGGGGTTTGTATGACCCAAACCTCTATTATCTAGAGTCCTGTGGCTATATTCTCTGCAAGGGTCTTAGGGGTAGCTCATACTTTCAGATACCCCAGGCAGTCTGATCTAGGGCACAGTCTGATCAACTGCCTTTCTTCTCAGTTTTGCCAATTCTGGACCTCATCTTGGGTCTGAGCAATGCGACTGCAAACTTGTCCGTCAGGTAGCTGGACAGCTCTGCAGGTCCCCCACCACGCTAACTCCCTGTCTTGGTCACTCACCCGTGGCCTGAATCAATGATCCCTAGGCAAGAATTCTGCTAGATCCTGGGGACAAAAAGACCTTAACGATCCTCTACAATACCTTTCCTTCTGCCCTTTGTAGGTGGTAACACTCCAGAAATTCCTCAAGATCATTTAATTGGTCTCCAGTGGAGAACAATCACTACTTGTGACAATGAGTACTTGCCATTTAACATGGAAACACAGGTAACTCTTAAGAGTGTCCCTTTGCACAGTCTATTTAAAAACCACAGCTG
This sequence comes from Dromiciops gliroides, assembly GCF_019393635.1. Classification (NCBI taxonomy): domain Eukaryota; kingdom Metazoa; phylum Chordata; class Mammalia; order Microbiotheria; family Microbiotheriidae; genus Dromiciops; species Dromiciops gliroides. The sequence continues at coordinate 31,651,666 of NC_057862.1, read as the reverse complement.
CTTTGTGGAAAACAGTTAAAATGACAACTGGAAGTGTAAGTTTGTTGGATCTTTTATAAATCAAGGTGAAAATCCTCCTTATACTCAGAAACTCTCAGATCTTGTTCCATCTGATCCCTGCCTCTGATGTATTTAAAAAATCAAATTGCTTCACAGTGGCCTGGAGTCAAAAGCAGTAATAATGGAGCAAATGACCTGACCTGAGAGATTGTTCTTTTTCTGACACCAAGTTCTTTGACCTTAACTGAATTCTGAATGTCAATCCAACATGTCCCACAAACCAACAAGCTCCTAGTAATTTTCTATCCCCATAGCCTCCAAGTCCCAGGCTGCTACAGAAAGTAACTACCTGTTTTATGTGAGGATTCAAGGCCATCTCAGTCACATTTTTCTTCGTCTCACAGAAGATGATGGCTCTCCCATCATTTCCACTGTAGACTTGAATGACGTCACCGATCACTGCTGCCCTCTGAGACCAGTGGCACTGGATGGCCAAATGCTTTGAGAGAAAATTTCAAAAACGTGATCTACAAAATCACTGATAGTCCCCTGTCAGCTCTACTTTCCAAATGATCAATAACTTCCCAAAGCTACAATGATTACCCTTGATTTTCTGCCTCAGACCAAGTACATCTTGAGCTCTGTTGACTCAAAAAATAAAGAGGCTTGGGGGCAACTAGGTGGTGCAGTGAATAAAGCACGGGCCCTGGATTCAGGAGGACCTGAGTTCAAATCCAACCTCAGACATTTGACACTTACTAGCTGTGTGACCCTGGGTAGGTCACTTAACCCTCATTGCTCCACAAAAAAAGAGGCTCAGTCTGCATGTGTGCAGGGAATTCATTTTATGCCCCCAAATACTTCTAACCTAAACACTAATAGCCACCATTATCAATAAGAGCATCTACCTTACAAGATCATTATAAAATGTACTTTGCAAACCTTAGGTTAGCTATAAATGCACATTTCAAAAATGAGAATTTGTTCCAATTCAATTGATACAGTAGGGAATGTTTTGAACATAATTAGAATTGTTTGCTTCCTCAAGATTTCTTCTCAAGAGAAGCACTGACTTGGGGACAGCTAAGTGGCACAGTGGATGAAGCACCAGCTCTAGATTCAGGAGAACCTGAGTTCAAATCTGACCTCAGATACTTGACACTAGCTGTGTGACCCTGGGTAGGTCACTTAACCCTCATTGCTCTGCCAAAAAAAGAGAGAGAGAGAGAGAAAGAGAGAGACAGACAGACAGACAGACAAAACATTGACAATGGAGAAAAATCCACCATTTCAAAATAACTCACAAGCTGCAATCCTTCCATGCCTACTTTCACACACAAATTTTAGGTGTTGTCAAGGTAAATCCCAAAATTTATTTTCTATCTTCAGGTGCAGTATGAACTGTGTGCAGAGACAGGCTCCTCCTCCCCCACACACCCACCTCGATGGAGGTCTGCTGCGATCAGGGTTTTGACCTAACTTGTTTGAGCTATAGAAAGGGAAGGGTGGGGAGGGAGCCATGGTTGCTGACATTATCTGTAGTATTTAGTTTTTAACCATTTAACATGTTTAAATTTTGATGTGTTAGTGATGAGTTTTTTGAGGGTTGTGTCCCTATCCCATATCCCCTATAAGTCCTATGTTTTTATTGCAGATTTTGCCCAGCTTGAACATTTTGGGGAACATAAGTCTCATTATTGCAGAATAGACTTTATTATTGTTGTTGTTGTTGTTGTTTGTTTGCAGGGCAATGAGGTTTAAGTGACTTGCCCAGGGTCATACAGCTAGTGTCAAGTGTCTGAGGCTGGATTTGAACTCAGGTCCTCCTGAATCCAGGGCTGGTGCTTTATCCACTGTGCCACCCAGCTGCCCCAACTTTATTATTTTTAAACAAAATGACTTACTTCCACAGTGGTTGCAGTCTTTTGAGTCATTTTCCCCACAAGATCAACCTCTTCATATCTGGTTTTCATGTATTTTTGGGCAACTTTATATACCCACTGCGGGCAAGTTGCAGAAAACAGGAGGGTCTGAGGATTGTCTTCGGAACCTTAAACAAACAAACGTGATTCAGTACCCTAGAATATCACTGTAAGACTCTTCAAAGCTCTCCAGCCAAATCCCCCAAAACAAGATGAATATAGCTTCTAAGCACATTTATGCATGCATACACCGCCCCCCCCAAATTCAAGAGCTTCATTTTTTTTTCAAATCCACACTCGTATTATTTTGGAATACCTGTTTTGTAAGATCCATGGATGATGTCCTCCACTTGGTCAGCAAAGCCCATGTCTAACATCTGGTCCACTTCATCAAGCACAACGTGACGTAGCTTAGAGAGATCCAAACGGCCACTCTGCAGGTGGTCTTTGATACGACCAGGGGTCCCAACTAAGATGTCAATACCCCTTCTAATGTGATTAACTAAGGAAGAAGAAAAAGCCAATAATATTTGTAAATAAAAAGGTCTAGGAATTTCTACTGTTTCTTTTGGCACACCAATAATTGTGTGTTTAACAATCACCATGAACATTTACTCACTTTGGCCTTGATATGGTGTTCCTCCATAAAAACATGCCACACTAAGTTTCCGAGTTATATCTTGGAAGTCTTTGGCTACTTGGTTTGCCAGTTCCCTTGTTGGAGCTAGAACAAGTACCTGGGTAAACAGAGAGAGAATGAGAGAGAGAGATAGATATGTATTTCCAAGACCTGAATTCACATAGAGACACATATTTAAAAGCTGGCATCGAATACAGTATCACACAGCTCTAAAAGCTAAAAAGAACCACAAGTCTCCTTTAAAGCAGTTCTGGGGGGGAAAAAGGACTTACTTCTACTATCTGTTAAATATTCTAATTCACATGAAAAACTGAAGTCTTCAAAAAAAAATTAGTCCCTATAAACCAAGTGTGGATTCTGAAGAAAAGGTGTTATTGAATTTAAGTGTAAGCACTTTTAAAATAAACCTGTCAGCTTCATGTGATATGAAGTTATCAAAAAGATCTCAAGACCCAAAGAGAGAACTAACATCCTGTTTCAAAAAGTTTTACTTTGCAACTATCAAAAGGTAAGAGGATTCTTTCTGAAGTGTCTGCTTCGAGACTCAGAAGGCTCATTGGACTTTTTAACTTTCAGATACTGACGCTTACATAACAACCTCTTTTCCTTCATCATAGTATTTAAAGCCATTCATGCCTATAATTGTAATGGTTACCTTTGGAGATCGATTTTTTTTCATTTCTTCCTGATCTCTTTGGAGTTTCTCAATCAAAGGGATAGCAAAGGAAAATGTCTTCCCTGTTCCTGTTCGTGCCTGAGCAATTAAATCTTTCCCTTCGTATACAGGACTAAATGTCTTCACTTGGATGGGAAACAAATAAGTGACCCCTCGAGCTGTAAAATGAAATTTTGTTAGAACGGTTCTGCAGCATCAGCTCTGGTACTTGCATGACCAACACAGATTCCTTTGGGCTTCTGCAGAGATGCTGTCCAAAGGGCAGTCACACTCTTACTTGTTCTCCAAAGATGCAGGGGCTTAACCGCCTATAATGTAGATCTGCTTATACCACACACAGGACGGAGGGGATTGGAAAGCAGGTTACCCTTCCCACAACTCATCAAGAACTCCATCAGTGCAAAGGGAATTCCTCACAAAGTTGCTGCTAGTAAGTTCATGAAAGTTCAATGAAATAAATTTAGGGAAGCTAACAATGGGTTAAGTTGTACATATTTTAAAAGGGGCTGGAGGACTGGAAGCCCAAGAAACTGTTTCTAGTGCTGCCACACTACCTGCAGGGCCTTGGAAAAGTCTGGGTCACTTTGAGCCTGAGTTCTCACTGTGTAAAATGGGAGGGTTGGACTAGACGACAATGCCAAATAAATCAATGGCCCAACATAATGAATCAGCATACAATGGTTTGCCAATGGATTGCTAACTTTAACTTCAACCCAGGCTTAAAAATAGCAGCTTAAAGAGCTGCTAAAACTAATATAATCCCAGGTTTAAAAAAAAAAACACCACAAACCTACAAACCCCCAAGTAAAATTAAGCAATTCCCAAAATACAGGTTACAAATATTCAAGCAAGGGGCAGCTAGGTGGCGCAGTGGATAAAGCACTGGCCCTGGATTCAGGAGGACCTGAGTTCAAATCTGGCCTCAAACACTTGACACTTACTAGTTGTGTGACCCTGGGCAAGTCACTTAACCCCCACTGCCCTGCAAAAACAAAATAAAAACAAATATTCAAGCAAGTTAAAATTTAAAAAAAAATTTTTTTTAGTCTCAATGCCAATTTCGCTGATATAGGAAACTTCCATGCAGAGAATTCTTCCATCTATGCAAATCAAAGACCATCTTAAACTTATTCAATCATTACTTGGGCCACTGTGCAGGCAAGTGATTTGCCCAGGCTCATGCAACAAAGCTAGTATGTATTAGTCAGGACTTGAACCCAGGTCTACCTAACTCCTTAGCCAGCTCTCTACTGTTTAGGCCACACTGCCTCTCCTACCACCACTACCAATAATGAGCATAATAATAAATCACATTTATAAATAATAATTAGTATATTACTAATTCACAATGTTGAAAATAACTTTTGAGAGACAAGACTCCTTAAGATGATAGATAACAGAAGAACAAGGACAGCACAGAAACAAACATAATAAAAGATCAGTTTCACACTGTCTTTTTGGGGGTGGGGGGGGCACTGAGGGTTAAGTGACTTGCCCAGGGTCACATAGCTAATTAAGTGCCAAGTATCTGAGGCCGGATTTGAACTCAGGTCCTCCTGAATCCAGGGCTAGTGCTCACTGTGCCACCTAGCTGTCCCTGTTTCATACTGTCTTATACTTTTCTTTTGACCAGAAAAGGCACAAGAGTAGTTCTGCTTCACTACACATTGAATTAAACTTCATATTACCTTTGAGAAGTTTTATAGTTTCTTCAGAGATAGGGAATCGGGAGAAGGAGCCTTCTTTCTGCTCAGGTGTTAGGTCCTATCAAAATTAAATTCAAGTTCAAACATAGCTCATACTTCATCCTAAAATCTATATTCAGGTAAATGTTTCCCAAGACCCCTAAGTTACTATTCACCTACTATCATTTAATTTTATAAAATGCAAAAACTTATAAAACAGATAAACTGTCTAACTTAAAAAATCAATAAATTTAAAGGACATTACAATGACCATATTTTAAATAGTAAAGTAGTCTAGTTTATTTAGAGTAATATCTATATATGCTACTCAAGAATAAATTCACTTAATAAACTAAGGTATTTCAATACATGTTTTACTTATGTCTTATGTATATATGTCGATTTGATTTAACAATAATGCTACTTATTAAAACAGGACACACTGAGATAAAATACAGACCAGACCAGATCAGCCATGGGAACTAAGTCAGACCTAGAAACCTAGTTCTGAAAGAAATCGCACAGTGGACAAAAACATTTTAACAACTATAACCCATAGCTTCATTAATTCTTCAGGCCACTGATATTTACTGACATTTTAAGTTTCATCTCCATTTTGGATGCATAAAAAAAGATAAAAGGGAATGTTCAGACTAATCAAAGATCTTGTAGTTTGAATTTTTGAGGCTGGCTAGCTATAAGACTGTGACATTCTAAGAAAGCATCTAAGAATTCAGCATACTTGTCAATGCATAATATAAAGCAAAGTCTGTCTACAGAGCAGACATCTGAGCACGATTATCCATAAGTTCTAATCAGCCTCATTCTCTAAGTTATCCTGTATTGGCCTGAATATAGGTCATATTTTCCCCAAATAATGTGGCTTTGTATAAAACCCAAATCCTTATAACTTGTTTAATTTTCCTGCATGTGCTACTTCACTGTCCAAAGCCATCTCATTTTAAGGGTGAAGTCTACATTCAGGGGCAGCACATATATGCACATCTTTAGCTCAACGTAAGAGAAATCAAGATGCACAGTGTGAATGCTCCTGCACTGGTAGCCATGTGATGTTATAAGGCCTTGGTAAAGGGCTCTAGTATACATTATGGGGTCCATGCATGAGAGTCACACAGTATAAGACAGCACAAACTACACCACAACAGGGACTACCCACAATGATGATATCCAGGATCCACTGATGTATCTACCAAATATAAAACAAAATGTCCATACCTCCTCTAGCTTACTGTGTTTTGTTGTGTGGCTGGAGTTGCTAAGAGACGATCTGCTCTTCGAAGTCTTTCCATTTTCTTCAGTATTTGAGAGGTCTTTCTTTTTTGTCTTGTCAGGTTTGGATGAACCTGAAAATTCACGTGGAAATCTATCTAGCCCTTCTTTTGTATCTCCATTTAGCTTTTCTTTTCTTTTCGATTTTTTGGATTTGGGGGGACTGAGTTCATCTAAATCATCATTATCTGGAGTTTCCAATTTCTTTTTAAAGTCATCTCGCTGGTTCAACTTCCTTTTATCACTCTGTTGATGAAATAAATAACAGTAATAAAGACAGGGACTTTGATAGATGGGAGTCCTGAAAGCAATCCATTCCAAGCATGAATAATGGCATCAGTAAAGTCATGTAAGAAAAAGGAGAGGAAAAATGTGAGAAAAATTACAGAGGCATCTTATGGGATATGAGAGGTGAGAATACAAGATGATTCCAGGGTTATGAACCCGAGTCACTAGGAGATGGTATTGCCATCAATAAAGTTAGGGAGAGGGGGAAAAAGAGAGAGACAAAGGAAGGGAGAGACAGACAGAAATTAGGAGCTCAATAGTTTGGACATTCTGAGTATGAGGTGTTGGCAGGACAGCAGGGCATCAAGGTGGAAATATCCAGCAGACAGTATAGATCAAAGGACGGGACAAGGATCCTGGGAAGGAGTTCTAGTGGATGACAGATAATCTGGGAAGCACATGTATAGTGGTGTTGATCAGGGACACGAAGCAGAGAAAATTAGAGATTATCCGAAGAGAAGATGGCCAAGGATGACACCTTGGGTTCATCCACATCGAAAGGAAGTGGAGCTGCATCTTAGCTGGGGGCTCTCCAAACCAGTACTTGCTATGCCCTCTACCAGCAGCCACCCCCACCTTCCCCTGCCATACACACCCCTTGTGGAGATCACAATCAGCTCCTTCTCAAGAAAAAATTTTCAACCCTGATTTAGAATGGGGGAAAGGGAAGAAGCAAATAAAATTAAAGCAAGTGCTTCCCTGATCCAAGGAAAAACTTGTTATATCTTAATGGAGTGCTACTCTCTCTAGTGATCTTAGCCTAAGTTTTAGGTATTCTTTTTTTTTTTTGGTAGGGCAATGGAGGTTAAGTGACTTGCCCAGGGTCACACAGCTAGTAAGTGCCAAGTGTCTGAGGCTGGATTTGAACTCAGGTACTCCTGAATCCAGGGCCTGTGCTTTATCCACTGCACCATCTAGCTGCCCACTTAGCCTAAGTTTTAAATAATTAACTTTTAAAATCTTGTACTGTTTTCGAGATTATGTCTTTAGAACTCAATAGCTATTTTACAGTCCCATTTCATAAAGTCAAAAATCCTGTGTGGTCTGTAATTTTAGCCTAAAAAACAATTTCAAGACCTGTCCTTTTTTTTCCAGACTCTCCTGGTCAAATGTTTAGATTTTGGAGAATAAATGGGCCAGCTGAGATTAGGTTTAGTCACACTAGTGGGAAGGGAAGAAGAAAAGACGAAAGGACTTTATGGAGACAAGCTTGGATTGCTTTTAAAGGAGCTTATGTGTGCGATGACCCAGATCCCTTGCGTCAGAGCTCTAATTCCTGCCCCTATACCATAGAGTGAAGAACTGAGCTCTCTTTAGCATTTGACACAGCTAGACAATCACGTCTTTTTTTTTCTTTTTTTAGTGAGGCAATTGGGGTTAAGTGACTTGCCCAGGGTCACACAGCTAGTAAGTGTTAAGTGTCTGAAGTCGGATTTGAACTCAGGTCCTCCTGACTCCAGGGCCTGTGCTCTATCCACTGCGCCACCTAGCTGCCCCGACAATCACTTCTTGAAGTTCTTTTCCTCCCTTCTATTACATTGTAATTCCCTGGTTGAGTTCCTACTGTTGCTTTGATAGTCATGATTCCTTCCCCCATCTTTAGGGGATGTTTCCCAAAGCTCTGTCCTCAACACAATTCTGCTCTTTCCATCAATTTATGTCAACTATCATCTCTATGAACTGCAATGGTTCCTAAATAACTATAAATAACTGATATTTACATAAGGCTTTAAAGCTTGCAAAGCACTTTACACACATTATCTCATTTGAGCCTAAGGACAATCCTGAGTATAAAGTGTTCTGCAAACTTTAAAGCATTACATAAACATCATATATTAATTATTATGGAAACTATAAGGTTTCCCTAATGTTCACTTATCCAATCTAACTCTCTGGGGGCTTTTCAAAGCTCTCCAATTTGGCCCAATGTAGTTCCCAAAGTATATGCTCCCCTTCTTGTCCTCCACACAGACCAACTACTAACCTACCTGACCATTCCTTCTCAAGTCTCATTTGCTGGATCTTTATTCACGCTATTCCCATTAAGTGGGGATGTCCCCCGAATTCTATTTTCTCTATACTGTTACTTGGTGATCCCATTAGCCCTATGGGTTCAATTATCTCCATGCAGATGATTTCCAGATTTATACAGCCCTAGTCTCTTCTCTCCTGAGCTATAGTCCTAAACATTTAAAAACGGCTATAAATCTTCCCTGCTTTTGAACTTTGCTATTACTGTCAAGGACACCCCCATCCAGGCTCATAACCTCAGTGTCATCCTCAACTTCTCTCACTTAGCATCAATTCTCATTCTCTATATGTCCCCTTCTCTCCATCCTAACAGCCACTGCAGAAGAGGCTCTCATCACCTCTTGTATGAACTATTTCAATAGCCTTCTTGTTGGTCTCCCTACCCCAGTATCATCTGTTCTCCAATCAGCTGCCAACATGATTTTACTAAAGCAAGTCTATTCATAGCACCCTTCTTCCTACTCAATAAATACCAGTGGTTCCCCATTACCTCCAGGATCAAATATAAACTGCTTGGTTTGGCATTAAAGCTCTTCCCAATCTGGTCCCTTTCTATCCTTCCAATCTTCCTACATTCTGCTTCCCTTAACTCGTACTACAACTCTGATACACTGTTCTACTAGACATTCCAGAACATTCCCTCACCATCTGCCTTCCTTTAAGACTCAACTCAAGCACCACCTCCTTCAGGAGGCCTTTTTTTGAACCCCCACCCTCCCCCCAGGGCCATCCCTCCTAAAGGCATCTTCCATCTCTTGGGTATTTATATTCTGTTAATTACTTAACTTTCATTGCCACTTATTAGAATAGAATGTAAGTTTCTTGGGGCAGCTAGGTAGCTCAGTGGATAAAGCACTGGCCCTGGATTCAGGAGGACCTGAGTTCAAATCCGACCTCAGACACTTGACACTTACTAGCTGTGTGACCCTGGGCAAGTCACTTAACCTCAACTGCCTCACCAAAAAAAAAAAAAAAGAATAGAATGTAGTTTCTTGAGGACAGAAACTATGCTTTTCCCCTGTATCCTCCCCTGCTTAGCACAATGCTTGGCACTCAGGAAGCACTAAAAAATGCACCTTGATGGAAAATGATCAAGCTTATTTTGAGAGGGTAATTTCTATGTGGCCAAGAAGAGGAGGAAGAAGTCCCTCATCCTCTCTGCTGGACTGATCGCCAAGGCTGTACTCTGCAGAGGAGATGCTGACCTGCACTGGCAGGAGCTTTATCACAGAGAAGTTCCCTGGACTGATGAAATCACGGGCCTAGGCCCTTATCCCAAGAGTGGGAAACTGAGAGCACACTACCAATGAAACGCGAATTGTCGCTTGACCACATACTAGAAGTGTATTATTTACAAAACTTAGTTCCCGAACCAAACAGACAAAGCCCTATGAAATGCACAAATATATTTTGCTGCCCATACCACGAAGCCGGACTGCCTCGGAGGGTGAGCTGTGACTTTTTCCTCCCTCCATTCACACAGCCACCAAGAAAATCCACGCCATCATGCTTTCTAGAGAGCTACCAAAATTGATCTTAAAAGCACAAGTCTGACCGTGTCATTCCCTTGATTAAGAACCTTTGAGAGCTACCTCCAGAGGGGTAAAAACCCCACCTCCTCAGCTTGCCCATGAAAGCCTCGCGGGCTCAGGTTACATGAGGTGCCTTCCCACTCTGCAGGCTGGGGACAGACTGATCCGTCCTGTGCTTTTGCCCAGGGCTGCCCCCTATGCACACGCCCCTCTTTACCTCCAGCTCCAGGAGCCCTGGGCTTCACCCAGGACCCAGCCCACGTGTCCCCTCCCAGGGGGATCCTTTCCTGGTTTCTCTCCTTCCCTGAAAACCATCCACATCCTTCCGTGTTTACATGCTGTGGCACGGGGGTGTGCACAGGGCAGCGCCAGCAAACACTTGCTGGCTCGGCCTGGAAAGAGGCAGCAAGTCCAGGATGCGAATCCCCGTCATTGCTAGGTGAGTGACGACGTCAAATCACTGAACCAACGTCTCTCCGATCTCGAGGGGCTCGAAGGGGGACACGTATGCAAAGAAAAGGCGCTTCGCCACTGCCACGCGCCGGGAACGAGTCTCGGGAAACGCGGACTCGCGTTCTGGAGGCTGCGCGGGGAGCTGCCCCCCAGGGGCCCCGGCCTGAAGCTCAAAGCTGCCCGGGGGGCGCCCCGTCCTGGAACACGTGCTACGGGGCGGGAGCTTTTACGGGCATTCGCATCGGCCCTTTAAAGGGGTCGCGGACTTGGGGTCGAGCCCTGACTTGGGGACAGCCGTCTGTGCAAGGCGCATCTGTCACTTCTCCCGGGCAGCCGGGGCCCCGAGCGGGCTGTGCCGCTGCCCACCCGGCGGGCCTCCGCCTCCTCTCGAAGAAGGTGAGGGGCAGGTGAGGGTCCATGCCCTCTTCACCCCGAGTGCCCCCTCCTCCTCCGGCGAGGTCTCCCGGGCTCAGCGGAGGATTCGCGGCCGCGGGGCGCGCAAGGCCAGGGGGAGGGGGAGGTGCCGAGACCGCCGCCTCCCGAGCCGAGGCTGGGCCGGGCCTGACAGGACGGCGGGGGGCCCCCAGCCGCCGCCGCCGCCGCCGGGCTCACCTTGTGCCGGCCGCTGTCTCTCCGCGGGCTCTCGGGCCCGTCCAAGGGCGCCTCCTCCTCCATCAGGTCTCCCCACAGGACCTTGCTGGGCATGATCGGCCGTCAGCTCCCTCCCGGCCCGCTCCGCACGAGCCCCTCACTACGAGCGATGGCGAGAAAAGGAAGCAGCCCGGGCCGCGCCGCCAGGCGTCACTTCCGCTCCGAGGCCATCTCCACCCTTTCTCTTCCCTGACTACTCGAGTGTTTAGAGACCCGGCTGGCGTCGCGGCCCTCTGGCCAATAGGAGAAGAGAGCTCGCTATTGGCTACTCGCTGACATCCTCGACCAATCAGCGCAACGCACGGCTAGCGTAATGTACATCCGGGAGAAAGACGGACAACTGGGAAAGCGGCTCTGGGAAAGTGTGCGCAGCTGGTGGCTTCTGGACATGCGCGTCTTCAGATGCAGGGCTAGTCCGAACAATCCATTAAGTTCCTACTGCATACCTGGCAGAAGATAAAACTAGAGGCCGAAACAGTCTCTGCCTTCAAGTAGCTTACAGACGGGGCGGCTAGGTGGCGCAGTGGATAAAGCACTGACCCTGGATTCAGCAGGACCTGAGTTCAAATCCGGCCTCAGATACTTGACACTTATTAGCTGTGTGACCCTGGGCACGTCACTTAACCCCCATTGCCCTACAAAAAAAAAATCTTCAAGTAGCTTACAGTCTAACGGGGGAGACACACCGCAGTCAACTGGGTCTCCCAGGCTGCCTATGCTGACACCGCGTGGCGTGCCCAGGGGGTGGGGAGTGGGCTGTGACATATGTAGCTGTATGTATGTATGTGTGCACGTATAGGTAACGCGCGCATGTACCATATATGCATTATTCACATATGCACCAAACATTTGATCTTTAGCCCCAACCGATCTTCATTTTGGGGCATAGGAAAAAAAAGGGGGGAAAGAAAAGAAAGCAGAGAACTCAAGTCCAATTTTTGCAAAGTTCGAACATTTGGAACCCTGGGACTAAGGGAATTTGGAAAGCACCCTTTCTCAATAATATTATTTATTATAGTTAGGAAGATTGACAATAGTTTCCCCACGTGACTGCGCAGTACTTTGCACTTCATCTTGCCTTCCCTTCCCTCTGCTCACCCTTTCTTCTGCCTCCTTCTTACCCCGTTAGATTATAAGCTCTTTGAGGACAGGGACTGTCTTTTTTCCATGTATTTGTATCTCCAGCCTTAGCACCATGCCTGACACTTAGAAGGCGCTCAATAGAGGTTTGACTGGATGATTAATAAGATCAGCGGTCCTTACCAAAGTTTCATGAGACTGTAAGACCTAGAAGGAACCTTACTTTAGGAAAGTTTACCATTTGGATCATGGGTCATTGGTTTACACCAGAAAGGGTCCTTAGAGGGCATCAAGGCCAGGGCTTCTTCAACTTTTTTTCCACTCCTGACCCCTTCTCCCCTGAAAAATTTTTACGTGACCCCCCCCCATATGAGTATATAAAACAGGTATCTATAACCTTATACTGTTGCCAAATTTTTCAGGACTCTCCACCTTCAGTTACCCACAGTTTAAGAAACTAGGATCTGGTCCAATCTGCTTAGTTTTACGGGGGTGGGGGTGGGGGTGGGGAAACTGAGACCCCAGAGAGGAAGAAAATGCCGGGGCTTAGACTAGAAACGAAACCTCTTGATTTTAGGTCCAATGGCTCTGCTCACCACACCTACACCGCACCCCCTTCTCTCCTGCCTATAAAGCCTCTATTTTTAGAAATTGAAGGATGAAAGATGTTTGATCTGTCCTGACAAAGATTCTCATTAGAACAGAACATGCCAGAGCTGGATGAACAGTCCACTGAGTTAGTATATTTGAGGAGAGAGAGGGGGGAGAGGGAGGAAGGGAGGGAGAGAGGATTGAATAAGTAGAAGAAAGCCAGTTGGATTGCATTTGGGAAATCACACAGCACTTTCAACAGTCCAAAACTGCTGCCTGACATATAATCTCACCTTTTAACATTAATAGGGATAAAATTACAGATTTAGACTTGCAAGGACTGTTAGACTCCCAAGTACAATGCTCTCATTTAACAAATTAAGAGAGACCCAGAGAAAAGAGGCGATTTGCTCAAGTTTAACAAAGCTAAAAATTGCCCCAGGGTAAGATTTGAACCTAGGTCTTCCAGATTTCAGGTTCAGTACTCTATCCACCATACTCTATGACTATGAATAGGAAATCCCACTCAATGTGGGAAGAATTAAAATTCCGATTGAGAGGGCAGTTAGATGGCGCAGTGGATAAAGCACAGGCCCTGGATTCAGGAGGACCTGAGTTCAAATGAGACCTCAGACACTTGACACTTTCTAGCTGTGTGACCCTAGGCAAGTCACTTAGCCCTCATTGCTCCAAACTCCACCCCCCCAAAAAAACCCCCAGTAAAATTGTGATTGACCCAATGTCACATGATAATGATGTTAAAAATAACTAAGATTCATATGCTTTACAACTTGCAAAGCATTTTACTTATATTATCTCATCTGATCTTCACAAAGAGGTATGATGTTAATATTATCCTCATTTTAAGGATGAAGAAACCGAGACACAAAGATGTTTGTTTGGGTTTTTGTTATTGTTGTTTTTGTTTTTGCTGGGCAATGAGGGTTAAGTGACTTGCCCAAGGTCACACAGCTAGTAAGGGTCAAGTGTCTGAGGCTGGATTTGAACTCAGATCCTCCTGAATCCAGGGCCTGTGCTTTATCCACTTCGCCATCTAGCTTCCCCAAGGCACAAAGATGTTAAGTGACTTCCCCAGAGTCCCATAGTTAATGAGTTCTGAAACTGGATTCAAATTCTGATCTTCTGAAGTTAATGCTTCATCCATTACATCACCCATTGAATAATCTAGCATATTACCAGCGATATTTTGTAACCCCAAAGTGACATAAAAGACACCAGAAAAAGAAGAGTCACTAGTCAGTCAGTGGACCAGTATTTGTGAAGCACGTACCATGTGCCAGGCAATATGCTAAGAAAGGCAAAGATATACCTTGCCCTCAAGGAGCTTATAGTCTAATGAAAGAGACATGCAAACAAGCTACATACAGGATAAAGTAATCAACAAATGGAAGACACTAGAATCAAGGGCAGTTGGGAAAGGCATCTTGTGACATCCTGAGAGTGAGAGATATAACATGCTACAATTCTAGTTCTGCATTGGTACCTGTGGAAAGATAGAAGCACAGAGGAAAAATTTAAGCCATTGGGCAGTTGGTTCTATAGTGAATGGAGAAGAATTTTAAAGGATGAGGAGTGTCTACTACACTAGTGGAGGGAACACCCACATTGATGAGATGGTGTATCCACTGAAGAATTGAAAGAAATTTACCTTCTGAGTAACAAAGCAAAACACTTGTCCAAGGTCACATGACTAGTAGTTGTCAGAACCAAGACCTAAACTCAGGCTTCCTGAGTATGATTCTGGCCCCCTTTCCACTGATTCCTGCAACGTGTCAATCTGCCTAAAGAAGAAAAGCAGAACCATCGTTTTGTCACTTTGCGTTTCTTTGATTATTAGGGATTTAGGAGATTTTTTTCATATGATTATTGATAGCTTGGATTACTTCCTTTGAAAAATGTTCATATCCTTTGACCATTTATCTATTAGGGAATGACTGTTTTACAAATTTGATCAGTTCTTGATCTATTTTGTACATAAAACTACTATCAGAGAAAGTTGCTACAAAGATTTTCCCCCTCAGCTACCTCTTTCCCTTCTAGTTTTAACTACATTAGATTTGTTTGAGCAAAACTTTTAAATTTAACTTAATCAAAACTGTCCATTTCATCTTATGTGATTTCTGTTTCTTGTTTGATCATGAATTCTTCCCCTATCCATTTTCCCCCTTCCTTTAATTTTTTTTGATCTAGGTCATCATGTATCCATTTAGAACATTAACTTCATGTATGGTAGAAATTGTTGCTTTAAACCAGAGATTGAAAGGCCACAAGCTATGTTAAAACTCACAAGTACTGCCAAAACCAAATTAAAATATAATTAGGAGGGGCAGCTAGGTGGTGAAGTGGATAGAGCACCGGCCCTGGATTCAGGAGTACCTGAGTTCAAATCCAGCCTCAGACACTTGACACTTACTAGCTGTGTGACCCTGGGCAAGTGACTTAACCCCAACTGCCTCACCAATATATATATATATATATATTATCCTGTATGTAGCTTGTTTGCATGTCTCTTTCATTAGACTATAAGCTCCTTGAGGGCAAGGTATATCTTTGCTTTTCTTAGCATACTGCCTGGCACATAGTACGTGCTTCACAAATACTGGTCCACTGACTGACTAGTGACTCTTCTTTTTCTGGTCTTGGTGTCTTTTATGTCACTTTGGGGTTACAAAATATATATATATATATACATATATATACATATATATATACATATATATATATATACATATATATATAATTGGGAAATGTTTAACAAAATAAATTAAAATACAACACAATTATAGGTAATGTTAATTTGTGGTTTGCTAAGTCAATGTGAAGCTGCAAGCATCTGTTTCTATTTGAGTTGTTTTTTCTTTTTTTTTTTTTGCGGGGCAACATCAACTGTCTGAGGTCGAATCTGAACTCAGGTCCTCCTGAATCCAGGGCTGGTGCTTTATCCACTGCGCCACCTAGCTGCCCCTATGACTTGTTTTTTCTAACCACTGATTTAACCATCATTTTTTAAAAGTGATCTTAGAAATGAGCATAAGTGGTGATGATGAGGGGATAACAAATGTCAACTGGTTTGTTTTTTAATAAAATTCAGTTTGTTTTCAAATGAATTCCATTTTCTTGGCCCCTTTCTTATAATAGCTAACATTTACATAGCGCTTTGGTGCAAAGCACTGTATAAATATCATCTCATCTGATCATCACAACCCTGGGGCTATGATGACACCCATTTTGCAGATAAGGAAATGAGGGCAGCCAGAGGTTTAGCGACTTGCCCAGAAGCAGCTAGCTAGTAGGTGTCTGAAGTCAAATTTGAACCCAGGTCTCTTCGGGTTCAGAGTCCTATATTCTATTCACTGTGCCATGCTGTGTTTCTTCTAGGAGCTTGTAAAATAGGATAACTCAAAAAACAGCAGGGAAAGCTGGAGGGAAAAGGTTGGGGGAGAAGAGACTTGGGTTTGAGTTTTGGCTCTGCTGCTACTCATCAGCAGTGTCTCCTTAGACTGGTGATTTCCCTTCTCTGCATCTGACTGCCCCCTCTGTCAAATTAAAGGGGTAAACTAGGTCACCACGATCTCCAAGTTTCCTTGCAGCTCTAAGACCTGACATAGGTAAAACCTGCATCCATATGATCCATATGCATAGTGAGTTAAATGAGTTGTAAGCGAGACGTTCTCTTCCCTGTCTACTCCCTCCAGGAGATAACTAAGAAACAGCAGGAAGAGGAAAGCCCAGGATGATAGGTAACACAAAATCTGAAATTGAACATCAAAGTCTCATTTAACCCATCTCTTTGGGTATGTCCCAATTCACTCTGGAATTGTACAAAGGTACCCTAACGTTCTTATCAACTCTCGCTGCTCTGGACGTTCCGAATTTTTCTCTTGTAGTTTTAGCAGTTTTGTGACCCACCAGCTAGGCCACAAGAGGGCACGACTCATCAAGAAATCCAAGCCACATTACAAATCCTATTAAAGAGAAAGGAATTTCCGTGAGACCTACAGAATTTGCTCACGAACTGTAATGCTTGAAATGGTGCTCTGCTAACTATGGTCCAAATTCAATATCAGAAAAACCAGCCTCCTGGGGGAACTCCATACCAGTGTGGGTGAGAAAACTGGATTTGGAGTAGGAAGACATTTGTGGCCATAGCTGGCTCTTCCCCTTATTCCCCCTGTGACCTTGGACCAATCAGAGGTCATAAAAGAAGCCAATCCCATCATTTTACAGACTAGGAAACTGAACTCCACTGTGTTTAGAACTCCACTTGTTCGAGGTGACCCATATGAGCAAGAGCAGAGGCTGTCCTCAGACTCCAAACTCTATCAGTGTTCTTTCTTGTTTCTGCCATTTGCCGTCTTGAAGCCTTAGTTTCTTCATCTGTTAAAAAAAAGGGGGGGGGGACTCCTTGATACCAGGGGCTATCTCTCCTCTACTATTCCATTGGTAAAAAGTGCTAGCTTGTATCCCCGCTACCCACTGGGTTGTGGTCAGGAATATACATGTGAATTCATTATTATTATAAGTTGTCTCCCCCGCCAGAATATAAGACTCCTGAGGGCAGTATTTGTTTCTTTTTTATTTGTTACCCCATTGTTCAGTCCAGTGCCTGACAGGGTTAGCAAATGTCTTTTTATTCATTCGTTCATTCGTTCATTCATTCACTCCAGAATATACACAATTTCATTTAACAAGCATTTATTAAGCACCTTCCACGTACAAAAGTACTTTGTTAGGTCCTGGGGAAGATACAAAGATGAATAACACAATCCCTGCCCTCAAGAAGCTTACAATCTACGGAGGAAATAACATGTTCATGAATAACCAGAATACACATGAGATTGTGATAAATGCATAAGTAAAGCACAAAGAATTATGAGATCAGACAAGGGAGCTCAAACTGGTTGAGGGACCCAGGGGAGGTTTCATGGAGAAGATGGTGTTCGAGCCGGGTCTTAAGGATAGATAAGGCATATAGTACATCATGCTTATAGAAATGGGGTGGAATGGATTTCTGGGCACAGGCAACAGGCGAGCAATGTTAACAGAGGTGGAAAAACAGGATGTGTTTAAGGGATGGCAAATAATCCAGTCTGCCTGGAGCACTGAGTTTGTAAAGGGGCATAGTATAAGATGAGCAGGAAAGTAGGTGAGGCACTTGGTGGAGGGAGAAGGCAGCAGGAGCCTGAGTTTGAGTCTCACTTGAAGCTTACTACCTGTTTGACCTCAAGTAAATTACCCAACCTCTCCGGGCCCCAGTTTCCTTATGGATAAAATGAGAGGATTGGAGTAAATGACCTCTAAGGTCCCTTTCAGCTCATAATTCAAACCAATGGAAATCCATTAAAAGTCGCATCATTGGGGCAGCTAGATGGCGCAGTGGTAGAGCACCGGCCCTGGATTCAGGAATACCTGGGTTCAAATCTGGCCTCAGACACTTAACACTTACTAGCTGTGTGACCTTGGGCAAGTCACTTAACCCCAATTGCCTCAAAAAAAAAAAAAGTTGCATCATTGTTAAGATATGAACTATACAGTGTGGTCATAAATCAGGCTTTTTCTGGGAAATAATTTCTGTATTCTAAATAACTACTATGAATATGGGTTGGGTGGGGAAGGTAGGGAGTTCAGAGCTATAATTTCAGGATGATGAAGAATACTTGGAGCAGAGTCTCCTTCCAGCAATTTAGATGAGTGACCCCAGTTCAATTTATAACCTTAGAGAGTTTCTTGGGATATTGAGAGGTTAAGTGTCCTGCCTGTGATCTGTGTCACTGGTAGATCAATCATGTTTGTGTTACAGGTTGGATTTGAACCCAGCTCTTCTTGACTTCAAAGTCTGTCCATCTACCATTCCACCTTTTTGCCATCTTTTTTTTTTGTCCATTACTGTGATTCCATATGTAACTCCCCATGTGAAAACTCTCTCCACTGATGCAAATCAGCAATTTATCTGCAACATATATCCTTAGAAAGTTCTTGGGCACCAAGTAGTTAAGTGCTTCACCCAGGGTCACAAGGCCAATAGGTGTCAGAGGTGTTAAGACTTACAGTCTTTCTGATTGTAAGATGGACCATTTATCTGTTTGGCCCCACTGCCTTTCTTATGTGTTATTAATTTATTGTCATAAATTATTATTAATTTACATGCTATTTAACCAAAGAAAAAGGACTTAGTAGATGCTCCCAAGATTGAACCCAGGCTGTATAAATCTGGGCCTGGGCCCAGAGACACATGTGGATCTCAACCTCTAGCTTTGTCCAAGGGAGGCAGGAGAGAGCTGTTTATGGGAGGAGAAAGGGGCTCTAAATAAGCATGGAGCCCTGGGGCTTCCCCTGAAGAAATCTGAGGAGTATACTGTTTCACCATAATAAGATTAATACATCATAGACAAACCCCATTTTAGTAGCCTTTGACCAGTCAAAAAGCTATTTTCATATCTTCCAGTGGAACTGATTGCCCTTGGAATGTTATTTTCAGGAACAATTAATGCCATGAAGAAGGGTATATGCCTATTGGGTATGTCAATCCAATTCAGTACCTTCTATGTGTAAAGTTTTAGGCTAGGTGGTTGAGTGCTAAGACAAACAACCAACCAAGGAACCAGTCCTGCCCTCAAGGCGCATCCATTTTCCTTTATCCTATTCCCATACAGCCTTTTTCTCATATGACCCTGTGGCTGAAAAATCAGAGGATCTGGGTTCCTCTCCCAGGTCTGGTCCTCACTGACTGTGTGAACTTGGCTAAATGACTTCATCTTTCTCAGCCTCAGTTTTCTCACCTCTAAAATAAGAGCACTGGACTAGATAATCTCTAAGGCCACTTCCAGGGAGAGGGACTTTGAGGCTTAGATGTTAACAAACCTGCTGGCTTCAAGTATTTTTACTGCCAAGGTATCTTAAGCTCGCTGAGGGCAGAGACTAATATCCCTTTTCTTCTTTGCAATCCAAGCTTCTCCCCTAGGCTCTGGCACACAGTAGGTGTTTAATAATTGTCTAATCTACTCTCCATCCGGCTTCATTCACTCTTCTCCAAAACCTTCGAGATTCAAAGGAGTGAATTTGTAATGATGGAACTTTAGATGCTTTGACAAGCAGCAAGTGCTTGATAAGATTGAGGGCTGCAAGTGAACTTTGGGACGAACCCTTTCATTTTATAGATTAAGGCCCAGTGAAATGACTCACTCAAGGTCACGCTGATAGTGAGTTATCAAAGCAGGGGGTCACAGGACCACAGATTTAGAGCTGAGAGACCATAGGAGAAACTGGGTCCAACTTCTGTCTCCTACTTTATAAGTGAGAAAATAAGGCACAGCAAGGTTACCTTACAGGCCCAGGGTTATACTGGCATAGGAGGTGGGATCCTAGCCCTCTAATTCTAAATTCAGCCCATCACACTGCCTCCCTGAGAGTGATCTGACAAAGTCAATTCTGTCAACACAGGCTAATTTTTCCTTTCTACTTAGGAAGAGTCAAGAAAATAGTCAGCCTGCCTGCTTTTTTTTTTTTTCATCAGTAGAGAATAGACAGATGAAGGGAAAAGAAGCCAGTGAAAGTTTCCATGTCAAATTAATCTACAACACTGGATGTCTTATATCTCAGGGAATAATCCTCCCCCAAGCCCTGGAGAATTCACAACAACTTAATACATTTCTTCTACCTGTGCTTCCTGTGGCTTCATGAGGTGTTTTTGACATGACAAAGGAACATATCTGGTTTCATAATGGACCAAATTTAGGACAAATAACTACAGACTTGCACAATCCATGCCGTAAGAATAGCGGGGTGGGTGTAGCTGGTGCACGTATCGGGCCAAGGCTGGAGGGAGCTTTTGCCTGTCCTACTTCCCCCAGACTCTTAGGCCAAAGACAGGAGGGAAGCCCAGTGGTTAGTTTTCTTTCTATTCAGAGGGGGCCAAAGGCCAGGGAGGTTATAGGATCATAGATCTAGAGTAGACCTCAGAGGCCAACTAGTCCAACCTCCTCATTTAACAGATGAGACTGAAGCCCAAGGAGATTAGGTGACTTGTCTAAGGTCTCATGGGAAGTAAATGGGAGAGTGGGGATTTGAACTCAAGTCCTTTGACTCCAAATCCAGTATTTTTTCAATTACACTGCACTGCTTCCTGATTTGATAACTTCATATTGACTGCCTCTTGAAAGAAGTTTCTCCTTTAATTACTGGACCAAATATTCAACTAGCCTCAACTAGCCTCCATGTCCTCTTCCCCTAAAACAAAACAAAGCCTCTGGCAAACCTATATGGACAACATCAGGAAGAGAAACCATTATTGACCTCTGTCCTCCAGAGCCCCAGTTGGACTTCAGTGAGGCAGAATGGAAAGAGCCCCCCTGTGCTTGGGGTCAGGACAGACCTGGGCCCAAACATCCCCTTCTAGCATGAGCCTGGGCAAGTCATGTCCCATCTCAGAGCCTCGCTTTCGTCACAGTACTTACCTCATGTGGAGATCAGAGGAGATGTAATGGTTTTCCCAGACCTTGAAGAGCTCTCTAAACATTGGCTGTTGTTATTCCCTCTCCTCCCTTACTCATAAGCTCTTCCTCATACATGGGATGTCCTTTCCTGAACCTTTCTTTATCCCGTACCTCTCCACTACAAAACCTGCCAATTCCTTGGCCTCTTTTCTATCAGGATTGAAGCCACCAAAAGTGAACTTCCTCGGTCCCCCTTCTCCAGTCCTCACTGTTTCTTAGCTCCATTTTCTACCTCAGATCCCCTCCCTGTCCCACTAGGCACAAAGGAAAATTGGCTACTCAATTGGCTGCTTCTGAACTGGGAGCCAGCACTCATCTCTGCCTCTCTCTTGTACCTCTCAGTCTCTCCGAGATTGGCTCCTTCTGCTTTACCCACAAGCATTCCAAGGTCTCCATAATTCCAAGGCAGTGTGGAACAGTAGGAGGGAGTCAGAGGACTATGGATGGGGCATGCGGGGCCTTCCAGCTCTGAGTCTATGATCCACGATCCAAAAATGCCTGCTGTTGAGCCATCTGACCTCATCCAGCTACTGGTCCGTCCCTCTCCTTCCCTTTACCGCCAAACTCCTGGGAACATTTTTCTACACTTCAGGCTCCCCTTGCCACACACCACCAGGTCCTTTCTTTCATCTTCTTCATATCTGGCTTCCATCATCTTCACTCTGAAACTGCTCTCTCAAAGGTCAGCCGGTACCTAAATCCAAATGCCTCTTTTCAGAGCTCCTCTTCCCTTCACCTCCCTGCAGCATTCACTGAACGTCATGAACCCCCTCCAAATTGGACATTGTCTCTTCCTCTGGCTTCAGAAACTCTATGGTCTTCTGGTTCTCTTTCTTCCCCAGCTTCCTTCACTAGCTACCCACCTTCGATCTGCCCCCTTCAGGTGGTGCTGCTAAGGGTGTGACCTCATCCACCTTCCCTTCCTCTGCCCTTCTCCTTGGTGAGCTTGTTGGCAACCTCAGATTCGGAAGAGACCTCAGAGGCCAGCTAGTGTTACTATGACCTGAGCAAGAATTCCCTCTCCTCTCCACCATTCCTCCCGAGGGGTTCAACCACCCCGTCTATGCCGGATCGGTATGTCCATCTCTGACCTCTCTCCTGAGCTCCAGATCGTATCTCTGGTTAGCCACTGGATATCTGCACTGGGATGTACCACCAGCATCTCAAACTCATCATGTCTGAAACCAAGGTCATTATGGACCCCACCCCCACTCATTCCTCCTCCAGATAAGGCCAACGGTACCGGCATTCACCCTGCTTCCTAGGTTCAGAATCCGAGGGTCATCTTTGACTTTTCTTTGTCTCCATTCTCACATTCAATCACTTCCCAAGGCCTGCCGATTCTACCTGCATAATATTCCCTCATCCTCTCCTCTCTTATTTCCAATGTTACCATCCTGATAGAGTCCCTATGAGCCACCCACATAGACTGCCGGGAGAGCCTTTTAGGTCTTCCCACCTCCTTCTCTGCCCCTTACAACAAGTGGACTAATCATTCTTTTTTTTTTTTTTTTTTAGTGAGGCAATTGGGGTTAAGTGATTTGCCCAGGGTCACACAGCTAGTAAGTGTAAAGTGTCTAAGGCCAGATTTGAACTCAGGTACTCCTGACTCCAGGGCCGGTGCTCTATCCACTGTGCCACCTAGCTTCCCCTGGACTAATCATTCTTATATATGGCTCACATCATTATTCCAATAGAATAGAAACTCCTTGAGGGCAGGGAAATCATTTTTGTCTTGGTATCTCCAGGGTCTAGCCGAGTTCCGGGTATACCATAGGCTCATTGACTGATTTACTCAGCCTTCAGCACCTACCAAGGAAAGTTTGATCCTTTATCTTGCATTTAGGGCCCTTGAAAAATGACTGCATCCTACCGCCTTCCCATTCCCTGCTACTCCTCTTCCTTCTCTCTCTGTTACTCTAGTCTAGCTCCTTTGCTTGTGTCACCAGCCACTCTCTTACCATTCTCCTTCCCTGCCTCCACCTGTTGATTCTGTCCCCCCTTTGTTTTTTAATAGTATTTTATTTTTTCCAGTTACATGGAGAAACAATTTTCAATTTCCCACCCTTTAAAGCCCAAGTCAAATGTTCCTTTCTCCAGGAAGTAAGCCTTCCCCAATCCCCACCCTTTCTCCAGCTAGTTCCAATATTTTAAAAATTCAATTATCAGGGCAGCTAGATGGCACAGTGGATAGAGCGCTGGCCCTGGAGTCAGGAGTACCTGAGTTCAAATCCGGCCTCAGACACTTAACACTAGCTGTGTGACCCCGGGCAAGTCACTTAACCCCAATTGTCTCACTAAAAAAAAAAAAATCAAAAACAAAAACAAAAAACAAGAAGTCAATTTATCAATGGGAGTGTAATTAACTAATAAATGTAATTAAGATCAATATTTATTATTGAGAAGACAGTGTGACACAGCAGACAGGCACTGGACATGGAGCCAAGAAGACGGGGCTCAGGTATTTATTAGCTGTGTGACCCTTAATTTCTCAGTTCCTTCAGTTTCCTCATCTGTTAAATAAGGGGGGGGGGATGGGCTAGATGGTTTCCAAGGTTTCTAGATCAATCTGTAATCCTATAAGTGTCTATAATATTTCAGCTACTGTGCTGGGCACCAGGAATAGAAAGACAAGAATAAAAGTACCTGCCCTCAAAGGGGCAGTGAGATGGGTTGGATTAGGGATTCCAGATCCATCCAGGAGGTATTCTACTATGCCAGGCAGTGCAAGTATTAATACTATCCCCATTTGGCAGGACATTCAGGTAAAGAGAGGATCAGAGGCAGGATACAAACCCAGGGACTCTGACACTAGCTCCCATGTCCTTTGGACTCCCTTGAAGAGCAATAAAGATGACTAATGCCACATGTGGTTTTTTTCTTTTTATTGTAAACATTCTAAATATTTCCAATGACTCTATACCAAAATAAACTGCTTTTAAAAGTTTTTTTTTTAAAGATCAGAAAGAGAACAAAATCCGTGTCTAGAGCACAAATATTCAAGAATTAGAAAGTATGGATGTAAAACATGGATGAATCTGATATAGGCAGAAGGTTAAAACATTTACAGTTAAGGCTGTACAATTTTTACAAAAAAAAAAAAGTTAGCCCCAAGTTCCCAGAGAAAAGGAAGACTCAGACATTGATTACGGGTGTCAGCTGGAGCAAGGAATTTGATGTGAGCATCTGTCCATTCCTCATGCTGTTTATGCCCTCCAAATTCTGTAGGAAACTCTGTCTTCTCTTTAGCCCCTCCAGAATGGCGGAATTATTAGATGCCAGGCTCTGTGCCCTAAAGATATCAAAAATTAAATAGAGCTGTTACTTAAAAAAAAAAAAAGGAAACTGCTTTGGATTTATGTTTATATTAACCAAATAAGGCACTGTATTCCCTGGTTATTGATTACTATGAAAGGTGGGGGGAGGTGGTGCAGATATCTTATTAGGCCTGAATTGCATTGTTAAAAGAAATCAGCTCGGGGCAGCTAGGTGGCGCAGTGGATAGAGCACCAGCCCTGGATTCAGGAGGACCTGAGTTCAAATTTGACCTCAGACACTTAACAATTACTAGCTGTGTGACCCTGGGCAAGTCACTTAACCCCAATTGCCTAACCAAAAAAAAAAGAAATCAGCTCCCCAATCCCACGTATTCCTCATGCTTAATAGGTTTCACAACTGGATATCTATGATATTATAACCTCTGTTGCAAATGTATTTCAATTCAATTCAACAAATGCTTATTAAGCATCTTCCCATCTTCATCTTTTTTTTTACAGAGGTGGTGGACTGTGGGCGCGGGACGCTGCCCAGACTGTCAAACTCTGTTGATATGTTGGTTAGTTTTGTTTAATTAATTTACTTCTCCCTCTTTTTTTTTTTTTTTTTTTTTTTGCAGGGCAATGGGGGTTAAGTGACTTGCCCAGGGTCACACAGCTAGTAAGTGTCAAGTGTCTGAGGCCGGATTTGAACTCAGGTCCTCCTGAATCCAGGGCTGGTGCTTTATCCACTGCACCACCTAGCCGCCCCCTCTCCCTCTTTTTTTTTAACCAAACCAAAACATTTATTGAGAAAAAAATTTTCCAGGGATTGGGGTGGTTCATGGATATGGAGGAGGAGGCAATGCTTAGGGTAGGGGAGCACAGATTGCCCTGGGCTTTCTGGGGAGGTCAGGTTGCTGTTGGATACACACTTAGTCCCAGTCAGGTGTTCAGATCCCCAAAGATGCCCTTTCTTTAATCCAATTCCAACTTGGAGTACATAGGTGTGATGGGTATCTGCTGTGTGTGTCTCTGTTTCTGTCTGTCTCTCTCTCCCTCCTCTGTCTCTCTCTGTCTCTGTCTCTCTGTCTCTCTTTCTCTCCCTCTCTCAGGGAGTGAGGAATACAAAGTAGGTCACCTTTGTCCCAAAGTGGGGAAGTGGGTCTGGGAATCAATCATTATGGCAGAACAGAACACCATCTCCCCATACTTCTCCTTCTTTTTCATTAATTGTTATCAAGGATGTAGAGCTGGGCAGGGGGCAGGGGGAGATTGAAAATGAAGATGAGATAAAACCAAAATATATTAAAATTGAAAAATATTAAACCCCCAAACATTTAGTAAGCCCTACTTATGTGCCAAGAATTGAGTTAGGTTCTAGAGACAGAAACACCAAACAACTAGTTCCTGCCCACAAAGAGCTTACATTTGACTGGTGTTAACCAGACCATCTATTCTCCACCCCAATAACGGGTATTTCTCTAATTAAACCCCAATGTAATTTTGTACCTATGGGACTGAAAAACTAAAAGTCAGTTGCCACATGGTTACAGTACAGTACAGTTTATAATGAATAAATAAATATGGCGGACTTCACCCAGGCATTAACTGGTTTCCTTTTCTAGATAGTGAGAGTCATCTTAGCCTCCCTGCTCCAGCCAAGTCCATCTTTCTTCTATTTCCTTCCCTTCCTTTTTCCATACACTGATGTGATGCTCAGCCCAGTGGAACATAAGCTTATTGAGGGCAGGGACAGGTTGTTTTTTTTTTGTCTTTGTAGCCTTAGTATCTAGTCCAGTGCCTTGGGCATCTTGGGTACTTAGTAAATGTTTCTGTTGTTGATTTGAATTTTTGAGGAAGCTAGGTGGTACAGTGGAGAGCTTAGTCCTGGAGTCAGGAAGACCAGAGTTCAAAACCTACCTCTGACACTAGCAGTGTGACCCTAGGCAAGTCACTTCACTTCTGTCTGCCTTGGTTTTCTCATCTGTAAAATGGGGACAATAATGTCACCTACCTCTCAGAGTTGTCATGAGGATAAAACGAGTTAATATTTGTAAAGCTCTTTGCAAACCCTAAAGAGTTATCTAAATGCTAGTTATTATTGTTACATTTTCTATGTGTTCACGCGCTTACTTGTTATTTCCCCCCATTAAAATGTAAACTCCTTGAGGATATGGACGATTGCCCTTTTTTCTTTGTTTCTCTAGCACTCAGCCCAATATCAGACACATAGTAGGTGCATAACAAATACTTGTTGATTGATTAATTGGAAGGAAAATTTGAGAGCTTGTGATCTGACTCCCTTATTTTGCAGATGAGGAAATTGAGAGGGTAAATGATTTGCTCAAGTAGACAAATAGCTTGTCCTTATTATAAAAAAGGAAAAATTGGGTAGAAATGAACTGAAAGTGGTTGTATTCTCATTCATGCTTAAAAAACAACAAACCAATACCTGATTTTCAGTGAGTAGTGACTAAATGGTACATGATACAGTATTCTGGACCTGGAGTCAGGAAGACCTAAGTTTAAATTCCAACTCAGTTTACTGGTTGTGTGACCCTGGATATGTCACTTAACCTCTAAGTTTCTTCATGTATAAAATAGGAAAAATAATGGCACCTACTTCCTGGAGATATTTGCAAAGCACTTTTGGGGGGGGGCAGGGCAATGAGGACTAAGTGACTTGCCCAGCATCACACAGCTAGTAAGTGTCAAGTGTCTGAGGCTGGATTTGAACTCAGGTCCT
Source organism: Dromiciops gliroides (assembly GCF_019393635.1). Taxonomy (NCBI): domain Eukaryota; kingdom Metazoa; phylum Chordata; class Mammalia; order Microbiotheria; family Microbiotheriidae; genus Dromiciops; species Dromiciops gliroides. The sequence continues at coordinate 31,624,311 of NC_057862.1, read as the reverse complement.
CCTGAATCCAGGGCTGGCGATTTATCTACTGCACCACCTAGCTGTCCCCACAAAGCACTTAAAATGCTATATAAATGATGACATCAGCAGCAGCAGCATCCTAGGAAAACCAGTTGATCTTCTAGAGAAGACTAGGATTTCATTTAGGGCAAGCCAAATGCCATTGAAGTATTCCTTAACTGTTTGACATTTCTCAAGGTTCTTTGTTAACTTCCATAACAATTCTAAATGTTTTCAAATGACCCCACAGCTGTTCACTAATGAATAGACTTGACAATTCTATCAAAATGGTCTCTCAGGTGCTTCTCTTTAAAGTGAAACTGGGGGAGGGGGGCTAGGGGGAGCTAGGTGGTGCAGTAGATAAAGCACTGACCCTGGATTCAGGAGGACCTGAGTTCAAATCCGGTCTCAGACACTTGACACTTACTAGCTGTGTGACTCTGGGCAAGTCACATAACCCTCATTGCCCCACAAAAAATAAATAGATAGATAAATGAATATACATATATAAGTGAATGAATGGATAGACAAATAAATAGATTTTTTTTTAAGAAGTGAAACTGGGGAATCCAATGCTGAAAAATCAAAGTTCCACATTTGGTAGATGGTTGTCAGACCCAACATCATATGACAATCCTTCTAGGTCTTTGTTCTAAACATCTAGGACATCTGGAAGGTCTTGGCAGTCTGCATTCTTCCTTCTGTTTTCAGAGATATCTCAATGAAATTTGAACTAAACAGTAGATCAAAAGTTCAAACAAATTCTCTGGAAATTATATTTGAAACCACTCTTTAAGTGAGCTTCAGTGTCCCTTTAAAGGATGGATGCGGTCCAGATAGATTAAACCGCATCCCAGTAAGATGCATCTGAGGAAAGCACTTGTCCTGACAATCTCAGTCTGTCCTTGGTCCCACTGAGTCTCGAGAGAGACTGATGTACTTACCGTGGAGAATCGATCCCACTGTCTCCTGTCAGACTGTGGTTTTCAGTTCCTTCTAGGTGATTCTGCTCCGGCTGGGCACGCTGGGCCAAACCTGGCATCCGTGAGTCGCCAAAGAGCTCCGGCTTCTGCCTGAAATGTGTCCTCATTTCCTCACCCTGTGCCCCCAGACCCCAGCCAGCCGATTTCTCCCCCACCTCCCCGGCGGAGTTCTGCAAAGTTTCTGCCTCAGAGTCTGCCTCGCTCGTGTTATAGTAGTCAAATATACTGCAGTCGACAAGCTCTGAAGAAGCCTGTACCCTTGTGGCACTGCCGACTTCCTCATCACAGTGATAGCCACATGGATGGGGGCCACAGTTTTCCCCTGAAAAGTTCCTCTTCTGATGCCCGTCTGTGTTGGTGAGTGGGCCAGTGGGTCTGTGACAGTCATTTCTTTCGAAGGTTTGAAGCTCAAGCCTTTGTATTTTGCTGCTGTAATCCGTCAGGTCACTCCTTAGCTTCCAGCGGTCCAGGGCTCCCTCGGTCACTTTAGTTTCCCCCAAACTGTCCCACGGGCTTCTGTCTGTAAAGGAATATGGGATGTGGCCTGGCTGAGTTGGGCACAAGATGTGTTTCTCAGCAAAGTCCTCCTCTTCTTCCTCCTCCTCCAAATACAAAGAGCTGCAGACATCTTCATCCCCATCTACCTCCTTCTGGTACAAATCCTTGTGGTCATCATCGTCATCGGTGAATCCTTCATTCTCGCGCCTGAGGGTCTCCCAGCATCTCCCAGTCAGCTCCTTTGGGGTGTCTCTGCTCTGCCTCTCAGGCTGTCTGACCCGCTGAGCACTGCTCAGCCGATGATCGAGGAGGCCAAGATTCTGGAACTGATGCACAACGGCCTGATCAATCAGGGAAGCCTGGGGCGCAGAGCGACATTGCATTTCAGTTTGGGTCTCCCCTGGTGGATCAGCACAGGCATGAATTTTCCACTGGACATCAGGGACTGTCTTGTCTTGGCCACCGTAGGCCTTCTGCCCCAACTGGCTTTCTCTGAAAGGATGGCCCTTTCCACTCGTTCTTAAAAACCTGCCAGGTGAGTAATCCGGGAGGCAGTCACCGACAGGCTGGACAGAAGCATTATTAGGACTAAAAGGTATTCCTGGCTTCACGATGTCTTTGGGTTGCTCAGAACATTGTTGTTGACCTTCATTGCCAGAGTTTCTTGAGGAATCCAAAGACTTTGACCTTTGGAAAGACTTTTTGGGCTTCTCAGTCGGCTTGGGCTTTAGTTCACTGCTCTTCTGCCCCTTGAAGCCTCTGACTTTCAGGTTCCCCCTGTGAGGAAAGCCAGGGAAGGGGTTGTTGATTCTCTTTTTGTAAATGACATGGGGGTTGGCATCCCCTGATGACTGGGTCGCTCCTGGAGGCTTCAGAGCCAGCCCTTCCTCCGGGGTTTTGGCTCTGGGAGCGGCCTCAGCAGGAAGGTGCTTGGAGTGTTTCTCTGCTCTGGTGATGACCGCCTTTGGCTCACTGCCCTGAGAGCTTCTCTGGCTCCAGCCTCTGGGCCTGTCTCTACTTGAGTGTCCTTTCCTCCGATGTCTTCCAGACCTACTCTCCCGTCTCCTCACCCCAGCTTTCCCGGGCTGCTGCTGCTGCTGCTGCTGCTTGTGGCCAGCCGCCTGCAGGTCAGTGGATGTGCCCTGGTTCATGTATTTTTTCCGCTCTTCATATTTCTGCATCAGGACAGTGTGTCTGATCAAGTTGTCTACAGTCAGTTCGGGGTTGATGCGTTTGATAATCTCATGTTCGACATCCCGAGGAATATTGTCCAAGTTCTCCTCATCTCGGACAGGCCACTCTTCAGGTGGGAACTGGGCAGAGAAAGTCCTGTGGTCCTTCCTGGGCCTTTCCTTCCTGGACATCTGGCGCCAGAAGAGACGGAGTCCAAACTTCTTGCTCTTTTCCTTGTCCTTGGCCAAGGGTAAGGGTTTGGTCCTGTTGCAATGGGGGTTCTCCACCGACGTCGAGATGGCCTGGCTCTGCACTAATGGTTTGGCTTCCCCCGAGTTCTTCTGCCCTTTTCTATTCCCGTCCCCTGTGGGCGGTGACCCTCGTCCCTCTTGGGGACACGGGTCTGGGAAGCAGCGGCAGGATTTGCAATGGGAGGGGCTGGTGGCATTTTCTTTGGTTAATTCTGCCTGACTGTCCATACTGACCAAGTAAGTGACCGAAGTTGGGAGTGGGTGACTGTCTTCCAGGGGCACTCTCTTCTTCTCCTGGGTTGCTGTGCTTGTGATGAAATAAGTCTGGGGAGTAACAATGAAGTATCCTTCGCCAGTATGGTAGATCTTCCTTTCTTTAATTAAATTGCCCAGGGTGGTGTAAAGGATATCTTGTGAGGGAGTGGCTATGCCTAAAACAAAGAAATGTATGACAGAGATTTACTTCCATTGGAAAGGATTTAATGCATAACATCACTAACTCAGAAATGACCACCATCTCATGAGATAAATTCATTACTGATTAAAACATCTTTTATACTTCTTGTGTAAAGGGCCAAACATTAATAGCAACAAGCTCTATTGGTCGCAGCATACAATTGTAAACACCCTGTAGAGCTGTAACTAAGATGGGGTGACTATGGCTTTGCCTCAGGACACTGAAATTTAGAAGGCAAAAAAAAAATCTATAAGTTATTTACAGAGAACATAGAATTTTAAAATTTGCTCTTTTGCATTCTGATAGCAATTATGCTCTTCCAGCAGCATGGAAACAACTGAGCTTAATACTTATCTGGATCAAAAGTTAAAATAAAATGCTGCCGCAAAGCACGTTTCATCACCAGCCCAGGCTTTTCCTTCTCTGTTCTTCCATTCTCCTTGTGTCTCTGCCCAATAACAAGCAGTATTCTTGGGCTTTCTGCACAGTTAGTTTTGAAGTTTCTCCCTCCCTCCTTCTCCCAGCAGGGCGCCCATGTTTGGAATCTCTCTTACCATACAGGGGGTGGTGCAGTGTTCCCCCTACAAAGAAGCTCATTTTCCAGAGTCTCTCCTACAGTTCAAATGTACTTTACTTTAGGTGGTTCAATGGATAGAGTGCTGGGAGTAGAGTCAGGAAGACTCATCTTCCTCAGTTCAAATCTGGGCTCAGATACTTATTAGCTGCGTGACCCTGGACAAGTCACTTCACCCTGTTTGTCTCAGTTTCCTCATCTGTCAAATGAGCTGGAGAAGAAAATGGCAAACATCTCCAGTATCTTTGCCAAGAAAACCCCAAAATGGGGTCATGAAGAGTCAGACACGACTGAAAAATGACTGAACATAAAAGCTGATTCAGGCACCTGAGAAATTAAGCAGAGTCAATGACTAGGGGGAAGAAAAGAAAAACACACGCAAAAAAAATGCTAACTTGGTCAAATAGGAGAACTGTTTAATTAAATTGATCTAGAACCAATTTCAAATAGAAGCACTGTAAAGATAAACAACTTGGGGGGGGGCAGCTAGATGGCACAGTGGTTAAAGCACTGGCCCTGGATTCAGGAGTACCTGAGTTCAAATCCAGCCTCAGACACTTGACACTTACTAGCTGTGTGACCCTGGGAAAGTCACTTAACCCCCTATTGCCTGCAAAAAAAAAAAAGAAGAAAAAAAAAAGATAAACAACTTGGAAAGACTTAAAAACTCTGATCAATGAATGTAGTGGCCAAGAACAATTCCAAAGGACCAATAGTGAAGCATCCTACTCACTTCCTGACAGAGGTGACAGATCTAAGATGCAGGAGTCACACACTTTTGGACATGGCCAATAGGGGAATCTGTTTTCTTTGGCTTTGTATATTGGTTACGAGGGTTTTGTTTTAATTTTTGCAAGTGAGGGAGGGAGGCAGTAGTTCCCTCACTCCAAAAAATGAAAAGAGACCAGAAGACCAGAAAAAAAAATCAAGCTTTGAAAGTTACTGGTTGAATTTATTATATACTTAAAATAAAAGCAAGAGGTTCACAATAGACACACAGTTTCAGGTAGAATTCTCTCTGTCCATTCCACACTCTATACAGAAATACTCATTTTATTTGGTGTGTGTTAAGGACAGGATTAAAAAATGGGGAAAAAATAAAACAAAGAGATTAGATTAGATGGTCCTTTGGGTACAGTCCAGATCAATTTTCAAATATTGTTCAATTACAAATAACTAACATAATCTCCTTGAGGGTAGGGATTACTTCATTTTGGTCTTTGTATCAATCACTCAACAAGCATTTTTAAGTGCCTGATATATGCCAGGCAATGTGCTAAGAAGTACTGACCCCAGCACACATTGGACACTTAATAAATGCTTATTTATTGATTGATTGGTTTTTCAAGTTGGGAAATTAGCAACATTATTTGTTTGTTTGTTTGTTTGTTTTAGTGAGGCAACTGGGGTTAAGTGGCTTTCCCAGGGTCACACAGCTAGTAAGTGTTAAGTGTCTGAGGCCGGATTTGAACTCAGGTCCTCCTGACTCCAGAGCCGGTACTCTATCCACCCAACATTATTTTTTAAAAAGCAATGCCCTGGGCCAGCTAGGCGGCGCAGTGGATAGAGCAGTGGCCCTGGATTCAGGAGTACTTGACTTCAAATCCGGCCTCAGACACTTAACACTTACTAGCTGTGTGACCCTGGGCAAGTCACTTAACCCCAATTGCCTCACTAAAAAAAAAAAAAAAAAGCAATGCCCTGCTTAGACACAGATACTCTATTGTTCTGGAAAACAAGAGCATGAGCTCATAGTTCTTGAAATCTTCAAGGCCATTTTATCCACTCCATATGTAAAAGTAATTTCCATTACAGCATGATGAATGGTTGTCCATCCTTGGCTCAAAGACCTCCGATGAAGTGAAATTCACCACCTCTTGAGACGGATCCTTCCACTTTTGGACTTGAAGGCCTTTGAGGTCCCTTTAGTTCTAGAACTATGCCCCTATAATTTGATCATCCCTTATTTTACAGATGAGGATAGTGAGGCCCAAGGAGTTTGTGACCAGCCTAAGATCATCCAGGCTGTAAATGTCAGAGGTAGGATTTGAACCCAGATCTCTTGGTTCCAGAACCTGTTATCTTTCCACTGGACTATCCTGTCCAGGTACCAGATGTTACCGTGATAATAATTTAACTTAAATAAATAATTCAAATATATATGTTAATTTAAATAATTTCATTTAAAACTCTATAAATAAATGTTAATTGCCTATTACTGAAACAGTTATTTTAATATTTACAACAACAGAGTGCCATGGCAAAAATAAGGCATTAGCCACAATCAAGGTCTCTGGGCCTATGGCCTCTGATCCCTAAGAGTTTTGTTAAGGAGGCCTGGAGCATTGTTACCAACTAGCCACCCACAGAGCATCATTCATCCTCCGCAAAGGAGGGAGCCTTCCGCCGTACCTGGATAGTGTTTCAGCAGCTGATCCATCAGGGATTCCTGGGTCACCACAACATGAGATGCATTCATATCCGCTATAGCGCAGCAAAGAACCTCCGCCAAAGGTATAAACTGGGACTGAGTAATTGGATTCATCTGCACTGGAAAAACATCCCCTGTGGAGAAAAAAACCCCACAAAGCTTGAAAATCCACATATGAAATGCCCCAGACAGTCCAATCAGGACAAGTGGTTCTCAGCAAACGCTTCATTTTTCTCCCTTTTCATAGAATTGGGGAAACCAAACTAACACTGTTTCCCAGCAGTGGGGAAATTGGGAAGACCTGGTGGCTACAGCCGTCAGCACCGGCACTTCCCAGCTGTGCACTGAAGGGCAAATCATTGGGTAGAAGCCAATGCATGGGGTTTTTATGAAGCTCAAGTGAGATCATGTATGGGGAAGGGCTTTGCAAAAGTTAGAGGCTCTGGGGCCCTCCCCAGAAGTCCTCCTCTTTGATGACTCATTCCCTCGGCCCTGCCTGACTTTATTATAACCCATTGCTAGCACTCCTCAGAATCCTCCTCTTCTTCCCCTGCTAAAATGACAGCCTTAGTTCAAAGGATTCTAGAATCATAGACTTAGAGCTGAAAAGAGACCTCAGAGTCTAGTGCATTTAATAGATAAGGTCGGGGGCAGCTAGGTGGCGCAGTGGATAGAGCACTGGTCCTGGATCCAGGAGGACCTGAGTTCAAATCCGACCTGTAACACTTAACACTTACTAGCTGTGTGACCCTGGGCAAGTCACTTACCAAAATTTTTTTTTAAATAATGAATTAAACAAATAATTGATAATAAAAAAGAGGAAATGGACGATAAAACTATCATCGATAGATAAGGTCACACGGACCCCATCTTAGGGAGCAAAGGTGGCACAAGATAGAGGACGCTAAAGTGAAGAAGAACTAAGTTCCAGTCCTGCCTCAGATGCTTACTTAGTTGGGTGACATTGGGCAAGTCACTTAAACTTTCTCAGCCTCAGTTTCCTCATATGCAAAATGGGAATAATAATAGTACCACTTCTCCTGAAAATGAGATAAATATCTGTAAAGCGCTTTGTAAACCTTAATAAATAAATAAATATTAGATGGCATTTTTATGTTGGCTAGGGCCTTCTTAGCCTCTGGACTAGCCCAGGGGGCTCATTGAGAATCACTGAACTTTCTGACTTCAAGGGGCCCCAAACACAGAGAAATAGGAACAAAGGGAGGGTTAGTGTGATGTTTTAGTCATTCCAAATGAAAGCAGAGCTGGTGCTACACCCCTCCTCCCAGTCCTAGTATAATCTAGCATCTTCCCAAGATACTACAAGTGGGGCCCATTATTCAAAAGTGACATGAGAGCCTACTTCTGTTGGGTCTGTGTGTCTACACGGGCCAGAAGATGAAGAAAATGGAGATAAGGCTTAATAACACAAATCCCTGGTCTGGCTCCTCATAGCCAGAATGAAGCTCTCTGCAGGAAAGAGCTATAACAACTTGCCTGGGCCCAGATCATCCCTAGGCTACCCCTGGTCCAACGTTCAGAAGGAATGTAACAAGAAACAAAAGCTCCCATTTGCAGAGCCAGTCACATAAGTCGAATATTTACCTCCCAACCACCCTTCCAGGCCAGCACTCTAAATGCCAATATCTGCATTGTTCTACATCCACCCTGGGGCTTCACCTCAGATAATTTTCTAGTCCTTCTCATTTGCAAGGACCTCCTGGAGAGATTCTCTAGCTTGGACTTTCATGTTTTTGGTTCCTATAGAAAAATTAGCATTTTTCCCTGTCTGTTTTGAGGTAGAGTTTGGACAGTTGATTCTCTGGTGTGTTTTCTTTAAAAGTTAGAACAGATCTTCTGAAATAACTTTGTTTGATTGAGTGCTTAAGTACTGAGATCTCTTATGTTACTGAATCCTTTACAAGTATGGAAGGTAATATGAGCAGTATGGATTCTGCATCCCTAAAATATTAGTACTAATCTTTCGCCTAGAGTGCACTCTGATGGCTCATAAATATTCTTTTTTTTTTCCTTTTAAACCTAGACTTGTTTGCCTTAATTGCAAAATGAACCCAGACAGCTTATTCGAGATCATTAGATTGAAGGGCTATAGGATAAGGTTGGCTTGCTGGCCTACAAACCCTGAAGAATTAACCCCAAGTACTTCCCCCTTTGGAGCCTCACACTTCCTTGGGAGCTTTTCTGAGTTGTTTTCTTTTCAGTTAAACTTGCCTGTCCTAGTAAGGGGTGAATTAGGAACTCCATTTATACTATCCTAATGAATTGGCAGGGATTCTTTGAGGAAATTTCATGTGACTTATAGTGAAGAGGAAATCTTTGTCCAGACCTCTGGTCTTATCTGCAAAAGGGATTCATGAAGAAATTTTAGTACGCCTTGTATGGGAAGAGACAACCGGAGATGTTTTGTCCCAACCTCTAGTTGGGACTGGCCTATATGCTAAAGAGAATCATGGAAGGAGCCAGGATCATTTGTTTTTTCACCCAAAGAGTGAGAGGGTCGCTTACAGTTGATCCCAAGTCCCTAATCCTTGTGGAGAGAACCCTCTATGTTCTGGGAACTCAGGAGGATTGGTATTTCCCTTTGAGATGAGAAATTTGATTTTCTCTTCCTCTAAAAAAATTGTTGTGAGGTTGGGGAAGGCCTTTGTAAGCACCATGACAAGTGACAACCTGTGAGAATTTTATGAAACAATATCTGTTTTTTAGGTTCATGTTGCTATGTATTTGGAATCTTAAAAAATGTTAATTTCCAGATTTATTAGTGAACTACTGCACACAGATTTTTCCTGAGTTTTTTTTTTTCAGTAGAAAGCACTGGAGAAGGGATCCAAAAAAGATAATGCTATGTCTCTAAAGAGTTTCTAAGACACTAGAATTAAGAAAGATTGAGGGGATTTTAGTTGGGATTTAAAGGCAGTTGGGGGGGACAGCTAGGTGGCATGGTGGATAAAGTACTGGCCCTGGATTCAGGAGGACCTGAGTTCAAATCTGGCCTCAGACACTTGACACTTACTAGCTATGTGACCCTGGGCAAGTCACTTAACCCCCATTGCCCCATAAAATAAATGAACAAAGGAATGAACAAATGAATAAATGAATGAACAAATAAACAAGTGAATGAATAAATAAATAAACAAATAAGTAAATGAATAAATAAACAAATAAATAAGTAAATGAATAAATGAATGAATGAATGAATAAATAAATAAGTAGATGGATGAATGAATAAACAAACAAACAGATAAATACATAAATAAATAAAAGCAGTTAGGGAATCTGGGAGGTAGAGATGAGAGAAGAGAGCATTCCAGGCATGGGAAACAGCCAGAGAAAATTCCTAGACTCAAGAGATGGAGTGTCTTGTTCACAGAGCAGCCTGGAGGCCGGTGTCCCTGGATCAAAGAGTTGAGTATGTGTTGGATTGCAAGACAGGAAATGTATAAGGGGGTTAGGGAATGAAAGGCTTTGATTGTCAAACAGATCATTTTGTATTTGATCCTGGAGGTAACAGGAAGCCACTGGAGCTGATTGAGTAGGGGGTGACATGGTAGGATATGAAGTTTAGGAGGATCAATTTGGTGGCTGAAAAAAGGATGGTCTAGAGTGGAGAGAGACCTGGGGAGGGTGGACCTACCAGCTGGTTATTACTATAGTCTACATGTGAGGTGATGAGGGTATGCACCAGAGAGGTAGCCTTGTCAGAGAAGAAAAGAGAAATGCTGCAGAGGTGAAATCAACAGGCTTTGGCAACAGCTTGGATATGAGGGGGGCCGGGAGGTGAGAGATAGGGAGGATCCCAGGATTACTCCTGGGTCGTGAGTCAGAGGGACTGGGAGGATGATGATGCCCTCTATAGTAAGAGTAAAGGTAGGAATCAGGGAAAAGTTTAGGAGGAAAGAAAATTAGTTCCATTTTAGATATATTCATTTTAAGATGTCTATGGGCATCCAGTTTGAGAAGTCTGAAAGGCAGGTGGAGGCATAAAGTTGAGGTGACAGGTTGGGGCAGGAGAGGTGGTTTTGAGAATGATCAGCCTCAAGTTTAAAAATCCAGACTTCTAGGGCACAGCCAAGATGGCAGAGCAAAGGCAGTGAGCTCTTGAACTCACTACACGATTGCTCCAAAAAACATCCAAATAATACCATAGGACAATGCCTGGAGTAGCAAAATCCACAGAAGAATGTGCTGAGATAATTTTCCAACCAAGGACAACTTGGAAGGTCAGAAGGAGAGAGCTGCTGTGCAGAGACAAGAGTAGAGTCCAACCCCACAGTCACCCTGACACAGATCCAGTCCCAGGAAGACCTCACCAGAGAAAGAGACCCTCAGAGCCGCTGAATCAGCTGAAGTGCCACTGTTGTCTGGAACTAAGCTCACAATCTGGTGAGAAGGCTGAGCCCTTGGCAGGGGGAGATTACAGAGGTCTCTGATGGTGCTGAGGCAGAACTTGGGTTTTTCACCCCTTCTGGGAACCAGGAGGTAGGCTTGAGTAGCAGTGGCCCAAGATGGGGAAGGGCACAGGATTATTGGAGCTGACAACCACAGCACACAAAGCTGGTTGATTAGCAAGTTGGTCTGGGGTCATCTACAGACCAGGGAACACACCAGGCAAGTGAAGAACCTGTTCTTCCTTAAATCATACCACCTGGGATCTCCTGAAGCTTGAGATAGTGCAGCCTGGAAACAATGCCCCACTTTAAGGAGCTAAAAGTCAAGTAAAAGAAAGGCAAGATGAGCAAAAAGAGAAAGGTGAGGACCATAGAAAGTTTCTTTAATGACAAGGAAGATCAAGGTGCACCCTCAGAGGAAGATGTCAATGTCAGGGCCCCTGTACCTAAAACTTCCAAGAAAAATATGAATTGATCTCAGGCCATAGAGGTGCTCAAAAAGGACTTTGAAGATAAAGTTAGAGAGGTAGAGGAAAAAATGGAAAGAGAAATGAGGGGGATGCAGGAAAGACATGAGAAAAAGTCAACAACTTGAAAAACAAAATGGAATAGCTCTCTGATGAAAATAATTGTCTAAGAATTAGGATTGAACAAATGGAAGCTAGTGACTTTATGAGAAACGAAGACACAATAAAGCAAAATAAATAAATAAATAAATAAATGGAGGGCAATGTGAAATATCTCCTTAGAAAAACTGCTGACCTGGAAAATAGATCAAGGAGAGATCATTTGAAAATTATAGGTCTACCTGAAAACCATGATCAAGGAAAGAGCTTAGACATCATATTCCAAGAAATGGTCAGGGAAAATTGCCCTGATATTCTAGAAGCAGAAGATAAAATAGAAATGGAAAGAATCCACCAATCACCTCCTGAAAGAGATCCCAAAAGGAAAACTCCCAGGAATATTATAGCCAAATTTCAGAACTCTCAGGTCAAGGAGAAAATATTGCAAGCTGCCAAGAAGAAAGAATTCAAATACTGTGGAGCCCCAGTCAGGATAGTACAAGATCTAGCAGCTTCTACATTAAAGGACTGGAGGGCATGGAATAGGATATTCCAGAGGGCAAAAGAACTGGGATTACAACCAAGAATCACCTACCCAGCAAAACTGATCATAATCTTTCAGAGGAAAAAATGGGACTTTAATGAAAAAGAGGACTTTCAGGTATTCGTGATGAAAAGACCTGAACTGAATGGAAAATTTGACTTTCAAATACAAGACCCTAGAGAACTATAAAAAATTGGAGTTGGGGGATATACCTGGGATCATACAGTGAGTGGGTGACTGTCTTGTGTCTGAGGCCAGGTTTTGGCTGGGATCCCCCTGGGTCCAGGGGTGAGGCTTTGTCCACTGTGTCACCTAGCTGCCCCATGATGACATCTTTAGGATTAAATTGAGGGGTGAGGGGAATGCACTGGGGGAGGGGGAAGGGCAGAGGTGAAATCCTACATGAAAGAAACAGGAAAAGGCTTATGGAGTTGGGGAAGTGATGGGAGAGGATCAGGGCAGTAAATTAATTTTATACTCATCAGAAAAGGCTCAAAGACCTTAAACTCATCAGAGTTGGCTCAAGGAGGGAATAACATACACACTCAATTGGGTGAAGTAATCTATCTAACCTTGCAGGAAAATAGGAAGGGAGATAAAGGAGAGAGGGGCAAAAGGAGGGAGGGCAGATTGGGGGAGGGAATAGGGTGAAAGAAGATAGATAATAGAGTACATATCATGGGGAAGGGAATAGGATGAAGGGAAACAGTTAACAATAGTAATTGTGAAAAAGAGAAAAGGGGGAAAAATTGGTCAAAAAATATGTATAACAACTCTTTGTGGTGGCTAAGAATTGGGAATCAAGGGAATGTCCATCAATTGAGGAATGACTGAAGATGCTGTGGTATATGATTATAGTGAAATGGTATTGTACTATAGGAAATGACAAACAGGATGATCCCAGAAAAACCTGGAAAGACTCATATGAACTGATGTGAGCAGAACTGGGAGGACATTGTACATAGTGACAACAGTATTGTTCGGTGAGGAATTGTGAATGACTTAACTACTCTCAGCAATACAATGATATCCAAGACAATCCCAAGGGGACTAATAATGAAGCATACTATCCACTCCCATAGAAAGAACTGATGAAAAGAACACTTGTGGATTGTGTATATATATAACCTATATCAGATTGGTTGCTGTCTTGTGGAGGGGGGAGGAAAGGGAGGGAGAGAGAAAAATTTGGAACTCTAAATCTTATGAAAATGAATATTGAAAACTACCCTTACATATAACTGGAAAAAATAAAATAAATGTTTGTTGCATTGGGGGAAAAAAAGAAGTGAAGCTCATGTAAAAAAGAAGAAAAAAATAAGCAAAAAAAAGAATGATCAGCCTCAGTAGTGATTAAATCCATGGGAGCCAGTGAGATCACCAAATGAGAAGAGGGCCCCTGGGCAGATCCCTGAGGGACATTTACATTTAGAGGGTATGATCTGGAAGAGCATCCAGCGAAGGAGACTGAGGAGGAACAGTCTTACGGGGAGAAAGAGAACCAGAGGAGAGGGGTGTCCTGAAGACCTAGAAAAAAGAGGGTATCAAGGCAGAGAAGATGATCAACAGTGACAAAAGTCACAGAAGTTGAGAAGAACGAGGCTTTACAAAAAGCCATTGGATTTGGCACCTAAGAGACCACCGGTGACATTGGAGAGAGCAGTTTCCATAAGGTCAGAAGCCAGATTCTATGGGAGGAAAGAAAGTGGAGCATCTCATGGCCTTTTCGAGGAGTTTAGCCTCGGATGGAAGTTGGTGGAGATGGGAGGAATGACTGAGGGTTTTTTCAGAATGAGGGAGACATGGGAAGACTGTAGGCAGTAGGGAACGAGCCAGTAGGCAGGGAGAAATTGGGATGGGCAATCTGTTGGAGGAGATGAGATGAAATGGGGTCACTCATACAAGCAGAGATAAGGCCACCTCTTCATGTGAAGAAGAGCGGACCAGGAAGCATCTGAGTGATGATAGGAGGTAAAGAAAAGAGGGAAATCCTGAGGAAGGGACCCAATTTTCTCTGAAAAATAAGAGGCAAAGTTCTCAGCTGCAAAAGGAGGAGAGTGGGAGTCACAGGAGGTTTGAGGATGGATGGAAAGATTTGGAAGAACTGCTATGGAGATCTGGAGAGTGAGCCGATGAGGAAAGTCGGGTAAGACTGTTCTATTGACATGGCTAGAAAGCAGTGGGGTCAGCATTTGAACTCAAGTCTTTTGACTCTAAACAGGGAATATTATCTGAATGGCTGAGAGATTATTACCTAGGAAAAGATAGCAACTGAGGTTCATACAAAGGGCAGCATCTCAAGGATACCCCTATCAATAGGGGTTTGGTTTTTCTTTGTTTTGTCAATGAGTCATGTCTAACTCTTTGTGATCCCATTTGGGGTTTTCTTGGCAAAAATACTGGAGTACCTTGCCATCTCCTTCTTCAGTTCATTTTACAGATGACAAAACTGAGGCAAACAGGGTGAAGTGACGCCCTGGGTCTTATAGCTGGTAAGTGTTTGAGGCCAAATTTGAACTCAGGTCTTTCTGACTCCAAGACTGACATTCTATCCACTGCACCACCTCACTGCCTCCTTGTTGCCTTGGTTATGCTTAATTCCAGGCTACTTTGCCAGAGAAAAACAAATAAATCCATAATAACCCATTTCTAAATGACACAAGAATCATTTCGGCAAGGCTGCCCAGGGCATTTCAATTAACTTGGCATTAGCTTGGCTTTTTTTTTTTTGGCATTCCATCTAAACCCAACTTTTTGTGAATAAAACAAAGTACATATTGAAGTGTGTTATGACCCAGCAGAAGGAGAAAAGCGCCTTGGCTCCATTACCTGGCCCAGTAATTGAGTGATATGCTTATAATTAGGCCCTGGAGAGGGCCTTCATTGCCATAAAAAAAGTGATTAGGAATGTTCAGGGCAGGGCATGAGAGAGAAAGGCAAGAGACAGAACTTTGATCAAATACCACCTGCAGTTTTAGGAATTGTGGGAAAGAGGTGCTAGCCCTTAGAAGAATGACATCGAAATGAGTCAATTATTTGATTCGATGAACATTGCTTAAGCCCCTACTGTGTACAGAAATACTAGGGGAGATGCAGAGCTGGGATAAGGCAGGGTTCCTGCTTTCATGGAACTCACAGTTAAGCAGAAGTATAAAATCCCAATCCTGAGGGTTATAATGCACTGCACTACCAGGGCCACTAAACCTCCCAGCGGTAGCATGATGACTTAGAAAACCACATATTAATTTTATCTAAGTCCTATTGTATTTTTATTTATTTTTGTTAAACATTTCCCCATTATATTTTTTTCTTTTTTGGTGAGGCAATTGGGGTTAAGTGACTTGCCCAGGGTCACACAGCTAGTAAGTGTCAAGGGTCTGAGGCCGAATTTGAACTCAGGTCCTCCTGAATCCAGGGCCGGTGCTTTATCCACTGTGCCACCTAGCCGCCCCCCAAGCCTGGCAAATCTTAACCCTAGTGAGTTTACACATAACACAGAGAATTTTCCCTATTAGAAAAAAGTTGGGCTCATACAGAAGTGTTTATTGACTCTGTGCTAGGCAGCCTGCCAGAAATTCATGCATTATTGACCTTCAAATACTTTAAGGGAGCCACTCAAACTCAGCTAATTACCAGCCCGTGAAATCTGAACCCATCTCTTCATTGGCCCGTATTGAATGGCTCTGTGGGAAACGTATCTCCTTGTGTGTTACTGATGACCACAAGAGCCGACAGACACACTCGAGGCTGA
Organism: Dromiciops gliroides; assembly: GCF_019393635.1. Lineage (NCBI taxonomy): Eukaryota > Metazoa > Chordata > Mammalia > Microbiotheria > Microbiotheriidae > Dromiciops > Dromiciops gliroides. Next base: position 31,608,674 of record NC_057862.1, on the reverse strand, counting down.
GACAAAAGGATGGCTTGTTCTGTGTAACTTGAAGACATTGCCTTGATTTTTTTTTAAAGCACTTTTATCCAGGACAGAATGTCCACCCATCTTTTTTCAAAAACATTAAAAATAATACTCGATTTAAAAATCCCCCCACAACCCAACAGTGTATCTTATAACAGTGTGCCCCTCATTCCCAGATGGTGATAAGATACTGGGCCCCAATCAATGGGGCTGAAGATAGGGAAGGCTATTGTTAGACAGCTTCGATAGACTCAGAAAATCCACTGAAATCAAACACAAACACAAACAAAAAAGGCTTAGCCCTAAGTAGCTTGAGTCGGCTTTCCCTTTTAACAGAATCAGGTTAGGGAAGACTTCCTTCTATGTGGGAGAGTCAAAGAGCTTCCCAATCGGAGGCAGATAGGCATCCAGGACAACAGAGACCAGGCACGCTAGAAACCTGAGGTGTTTATCAGATATAGTCACAAGTGTTTGGGAAAAGAAAGTCCTTTATACTCAATTAGCTCTCTCCTAGAAATTGGTCTTGGGCTGAACAGTTAATGGGGCTCATTCAAGAGGGGAAAAGAAAAGAGAAACAACTCTCCATGGGAGCTTTTCAAGAGGCCTGAGTAAAGATATTTGGGAAATCTGAATCAAGACCCTATTATAGATGGGAATTTGTCCACCATTAATCAATCGGCAGGCATGTATTAAACTATCTGCCAGGCACTGAGTGCCGGGGATACTAAGAAAGGACCGGGGCAGCTAGGTGGTGCAGTGGATAAAGCACCGGCCCTGGATTCAGGAGGACCTGAGTTCAAATCCAGCCTCAGACACTTGACACTTACTAGCTGTGTGACCCTGGGCAAGTCACTTAACCCTCATTGCCTCGCAAAAAAAAGAAAAGAAAAGAGAAAAAAGAAAGGCCCCAAACCAAACAATTCCTGCTCTCCCATAGCCCAGTGTAATGAAGTAGGTGACAGCTATGTATAAACCTGATATATTCAGGATAGATCGGGGATGCTCTCAGAGGAAAGGCACTAATAGTAAGAAAAACTGGAAAAGGCAGAAGGTGGGACTTGAGCTGACGCCTGAAGGAATTCAGAGAGAGCAGGAGGCAGAGATGAGGAGGATTCCCTGTTCCCGGCACGGGGCGGGGGGGTGGGGGGGGGGCGGCGCAGCCAGTGAGAACGCTTGGACAGGAGACGGAAGTGTCCCTGGATCGTTCGAGTACATGAAAGGGAGGGAAGAGAAGTGAGACTGGGAAGGGAGGAAGGGGGCAGGTTCTGGGGGGCTTGGAGAGCCAAGCAGAGGGTTTTCTATTGGATCCTGGAGGCCATATAGTGAGCTGCTGGGGGGGAGGTGGATATGGAGTGAAGCAGGCTCTTCAACTAGAGTTGAAATGGATACTAGGCACTGGGATCCCAGGACTCAGATGATAGCAGAGGTCATCTGACTCCTTCATATTTTGTAGAGGAGGAATCTGAGGTAGTCCAGAGAGGGGCAGGACTTGTCCGAAGTCACACAGTTACAAGAAGCATCAGTCTTTAAAACCTCCATACTGTCCTGCCAGTCAGGACAGCCTGACTGACTGTTGGTCCTCTCATGACTCAGTTTCCCCTTCAATGTCCATTTTACCTCCCTACAGGTTTTAGGGTGGGGAGAGCGATAGGAGGACATGGTATGATTCATCCCCCAAACCACATCTCCCTACGAAAATGCCTGTCACCTCTCCACCCCAGGGACAAGCCTGTTGGCAGCCAGGCATGAGAGAACTTCATACCTTTGCCCTTCTAGTAAACCAGAACAGAGCTCTTAATGAGATATCTCTTTCCTCTGGAGACCGTCCAGGCAGAGAGGCCTGGAAGGGACTTAGTTAATAACTAAGAGGAATCTCATCTGCTCTTTCCAGGTAGTTGTTTTTTTAAATGTGTTTACCAAGAGCCGGAGTTAATCCATGGGTAACCGAGTTCACAAACTGGCTGAAGTTATTCTTTTTGTTTTTGTTTTTGTTTTTTTTAGTGAGGCAATTGGGGTTAAGTGACTTGCCCAGGGTCACACAGCTAGTAAGTGTTAAGTGTCTGAGGCCAGATTTTGAACTCAGGTACTCCTGACTCTAGGGCCGGTGCTCTATCCACTGCGCCACCTAGCTGCCCCCTGAAGTTATTCTTACTACCTGCTATTATTTATTATTCTTTGGGGACTCCCTCATCCAACAGAGGTCAGCACTGGATCTCTTCCCCCCACCCCCCCAGAATCTTAGGATAGATTCTCTCTCATTGAAAAGGTAAATGACTTGTTCAGGGCCACACAATCAGGATGTGTCAGAAGTGGGGCCGGCTTACTATCCACTGCTCCATGGTGCCTCTCTCTTTCATTAGTATTCTATCTTGGGACTTAATGGACAACCTGGTACAGTAGAAGTAATGCCAAGCTTGAAGTCAGGAAGGCTCAGGTTCAAATACAGCTTCTGTGACCCAGAGCCAATCCTTTAACCTCAACTGGCCCCAGGCAGCTCCCTGGGGCTTTTATTTTTTGGGGGGGTGGGAGGGAGACAATGAGGGTTAAGTGACTTGCCCAAGGTCACACAGCTAGTAAGTGTCAAGTGTCTAAAGCTAGATTTGAGCTCAGGTCCTCCTGAATCCAGAGCCGGTGCTTTATCCACTGTGCCACCTAGCTGCCCCCTCCCTGGGACTTTTCAACTAAGTCACAGACAAAAATCAAAGCTTTATCACAACAATGTGCCCCATGCTTATTAGTTAGATTTTCAAAAATCAATCACAAACATTTATTAAGGGCACCATCCTAGAAGCTGGTTTGAAAAGACTACCAGAAACTTCCATTTATGAAGAATGATTGGGAATCTGTGAGATCTCCTGGTTAATGAGACAATCCTGGGCCCAGGTAAAAAGCCATGAACTCTGGCTCAGAATGGGGGGCCCGTGTCCCATCTCCAGCACTTATGGGCTGGATCCCAGCCTTTTCAATCCCTACCTCTCTGAGCTGCCAGGAAAGCTGAGCACGAAAGCACTGAATGCAACCACTCAACCAGAATTTCTCTCGTCACTGGTTCTCAAACTGGGGTCCATTGTCCCCTGGGCTTCCTTGAGCCCTGTCAGAGGGCCCACCAGTCCTAGGCTATTTTCATTGTTATACCAAGGCATATTTCTATAACCCACACAGACAAAAGCATTCTAGAGTCCTCCATAATTTTTAGGAGAGTGAAGGGGTCCTGAAGCCCAAAGCGTAAGAAGCCCTGATTAAGTGCTTACTGTGTGCCAGATGGGACAGGTAGGTCGAGCAGTGGGTAGAGCACAGGGCCTGGAGTCAGGAAGACGATATTTTCTAGCTGTGTGACCCTAGGCAAGTCACTTCACTCTGTTTGCCTCAGTTTCCTCATCTGTCAAATGAGCTGGAGAAGGAAATGGCAAACCAACAAGAAAACCCCAACTGGGGTCACAAAGAGTCAGATACAACTGAAAAAACCTGAACAACAACTGTGCCAGGACCTAGAAAGGATAAACAACTTACCCAAGGTCACACAGTCAGTGAGAGGCAGAGCCAGGATTGGAATTCCAAATCTAGCCCTATTACCTTTTTTTTTAAGTGAGGCAATTGGGGTTAAGTGACTTGCCCAGGGTCACACAGCTAGTAAGTGTTAAGTGTCTGAGGCCGGATTTGAATTCAGGTACTCCTGACTCTAGGGCCGGTGCTCTATCCACTGCGCCACCTAGCTGTCCCACCCCATTACCTTTTTTAAATGGTTTTGCTGATATTGTAATAATAACCCCGGGATGGATTGGGGTACAAACCTAAGCTCTGAACCATCTTGGCTGAATGACCCTGGGCAAGTCACTGTCCTTCTTATTGTAAAGCAAGGATAAAGTAAAAATGCCTGAGGTGCCTATCATGCCGTGTTCTTGTGAGGGTCAGATGCGCTCTAATGTTTGGGAAGTGCTTGCCAAACTTTAAAGCACTAGCTATACATATATCATCGTTGTAGTCGTCATCACCACTATCATTTACCTACAACTGATGGGTGTTCCTCATCTGTGAAGAACCCAGGGGCAATCAATGGTGGTTAGGTTCCCAGGCCTGCTTAAAGTCAAATCAAAACCCACCCTAGTGAACTCTGGGGTTAGAGGTGGAGACCATCAGCCATCTGGTGCCCAGCAGGAGGGGCGTGGGGGGAGCCTGGCCCAGCCACTTACAGACACAGGACGTGCATCCGTGTCGGGAGCCAGTCCTTGTACAAAGCTGAGCTTCCCGACGCATCCCGGGCACTAACGGGATGGGAGCTATCCGCCCTCCGTCATCTAGTTCTTTCGGGATTCTGTTACTTTCAACGCTTACAAAGTGCCAGCTATTGTGCATTGAGAAAAAACTCTGTGGTCAAAGGTCTGAGGTTCAAATATTGGCCCTGCTCATTACTAGCTGTGTCACCCTGGGCAAGTCAAAAAATGAAGCAGTTGCACTGAACGTTTTCCAAAGTCTACTCCAGCTGTAATGTGTCATATATGTATCTCTAGATAATCAAGGTCTAGGGTCTAGGTTGAGGGGTGGGGACCTCAGCAGGAAACAAAACAAAGCTAACACCTTCCTCCCTGACCTCCCCAAACTGCGTCTATGACCTAAGGTCTCTATGCTCCAACCTCCAGCAACATAGCTGGAAAGACATTGGTGTCCCAAGGGAACCGGGAGAACCATGTTCTGCTCCTAACCTCCAACATTAAATAGTTGTGTGACCTGAGATGGAGCAATCTACCTCAATGGCCCTCAGTTTACCCATCTGGAGAATGAGGGCATTAGACTAGACCCAAGAATACCTTGTGTTTACATTGGGTACATTTTTTATCTACTCATACACATACATGTTGTTTTTCCATGAAATGCAAACAAATTCCCGGAGGTCAGGGCCTGTTGTTTTGGGGCGTAAAAAAGGCTTGTTGATAACCTGATCTCACACGGCTATCTGTGTAACTTGAAGCAAGTTGCTTTTCCTCTTTTGGACTTGATTTCCTCTTCTGGAAAATGGAAGGGCATGGGGTGGAGAGGGAGGTTGAATAGGATCATCTCGAAGGTCCCGCCCAGCTCTGACATTTGTTGATACTAACCAGTTTAGCATCTCTAGATGAAAGAAACATGGCATCGGGCAGTAGGGGAAGAGGCTGAAGCTTGGCAAACAATTCATAAATTAAGAGAAGGACCCAAATGGTCCCAGAAAGACCTTTGCCCAGACACACACACACATGCGCGTGCGCGCGAGCACACACACACGTACGCACGCACACGCACACACACGCACATGCACACACACGGAAACGAACATGCACACAAGAACCAAAACTCTGCCATACAAGAAGTCAAGGGACAAAACCCAGCAAGCCTCTATGACCCATTCCTTGTCCTTGACGTTGGCGGTGGGGACCCACATTCAATCCCAACTTTGCCATTCACCATCTATGTTATCTTGGGCAAGCCACCTCACCTCACTGGGCTTCAGTCTCCTCAATGTAAGATGAGGGAGGTGAATTTGGTGACCCCAAGGGCCCTTTGAGCTCTAAATCTCTGAACTATGAGCATTCTTTGTATCAGACATCACGTATTCCTTCAATTGATTCTCTTCCACAGCATTGTCTTGAACGCCTTCACCATCTTTTTTTGTTTTGGGGGGTTTTTTGTGAGGCAATTGGGGTTAAGTGACTTGCCCAGGGTCATACAGCTAGTAAGTGTCAAGTGTCTGAGGCTGGATTTGAACTTAGGTCCTCCTGAATCCAGGGCTGGTGCTCTATCCACTGCGCCACCTAGCTGCCCTGCCTTCACCATCTTGATTGCCTTCCTCTAAATGGGCATCATGGTACAGACCTCTGACTTTGAAGTCAGAGGAGCTGGGTTCAAATCCTGCCTCTAACACATACTACCTATGTGACCCTGGTAGATTATTTGGCCTCCCTGGGTCTCAGTTTCCTCATCTGTAAAATGACAGAGTAGTCCTTAGAGGGCACAGTGAATAGAGTGCTGGGCCTGAGTTCAAATCTGACCTCAGACACTTACTAGCTGGGTGAACCTAGGCAAGTCACTTAACCTCTGTCTGCCTCAGTGTCCTCAACTGTAAAATGGAAATGGTAAAATAGCAAATGATAGTAAGAGCATCTACCTCCCAGGGTTATTGCAGATTGAGATAATATTTGCAAAGCCCTTAGCACAGTGCCTGGTCCAAGGAAGATGCTTAATAAATATTTGTTCCAGGGGCAGCTAGGTGGCTCAGTGGATAAAGCACTAGCCCTGGAGTCAGGAGGATCTGAATTCAAATCCAGCCTCTGACAGTTAACACTTACTAGCTGTGTGACCCTGGGCAAGTCACTTAACCCTCATTGCCCCCCCCCCCAAAAAAAAAGAAAAGAAAAGGAATCACAGCCAAAAGTAAGTGGTCAAAGGATGGGAGAAGACAATTTTCTCTCTCTCTCTCTTTTTTTGGGTGGGCCAAAATTACAATATATGCAATGACCTCAATAATTAAAGGAGAATAATACTGAAATAAATGAAAAATAATATGATTACACATAATATATGCTTATATTTTTATATATAATTTGATAGAAAAGGATTTTATTTAAATCAGATTAATAATCATGGCAGGGCTGGCTGATGACAAAACATTCTTTTCTCTTTAGTAGAGAGATGTGATATATTGCATAGGCTGCAAAATTGAGTTAATTCATCATTTTATTTTGCTTAATTGCTTTTATTTGCTACAAGGGAGGTGAAGTGATTACTGGGAAATGTTAGTGATGTTTTAAAAAATTTTTCCAATAATAATTATTTTTAAAAGTATACTATCGGGGCAGCTAGGTGGTACAGTGGATAAAGCACTGGCCCTGGATTCAGGAGGGCCTGAGTTCAAATCTGGCCTCAGACCCTTAACACTTACTAGCTGTGTGACCCTGGGCAAGTCACTTAACCCCCCATTGCCTCACCAAAAAATTAAAAATTAAAAAAAAAGGTTAGGTGGCTAAAACTAAGTATATATATATATATATATATATATATATATATATATATATATATATATATATATATATATATATATATATATATATATATATATATATATATACCACCACACTCTGATCCATCACAAAATGAGGAGATTCTGATGAAGGTTTGCCATAGCTGGGAATTATGCGGTAAGGAAAACAGGATGGTAACAGCTGCTAAGAGATTCCTCTCATAATAGACCCTAAAGAAGCAAGGATAATATTTGTGAAGTTCATCACTTAGTACTTGCCTGAAAAATAGTAGTTGTTTAGTAAATGCTTGTTCTCTTTCCCATTATTCCCTTCCTGAAAGTAAGCCTGTCATATGGAGCCAATAAATTAATATTCCCATTAAGATCCACAATGGATTAGCTCTGGATTGAAAGAGGCAAATAGGGGTTACCTCTTTGTCTATTTCGGGAGTAATTCTCACCATTTGCCCAAGGAATTTACTGTCAATCAATTCCCAACTAGTCTGAAGTCCCTGGCAACAGGCTTCCTCGAGCAGCTTGCCTAAGGGCTGTGGAACAGTAGGGGGGCTCCCTGCACCCCCCCCAAAGAGGGCTGTATCTGCTCCCTAAGAGGCAGACACATATGCTCCAAATATGGAGCCTCACGTCCACACTTGATGTATCTGGGTCCTCCTTCCCTCCTGCCACCAACGTGTCGCTGTCAACTCAACATAGCCGACATTTATTGAGAATCCACTGTGTTAGGGGCTGCTAGGTGGCACAGTGGATAAAGCATTGGCCCTGGATTCAGGAGGACCTGAGTTCAAATGTGGACTCAGCCACTTGACACTTACTAGCTGCGTGACCTTGGGCAAGTCACTTAACCCTCATTGCCCAGCGCGCGCGCGCGCTCGCGCGCGCACACACACACACACACACACACACACACACACACACACACACACACACACACACCGAGAGGGAGAGGGAGAGGGAGAGGGAGAGGGAGAGGGAGAGGGAGAGGGAGAGGGAGAGGGAGAGGGAGAGGGAGAGGGAGAGGGAGAGGGAGAGGGAGAGGGAGAGGGAGAGGGAGAGGGAGAGGGAGAGGGAGAGGGAGAGGGAGAGGGAGAGGGAGAGGGAGAGGAATCCACTTTGTTCAAGATAAGAGCCTCTATGGTTTAGTTGGGGGATAGCTGGCTTGGAAGACAGAAGATCTGGATTCAAGTGCCGTTTCCAACACATCCTCTCCTCTGCTGCCAAAGTGCTGTGTCTAAACTTCCGATCTGCCTGACCACTTCGCTGCTTCTGGGATTGCACCTCCCAAGCAAGCCTAGCTCCGCGCCTGGCCCACAGTGGGCACTTAAGAAATGCTGCTTGTTAGCTGTGTGACCTGGGCAGGTCGCTTAACCCTCATTGTCCCACCAAACCAAAAACAAATGCTTGTTGATTGTGATTGATTGACCTGTCCCTGATAATAAATTCTAGTAGTAGGTGTTCTTGACCTGTGGTTGGTAGACTTGGTTTGTTTATTTTTTTTTAATATATTTTTAAAGAACAGTTAGGTGGGACAGTGGATAGAGCACTAGTCCTAGAGTTAGGAGGACTTGAGTTCAAATCCAACCTCAGACACTTGATACTTACTAGCTGTGTGACCTTGGGAAAGTCACTTAACTGTGATTGCCTCACCAAAATTTTTAAAAAATATATAATATCAAAATAAGTATATAAAATATAATATAGTTTAAATATATTAAAATGAAAATATATAAAAATACAGAATCTATTTGGATAATTGTGTTTCAATATAATTGGATGCCTTTGTTCGGCTTTGTTTAATCTGATGCATTAAAACACATGATTCTGAGAAGGGTTAGAGGAGAGCTTGTACTGGACACTGGCCCAGGGGTCCAGGGCACTAGCAAAGTGAAGAACCCTTTCTCTAGTACCTCCCTGTCCCCTACAAGGTTCAATACAAACACGTGTTTGCCATTTCTGAGCCTTCCCAAGCTAGTTCCAACCTCCCCTTCTGGACTGATGATGTCACTCCCCTTCAAACATTCTACATCTCCCAATTGCTGTTCCTCACACACAGTATTCCATTTCCCACCTGTGAGCTCTTGCACAGGTCATCTCTCACACCTGAAAATGCCCTGCTCTTTTCTTACCTCCCCCTCTTAGAAGGCTTACTTGGCTTCCAAGCTCCAATGTCATCTCTCACTTAAAGCTGCTTCTGATATCTGCCCCCAGTCCATTACTGTGTCCCTTCATCTCAAATTAAATTTTTTTTGGGGGGGTGAGGCAATTGGGGTTAAGTGACTTGCCCAGGGGCACACAGCTAAGTCAATATCTAAGGTCAAATTCGAACTCAGGTCCTCCTGACACCAGGGCTAGTGCTCTATCCACCGCACCACCTAACTGCCCCTCAAATTAATCTTTTAAAAAAAGTTTATATGTACACACTATTTCCTTTGAAAGACTATAAGCTCCACAAACTTTTATCTCTTTGTCTTTGTATTCCTGGAGCTTGGCACAGTGCTAGACCAGAGGCAGTACTTAATATCTGTTTGTTGGGGTTTTTTTTGGTGGGGCAATGAGGCTTAAGTGACTTGCCCAGGGTCACACAGCTAGTAAGTGTCAAGTGTCTGAGGCCAGATTTGAACTCAGGTCTTCCTGAATCCAGGGCCAGTGCTTTATCCACTGCACCACCTAGGTGCCCCCATTAACATCCGTTGGCTGATTAACTATGAACCTTTTGAGGCCTGGTACTGCTTCATCTGGGGGTGTGCTTGAATCCCCAACAGCTAGAACACAATGCATACTAAACAAAAGTGACATCAAAGATGCATATGATTATATGAAAGGTGACAGAGCCCAGCTTGGGTTGGGCAGACTTGGAAGTCTGGTCTCTGACACATACACAGTGGCTGTGTTATCCTGGTCAGGTCATTTCCTCTCTTAAGTTCCCCAGGCACTCAGACAGCATCAGATCTAAATTGGTGAGGGCACTCTTCTCCATAAAGGCTGCCCATAACCAGTCACACCACAGGTCTGAATGGAAGGGAAAAAGTGATTAGAAATGTACTTCGACCAATCAAAACACCAGCAGAAATCCAGCCTTGCCTGTGACTCCCAATGGCTTCCATGCGGGGTGGGGTGGGGGTGACCCAGAGGTAGAAATGTAATAGCATCTGGCCGGGAATCAAAGGGAGGCAGCCCCGGCGAGGGTTCCCTGGGCATGGAAGTGCTCCCCTGGCAGCCCTGGCCCAGCGTCAGCCCACTGCAGCCTTTTTCTAGCACTCCATGAGCCTCTCCCCAAGCTGGAAGGCCGCAATTTCTATTTCAGACTTCCTTAATCTCTTTCACTTCGAGTCTGGGGGATTTTGTCTCCCACCCCCACCACCAACTGGGTCCAGGAAGATCACAGAATAGTTGAAATAGTTGAAAACTCCCCTTTTTAGGGGAGGCAAAAAGCGGCTTTGGGGACCGGGCTTCATGGAAACGCAGTTATAGGGAAATGCCTTGTGGGTTGATGGGAAGTTTCAAGTCAGAAGGAGCCCAGTTCAAGCCCCCTTGAATTTTCTTGAAATTCTCTTAGTTATCCCCCCTCCCCCATTCCTCCTCATCTTGGCTGGGCAGAAGGGGGCTGCCTGGGCAGAAGGGGGCTGCCTGGGCCTCAGGAGGCCTTGAGGATGTTTCTACAATTCAATTTAATAAACATTTATTAAGTCCCTGCTTTGTGCCAGAGACTATGCTACAAGCCCACCTCCATATGACGTTTCCTCCCATAATGAAGCTGAGAAGAGCCAGTGGGCCTTACTTTGAGATCCACCTGGAGGCCTGCCACACCATATACATACAGGTCAGTGGGTCACTGGAACCCCCCCCCCACCTTCAGCTAATCCATCCATGATTATTACCTCTGACCTGGGACAGCCAGGAAGCTTCCTCGGATTACAGTCACCCCCCCAGAGAAGAAAGGCAAGGCCCACATTTACACCAGGTTGTTAATGAGGCCCAGCAAAAATCCCAGGGCCCATCTGCCAGAGCTATTGGCTCCCCTGCCCCCACCAAATGTTTACCCACCTCCCATCCCCCTCCAGAGCTGAAGCTGCAGCCCAGAGAAAGGCCTCTGGCCTGGTCAAAGCAGAGCTGTCCCCCTCCCCCCTTGGTTCCCACTCAACAGATTCTCCCCAAGCCCCTCCCTCTTCTCCTACCCTATCTCCCAGGGCCACAGTCAGCGAGGGTTTGCAGAGCCTGAACGTCCTATGTAAATGTCAGCTGTGAGGGCTCTCCCTCAGTATCTCTCCAGGAATCCTTTCTCTTCCCCTCCTGCCACAGAACGTCTCTGGTTCTTTAAAGTTTGTCTGTGCCTAACCGTCCTTTCCCAATAGCTCACTCCCTGCCCCCTGGGCAGACTCCCCTATCCACAGACCGATTCTTTGTCACAAAGAATGGAAGAAAAGGAGGAAAAAAGAGTAATTCTGCCAAACTAGACCAGACAGTAAGTAACCAAATCTAATCCCACATGGAATGTCCTCCATCCATCCTCCCTCTTCTCTGCCAAGGAGAGAATATCCCTTCATTTTCCAGTTAAGGAATGAATTGATGATAGAGCATTTATTAGGGACTCTCTGTGTGCCGGGAACTCTGCTAAGCATCTGGGCACTAAATAGAAGACAGCCAGGCAGCCCCTGCGGTCAAGAGGCTTATGGTGGAACTGGGCAGACAACACAGAGAGGAAACCTTGGGGTGGTGGGAGGAGGGGCACACAGTACTAACCACTCACATTTCTACAGCCCTCGTAAAGTTCACCAAGCATCCAGGCCGCGGTATTCTCATCTATAAAACGAGGAAGATGGCTCACACGAAGGGAAAAAATTTGGTGCAGAGAATGAGGGCTGGAGCCTCAGCAAGACGACTTACTATCCGTGGGACTTCAGCCAAGTCACTCTTTGGGCCCAAGCTCATTATCTGTAAGATAAGGGACTTGGAGCAGCTGCCCTGAAAGCCCCTTCCAGTCTTCAATCTATGACCTCACAGGCAGCCCCACAGTGGTCACGGCACAGGGGTTCACTTTACAGAACAGGAGACTGAGGAGAGGAGAGGGTGGCTGATGATGACTGGGCAATGATCGCAAGGCTCCGTTTCAAGCCCAGGTCTCTTAACTCCAGATTCCACCTCTGATGCTTGGAAAGCTGTGTGAGCATTTGTGTGCCACTTGGAGATGAGCCTCAGTTTCCTGATATGGAGAATAGAGACAACAGTCCCCATAATACTTGGCTCAGCAGGAGTGGGGAGAGGCTCCCAGGTGGGAATGGAAAGCACTCTCCTTTACGACATCAAGTCAGTTAATATCGATTATTGATTATTATTTCCTCTCTCCAGAGAACCTGATTTTTCACACATACACACACACACACACACACACACACACACACACACACACACACACACATACGGTATTCTAGTATAGTAGGCACGTGCCTGCTCAAGGGACAGAAGACCCAGGTTCAAATCCTTTTGCCATTTTACCTTGGAGACCTCAGGCGAGTCACTTAACCTTTGTTAGGTTCAGTTTCCTTGACTGTAAAACGAAGGGGGAGGGGGGCAGCTAGGTGGCACAGTGGATAAAGCACTGGCCTTGGATTCAGGAGGACCTGAGTTCAAATCCAGCCTCAGACACTTGACACTTAACTAGCTGTGTGACCCTGGGCAAGTCACTTAACCCTCATTGCCCTGTAAGAAAACAAAAACAAACCAAAAAACCCCCCCCAAAACGAAAGGGGACCCTGACTCTTCTGGAAAAAGCTCTATCTAAACCTTCAGAATGGCAAAAGGGAACAGACCCCACAGAGTTAGCCAGGGAGGGTTGTCAACTGGGCTCTTCTTGTCATTAGCTTGCCTTACCCCCCCCCCGCCCCCATCTATGCAGCCAAATGGAGTTATTGTGGCTTGAGGCCCAGCCCCACCAGCAAAGAGAAGGCGACTCCAGCAGAATTGGGGTAGCTCATTTCTAGGGGACTCCAGCAGCCACCCCCACCCCCAGGCAAAGGACCCAGCCCTGGCTTCTCCATCTCGACAGCACTCATCACCAGAACCTGCAGTTTCCGTCCTGATTATCTCCCAGGGAATGAAGCCTGTATGTCTGCCTGGGGGTGTGGCTTGGAGGCCAGCATTCATCCTAACCCCATATTTGCTCCCCTTTCCCAGCTGTCCAAATCTCAGTAAACACAAGGAAATCCTCACAATCAAGACACACCGCTGTCCACTGGGGCTTTTCATAAATACAACACTATAAACATAGTGTCTAGAGCTTAGAACCATTTAGTCTGACCCTCCCAGCCCACACTGGCCCCTGTTTTACGGATGGGCAAACCCTCTCTGGGTCTTTGCATCCCAGAGTTAAGTGACTTGCTCGAGGTCACAGCATGGGCTCCTAGAAATGACAGGATCTAGACTGAGAGTTAGAAGGGCTCTAACTGGGGGCCCACAGATCCCCAACCCATGGATAGATTCCAGGGGTCCATGAAATTAGATGGGGGGAAATGTCCATCTTTATTTTACTATAATTGGTTTCCTTTGCAATCCTTTCTTTTTTATTTTATGCATTTAAAAACATGCTTCTGAGACAGGAGCCATAGGCTTCATCAGATAGCCAAGGGATACATGCCCCAAAAGAACATTAAGTCACTGAAAGTGACTCTCCCAGGGTCATGAAGGTGTAAGTGACAGAGGTGGGCTTTAAAAGGGGGGGGGGGGTTGGGGGTGGAAGGATGGGAAGCCCTTTCATTGCAAACCCAGCCCCTCTTCTACCACCCCACACCAGGCTGCAGAAACTGTGCCCGATTGTAGGTCTTCACCCGCTCCTTCTCAAGTAGTCAGTTATCTGAGGAAAACAACAAATCTTTATTAAATATGTACTGTGAGCAGAGCTTTGTCCTAGGGTTGTGTGATGGGTGATGTGTGTGTAGAAGTGTGAGCGTGTAAAAGTGTATCAGAGTATATTTATAAATGCAGACGTATGTAAGTGTGTGAGTGTTGTAAGAGTGTGTGTGTAAGAATGTGAGTGTGTGTGTGTGTGTGTGTGTGTGTGTGTGTGTGTGCTTATATAGATTTGGATAATCCTGAATCCCAGAAGTCCAAGTTCTCAGGGAACTGATGGGGAGGCACAGCAAAAAGATCGAGATGTGGGTGTGAATCCCAGATGACACTCCAGGGACAACCTTGGACAAGTCATTTCCTTGTCAGATCCTCAGTTCCCTCTCTGTAAGATGGGGGGCTTTGTCTCAATGGCCTCTGAAATCCCTCCCTACTCTGGATTTCTGAGCCTCTGTCCACCAAAGGGAGATTAAAGACCCACAATACTACATTACGTCAAGGGAGCTGGTGATACAATAGAGTGCTGGGCCTGGAATCAAGAAGACCTGAGTTCAAATCCTGCCTCAGACCCTTACTGGCTGTGTGACCTTGGGCAAATCACTTAGGTTCTCTCAGCCTCACTTTCCCCCTCTGTAAAATGACAATAGTAATAATAGCCAAACAATGAGGATCAAATGAGATAACATACAGAAAGCTCTTTGCAAAACCTTAAGCTCTTCTTAATTGCTAGTTCACAAAAACATGAATGGGATCTACTTGACAGAGTTTGGAGATGGCTAATGTGTTGTTTAAAATCTAAATGTGATGTCTAAAAAAATCTAATGTGTGGTCACCTTAAATTAGAAGCTTTAGCACTAGTCTTTGGACATGAAGCATTTATTAAAGCATACCAGGTATTCACCTGGAGTTCAGAAAGTTAAGAAAAGGCCTATCTAGCCTAGAGTTCCAGCCTGGTCAGGTCCTTCCAAATCCATTGGTTCACTGGACTTGAAGGTGATCTCCAGTTGAGTTCAAAGTCCTTAGCTTCTGAGAACAATACCTTCTTTTTTATTTTTTTATTTTTAGGCAGGGCAATGAGAGTTAAGTGACTTGCCCAAGGTCACGCAGCTAGGAAGTGTCAAGTGTCAGAGGCTGGATTTGAACTCAGGTCCTCCTGCATTCAGGGCCAGTGCTTTATCCACTGCTCCACCTAGCTGCCCCAGAACAATACCTTCTTAAAGGCTAGCCAGGTGTGGTTACACTAAAATAAAGAGATGCATGACCGTGCATTATAAACCTTGCAGCCTTTGCTCTATAGATGCCAACTGGAACCTCAAGGAAGCCCCCAAGTTGCTGCAACATAGGCCATAAAGGGTCATTGAGAGGAAACCTTCCAGGAGGGGGAACCCACCACCTCCTCTTGCTGCCCACCATTCCACTGCTGGACAGCTCTAACTCCCTGAAACGTCCACCTGCTGCTCCCGATTCTGTCCTCTGGTGCCAAGCAGAATGAATCCCTCTGCCCCTAGAGGTGGCCCTTTGGATACCATGCATGTCTCTCTTGAGTCATCTCCTCTCCAGACTGAACCTCCTCAGCCCTTCAGCCAATCCTCATCCATCGAAGACTAGAAGTCCTTGGCCATCAGGCTTGGCCGCCTCTGGACACTGATGAATGTCCTTCCTAAGCTGTGGCATCCAAGACTGAACCCAACCTTCTAGAAGTGATCTAAACAAAAATTACAACTTGCTTTCCAGAATGGTTGGACCAATTTTCAGTTCCACCAACAATGCATCAGTATGCCTGTATTTCCATAACCTTTCTTTGCTTTTTTTTTTTTTTCAGGGCAATGGGGTTTAAGTGACTTGCCCAGGGTCACACAGCTAGTAAGTGTCTGAGGCTGGGTTTGAACTCAGGTCCTCCTGAATCCAAGGCTAGTGCCTTATCCATTGCGCCACCTAGCTGCCCCCCTTTCTTTGCTTTTTAAGTACTTTTGTCAGGGTCCTACTACTACCTCCCTGCAGTTGTGCCTGAGAGAATAAACTCTGAAAGAAAGAAAGAGAAAGGAAGGAAGGAGGAAGACAGAAAGAAAGTTCACAGCTCAAAGGCTCATAGATTCAGAGCTCAAAGGGACTTCAGAGTCATCTATTCTAACCCCTTCATTTTTACAAATGAGGAAATGGAGGCTTATGGCAAATGTGGGTTGACCATGGTCACAAAGGTGGTAAGCATTAGGAGGAGGATTTGAATACAGGTCCTCTGACTTCAAATCCACAGATCTTCCTACCGGGTCATGCTACCTCTAGCTCCAGCATCAAATTTGCCACAGCAATGTTCCAAGACCATCTACTGGTTCATCAAGGTTGCCATCCATTGGATTATTGGAATACCGGAGCCAGGAAGACCTGAGTTCAAATGCTGCCCCTGGGACCCATATGTACAAAACTATTTATAGTCATGATAAAGAACTGGAAATGAGGGGATGCCCATCAGTTGGGGGAATGACTGAACAAGTTATGGTATGAATGTGATAGAATGTTATTGTTCTATAAAAAATGATAAAGGGGATGATTTCAGGGAAACCTAGGAAGACTTTTATGAACTGAGGCAAAGTCAAGTGAGCAGAACCAGGGGAACAATTTATACAGTAACAGCAATATTGTAAAATTAATCAACTTTGAAAGACTTAGTAACTCTTATCAACCCAATGACCAACTATGATTCCAAAGAACTCATGATGAAATGTGCTCTTCACCTCCATAGAGAGAACTGATGGATTCAGTAGATCAAAACCTCTTCTTTTCTTCTTCTTCTTCTTCTTCTTCTTCTTCTTCTTCTTCTTCTTCTTCTTCTTCTTCTTCTTCTTCTTCTTCTTCTTCTTCTTCTTCTTCTTCCTTCTTCTCCACCTCCTTCTCCTCTTTCTTCTTCTCCCCCTCCTCCTCCTTCTTCTACCTCTTCTTCTTTCTGCTTCTTCCTCCTCCTTCTTCTCTTTCTTGGCATGGCTAATGCAGAAATTTGTTTTGCATGGCATACATACTCATATAGTTTTGTATGGAGTTTTGTTTTTCTTGCCTTCTCAATAGTTATGGGAGGGGGAAGAGAGAGAAAGAGAATTCAGAACTAACAATAAAATAAAATTGAATTTAAAAAAAGACAAACCCTGCCTCTGAAACTTACTAGCTATGCAACCTTGGGCAAGTCATTTAATTTCCATGGGTCTCAGTTTCTTCATCTGTTAAATGAGGGGCTTCGACTAAATGATCTCTGAGTTTCCTTCCTGCTCTGTAGTAATGCTATGTTACAACTGTAACCCAGGGACAACAGGCCACTAAGAACAATGCCTGCTTTATTTCTGGCCCCCACCTCTACCCAGTAAGGGTAACTAACCCTGGGGAAGGAGCAGGCAGGCAGGCTGGGCTGGGTAATCAATCGTCCTTGAGAAATAATACCCCACTCCCCCCCCCCAGCTCTCTGAGTGAGCTATACCAGAGCATCCTGGCTGATTTAGGGGACCCCCTTTCGGCAGCCTTCCCGAGAAGATCCCCCCTGCAGCCCCTCTTCCCTCCTTCCCAAAGTGAAGTCTTATTTTATTTGGAGATTAGAGGAGGAAGAAGAAAAAAAAATCTGGGAACTCAAAATCCCAAGCCCGTGCCCCAATGAAACCAAACTCAGGAGCGATGCCCCGCGCCAGGTATAGACTTAATCTGGTTTAATTTTTAAACCTGCGCTGCAGAAAGGATCAAAATCTGGGACGGAGATGAAAGCCCTGTAGCTATGAAAGGAATCCAAGAAACACATGTGCCCCCCCCACCTCCCGCTGAGTGCCTGCTTCTGCCATTAAATTCGTGCCCTGTGTAGCTGGCCGAGATCAGCTCCATGGGAAGGGGGAGGGAGAGCTCAGGAGCCACAGACCCTGAAAGCTGGGGCCCTGTGGGAGAGCACCCAGGGTCCAGGCATTTGCTTCCACTTAGGAAGCCCAGTGGCAGCCCTCATGGACACAGGGCTGGGCCCTGGGGATCAGGAAACAGAAAGAAAAGGGTCCCTGCCAAGGGAGAGTTCCCATTCTGCTGTAACACCCGATCTAGTGGGGAAAGGCCCCAGGAAGCACCAAAGCCAACTCCTCATGAGGCCATCAGCTCATGCTCATCCCCTTCCTGGAGTTCAGAAAGCCTCCTGGGTCAAGCTGTTCGACAGCTGATTCTTCTGCTTCCCGGCGCTGGAATGTTGTGCAGGCAGATGAAATGACTGTACTCCATAATTCAATAAAAGTATTGGGATTGGGCATCTAGGTGGCACAGTGGATAAAGCACTGGCCTTGGATTCAGGAGGACCTGAGTTCAAATCCAGCCTCAAATACTTGACACTTACTAGCTGTGTGACCCTGGGCCAGTCACTTAACCCTCATTGTCCTGAACAACAACAACAAAAAGTAAGTGACTGGCCCAGGGTCACCCAGCCAGGATGGGTCAGAGAGGGCAGGGACTGCTTCATCTTCCTCTTGTATCCCCAGCATCCAATGCAGTGAGCTGTACATACTAGGTGCTTAATAAATGCCTGTTGAGTGGTTATTATTGTTGGTATGATGTCATCTTTTCCCCAGCCCTTGATGATCTTGCCACAGCAGGTGTGCCAGTTACTGCGATGTTGGGGGAGTGTGGAGCAAGTGTAGACATTCCACAACTGGTTCCCAAGCCCCATAACCACACAATAAATGGCAGCTTCTTTGATTAGCTGCCATTGTGGATCCAGAACTGGGAGTGACTTTGAAAAATCTTGGCTGGTCTTGACCCATCTCTTCAGCTGCTCTCTCTAGGTCTGACTCCTTAACTGTCCCATCAGGGTCTGGTCCCAAACAGATCCCTGGGCAAGTCATTCAATCCCTCTGTGCCTCAGGGCACTTTCTAAGACTACAGCTGATTGTAGATCTGCCTCGGTAGAGTTTCCTTACCTAGGGTGCCCTACAACAAGAAATCATAAGTCTACAATGAACACAAAAGAAATCGTTTCGTTCCAGGCCCTCACATTACAGATAAGGAAATGGAGACCCAGTACTATTCCTGTAGTCACACACAAGTCACACAGAATCCAAAGGTTCCCTGGCTCCGAATCAAGCATCTTTAAGTTATATATGCCACATAAGTCAAGAGACATGAGATCAAGTCTCCACTGCTTCTTACTACTGGTGTGAGCCTGAGCAAATCACTTGACTTTTCTGGACCTCAGTTTCCCTATCTGTAAATAAGAGTCTGGACTGGGGTGGGGCTGGGAGGGGGTGGTCTTCAAAACTACTTGTAGCTCTTAATCCCGAGATTCTCTGAGCCAGAGGTCTAACTTGGAGCTTTTGCCTTCCAGTTTGCTGGGTTTTTTCCTTAATAGGATGCTGCTGGGCCAAGATTGGGAAAGTCACTTCTAAAAGAAGTCCTGCTGGGCTTAGCTCAGCAGGGACGAAAGGCCTCAAGGCCACGAGGCCACTGGGGGCTTGTTTTGAGAGGCTAAACTTACAAAAGGGAACAGGGCTGACTTTGCTGCCCACAAATCCCAAAATGGATGAATGATCGATCTGTTCCAACCTGGTGACCTTTCGACAGGAAAGTTGATGTTGTTGGCTTTGTGTCTGATATGAGATGTTCTTGAGGACAGGGGCTATTGGTTTTTGTCTTCGTATCTCCAGCCCCTACCGCGGTGCTGGCACACAATCGGTGTTTAATAAAGGTTTGTTGATTGACTGAGTGATAGTTATTAGCCACCGATAACCCACAGCAGGGCAATTAACATGGCCAGGCCTCATGGCATTCCATCTGGGATGCCATTTGCCTACACAAACAAAGCAACCAATGGCTAGCAGCAGCTCATTCTCCCTATTGTATTGTGAGCTATTCTAAATCAGTGCCTCTAGATCTTCTCTTCTCCAGGTTAAGGTAAAATATTCTCTCTCTCTCTCTAAGGTTGAATTCTCTGGTTCCTTTGGTGGAATTGGAGGGAGGCAGCTTGAGTTGGACTTACAGGATCTGGGTTCAAATCCCGGTTCTGTCCTTAGCTAACTGGCCTGCCAGGGAGGGTTGGGAGAGTCAGTTTCCTCATCTGTAAAATCAGGGCTAGACTCGACGATATCCAAGGTCCCTTCTAGAATCACTGACACTCAAAAGGGACCTCAGGGACCACATTGGCCAAACTCGACCTGACACAAAATTAATGAGTGGTCATGCAGTTTTTGCCTCAGTGATCCTCAGTGATGAGGCAGCTAGGTGGCACAGTGGATAGAGCACCGGCCCTGGATTCAGGAGGACCTGAGTTCAAATCTGACCTCAGACACTTAACACTTACTAGCTGTGTGATCCTGGGCAAGTCACTTAACCCCAATTGCCTCGCAAAAAAAAAAAAAAAATTCAAATCTGGCCTCAGACACTTGACACTTACTAGGTGTGTGACCCTGGGTAAGTCACTTAACCCTTTTTGCCCCGGAAAAAAAAAAAGAAAAAGAAAAGATCCTCAGTGATTAGGAACTCACAAGCATTGACCCATTCCCTCTGAGGGCTTAAGAGATTGTTAGAAGGGCAGCTAGGTGGCGCAGTGGAGAGAGCACCAGCCCTGGAGTCAGGAGAACCTGAGTTCATATCCCGCCTCAGACACTTAACACTTACTAGCTGTGTGACCCTGGGCAAGTCACTTAACCCCAATTGCCTCACCAAAAAAAAGAAAAGAAAAGAGACTGTTAGATCTTTCTGTCCTGCCTTTTAGTTCTACTCTCTAGGGCTGAGTGGAACAAACTGAATCTGTTTCCCACCTGTTCAGTTTCTGTCAGAAGATTTAGAGCTGAGAGAGATCCTAGTGGTCACCAAGTCCAACCCCTTCATTTTACAGATGAAGAAACTGAGGTCCAGAGAGGTTAAGTGATTCTGCTCAAGGTGACAAGTAAGTGTCTGAGGTGGGATTCAAACCCGTGTCTTCCTAACTCCAGGCACAGTGTTCTATTGACTAGGCCAGGGGCTCTTAACTTTTTTTTCCTGTCCTAGTCCCTTTGGGCAATCTGATGAAGTCTCTGGACCCATTCTCAGAATTTTATTTTTAAATGAATAAAATACAAAAGAAGTACAAAGGAAAGCAACATTTTTTTCCTCATCCAAATTCAAGGACCCCCTGAAATCTACTTATAGATGCCAGTCCACAGACCCCTGGCAAAAACTCTGCCCCACACCAAGACCTGTCTAAATTCTTTTTTTTTTTCCAGGTCAAACAATGGTAAATCCTACATTTCTAGGTAAGTCCCAGAAGCCCATTTAAGTATGGGAGAGCAGCTTTGATAGAGGCTGAAGTCCAACAAATAGGATAAGAGAAAGGTTGCTAGATTTGGAGCCGAGGGACCTGGGTTTTAACTATTTGAGTGATCCTAAGCAAGTCCTTTCACCTCCTGGGGCCTGTTTTCTATGCAGTCAAATAGGGGCTGGCTGAATTAGATGATCTCTCAAGTGCCTTCAAGCTCTAGAAAATCAAGGTCCTGAGGCAGAAAGGCAGGAAGAAGAAGGTGCTGCCTTGGAGTTGTAAGCACAGATTAGTTTAGTGAATCTGGACAATTCACTTTCCATTTCAGAACCTAACTCTCCTCATTTACAAAACTGAGATGATAAGAGAAGCCACAGAATAAAGCCTCCTCCCGCCCTTGTTGTGAAGAGGGCCCTATAAATTCGAGCCAGAGTGGACTGCAAGGCCTGAGGAAACAGCTATGCCTGGAAGAAATTAGCACCTTCTCCTAATTTAGGTTAATCGGTTAGTCCCTGCTCCAGACCTCAGACCTAGAGGGCTCCTGGGGTGTGAGGCTGAGAGAAATGTGGGGGAGGGGAAGTAAAAAGAAAAGGATAAGTTTGGGGCCAGACCAAAAAGAAATGCTTTAGCAGGTCCCTGATGATAGGCCCATATACCCAGAGCCCTGAACCACGACTCACTGCTCCTTACAGGATACAAAGAAGTGGATCTTAGAGATGCATGGAATTTAGTTTTTTGCATCTTGGACAAAAGGGAGACAGTGTGGAGGGGGATATAGTCACCTGCACCCCCTTAGTACATCACAGAGAAAACAAGCCTTAGGAAGAAAACAAGCCTTGGCAGGGAGGAACTCATTTGGGAGATGGCCACTGTTGGTGGGGAGGTAGACTCCAGGATAGTATGATTGGCCCCTTCTAAATTTCAGCCCCCCAGGAAAAAGCCTAGCTTGCCCATCCCTAGTTAGAGCTCCACCAGCTTTACACTTAATTCGTCAAATGATATTGTCTAATTGCTTTCCCCCTGTGCCTCAGTTTCCTGATTTGTCAAATGAGGGGGCTGGACGTGATCTTTAAAGACCTAATTCCTAACACATTATGTCTGGTACCAAGCAGTGAAAAAAGCACTAGTATCTTGAAATCTGAAGATCTGAATTCAAGTCAGTGTTTGGAGCCTGATAATATGACTCTGGGCAGGTCATTAACCGGAGTCCTCAGTTTTCTTATCTGTGAAAGGGGGTTAATCATACTTCAAGCTCTACTGCACCAGAAATTCCCTGAGGGCAGCACCCACGTCTTCTGTGCCAACAGAGAACTACACGCAGCAGTAACTACTTCCTCCCTCCCTCTCAGGGCTGTGGTCAGAAAAGTTTATTTGTTATTTTTTAAGCTAGATCTAGATTTCATCAATGTTCTACAGATTATGGAGTTGTCCCGGCCAGGAGTGGTTAGTAGATATGCTCAGGGTCATAGAGGTAAAACTTTGACCCTGGTCTTGCTGAATTAGAGGAGGCTCTCGATTCATTACACCGAGCTGGGAAAGTACCTTTTAAGCCTTAAAACCTAAAGAAATGGGGCTCCCTATCTTCATTGCTGTTGCCCTGCTCACCTCCACTAGAGATGACTTTTCCAGCTTGGGTGCATAGCTCCTGTGTGACCTTGGGTAAGTTACTTGCCCTCTCTGGGCCCCAGCTTCCTCAAGTCAAAAGAAAGATCTGGCCTAAATGACCTGTAAGGTTTTCCCAGCTCTCAGTGTTAAGATCCTTAATACAGTGCAGGAGCTTTCCAAACTGCCTATTTTCAGCTCCTGGGCAGCTAGGTGGTGCAGTGGATAGAGCACTGGCCCTGGAGTCAGGAAAACCTGAGTTCAAATCCTGACCCATACATTTACTAACTGTGTGACCCTGGGCAAGTCAATTAACCCCAATTGGCTCAAACATCTGGGGCCATCTCCAGTCACCGTGATCTCTATTTTGTCATTGGACCCAGATGACTCTGGAGGAGATAGTGAGGTTGGTCACCTGGCACAGCCCTGCCTCACTTCAATCCAATTCACTGCAGGTCATGACATCACCTCCTGATGTCAAAGGACAAACAACAATTTTTGGCTACTAGAAGAAATGAGGCAGCTTGTGGGCAAAGGACATAAAGAAGCTTTATATTCCTAAACATCTGACAAATTAGGGAAGGAGTCAAAAGGTTACAGGTTTAGAGCAGGCAGGACCTTGAAGCTCATTTGTCCAGTCCCCTCTAAGGCCCAGAGAGGGAAGTGACTTGCCCAAGGTCATACAGAGCATAAGCAGCAGAGATGCAATTTGCACCCCAGAGCCTTTGCTTGTAAGGCCTGCTCTCCCCGTACAGCACGTTTACCGAATATTTAGGTGTGGGTTTCATTTCCTACATACCACCCCCTAAACAAACAAACAGAGCTCTGCCCTTGATGTAATATCATCTCTCCCAAGAGCAGCTGCTTTAACATGAAGCCAAGACCTGTTTGTAGGATCGCCCTTTCCCTCTAAAGCAAACCTCTCCCTCCCGCCTTCCCCAATTCTAAGGGCTTTGCGGATTATCCAAACAGAATGGGATTCTTCCTCTGGCTCTTCCTCCTCTGCATCAGGTATCCGATTTAAAGGGGCTCCTGGGTTTTCAGCCTCCCTCTTGCCCAGTGCACCTGCATTGGGTCACCTTTAGAACCTGGAGGGAATCCAGTGCCAGGGAAGTGGGTTGGGGAGTGGGGCTCCACAGCATCCACCAGTCAAAAGTCGAGGCTCAGGCTCCAAAAAGCATAGAGGAGAGAGAAGAGATGTTTAACAGTCCCTCGAAGGTCAGTGCCAGTGCTCTTATGTGATTGGCAGGGGGAGAACAAGCCCCCACTCTGAAGCTAAGGAAAGACCTGAGCAGGAACCTCAGTCTCTCCCCTCATCAGCTCAGGAAAGTTCCAGCCACCACTGACTGTATCGATGACACCAACTATGCCGGCCCTTAACAGAACCACACAAGCATTTCAGGGCCCCTGAGAGGCTCAGGCACCTCCTTATCTTGATAACAGCAAAACAGAACACTGAAGGACAAAGAGCAGAAGGCTGGATCTGATATCAAAGGGCCTGGGTTCAAATCCCACCTCAAGTGACTCCGGCCTCAACTTCTTTTTTTTTTTTTTTAGTGAGGTAATTGGGGTCAAGTGACTTGCCCAGGGTCACACAGCTAGTGTTAAGTGTCTGAGGCCGGATTTGAACTCAGATACTCCTGAATCCAGGGCTGGTGCTCTATCCACTGCGCCACCTAGCTGTCCCAGCCTCAACTTCTTAATCTATAAAATGGGGCATCGGAACTAGATGCCTTCTACAATCTCTTTGGGGATACTACGAGCCCCTGTGCTACCTGGGGGAGAATCACTTAACATCCTCTGGAATCAGTTGCTCTATCCATGAAAATGAGGAGAAGGGGCCTGTGTTGTAGATCCATCTGACCTCAGAGGCCCCTTCCAACTCTGGGGCCACGTTGCTATGGTTCCTGGTGGTGCTGGGGTTCCCTGGGCAGTATTTGTATCTACAGGTAGAACAGGGAAGATACTGACCACAGGAAAATGAGAATCCTATTAAACCATACCAAAATAAATAAATAACTGAACATAATGGTGATGATCATCATCATAGCCAGCATTTATAGAATGCTTTCAGGTTAACAAGACTCTTTCCATATGTTATCTCATTTGATCCCCACAACAACCCGGGGAAGGAGGTGTTATTATTATCCCCATTTTACAGATGCGGAAACTGAGGCCAATGGAGCATAAGTGACTTACCCAGGGTCACACAGCTAGTGGTTCTCTGAGGCGGGATTCAAATTCAGGTCTCTTTGACTCTCTACCCATTGCATTCCCTAACTGCTCTTAAAGTAATTATGTTTTGGTTTTTCTTCCCTGAAAATCTACTTGGGGAATGGATGACATTCAATGCTTGATGGAACTTTGCAAGTCTTAAGGGCGTAGTGGAATGAGCACTACCCCAAGAATCTCACCTCTTTGTGGACTTGGGTGAGTCATATGGGCCTCGGGCTCCTCCTCTGTCAGGTGAGATGCCTGGACCAGATGGTCTCCAAGGTGTTTTCCTTTCAGTTCTAGACCCTACAAAGTGTGTCCTTTCGGGTCTGAAGGGGTAGCAACAGGTCACCGGGAAAGAAGCTGCTGGGGCCCTGTTTGGGGAACAAGTCTAGTCCCCTCCCTGGGCCAAAGTTCCCTCATCTGTTAAATAGGATGTTGGACTAAATGCTTGTCTCTAAAGTCCCTTCCAGTTTGAACTTTCTGTGAATCTAACAAGCCTCTGGAAAGAGCCGTTTGACAAGACAAGACACCAGCTCCAATCATGTAAATGCAAAGAACGCTAAAGGGAAGCCAAGTGTCTAAATTATGAAATCTGAGTCCCAGAGAGAAGAGATAAGGGAGTAAGCGCTTTTGTTCATTTTTCAGTCCTGATCCCATTTGGGGTTTTCTTGGCAGAGATCCTGGAGTGGTTTACCATTTCCTTCTCCAGGTCATTTTAAAAATGAGGAAACTGAGGCAAACAGGGTGAAGTGACTTGCCCAGGGTCACACAGAGAGTAAGTGTCTGAGGCCAGATTTCAACTCAGGTCCTCATGACTCCAAGGCTGGCGTGCTATCTGCTGTGCCACCTAGCTGCCCCAAGTAAGTGTCTCCCTCCCTCTAAAAAAAAGATGTGTGTGGAATAGAGTAGGGGTGGAACCTATGGGTAAGGCATGGTACATAGGTCATCAGATTTGGCTACTCTACTATATTGGTCTTGCTTAATTATTTGTCTTTGTTCCAAAGGAGGGCTCATGGTGAAGGTGACAACTAAAGATGACTGTGATATAAAAACAAAAGACAACAATAAAATGTATTTTTTAAAAACAAACCCAAAAAGGAGCGACGTCTGGTTGAACTAGCTGACCCTGAGAATAGATGACTCCAGGTGACCTCCTTGTTAGCCTCCTATTACGGCTTCCTGGTACATCCCTTAGAACCATGTCATCCTTTGGGCCTCAGACTTCTGGAGGTCACTGGGGTGTTCCCTACACCTCCACAATTTGGCTTCTGCTCACGTGTTTACACCTTGGGGGTGGGAGGGCAGGTGAAATGTATGAATTTTTCAGCCACAACAATTATCACAGACCATTTATTTACCAAGTTCTCAGGGGGCTGGAATGGGCACTGGTGGTAGGAGAGCACACAGGGACAAAGGGAGGATTTCAGTGACAATATCCCAAAAATCAGCATCCTCAGCTGGCCCCCATCTTCTCCCCACTGGAAACATCATCGATTTCATAGCCCATCTCACTGGCCTCTCTGCATTTCCTAAAAGGGACCCCAGGAAACCCCAAAGCATCCATAAACTCTTAAAAACAGGAGAAGAGAAGAGAAGAAAGGCAACCCTGGGGAATGTCACATGCTGCTGCCCCTCCAAACACTCAACTCCATCTGCATTTACTTAGCATGTGCATCTGTGTCTGTCTGCCATATCTCTGTCTGCATTGTCAACTGCTGCCTTTGGTATGGAAGCTCACTGGGAGAAGAGGTCAGGAACAATCCCTCACAGTCAGAGAGTGCTTGACCACACAGAAACGCAGGGAAGGACAGCCCCGGGAGGTGGAAGCAGGAGCCCTGCCTTCAAAGTCCTGGCCAGTCACTTATTACCGAGGTGACTTGGGGGAAAGCCCTTAAGGTCTCTGAGCCTCATTTGTATAATTAAGAGGGTTGGATCTCTGGGGTCCTCTTTAGTTCCAGATTTCTGTGGTCTCAAGACCTTATGCCTTGACAGGCCTCAGTTTCCTTCTCTGTAAAATAAGTGGATTGTTCCCCTTGTCCTCTCTGGGCCTCAGCTTCCTCTCCTGTAAAATCAAGGTGGGGAAGAGAGTACTAATTAATGACCCTGGAGAACAGATAATTCATAACCTCTCCTGTCTGCAGGGAGGCAGAGTACTGCAATGGAATATGCACATATCAGGGGTGTTTGATAAACTCTTTTTTCTTTCTTTTTTTCCAAACAGTTTTTCTTTGTTCCAAGAGAGGGTTGAATTTTGAAGGAGAGGAAGAAAGGGTGTTTTCAGAAATGACTAGATGTAAAAATATAAGGATCAATAAAACTTAAATGCGAGGCATTGTGGTATAGTGGCCTTGGAATCAGGAAGACATGGGTTCAAATCTTGCCTTGGACCCTAACTGTGTGTCACTGGGCAAATGACTTACGTTCTCTAGGTCAAGATCCTGTGAAATGAAGAAAGATGAGGGATTTGGGCTATGACTTCCAAGCTCCTTCCCATTCTAAAACCCCATGATTCTTTGAATTCCAGCTCCAACACTGGGTAAAACATAAGAAAGTATCGGGTTTCGGTTTCCTCCTCCAGAGAATAGAGACAATTCTTGCAGAGTGATGTGAACACAACAGAGATGTGACTACTCCCATACAGGCCCCCTCTGAGCCTCACAAACACCAGGGGACTGGCAAAGGGGACTGGTAAAGGGACCAGGGACGGAGAGGAGAGAGGAGTAGAGCAGGGATGACATCCCCATTTGATAGATGAGGGAATGAAGCCCAGGGAGGTGAAAAAAAAACCCAAACCTGTCCAAGATCAAAGATAGTGACAGAGCCCTTACTTGGGACACCTCACCATGACTTGATGATTACAATGTGACAGCTAATGGGCACCTATTACCTACTCTTCCCTGCATCTCTGGGGGAAGACTGGGCTTGGCTGCCTCCACTAGAGATGCCAATCTGAAGGGGCAGAGGGCATCAGCACCTACCAAGAACAAACCCAGAGGATGTCAACAAGCTTGTAAATTCACTGACACCCACAACTACCTGAGACAATGGGCAGACAGACCCAAGGGCTCCTTTTGCCTAGACAGATAAGAATTGCTTCCTGGACATCGAGTCTTGAAATGACGTCAAGAACCTCTTACCTTCCTGTTAAGAGGATTGAAACTTGACTGTTGAGAGAGCATAAGAGCAAATGTTTAGAACCAAAAGGGTTCTAAACCCTCAAGTCCCTTCTCTTCTTCCTTCCTTCCCTTTTTCTTTGCCTCCTTTTCTTTCTTTCTTCCTTCCCTCCCTCCCTCCTTCCTTCCTTCCTTCCCTTTTTCCTTGCCTCCTTTTCTTTCTTTCTTTCCTTCCTTTCCTTCCCTTTCTTCCTTCCCTCTTTTTCTTTTTCTTTTTTCCTTTCTTTCCTTCCTTCCTCCTTCCTTCCTTTCTTTCTCTTCCTTCTTTCCTTTCTTTTTTTCTTTCTGTCTTTGACTTTCATGGGGTATAGGCTCACTAGTGGGATTTCTAGGTCCAAGGGTAAGGATACTTTAGTGATTTTTCTAGTCTAATTCCAAATTCCTTTCCAGAACCAGCCCCTTCATTTGACTGAACACACGGGGACCCAGAGAAAGGTATCTCACCTCTGCTAGACAATCCTTTTATAGCTGCTTTATGCTCACACTCTCCTGCTCCCCGAAGCAGCTCTTCCAGATCTTCTCATCCCTCCCCAATTCTCCCATGACTCCCTCCCCCCACACTCTCAGCCGAGAACTTTGCCTCATGTTTTACAGGAAAAAAAAAGGGAGGTCATTTGACATGAGGTCATTCACTCTTCTTCCTCCTTCTTCATCTCCTATCACCCAGATGCCTTGGGCTACTCCCTCCCCCTTCACTGCTGTCTCACATGATGAAGTCGCCTTACTTTTCACCAGACCTCACCCCTCCATCCCATTCCTTCCTGTTGCCTCCAACAGATTGCCCCTCCTTCACCGACACTCCATCACTTACTTCCCAATCTCTCCCTATCTACCGGCTCATTACCCACTGCCTATAAACATGTCCATGTCTCCTCATCCCTAAAGGACCCTCACCCACTAAATATTGTTTATATCTCTTCTGCACTTTGTGGCTAAACTCCCGGAAAAGGCTGTGTACATAGGTGCCTCCACTTAATTCCCCTCTCCAGCAATCTGACACTTTTCAAGCCAGAGTGAAAAAACCTCCCTCCCTGAACCAATAAAAGTAGTGTGTGTGTAATTGTTCCTTCTCCTAAAACAAACTCTAGTTTTGAGGTACCACAAAGATACAATATCCACAAGCACAATCAATTCATAGCCAGTTTAAGACTGAAACCCCTTATAATCCAACTTCCGACCTTATTCTCCCAAAACAGCTCTTTCCAAAGTTATTAATGATCCCTGCTGCCAAATCCAGTGCCCCTTTCTCAGTCCTCAATTTCCTTGACTTCTCGGTGATTTGAGATGGAAGTTCAATGTTAACTTGGGATTTAATGATCCCATCATCCTTCTGGGAACAGCTAGCATATGGTGGCAAGTAGATTTCAGTTGGAAGAGGGCCTGGGCCTCTTCCTAGGATCTGGGCAGTCAACTAATCTGCATGGAGCCACTGGTGGGACATAGGTGGTTACGGTAGCCAAGAGCCTGAGAAGAGTTAAAAGCCAGGAGATCTTAAGTAAGACCCTGTCCTGTCTGGGCCTCAGTTTCCTCAGCTATAAAATGAGGGGGTTGGACTGGATGACCTCCAAAGGCCTTTCCCACTCAAAAACCCAGTGATCACAGGGAAAAGGCTGGTCTATGGCCCCATAACCAGACAGTAGCTAGAATGCAAAGTTTCTCAACCTAATCTAATTCAACACTTTTTTCTGACTGTGCCACATCTGTAATGGAGAAGTGGATTGGAGTCAGGGAACCTGAGATACAACCCTAGGTCTTCAACTTAAAGCCTTAGTGGCCTTGGGTAAGTCACTTTTGAGGCCTCAGCCTTCTATCAAATGAAGGGAACGGCCCCAGTGACCCTGAAGGTCCCTTCCAGCTCTGAATCTATGATCCTGTGATCATAGTGAACTTGGGGCTTGAGATATGGAGGAAAACACAGACAAGGTACCCAGCCTCGGGGAATTTCCAATCTAATAAGAGAGCCTGGAGGAAGAGAGAGCCATACCCTTAAAACAGCAGCAGGTGTTAACACCTGAACAAGGCTCCAGAAATGGGGAAGGACAGGGGGGAAGGATATTGGGGAGTCTTGAGGTCCATTCTTCCCTGCCCCACTCTCCTCTACCCTCTGACCTCCAGGGATCAGGGAGATGCATATTATTATTTTATAATAATTATAATATGTTATAACTGGCTGGGTGATCCTGAACAAACAATTCAGAGAAGACAAGAGAACTGTGTTTAAGTACCTGAGGGGCTGTCATGTGGAAGAGGAATTGGATCCATTGTGTTTGGTCCCAGCAGCCAGAACTAGGAACAGGAGGTGGAGCTTGCAAAGAGCCCATTTAGGCTTGTTCTCAGGGGGAAAATGGACAGTTAGGACTCTCTGAAACTGCAGTTTCTGCTGTCGTGGGACCCACCTCTGAAGGTCTTGAAGCACTAGTCAGGTATGCCATAGTGGGAACTAACCTTGGGAGCCTCGTTTGAACCTGAATGCCACCAAGGTCCCTTTTCAACTCTAAAACTCTGTGATTCTGGGCCATAGGTTGCACATGGCCTTGCAACCCCATAGTTATGTGAACAGACAATAACCTATTGAGATTGGGGGCAGGAAAGCCAATGGGCAGTGCAAGAGTGAGCTCCAGGGCTTGCTTGCCATCCAGAGGGATGGCTTCCCGATTGGCTAGACGGGATACATTGATTATAATTCTACCAAAGGACCAAACCCAAGGTGAAGGCAGATGGATGGAGCCAGAGGCACTTGTCCCAGTGCCCCAAAAGCTGCTGAAAAGGCAGCAAGGTCAGGGGAGGAAGTCATTTCTTTATCGCTAGGGGAAATGAGAGAATTGTTTCTCCCCAGTTTGATGTGCTTCATGCTCAGCACAAACAGTGATTAGAGGCTCATTTACTACACAGACACAGTCGCAGGCATGGCTGGCCTGATAACAAAGGGGTCTGTGGAAGTGTTCAGCCAGTTTTGGATGGGATCCCTCTCGCTATTGCAGACTCAAGCCCTCAGCTGCTGTGGAGCTGGGCAAGGTAAGAGGTAACATCTGGCAGCTAGAAGAAAAACAGAAAAAGATGTGGGCCAGGAAGTCTCCTGGGTGGGGAAAGAGGGGAGCCTGAGGTAGAGGGGAGAGGGAGGGTCCCCATGAGGAACAGCTGTTTTTGCTATTTCCGCTGCCTTGGGATCCAGCAGTACTGGTCTGATGGTGATCAAGTAACCACACTGGGAGTATGAAAGGCAGTGTGCATGGCCACTGAAGACAAGCAGAGACCAGGCAGGGATGCTGGGAATCCAGTGAAGGAAGAAAGAGGGGAAGCCAGGAGGCCGGCTTCTAGTTCTGTCTTTGCCACTAATTAGCTGTGTGATCTTGGGCACATCACTTCCAAACTGGGCCCATCTTCTCATGTGAAAATATAATGAAAAAGCTTGCCCCACAATGGAACTAAAAAGTATGCACCACCCTCCCTTCTTTGAAAAAGTGGGGAGCTAGGTGAACATATGCCATTAGTGCTGGCTGGTGTGTTGGGTTGATTTTGCTGAAATATCCCCCTCCCCTTTTCTTTTACAATCTTTGTTACTGCGGATGGTTTGCTGCATAGGGCAGGAGGAAGGAAATATAAGGAAAATTAAATCATCATACAAAGTCTGTATCTCTGAGATATAAAGAAACAAAGTGGGGTTTGGGAAAGAAGACTTTAGTTACATAGTGACAGGCTATCCAAGTTGGCTAGGTGGCACAGTGGATAGAGCACTAGTCCTGGAGTCAGAAAGACATCTTCCCAAGTTCAAATCCAGCCTCAGACACTTACTAGGTGTGTGACCCTGGGCAAGTCATTTAACCCTGTTTGCCTCAGTTCCTAATCTATAAAATGAGCTAGAAAAGGAAATGGCAAACCACTCCAGTATCTTTGCCAAGATTACCCCAAATGGGCTCATAGTCAGACACAACTGAAAAACATCTGAACAACAGCAAGTCAAAGTTGGCTAATATCAAAAACTAAAGATATCAGTGAAATAACATTTTAAATAGAACTTGTAACTAAATGATGGGGGAGCAAACCTTCTATAATCCAGTTTTTAAAAATCTCCTTGGCAAATACTCAGTCACATTTTTTTGTGTGTCAAAAAATGGAAGCAAAGTAGCTCATTAATAGGGGAATGACTATACCAAGTGTGGCACATGAATATTCTTAAACAGGGAGAAATGAAGATGAAAAAAAAAAGAGAAGCCTAGGAAGAATTGTATGAACTGATGTAGAGGCAATATGCCCAAGACAAAACAAAACAAAACAAACGAAAAACCCCCTACAAAACAATCATACATGAAGAATACAGAATACAGAAAAATTGTTTCCTGATACTCAAGAGGAGAAAAATGATTTTCCACTGGAGAGTGCTCAGAGAAGCCTTGATTTTCCACCAGCTACTCTGTTTGGTTTCCACTCAAAGAACCTCAAGCATCCCTCAGGATAAGCTCATTATCTGAAATCTCATCATCTTAGAGTTTGACTGAGCTGTGGTAGGCATCCTCAGCTCCCTCTCTCCTCTAATTGGATGACTGGAGGGCAATGAACTCCTCCCCAGGACTCCCTTTATGAGGGCTCAGACTTACAGTTAAATTCATTTCTCATTGGGCTCTCCTTGGGTTTTTTTTTTTAAGTGAGGCAGTTGGGGTTAAGTGACTTGCCCAGGGTCACACAGCTAGTAAGTGTTAAGTGTCTGAGGCCAGATTTAAACTCAGGTACTCCTGAATCCAGGGCCAGTGCTTTATCCACTGCACCACCTAGCCGGCCCTCTGCATGGTTTTGACTCCATGAATATCATGCCACTCTATCAGGTACCTTCAGGTGGCTCCCTTTCTCCCCTTTCAACTTCTTTTTGTATATTCTCTTTCTCCATTAGATTGTAAGCTCCTTGAGGGCAGGAACTGTCTTTTTCTTATTTATATCCCCAGAACTTAGCACAGTGCTGGGCACATAGTAGGTACTTAATAAATGCTTATTAATTTTGATTATTGAGAAGATTTTTGAGCTTTGGCTTTTATAGCATTCATATTTTCAGGCCCCATTTGCTGATTCTGAGTGATCATTGTTTCACTTCTCTGTCCCTAAATTTTCCTCAGCAAAGGAAAATTAGAATAAAGGGCTACCCCAAACTTTACTGGCCACTATAGCCTATAAAAATTTAAGATCTTTATATAATGGTATAAATAGAGAGAGACTCAGGTTAGGAATCCAATGAAGTAAAACAGAGTAGAAATCTGCACCATGAGAATCCCTTCTTTTCTCCTCTGGGCAAGTGACTTGCTTGAAATCACATTGCTAGTCATGCCCCTAGCCTTCCTTTTCTTCAGTCTTTTCCTTTCCCTTTCTTCAGTCTGACAAAAGGGATGGACTCAGAGAAACCTGAGAAGACTTATATGCAGAATGAAGTGAGCAGAACTAGACAAACAATATCAGAAAAAGAGCAATGTATACAGTAAAGAAAATTAATTTTGAAAGGCTAAAGAATTATGATCAATACAATGACCAACCACCATTCCAGAGGTGAGGAAGCATGCTACCTACCTCCTAATCAAGCGATAGGGAACTCAAAGTAGAAGTTGAGATATACATTTTCAGTCATGCCCAATGTATGGATTTGTATCATACTTATTTGTTACCAGAAACATTGTTGTTGTTGCTACTGTTGTTATTTTAACATTGTAAAGTTTTAATTTGGGGAAAGGATTTGGAAGGGAAGAGAAAACTACTGATAAGGCTATCAAAATAAAAAAGAAAAGAAAGAAAAGAGTATAATCATAATTTTTGAAAAACACAAGAAAACAGAGATTCAGAAGGAGAAATAGGAAAGCAGGAAAGATTTGAAACTACCACATTTGATTCATCACATTCTTTTAAAAATGTAAGTATGGGGGTGGCTAGGTGGCACAGTGGATAAAGCACCGGCCCTGGATTCAGGAGTTCCTGAGTTCAAATCCAGCCTCAGACACTTGACACTTACTGGCTGTGTGACCCTGGGCAAGTCACTTAGCCCCCATTGCCCCGCAAAACAAACAAACAACAAAACAAAAAAATTAAAGAAAAAAATGTAAGTATGAGGGCAGCTAGGTGGTGCAGTGGATACCTGAGTTCAAATGCGACCTCAGACACTTAACATTTACTAGCTGTGTGACCCTGGGCAAGTCACTTAACCCCAATTGCCCTGCAAAAAAAAAATTAAGTATGGATATACAATAGGGATCTGTAATTTCATGGCAATTGTCTTTTTCTGTCCATCTATGTACATAGAAATATTTATTAAGGAAAAAAATAACAGGGAAAAAAAGAAGAAATAAGAAATTGGGACCAAACAGAAAATTCAGAGTTTGGACATTTATCAGGAGGGAGAGATCAGAGGTTGAGAACATCAGTGTTGAAGGCCTCACCAGAGAAGGAGACCCCCAGAGCCTCTGAATCAGCTGAAGCACCAGTGTCGTCTGGAACTAAGCCCACAGTCTGGTGAGTGGGCTAAGCCCTGGGCAGGGGAGAGACTACAGGGGTCTATGCTGGTGCTAAGGCAGAACTTGGATTTTACACCCCTACTGAGAACCAGGTGGTAGGCTCCAGTAGAAGTGACCCAGGTCGGGGAGGGGCAAAGGCTCCTCAGAGCTAACAACCACAACACACAAAGCTGGTTGATTGGCAAGTTGGTCTGGGGTCATCTAGGACCAGGAAACAGGCTGGGTGATGGAAGAACCTGATTCTCCTTAAATCATACCACCTGGGACTTCTTAAGCTTGGGATACTGCAGCCTGGAAACAGTGCCCCACTTTAAGGAGCTAAAAGTCTAGTAAAAGAAAGGCAAGATGAGCCGACAGAGAAAGGTGAGGACCATAGAAAGTTTCTTCAGTAACAAGGAAGACCAAGGGGTACCCCCAGAGGAAGATGTCAACATCAGGGCCCCTATACCTAAAGCTTCCAAGAAAAATATGAATTTATCTCAGGCCATAGAGGTGCTCAAAAAGGACTTTGAAGATAAAGTTAGAGAGGTAGAGGAAAAAATGGAAAGATAAATGAGGCTGATGCAGGAAAAACATGAGAAAAAAGTCAACAGCTTGAAAATTCAAATGGAAAAGGAGGTACAAAAGCTCTCTGATAAAAATAATTGCCTAAGAATGAGGATTGAACAAATGGAAGCCAGTGACTTTATGAGAAACCAAGACGCAATAAAGCAAATCCAAATGAATAAAAAAATAGAGGGCAATGTGAAATATCTTGGGGGAAAAACTGCTGACCTGGAAAACAGATCCAGGAGAGATCATTTGAAAATTATTGGTCTACCTGAAAACCATGATCAAGGAAAGAGTTTAGACACCATCTTCCAAGATATTCTCAGGGAAAATTGCCCTGAAGTTCTAGAAGAAGAAGCTAAAATAGAAATTGAAAGAATTCACCAATCACCTCCAGAAAGAGATCCCAAAAAGAAAACTCCCAGGAATATTATAGCCAAATTCCAGAGCTCTCAGGTCAAGGAGAAAATATTGCAAGCTCCCAAAAAGAAAGAATTCAAGTACTGTGGAGCCCTAGTCAGGATAGCACAAGATCTAGCAGCTTCTACATTAAAGGACTGGAGGGCATGGAATATGATATTCCAAAGGGCAAAGGAAATGGGATTACAACCAAGAATCACCTACCCAGCAAAACTCAGCAATATCTTTCAGTAGAAAAAATGGGACTTTAATGAAAAAGAAGACTTTCAGATATTTGAGATGAAAAGACCTGAACTGAATGGCAAATTTGACTTTCAAATACAAGACCCTAGAGAACCATAAAAAAAAAAAATTGGATCTGGGGGACATACCTGGGGTCATGCAGTGGGCAACTGTCTTATGTCTGAGGCCGGGTTTTAGCTGGGATCCCCCTGGGTCCAAGGGTGATGATTTGTCCACTGTGTCACTTAGCTAGATGATAACATCTTTAGGGTTAAATTGAGGGGTGAAGGGAATTCATTGGGGGAGGGGGAAGGGCAGAAGCAAAATCCTACATGAAAGTAACAGGAAAAGGTTTATGGAGTAGGGGAAGAGGAGCAGGGCAGTAAATGAATTTTACACTTATCAGAAAAGGCTCAAAGACCTTAAAGTCATTAGAGTTGGCTCAAGGAAGGACTAATAGACACACCCAACTGGGTGGAATAATCTATTTAATCTGGGCAGTAAATGAGCCTAACACTCATCAGAATTGGCTCAAAGACCTCAATCTCATTAGAATTGGCTCTAGGAGGGAAAAATGTACACACTCAATTGAGTAGAGTAATCTCTATAACCCAGCAGGAAAATAGGAGGGGAAAGGGATAAAGAGAGAGGGGCAAAAGAAGGAAGGGCAGAGTGGGGGAGGGGACAGACAGAAGCAAATCCCTTTTGAAGAGTGATAGGATGAAAGAAGATGGATAATAGAATAAATATCATGGGGAAGGGAATAGGATGGAAGGGAAACAGTTAACAATAGTAATCATGAAAAAGAGAAAAGGGGGAAAAATTGTACAAAAAATATTTATAGCAACTCTTTTTTTTTTTAGTGGGGCAATTGGGGTTAAGTGACTTGCCCAGGGTCACACAGCTATTAAGTGTTAAGTGTCTGAGGCTGGATTTGAACCCAGGTACTCCTGAATCCATTGCTGGTGCTCTATCCACTGCGCCACCTAGCTGCCCCTATAGCAACTCTTGGTGGAGGCTAAGAATTGAGAATCAAGGCAATGTCCATCAATTGAGGAATGATGGAAAAAGCTGTGTTATATGATTGTAGTGGAATGGACTTATGCTACAGGGAATGACAAACAGGATGATCCCTGAAAAACCATGAAAGACTAATGAACATCGATGTATAGTGAAGTGAGCAGAGCTGGGAGGACATTGTGGGTAGTGACAGCAGTATTGTTCAATGAGTAATTGTGAATGACTTAACTACTCTCAGCAATGCAATGATCCAAGACAATCCCAAGGAACTAATGAGGAAGCTTACTATGCACCCCTATAGAAAGAACTGATAAAAAGAACACTCGTGGATTGTACATATATAACCTGATTATGATCTTGTGGAGGGGGGAGGAAAGGGAAGGACGGAGGGAGGGAGAAAAATTTGGAACTCTAAATCTTATGAAAATGAATGTTGAAAACTACCCTTACATGTAAATGGAAAATAAAATAAATGTTTGTTGAAAAGTCCAAAACAAAACAAAAACAAAAAAAAGCTAGTGTGATGGCATACATATAGTATGTCCCAATCCTAAAGGCCACACATGACCAGAAGAAAATGGTAACAACCTCCTATTTGGGAAGATGTTAGCTGGGAGATAGCCAGAGATGAAGAATCTTGTGTTTGATGAGGCCAATTCGGCCATTTTGTCTTCATGTCTGGAACATTTATGGAAAACCCTAGACAAACACAGGACAAGAAGGCTCAGATAGGTTTCTGGCTACACTGGAGAAAGATCATCCACCATGGAGGAGATCTCAGATCCCCTGAAGCACTAAAGAATGAAGGCACTTCAAATTTGGGAGGTGGGTGGGGGACAGGAAACTGCCTCACCTACCTAGAAGGAAGACCAGCCCCCAGAGTAGCAAATCACAAGAAATTGGGACATGGGCAGGATAGAGCTTAGCACAGCAATTGAGAGCTTTTCAAACGTCACCTAGACCAACCACCTGTCATCTTACAGATATGGATACCAAGAAGGAAATGATTTATCCAAGATCATATGAGACAATAAGGAGAAGATCTGGAATGTGAACACAAACCCAATGCTACTTCAGGGTGGGCTGGGGCTCTGCTCCGTTACGTCACCTCTGGACCAATGGAAAGAGGATATTCCTCTTCCAGAAATAGACCTTGGGGAAAACGGACTAATTCCAGATTTAACGAAAAACCCATTTTCCCCTCAAACACATGGGAACATATGGAGTAAAAGACAAATCAGGGCAATTGAAGGGAATGGTATACATGAGCTCTCCAGGTGCCTCCGACATTTTTATGAAGCGACGGGAGACTGGAAGACAAAGGCCTGAGGTGGGGAGACAACCCAGCTATAAATTTCAGGGGAGGACAGGGGAACAAACTTGTTTGGCCAAGTGGCTGTTTTTATGTGTTTTCCCTGAGTAGCTGTTCTGCGAGCTGTTGCCATTAATCTTTCACCTTCCTAGAGCATTTTGTAAACCTTAATGCTGCAGCAATGGGAACCCTTATGATCGGCAAAGGATCTGACCTTAGCCCCCTGCTGACCAGGTCAGCTGGGAGGGCATAAGGAGAAGCTCGCCAGCTTCTTTGAGGCCATCTAATCCAATCTCCCCCTTTTAGAGATGAGAAGATTAAGATCTAGGGAAGTTAAGGTGACTTATCCAGGGTCATACAGATGCTCAACATCAGGGGTAGAATCTGAACCCGGGTCCTGTGGGAGCCAACTCTTTCTACTTCGACTCCAAGGCTTTCTAGAGTACTTTTTGGAGTCAGAAGACCTGGCTTCACATTGTAACTCTGCTGTTTACTATCTTTGTGACCCTTGGCAGATTACTCCCTCTCTCTGAGTCTCGGTTTCCCCATCTATAATAAGGGTTGTGAAAAAAATGACTTTAGTTCTATGAGACAGCTAGGTGATACAGTGGATAGAATGCTGAGCCTGGAGTCAGGAAGACCCTGGTTCAAATCTAGCCTCAGAAACTTACTAGCTGTGTGACCCTAGACAAGGCACTTAACCTCTGTTTGCCTCAATTTCCTCAACTATAAAATGAGAATAATAGCACCTGCCTTGCAGGGCTGTGAGGATTAATGAAATAATATTTATTCATAATGTTGGAGGCAGAATTCAAACCAGGTCTTCTTTGATCTAAGTCTAGTGCTCTGACCACTCCCATCATGCTGCCTCCCATAAGGAAGTAAGAAAGCCAAGCTTTAAAGAAGTCAGATCTTCTGACTTCAGATCCTCCTATATCAGTTCTCTCTTCTTTAGCCCCATCCATAAGTGGATACCATAGTCTAGCACCCCATCCCCCTCTGACCCTTGGTCACCACAAATTCCGGACCATACCAGCATGCCTCCAATGGTTACTTTGAAAGAGAAAATAGTAACATAAAGAGTTGAAGCGGGGGCTGCTAGGTGGCGCAGTGGATAGAGCACCGGCCCTGGAGTCAGGAGTACCTGAGTTCAAATCTGGCCTCAGACACTTAACACTAGCTGTGTGACCCTAGGCAAGTCACTTAACCCTAATTGTCTCACTAAAAAAAAAAAAAGAGTTGAAGGGGAGTGAGCTCTCGAACTCATGACACAATTGCTCCAAAAAACATCCAAATAATGCCATAGACAATACCTGGAGCAGCAAAACCCACAGAAGAATGTGCTGAAATCATCTTCTAACCAAGAACGGCTTGGAAGGTCAGAAGGAGGGAGCTGCTGTGCTGAGACAGGAGTGGAGCCCAACCCCACAGTCACCCTGACACAGATCCAGTTGCAGGAAGGCCTCACCAGAGGAAGAGACCCCCAGAGCCTCTGAATCAGCTGAAGCACCAGTGTCATCTGGAACTAAGGTCATAGTCTGGTGAGAGGGCTGAGCCCTTGGCAGGGGGGAGATTACAAGGGTCTATGCTGGTGCCGAGGCAGAATTTGGGTTTTTCACCCCTACTGGGAACCAGGAGGTAGGCTTGAGAAGCAGTGGCCCAGGTGGGGGAGGGGCACAGTCTCGTCAGAGCTAACAACCACAACACACAAAGCAAATTGGTCTAGGGTCATCTACAGACCAGGGAACACACCAGACAAGTGAAGAACCTGATTCTCCTTAAATCATACCACCTGGGACTTCTTAAACTTGTGAGAAACAGTGCCCCACTTTAAAGAGCTAAAAGTCAAATAAAAGAAAGGTAAGATGAGCAGACAGAGAAAGGTGAGGACTTTATGAGAAACCAAGACACAATAAAGCAATAAATAAATAAATAAACAAATAAATAAATAAATAAATAGAGGGCAATGTGAAATATCTCCTTAGAAAAACTGCTGACCTGGAAAATAGATCAAGGAGAGATCATTTGAAAATTATAGGTCTACCTGAAAACCATGATCAAGGAAAGAGCTTAGACATCATATTCCAAGAAATGGTCAGGGAAAATTGCCCTGATATTCTAGAAGCAGAAGATAAAATAGAAATGGAAAGAATCCACCAATCACCTCCTGAAAGAGATCCCAAAAGGAAAACTCCCAGGAATATTATAGCCAAATTCCAGAGCTCTCAGGTCAAGGAGAAAATATTGCAAGCCACCAAGAAGAAACAATTCAAGTACTGTGGAGCCCTAGTCAGGATAGCACAAGATCTAGCAGCTTCTACATTAAAGGACTGGAGGGCATGGAATAGGATATTCCAGAGGGCAAAAGA
The DNA here is from genome assembly GCF_019393635.1 of Dromiciops gliroides. Taxonomy (NCBI): domain Eukaryota; kingdom Metazoa; phylum Chordata; class Mammalia; order Microbiotheria; family Microbiotheriidae; genus Dromiciops; species Dromiciops gliroides. Next base: position 31,568,216 of record NC_057862.1, on the reverse strand, counting down.
ATTGGGATTACAACCAAGAATCACCTACCCAGCAAAACTGATCATAATCTTTCAGAGGAAAAAATGGGACTTTAATGAAAAAGAGGACTTTCAGGTATTCGTAATGAAAAGACCTGAACTGAATGGAAAATTTGACTTTCAAATACAAGACCCTAGAGAACTATAAAAAATTGGAGTTGGGGGATATACCTGGGATCATACAGTGAGTGGGTGACTGTCTTGTGTCTGAGGCCAGGTTTTGGCTGGGATCCCCCTGGGTCCAGGGGTGAGGCTTTGTCTACTGTGTCACCTAGCTGCCCCATGATGACATCTTTAGGATTAAATTGAGGGGTGAGGGGAATGCACTGGGGGAGGGGGAAGGACAGAAGTAGCATGGGGTGAAATCCAACATGAAAGAAACAGGAAAGGGCTTATGGAGTGGGGGAAGAGATGAGGGAGGAACAGGGCAGTAAATGAACTTTACACTCATCAGAAAAGGCTCAAAGACCTTAAACTCATCAGAGTTGGTTCAAGGAGGGATTAACACACACCCAACTGGGTGGAGTAATCTATTTAATCTGGGCAGTAAATGAGCCTAACACTTATCAGAATTGGCTCAAAGACCTCAATCTCACCAGAATTGGCTCAAGGAGGGAATAACATACACACTCATTTGGGTGGAGTAATCTCTCTAATCCTTCAGGAAAATAGGAGGGGAAGGGGATAAAGAGAGAGGGGCAAAAGAAGGAAGAGCAGATTGGGAGAGGGGACAGACAGAAGCAAATTCCTTTTGAAGAGGGATAGGATGAAAGAAGATGGATGACAGAATAAATATCATGGGGAAGGAAATAGGATGGAAGGAAAACAGTTAACAATAGTAATCATGAAAAAGAAAAAATGGGGAAAAGTGTAAAAAGATATTTATAGCAACTCTTTGTGGTGGCTAAGAATTGAGAATCAAGGGAATGTCCATTAATTGAGGAATGGCTGAAGAAGTTGTGGTATATGATTGTAGTGGAATGGTCTTGTGCTATAGAAAATGACAAACAGGATGATCCCAGAAAAACCTGGAAAGACTGATGAACTGATGTATAGTGAAGTGAGCAGAACTGAGAGGACATTGTGCATTGTGGTAAAAATTATTGGAGTTTAGCTGACTCATTTGGGAGGGGCCACACCTGGCCCACCCTGAAGTTACGAATGCTACTGAGGTCAGAAGGAGAAACCTCTTCATAGGAAGTTTTTGAAGGTCCTCCCCTCTTGGGAGAGGAAGATTGAACGCTTGCTGAGGGGAGGTGGAGTGGCTTCTGGAACGCTCTCTCTCCTAGGTTTTCTGGTGGCTCAAGAAACTAGTAGATGTCTCAGGTGTGGTGAGTGAACACAAAAACCCTGCATTCCTTTGAATTGGCTTAATTGGGAATGATCTGGGGATTGAATTAGGTTAGAGTTAGGAGAATTTATCTGTATTTCTTTTTCCCTATTTCCTTATCTTTGATTTTAATTAATTTTACCTTTGTTGTTTAATTAATTCCCAAGTAATAAAATCTGATCCTTTTGTGGAAAAGAAGCTGTAAGGCTCCTTTTTATTGTCCTGGGAGAAATATATAAAAGGGCAGTTCAAAGGGGAGGGAACTTTAGAGGTTCCTCATTATTTCCAGGACCCCAATATTTTGGCGAGTCACCTAATTTACACTCCACATAGTAAATTTGGGCCCTACAGCATATTGACAGCAGTATTGTTCAATGAGCAATTGTGAATGACTTAACTACTCTCAGCAATGCAATCATCCAAGACAATCCCAAGGGACTGATGAAGCATACTATCTACCCCCATAGAAAGAACTGATAAAAAGAGCACTTGTGGATTGTACATATATAACCTGGTTGATGTCTTGTGGAGGGGGGAGGAAAGGGAAGGAGGGAGAAAAATTTGGAACTCTAAATTTTATGAAAATAAATGTTGAAAATTACCCTTACATGTAACTGGAAAAAAAATTTTTTTTAAATAAATAAATAGAGTTGAAGGGAAAATGCAAACTTTGTACCAACAATTTCTACCCACCCTAAAGAGGTGAAGCCTAAACGCCCCAGCTAACTGGGTCTCCAACTAAACTTCTCTCTGGCTAGCTTCATCCCCATCCTCCTCTCTGGTCTCAAAGCCCCTACCAGGCCCCAGAGGGAATGGTATCTTTCCAAACCCCCCTATTGGGAGTTGCCTACTCTGGAGCCCTAAACCTTGCTCATTTATCCATTTTACAATCTCAGGGTCACTCTCAGCCAATCCAAAGGCCTCCCAATTCCATGGTGGGACTTCTGGGTGTTTCACTGGCATACCCACCCACACCCTGGCTAACATCCTCTCACCCGACTCAGGGAAAAACACAAAAATCCCAAGAGGTACAGGCAGCACTTCCCCCCACCTGGACAGAGGTCAGACCCACAGTTCACAGAGACTGTCAGTCCTTTTTACTCTGCCATCAGATTTCCAAGATCCACTCTCTATCTCTCGCCTCCTGACTGCAAACAAAGAGCTCATACACATCAGAGGGCACACAGTTCACAGCTGTCTCCCTCTAGATCCTGAGAACCACCCCTTTGGTGGGTGAATGAAAACAAAACCACTCTGGGGACCAGAGCATAAAAGATCATGGAAACGTACCTCGTAGGTCCCTTCTTTTAGGGGCAACTGACAATCAGCTACTGCCAAAGGGTGTTTGAAGTTAGGGAGGAAAAAATAAAATCACTAAACTTGGGTGAAATCTCAATTCCACCATGAGCTGCTGGGAGTGTCCACTTCAGGAGTCCTCAATTGCCAGCTCTTATCGTTTAATAAATCAAACAACAAGCTTACTAAGTGCCAGGCACTGGGGATACAGTGACAAAAATGAAACAGTCCCTATCCTTACAGAGAAGGTAGTTTGGAGGGGGAAGCCGCCATCAGCTGAGGACATCTGGTAAGGCCTGGTGGAGAAGGCGGTGCTTGAGTTAAGTTTTGAGAGACTCTAGGAGATCTAAGAGACTGAGGGAAGGGTCCTTCATCCACTCTCTGTGTGGCCTTGGTCAAGGCCCTGATGGGGGTTCTCTGAGCTTCAGTTTCTGACATCTAATGCGCTCTGATGCACATGTTACCTGGACCTCTGCCTCCATCCATTCCAGAAGCCAGGTGTTAGTACAAGAGAGTCAGAGCAACTGGGTTGAGGGACAGGAAGGCAGCAGCCATTACCAATAGTCCTAACAAGAGCACTAGGCTCTGTCCTCTCTGAGGCAGCAAAGAGAACTTGATTTGAAGTCAGATCTTCATCCACCAGTTACTACTTGTATCACCTTGAGAAGCTTCCCCTCCCCAAATAGGGAATGTGCTTTTCTCTCTAAGGTCCCTTCTAACTGCAGAGCTCATGATCTCCTCACCTATAACATGAAGGTCCTTTCCAACTCTAAATTTCCATGAACGTGGAGAGCCTGATGATGGCTGAGTGTTTTAGAAAGAGACTGAGCCAGAGGAGACTTTCGGAGCTGGGAGATACACTCTGGCGACTCACCCTGTAGGACAATGTTTGTGTTCTGTGCTTTGTCCCTACAGAAGGTTTTATGTATTAGGCTGCACTGAAAGCTTCCTGAGGTCTCAGGCCCAGAGAACACCAAAGAACTGGGGAGAATGAATCCAGATCAGGAAGTCAGGAACAATGACTACACACGATGTCTGTTCAGTTTTCTATTCTTTCAGGCACAACTGCAGGGAGGTGGTAGTAGAACCCTGACAAAAGTACATAAAAAGCAAAGGTTATGGAGATACAGGCATACTGATGCGTTGTTGGTGGAACTGCAAACTAGTCCAACCATTCTGGAAAGCAAGTTGGAATTATTCTTTTTAAAGTGACTAAAAATATAGGAGCCCTTTGACTTAGAGATCCCACTGCTGGGCATAAACCCCAAGGATATCAATGACAAAAAGAAAGGTACCATATGTACCAAAATATTTATAGCAAGAATGAACTGGGGGCAGCTAGATGGCACAGTGGATAGAACACCGGCCCTGGAGTCAGGAGTACCTGAGTTCAAATCCAGCCTCAGACACTTAACACTTACTAGCTGTGTGACCCTGGGCAAGTCACTTAACCCCAATTGCCTCACTAAAAAAAAAAAAAAAAAAAAGAATGAACTGGAAAACAAGTGGATGCCCACAGGTTGGGAAATGACTAAAGAAGTTGTGGTACTCAAAAAGAATGGGCTATTACTGTGCTATCAAAATGATGACTGATAAATATGTAGAAGAAAGGGCAGGCTTCATGAACGCCTGTGGACTGATTGACCTTTAGGAACTAACATAAAACAAATAAAATGAGAGAACCAAGAAACAATGACTACAATGGTATAAATGGAAAGAACAACAAAACAATAGAAAGCCAATGTTTTGAAATTATATGGGTCAAGGTTGGCCACAGAGGAGAGACAGGGAAAAGCATGGCTCTCTCTTCTTTATCAAGGTGGGGGATATGGGTGAGGAACACTGTAGGTGAAGAGTAGACCTTTTTGCTGTGTTGGTTAATGTTGCTGAACTGCTCCCCTCTCCCTCTTTTTTTTTAAAGTCTTTGCTATACCCTTCAAAAAAAAAATCTTTTCTATAAAAGGTGGATCTTTGGGAAGGAGAGGGTCAGAGGGAGAGAGAGAGAACCAAACGTATGACTAAGAATTTAATGTTGGATTTGTTTTGCTTTCGTTGGGTTGGGTTGGGTTGGGTTTTTTAGCGCTGAGAGCTTGAGAAGGCTGATCTCTTCTTCCTCCCTCACAGCCTGGTTGACTATTAACACCCTCCAGCATGCAAATTCTTTTATGCCTGGTTAAATCAGGCCGAGATTAACAGCCAAAGGAATGAAATTAAGAGACAGAGCAACAGCACCAGGTGTGTACAGAATTCGGGCTCGTTTTTTTTCTCCCTCTTTCCGTACTGATGTGTTGGCTTTAGCTATTGGGGGGGGGGGCGTGTTTGTTTCTTTTGCATAAAGCAAGAATGTCCTGCTCTGGAGTTCAGTTCGGTCCAAGAAATGTCAGCAAGGAGGGAGTTCAGATTTGGAATCCAGTCTGTGCCCCCTCTCAGTGGTATGGCCTTGACCAAGTTACTCCACCTCCCCAGCTCTGCCTTTTCTCATGTTGACAGGAGAGGGTTGGACTACTGACTCCAATTCCTACAGTATTCTAAAGTGAGGGGACAGATTTAGGGCTGGAAGAGACCTTAGAAGGCATCAAGAACACCCCCCTCCTTTTTACAAGTGAGGAAAAGGAGACCTGCCCAAAAGTTTTGTGACTTGCCCATGGTTACAAGGCTAAAAAGGATCTGAGGAAGGACTTGAACCCCGGTCTTTCAGACTTGGATTCCAGTGTTCCATCCACTCTATTCCCTTGCCTCTCAACAACCCCATGAGTTAAATGGTGCCAGTATGATGAGTCTCAAGAGGGAAGGTGACTTGGCGGGGGGCACTTGGTGGCGCAGTGGATAAAGTGCCCCCTTGGATTCAAGAGGACCTGAGTTCAAATCCAGTCTCACTTTGACACTTACTTGCCCAGAAAAAAAGAAAAAGTGACAGCAGGTGGGATTTGAACCCAGGTCATCTGACTCCCATTCCTGTCCTCTTTCCCCTGCATCTAAATGCCTCTTACTACATCATGGAAATAAATACTTAGTACCTACAGGGGTGCTTGCCTGTACGGGGGAGTCAAGGTAAAGTTAGGTACTATCTGGATTTGAAGTTAGTTTTGAGCATTTCTAGCTGGGTGACCTACTGGTAAGTCCTTTTGCTTGTCTGAGCCTCAGTTCACTCATCTGCAAAATGGGAATGATAATACTGTAGCTGTTGTACCTACCCCCACGGAGCTGCAGTGACTCTTGAATGAGCTCATGGTTGTAAAGGGCAGTACAAAGCCCAAAATACATATAAATGCCAACTCTTATCACTGGTTTTGCTATTTCTGAGCATCGGACTTGGGGATTAGAAGCCTGTTGGTTGCCTTGTGGCTTTCAGATGTCAGTGAATAGAGTCAAGAGACTGAAGGCTGCCACTGCCTAACTGGTCCCTTATGTCATGTAGTCACTATCGCCTGTGATTTATCCACTCCTCCATTATCTCGCCCTAAGCACAGCCCCTCCCCCACTGGTGCACTCGGTGTATCCATTTATTATTGGAAGCACCAGACCTGGACTGCTAATTCAAACCAGAGAGAAACAAGAAAGCCATCAGATAAAGGGTTGGGGAGGAGGGAAGACAGGCGTAAGTGGGGAGAACTGCTGTAAAGCAGGAGGAGGATCTATGAGATGTGGACCCAGGCATCCTTTTACACTGTAAATTCTGAAATAGGGAATTGTTTAGGAAACGTGTAGAGAAAGAGGGAGTGAGACTCTTCTGGATGAGAGAATCACAGTATGACAACATTTAGGGAGACAGATGCCTGATAATCCAGCTCCAGACCCTCACCAGGCAGAGAAAAAAAGACATCTCCAAAGGTAGAAAGTAAGAGCACTTTGATTTGAATCTGGGTCCTGGGACGCCAAAGTCCCGGCTCTCCCGACTACATCACAGTGCCTCCAAAGCCAGAACTGGTACAACTGATGACTCGTTAACAAGCTGCCTTTAAACTAACTACAGTCATAAATCCATGCAGAGATGGTATCAAAATATCAACAGGTGGAGGGGCAGCTAAGTTTCCCAGTGAATAAAGCACCAGCCCTGGATTCAGGAGGACCTGAGTTCAAATACGGCCTCAGACACTTGACACTTACTAGCTGTGTGACCCTGGGTAAGTCACTTAACCCTCATTGCCCCGAAAAAACCCAGAAACAAACAAACAAATGAAATATCAATAAGAGAAACTTGCTGAAATTTCAGGCAACACAGGGGAAAAGAGCTCTGGACAGAGCTGAGCCAAAGATGTGGGCTTATTCACTGCAGGAAACTCGGCAGCTCCCCAAACCTCAGTCAACACCTCTGGAAAGGAGAAGGTTTAACTAGATGTGGTCTCTGAGGGGCCTTCCAGCTCTGACATTCTATATGTCCCAAGGTCCCTCCCAGCTCTGACATGCTGGGTCCCAAGGTCCCGTTCAGCTCTGCCATTCTAGGTTCTTAAGCCTCCTCTGGCTCTGCCATTCTGTGTTCTGTGACCCACAGGACCAAAGGCAGGGTTTTGCTTGGGAATCCAGTCCAAAGATATTTTGCACAAGCAAGAATGACCCTTTGGAAGGGAGACTCAAGGAAAAAGAGCAACTGTTTTCTGTGTGCCAACAAAGCACAAATATACTCCAAGAAAAGTCCAACTGACAGCTGTTTCAGGAAGGAAGGAAGGAAGGAAGGAAGGAAGGAAGGAAGGAAGGAAGGAAGGAAGGAGGGAGGGAGGGAGGGAGGGAAGGAAGGAAGGAAAGAGGGAAGGAGGGAGGGAGGGAAGGAGAGAAGAAGGAAAGAGGAAAGGAAGGAAGGAGGGAGGGAGGGAAGGAGAGAAGAAGGAAGGAGGGAAAGCGGGAAGGAAGGAAGGAAGGAAGGAAGGAAGGAAGGAAGGAAGGAAGGAAGGAAGGAAGGAAGGAAGGAAGGAAGGAAGGAAGGAAGGAAGGAAGGAAGGAAGGAAGGAGGAAAGGAAGGAAGGAAGGAAGGAAGGAAGGAAGGAAGGAAGGAAGGAAGGAAGGAAGGAAGGAAGGAAGGAAGGAAGGAAGGAAGGAGGGAAGGCGGGAAGGAGGGAAGGAGGGAGGGAGGGAGGGAAGGAGAGAGGAAGGAAGGAGGAAAGGAGGGAAGGAAGGAAGGAAGGAAGGAAGGAGGGAGGGAGGGAAGGAAAAAAAGGCAGGGTTTGAACTCAAAGAATGGTCATTTGGGAGCCCCTTTCCCTTGTTTGTTTAGCTGACGAGCTGTCAGGAAGGCAGCTACTTCATTTGCTTTGCTGAACAATACCAGCTTTAAGCACAGTCAAGGGAGAAAGAAGGTGGGGCTTTGGGGCAAAGCTCCCAGTCTCCTCCATCTTCCTGTGTTGGTCCTGCATTGGTGATCGTCACCCAGTTCTGTCCAAAATTAAACCAATCACAGACTCCATCCCCAGAGCCTTTGGTTCCAAACAACCCTGGAGCCAGGTCAGTACCAGTTTAGCACCCTGAGGTGCCCCAATCCTAATCCAAGCCAAGCCAACAAGTATTCCCTAAGAGGCTACTCTGTTCTAGACACTGGGGATACAGAGGAAGCAGGCCCTGCCTTCAAGGAGTTTATATTCTTCCAAATAAGGGGGCAGAAGAGATATACAAATACAATGTGATTTGAAGACAAAAAAGCAAGACTGGGAATTCCAGAACACAAAAAGTCTCTGAAAAATCAGAATTCCGACCACTTGAAGGGTAACAGAGGAATGCAGGAAAGCTGCAGCGTATAGCTATATATTGTAAAAAGGTAGTGGCCAGGAAGATCACCCTCTGAGGAGAGAAAGAGACTAGCCTTGGAGTGAGATGGAGGAAAAACAGACACACTCAGTTGAATGCTGCAATTCTACCCAGGGAATGTTCAAAGACCCCAAGGGAGGCTGTCAGCACACTAGGGAGGGAGTGCCTTCAACTTACAGGATTTCCAGGGTTCATACAAGAACCCAGGAAGGTAGGAAGGCACACATGGGCTAGCTACACCCTCAGTGGAAACAGCCACAGGCAAGAGACCACAGATCGGAGGGAGTCTAGAGAGAGTTCTGAGGACTCCAGGATTGCAGAGAGATGTTGGCTTTAGGGTGTGCAGAGGCTTATGTATTTTTATGCAGCCATGGGAGGGCTATCTTTTGCTTGATTATGCATATTTGACACAAGAAAAGGTTTTTTTTTCCTTTTTATCCCCAATGAGGTGGGGAATGAAATGAAAAGAAAATCAATTTCTGTTCATTTTTTAAAAGCAAAGGAGTGTTACAGATGAAAAATGTGTGTACTTTCAGATGAGGTGGCTGTATTGTTATACTTAATGTTTTATTTTGAGAAGTAGGAGTGATTGGCATACATAACATAAAACAAAACAGAGCAACAAAACTACAAATGACCCCAAAATACATGTTGGGAAGAAAAAGAAAAGAAGGCACTCTTTCCAGCATGATAATAACGACCAAACTTGGCCTTGAGAAGAACTAAGAAAATGCAACTCCCTCAACTCCCTCCCACCCTCCGCTGACGGGGGGGGGGGGGGGGGGGGGGGCATGGCTAAAGAACACTTCATCTATTGTCAGTCTTGGTGACTGTGGCCTTTTTTTCTCTTCATTTGGGAATCTTTGTTACCAGGGATGGCTCCCCGAGTGGTGTGAGGGATATATTCAGATATCAGGGTGACGGAAAAAACAAAAGATATCGATGAAATGATTTTTGGAACAATAAAAAAGCTTTGTCTACGGATAGATTTAGAACTCCTTTAGTCCAACCCCTTACCGAGGAAACTGACCAATCCCATCCTCTTCCCGACTGTCTGCAGAGAAGCCCTCGAGTCGCCCCTGAACCTATACAAAATTCCAGTGCGCGAGGCTTTTGCCTCATTTGAACTGAACTCTTTCAAACTATAGTAAATCGCCTACAGTAGTGTAGGGGACCCAACCTTCCACTCTCTGAACCCCTTGACTTTCAGAAGCCTTCTCCATATTCAATGTTTAAGGAAATAAAAGGAGAATTTGCCGTTCATATGCATAGAAGAAATAAAATATAATCATTTACCAAACATTCCCTGCGCGCCCCGCACAGCCACTCCTAAGATCACGATTCTGCACCCAGCAGGAGGGGGACCGCCGGCGCAAGGCCAGCCTTTGCCAGAGGTGACCCTCTGCCCCACTCGGCGCCCAGGCAGCGCTCTGAGACTAATAATTTGCACATTAGTTGCCAGGCTTCTCGGGTGGCGAAGTTTTCCTCCAGTCAAGGAACCAGAAGTTCCCTACTCTGATGAAATCGCAGCTCTGAACCAAATGGGGAGTGGAGGGAACGAAAACATTTGGTAAGAGCTGTGTGAGACTGGAAGGCCACCCTGCCCTCCCGCCCACCCAAGGGAGCCGTGAAGGGGGCTTCTCTTTGCTCGCAAAGTCAAATGGGCGTTGGTGTCTATAGGAGGGCCCCAACTAGATCGGTCCCGGGGGCTGCTCTTCGGAGAGCTCACCACCTAACGGGACAAGTCCTGCGCTAGGGGGAGGGAGGCGCTTGCCAGGCGGGGGTTCCAAGCGAAGTCGAGCAGGCTCCCTTCTTTACTAGCCTAAGCCACTCTCCAGAGAGCTCTCCTGCGATCCAGAGCCCAGCCGAGCCGCTCGCGCCCTCTGGAGCCCCTGTCTGTCCTCCCCGCTCCCCCCTCGCCAGTCCACAGGGACTCGTGTCCTTGGTCCCCCACTCCCGCCTCCCGCAGCCACAGCGCCGCTGTCCAGCAGCTTGGGTCGCGCCGCGCCCGCCCCCCGCCCTCCCTCCCTGGCTCACTCACCCACGGCGCGGATGCGGAAGCCCCGCGGCGGGCGCAGCGCTCTGCGCAGCCAGGCGTCTCGCAGCACCTGCAGGCTGCCGGGCGGCCCGTGCACCAGCAGTACCCCGCGCCGCAGCCAGCCCTGGAAGGCCAGCCGGGAGGCTGCACGGGCCAGGCGCGCGTTCCAGAAGCAGCGCGCGTTTGCACGCCTGAAGGCGCGGAAGAGCGCACGGCCTCCGGGCTCTCCATCCTCCGCCTCCAGCGACCCCGGGATCCCAGCGGGCAGCAGCTCGTCCAGGCTCGCCTCGCCTACCCCGGGCTCCAGCTCCGGGGCTTCGGCCGGTGCCCCCGCAGCACCCCGTTCTCGCTCCTGGCGGCACAGCACCAGCGCCAGCGAGCCCGGGGCCAGCTGCACGGGGCGCGCCATCTCGCCTGGCCCGCAGCCCCTGCGCAGCCCCGGGCCAGCCCGCTCCGGCGGCCGCCCCGCAGCGCACAGCCTGCAGCCCGGAGATCCGCTTACTGGGCGGCAGCGGCGGCTGCCTAGGGAACGCGGCTTTGGGGGCGGGGCCCGGGTTTGGGGCTCCAGGGGGCCGGGCTGAGGGCGGGGGCTGGGATGGGAATGAGCAAGGATCGGCCCGAAGGCCCCAGCCGGGGGGCGGGGCGGGGGAGGGGGGAGGGGAGGAGGACAAGCAAGTGGGCTGCGGCGGGAGCCACAAGTCCATTGGGGGTGGGGACTGACGGGGGTCGGCAGAAGGAAAATGGAGCCCCTTTCTCGGGAAAGGGCCCCGAACGTGGCCCTGAGAACTAGGAGGGTTAGAACCTTCAGCCTCGAATGGTGACCTTAGAATCTAGAATGTCGGAACGTTGAACCCAAAATTTCAGGGCTGAAAGTGACTTTCGAATTCAGAGCGTTGGAACATCCTAGAATGTCACCAGGACCTCAGAATAGAGGTTCTTAATGGGGGGCCGTGGATGGATTTCAGGGGGGCTGTGAACCTTGGACAGGGGAAAAATGACATCTTTTGTTTACTAACCTCTTGACTGCAATGTAGCACGTCCTTCAAATAGGAATGTTGATACCAAATATTCTGACAAGGGCTCCATGGGCTTCACGAGACTACCGAAGAGATATAGGATGCAAAAAGGGTTAAAATACAAACAAGCGCACACATAAATCTCCTACCTCAAGACGTTAAACAGAGAATGTCTGAGCTAGAAGAGCCTTTAGACCTCAGAATGACCTTAGAACATGAAATGTCAGAGCCGGAAGGGTCCTCGAAGTGGTCACCCTCCATCGACAGAAAAGGAAACTGAGGCTCAGAAAGAATGGACTTACCCCCCAAGGGCGTTGCTAGTTAGTGTTGGAGCTGGGGCCACCAGCTCCAGATTCCATTCCAGTGCTTTTCACTGCGTTGCTAGTCAATTCTTCCCCTCCTCTCATCTTGTTTTGTTTTGTTTTGTTTGGTTTTTTGTTTTTTTTTTTTTTTTTGCGGGGCAACGAGGGTTAAGTGACTTGCCCAGGGTCACACAGCTAGTGTCAATTGTCTGAGGTCAAATTTGAACTCAGGTCCTCCTGAATCCAGGGTTGCTACTTTATCCACTACACCACCGAGCTGCGCCCCCCCTCATCTGCCCCCAAATGTCCCCCTCACCCGAAGCACACATTCGGCCCCCCAAGGAAGGCCCATTGTTCTTGGTAGTTCAGCATGAGGATATTAATCTAACTTCCTCATTTTGCAGAGGCAAAAACTGACCAGCCCCATCTCCTCCCCCTGCTGCCTCTAAACCCTTAACTCTCAGCTGAGTCGACATAAAAAAGGATTTTCCCCCATAAAAGCTGAGCTGCTTCAAGCTAAAGGTCCCTCAGCTCATGAGTGAGGGGCACAGAGTCCCCCCAGGGACTATTACTTGTCATTAGGAGGAGGAACATCCACAGAACAGGAGTTCAACCTCGTTCGGTCCAACTTGGGCACAGTGGAAGGAAGGATGGGGACTAGGGGCCAGTGAGCTGTGTTCTAGTCCCAATGAAGCTGGTAACTTTTTGTGACCTTGGATAAATCAGGTACAGTCATTTGCACCTCTATTTCCTCTGACTAAATCCAGGAGGCTGAATTAGAGTCTAACAATTCGACAGATATTTATGAAGGTCTTCTGTGACCAGAACATTGTTCGTTTAACGAGCATTGTGAGAGTCTGTTGTGCTCAGAGCTTTGAGCATTGTGTGCTAGGATTGGGGAGACTCGGTGTTAAGCATAACCTAATAAACTACATGTGGGGGTTTCTTCTGACTCTAACATTCTACCATTCAAATGGATTTGGAGGTTGGTCCCACCACTGGGAGGGACCATTGACATAAGGCTTTCATGGGGTGTCAGAACCAGGATAGAGATAGCCCCTCTCCTTCCTCCAAGATCTAAACTTCTATGGGATTCTTTGGATCCCCGGTACAGGTCTTGTTCCAAAAGAGCTAGGCATAGTAGCAGGGTATCCAGTACATCCCAAGGTGTGAAGGAAGCAGAGTGACCTCACTTGTCAGAAGGGGAACGCATATCTAGCCAGTCTATTGCTGTACAAAGGGACGCTGATGATACAGAATCATTGGCCCTAAAGCTAAAAGGGATCTTAGAGGTTATATTGTCCAACTCTCCCATTTTTTTACATGGAGACGTTGAAGCCCAGAGAGGGGAAATCCAAGATAGATTCGAATTCAGGTCTCCTTACTGAAAAACAATGTTCTTTCCACTGTAACATAATATTTGCACTATAAACCACATAAATTCTTTTTTTAAACCACATAAATTCTTGTGAGAAAAATATTTTGAAAACTAAACCACTATTAAAATACAAAAGCTCAACTTCCCCGCTTACTGTCTGAGTAATCCTGGGAAAGTCACTTACCCTCAGTTTGCCTTAATCCACTGAAGAAGGGAATGACAGACCATTCCTGTACCTTTGCCAAGAAAATTCCATGGAAAAAGTAGTCCAGGGGTCACAAAGAGTCGGATGAATAACAATAACAAATTAAAACTTGGATCTAGGTCTTTCTGCCCCCAAGGGCAGCTCTCTGTACACCTATACATTATCCTAGAACACATCTTTATTTGGGGGGGGGAGGCGATTGGAGGAAACAGCTGTGGTTTTATCTGTGTAGGGAACTTCTGGTGGGGAAATTCTCTTCTCTGACACAGTCTTAGAGAGTTGTCTGAGGGCAGGCAAAGGTTGTCACCTGATCGCACACTTAGTGTGTGGCAGAGGCCAAACCTAGCCCTGATATCTCTGAAGCCAGCTCCCCAGCTGCAGCCCCTCTTAGCGCAGTCACCACAATTCCTAAAGTCTTTTCCTGTTCTAGGCTCCATGATTCTACACCTCCAACCCCCTGCCCGATCATTCCCTTTTCTTTCCTGTCTTAAGGATGGTCTTCACCTAGGGCTGAAAACCTGTTTGGTGACCTGAGGCACAAAGGAGAAATCTGACCTGACAGCAGAGGAGCCAGGAACTCCCCTGGCTGATTCTGATCTGTGGCCTTGGACAATGCCAGCATTTAACCTGTGGGCCTCCCTCCTGGGAAGAGGAAGATGGCAGCCAGATCTTGTACGGGAGGAGAAAGGTGCTTAGAACTGAATGTGCCAGAACCAAAGACTGCCCCTCTGCCCCTCTCTCAGATAAGAAAATTAACAGGCTGGCAAATCCCAGAACTTTGACACAATCAATGCTTCTCTCTCTCCTTCCTTCCCTCCCTCCCTCTCTCTTTCTCCCTCCCTCCCTCACTCTCTTCCTCTTTCTTCTTCTTTCCTCCTCTTTCTCTTCCTCCTTTTTCTCCTCCTTCACCTCTCCTCCATTCTTCCCCCTCTTCTTTCCCTCCCTTTTCTCTTCTTCCCTACCCCCTCTCTCTCCTTTCCCCCTCCTCCCCGTCTGTCTGCCTGTCTCTTTCTCAGTTTGACTACTGATTTTGGAAGAATATAGAGCTTATATTTAAGAAACATACCCATGTGCCTAGATTTCCGGGATTATAAGTAATCTGTCCACCACAAAACATCCCAATCTATCCTTAACCCAGTAGTTGTGTCTTTGAGGGATGCCTGTGGCTCAGAGGTTCAGTCAGTCAATTAGTGCTTACTATTCAACAAGCACTGTGCCAGGCTAAGGTTAAGAGACTTGCCCAAAGTCACAAACTGTCTGAGGGGGGATTTGAACCCAGGTCTTCCCAATTCATTTCAACAGGGATCCATAACAACTTTTTAGATCACAGATCTGGTAAAACCTAGGGACTTCTCAGAATCGTTTCTTTAAATGCTTAAAATAAATTACCCAAGGGGCAGCTAGATGGTGCAGTGGATAGAGCACTGGCCCTGGATTCAGGAGTACCTGAGTTCAAATTCGACCTCAGACACTTAACACTTGCTAGCTGTGTGACCCTGGGCAAGTCACTTAACCCCAATTGCCGCACACACAAAAATAAATAAATAAATAAATTGCCCAAGATTACAAAATAAACCAATCAAACTGAAATACAGTTATCCTTTTTTTTTTTCCAAAACAAGTTTCTGGACCATGAGTCAACAGCTCCTTCCCATATTACACAAAGCTGCCTCAAAAGAAAAAGAAGCCCCTTACTACTTTGAATCCATTTCCATCTTTTAAAGCCCACATCAAATGTTGTCTCATTCAGAAAGTCCATGCTGAACCTGCTCCCCCTTCAGACTTCACAGAGCACTTTGTTCTGTATCTGTTCAATGCATTTGATAAGGAATGGTTTATCTGTGTTTTTGTCTCATCCCCTTCCTAGGAAATAGCTGGGGCTGGAATCAGGAAGAGGCGTGATGGAAAAATGTGTGCAGTATCTGTGTGACCCGCCCCCCCTTTCTCACCTAGAAAATAAAAGGGCTGGTTTAGATGACTTCAAATGCCCCTTCCATCTTTAACAACCTGTGAACTTATCAGATGTATTCAAATAATGCCTGGGATGATTACTAGCTGTATGGCCCTGGGTTAGTCACTTCTGTCTCAGCCTCATTTCCTTATTAGCAAAGCAAAGCTAATACTTGGAAGGTAGATTGGTTGTGAGGTACAAAAGAGCAAACTCTATGTTTAAAAGTGCTTTGCAAACCTGAAGTCGCTTATTCCTACACTCTTTTAAAAATCAGGGGGCAGCTAGATGGCGCAGTGGATAGAGCACTGGCCCTGGATTCTGGAGGACCTGAGTTCAAATCTGACCTCAGACACTTAACACTTACTAGCTGTGTGACCCTGGGCAAGTCACTTAACCCCAATTGCCTCACAAAAAAAAACCCAAACAAACAAACCCCCCCCCCCCAAATCAACTAGGACCACTAGGTGGTGAAATGGGCTGGGCCTCAAATCAGGAAGCTCTGAGTTCGACTATAGCCTGAGACACTTTACCTCTGTGACCCTGAAAAATTTAGTTAACCTCTGTATGCTTCAGTTTCCTCACCTGTAAAAAGGGGGTAATAATAGCACCAGAGTTGTTGTGAGGATCAAATAAGATAATAATTGTAAAGCACTTAGCACAAGGCCTGGCATGTAATAAGCACTATACAAATGTTAATTATGATTCTTAGCTATTATTCAGCCAATTCACAACCTTCAATTTGAGATGTTTCCTGATCCCCTCCCCTTGCCCTTCCCACTCCCAGTTATTGGTGCTTTTCAAAAGGAGTTTGTTTTTCCAGTGTATTTTTAAATTTGATTTTATTTGAACATGTTGTCTCTCCAGGAGCAGGGTCTATTTCATGTTTGTCTCTGTATCCTATGTACCCTATGGCTTGCTTGGTGTTGTTGCAGTCCCAGTAGAATAATAGTAATTATAGCTAACATTTACATTGCATTTTAAGTTTTTAAAAAGCATTTTACCCATGTTCTCTCATCTGGGGACAGGGACTGTTTCATGTTTGACACTTTATTTATTTTTTTTTTTCCTAGGCAATGAGGGTTAAGTGACTTGCCCAGGGTCACACAGCTAATGTCAGGTGTCTACTGGATTTGAACTCAGGTACTCCTGAATCCAGGGCCGGTGCTTTATCCACTGTGCCACCTAGCTGCCTCTGACCCTTTATTCTTGATATGTCGCACAGTACCTGGCTCCAAAATAAATACTTGTTGAATGAATGAATGAATGAATAAGTGACCGAGTGAATGAACAAACAAAAGAATGGAAGGGGCAGTGGAACAAGCTGGCTTTGTATGCAGAAGCTCCTGCTTCATATCTCCCTCCTGTTCCTCTGCTACCTATGTGAGTTAAGGCAAGTCCTCTAATCTCTCCACCTGAGCTTCATCACTGGCAAAATGATGACTTTAGATGGATCCCCTCCAAGTCCGACCCAGCGGCCGGTCTATGCCGCTACAAATAGACGTGAATGGCTGTTATTTCTGTGCTCTAGGAAGGCCGGAAGTGCCCAGAGCGAAGCAGGCACTTGATAAAGATTTGACCTGAAAGTACTTTTGAAATATCAGTGCCAAGGTGCTCGGCTCTCCCGGCCCATACCCACTCAGGGGAGACCGACTCACGAGGGGAGGGCCTCTGGCTCTTCCTCCCCTAGCCCGAGGAAGCTTTAGAACATTTTGCTTCGAGGGGAAGCTGATGGGATCCAAAGGAGGGGTTACAACTTCTTCTCAGGGGAGCCAAGGAGCCGGCCTTCTGGGAAGAATGCCTGAGCCTGCCCAGACATCCTGCCAGCCACAGCCAGTCACCGGGGACCGAGGCAGTGTTGACATCGACGCAGTCCCTGACCCCTGCTCTTTAAACCGGGTCCTAGCCAACAGAGCCCAGGCAGGCAGGTGGGGGTCAGCAGGGCAGGCTGAATCTCAGGCTTTTGAAGAGAAGGGGTGGCCCACCGAGGGGGAGGCGGGGGAGGCGGGGGAGGCGCTCGGGTAGCCCTGATGGCCCTCTGGCCTCCATTTACATGCAAATCCTCTGAAGTGAGCTGGCTCACAGCCAGTTGCCCAAGCCCAGCTCAAAGAAGCTCAGTCTCCCATCCCTCCCCCCTGCCAGCCTTGAGTCATGTCTCCGCCCCCCCCCCCCTTAGGAAAGGAGCAGTGGGAAGGAAGGAAGGGTTCTAAAGGCGTTTTCCTTCAGAACTCACCATGAATATTAACGACAGAAACAAATGCAGAATGCTCTGGATTCAGAGTGAGGCACTTAAGCTCAAACATCAGCTCTGCTATTTATTCTCTGTGTGACCCTGGGAAGGTCACTTTACTAATCTGAGCCTATTTTCTCTCTTGGAAAAAACGAGAGAGTTAAATATGGCAAAAATTAGAAGGGAAACAGTGATATGGCAGAGGAGTGGGGGCAGGAGAAATTTTTGCAGCAAGTTTCTCTTACAAAAGTCCCATGTCAGGGGCAGCTAGGTGGTGCAATGGATAAAGCCTCGGCCCTGGATTCAGGAGGACCTGAGTTCAAATTTGGCCTCAAACACTTGACACTTATTAGCTGTGTGACCCTGGGCAAGTCACTTAACCCTATCAAAAAAAACTCCCATGTCCAATATAAGTAAGGAAATGATTCATATACATACAAACACACACACACACAAGATCACACATATAGACAAGAACAATGTATATGTGTGTATATATATATATATACACACGTATAGAGATATGAACAAGAGTCATTCCCTAATTGGTAAATAGTCAAAGGTAATGAACAGATAATTCTGTAGCCAAATAACTAATAATTAGACAAATGAAAATTAAAGCAACTCTGGTTCTACCTCAGCCCCATTAGGATGGCAAATGACAAAAATAAGAAAAATTGGAGGGGCTATAAGGCACATTAATGCACTGTTAGTGGAGGTGTGAAGTGGTCCAGGCATTTTGGAAATGAGTTTAGAACTATTCCCCCAAAGTTACTAAAGGCTTTGACCCAGGAATGCTACTCCTTGGTCTTCTCCAATCAAAGACAGAGGAAAAGGACCCATGTGTACAAAAATATTTATAGCAGTTTCTTCTGCAGTGGCAAAGAATTGGATATGCCTATTAATTAGGTAATGGCTGAACAAATTATGATATATTAATTCCAGTGCCTTCCCTCTGTTAATGATTTTCTGTTTATCCTGGAGTGTGTGGAGTGTTCAGGAAGGATTAGCACCTTTGGTGGGAGGACTTGCTGAGCCCTTTTCAGGGCTTCTCCTCCACCTCTGGGTGTCCGCCTCTCACCCAACTCTCACCTGTGGCTCCAAGAAGCTGTAGCACTTGCAGTGGCCACACCCCAGTAAAACCATCCCAGCAGAGGGTTAAACCAGGTTGAGGGTAACTGACAGGCCTCAAACCCATTGGTGAGTTAGGGGACTGTATGTGATGCCTTCAGTGACCATGAAGGTGGCTGAAGTAGGTGCTATGGGGCTTACCAAGGACATCCACTACATCCCAGGCCATGGCCAGTCATTTTAACTTTTGTCCTATCACTGGACTTTGATGCCTCTGGAAGAGTGAGGCTGACAACTTGTACAGCTCTGCCTCACTTACGTCCAATGTCCAATTCACAAGCAAGTCAAGACATCATGTGATGTCATTGGTCCTTTTTGAAAACGAAGGATGAACAACAACAGTAACATTTATCCTGGATTTAGCTTTGTTGTTGTTTACTCATTCCAGTTGTGTTTGACTTCATGACCCCTTCTGGGGTTTTCTTGGCAAAGATTCTAAAATGGTTGGCCATTTCCCTCTGCAGTTCATTTTAAGAGATGAGGAAACTGAGGCTGGTGAAAAGTGTCTGAGGCTGGATTTGAACTCAGAAAGATCAATGTTCCTGATTCCAGGGCCAGTACTATGGCCCAATCACCACACCATCTAGCTGTACTTTGTATGTATTTGTTTGTATGTACTTTGTATGTATTTGTTTGCATGTTTGTTGTCTCCCCAGTTGAATTGTAAGCTCCGTGAGGTCAGGAACTATGTTTTGCCTCTTTTTGTAACCCTAGGGCTTAGCACAGTGCCTGGCACATAGTAGGCACTTAATAAAATATTGATTGATAATACAAGTTTATTGGAATACCATTTTGCCATATGAAGTAACAAAAGGGATGATTTTAGAGAAATCTGGGAAAGCACTTTTTTATTGGTGCAGAGTAAATTGAGTGCAACCAGAAGATGTAACAATAACAATGTAAAGAAAAACAATTTTAGAAGACTTAAAACTCTAATCAATGTAATTACCACTCACAATGCCAGAGTCCCAATGATGAATCATACTATCCACCTACTAAGAGAAGTGATGGATTCAAAATACAGAATGAAACATACATTTTTGGACATAACCAATGTGGGAGTTTGTTTTGTTTGACCATGTATATTTATTACAAGGATTTCCCTTTTGGGGGGGAAGGGGGGGAGGCAATCAGGGTTAATTGACCCAGGGTCACACAGCTAGTAAGTATAAGGCTGGATTTGAACTCAGGTCCTCCTGACTCCAAGCTAGTACTCTATCCATTTCGCCACCTAATTGCCCCTTCCCTTTTCTTTTTTTTTTGTTTTGTTTTGTTGTGTTTTTTTTTTTTTGTGGAGTAATGAGGGTTAAGTGACTTGCCCAGGGTCACACAGCTAGTAAGTGTCAAGTATCTAAGGTCACATTTGAACTCAGGTCCTCCTGAATCCAGGGCCTGTGCTTTATCCACTGCACCACCTAGCTGCACCCCCCCCCACTTTTCTTTTTAAAGTGGAAGGGAGGAAAGAGAGGGATAGGGTTTAAAAAAATGAGAAGAGGGTCAGCTAGGTGGTGCAATAACAATAACAATAACAATCCTGGGAGTTAGGTGCTAGTATGATATCCACTTTACAGATGAAGAAATTGAAGCAGAAAGAGAGGAAGTTCTCCTAAAAGCTCATTTTCATCGCTCATGTTGTCATAGCTTCAGAGACATTTCCAGAGTTAGGAAAGCGGAGCCAAGTCCTGGGAGATGGGAAAGGGAACGCTGGCTCTTCCCATCTTGCAAGGCGCAGGAGCCTAGCATTTCCACTTGGAAGGGCCCTTAGCTATGCCCTCTTCTACTGCCTTCATTTTATGCATGAGGAAACTGAGGCTAAGTGTGGTCATGACTTGTTTAGGTCATACGAGGGGAAAGGACCAGAGCTGGGCTTCAGACTCAGGTCTTTTGACTCCAAAGCTACGGTTCTTCCTCCCCTATAGCCCACTGGGGGAAGCTGAGGACAAAGGCCTTCCTTCTGCTGGGCCTCCCAATTCTCAACTGCCTCAGAGAGAACTGCAAAGAATGACCAAGGCCAAGTCTTTGGAACTGAGGAGGGCAGGACCTCACTCTCCTTTTGTACCCCCAGGCTGACAAGGCAGGCTTTCCAAAGATGAAAAAGGGCGATTTTCAATCCTGTTCCCACTCACTGCCAGCTCAATCCTCAGCTTCTCTGCTGAGCTTGTCAACAGGGAGACCAATTAGTGCCAACTTCGATTGGGGAAGCAGGCTCTTAAGGACCTGGCTGAGCGCACCCGCTCATTTCACACAGGACCGCAAACAATTTGGGGTCACAGGGTTGACCTGGACTAGATTCAAATCAGGGTTCTGCTCTTACCAAGCCTTCCCAACCCCCAACCCTCTAATTAAAAAAAAAAAAACCTCCTTTACCAGAAGGGAAACTAACAATGTGGTGGGAAGAAGCCAATGTGCCCTACAAATTTAATACCCCCTACAAGATGCCACTCCAATTTCCTACAGATGTTTTTGACGGGGCTTATTAGAGCCAAATGCTTTCATCTGATTGGCTTGGAATCCTTTTACTGAGTACCAGAGAGGGGGCCCTAAGCTTTTTAGCCCCGGGTTCTTAGAGAGCCAGAGAAAGATGGAATTTCATAATTGAAAGGGACCATTAGCCCAATCCATACCTGAACAGTGACCCCCAAGACAAAAAGTCCAGCAAGTGGGTGGCACAGCTTTTGCCCAAAGCCCTCCAATGGGGGAGAACCCAACTTCTCCCAAGGCAGCCCATTTCTGCTTTGGGACAGCTCGAATCAGATGGGAAGTCTTTCCTGGCATCAAGCATAAATCAGTATCCTTTTTGCTCCTCATTCTGCCCTCTGGGGCCAAACAGAACGGGATTAGTCCCTCTTCCACATGCCAGCCATTCAATGACTTAAAGACAACCATTATGTACCTCCTGATTTTTCTTTTCTTCAGGCTAAAGATTCCCAATCCCTTCACCTGATCCCCCTATGTCATGAACTCAAGGTCCTTCACCTTCCTGGTGGTCTTCCTCTAGACTCTCTCTAGCTTATCAGGGTCTTTCTTACCTGGTGACGCCCAGAACTGAACCCAAGACTCTGGTCTGACCAGGGCTCTCATTAGTGTCAAGTGTCTGAGGTCGCATTTGAACTCAGGTCTCAGACACTTAACACTTACTAGCTGTGTGACCCTGGGCAAGTCACTTAACCCCAATTGCCTTGACAAAAAAAAAAAAAAAAACAACAAAACCCTAAGGGAAACCTTTTTAACCTGGATTCCTTCCTTCATTTCGTTTTCTTAGATCCGGCCCAGCAATGCAAGCCGTCACACTCTCTTTGGATCCTAGCCCATTCAGAGAGTTAGCTCTGTGTCCTCCATGCATTATGTAATAAGCATGCCGTTTCTGCCCTACTCCAAGCCATTGAGACAATTCTCAGGGTTCTCTCTCTGACCTGTCAGGCTGGTGTTTCTCAGTTTCTTTGTTCATCCATGTCTCGCCCCCATTCACTGTTGCATCTCACTTCTTCCCTCTATGCTTGTGATCTAATCAGATCTCCCATAAATTCAGCTATTATCGCTTGGCAGGTAGGTAACAAGATCACATATCCCCAGCCCTAACCTAACCTGTCTCCTCCATGCCACTCCTGAACCTCTAACCACCCTCTGGACATCACCACTTGGATGTCCCACAGGCATCTTAAATTCAACACGTCTGAAACAGAGCTCATTATCTTTCCCCCTAAATCCCGAATCCTCATTTGCCTATTTCTATCCAAGGGGCAGAAACATTCATCCGCTTATCCAATGGGCAACCTAGAAGTAAGTCATCCTTGACTTTTCCCTCCCACCTCCATCCAATACATGGCCAAGTCTTAACCATTCTACCTCCTCAACGTGTCCTTCACCTTCCTCTTTCTCTCTACTCAAACCCAAAGTACCTCCAGACCCTCATCACCTCTTGCCTAAACTGTTGCAAGATTCCTGACGGGTCTCCCTGCATCTAGTCTCTCCATACTTATTATCCACAGAATCAGCAGCCAAGTTAATATTCTCAAAGCACACATCCCAGCTGCCCCCCACCCCGACCTTGCTCGGCAAACTCGAGGAGCTGCCCCTGCCTCTTGGCTAAGTACAAACTCATCTGCTTGGCATTTAGAGCCCCCACAGTCTGTCTTAGACCTGTCTTTCCAGGCTAATTACACATCCAAGAACGTGATTACGCTCATGCATTTTATACTCTGGTCACACAGTATGCTTGCTTCCCCTCTATGTGACCCTCCACATCCTATCTCCAGACCTTTGTACAGGCTGTTCCCTATGCCTTCAATGTTATCCCTCTTCACCCCTAGCTCTTGGAACCTCCAGCTCCCTTCAAAGCTTGGCTCAGATGAAGCCCCCTTCTGGAAGCCTTCCCGGATTCCCTCTGTTGGCAGTGTTCTCTACCCTGCCCCCAAGCAAATCGGTGGGTATTAATTTTGTATGTATCCTATATTTACACATATGTGGATGCTGAAAGGCAAGATGGGTACTAGACCTGGAGTCAGGGAGAGCAGAGTTAAAATTCTACCTCAGTTGTTTAATAGCTGTGAGACCCTGGGCAAGTCACTCTCTCTGCCTTTCAATGTGTCCATATGCAAAATTAGGGGTATGGGCCTGAAGGCCTCTCTTCTGACTGCAAGTTTAGGATCCTCTGGTTTTTCCCTCTGGTAGACCAGAAGCTCTTGGAGGGCAGGGCATGTTTCAATTTTTGCCTCTGTATCCTCCCCCTTCCCCAGCCCCAAGAAGGGTTCCTGTCACACAGTAGGAGTCTGACTAAATCAGTGTTTATTGGTTGTTTGATTGACTGATAAAAATCTTAAAGACCCCCAAAAGGACCCTGTGTCCAGGAGACATGTTTCTTGCCGAAAATGGAAATATTTTCATGCCTACATAAAAGAGAAAGACTATGTTGTAGGTGAACCTTTCTTTACAAAGTATTTCTTAGGGTTCCTGAAAAGTTATAAGTAAATTCTTTTTAAGCAGATTCTTATTTTATTTTTTAAAATAAAAGTTCATTCGTATATTTGATTTTTGCATTGTCTAAATTTTCCCTGTTTATCCCTCTCCTAGCCATTTTGTAACAAAGGATATTTTTTAAAATTTTAAATCATATTTTAATCTGCAGTAGAGGAATTAGCTACAGTTATCCCTTCTACATCAAGGGGTTAGAGAACCCTTACGATCTAGAAAAATCCGAGTAAAATTTTTTGGCCCTCCCTTTTTCTTTTTTCTTTTCTTTCTTTCTTTCTTTCTCTCTCTCTTTCTTTTTTTTTTTTTTTGCAGGGCAATGAGGATTAAGTGACTTGCCCAGGGTCACACAGCTAGTGTCAAGTGTCTGAGGCCAGATTTGAACTCATGTCCTCCTGAATCCAGGGCCGGTGCTTCATCTACTGTGCAACCTAGCTGCCCCCTCTCCATTTTTCTTTTATGGGGAGTTTACAGTACCTTATTGCAAAATTTGGGTTAAGTATTTGGTCATAGGCTCTATGCCATCTGTGGCTTCTGGGAAACTTCCCCCAAATTCCCATTTAACTTCTTATGCCAACCTTCAATATATCAAAACCTTGATGGGGAAAATGGAGATGTGGAAGGGAAAACTGGACTTGAATCTCCTTTTCTTTGTAATGACACTAACCTCTCACTAATTTGGAACTGGAGATTACCAACAATCTTTTAATTACTAAACCAAGCTACCCTTTCTCAGTTCTCTCTGAATCTTATTTACCCAAACTTCCTAATTACTCCTAATGCTAATCCACTCACAATCCACAGTGTTCTGCACCCAGTGGGTGCCTCATAAACATTTGTTAATTGAGCCAAACCTAGCCCCTTCTTTTGCAGATAATTCTGAACTGTGGTTTGGCAGCTTTTGTACACAAAATTTGGGGTAGCCTGGTGTTCCTCACAGGGCCATGCAGAAGCTGTAGAATAGAATGACATATTTATTACAAATGCAGAGGGGAAATAAAGTGTAATCTATTAAAGAAGGAAAAGAAATTACTGGAGACAAGATATATGAACTTGAGTATATAAAATAAAAATTAAAATTTGTGTAGTAAAACAAAAACTAAGATAGAAAGGAAAGCAACAGATTGGGGGAAATTCTTTGGATTTAATATGTCAGATAAAAATTTGGCATTCAGATTTTATAGAGCAGTGACACAAATCTATAAGGGAAATATTCTGTCACTAAAAGAGAAATATTCAGAAGAAATGAACACACAAAAGGGAAATATCAGTTGAAAGTAAGCACTGGGAAAAGTGGAGATTATCTTGTATTAATAAAAAAAAACTCCAAGGTGCCCTTGCACACCTTTCAGACTTGCAAAAATAATGAAAAATAATAAAGCATTATATTAGTGGAGCTGTGGGGAAAGAGCTACATTCACACATTGCTGGTGTAATTGAAACTAGTATTGTCTTTCTGATGAGAAATCTGGCAATACACAAAGGAAATAAAAATAACCATAGTTTTGAAAGGTCATCCCATATTTCACACACACATACACACAAACTCTGATGTACCATTGCATACCTTTAAAACTGACAAAAATAGGGGGCAGCTAGATGGCGAAGTGGATAGAGCAACGGCCCTGGATTCAGGAGTACCTGAGTTCAAATCCGGCCTCACTTAACACTTACTAGCTGTGTGACCCTGGGCAAGTCACTTAACCCCAATTGCCTCACAAAAAAAAAAAAAAACTGACAAAAATAAGTAAAAAGAATAAAGCATGATATCAGTGGGACTGTGGGGAAACAGCTACACTCATACATTGCTGGTGTAATTGCAAACCAGTCTTTCTTTCTTCTTTTTTTTTGGTGAGGCAATTGGGGTTTAGTGACTTGCCCAGGGTCACACAGCTAGTAAGTGTCAAGTGTCTGAGGCAGGATTTGAACTCAGGTCCTTCTGAATCCAGGGCCGGTGCTTTATCTACTGTAGCACCTAGCTGCCCCCCAAACCAGTGTCTTTCTAAAGAGTAATCTAGCAGTACACAATTGATCAAAAATGGCCATACTTTGGACTCAGTTATCTCATCATAGTGGCTATACCTGAAGGAAGTAATAATTTTGAAATATTGATACAACATTTTCTAGAGCTATATTGCTTATGATAACTGGGGAATGGCCAAGCCAATTGTGGAACATTTATTTAATGGAGTTTTAGAATGTCACTAAACACAATAAACATCTGGAATATAGAGAAATCATCATCACAGTTTCATGGATTTAGATCTGGAAAGGACCTTGGAGGTCATCTTGTATAGCCCCCTTACTTTACAGATGAGGAAACTGAGGCTCCTAGAGAGGAAGTGACTTGTCTAGAGTCATACAGGTTGAAACTAGCAGGGCCCAGATTGAACCCAGGTCCTCTAAATGTCTCCAGATTCAGTTCTCCTTTCTGCTACACCACACTAGGAAAGCCCTGTACAAAATAATGCAAGGAAGGAAAAAGTAGAACCAGAAATACAGCATCATTGGAATGTAACTTTTAAAAAATATATATTTGAGGGGAAGCTAGGTGGCACAGTGGATAGAGCACTGGCCCTGGAGTCAGGAGTACCTGAGTTCAAATCCGACCTCAGACACTTAACACTTACTAGCTGTGTGACCCTGGGCAAGTCACTTAACCCCAATTGCCTCACTAAATAAATAAATAAAATTATATATACACACATACACACACACACATATATGTATATATATATACACACACACACATATATATATATACACACACACATATATATACACACACACACACACACATATATATATATACACACACACACACATATATATATATATATATATATATGAATGTACAAGAGGCATCAGGAGGGGATTTAAAGTGAAAAGTGGACAGACACTGTTACTTTTAGTTAGAGTGTTCCAAAAATGTTAGTGTAATTTAAAGTTATTAAATGAAGCTAAATTAAGTTTAAACTATTAAATGGGAAGCAGCTAGGTGGTGCAGAGGATAAAGCCTCGGCCCTGGATTCAGGAGGACCTGAGTTCAAATCCAGCCTCAAACACTTGACACTTACTAGCTGTGTGACCCTGGGCAAGTCACCTAACCTGCACAGCCAAACAAAACAAAACCTATTAAATCTATTTAAGTTATTAAGTCTGAGACCCTTGGGACACCTTGAATCTCTAACTCGATGTTTGACAAAATCACATCATCAGTCTCTCCTCACCCACAGGCTCTTTTCCTGCTTGAAAATCTTTCAATTGACCCTGATATCTCTCCTTATTGTCATCCTGTGTCCTACATCTCATCCCATTCCCCCTTATCTTACAGGAAAAAGCATCTATACTTATCTTCTTTTCCTCACGTCTCACCCCCTTTTGAACCTCTTGTAATCAGGCTTTCTTATTCATTCATCATTCAGTGAAAGCTACTCTCTCCAAGGTTTCCTGTGAATTCAGCTATATGCCACCTGAAAGAGCTTAGTGTTAAAAATTTAACAATTTGGGAGGCTATTGTAAAACATAGCCAGCGTACAGTTCAATCAGAGCCTAGGCTAGTAATGTTGTTTGTGGTTTTAAAAGGACTTGTGTCACTTAACTTGTGGTTTTAAAAGGACTTGTGTGACACTTAACACTTACTAGCTGTGTGACCCTAGGCAAGTCACTTAACCCCAATTGCCTCACTAAAAAAAAAAAAAAAAAAAAAGGACTTGTGTCAACCACAGCACAGTATATTTTCAATATGTTATTGTCTACTTTTTAATGATTGTGGCTTTAATAATGAATATTTGAAAGTGAACTTAATTACATTTTGTTCTGACAGAGAGAAAGGGAACAAGCATTTTTTTAAATCCTTTTTTTTTGGTGAAGCAATTGGGGTTAATTGACTTGCCCAGGGTCACACAGCTAGTGTCAAGTATCTGAGGCCAGATTTGAACTCAGGTCCTCCTGAATCCAGGGCCGGCGCTTTATTCACTGCGCTACCTAGCTGCCTTGGAACAAGCATTTATTAAACACTATGTGTCAGGCACTGTGCTAAGCACTTTACAAATGATTTCATTTCTTGGGGCAGCTAGATGGCACAGTGGATAGAGCACCGGCCCTGGAGTCAGGAGTACCTGAGTTCAAATCCGGCCTCAGACACTTAACACTTACTAGCTGTGTGACCCTGGGCAAGTCACTTAACCCCAATTGCCTCACTAAAAAAAAAAAAAAAAAGATTTCATTTCTTCCTCACAAATACTCTGTGAAGAAGGAACTATTATTGCCCCATTTTAGAGTTAAGGAAATGAGTCTTGGGGGCAGCTAGGTGGCGCAGTGGATAGAGCACCAGCCCTGGAGTCAGGAGGACCTGAGTTCAAATTCAGCATCAGACACATAACACTTACTAGCTGTGTGACCCTGGGCAAGTCACTTAACCCTCATTGCCCCGACCAAAAAAAAAAAAGGAAATGAGTCTGAGAGAGGTTAAGTGACTTGTGAAGGATGAGAGAGAAAGAACTCAAGTTTTGCTGACTCTGAGCCGGTGCTCTATCGACAGCGTCACCTAGCTGTCTCTAATGCGACTAATACAATGCTAGAAAAAAAGTGTGTGGTAGCTATGGAGTTGTTAAATTAGCCTAAAATCATGATTTGGCACCGTTTAAATCATTGACTGCAACCATCACTTGACAATTCAATAATTGAAATAAAATAAATTAGTCATTTTAAACAGGTCTGGGTAAACTTGATTCTGATTATCTTCCTGAGTTCAATCCTGGCCTCAGACACTTAATAGCTGTGTGACCCTGGGCAAGTCACTTCACTCTTCTTGCTTCAGTTTCCTCATTTGTAATATGAGCTGGAGAAGGAAATAGCAAACCACTCCAGTATCTCTGCCAAGAAAACTCCAAATAGGGTCACAAAGAGTCAGACGTGACTGAAAACAACAGCAAAAGCAACAACAATAAAACTCAAATCAAGCTAGAAATTATAGCTAAAGAATTTGAAAATTGAAATGATTAAAATTGATTGAGTCCTGGAACCAAGAGGACTGGAATGTGGGCCAAGCACGGCTACTACAGTATGGGGTGCATAATCTTGCATCCTACGTGCATTTTTCTTATTCTTTTCATCTTGGTTCAACAAAGAGATTAGCTAACACCAATTTCTTCCCGAGAGCTTACTTTAATAATTGACATTCTTGAAGGATTTTCATTACTTTCAATCGCATTGATGCCAAGATGAACAAACATTCCGAAAGCTCCCAAATTAATCAAATGCACCAGAAGAGCTTTGGAAAATGTAAAGGTTGGGGCTGGAAAGTATGGATCACAAGTTGAAGATCATGATTAAGTCACGTAAACTTAAAGACATTCCATTTAACAAAAATAATCCATTTAATACTGTTCTTAGGAATGTTACTTGAAAATATAATTCAGCATGTGAACTTACATCTTTTATCAGACAGGAATGATGAAAGCAATTTTAATTATTTTGATTTATTACAACCATTTACTCAGCCTTATTAAGAACTAACTATGCCAATGGTTAGCTGGTGGGAAAAAAAAGTTGTCCTATTTAAGTGTCATTTTAAAACATGAAATTGATTTACATGATTTTGGAGGGTTTGTAGATAATAATATCAAATTAAACAATATTCTATTCCCTGAAACGATACAAAAAGATAGTTAGCATTGTTGCTATGAGTAGTGCTGATGGGAAAATGTTTTGGTTTAATGAGTTTAATTTATACATGGGTGAGAAATAGATTAACAGTAGGTCATATGTCAGATTTAATGACAATGTATTTATTGGAAAAGTAACGAGGGGATTGGGATACAACTCCATTTGTAAAATCCTGGTTGAATTGCAACTGTAGGTTGGCTACAAACATAAGAGTTTAGCAAAAATCAATGAAAGCATTCCATGAGAATTAATTTTTTATATAAAATTTATCACAATGAGTATTATAAATTTTATTACTGTTTGTAAATTCTGTCCCACCCTCATCATTTATATAAGTAAAATCTAAAATAAATTTATGTATTATGTATAATTCATATTTTTAAAAATCTTTTTTGGGGAAGCAATTGGGGTTAAGTGACTTGCCCAAGGTCACATAGCTAGTAAATTTCTGAGGCTGAATTTGAATGTAAGTCTTCCTGACTCCAGGGCCAGTGCTCTATCCACTGTACCACCTAGCTGGCCCCATATGTTTTTCCCCCCAGATATACTTGTTAAACATTGACCAGCACACCACTCTCTACAATCTCTTGCTTGCTAAGTGTGATGACTTTGTTTTTCTCAGTCCTCATCCTTTTTGGCCTCTCTGTAGCCTTTGAAACTGACCATTCCTCTCCTCTTAGATCTTCTCTCCTCATGAGTTCTCATGACTATTCTTTGCTGGTTCCACTCTTTGTCTGACTGACCTTCCTCAATCTCCTTTGTGGGATTATAGCCAATCTTATGCCCGCCCCCAACCCCAAGTATGCCCCAAGCAAGGCTCTGGCTTAGACTCTTCTGTCTCTTTATGTTCTCACTTGGTGATCTCATTTGTTCCCATGGGTCCAAAGACTATCTTGTGGAATTGGTTCTCAAATCTATATATCCAGCCCCAACCTCTCTCTAGAGCTAGGTAGCTAGGTAGCACATGTGGCTGGGAGTCAGAAAAACCTCAGTTCAAAGATGGCCTCAGACACTCACTAGCTACATAACCCTCAGGGAGTCACATGAGCTCTTTGTCTGCCTCAGTTTCCTCAACAGGATTACTGTGAGGATCAAATAAGATCCAAGTGCTTACTTGGCAGAGTGGCTGCCACATAGTAAACTTTAGATAAATGCTTAGTCCATTTCCCCAGGAAATTTAGAACAACGTCTTTGCACTGGAACCCTCTGGCTGGGCAAGCCTTGGGCTTGAGTTTTTCCAAGGGAGGAGCCTTATGAAACATAAGTCTTGTGCTCCCTCCCCAACTCCACTTCAGGGGCTTTCAACTCTGCTTTTATTTTAAGAAGTTTAATAAAGAGTTTTACTGCTAACATAAGTAAGCACGAGTAAGTCAAAGCTGGCCTGAATTTGCATTTGTACAGGTCATGGAGCTGGAGGTGGGCCTCTCCCAGCTGTAACATAGCGGGTCAATCCATCCCTTTTTTCTCTGCAGATGCCCCAGGACCCATACTCAGCATTACCTTCTTCCAGTCTTATGGGCACAACCTACAAGCCACTTTTCTGTCTTGTGAAAGATAGTTTGGATACCAACAAAAAGGGAAAGTCCAGGAGTAATTCTTCTAGTATGAGAGTGTAATGCCCAGAGCACTGGACTTGAGGTTGTTATTGTTCAGTCATTTCCATTGGGGGTTTTCTTGACAAAGATACTAGTAGTGTTTTGCCATTTCTTTCTCAGCTCATTTTACAGATGAGGAAACTGAGGCAAACAGGGTTAAGTGACTTAGCTAAGGTCTAACAGCTAGTAAGTGTCTGAGGTTAGATTTGAACTCAGGTCTCCCTGACTCCAGGCCTGGTGATCTATCCACTGCACCACCTAGCTACCTAGCTAGATTTGGAGATTTCAGCTCAAATCCCAGTTCTACCATTTACTACTGGTTACTGGTTACTGGTTGCCCTTGGGTGAATGGATCACAGGCTCTCTGGGCTTCATTATTCTAAAGTGAAATGGACTGGATCAAAGAACATCAAAAGACCCTTCAGCTCCAAAGCCATAACCCTATGATCATAAACTTACTTGGCACCTTAATCTGGCAAGAACCTAGCTGGAAAAATGGAATGCCTGAGGACACCAGGCCTGCCCAGGCCGAAAAAATAATTAATAGTGGTTTACAGTGATTGGCTCAGCATCCAAAGACTTTCCTAACCTGGCCCCTCCTACCTCTCCAGGCTTCTTACACTTTACTCCCCAACTCTTCAATCCAGTGGCAGGGGCTTCCTGGCTCTTCCACAAACAGGACCCTCCATCTCTTGGCTCTGGTCACTCTCTCTGACCGTCCCCTAATCCTGGAACACTCTCCCTCCTCCGCTCTGCCTAGTGATCTCCCTGGCTTCCTTTAAATCCCAACTAAAATCCCATCTTTTACTGGGACCCCTCTTAATCCTAGTGCCTTCCCTCTCTTAATTATTTCCCACTTATCTTGTAGATCATTTGCTTCTTATGTATTTGTTTGCATGGTGTTTCCCCCATTAGATCGTAAGCTCCTTCAGGTCAGGGATTATGGTCCCTGATAGTTTGCCTCTTTTTGTATCCTGGCATACAGTAGGTGCTTTATAACTGCGTATTGATTGATGGGTACCCTGCTTAAAGATTTAGAAAATCACCTTATCCCAATTGCCTCACCAAAAAAAAAAAAAAAGCACTTTACAACACCCTATCGTTTTGATCTTCGCAGTGATGCCGTGAAATCATTATCATACCCACCTTACAAATGAGAAAACAGAATCACGGAGGTTTAGCAGTTTGCTCAAGGTAACACATTTAGTTAATGGCAGAGATGGGACTCAGTCCTAGGTGTTGGTCAGAAGTCCTCGGGACGCTGAGAACAGAGGGCTGACTCATAGGAAACTTGCCACCTTTTGAGTAAAAATCTCCCCCTTCCAAGAAACACTATGTTTCTTTCCATTTTCAGTTAACAACCTGACACCTTGAATGTAAATCAGCCTCCAGGGGCAGCTTCTAAAAACAAAGCCTGGTACTGGTCACATGTGCATCCGTGCTAAAAGAAAACATGGTGAGGAGTCCCAACCAATGTCCACAGACTCGAGGAATGGCGTCCTTTTCCCTGGGTGAGAAGCAGCTAAGAGTTTCAGGTCAGATGTAGTAGGTTTGATGGGTGTCATCTGTCTTACACCTGGAAACATTATCTCGGGACCTCTTGGTGTCTGGCAGGGAGTCACTGAACGGAGCATCGGAAGCTGATAGGGCTCTCTTGATTCTAGGAGGGTTGACACTGAAACCATCTCAGAAATAGAAGGTCTGCTATGGTTCCTTTTTAAATCTATCAAAGCTGAGAAAGTGAAGGGAGTTGAACAAGATCACCAGGGCTTTCTCCTGCTCTGAAAATAATGGCTGACTTCAATGAACCCATGTCAGACCTACCTTCCTTCCTCCCTCCCTCCTTTCCTTCCTTCCTTCCTTCCTTCCTTCCTTCCTTCCTTCCTTCCTTCCTTCCTTCCTTCCTTCCTTCCTTCCTTCCTTCCTTCCTTCCTTCCTTCCTTCCTTCCTTCCTTCCTCCCTCCCTCCCTCCCTCCCTCCCTCCCTTCCTTCCTTCCTTCCTTCCTTCCTTCCTTCCTTCCTTCCCTCCCTCCCTCCCTCCCTCCCTCCCTCCCTCCCTCCCTCCCTCCTTCCTTCCTTCCTTCCTTCCTTCCTTCCTTCCTTCCTTCCTTCCTTCCTTCCTTCCTTCCTTCCTTCCTCCTCCTTTCTCTTCTCTTCTCCTCTCTTCTCCTCCCCTCTCCTCCCCTCCATCCTCTCTCTCCCTCTCTGTGCAAGTCCTATTACAGCCCAGCTTCCTCACTGGACACTGCTTCCCTTCCCACTCTCTACAATCCAGCCAAACTGGCCCTATCTCTGTTCTTCACACACTCCAACCCGTCACCCTGCCTTGTGCTAGCTCCCAAACCTGGAATGCACTCTTTCCTTCCCTTTGCCCCAGAGTCCCTCTCTTCCCTCAAGATGCAGCTCAAGGAGCAGCTAGGTGGCACAGTGGATAAAGCATTGGCCCTGGATTCAGGAGGACCTGAGTTCAACTCTGACCTCAGACACTTGACACTTACTAGCTGTGTGACCCTGGGCAAGTCACTTAACCCTCATTGCCCCGCAAAAAAAGGAAAAAAAAAAAGATGCAGCTTAAACACCATCTTCTGCAGGAAGACTTTCCTGATCCCCTCAACTGCTAGTGCCCTGCCACCCAGACTAGCTTCTATTTAACTATTTTGTATTCATTCTTTTTTATTTATGTTGTCTGTATGTTTAACACATGTGGTTGTCTCCCCCATTAGAATGTAAATTGCCTGGGAATGATGCTTCTTTTTTTCTCTGTACTTGCATCCTCTGTGCCTTGCACCTGTCCTGGCACATAGCAGGTCAGCAAGTCAATAAACATTTATTAAGCACCTACTATGTGCCAGACAGTGTGCTAAGGGCTGGGCATACAAAAAGAGGCGAAAGAGGGGCAGCTAGGTAGCGCAGTGGATAAAGCACTGGCCCTGGATTCAGGAGGACCTGAGTTCAAATCCTGCCTCAGACACTTGACACTTACTAGCTGTGTGACCCTGGGCAAGTCACTTAACCCTCATTGTCCCGCCAAAAAAAAAAAAAAAGGGAAAAAAGAATACAATGTAATTTCACTCAATAAACATCTATTGAGAGTCCAGTGAGAAAGAGAAAGGAGAAAAATGAACACAGTCTCTGCTCTCAAGGAGCCTTCCTGGGAAGGCAGGAAAAGTCGGGTCAGAGTATTCCATCCCATTCAATTGTCAACGAAGTGAAATTACCCTTGTTGGCCATCAAGAAAGGATACAAGGATGAAAAATGGCACGGCCCCTGAAGGAGCTTCAACTGTTGACTGGGAAGGAACGGCAAGAGCTCTCCTTCTGGGGCTCATTTTCTCTAGCATCTCTTAAAATGGAACCCTTCCTCTTGGAGTAATTGACAACCATAAGGAATCAAGTGGTCCGCACCTTCCGATCTTCAAGCGCGAACAAAGCCCTGGTGGAGTTTGAAGTCATAGTTTTGGGATGCCAAAGAAGATTCCATTTGCTAAACATCCAGATCTTTGGAGGGTGGTTGGTTGTTTGTATGTGTGGGAAAAGAAGGGGTCTCCATTTGGGTTCGGTGGCAGCTGCTGAGGCTTAAACACTCATGTCTTGGAAATACCTTTCCCATAGCCTCAGCCCAGGGTATCCCTGAATGCAAGAAGCTGATAAAATCCTATGATATGAACCAGATGGGCTTAGAATTATTTTAAGTACAGCCCTTGGCTAGAGTACCCTGTACACTTGCCTTTTTGGAAGAAAAGCTTCAAAGGTGGTTTTCCTTCTATTAAATATGTATGCTTTGGAGCCAGGAACAGACAGTGGCCTTTGTGAGGCCAAAGCCCTATTTGAAAAGGGCCATTTAAGCGAGAAGGAATGATTCACGAGACATTAAATATTAATTGTTCATATGACACACAGGATTTTGCCTTTTCCTCGCCCGAAGGGAGGTGAAGAGCTAGAAAGCTCTGGAAATGGAATGTGGGGGAGACCAAGATGGCAGACCAAGCTAGGAAGAAGTAGAGAAACAATTCAGTTCAATATATTCCCTTCCACTTAATTGTGGTTGTGTAGGTTTGTATTTATTCACTTTATATTTAGACTGTATGTATTTACATATATCCTTAATATTATCTCTCTCCTCCTCCTCCTCCCTGATTAGGATGCAAGGTCATTCTGAGCAGGGGTTGTTTTATTCTTTGTATAAGTGTGAGCACAATGCCTGGCCAATTGTAGGTATTTTATAAATAGTTGAATGATTTGACAAGCATTTATTAAGTTCCCACTATGTACTTTATAGGAAGTAATGGTTTGAGATACCAATACCTATTTCAAATTCATTATAGCTAAAATAGTACTCATTATCTTTCCCCCAAAATTCCCTCTTTATCTTCCCAGTCACCCATTTTAGCGATCTGGAAGGCATTTTCCAGTCTGCTATTCCTCACCCCACCACAGGCAATCAGTTGCCAGATCTTGTTGATTCTACCTCCAGAACATTTCATCTCCTCTCCACTCACCCAGTTCCCATCAGTCCTCATCATCTCTCCTATAGACTACTGCAGTAAACTGCTACCTGATCTCCCTGCCTCCAAGCTCTCCCCACTCCAGTGCATCTTCCACACACAAAGCACCGATCTGACCACATCACTTGGCTATTCATGCAGCTGCAGTGGCTCCCTACTGCTTTGGGGATAAAACATATAGGCTCCTCTGGTGGACGTTCAAAGCTTCTCATAATCTGTTTGCCACCTAGCTTTCCAGACTGATTTCACATCACACCCTTTTATTCGCTGCACATTTTGATCTGGCCTTCTTGTACTCTATCCATGACATGCCAGTTTTCATATCTGTGCCTTTGCTCAAGTCACGCTGCTTACGCTGGCCACCATGCCAATCTCAGTGTCCCTCCCCCCAATCTCTAATGCCACCCTGGCTCCTACCCCATTCAGATATAAGGGGAGTTTTTGCCTCCTCTGGCCCAGAATCAGGCAATAACACCACCTCCCTTCCATCTACCTCCTCCTCTTTATCTGTGGTTTTTCTTCATTGGAATGTAAGACCCTTGAGGGCAAGGACTCTTTCTTGCTTGTAGCTGCATCCCCAGCTTAGCAGAGCATCTGGCAAATAGTCATTGTGGTTGTTGTTGGTCCTTCGTTCTTTTTTTTTTTTTTTGGTGAGGCAATGAGGGTTAAGTGACTTGCCCAGGGTCACACAGCTAGTAAGTGTTAAGTGTCTGAGGCCAGATTCGAACTCAGGTCCTCCTGATGCCAGGGTTGGTGCTCTATCCACTGTGCCACCTAGCTGCCCCTGGTCCTTTGTTTTTGAAAAGGACCAATGACATCACAAGGTGATGTCCTGACTTGCTTGTGAATTGGATTGAAGGGAGGCAGAGCTGCACCAAGTCATCAGCCTCACTCTCTTCCAGAGTCATCAAAGTCCAGGGGCGAGACAAAGGTCAAGGTGACCGGTGCTGGCCTGGGATGCAGTGGGTGACCTTGGTATCTTCAGTGTCTGACCACGCTCGAACCGTTCCTGCTTCAGCCTCCTTCCTGCACCTTGGAACAAATTGTTCTCGATCTGCCCATTCTGCTGGGAGAAGTCTTCACAAGCTTGGCCAATAAAAAGCACTTAAATGCGTTACCTGTAGCTCTGTCTATCTGGGCTGTCTTCCATGCTGAAAACATTTACTTACTTACAAACAAGTTGTTTCTTCCCATTAGATCATTGAGAGTGTTGTTCATTTGTTTCAGTCTAGTCCGACTTTTCATGATCCCATTTGGGATTTTTCTGGCAAAGATCCTGAAGTGTTTTGCCATTTCCTTCTTCAGCTCATTTTACAGATGAGAAAACTGAGGCAAACAGGGTGAAGTGACTTGCCCAGGGTCACACAGCTAGTGAGTATCTGAGGCCACATTTGAACTGAGGTCTTCCAGACTCCAGGCCCAGCACTATGGCGCCACCTAACTGCCCTCCTGGAGATTAGGTAGTTTAATTTTTGTCTTATCTCCAATGTCTACCCCAGGGCCTGGCATCCCATCAGGGTTTAATAAAATGTGTATTGAACTAGGGCAGCTAGGTGGCGCAGTGGATAGAACACCGGCCCTGGAGTCAGGAGGACCTGAGTTCATATCCGGCCTCAGACACTTGACAATTACTAGCCATGTGACCTTGGGCAAGTCACTTAACCCCAATTGCCTCAAAAAACAAACAAACAAAAAATAATTACAAAAAAAAAAGTGTATTGAAATAAATTGAACTGGCAACTGAGCAGAGCCCTTAAAGAAACTAAGCATCCTGGGAGGTGGAGGTGAGGAGGGAGAGCCCTGCAGTAAGGAAGGGGAACTGAGGCCCGGAAGCTCAGGAAGATGAAGGGACTGAGCTGGTAGTCTCGGGGACGGCTGCTTCCCCCTCTGTTTCTCCCCTGGAGAGCAGACATTAGTGTAGAATCTCCAGGTGTGGAAGGCAGCTCTAGATCTAATCTAGAATTAAATCCACGGTTCTCCAGGCTTCTCTCGAGGACCTAGTGATGGGGACAATTCACCAGGGGCAGAAGCAGCCCATTCCTCTTTGGGATAGTCCCTGGGATAAGTCTTCCCTCCTCTATCTTATGCTCATTGCTCCTTGGCCTGCTCTCTGGGCAGAGCTGAATGGAGTGAATAGGGGAATTAGGGCTTATTCCCCTGTACAACCTCATGGTCCTCTGTCAGCCTGCATCCCTCCCCCACCACCAGGGCAGGTGGTGAGGAAGAAAGCCCCAGGAGGGATCAAGGGACCTGAGGTGGAGAGGATGGGCCACTTCCCTCTCCCAACAGGGTCATACTGGCCAGGCTATCTCTCTGTGTCCCCTAGCTGAAATCCCCCCTCCCCCATCACTGGGCTTTTCTAGTTGTGACTCTCTCTCTGTGCCTGGGCCCTCTTTTTTTTTTTTTGCAATACACTGCACAAATTTATTCGTTATTATTAATCATTGAATAAGTATTAATCTTCATTGAATTATTCATTGAATAAAGTCAACAGAAAGTCCAGACCAAGTAAAAGCAGCCTCAGTTATTGGACAGAGGACAGAACTTGGAATCAAGAGTCCTTGCACTGACCCTTTTCCACTGTGTGATCTTGGGTGAGTCACCTAATGTCTTTGGGTCTCAGTTTGTTAAATGGAATGAACCTTGATTGCCTCATCTAGAATTGTAGATTTAGAGCTGGAAGTGACCCCAGAGGCCATCTTGTCCAACCCCCGCTTTGACAGATGGGTAGACTGAGGCCCAGAAAAGACTTGCCCGAGGTCACACACAGGATCTTAGGTTCAGCGACTATCTAGGCCAACTCCCTCATTTGACTGAGGGAGAAACTGAAGTATGTCACATAGGTAATAAGGTGGAGAGGTGCGCTCAGTGTATGGGTGGTGTTCTGTTGTTTCAGTAGTGTCCAATTCTTCACGACCCCATTTGGGCTTTTCTTGGCAGAGATACTGGAGTGATTTCCTTCTCCAGCTCATTTTACAGAGGTGAAAACTGAGGCTAGAAGGGTGAAGTGACTTGCCTAGGGTCACCCAACTAGTAAGAATCTGAGGCTGGATTTCATTGG
This sequence comes from Dromiciops gliroides, assembly GCF_019393635.1. Taxonomy (NCBI): domain Eukaryota; kingdom Metazoa; phylum Chordata; class Mammalia; order Microbiotheria; family Microbiotheriidae; genus Dromiciops; species Dromiciops gliroides. Next base: position 31,529,790 of record NC_057862.1, on the reverse strand, counting down.
TACAGGAAACTCCTGAGTTAGGAAGGGGGCAGCCGGAAGCCACAGTGGACAGAGAGTCAGGAAGATTTATCTTTCTGAGTTCAAATCCAGCCTCGGATTCTTTTTTTTTCATAACAAACTTTTATTTTATTTTCCATTTACATGTAAGGGTAGTTTTCAACATTCATTTTCATAAGATTTAGAGTTCCAAATTTTTCTCCCTCCCTCTCTCCCTTTCCTCCCCACTCCACAAGATCGCAATCAGGTTATATATGTACAATCCACCAGTGTTCTTTTTATCAGTTCTTTCTATGGAGGTGCATAGTAAGCTTCCTCATTAGTTCCTTGGGATTGTCTTGGATCATTGTACTGCTGAGAGTAGCTAAGTCATTCAAAATTACTCATTGAACAATACTGCTGTCACTGCGCACAATGTCCTCTCAGCTCTGCTCACTTCACTATACATCGATGTTCATTAGTCTTTCAAGGTTTTTCTGGGATCATCTTGTTTGTCATTTCCTGTAGCATAAGTCCATTCCACTACAATCATATAACACAGCTTTTTCTATTATTCCTCAATTGATGGACATTGCCTTGATTCTCAATTCTTAGCCTCCACCAAGAGTTGCTATATTTTTTGTACAATTTTTCCCCCTTTTCTCTTTTTCATGATTACTATTGTTAACTGTTTCCCTTCCATCCTATTCCCTTCCCCATGATATTTATTCTATTATCCATCTTCTTTCATCCTATCACTCTTCAAAAGGGATTTGCTTCTGTCTGTCCCCTCCCCCACTCTGCCCTTCCTTCTTTTGCCCCTCTCTCTTTATCCCTTTCCCCTCCTATTTTCCTGCAGGGTTATAGAGATTACTCTACTCAATTGAGTGTGTACATTTTTCCCTCCTAGAGCCAATTCTAATGAGATTGAGGTCTTTGAGCCAATTCTGATGAGTGTTAGGCTCCTTTACTGCCCAGATTAAATAGATTACTCCACCCAGTTGGGTGTGTCTATTAGTCCTTCCCTGAGCCAACTCTAATGACTTTAAGGTCTTTGAGCCTTTTCTGATGAGTGTAAAATTCATTTACTGCTCTGCTCCTCTCCCATCTCTTCCCCTACTCCATAAGCCTTTTCCTGTTACTTTCATGTAGGATTTCACTTCTGCCCTTCCCCCTCCCCCAATGAATTCCCTTCACCCCTCAATTTAACCCTAAAGATGTTATCATCTAGCTAAGTGATACAGTGGACAAATCATCACCCCTGGACCCAGGGGGATCCCAGCCAAAACCCAGCCTCAGACACAAGACAGTCACCCACTGTACGGCCCCAGGTATGTCCCCCAGCTCCAATTTTTTTTTTTAATGGTTCTCTAGGGTCTTGTATTTGAAAGTCAAATTTGCCATTCAGTTCAGGTCTTTTCATCTCAAATATCTGAAAGTCTTCTTTTTTATTAAAGCCCCATTTTTTCCACTGAAAGATAATGCTGAGTTTTGCTGGGTAGGTGATTCTTGGTTGTAATCCCAATTCCTTTGCCTTCTGGAATATCATATTCCATGCTCTCTGGTCCTTTAATGTAGAAGCTGCTAGATGTTGTGTTATCCTGACTGGGGCTCCACAATACTTGAATTCTTTCTTTTTGGCAGCTTGCAATATTTTCTCCTTGACCTGAGAGCTCTGGAATGTGGCTATAATATTCCTAGGAGTTTTCCTTTTGGGATCTCTTTCTGGAGGTGATCAGTGGATTCTTTCAATTTCTATTTTAGCTTCTTCTAGAATTTCAGGGCAGTTTTCCCTGAGAATATCTTGGAAGATGGTGTCTAAACTCTTTCCTTGATCATGGTTTTCAGGTAGACCAATAGTTTTCAAATTATCTCTCCTGGACCTATTTTCCAGGTCAGCAGTTTTTCCCAGAGGATATTTCACATTGCCCTCTATTTTTTTTATTCATTTGGATTTGCTTTATTGTGTCTTGGTTTCTCATAAAGTCACTGGCTTCCATTTGTTCAATCCTAATTCTTTTTTTTTAATTAATAAAGTATTTTTCCCCATTACATGTAAAGATAGTTCTCAACTTTTGTTTATATGAGCTTTCCAATTTCAGATTTTTTTTCCCTCCTTCCCCTCCCTTCCCCCTCCCCTAGACAGCAGGTAATCTGATATAGGTTTTATATATATATATATATATATATATATATATATATACATATATATATATACATATATATATATATACACACACACACATAATAACATTAATCCTATTTCTGCATTAGTCATGTTATAAGAGAAAAATCAGAGCAATGATGAAAAGCCTCAAAATAGAAAAAACAACAGCACCAAAAACAAAAGAAATAGTATGGTTCATTCAGCATCTATACTCCACAGTTGGTTTTTTTCTTGGATTTGGAGATCCTCTTCTATCATGAGTTCCCTGGAACTCTTCTGTACCATTGCATTGGTGAGAAGAATATAGTCCATCACAGCAGATCAACACTCAATGTTGATGATACTGTGTACAGTGTTCTTCTGGTTCTGCTCATCTCACTCATCATCAGCCCAGGCAAGACCCTCCAGGTTTCTCTGAACTCCTCCTGCTCATCGTTTCTTACAGCACAATAGTATTCCATTGTATTCATATACCACAACTTGTCCAGCCATTCCCCAATTGATGGGCATCCCCTCAACTTCCAATTCCTTGCCACCACATAAAGAGCGGCTATAGATATTTTTGTACATGTGGGTCCCTTTCCCCTTTCCATGATTTTTTTGGGAAAAACACCCAAAAGTGGTATTGCTGGGTCAAAGGGTCAATCCTAATTCTTAGGCAATTATTTTCATCAGAGAGCTTTTGTACCTCCTTTTCCATTTGACTTTTCAAGCTGTTGACTTTTTTCTCATGTCTTCCCTACATCCCCCTCATTTCTCTTTCCATTTTTTCCTCTACCTCTCTAACTTTATCTTCAAAGTCCTTTTTTGAGCACCTCTATGGCCTGAGACCAATTCATATTTTTCTTGGAAGCTTTAGATATAGGGACCCTGATGTTGACATCTTCCTCTGAGGGTGCCCCTTGGTCTTCCTTGGTACTGAAGACACTTTCTATGGTCCTCACCTTTCTCTGTCTGCTCATCTTGCCTTTCTTTTACTAGACTTTTAGCTCCTTAAAGTGGGGCACTGTTTCCAGGCTGCAGTATCCCAAGTTTAAGAAGTCCCAGGTGGTATGATTTAAGGAGAATCAGGTTCTTTCCTCACCCAGCCTGTTTCCTGGTCCTAGATGACCCCAGACCAACTTGCCAATCAACCAGCTTTCTGTGTTGTGGTTGTTAGCTCTGAGGAGCCTTTGCCCCTCCCCCACCTGGGCCACTTCTACTCGAGCCTTCCTCCTGGTTCTCAGCAGGGGTGTAAAATCCAAGTTCTGCCTCGGCACCAGCATAGACTCCTGTAGTCTCCCCCTGCCCAGGGCTCAGCCCATTCATCAGACTGTGAGCTTAGTTGCAGACAACACTGGTGCTTCGGCTGATTCAGAGGCTCTGAGAGTCTCCTTCTTTGGTGAGGCCTTCCTGAGACTGGATCTGTGTCAGGGTGACTGTGGGGTTGAGCCTGACTCCTGTATCAGCACAGCAGCTCCCTCCTTCTGACCTTCCAAGCCATTCTTGGTTAGAAGATGATTTCAGCACATTCTTCTCTGAGTTTTGCTGCTCCGGGCATTTTCCTATGAGCTTATTTGGATGTTTTTTGGAGCAATTGTGTCATGAGTTCGGGAGCTCACTGCCTTTCCTCTGCCATCTTGGCTCCGCCCTGGAAGTGCCTGGGCCCTCTTCATGATTACTGTCTAGTGCCTGGTACACAGTAAGCACTTCTCATTTACTGACTGACTGCCTTTGGACACTTGAAAGCAGCCAATGCCCTTGGGGGCGGTCTGGAGCATAATGATTCTTCTCTTTTACAGACTAAGCATCTCTGGATCCTTGCAAGATACAGTTCTGAATCCTCCCAGTTTCCTAACTGCTCTTGTTCCAAGTGCATGCAAGTTTTTCCTCAAATGCAACACTCGAAATACTCCAAATTTGGCCAGAATGGAGCAGGGTATGGTACAACATCCTCCTATGCAGCCTCCAATCCTGTCCGGCCGGTCACATTATTACCTGCTGGTGCCCTCGAAATCCACTAAAACCCCCAGTGGGGTTATCTAACCAAATCTCCACCATCCCAGGACTATGCAGGTGATCACTTGAACCCAAATGTTTATTAAATTTCAACCATAACCCAACTCCCCTGCAATGAACTGGAGGCCTTTGCAAAGGAAAATCTGTCATCTGCAGCTGGTCCTGAGTGACTTTTTACATGCCTCAGTTGTCCTGACTCTGAATGAAATGTGGTGCGCAAGCTCTTTGTGGCTTTTTTCTGCTCAGATGTGAGAAGTCATTTAAAGACTATTTCAGCTATAGACTTAACTTTATAACAAACGTCTTTTAATGTCTTCCCATAGATCACTTTTAAAGAGCTGAGGGTTTTTTTTAAGATATCATTAGATCCTTCATATGTTCTTCTCAAGCAACCTGATGGTGTCTAACTCCAGTCAGGCCAATTTAGCTGGAACTCCATATGTGACCAAAGGATAAACTTGCGCCTCAGAGGAGCTGTTAGGGCAGTGGCTGGCATGAAAAATAGCAATAAATGATCCTTTACAAAACCAGCAGCAGAAAAAAATCATTTTTATTCTAAAGATAAACATATCCCCTGAATCTGAGGGCCCTCAACATACATCAGATGGCAGAGGACCTTATTAACCATGTGCTAACAATAACGAAACTGCAGTAGTCCAATAAAGTGAAAAAATTAAAGCAATTCTATGGTAGCCTTTGATGTTTGGCCCAGGGCACATGGGTTCTGGGCCTGGTGAAATGGAAAGCCATCTGTTCGAAAGGCACTGTAGAGTGGTGCCAAGAGCTAAATATTTATAGGTAACTGAGAGAGCCAAACCTAGACTTAATGCATATTTTAAAAGTTTAAATGGCTATTCTAATCTAGGATGGATGTTTTAAAAGATGCACTTGGACAGAATCAATGAGCACAAGACTCTGATGTGGCAGGGGGAGAGACTTCAGGCATGGGACTCTTCAAAAAAGCTTTTGTTGCTTGCTATTAGGCAATGGGCACCCTCCTAGCAGGGGTTCCTGGAACTGGAGGATAGAAGAAAATTTAGAGATTATTTACTCTAACCCTTTCATCTGTGTTAAAATAATGGATTTAGCAGATACTCCAGGACCCACCTGGAGATTTAAGCTGATTGAATTAGATAAAGCGATTTACTGTAGACTGTTTACTAGATTGTAAGCACATCTGGCTGGTACTTAAAAGTACTTAAGAAAGCATGGTTCTCAGAAGCTAACAACTTTGAACTTTGACAACCTTCCAGCCCAGTCAACAAATCAGCTTGAAGAACCTCCCATTTCTGGGAGGGGACAGGAAGGAAGAAGCTGAGCAGGGAGCTCGCTTTTTTTGGCTGGGAGACATCACCATGGTGAGAGAGAACTTCAGAAGTGGGAGATTAGGAAGGCTAGGATTGCAAGGTTATAGGAAATCTGTTCTCAATCTTTCTCGTTCTTTTACTATCTTTCAATAAACCCTTAAAAAAACCTAAACTTGTTTATCAGTGATTTTAGTCAGTTTCCCCCCAAAACTGGGGGGACAGATTAGAACCTAAATTTAGAAATTTTAATTACACACATTTAACCAAAAAGGAAACCTAGACCCTGATCGGGAAGTGACTTGCCGAACGTCATACAGGTGCCAACCATCAGAACTGGAATTCAAATCCAGAGGGTTTTTCTGCAACATAATAGTCACCACCACTGCGATTTCTGGAGCACCCTAAGGTGTGCAAAGTTTCTTCGTCTCATTTGATGCATGACAATTCTTTGGTAGTCCCATTTATGATAAACAGAGTCTATGACAGCTTGGTGGCACCATAGTACACAGAGTGCTGGGCCTGGAGTCAGGAAGACTCATCTTCCAGATTCAAATCTACGATCAGATGGTTACTAGCTGTGTGACCCTGGGCAAGTCACATAACCCTGTTTGCCTCAGTTTCCTCATCTGTAAAATGAGCTTGAGAAGGAGATGGCAAGCCAGTCCAGAATCTCTGCCAAGAGATCGAACACAACTGAAATAACAACAAACAGATGCTCGAGAGGCCAAGAAATTGAACAAGTTATCTCCTTACTACAACTCTTTCTAACTCCCACTTAGCCTTTCTAGAAAACACCAACTCCTTTCTGCTCTAGGCCCTCCCAAAAAATTCCAGAGCAGCCTCACAGTTCTGCCTAATGCTCTTCTCTCCAATTCTTCCTTCCCATAGATGCCGTCCTAGCACACAGTACAGCTCTAACCCGAGTGTTCCTCTTTACAAACCATCTGCAGTTCCCTCTGATAAAAGAGGCTCCACCCAGCATTTGAGGGCTCGCTCCTAGGAACTGGGTGCCAGTCTCCCATTGTAGGTTTATGGCATTCCATTCTCATCCACCTACTATATTCTAGGCAAACCATAACATTTCCATGTTCCTCGGGTCTGTCCAGGTCTTTCCTGGCCCTGAGCTTTCACCTGGGTCATTCTCAATGCCTGCAATAAATTTTCCCCATAGCTGGGCCTGTTGAAATCCTCCTCTCCTCTCCGTGGAGGCCCAGAAGCAGCACCGGTTCCATCTTCGGCCTGATGCCAACCCTCCCCCCCCCCAAGCTGAAAGTGATCTCTCCTTTGCATAGATCACATTCTGCTCTTTTCATGATGTCTGTGAACACATGGACACAGGATTGATTGCAAGACTTGGAAGTGAATGAGACCTCAGAGGTAAGTGAATGGAAAAGGGCTATGTACCAGGCATTATATTAAGTACTGGGGATACAGACTCAAAATGGAAAACAATCTTTGTCCTCAAGGTGCTTATATATATATATATATATATATATATATATATATATATTTTTTTTTTTTCAGGGCAATGGGGGTTAAGTGACTTGCCCAGGGTCACACAGCTAAGTAAGTGTCAAGCGTCTGAGGCCAGATTTGAACTCAGGTACTCCTGAATCCAGGGCAGGTGCTTTATCCACTGCACCACCTAGCTGCCCCAAGGCACTTATATTTTAATAGGGGAAGGCAACACCAATAAGGCTAATTTTTATATAGAGCTTACCATGTGCCAGGCACTGTACTAAGTGCTTTACAATGAACTCATTTGATCTTCACAATTCTGTGAGGCAGGTGCTATCATCTCCGTTTTACAGATGGGGGAACTGAGGCAGATGTAAAGTGACCTGCCCGGGGTCACGCAGATAGTAACGGTCTGAGGCTGGACTTGAACTCAGGTCTGTTTGCATCCGTTTTCTCATCTGTAAAATGAGCTGGAGAAATGTCCAAACAAGCCAGCATCTTTGCCAAGAAAACGCCCAACAGAAAACTGACTACAAATTCCTAACTCTAGAGAGAACGCTCTATCCACTGCACCACTTCCCTGTCCTTGCCAGGAATGGTAGTGACCTAAATCTCTATCCCAGAACAAGAGGCGGAAGGGTGGTAGCAAGACACGTCATGGCATTACGATGCCTGGAATAGCCCTTCAGCTCCCTCATTTTAGAGGTGAGGAAACCGGCCTTTGCTATTGATTCCAGCTCAGCTCAGCTTTGAGAACAAAGAACGTCTCTTGGCATCTGTTAACAGGAGGGCATTTTGGAGGGCACTCAAATGAGCTGGGTTTTAAATCCCACTCAAGAACTTAAACATTTACATGAGTGGGCAAGTCATTTCATCTGGAAATGTGGATTTCAGTCATCGTAAGAGTCAGACTACTTGCTCTCTGAGCGCTCTTCTAGCTCTGCAATCTGTGGTCTCATGAAGCACAGAAAAATTCCTCAAAGTGTCTGGGGCATGTGTTCAGTAACAGAAACATGTGTCACGATTTTATGAAGTAGCATCCATAGAATGTAGCATGTGGAACCCACCAGAGATAGGTTTCTTTAACCTAATTTACTTTCCTGCTAAAGTGTAGCATACCCAATTCTGCTGGAGGTGGTGATAATTAAGACAATCACAGGGACCTAGGGAGGAGTGAGTGGGAGTGCTCAGCCCCTACTGAGAAGAGGGGAAGATCTCAACCAGGGAAGCAACTAATCCTAAAATCAAGGCCAGTACTGAGGTAGGAGCAGGGATTTTCTCTGGAGGACTAAAATCCACCAGCTGAGATGAGACAGGGGTCCAGGTCCAAGAGCAGAGATGAAAGCTAGGGAGATCATCCCTTCCTCTCCTTTTGTGGTGTGGGTGGTAGGGAGGTCCATGGGCAGGGAGCATGGGATATAATATATTGACCTGTTTTTCTATAAAAACAAAAATAGGAATAAAATCTATTTTTGTTGTTGGTTTTGTTTTTGATTTTTGCTGGGCAATTGGGGTTAAGTGACTTGCCCAAGGTCACACAGGTAGTACATGCCAAGTGTCTGAGGACAGATTTGAACTCAGGTCCTCCTGAATCCAGGGCCGGTGCTCTATCTACCAGCTATTTTTTAAAAATAGATTTTAAGCGCAGTAGATAGAGCACCGGCCCTGGATTCAGGAGAACCTGAATTCAAATCCATCCTCAGACTCTTGACAATTACTAGCTGTGTGACCCTGGGCAAGTCACTTAACCTTCATTGCTCCGAAAAAAAAAAAAGTTAATTAAAAAAAAAAATAGCTGGGAAGGTCAGGTTTGGATGGGGAGACAAGATAGGAGTGCTGGTGACCTAACAGGTAGACTAAAGCTCTGAGAATTTCCCGTCTCTGTCCCCTGCCCTTAGGTATCAGTATGGTCACTTGGCAAGATCCAGTGCCACCCGTTCAAGGCTTTCAGTCACACCAGCAAGGCTGGGAGTTTGCACAAAGAACGACCCAAGTATGCCCAAGAAACCCCTCAGTTATTAAATACTGTTTAAAACTGGTGATGGGAGGTGGGGAAAAAAGAGGGGAGGTTCCCCAGCCTCTTTTCTCTAAATCGGCTCTAAAAATACATCCCAATCCACCAAGTCACTGTTAGTTATGAGTAGCCCAAGAGAATTTCCCACAGCATCCATAGCACAGCTGACCTAGAGAAGTGGCTTAAAAACCAGAGCTGCTTTCTCTTCTCTGGCCAGATCACTGCTTCATTTCCTCAGAGGGAAGAAACAGCTTTACTTATTTCTAAGATACACTTACCCCAACTGCCCACAGGTGCAGATGGCCAGAGACCCAACTGTGGATACTCCTTTCCCCTGGCTTTCCCCACACAGAACTACATGGGCAGACCTGCCCAGCCTGAACTCTCTCCAGCTCAGCATCATGATTAGGTGCACATCTCCTCATTAATGAGGTGGCAGGGAGGCCCTTTGGAAGGACTGACTCAACCGTATAAATATGGCCTTTGACTTAGTATCCCCTGTACCCACGGACACCCCTGGGTAAAAACTGTCAGAGGGGACACCACAGATGTCTAAATCTATATCTTCCTTCAAGCAAGCCCAAGTCTTGCTTCCGCTAAGGCATTTTAAGGGGTCGCAGCACCAAGCGTTGGGATGCCCACTGGTTATGTGGCCCTGGGCGTGACCTAACCTCTCAGTGTGTTTGGCAACCAAGGCTTTCAGATGTAAAGGTGCCGACCAGCTGCTGCTGGAGGGAGTTTCCCTGTAACAATGAAATCACAGGCTTAGGCCCTATCCTGAAAATACCAAGAGCACATGGGTAACAGGCAGGAAACAAGCAGGCAAATGAAGCGTCCTACCTCTCACAAGCAGACCTCTGCAGAAGAGCTATGATATGGAAGCTCCCAAGTCAACCGGTCATTTTTTTTCTTTTACACAACTCCAGCTAGTAAATGGCTATTTAAGGGCAGGACTTCAGACCCTAGAGAGCTGAGCTCTCCCTGATCCCGAGAGCACTTCCTTAAGCAGCCCTGGATCTGGTCCAGTCTTCTTGGGCTCAGTTATTACCTGGAGTCAGACCTCCTGGGGACCCAAGTAGACAACCAGTCAGCCAGTAATTATCTGTTTCCCAAAGGGTAATCACAGACCTGCTAGAGATTTGCCAACAATTCTACTACAGTGATTAGGGAGATCCATTATCTTCTGACAAATGGTGGCTTTGCCTTTTACCTAGGACTTTTATGCACACACATCCTGAACTTGAGTGTCACCCCTGAATTCTGGTGTTCTAGGTTGTCACCACCATGGTAGTCTTAAAAGAGTCCCCTGGGGCAGCTAGATGGTGCAGTGGATAGTGTACCAGCCCTGGAGTTAGGAGGACCTGAGTTCAAATCTGGCTTTACTTGACATTTACTAGCTGTGTGACCTTGGGCAAATCACTTAACCCCAATTGCCTGCCTCTGTTCTCTAATGAGGTCTCCCAGGTCAGTTCTATGCTTTTGATCCTGAGACTAGACCTATGCATGAACATGGCAGTTTCAATGCTAAGTCCCCAAAGCAGTTTGACATAAATATGAGGTGGCAGAGGGAAATCATTCCCAGGATGGCTTCAGCTCCTCCATCTCTGAAGGACTGAACACATGATGGGTACCTATCCTTAAAATGCAGGTGTCTGAACACACAGCACAATACTAACCTTCAACATGGCTCTTGGAATTTGCTGCTCTTTTCAGAAAACCCTGTCCTGTTGGCAGCTGGTCTGCCCTGCCAGTCTTCCTGTTCCATGATCTTCAAATCCAGGAGGCACAATGTCTTGCCACAGCACCCCCATACTCATTAAAATGATAGCCATAGGGGGCAGCTAGGTGGCGCAGTGGATAAAGCACCGGCCTTGGATTCAGAAGGACCTGAGTTCAAATCCAGCCTCGGACACTTGACACTTACTGTGTGACCTTGGGCAAGTCACTTATAACCCTTATTGCCCCACAAAAACAAAAAACAAAACAATGATAGCCATCATTGCCCCATTATCATTTTTTTTTTTTAGTGAGGCAATTGGAGTTAAGTGACTTGCCCAGGGTCACACAGCTAGTAAGTGTCAAATGTCTGAGGCTGGATTTGAACTCAGCTACTCCTGACTCTAGGGCTGGTGCTCTATCCACTGCGCCACCTAGCTTCCCGAACCCCCATTGTCATTTTCAGTGGTTTAAAAAGGGGGAGGGGGTGAAGGGAAGTCCTTTCCTATGTTCTGGTTAGTACTGAAGACCAAAAGTAGCTGTGATGCAGTGGCGGGGGAGCCTCCCAGCAGGGGGGGAATTCACCTCAGTGACAATGTTTTATGACTGGCTGCCAGGCTCTTTATGTGAAACAGTGGATGCTTTGTTCATCACTACCTACCAGTAGCCAAGAAAGGTAATAGATTCTGGGGTTTTCCTGCATTTATCTTCTAAACAGATGGCCTTAATAGGGTCAAACAGTGTACCTCAGATAAAAGAGGCCCCCTAAATATTCAGAAGTAACCTACTTTTGAACTAAGTGCTCCGTGAATGGTGCACACACAATTAACTCTGGGCCATCTTCAGCATCAAACTAAAGCATCCCTTTTTTTAGCTAGTGGCTTTCGGATTTCTTATGTTTCACCAAGTCTTCCTTCAGAGGTCAAAGGTAAAGCAAATTCATCAACTTTTAGCATTAGATATGCAAGTCCTAAATTATGAAGTTTGTACCTTGGGGACAGGGGGGAAAAATCCCTCCTAGACTTGTCACTGTAGAGTACAGATAGGATCAACATTAAGGTAATCCTAGGGGCAGCTATGTGGTGCAGTGGATAAAGCACCGGCCCTGGATTCAGGAGGACCTGACTTCAAATCTGGCCTCAGACACTTGACACTTACTAGCTGTGTGACCCCAGGTAAGTCACTTACCCCTCATTGTCCCGCCCCCCCATAAAAGGTAATCCTAGCAACCTGAGGGAGCCAGAGAGATAGCCTTACCAGACCCGTCACCATTGGGTATCCCAACACTTGGTGCTGTAAGTCCCATAAAATGCCTTACTGAAGTAAGCCTTGGGCTTCTATGTGAAGGAAGACATAGATTTAGACATCCTTGGTTCCCTCTGACACAGTTTTTATCATCAGTGTGTGGAGGTCCTGGTGTGGAACTACCTCTATGAGTGCAGGATGGCACCTCAAAGAGCATTAGACAGTTGGCTGGGCACTAAGATGACAGGTGACTAGCCCAGGGCCACACAGCTAATGCCTATCAGAGACAGAATGTGCCCAGGCCTTTTTGACTGTGAGGTGTAAGATATAATGGGCTTAGAGGCAGCTAGGTGGTGCAGTGGATAGAGCACCAGCCCTGGAGCCAGGAGGATCTGAGTTCAAATCTGACCTCAGATAGTTGACACTTACTAGCTGTGTGACCCTGAGCAAGTCACTTAACCCCAATTGCCTCACCAAAAAAAGATATAATAAATAGGCTTTTTGTCAACGCCCAAAGAACCCAACTAGAGGAGATTAATCTAGACTAATTGAATTAAGTGAGACTGACTAACTGCTGATTAACTCACTTAAAGTTGACTTGACTAAAACCACACCTGCCTGACTCCTGAGAGGGAGTGTTCTCAGAGGCTGTGGACCAGACATCAATACCAGACCACCCTCAATCAATCAGCTTGAAGGACCACCCCTTCTGGGGGAGGGAGACAGGCTGGCTCCCTGGGTCCATCTCTTTTGGGTCTGGGACCTTGAGTTGGTGGCTTTAGAGAAGGAGTCCAGTCTGAACCCTAGGGTAGATAGGCTTTGCTATCTTGCTGAACTCCACGTGTTCTCTCTTTACTAATCCCTAATATACTTTAATAAATGCTTAATGCCTAAACTGTTGCTGAAGCTTCTAATTTATAAGTAAATCCTAGCTAGTTCCCCCACACACACACACTGGGGACAGAAAAAGGCGACCACACACACATTAGATTTTACTCGTCACAGAGGCCAACTCTCTAACCACCAAGCAATATTGCCTGTGTCACAATGACTAGAAACTGATCAGGTGTGTACATGTCAGCCTAGTGGACAACAGATGGATGATCCCAATTTACTGCCATTTTCACTGATGATTTGGGTGCCTTTGTGAACTGGCCATCATCACAAAGGTGCCATGAAAATGAAAAAGAACAAAAGGGGGTTTAAGCCTCTGCTGAACTGTAACAATTCTTTTTTTACATGTCTGCCTGAGAGTTTCTGTGCCTAGGCTTGGCATCAGTTTGGTCCACCCCCTTTTGGTCTCTAAGAAAGGTTATTAAAAAAAGAACAAACAAAAACTTTTGAGTAAGAATCTGATGGTCTGGGGCAGCTAGGTGGCACAATGGATAGAGCGCCGGCCCTGGAGTCAGGAAGAACTGAGTTCAAATCCGGCCTCAGACACTTAACACTTACTAGCTGTGTGACCCTGGGCAAGTCACTTAAACCCAATTGCCTCACCAAAAAAAAAAAAAAAAAAAAAGAAAAAAAAAGAATCTTATGGTCTAAACTTCATTTTCCCTTGCTTTATTCTTGTTTTTATTTTACCTAGAAAACTAGAAGCCTGACACACCTCCAGCTTTTCTCATTGGTTCTGAGACACATTTTCATAAATAAACATGAAGTTTGATGTTTATACAGAGACGAGAGGATAAGAGTTAGAAACAGTAACTTAATGTTCAAGAACTACAGCATTAACTTCTTGAGTCAAAAGCTCATCTTCTTTTAAAAAATTATTTTAATTAAAAAATAAAGAAGAACATTTTTCACCTACACTCTATGTTGTTTAATCTCTGCTCAGAGAGAAAGAAAACATTTCTGTACATGAGCTGGTCTTTCAGAGAATCCCAAACAAACACAACATTCAGCAACTTCAGACAAAAACAGATTGGAACAGAACAGTCTGGGGGCACTGGAACCCGTCTCTGGGGAGTGAGAGCCACTGTGTGGCTCCCCTTTGGAGCACTGGTGTTCTCACAGTCTATCACCTGGGACATCAAGACTAAAAATTCGTCGTTCTAGCAAAAAAGAAAACTGCAAAGATCTCATTAAAATTTTTTTTTTCCTGGAAATATGCATCACTAAGTATTTTTAAACTTAAAACAGGCCTTTTTGTTTAAGATGGTAAATCATCTCATGGCTTTGTAACAGATTTAACCTACTTTTTACAATTAAGAGCTTATCAGATCCTAAACATCCAGTAACACTCTGAAGGAACTAGAGGAAAAACTATTTTTTAAAAAATCAATCCTAATTTAAGGAGTTTAATTTAAATTACAGTATTTTTTTTCCTTGTAAGGCATTATGCTGACATCTACTGGCCTCAAATTGAACTATACATTTCAATCACTGTGTTTTTACATTATAAACACTCTTGAGGAAAGCAGGACTCTTGATAAAAGAGCACAATGAACACATTCAAATAAGCTCAACTTCATTTTCATGTAAACCCCATCAAGTTACCCCAAGAATAATGGTGGCTTACTATTGCTTTCCGAGTATTTGATGGGGCTTGAATTTTAATAAGCAGTTTGAGAGGAGGAATATGATTAGAAGGAGGAAGAAGCTTTTTGTGGTGAGTAAAAAATTTTGGGTTCCCCAAAAAACTTGCAAAATTATGTAGCATGCTATTTTATGATTTACACTGGATTTTTTAAAAAGATGGACTGAATTCAAAATAAAAACCTAATAATGATAATTCTATAAATAAAGAAATTTCGACTTTACTAGACCTTTTTTTTATGAAAGACATTTGGTAATTAAATACTTGCTACTATCCATTAAATTGATGAACTTTATTAGGGTTAAAACTATAACAAAGTTCATCCTAAAACATTCTGCAAAATTATTTCACTCAAAGAGTGTCTAATAAATTGAATGCTATGAATTACAAGCAATTTTCAAAAGCAGAGACTCACATTCATAAAACTTTATACATCTTTCAAACTAAACAGATATTTATACTACTAAAATCAAACATGCGTCACTTTCAAACATTCTGGTATCATGATTTATATATTACATTATGTAACACCATTCTTCTCAAAAACAAATTTTATCATACATTTGCACCATTTTCTTTGGATTTTTGATCTCTGTCTTCATTCTTCATATTATCCTACAAAGAACAAGGAAAGATGCATTTATTTCACTGAAGTTTTCCTTAAATATAATTTTCAAAAAGTGAACTATAAAGGAAAAGCAGATGCACCTGAACACGGCACTCATTCACTTTCTTTGTATTTTTGGTGAAACAATGAGGGTTAAGTGACTTGCCCAGGCTCACACAGCTAGTAAGTGTTAAGTGTCTGAGGCCAAATTTGAACTCAGTTCCTCCTGACTCCAGGGCTGGTGCTCTATCCACTGCGCCACCTAGCTGCCCTGCTCATTCCGTTTTTAAAAACACATGTGGCCATGCTGGAAAACGCTTTTATTTTATTTTTATTTAGTATTTCTTTTGATAAAACAAAACAAAACCAAACCTGAAATATCAAAGGGAGCCACTTGGGAATGATGAACACCAAATACATTAAAAAACCCAAAACTATTTTCACAGTGGCAGGAAATGACTCAATAATACAGACGCTGGATGTCGTTGCATCAACCTGGGAGTCAACCACAAGAGTTTGGTATGAATCTTTTCCGGGTGCCCGTCTAAGAGTAAAAGGGGCAGTGCCAGGGATTTCCGGCCAAGATGGCGCTTGTATGGAGACCGACTTCCCAGCTCCTGTGGCATACGTACTCCCATAAAAACCTGACAACCATGCCAGACTGGATAATGATCAAGAAGTCCAATGAGCAGGTGACTTCTTCCACACCAGAACTGTGCAGTCGTCAGGAAGGGGATGGCCACGGAAGCCATAGCTAGTTCAAACAGTAAAGGGGAAGCCTCCCGATCAGCGTGGCACTGTAGGCCCAGGCTGAGGCACTCTTGAGTCTCCTGACCCTGAAGAGGCAGTCTTCTGAGCCTCAACAATACAAGAGGGCCTAAGCTAGGCAGGTGTAGGTCAATGGAGTGTCAACCATCCCATACAAAAGTGCACCGAGGAGCAGAGCCCTAGTGAAGGCATCAGTGATGGAGATGAGTAACCAAAGACCAATTTAAAATATTTCAGATGACAAGACCAGAGCTGAGTAGGAGTTTTGAAATCCAAACACACAAGAGTCAAGTGAAATCTAGAAAAGTAAACTTGTTTAAGCAATTGGAAGGAGCTAGGTGATACTAAAGGGGGAAAACACAAACAAATCTCCCCTCACAAAGGGTTTTGAGAAAGTTAAGTTATTAGAAGTACATGAGATTATACAGACAAGGAGGATGGGGTGGGAAGGGAAGACACTGGATGAAACTTTGATATAAGAATACCAAATGAACAAAGAAGGGTTGAACAACATACAATCTGATGTGAAAATGCATTAAAATCAATGAAGGGGGCAGCTAGGTGGCACAGTTAATAGAGCACCGACCAGCGATTCAGGAGGACCTGAGTTCAAATCTGACCCCAGACACTTGACACTTACTAGCTGTGTGACCTTGGGCAAGTCACTTAACCCCAACTGCCTCATACCCCCCCAAAAATCAACAAAGAAACATGAGGAAAGGAAGGAGTAGGTCAAGAGGGAGGATAATAAGGGGTGGGGGGGAATACTCACAATAAAAACAAAATGCCTGATCCTGAAGGGGGGAATTAAAAGGAAAAAGAATTAGAATCTAAGGGGCTGCCCATTGATTTGGGGAATGGCTGAACAAATGGTGAAAAATGAATGTAATGGATACTATTGTGTCATAAAAAATGATGAAAAGGGGGCAGCTAGGTGGGCAGTGGATAGAGTACCGGCCCTGGATTTAGGAGGACCTGAGTTCAAATCTGGTCTCAGACACTTGCTAGCTGTGTGACCTTGGGCAAGTCACCTAACCCCAACTGCCTCAAACACACCCCCCCATTAAAAAAAAAAATTTTAAATGATGAAACTCAGAATATTAGGCTGTATGAACTAATACAGTTAAGCAGAATCAGGAGAAAAATTTGTACAAAAGCTGCAAGAGTATAAAGCAAAACAACTTTGAAGGACTTAAGAACACTGGTCAAGGTCAATGACCAACCATGTACTCCAGAGGCCCTCTAAACAAGCATTTGCCCAGGTCTTGACAGCTAGGTGATGGATACAGGGTACAGAGTAACACATTTTGGGACATGGTTGCTGGGTAAATTAATTTTGCTTGACTATTCTTGTTACAAAAAGGTCATTTTTCTTCTCATTTTTAAGGTGATTGAGTTAATAATAGTGATGCCAAAAAAGAGGTCCACTGAAATTTTTCAAAAAATGCACAGAAGAGAACATAAGGAAGCACGGACATGGACATGGTCAGCTTTGGATATAACACAGGATTTATTACATTTCTAAAATCTGTGGTGCTATATGAACTAAAAAGTTTTGCAAGCATTGTTCATTTGCAGCTACTCTTCCTGGACTTTGAGAAACTGAAGACCCAGGTAGGGACCAAATTGGAAGGGACCTCACATGTTATCCAAGCCTAACTCTCCAATCAGACTGAAATCTCATCTCCAGGAAATGATCAGCTCACATTTCCTAGAAGAACTCTAATGACTGGCACCCCTGAACAGCCCCTTCCCTTTAAAGCAACCCACTCTCATTGGTAGCCAGTTTCTTTCGCTCAGGGTGGTTTATTTCTTCTTGATTTGAGTGAGATGGTTTATAGGGTACAACTCACTGCTTGGTTATTGAGCTTGAAAATTTTACAAGCAGTTTTTATGTGCCACAATAATGAGAAATATCAGCATGTTATCCACACTATAAAATTTAGCACTTAATTATATTGCCTTTAATTGTTCATTGTGTGTAAATCTCATTACTTAACCCAGCAATAACTATGTTGGGGAGGACAAGGACCACCTTCATGTTTCTTGTCTCCTAACATTACTGAGCACATTATAACAAGAAGAATGGAGATGGGTCTGGGGGGAATGTGGAGAAGGGGAGGGGCAACAGATGTATTTGCCTTATATGTGCTACCTAGGAAAGATTAATCTGAAGGGTCCCTCCTGATGGGCCCTGTGATGGGCTGGTATGAGAGCATTAGAATAGTAGCCAGAGCACCACAACACACAAAAATATACACCAACCAAGAGATGACAAAAATGCAGCAAAGTACAAAAACTGCAATAAACTACAGAAAGGAGAAAAGTAAAAAACTCCTCACCTTCTTAAGAACAGTATGAATCTCATCCATAACTGTGGATAAATTTTTGACTGTCTTATTAAGTTGGTTCTCATATTGCAAATTTGCATTTTCTGAAGTCTTCAGGTTTTCTTGTAGTTGACTAAGGTCCCTTTTGACTTCTCTGAGTTCACAAGTTAGGCTTTTGTTAGAATTTTCCAAATGTAAAATAGTCTTCTCGTCCTCACCTGCAAATAAATAAGGCATTCCAAATGATCAATCAATCATCACCTGCAATTTCTTTCTTTCTTTCTTTCTTTTTTTTGGTGAGGTAATTGGGATTAAGTGACTTGCCCAGGGTCACACAGCTAGAAAGTGTCAAATGTCTGAGGCCGGATTTAAACTCAGGTCCTCCAGAGTCCAGGGCCAGTGCTCTATCCACTGAAGCACCTAGCTGCCCCTATCACCTGCAATTTCACTAGGAAGCATAAGCACTCATTTGTAAAGCTGCAAGAGTTTAATACAGTGTGTTAAAGTGGTGATAAGTGGTCACACTTAGTAAGTAGGGAAGGGAAGAGAAGGGATTGTGTATATTGGGAGGGGTCTATGCAAAAAGAGGAGTTGGAGCTGGGAGACCTGGGAAAGTGCCTGCACCTCAGTTTCTTTAACTGTCCACAGGGACTGTAACAGTACCCAACTCCCCTGGTTGTAGTAAGGATTAAAGATGAGAACAATCACAAGTGCTTAGGAATGTATCTGGCACCTAGCTTAATAAATGCCTGCTGAGTCCCTTTCTTTCAGTTTCACAGGCATGACCTTGAGCAAGTCACTTGATGTCTCTCTTGGTCTCAGTTTTTCTCATCTGTAATGAGTGGGTTTGGACTATATCCACCTAAGTTTTATTTCTAGCTCTAAATCACTAAACCAAGTAGGCAGCATTTCTAAACCATGTACAGCAACAGAAGAGGTTATAAGGCAAACCCTTATCTTTTGATGGTGTCAAGAACTGTTCCAAGTAACTTTGTGTTCTAGATTATAAGAGATCATAGTTTTAGTAGACAAGAGCCCCACACCCCTGTGTGTGAAGCCCGTACAGATGTCAGAGGGGCCGAGCATAAGGACTAAATCAACCCACAAAGTTCTCCCTACATTTATACAAACACCAAACTGTGAAAGGGGGAGACACACTGACTTTCTTTCTCACCTGTTTTATCCTCTAGTAACTGGAGCTTCTGCTCAATTTCAGCTCTGACTTTTTCACTCTTCTCCAGTTTTTGCAAGAGACTCCCCACATCCACCATCGCTCCATTGTACACGATCAGGCCAACATTTTCTTCCACAACCTTTGACTCCTGTTTTACTGTTGGTGTTGGGAGCAGCAATCTGTTTCCTATATTACAATTAAAACATACAAATTTAAAAGTTTTTAGTTATTCACCCTTTTGCCCCCAAACATTTTTTAAAAACCAACTACACTAGGGGCAGCTAGGTGGCGCAGTGGATAAAGCACTGGCCTTGGATTCAGGAGGACCTGAGTTCAAATCCAGCCTCAGACACTTGAAACTGACTGTGTGACCCTGGGCAAGTCACTTAACCCTCATTGCCCCACAAAACAAAACAAAACAAAAAAAACAAACCAACTACACAGTCTGAAGACCCAAACTTTGAAATAAAGTATTTTCCCCCCGTTACATGTAAAGATAGTTCTCAACTTTTGTTTATACAAGCTTTCCAATTTCAGATTTTTCTCCCTCCTTTCCCCCTCCCCCAGACAGCAGGTAATCTGATATAGGGGTGTGTGTGTGTGTGTGTGTATATATGTATATGTGGTTAATGAATGTATATGTATATATATATATATACACACACACACACACACACATATATATATACACACATATACATACATATATACATACACACATACATAACATATATATGTATATGTGTGCGTATATATATATACACACACATACATAATAACATTAATCATGAAATATTGAACTTTTATTACCTAGCATATCTTCCTGCAATGCTTCTGAGTCTTCATGGTTTTCTTCGTCTTTTGAGGTATCTGTTAATTTTCTGTAAAAGCAGGACTCTCGGAGTACTACTTTATTAAGTAGTTTTTTAACCTGTTAGTTAAAAAAAAAAAAGAAATACTGGCATGACATTGCAAGAAAGATAAATTTCTGCAAGATTTGCTATGAGAATCACTTTGCATGATCTATTACTACAAACTGAATCTTTAATTTGGCTAAAGAGAGTCAGGCTATTTGTTCAACTAACACTCCAAGATGTGGAACATGTACAAAAATGTTTACAAGAGTCCCTTAAAAACATTTCTGAATGTCAGCCAAGTAGATATATTGTTAAATATTTCTAGAACAAATTACCTGAGCCCGGGAAAGATGAAGCCCGAGAGTATATAGTATTTCTTCCATATCCTTCTCAAGCAGGTAACCACAGTGGCTTTGATCAAAATAAACAAATGCCATCAAAAGATCCCTGTTAACTGTAATCATCTGTGTCTTGTCTTTTTCCTAAAGAAGAGGAAGGACAAGTGAAGGTGGCAGTAGATACCTGTTTTGCTTCGCAATGTTACGAAATGAGTGTTAACGAGAAAATCCTTTCCTTAACATTCTGAAATCCTTTGGACATTCAATGCCCAAATTCTGCCTCAGTGCTTCAACATCAAAAGGGGTTTAAGGGTTGGGGGGGCTGCATAAAGTTCACCTAGGGTTCTTGGCTCCAACTACTGAGATGCTTCATGTAGTGCCCCCTAGGCCAGAGTGGCGGGGATGGCCACACATGTGGCCAGACAGCTGAGGAATGCCCTACTGATCTTTCAAGAGAAAGGTGATATTATAATTACAGAAAATTTTAAATGCAGCCAATAATCGAAATCTGCAAATGTTCAGGTTAGCATGTTCTGCTGAAGTGACAGCTGTATATAAAGACAAGATGACCTTGAAGCCAAACAATTTTTAAATGAGTACTGTACTCACTAAGAAGTACCTTATCTTTAGAAGCTCTCTCTTTGCCATATCGATTAACCTCTCTTTTGTCATCTCGTTTATTCATCTCTTCTTCATCCCGATCTATTAAGAAAAATCCAAACAAACATTAAAAGCAATCATAGCAAAAATGAAAGAATATTTAACAGTAGGATTAGAAATGACTTTTCTGTTTTCCAAATATTAAATTAGAAATCATTTTCAAAAAGATCAACTATGTAGAAATATGATATTGATGATTTCTTTGGAATAACATGGTACCAGATTATTCCTTTTAGTAAAAACACTGGGAAGATAAATAGGAAGACATGCTTGCAATGGGGAATGAGAAATACAGCATCAAAAAATGCATAAGAAAAATTTTGTATTCAATGTAAAATTACTTAATCCACATAAACCATTTGATGAAGATATTTAAAAAGCAAGAAATTTATCATAGCAAATAGTCAAAAAGAGATTTCAGAATTTTAAAAGTTCACTACAAATTAGGGTCAAATACCTATAATAAAAGAAACAATAATTTTTCTAAGCCAAGATGTGATTTATCTATTCCAGATACTGACATAAAAATCACCAGTGGAAAGACCTAGGCTCTGGTGCCAGAGGACAGAGGATAAACCATGTCTCTGGTTCTCAGTGTCCTGAAAAGGAAGAGGTTTGATGAAAAGGTTTCTCCAGCTCTAAGACTTATGAACCTAATAATTTTAGGAAGAGTCAGAAAACCTGTGTTCTGATATTGGCCACATGATTGAATACTGGTGTGATGTTGTATGAGTCTAATAGAACTGCTCTGAGGTTTAGTTTCATTGGCAAATCACAGGCTGTTTCTAATTGTTATATAGTCAGTAGAAGGAGAGTTTATTTTACATAAAGGTAATCTAATGTATAGGCATTTATTTAAAGTATCATTCATTTGTGCTATTAATCTTTCCAGGAAGTAAAGTATAATATGGGAGCTAAAAAGTAAACAATATGAAGAATATAGAATCAAATTTATGGAAGCTCTTTCTTGTGCAGCAAGGATTTCTGTGATAAACTTCCTATAATCTAATCAGTTTTTCAAGACAGATTTTTTCTCATTATGGATAAGGAAAAAATTATATGTAAAATATGACTTTACACAAATAATCTTTGCCATACATTATGAAATCTAAAATACAGAATTTGCGTATAGTCCCTTAAAAACATGCAGAAAATATTTAAATACTGAAATTAATTAGAAATGGATAAAGAAGTGACCATACCATCCTCTTCATCTTCAGCATCTTCGGCTTCCAGCGGGTCATATTCTTCTTGGTTATTATCTTCTTCAGTTTCATCATCATCTTTATCATCTTTCCTTTTATCTTCTTTCTATAATTAAAATGCTTTAAAATTAAACAAAGGGCATCTTTCCAAATCCTAAACAAGTTACTATTTTACTTGGGGAAGAAAAGCATTCTTTTCCTAATAAATTTTAGGGGACAATACAAATAAATATACTAAGAAATCAAGATAAGATTGTTAGGTGAAAGAACAGCAGTAAATATATTTTTAATAAGATGTTCTGAAATTTTCTACATTATAAAAAATATAGGAAGAAAGCAAAATAAAAAGTTTTCAAGATCCTGAAAAAGATACATTGGACAGGAAGAAGTGCACAATAGGAATGCATGAACATGTTTTGCTAATTCTGGAATAGATGACAGACCTTTCTGTCTTCTCGGTCATCTTTTCTATCTTTATCATCTCCCGATTTTCTCCTTTTTGGTTTTGGCTCGTCAATTTCATCATCCCTGTCTTCCTTTTTCTCTTTTCTCTCTTCCTTTTGCTTTTCTTATCCTTTTCTTTTTATCCTCTTTTTCGGGAAGGGATATTAAGGATTTATATATCCGGACACCAAAGTCTCTTTGAAGCATTTCATTGAAGAGCTCTGCAAATAATGAAACCTACACAAAGACATAAAAAATAAAATACCTTTAAAATGTCTTCTCTTTTGGACATTAAAACAAAGAATATTCAACTAAAAAGAGAATAATCTTAGTTTTCAGCATAGTAATACCTGCTCATCCAAGAGTCTATCAAAAATAAATCCTCATAATCTAGTTCTTTCCAACACATCAATTTCAATGACAGCTGATTATGAATATGACCTTATGATCTTGAGATTAGATATGTTTCATTGTACAATTCTTTTCAAGAATTCAAATATTATTCAAAGGTTTTTAAATTATTTGGACACTGGAGATCTAGCTACAAACATGGAACTCATAACAACATCTGATTAGCCAGAATGTCTATCCTCCCATAACAGAGAATTTAATAAAATAAAAAGAAATCTAATGTATCAGTTAAAATCTAAAGAGAGAACATATATTCTAAGTTCATTAACCACAAATAAGGCCTATACAAGCTACAAATACCTTATTTACATGAAGAGAAACCAGCATTAACCACAAAAAAAGAATGGTTAAGCATGATAAGCACGAAGTAAATGTATCTGAGAACTGGATTAATGTGGTTTCTCCTTCAATGATGAAGCACTTATGGGGCAGCTAGGTGGTGCAGTGGATAGAGCACCGGCCCTGGAGTCAGGAGTTCCTGAGTTCAAATCCGGCCTCAGACACTTAACACTTACTAGCTGTGTGACCCAGGGCAAGTCACTTAACCCCAATTGCCTCACTAAAAAAAAAAAAAAAAGATGAAGCACTTAAAGGAGATGCAGCATGTTTTAATATTAAAGTGACCAAGACTATGACACTTATAGCTAATTTTGTGGTATGACACTGGTCATTTTTAGTTGGAGTAATTTGTTTGACTTATCCCAGTAATGGGATTTCAAAATAACCAGGATTTATCAAATTTAAAACCCCTCAAAAGTAGGAGTTGGTATCCAAGGGGAATGTAGAAGAGATCAGACATCTCTTTTTTTCTATTCTATTAGAAGATGAATTCACGGGGGCAGCTAGGTGGCGCAGTGGATAAAGCACCAACCCTGGAGTCAGGAGGACCTGAGTTCAAATCCAGCCTCAGACACTTGACACTTACTAGCTGTGTGACCCTGGGCAAGTCACTTAACCCTCATTGCCCAGCAAAAAAAAGAAGAAGAAGAAGAAGAAGATAAATTCACATGGTCATAAGATTTAGAGTGGAAAGAAGCTTAGAGATCATAATGAAATCCAGAAGTCAAATGACTTGCCATTGGCCATAATGGATGTTTCCCACTTTGCCATGATGAATGTATTCATCTTTGATCTTGGAACAGCTTCTAACAAAAGGGATCTTGGACATCTGTGATAAGAAATGCTATTAAGAAAGTAATCTGGGGCAGCTAGGTGGCGCAATGGATAGAGCACCGGCCCGGAGTCAGGAGTACCTGAGTTCAAATCCGGCCTCAGACACTTAACACTTACAAGCTGTGTGACCCTGGGCAAGTCACTTAACCCCAACTGCCTCCCCCCCCCCCCAAAAAAGTAATCTAATGGGGCAGCCAGGTGGCGCAGTGAATGGAGCACTGGCCCTGGATTCAGGAGGACCTGAGTTCAAATCTGGCCTCAGATACTTCACACTTACTAGCTGTGTGACCCTGGGCAAGTCACTTAACCTTCATTGCCCTGCCCCCCCAAAAAAAAAAACACAAAAAAAGAAAGTAATCTAACACTCTACAGCAAAATTGATATTCTCTCATTTTGATTCTTTCTTCTCCTTGAAGAATTCTCTATCAATTTGGAAAACAAGTTCCTTTTCTAGGTTTTTCCCTAATTGCCTCCATTCTGCCTGGTAGAACAAGATTCTTATAGTGGATCAAATACAAACATGGATGATGAAAGAGACGTTGTACAATAAAGACTTCTTTCTGGAGCTGATTCTGCCCAACGATGGATAACATCTCAGAATTCTGACCTTGTTGCTATTCCACAAATCCAAAATAGAAAACTACAGTGGTTGAGCACTTAGAGCAGAGGTGTCAAAACTTTCAGTTAATGGTACACCCCAAACTAGATTAAAATATAATTGGGAAATGTTCAACAAAGTAAACAAAAATATAATATAACATAAATGATGTTAAATTGAGGTTTTCTAAAGCCAATATATAGCCTGCGGGCACCCATTTCTATGTGAGTTGGATACCACTAACTTACAAGGACACTATACTTATGCCAAGAAGTCTGAGAATGTCATTCCATTTTGTTTTAATTAAGGAATACCATTCTAATTTAGGCATGAAAAATTTCAAATTCTAGAAAAAGGACGTATACTAAGTATTAAAGTTATGAGTGAATTTTTATGTTAAAAAAAGGATGGGGCGGCTAGGTGGCGCAGTGGATAGAGCACTGGCCCTGGATTCAGGAGGACCTGAGTTCAAATCCAGCCTCAGACACTTAACACTTACTAGCTGTGTGACCCTGGGCAAGTCACTTAACCCCAATTGCCTCACAAAAAACAAACAAATAAACAAAAAAAACATATGCAAGACACCTAATATTAAAGTTTTATAAGCTAAATCACATAACTGTACAATTCTTCAGCTCTGGTACTTCATTAGTAAAAACGAAACTGAATGTTACTAAGTTGTTTAGAATGACAAACAATGTAGGACAGTAAGAAATACTAGATACAGAGAAAAGCTAATAAAACCAACCCATCAGTACGAAAAGTTCTGTGTGTAGAGCAATAACAAAAACTTTTCTCCCCTCGACCTATTATCAAATAATGTCAGTTTTAAAAAGAACAAGATCAAAGTAAAATTACCTCAAATGAATGTTCTTTGTTATCCTCTAATCTGTAGTCCAAAAGTACGCTCAAAGACATGATGCTACAGTCAAACTTGCCACTCTTTGCAGCCCAGTTAGGGTGTACAATAATGGCTGGCTCATCGGGTAAAATATACCGCCTTTCTCGGCGCTGGCGCTCCATTTCTTCCTGACGTTTCCTTTCTTCTTCCTACATGTTTCAAATTTCAAACCGTGTTTGTAAACTTATTTTATTTTTAAAAGCCAAACATGCAATTATGTAACAAATGAATGTTACCCAAAAAGCCAGTCTTTAGGAAAAAAACTTCATGAGCCAAATGACCCCAAAAGACAAAATGTAATTTTCTTATTATTCTCTGTTGTGACCAAACCAACAGTTTGCTATGGGAAACCAACTCACAGGAGAGACTAACAAAAGATAGCAGTTATCACAGTTCTCCTATATTTCTCCAGCCAAACAAATCAGCCAGCTTCTAGATTTCCCCACCTATTTCAGTTTCACTCTTTTTGCTGGTGTTTTGGTGTACATCTCACTTCCCATACATGAAAACCTGTATTAATTAATCAAGGCTAAGCGGCAGGTACTACTCTACACAGTGCTAGGGAGACAAAGGCCAAATGAAACAGTCTTTACCCTCAAGGAGCTTACACTCTGCATTGGGAAATAACACGTATACAGAAGAAGAATCAAGGGATTCAAAGTCACTTTCAAGAAGGAAGACAGGAGATGAGAAACCATCAGCTAGAGGGAAAGGTCTTGTGCAGGAGGGGGATGAGCTGAACTTTGGAGAAGGGAAAGGGTTCTAATAGGCAGAGAACAGAAGATGGGAAGTCTCCCAGGCACAGGAGACAACCTGTGCCAAAGCATGGAAGATGGAAGATGGAGCAGGTCAGAAGGTTGAGCCGAACGAGAATGTGTGAGGGGGAATAATGAGGACTGTCTAGAAATGTAGGCCAGAGTGAGATGGTGAAGAAAAGACTTAAGAGACTAAATAGGGAAACCTGTACTGCATTCTAGAGGCAATAGGGAGTTACTGGAACTTCCTGAGCAGGACTGCATAGTACAACCTAAATCACAAATTCAAGATAATGGAAACCAACCAAAATTATTTCTCAAAAGCCATATTTGTATAAGAGTTCGATTGTCTTGCCATGTTTTATTGAAGTATCACTAAGGTTGAGAGGGCCTGACCACACTCCCCTGTAGACCCAATCTAATCTCCTTATTACAATATAATCAAAGGCAATGAAGACTGGAGTGGAACCCACTCCCTGAGAGGGCAGGTGGGTGGTAGGTGGGTGGGACAAAAGCTCTCCATGATTAGCCTTCTACCCCTGAATTTGACAAATCCTAGATCTTGGCCTGGGAACCTAAGGTTCTGCCAGCACAGCCCAAGCCCTGTTGTTTCCTTCTCAAGCAGAGACTCTGCCTACTCCAGGCTCAGCCTCGATATATGTGGGGAGGCTCATCACCAAAAGACTGGCTACCAAGAGATGCCCTAGCGTGACACTTCTTCATCAATGACACCAAGAAACAGCAAGGATTAGAAATAAATGCAGGAGTGTACAATCCTCTTGGAGCACCTAGGGAGTGGATGGACACACACACCCTAGACCCCAACACTGCACCATGGCCCATACCTCTTTATCGTCTTCAGATTTCCTGTCTCCTCTTCTTCCTCTTCTTTTTCAGATTTCTCCAACTCCTTCTGTTCCTCTTTCGGTTCTTCTACTTTAAGCTGTTTTGTCAGGCGGGCTATCAACTGGGATTTTAATCCTTTAGAAACTAAGAGCCTCGGCTTTCTAATTCTTTACGGAGGTCATTTACCTAAATGAGCATATATTAAGCATATAAATTAACACAATCTAAAAGCATAAAATCAAAGTATGGAACCAACTCAATAAAGGTCTAGAGTTTAGTAAAAACAGAAACAAAAACAAAACAAAAAAACCAAGCAACTAAACAGTGAAACAAGTGAATAAAATCATAGTCTTAACTTACTTAAAATAAAACTGATTAACTGGAACTCAATTATCTGAAATCAATTGATTTTTTAAAAAAACACACTAGTATTCTCACTTTTGAAATGGTGGTGGGAGACCAGTGATTTCACTGGTGAGGAAACACTGTAGGTCAGCACGGGTTTCTGAAGCCTATTCGGACTTGCTCAGGGACACACAGCCAGTTCTCTATCCACTACCAATGCTGTCTTCCATTTTATAAGAAATAAGTCCCAAGGGATGAGATTAAACTCCTGTTCTTCAAAGTTCCTCATTCCGTTTATGCGTTGAAGCTGCTCACACCCACAAGGCATTTCTCCGGGACCTATTTGTGCTATTTTTTAATTCTTCAGAGATTGGTGTATTCCATATCTTGCTGCCAAGTACAATATGGGCCTTAAGATGAACTGTAGTTTCCATGGGAAGAATGGAATCCTTAAGAGGAGCTCTGCAATTTCCTCAAGGTAAATTCAGCCTGTTTTCCTGCTATTCAATTTGATGAGACCCAGTCATTGTCTATCTGTTTCATCTGTCATAACTTATGGACAAATGGGGAACTTCAAAGAAGAGGTAAAAGAATGGGATCAAAGCAATGTGTGAGGAAGGGCAGATGGGCTGGTTCCATGGTACCCTTTTGAAGTCAAAAGAAAGTGAGGCCTCCAGCAGGCTGGGTGTACCCTGGGTAGCACATTTATGGACATGGACAAGAGGGGTCTAGCTCTACATAGTTGTAGAGAGCTTCCAAGTGAATAAGGTCAGAGATCCACTGGAGAAATGAGTGATGGTTTTTTTTTTTTAAAGAATCGTATTTAGTCCCTTCTGTAAACTAAAAGACCTGATGGGTGAAGATGATGAAGCAAGGAAGCTGCAGAATTATAATGGGACATGTAACAAAATGGGAAGAAGCCCTGGCTCTTTTCCCCCTAAACCTGCTCTTCGAAATCTTGATGGCAGCACCATTCATCCACAATCAATGCTCCTGTGAGCCATCTATGGCTACCCCCTCCTCAACTTGCTTGCACAGCATGTACTCAATATCTTCACTGTCTCTAAATACCGCCTCCCCTCCTCCCCCTTTCACTGCCACCACCTTTATTACCGTCTCCCTATGGATTGTAAGAAGAGTTCCAGCTCTAGACTCACCATCGCATCATCCATACCTTAGAGGAAGCACTTTCACTTTTCATCTCTACAAGTCGTGCCATGAAGCCTCAGTCATCCACTCCATTTAGACCTGGCTCCAGTCACCCTTCTTCACTTCCTCCAAACCTTCACCCTCCCTAATCAAATCAACTCTGTCGTTCACTCTGGTCTTTACTATCCCTGTACCTTTCCAAGCCAAAATCCTCATTCCTGGCCTGCACTTCTCAATGAGTGGGCGGCTCTCCCTATCTGAACACAAGCTCCTTAGGATATGGGACTGTCTTTGCTTGTTGTTATTTGTAGTCCAAGCAAGTAAACACACACGTCCATTCATTCATGTTCCAACTCACTTTGCACACCACTGTTAATATTCCTTAATGTTTATTCCAATACTTTTTTTCCTCCTATGACTGTGCCAATCCTTGTCAAAGACCAGGAGTGGCCTTTGATATGAAGTAATACACTTCTTTCCTCAAATTTATGGCCCTCTCTAAGTCAACTCTATTCATATACTCTAAGCTATAACCAAACCTGGACCTTTGCCCTTCAAACAGGTTCCACTATAGTATACTTTTTGGTCCTATGCTCATGGATCCTTCCAGATCCAGCTCTCAAGGAAGCTCATACTGATCACCTCAACCGAAATCAGCTCCCTCATCCAATCTTGTCTCACTCCTGGATCCCTCTTATTGCATGACCATGTTCTAAATCTGTATTATATTTATTTACCTGTGTATGTTTCTTACCAGGACTAAGAATTTTTTATCTTTCTATCTCATCTCAGAAGCTAGCACATGGTGAACCCATTCATTAATAAATATTGGCTTGCTAAAAGACGCTTTATAGATACACTCTACTGAAATAAGATAGCCAAGGGGGCTATGACACTTAAGGAAAATTATAGAAAACAAAGATTAAAACAAAACAAAACAAAAAAAGGTTTGCTTAATTTTTCACTTAGCCAGTAATATAAACTAACCAGTACATCTCCTTCAAAGGCAAAGCGATGGTTTTTAGGTGTTGCTAATTTCTACTTACAGAGTGTGTCCAAAGTCTTGGTGTAGTAGTTTGAAGTTATTAGAGACTTAAAGTTAAGACTTTTGGGGCACCTTAGGTTTTTTAATTAAGAAGTTTGTAGTGTCAGTTCATTACTATGGCCACTAACTCGTTCAATGTTGGGGAGAAAGAGCCAGACCCCGAGGATTAGAGAAACCATGCCAGCTAACTAACAATTATCAAGATTTGCTCCTTTTTGTATTATTTCATTTTCATTTGGATGTTCTTTTGTTCCTATTTGTTCCTATGATCTGTGCAAAGGGCACTATATTATTTGCCTGGAAAGAAATGTAGGAAAAAAACCCTTAAAATGTTTAGGATCCAATAGAAATTTCAAGGGCAATTTACCTGCTGTTATCTAGGAGTTGGTCTGTTTGTTCTTCAAGACCAAAGGTATTCTCAAATAAACTAGAATGACTGAAGCCAATTTCAAATATAAAGGTACCTAACCCTTATCTCTTCTATTCTTCTGCATAAAACCTCATCTTTATGGGCCTCAATTTCATCATTAAGTAGAATGAGTGCACTGAATTACATGACCTAAGGTCCCTTCAAGCTCTAAAACAAAATCTGTTTCTATGAAGATATTTCAAATTTTAGCAAATTCCATAATCTCCCCAAAATGTAAACAGATCACAGAGATCACATTATCAAAATTTGTTTTCACTCTATCACGTCCAACTGCCTCTAATGTGCCAGGTGGTGCCTGAGTTAGTGCTCATTTTCCCCTTTGGTCGGGGTACAGCATTTGTCCTCTACAGCAGCTTTCTTTCCACAGCTCAAGACCAAGAGTGCCCAGTAGGACAAGTCTGATTGGGGCTGAGGCAGGAGGTGGTGATGGAAGCTAGCAAATGGGGAGTGGGAGATGCCAAAATCTCACTGCTGGAGTCCTTGGACTTTCTAAACAGATGGCCCTGCTCCTCTCATTGGAGTTTTCCTGATCCTTGGGCTTTTTACTTCTATTTCTGTTTGAATCTGGGAATACCTGAAGCTATGTATCTTCTGAAGAGGAGGTTATGATTTTCCCAGAACACAAGCTTATGACGTGGCAGCTTGGTTAGGGCCCATGCCCAGGAATAATATATTTTTTGAAATGGGCAGGGAGATTTAGAAAGAAAAATAAAGGTCTAACTTGAACATGACCATAATTTTGTTTTATATAGAAAATGTAAAGACAAATAAAATGATGAGCACATGATCGACTTTTGCTTAATTTGTGTTCAAAGTTACACCTTAAAGTGGTGTCTCTTTCTTTAGATCTTGAACTTGCCTGCCCATCTTACCTTTCTTAGATCCTAAGATCTTTGGGCAACCCCATTCTTTTCTTTGTATCTAACAGAATTTAGATTCTAACAAGAGACTATGATGAAATGGCTAATCAAGAGCATTTTCTAGTAAACCTCCCCCATGGCTTTCTTCCTAAGTGGCGTTCCATCCAGATATTATCTTATCAGTAAAGGCCCTTCAAGGCCTTGGGTGCCAAGATCCAAGCCAAGTCCCACCTTCAGAAAGTTACCTTCATTGTCTTTGGATCAAGTTTAGACCAATGGGTGGGTGTGGAGATTTCTTTCGCCTCACCGTCATCCTTCTCTTCTTCATCCTGACATACAAAGTTAAGAGTATAATTATTATTCTGAAGCCATGAAAAATATGAATTTACTCTTAAAATTCTGTTGCTGATCTGTGCAAGGTCACAAGTGTTTCAGATTGTCTTCTCCTAAAGTTATTGTTTAGGCAAGTCCACGTACACACATTCTACCACTTTAACTGACCACAAAGACACCCATCAGCCAATCAAAGCCAGATCTGTGAAACACAAAAGGGTGATAAATTACAACACAAAAGGATATCAGGGATGCACAGACACTGATGGTCTCCACTAACCACACAGTGTGTGATCTTGCCCCAATTTTCAAGCCACCCAAAGTTAATCTCGATTTAGTCAGACCTTTAAAATGTACCAAAGACGTTGCCACATAGCCTGAAATTTCAAAGTTCTCAGACTTGTGGTTGTCCAATTTCAAATATCCATGATTAGAACTGATGACCGTGAAAAAGAAAATTTTTTATAATTTTAGAAAATGGCAAAATGTTTAAAATGGCTTAATACTGAATCTCGCTCAACAACTGGTCCCAGATTCCAGCAACTAGACCTATGATGAAAACAAAGCTTTGTGCAATTGAAGCACAATTTACTTTCCTCTGTGGTCTCAGCATAATTGACGAATTGGTATTGGTATTGGTTTTGGGTTTTTAGAGAGGACGGAGCGTACAACTACTCTGCTGAAAGCTGGATTGCCAGTCGCTGTTACCAGTTATGTTCCTCCGTGTGTGTTTATCGTGTAGCATGTGATATGCATTTGTGCCTGTGTTCCTGTGCCTGTGAGAAGCGGAAATAGAAAAAGGGATTAGCGTTCAGTGCCTGTTCTCCATCAGCCTCCTTGCGTTCACCCTGTAGCTTCTCGGCCAGCTGCTGCTTGTATCCTCGGGAGAGGGTTTCCCACTCTGAGCGGGTGGGAAGGCAATGCCAAACATCCGGGAAAAATAAAACCACTGTCTCCACATGAGCTGGAACCGTACGCCCCTTGTGGGTCTCCTCAGGGCGATGGTAGCGAATCTCTGCAAAACGGTACCTGTTGCAAGGGAAGAAGCATGTTGGAAAAAAAATTCTAAAATACACTTTAAAGACCCTAGTT
Organism: Dromiciops gliroides; assembly: GCF_019393635.1. Taxonomy (NCBI): domain Eukaryota; kingdom Metazoa; phylum Chordata; class Mammalia; order Microbiotheria; family Microbiotheriidae; genus Dromiciops; species Dromiciops gliroides. Next base: position 31,497,049 of record NC_057862.1, on the reverse strand, counting down.
CACTTGTAGCACATCAAGTAAAGAACTTTTGCTGCCAGAACCTCAGGCTGGTCTAAAGAAAAAAAAATTACAGAAGCCATAGTTGCTCTTTGGTGCGCTTGTCCAACTTGGCTCCCTTCCATGGAGTGGAGCAGGCTCACGGACAGTGGTGAGGCCCCGGGCCTGCGTGCTCGATTAGTCACCGACACTCCTGGGCACCTTCGGAGAAGGCGCGCAAATCGAGTGTGGGAAGTGAGAGCTTTTTCAAATTAGGTCTGAACAATAGTACAAGACGCACAAGACAAATTAGCCTCAAGAGAAAATATGGCTGGGCAGTGAGTCAGCAACTACAGCGTTTACTTTATGACAAAAGAATTATAATGAAAGAAGTTCTCTCTTGTCGGTCTTCTCCAGCTACGCATGAAATGAAAAACATTTCCAACATACATTCCCTGCAGAAGTACAGCGTAACAAAACACAGTTCAGTTTGCAATTCATCATGATTAGTCCTGAACACTTTTGGCACCAAACAAGTTTTTGCTACAAATGGGGCTTTCCTTTGAGTAGTTTACCTGCATCACCAAAGCTCGCTGAATGAATGAGATGGGGGGGAAAAAGGCTGGTTGACAGACACATCTAAATAAGCTATTAGCACATTTCTAGTCATGCCAGTCATATGGAGAAGATTGGTACTTACCATTGAGTGCACACACTTAAATCAATGCCTGTCAGAGCCTTACAACAACGAATAGCAGTCTTTATCAACACAGAGGGATCTTTCTCTGGGTCTGGTCCATCCAGTGAAGGAGACCAGTGGCCTCCAATAGCCATGGCCTCATCCTTGCCTTTCATGCCCACTAAAAACTAAGTCAAAGACAAAGAACGGATTAAATGTTTTGTTACATTGCTTGTGTTCCAAATGTCAGATGATGCAAGTGCCTGAAAAGGAAACGTGCACACACCCCCTTCACAAAATCCACTTCACTATCCCTCGTGGGTCTACAGGCCAAGGAAGAGCTCAGTACATCATGTTCCACACTGTATTTCAGCAATGGAATAGGATTTTACTCATCACAACTCTTCTTTGAAAAAAATCTCATATCAGATTTATTCTCAATTATAAACTCAAGGTACAACTTTAATGATGTGAAAATACATTCCATTTCATCACCACTGTTAACATGCCGCACACAACTCTATGTACCAACACCTTCACATTCTACAAACAACATGATGATGCCAAGTATGCTATGTAAACTCTGGAAACACCCAAAATTAAAACCTGGTTTTTCCCTTTTACATATGGGAAATTGTAATTAAACAAAAACAAAACCCTCGTCAATGGATAGCCATTTTACCTTAACAAGTCTAGCAGGATGTTGGAATCCATCTCGAAGTTCTTGTGGATCTTCAGCAAGAGCGCATGATTTGTGATATAAATCTTCCATACTAGGGCTAGCCATCAGCATTACCTATTACATAGTCAAATAATTCAATCCTGTCAAAATAGTCTAAAGTGGTAAGAAAGAAAATGAAAGTGGCAAAACTACATACACCCTCAACTTTTAGATATGCAAATTAGTATCTGAACTCCAATATACAAAGGCACCCCCCACAGCATGAGCTACCACAATGGTAGTGAATCATAAATACCTTACATTTGTATCGATTTCATCTTTTTTCGAGGGATGCTATTAATAGTGTTTTGCAAATATTACAAAGCCATGTGCAGTAACCAGTGTCCCAACTGCTCCCCCTGACGACCATTGGCCAAGAGGTGGGCGCCCTCAAGTTTCATTTCTGGGGCCCTGAAGGCAGAGACCCAGCAGCGCCTTTCTTTCTTCTAGGCGCGTCATGATGTCATAACTGATAGCATTTCTTTCATCTTCAGATTTCTCCAAACTATGTAAGGGACAAGCATTTGCCTCCCCAATTTGAGAGTAGAAGAATGAAGGGCAAAGAGAGGCTACTTAAAAACCATCATCTCTTTCTTTCTGATCCAAATAACTGTCCAAGTCCCCAGTGGAATACAAACCTTGGCACTATACAAGTGATCGGCATCAGGCGGGTCAAGAATAGCCACATTTTTCTCCAAAGGATCTACCTCTCTGTGCATGACATAGAAGTTACAGTAGTTTCCCAGTTGGAATGGTCTTGACAAAGGAAAAGCATCAACCCACATAAACTGAGCATCAAAGAAGTCACTAGGGATGTATAGATTCTGATAACGACGTCTTAGTTCCATCATGTCACAACTAGGGCTGCAAAACAGAAACAAAGGATGAATAAAGTAGCAAGGTGAGTATGGACATGGTGTAGAGTCACACAATACTGGAGAACAAATGCCAACCTCAACACAGTTAAATCCACATGGTTACTGACACAGTAACAGATTGAAATAATGCTTTTAAGTTTAGTAATAGTTACACCTTCTAAAAGGAGAGGAGAAAAAGCACTTTCTAGAAGGGGAGAAGTTGGATGTACTGAGAAATAACCTGCTGTAAAAAAAAAAGAATCACCAATTTTGACAAGTTACTTGCTACCTCAGCAATCCCTCCACTGCGTTCTTCGCCTGGAAGCCTACAGTGCATAAGGGAAGTTCCTTTTGAAACCAAAGCCATTAAATAAGGTCCTTCTCCCTCCATCCTAGTTGGAGATACTAAGAATTGTATCAGAACTGGTCTGAGAAAAAAGCTATTTTCTGTATTGCAATCTTCGAAAGGAGATGAGCAAAGTGAATAAGAAAAGTACGCAGTTCCTGAGCTCCTCAATCAGATTATTACATAATCAAATTCAACCTTTAGTCTGCAGTGAATTCTCAAAAAAAATTAGATACTTTCATATTCAAGTAATTAAGTACAACAATCTATTCCAAAGTAAAATATCCATACCTTAGCTCCCCTAATCAACCAGAAATCAATGAACGGTGAATATATATGATGACACTAAGTAGAAGAGGTATATATAGTTATACAAGGCTTATTAATTTACCAAATTTATCTTCAAAGTAGGCTATATTTGAAAAAAGTTTCAAAGGGTGAGAAAGTATTGCCTACCCCCTATACCAGCAGAACTCTATAAGTGCCCATATCAGTACCACAGATTTAGGAAAGTACAGAACTCTACTGGGAAATACTATTTGTCCAAACTTGCAGCAAGAAAAAAAAAAAGGAATCTGACATTAAGCACAGGGGACTATCACAGGATGGCAAAGACAAGTATAAATGTAGAAATGCATCTTGCGGTGAAGAAAAAATGTAGAACTAAGGTCAAGAGTAATAAATGTGAAGAAACAGATATTCATGAATGGGGTCATCTATATCTCAGGGCTTCTTAAACTTTTTCCATTTGAGATGTCTTCACCTGAGAAACTTTTACCTAACCCCAGGTATGTATAATTTTTAACTGTTGCCAAATTTTTCATGATCCCCATATGGGGTTGGGGCCCACAGTTTAAGAAGCTAGGATCTGCCTGGAAGGAAAGCTATGGCAAATCAGGACAACATACTAAAAAACAGAGACGCCATCTTTCTAACAAAGGTTCATGTAGCCAAAGCGATAATTTTTCCAATAGCAATGCATGGCTGTGAGAGCTAGACTATAAGGAAAGTTGAAAGCCACAGAACTGATGCTTTCAAATTGTGGTGCTAGAAGACTTTTTTTTTGTGGGTCAACTGAGGTTAAGTGACTGGCCCAGGGTCACACAACTAGTGGGTGTCAAGTGTCTGAGACTGGATTTGAACTCAGGTCCTCCTGACTCCACTGTGCCACCTAGCTGCCCCTAGAGAAGACTTTTGATAGTCCCTTGAACAGCAAGGAGATTGTGAACTTGAACAGACTTTGAAAGATACAGGGGGGATAAAAGGGCCTGGTGTGCAATGGTCCATGGGGTCAAAAAGAGTCAGACATGACTGAACAACAACAAAAAAGTAGGGATAATAAAAACCTGCCTTCCAGGTTGGTTTAAAAAAAAAAAAGAAGCAGCAGGTAGGATCTGTTTAAGGCCTATCAAGGCCTTTTGTTTTCGCACCAATCATTGACCAGTAAAAATCCTATCTTACAACAAAAATTAGTTCAGCAAAAACAACAGCCCCTGGTGCTGTGCTCATAATCCCCACCCTGCTACAGAGAAGAGTTCCTCATGAAAACTAAGAGTTTACCAATCAATGACTAACATTACTGCAGAGGGCTCAGGCTGCCCATCTCCTCTAACAGAGATGGGGCAGATACACTCAGGGTGCAGAGTAAGAAATAGCTGTTTTTGTCACCACAATTTTTTTTCCTCTCTTTTTCAATGGAAGGGTGTGTGGAGGGAAGGAGGTAGGAGAGTAAGTAAGAAGGTGTATTTTTACATGGATACACTTGCACAAAATAATGAAGAACAAAATGAGCAGAACCAAAAAAACGTATACTATAACAGTAATATTGCTTTAAGAACAACTCTGTGAATAAGTCATTTTGACTATTGTAAGTATTTAAATTAACTACAAAGTACTTATGAAGATGTATCCTGAGAAAGAACTAATAAATGAAAGTATGTTTAGAATGATATTACATACATTCATATAAGTGTGCATACATATTTGTGTCTAATGGTAGCCATCTCTAGGGTGCAGGTAGAGGGAAGAAAAAACAAGGAAAAACTATGTAACTTTATATGTAAAAGAGCAGCAAGTTTTACATGACAGATTTGCAGTTTCATATGCTAGTATCTTTTTAAAAAAATTATACTGTTATGGAAATGCTTGTTTTATTTCATAATCTAAAAATAAACATTTAAAAAGTGAAAAAAAATGGATTTTTGTTAATTAAAAAAAACGGAATTCAACTGCTTTTCACTGTTGCTTTTGTTTATCTTAGTCACTGTCTATACAGTTCTCCTGGTTCTGCTTATTTCACTACATCAGCTCATATAAGTCTTTTTATATTTCTCTGAATGCTTCAGATATTTTGTTTCTTACAAAGCACACTAAGTAAATGCTTACTGGAATTTATATGCCACCAGTTATTTAGACTTTTTTTTTTTGGTGCTGGGTAATAAGGGTTAAGTGATTTGCTCAGGGTCACACAGCTAGTAAGTGTCAAGTGAGACTGGATTTGAAAGCAGGCCCTTCTGAATCCAGGGCCGGTGCTTTATCCACTGCGCCACCTAGCTGCCCCCCTAGTAAGCTTTTAACAGCCAAAGCCTCTCTCCTCCTCTCCTGTGAGGCTCCTGCCCATCAGGCCCAGGCCTTACTGAGCTCTGCATCACAAAGCCCTATACAACAAAGGCTCTCACCTTAAGAAACAGACTTTTACACAGGAGCATCGGATCAGGAAAATCAATACCACTATTTTCTGAATCAACTGCACATTGTCCAGTGATGTGCAGTGTTTAGAAGGTGGCAAATGCAGAAGTAACAGGGTTACATCATACCATCAATCCTTCAACAAATTCTAATAGTGCTGTACTCTATACAACCAAATTAAATTTAAAAACAATCTTAGCATGCAAAAGTCTGGCCAATTATGGTAATAGGGTCTGTTATAATAAAGATTCTTAATAGCTCAATATTGAAAAGACCAATAAAGGAAGGACCTACCAATCAAGTGAAAACTTTGAGAACTGAACAGTGTAACGAGGAACCACACGCCGGGGCCTTCGAGGTGATCGTTCCCTCTCTCTTCGGGGAGATCTCTCCCTGGAACGCTTTCTCTGAGGTGATCTTTCCCGAGATCTACGTCTCTCTCGTTCCCTTTCACGACTTAAAGGAAAGTTTAGTAAAAATTACTTTTGTTTCTGGCATGAGAGAACAAATCTTTAAAGATAAACATTTTAACAGGTCAAAAGAAGCAACAACCAAGAGTCCCTGCCACGGTTCCTGAGACACCGTACCTTCTGTCATCTTTTCTGTTAGGAACTGGGTCCCCTCTGTCATTTCTCCCTGAAAATCTGGACGGTGGATCTAACCTTCGTGCTGGTTGTGGCTGTGAAACTATACGGACAGGGGGCTGTAACAAACCAGCTTAAAGAGATACAGACACACTTTAGGATATATTTTTACAAATGACAAAACCATCACCTAGCTCAATTTTCTATATAGTTACCTACATATATACAGAATAATTATGAATTGTTAAATGGGTAAAAAGAAAGGCATCATCAACATAATAATTCAGTGTTAAACACTAAATATTTTCTGGATGATAGTCTTCATAGATTGGTGAAGAACCGAAAACCATAAAAATAGCCATTAAAAACCTATTTTGAGCCCAAAACACATACTATTCAAATAAGAAATGCTTTTGTTACAATGCAGACATTTATAAACTTGAACTGTGGATATAGGGAATTCAACTCTTGCACCTCAACTAAATAAAATCACAAAAACAAAGACAATCCCTCTTCATAGACCAGAGAGATTTCAAATTTTTCTTTTTTCCAATTAATAGCACAGGCCAAACAGTACCAGGCAAAATTTACTGGCCTTGAAATATTTGTACTATGTGTTCAGGGCTAAAAGAACCTTATTCATATTATTGAAAGAAGAGATGAATGTATCTAACATTTGAAAACCCTAATTATAAGTTGGTTTTACAATCATTAGTTCTCGACCACAGTGGAACTATGAGAAGGAGGAATCAAGAGTATCAAATTTTTGCAATTTCAAGATATGAAGTGATGAGCATGGAAAAGCAGGAATCTTAGTCAGGGTTTGGCAAAAAGCATTCAATTCCAGCCTTGCTGGTGGTTCAAGATACATGGGAAACTTGCCAGTCCTGACCAGGGCCATGCTTTTTTGAAACTAGTCTATGATGGATATAGTAAATTACAGACTAATGCATATACTGTTAACTTCAATTATATCTCTCTAGTGTCTAGGCTGTAGTGAAAAAGCAAGTCAACACCAATCTTGCAAAAACACTCATATGACAAATTAGTGCTAGGGTCACATGCAGTCTTTCATTAAGAACACAAGTTAGAGGGAGTGGGTGGCTTGTATGGAATGTTAGCTTATCATCAGAACTCCCTTAAAATATGAGCACAAGGAAACCCCAATTTACCCTCAAATAGGAATGGCCCAAGGACTCAACTATCTGGGTGAGAGAGAAACATCTCAGCCTCCCTTTCCAGAGCACCCGCCTGCTCAGTGCAACATGGACACACTGCCTTCTTGGCTGGGGTAGCAGACTATCTTCTAGAGATTAGGACTGAGGCTCTGGACTGAAATTTGGTACCCATTTCCCCATTAAAACATTAAGAAAAACCAAACTATAATTCAGCTATATTATGGAGTCCACGTATACCTAGAGACCAAGTGGGAACCATCACCATAAAATATTGTCTCTATAGGAAAATAGGTTGCAAGTTTTTGGTATACCTCAAATAGAAAAATTTTAATATGGAAAAAAACTGTCCAAAGCTTTGGGAAATTTAAGTAATAATTATCACATTGCATTTAAGGGGCAATTCATTAATTAAGCACAACTCTAGAACTAATTCAGAAGCTGGAATGATAAAAAGTGGTGCTATAGCTAGCTTCAAAAGGTACACTAGAGCTTACTGTTTAAACATTTTGTCTTTGTCTATCTAAATGTTACGTCACAGAAAAGCAGTGGCTTTTCTCTCAAAGGTAAATAGTAAGCACAACTACATACCTTAAATCACACTCAGAAAGTACAGGTGGATACAATCTCATTTAAATCAGCACAAAATAGTAGGCAAACGCTTAAATAAGGAAATGTCATTTCATGAGTCCGTTAGGAAAGGCAAATCAATATAAGCCATGGTTTGCACTATGAAATCATTTCTGATGAAGAAGTGGTGAGTTGTGAAGCCTGGCTGGGATTTACTGAGGAGTAGAAGAAATTTAAGGAAAAAAGAGTGTCTTTTCAGTTCCTCTGCTTGAGTCGGTTCAAAGCAAACACAAACGTTCCCTGTCCTTTTACAATGAGCTGCACGTTTCTGGTGCTGGCTCTTTAAATAATGCATTACTAGTTTGAACCATTCCCAAAGGAGACAGATCTCTTTAACATGATACCTTTCTGTTGCGGCTGCTGTAATAAAGGCTGCGGCTGAGTCTGAAGCAAAGGTGTAATTGATGCTGCTGAAATCTGGGCTTGCAACAGTGACTGTGGTTGAGGCTGAGCCTGAACACCAAACGCAGTAGGCTGGGCAAGTGGCTGGAGCACAGCCGGGGGCGTCTTCAGTAAAGGCTGGGTCTGAGACTGATTCTAGAAAAAAACGAAAAGAAACCCTCAGGAGCTGAAGATATCTGTTACGGCATCCCAACTGTCCTTTTGCAGTCCATCTGCACACATACCTGATTTGGCAGGGTCTGAATTCTTTGTGCATTCCATTTGAAAGGCATGCTGGGGTTGTAGGTGGCTTCCACCAACACTCTGTCCCCTACTTGCGGGGTTTTCCCCTTGACAGCGCTGCAAACAAAAAGCAAACTGAGACCTCCAACTAGAAAGCCATTCCCTAGAAGCAGATCCAAGTGCTTGAAGGCAGGCTATTATCTACTATTGGACTGGTGATGTCATTAGCATAGGGCACTCCTGATGAGGAAACTCCCTCTCTCAATGCTGAGGGGTACAAGTTCCACACCAGAGTCCTGAGGAGCAGCCTGGGTTCTATACATCCCCTCTAAAACACTACACTGACATTTAAAGAATGCAGAAGACTAATGTCAAATGTCGAAGGTGACTATGGGGAAAGAAACAGCAATAGCTCTGATTTTTACTCCTACAACGATCCTCATTGTATTGCTCTGGGGCATCCTCTTTTCCAGTTCATCCCCCCAATATTTGTGTCTCTGCTCTTAAAAGAGATGAGAACAGAATGAGGGCTGGAGGGGTTGTGGTGAGGCTGACTGCAAACCAACCAAAGGACACAAAAATGAAGTTCTCTCCCTGGCTTTTCACATTAAAATATTGATTACATGTGATCACCCATCATAAAAGTGAATACATTAGTATTCTCAAACTCACAAAGTGAGTCTGAATTGACCAATTTGTACCTGTTCTGAGGTCACAAATCAGTCACTGTGTTATGATCTTGATGGATAGTTTATTGCATTTCCATATTACTTATTCTGATTTCCTCTCACCCCAAACAAAAGATCTGACATGTCTACTCCCTAATCTCACTGCAAGGCAGTCCATTAATATAGTTAAACTGTCAATTAACTGGGCAGCTAGGTGGCGCAGTGGATAATGCACCAGCCCTGGATTCAGGAGGACCCGAGTTCAAATCCAGCCTCAGACACTTGACACTTACTAGCTATGTGACCCTGGGCAAGTCACTTGACCCTCATTGCTCCGCAAAAACAAACAAACAAAAAAAACCCTGTCAATTAACTACTGAAGAATCTAATACTAGTAGTTGACTAGAAGTGAGTTAACAAGCTTCTTGAACATTTACTAGGACATATTTCATTCTCAGAATGTCTGGTTCCAGTCTAACTTTCTAAGATCACTGTATTTCTCCCCTTCCTGCACTCGAAGTTCCATCCAAAACAGCCTACTGTCCATGACAATGCATCTCCCACCTCCACACCTTTACACAAGCTGTGCCCTCTGCCTGGAGTACTCTCTCCCCTTATAATAGCAGATCCCTGCTAGTCATACTGTATTTTTGTCCCTCTTTTGTGTTTACTCCCTCCAGCAGAAAGTCAACTCCCTGAGATCACCTCTTTGTTTTTGCCCTTGTAGCCCTCGTGCTAAACACAAGGCCTGTTAGAGCTCGGGTGCTTGCTCAGTGTCTGCTGAATGAAATGCACTATTCTACCATTATTAAGTTTAATGGGCAGAAATCCAGTTCAATAGGTGGCACAACGGATGATCACGATTACTTGTCTCTCATCCCCAGCTGCCTCTCAGACATGTCCAAAACAGGACTTTTTCTTTTCCCCCCAAACGCACCCCCACACACACACACACCTTCCCTATCACTGTAATGGGGACCATCACCCTCCCAGCCACCTGGGCTCTCTCACAGCCTAGGAATCATCCTGGGTCTTCACTACCTCTCACGTGTTGCCAAAGCTGACTTCCCCTTCGTAACATCTCTTGAATAAACCCCCTTTTCTCCTCTGACACAGCCCCCACCCTGACGTAGCCCCTCAGCCCTTCACACCTGGACAATTGCAATAGCGGCTGGTAGTTCTGCCTGCCTCAGTCTCTCCCCGTGGCAGGCCTTCTTCCATTCAGACTCCAGTGGCTCCCCCTCCTGTTGCCTCCAGGATCAAATACAGAATCCTGTTTGGTGTAAAAAGCCCTTCTGGACCTGGCTCCCCTCTGCCTTTCTAGACTTTCCCCTTACTTCTAGACTTCGCTCACCTCACTCACCTCCATGTACTCAGAGACATAGTGACACTGAACTCCCTGCTTTTCTCTATCTCAGATCCTGGCGTTTTTTGCTGGCTTCCCGAATGCCTGGATGGCCCCCTCTGGCTCATTTCTGTTTAACTGCCCTCACATCCCAGGTAAAAATCCCACCTTATTAGAAGCCTATCTATTCTGATCCCTCATAATGGTGGTGCCTTCCCTCCGTTGAGTCTCTCATTTTTCCTGTATATATTGTATGCACATAGTTATTTGCATGTTGTCTCCTCCCTTAGACTTTAAGCTCCCTGAAAGAAGGGCCTGTTTTGCCTTTCTCTAGCATAGTACCTGATACATAGTAGATATTTAAGAAGCTGACTGACTGACTGATAGACCTACTGGTCAGGAAGATCTGAGTTCTGGTTCTGCCTCCAACATTTACTAGCTGTGTCACCCTGAAAAAGTCACTTAATTGCTCTCTGCCTCAGTTTCCTCATTTGCAAAATGGGGATAACAGAACCTACCTCAGAGGGTGGTTGTTGTGAGATAACACATGGCTAAAGAACCTTCTAGAACTATATAAATTGTTAAGATAGGAAATAAAAAGAACTTCTTTTTATGCCCTGCATCAACAAAGGCAGCACTTAAATCCTGGTTTTCCTAGAGCTTGTGACAGGCGCTTGTTCACGGCCATGGCCGAGCACACAGCTTACCTGAGCTGAAAAAACACATCCTCATCCACAAAGCCGAACGTATCATGTAGCTTGGTAACAACGCCTGTGAAAACTCGCTGCTTCTGGGGCTGAGTTTGCGGCTGACTTGACCGCGGTGTTGGGTACGAGACAGTGATTTGTGCTGCTGGCTGAGGAGTGGACAGGCTCAGGCTCGTAGGCAAGGCGACAGCTGGCTACAAACAGAGAGACCCGCCCCCAAGTAAATTGTCTGGGGTGTGCCTTGTTCGGCCCCTTGGAACTGTGTCACGCCCTATCTGTCCTTTAAGATGGAGTGTGTGTGCTGACACGGTCACGGACTTTTTCCAAGTATAAGCCGGAGTAAAAACTATAGGAACGATTTAGAAATAAACAAAAAAGGTGATTTCCATCCCCAATGTTCCCCTTAACTGGACTGGAAGGATCGAGGCCCCACCCGGTTCCACTTCTCTCAGGATTCACAAAAGCCAAAAACAGCCCCCAGCACCGGAGGCAGACAGTCTGGGGTGGTCTGAACCATTTCTTCCCAAAAATTAAGTGAAAAAGGAAATAACCAGAGGAGCAGGGGCCCAGCTCAGGAGGATTGCTTGCTTTGGGAATGGAGAGCCACACTTCGTATGAAGAAATACAGTGAGGCAGGTCCACAAACATTGCTACTCCCATCTTGCAACTAAAAGCAAATGCAGTTTTGTGGAGTAGAAGTCTGGCAGACAAGGCCCAGTGAATGCATCTCTTTGAATGAGAGGACAATTTCTCTGCTAGAATTGTAATCTCCACCATGTGAAGACTGAAAGCCCTAAGATATTCCTCATGACCTGCAAAAGAAGGTAAAGTACAAAGAAGAGTCACATGCGGAGGATCTCTTCCACAGGGACTCTCTCATGCACTGGGACAGAAAGGGTAGGAGCCTGCTAGAAATGGGGGCATCAAAATTCCCTTGTCAGAGTACTCTTATCGGATTTTTGCGCTTTGATCTGGAATCGTCTCAATTCTAAGCACCTTGAGCACATGAAAAAACATGTAGCTTCTCTACTACACATGTTAGCTCTGTTGGATATTACTGCGTTTTCAACTTGCATCCCTTTAAAATGCAACTGACATATAAACTATGCACACAATCTACTACATCTCAACTACTTGTCCAAAAGAAATCCATTGAAAACAAAAATATAATACGGTGATAAGCTGCAAATACAACTAATTCCAGTACTTCCATGCAAAAGTGAAATAGATCTAAATCCTCTTTTTTTTTTTTTTACTGTTAGAATTAGACTAAAAAGATTTTCATCACCAGAAAACATTAGGTAATGAGATGACATATTTCTTTTTCTAGCATAATGGACATTATCCAACATCTATTTGTGTTAAGTATGGAATGAAAATAAAGGCTCATTTATTTGTCATTTTGACCTCTGAATAAAGGAAGAATGAAGCCAAACTAACCTGTGTTAACAAGGTCTGCTGAGGTTGCTGCAACTAAAAATAGAGGGAAAAAGTGAATCACATAGCTATAATAGATATATACATGTCTATGCAGCAAAGAGAAAAATCAAATGGTAGTGATATATACATATGTATGCCTTTAAAATGACAAAAAGTTTTACCCATGATTAAATTTTCATTTCCACTCCAGTCACAAACAACCCAAGTTCCTTACTATAAACTGCAACATACACGTGTCATATCTTTATATTCCTATGAGCTCTGTCTTACTGCTTCATCCAACAATTCTCGCTTAGTATCACTCACTAGCCCAGCCCCTTAGCACCCCTCCTCAGGGCAGTGTGACACTGTGGCATGCATAGCACATGTTGGACTTGGAGATAGCAGCACATGGGTTGTTCAAGGCTCACCTTTGACTCGTACTGGCTGAGGGACCATTTAACCTCACTCAGCCTGTTTCCTCATCTGTAAAATGGGTGTATTAATACTTGAAGCACCAACTTCATAGGATTGCTGTGAGTCTCCAATGAGATGTATGTTAGGTATTCTGAAAACTTTACTCACTCCATTGTTTGTGACAATTAAGTTCCAAAGAGCTCTGAATGGTTACTTTATCCTTCCAGTGAAAATACTAAAGAACAGACTATGCCAGAAGGATGAAGGGCCACAAAGTCATGTGCGGTGACAACAACTTAAGAGTCACCCGGGCATGAGCAAGGAATAAAGCAGTGGAATGGAGGTCAGCACTCAACCACTACAAACAGGAACTGAACATGGGGCAAGATAGGAACAGTCTCTTTGCAGAAATGGTTTGCACCCCTGAATTTAAATGGAAGGCCAGGGGGAATGTATATTAAGCATCAAATTCTGTTTTGTTTTTCTAACTGATGAAATTTGTCCATAGGTATTTCCATGATAAATCTTACCTTAGTTTAAGAATCAACCTGTTTGGGGCAGCTAGGTGACACAGTGGATAGAGCACCGGCCCTGGAGTCAGGAGTACCTGAGTTCAAATCTGGCCTCAGACACTTAACACTTACTAGCTGTGTGACCCTGGGCAAGTCATTAACCCCGATTGCCTCACCAAAAAAAAAAAAAAAAGAATCAACCTGCTCCATAACTTTAGTTGATTAAAATAATAACATTTCCCTATAATATATTCTGTTCATACCCCTCCCTCTAATCACCCCCAAAAGAGCTCAAAAAAAACCACTCAGGACCACGGAAAAGGTCACATAAGACACCTAATTCAATTCCTTCATTGTGCAGGTGAGCCCAGAAAAGAAAAGTGATTTTAGCAGGTGGAAATTAAAATGCTAATATATCAAATTTCAAACTACACAGCTATCTTTAAAAAGTCAAGTATATATACTTTTATGTAAGAAAAAAGGAACAAACCTGTTGCTGCACACTATATAGGGCCTGTTGAGGTTGTGAATATTGCTGGAAAAAGAATGAAAAACAACAATGTTCAAAGCAGTATCCAAAACTTTAACCAAATTTTGAGAAAATTCTACCCGAACTTTATATCTAGTAAGAATTACATTTAAAGAAACTGCAAATCTCACCATTCTCAAATGAAGAAAATGGTGATTGTTGATGTAGTAAAGACCTTCCATATGGGCTTGAATAACCAAAAAATCATTTTGTTAAAAACTTACTTCTGAACTTATGTATAGTGAAGAGAGCAGAACCAGGAAAACATTGTGCACAGAGACAGCAATACTGTTTGATGAAGAACTGTGAAAGACTTGGGATTGTCTCTGATAGTTAATCCCAAAGGACTGTCAATGAAGCATACTACCCACCTCCAAAGAAACAACTGATACTGATGGAACACAGTCTGAAGCACGCCATTTGTCAACTTTCATTTTTTCCCCTTTATTCCAGTTTTCATATACAAGATGGTAATGTTTTACCATCATGACTAAAATGGTAATATTTTACATAATTGTACATGCAAAACCTCTATCTGATTGATTACCACCTCAGGGAGGGAGGAGGGAGGATAAACATTGGAACCCAAAACTATAAATAAAAATGTTTATTCCTTAAAAAAATAAAAATAGAAAATAATTTAAAAAAAACCCATACCCTTAAAAAATAAAATAAAAACCATACACTTCTCAATTTTATTTAAATGATCATCTGTGACCTTGCCCTAAGAACCATTAAAACCATATCTGAATGTGTAAATCCCTCTTTTCTCATCACTCTCATTTTCTTTGGAGACTCAACTGGGCATTTTCCATTCTAAAGCAGCTACATTAACTGCTGAAGAGATACCTGTTGTAGGGCTGCGGCAGCAGCTGCTGCTTGTTGCTGCAAGGCTGCAGTCTGAGTGAGCTGATAGTTGGCAGGAGTGGGTGTAGTCAGGCCTGCCGCCGCCAGTGCTGTCTGCTGAGTGTAGATGGTAGGGGACGCTCCAAGTAATGAGGGCTGCTGAACTCCTAAAGCAGCTAGGAAAACAAAAAGAAAGCAGATGATTTAGGCTCCTTCTAGGAAATTTCCACGGGTGTATAGTTGGCCCCTCCTACCAGGGGAGTTGCTATGAGGAATTCCATAAGCTGTAAAGTCTCAGAGTATGTAAGCGTGGGGATTGGTGGCTGCTGGGGCTCACGGCTACACATCATTAGCTGGTAAACTAAAAGCAGAACCTTAGGGATTCACAAAGCATTTCAAGACCCCCAATGATTATAAATGCACAACTTTGTATTAAAGCAAGACATGGAACATTCAAGGCCACTGAAAGTAAAATGTCCCACTGTCAACCAGGCCAAATGCCTAAAATGACATTTATCACAAGGAAAGAAATGTGGAAGAGAAAGTCTAGACTCCTTTTATTAACTTGTACTTATTGCTTAAATCTTCAAACATCTGAAGGGGAATGAATGACATTTTAATCTACTATGGTCTGGAAGCACTACTGAGAAAAATCTTCCACTTCCACAGGATAATTTTTTTTTATCTTAAAAGTATTTTATTATTTTCCAGTCACATGTAACAGTTAAGAATTCTCTTCTATTTCTGTTTTACTTATGGCAAGTTTAACAAGAGTGCAAAATATGTGTATATCAGCACAGTAACTTAAAATTACAACAAATTTTAGAGATTTTAGTGCTCTGCTATAGGAAGAATGAGAAATAAGAGGAATCACCTAGTATCCAGAGCTTTGTTTTTTATTTTGCTGATTTTCCCAAGTTAGATGACAGATTTATATATATTTAACATTTATAATATTAGAGGATGTTGAAATGAGAGATTGCCTGCCTGGAAATAAAAAGGTACCAGAGCTAGGGTTCATTAAGAACCAAAAAAAGAGAATTACAAAGCAATGTAAGCTTTTGTGCAAGTCTATTAAATGCATACAATTAATAAATGAAATAATCAGCTTAAAGAATATAAGACACAAAATCTTTCACAACTACCATCGTGATGGTCCCAAGGGATAAGCATCATGTCATACTGATGTTCTATACAGGATACAAACACAGACCATGTCAGAAGCTCCACAATCTAATGCAGTGCTTCTGAGATTAGGATCACCAGACCTTTGAAAACTAGTTCTACATTTACACAGCTTACAATGGTTGCTGAAGAGTATTGCTTTTTCATGTTAAAAAGTGGCAAATACTATTTGAAATGTTCATAAATTCCAATTGACCTCTCTGATGTGGAAGGAATGGTTGATTGCTGCACTTCAGGCCAGAATTGTTTGGAGGGATTTTTTTAATTTTTCTGGACAGAAGGGTTAAAAACAGGAATAAGGGGAAAATACAACCCAAGACAAGCCCAAAACTTACAGTCTTATAAGAACTGCAAGGACTTTTAAACTGTCCATTTTTTAAAATGTCCATTCCTTTTTATTCTGCTTTCATGTTAAGTCAGAAGCCTCGGATGAGTAAGAAGTAGATGTGCCTGCCTAGGATGGAATGTCTATGTCTCCCATAAGGTTCAAGAAAAGGCTAGTGTATGTCAGGGGGTTGGGAGGTACAGCTTGGCACTCAAGCCAGGCACTGTGAAAGCCTTGGGAATACAAAGACAAAAAACAATGCTCTCAAAGAGGTTACATTTTGTTGGGTGAAAAGCAGGGACACATGCGCATATACAAAACGATACAAGATAACTTTGAGCACTAGCAACAAAGGGTTCCAGAAAAAGCCTCTTGCAAGAGGTGGTGACTGAGTTGAGTCTCAAAGGAAATCAAGCAGTCAGGGTTCTAATTGGGGACTGTGCACTCTAGGCACAGGGGACAGTGAGGCTGAGGCTGGTATGTAAGGGCACCAAGGCAAGAGGCCAGTTTGGATGAACTGTGTAGAGTGTGTGAAGGGGGGAAATCTGTAATAAAATAGAAAAGGGAATGAGGAACCAGGTCCAGACTCTCAAATGTTGAACAGAGTAAAATTGAGTACCTGATCCCAAAGTAACAGGGAGTCCCCCTGATCCTAACACAGTTAGGCCGGCACTCTAGCAGTTATTTTGGCAATGGCAAACCATTAAAAATAATAATGATGAAGTCTCTGTTCTGTTTGTCCCCTTTCCAATACAATGTTGGGGGCCAAGTGGTGGGAAAGGAGGCAGAGGGTGCTAAGAATCACATGGTTTTTAGACTAGAGGTGTCAAACAAACAACACTCCCAAGGGTGACCTGGCCCTCATTAAAATAGAGTCCCTATATGTTTTGCATGATGGCAACATGCATAACCTATATCAAACTGCTTACCATCTCAGGGAAGGGGGCAAAGAGAGAAAATTTAGAACTCAAAATCTTAATAAATGAATGTTTAAAATTGTTTTTACATGTAATTGGAGAAAAAATTAAATATTGAAAAATATAGTTTGTCTTGATTTTAATTTTTTAAAAATACATTAAAATGTATTGTCTTCTAAATCAGGATCTTTATGTACAGTTGGGTGACCCCTGTTTTTATTTGAGCTTGACACCACTGTTTTAGACAATCTATAAATTTTACCTTGGCTATTATTAGCACTCTAAGTATGAGGTTTGTTTAATGACAGACAACATACAACTGGAAAAACCTAATCATATCGAACTTAACATTCTTGCTATAAATGAAAACTGATCACACGATATGAACAAAGGATAACTTATGGATAGCCCTTGTGCTCGACCGATAGCCCTGACACGTCAAAAGGAAGCAAAAAAGGCTCCTAACATGTGGAGTGGACCACTGTACTGAACTTAGGGGAGCATGTGGATGAGAGTCTCATAAAATAGGCACGGATGGGCAACTTCTGATTTGCATGAAAGGAATAACCACATGGATGAGACCATGGTTAACTGAATCCTGAAGTGAGATGCTTTTTTTTTGAGCCTCCTTTCTAAGGTTGTCAATGTTTTCTTTATTTGTCTGTTCTAGATACATATACAATTATTAAAGGCCTTAAGCTTATTTCAAAGAGGAACGCAATGATATGAAAAATGGACACATGCCAGGATATTGCAGGTGAACCAGTGAAATAGCCCCTTACTAGTCTGACATGATCTGTATTGGTAACATTCATTTTTCTTAAATTACTACTACTTCAGGGGGCAGCTAGGTGGTGCAGTGGATAAAGCACTGGCCCTGAATTCAGGAGTTCCTGAGTTCAAATCCGGCCTCAGACACTTGACACTAGCTGTGTGACCCTGGGCAAGTCACTTAACCCCTCATTGCCTTGCAAGAAAAAAAATACTACTACTTTCCATTTGTCCAGAAAAAGTTATTTTGTGCACTCAAATTCATTAGCAAATATTCAAAACCAGTATAATAGGCAAACACAAAAGGAGAAAAAAATCTTTAATTCAAGGACATGATCTCTTCCGCCTGATGTTTGTGTACTTGTCTACTTTATTTTTTTTTTTAAATTAAGATGATCAGTCTAAAGGATGGGTTTCTTCTACTGCCAATAACTAATTAAAGCCTCAAAATAATTAAATAAAATAAGCGCTATTTTCAATCTTAGCAAATGCTAACCTTAGTGATTCAGAGGTCAGTAGAAAGGTATATGGTGGATGTATATAGGTAGAACTAGGTGACCAATAATGATCTGTACATGATAAATAATGTAAATGACATTACAAAGGATTTTTAGGACCAAAAAAGGAAGAAGGGCAATCATGTAGCAAGAGATACAGTAAGTGAACAGTCTAAGTGCTACTTGGTATCCTTAAGGTATTAAAGGAACAAAGGAAAAGCCTTACCTAGTAAGCACTGAGTGGATTTTTTTATGAAGACTTTTAAAAGACATTTATGAGGGGGCAGCTAGGTGGCGCAGTGGATAAAGCACTAGCCCTGCATTCAGGAGGACCTGAGTTCAAATCCGACCTCAGACACTTGACACATACTAGCTGTGCGACCCTGGGCAAGTCACTTAGCCCCCATTGCACCGCCAAAAAAAAAAAAAAGACATATATGAGAGAAGCTTTATAAGGATTATGATCTGCACTGAATGTATTTTCCAAACTAAAATGACAGATACACAAGAGCAGGCTGTCAAACAATTCAAGCACTGTAGCCTGTAACACTTCTGAGTCAAGTCTAAGCAGATTAAAATATAATTGGGAAATATTTAACAAAATAAATAAAACTACAATAGAACATAGAGCTTGTTAATATGTGGTTTTCTAAGTCAATTAGCAGGCCTACCCCCTGCACAAGAAAGTCCAGATGTCAAACTGGAGTTGAAAACTTCATTAATCTAATGAGAAGAGCTCACATTAAAGAAGGGGAATGTTTCCCTGCAAAAGACCACTGCTTCACTACTGCTGCCCAAGATCTGAGGTCATGAGCAAACATATAACACAGTCTCTCTTTTCCTCATAATCAAGAAATCATGGCCAGAGTATTAGCCCATTTATACAACCAATAAATGGAAATAGTCAGTGACACTCATTTAAAGAACAAGAAAGCAAAAAGGATGTCTTTAATATCTTTTTTTTTTTTGGTGAGGCAATGAGTGTTAAATGACTTGCTCAGGGTCACACAGACAGTAAGTGTCAAGCATCTGAGGCCACATTTGAACTCAGGTCCTCCTGAATCCAGGGCTGGTGCTTTATCCACTGCGCCACCTAGCTGCCCCATAGGATGTCTTTAATATCACATCTTCTAGGAGTGGGTAGCGTTTCTAAGTGGCAATGCCAGGATTCAATAACTCATTCTAATCTAAAGCCTCATGCGCCAGTACTTTCTTCACTCGCCAAATTTGTGTAGATTGGGAACTATTATGTTTGTTGGAGGACAGAGGAATTTCAGTATAATTGTATTCTGTACAGGCATACCATGTTTTATTGCACCACTTTTCTAACAGCATCATGTCTGTCTCCTATTTTGGCAAAAATAATATTTTTAGCTTTTTCATTCTATCTGTTATGTGATCTGTGATCACTGATCGTTGGTGTTCCTATTGTAATTGTTTTGGGGTACCCCAAACTGCACCCTCCCTATAAGACCCAAAACTTCAACTAATGTGTGTTCTGAAGGCTACTACCCACGTCTCTCCCTTTCCTTAGGCCTCCCTATTCCCTGAGACAACAATATTGAAGAATATTACATACGCTTGGTATGTAAGCAGCAACAGGGTTTGAGAGGATTGACTCCAATTTTAAAAGAAGTTCCAACAGCATCACATGCTATACGGACTTTTTTTTTTTAGTGAGGCAATTGGGGTTAAGTGACTTGCCCAGGGTCACACAGCTAGTAAGTGTTAAGTGTCTGAGGCCGGATTTGAACTCAGGTACTCCCGACTCCAGGGCCAGTGCTCCATCCACTGCGCCACCTAGCTGCCCAGACATTTTTCAAGAAAGGAAGAGTCAATCCATGCGACAAAACTTCATTGTTGTCTTATTTTAAGAAATTGAAGGGCAGCTAGGTGGCGCAGTGGATAAAGCACAGATCCTGAATTCAGGAGGACCTGAGTTCAAATCCGACCTCAGACTCTTGACAATTACTAGCTGTGTGACCCTGGGCAAGTCACTTAACCCTCATTGCCCCAGGAAAAAAAAATTGCCACAGCCCCTCCAAGCTTCAGCAATCACCACCCTGATCAGTCAGCAGCCATCAATTCCGAGGCAAGACTCGGCACCAGCAAAAAGATTACAACTCAGTGAAGGCTCAGATGATGGTTAACATTTTTTAAGCAATAAAGTATTTTTTACTGAAGGTATATACACTGTTCTTAGACATATTATTGTGTACTTAATAGGCTATAATGTGATATAAAAATAACTTTTATATGCATTGAGGAACCAAAAAATTTGTGTGACTCCCTTTACTGTGATACCCACCATATCTCTGAGGTATGCCTGTATGTTATTTTTCTGAAGGCCTGGAAAATACCACTCTGCCATTCAGGAACAAGAAAAGAGGCAGGGGCTGAGAAATTAAGGACTTTCCTAGAGCAGTTAGATAAACTCTGGGTTCATAGGTTGAGGAAGAAATAAACCTGGCAGCCGGAAGAGACTAAAGTTGAATAACCTTGAGGGTCAAGAAGAAGGAAAGAAACTCTCCTCTTCTCCTGCCCTGAGACTCAGAACTCAAAGTGGCCGTTCTTTCCTTTCCAGTATACACTGACAGCTCAGGAAGAACAATTCAACTACAATTCCCAAATCATCTACATCACAGTAGCCACCTAATCATGAAAGATCATCTTGTCACAGAACAATCAGATATCCGATATTTACAGTACTAACTCCATATGCCTCACCAGGACTACTGCAATAGCATCCTAAGTGATCTTCCTGCTGCTAGCATTTGTACAGCACTCTACATACATACAAGGGCCACCTCTTCCAGGGAGCTTTTCCTGATCTTCCAAGTGGCTAATGTCTTCTTCCATAAAACCCGTCCTGTGTTTATTTTGTATATAATTGTTTACATAGACATCTACATGGGGATGTGTGCATATCTGGGTCTCCTCCAAGAGAATAAGCTTCTTGAGGGCAGGATCTTCTTCCTGGCCCAGAGAGAACACTTAATAAATGCTTATTGATTATTATGAGCCAGTGCATTTTTGCTACGGAAGTCCTGAGCCTCCTGTTTCCCCTCTGTGGAGGCTCAGGCCAGGCCACTGTCTCGGAGGGCCCCAGTCCCCCAGACTTCTCTCCCTGCTCTTCCACCATCTCCTAGTGCAACTTAAGGAGTCCATTTGTGGTTTTTGGACTTTGTCTACACATGAGAATTCAATTTCAACTCAACCAATCTCCATTAGGTGCCACTTAGCTACATGCTGTGGTGAAAAGATGTCCAGCCTCTGCCCACAGGGAGCTACAGTCTGGCAGGGGGAGTAACCGACACCCATACAAGGATCATGCTACACAATACCACCTAATTCCACAGAGAGATGCACTACGTGCTACATCAATTTGGGGGAATCAAGCAAGGTATCATGGAAGGGGCAGCATTTGAGATGGATGAAGGAGAATATCAAGGAACAGCAGCAACCAAAGCAAGAAAGCAGGACAGCAGATTGCTAATGCACTTCCAGTACTATGAGGATGGCCAGAAAAAAGGAAAGGTGCATTTATTAGGCTGCTACCATGTGCCAGGCTTTGTGCCAAGCCCTTTGGAAAGCACTGTCTCATTTCACCCTCACCACAACCCTCTGAGGTGGGTACTATGATTATCCCCATTTTGCAGCTGAGCAAATTGGTTAAGTAGAAGCTCCTGTTATGTGCCAGGCACTGGGATGGGCACTTTACAATTACTGTACTCACTATCTCTCACAATCCAAGCCTTTGAGGTTGGTGCTAGTACAATCCTCATTTTAACAGTTAATGGAAACTAAAGCAAATAGAGGATAGGTGACTTGCCCAGGGTCACACAGATACTAAGTGTCTGAGCAAATTTTAGCGTCTGTCTTCCTGACTCCAAGGCCCAGCAGTCTACTTTGCCACCTAGCTGCATTTCTTCTTTGATACCAATGCCATAACTGACGTCTGCCCCAAAGGGTTCTTACTTTATAATTAGTTTGAAGAAGCATCAGCATGTTACCGCTGAACAATAAAGGACTAAACAACTAAGTAGCACTAACTATAAGGCAGGGTGGGACAGCAGTAGGACTTGAAGTCGAGTTCAAAACGTGGCTGTTATTTAAAAGCAGGGTGACCTTAGGCGAGCCACCTCTCTCTGGAGCTTGGGCTCTCCAAACCTAAAACAAGGAAGATGGATCAGGACTGTAGCTACCATCTCAGCTCTAAATTCTACAGATCTGGTATATCTACTAGTAATAGTCCAGAAAAACTTCCCAGAGGCTTTGGGCCTTGCAAGATGAGTAGAATCGGGTTATGGGTAGAGACTATGGGCATTCTACTCTGGGGAGAAGGGGGTAAAGTTATAAACAAAGGTGGACATAGAAGGGGATTGGGAATTCATTTGCTAGGTGCCTACAAAGTGGTAGGTTTCTATGCTAAACTTTGATGGAATATAAAGAAGAAAGATGAGTAAGAGACCGGCCTTCAAACTTAGTCTATGAAGTCTCAAGGCAGACCATGACAAAGAGCCAGAAAAGGAATGCCAAATTGCTCTAGGGGCTCAGAGGGAGAATTCAGGTCAATTCACTTCAATTTTGTGCTCCACCCTGGCTTACAAAAACTATCCCCTTATCTGACTAGAAAAACCAGGGTATCAGAAGGGAGGGCAATTGAGCTTACTGTGTGGGGTGGGCAGGGCTTGGATAGGAGACATGGGGAATGCACCTGAGTCGGAAGGGACCAAGAGGGAAGAAGCACAGGAAATGTTCAATTACCAGCCAGCTGTTACTTCTGGTTAGGATGGCAATGGATAGGATGCAAGGCTCTGGGGGCAGACCCAGTTTGCCTGAGGAATGCCTATGAGAAAATGAACACACACACAACGGACACCAAATAAAAATTTCAAACTGAAGAACGACCTCCATTTCATAAAGAGCAACACAAGGAGTTGGAAAAGAATGGAAGCCAGAGCTGCTCCATGGAGTCCTGTATTACAGAGGAGGACAGAAAAAAGGAAACTGGGCCCAAGGATAGCTTGCCTTGTGGGGTCTAGGGACATGCTGGGGGACATCAGCCTACAACCAGGGCCCAACTCTGGTAGGGGTAGTTCCAGGGTGAAGGACCAAACCAAAGTTCCTCAGGTGTAAGACTATCCAAGTAGGTGATCACGAAGGGAAACCTGTTAGAACTAGTCAAACATGGGTCAGGAAACTCTTCAAGGTGACCAGACTACAGCCAGCAGAGCTGAGTTGGAAGCAGAGCCCCAAATCCCTGGGCTCAAGATGCCCAGTACTTGAAGCCCCATGATCCGGATAGAAGCCTACAGGCTGGCACTGGGTGGAGTGTGGTACCAATGCTATATTCCTGCTAGCTCCAGGCAAGTCCCTGGAAGAAAGGCAGGGCCTGGACCTGGCACTTTCCCACTCACAGACTACAGGGGAAACAACACCCAGACAGAATCCAGATTGGGTGCAACATGGCCAATCTATGAGACTTGGCTGGGAGACAATACATGGGCTTACCCACCCCATGAAGGGACATAGCCTGGCCCTGGGACAAAGTCCTAAATGCAAGTAACAGCAAGGAGGGCTGCAGGCTGTGCGAAGTTGAAGTGATAGATAACTAAGGCTGGAAAGGTAGGTGGGGGCAGAGGACAGGTGGTGGCGAGTCTGAGCGCCAAATGGGAGGAGCTTATATTGTTTACCTCGGGAGTAGTGGGTAGGTAGGGACCCCAGTAGTTGGCCAAGGAGGAGAATGGCCATAATTAGACTTGTACCTAAAGAAAACCACTTTGGCAGCCGTGTGGAAGGACTGAGTGAGGTGAGATGTGAAGCTGAGAAGCCAAGTGGAGAGCTGCTGCAAAAGTGCAGTTCAGGAGGTGATAAGGGCCTCAATGAGGGTACCGAGAAGGAGATAGATGGCAGAGAGGTGGTGGCTGTGGAATCAAGATGCTGAAACTGAATGTACAAGGGATGGGCAGAAGCAGGCTGAGGAGTTTAGGATACGATACGGTTGCACATCTGGGTGGTGGTGCCCCTGACAAGAAATATGGGATGTTTGAAGGCAGGCTGATTGGGGGGGGTGGGGGGTGAAAGTTTTGGACTTGTGAAATTGAGATGGCAATTAGGTTTGAAATGTCCATTAGGTGATAAGCAAAGAAGCTCAGGAGTGAGCTTTAGGGCTTGTTAGGCACCTGGGAGTTATCCCTAAAGATAATAATTAGAACTCTTGTGAGCTGATGGGATCAATGAATCAGCAGGTGTAGAGAGAGAATAGAAGAGGGACAAAGACATAGTCTTAGGGAACAACCACAATCAGGCAGCAATATATGAATGGTGAACCAGAACAGATATAAAGGGAAGTGTGACAAGAAAAAGGAGAGCATTGTCAAGAAAACCCAGGAGACAATATCTAAGTGGCGTGATCATGGGGTCCAATGCTACAGAGGTCAAAGATGAAGACTGAGAAAAGGCAACAGATTTGCTAAGAGAATCAGTGGTAATTTTGGAGAAGAGCAGTTTTCAGTTTGAGTGATATAGGTTGAAGCCAGACTGCAAAGGAGGTGAGAAGGGAGTGAAAGGAGAAAGGAAGAAATTAAGTGTAGAAGGCTTTCTTAAGAGAGTTTCCACAAAAGAGAGGCAAGATAGGTAGAATCAAGTGAAGTTTTTTTAAGACATAAGAGGCACTGAGTTTGTAGGCGATTGAGAGGGAGCCAGTAGACAGGGAAAGACTAAAAATTAGAGAAGATAATCTACTGGAGAAGATGAATGGGATGACAGGCATGTGTAGAGGGGTCTGCCTTGGCAAAAAATGGCCTTATCTTCATGTGAGATGGGTGAAGGAGGAGAGAGCAGGAAAAGGACAAAATGAACATGATGAAATTAAGAGGTGAGAAGACAGAACTTTTGGTGAATGGCCTGAGGAGGAAGTTGAGGGGATGAGTGTAGAAAGCATTTTTTTTAAAAAGAGTTTGGCTATGAAAGGGAAGAGAGATATAGAATGAGAGCTTGAGGGGGCAAGCACAGCTAATGGGGGGAGGGCACAGGTTATGCTTCATTCATTCATAAAAAGTGTTGATAACTAAAGCCACAAGGATGGGTATCTTTCAGAGAAAGAAATATAGAATAAGGCATTTTGGAAGAAACTTCACTAACTACTTTTTTCCTCAAAGGAAATGTCTGAAGTGGAAGAAAAACTCAGAATAACGTATTAATGTACAATGAGAAGGTCAACATATCTTAGATAGAATGCAAATGTGTATTGGAGAGTCATAATAGACCCTAGGGTGGAGGACAATGTGTGGAAGTCATGAATTCATGCAAAACAGCCTGGACTTTTACAGGGTAAACATGAGAAAGCCATTAAAGGCCTTTAAACAGGGACAAATGATGAAAGTTTGAAGGAAGAGTCTCTAGCATTATTGTTTAGAGAGGGGCTAGATGAAAGGGTAATTAACTGGGAAACACTAGAATAACAAGGTGTGAGGTGATAAAGGCAAAGCTAAGGGTGGCTGACAGCAGCTCCAGAAAAGAAATAATAAATCTCTAGCATTGTAAGGTTTGGCACATATTTTAGAATATGGCCATTGTCTATCCTTGAGGAGGATCTACTATTCTCATTTTACATTCTTCCCATTTAACCAGTCCTGAGACTTATCCTTGGTCATGCAACTAGCTAAGTAATGAGTGTGGAGACTGGATTCACACTCAGCTCTTTGAGGGCCAAGTCCAACACTGGTTTTAGTAACACTACACACTTCCCAAGGAGTGGGACAGAGATGTTTCAGACAAAAGGGCAAAACCTGATAACGAGACTGAATAGAAAGGACAAAAGAGAAGGTAGAGACTAGAACAAACTCTAAAATTATGTTTGATCTCAATCAAACCTTGAGAGGAAGCCTGGCCTCAGAACCATCCAACCTTTTTATCCTTTTGCTGATGGTGTAACCAGAGGAAAGTCACTTAACCTCCTCCCAGGCTAGTTTAGTAGAGCAACTCTCTAAGACTCTGTGCTTTAAGTAGAGGCGGTGCTGATCTGCGCTAGTGGAGGGAGTTTCTTCATCCAGGAAATCCCCTCCATGGGTGAACTCCCAGGGCCAGGTCTTAATCCTATCTATCTCACCAAAGAGAGGAGGCAACAGGGGCTTCTACCTCCTTTCTCCCACTCTAAACTCTCTGGCTTCTGACCTCATTCAACTGAAACTGCTTTCTCCAAAGGCACAAATGATCTCTTAAGGGGCAGCTTCTTAAACTGTGGGTCTCGACCCCAGACGGGGGCGTCACATAACTGAATGTGGAGCTCACAAAAAATTTGGCAAGAGTAAAAGATTCTATAAACCTGTTTTATATATCTATATACCTAACATAACATAAAAAATTCCTCGGGTGAAAAAGGGTCCCAAGTGCAAAATCTGAAGAAGCCATGTCTTGAATTGGCAAATCTAATGTCACTTTCTCAGTCCTCATCCTCCTTGGCCTTTCTGTAGCCTCTGACACTGCCCAATGCCCTCTTCTCCCGGAAGCTCTCTTCTCTCCTGGTTCTCCTACTGCCTATTCACTTGTTCCTTCTTCAGTCTCCTTGGCTGGATACTCACCCAGGTCCAAGCCTGCTAACGCCTGGGTGTCCCACAGGGGCAGGGTTCTGTCCTGGGGGCTCATCTCCTCTTCTCCCTCTCTAGCTTCGCTTGATGATCTCATTAGCTCCCATGGATTCATGATTATCTCTAGCGTTGATTCTCCAATCAACTTATCCAGTCCTAGACATCCAGCATCGAATCCCCAAGTACCTACACTCACATCTCACACTGGATGTCACAAACATCCCAAACCGAACTCATTTTCTCCAAATGCTTTTCCTTCTTCTTATCTCTACTATTATCGTTAAGGGCACTGCTGTTCTCCCATTCTCAGCCTGTACCCTAGGTGCCATCCTGACTCCTCACTCTCACCCCCCATACCCCCTTATCCAATTAGATTTCAAGTCTTGTTGTTTTGACCTTTTGTCCCATCTCTCATATATGCCCCCCTCTCTCCTCTGACAGAGCCACCACCCTGGTGTAGGATCTCGCAATATCCTTTTGGTTGGTCTCCAATCCATCCTCCACTCAGCTGGCAAACTGATCTTAATATATATATATATATATATATATTTTAGTGAGGCAATTGGGGTTAAGTGACTTGCCTAGGGTCACATATCTAGTAAGTGTCAAGTGTCTGAGAGCAGATTTGAATTCAGGTCCTCCTGACTCCAGGGCGGGTGCTCTATCCACTGCGCCACCTAGCTCCACCCTCACCTCACCCCAATTCAATGCACTTCCAGGATCAAATGTAAAAGCATCTGTTTAGCATTCCAGGCCCCCCATGCTACGTCTCCAGTCTTCTTACACTTTGCTCGTCTCTGCATACTGCCATCCAGTGACCCAGACTTCCCAGCTGCTCCTCAAGCAGGACTCACCATCTCCCGATGATGCTTTCACTGCCTTTCTTCTGTGTGTATCATGTTCTTCTTCATCTCCACTTCACCGGTTCTCTAGCTTCCTTTAACTCTCAACCAAAGTCCCACCTTCTAGGAAGCCCCTCCCCTCCTGTCCCCCCACCCCCCCTTTGTATCCCTAGCACCTGCCACAGTTCCTGGCACATTTTAAGGCTAGATGACTGCCTAACTGATACAAAGATAAAAGGTTATGGGAATTTTTTTTAAAATTCCACACAAAGCAATCAAGTTGATAAAGTACATATTTACTAAAACATTTGGGATCTATTCTAAAATATTCATTAGTATATACAATTAGTCATACGATTTTTATATTTCTGCTAGCAAATCATTTATTAACTTAAATAAAAAAGAAAAGAGGGGGGCAGCTAGGTGGAACAGTGGATAAAGCACTGGCCCTGGATTCAGGAGGACGTGAGTTCAGATCCAGCCTAAGACACTTGACACTTACTAGCTGTGTGACCCTGGACAAGTCACTTAACCCTCATTGCCCTGCCCTTCCCCCCCCAAAAAAAAACATATACAAGGGGGAAAAAAAACAAAAACAAAAACAAAAGAAAAATCTTTCATTCCAGTTGGACACATTCAGTAAAGGTGCTTTTTTGTGGTTTGAACATTAAATCTGTCTTCTGCCTTTGACACACAAAATACAAACCCAGTATGTGCCTGAAGCATTTGGCAAGATGCTATAATAGTTTTTCTCCTGGACAAACTACAAACCTTGCACTTCAACACATGGGAAGTTCTTCAAAGTTTCCTTGATTCTCTTCTATTTGAAACTTTGACATGAAAATCTAAGAAGCCAGTGGCAGGTGGATAACGTATGGTTACACTGTTCTCTCAAATCAGAGGTGAAAGTTAAGTCTTATTGGCATTTCATTTAAAATCGACCTAAAAATGAAATCAATTTGACTCTACATCAATCCCCGAGAGGTAATGATGCCAAAAAGAACTTTCAAACAAGGCTCTATGAGGATACATTTCTCAAAGCTGCCCAGAATGCTGCTTCCTGAAATTACAGAATATTTTAGGTAAACCGACATTAAACAGCTCTCTATGAAAACTTGTCGCTGGGTTTTTTTAGGTCGAAAGCTGTGGCTAAATCATGACAAAGAAACTTGCTGTCTTAATTTAAACAGTTTGTATTAGTAAAAAAGCAATTAGTTTTTGATAACTTTTGGTACAGAATATTTCTGGTTAATAACACACTAAAAGGAAGCTTTAAGAAAATTATTAAAGGATTAATGCAAAATGCTGTACATACTACTTGCATAAATCCCATTAATATTTGGAATCCCAATTGCCCTGAAGCCAAGAATGCAGCTGGTAGAACTACACTCAGTGTTGGCTGGTTGTGTTTGACAAGTTCATAAATCACGGTGTTTTCTTCTTCCATCTTTAATAGGGTAATACCATTTCCCATTCGGAGGGGAATGGAATTAATTCAAGTCACCAAAACCAATAAGACAATGTTAAGCGGTATATCTGTTACATTAAGATTTTTTGTTAAGAGTACAGAAATGCACCAGGTTTTAGTTATTACTTGAACCCATGTACAGGCTATCAAAGAACAGTTTGGGCATGTAGCAGATGCCTTGATAAACTCTTGTAAAGCTTAAGAGAAGTCCAGGAAAGGTCATTTTTCTTACTGTAATTAGTATTTATGAAAATTACTTAGGCCAGAATTAAAGACATAATAAGGTTATTGGTGCCAAAGGCTAACATTTGTATGAAAGTTTATTAATTTGTTACAAGCCTCCTCCCAAGTTAAACCAATTTCACCCAATTTCAATGCTTCCCACTCTCTGCAGAAAAGTCTTCCAATGACCTGAATGACAAGGAACTTAGGTGCTCATTTCATTCTGATGCAAAGACAATGGCCTGACTCACACTTGGTCTCTTTGGAGCTAACCTAGAATTAGGTTTCTGATATTAACAAACCCAGATTTGAAGCTAGCAATGGAGTAAAAAATGGAACAGTTTTCAAAGAAGACTCTCAACTTGAAAAGGACTCCAAGAATCAGACAGCTCCTTTCCTTATGCCTTACAGGCAATGTCTTAACCTAGTCAGTCCAGTTCACTGGTTTATTCTAGTCCTT
The DNA here is from genome assembly GCF_019393635.1 of Dromiciops gliroides. Lineage (NCBI taxonomy): Eukaryota > Metazoa > Chordata > Mammalia > Microbiotheria > Microbiotheriidae > Dromiciops > Dromiciops gliroides. Next base: position 31,467,048 of record NC_057862.1, on the reverse strand, counting down.
GAATGATGCTGCTAAGCCATGCTTAACTGAGGAATTGTCAAAATGATCCCTTAACATTTGATATCAAGAAAAAGAGTTAAAGACTTGAGATCTCACTGATAAGTTTAAAGGAAAAGCAAAAGAATTGTTCCTGCATGAGGGGAAGGAGAGAATGATATTGAATAAAAGTATATAAGTTCAAAAGGGTCATAATTTTTCATTTGCTTCATATTTATCTTGTTCCTGATCACAAATTTATGTTTATGTCAATCAGCAAGCATTTATTATCAAGGTCTCATATAAGGGCGTAATCTGTTTCTCCCCACTAAATTTATGTAGAACTCAAAGCCATTATCCTCTGAAAAAAAAAATTAAGCCTACAATAGCATCTAGTTTAAATGGGAAATCTATCATAAAATGATCTATGATGACATGCAAATGCACTCACAAATATCTTAGAGAAAATTAGTTACTTAATAGCTTAGAGCTTTGTCAAAGTCCCATTCTAACAAACTCACCTATTCTCAGTCTTTAAACATTCTAAAAATGTCTGTCTAGCTAAACTCAAGTTGCTTATCTGCTTATATATTTTTGAAGGCGACTTGCCACTTCAATGTAAAAGATCCTAATACTTTCCAACAAATTCCTCGACAGCCTCTTTCTATAATTGAAAATAACACGACCCCCCAAAAATGTACAAACAAGCTGACCTGGCTGTGAAACTGCAGTGGCAGTAACTGAGTAGCCCATGGTGGATTCTTCTGTCTCCAAATTGAGCCATGGTGTAAGACAAAAGCCTCTGGTTGGTTTTCTTCTACAATAGTGATCTATTAAGAAAAAGAAAATTAAACCTTGTTTAAATTTCCAACTGAGAACACGACAATCATTCCCCAAGTTTGGGGGGGGGGGGGGTTCCTAGAGCACAACTTGGAAGAGTAGACTTTCAACCGCAAGTGAAATGATATACAATGTTTGCTGTCAAGTAGAACACAATAATCTTGTTAAAGCGCACCTAGAGAATGCCCAGCGTGGGAATTCCCCTCCCCAAATACGGCTCGAAGGACTCAGGATTGGCATGAGGGGCACCAGAGGTTGCCCCGGGACACAAAACTACTAAGTGTCAAGGGATTTGAAGCCAGGGTTTCCTGACTTCCCAAGTTCTAAATAAGCACTCAACGCCCTCCCACCCTCACCTCCACCAACCATGGTCTGGAAACCCACTTTTCCAACGAGCAGGATGAGCAAGAAACCACACTGCCTCCCACTTCCCACCAAGAGCACGAAGACAGTTCAGTGCCCACTCCAGCAGCCAGCGAGGGGGGGGGATCCCCCCATGCCCTAGCCGAAGCCTGAGGAGCGGAGCGGGGTCTTCAGTCAGGGTCAAAGGGGTAAGGACTCCCGGGATGCCCGAGCTCTGTACCCGGACGCTCGTAGGTAGCCGGCCCCCCACCGGACCCAAGGACAATGCGGAGCATCACCCCCCCGAACCCCAAGTCAAGGCTGGGGCTGAGTCCGGGCCCCGAGGACGCCGGCGGCCGCCCTGCGGAACGCGGACACCCGCTGACCCGGCCGGGGTCCGACCTAAACGGCCCCCTCGGCTCCGCGCGGGCGGAGGAGCCTCCGGGATCTTCCAAGCGCCGCCCCAGTCGGCCGGCTCTGCCCACGAGGGCCGGTGGGGAGGGGATCGGAGGTCAGTCCTTCCGCCGGCCGGCCCGGGGCCACCACCCGCCCGTCCCCCGAGTCCCGGACCCGATCCCCTGGCGTAGCCCCCCGCCCCGAGGGCCCAAGGGGGAGGCCCAAGAGAGGCCGGGCCTGTGCCTGCCGCTAGCCGCCCGGCACAAAAGAGGCCGCCTCCCTCCCGCCATCGCGCCCCGGGCCGCGACCAGGCCCTGTGGCCGCCCGGAGGCCGCCAGGCCGCGGCCTCCTTACGGCCCCGAGGCGTCCGAGCCTCGGCCCAGACCCCCGTAGCCGGCCGGTCCCCGACCCCCCCGGACCGGACGTTCACCTGAGCCGGGTCGCCGCCAGAGCTGAAGAGCCATTTTCAAAACCCGTCAAGCGTCTGCGCATGCGCCGACTCCCCCCTCGTCCAGGCCCCGCCCGGCTCGCCGAGGGACGCACCGTGTTTACGTTCGGGCGGGCGCGCTCCCGGAGCCTCCTTGTCACGCTTCGACGCCGGCCCCGGTTCGCTCCAACTCGAAAGCGCGTTGGGGCCTCGCTCGGAGGCGGAGGCAAAACCAATGGGTCCGTGCGACGCTCGCGCGTGCGCGCTACGGCCTCCCTCGGAGTAGCAGGCTTAGCGGAAGAGCGGACGGGGCGGGCCGAACACGTCACATGATGGAGCGCTTGCTGCCGGCCATTCCTTCTTGTAAGGTCTCCTTTAAACCTGTAGGCTGGTTGACTGCGTGCGGGCCGCGATGGACCCGTGGCCTAAATCATCCCCGAATACCTCTATATCAGAAGCTCGTTATCCGCGCCCTCCCAAGGAATGCAGGAGAAAACCACGTGACACGCCAAGCACTTGAACTTGCCTAGTCACTTCTCTTTGGGCCTCGGTTTCCCGATCTGTAAAATGGGGAGAAGCAGAGGCCCCCTTCCCGTCCTTAAAGCCCTTAGAGGAATAGAGTGAATAGAATGGTCTATAGTCATAAAACTGCCTGCTAAGCCGGCTAAAATGTCATAAGGTGAAATACGAAGAATGGGCGAGTTCCTTCAATAAGTATTTGGGGGCTTCTATCCCGCATGAGGACTTGGGGGAGGGCGCCCTGAAAAGAATAAGAGGAGGCCACTTGCGACCTCCTGAAGTTAACTCGAGGGGCTTTGGGGGGCCCTGCCCCATCTCAGTGAAATCTGGGACAGAAGAGGGCCGTCCCTCATGTCACTCCCCAGCTCAAACATTTCTGTGGCCTTCAGGCCTGACATTGCAGGCCCCCTCCCCGAACTTACCCTTCTGCTTCTGCTCGAACTGGTCTTGAGTGCAAACTCTCCACTTTTAACAAAAAGGAAGACTGGGGTGAAATCCCGGCTCTGACAGTTACCCCCTCCCTTAATAGCTGCTCTGGCCTTTGTAAAAGTTCGGTCCCAGTGATCTCTGAGGGACCTTCTAGTTCCGAGTCTGTGGCTCATTAGTGTTTCCCCTCCCTCCTTCCTTATTGGTTCCTGCCCACCTCTCACTCCTAGCCCTATGGCAGCCTCTCGAACTCCAAGCCCATCACAACTTGAATTGACTCTTGTCCCTCCAATAGGACCTGTTCTCTCACCCATCTGTTCATATCCTGCCCTCCCCACCCACCTCCCTCCAAGGTACACACTCCATTTCTCCAATGCTGCCTTGTATTTGTAGTTCTTGTTATAGGTAGGCTTATTTCCCATAATGTAGCCCCCAACAGATGTTGTTTCACAAGAACTACTCCGTTCATACATTATAACCAAAATCTAGTCACAACATCACTGAGGGACCCATTTATAACATTGTTCCTAGAAAATTGAATGATCCTGTAACATTGTTTTACTCTACTTTGCCATCTCCTTTCCCAGGGACTTTTTCCTAACTGCCTCATAAACTGCTTCCCAGCTTTCCATCTTCTCTCTTTTTCCTCCCCCAATTCACTTCCAGTTCAATTCAATTCATTTACTAAGTGTTTATTAAGCAACTACTATGTTCCAGGAACTGTGTTAAGCACAAAGGATACAAAAAGAGACAAAAAATATACCTGTAACTCAAGGAACTTAGAATTTAATGGGGAGACCACAGGGAAGCAAATATATACAAACGAGTTATATACAGGGATACATGGGGCTGAATTAGGCTATTGGGAGTAAATTAGGGACAAATGGGATAACCCATGTCACAGGATAAATAGGAAATAATTACAAACAAAAGGTCCTATAATTAAGAGGGGACTGGAAAGGCTTCCTATAAAAGGTAGGGGTTTTAAGTTGGGAGTTAAAGAGGCCAAGGGAGCCAGAAAAGTAAAATTAGGAGGGAGCCAGGTTACCAGCCTGAGACATGAGGGATGTGCCTGAGCAGTTCAGGGAACAGGTGACTTAGACTTGTGGTCTTTTAAAGTCCACATTCTGCTCAAGATCTGGAACCCAAGGAGTCCCCTTCCCACACCACAAAGTTACTATCTTTCTCTTCTTGAAACTCTGTGTATAATTTTGTAAACACTTTGTTCATTTCCCCTGCTCAGAGGGCTTCCTGGCTTACTCTTTATTACCTATGGGATAACATAGGAACTCCTTACTCTTGGCACTTGGTGCCCCCCACAGGTTCTTTGTATTTCTAGATTCCTGTTTGTACTTTGTGTATCATGGAGAGGACACAGGTCTCCTCCTTGCCCTTGGAGCTTTCTTTCATAGTACTCCCTTTCATGGACCCCAGCCAAGCTGTTCCCAGGTGTTCTTCTGTCCTCTTTTCTGTTGCTAATGTTATCTTTCTATGAACTGGAATGGATTCTTCATGCTGCAATTTCTACCTATTGATTTAAAAAAAACAACACTGGGGCAGCTAGGTGGCGCAGTGGATAAAGCACCGGCCTTGTATTCAGGAGTACCTGACTTCAAATCTAGCCTCAAATACTTGAAACTAGCTGTATGATCCTGGGCAAATCACTTAACCCTCATTGCCCCACGAAAAAACTAAAAAAACTAAAAAAAAAACAACACTAAATCTGGGATCAGACGACCTGGTCATTTGGAGTCTGGCTACACTACTTATCAACTCCATGACTAGGAAAATCACAAACCCTCTGAGTTCAAAGTTCCACCTTCTCCTGGTACCCCCTGTAGCTAGTGCAGACTCCACCCCCTTCCCCCTTGGTTGACATTTTGTCTACTCTGAATTTGCCCTTCATAACCTTTCCCTTTCCTAACTTTCCTGGTATTCTAACACCCCACTTCCCTCCATCGACTCTATAATCCAATGATACTGGAAGGTGTGTGAAGAATGGCCACTAGGCCTTTGTCACAAGATGACAGAGGGCAGGGAAAGAGGATGACTCCTCACCATTCCTCATAGAAGATCTTGATCTTCTAACTCCAGGCATTTTCACATGCCTATAATTCTTTCCCTCTTCACCTTCACCTCCAGACTTCACTGACTTCCTTCAAGTCTCAGGTAAAATTCCACTCTACCTTTCCTTATTCCCCCAAAGGCTAGGAGTGCCTTCCCTCTGGGGTCTAAGCTCCAACTTATCCTGTAAATATGATGTCTGCCTGTAGGTGTTGACATCTATTCCCATTAAAACATGAGCACTGGGGCAGCTAGGTGGCACAGTGGATAGAGCAACGGCCCTGGATTCAGGACCTGAGTTCAAATCCAGCCCCAGACACTTAACAATTACTAGCTTGTGACCCCGGGCAAGTCACTACTAACCCCAAGATTGCCTCATCCAAACCCCCCCCCAAAAAAAACCATGAGCTCCTTGAGGCCAGGGACTGGTTTTTACCTTTCTTTGTATTAGCACAGTGTCTAGCACCTGGGAACAGTTTAGAAAACGCTGATTGGGGCAGCTAGGTGGTGCTGCAGTGGATAGAGCACCGGCCCTGGAGTCAGGAGTACCTGAGTTCAACATCTGTCCTCAGACACTTAACACTTACTAGCTGTCAAGTCACTTAACCCCAATTGCCTACACTAAAAAATTTTTAAAAATTAAAAAAAAAAAAACAAAAAAAACTTAACCCTCACTTGCCCCACAAAAAAAAAAAAAAGGAAAATGCTGGATGACTTGATTTGCGCAATCTCAACTGGGATGTCTTTGAAGCAAGGCAATCCTTTACATCTCCCCAATGGATTCACTCTCCTACTCACCATACTGACTATTCTAAATCATTTTTGTTCTTCTTCAAGCCTCCCATGATATCCCTTCCCCTGACACTCTCAGCTGAGAATCTTGTCTCATATTATACTGAAAAAAAATTTCACTCAAAAAAATTAAGCCCATTTCTCCCTTCCTCCTTATCTAACATCAGCTGAGACATCATGGGAACAAATGTTTCATAGGGAGAATTGGTAGTGAAAAGAAACTTGTTTAGGACTCTCTAGAAAGTATGTGTCAAAGGTTGCTTTGTGTATCCATAGGCTTCCTAATCCTAGTGTCTACCACTATGTAGCTATCACACATTGAAGGCCAAAGAAGTCTCTCAGTATTGAGGTTGTTGTTGTTGTTGTTTCAGTCCTTGTTTGACTTTGTGATCTCATTTGGGGTTTTCTTGGCAAGGATACTGGAGTGGTTTTGCCATTTACAGATGACAATGTAGGGCAAACAGGGTTACATCTCTTGCTGAGGGTGACACAATTTAGCAAGTGTTTGAGGCCCTATTTGAACTGTAAAAAAAAATTATTAGCTTGCTAATCTAGTCTGAAAATTATATATAATTGGAATTATGAAAAATTAGTAGTTATATGAAAAATTATAATTGGGCCGTAAGTCCCTTCATGGTCGCCAATTCAAATGTAAAACATTTTGGCCAACTTGCCTAATTTGGGGGGACTAATATGTAGACTTTGAACTGTTTAGCTATCTGACTGCTATTAATTTAATATGGGGGGCAGCTAGGTGGCGCAGTGGATAGAGCACCAGCCCTGGAGTCAGGAGTACCTGAGTTCAAATCTGGCCTCAGACACTTAACACTTACTAGCTGTGTGACCCTGGGCAAGTCACTTAACCCCAATTGCCTCACTAAAAAAAAAATTAATATGGGCCGTTTATAAAGTTCCACCACACTGCTCCACTCCCAAATTGATAAGCAAAATATTAAGAAGCCCCTTAACTAAAGAATCAAAGCAGAGTTTATTTAGGAGATACTATTTAAAATTAAGAATACAGGGAAATAAAATATACAACCTGACTGTGTTCTGGTGCTTCCATCTGCTGCCCCTGGAACTTTTTTAATACAATAAGGGCCCTAGCCGCTGCCTCTTGCCTTAGGGTATGTTCCACTCCCCCCCCCCCCAGCTACTTTCTAACTCTGAGCCCCTTTCACTTTGTAAATCCCCCTGCTTCTAACTTTCCTCTCCTTACTACCCCTGCTGAATCCTCGTGTTTTCTCTCTCACCGACCTCTCCTTCCGTTCTCCCTAGTGCTCCATGTCCTTCTGTTCTCTTAATCTTCATTTTCTCCAACCTGTACCCTGTGCTGACCACTTCTGTGCTCTCCCGCTGCCTCCTGTTCTGTCTATCTGTCTGCTCCCTCAGTCTGCCTTCTACTGCCTTTGCCACCCCTCTAATCTTGTCTGCCGGCCTCCCTGAGTCTAATTCCCAGGTCTATATATATTTTCCTTTTCTCCACTCAAATCTCGGGGCTTCTTCTTTTTTTTTTGCACCCCCACATACCCCAGTTTAATCTGCCAGCCAGGGCTGCAGCTGGGGCTGGGGGGATGCTTGAGCATCATGTGCCTCAGTACAGGCTATGCCAGAGCCTGGCCTAGACAAGCCCAGGATCTCTGGGATAGCTCCACTCAGGTTGGAGGGAGCTGGGGGCTTTTTCATCCCAGCTATTTGACCTGGTGTCTCATACAGCCCATGGGGCTTTTTGGCTCAGCTGAAGCAGAGGGGGAGGGGCACTGGCCCCTCCCACACAGAAGAGACCCTGAGGGCCTAAGGCTTTCTATTCTCAGCTCAAAGGTAGGGTCCCCAGATCAAAATAAATTTCCACAGAACTTACCAAGGTAAGTCTCCCTGACTTCAGGCCTGGCACTCTATGTATTATGGTGCCCCCTTAGCCGCCCCCTCAGTATTGATAGTGTACCAGATAACAGCTGTGGAGACTTCAGAAGGTGATTTAGGTCCAAACTTCAGGAAGAAAATGAACCTCTCAGATCAGCACATAATAGCAATGCCTGCCTGCTAAGCTTCATTCATGCTAACTCTTATCCTACAATAAGTAACTACAGGGACACCCCATGGGGGAGGACAATGAAACCAATCTCAGGACTTTTCCAGTTTCCAAATATCAAACTTGCAATCATTTGGCTCCCAAATTGTTCCTCTAAACTCCACTAACTAGCAGGGATTCACTGGCAATGAATGATGGGATCATTCCTTAGATACAATTGTTTCAAATGCATAACAGCATCCTATGGAAAGGTAAGAATGGAAGGAAGCACTCTGTTTAGAGCTCTGAATGGGGCCAAGCATGAGGAAAGTCTAGCAAAGCAAAAAACCTGAGACTTAAGTTTAACTTGAAATAAAAAAAGCTAAAATCGGGATAGTTACTAGTTCATTGTTTTTTTAAAGCAATACAAGAACTACCCATTGGGGGCTTTTGACAAAAGAGTCTGTAGTACCCCTTGGGCTCAAGGGTTCTAGAGTGAGAAATCACCACACATCCTCTGCTCACAGATTCACTTCCCTCAAACTCCTCTATTGCCACTCTTCCTTTGTAGGGACCCTTGTCACCTTTGTTTATGGATGACTCCTCGGGTTTGTCCCAAAGTGGCAAACCAGCTTTTCACAAACAAGGGGCACACATTTGCCATGATACATAAAGAACAAACACGAGGGAGCTAGGTGGTGCAGTGGATGGAGCACCAGCCCTGGAGGTCAGGAGGACCTGAGTTCAAATCTACGCTCAGACACTTAACACTTACTAGCTGTGGGACCTCGGACAAGTCACTTTAACCCCAATTGCCATACACAACACACACACACACACACAAAGAACAAACACAATTCTAGGGAATAAGGTGATGGGGTAAGACCTTAATGAAATACAAAACCACTGCACAAACAACACTGCTGAATCCTGAATTTGGAAAAAAAAACACTGAAAGAAATTAGTTTTTAAAATGAGAAGACCAACTTAATCTGCTTTGGGCCCCTTGTTATACTAATAAATACTTTGTCTTGCTCCTCCATTTCACCCTTAGTTCTGAGCAATAATCAAATCAACCCTTCAAAACTTCCTGGATGAGTAGAATTCTTGTTAGCCCTTAGTACTGGAAGAGACTGATGCAATCAGTAGCATGATGTAAATACCTGCTAACTTGCAAGTGAATTAGATTTAAGTAAGGAGCCCAGAGCCCTGAGCCCAGAGTCCTCCCAGGTGTGTGGATGATGGATGGATGATGGATGGATGGATGGATGGATGGGATGGATGGATGGATGGATGGATGGATGGATGGATGGATGGATGGATGGATAGATGGATGAAGTAGGAGCCAGGAGCAGGAGCAACAGGAGTCATGACCCAGGGGCAGGAGCCAGGAACCCTGACACTTCCCAGGTATGTGGATGGATGTATGGAGCAGGAGTCAGGAGCAGGAAGAACAAGAGTCAGGAGCAGGATGAACAAGAATCAGGACACAGGACCAGGTGCCAGGAGCCCTGACAATTCCCAGGTGTGTGGAAGGAAGTATAGAGCAGGAGGAACAAGAATCAGGACCCAGGATCAGGTGCCAGGAGCCCTGAAACTTCCCAGGAGTGTGGAAGGATGGATGAAACCGCTGCTAGGAGCCAGGATGAGGAAATCTAACCCTTACAGGTTTGTGGAAGGAAGTATGGAGCAGGAGTCAGGAGCAAGAGGAACAAGAGGCAGGACCCAGGGTCACGAGCCAGGAGCCCTGACACTTCCCAGATGTGTGGAAGGAAGTATGGAGCAGGAGTCAGGAACAGGAGTCAGGAGCCAGGATCAGGTGCCAGGAGTCCTGACCCTTCCCATGTGTTTGGATGGATGTGTGGAGCAGGAGTCAGGAGCCAGGATGAGGAGATCTGACCCTTACCAGGTGTGTGGATTGATGTATGAAGCAGGAGCAAGAGTCAGGAACAGGAAGAGAAGGAGGAGTCAGGAGACAAAAATCCTGACCCTTTCCAGGTGTATGGATGGGTGTATGAAGCAGGAGCAGAGTCAGGAACAGAAAGAGAAGCAGGAGTCAGGAGGCAAAAATCCTGACCCTTTCCAGGTGTATGGATGGGTGTATGAAGCAGGAGCAAGAGTCAGGAACAGAAAGAGAAGCAGGAGGCAAAAATCCTGACCCTTTCCAGGTGTATGGATGGGTGTATGAAGCAGGAGCAAGAGTCAGGAACAGGAAGAGAAGCAGGAGGCAAAAATCCTGACCCTTTCCAGGTGTATGGATGGGTGTATGAAGCAGGAACCAGGAGCCTGGATGAGGAGATCTCACCCTTCCCAGGTGTGTGGAAGGATGTATGGAGCAGGAGTCAGGACCCAGTATCAGGAGCCAGAAGCCTGACCCTTTCCAGGTGTATGGATGGATATATGAAGTACAAGCAGGAGCAGAAGGAAGGACCCAGGATCAGGTACCAGGAGCCCAGATACTTCCCAGGTGTGTGGAAGGAAGTATGGAACAGGAATCAGGAACGGGAGTCAGAACCCAGGATCAGGAGCCAGGAGCCCTGACACTTCCCATGTGTCTGGATGGATGTCTGAAGCAGGGAGCAGGAGTCACAACAGGAGTTTATCAGTCTTTTTTTCTTTCTTTTTTTTTTAACCTTTGTGAGAGGAAATTTTATTGTATTATTCCCTCAGTAGAGTTCAGAAAGAACAGATTACTCAGTCCAACATGATTGGCAGTTTGAATAATCTAGTGTAGCAAGCTGACCTTCCTGCTAAGGATTCACTTAGATGCTTTAATACTTATCCAACTAACACCTCAGACATAATCCAAAAGAATGGCTTCCCTCCCCACTTTTCACTTGAGTACCCCCAACTATTTCATCTCAATATTGAAATAACTTCATTAAATATAGGTTCCAGAGGAGCAGAGCCCTCTGAAACTTGTAGCCATAAGGACAATGCACAACAAAGAAAAGAAAATGAAATAAAACTCTGATAATTTACCAGTCTAATAAAAACAAGACATTCAATATATTAGAAATAAGTCAGTTACAAATGCACTATGGGTCTATGTGAAGAGGTCTAGTGGAATAACTGAAAGTGACCGGCTATTTACAAGATACACAAGCAGGAAAGATGCACCGGATTGGGCACTGGCCTTCAGAAGCCAAATGTGTTCTCTCCACTGTAGGCCACGTATAAGAATCCATCTTCATCTTTTTCCTTCTCATCAAGTTGTCCCATAGTTAGGCTAGACTGTGGGACTGTTTAATCCACAAAAAGGAAGATTGCTTTCTCTGAAGGTTTCCTGATGATCCACATGAACTGGGCCACAGTGATGTCAGATGGAACCAGGTACTTCCACTTGTCAATGTCAACAATCTGAGAGCTTGAGACTTTTTCCACAATCACTGGGACCCGGTCGGGATACTTGGCTCAGGTCTTGGCAGACTCCACACATCTGTGTTCCAGTGAGTGGTCCTCCTTGAACAGACACTTCATGGTGGCGGCGGTAACGGAGAATGAGGGAGAAGGGACCGGACCAGCCCCACCTCGACAACAACTACAACAACAACAACAGCAGGGCGAAGATGGAGGAGGAGGAGGAGGTGACTTATCAGTCTTTTCAAAAAACCAATTTTTGGTTTTCTGATTTCTACGGTTTCTTTATTTCTGATTTCTCCAATTTTTAATAGCTTTTCTTTTGTTCTTTTATGTATTTTTATTTTCTAATTTTAATGTGCATATTCAGTATTGTTTCTTTTTCTATTTTGTTAATGTGTGATTGTAAGGATATGATTTTCCCTGAAGAAATTTTGGCATGTTGTTTCATTATTATAATTTTCTTTTACATATTTATTCACTGTTTCTATGCTTTGTTCTTTTACCCACTCATTATTGAAGATTTCAATGTTAAGTCTCCATTTGGTCTGTATCTTGTTTGTGGTCTCTGAACCAATTTCTAGTCCTATTGCATTATGGTCTGTAAAGAATATATTAATTTTCTTCCTTTTTACATTAGTTTGCAATATCTGTGTCCTACTGCATGATTGATTTTTGTAAAAGTTCCATGTGAGGGGCAGCTAGGTGGTGCAGTGGGTAAAGCACTAGCCCTGGATTCAGGAGGACCTGAGTTCAAGTCCAGCATCAGACACTTGACACTTACTAGCTGTATGACCCTGGGCAAGTCACTTGACCCTCATTGCCCCACAAAACCAAAAACCAAACCAAACCAAAAAAAGGGATAGAGAAACATGTATAGTCTATTGCTATACCATTCAGACTATAAGTCTTCCAAAGGTTCCAAAGGTTTGTCATTGCCGGGGGGGGGAGGTTGGGAGGGATAAAACTCCCACTCTATAAAATGCTCCAATAGCATGTGTCTCAATAGCCCTGACTAACCGAGAAGCCCAACTCCTGGCCTTCTTGTGGCAGAACTGTTTCCATTAACAGGAGAAGGGGCAGGTGGGGCTCATTAGCTTTGGCAGGCAACCCGCCTAGGGGAAGGAAACCCTGATTTTAAACCTCCGATGCCTTGCAGCTATACCCATATATGGGAAAGGCTTCGAGAGTTAACCCAGAGGAGTGGAGTCCCCTTAGGTAGTTAGATGTTGGACATCACATCCCTCTGGCAACTCCTGTGGCGGCACTGGTGCCAAGCTGGATTGGCTCTGCCTCTCCTTTGGATCCACCAATGTCGAGGAGACATAAAACCTGCTGCATGGGAAACAGCTTATTTTCTGTATTGATCCACCCAGGCCAGCGCCCTGGAGAGGACACTCCAGCTACTCCTCATGGGGTAGATACAACACGGGATGTGGCAGTTACCAATTATAAGTCACTCAGGAGCTGCGTCTCCTGTATGGAACTGCACAGCCACACTGTGGCCTGTGGCTCTTCAAGGCGCTGATCCATGGTCATCCTCGACTGGTGGAGGCCTACTACTACTGTAAGAGTCCAACTCTAGTTTCTTCAAAAATTGTTCAGTTCCATCTTTCCCTTTTGTTTATAATTCTATTAGACTTATCCATAACTGATAAAGGAATACTGAAGTCTCCTGTTACTACTATGTTACTGCCTATGTCTTCCTGAAGCTCAGATGTTTCTTTATGAATTTTTATGCGAAGGAGTTTGGAGTTTATGTTTATTACTATTATTATATTATAAATGGAGTTGCCTCGTTTATTTCCTTTTTATCTTTTGCATCTTTGTTTTTAGCTTTATCTGATAGCATAATGGCAACTCCCATTTTTGGATTCATTTGGATCCAAAATTTTTTTCTAGCCCACAGGTTTAGTTTTGTGTGTCTTCTTTTTTATTTTTTATTTTACTTTACTTATTCTCTTAAAAAGCAAAACATTATTAGGAGAGATGGAATACATGGCTGGGGGGACAGATTCACTATGGAAGCACCTGGTCTTTGTATGATTACAAAACAAGCAGAGGGAAGGGCAAGATAAACTGGGAGGGGATTTTTGAATAATGGAGATATCAGTAGATAATGTAGAGAGTTCATCCAAATTGCTTACAGCTACCATGGGTCCTGGCTCTACTAGAACTATTCCTGAGTTGGGAGGCAGAAACTGCTTTTCCCTTAATGCAGATTGGTAGGGTTTTGTTTTAATAAAATCTGTCATTCTTGTTCATTTTGAATTAGGATTGTTTAAATCCATTCACATTTAAAGTTATAAGAGGTTTGTATTTCCCATCTGTCTCTAAAATTTGGGTTTTTTCTAAGATATGATCTCCCCCTTTTCTATTATTCCTTCAGTTAATTTTTTTTTAAAGGTAGCCTTTGCTGGGTCAAAGGGTATGCACAGCTTTATAGCCTTTTGGGCATAATTCCAAATTGCTCTCCAGAATGGTTGGATCAGTTCACAGCTCCACCAGCAATGCATTAGTGTTCCAATTTTTCCACAGCTTCTCCAACAGTTATTATTTTCCTTTTTTGTCATTGTAGCCAATCTCATAGGTATCAGGTGGTACCTCAGAGTTGTTTTAATTTGCATCTCTCTAATCATTAGTGATTTAGAGCATTTTTTTCATATTGGAATAGATAGCTTTGATTTCTTCATCTGAAAACTGCCTGTCCATATCCTTTGACCATTTCTCAACTGGGGAATGACTTGGATTCTTATAAATTTGATTTGGTTTCCTATATATTTTGGAAATGAGGCCTTTATCAGAAGTACTGGCCATAAAAATTGTTTCCCAGCTTTCACTTTTGGGTCTTTTTCCCAAAGAGATCATGGAAAAAGGAAAAGGACCCACATGTACAAAAATATTTATAGCTGCTCTTTTTGTGGTGGCAAGGAATTGGAAGTTGAGGGGATGCCCATCAATTGGGGGAATGGCTGGAGAAAGTTGTGGTATATGAATGTAATGGAATACTCTAGTGCTGTAAGAAACAATGAGCAGGAGAGTTCAGAGAAACCTGGAGGGACTTGCATGGGCTGATGATGAGTAAGATGAGCAGAACCAGAACATTGTGCACAGTATCATCAACATTGTGTGTTGATCAACTGTGATAGACCAGATTCTTCTCACCAATCCAATGGTACAAGAAAGTTCCAAAGGACTCATGATGGAAAAGGCTCTCCAAATCCAGGAAAAAAAAAAAGGGAACTGTGGAATATGGACGCTGATTTGGACATACTATTCTTTTGTTTCTGGTGCTGTTGTTTTTCTTTTTTGAGGTTTTTCCTTTTTGTTCTGATTCTTCTTGTATAACATGACTAATGCAGAAATATGTTTAATGTTTATATATATACATAAAACCAATATCAGATTCCGGACTGTCATGGGGAGAGGTGGAGGGAGGAGAGGGAGGGAGAAAAATTTGAAGTTGGAAATCTTATCTAAACAAATGTTGAAAACTTAAATAAATATATATTTTTTAAAAAGGTAGCCTTGGGGGCAGCTAGATGGCACAGTGGATAAAGCACTGGCCCTGGAGTCTGGAGTACCTGAGTTCAAATCCAGCCTCAGACACTTAACACTTACTAGCTGTGTGACTCTGGGCAAGTCATTTAACCCCAATTGCCTCACTAAAAAAAAAAAATAATAATTAATTTAAAAAAAGGTAGCCTTGTTCCCACTTGCTTTCTTGCCTTTACCTCTTATCCCCTCTTATTTTTTTTTCCCTTTAAGATTTTGTTTTAGTTCCATTTTCTCTCCTGCTATCATCTGGTTTGATCTTTCTTGCCCCTCTTGTTTCCTTTCATTCAGTCAAACAGATTCTCCCTTCCTCTTCTCCCATTCAGCTAGTCTTATTCATTATTATTATTTTGGTGGGGTGGGGCAGGGAAATGAGGGTTAAGGGACTTGCCTCAGGTCACACAGCTGGTAAATGTAAAGTGTCTGAGGTTGGATTTGAACTCAGGTCCTCCTGAATCCAGGGCCGGTGCATTATCCACTGCACCACCTAGCTGCTCCCCATTAATTTCCCCCCCATTAATTTTCAAATTTCATTTTTTTGTACCACTTTCCAAAAAAGATTTCTCTCACTCTCTTATCTGTCTTCTCTTTCTATTTCCTCTACACCCTCATTTCCTGATTCATGACCCCTATAGTCATCTGGTCTCCCTTCTCATTCTTCATACAATCAAAGCTTCTAAGGTATCCATCCTAGGCTTTCCCTGAGAGGCACTTTCTGTCACTGTCTTGTCAGGCTTACCCCATTTCTATTGCACTTCATTCCTAGAACAATGCCAAGTATTGCAGGTGTCAGAAAGAACACTGCTCCTAGTAGGGACCCTCCCCCAACTCATCCCTGATCATGTAGCCCAACACTGATCTATACCCTTCTCTGTTACCCTTTTTTCTACATTTGCCTCAAAATCTCCTCCCTGTATTCATGCTCTCCCATTCCTCCAAGTGACAGTTGTGCCTATAGGTTCCTATCCCCCCCCCCCCTCTTGAAACAAGTAGACTACTTTGGTGGGGGGGCAGTGAGGGTTAAGTGACTTGCCCAGGGTCACACAGCTAGTAAGTGTCAAGTGTCTGAGGCTGGATTTGAACTCATGTCCTCCTGAATTCAAGGCTGGTGCTTTATCCACTGTGCCACCCTACAAGTAGATTTTTAAAGCACTAAGACCCATTAAGTGTAAGGTCCTCATCTCCTTTCATGAACTATCTCTCTCCATATTTATGAGTGGAACCCTTCCCCACCTCCAAAGTAAAGCCTCATTCCTTCCCCTCCCCTCATTTTTCAATTTTTCTCCTTTCCTCCTAACCAAGTCCCCTGTCTGCTCTTTTCTTTCTGAGATCAGTGGTCACCTTCCCCTCACTGCTAGCCCTTGATTTGACCCTGGTACATTACACACTCCTTTCTATCCCAGTGCTCCCCTTTCTATCCCAGTGTACCCTTTTTATGTTGTAATGTAGTGTCATAACAGAAGCATTAATTCACTTTAAAAAATTTTTTAAATTAATTACTTTTTAAAATTTAATTTTGGTGAGGCAATGAGGGTTAAGTGACTTGCCCAGGGTCACACAGCTAATAAGTGTCAAGAGTCTGAGGTCAAATTTGAACTCAGGTCCTCCTGAATCCAGGGCCAGTGCTTTATCCACTGAGCCACCTAGCTGCCCCCCATTAATTCACTTTGAATCAGGGTATCACCCAGTGGTGTTCATAAACAACCTCGTCTACCTCTATGAGATTATTGCCTTTATCCCTGTCTCCTTGTGTACATCTAGATGTTTCTTACTGGTCTCATTTGTCTCGCAGCTGCTGTTGCTATTCTTACCTGATGCATTTATTCAGTCTTCCTTCATTTCTCTTTGGAGTACTTAAGAAGCAAATAATTTCTTCAGTTTTGGTTTTCTTTCAAAGTTTTAATTATCATTAAACATTCATCTTTTGTCCTGCATGGTTAAGTTCTGATTTGTAAAAAAAGATCACCCTAGGCCTGCATGCTGACCTCCAGTGCCTTTCATTACACATTGTTCCATTCCCTCTTCTTTTTTTCCTAGTGGGTATGGAATAGCCTTGTGTTATTTAAATGTCTTTTCCTTTGTATTTGAAGGTATTCTGGTTTGTAGAATTTGTTGTTTCTGAAATTGTTAAATTTAACCACTATATGTATTGCCTTGGGTTTGAGTTTGATCCATGAATCCTTTCCATTGGAATTTCATTTTCTATGTTCAGTTCTGCACAGTTCTCTTCTATTATTTCCTTCATTATGATATTATATATATAATTTTTTTTCCCTGACAGATTCTTCTGGGAGACCTATGATCCTTAGGCTGTCTCTTTGCATCCTGTATTCAAGATCAGTATGATTTCCTTTGCATAGTGAGCATGTTTTCTTTTTTTTTTTTTGCTTCTGTTCTTCTAGGTTGTTCTCCACTTCTGTGTATTTCCATTGCCTATTTATTATGGTCTCTCTTGTTTGTGAAGCTTGCCATTACAGATTCTGTACTGTTCGGGACATTAATTCTACTCTCAAAATTCTCATCTCTTTTAAACAATTCAGGAACAAGTGTTGCATTTCCATGTTCTCCTCAAATTTCACAGGGTCCTCTGTTTCATTAAGAGTAGGATCGGGGCAGCTAGGTGGCACAGTGGATAAAGCACTGGCCCTGGATTCAGGAGTACCTGAGTTCAAATCCGACTTCAGACACTTAACGCTTACTAGCTGTGTGACCCTGGGCAAGTCACTTAACCCCAATTGCCTCACTTAAAAAAAAAAAGAGTAGGGTCATTTCCCTTTGCTTTTTAGTATTTATTCATAGATGCTTGACCTCATTTACTATATGTGCAGGCCATACTTCCTTCTATCAATTTATGCTGTTGACTTATTCATTATATTCAAGATATTTGATTTGTCTTCTTGTTGGGTACTTGTGTCTCTTCCCCCCCCCCTTTTCTTATCACTCACTTCCTGACTCCCACCCCACTCATTGGTTTCCTTAGGGGCTGGATCTCAAAGTATCTCAGTCTCCTCCCACACTGGGCAATTCATGATTCACCAGCCTACATCTCTGGCCCAAGTGACTTTTGGGTGGTCAGAGTTGGTTGCACCTGGGTGCTTTGCTCTTTTTGTTCAGCCTTGGTGGAATGCTATACCCCCCCCCACACACAAATCCCTATAATGTCTGGTCCTGGTGACCTGTCTCACTTCCTCTGTTTTTCTCTGGCCTGGATCTAACAGTTCAGAGCCTGTTTTCCCTGGCACTGATTATTCAGAGCTTTGCAGAACTGGTACTTCCTGATCATAGTGCTGCCTGGCTTTTGTTCCTGAAGAGCTATTGCCCAGCTGACCGTGGAAGATGGAGCAAACTTCTGAATTCTAAGATGAGGTCTCTGGGCACTGGAAAGAGGGAGAGAGGGACCAGGGTGTATATGGAAGGTGTGTTTTGTTGTGTCCTTGGGTTTGCTAGGACAGCATCACTGCTGGTAGCATGACAGGTGAAGGAGTGAATGTCAGTTCTTGGATTTGGGGTTTTTGGTTTCAACCTTCTTTGAATTAGAAACAGCTGGAAACAAGGAAATAGCAGAAATGGCTTTATCTCCAGCTCATAATTTCTGTTTGGAGAGGATTGTGAGGTCATGGGGATCAGTGACAATGTCTAGTCCACCATCTTGTTGCTCATGTGAATAAAAAGTCTCATGGTAGACTTCCTTTAAGTGTATTGGGTTTGTTAACCTCTCTAGCAGTTGTAGAACCAGACAAGGGGGAGTGACCTATCTTAATTGCAAACCTGTTTTCTCATCTTGAAACCAGTGGAGACAGACTAGATGATTTCAAAGACCTCTTTCGGCTCTAAGTCCCTACGGTACCCTCAATTTTCCTTCCTACCATTTAAAGAATACTGCCACTCCTTCAGGCCAATTTCTTCTTTAAAAATCATTTACTTTTGGAGTTGATTAAATCCATTTTCAAAGCAGGATTGCAAATAGATATCATGGTTTCTTATGCATTGCGCTAAGTAGGCTTGTGTTTCTTCCAACAACAGGCAGGTTTCCCCTCACAAAATAACTTGGTTCTTATTCAGACCACACAACCTAACAACTTAGAGGCAGCCTCAACTTCTGTACCTTCAAGAAAATTGTGGTGAGAAGTCATTAAACGAGACTTGGTAAGATTGATCGTAGCTAAAAAGAGCTAACATACATAGAGTGCCTTGTGGTTTGCAAAATGCCTTAGTCCTTATCTTATTTAATCCTCATAACTCTATAAGGTAGGTGCTTTTAATGTACCCATTGCATATATGAAGAAACTGAGGCAGAGAGAGAGATTACATGATTTGCCTACAGTAACATACTAGTAAATAGTCAGAGGCTGGATTTGTGCTTAGCAGTCTTCCTGATTCCAAGTGCAATTCTCAGTCCTCTTCGGTACCTAGTTTTCCAAATTAGATTAACACTTGTTTGGGACTTCCAAATCACAAGAACAAAATGAATGTTTGGAATTGAGCATTCACTTGGTTAATATAATTGCCTACTTGCAGTTATGGATATTTGATGAACTGTCCACTAAGACCTTTTTGCCCAAACTGCCTTCCCTTATGAAGACTATTTTTTCCCTTTGTAAATCCAGCTTAAAATATTTCATGCTGATTAGTTCATGAAAATGCTATGTGGGTCACAGGTAAGTCCTTTAAACTTCTCTGAGACATGTTTCCTTTTCTCTGAGGCTCAAATGAGAAGATATGAAGTGCTTGTGAAGTGTAAAACATTAATGTCAGAGGCAATTATTTATTATCCTATCATTTGGCTGGAATTTTTGAAAGGGGAAAATTGGCTATTTCTATTGTAGCTTAAGATATATATAGAATTATTCTCTTCAGCTATTAAATCTTAAAATTAAAACATTTTTAGGAGGAAAGAAAAAATTAGACAATCAAAATGCAAAATAGAAGTATAAAATTTATTTAAAACCACCCACAAAGTTCTGTGTAATCAGGAATGATACAATTTGCAATAGACTTTTAAAAAACTCATGACAGATTTAAAATATATTTTCAATTACAGTATTCATTTAGCCTTATTTAGTCAGGACAATGAAAAATGAAATTCAACTCTCTAAACACGAGACACACAAGAAAATAGAACAGACAAATTCCACAATAACTATCTTTGACATGTATGTTTCAATACTAGTATCAACATTTTTAATGCATCTTGCTACATACACAGGAATCCTGTACAACAACTGCTGTGCACCAAATAATTTAGCTTAATTAGATCTTTCAAGTAACATGCAGTCACAACTCACAAGTCTTCAAGTATTGCTGGTAAGGGTTCCCTTGTCTGCAGAGGTTATTTCAAATGTTAATTATGAACTTAAGTCACCATAACTCCTTTTCTACCAACTACAATGTGGTGAAAGTGCCTTTTCTTTTTAAAAAATTCCTCCATATGGTTGGGAACTTTTAAAAAGTGTTTTTAAAGAAGTGTATGCTTATTAATGTCATTCTCTTTACTAGAAGATGTGATACAGTAGGTTGGTAACAGGGAAAACATTCCCAATTACTAAAGATTAAAGCTGTAAAGTAAATAGTAAATACACCCCCTACAGAGAAAAAAAATATATTGACTAATGAGAGATTCATTCGCTTTAGAACTGACTACCTTCCCAATTTCAGTGATCATCTTTGAATATAAGCTTTCCCCTTCCTACAAATGAATTTTGCTTCTGCTGACATATTTATTGGAACCAGAGTGTTATGAGGCATGGGAGCCCACTTGGCAGGATATCCCACATGCTATGAATGAAAACTGAACTGGTATTGTGTTGTTTACTAACTAGCAGGTTTGGGAATTGCCTGCCTGGATTTGGATTTCCTTCTGGAACATGCACCCCACGGTCTGTCACGATGAAACTGAATTGATGTTTACGTTACCCAACAAAATGTTTCCCACAAATATTATTGAAGTTATCAGGCTATTATTGGGTGCTTCCCAGAGAGCACCCATCAGTGACATACATGGACTTATCATCATTAGCAACAACAAGAGACCCCCCCACAATCTGAAGAAAAGTGAAATGGTTTGCTTTTTGACACCTCTCAAAATCCCTTGCTTTTGTGAATTCATATTTCTTAAATTGCTTAATAGAAGAACCCAGGAACTGGTAAAGTATCATGAGATTACTGGGCCATTATCACTACTCCAGCTGGTACACGGCTGAGAAAGAAAATATTTACAAAATGTAGGCCAAATCCACTGACATTAGCTAGCACCAAGAATCTTCATTTCAGTAACGAACACAGTGAGAGCATTGCCCTTTTTACAGCTCAGGTAAATGATAGTTTTGTACCTAGATGCAGTGGAGAAAAGGAACCCAAGAAATTGTAAGACAATACAGTGGTCCTTTACAGAAATGATAGCACACTTTATATTTTTGCTGTTGGGAAAGACAAAACCACAGATTGCCACCTACCCTCAGCTCATCCTTAGTACTATTACAGTTTGTGATTTTCACATTGACCTAAAATGACCTTTGTCTTTTCAGGCAATCCTCTATTGGTTTGGTTAAAAGCTTGTCCCACCCCACCCCATTTAGGAGACAGTTCAGAATACTCTGAATAGTAAGAAGATAGAAACAGATTTTAAAAGATAAGATTAAAAAACACACACAACAAACCTTCAATAATTAATAGCTGATGGTAATTTGGATTTATAAATGTAATGAGACTTGGTAAGCTAAATAATGAAAACAAAGTTTAAGCAAAAATACCTTGCTATTTAGGGGCACCTTGCTGGTGCAGTGGATAGAGTTCTGGGCCTGGAGTCAGGAACTCATCTTCTGAGTTCAAATCTGGCCTCAGACACTTCCAGATACTTCCCTGGGCAAGTCACTTCACCCTGTTTGCCTGTTTCCTCATAAAATGAGCTGGAGACGGGAATGGCAAACCACTCCAGTATCTTTGCCAGGAAAACCCCAAATGGAGTCATGGAGAATCAGACACAACAAAAAAAAAAAAATGACAATGACAACAACCTTGCCATTTAAAGAAAACCTTCTGAGCACTTTGGAAGCACCATTTCCACTAAAGTATGAATTAGAAATGTTTCATATCTATTTATCTGACCAATTCTCAACTTAGCTATCTATACCAGTCAGGTATCTCTGTTACTGGCTGCTCTTTGCCCCAGGAAATATATCAGGACAAGGCTCTGAGTTCCAGATGTGCTGGCTAGCTATGCAACTCTGGGCAAATCATTTATCCTTGTTGGGCCTACTTCATCATCCCAATGAATAACTACTGCTCTACCTACCTTCATTGAGAATAAAATTGAAATTTTAAAAATCCCTTTGAAAAATGGAAGTAATTGTCCATGGTTTATTATAATCAGACTGCCCTTCACAATTATTCCTCTTTTTCTCAGCAGCCACTTTTACCTCTATAAGTGAGGTGGGAGGCAACTAGGTGGTGGCACTGGATAAAGCACTGGCCCTGGATTCAGGAGTACTCGAGTTCAAATCCAATCTCAGACACTTGACACTTATTAGCTGTGTGACCCTGGCCAAGTCACTTAATCCTCATTGCCCCACAAAAAAAAAAAAAGAAAAAGAAAAAGTAATAGACCTCTATAAGTGAGGTGAAACTGATCTATACAGCAGAAGGGAAGGTGGATAAATAACCTCCAAATGGTGGGCTCATTCTTGAACCCTGTAAATGTCAACCAGGATCACAAAGCTTGCTCCTCATGAATTCTGAAGGACTTTTGAATGCTTCTTTAGAGTAGTTAGCAACCTTTCTTAGTACCATTTAAAAACTTTCATCTGCTTTCAAGCAATTTTCAATTGATAAGACCAATAATGCAGTCAGGTAGGAATTAGGAGGACAGAAAAATTGTACATTTCCTCTTTTAAAATGAAGTAAGGGAAAAAAAAATAAAATAAAATGAAGTAAGGGGGCAGCTAGGTGGCGCAGTGGATAGAGCACCGGCCCTGGAGTCAGGAGTACCTGAGTTAAAATCCTGTCTCAGACACTTGACACTTACTAGCTGTGTGGCCCTGGGCAAGTCACTTAACCCCCATTGCCTCACTAAAAAAAAAAAAGAGAGAATTATATATTCTATAATTTGGATTTTTAACTATCAACCTAAGTTTTTCCCCAATTAAACTCTGAGTGTAGGACTCTGGAGCACAAAAATAGTGAAGTCTAGTTAAATTCTTTCTAGATATAATCAATTAACCCCACCTAGCTATTTGTATTATGATTGCTCACTAAAGAACATAAATTTAGTGCTTTAAACTACCACAGGATTTGGGTTGTTGGGAACAGGTACCAAGAGCACACTTAGGCAACCCATACCTCTCACCTTAGGACTTAGTCTCCTGAAAAACAAAACAAAACAAAACAAAATTGATCCTGCCTCTCACGGAATAGGCTGGTGCCATCCAAAGAATGAATATATGTCCAAATAAGAATGTATTTTACAAGGTATTGCCAAGAGAAAATGAACAGGGAAGTGGAAGGGAAGCCATCTTTGTTGGGTTCCCTGTTATTGAAGTACAAATTGGTTAAGGGGGAGGGGAAGGAGAGGCATAGAAATCGAAATTAGGACTTAGCTCCATAGTGAAGGACCTCAGGCTGAAGGAATTTAAAGTTTTATTGAAGACCAGCTTGGGGGGCAGAGGAAAGGAAAAAAAGCAGTTAACACTTGCCCTTCTTAAGGATTACTCATTTAGTAATCATCATTCTCCCTCAGAGGTATACGGTCAAATCCATAAGTGAAAGTACAAAAGTCACCTAACATCTATGTCTCTCACCTCTAGATAAAATTATGCTGTAATTTAGATGGGGCCCAGGAGTCTCTAGATAGAAATCACCAATCAAATAGAATGAACAGTAAAATAAAGATAAGAACCGGAGGAATAGGCAGAAACACAACCACAATGAAGTAACTAGAGGATAAACAGTATAACAAAATAGGGATGGAGAAAGGAAAAAAAAATTGGGGCAGAGTTTTGAAAACAAAGAGAAAGTAGTAAATGAGGAAAAGGATTAATCAGAAAAAAAATGGGGTCAGCCCCAGAGCTTGTCTATGCACTAGACACTGACTGGACTGTCTACAAGACAGAAAAATATTTAGGAAGAAGGGAAGAAAGAAGTTTATGGCCAACCTGAAAGCACAAAACAAACAATTGGTAATGGTATTTTATTGAGTGACCAGAGGAAAGAGGAATTAATTCCAAGTGTTGGAGTGTCAGAGGGATCAGGGGATGACTTTCAAGCACATAGTTTTTGGGTGGTAAACACAACAAAGCTATCTCAGACTACCTGCATGAAGTTTTTTTCAGAGAAAGATTAACAGAGAAAACTCACTTTTTATTAAAAACCAGAATTTCAGGCCTAAGTGAAGGGTCCATGGATTCATGGTTTTCTAAAACACTAAAAGAGTATGGAGCACACATTTGGGAAGAACACAGTAACCATACAGAGAGTGGTACTCAACCTCTAAAGCTGATTAGTTTATTTGGTTAGAGCACAATGCTAAAGAGATTCAACCTGTTGATGGACTGGTTAGCAATGCACAATAAAACACTTCCCTCAATCAGAACTTCAATCTAGTAAAGAGTTGCCCTTAAATATAAGAGCAACTCAAGAAAATATAGACAAAGCAATGTTTAACCAGCTTGGTACACTCTGGAAAAACTTGCAGCTTATTTAGTGGTATTATCTTCCCTATTTCTTTTCCATGGGCATTGTGGCTTTTGAGTTACACTTCTCCACCATGTCACAGACAGCTTAATCTCCTGAAACTGACCAGTGATCTGGGCTTGCCCAACCAGGTACTAAGCTAGGGCAAGTGGAAGTCTCTCTAAACTCCCTAAACAGTTAGGTATATTTGGGAGAAATTAACTGGAAGCTTGTGCAATGTAGTCCCTTGATAAATATTTGCTTATTGAATGGACAGGATGGCTTCCAAATCTAGCAGGAGACAAGAAGATTCCTTCACAGGTAAAAGTCAGGGAAATTCTTGTACAGACATGGGCAAAATAAAAAACTGTCATACTCCCAAATCCTTCAAAATCATAAAGACACTCATTGCTATGATGTAGTCAGGCTGCATCATTGGAATGGTTTTCATTATGCTGGGCAGTTCCACATGGGTAATATACCCATACCTTCAAGGTAGTATTGAATAAGGACACCTAAACCAGGTTTCTTTCCTAATGCCAGCCCTGGCAACTACAGAGAGAATATAGAAAAGATTGCTTCTCCATCAGTTCAGAGCAACTGACTTTCTCTGTTAAATGGATATCTTGTCCTATGATCATCCAACTAAAAAATCCCACCCGAAGTCAAAATCCATGGTATTGTGACATCCAGACAAAAAAAAAATCTATAATATAGCATATCAATCATGTGCTCCTACAACATGGATGTTTTCTGCATGGTGTAGTGGAAAGAGCATTGATTGGAATTAGGGGATTCTAGAGTTACCTAAAGTCCCAGCTCTACCATTTTCTACCTGTGTGACCCTGGACAAGTCACTGAACCTTTTGGGCCTCAGTTTCTTCATCTGTAAAATGAAGGCTTGGGACTAGATGACCTCACAGGTCTCTCCCGATTCTAAATCTAGCATTTTATGACCATTAAAGATTTTGGCCCAGGTAATTTGTCTAAATACACTAAAATATTTTTAGGTGTCTTTCCTTGCACATACTATTATAATAGTTTCTTTTTCGATTAGTCAGATTACACTGATACCAATAAAACAGGAAGCAGGCTATTTTGTACAGACAGATTTTCAGTAGATGATTTATATGAAAGACACACCTGCTGTGTTTCCAACTTAGCTAGGGCTCAGGGTCACATGTGTTTCTCAGGAATTTGCCTGTGGATTAATACTAGTTGAATGCCTCTCATGAGAATGCTACACTATGGACACTATGCAGGCAGTCTTGCATAATAAAGGTACTGGAAGACTCTATTTAGGAAAAAAAAAAGAAGCAAAATAACTACCCATAAAGAAATTTAAAATCAGGCTTATGGGCAATAAACATTTTACTCATTTAAGGGAAGATTTGAAATTAATTCAACTCACCAAGCATCTATTAAGCACCTACTTGGTGGAATAACTTAACAGTCCTTTGATTGATGCTAAATGACAACATCCAGCTTAGTACTTGATTAAGGAGCTGACCACACTCCAGAGGTGATAAAGAAAAAAAGAATCTAGATATCACCATAGATTAATTCGACATTTTAATGTCTTGGGCTACTGGTCCTATTTGTTGAAGGAAGTAATAGCAATGGAGCCAGAGTTAGCTATTGGCTGTGGTGGGCAGCTGTTATCTTTGATAAGATGTCAGACAGGGGGAGATTTATAACTTGCTATCAACTGATGAAGTTAAATGCCCTGGGCTATGTATTAATCATGAAAATAATGCATTTCTATCAATAGGGTTTATACCATGTAAACAGCCTAGGTAACGATTATAAAGAGAGTGGACATGAGGATAGAAGGGTTAGTAACTAATCAAATCATGCCAATAGAAGTCTTCTAAGTGACCTAATTGAAGCCAGATTTATTTCTGGGCTTTGGAAATCTTAGTATTCTGAAATGCCACAATGAGAATTCCAAGAGATACAGATGAAGTGGACTACTATGTGTTAAATGAATATGAGTTGGCAATGGGAAAGACTGAAATGAGACAATTTTTAAAGGGGATCCAATAATGTGGACATCAGCTCTGACCACCTGGGACAACAAAATGAAATGGATTTCAAATTTTCCGGGAAATAACTTGGTTCAAACTGGGTGTTCTCCTAATTTGACCAGACTTGAAAAACCCAAATGCCTAACAACCCACCTTTTCGCCTTAATTAATAATTTCAGGGCACAAATATAACTAGGAGAAAATGATAAGGCAAGAGTTATGTGTGGATTCTAGCAAGAGTCCTTCTCTCTCAGGATTCAGGGACCCCAGAGAACACAAGGGAGAGGCCATATCCTACTGAGTTGAACTGAAAATGCACCAACCTCTGTTTCCGATAAGGTGGATGATCTATGCTACAACACACACCCATGCTGACAGAATTGAGTCCCTTCTGAATGGCTGGCAAGTTAGGAAAACTCTATTTTGCCTTATTTTCCCTTAAATACCCTTAGTCTTACCACATCCTGCACCAGAAGGCCATGAGTAAAAATTTTAGAGAAAAATTCCAAGGCCACCCTCTGTTATATTTTCTGAGCTTTGTTGTTGTCCCCATACTCCCAATTGAAGAGACAGTTTAACAATTTTTCCTAATAAATTTGCTTGACTAGGAAATAACTTGGATCAAGGCTGTTAGTAGAAACTAAGGCTCGGAATTTAAAATGATTAAATGCATTAGCACCCCTGCGAAATACTGGATCAGAAAGGTTGCTCTTCGGGGGCTGAGGGATACAGGAACTCTGCCGTTACCATATGAAGAACATACAGACGGGGCTAACCATCGAGGAACAAAATAGTCAATTTCATTGAAGCTACTTGGCTCAAGCCACCACTTCTAATAGGCCACTGTGCTAAACAAAGGGTAAGCGTGTATTCCTGATCATCCGATACTCGAAAATACCTTGAAGCAGCCAGAACAATTGACAATTCACCACTTCTACAGTCATAACATATACAAAACTTTAGGCTCACAAAAATATACGCTTTCAAATGGAGATCTCTAAGGCACACCAAAGACTAAAACAATTCAATGCATTTGCTAATATATGTTCAAGAAGCAGAAAACTTCTGGTCCAAGATGATGATCCAGCATTTTGACCTTTTTTGTTTTTCACAATCCCTTCATACTCCTTTACTTGAACCAGTCAAAAGCTGGGCACAACACCTTGCTCCACAGGGTATTTGCCAATCTTACTTAAGACAATAAGTTACAAAAGTGTTCCAAGAGAAAGAGACAGAAACTCAAATGAGAGGTATATAGGAATCCCCCCCCCCCCATTAAAAAAAAATTCAAGGGCAGCTAGGTGGTATAGCGGATAAAGCACTGGCCAAAGCACTGGCCCTGGATTCGGGAGGACCTGACTTCAAATCCAGCCTCAGACACTTGATACTTGCTAGCTGTGTGACCCTGGGCAAGTCACTTAACCCTCATTGCCCCGCAAAATAAAATTAAATAAAATTAAAAAATTAAAAAGTGTATTTTCTGCACCCAAACTGTCAGTATTAATGGTTGTGGTAGATTCCTATGGCATTTCCAAGGAAAAAGCACCTTTAGGTTTAGATACTAGCAAGTAACCTAGACATTTCAGATTTATTTTGTTATAGCACCTCTACATTATAACACAGTCAAATACAGCATTAGTAGAATTCTTCATAGACAAAAGGTTTAGTTCAGATTACCTTACTGTTTGGCTATAACTTCATTCAATAAATAAATGTAAAAAGGAAAAGGAAAGGAAGATGGGATTCTATAGTATTTAGTAAATGGAGTGTCTACTTTTCCTAGTTTTTTTTAGAACAAAAGTAATTCTATTTATTTGGTGAAACATAAGTTTTGAAAAATTGGGAGCAAATGATTCAAAAGTAAATCCATGTTTTAAAATGTTCACAGAAGTTGCTCATGAAGGAAAAAAAAAGACCTATTTGAACTGAATTAGCATTTTTCCTGACTACTGAACATTTCTGTGGGACTTGGATACATTTTACATAGACAATTGGGGAAAAAAAGCAATTTTGAAAAAAATTTAAATCAACTTTTTCTCTCATATCAGTAAGATTTTTTCAGAATAAACAAGGCAAGTCTGGGAGTTGTTTATTTAGTTTCCCACTCCATTCCTTCTGGGCACTAGGAGAATTTGGTGGGTTTGGACCCCACAAACTTCAATGGTCCATGTGATGAGAATTTACCTCACCCACCTTCGTTCTGAAAAATTCTTCACCGATGAGGACGGATGAGAATTTGGTTAGATTATTAATTGCAAGACTGCTCAAATAAGAGTTTACCTTAAAAAAGTTCCCAGTATGTTAGTTTAAGTCTCGATAATGATACAGACAAATGGTAATATATTTCCTAAATTTGATTTTGTAGACAACAGTTTTCTGCATTGCTTACTGATTTATGTGTATCTGATATCTTTAATGAAAAGAAAAAGGTCAAATAAAAAAGAAACACCACAAACCACATACATTATTAATATACATATTTCAGTTGTAGCAATATGGAACTCTACACAGCAAGAATAAAATGATTTCTTTTGTAGAATATGCACAAACAATAGACAATATGATTCTTATACTATACTATTTCAAGTTAATTTTAAAAATAGAAAGTGCTTTTAAAATATATATATATATATATGTATATATATTTACAGTTTACAAACAGCCTCCAACCATCACTAAGGACAACACCTGGGTCCTTCTATATGATACGAGAACTCTTTCCAGAGAGAGGGAATTTCATTGGTTATTTTTGAAGGTATAAATGGATTTTCACTTTTAGAGCAATGATTGGAAGTTGTTGGAACAATGGCACCATGAAGTAATAGTACAGCTTATCTTTCACTGTTTCAATGTGGTTAAGCACCAAGAGCTATGGAGAGCTAATACTGTAAAACTTTTTTTTACCTCTTAAAATAGGAAAGAATCTGTTAAAATCCTCTAAAAATGATTTTTCTTTCATAGTAAACAGACTCGATTTAAAGCACCAAAGTATAAATTCCTAAAGGTCATAAACTGAATCTTTCTATCAAGGTTAATAACCTAACCAAAACTTTGCTTAAGCAATCTATTAAAAACTATAAAATTTCTTTTTTTGTTGTTTAAAATGTGCTTGAGCACCACTCCACCAATGGTCAAAATATAAAGTCACATTTAAGAAATTACTCTCCCCCCCCCACACCCTTTTTTACCTCAGCCTTAAAATGGTTGAGATGAACAAAGAGAAAACTACAGCTTGACTCTTTTTTTTCAACAGCACCTTGAAATAACAGAACATTGCACTGGAACAAGATTCTGTGTTTTAGAAGCCTTCAGACCCAATGATTGTAGGGCCCTGCAACTTGAGTGAGGGCATAAGAAGACACTGTAATGACATTGTCATGAGTTACTGTTAATGCTTTCCGGGAAGGAATTTGGTTTAATTCATTTTCCTCACAGAAAATCTCAGGACTCTCAGTAGGCTGTTTTGTTTTCTGGTTGTTGGCATTCTCAGTAGCTAGCCTCTCGGCCTCTCTCTCTTTCTCTCGGGCTCTTTCCGCCATCTTTGCCTCCCATACAGCCCACCCATGCCTTGGTTCATTCAGGTTCTTGTGCTGATAGAAGACGAGAGAGATCCGTGTGGGATGGTTGCGGTTTGGCTTGCGGATGGGTGTTGTGGCATGCAGCTCTCGCCGGGCACACTCAATTAGCACCGAGCCATGGGAAGGGGCCACTGCCACTCCACCAATATTGTCATCCAAGAAGTTGTGTTCACTGTCTGACCACATCTCTTCTGGCTTCTCTTCACTGTCAGCTGATTCTGTCAGCTCATCGCTTGGTACCTGCTCAGCCGCTGAAGGGAAATGAGCAGCTTGCTCAGGCTCTTGTCTGCTGGGATGCACCAGGGGTAAAGCCAAAACATCAATTTCACTTGGCCCTGGCTTCTGCTCATTGTCTGATTTCACTGAGGTGGAGTTACCAGGACTAGCGATCTGAGTAATAGGTGGGGATAATGATGGAGGTTGGCATTTTGCCATGTTTGAAATCAGATGCTCCACTGGGACAATGGGAAGGTCAGTATGAATTTGGGGATCTGTCACGGTAGAAGCCACTCCAGGAAAGGATGCTGGATCAGCATTCAGTAGAAGTCCAGGGCATTCCTCAGTTACTGCATTAGCACCACTGTATTTTGTAGAAACCACTGTCCAGGGTGGAACGCTACCCTGATCTGAAAAACCGTAGGAAATTTCAGAGTCATTCTGAAATGAAGTTGTTGCCAAGCCAGACATGGGGGTCAGGGAAGAGTTTAGAGGTAAGTTTGTCCCTTTCAATGGGTGATGAATGGACTTGATCCAAGAGTAGCTTGTAGTGTTGGTCACACTATGGAGGTCAAAATGTGAGTCTGGAAGTTCACTTTTTACGTCAGGTTGCAATGCCTCAGTTCTGTTGCCTATACAAAAGAAGAAATGACAAAGAGTGGGAAAACCATACTAAAATGTGAATACAAACTGCTTTTTTACATAGTACCCAATAAGTAAATGTTTCTAAAGAAATATGCTACTACAAAGCATAAGATACACATGGACCCACACTTCTGAATTGTTTTGGTTGGTTTTATTTAACTATTTTTTTTACTACTTTCTTCCTCTTTCTTCTTCTTAAAAAAATTATTTGTCAAATCTGGCCTCAGACACTTACTAGCTATGTGACACTGGGCAAGTCACTTAAACTCTGATTGACTGAGAAAAGGATCTACTGGAGAAGGAAATGAAAAACCACTCTAGAATCTTTGCCAAGAAAACCCCATGGCCAGTATCGGTGTGTTATGGTCCACAGGGTCACAAAGAGTTGAACATGACTGAACAACAGATGGCAAAGTGGATAAATGGTTAGGCCTGGAATTAGGAAGAGCTGAGTTCAAATCTGTCCTTAGATACTTACTAGCTGTGTAAACCTGGGTAAATATTTAACCTCTGTCTGCCTCAATTTCCTCAACTGTAAAATGTAACTAATAATAGAATCTACTTCCCAGGGCTGTTGTGAAGATCAACTGAGATAATATTTGTAAAGCACGTAACAGTGCCAGGCACTTCATAAATATTTATTTCCTTCTTTTCTTCTAGTGTCCCACAGACACCAGCTTTGAGATCCTGACAAAGTTATGATGCAGATGATACAGGGTAAACCACAAGATTGTTTTATTTTTACACAGAAAAGATCAATCCCCTTCATTCCTTCCTTTGAGAGAGAGAGAGAGAGAGAGAGAGAGAGAGAAAATTAACAAAAAAGATGAAGAGAAATAAATATAAGATAAAATGAAAAGGCATATAAACTGCACTAAAGAAAAAACTTTACTTGGGCTAGAAAGAAAGATAGAAACAAAGGAAAAGCAAAACAGGACAGAAGCAAAGTGAAGGAGGGACAAAGACTTTCACTGGCGAGGTTTTAGGGCTGGTTCAATGTTAGAAAACTATCAGCAGAACTGATCATATAAATAATAAAAACTGCCAATGTTTCTACTTTACTAAGTGATTCTTGCAAATTAAATGATTGACCCATACACTGTAACCTGAAGAAGAGCAGAAAGTGGAGGCTCAGCTACAACATCAAACTTGGTTTCTCTCTATTTAGAGAAGAGTCTTTATGTAAAAATAAAAATAAAATGGAAGGCACCAAGCCCCAGAAGCCACTATGAGGTGTATATGTTGTCACTAGAGTCCCAGGGAAAAGCAGAGACCTGAGCCACCACTGAGGAGGTGGAGACAAGAGCCATCTCCACCTCCACATGCCCCTCATGGGGGATCAGCTGTTGTGCCACCATGTCTGAGAGCAGATCTGTGCTTTCACAAGTTTTCAGTGGCCTCTGGTGCTGCTTTTCCTGATACTCCTTGCTAAAAGTGATCTCTTCCTCTTTCAGTCTCTCAGAGCACTTTGAGCTGCCCATAGTAGAGTTACAGGATCTGATTATAGTCATGGGTACATGTCCTATCTCTTCTACCTAACCTTACACTCTGCTGCCAGGGTAGAGTAGGGTAGGAACTCAATCTCTCCGAGTATTTTGCACACATTAGGTAATTAACAAATGCATAATGCAGTGAGTAAAGAGAATTACTATTAATGCGATACACAGCCCAAAGAAAGAGAAATTAAAGTGCTGGTGTGAAAACATAATGAAATGATAGGACTGGGAAAACAAAATAATCTATGGAGAAGGCCACCTTTCAAGGGAAAAGTTTTGGATGGAAATGTGAAACAAATATCGAAGAGGGTCAACAGGAAAGCTGATCTTGGGTCCTCCCATTTGGACAGCCAGAGTCAATGCCCAGGGCTGGCCAGGTGTGTCCTACTTGTTCATCTGTAATGTGCCACTTGGCTAAGTAATATGTCACTGTGAGATGGTTAAGAGTAGAGATACCAAACAGAAAAACACTTCAAATGCAATTGTAGGATTGGGTGGGCCATGGTCAAAGGCCCCCAGGAACCTCTTCCTCACATCAGATCACATCAACTTTGTGTCCCTTCCTTGCTCCTGGGGTCTCTCTATATATGTTAAGGGCTAAAATTCTAGCTAAACTATCTAAAATATTTAATGAGTGGTCACCAATAAATTATAAACTTTAGCAAGAGTTAGACTTTTAAGCATTTATTAAGGAGAATAAGAATTTGGTAAAGAGAGAGAGAAAGGCCTAGATTCCTATCTATTAAAGGGA
Organism: Dromiciops gliroides; assembly: GCF_019393635.1. NCBI lineage: Eukaryota > Metazoa > Chordata > Mammalia > Microbiotheria > Microbiotheriidae > Dromiciops > Dromiciops gliroides. Next base: position 31,433,964 of record NC_057862.1, on the reverse strand, counting down.
GAGCGCGTTTCTAGCTCCCTTCTCTGCCAGAGTCCTCAGGAAAGAGAGAAAGACTGAGCACCAGTCTCTTCCTTCCTCCTCCCACACGCCCGCTTCACTTCCTGACGCCAAAGAAAAGACTCCTGGTCTTGCCCTCAAAGCCCTTCGCTTCATGGGCGGAACTCTTCTACAGTAAGTCTCCAGCAGGTGGCGTCATTCCAATCATTACATATGGGGACAGGGGGAAGGGGGATCCCAGGGAGTAACCATGTGCTATACTTTTTCTGTGGAGAGCTAATACCTGCTTAGAGACTACTTCCTCCTCCAGTTGTGGTGGACCTAGGAGACAACCAAGTGATGCAACGCATTGTCTGCTGGACTACGAAGGAGGAAGACCTGAGTTTGAATCCCTCCTGAGATACCAACTTAGCAGAGTAACCCTGGGCAAGTCACTTCACTTTCCTGAGGCTCAGGTTTCCTCATCCATGAAATGGGAATAAAAGCCACCCAACAGGGTGGTTGTAGTACCCAAATGAGAGAGTGCATACACGGTGCTTGGCAAACCTTAAAGCATTATGCTGTTTAGTGTTCTTCAGTAATGATCCACATCATTCTACAGTAAAATCTCATCGTTGAAAGTCCAATGAAGGTTTACAAAGCATTTTCCTTATAATTTCCAGTATTGCTGTCCTTGTTTTTCTACTGAAGAAAGTGAGGCCCTGGGAGATAACCTTTACAAACAGTATCAGGTCCATGATTCTAACCTAGATCTGACTCTTCCCGAAAAAAAAAAAAAAATCGGGATCTGTTTGATCATTTTCTCCACCAGGCAAAGGATGATGGCATTTTTTAAAGGAGGGAGGAGGAAAATCAAGCACAGAAGATTGCACCAATTCTTAAACCAGGAGCTTGAGTTTAGTGAAGTGCACAATGATTAAGCACCTGCTGTGTGCATAGCACCATACTGTTGCTAAGGAAAATACAAACTTTAGATGCTGAGACAATGATCAACTCAGTTCTGTGTTACTTACCTAAGAGTTGGGGTGCCTTGGTGTGCATTTCAGGAGGTCCGTTTTTGAACTTTACTGGAGGTGGATGTTTCTTTGGCACCTGCCCAGGTTTTTCAGCTGGCACCCTCTTGACGTCTGCCTTCTTTTTCTTAGTGGCTCTCACTGGCTCCGCTAACATCCTGACTTCTCTAGGGAAGGCAGTGAGCACCTGGATGGCCCCAGTTTTAATCTTGGCCTCTAATCCTTCTTTTGTACCAAATTCATCAGTTTGGGAAATTTTATAAAGTGGCAGCACATGGAGCTGCTCATCTTTGGGAACCACCCCCACTGACCGATTATCTTCTTTTGTCAATGTACAAACCTGCGGAGGGAATCACAGAGAGGTGTCAAGATTGGGAGCTTCCAAGGCATCTGGGCATCTCCCTGAGGATCCTCACTTTTCCTTGAGGGCTTTGAAATCACTCTTAAGGTCCTCAAATAGTAAGTCAACTTGGGATACTTGAGATACTTTCAGGACATTTTCCTTTTTGCAAACAGTTTTCTATTGAAGTATTGTACTAGTCACCATGTATTTATGGAGTACCCAACATGTGAGGAACTGAGCTAAATGCTGGAAATACAAAGAAAGTTTTTTTAAAAATCCCTGCCCTCAAGAAACTCACAATCTAATACAGGAAGGCAACATGGGAATAATATTCAAGTAAAAAAATAATAATAATTTTCAAGTCAACAGGCAATAAGTATTATGTTTACAATACAAAGAAATGGGGCAGCTAGGTGGCTCAGTGGATAAAGCACCGGCCCTGGATTCAGGAGGACTTAAGTTCAAATCCAGCCTCAGACACTTGACACTTACTAGCTGTGTGACCCTGGGCAAGTCACTTAACCCCAATTGCCCAACCCCCCCCCCCAAAAGAATACAAAGAAACATCAATTAAAAAAAAACAACCACTAAACCAGTATTTCTCTTAAGGAGTTCACAGCCAGGGCGGGGTGGGGGGTGGGGGGGTGTAAGTGGGAGGGAGACCATGTGCAAATAAATATGTACAAACAAGATACCTACAGGACAAACTAGAGATAATCTCAGACAGAAAGAAGCTCCTAGTACTAAATGCTTTTGGGGCAGAAGGGAGGACTTTAGCTTTTTGCCACAACTTTTCTTCCAATGTTCATGAAGAGACAAGGGGAAAAAATGGTTGCTTCTTAGAGTAGGAAGCTGAGCTAAAAGAATGTATTTTATTTAACCCAAGTGATCCGCTCAGACACCAGCTCCAGTCAGCATTAATGGGAAAAGACAGAACTAAAAATGCCAGGGAATTCTTAAGTGACAATGTTTGGCCGGAATGCAGAGGAATTCTGCTGTCATACCAGAGGTTGAGCAGAAGACAGAAGAGACAATCGTTCTTGTTCTGGCAGAGCAGATATATTCACACATTTTTCTTCTTTAATGTTCATGCCAAACTAACAAACTAACACCTTTAACAAAAATATTTTATCTTATCTTGGAGACTGATTTTAAAAGAAAATATAAAATCAACTTCAATCAAGTAACCCTTGGTTCCAACTCTTTACATGAAACCTCTGCTTCCCTTCCTGACTCCACTCCAGGCCTCACTGAATGCCTTTTACCCAGACCTGGAGGCCTGACAAGTCCTCCTGCCTCTGCTGACTCTAGGCCAACAACTGCTTTCTAATCTGGAACTATTTCAAAATGGAGGCTTGAAATACCCATCTCCAGTGGCTTCTTGACCTTACTCTCTGCCCTGCTTCCACTGGGACTTGCTCATGTTTTTGGTCAAGTATTTTCCTCAGGAGGAAACAACTTAGTGGGTAGAAGGCCAGCCAAGGAAAGAGGAAGACCTGGGTTCTAGTCTCACCTCTGACGCATACAGACTGTTGTGACCATGGACAAACTAATCCTTTGGCATGCCCGGACAGCCACCAAGGAATCCAGATTACATGCCAGTTGGGCATCTGCACCAAGGAGGGGTTGCTACACTGGCAATCTTCTATAAAGGTAATGAAGCCTTTGAAATCTCAAGCCCAGGGGCAGCTAGTTGGCGCAGTGGATAGAGCACCAGCCCTGGAGGCAGGAGGACCTGAGTTCAAATCCGGCCTCAGAATCTTGACACTTACTAGCTGCGTGACCCTGGGCAAGTCACTTAACCCCAATTGCCTCACAAAAAAAAGAAAAAAAGAAAGAAAAAAGAAAAGAAATCTCAAGCCCAGACAAAGAGCCATAAACATTTACCTTATCATAAAACTGTCTCTCAATCTCACACATTTCCCTCAGTATCAGCTAATCTGTCACAACAAAGATTTTTAAATAAATGATTAGAAGAGTAGAGGGGGGGAAAAGATGTTCTTAGTCTTCTGTCTTCATTAGAGACTGAGAAATAGTTTTCTTAGAGACCAAATGAGAAGGAGCCATTCTGACATACTCTAGATCTTCAGGGTAGGATATCCCCTTTCTAAACCTGAAGCTGGTTGGGTTCTGTCATCAAAGGAACATATAATTAGGTGATGGCTGTCTTGTTTTGTAAAGCGTGTGCACCAGCAACTAAGGCAATGCTAAACCGGAAGGCCATCGCTGTAATGTAGGTATACCAAGCACATGTTCTGTTATAAAGTGACCATCATCTTTGGAACCTGTAAACTCAATGCTCCTGAGAGGTAATCAGTAGCTTGGAAAGGTAATTCAAGCCTGGGCAACATTCTGAACTGTGAATGACTTAACTATTCTCAACAATACAATGATCCAAGACAATCCAAGGGCTATGGATGAAACATACTATCCACCTCCAAAGAAAGAACTGATATTGATGGAACACAGACTGAAGTATGCTATTTTTCCCTTTCTTTCATTTTTTCTCTTTTAGTCAAGTTTTCCTGTACAAAATGACTAATATAGCAATGTCTCACATAATCGTTTAAAAAAAAAACCCCAGTATTGGCCAAATAGAAAAAGAGGTAGAAAAGCTCACTAAAGAAAATTCCTTAAAAATTAGAATTAGGCAAACAGAAGCTAACTGAGATATATCATGAAGCTAACATGAAATATTAAGAAGCAATAAAACAAAATCAAAAGAAAAATAGAAGAAAATGTGAACTATTTCATCAGGAAAACAACTAGTCTAGAAAACCAATTGGGGAAAGATAATTTAAGACTACCTAAATGCCATGATCAAAAAAAAAAAAAAAGAGCCTCAATATTACATTTCAAGAAATTATAAGAAAACTTTCCTAATAACTTAGATTGAGAGGGTAAAAAGGAATCCATTGATTATCACCTGAAATAGATCCCAAAATGAAAATTCAGGAATATTATAGCCAAATTTCAAAGCTCTCATATTAAGGAGAAAATATTGTTAAGTAGCCAGAAAGAAACCATTCAGATATTGCAGAGTCACAATTAGCATGATACAAGAGCTAGAAGTTTCAATGTTAAAGGAGCAAAGGGCTTCATATGTGACACTCCAGAAGTCAAAGGAATTAAGTTTATGAACAAGAATAACCTACCCAGTAAAACTGAGTACTGAGTATAATTCTTCAGGGGGAAAAATGGATATTTAATGAAATAGAGAACTTTTAAGCATTCCTTATGTAAAGACCAAAGTTGAATAGAAAATTTGACATTCAAACGCAAGACTCTAGAGGATCATTAAAAGGTAAACATGAAAGAGTAATCATAAGAGACTAAAGTTAAACTGTTTACATTCCTATACAGTGTAACAATCGGAATGACGCCACCTGCTGGAGACTTACTGTAGGAAAGCTCCACCATGAGGAGAAGGCCTCTGAGGGCAAGGCCATGCAGCTTTTCTTTGGTGTTAGGAAGTGAAGTTTGCTTGTGGGAGGAAGAGGGGGCGAGGCTGGCTCTCTCACTCTCATCAGAACGCTGGTGGAGAGTGGAGCTAGAAATGCGCTCTCCCTTTAATAGATAAATGAATCTAGGCCTTTCTCTTTCTTTTCACCAAATTCTTGTTCTCCTTAATAAACGCTTAAACGTCTAGGTCTTGTTAAAGCTTATAATTTATTGGTGACCACTCATTAGATATTTTAGACATACTAGCTAGAATTTTAGCCCCTTACAACAGGAAGACAATATGTGTAACTACTAAGAACTTCATCATATTTAGGGCAGTTGGAAGGAGTCTATGTAAACTGAAACCATGGGTATGAGTTGGTTATGTTGGGATGATCTAAAAAAAATGAAGAGGTGAGAAAGAGAGATGCATTGGGAGAAGGGGGAAGGGAGAGAGAAGGTGTGGAAAATTTTCTCACATAAAAGAGGAGCACAAAGAAGAGCTTTTATAGTGAAGAGAAAAATGGAGAGTGGTGTTGGGGCAATGTTTGAATCTCTCATCAAAATTGGTTCAAAGAGGGAAGAATATATATATATATATATATATATATATATATATATATATATGCATATATGAATATATAGGGGCAGCTAGATGGTGCAGTGGGTAGAGCACTGGCCCTGGATTCAGGAGTACCTGAGTTCTAATTCGGGCTCAGACCCTTAACACTAGCTGTGTGACCCTGGGCAAGTCACTTAACCCCAATTGCCTCACCAAAAAAAAAAAAAAAAAAAGAATATATGAATATATATATGTGTGTGTATGTATTATGTGTGTGTGTATACATACTTACTAGGGGACAGAAATCTTTTTACCCAATATAGAAATAGGAGAGGAAGGGGGCAAGAGATTAGGGGGAGGGGAAATGATAAAAATGGAGGACGGATTAAGGGTGGCAGTGGACAGAAGCAAAACAGACTTTTGAGGAAGGACAGGATAAAAAGAGAGAGGATAAACAGAAAAAAAATTAGACTGAAAGGAAATACACAGTTAGTAATCATAACTATGAATGTGAATGGGAAGAGTTCATCCATAAAATGAAAGTGGATAGCAGAATGAATCAGAAACCAGAATCCAACAATATGTTATTTACAAGAGACACACTTGAAACAGAAAGACACACCTACACAGAATTCAAATAAAGGATTGGAGCAGAATCTATTATGCTTCAGCTGAAATTAAAAAAGACAAGGGTAGCAATCACAATCTCAGACAAAACAAAATAAAAACCAGACCTAATGAAAAGAGATAATCAGGAAAACTATGTTTTGCTAAAAGGTCCCACAGACAATGAAGTCATATAAAAAAATTTTACATCAAGTTTCAATGGTAAGTGAGTCAAATTTATAAAAATAAGAGCCACTCAAAGAATTGGAAGTTGAGGGGATGCCCATCAACTGGGGAGTGGCTGGACAAGTTGTGGTATATGAATACAATGGAATACTATTGTGCTATAAGAAATGATGAGCAAGAGGAGTTCAGAGAAACCTGGAGGGTCTTGCATGGGCTGATGATGAGTGAGATGAGCAGAACCAGAAGAACATTGTATACAATAACATCAACATTAAGTGTTGATCTACTGTGATGGACTATATTCTTCCCACCAATGCAATGGCACAGAAGAGTTCCAGGGAACTCGTGATGGAAGAGGATCTCCAAATCCAGGGAAAAAAAAAAAAAGAACTGCGGAGTATAGATGCTAAATGAACCATACTATTTCTTTTGTTTTTGATGCTCTTGTTTTTTTTCTATTTAGAGGTTATCCATCATTGCTCTGATTTTTTTTCTCTTATAACATGACTAATGCAGAAATAGGATTAATGTCATTATGTGTGTGTGTGTGTATATATATATATATATATAACCTATATCAGATTACCTGCTGTCTAGGGGAGGGGGGAGGGAGGGAAGGGAGGGAGAAAAATCTGAAATTGTAAAGCTTGTATACACAAAGGTTGAGAACTATCTTTACGTGTAACGGAAAAAAAAATACTTTATTAATTAAAAAAAAAAATAAGAGCCACTGTCTCATTGGTAAATGGTCAAAGGATATTGTGTTAAGATAATGGATTTAGCAGATACTCAGGCACCCATCTGGAGATTTAAAATGATTGAATTGGAAAAGGCAGCTGACTGGATTATTGACTCCTAGTTAACTAGATTGTAAGCACATCTGGCTGGTACTTAAGAAAGCATGGTTCTCAGAAGCTAAGAATTTTGAACTTTGACCACCTTCCGGCCCAGTCAACCAATCAGCTTGAAGAACCTCCCATTTCTGGGAGGGGAGAGGAAGGAGGAAGCTGAGCCTGCAGAGGAAGCTCACTCTCTTTTGGTTCCTGACACCTGGGTGGAGACAGAGGACTTCACAGAGGAGTTGAGAAAAGATAAGATTGCCAGGTTGTAGGAATTCTGTTCTCAATCTTTCTTTTACTTTTACTATCTTTCAATAAACCCTTAAAAAACCTAAACTTGTTTATCAGTGATTTTCGTCAGCTTTCCCCCAAAACTGGGGGGACAGATTAGAAATTTAAATGACACAATATGCAAGACAATTTTCAAAGGAATCATAGCTATCTACAGTCATATGAAAAGATTGCTCTAAATCACCATCAATTAGAGAAATGCAAATGAAAACAACTGAGGTACCACTTCACACCTATCAGAAACATACCTATCATTTGTCAAAATGCTGGAGGGAATGAAAGAACATAGGTACAGTAATAAACCGGAGTTGTGAACTGCTATAACTATTTTGAAAAACAATTTGGAAGTATGCCCGAAAGGCTATAAAACTATTCATACTCTTTTTTTTTTTTTTAGTGAGGCAATTGGGGTTAAGTGACTTGCCCAGGGTCACACAGCTAGTAAGTGTTAAGTGTCTGAGGCCGGATTTGAACTCAGGTACTCCTGAATCCAGGGCCGGTGCTCTATCCACTGTGCCACCTAGCTGCCCATTATTCATACTCTTTAACCCAGCAAGAGCATTACTAAGTCTGTACCCCAAAGAGATCAAAGAAAAGGGAAAAGGACCTATGTGTGTACAAAAATATTTCTAGCAGCTCTTTGTGGTGGCAAAGAATTGGAAACTGAGGGGATATTCATCAATTGGAGAATGGCTGAACAAGTTGTGGCATATGATTGTGATGGAGCATTTTTGTACTATGAGAAATGACGAGGGTGGCGGGTTCAGAAAAAAACATGGCAAAACCTATATGAACTGATGCAAAGTGAAGTGAGAAGAACTGGGAGATCATTGTAGATAGTAATAGCAATATCATGATGATCAACAGTGAAGGACTTGGCTACTCTGATCAATTATCCAAGATAATTCCAAAGTACTCATGATGAAAAAACACTGTCCACCTCCAGAAAGAGAACTGATGAAGTACCCCCTCCCCCTGCCTCCGCCTTTTTGCTTTTTTTTATTGATAGGACTTATGTAGAAAAACTTGATTATTTTTGCATGTGCAATTTTTGCATGATTTCACATGTGTAATTGATATAATTTTTGCTTGTCTTCTCAGTGAGTGGGGGAGCAGAGAATTTGGAGCTCAAAATTTAAAAAGAACACCAAAAATAAATAAATAATAATTTAAGGGGGAAATTTGAATGGGCTTCCTCTGCAAGTTGTCAATTCCCTTTCTTTGGGGGGTATGTGTGCATTTATGTCTTTAATCAAAGATCAGGGGCAGCTAGTTGGCACAGTGGATAGAGCACTGGCCCTGGAGTCAGAAGTACCTGAGTTCAAATCCGGCCTCAGACACTTAACACTTACTAGCTGTGTGACCTTGGGCAAGTCACTTAACCCCAATTGCCTCACTAAAAATAAATAAATAAATAAACCAAAGATCAGATGATCCCTTGTCAGGATTGCTGTAGAAGGGATCCTTTTTCAGGTATGGATTCAAATAGATGGACAATGAGAGCCTAACTCTAAAATTCTGTGATTCTATAAAATCTTTAGGAATATGCTGGTTTCCTCTGTCTGCATAGACTAGATGAGTAGTTCTTTTTTCTTTTTCTTTTTTCTTTGCGGGGCAATGGGGGTTAAGTGACTTGCCCAGGGTCACACAGCTAACAAGTGTCAAGCGTCTGAGGCCGGATTTGAACTCAGGTCCTCCTGAATCCAAGGCCAGTGCTTTATCCACTGCACCACCTAGCTGCCCCCTGAGTAGTTCTTAACATGTGGTATAGGGACTCCTGGTACTGGCTCCTTTCAGAGAGCCATGAGATTTAAGCTGTTTTTACAAAACTGAGATATTTCACCTTCTAAGATGGTAAATACTGACAGATATTATACACACACACACAGAGCTCTTTGCTGTCCTCAATAATTTTGAAGACTGTAAAAAGGTTCTTAGATCGAAAAGGTTGAGAATTGCTGGACTAGATAAACTTCTTACTGACTAGATAATGTAAGACTTTCATGAGTTTCTAGCAACTCAGCAAAATAAGTCAAAGTGGGTTGAGCAACAACATAATAAATACTAGTCTGGGTTTTATGAATTAACTTTATAGTGAGACTTCTGATGCTGTACTATAGAGCATCTCAGAACATGTCTGGAGTTTGAAAATCCAAAATTCTTCCTAGCCTAAGTGAGAAATCACAAGGCATCATATTGACTTTCCTTGAAACATCAAAAATCGGAACTGTGGAACTCAAAAGAATCTCACAAAGCCTTCTCATTTTGCCAGTTCAGTGGAAGATTTTTCCTGTTTCAATGGGTGACACATTTATAAATGTATCCAATGGCAGAAAACACCAATTTTAGGAATATACTCCCTCTTTTAAATCTTTTCATCTCCCTTATTGCCTATTATACCAAATTGTGCCAAACATCATGTCATGCCTGTCATCAGTGAAAACAGATGTGGTGAGAAGAGGGATGGGCATGAGAACCCTGAAAATAAAGTACATTCCTGATGGAGTCCATCAGTTTGCACAGCAACCTCTAAACAGATCATGATGCTCCAAAAACACTCAACTTTTTCCTTGGAGGGTCCCTCAAAATATTACTCTCATCTTGGCAAATAGCCTTTTATCAGCTATGACAAACTCAGGGTGGGAAGATCTGTTAAGTGTAACGATCGGAATGACGCCACCTGCTGGAGACTTACTGTAGAAGAGTTCCACCCATGAAGCGAAGGTTTTTGAGGGCAAGACCAGGAGTCTTTTCTTTGGGTCAGGAAGTGACGCGGGCGTGGGGGAGGAGGAAGGAAGAGACTCAGGCTCTCTCCTTTGGACTCTGGTGGAGAGCAGAGCTAGAAATGTGCTCTCCCTTTAATAGATAGGAATCTAGGCCTTTCTCTCTCTCTTTACCAAATTCTTATTCTCCTTAATAAATGCTTAAAAGTCTAACTCTTGCTAAAGCTTATAATTTATTGGTGACCACTCATTGGATATTTTAGACAGACTAGCTAGAATTTTAGCCCTTAACATAAGGAACTACTGCAAATTCCAGATAGGTGTAAAATGTATTATTGGACTAGTGGCAATGGGAAGAGGAGATGGGATGATTTTTTACAAATTGTGCAGAGTTTAGCTGTATGACCCTGGGCAAGTCACTTAACCCCAATTGCCTCATTAAAAAAAACAAAAAAAAAACAAATTGTGCAGAGCTATTGTTTATAAGACTTAGTATCAAATTGGTGTGTGAGTTGAGGAAGAGGAAAGATTTAAAAATAACTTCAAGATCCCTTCCAGCTCTAAATCTGTGATCCTATGGGTGCTGAATTTGGAGTCAGGAACTGGGTTCAAATCCTGTTGACACTTGTGCAACCTCATCCAATCACTTAACCCCTATGGGCCTCAATTTCTTCTCCTATAAAATGAGAAGGGAGGTAGTGTGGTACATTAGAAAGAGCACTGGCTCTGCAGTCTGAAGACCTGGGTTCAAGTCTTGCCTTCGATGTTTCCTAACGGTGAGACCTGGAGCAAGTTATTCAACCTCCCTGCGTCTCAGTTTCTTCCCCTGTAAATTGAAGGGGCATTCTTTCAGGACTCTAGCTCTATGATTCCATGATTCAATGCCTAAACCATCTCAAAGGCCCATTCCAATTCTTGCTCTATGAACACAAAATACTAGGGAAATGGTAGAACCCTAGACAAACGGTCAAGTTTGAAAGGAGAGGTTTGGTTGCTGTCCCTTTTGTCCATTTTAAGGAAGGGAGGTAGAGGGAGGTGATCAACTCCAGTGGCAAGGAGGCAGGAGCAGGGGCTGTGGCCTTGGAAGCCAAAACCGCTAGTCAAGTGGAAACAATTACCAATGCTACCAAGGCTGAGACATGACTAAAATAAGGGCGGCACTGGGCCGCCATGGTTGCTGGATCTCCACCCTAAGTTCAGGTCGTGGCTGCTTTTCTAGTGGGATTCCTTGTTGGTCTTGGCTCTACTCATAGCTATACTGGGAATCATCTGTGCATAAGTAATTAAACATTATCCACTGTATTTGACATTAAGTATCATTTGGAAAGCATGAAGTTAGTCGGTTTAAAGAGAGATGTAAAATCTTGCAAAAAGTTTTCAAAACATTATTTTGTATCTGAAACAGCTTGCTGTAAAACCTAAGAAGTAGAAATAAAGGTCTCATAAATGCCAAAGAATCCATACAACATCTTGTGGTAACAAAGAACTAAGAAAAGAGTGGTTTCCCATTGACTGGAGAATGGCTAAATAAATTGTGATATATGAATGAAATGAGGAATATGAGTAATAGAGAAAAATAGGAAATGACTTAGAGTGAAGTAAGCAGAATCAGAAAAATAATATGTATGAATACAATAATGTAAATGAATAGAAGAATAAAACCACATTGAACACTGTGTAACGATAAAGCCTAATTTTGGCCACTGAGCAGAGATCAGAAAATTCACCCATTCTTTAAGCAGCTAGGTGGTATAGTGGATAGAGCACTGGAACTGGGGTCAGGAAGACTGGACACAAAGTAGGTGCTCAATAAATGCTTATTCTTTTCTCATTACTGTAAGGTAAGGCTCACTGGGCAGGGTGGAGGGGGCAAAAATGGAAATGCTTGTAATATAAAAATAAAAGGCTTCAGGGGCAGCTAGGTGGCACAGTGGATAGAGCACTGGCCCTGGATTCAGGAGGACCTGAGTTCAAATCCGACCTCAGACACTTGACACTTACTAGCTGTGTGACCTTGGGCGAGTCACTTAACCCTCATTGCCCCATTAAAAAAAATAGAAATAAAAATAAAAGGCTTCAATACAACTTTTTTTTTTTAAGTCCTACCCATTATACCTATTCATCTCCAAATAAATTGGCTAACGATATCAACCAACATCTGCCCATCACGAACACACTTATTTCTCTATAATTCAAATATACTTCCAGGAAAAGTTTTTAAAAAGAGAAGAAAAAACAGGTAGAGTTTATTAAGTTTCTTTACAGACCACTGCCTGAATTTCATTAAGTTTTCTGCCTGCTTTCTTCTGGGTTCATCTGAAGTTTCTTTTAAATCAATGAATGTTCTGTTTTGTCTGTTTTCAAAGCTGTATACACCCACAAATACATAGACTATACATGCATGCATACATATACATACATACATCTACCATTAAGGACAAATGCAGATCCCCAACATGAGCTCATGCATAATGACATCAAAGCTTCTAGATATTGTTATTCCAGTGCCTTTAAAATATTCTGCACAAAGCAGACCACATTAATTCAAGTTCAACTAAATGATTCCTGGTGCTACCCTGGCCTTTGCCAATGGGATCTTTAATTCCAACATCCACATTCATAAATTTGTGGTCTGCCCAATTTTCAGTGAACTATGTTGAGTAGCCAAGAAGAATGTCATATACACCAAAAACATTTTTATGGTAATCACAATTATTTTGCCATTCAAAATTTTTTAAAAAAGGTTTTCAAAGGAAAAAAAAGTCAAAGTTTAAGATTTGGGATAATACTGGAAAACCTCCCTCTAAATGATTTCCAGACAGAGGAAATGCCATGGTATCTCAGCCAAAGCAGCACAATTAGATTCACTATCCAGGCACTTCACTAACATTTTGGTTTGAAAGCACGTTATAATGAACTTCATGGTAGAAAGCACCCTATATATTAATAATTAACAATGCTCATGAGTAATTCCTAGAAGTAAACACCATTCCTTCCCAAAGGTTACCATAGGGCAGCCACTATGGATTTGATCTTTGGGGTAAGGGTAGGAAGCATATTTGGGCAGTGACCCCAGAAAGTACTTAGTCCAGGTACTTAAAAAGGTTCCAAAAATAGTAATGGATGATGACAACGGTAATCAATACCAGTGATCACAATATACTGCACCAAAGGTGGTGGAAAAGACCTTCTTCAAGACAAGCCTATGGGATTACATGGTGAAAATGAGAAATAGAGACAGCTCAAGTGGTCTATTTGCATTTCTTTGATACTAAATCGTCAAAGCGAAGGCCTCCACTACTTTGGGTAGATCTTCCATGAAGACTTCATGGGAAAACATGGGCAAGAATCACACAAGGTACTTGAGTTTGGAGAGGTTTCAATTTGCAACAGTGGAAGGGGCACTCACATAGATGAAGCTATGAACCCAGAAAAGACAGTGAGAATGGGTAATGCCAACTGCCAAAGAAGTTTCTGTTCTGAGTTTAGGTATCACTCCATCCTCAGAAAGAGAGGTTTTCAGTTTCCAAGGTAGCACGAGAGGTCTTTTAAGGACAAAAGCTAGTTCAAATGGATAACTTTCCAGCAGTATAATTGACAGAAAAAGTCACAATGTATCCTCTTGCTAGCATGAGAAATGTGTTTTGCCATCACCAAGTACATGCCATACGATCTCCTTGGGGGCAGGGACGATTTCGTGTCTTTGTGCCAAATACAGTGCAATGAACACAGTAGACAACTAATGTTTATTGAATTGAAGTGAATTTAATCATGAAATTGTTCAAGTAGCTTTTGATGACTTCTGAGTGCTTAAAAATGGGATGAGCACTTCAAAACAAGTAAGAAATGACTAGTAATGAAGTTGGGGAAAGAGTTTACCAGGGCACATTAACACACTGTTGGTGGAGCTGTGAACTGGTCCAGGCATCTTGGAAAGCAGTTTGTAACTGTGCCCACAAAGTCACTCAACTATGTATATACCCTTTGACCCAGAGATATTGCTACTAGGACTATAACCAAAAAAGATGAAAGGAAAAAGACAAGGACCCATCAGTACAAAGATATTTATGGCAGCTCTTTTTGTAAAAGGAAAGAGCAGAAAACTAGAGGAGTGCCCATCATTTGGGGAATGGCTGAAGAATTTTGGTTAGCAAAAATTAATAGAATGCTATTTATCGTGCCATAAGAAATAACAAAAGGAACAATTTTAGAGAAACCTGGGAAGACTCATATGAAGCAATGCAGAGTGAAATGAACAGGACCAGGTAAACAATTTATACAGTAACAACAACACTGGAAAGACAAACAACTTTGAAAGGCTCAAGAACTCTAATTGGTACAATGACACCTATGATTCCAGAGGACCAATGATGATCTGTGCTACCCATCTCCTCATAGACAATGAACTCAGAAGGCAGAATGAGACAGACATTTTTGGACAAGGCCAACATGGGAATTTGTTCTGTGTGACTACGTGTATCTTTTGCAAGTTTTTTATTTCTTATTCCAATGGGGATGGGAGAGTTGGGTTGGATAGGAAAGAAAAGGAATGTCTGTTAATTAAAAAAAAAAGATTAAAAGAGAGGAAATAGTTTGAAAAAGTGATAATTTTGGGGCAGCTAGGTGGCGCAGTGGATAGAGCACCGGCCCTGGAGTCAGGAGTACCTGAGTTCAAATCCGGCCTCAGACACTTAACACTTACTAGCTGTGTGACCCTGGGCAAGTCACTTAACCCCAATTGCCTCACTAAAAAAATAAAATAAAGTGATAATTTGTTGAGACATACCACAGTACTTCCATTATTCATGTTATGTGTGTCCTTGTGGGCATGGGCACAGAAGTCTATGCAGGCAGTAACCCCAGAGAAAGGACGTCCATCCTTGCGTCCAAGACGGCAATCTGAGCCAAGGTGTTCATTTTCTACCTGGAAAATAAGTTCAATAGAATGATCTGGAAGTAGCATTAAGAAACTTTAATTGTCATGGTAGAAGAATTTTGAATTGCCTTTTCACTGGTAAGAAAAAGAAATCTTAAAACAAACACAAACAATACTGACAACTAGTTTAGCAGCATTTTGGAAGTGATCTTGTAAGGAGAAGAACAGCTGAGGACACACATGGGAATGATGACAAAAGCTACCAACACCAGACTTTTAGGCAAGAGTCTGAACTGATGCTATGCCCAAAAGCAGAGAAAAGAGGTGTCTCTGTGGAAGCCTCTCAGGGAACAGGTAAGAATGTTAGACTTGGAAGTGAGAGGCCTTTGGTTTTGGATGCCACCTCCAGCACGAAGGAGGTATGAAATCCCAGAAGCAAATGATTTCACCTCTGTGAGCTTTGGTTTGTTATTCTATAAAATGGAATTAATAGTATTTATGGGACCTGCCTCCCAGGGTTCTTGTGATGCTGAAATCAGCTTATGTCAATAGCAGTGATTACTGTGAGGAAGGACAGCAGTAGTACAGTGGAGCGTAAAAAAATGAATCTCACAGGTTACCCATTTTGGGACACTTTGGAAAATGTGCCTCCCACTGACAGAAAGGTTCCTGATCCAGGATGCAAAGTTCTTTAATGTCAATGCATTTAAAAGCAGAGTACAATAATACTGACCATAAATAAAAGCATTTAACTTACAATTTCCTTTGCTTTTTATTTATTCTCTGTCTTCCTTAACGTCACTCTTTCCTTCTTTCTAAATATGGCTCTGCCTCTCTCTTCCTTAGTCTGCTTCCATTTTTTGATTCCCTTAGATTATTTTTTTTTAAAAAGACTATATATTAGCAAGATTATTTTCTTCCTGCTTTCATCTTTCCAGGATTTCCCTCTTTAATAATGCTCTTTAAGCTTCTTATTTTTTATCTTCATTGTTTTTCTGTTTCCAATTATGCATTTGCATTCTTTGCTGTTTTTTTATTCATTGATTTTATTTAAATTTTCATTCTCTCTATAATATTGTTTTCTTAACCTCTCTCTACTCTGACCTGTAAAAAAAATAGTAGAAAATACAAAAACAGATTTGTTAGCAACAATAATTTATTACCAAATGTGAAATGACCCTACAGGACATAGATTAAAAGAAATTACTTCTTAGTAAAGTTATTTTCATTTTAATTTAGGAAAGTCAGATAGTGATTGATATCGATCTACTGATTGGCTTTAGCATTGAGCAGGAGATGATTCCAACACTGCCAGCAGGCAAAAACATCAGAGGATTTTGAAGCAAAGGAACAATCTTAGAAAGTCCAACTTGGTGAGTTTTTAAAAAGAATTTTGTTCAAACACAGAAAGGTGGAACATATTAAAAGCAGCTTCTCAGGCCATAATGATCTCTATCTTTAAGACCCACCTGATTTTGGAAAGCATCTGGAGCAAGTTTCTTATACACAGGAGCAACATCTGTAGCAAGGGTCTGCAAGTTACTTTCAAGGATTTCTTCCTGTGTAAAAAGCATGATATATATAAATTGCACACTAATGATGGATGGCAAATACATCTCCTAATAGGCAATGCTTCTATCCTCCCCAAATGTTTAATCCCCTTAGCCCTTTATTCTAAGAAACAATGATACTTATTGCATTGGCAGCCATGATTCTGGGTCTTCCTCAAACTGAGCTAGGCACATTGTCTTTTGGCCTCCACTAAGTGAAAATTCTGGCCTACAGGTTCAGGTAACCTCAGGGATGTTCACTACTCATATCACCATGGGCCCAAATTCCCCATTCTGCCTACCAAGATCCATCCTGTCACCTACACTGGAAGCCCAAAATGAAGAAGAGTTTTCTTCCAGTCGTGTTGGAAAAAGTAACATCTTTAGATCAAACTGAGTAGAGTTTTGTTAAACAAGGCACTTGGTTAGTTTGTATTAAGGAAATTCAGTGTTTCAGGGTAACCCCCCTTTCAGAGTAAGAGAACAAGGGTAGTTCTTTACAAACCATGAGAATGGCTACTGAAAAGAAGCTGTTGTAACCCTTCTATAAAAGCTTCTGTTTGGGGTCTTGAAAGCATTTCCTTTCATAATTTAAGTAAAACCAATCCCTTCACGTATTTAAAGATAAACACCGGGGGCAGCTAGGTGGCGCAGTGGATAAAGCACGGACCCTGGATTCAGGAGGACCTAAGTTTGAATCCGGCCTCAGACATTTGACATTTACTAGTTGTGTGACCCTGGGAAAGTAACTTAACCTTCACTGCCCCACTCAAAACACCCCCCAAAAAACCATAAACACCATTTCAAGCGAGCCCATTAAATCCAACCAGTCTGGTATTTACTGACAATGGCACTAATGGGTGTTCTGTTGGAAATCATGATTTACTTTTATAACGATACTGAGGCTAATTTGTTTAGTGCAACCTATATATGGTTTCTGGATATTCTTTTTTTTTCTTTTTTCTGTTTTCTGCCACCATTCATAGATAATTTTTGCAAAGGTCAAGATCCTGAGCATCACTGGGTTGTCTTCTTTTGTTCTTTTGAAAAATCAACAATAATAGCAAGGGTGATGATCACACCTCATGTTTATATAATACTTCATGGTTCCCAATGTACTTTCCTCATCATAATTCTTGAGTGGTGGTGGTTCAATTATTAACATCATCTTTTTTTTTTTGGTGGGGCAGCACCACCTAGCTGCCCTATCATCATCTTCTAGATGAGGATTTCGAGGCTGGTGAAGGTTAAATATGAATTGCCCAGAGTCACAAAGGGAACACTGAAGCAGGAGCTCAAATTAAGTTGGTTTTCCCCCACTGGTGCTCTTTCTAGTGGACTACCTCCCCTCAGAAGATATTATCAAAGGGCAGTTTAATCTGTCATAGGATTTAGAGTGGGAAGGGATTTTAAAGATTACTCAGTCCACTCCTCTTATTTTAATGATGAGGAAATTAAAGCCTCTCCTCTTTGAAATTGGCTTTTGATCCCGCCCCCCTTTTACCAGAAGTAAAGGATAGACTTTTTTGGGGGGGAAGGGGGGAGAACAATGAAACAATAAGGGTTAAGTGACTCGCTCAGGGTCACACAGCTAGTAAGTGTCAAGTGTCTGAGGTTGGATTTGAACTCAGGTTCTCCTGAATCCAGGGTCGATGCTTTATCCACGGCGCCACCTACTAGCTTTTCCAGTGTTGGCTTTTTAAGGATTTTTTCCCCCCTGTTTTCCTTAATTTGTAAAAGCTTCAGTTTAGTGTGAGTGGGATATGGTGGAATTTAGTCAGTTTAGACTCTGAAACTTATTGTCAGATTATTCTGTCCATGTTTAGTCCCATTGCTAATAACAGAATATTGTAGTAACCATGTATCTTGCTTTGCTGAACTTGGTGTACATTGGTACCAACCCTCCCTGCCTACATTCCAAAGCCCCCAGTCCCTGTTATAGTTAGCCATTCCATTGCTACAACAAACCTCTTACTCTCCCCTTGTTCTATGACCAAGCAGGAGAGCAGTCTCCTGTTAGTGCAGATTCACCCTGACAATACCTCTCCCTTCTTGCATTCCTAAGCCCTAGCTCCTGGTACCATCTCTCCCTTCTTCCCCCTTGCCCCCTCCTTACACGGGTGGAGTGGTTTCACCCTTTTCCCCAGCTCTGAGCATGCATCCATACCATGATCACGCGCTAAACACGCATACTAGGTGAGACAGGATCAGATCTTGGATTATGAGCTCACCCTGTGCATGTAAGGGACCCTCCCCTCTCAAAACTTCCATAAAAACCCAACTCATGAGCTCATCAGTGCACTCCTCATCCCTTGCATGCGGTTGCCTATTCTCATGAGAATGAAATAAATCTGCCTCTGCTTAACTTGGTGATCTCCTCAAATTATTTGGGTAAACTAAGGCAATTGTCCCATCCAGTCTATGAATAAATTAAATAATTCATATACTTTGCTTGATGTAGGTGACAAAATCAAGTTTTATGACAGCTAAAAGGACAGATGTATCTCCTTAAGTATGCTTCAGAGGAGCTCAGGTACCAGCACTAGCACTAGGCCTGTCCTGGTTTTCCCCATTGTTTGTGTACTCTCCCTGCCCTTATAATCACTTATGTTTATTTTGTAGATATATTGTTTTGACTTATCTGTGTACCATGGTTTTCTCCTTTAGAATGTAAGCTCCTTGAGGGTAGAGACTATTTTTCTTTTTGTGTCAACAGCAACTGGAACAAAACCTAGCATGGGTGCTTATCAAATGAGCTCAAATGAAAAAATTCCTTAATACTTGTGAGGATTAAAAATATGAGACATACGGGCAGCTAGGTGGTGCAGTGGATAGAGCACCAGCCCTGGAGTCAAGAGGACCTGAGTTCAAATCGGACCTCAGACACTTAACACTTACTAGCTGTGTGACCTTGGGCAAGTCACTTAACCCCAATTGCCTCACCAAGAAAAGAAAAAAAATATGAGACATAGTTTCTGGGTAATTTAATCATTTTATTAATATGCTGACAGGATATTAGTAAAAGAAAGTCTTTGGCTGTCTCCCTCAGACCAAAGACTCTTCATGGTGGTCTGGACTTGATCTCATCAATAACATCCTTGGGATATGTAGACAAAAGGATGTCTCCACCCAAGACTCCTCTGTGAGCTTGGGTCTGGTTTGACTCAGATGAAACTTACTTTCATGGAGAATTTAGACCTTAAAGTGGAGGAAGAAGAAAGGACTAAGAAAGATGGGGAGATCTCTAGGTTCCCCAAGATATTGTTAATAATTATTTCTCACATACTCCAATCTTCCTATGATCTCATTAATATGGGTTTTCCTTCCAACAGTGAAGATTGGAACCCATCCTATGTAATGCTGTTCAAGTCCTTTAAATGTGCCATATGGAGTCAGTCCAAGAGGTTTTTGTTCTATTCTCTTGACACTGTGGGGATACCAATGTAGCAAGAGAGCTGTCCTGCACCCAAGAGTTATTTTCTTGCTATATGACCAGTCCATCTTTTTTTCAGCCATACACTTCTTTGTTGATATCCTTTCCACTGCTTCTCCTGAACAAGTACTGACTTGTCATGTATTCCATCCTGCTCCCATGTACCTTAGTATTATTACCTTTTGATGATTCTCAATTTCAATGCTTTGGATACTACAGTAGTATTAGAAATAGTGACTTTAGGTGATTGGCAGCAGAATTTTGACCAGTGAATCAATCTTGGTAATGTAGAAACAATTCTGTGGCCAATAGTGTAGTCAAACCATAACTCACTTGCACTGTTTTCTTGGAGTAAGTTGTATCTTGAGCAGTTCATGACTTACACTTTGCTCATAGCCCCACCTCCCTGAGGGAGGAGGTAAGTAATTTCATTTTGCCACCTGGCTTTATGTTGAAACTGAAAAGAAGGTAAATTTGTGGCAGGGGATGCTACCTTTATAGGAAAGTATATGATAGAAGAAGTATAAGTAACAAAAAGTACTTACCTGCCAAGAGTCATAAAATCTTGGCTTTAATTCCAGTCCTGCAACCTTGGACTAGTTATTTCATCTCTCTAAGCCTGTTTTTCTCTCGGTAAAATCAAGTCACTGGATCTGGGTATTCTCTAAGATTTTTCCCAGCTCTGAAATTCTATGGGTCTAGGAGTTAAGGTCATTTTTTTTTTTTAGTGAGGCAATTTGGGGTTAAGTGACTTGCCCAGGGTCATACAGCTAGTAAGTGTTAAGTGTCTGAGGCCAGATTTGAACTCAGGTACTCCTGACTCCAGGGCCAGTGCTCTATCCACTGCGCCACCTAGCTGCCCCTAAGGTAATTTTTTAAAAGCTGCACTTGTGTCCCTAGAGATACTTTAGTTAGGGATGAATTAAGCATCATTTAGTGTGGAAGAGCTCCTACAATGCACTTTGTTGCCCTCAACTACTGGGTGTTGAACTGTTGTCCCAAAAGAAGTGACATAAAATATTGAGTGAAACACCTATCTAGATAAAAGCAGAAGCATAGATTTGTTAGGTCCTTATGTCATAGAAGAATGACCCACCTACTCTGGGGTTACTTTCCATTTCTGTACTATATATTTAAGAATTTTCATGGTGATTTGAGTTGATAACAAAGTTAAATAGATACAAAAATAACTAGATTCTTTCTTACCATTTCTTAAGTAATAAATCCTCCATGTTCCGTGTCACTTCTTTAAATTCATGCCCATTTCATTATGGACTTTTGTTATTGTAGTTGTTATGATCAGTTAAGATGTTGAAAAATTAATTGGGTCAGTGAAAATAAGCAAGTGAAGCTGAAGTAACATTTGGTCAGCTTGCTGTTGTAGAGAGTGGGAATTCTCTCACTTCTGTTTCATCAAGACAACATTCTGGGAGCTACTAATTGAATATGCATAGAGAAAACACACACATACCCTAAAAGAACACTGTAGAATCATTTAATGAACTAACTTATGTTTTTTGCTCCAGCTTTCCATGGTTTTGTGATGCTAACTGAATAAGTAAGGTAGTCTCAGATAACAAAAGCAATTGCCAATTAGTATTGAGAAAAAGAACTTACTTCTTTGGGATCATCTGCAATTAGTCGAAATCTTCTGGGGTTCTTGCTTCTTGCAAATTTGCAGCCATTGAAATACATGCTCCAAGAGCATCCAAAGGAAAAGGATGCACCACAGGTCTCTGGATCCAATCCTTGGCATGCACAGGTACGACTACAAGATGGGCAATTACAATGTAATAAGCTGGTAAAGCAAGGCACTGCTTCAGGCAAAAGAGTGAACATGTGACCTAGACAACAACTAAGGGCTAACAGCATGATTTATAAGACACACTTGGGTTTTATGACTGTTCTTAAATGAATTAGCTTACGAAGCTCCACAGAAACAACAAATACAGGTAACTTTGTACTGAAATTTGAGACTACTATCTTGACTTTTCCAAAATGAAGGTGTTTTAAAAATCAGAAACGAAAACAAACCTTACTTCCAGTTCTGCCTAATAACAAAGCCAAGTAGTTTCCATTCTACGTTCATTTCTCCAACACATGTACCATTGACTAAGGAGAGGTACCTTTAACTATTAGGTCTCTATGGGTGAGTAAGAAACATTAAGTGACATGCATTAATAACTTTGTTAAGAGTGCTAACTGACTGGTCAAAGTTTTTGGTTTTATAAGCAGGCCTATTCTGAGCTAGAGGCCTTGGATGCCTTCTGAGACATCTTTGGAAAATTAGTCCTCATCTGGAAAAAGTCAGGCATCCCTGAAGAAAAAATCTGCCCATCTACATGAGAAGGTTTCCATAGTGACTACTGATTATTTGTACATTCCACAGCAAAATTCAGGAGGAAATGGTAGAAATTTAAGGGTGTGCAGCCTTTAAGTAGTTTACTCCAAAACTGAAGGAGATGCTCTTGGGAAATCTGAAAATGGTTTGTTTAGGGATTAGCAGGGATTATAGGAATTTCTCTTGCCTTCCCGCCCCTAAGGTCAAATCAAGAGACAAAGTGACTTTGCTGGGGAAGAAAGAAAGATAAGAAAGAGAGAAAAAGAAGTAGGAAAATCTGTTTTTGAACAAGAGTGGCGAGAGAGACTTTGGATGCTTGGAGGAGCAGTCCTGGAAGACAGAACCTGATGACTACAAGAAAAGGCAGGTCCCCGTTGTGAGAGGCCCATTTGCTTCAGAAAGGATGAATGATAACTTTGAAATCCAGGCTTTAAAGTAACTTAAGAGGGACCTCTCTCCCCCACCCCACCCCCAACCCCAGCTGCCAAATTGAAAAATCAAAAGATTCTAGGATCATAGAATTTAGAGATAGATGGGATTATAGGAGTGACCTAATTGAATATGTTCATTTTACAGATGAGGGAACAGAGGCAAGAGAGGTTAAAAACATGTCAAAACTCATGTATTAGCAGAGTCAACATTCAGAGCCAGGCCCCCCTAACTCCAAATCTAGTCTTCCTTTCTACACTTGGTTTTGTTACTGTGAACTCCAGAAAGCATTCTGGGGATGCATTCTCTCCCATGTATTTAAAAACATTTTTTTTTTTTTGCACTGGGCAATGAGGGTTAAGTGACTTGCCCAGGGTCATGCAGCTAGTGTCAAGTGTCTGAGGTCGAATTTGAACTCGGGTCCTCCTTAATCCAGAGCCAGTGCTTTACCAATTGCACCACCTAGCTGCCCTCTCCCATGTATTTAAAGGCTTAAGTCAACAAAATTAAATTGAGCTAATCTGGAGTTCATGGCATCTTTAGCTCTGAACTTTCTTTTTCTTTCTTTTTTTTTTTTTTTGGTGAGGCAATTGGGTTTAAATGACTTGCCCGGGGTCACACAGCTAGTGTCAAGTGTCTGAGGCCGGATTTGAACTCAGGTACTCATGAATCCAGGGCGGGTGCTTTATCCATTGCGCCACCTAGCTGCCCCTCACCACATGCATTTTTGATCTTGAATTGTGTGAGAAGGCCGAGGACTTTGAAGGCAAAAGCTTTCTTTTCTGGTTCTTCAGCAGATTTTGTGCTGCAGAGGCAGCTATCAGCTTCATGTCCATAAGGGTTACTTCCCTGGATGATTACTGTAGGTGTGTTTCCGGGGCCAGTGGTCTGAGACACATACTGCTGCAGGGCTCTAGGGTTTACCTGCCCATAGGTTGGTGGCTCAGTAGTTGGTAGTGGCATCAAGGATGGCGGGTCCCTACTGCATGAGGTTCCCTCCCTTGATGATGGCTGTTTGAGGCAGTCTAGAAGGAGGGTCACTGGTGGGTAGAGAAGGATGCTGCTTTTTACAGGGCTCTGGGTCCTGGGATATCATCAATCAGTCTAAGGGGAGGTTATAGTTGAGTTGGTGGCAGTGGTTTTAAAAGCCTGGTATGTGTTCCCTCCTGCCTCTCCCTCTGGGTGTCTTGCTGCTTCAGCCAGGAAATTATATATCCCAAAGCAGCTCTGAATACATTGGCCCAGAGAAAATGACTACCTTATGGAAGACATAACAAATGCTCTAATCAAAGGCAAGAGTATGTCAGTCCTACCCTGCTAATTCCAGTTCAACTTTGCCTCAAAAGCAAAATTACAAATCAATTTTGAAATTCAAGTAATGTAAATGAGGAATGTTTAGTATCTTAAAAAACACTGTCTACTTTGCTAAAGTTGTTCATTGTTTCAAGTCATTTTTGAGTTGATTCTCTAGAATTCTCTAAGTATACCATCATATCATCTGCAAAGAGTGATAGTTTTGTTTCCTCCTTGCCTATTCTAATTCCTTTAATTCCTTTTTCTTCTCTGATTGCTAAGGCTAACATTTCTAGTACAATAATAAATAATAGAGGTGATAATGGACATCCCTGTTTTACCCCTGATCTTATTGGGAAGGCCTCTAACTTATCTTCATTACATATAATGCTTGCTGATGGTTTTAGGTAGATACTGCTTATTATTTTAAGGAAAGCTCCCCCTATTCCTAAACCCTCTAGTGTTTTTATTAGGAATGGGTGCTGTACTTTGTCAAAAGCTTTCTCTGCATCTATTGAGATAATCATATGATTTTGGTTGGTTTTCTTATTGATGTGGTTGATTATGTTCATAGTTTTCCTAAAGTTGAACCAGTCCTGCATTCCTGGTATAAATCCCACCTGGTCATAGTGTGTTATCCTGGTGATCACTTGCTGTAATCTCCTTGCTAATATCTTATTTAAGATTTTAGCATCAATATTCATTAGGGAGATTGGTCTAAAATTTTCTTTCTCTGTTTTTGCTCTGCCTGGTTTTGGTATCACCACCATATTTGTGTCATAAAACGAATTTGGTAGAACTCCTTCACCTATTTTTCCAAATAATTTGTATAATATTGGAATTAATTGTTCTTTAAATGTTTGGTAAAATTCACCTGTAAACCCATCTGACCCTTGGGATATTTTCTTAGGGAGTTCATCAATGGCTTGTTCAATTTCTTTTTCTAATATGGGCTTATTTAAGGATTTTAATTCCTCTTCAGTTAACCTGGGCAGTTTGTATTTTTGTAAATTTTTATCCATTTCATTTAGATAGCCAAATTTATTGGCATACAGTTGGGAAAAATAATTCCTAATTATTGATTTAATTTCCACTTCATTGGTGGTAACATCACCCCTTTCATTTTTGATACTGAAATTTGGTTTTCTTTCTTTTTTTTAAATCAAATTAACCAATATTTTATCTATTTTATTGGTTTTTTCCTAAAACCAGCTCTTAGTTTTATTGATTAATTCTATAGTTCTCTTGCTTTCAATTTTATTAATCTTTCCTTTAATTTTCAGGATTTCTAATTTAGTATCTAATTGGGGATTTCTAATTTGTTCTTTTTCTAGCTTTTTAAGTTGCATGCCCAATTCATTGATCTCCTCTTTCTCTTTTTTATTCATGTAAGCAGTTAGAGCTATAAATTTTCCCCTAAGCACTGCTTTGCTGCATCCCATAGATTTTGGTATATTGTCTCATTATTGTCATTCTGGTGGGTAAAGCTAGCAATCAGAGAAGAAAAAGGAATTAAAGGAATTAGAATAGGCAAGGAGGAAACAAAACTATCACTCTTTGCAGATGATATGATGGTATACTTAGAGAATCCTAGAGAATCAATTCAAAAATTACTTGAAACAATTAACAACTTTAGCAAAGTAGCAGGATATAAAATAAATCCACACAAATCATCAGCATTTCTATAGATGACCAACAAAGTCCAGCAGCAAGAGATAGAAAGAGAAATTCCATTTAAAGTAACCATAGCAGGGCAGCTAGATGGCACAGTGGATAAAGCACCGGCCCTGGGTTCAGGAGTACCTGAGTTCAAATCTGACCTCAGACCCTTCATACTTACTAACTGTGTGACTCTGGGCAAGTCACTTAACCCCAATTGCCACACCAAAAAAAAAAAAAAAAAAAAAAAAGAAAGAAAGTAACCATAGATAATATAAAATACTTGGGAGTCTACTTGCCAAGACAAACCCAGGAACTATATGAACACAATTACAAAACGCTTTTCACACAAATCAAATCAGATCTAAATAATTGGAAAGATATCAATTGCTCATGGATAAGCAGAGCTAATATAGTAAAAATGACAATTCTACCTCAATTAATTTATTTATTCAGTGCCATATCAATCAGACTACTTAAAATTATTTTATAGAGCTAGAAAAAATAATAACAAAATTCATCTGGAAAAACAAAAAGTCAAGAATATCAAGGGAAATAATGAAAAAAAAAATGCACAGGAAGGTGGGGTAGCTATACCAAATCTGGAACTTTACTATAAAGCAAGAGTCATCAAAACTGTCTGGTACTGGTTAAGAAATAGAGTGGAGGATCAATGGAATAGGCTAGGCACAGGAAACACAGTAGTAAATGACACTAGTAATGTAGTGTTTGATAAACCCAAAGAATCCACCTTCTGGGATAGGAACTCAGTATTTGACAAAGACTGCTGGGAAAACTGGAAGACAGTATGGTAGAAATTAGGCACAGACCAACATCTTACACCTTATACTAAAATAAGGTCAAAATGGGTACATGATTTAGACATAAGAGGTGATACCATAGGTAAATTAGGAGAGGAAGGAATAGTCTACCTTTCAGAACTTTGGAAAGGAGAACAGTTTATGACCAAACAAGAGATAGAGAATATTGTGAAATGCAAAATGGATGATTTCAATTACATTAAAAAGTTTTTGTACAAACAGAAGCAATGCATCCAAAATTAGAAGGGATGCAGAAATCTGGGAAACAATTTTTATGGCCAGTACTTCTGATAAAGGCCTCATTTCTAAAATATATAGGGAACTAAATCAAATTTATAAGAATCCAAGTCATTCCCCAATTGAGAAATGGTCAAAGGATATGAACAGGCAGTTTTCTGATGAAGAAACCAAAGCTATCTATTCCCATATGAAAAAATGCTCTAAATCACTGTTGATTAGAGAGATGCAAATTAAAACAACTCTCAGGTACCACCTGACACCTGTCAGATTGTCTAATATGACCAAAAAGGAAAATAATAAATGTTGAAGAAGCTGTGGAAAAATTGGAACACTAATGCATTGTTGGTGGAGCTATGAACTGATCCAACCATTCTGGAGAGCAATTTGGAATTATGCCCAAAGGGCTATAAAGCTGTGCATAGACCCAGCAATACTATTGTTGGGTCTTTTTCCCAAGGAGATCATAGAACAGGGCAAAGGACCCACATGTTCAAAAATATTTATAGCTGCTCTTTTTGTGGTGGCAAGGAATTAGAAATTGAGGGGTTGCCCATCAGTTGGGGAATGGTTGAACAAGTTGTGGTATATGAATGTAATAGAATTCTATTGTACTGTGAGAAAGGATGAGCAGAAGTTCAGAGAAACCTGGAAGGACTTGCACGAACTGATGATGAGTGAGATGAACACAACCAGAAGAACATTATACACAGTATCATCAACATTATGTGTTGATCAACTGTGATAGACTGGATTCTTCTCACCAGTACAATGGTACAAGAGAGTTCCAGGGGACTCATGATGGAAAAGGCTCTCCAAATCCAGAAAAAAAAGAACTGTGGAATATGGATGCTGATTGAACCATACTATTTCTTTTGTTTTTGATGCTGTTGTTTTTCTATTTTGAGGCTTTTCCTTATTGCTCTGATCCTTCTGTTATGGCATGACTGATGTATATGTGTGTGTGTGTGTGTGTGTGTGTGTGTCTATGAAAATAACCTATATAAGATTGCCTGCTGTCTGGGGGAGCGGGGGAGGAAGGGAGAAAAATTTGAAATTGGAAATCTTATGTAAACTAATGCTGAAAGCTATCTCTACATGTAACTGGAAAATAATAAAATACTTTTATTTAAAAAAACAAACACAAACAAAAAACCCCCAAAAACACTGTTTAGGAGAGAAGTATCCATTCCATTTTTGCCCAGAACTTTCCCTAGGGTCAGATACCACAGTGAACTTGAACCCACTCATTACAGAAAAACACAGACATGAGAAAGAAGAGATTTCTACCCTTGAAATATCTGTGTTAAAAGCTCAATGTATTTCACAATAGCTTAGAATCCGTGCAACTCATCATAATGAGAATTTCTGAAATCCGAAGTTGGTATTAGGACAATAAATATGACAGTTTTTAAGAAGACTGCAGATTTGAAGAGTACAAAAATCAGTATTAAAAATAAAAGAAAGGGGGACAGCTAGGTGGCACAGTGGATAAAGCACTGGCCTTGGATTCAGGAGGACCTGAGTTCAAATCCCGCCTCAGACACTTGACATTTACTAGCTGTGTGACCTTGGGCAAGTCGATTAACCCTTAGTGCCCTGCAAAAGAAAAAAAAAAGAACCATGTGGCTTCTCATATATGGCTAACTTGACTAGGGCAAAGTCAAAACGGTCGTATGTCTAAGGGTTAAGACACATGGTTTGAAAATAAAGAAGGTGGGGACGGCTAGGTGGTGCAGTGGATAGAGCACCGGCCCTGGAGTCAGGAGTACCTGAGTTCAAATCCGGCCTCAGACACTTAATACTTACTAGCTGTGTGACCTTGGGCAAGTCACTTAACCCCAATTGCCTCACCAAAAAACAAATAAACAAAAATTTAAGCACAATTGCTTTTAAAGAGGACTCAGAAGAGAAGACCGAGGAAATTAGACCAAGCCCAGGGAGAAGCAGGTTGGAGAATATTAAAAATGGAGCTGAGAAATCTGTGGCAAGAGTTGCCTGTACTTAATTAATTTCTCTTCCAGGGCACTACAACACCTTCTTTGGGAGCAATTAGCATAGACACATCCTTGATTCAAGTCCTTTCCACTGCCATTAAGGATAGATGGAAGAGAAGAGAATCCTTTACCTTATCACTGGGTAGTAGGGCAAGAGTACATTTGGCTGAGAACAGTATTTATGAAGACTTCAATGTTCTAGGGATTTGTGATTTCATCAGTTTGAGAGGGCTCTCTCTACCACACACAAAAGAATTCCTTCACACTTGAGACAAGTATCTGCACTGGTTGCTATGTCCACCAAACCTAATGTTGTGGCTGACAAAGTTCTAGAGGTGATTTCTTTCCAAATACGGCCACATAATAGATACCGAGCTGCTCAATGGGCCCATATGCAAAGCATTTCTCTCGGCATAACTTGGCAGAGCCTCCAGGACTCTAGGACAGTTTGTCTCAGAGTGAAGTGAGGTATCAGAATAAAGTATGGGTAACCTGTATGAGTTCTGAGGACCCTTATCCTAATTCCCATCACCTCAAAGAGTCTGGTCCCCAGAGGCTGGCTCCCTCTCATGGTTGTAGGGGTACCCCAGAGGTCAGAGGTGGCTATGTGACCGTATTGAATAATGCCCATTGGTGTGCTTCCCTAAAGATGACTATTTATGAAGCATTTATTCAGCCAGCCTTAAGTGTGTTTTCTTAGAAAAGGGACTAAGGTTATATAGTAAGAACAACTGGTATAACCAACGCCCCCCACCACACCCCGGCCAAATGTGTGAAACACTCTTTCTCTTAGAACATTATAAGAGGAAAATGGGCTCAAGCTTTGAGAATGTATCTAGCAAAGGGTTAACTCACAGCTGCTCTTTTCTTTCATTCAGAAGTCCTCAAGAAATTCCCTTTAAGCTTGGTATATTTTCTTTGCTGGGCTCCTTATAGCACTGTGAGTACAGTGGATACCAACATTACTTTCAACACTCCTGCCAATTGATCTGGGCAGACCCTTGGTAGAACACCAATGGGAAAAATGAGAAGTTTAGTATTCTCTGGACCCTTTGAAGCTAGAAAGTCTTCCTCCTACCAAAGGGAGTGGGAAAGAAAGTTGGCCAAGGCTGAAACTGAGGCCTCTCATTACCTTCCCTCACTCCAGTGATTTCTCCTTAGGACTGTTTTCCAAAGTAACATATTCTAATGTCAGAAACTCCTCTCTCCATCTTCTAAACTCACCTGAAAATTTATAGATAATTTTTGGAGATGCGGCTAAGTTTCCAGCTTATTAAAATGACTAGGGTTCCTCAAAAACAAACAAACAAATAAAATGACTAGGGTTATTTTGCTTCATCTGGTGGCTTTCAAATACTTCTCATACTTTGTCTTTTGATTGACTGAGAATTTTTCTTACCCGATTAAAGGTATCAGAGCTAAAATGGTGCTAGGTGAGTTTCAACCCCAACCTTGACACATAAAATTATGACTATTGCTCCAAATTAGATTTCAATCAGTTCTTTACCCAACAATGGATTCAAAGGAGTGAGTGTGAATTCAATATTGAAACACTAAACTTATCCCTCCATCTTCTGCCGCTAAAGCAAAAGCGCAAAAGCAGCAGCTTCGGGGGCAGCTAGGTGGTGCAGTGGATAAAGCACCAGCCCTAGATTCAGGAGGACCTAAGTTCAAATCCAGCCTCAGACACTTGACACTTACTAGCTGTGTGACCCTGGGCAAGTCACTTAACCCTCGTTGCTGCGACAAAAAAAAAAAAAAGAAAGAAAGAAAAAAAAATGGTGATTACAAAAGCAGCAGTTTCCATAAAGCTTAGCAGGCAGGGTAATGATGCTAAGCCATAGTAGGATGGATATATTTAAGAACATTGTACAAAATCTGTGCTGCACCATCACTTGTTACTAGCAAAGTAAGAATGAGGTCCTTCTGTCACCAATGATCCAAGACAGTTATGAAAGACATATGATGAAAAATGCTATCCATCTTCAGAGAAAGAACTCATGGGGGACAGAATGCACATCAAGGCATACTTTTTGGGTTGATATTTTTTTGGTTTGTGTTTTTTTTTGTCACAACATGACTAATATGGAAATATATTTTGCATGATTGACATGTAATATCTATATCAAATTGCTTGCCTTCTCAATGAGGGGGGTGGGGAGGGAGGGAGAGAATTTGGAACTCAAAACTTTAAAAAAATGAATGTTAAAAATTGTTTCTACATGTAATTGGGGGGACAATAAAATATTAAATAAACTTATCTTTTACTATTAGGTTTGATTTTAGTAAAGAACCCATATATGTGGCACTGCATAAATATATATAGAAAATGAATATCACCATCAAAAAATAAAACAATAATCACTAATTTACTTTTAGTGTTGATAAAACCCCATAGGATTTGATGAATATGGATATACATACACACATATATGTGTGTACATAAACACAGACAGGTCTCCATTTTCTTTCCTTTTATTCATACTCTTTTAAACAAGTCAACTCCACAGGAGTTTAAAAAGAAACTCAGAAAGAATGAAAAGAGAATTCTGAAAAGGTCTTCACCCACTCAAAAGCAATGGCATGAAATTAAAGCCCTTCAGAAAAGAAGTGGAATGCAGTTCAGTATTCTCAAATACCATTCTGACATGCATAGTGCTTTGTTTATATTCCTCAGGAGCACACTGTTTTCCTTCTTTCCATTAATGATCTGTGAAAACAGAACATCAACTGGAATATTGCTCAGTATTCGACAGAGAGAATTATCACTTCAGTCTGAAAAAGGTACTCAGGTCACTCAGTAAGTGACACTGGCCATCACCAAGTTCTTCAAGAAAAGCCCATAGATATCACTTACTCTTCATTAAGTGCGCAGCGCCGGGTGGTGGGGCAACCATATTTGTTGAGACTCTGGGTCAGCTCTTGATATAATGTGTCAGCCAGGAGATGAGGAATTCCCTCCCAAGCCAAGATAAGGATGACAATGACAGCTGTCTGGCAGTGGTGGCCTGCACGCTGGCGAACCAGGCAGAGGAGTTTTTCTTCATCGCTGCTTCTTCTTATTACCTGCAAAAGCCAATTGTGTACAACTTTGAGTTTAGGAAGAAAAGGCTGATCAAAGTCCAGTATGATGTCTTTTAGGAATTAATGGGTAACCCTTTCCATTTAAAGATTACCCTTTCTTTTTTTTTTTTTTGTGGGGCAATGGGGGTTAGGTGACTTGCCCAGGGTCACCCAGCTAGTAAGTGTCAAGTGTCTGAGGCCAGATTTGAACTCAGGTACTCCTGAATCCAGGGCCAGCGCTTTAACCACTGCGTCATCTAGCTACCCCAAGATTGCCCTTACTTTAAAGAATGTGAAGCTAGCTCTTTAAAGTACTTCCTGATTTTTTTTTTAACTAGTTATTTGGACATTTCTCTGCTTCCCTTTGCCTCTCTAAATATTCAGGCCATGATTCCAATTCCTTAGGTAACCTCTCCTGAAAGGTTGTGATGGTCACACCAAGAGAAGAGCTACCAAGTGTCAACTAGGGGGTGAATGTTGATTTACATTTCTGAAGATTCATTTCAGACTTACTGATAATATTGGTCCACAATGAAGATTGTAGTGGGCAGAAGAGTACCAAAGGAACTCACACATTACTTGAAATCACTAAGACTTCAAAGAACTGAGTAAACACAGCAAAGACAAAACTACTTAACACTTGCCAGCACTCCACATTCCACTGATATGCTCTATATTTGTTGGCACAAAGTCAGTTGGCCTGTCCTATTAATCAGCTAAAATCTCTGATTGCTGACACTCCCATTTAAACCTCATTCTTCATGAGGTACATTTTCCTGTAGAACATCCAAAGGGAATCAAACTCTCACAGTGTCAGCTTATGTGCTACTCCCACCTTTTCTGTGGAATGTTAGCAGTTTCTCCAAATGGTTTTTGTGTTGCTTTTGTTGACAAAGAGCTGGCACATTTACTGGAGTTAGTCTATGAGGCAAAGAGGTGCTAGAGCAATGATGACAATACATCAACATATCTTGAGAACAAGAGATACATGTCCATCTTGAAAACTGATTTTATAAGACCACAAAGAGCCACTTCCGTGGGAAAAACCACTGGACAGGCTGTTCAGAGAACAATAGAAATGGCAAGCACAAGGTCATCAATCCTAATATTCAAGCAACAATAGAGGCACATGAATGGAAGACAGTCCTGTGGGTTATTCCTGGACATTAAGGCACTACTCCTAAGATTTAGAGTTATGTTAATATTTGTTTGGATAGAGAGGTAAAATAATCCTGAAGGAGAGACAGAGATTTTATAGGTGGGTAAAACCATTACCACTTTCTTAACCACTACCTCCCTTCAAGCCACAATGAAGAAAGCCCAAGACCCTGAACCCCAGGGTCCTGGGAATAGCAGTGCCCCCCGACCCTTGGGCTTGCTTCTAGCCTGGCCCCCACAGCCATCATGAAGGGGGACGACTCTAATGGAAAAAGGACCATCCATCAACACAATTACCAACACCAGCTGCTGACCAAATATAACCCATGGGCACATAAGCAAGCCCCTCCCTACTCTTCTACACCCAACACACACATGCTGACCATGGGCTAGCATGCCCTCCATAGCAAGCATCTAAGGAAGCAAGCCTCACTGTGCCACCTAGCTGCCCCTATAGGGTTTTTCACAATCTGGAACCCTAACAGACAGTTTTTAAGAATTGAAAAACTGGTGAAAGAGTTTGATTAAATTAAAAAATTTCTTGGACACAGCTCTAACATTTTAGAAGACAAATAAAGGGGGCAACTAGGTAGCACAGTGGATAAAGCACTGGCCCTGAATTCAGGAGGACTTGAGTTCAAATCTGGCCTCAGACACTTAACACTTACTAGCTGTGTGACCCTGGGCAAGTCACTTAACCCTCATTGCAACCACCAAAGGAAAAAAAAAGACAAATAAAGATTTGGTAATGATGGAGTGTCTATATATTAGAGCAATAACCAGTCCAAATAACCAGATTTAAAACCACAAACCGACTTCCATGTTCAAAGGTCTGTTAGTAGACAAAGATGGTTAACTAATAAAACCTTGGCACATACAGATGCCTCAAGAGAACAAAACTGCTCAATGCAAAGTGCAACATAACCCAGACAGAAGTGAATATCCAAATTCATAGATTTATCATGAAAGCTGACAGGACACTCCTACAATTGAGACAGAGTCAAGGTTCAAACTTAATTAAGGACAAGAAAGGATTTGAAAGAAAAAAAAATTCTTTATTTTAAATCCTTGATTTTACAGTTGAGGAAAATGAGGAACCAGGGTAATTAGATGCTGTATCAAAAACAGAAGTCAAATATGAAAATACTATACAACGTAATAATTTTAAAAGGTAGCATCATGCTAAAATATAGCAGAAGGAATATTGGCTATGAAAACCAGGAATTAATCTTACCACTATATTTGACATGGACCAAGCATCTATTAAAATACTGAGTGCTTTGGGGTATTTTTTTTTTTTAGTGAGGCAATTGGGGTTAAGTGACTTGCCCAGGGTCACACAGCTAGTAAGTGTTAAGTGTCTGAGGCCGGATTTGAACTCAGGTACTCCTGACTCCAGGGCCAGTGCTCTATCCACTGTGCCATCTAGCTGCCCCGGGGTATTTTTTTTTAATACAAGGATGTGGAAAAATTGGAGAAAATCTAGAGAATATCCTTGTATTAAAAAAAAAAAGTACCCCAAAGCACTCAGGAAGATAAATACATATGAAAAAATGAACTAGGAAACTGAAATGATTGAATTTGAAAGCGAGAAAGGTAAAGGATGATATGCTAGTTTCCTCATAGTACAGAAAAAGTTATATAGAGAACACCTAATCAATTATTCTACAGCTACACTGAAATGGGGAAAAAAGGGCTTAAGTTTCACTAGAAGAAATTTAGGTCAGAGATTAAGAACAACTTTTCTACAGAAAAAATTGTTAAGTCCTAAAGCTCAGGTTTAAACATCTTAATCCCCTCCTCAATAAATTTCAGGAGCCCCCTATTTCTTTTACAATGAAATATAATCTCCTCTCTTTGGCAGTTAAAGCCATTCACAACCTGGCCCCACTTACCTTTGCAGTCTTATTATACATTATTCGCCTTCGCATTATCTATACTCCAGTCAGACTGGAGAGAGTAAGCGCTTAAAAATGCTTGTTGACTTGTCAAATTGGCCTTCTTTCTGTTCCTCAGAGTCTGCATTCCATAGCCTCTGTTGGTACTAGAGCAGCAGCTGTCTGCCATGTCTGGAATGGATTCTCTCCCAATCTCTGCCTCTTTTTTTTTTTTTAATGTATGAGGTATTTTATTTTTTCCATTACATGTAAAGATAGTTCTCAACTTTTATTTATACATGCTTTACAATTTGAGATTTTTCTCCCTCCCACCCCTCCCTCCCCCCCTCCCCTAGACAGCAGGTAATCTGATATAGGTTATATCTATATATCTCTATACATATAGATATAGATATAGATATACACACACATATATATACTCATAATAACATTAATCCTATTTCTGCATTAATCCTGTTACAAGAGAAAGAATCAGAGCAGTGATGCAAAACCTCAAAATAGAAAGAAAAAAAAAAAACCAACAGCACCCAAAACAAAAGAAATAATATGGTTCAGTCAGCATCTATACTCCACAGTTCTTTCTTTCTTTTTTTTTCTTGGATTTGGAGATCCTCTTCTATCATGAGTTCCCTGGAACTCTTCTGTACCATTGCATTGGTGAGAAGAATATAGTCCATCACAGTAGGTCAACACTCAATGTTGATGATACTGTGTACAATGTTCTTCTGGTTCTGCTCATCTCACTCATCATCAGCTCACGTAAGACCCTCCAGGTTTCTCTGAACTCCTCCTGCTCATCATTTCTTACAGCACAATAGTATTCCATTGTATTCATATACCACAACTTGTCCAGCCATTCCCCAATTGATGGGCACCCCCTCAACTTCCAATTCCTTGCTACCACGTAAAGAGCAGCTATAAATATTTTTGTACATGTGGGTCCCTTTCCCCCTTCCATGATTTCTTTGGGCAAAAGACCTAAAAGTGGGATTGCTGGGTCAAAGGGTATGCACAGCTTTATTGCCCTTTGGGCATAATTCCAAATTGCTCTCCAGAATGGTTGGATCAGCTCACAGCTCCACCAACAATGCATTAGTGTTCCAATTTTCCCACAGCCTCTCCAACATTTATTATCTTCCTTTTTTGTCATTTTAGCCAATCTGATAGGTGTCAGGTGGTACCTCAGAGTTGTTTTAATTTGCATCTCTCTAATCATTAGAGATTTAGAGCATTTTTTCATATGGGAATAGATAGCTTTGGTTTCTTTATCAGAAAACTGCCTGTTCATATCCTTTGACCATTTCTCAATTGGGGAATGACTTGGATTCTTATAAATTTGATTTAATTCCCTA
Source organism: Dromiciops gliroides (assembly GCF_019393635.1). Classification (NCBI taxonomy): domain Eukaryota; kingdom Metazoa; phylum Chordata; class Mammalia; order Microbiotheria; family Microbiotheriidae; genus Dromiciops; species Dromiciops gliroides. The sequence continues at coordinate 31,397,856 of NC_057862.1, read as the reverse complement.
TATATTTTAGAGATGAGGCCTTTATCAGAAGCACTGGCCTCAAAAATTGTTTCCCAGTTTTCTGCCTCCCTTCCAATTTTGGATGCATTGCTTCTGTTTGTACAAACATTTTTTAATTTAATATAATCAAAATCATCCATTTTGCATTTTATAATATACTCTATCTCTTGTTTGGTCAAAAACTGTTCTCCTTTCCAAAGATCTGATAGGTACACTATTCCTTTCTCTCCTAATTTACCTATGGTATCACCTCTTATGTCTAAATCATGTATCCATTTTGACCTTATTTTAGTATAAGGTGTAAGATGTTGGTCTATGCCTAATTTCTGCCATACTATCTTCCAGTTTTCCCAGCAGTTTTTGTCAAATACTGAGTTCCTATTCCAGAAGCTGGAGTCTTTGGGTTTATCAAACACTACATTACTAGTGTCATTTACTACTGCATTTCCTGAGCCTAGCCTATTCCATTGATCTACCACTCTATTTTTTAGCCAGTACCAGATAGTTTTGATGACTGCCGCTTTATAGTAAAGCTCCAAGTTTGGTACGGCTAACCCACCTTCCTGTGAATTTTTTTTCATTATTTCCCTGGATATTTTTGATTTTTTGTTTTTCCAGATGAATTTTGTTATTATTTTTTCTAGCTGTATAAAATAATTTTTAGGTAGTCTGATTGGTATGGCACTGAATAAGTAAATTAATTTAGGCAGTATTGTCATTTTTACTATATTAGCTCTGCCTATCCATGAGCAATTGATATCTTTCCAATTATTTAGATCTGATTTGATTTGTGTGAAGAGTGTTTGGTAGTTGTGTTCATAGAGTTCCTGGGTTTGTCTTGGCAAGTAGACTCCCAAGTATTTTATATTATCTACCGTTACTTTAAATGGGATTTCTCTTTCTATCTCTTGCTGCTGGACTTTGTTGGTCATATATAGAAATGCTGATGATTTATGTGGATTTATTTTATATCCTGCTACTTTGCTAAAGTTGTTAATTGTTTCAAGTAATTTTTGACTTGATTCTCTAGGATTCTCTAAGTATACCATCATATCATCTGCAAAGAGTGATAGTTTTGTTTCCTCCTTGCCTATTCTAATTCCTTTAATTCCCTTCTCTTCTCTGATTGTCAATCTCTGCCTCTTAAAATCCCTAATCTCCTTAAAGACCATTCCAAAGGGCCATCTCTCACACAAGCCTTCCCCACTATTTAGACAGAGGTCCTCTGACTCCACAAGTCACTTCTGCCAGCTTAGTCTGCCATGTCTTCTCAAAAGATCTTTAAGAAGATTCCAGAGAGAGTGTTGAAGATGCCAACATAATGGCCAATATGCCAAGTTAGGTGACTCAATTCAATGATATCTTTTCATCATTATCTTGTACTTATTTCTTTAATAAGAAAAAGGTGGTACCTCCAACTTATATGTGAGTCCAAAGTACAATATTGCCCTTTGAACACAGACGTAATCACTGAATGTTTACTGAGTATCTACAACGTGTCCAGTGTTACACTGTCAATTAGTACTTCAAGGATCTGATTTCACTTGTGTGGGTAATCTAATTGCTTTACAAACATATTTCATTTGATCCTCACAACAACCCTACTTTATATTTGAGAAAACTAAGACAAACAGAGGTTAACTGATGCCCCAAATCACAAAGTTAGTAAATAAATGCCTAAGGCTGGATATGAACTAAGGTCTTCCTGCCTCTAAGTCTAGCACAACATTGTGAAATCAGTATATAGTCTTATGAGTTGCTGTGGCTCCCCGCACCAAAAACTTAACACCAGGTAACCTCTTTGGTGATGAGTCTAGATATTAGCTAGGCTGGGTCTCAATTAACTATCTCATTCTTTATCACCATTTCTGCACCCCAAACCTTTCCAGATCAACAGGACCTATCAATGCTCAAATTCTGCCAGATGCCCTTCAAAACTCAGAAGCACCACCATACTACCAAGAGTCACTGAAATAGGTCTGAATGAAGATACAAATCCAATAAGCTCCTTACACTTATGAAGTTCAGAATTAGAAAAACAAAACAAGGAAGTGAAGACAAGAGTTCTTAAAACTTCATTTCAACTGCATCCTGGTTCTTTTTACACAAGTATTGCTTTTTCCTTCCCTCCCCAGATGAAGCCATAATTCAAGCAATTGGTGTTACAACAACAACAACAACAACATGCTGGATGAGAAGCCTGAACAACAACCCCATGAGCATAGCTAATGGACATTAACAACAAACGGTACTGAGTATTTTCCTAGGGTCTGTCTTCAGTGAGCGAAAATCTTGTTAAAGAAGGAATCTTGGAGTCTTTTGTTTCTTGAAAAATTGTTTCCAAATAATGAAAATTCACATTCTTTCCCTCCTACCTTCCCTGCTGCCCATTATAAAAGAAAGAAGGGGGCAGCTAGGTGGCATAGTAGATAGAACACCGGCCCTGGATTCAGGAGGACCTGAGTTCAAATCCAGTTTCAAACATTTAACACTTACTAGCTGTGTGACCCTGGGCAAGTCACTTAACCCCAATTGCCTCACTAAAAACAAAACAAAACAAAACATAAAAGGGGGGGGAGAGAAAAGATTGTCTATAACAAATGCCTCCACTTTCTCTCCCCTCAATCTCTTCTTAATTCCTTACAACTCAGCTTTTGACCTCATCATTCCACTGAAACTGTTTTCTCTGAACTTACCAATGATCTTATAATTGCCAAATCCAATGGGCTCTTCTCAAACTTCATTCTGCTCAATCTCTCTGCCCCTTACGATGCTGCTGATCAGCCACTTCTCCCTGATAGTTTCTCCTCTGTAGGTTTTTAGGATCTCACTAATCTCCTGGTTCTCCTACCTTTCAGACTGCTCTTTCTCAGGGTCCTTTCCTTAATCTCCATTCAGATCATGTCATGTCCTCTAACCACGTGTTCAATAGGGCCCTCTTCTCTTCTCCCCCTATACTACTTGGCTTGGAGATCTCATTAGCTCCTATGAATTGATTACCATGTCTTTGGCAATGATATTTTTTTTTGCTTTGTTTTGTTTCGTTTTGTTTGTTGGGGGCAATGAGGGTTAAGTGACTTGCGCAGGGTCACACAGCTAGTGTCAAGTGTCTGAGGCCAGACTGGTCCTCCTGAATCCAGGGCCAGTGCTTTATCTACTGCACCACCTAGCTACCCCCTATGTCAATGATTCTTAAATCTACTCATCCAGCCTAACCTCTCTGCTGATCACTAACTTCTTGTCTTCAGATATCTTTCAGACATCTTTTTGGGTTTTTTCGGTTTTGGTTTTTGCAGGGCAATGAGGGTTAAATGACTTGCCCAGGGTCACACAGCTAGTAAGTGTCAAGTATCTGAGGCTAGATTTAAAATCAGGTCCTCCTGAATCCAGGGCCAGTGTTTTATCCACTGTGCCCCCTAGCTACCCCCATCTTTCAGACATCTTGAACTGTATTCCCACTAGACATCCTCAACTCAACATGTCCAAAATGGACTGCTTATCATTTCCCCTAAACCCTTTCTCCCCTTCCACCTTTCCTATTACTATAGAGGGCTCTCAGTCTCTGAGGCTTCAACCTAGGAGTCATCCCTGATTCCTCACTATCTCTCACTTCCCATCTTCAATCAGTTGCCAGTCAGTTTCACCTTTGCAATATCTCTTGAATATGTCTCCTTCTCTCCTTTGAAACCACAACCATTGTAGTGAAAGCTTTTGTCATCTCACATCGGGATGACTGCAATAGCCTGCTCGTGGGTCAGCCTGTCTTAGGTCTCTCTCCACTCCAATCCATCCTCCATTCTTCTACCAAAGGGATTTTCCTAAATTTCAGGTCTGTCAATGTCACCTTCTATTCAGTAAATGCTAGTGGCTCCCGATTACAAATAGTGGATCCCAAATACAAAGGACTGTTTGGCATTGAAAGCCTATGAAAACCTAGACCTCTCCTAACTTTCCATTCTTCTTCCCTAATCTTCAGTCCAGTGATACTAGCCTCCTCCATCTCCCATGAAAAAGAAACTCCATCTCTTGGCTCTGGGCATTCTCTTTGACATCTGGAATGTTCTCTCTTTAAGTACCAACTAAAATCCTATTTTCCACAGGAAGCCTTTCACAGCCCCTCTTCATTTTAGTTTTTTCTTCTTTTAATTATTTATCTTGTATATGGCTTGTTGGTACATCTTTGGTTCTTGTCTTCTCCATTAGATTATAAGCTTCTTGAAGTCAGGGACTGTCTTTTGCCTCTTTATGTAACCCTAGCATTTAGCACAGTTCTTGGCACTTAGTAGACACTTAATTTTTATTGACTCTTTATTGACTGACTTCTGTGGACAAGTCACATCTAAAAGTCAGTTCTCTCATCTAAAAAATAATGTCATAAGATGAGACCTCAGCTATTTCACCTCCCTCATTTTGTAGAGGAGGAACTCTTAGCTCCAGGGTTAAGTGACTTGACCAAGTGGTTAACTTTGTCCAAAGTCCCACAGGGAGTTAATATCAGATGTGTGATCTAAACCTAGGTCGCCTGACTTCTGTCCATGCTAATCTCCAAGGTCCTTTCCCAGCCTAAAATTCTACTATTTTAAAATGCTATAAGCAGTCACTCATATGAAAATCTAAGTGCCTACAAAGCACTGTATTAGACAGTAAAAGGAGACAAAAAATTTACAAGACAACCTGTTGTCCTCCTAGACTTCAAAGTATAGAATAAGAAAATGACAAAGTTTTTCACAGCAATGTGGGAGTCAATCAGAGGTATGGAGAGGCAAGGCATTAGCAAGACCATCTCTAAGAGAAAGACGTCCCAAGAGGTAGAATGATTTGTCTGTCATTAAAGGACACTGAGTGGGAAGGGCAGGATGCAAGTTCGGATTTCCTGACTCCAAATTCAGGGTTCTTTGTATGCATGGAGGATGTATAGATTCTTCACTTCCTGACTTTTAGAAAAATTTGTCACAGAATGCTTCATTACATAGTTCCCAGGGCATTTAATAGGATTTACTTTCCAAAATAAAAACAGTGATGGCCGGTCACTACAATATGTATCCTAGTAGGCAGCCAGGTAGTATAGTGTATAGAGCACCAGCCCTGGAGGCAGGAGGACCTGAGTTCAAATCTAGTCTCAGACAGTTACTGGCTGTATGACCCTGGCCAAGTCATTTCACCCTGTTTGCCTCAGTTTTCTCATTTGTAAAAGGAGCTAGAGAAGGAAATGGCAAAAAAAAGTCCAGTGATTTCATGCTGAGCATAGTGTTCCATATCTATAATTACAGCTATTTGGGAGGCTACAGTTGGTGGATCAATTGAGCTTATGAGTCTTGGATTGCAGTGTGCTAAGGCAGAGTCCAGAACCAATATACTGAGTCCCTGGGAAAAGGGGAACAGCAGGTGGCCTAAGGAGGAGCAAAATGGCTTAAGTCAGAAAGTTATAACTGACAGGTCATAACTCCCAGTAGTGGGATCAGCCTATGAGTGTCTGCTACATTTCCAGCCTGGACCAGACTGGGACTGGGAATTCATTTCTTTCTCTCTCCTGTCTCTGTCTCTGTCTCACACACACCCACACACCCACACACCCTATGCTTTCACCTATGCAGTGAAGCAGACTGCAAGTTCTTTATGACTTAGAAGGCCTTTAAGAAATATTTTACCAGAAATATGTATCACCATGCACTCAATCAGGGGAAAAGCCTCTCTAATTTAGCTAGAGACACAGTGAGCCCATATGCAAAGCTTTTCCAGCTGGAAAGACCCATGTGACCTTTCAGTTCACTACTCCTGACAGTAAGAAATTAGAGTCATTTCAATACCATGAAAAGGATCATGTGTCCAAAAAAAACAGGTAATAAAATCCACTTTTCCCTACGTTGTAGAAAGATAGAACATGCTAAGAGCAGAACCTTGTATATATTTTCAGTTATGATCCTACTGTTGGCCCATTTTGTTTAAACATTTTGTTTTGTTAGAAGGGAGAGTTCAATTGAGGGAGGCCCATCAGGAAATACATACTAGGAAAAACAAAAAGAAACTTGGGGGGAAAAGGTAGGGGTGGTGGAAGTCTTAGCCCTACAACTAATATTGATGTTTCAAGGTAAACAAGATGCTTTCCGAAGAGCAACCCTGTGAAGTCGGGAAGGCCATTGTCCTGATGGGTATTTAAAATGTTATACCTCTAAGTGGATTGTTCATGTCATACTTGACCAAGGAAAGGAAGGATGGTTCAGTGGAAAGAGTCCTAGATTGGAGGCAAAGAACACACGTTAGAATCTGGACTCTTCTGACTACTACCTACGTGACTTTGGGCAACTCACTAAGCTTTTCTTTTCTTTTTTCTCCCCCATATAAATATTTTGTTATTTTCCAGTTATATGTAGAAATAGTTTTCAATTTGTTTTTATAAGATTTCTAGTTTCAAATTTTTCTCCCTCCCTCCCTCCCCTCCTTCCACCCTCCCCAAGACAGCAAATAATGTGATATAGGTTATAGATGTACAATCACATTAAGCATATTTCTGCATTAGTCATGTTATGAGAGAAGAATCAGAGAAAAAAGGAAAAACATCAAAAAAGAAAAACAACAACAACAAAAGCAATAGAAATAGTATGGTTCGATCTGCATCCATCAACAGTTTTTTTTTTCTGGATTTGGAGAGCATTTTCCATCATGAGTCCTTTAGAACAATCTTGGACCATTGTATTGCTAAGAATAAAGTCTATCACAGTTGATCAACACACAATGTTGTTGATACTGTGTACCATGTTTTCCTGGTTCTGCTCATCTCACTCAGCATCAGTTCATGCAAGTCCTTCCAGGTTTCCCTGAAATCTGCCTGCTCATTGTTTCTTACAGCACAATTGTACTCCATTACTCACTAAGCTTTTCTGCTTCTTCTTTCTCCATCTGTAAAAGAAGATGGTTGAGCAGAGGGTCTCAGTGGTCCTTTTCAGCTTTTAATCCATCATCTAGCCTATGAACCTTTAAGTGAATGAAATACAATCAAGCCAGCACCACATGCAAAGTACCACATTAGATGTTGGGGATACAGATACAAAAATGAGGCAGTGTCCACCTTACAGAAGCTCATGTTTTAGGGGGCAGTAAAGACACAAAGGGGAAATGGTGACCAGGAAGAAGGAGTTTGATTTGGGAAGTCAGAGAGATGGCGAATGGACCATATAAGGGGCTTCATCAACCTCTACTTTCCAGTAGCAATTGGTATTTTTTTTTTATCATGTATCTGAGAGGGTACATACAAGGCAGGGGCAGGCAGGAAGGTTTAGGCTCATGTGCTGCGCAGGAAAATAAAATGGCCAGGGTGGTATGGGAAGCATGGCTGGGCCTAAGCCCGGTGGCATATTAACCAATCAATACAAATGGGGTCTTACGGTGCCAGGCCTTGAACTGAGACCATGTGATGGTGGGTAAGTGATGGCAAGGTCTAATGGTGTGAAGAATGTAGTGGCAAGTAGAAAAGACACCACGGAAATGGCTGGGGGACATGAGAAGCATGACGGGGGCCAGCTAGATATGGCACCCCAGATGTAGTGGATTTTTTTTTATCACATGATGCAACTTAGCAAGTGGTAGAGCAGGGATCTGAACAATGATAAATTCTGTATCTTGGGATATAATGAAAACAATGGGGGGGATACTTGAAAAGTAAGACACATTTTTTGAAACGACTATAAGTCTAGTCAGTAAGTACTCCTAACTCCAGGGTCAGTGCTCTATCCACTGCGCCACCTAGCTGCCCCCAGTAAGCATCTCTTAACCCTCTTCTCTGCACCAGGCTCCATGTCAAGCCCTGGGGACACAAAAACAAAATCAGCCCCTGCCCTGAAGAAACTCCCAATCTAATGGGGTAGATGACATGTGAACAAGACAGGATCAACTCAAGATAATCACAGAGTGAAGGGATGAGCATGAAGGGAAATCAGGACAGGCTTTTTGCTAAAGGCAGGATTTGAGTTGAGATTGGAGAGAAGCCAGGAGGTAGAGACAGGAAGGGAGAGAATTCCGGGCATGGGCATCAGCCAGTGAAAATGTCCAGAGTAGAGACATGAGTCTTGTGTGAGGAAGAGCAAGTAGCCCCATGGCACTAGACTGTACCATATGTGGAGGAGAAAATATAAAAATTATTTTATAGAGCTAGAAAAAATAATAACAAAATTCATCTGGAAAAACAAAAAATCAAGAATATCCAGGGAAATAATGAAAAAAAAAATGCATAGGAAGGTAGGTTAGCTATACTAAATCTGGAACTTTACTATAAAGCGGCAGTCATCAAAACTATCTGGTACTGGCTAAGAAATAGAGTGGAGGATCAATGGAATAGGCTAGGCACAGGAAACACAGTAGTAAATGACACTAGTAATGTAGTGTTTGATAAACCCAAAGACTCCACCTTCTGGGATAGGAACTCAGTATTTGACAAAAACTTCTAGGAAAACTGGAAGATAGTATGGCAGAAATTAGGCATAGAACAACATCTTACACCTTATACTAAAATAAGGTCAAAATGGATACATGATTTAGACATAAGAGGTGATACCATAGGTAAATTAGGAGAGGAAAGAATAGTCTACCTTTCAGATCTTTGGAAAGGAGAACAGTTTATGACCAAACAAGAGCAGGAGAAGTTCAGAGAAACCTAGAAGGACTTGCATGAACTGATGATGAGTGAGATGAGCACAACCAGAAGAACGTTATACACAGTATCATCAACATTATGTGTTGATCAACTGTGATAGACTGGATTCTTCTCACCAATGCAATGGTACAGAAGAGTTCCAGGGAACTCATGATAGAAGAGGATCTCCAAATCCAGGGGGAAAAAAAAAAAGAACTGTGGAGTATAGATGCTGAATGAACCATACTATTTCTTTTGTTTTGGGTACTGTTCTTGTTGTTTTTCTATTTTGAGGTTTTTCCTCATTGTTTTGATTTTTCTCTTATAACATGACTAATGCAGAAATATGTTTAATGTTATTATACACACACACACACACACACACACACACATACACATAAAACCTATATCAGATTACCTGCTGTCTAGGGGAGGGGGGAGGGATCGGAGGGAGGGAGAAAAACCTGAAATTGGAAAGCTCGTATGAACAAAAGTTGAGAACTATCTTTACATGTAACAGGAAAAATAAATAAATTACTTTATTTAAAAAAAAAATAAGAAGAGTTCAAATTCAGACTTGGCCATTTATCATCTGTGTTACCTGAAGCAAGACAGAAATTCTCTCAGCCTCAGTTTCCTCCTGGGGAAAATAAAGCTTTCTAAAAGCACATCCTCTTTAAAAATACTTCATTTTCTAGCTGTGTGACCTTGGGCAAGTCACTTAACCCTCATTGCTCCGCAAAAACAAAACAAAAAAAACCAACTTCATTTTGTTCCAAGTGTGCTCAAAATGTAATGGTTTGTAAACCTGAATGGCAGCGATTTGAATAGAAGAATCCATGAAACAAAAAGTCAAGTGGAGAGAATGCTGCACTACAGGCTCAGTGGAGGAGACTGAAGGGTGAATTCTGAAGATCTGAATTCCCATCCCAGCTTGGACACCTCATGGTGAGGGGACTCTGAACTTGCTTTATCCCCTTTCTTCATTTGTAAAATGGAGACAAAACAGTAGCAACGTCCACCTCCCAAGCTTAGGATAGAAGAGCTTTTTAAACCTTCACATACCACAGAAATGGGAGCCACTACTACTTAACACTGGACAAGAAAAGACCAAAGGATTGATTTTTCTTGCTGGGTGCCAGGCTGCTCATATCAATAGAGAGCTTTTCTTTTTAGCTGTGAGAATGCTTCATACTGTGTGGCCCTTAAAGACCTGACAATAGGTTCCTAATGTCTTGCAAGCATTTTGACATTAAGAAACCCTAAGAACAAACAATGAGTTTGGAAATTGTTTTAATTCAGCAATGCCATGATTTATAATTATCATCTTATTTGATCCTCACAACAAACCTGTGAGGTAGAGTAATTGTTATGTCCATTTCTGATGAAAAACCTGAAGCACAGAGAGATCAAGGGACTTGCCTAGGGTCACAAAGAAGGATTTGAACTCAAGTCTTCCTGACTCCAGGGCCCACACATCATCCACTGCACCAACTAGCTGCCTCCAAAGTCTCCCAAGAATTACACTGTGAACCATTGAAAAGGCCATGGAGAGATGGGCTGCCATCGGTAGTGGGCAAGGAAGAACCCTCGTGAATGAGCTCACAGAACCATGAAAGTATCCAAGTATCTGGCTCTAAGTCAAGTCTCCAAATCTACTAGCTTAGCTTTCTCCAGATGGGGAACAAGAGGTGGCAGTTGACATAAAAGCAAGATGAAGACAGAATTATAGAAGTGGTGTTTTAGGAAAACTCATCTGGAGTTGATACGCAGGTTGGTTTGCAAGAGGGAAAGGATTAGACATAGAGGTTTTAGTTAGGACAGTAGGATAATTTTGTACAGGAAGCAGCTGGCTGGTGCAGGTAGAGTGATGGACTTGGAACCAGGAAGACCTGATTTCAAAATGCTTCACCTCAGTTGCCTCATCTATAAAATGGGGACAATAATAGTGCCTACCCCACCAGGGTTGTGAGGATCGAATGAGATAATATTTGCAATCTGCAAACCTTAAAGCACTATAGGAATACTTGCCTCTATTATAATTATAATTAACATCTTAAATCATGAGGGCAGCCAAACTCTGATCCATACCCAAGACAATTCCAAAGAACCCATGATGAAAAGCACTCTCTACCTCCAGAGAAAGAACTGACACAGATCGAAGCACTTTTCCCACTTCCTTTTTGGTTCTTGCTTGTTGTTTTTTTTAAAAACATGGCTAATATGAAAATACGTTTTGCATGAGTTAGCATGTGCAATTGATATCACATTGCTAGCCTTCTCAATAGGCAGGGGAGAGGACAAGAAGGAGGGGAAGAACATGAAATTCAATTTTTTAAAATGAAAGTTAAAAATATATTTTTGGGGGCAGCTAGATAGCGCAGTGGATAGAACACCGGCCCTGGAGTCAGGAGTACCTGAATTCAAATCCGGCCTCAGACACTTAACACTTACTAGCTGTGTGACCCTGGGCAAGTCACTTAACCCCAATTGCCTCACTAAAAAAATATATATATATATATTTTTAATTTTAAAAGAAGATAGCCAGAAAGAGTTAGAACGATGTTTCTAAGGGTTCCAGGAGTTAACAGCTTTATTTGTTGGTTTGTTTGTTTTGTTGCTGGTATAGGCATGGGTGGTTTTCATAGGTATCCATTAAGGAGATACAGTTAATAAGACTACATAGACATGGTCACATGACAAGGGTGGTAGAAGGAGACCTAAATAAGACAGGACTTGGATTATTTGGGAAAAAAGGATAAGCAAAAGTCAGTGAGCAAATACGAGATGTATCAAAAAGAGCCTGCATAGCCAGAATGTGCCACTGACAAAATGAGGCAGGTCAGAAACAGAGAGAAAAAATAGTTTCATTTTCCTTCTTAATAGTATTATTCAATTATAACTTACATTGCTCTGTCCTATGTTGAAAACTAGGAATGCTACAATTATTCTAAACGTTTCTATAATTCAGAGTTCTTGTAGTCAGGCTGGACCAGCATTGTTCTGCCCCCAGGAACTTCAAATAGCAGCATTTTTAATAGCACAATCATAAAAGGTTCCTACTCACACTAATGATTTTTCTGGTGCTCGTATTCAGAGAGCCCTTAGGCAGGGAGTGAATTTATTTGGTTTACTACCCTATTCCGATGGAATTCTAAATTTAACAATCTTATTAAGCTGAATCAAAATATTCTTTTTTATAATGAAAATACATTAAACTCTTTAGACTTCTTTCTGAGAAAAATGTATATGAATTTAGAGGCATCTTCTCAATTAATTGAAGCTTGGCTGCTCTGGAACTACCAGATTGGGATAAATCTATCCCCATCCTTCTGCCTGGCTACTTGTTTCAGATTGGATCAGACAGACCAAAGGGCAGCTATTTTAGGTCTCCTAAGTGGGCTCTTGCTCTAAAGAGCATCTCTAGCTATTCTTCCTGAGGCTCCCAGAAGGTGGCTGTTGTGTCATTTTCCAGTCACATCTGACTCTCTGTGACCCCATTTGGGGTTTTCTGGGCAAAGATACTGGAGCGGTTTGCCATTTCCATCTCTAGCTCATTTTACAGATGAGGAAAAATGGAGGAAAACAGGGTGAAGTGACTTACCCAGAGTCACAGAGGTAGTAAGTGTCTGAGACTGGATTTCGTTTTTTTGTGTTTTTTTTTTTGCGGGGCAATGGGGGTTAAGTGACTTGCCCAGGGTCACATAGCTGGTAAGTGTCAAATGTCTGAGGCCGGATTTGAACTCAGGTACTCCTGAATCCAGGGCCGGTGCTTTATCCACTGCGCCACCTAGCCGCCCCCCTGAGACTGGATTTCAATAGAGGTCTTCCTGACTCAAGGTCTGGAGCTCTATCCATCGACCCCACCCCCCACCCCCCCAAAGAAAAAGGGTAAGAGAAGACCAGGGCTTTGAGGTCACAGAGTAATTACTTAAAAGGGGATTTTGAGATAAGATCTTAGGAGGAGTCTGGAGGTGGGACCCTTGGTAAAAGCCAGTGACTCACATTTAAGTAAAAACCTAGACTAAGTAGTCAGTTAGTCAGGAAATAAGCATTTATCAAGAACTTACTATATGTCAGGCATTGTGCTAAATTCAAGATACAAAGAAAGGCAAAAATATGGAATGTACCCTAAAGGAGCCTTTCCTAGGGAAGATGACATGCAAATAACTATATTCAAGATATATACAATGGGAATGGAAAGTAATCCCAGATAGGCACTAGTAGAGGGAAGGGATTGGGGCAGGGGTGGGGAAGGGTGTATGGGGGGGGGGGGGGGGAGGACAGGAACTGTCTCTTACAAGAAGGTGGGATTTGAGTTGTTGTTTTTTGTCCTTCATTCTTTAAGAGGACCAAGATATCAGGGTGATGTCATGACTTCATTCTCTCCTCTAGAGGTATCTGGGTCCAGTGGCAAGATATATATATCAGAATGACTAGAAATGGCCCCAGATGTCTGAAGCAATTGGGGTTAAGTGACTTCCCCAGGGTCACATAGCTAGTGTTTGAGGTCCTCCCAACTTCAGGGCCAGTGCTCTCTCCACTGTGCCACCTTGCTATCCCAGGATTTAAGTCTTAAAGGAAGCTAGGGAAACCAGGAGGCAGAGACTAAGGAAAAGAACATCTCAGCCACAAGGAAAAGCCTGTAAAAAGGCATGGAGTTAAGGAGGCAGCTAGGTGGCACAGTGGATAGGGCACCAGCCCTGGATTCATGAGGACCTGAGTTCAAATCCGGCCTCAGACACTTGACACTTACTAGCTGTGTGTCCCTGGGCACTTAACCCCAATTGCCTCACCAAAAAAAAAAAAAAAAGTATGTAAGAGGAAAGGGTTCGGAGGGAAAGATAATGAATTCTATTTGGGGTATGTTGATTCTGAGATGCCTGGGAGGTTTCCAGTTCAAGATGTCCAAGGCAGTTGGTGATAAGAGACTAGAGCTCAGGAAAAAGGTTAGAGCTGAATATACAAATCTGGAAGCCATCTGCATAAATGATAACTGAAGTATTGATGAGATCACCAATAAGAGAAGAGATATAAGGTAAGTATTGCATTAAGATCAAGCCAAGGAGACTGACTAGAAAGGAATGCCCAGACAGGGAAGAAGACAACTAGGGTTAAAAAAAAAACCCACAACAACCTAGAGAGAAGAGCGCATATAAGAGAAGAGGGTGATTGAAGGTCAAAGGCTGCAGAGGCTTTAAGAATGAGGAACTGAGAAAAGGCCATTAGAGTAGGCAATTAGGAGATTACTGGTCACTTTGGGGAGGGCAGTTTCAGTAGAATGGTGAGAACAGAAGGTTTAGAATCCAGAGAGAAGAGAGGAAGTGGAGGCAAGGAGTGTAGATGAGTAGGGAAGGAGAAATATGGGACCAGAGATAGTAGGGATGGTCAGATCAAGTGAGGGATTTTAAGGACAAGGGTGTGTTTGTAAGCAAATAGGAAGGAGCCAATAAATAGGGAAGGATTGAAAATCAGAAAGCCTGTGGATAACAGTGGGGGGTAATTGTGCTAGAGAAGGCAGAAATGACACCTTGTACATGTACAAGGGTTTGTCTTGGCCAGGAAAGGGGCTCCCTTTTCATGGGATATGGGGATGAAGGAGGAGCTCTTGGGAAAGGACATCTGAGTGATGTGAGAGGAAGATGAGGGAGCTCTCAGTGAATGGCTTTGATTTTTTTTCATGAGGAATGAAGCAAGTTTCATGTCTACAGTCAGCACCAATGTAGAGAAAGGTGGAATAGCAGATGGGAAGGGAGGACATGGGGCCCTGTAGGCCAGGGGAGTGTTTCAGTATTTCTACTCAGACCCAGAGCAGTTTCTAGCCACGCTGAAAAAGAGATAATGACACAACCACTGTTGGTGTGAAAAACCAGTACCTCCATCATTGCTCACACTGAACATGAGATTATATTTCTGGCTGAGGTTCCAGAATAGGCAGGGAGCTTTAGCTTGAAAATGCTTTTTCTGAGGACAGAGTCTAAAACATTCTGCGAAGTGATATTGTAAAAAAAAACACCATGGTGTCGTTTAATACAATTAATAAATGCAGAGTTCCATAGAACTACAAATGGAAGATAACCTCAGTAGGAAAGTGCTTCAGAGGGAGCCCAGGAAAAGCTTCTTGTAACACAGCTAGTAAGTGTTAAGTGTCTGAGGCTGGATTTGAACTCAGGTACTCCTGACTCCAGGGCCAGTGCTCTATCCACTGCACCACCTAGCTGCCCCAGACAAGAAGTCTTACCAGTTCACAGAGTATGTGGAGAAGAGGGAAGTTCAAGGCTAAAAAGGCTTACAATCATGCTTTACAGACATTCTCTCTCATGGGATCCTGATGCAGTGGGAAGAGGCTGGCCTCAGGGTCTGTGTGTGTATGTGTACGTGTATATGTTTGTGTATGTATGTGCATGAACGTCCACATGAACAACTTTTGTTCTCAAAGAAAGTCTGGTTTCCCTTCTTCGCGGCTGCCATCTGATGGGGTGGTGGCTTTAAACAGTGTTCCACAATAACCACTAACTCCCCTTCCTGGTCGGCACACTACATAATTGTTCTATTTGAAACATACTATTTTGGTTTGCTGTGTCAGATTTCCTACTTTGACAAATGTTGGCATTGGTTGGGGCTTCAAGTAACCCCAAATATCAGAGTCATTCTTCACCAGCTGTTGATGTTATTACTTACTACCATTTGGACCAATTTTGGTACAGCCTTTTAATTGGGAACAAGTTCTCATCCAAACCATTTGTTATAGTTGAAAAAAATGCAAATTTTCAAGTTCTACACTACATTTTGCATGCTGTCATTAGCCATTGTAAATCAAAGGCCACAATTAAATTCTTTTCCATGGCATGTGGGACGCTCACTCCAAAGTGCTTAAAGGCAGCCCTGAGTGAATGGCATTGGAGGAAACTATCAAAAATGCAAAAGATATATATAATCTATATAGGATTGCCTGCTGTCAAGGGGAGCGGGGGAGGGAGGGAGAAAAATTGGAAATTAGAAATCTTATATAAACAAATGCTGAAAACTATCTCTATAAGTAACCGGAAAATAAGAAAATATTTTGTTTTTTTAAAAATGCAAAAAGTTCAAATCCAGCCTCAGACACTTGACACTTGCTAGCTTTCTGACAATGGGCAAGTCACTTAATCCCTATTGCCATGCAAAAAAAAAAAAAAAAAGCAAAAGGAAAAAAAAGTTTTCAAAATTCAGAACAAAGCATAAAGGTCTAATCATAGCTTTCATTTATATGGCCCTTTAAGGTTTACAAAGCACTTGACATGTGTTATTCTTTTTTAAAAAATTTTAATTTAATGTTTAATTAATTTAATATTTTTACATGTATTATTTCAATGATCCTCATAACAACCCAAAGAGGTAGATGTGATTATTGTCCTCATTTTACAGAAAAGGAAGCTGAAGCCAAGAGAGGTTTAATGACTTGCCCAGGGTCACACAGTAAGTCTTTGACACAGGATATTAACTCAGATATTTCTGAATCCATGTCCAGCCCCTCTATCCACTATGCTGCTTAGCTACCAAATAATCAGGCATCTTCATGTTAATCTTTTTTGTTTTGTTTTGGGTTTTTTTGGTGAGGCAATTGGGGTTAAGTGACTTGCCCAGGGTCACACAGCTAGTAAGTGTCAAGTATATGAGGCCAGATTTGAACTCAGGAACCACAGTCAGTTAGTTCCCTTTGCTATCTGGAGGCAGAACTCCCTCCAACTGGATGCCCCCTAAAATTACCCCAGAGGATATCTCCAGGTCTATGAAGATATACATTTGTAGCTTTATCTCTTTTTATCTTAAGTAACATGTAAATGAAAGCTATTGATAACCACCGAATATTGGGTAAGGTTGGACCAAAAGATAAGTAAGAAAAGAAGATTAATAAGAAAAAGCCAGGGACTGCTAAGAGGGTCATAGGATTTTAGAGCCTTAAGAGACTTTTAGAGATCATCTTATCTAACCCTCTCATTCTGTGGAAGAAGAAATCAAAGGAGAGGGAGGCCAAGAGCCTTTCACAAGGTCATAAAGCTAGTTGGGATCAGAGCTGGCACTCTGAGCGCCATCCTGACATACACAGGAAGAGTTCTCTCCTTGCAGCACAAAGCACCTGAGGTGCTTTGAGGTTTTTCTAAGCATTTTCACAAGTTGTGTTACTTGATCTTGATAGTATTCCTCCTAGATAAGCAGTACTGGTCTTATACTCATTGTAGATATTAGAAAACTAAGATATACACTATTGATTAGAGAAATGCAAATTAAAACAACTTTGAGGTACCACCTCATACCTATCAGATTAGCTAATATGACCAAAAAAAATGATAAATGTTGAGGGGAATGTGGGAAAACTGGAACACTAATGTGTTGGTGGAGTTGTGAACTGATTCAACCATTCTGGAGAGCAATTTGGAACTATGTCCACTGTGCCTACTCTTTGATCCAGAAATACCACTACTAGGTCTGTATCCCAAAAACATAAAAAAAGGGGAGTGAGGGAAGGGACCTATTTGTACAAAAATATTTATAGCAGCTCTTTTTATGGTAGCTAAAAATTGAAAATCAAGAGGATACCCATCAATTGGGAAATGACTAAACAAGCAGAGGTATATGGTTGTGATAGAATATTATTTTGCTATAAGAAATGACAAGCAGGATTATTTCAGAGCAACCTGTAAAGATTTACATGAACTAATGCAAAGTGAAGTGAGCAGAACCAGGAGAACGGTGTACACAGTAACAGCAACATTGTACGATGAAGAACTGTGAATGACTTAGCTATTCTCAGCAATACAATGATCCAAAACAATGGACTCATGATGAAGTATGTTATCTGCTTGCAGAGAAAGAACTAGTTTAAATTTGTTCTATGAGTTATATTTTGAAGAATTCTCACCGTTTAATTTGATCATTGACAATGCTATACTAAAGATTAGTGGAAATCCAGCAGTTTAACAGCTAAACAAGTAAAAGTATACAGAGACAACCAGAATCCAGATTCCCTGATGGCATCTTAACACTCAATGAAGATAAGATTTCAAGGACTCCAATGAACATTTTTGTTTTTTCCTTCAGTTATTATATACATCATCTGTAATATGTATTTTCTGCAGAGGGTTTCCCTCTGTAGACATTGTCAAAGCACAAGTCCATGAGGGACTGCCCCTCTGGAAATAATTTTCCCTTTCTCCCTTTCCTAGCATATGGTTTGTTAGCATAGGTTATGATATTCTGTCATTTTTTTTTCTGCTTCATCAAGGAAACACCCTGTGTTTCTTTCTTTTTTTTTTTTTAGTGAGGCAATTGGGGTTAAGTGACTTGCCCAGGGTCACACAGCTAGTAAGTGTTAAGTATCTGAGGCTGGATTTGAACTCAGGTACTCCTGACTCCAGGGCCAGTGCTCTATCCACTGCGCTACCTAGCTGCCCTACCCTGTGTTTCTTAATGAAGCAATGGGAGGGATGTAAGGAATTATTTGTGATTTGGGGTTTTCATAACACTATCTTTGCTTTATTCTGGTCAGACTGAAAGAAAAGCCTAAGAGAAAATGGGTGTGTTTTTGGAGATAACTGAACAAACAAGAAGAGCTCTGACCACAGGGAACATTTATTGAAACATTGTTTCAAAAGCCTCCCTCTAACAGCTTTCCCACAACCATGTGAGTCTGGCTAGATTATAGTGGGGACAGACCCTGCCTGTGTGCTGAGCCAATGGGAGACTCAGTATGGCAAAGAATGGCCCCTCCCCTTCCAGAGAGGGAGATGGTTAAAAGACAGTTAAAAATCAATTGGGGGATAGAGCACCGGCCCTGGATTCAGGAGTACCTGAGTTCAAATCCGGCCTCAGACACTTAACACTTACTAGCTGTGTGACCCTGGGCAAGTCACTTAACCCCAATTGCCTCACTAAAAAAAAAAAAAAAAAAAAAAAAATCAATTGGGGGTTGGTGTTAGAGGGGGTTAGAAGAAAAAGTGAGTTAGGGAGAATTCTGAGGTAAACGGGAAGAAAGGCAGAAATTTTAGAGGAGCTGCGGGTGTTTGACCTTCGGATCAAAACAGAAGAGACTAGAACTAAAGATTTTGGGTGTGGTGAGTAAGTTTTTGGTTTGTAGGCAGAGCTAGCTGGGCTGGAGGCAGGTTCGGGTACCTGGGGTTTTCTTTTTACCCCAGAGGTTTATACATTGTTTATACATTGTTTCTAGTCCTATTAATCTCACTTGTGTGATTCAGATAGTGTTTTAAACTTGTTCCCATTAATAAACCTGTGCTATTTTTGAAAGAGGCTGTTTCTTTTCTTCCTTCAATATTAAGGCGAGTCACCCCTCTTGTTACTAAATTTGGCCCTTACAAACTGATACTGTCTGAATACAGACTGAAATATGGTTTCTTTCTCCCTCCCTCCCTTCCTTCCTTTCAAAAAGATTCAACCTGATTTTATTTTAAATGGCAGCTATGTTAGCACACTTTACAAGTCTGTTATCTACATCAATACATTGAAACAGTGATCCAAAAATAATACAAGTGTAGCTAAACTAAAGCTCTCTTTCATTCACATAGAGAGGAGAAAATGTAGCTACATGAGCACCTATGCCCAACAGGTATGTGCCACAGTCACAACTTGGCTAGATGGCAGAGAATTCTAATGACATAGACCTGGCATGGTAGAAATTCAAATATTTAAAGAATGTTTAAATGCCCCGTTCAAAGCACTGCAGTTGGTACTGGAAGACAGAAAGTTTGGAGAAGACATAGCCCTGGCTCTGGCTTCAAGTTTAGAGCCTAAAAGAGAGAAAGAAAAACACCAGGATAATTCTATTGCATAAGTGTTAGGTGCTCCCTGAGGGGGAAGGGGACAAACTTTCTGGAGGAGATACATTTGACTTGGGGTTTTTTTGTTTGTTTTTTTGGTGGGGCAATGGGGATTAAGTGACTTGCCCAGGGTCACACAGCTAGTAAGTGTCAAGTGTCTGAGGCCGGATTTGAACTCAGGTCCTCCTGAATCCAGGGCCAGCGCTTTAACCACTGCGCCATCTAGCTGCCCCCTTGACTTGGGTTTTTAAGGATAGGGAGGTATCATTTTAAAGGATAGGGAGGTATTCAGTTGGAAAAGCAGGGCTAAGTGATGAAACTAATTTCATTTGGGGATGACCCAAAGCAAGGGGTAAGCACAGAGTGTACTGAGGGAGCACAGTAGTTCAGGTTTGCTGGAGCATGGAAAATAGCCTGAAAAAATGGCTGGAAAGAGATGGGGGCCAGACTGCAGAGGCTGCTGCATGCCTGGTTAAGGAGTTCAAACAACAGGGAGCCACCGAATATTTCTGAGCAAGAAAAGTTCATGAAGGTCCCTATCAAGTTTGATGACTAAATGGCAAGACATTGAAGATGGGAATCATCGAGGGTGGCCTGCACATGCTTTTCTTTTTTTGGTGGGGCAATGAGGGTTAAGTGACTTGCCCAAGGTCACATAGCGAGTGTCAAGTGTCTGAGGTCATATTTGAACTTAGGTCCTCCTGAATCCAGCATTGGCATGATTTATCCACTGTGCCATCTAGTTGCCCCCCGCACATGCTCTTGTAGTTAGAATTTTACGGCATTCTAATTTAAGGGAATGATGATGACGACGACGACAGCAAAGTAACATAACCTCAATCCTATGTAGGACTTTTTGGTGTTCATAGCACTCTTGCCTCTTCCTTGACTCCCACCACCAATCTCTAAAATAGACCAGAAATATAGAAAGGTACACAGGAAAAAGAAAATGAAACAAACCTCATAAAGTGACTTTTATAAGCCTGTCACTTCTGCCTCATGGAATAATATTTCCCTTTAATGGGAACTTTGTAAGAGTATAGATATTTTATAGCCAACCAAAAAAAATACAAATTGTAAGCTAGTATATCCTTTAGAAAGAGCATGAGAGGGGGCGGCTAGGTGGTGCAGTGGATAGAGCACCAGCCTTGGAGTCAGGAGTACCTGAGTTCAAATCCAGCCTCAGACACTTGACACTTACTAGCTGTGTGACCCTGGGCAAGTCACTTAACCCCAAGTGCCTCACCAAAAAAAGAAAGAAAGAAAAAAGAAAGTGTATGAGAAACCAATGGTTGCCCTTGTAATGAAATGAAGATAATCTTTTACATGAATAACAGTCATGAGTGGATAAAAAGTGGGTGCTGAAGTCCTTGCTGAAATGAGAATAATCCAGAAGTGACTGCAAAGGGGGAAATAAAGATAAGAAGGCACAAGTCCCTGGAGGAGATTTTGGACAGCTGTTGCCTGCTGTTGATGGCCATCTGGGAAAGAAACATTTCTAGGTAAAAACCACAGCCATAAAAAAAGCAATTTCAGAAAAGTGCCCCACACAATGGTTAGAAACTCGTTCTTGGCTCTTCCAATAAGGAATCGTTTCATCTAAGTGTCCCTGGTAAAAAACAGAAGCTCCCTGGGGAAAGGAAAACAAGGCACAAAGGTAGGAAACAATGAGATTTTAGCTTCCTCCCAAAAGCTTAAATGAATCAAAAAAGTTAGACTACTAGACTTGACAGTTTCAAATGATATACTATTAAGTAGCCTATGGGGAAACAGTTTGCATTAGGTGCAGCTGGGTGGCGCTGTGGACAGAGTGCAGGGCCTGGAGTCGAGAGGACTCATCTTTGTGAGTTCAAATCTGGACTCAGACACTTATTAGCTGGGTGATTCTGGGCAAGTCACTTAAATCTGTTTGGGTTTTTTTGTTTTTTGTTTTTAAGTGAGGCAATTGGGGTTAAGTGACTTGCCCAAGGTCACACAGCTAGTGTTAAGTGTCTGAGGCGGGATTTGAACTCAGGTTCTCCTGACTCCAGGGCCGGTGCTTTATCCACTGAGCCACCTAGCTGCCCCACTTAATTGTTTGACTCAGTTTCCTCATCTGTAAAATGTGCTAGAAAAAGATACTCCAGTATCTTTGACAAGAAAACCCCAAATAGTCAGGCATGACTGAAAACAATTGAACCAACAACAAATAGCAAAATAGATCGCACTTGGTTTATCTGATAAATTCTGTGCCTCACTAGTTGGCAATTATGGTGAGAGAATTACAGGCTAGATCCCCATGGAAAGAGAATATCACCCAGTAAAATATGATGAATTTATTTAAATAAAGATAAAATTCATTTCTGGGACATTTAAGGCAAGTAGTGCAATCGAAATTTTAATAAACTGAATATTTGCTGAGTGTGTTCCATATGCTTAGCATTGAATTTAAGGCTGTGAAGGTGAGGTTTTCTTCTTACACCTCAAGGTGTATAAAATCTACTTGGGCAAACATGAATAATATTTTCTGACTTGGCCTAGACTTTTGATTTAATTGGTATAGGGAACTCCCCTGGAGAAGGAAACAGCAGACCACTCTAGTATCTCTGCCAAAACAAAAACCCAAATGGGGTCACAAAGAGTGGGACACGACTGAAAACTACTGAGCAAAGGGAACTCCAAGTAGGCAATGGTCTCAAAAGGTCTTAAGAGAGTTGCCTCTGGGCACTGCTAGGTAAATTAGTGACTTCCCAGGTCACACACAGGGTTAGCATGTGTCAGAGCAAAGACTTAAAACACCTCCCAGAATTCAAGGCCAAGAGGCAGCTAGGTGGTGAAGTGGATAGAGCACCGGCCCTGGATTCAGGAGGATCTGAGTTCAAATCTGCCCTTAGACACTTGACACTTACTAGCTGTGACCTTGGGCAAGTCACTTAACCCCAACTGCCTCACCAAAAAAACAAAAAATAAAAACCAGAATTCAAGGCCAGCCCTGCCTCCACCCACTGTAGCATGCTATCTCTCATGAAACATAGAGTTTCCAATGGTTGGACGCTGTCCCAACTGAACAGACAGTATAAAAGCTAAGGGAAGGGCAGCTAGGTGGCGCAGTGGATAAAACACTGGCCCTGGATTCAGGAGGACCTGAATTCAAATCCGGTCTCAGACACTTGACACTAGCTGTGTGAACTTGGGCAAGTCACTTAACCCCCATTGCCCTGCCCCCCCAAAAGCTAAGAGAGTGCAGAGCAGAATTTTAAACCTGAGCCAACTGCCCCCCCCAAATCATATTAGTCTTTTCTCTATCATTCAGAAAATAATGTATAAGGAAAAAAGTATTTGTGAAGAGAAATTGACTTCAAGATGGTTGTAACTAAACTAGTTTATTGATACAGACTTCAGGGAGGTGTGGTATAATGGCTAGAGCTGGGCTTGAAGTCAGGAAGACTTGGGTCCGAATGCTGGCTCACTGTAACCCTGGGAAAGGGCCACAGTTGACTCCAAGACTTAAGTTATGAAGCAGTTACAGCTCGGCCTTTGTAGAGAGAGTTTCTCTACTGGGGAGTGTCCCTACACTGAAAAAAGTCACAGGAAACAAATGTGAATTGATTTCGTAAGCTCTGGCTTTCTGGACATAGCCTTTCTTGTTACAGGTTGTATCTGTCCAACACCAGTGCCCCTTTGCTTCCTGGGTACCTGGGCCTTGCCCCTTTCCTGAAGCACCCCAGAGTTGGCTATAAAATTCCATGCCCAAAACAGCCTTGTTAATTGGTGCCCCCTGCCTGTGATATCAGATGTAGGAAACCAATTGGACATGGTTGAATAAAACCTCGCCTCTCCCCTGAGTATATTCGGCCTGTTCCTGTGCAGCAGTCCTTGGCGTATGACAGAAGCCAGGTATGTTTGCACCAAACTGAGAGGGAAAGCAATGACTAGTTTTACCTGGGAATGGGGTAGGAGGGAAGATTGCCATTCACTGGATCATTAATTCTCTCCTCCTCCTGCTGGGCCAGAAGGTGGCACTTGTCACTTGTGCCTAAAAATGGGGAGAGGTTCATGCCAATGGCATTAAGAGAAGAGCCACCCCACCTTCTGGGGGGTGGGAGATGTAGAAGCCTGGCTGAGACAGTAAGCCCAATGCATACTCAGTACAGATGGGCACTTCTGGAGATGCTACTGGGTGGGAGAGGACACTGAGGGCAGCTAGGTGGCGCCATAGTACATAGAGCAGCAAGCCTGAAGTTAGAAGACTCATCTTCCTTGAGTTCAAATCTGGCCCCAGACCCTTACTAGCTGGGTGACCCAGTGCAAGTTACTTCATCCTGTTTACCTCAGTTTTGTCATCTGTCAAATGAGCTGGAGAAGGAAATGGTAAACCGCTCCAAGATCTCTGCCAAGAAAACCCCAAATGGGGTCACAGAGAGTCAGACGGGACTGAAAACGACTAAACACAGAATTCTCTAAGAAGCAAAGCAGCCCCCCCCCCAAAAGTCTTAACTTGCTTTAAGGAGGAGACAGTAAGACTCCCTCCTGGACTTCTGACCAACCCAGAAGAATTAGTTAATAGGTGGTGGAGGAATCCTTTACAAAAGAACCTGGCTATTGTTAGAAGCTATTATAAGCTCACTACATCAAGTTGTGTAAAAGTATTCGCATTTCCTTTTTAGACAGAATGACCAGATTGGTAGATCAGAGGAATGTTGAAACATAGGGAATCTTGATCTCCAAGAGACCTCTGTCAAGACCTGTCCCAGCTAAACCCCCACCTTCTGCAAGAAGTCCTTCCTGATTCCCCTTCACGCCAGTGCCTTTCCTATACATCCATCTCCAATTCATCCTGTTTATATCTTCTTTGTACCTTGTTGTCTGTGCATAGTCTCCCCAGTTAGACTGTGAGCTCCCTGAGAGCCCAGACCGTCTTGTGCCTTTAAAAAACACCCAAAAAACTCCAGCACTTAGTGCAGTGTCTGGTAGATAGTAGGTGCTTAATAATTGTTGACTTGACTTGAACAGGAAAATGTGGGCTGAAAAATAATTGTTCAGTAGAGGTAGAGTTGCTGGGTAGCTGTATCCTTGTCCTGGCCAATGCTTTCATTGGATCTGAAAACCTGAGAGGCATATATCACATATACATATGACACATCAACAATCTCTTCCAGCTTTATCAGATGACACAATTAGCAGGCAGAAAATGGCAGGAAAGAAGACAGTCACCAAATTGAATAGGGATGAATGAACATTCCTATACTTAGGTGCAAAAAACCTAACTGAGAGTAGTGGGTGAAAGCGACCTCATTTCATAACAATTCACGCTAAAAAGATAATACATTACTAATGGGCTCCAAGTCCAATGTGAATCAAGAGTGTGATGTGGTTTCTAAAAAAAGTTAAAGCTATTTTAAAAAGACTGTGGTAAAAGAATGGTATCCAGCACAAGCGAGATAATATTCCCACCATGCATTGGACTTATTTCCACATCTAGAGTGTTATATGAAACTAGATGCCCCTTCTTAAAGGAGAGGCTTCAAATGTGACCATAATTGAATCATCCCCAGAGTAGGGGGATGGATGAGAATGGGCAACCAGTCTGTTGTCAGGACCTGTCAGAAATGGCTGAAAGAAATGTTTAGCCCCAGAGAAGACACAGAAGCTGGAAGGACAGGACAGTTTTTTTCAGGTATCTGTCACACAGAAGAGAAAAGCAATTCTCTGTTGTTCCACAGAAAGGAATTAGGACCAAAGGGCAAAAGCTCTAAGGCTACTCAGTATAGGAAGAAAAATACCCCACCTTGCTAACAGTTAAAGATATTTTTTAAATGGAGCTTGCTCTTTGTTACTGAACATATTTAAGTGAATGGCCAAATGACTAACTTTGGGAAATATTGTAAGATTAAACATTTAAAAGAGGTAATAGGCTAAATTGCAACCTAAAATTCCCAAGGTCCTAGACATTGTTCTTCTTGTCTTTGCTATTGCTTTTTTTTTTGGGGGGGGGGGGAAGCAGTGAGGGTTAAGTGACTTTCCCAGGGTCACCCAGCTAGTAAGTGTCAAGTGTCTGAGGCTGGATTTGAACTCAGGCCCTCCTGAATCCAGGGCCAGTGTTTATGCACTGTGCCACTTAGCTGCCCTATTGCTTTTCTTTTTTCCCCTTTTCCTGTGCTTAGACCATAGCTTGATCAATGGAACATACAGAAATAATGGGTCTTAATACTTCCAGTCATGAATAGGTGGGGGAAAAAATAAAGAGGTCACCAATTCCTATCCTAAAGACTGAGTAGAACTTATAGGAGCAAAAGACCTGGGTTTGAATGGTGACTTCTCAATTTATTACCTATGTCACTTTAGAAAAATGACTTAACCTCTCTGGGACTTGAGTTCCCCATCTGGAGATTGAGGGGATTGGCCTTGTTGATGGAGAAAGTCCCCTTCTAGCTCTAAATTCCAGGAATCACTTCAGCTCTCGATCTCAATCAGAATTTCCTAAGGTAGCTGTCCCAAAGTTCTGCTGCCTTTTAAGCTAGAGCAATTTGGGCTTAGCTGCTTGGTCTTTTCCAGCTTGGCCAGAGGGGTCTGTCTCACCAGTCTTTCAAAAATGTTCTCTAATTATATTTTCTTTTCTCTTTACCATGGCCTTATCGGGAGGGAACTTTTTATTTCCATAGGGTGGTGATTTTGCAAAGCAGACAGGAACGTCTCAGTTTCCTTTCATTTACCCTGGATAGAGCTGGTAGATACATAATTGTTTGCAATCCCCAATTAAAATGAGTTCCTTGATGGCAAGGGCTATTTTTGCCATTCGTTTTATCCCCAGTGCTTATTCAACCCAGAGTCTGCTGCCTAGGAAATGCTTAATAAATGTTTGTTGACTTAATTCCAACTTGTAGCACAAGACGTGTTCCTGGGGGACACAGAGAGACTAGCCCAATGCTCTTGGGATTGGTAAGAACCCTAGAAGTACACAAAAATGGAGACACAGGAAGGTCATCTGCAGACAACTGTGATTTAGGGAGGATCTGACAAGTTTCAAGTTTGGAGTAAATAAAAGAACTGTCAGAGAGGGGATGCTGACTACAGAGTAAGTGGCTTTAGATCCTCCAGTCCTAGGTTTTTACTTTCTGCCTAGACATTGGTTTACATGGGATTCCTGGACCCTCCCTATCATACTTCAGGTTCTCTGAGGACAAGAATGATTTCTTACGCATCTTTGAAACTCTCCCTTGTAGATACCCAGTGCTTCTTTTATGCAAGACAGTGTGTAATGTTTGTGGAATTGATCATCAGTGTCTAGAAAGGAGCAACTGCTGCAGATCAGGAATTTTGAGGAGACTCCAAATGCCATCAGATCTAGTAACTGGACAGATATGGCTAGAGCCCCAGTCACAGATTCTACAGGAAACAATTCAAAATATATTAGCAAGAAGGAGGAAGAGAAGTTGGAACACAATTTTTTTTAAAAAATTGATGTTAAAATTTGTTTTTACATATATTTTGGAAAATAAAATTCTATTCAAAATATATTAGCAAACAACAACCCCCCCCCCAATATGGGGGAAGGGAGGACAATAAGCATTTATATAGCGACCCCTACATGTCAACTACTGTGCTGATCACTTTACAATTATTATTGAATTTAATGTAGTGAATATATATTCCAATAGTCATTCTAATCCCACAGTTGGCCGAGAACCATCAGAGCACTCCATACCTCTGTAGAAAGTAATTGCCCAAGGGCGCAGCTAGGTGGCGCAGTGGATAAAGCACCGGCCCTGGATTCAGGAGTTCCTGAGTTCAAATCTGACCTCAGACACTTGACACTTACTGGCTGTGTGACCCTGGGCAAGTCACTTAACTTCCATTGCCCCACCAAAAAAAAAAAAGTGATTGAGAAAGTAATTGCCAGGTTGTTAGAAGAGAATACAAGCTTTAAAATACTTATCAAGTTGCCCAAACAGACATATACAGGGTCCTTACTCAGAAGACTATTGCTGGCTTCTTGAACACTGATGGATGGATGGATGAATAGAAGGAAAGGAGAAAGGGAGGAAAGGAGGGAGAACTGAAATATTTGAGGAGGAAACTGAAGGAAACTGTCAGACACTGTGCTAAGTATTTTGCAAATATCATCTCATTTGGGATGCTGATTGGACCATACTATTTCTTTTGTTTTGGGTACTGTTGTTTTTCTTTTTTTGAGGTTTTTCCTTTTTGTTCTGATTCTTCTCTTATAACATGACTAAAGCAGAAATATGTTTAATGTTGTTATTATATATATATATATATATATATAACCTATATCAGATTACCTGCTGTCTAGGGGAGGGGGAAGGGAGGGAGAAAAAATTGAAATTGGAAATCTTACCTAAACAAATGCTGAAAACTTAAATAAATTAATGAATGAATGAATAAAAGAAGAAAACAAATATCATCTCATTTGATCCTCACAACTGCCCTAGGAAGTAGGTACTGTTATTATCCCCACTTTTCTGATGAGGAAACTGAGGCAAAGAGAGGTTAAGTGACTTGCTCAGGGTCACATAGCTAGTTAAATGTCTGAGGTTAGATTTGGTTTTGTTTTTGTGAGGCAGTTGGGGTTAAGTGACTTGCCCAGGGTCACATAGCTAGTAAGTGTTAAGTGTCTGAGGCCGGATTTGAACTCAGGTACTCCTGACTCCAGGGTCGGTGCTCTATCCACTGCGCCACCTAGCTGCCCCTTGAGGTTAGATTGGAACTTAACTCTTCCTGACTCCAGGTCCAGCTCTCTGCCCAACTCAGAATCTAGCTGCCTTGGATAGAAAGAAAAAAATAAAAGTTATTTAAATTGAGGTGTGGAAGTCAAGCATCTATAAAGGAAAAAGGAAAAAGTGCTACTGAAGCTTCATAAAGGTGGGGACTGCCAGCACATGTAACTATCTAATTTTCACAAATACTAGACCAGATAACCTCCAAATGATTTCCATGGATACTGAAATTCATAAAGGTCATTTTTTCCCCCCTCTTTGGAGGAGGATGGGCAATGGAAGGGACCAGATTTACTTTCCTAGCCATGTTATGTTTGATCGAGGATCGCAAGTTCTACTACTGAGCTCATGTGAAACTTTGGGCAAATTCCCTGACATCTTTGGGACTCAGCTGGGAGGTGAAGAGGCTGGATTAGATTATCTCTTAGGTCACTTCGAAATTTCAGTCTTATGAAACTGAGGCTCACTCTGTAAGTCAGCAAGCATTTATTAAGCAGCAGGTGTTGTGCTGCTGCTAAAAATGCAAAGAATGAAATCATTAATCCCTTAGCCCAAGGAGTGTCTTTCTCAAGGTCACAGAGGCTGCAGCACTGGCAACCAAACTCAGATTTCCTGCGTCCAAGTCCTGTGTGCTTTCTTCTCTTTGGTACTGCCTATAATGAAGAGGGTAAGAAAAAAAGGACCGCATGCCTACAGCCAGGTTTGGTGACCCACAGACTAAATGATCTTTAAGTAATGCCTGGAAGCTCTCAAATTTCAGGGTTCAGAATAGAATCATCATCAATCCTTGTGACGGGCCTTGGATATAACAGCTCCATCATAATAAATAATTTACACTCAACATCACTCAAACTCTAGGATATCTAACATAATCTTTTCATCATGTCAATTTTCCAGGAAACCTAGGGAGTCCATCCTTGTTTTTGATATTGAAATTGCATTCATCAGCCTGGCATTCTTGACTCCTGTATATTTCCAAATTAAATGAGGATTTCTCCTCCACGTGGGTCCCTCCATTCCTCCCGGCTGGTATTCCTACGATCTCTTCCGTTGCTTTAGGGGCCAGAAAGGGTCATTTTGTCCACAGTTTTTCCTTCAGACAAGGCTAGAGCTAATGCTGTCAGTTTTAAGGCCTATATACCTGGTCGTTCAACTCCATCTGTCCATCCTGTGAGTATGTCTTGTCCTAGAAAGTCCAGTGACGATCTCTCCTCCATTATTTGGAGACTTTTCATAGTACCATGAAAACTGCAGCAGCCGCCGCCTGCTCTCAGGTGGAGACAGTCCCATCAACACTTAGAATGATGATGATGGCATTTATATAACATTTTAAAGTTTGTAAAGCACTTGCACATGTGTATAAACACATAGATTTTTTGTATATGTGTACATGTGTGTATAAATATATATGCGCCCATATGTGCCCATATATATAACTATACATACACACACATATAGGATTTCTGTCTAAGTCTGGATTTGAACTGAGGTCTTCCTGACTCCGAGTCCGGTGCTCTATACACTGTGCCATTTAGCTGCCTTCCTCTTCAGCTTCCAGTCTTACAGGGGCTCAGAGAGGTTAAGGAGCTTGCCTGGGGTTACCCAGCCAATAGGTGTTAAAGCTAGGATGTGAACCTAGGGTTTCATAATTACAAGGTCACCCCCTGTAGAGTAATACACGTGACCTTTCCAAAAACACATGACACTATACAAAGCATACATATGTAATATATATTTCAAATACTATATTATTATAGAATAGTACAGTATCACTACTCAAAATATAAAAGTGTTATCAGTAATATAGTCCTATCCAAGCACACTAAGTCCTGGGTCAAATCTAGAAGGCTACCCAGGAATGACAACAATGACACAAATATACCCACAAAAACGCAAAAGAGACTCTCACTCTTAAACTACCATATGGGTAATTTTTTTTAAAGCAAAGTCTAGCTTAGTTCAGTGGGTTAAGGGGCAGGTTAGGGTTCAGGAATTATAAATCTGAAACCTGATTCTGCCAACAGCTCCCTGTGGGACTTCCCAAAAGTCACATGGGTTTTCTGTACCTAGTTTCTTTCCCTTTCCATCTAAAGAAGACATCAAAGCTGCACGGTATTTGTGGCCTAACCAGTGGAAATGATTGTAGTATATTTGGGAGGGAAAAGTGCTGAGCAAGAGCCCAATTAAAATGAGCAGAAGCGAGCTGCTGGGCAAAGCATTTGGCCTACAGAAGAGCGCTGCTCTCAGGCTCCTCGAGGCTCTTGTCATCTCAGGAAAAGTACCTTTGGGAATCTTTAATGGGAGCAATTAGTCTGGGCCTCAGCTTTACATCTGCTCTGGAAGGCGCCGTTGACAAACGCATGATTTGTCCCCAAACCTCACATCTGATGCTCTGTTTATGCAAGGGTAAATGTTTCTTGGAAATCTTGGTTGTAATTAGAGGTGGCTCAGCCTCCGAGCTGGGCTTGGAGGACCCCCCACAGCAGAGGCCTCTTCAGGTATCTAGATGGAGATGCCAGATTCTCTTGTCATTGCTTCCCTCCGGCTGGCTACTAACCACCCCATGCTGCGAGACTCCTGTTTGTGTAGTACCCAGTTTGCCACAGAACTGATTAAAGCAACTGACACAGGGCTGTGAGTAACCAATACACTTAACTATCCCAGGGATACTTAGTGGCAGAAGAAGAGCTTTTAAAATCCAGGCAGAGACTAGAATGTGTCTTGTCAAACTGGTATACTTACTCTTCCAAGTGGAACTTGCCACTCATCTCCTGACTGCTTGACTTTGCAAGGGAAAAGGAAAGGGCATAAACATTTATAAATTGCCTACTATGTGCCAAGTACTGTGTTAAGAGCTTTACAATTATCTCCTTTGATCCTCACAACCACCCCAGGAGAGAGGTGCTATTATTGTCCCCTTTTACAACCAAGGAAATTGAGGCAAACAGCAGTGAAGTGACTTGCCTGGGGTCACACAGCAAGGAAGGTGGGAGGGCAAATGCAATCTCGGATCTTCCTGACTCCAGACCTGGTACTCTATCCCCTGTGCCACCTTGATGCTTCCACAGTCTGTTTCCCCACACTCCTTCATAGACTTCATACGTTCCTACAAAATTCAGCACTTCTGTCAACTCCTGAGAGGTCTTTTCTGATTTCACTTAGGTATTTCGTCTCTATCCCTCTTAAAATAATCATGTATAAGGGGGCAGCTAGGTGGCATAGTGGATAAAGCACCGGTCCTGGATTCAGGAGGACCTGAGTTCAAATCCAGCTTCAGACATCTGACACAAACTAGCTGTGTGACCCTGGGCAAGTCACTTAACTCTCATTGCCCCTTGAAAAAAAATCATGTATGAACTCATCGGAGGACATGCTGCATTCCCCTCTTCCTCCCTTTGAACTTGAAGCAATTTGAGGGAACCTCTTTTGCCTGGTGACCTCACACACCATCCCTTTATGTAACGTAGCAAGGCTTACAAAAGGCTTGGGCTGAATGTGGGAGCATTTTCCAGCTGGGCACCTTTGGGTGTTCATAGCCTTTTCTAGATGGTATGCCCAGCTCCTTCACCAACTCCAATGGAACAAATGAGAAGACCTGGGATCTATAAAGGGAGATATCTATAAATGGAATCAATATGTTCAAACTTCTTTTTAAATTCTGCTTCCCCAAAGGCATGGGAAAGAACCAAGTAACTGGTGGCTGATTAATAATAAACACCCATCTACAAATGAACAATATATCATGGATCAACAAAAGAATTCAACTTGAGCTGATTATTGGTCTTCCTATGATTTCTCATTGATAAATTTTATTTTAATCCAATGCAATAAATAAACATTCATTAAACACCTACAAGGTACAAGACCCTCCCTGGAGAAGATCAAAAGACAGATACACCATAGACTCAATTTTCAAGGAGTTTACAAACTAATGTAGGGAAGGAGGGAGGAGGAAGACACATGGACAGAAACAAGAAGTTTTCAGAGGAATTCTTTTTTTTTTTTTTTTTTTGCGGGGCAATGGGGGTAAAGTGACTTGCCCAGGGTCACACAGCTAGTAAGTGTCAAGTATCTGAGACCGGATTTGAACTCAGGTACTCCTGAATTCAGGGCCGGTGCTTTATCCACTGCGCCACCTAGCCGCCCCTTTCAGAGGAATTCTAAGCTATATATAGTCATATGAAAAAATGCTCTAAACCACTAATAATTAGAAAACTGCAAATTAAAATAACTGAGGTACCACCTCACACCTATAGATTGGCTAATATGATAGAAGAGGAAAATGACATGTCAGAGTGGGTGTGGGAAAATTGGGAAACTAATTGGGGCACTGTAGGTAGAGTTGAAAACTGATCCAACCATTCTGGGGAACAATTTGGAACTGTGCCCAAAAGGCTATCAAACTGTGCATGCCGAAAAGGAAAAAGACATATATGTATAAAAATATTTATAGGAACTATTTTTGTGATGGCAAAAAATTGCAAATTGAGGGAATGCCTATCAATTAGGGGATGGATGAATAAGTTGTGGTATATGATTATGATGGAATAGTATTGTGCTCTAAGAAATGATGAGCAAGGGACAGCTAGGTAGTACAGTGGATAAAGCACCTGGACCTGGATTCAGGAGGACCTGAGTTCAAATGTGACCTCAGGTACTTGACACTAGCTGTGTGACCATGGGCAAATCACTTGATCCTCATTGCCCCGCAAGAAAAAGGGGGAAAAAAAAGAAATGATGAGCAGGATGATTTCAGAAAAGCCTAGAAAGACTTACATGAACTGATACAAAGTGAAATGAGCAGAACCAGGAAAACATTGTACACAATAGTGGCAGTATTATACAATGATCAACAGTAAATGACTTAGCTATTCTCAGCAACACAATGATCCAAGACAATTCCAAAAGATTTATGATGAAAAATGCTATTCACCTCCAGAGAAAGAACTGACTGCCTCTGCATTTCTTTTTTATTTTTTCCTTTTTTTTTTCCCCAAGGTAAAGGACTGCATTTCGAAGCATACTATTTTTCACTTAATTTTTTTCATGGGTTTTCTTTTTTGCTCTGTGTCTTCTTTCACAACATGACTCATACGGAAATATGTTTTGCATGACTGCACATGTATAACCTATATCAAATTACTTACCATATCAGGGAAGGGGGACATCGGAGAGGGAGGGAGAACATTTGGAAGTCAAATTTTTAAAAAAAAATTAATGTTAAAAATTAGTTTTACATGTAATTGGGGGGAAATAAACTATTATTTAAAAAAAATATTCATGGACATAGTCTTCTAATCTAGCCTAAGTACCTCTACAAATCCAGAGCATTTCTAAGAAAAGTGCCCTTCAGTTCTCAGTATGCAAACCTGACTACAGCGGCATCAGATTGCTTTTAAATCAGCCATTAATTTTAGTCTGAACAATGACCACAGACCTGTTCGAAACTTATGCCAGGGGATTATGTGTGAAATTGTATACTCCAAATCCCATAATTCATAGCACAACCCAAAGGTACCTGGGGAGAGATGGATTAGGGGACCAGGGTAGTAAAATATTGTGAAGTAAAAGGAATGGAATATCTAAGGAGGGGAGTCAGGTTATCTCATTCATTCCTTCATACCCTGAAATATCCTCAGCTGATGTTTGCCAATGTAGCAGGAAATGCTTATAGATAACTTCCACTGTAATATGCCACCAACAAATCACCCCTAGTACAAAGATGAAGTGTGGGAACCCCTTTTATTTAAATTTAACAGTTAGCCTGGATGGAATCCTCAGACCAAACTCCTCAGAATGCTCTCTGGGATCCTGGGACAAAGATTCAGGAAAAAAGACTTAGGAGAACAGATATTATGAGTGTTTTCAAAATATTTGTAAATCGACTTGTGGGAGAGAATAGATTTATTTTGTGTAGCTTTAGAAGGCACAGATGCAACCAATGGCTGGGAGTTCCAGTGACACAGATTTCTAGCTCAATATAATGACACACGAAAGAGAAGTATGATTCACCAATGGAAGGGACATAAGTGCCCCATTGCTGGCCATGTTCCAGCAGCAGCAGCCAGATGACCATCTGTCAGAAAGGTGGGAGAAGAATTCCAGCACTGCAGAAGTCTGGACTAAATGACATCCAATATTCTTTCCAAAACAAAGACCCTATAAAAATAATCCAGGCTCACCAACTACTTTGTATATTTCATCTATGTTCCAAATATTCATAGAATATTTGCTCTTTTATTAGCAATGCCTTGTTTATGCCTGTCTTTGTACCCTCAGCACTTAGCACAATGCCTGACACATGGTAAGTGTTTATTAAATGCTTATTGACAGTAAGCCACTATTATTACTGTCTCTTTACTAATATATATACCTTTAGTTCTTTCTCTTTAAAAATAATTATATACAAGTATTAATAATTTTTTTAAATGTTATTTTTTTTGTGAGGCAATGAAGGTTAAGTGTCTTGCCCAGGGTCACACAGCTCATAAGTATCAAGTGTCTGAGGCCATATTTCAACTCAGGTCCTCCTGAATCTAGGGCTGGTGCTTTATGCACTGCGCCACCTACCTGCCCCTTGATTATACACAAGTATTAAACACAAACATAATTATTTATGGAGAGACAGTATGGCATAATGACTAAGGCTCGAGCCTAGAAGCAAGAAGACCTAGGGGTTCAAGACTTGCCTCTAATGAATGCTAGCTGTGTAACCCTGGGCAAGTTACTTAACCTCTTATTGCTCTAGACAGGTCACAGAAAGTGCTGGCCTGCATGGGTAGAGTTTCCTTTCTCAGGAGTTCCCTTTATCCAGTGAAATCCAATGAATGAATGAATGTCAATATATAAAATATCAAAGATTTTTAGTTAATCCCTCTAAGCACCTGGATACTTTGTCCCTTCATTCTCATACATTTTTCCTACTTTATAGTCATTCTTAATATACACCCTCCTCTTTTGGTTCTGGTTGTTTTTTGTTTTTTGTTTTTTAATTTTGCATTATCTTACAAAGTTCTTTCCATGCTTTTAAAATATTTATCTCATGCTTTGCAGAGGCAGCTAGGTGGCACAGTGGCTAAAGCACTGGCCCTGGAGTAGTCAGGAGGACCTGAGTTCAAATCTCACCTCAAACACTTACCAACTCTGTGACCCTGGGCAAGTCATTTAACCCAATTGCCTCATACATCCAGGTCTATCTCAAATTGTCCCGATGTATATCTTGCCACTGGACCCAGATGGCTCTGGAGGAGAGTGAGATTGGTGACCTTGCACAACCTTCCCTCAATCCAATTCAGTGCAAGTCATAAAATCAACCTGTTGTCAAGGTCTTCTTTGAGAATAAAGGACCACCACCACCACCACCATCAATCTCATGCCTTGTACATCGGAATTGCATTATTGTATTCCATTATATTAACATACACAATTTATTTAACCATTTCCCTCACTCAATAGTTAGGTTGATTCCAATTTTCTACAATAAAAACTGATATTTCTATGACAATCTCTCAATAGTTCTGTCTAGTTTGGTTCAATAATGTTTCTGGGTCATATTCTGAATAATGGAATTATTGAGTCATAAGAGTATTTTAAAAAAATTTCTCCTATATACTAAGGATTTTGCAAAAAGATTCTACTAGTTTACAATTCCACCATCAACCCTGCCATCTCTAATTCAGTCCCAAATCCTTTTAGAAAACATTAAGCTCATTAGCAGAAGTTCTAATTATGTCCTTCCCCTTCTAAGGGCCTCCATTAGCTCTCCCTGTCACTGGGCACCAGAAAACCTCTTCCATCTGGTCTTTATTCCCTGGCGTACAGCCTCTACCTAGAAAAGTGCCTCCTGCGTTCTTAATGTCTGCCCAATAAATTCCCAGCTGAACCTTGCCTATAGGTCTGGAAATTATTCATAGATTAAGCATACACTCGAAATGTCAATGAATGTCAGGAAGGCTGTATGATATATAGAAAGGACCAGATGGGTGTAAAAAGACTTGGAATCCAGTCTTGAGTGCCCCACATACAAACTGTATGACCATGGGCCAATTTCTTGTCCTTTCTGAGACTGCTTGCCCATCTGTGTCAAGAAGGTGTATGTTGGACTTTGAATAGCAAAAGAAATAATGCAAGCCAAAGGATTTTTTAACCAGAGTGACAAATATAAGCTATTTTACAAATATCGATGACATCATTTCAAGCAAACTTGTTCCTAAATCCCTGTGATCATTCCACTCCCTGTAGTCTCCCATGTTGTCACACCTGCCCGTTATAACCTCTAATCTATTGTCTACCAAGTTTGTTGCAAGCATCTTCCCAACACAGCTGTAGAACATCACATATACTTTTGGAATATTTTGATGGACTGACTGGTTTTGCTGATTCCTTTTTTTCTTCTTCCTCTTTTTCTTTAATATATATATATCTTTGTTATGTGGCATGGCTCTCTGTGAGAGGAGAGGGAAAGGAATTCAGGGGAAAATTTAAATGATATATAACAAAAAAGAGCCATAAAAATTAATTCTGAAAAAATACTTTCTCATTCAGGAAGCTTTCCCAGACTAGGCATGAAGAATGAGGACTGTCACTACCTATTCTCTCTACAATTCTTAGAGGTTCCCATATTACCTACCCTATCAAACTAAGCATTAAAATTGAACAAATCTGGGAAATTGAAAGGGAAACAAATTGATGAGCACAACCTACATGTAATAAAGCCACATGTATACAGAGTGTATGCATTAAATCATGGTGTTTACAATCTCTCAGAGGATCCAGGGCACCCAGAGGGTCATCCTGAGTCTCGTACATAAAGGCTCAATTTTTAAACAAATCAAAATCATAGAATCACATAATGTTAGCTTTAAAATGGGCATCTTAGAGTCATTTAAACTCCTCATGTTAGAGAGGAGGAAAGTATAAGAAATTAAATGATTTGTTGTTGATATCATTGTTGTTGTTGTACTCATAACGGAACCTTCATGACCCAATTTGGGGTTTTCTTGGCAAAGATTCTGGAGTGATTTGCAATTTCCTTCTCTAGTGGAGCCAGTAGATTCATTTTGACCAGCAATCAAAGCTTAAGTGACTTGACCAGGGTCACAGAGGTAGGAAGTGTTTAAGGCTGGATTTGAACTCATGTCTTCCTGACTCCAGGTCCACTGCTTTATCCACTGACCACCAACTGCTTCTAAATGATTTGTAGAAGGCTGCGCAGTTAGTTCCACAGCAGAGCTGGATCTCCTGATATCCACGACATTACTATTTCCCTCACCAGGAATCAATCTGTCCTAGTCAAAGTGTTACACCCTGAACTTTAGACTTCCGGGGGTCACAGCCACATTCACAAAACCACAACTTCACAAACTAGCTCCCTATATGATATTCCTTTCAGGTGCTTATTCCCCTTCACCTGTGGATTCTGTTACCCTCAAGCCATCATTAACACAATGAGAAAATCCTTCAAGCATTTCAAGCCAACCCCCCACCTCTAGGAGAGAACCCCTAGGGCAGGTCTCCTCCAAGGGTAGCTACTCAGTTCTGTTTTGATGGACACTTTGATTTCATAAGACTTTTAAACACCCCTGGCCTGGCTGCTGTTGCTTCTTGAAAACCTGACCCTAATCCGAAGTCCTACAAGCACAAGGGGAGATGAAAAGAGATTTCCTTGACTTTTGACCAACAAGAACCTTTCGTCACAATAGCACAGTGAATCCACTTTATGCCTAAGGAAATGGAGGCTCAAGGAAGCAAAGTTATTTGCCCCTCGTTGCACAGTGAGACATGAACCCCCATCTCCTGCTTCCTGAGTCCCTTCCAACTTTGTCTCACTGGCCAGCATTCTAAAAGCTAGAAATACTTAGGTGTGAGTCCAAGTACCATTTGGAGGAAAATTAAAGGCGAAGACAGCACCAATCAATCCTCCCATCCTTCCCTCCCACCAAAGTGCAGCAATACCAACTACTTACCCACTTGGCAATCGGACACCCCTGAGAGCTTTTTCCTTCTTTGCCTGTATATACGACGACTTCTATCCTAATCGCTCTTCCTTTTTCACCATATCTGAATAAAAAAAAAATT
The DNA here is from genome assembly GCF_019393635.1 of Dromiciops gliroides. NCBI lineage: Eukaryota > Metazoa > Chordata > Mammalia > Microbiotheria > Microbiotheriidae > Dromiciops > Dromiciops gliroides. Next base: position 31,359,622 of record NC_057862.1, on the reverse strand, counting down.
GGAAGAAGAAACCTGATGCAGGACTCTCTGAAATGCACAACTCCTCAACTGAATATGAGTCAGGCTTAATCAGAATTATAACTAATAACTTGTGCACTCAGGGCAAGCAGCACAAAATGCCCAGAGCAAAGAGGATCAAATGGGTCCTCAGTTAACTTGAAGTGGAGAGGGGGAGAGAGGCAAAGAGAGGGAGAGAGGGAAGGAGAGAGAGGGAAGGAGAGAGGGGGGAGAGAGACAGAAGACAGAGATAGGGGGCAGAGAGAGGAAAAGAGAGAGGAGGGGGAAAAGGAGAGGAGAGGAGGGGAGAGAGAGGGAGGGAAAGAGAGACAGAGTCACCCCATGAGGGTCTTTGAAGCTACCATGATGAGGCGAGGAAGCACATCAGACTAGGCCAGGGAAGAATTCACCTGCAGTGCTGTGATGGGGAGGGGAATAAAAGGACAGAAGGAGGGGAAGAGGCTGCCAAGTGATGCTTTGGTCATTTAAGTAGTTATTCTTGGTAACCAAGTGCTAAGCTCATTTATTTCTGTAGTGATGAAGGACTCAAAACACTGTCAGAACCCCTTCTAAATTTCAGAGCCTCGGGACAAGGTCCCAGTTACCAAATCTTAGTTCAAGTTGAATAACAAAAATTTTGAGGATGGAGCAAAACTGGGAAATTGAGTAGAGTTCTAGTATATATATATATATATATATTTTTTCAGGGCAATGAGGGTTAAGTGACTTGCCCAGGGTCACACAGCTAGTAAGTGTCAAGCGTCTGAGGCTGGATTTGAACTCAGGTTGTCCTGAATCCAGGGCTGATGCTTTATCCACTGTGCCACCTAGCTGCCCTAGAATATATTATTAAAGAAATGCCCAACTGAACAAGTAGCCAATGAAGAGGTGATCACAAGGTTAATATGTATTGTATTATCAAGAAATTATTATACCAGATGAATCTTATTTCCTTATTTGATAGGTTTACTAGACAGGGAATGCTCCAGAGCAGGTGTTTTTAGTCTGTTTTAATGTGTCCTGGACCCCTTGGAGAGTCAGTGTGGTGAAGTTGCTGGCCCCTTTCACAGAATTATATTTTCAAATAATTAAAATAAATGATAAATTTCAGTTAGAGGTTAGTAAAAATGAAGATGTAGCTTTTCCCCCTTCCAAGTTCACAGACCCCTTGAAATCTACCCCCAGATCTTTTGGGGGGGGGAGGGGTCTATGAATTCTAAGGTTAAGAATCCATGGTACAGATATATTTTACATAGTTTTAGCAAAACCTCTGATGTGCTATTCTTGTGGAATACATGAGAAGATATAAACGAGATAATAAAATAGAGAGATTCAGAACTGTTCAAATGGTTGGGTCTAGAAAGAAATCCTAAATAGTTTGACCTTAACTTGAACGGAAGTGTCTTAGTGTACTCTAGGGACCAGTGCTTGGCATTGTGCTCATTAATATCTTTTTTTTGTTTTGTTTTTAGTGAGGCAATTGGGGTTAAGTGACTTGCCCAGGGTCACACAGCTAGTAAGTGTTAAGTGTCTGAGGCCAGATTTGAACTCAGGTACTCCTGACTCCAGGGCCGGTGCTCTATCCACTGCGCCACCTAGCTGCCCCTCATTAACATCTTTATCAACACCTAGTATAAAGGCACAGATAGCATGCTTAGCAAATCAGCTAATGACATAAGGCCAGGAAGAACAGAGAACATGGTGAGTGTCAGAATCAGGGCTAGAACAAGGGTTCTTAAGCTGTGAACTTTAAAAAATGTTTTTGATAACTGTTTTCCAGTAGAATTCATTTTCTTTGTCATCTCAATTATGTTATGTATTTTTAAAAAATCATACTGAAAAGAGACAAATGGGCTTCATCAGACTGACTGCCCAAGGGATCCAAGACACAAAAAAGGTGACAAACCCCTGGCTAGAACACTGACCCAAATACACTAAGATGGAATTTAATGGAGATTGGAGCGTAACAAAGCTCCCCACTTTGGTTAAAGATCAACTTCGCAGGTATGAGATACAGTAGGCATGACTAGACAGTAAATCATCTGTAAAAGATCTGTAAAAGATTCTAATGGCCTGCAAGCTCATGCAGTAGCCAAGAAAATGAACACAATCTTGGCTTACTTTAAGACAGGTGGAGTGTCCTCAGTGAGAGAATTGGTAGCTATCTTCACATATGAAAGGATTTATTCTGTTTGACCCTTCAGGGCAGAACAAGGATGAAGGGGCCAAAATGGCAAAGGAGAAAATTTGGGTCTGAGCTAAGGGAAAAGTTTCTATCAATTAGAGCCATACAAAGGTGCAATGGGTTGACTCAGGAGCCTGAGGGTTTGCCCTTAAGGCAGGCCTTCAAACAGAAGCTGGGTTACCTTCCCTGGGGGGGTTTGGAGAGGGGTTTCTGGTTCAGGCATGAGTTTTATTAGATGCTTCTGAGCTTCCTTCCAACACTGATATTCTGTGCAATTTGCAGAGATGCAAATATTTTTGTTTGCAAACTTATTTGTGGTATGAATGAAGTTGGCACAACAGCCTCCCTCTTTCCCCACAACCTTCTACCCTGGAGCTAGTGGAATGTTAGGTTGGCAAAGCAAATGTCCCATTCTTCATGGATCTCACTTTTATTCTTCCATTATATGTTTAGTCTTTAACACATTTTTAATGATGCAGATCTCCAGTGAAAGTAAAAGGAAAAGTATTAGATTCAAAGCAAGTAATATGAGATTGAAATGAAGTCGGAGTAGGCCCAGCGATTTTGCTCTGTGATTCTTTTATTAGTTCTGTTTTGTTTTTTTCAAATTAAATTTTCATTGATGTCTTTTACATCGCCCAATTGTCTCCCAGTATTCCTCCTCTTCCTCCATACAGAGAGCCACCCCATATAACAAAGAGAATTAGCTGTCTATGTTTATAAAGAATGAACAAGACCTACAATTATCCAGGGAGAATAAGCAATCGTGTAGGAACACCTGGGGGATACCACTTGACAAGCTCCCCTTTCTTATGCCCTAATTAGCACTGTATTCACAATCCTAGCATCTACTTCATTCACCTGACCAGGCTGAACAGTTACTCTCAGAATGCATTTATCTGCACTGAATCAGACCCACAGCCCAAAGATCTATGATTTCCCTGGCATGGACACCTCCTCTACCATTGGGGATTCTGACCCGCACATTTTAATAGTTCTTACTTGGCTCTGTAGCCAAAATAAACTTCATCAACCAACCTTCTGGTGATGGGGCTCACCAAACTTAGCTAGGGTAGTCTTCTACCCAAGACACATGGCCTGTCACTTGGCTCGTATCTGAAGCACTTCCCACCTGGGAGGACCATGGTGCTCAGTGGGCAATGCTTTGAAGAATCCCAAGGCCACACTGGAGTGTAAGATGTGACTCTAATGTCAGCAAATGCACAATTAAGGAATGATTTTGTTTTCCTCACCTGGCCTCCATGATTTCCCTGACAGCAGCCACACTTGGTCCTGTTCCAAGGTGTGTATAGTATGGCCCTTCATCTTTCTCTATAATTTGTTCTGTGGAAGGAATAATAATATTAAACTCAAAGATTAACAGAATTGTTCTTAACAGATGCAACTGGGGAAGCTATTTTAGCTAAATTTGGGGCAAACATTAAAGAATGTATTCAGAGGATCACAACCAGTTCTTTATAGACATTGAAACCTGTTTCTTGATCAAGCTTTGGTGACTTCTGAGATCTTGCAGGAGTCCACCAGATCAGCTAAGTTACTACCAAACTCCTGCCCTAGCCCTTCCTTATGGTGTGAAAGTGACCCTGGGTTCTTGAAGGTAACACCAATATGGTATAAGTTCTAGAAGGTCTTTGAATATACTCAACAGCCCAGTGACCGCCTGTGTGTCTGTGGTCCAAAGACATACCTCACCTACCCAGTGCAGAGAGGTTCATCATCAGGTTAGCTAAGATCTACTTAGGGTGAAAATCCCAACCCTTCTACACTGGTAGAGGGAGTGCCCATGCTAAGGAGATCATGAACCTCAAAGTACCAAGATCAATGAAAGAGGCAGCAAGATGAGAGGGGGAGTACTGGAACCTCCCTTGTCTACTCTCTTCAGCATCCTATTCCTCAAGTCCTATTTCTTCTAGGAGGCAGAAGAAGTCATCATGAATGCTTTTTAATTGATTCAGTTTTTACTGTCATCTTGATTCCATAAACTTAACAAATGTAGCAAATTTTAAATTCTACCTATGGACCAACTGTTTTTTACAGTCAATATTGAATTACCTACAGAAACAGAAGGAAGCAAGTGATGCAAGCAAAGGAAACAATGAGTAATCCAAAATCCTTTTTCTTTGGCTCCTGGAAAGCATTATCTACCAAACCCTTGGCTATCCAGAACCCTTCGGGACCAGGTCATTCACAAGATCATTGTCCCAGATTGCTGACTTCATGAGCAAGAACCCAAACTAGTTTGTTGTGCTGGTTTTGTTGGCCAGTGTTGGACATGCATTACACACATCTGCGGTCTTGCACAGAGAATAAATACTGAGTACAACTTAATGTTTTGTTGATTACTTGGGGTCATCTTCATGGTCTCAGCTTTGTTATTTGCAGTGCGATTATACACAAGTCATTTCAACTCTCTCAGACACAGTTTACTCATTTCTAAAATGAGAAGGCTGGACGAGATGATCTCTCCGGTCCTTCAGCCTTAAAACCTATAATCAATTAAGGAAGGACAACGAAGCCTTCAAGGGTTATTGAGGTCTTTAGAGCTAATTGCCTCCACAGAAAGTAGTCCCAGACTGCTTTGCTTTTGGAGTTGCATGCTTTTTAGAGATTTTTTTTCCTCCCCCATTTCCTCCCTTATCACAGTTATGGCTGTTACTTCCTATTGCTGTTGGTGTGGCTGCCTCTAATAGCACCCCTCTCATTTCCAGTTTCTAATCTGTTACAAGTTTGGAGGCAGGAGAGCCAAGCTTGTGAAGTCTATTTGTAATATGTGAGTCAAAGGGTCCTAGGGAAGTGTGAGGGGCTTAATGAGGAAGTATGAGCCATCAATTCTGGCACATGGATTTTGAGAACTCCAATTTGACTGCTCAGATGTCTCTCTTACTTTCTTCCTGTCTTTCAGTTGTGTTCTAAATAGATAAGGTAGCCAGAGCTGCCTGAGGCAGCATTAAAATTTTTGCAGTAGATTAATCTTCGTAATTATGTTTAGCTCAGACTAACATATTAAAATGAGACTGCACTCCCTTAGCACATACCAGCTGGCAAAACAAGCGACCTGAGTAGCCCTGAAACATATTGAATGGTAGAAGGCTAGTATCTTAAAGTGATTTCCCCCCCTATTTTCTGAGGCTAATTTAAGAATTGACAATAATTTGTACTTCTGTGCACACATTTCCATATTTCCTGGGTTTCTTCTCCCATGATAGAAATTCTGGATGATTAATTTACTTGGTCTCATTTGAAAGTTTCAAGAAAGACAGAAACCTGTCACCTTCAGCATGTCATTTCAACTCACTAGGAAACATATATAAATGGCAAAGTGGACAGAGCATTGGACCAAAAGTCAGAAAGAAAGACTTACTAGCTGTGTGATCCTGGGGAAGACACTTACCTAACTCTGCCTCAGTTTCCTCATCTGTAAAATGAGGACAATAATAGTGTCTACTTCCCAGGGTTGCCACCAGGATCAGATGAGATGATATTCATAAAGTGTTCTGCAAACCTTAAAGTGCCGTACAAATCCTAGTCATCATTATTATCTATGAAATGAGGAGTTGGAACTAAATGACCTTCAAGGCTCAGTCTAGCTCCAACACACTATGCTTCTGTGCTTACAAGTCCCTTCTGACTCTAACTCTGTGACTCAGATAAAATCCAGTCATCACCATCTCCTCTCTGCCACCCCATTTGAGATCCCACTGAAAGAGTCACAATGCTCTCAGTAACATGGCATCTCAAAGCATTCCCCAACTCCCTACCCAAGCTTCATGGCACCTCTTCACTCATTAGTGTTTTTCCTCTGAGAATTTAACAAGACTTCTAGTCTTAACCTCTATCAACAACAGGTGAGCTTGGCTATCTCCCTGGGCTTTCTTCAGGCTTAAGTTCCCTCCAAAAACATACAGCAGAGCCCTCTCACAGTTCCAAGGTCCCAGTACTATGGCCAAGAATGTCCTGACTTGGTAATTCATCTTCTGATGATGAGACTCTCTGATCTTATCGAGGAAAGAACTCAGATGACAGAATCATACAAATCGAACATCACTTCTACATTCAAAGCCTTTCCAGCACATGCTTAGCTGGCATAGCCATTGAAAGAACCCAGAGTTATCTCCATGCCAAAATGAGGCATCAGGAGGACTTCAATGGCAGCTCCTTAGTGATATGAATAATAATGACTCATAGGTAAAGCTTACCAGGTACTTTCCAAAGAAATTTTTTTTGCTAAGTACAGTATTTTACACTCATTTTAGAGATAAAGAAAGTGAGGCTAAAGTAAAGTAAATTGCCTGGAGTAACAGAGACAGAGAGATAGAGAGAGAGAAAGAGAGAGGGGGAGGAAGAAAGAGAGAGGGAGGGACGGAGAGGAAATAAGCCCCATTATCCTAACCATATCCAGCATTCTTTTCATCACTCTGTGATGCTGCTATTATGAAAGGAAAACACCACTAATGTACCTCAGAGAATGACCGTGCCACATAAATCACTAGCCTAGTTTAAAGCATTTTGCCAATACTTACTCATCTAATAATAATACCTTTAACCTTGGGCTGGGGGGGGGGGGTGCCCTTTTCCTCATTTTCTACCAGTACACACTATATTAGTTGTATTATGACAGATAAGGCCCTTGGGGACTGTGCCATGGGGCCACGTTAAATATAGATGAGATTTCTTTGTGATAATGAGGTCCTTCTGGTACTTGTAGTAACTGAGCACCATTGGACATAGATCTTTGTGTTTACCAAATTCTACGCTACTACTGTGATAGATGAGTCTCTTAGGTATTGCCTTCTTGGTTTAACAAAGGGAAAAGGGATTCTGTTCTATACTTTTTAAGTTGTTCTCAGGATTAATAAAACTATGTTATAACATTAAACCAGAGAGTATTAGATCTTGGTTCAAACCTACCACTTATAATCTAACCTTGGACATGTCACTTTCCCTCTCCAGGCCTCAGTTTCTACAAATGTAAGATTAGGGGGTTGCCCTAAATGAACTAAAATCAGTTCTATATCCAATGATCTTTGACATTAAATACCACTTACTTATAGGAGACCAGATTAGAGGCAGTGATCACTTTTAGTCACTCATTTTACTCATGATTCATTACATTTTCAAATGCTTTAAAAAGGGTTTGTCAGGGGCAGCTAGGTGGTGCAGTGGATAGAGCACCGGCCCTGGATTCAGGAGGGCCTGAGTTCAAATCCAGCCTCAGACACTTAACACTTACTAGCTGTGTGACCCTAGGCAAGTCACTTAACCCCAATTGCCTCACAAAAAAACAAACAAACAAACAAAGAACCAAAAAAAAAAGGGGGGGGGAGAGTTTGTCAGAGAGATCCATTCCCTCCCCCCAGTAACCCAGAAGCAGGACATCTCAGGGCTCTTCAACCCAAGATTGTGGGATTGTTGGTCTCTCAAATATCCCCTGGCCATTCCTTAATTCTAATAGTCTTTAGTCACAGAAGGCTACAAAACAATCACTCAGTCATCAGAAATGACCAAATAGATTTAAAAGTAGAGACAAACCTTAATGTGTTTTGCTTCAGCAAAATTTATTCTCACTGCTATATCTGGAGATTCAAAGTTGATTAAATAATTCAACTTGTTACAACCTAGGGATTATACTGTGTCTAATATTTTATTCCAAGCAATATTAAAATGTTCAACCTAAGGTACATTCCATATTCTCTGAAACCCTAGAAAAAGTAGGAGGAAATGAGCCCCTGTGAGGACAAGAATGCCTATTTATACATGGCTGATCCACCAATAACATATCAAAGATCATTCAAAATGTAAAGCTAGCCACTCTTCTTGATAAACTGAATAAATATAATAATGCCCATACATATTTCTATAATACATTAAGCTTTACAAAACACTTCCCTCACAAAAGCCCTGTAGGACAAATTAACCAAGGCTCAGGGAGTTTAAATGACTTGCCCAGGGTCACACAGATTGTATCTGTCAAAGTCAGAATTTGAACCCAGATCTCTTCTGACTCCAGGTATAGTGTTATTCTCATCACACCATACCTTTCCAAAAACAACAAAAATGATTAAATGTATTATATGCTTCTATAAGCTTTTAAAGCTTATTTAGCTTTTAAAAACTTGGCTTTGAGGCAGGCAAAAAATAGCAGACCTAATTCCAACTTTAGCAGTGGCTTCCTTAAAATCAAGGGAACAGTACTAAAGGTTTTGAATACCCCTAAAGGTATATGCAAATGTATGTATGTATATAGACACACAATGCATATATGCATACCATATACACACATATACATATACTCACTATGTATACACACATACACATATAGGCACATACTAATGATGTACATGCATATATTGTGTGTACACACATATGTATAGAGGTTTTTATATATGTTTATATAATAATAGAAAGGGTCATGCTGACATTTTCATATAGAGCGTTCCACTGAAGACCCACCAAATCTGACATGAGTCACTGGCTAGAAAAAGACTGACTTTTATAGGGCAAAACACTAAATATACAAACGCTAAGTGTCATTCAATTCTGTCGTTTTACTTTAAAACCCATATGAATTATGTGTATGTATATAACCTATATCAGATTACCTGCTGTCTAGGGGAGGGGGAGGGAGGGGAGGGATAGAGAGAAATCTGAAATTGGAAAGCTTGTATAAACAAAAGTTGAGAACTGTCTTTACATGTAACAGAAAAAAAATAAAATACTTTATTAAAAAAACCAAAAACAAACCCCATATGAGAAAAGCCTAATCAAAAGGCACTTACCAACACAGCTACAGCTTGGCAGTTCAGACGGTCCTTTTTTTGTGGGTGTATCAATCAGATTTTTGGTAGGGGTGTCTAGGAAGGTCATTGGGGATTCAAGGAAACAGCTCAGTGTGTTCTTTCCTGGCGAATTCCCCAAGTCACCGACACTATGTGAAGTGACTGGCCCTGAACCGTCAGATGTCACCACGGTTGCTCCACCTGGGCATGCTGCATTTTCATTCCTGAGAGTTTTTATAGTGCCTGGCACCAGGGTGTCACAACTGGAAGCAGGCAGCATTTGCAATCTCTGACCCCTCGGTTGCTCTTCCGCATCCTGCTGAAACGGTGTTTGGTCTTCACCAGCTGTAGCACCCGCTCTCTGGCTGTATTGATTAAGAGACTGATTGACATTCACTGATTGCTGTCCCTGAGAATTGTTACCATTTTCTGTAAACACCTGTACACTGCCACTTGGTCTGCTTTGAGGGGACTTTGTGTATAAGTTGAACTGGGAGAGAGGGTCTGTAGAGGACCAACCACTCTGGTGCAAACCGGCTGGATCCGCACCTCCTGGTGGAGCATTGATAGCCTCCAATGTTGTGTGTTCAGTGATCTCTTCGAAACCAAACAGTTTTTCCTTCCTTTTCTCCTGTGCTGACTCAGGTAAGTGTTTGTGGAATTTTATCTGAGTGAGGGGAAGGAAGAGTTTTTTATGTTGTGATGAGAAAGTACTTTGAGTGAGTGGCTTCGGAACTTTGGTAAGTAAAGGGTTTCGCTCTATCATTGTGGCATGAAATTCACGGGAGGAAATGTAGCCTAATCTTCGAAGCTTGGACCCTACCCAGAGATCATGGAACTTGCTATACTGCCATGCCTGGCGCTCCCGTTCACTCTGCTCATTCTGTTGACTGCTCTTGGCTTGGGGCTTTTTCTTTAGTCTCTGTTTCCACGAGGCAGATTTCCCTCTTTTGTGGGAGGATGATTTTTGCTTTGCCAACAATGCGCCACGATTGTTCCGTACGGGGACAGGCGGTTTCTCTTGAAATGAGCTTTGTTCTTGGTTGTATTTTTGTTGTGCATCAAGCCTGGGAAATGTCTTTGCACCTTCTTTTTCCTCCCGCTTTGCATTATTGGACTCGATAATGGATGCAAGTTGGGTCAACTGGGCAGCTACATCTTCTTCTATCTGACTGTGAGGGGTATCCCTATAGGACAAATGATTTTTGGAGTCAAACTTTTTGCTAGTGCTTTCCTGTAATTGCCTGCAAAACGCCAACTTGCTACTTGTTTGTAAACCATGTGCACTCTTGGCACACCTGCCAACAGTAATTCTCCCCTGAAGAACAATTTCTTTGTTGGTGTGATTCCTGGAGGAATGTGAATTTGGTTCTGTGATGGATCCTGACTTGGTGACTCTAGAAGATGCATGTGTCTTAGATGTGCTGTGATTTGTCATTAAACTATTGTGCAATTTGGAATGATTTTGGCCATTGTAGAGCACTGGCTTCCTGGGAGCTTGCTTTTCCAAGGGGGGGCAGGGATGCAGGACCAGGGAATCAATTTTTAAGTTTGGATCTTGGAAGTCTTTTCCTGCAGGGGATCCCACAGAACACAAAATTGCTTTACAGCTGTGAAGCAAGTTTGTCGTCAGTTGTGCAGTCTCTTCATCCTTTCCTGGTTTAGATGGTGAAGAATTTTCAGAGGGAGCTTCTGATAGCTGAGTGAGGGCTTCTATGGCCACTACCTGCTCAAGAGTGAGCCTCCTGTCTCTCATCAGTGACAGAAGACAAGGCTCAACCAGAGAATCATCATATTTTAGCTCGCTGATGGGTTTGCTTTCAGGGACTTCTCCTTGTTTGATCTCTTTTCCCAATGTGATCGCATGAGATGGATTTTCTTGGGCACTGATATTACTGTTCAAAAAGATGTCGGTGGGGTCTTGAGGAGAGGGACAGAGCGAGTCTGTCTTCTGTATCACTAAAATATTATCTTCCCTCTTGAGGTGAGCATGGTAAATGCCAGGGACCAAAGCACCTGCTCTATTGTCAGAGCTAGTAGTGTTCCCCAAATAGGGAGGGGGATTGCTTTCTGTGTCATGATCAATCAAATCTGGAGTTTTTTCAAACTTGACTTTTTTCAATGACACATCAGCTTCAGCTGGTGAGTAGTATACATTTTTAATGCCATTTTTAACAGTTTGTGCAAACAATTTGGGGGGCTCAATGAGGTCACTCGAAAGGGTTTTTTTCTCATTGTCTTCAGAGTTTTTCAAGTTTTCAGTCTCAGTTGCAGGATCACCAGTGTCTCCTTTGACATGGATGGTCAAGTGGGATTTCTTGTTCTCTGACCATTTCTCTACTTCTATACCTGTCATGGTGTCTTCTTCATTGGTCTGTACATTTCCAAGGATGTTCTGGTTTAACTTCAACCTTTGTTTTTCACCATTACCACATTTACTGTTTTCCATGGATTCTGACCTGGGGCCATTTACTAGTCTGTTGTCTAAATGTATCTGTAAAACAACACAAAAAGTTAATGTGACACAATCTACTTGAAATAAGAAGCACAAGGCACTCAACATATTGTAAACACAACGAAAGCCAAAGCTAAGTACCCAGTTAGAGAACAAACCAAATGAATGTGCAAAAGCTTAGGAGTATTATTACTGTTTCTCATTATCGTTGTTATTTCCTGTCATCCTGAACATTTACAAAGATTAGAATGTAACCAATCCATTTCACAGATTGCTATGGCCAAAGATCCTCCAATGATGACACACTTAGACATCCTCACACCGAGGGAGCACACTACAAAGCCATCTCAAATCTTTGCCAACTTAGCAGAACCTGCCTGAGCTTGGGTCTTGCTGGCAAGGATTATGAGCCACAATCACCTTCATGCAACCAGGAGTACCCAGAGTACAGATTCAATGGAGGGTTTACTATATTTCATTCTCTGAACAGTAACTTGTGCTAGATGTTGTCAGAACTTAGAGTCTTTTGCTCCTGAGGATCGGATACAAACGTAAATCAGAAAAATGACATAGAACCCCAATAGGATAAGAAACTCCTAAGAGGATGAATGAGCCATCCCAAGAACACTCAGAAGACAAGCTAAAATGACAAATGAACAAATTTAACAATGTTTTCTTGTTTGCCAATGGTAACAGCAGATTGGATGGAAGTGTGTCTGAAAATAATTGCATGTTTACAATATTGGCTAGCCATATATATTTTTACTGTTTTACAGTTCCATGAGAATAAGAATCTCTTAGTCCCAGGTCCCAAATACCTAATACTAAAGGGTTATCTCAGTGGAGGCCTCAAACACAAGTGATTGAAAGCCATTTGATTCCACAAACCTTCCTCTACGTAAGGCCCTGAGATGAGTAGTACGGACATGAAAATGAAAAATAACAGTATTTGTCCCAAGGAGCTTATGGCTTATGAATCTAATAATATCATAAAAACCTGGATTTGGTTAGTCTAGTTTCCTGGTCTCTGTCAGCAGACAAGCACTATATTTTCATCAAAACCCCTCATAGCAATTGTAGGAAGGCATGGTTGAGAGGAATATAAGATACAGCAAGACAGAGGAGAAAATAACTTCCCTGGATTAGACAGTGAGTGCTCCAATTTCATCCCATGTACTTCCCCATCCCTCACCCCTATTTACAGTTTAGGGTATATGTAAATAGAAGACTGAATAACCATGATTTTGTTTGTTTGTTTATCTTTAACATTCTTTTTTTTTTCTTCAAATTTTGAATTCCAAATTCTCTCTTTTCTCTTCAGTCCCTCCCCCACTCATTGAGAAGGCAAGCAATATGACATCAATTACGCATGTGAAATCATGCAAAATATTTCCATATTAGCCATGCTGCCAAAAGAAGAAAGTAACAACTGCTATAAATTTCCTTTTCCTTTTCCTTTGACCTCTTTGGGAGATAGATCCAACAATAGTATTGCTAGGTTAAAGAGTATGCAGTTTTATGACCCTTTGGGCATAGTTTCAAATTGTTCTCTAGAATGGTTGAATGAGTTCACAACTCCACCAACAGTGCATTAGTGTCTCTATTTTTCCACATCCCCTCCAGTGTTTGTCATTTTCCTTTTCTGTCATGTTAGCCAATCTGATAGGTATGAAGCAGTACTCCAGAGTTGTTTTAATTTGCATTTCTTTAATTAACAGTGATTTAGAGTATTCCTTCATATGAGTATAAATAGCTTCAAATTCTTCTGAAAACTGCCTGTTGACATCCTTTGGCCATTTTTCAATTGGGGAATGGCTCTTATTTTTATAAGTTTGACTCAGTTACTATGATTTTTAAAAATATTTACTCTAAATAATCCTGTTATTTTCATCTTGAATTTGATAGCTCTATTGATGGATACATAAGTGGTTTTAAAGGAACCAAAAGCATATTGTCTACATATATTTTCAGAACCAAATCAATAATTGAAACTGAGAAAAGTCTTATAAAGGAAATGTTAAGAAACAAGCTATGTAATTTTGGACTTGACTGGTTTTATTTCTCTATTGTGGGTTTCCTAACTAGAAAATGAGATTAAATAATGTCAAAAGTTGTTTCTTCTCTAAAACCATATGTAAATTACTATAACCTAATTATGTTGGAAATAATAGCAATTCTGTTGAGTAAAATTAAGACTACTATTATTTTTCAATTAGCTATTAATACTATGCAATAGAAAACATTTAACTGCAGTATGTTCTTCAACACCTCCCTCCCCAATAGTTGTGAAGCTATTTGAAGTGTATAGGCAGAAATTAACCAGTCCTTAAAAGAATGCTATTCATGTGTCCATAATGGGCTCCCCACAGAGCAAGCAAGACATCCTAGCTAAAGCAGTAAGTCCCTCTGAGGGAGGTGGCATGGGCCAGGCAAGTGAAACCACCACAACTTTGACCACTATCTCTCCTCAGACCTTGATGAAGACAGCATAGGACCTGGAGCCTAAGAACTTTGGGAAGACCAAACCACTGGACCTGCTTCCAACCCAGCCTCCAAAGCCATCACTGAGGGGGGATGTAATTGTGGGGAGAGTAGGCTCATCTTCTTCATCATCCTTTATGTGCTTAATGCTTTATTCATTCTTTCATTCAAGTTCCTATTTCTCAACCATCAAATAAAGATGATAATGGGTTTCAATAGAGCAAGTAGCATAGCATGTTAGAAAGAACACTAAATTTGGAGAAAGGAGATGAAGGTTCAAATTCAGCTGTGACACTGGCTGATCCATATGATCTTAGGCAAGATTTCCTGTTATAACATGAGGGAATTGAACACCATGATGTCTAGCATCTTTTGAACCAGCAAAGTGCCTGAAACATAGTAAACATTGGTTTACTGAAATGATTGAATAAATACCATGCCACCTCAACATGGAGAACAAATGACATCACAGTGACTGACTACCAAGGCATTAACAAAACCATTTCCCCAGTATTTTATTCTCCACTTCTTTCAAGGAATATCTGGATTCCCCCTGAGGAAAGGGTTCTTAACTGTTTTTATGTACCATGGACCCATGCAGCAGCCTGGTGAAGCCTGTGCACTCCTAAGAATGACATTTTTAAATGCATAAAATAAAATATAAAGGACTACAAAGGAAATAAATTGTGTTGACATGCAGTTATCAAAACTAATAAAATTTTTTAAAAGGTCACAGACTCTAGGTTAAGAAGCACTGCCATAGAATGTGGGGATTTTCCCCACATTGTGCTTTTTATGATTTTGGCATTTGATCTGTACATTAGGAACATTTGGGATTGTCTCACAAGCACCTTTCTTTGACCTCAAAACACCTGTCAGACATGAACTGTTGCTAGTGACATGTCCAGAGAAGTCTAATATGTTCCTCCTTTTATGAATAGAGTAACTGACCGGGATGACCAGCTGACTCTCTGGGATTAATTGCTGTCTTCTGATGACCAATTGTGCATTCAGCCTTAAAACAGGTGGCACTGCACACTCTGAGAATGGGAAGTACTTCTTTAAAACTGTTTTCTTCCTACTGCACACACCAACCTACATGGTATTTCCTGTACCAAGAAATGAGCATTCAGATACTATACTGATAAAGCCTCTCAGAAGTGTCTACAAAAACAGATCCAATCAACTGTGACCTTTGCTATTGGGAAACAAACCAGGGTATGAAATGAAGCTGCATTAATTGCACCAGTGAAAACAAACAACAGGACATCATTTCACTCCTTCAATGGGGTTTCCCCATCAGCATCCACCATGCTCACTAGAAGCATCTTGTGATAAGTGTTGGAAGAACAGCAGGCTTAGCATCTGAAGATCCAGGCTCTAGTTTTGACAACTACTTCCAATTCCTTATCTTAAAGAAAAATGATTGTTAATACTTGTAATTCCTGCCTCACAGGGTTGCTGTCAGCATCAAAGGAGATGTGATCTGTTAAGTGCTTTGAAAACATATATATGGCAGCTATTGTTAATAATGACATATCTCCTATGAATTCCCTTTTCTCAAGCCTTATCATGGTGTATCAGTGAATAATCAGCAGGTATTTATTAAGTACCTACTATGGGCCAGGCACTTTGCTACAGCATACAAAGACAACAGCAAAACTTCAAAGAGCTTACATTCTACCATAAGAAACAATATATAGGGGCGGCTAGGTGGCTCGGTGGATAAAGCACTGGTCCTGGATTCAGGAGTACCTGAGTTCAAATCCGGCCTCAGACACTTGACACTTACTAGCTGTGTAATCCTGGGCAAATCACTTAACCCCCATTGCCCCGCAAAAAAAAAGAAACAAACAAACAATATATAAGAGGGCAGCTAGTTGCTGCAGTAGATAAAGCACCGACCCTGGATTCAAGAGGACCTGAGTTCAAATCCAGCCTCAGATACTTGACACTTACTAGCTGTGTGACCCTGGGCAAGTCACTTAACCCTCCCCTCCCAAAAGAAACAATATATAAAAATGAATGAATAGGGGCAGGTAGGTGGTGCAGTGGATAGAGCACCGGCCCTGGAGTCAGGAGTACCTGAGTTTTGTGAGGTTTTATCAGCAGAAATGACATTAAGAAGAAATATTTCTACCTACTTTGCTGTTGCGTCCTAAGGACCATGGGACTTTTCCATCTGAACTGCAACTGAAACTTTCCTTGTATCTTATCTCTCCCATTAGAGTGTGAGCTCTTTGAGTGAGGGACTGTCTTACATTTCTATCATATCCTCAGGGCTTAGCACAGTGCTTTGAACATAGTTAGAGCTTAATATATTTTTATTCATTCATTTTTTGGTAAGCATTCATTCTTTTTTTCTTTTTTTAGTGAGGCAATTGGGGTTAAGTGACTTGCCCAGGGTCACACAACTAGTAAGTGTTATTAAGCTCTAACTATGTTCAAAGCACTGTGCAGTTCAGATAAAACCTATCAGTTTCTGTTGTTGAACTATTTAACACTGCCAAGGATTTGGTGGAAAAGAACTTTCCCTTCTGGTTATTCAGTAATAGCTGTGGCTATAGCACCTGCAGGATCAATGGGCAGGCTGCATCTCCCATAGCTGGTTTCCTAGGATGATGGCCAAAGATGCTGGTCTGGAAGCATGACTATTCCCAAGGCTCTTGGGTTCAAGGTCCTGGGATATCCCCATCAGGATCTGAGGGGAGATAGCAGTCAATGCGGAGGTGGTTGTGGTCATGGTTTGACCTACCTGGCTCATTCTGCCTTTTCTCTCTCCATCAGTGGCCCTTGCTACTTAAGCTAGGCTCACAATTGATGGATATGGCTGTCCCATTCATTCCCCACAAGGGTTGCCACTGAAGATGATGACTTTAATAATAATATGCATAGTGATGATAATAATAGATTTAAGCACACTAAGACTTTTGGGACACCCTGTATAAAAAGTAAATATAGGGGCAGCTAGGTGGCGCAGTGGATAGAGCACCGGCCCTGGAGTCAGGAGTACCTGAGTTCAGATCCGGCCTCAGACACTTAACACTTACTAGCTGTGTGACCCTGGGCAAGTCACTTAACCCCAATTGCCTCACTAAAAAAAATTTAAAAGTAAATATAAAATCTTTTTAGGAGGCACTAGCAGTAAGAGAAAGAGGTTGGGAAATGCCTTATGTAGGGCTAGAACCTAGATCTTCAGATGCTAAGTCCACTGTTCTTTCAACACTTATCACAGATGCCTCTAGTGAGTATGGTGAATGCTGATGGGGAAACTCCACTGAAGGCATGAAATGATGTCCTGTTGTTTGTTCTCACTGGTGCAATTAATGCAGCTTCATTTCATACCTTGGTTTATTTCCCAGCAGCAAAGGTCACAGTTATTTAGTTGAGTTGAGCTGAACTTAAGTCAATGTTAGCAGAGCAAAGATCTGATTCAGTCCTCACAGGCTAGATTGACTGAACAAAGACCTGAAAACAGACCATGTGTTTATCATCTGAGGACTAACAGATGGATCATCACCAGAAGGTTTGGCACCTGGTCATAAACTTTTCAGCCAGAGCATCTCATGAAACAGAGAAATTGTGATCTGACTCAGCAAAGTGTGTAATGGTAGTAATGAAAACCCAACCCTTTGTAAACTATCAAAGCACCCTAAAGTCTGTAAACTGGGTAGGGGAGTGGATTGAGCACTGGGCTTGAAGTCAGAAGACTTAGGTTCCCTGGGCAAGTCATCAAGCAACTCCCTAAGACATTTATTAAATTATAGATTGGGTGTGATCTCTGCTGGTGAATGGATTTCCCTTTCAGGAAATTCCTCATGCTAACAAAACCACCTATCCTTTGGGCCTATTCTGTATATGATCAAGAAGAACTATTAATCATTGATTTAAAAATTAATGTGGGGGCGGCTAGGTGGCGCAATGGATAAGCACCGGCCCTGGATTCAGGAGTGCCTGAGTTCAAATCCGGCCTCAGACACTTGACACTTACTAGCTGTGTGACCCTGGGCAAGTCATTTAACCCCCATTGCCCCACCAAAAAAAAAAAAAAAAAGAAGAAGATGATATAAATAAAAAAAAATTAATGTAAGGGGGCAGCTAGGTGGCGCAGTGGATAGAGCACTGGCCTTGGATTCAGGAGGACCTGAGTTCAAATCCAGCCTCAGACACTTAACACTTACTAGCTGTGTGACCCTGGACAAGTCACTTAACCCCAATTGCCTCACTAAAAAAACAAATTAATGTAAGCTAGTGGTATGGAGCTCAAAAAGAAACAGTGGCTGGGGGGCAGCTAGGTGGCGCAATGGATAAAGCACCAGCAATGGATTCAGGAGTACCTGGGTTCAAATCCGGCCTCAGACACTTGACACTTACTAGCTGTGTGACCCTGGGCAAGTCACTTAACCCCCATTGCCCCGCAAAAAAAAACAAACAAACCAGTGGCCATGAATTCACACATAAGCATCCCTGTGGGCCACACATCAATCTAGTTTTAAAATGTGATATTATATTGTTAATATTTCTCAATTACATTTTAATCTGGTTTGGGCCTCACTTGAGAGGGTTATGGGTCATGTGTATGACACCTGATTTAAACCACTGTTTAAACTGATGCAAATACTGTGATATATTAGTGTGTCAAAATAATAAGAACAATGATATTGATTCACAGCCCTTCGACTTGGCATTTCATTACTATGATGTAAACTTGGCAAATCAGAGAAAAAGGACTTTTCTGTAAAAAAAATATCCATAGCCGCTTCATCTGTATTAGAAAAAACATTGGTGGGAAAAGATTATGTCCAATGGTTGAAGAATGGCAGAATATACTGTGGTATATTATGGGATGGAAGATTACAGTCCCATAAAAAACAATAAATGTGATGGAAAATGAAATCAACAGAGCCAGAACAGTGTATTCATTATCTGCCAGGGCAGACAAAGAAAAACAAGCCTAAGGGACAGAACTTGAGGTGGTTTTGGAAAAATACCCCAAACAAAAGACATTTTATTTGTTTTCTGTTAATCTGGTTGGTTCTACATTTTTAATACTAAGATTTTACTTTGGGGGCAGCTAGGTGGCGCAGTGGATAGAGCACCGGCCTTGGAGTTAGGAGGACCTGAGTTCAAAGCTGGCCTCAGACACTTAACACTTACTAGCTGTGTGACCCTGGGCAAGTCACTTAACCCCAATTGCCTCAGTAAAAAAAAAAAAAAAAAAGATTTTACTTTCTCACATGTAAGATTATATTCCTTATTTTGTATTTTCAAACATTTTGTGGACAGTCTTCAAATTTATAAGATTTTTTTTAACTCAAGAAATTCCTGGAGGCAGGAAGACCTGAGTTCAAATTCTAGACATTTACTGGCTGTATATAGCCTTGACAAGTCACTTAATCTGTTTGCCTCAGTTTCCTGAAATGTAAAATAGAGATAATAGCACCTACATCCCTGGGTTGTAGTAAGGATTGAATGAGATAATATTAGCATATAGCCCAGCACATAGTAGACATTATATAAATGCTAGGTATTATTATTATTATTAAAAATTATCAAAGATGGTAGAGAGAAACCAGTAAGCTACCTGAGCTCTCCCAAGTTTCCCTTAAAAACAACATTAAATCAAGCCTCTAAACAGATTCTGAAACTACAGAACCTACAAAAAGACAGAGAGACACAATCTTCCAACCTGAGATAATTTAAAAGACTTCAGGAAAGGTCAGTCTCACTCGAGCAGGGGGAGCACAGTGCAGCATGGAGGGGATCGGAGCAAATCAGTGGGAAGCAACTAAGGCTCCTTGATCCTGGCTAGGTTGGCTAGTGGTGCAGCAGGCCAGCAGTGAGCTGCACCAGCTGAGAGGGCAGGCTGCCAGCTAGGGGGGCACCCATAGGATGGGCACAACCAGGCCTGGCCATCCCAGCAGGTGCCTGGAACAAGCACTGGGAGCAAGCGCAAGAGTGGTGAGAAATCCACAAACCATAGAGGCCTCAGAATAGAAAGCCAGTGACACAGCCCCTATCTCCCAGCACAAGAATCTTGATATAGTGACCTGGGTCTCCAAGGAATGGACCTCAACTTTGAAAAAAAAAAAAAAGCTGCAATATGAGCAAGAAACAAAAAAGAACTCTCACCATTGAAAGCTTCTGTGTTGACAGGGAAGAGCAAAACACAAACTCAGATGAGGACAATATTCTCAAATTGCCTACATGTGAAGCTTCAAGAGGGAAGATGAATTGGTCTCAAGACAAAAAGGCCTTCTTGGAAGAGCTCAAAAAGGATTTTAAAAATCAATTGAGAGAGGTAGAAGAAAAAATAGGGAGAGAAATGAAAGCAACACAAGAAAATTATGAAAAAAGAATCAGCAGCTTGAAAAAGGAAGAACAAAGATTGCCTGAAGAAAATAATTCATTAAAAATTTCATTTGGGGGGCAGCTAGGTGACACAGTGGATAAAGCACCAGCCCTGGATTCAGGAGTACCTGAGTTCAAATCTGGCCTCAGACACTTGACACTTACTAGCTGTGTGACCCTGGGCAAGTCACTTAACCCCCATTGCCCAGCCAAAAAAAAAAAAAAAAAAAGTAAAAATTTCATTTGGCCAAATGGAAAAGAAGGTGCATGATCTGATTGAAAAAAACAATGCCTTAAAAATTCAAACTGGACAGTTGGAAGCTAATGACTCCATGAGACACCAGGAATCAGCCAAACAAAATCAAAAGAATGAAAAAATAGAAGAAAATGTGAAATACCTCATTGGAAAGACAACTGACCTGGAAAACAGATCCAGGAGAGACAATTTGAGAATCGCTGGACTGCCTGAAAGCCCTGACCAGAAAAAGAGTCTAGACGCCATATTCCAGGAAATTATCAAGGAACAATTACCTTCCTCCTAAACACTAAAATTTGCCTTTGGGCATTTCCTAGAGAACTGGTTTTCAGACAACTGATAACTACATTTCAAGTGAGAGACTAAAGCAATAACCCAGATGGGTCTGTGATTCCATCACTGTGTGCACGGTCTCTAATAAGAGAACCTATCTAGTCCTGCCCATCCTGGGCAGAAGTAGACCATCCAAATCAGCTGGGTTGCCTTTGGAAAGCTGAAAGTTCTTTTAATGACTCCAAATTTCTCTTTGAACCCAAGGCTTATTTTTTCAATAACAATATTCTACCCATGATGCTATTTTGATTCAAGTCATAGAACATCATAATCTCTGGGAAAAGTGAAAATAAGTATAATAATAATGATGGTGGTAGCAATCACAATAACAGCATTTACGTAACACTTCAAGCTTTGTAAAAGTGCTTTACAAATATCATTTCATTTTATACTCACAACAACCCAGGGTCATTATTCTCATTTTGCAGATGAGAAAACTGACAGAAATGAAGTCACTTGCCCAGGATAACACAGCTTTCAAATGACCTGAGACTGGATTTAAACATAAATTTTCCTGATTTCAGGTCTAGCTCACACTATCTACTGTACCACCTAATTGCCTCAGGGTGCTAGAGAGGTGCTGCAGAGAAGATGGGAAAGGGGTAACACAAAGGTGATTTAAAAAAAAAAAAGGCTATTCTCCTCAGGCCTGGGTTTTACTACCTAGGGAAATTTCCTTATGCATGTATTGGGACAAAGGGCTTTTGAAGTAACATTCTGAGAACAACAGGATTTCTATCTCCTCTATTATGGGATTTTTAATCTTCCAGAACAGAGGGATTATTTTACCCATAATTTCATCTACAAAATAAAATTAGAGCAGCTCCCATTTATCACCAGTTTTTACTTCTCTACAACAACTCTATGAAATAGGTTAACAAGAATATCATTATGTTTACTTTACAAATAAGAAAACTGACCTTCAGGGGCAGAGACTAGTCACCCTGCTGATCATATTAATATTTATATACTGCTTTACACATAGTATCTCATTTGAGCCTCACAGCAACCCTTAGAGGTAAGTACTATTAGGATTCCCATTTTGCAAATGTATATTTTGAAGAAATCAAGGCTGAAAGATAGTAAGTAATTTGCCAAAGGCTGGATTTGAATTCAGGTCATATTGACTCCAGTCCTGGAACTGCTTGCCTTTGAGATGTTTGTGAATCTACCTGTCTGTCTATTCTTCAAATTAATCTAATTACTTCAATAACCTATTATTTCCCTGCCCAGGGGCTCTGCAGAGTAACTTTTATAATCTTGATACTGCTCATTGAGAAAAGCAGTGTGGTATGGCAGCTAGGGAGCTGCACTGGGTACCAGGAAGCCTTGAATTCAAATCCTGACTCTGAGTACAAGGTCCATCTCTGATATATAGCTGGCTGTGTAATTTAACTCCTGCCTGCCTTAGTTTCCTCAACTATAAAATGGGGATTAATAACAGCACCTATTAGGCACTATATAAATGCTGGTTCCCTTTCCTGTGAGTGGACAAGTCACACTCTCTCAATGTTTTAAGTAAGACTCTCAATTGTAGAGAGGATGCCAAGTTGCACTGGTAGAGAGGGTTTCCTCATCCAAGAGTTCCCTATATCTTTGAAGTCATAGACCTTCATCATTATCCTATTACCTACTTAGCAAAAAATTAGTGAAGGGATTTTCAGGAGATGCTTGTCCAATCAGAAAATGTGGGATATTAAGATTTGTCAGGGATTTCCTGAACCCAAAGTCTGAATCTCAAGGGAACTAACCTGAATTTACAAATATGAACAAAAAAGGCAGAAGATGCTCTTTTAACAACATACCTCTTTCAGTAGTTTTTTTTTTCTTCTGACAAATCTCTCCAATTTAAGATGGGGAAAGGAAAGGAATAAGCATTTATATAGCACATACTATGTGCCAGGAAGTGGACTAAGTGCTTTACAATTATTATCTCATTTGACAACCCTTTAAGGTAAGTGCTGTTATTATTCCCATTTTAAAGATGAGAAAACTGAGGCAAATAGAGGCGTGTACCCCTGAACACACAGCTAGTAAGTGTACTAGGTTGAATCTGAACTCGTCTTCCTGATTCCAAGCCAAGCACTGCAATTCATTGTGCCACCTAGCTGCCCCTATTTTGAGTAGCTTCAACTTCTTTCTGAACCCACTGATTTTGTTTTTATTCCTCTATAGGAATAAAAAGGAAACTAATTCAGACTTCTAGCAGCATAATATTACTAAATATTTACTTATTCTCAACATTACAGCCTCATTTCATGACATAGTTGTGCCATACTATAAACTCTAAGGATTCATTGAATGTTTTATTTCCCAGTGTACTTTCCCTCCCTCAAGGACTCTAGGGGGGAAAAAAGGGAAATAATGTAGTTTGCAGGGAGTCGATTACTAGTAGACATGAATTTAAGTAAAGTTTCAAATTCTTCTCTCCTCTTAGACATGTGCGAATCTACAAATCCATTCTGCTAATACTTTTTTTTTGCAGGGCAATGGAGGTTAAGTGACTTGCCCAGGGTCACACAGCTAATAAGTGTCTGAGGCTGAGTTTGAACTCAGGTCCTCCTGAATCCAAGGCTGGTGCCTTATCCACTGCGCCACCTAGCTGCCCCGGAAAGATTTTTAAAAACCCAATACTTTGCATACATATGTAACCCATATCTGCTTGTTTGCCACCTTGGGGAGACGGGAGGGGAGGGAGGGAAGGAGGGATAAAAATTGGAACCCCAAACTATAAATAAAAATGTTTACTATATTTTAACAGAATAAACAACAAAAGAAAAAACAACAAAAAACCCAGCATGATCCCTGTCCTTTGAGACCTTAAAATATAGCAAGCAACCAGCCTGTTTCTTGGGTAGGGAGGCACACCTAAAAAAACACAAAGCCTAAAATACAAAATCCATGAGACTTATATAAAACAGAATATTAGGGGATGAGAAGCTATCTAGAATATATTCTTCAACAGCAGGAAGGCACCCAATGCTGAAGGACTTAACTTGGGTGGCGCAGTAAATAGAGCACTGACCCTGAAGTTGGGAGGGCCTGAGTTCACATCTCACCTCAGACACTTACTGGCTGTGTGGCTCTAGGCAAATCACTTAACCCCAATTGCCCTAAACATCCGGAGCCATTTCCAGTCATCCTGGATGTATATCTTGCCACTGGACCCAGATGGCTCTGGAGGAGAGAGGCTGGTGACCTTGTGCATCCCTTCTTCACGTCCAATTCAGTGCAAGTCATGACATCACTTCCTGATGTCATGGTCCTCTTCAAGAACGAAGGACAAACAACAACTACAATATCATATGTTTTAGGTGTGTGCACACATAGAGAAAGATACTTACAAATAACCGAAAAGAAAAAGAAAACTCCCCCCAAAACTAGCTTAGTTTCTGAGCTAACATCCAACATCTCCATATTAATCTGAAAGGGGGAAAAGCAACAAAAACAAAAGAACCATTCTCAGAGGGAGGTTTCATCCAGAGAACTGCCCACTCTAAGTTCATTTGAGCTGTTTGTTTTGGCTTGCAAGTCACATGAATAAGTCAACAAACACATCAGTTTACACTCATTCTCCCTGCCCCCCCCCCCCAAGTTAGTCCAGTCCTGGGTTCCCACCCAGCATGTGGTATAATCAGTTGGGAAAGGTTCTTTAAAAGGCAACCTTCTTCCTTTTGTGTGTGGCCACATGTACCCTGCACACACACACACACACACACACACACACACACACACACACACACACCCCACACACAGAGTGTTTAAACACAGAGACACCATTTTCAATAGCAGTGTAACTGTCCCCTGCTTTTCTCTTTCCACACATATAAAAGCAGACAGGATCCCCCCCTTGCTATGTCCAGAAATCCTGCCATTCTGTCTTTTCTCTTTTTCGATTGTCAGCCCAATCAATCCTCAGTTCATTCAATGCAGTGACCTAATTTTGCTAAGCCAAGAATAGCTTCTTCCTGGATCTTGAATCCAGGATAAGCACCTAGGTCAGGGTAAGGACACTGCTGGATGTGCAGGAATCCCTGTTGATTGATTCCTGAACTCATGTTAGGAGTCATCTCAAATCCTGGCGAAAACCTCAAGATGACATAAGCTTTCCAGGACCCCAGAACCACTTTTCTGCATAATTAATAAGCACAGATACCATGGCAACATGAAGCCCATGAAATCCAGTTGGCTGACTGGGAGAGTGCCTGCCAGAACCCCTGGATCTAAGACGTAAGCCATTTTATTTTCTTCGTCTTGGACCCATCCCCACCCCATGTCTCCTTCCTACTCTACCCATGTGAACACTGATTGAAGAAGAGACAAGCATTACTTCTCCTTGCCAATTCAAATAACAAAAAGAAATAGTCCTATAATAATGATTACCTCCAGAAACACTCTGTATTTAGACTTCTCCTTAATTAAAAAATGGATGTATTAATTGGCTACACACAGGGAAAGCTGTCTAGGAAAATACATCTGCCACTTTAAAATTCTAGTTTTTGCAAAATCTTGATAAAGTAGCATGCTCTGCACCTGCATTAGATTATGTTGTATAATGGAATTGACACTGGATTTGCAATTATATGAGACCTGTGTTTAAATCCTACCAACTTTTACTACCTAGCTACCCAAGCACTCCAAGGCTCAGTTTCCTTCATAATACCTACGTTCTCACAGGGTTGTGATACAGATCCAATGTATAAAGAAACACCTTGCAATCCTTAAAATACTAGATAAATGTTAAAAATTATTATTAGGTGAGTTAGGCCAGTAGACTTGGCCATGCCACAAGTATCTAGTACTAACAATACAACATACCTACTTACAATTAGTCAAATGGAAGGCCCTCCCAACAGAACAGTGAAGAGCATTTATTTGGCCCTCAATAAATGTTGGTTGGTTGACTAAGTGAGACAACAGTAAGGCGACCGGGCAGCTAGGTGACGCAGTGGATAGAGCACCGGCCCTGGAGTCAGGAGTACCTGAGTTCAAATCCGGCCTCCAGACACTTGACACTTACTAGCTGTGTGACCCTGGGCAAGTCACTTAACCCCATTGCTCCGTTAAAAACAAAACAAAACAAAACAAAAAAACAGTAAGGCGACCAAGAGAGACCACAGGATCTGAAACATACAGGTCTTTTAGATGTTATTTAGTCCAGTCCCATCATTTTACAAAGAAAGATCTTCAGGCTCAGGAGAGAAATGATTTATCCAAGGATTGGAAATAGATCCAATCCCCAATCTTCTAAATCCTAGCATAAATGTTTCCATTGATAGACTTCATATTTGGGGAGCTGGACCAATGATTTCAGTGATCCAAAGAGCTTCTACTGTGCAAGTAAATGTACATAGCACAGCTCCTATGATTTGCTGTCTCTGAGAGTGGCCTAGAAACAATGTGAGATTAAATGGCTTACTCAGGTCCATACAATAAGCACATGTTAGAGGCAGGAATAGTATTCTTGATTTCAAGGCTGCAAATCTCTATCATCTTTGTTGAGCTCTAAATGATTCTGTCTGTAGCTTGTCTGCAAGCTGTCTCCCCCATTGGAATAGGAACTCCTTGAGGGCAAGGCCCATCTTTTGCCTTTCTTTGTGACTGATAAATGTTTGTTGACACACTATCCACTCCATTGCACTGCTTATCATTGATTGGCTAAATGATAATAACAATAATGAATATTTCTATAGTTTTCAAGTCAGCAATGTGCTTGATATAGGGCACCCCCAAAATCTTAGTGTGATTTTAAGTGTTTAAGCCTTAATAGCTTAAAACTGTGCTAAGACTTTTAGGACATCCACCCTCTATAATTTTATCTGAATGTCACAATAAGCTTGTGAGGAAGACACTACAGATATTTTATCCACGTACTGCAGATGAAGAAACTG
This sequence comes from Dromiciops gliroides, assembly GCF_019393635.1. NCBI lineage: Eukaryota > Metazoa > Chordata > Mammalia > Microbiotheria > Microbiotheriidae > Dromiciops > Dromiciops gliroides. Next base: position 31,332,876 of record NC_057862.1, on the reverse strand, counting down.
AGGCAAAGTTATTTGCCCATGGACATACTGCTAATTACGTATCAAAAATAAGATTTGAACCCAGTTGTTTGTTTGTTTTTTTAAATCTACATACCAGGGCAGCTAGGTGGCGGAGTGGATAAAGCACTGGCCCTGGATTCAGGAGGACCTGAGTTCAAATCCAGCCTCAGACACTTAACACTTACTAGCTGTGTGACCCTGGGCAAGTCACTTAACCCCAATTGCCTTAACAAAAAACAAAAAACAAAAACAAAAACAAATAAATCTACATACCATTGCTTCCAACAGGCACTGCACATCTTGGTTTCTCCAGACAGAAAGCAACAGCAACTTACACATATTATGTCCTTATCTCACTTGATTCCCACAACTTCCCAAGATGAAGTGCCTTGACCAATGTGTGCAGCCACCAAGCAGAAGAACTGAAACGCAAATCCAGATCCTTCTGACTCCCAATGCAGTGCTCTTTCACCTCCCACTGTGTCAAAATATATTATGCTGCCACCACCCAGGGATCCTTGCAACTGCCTCCCTCACAAGGTGTTCTGGTGCTAAATAAGACAATAAAGGGAGATTCATCATCTAAGTCATGTCAGTTTAAGATGTAACAACTAGATCAGAGAGCTAGATTTCCCCCCCCAAATTTTTTTAAATAAAGAAAAATGAACTTATGTCAAAAGCAACCACTTTGGGGTTTTTACTCCTCTACTTATCAGGTGCAGACTGAAGTATTTTTAAAAGCATGAAAAAGGGGAAGCTAGGTGGCGCAGTGGATAGAGCACTGGCCTTGGAGTCAGGAGGACCTGAGTTCAAATCCAGCCTCAGACACTTAACACTTACTAGCTGTGTGACCCTGGGCAAGTCACTTAACCCCAATTGCCTCTAAAAAAAATTTTTAAATTAAAAAAAAAACCCATGAAAAATCCAGTAATGGAAAAGGAAAGGCAGGATGAAATCAGGAAATGGGAAATAATGAGATAAAAGTACTAACTACTGATGGGCCACACAAAGCAGTCTCCAATTCAATTCAGTGTAGTTAAAACATTTATTAAATGTCCACTACTTGCAGGTCTCAGTGTAGGTTCTGGGGATACAAGGACAAAAACAAGTGCTCCCTGCTCTCAAGTTTACATTCCAAGAATCACTCCTAGAGAGCCTAGAAAATGAGAAGAGCCAGAATTGAGATTCTCAAGTGGGTATTTTCCATAAAGGTCAATGAAGGGCTAGAAATAATTTCATCTTTGAATCTAGTATTTGCCTCAAAGGCAAGAGTCAATGTGTTGAGTTTAATACCAGTTCAAAAACCAAACCAAATTAAACCAAAAACACTGAGAAAATGATATTTCCTGGTTTGGGAACACCAGAGGGTGCTTTGTCATGTCATTAAAAAACAAAAACCCAAACTTCTCTTCTGAATAGCTAAATTGGAAGTTGACACCCCTCCCCTCCACCCCAAAGTCTCTATTCATAACTTCTCTGGAATATGGCCAAATACCCTTTAGTTGTCTCTCTCTGAGCCATTTTGAGGTTTGCTAACAAATGAGATGACAACAGTTCTACTGATGGGTTTTTTCAAAACCCAAAGCTCATGGGATGAAGACATTTCAACAGATGTTGTCCATTTGGACATTAATTATAAGGCAGTTTGTAGCCGCCTGGAATTTTACTTGCAAAACTGGTTTGAATTTGTTTGGGTAAGAGCATTCACTTGGTACAAAACTGGCTGATCTATGGTAAACAAAGGGTAATGATAAATGGCCATGAATATTTTATTGCAGGGGTCTCTGATAGACTGATGTAGGGCTCAGCATCAATGCTGAAATCAACAAACAACTTTACTCAATGAGCTGAAAGGGTGTAAAGAACAGGTTAATAGTGTTTGGGGATAATACCAAATGAGAGGACTGCTACAAATACCGAAAGTAGAAGAAAAATTAAATAAATATTCCCAAGGAAACTATTTTAAAGGCAAATAAAAATACTTCAAATGTTAAGACTCTGCTTCACACACTACATAGATTTGTAACTTAAAAAAAAAATTTAGGACGACTAGGTGGCACAGTAGATAGAGCACTGGCCCTGAATTCAGGAGGACCTGAGTTCAAATCTGACCTCAGACCCTTGACACTTACTAGCTGTGTGACCCTGGGCAAGTCACTTAACCCCAAATGCCTCACCAAAAAAAAAAATCTAATTCAGTAAAAAAAAAAAATTTTAGTGGGCAGCTAGGTGGCACAGTGGATAAAGCACCAGCCCTGGATTCAGGAGGACCTGGGTTCAAATCCAGCCTCAGATACTTGACACTTACTAGCTGTGTGACCCCGGGGAAGTCACTTAACCCTCACTGCCTGGCCAAAAAACAAAAACAAACAAAAAAAAAACCCCAAATTTTTTTTAATCCTTAGACTTGAGAAGAAGCAAAGACTCAGCTGACTTTGTTTAAACTTTCATTATAGCAATGGAGGTGAAAACCTGATTGCTGAAAGCTATGAGAGTGAGTTAGGTGCAACAAGACTGGAAAAGAAGGAGGGGGCCAGGTTATGAAGGATTCTGAATAGAGCCACTGAAGTTTATTGAATGGAGGAGAGGATGTCATGGTCAGTCTTATACTTTAGGAAGATTAATTTAACAGCTGAGCAAAGAATGGACTGGAGTGGGGAGAAATTTGAGCAGGGGTGTGCTGGAGCCAGATCTAACTGGCTTGTTAACTTTCTCATTGTCAGCATTTACACTTTAGGAATTGGCAGTGGCTAAAAATCAGAGCTCAATTTATTGTTTTGTTCATTGTTTACATATAAGAAAATGTTAATGATGCAGATTAAACTGAAAAGTGGGTGAGCACATGAATTTTTTTTTACAAGAATATAAAATTCAACCTGGAAAAAATGTCACAAACAAAATATCTAAAGAAAAATATTTCTGTTTAATGTAATTGTACATATATAACCTATATCAGATTGCCTGCTGTCTTGGGGAGGGGGGGAGGGAGGGAGAAAATTTTGAAACTAGAAATCTTTTTTTTTTTTTGCTGGGCAATGGGGGTTAAGTGACTTGCCCGGGGTCACACAGCTAGTAAGTGTCAAGTGTCTGAGGCCAGGTTTGAACTCAGGTACTCCTGAATCCAAGGCCAATGCTTTTATCCACTGCGCCACCTAGCTGCCCCGAAACTAGAAATCTTATAAAAACAAATGTTAAAAACTATCTCTATATGTAACTAGAAAATAATAAAATACCTTTATGATTAAAAAAAGAAAAATATTTCAAAGCAGATATTCAGTGTATGAAGAAAATATGGAAGAAGCATGGCTGAACGTGGTAGTGGCAATCCATAACACTATTCACATCTTTTTTTTTTTTCTGGCCAAAGCACAGCATTCCTTCCTTCCTGCTTTCCTTCCTTCTTTTGTTCATTCTGTGAGCATTTATTAAGTACCTCCTGTGTAACATGTGCAATGACAGGCCCCAGGTACACACACACACACACACACACACACACACACACACACAATTGCTACTCTCAAAAGTGCTTCCTTACATTCTAAGGGGGGAGGAGGAGGATAAAATTAACAGATAAAGCCAATGGGGAGAGAGGACATTAGCAAATGGGGAGAGCAAAGTATGCCTTTTTTTAAAGTAGTATTTTTTTTCCAATTACTTGTAAAGATATTTTTCTTTTTCTTTTCTTTCTTTTTTTTTTCATGATGCAATTGGAGTTAAGTGACTTGCCCAGAGTCACACAGCTAATAAGTGTCAAGTGTCTGAGGACAGATCTGAACTCAGGTCCTCCTGACTCCAGGGCTGGTGCTCTATCCACTGTGCCACCTAGCTGCCCCAAAGATATTTTTCAACATTCATTTTATTGTTTTTGTTTTTGTTTTTGCAGGGCAATGGGGGTTAAGTGACTTGCCCAGGGTCACACAGCTAGTAAGTGTCAAGTGTCTGAGTCCAGATTTGAACTCAGGGCCTCCTGAATCCAGGGCTGGTGCTTTATCCACTGCGCCAACTAGCTGCCCCCTCAACATTCATTTTAAATAAGATTTTGAGTTACAAATTTTTTTTCTCCTTCCCTCCCTCCCCAAGACAACAAGCAATCTGATATAGGTTATATATGTGCAATCGTGTAAACATATTTCCACATTCTTCTAAGAGAAGAAATAGAACAAAAGGGAAAAGCCACACAGCAAAAGTGAAAATAGTATGCTCCGATCTGCATTCGGATTACATCAGTTCTTTCTCTGGGTGTGGAGAGCATATCCTATCATGGGTCTTTTGGAATTGTCTTGGACCATTGTATTGCTGAGAAGAGCTAAGTCTATCAGAGTTGATTATGGAGCAATGTTGCTGTTACTGTGCACAAAGCAGAATGTCTTATGTAGGAAGAGACACTTTGAAAAAAGCCAGGGAAAAGAGAGAGAGAGAGAGAGAGAGAGAGAGAGAGAGAGAGAGAGAGAGAGAGAGAGAAAAGCCAGGGATTCTCTGAGGCAAAAGGGAAGAGGACACGCATACCAGGTATAGGGACAAAACTGTACAAACGAATGTTGCCAATGACATCCTCTCTCTACCCACCTAGAGAAACATGACCTGAATTAGTTGGGAAATCCTTTGCCCAATTAGTTCTCAAGCCTAAAATTCAGAGGTTAAAGTTAAAAGAAAAAAAATAAGAAGGCTATCAACCGAGGTGCTAACTGTTCTAAACAGGTGGCTTCTAAATGGCAGTCTTAAAAGGTCCAAATCCTTTTTCTTAAGGTTGGTCCTCAGCAGATAATGCTACTTAATGCACAATGATAAACTGGAGATAATCCATATCAAGAGACTGCAAGATTCCGCCCCACCAACCATTCTATTTAAGTAAGCTACAATGTGGCCATCTCTGTTCCTCACTTTTGTTGCTAGGTCTAAAAACAGCTACTGTGTTTTTCCAGAAGTAGCTGCATCTCTGTCCCAGTTATGCAAGGCTAGTATCATGAGTTGGGGGGTGGGGGGAAGAGGAAAGGAGAAGATCAAGCTCCCAGTTTCACTACAAAAAGTATTGTCTCCAGATTTAAAAATAACTGAAGGGTTAGAACCCAGGAGGGAGCATAAATTCCTGAGTCAATATTCAAGACCTTTAAATTAATTGTTATTTTAAAAGCAAAGGTGCAACAAGAGTCTTACGACATCCCTCTTGCCTAAAATACAATTCCCTCTTGCCTCTCCATAGCTTCTTCCATAATTAATAGGTGTGCAGTACAGGAGAAAATTTCAGCAGCCACCCCAGGTCCTCAGCCCTCAGAGATCATGGCTGACTTCCTAATCCATTTCACCAAATTTCTCGCCTACTCTTTAGAAGCCCATTAGTACAGGTAGTTCATCATTCTTTTCCTATCTTTCCAATATTGCTAATGTGTTGAGTTATTCTTCAGAATCACTCAGAAAGATTATTTTTAAAAAAACAACAAGATAAAGGGGCATAGGACTAGAATATTATACAATTCTTTGGGAAAACGGGTTCCTGTTCAATTCTCCCCTCCCGTTTCTTCTGAGGTGTGAGACGGATAAGAAATAAAGTAGGAAAAATAGATCTTGCAAATTAATCTGATTATTGTCATTCTCTTTTGGAAGGGAACGGGGAGGGGGGAGTAGACAATGTCTAAGTTCCCACATGGGAAAACTGATTTTTCAAACTGCTGCCTGATTCCTAGTTTTTCCAACAAACTAACATGCAAACTTCTGAACATTCTAGGATTTTATTTTTTTTTGCAGTGCAATGGGGGTTAAGTGACTTGCCAGGGTCACACAGCTATTAAGTGTCAAGGGTCTGAGGCCATATTTGAACTCAGGCACTCCTGAATCCAGGGCCGGCTCTTTATCCACTGTGCCACCTAGCTGCCCTCACATTCTAGGATTTTTAAATGGCTTCAACACAAGATGGAATATTTAGAGCAGCATTTATGGTTTCTCCATAATGGTTTCTCTCTTATCATTTAAAAGCTCTATTAATGCTTCAGTTTTTGTTCACTTAAAATATATACCTGAGACTTTTAAAAGGATCCAAGATGACTTAGAGAATCTACGCTAGGACATTGAAATATAGAAGATAATAGAATCCAGACAAAGTAGAGGCAATAAACATTTTCAAGTAGCAGAGCTACAAACACCTAGACAACACATTTGGCTTGAATTTTTCTAACAAGTAGGTTACCTACACCTCAGGGTCATTGTGAGAATCAAATAAGACTAGCTAACTAGATAGCTATAACTTTGCAAACTGTTAAAGTTCTTTTTAAATGTTAGCTCTTTTTCCCCCTCCCATTGCAAACACATGTGCCAAGACAAAATTTGTCTTGGACCTAAATTTAGGCAAGAATATGTTATTTGGGTATAAACTGAATGATACAGTTGACAATCTCTTTAACTAACTAGTTTTACAAAAAGATAAAGAGGCATGCCCTCGCTGCCTTTATATCTTGTCAAGCAATGATTTCTAAGGGAATGAAAAAGAAAAGAAACTGAACTATTTTGATTCAACGGACTGGATAAACAAGCCTTCATGAAGGCAGAAGACACAACATCTCACAATTCTCTGAAGGAATTGTTTGTAAGCTCTCAAACATCAGGTTTCTTAAATAAGCTGTGGAGAAGAGGTAGATGTCATTCAAATCACAATCAAATCCCCCTAACAAGTTTCTTACTGTACTTCGGGAAGTCTGTATTGTTGATTAATGTGAGTAACAGGCATAAGCTCTGGCAGGCTCAAGGGAAGTAAGGTTGAAATTCTTTTGTGCTTTTAAAAAAAATTATCATATTTTTCCATCAAGACATAATCATTATATTTCCAAGGTCCTCCTTTAAAGACAATATGATTTTTACCTCAGTCACTTCTAGTGACTTGCCTCAAGTCATAAGCAACTATGATTTCCCTTCCCTGATTTCAGATGGTGGGGGGACCCCTTCACCTTTCAGTTTACCCATCTACAGCCATCTTTTCAATTTGCCCACCTCCACCATGAAGTTATCATAATTAGGAATGGAAGGTCTATGTGACATTTGTGTGTTACTCAGCAAAGGAGTCTGAGCACTCTACATGAAGCAGTGACCACAACAAATTACTAATAAATGAAAGCATCACTAAATCAAAGATCAAGACTTTAACCAGACCACCTGTACTTCATTTTAACAGAGGCTCTACCACACCATGTACAATGGATTGCTCCCTACTACTTCCCATTAGTGCTTCACTAAGTTAAGAGAATGCTGAGGTAGGCACAGTATTGGGGGAAGAATACAACATGTTTTATATGCTTAGTACAAATATCATCCACCTTAAAAAAAAAAAAAAGAATTGTGGGGGCAGCTAGGTGGCGCAGTGGATAATTCACCAGCCTTGAATTCAGGAGTACCTGAGTTCAAATCTGCCCTCAGACACTTGACACTTAGTGGCTGTGTGACCCTGGGTAAGTCACTTAAACCCCACTGCCCTGCAAATTAAAAAAAAAAAAAGAATTATCCCAAGAAAAGGAATGTTCACACTGAACATAGATAACACACCCATCAAAGCATATCTGATTTTGACTGAAGATTTACTATTATAATTGTAAGTTCTACAGTTTTAGTGACATAAGTGATCAAACTCAGCTTGTGATAGTTATTCATTCACTAAATGGCTAGTAAGTTCTTACTATGTGCAAGGCACTGTTAGGAAGACAAGGATATGTCACAATTCCTAGTCTCAAGTAGTTTATAATCTATTGTAGAATCTGATAAAAGATCAAAATCTAATGACCTTGCTTTGTTTTTGTTTTTTGTTTTGTTTGTTTTTTAGTGAGGCAATTGGGGTTAAGTGACTTGCCCAGGGTCACACAGCTAGTAAGTGTTAAGTGTCTGAGGCCGGATTTGAACTCAGGTACTCCTGATTCCAGGGCTGGTGCTTTATCCACTGGGCCACCTAGCTGCCCCTATAACCTTGCTTTTAAAGGAGCAGGTAGGTGGTATACTGGATATAGTGCCAGACTTAGAGTCAAGAAGACTCATCTTCCTGAGTTCAAATTCAGCTTCAGACACTTAACTAGCTGGGTGACCCTAGGCAAGTCACTTAACCCCATTTGCCTCACTTCCTAATCTGTAATATGAAATGAAGAAGGAAATGCAAACCACTCCAGTATCTTTGCCAAGAAAACCTTGAATGGCATCACAAAGAGTCAGATATGACTGAAATGATTGAACAATGACAACAAAATGAAACAAGAAGTAAAAATAGACAAACTAAATTGGGAAATCACCATTTCATATGAACAACTTCAATAATCTCAAACATTTTCTCTATGCAAGTTTAAGTATTTTTTTTTAAAATCCCAAAACACATTCCTTCAGGCAAGGTGTTTTGGCAATCTTTGACTAGAGGAAGTCCAAACTCAGCTCATAAGTAAAACATTGTATATACATGTGTAAACATAAACTTTCCTAGAATGGCAACACAAGTCAAACATGTAATATGTACAAGGACAATGTCTCTCCCCAAGTGAAAAGTGTTTAAGTGGTTAGGGTTCATTTTTCAATAATCTAGTAACTTCATGCAGGCAAGAAAAGCAAATAATACTTAACCAACATTTGCTAAGTACAGTGGGGATACAAAGAAAGGCAAAAAAACACCAGTCTCTGCTCTCAAGGAGACAGCAAGCAAACAATTAATCCACACAAGACACATGCAGGATAAATCAGATTTAGTCAACAGAGAGAAGGCACTAAGAGGAAGCACTGGCGGAGGCTTCTCACAGATGGTGAGGGCTTTAGCTTAGTCTTGAAGAAAGCCAGAGAAGTGAGGAGGTAGAGGAGAAGCAGAAGAGGAAGTGTTTCAGGTGTGGGGGAGGGGGGCAGCTAGTGCAAACACTTGGGAGTCAAGAGATGGAGTGTTATGTATAAAATCATGTAGAATGAATCACATGGAGGACAGGCAGTGACATTGGATCACAGAGTATGTGGAGAAGTGAAAAGTGTAAAAAGATGGGCAACGTGGGGAGGGGGTCCTGTGAGCTTGGACAGACTGTGAGCAACAGTGGAGGTTAGAAGGGCCTGCTTGGCTATGCTTCATGAGGTCCCAGAATCAGACACAACTGAAGGAAAGTGTCATGTTATGAATGGCTTTTAAAGGCAACTAGAGGGGGCAGCTAGATGGTGCAGTGGATAAAGCACCGGCCCTGGATTCAGAAGGACCTGAGTTCAAAGCTGGCCTCAGACACTTGACACTTAACAGCTGTGTGACCCTGGACATGTCACTTAATCCTTATTGCCCTGCAAAAAATAAAGGCAACTAGAAGATTTTATATTTGATACTGGAGGTAATAGGGAGTCTTTAGAGTTTATGGAATAGAGGAGTGATGTGATCAAACCTATATTTGAGGGACGTCAATTTGACAGTTCAGTGAAGTATGGATGGTAGCTCTGAGAGGCTTGAGGCAGGGAGATCAACCAGCATGCTGGTCTTCCTGCCTCCAGGTACTCCTGTATGTGTCCCATCTCTTCTCTTCTCTTCTCCAGATATGAGGCCTGTACCAGGGTGGTTGCAGTGTCAAAGGAGAGAAAGGAGTGGGGGGATGGGAGGAAATACAGGAGAGGTTATGGAGGTAAAAATGACAGGACTTGACCATTAATTAGATATGTGGGTTGGGAGAGAGTGAGGAGTCAAGAATGACCCCTAAGTTGGGAGCCTGGGTGACTGGGGAAATGGTAGCACTATATTCTCAACAGTAATAGGGAAATTGGGGCACCTAGGTAGTTCAGTGGATAGAGCATAAGGTCTGGAATCAAGAAGACCTCTGTTCAAATCTGGCCTCAGACACTTACTAGTTGTTTTGTTTGTTTTTTGGTAGGTGTAGGATTGTTATCCTGAAATTATATTTTCACATCAGGTCTGTGCTTTGTAAATCAGATCTATACAGAAGGTGGGGGGAAAAAAGTTCTGCCACTGAGAATGAACAAGCAAATCACCCTGAGCAAATGACCTAACTCTGTTTGCCTCAGTTTCCTCTTTTGTAAAATGAGCTGGAGAAGGAAATGGCAAACTACTCCAATACCTTTGCCAAGAAAACTCCAGATGTGGTTACAAAGAGTAAGACAAAACTGAAATGACTGAACAACAACAACAGAGGAAAGTTAGGAAGAGAAGAGGATTTGGGGGGGGAAAGATAATTACTTTAGTAACAATAGCTGAGGAAATTTAGCAAGTGTCACCCTCTAACCTTTCTGAAATGTACTCATATATCAAACACTCTTATACAAACCTATTCCTAGTTCCTGGCTGATTTTTCTACACCAGAGGTGTCAAACTTGTTGGCCACTGGCAAAACTGGTAAACACAGGAACCAGATTAAAATGGAATTGGGAAATGTTTAACAAAATTTTGAAAAATACAATACAATAAGGGGCAGCTAGGTGGCGCAGTGGATAGAGCACTGGCCCTGGAGTCAGGAGGACCTGAGTTCAAAGCCAGCCTCAGACACTTAACACTTACTAGCTGTGTGACCCTGGGCAAGTCACTTAACCCCACTTGCCTCACTAAAAAAAAAATACAATACAATATAGATAATGTTAATTTATGATTTTCTAAGTCAATACATGACCCACAAGGATCCTATATGAGTTTGACACCACTGCTATATATGATATATTTAAAACATTAGGATAATGAATTTTTTTTCCTTCCACATGTTTCAGGCTTTAGTACAGAATTTTTGGTCCTGGAATACATAAATTTTTGTATATAGATGTTGAGGGAAAAAACCAAAATGTCTTGATCACTTAAAATCCCCATATTTGACAACTATTCCTCATTTTTTCAAGATTATTAGGAGACATCATATCCAATATTTTTAAATGCATGAACAAGCTTTATGGGATACAAATTCTCCTCCCCCCCCCAAAAAAAAACACCCCACAATAACGATAGGCATAATCTTACCAAGTTAATAAAAAGATGGTTAATTATTCTAGATGTAAAATTTCAGAAATGAAAATTACTGAACATTTTCTCAGCTAGTTAAAAAGTTACTTTCAGTTAAATTTGTTAGTTACCTAGAAGCCCACAGAAATCTCTTAACAATTAATTTCTATAATTTGGATACTTATTTTTAAACCTAAAGAAGTGGAGAAGGCCAGCCTCAAATTCAGGGAATTTCTAAGATTAAACCTCCTTTGATACATACATACTGGTCATGTGACCTTTTACAGCTCAGTGCTACTTTGCTCCCATCCCAATTCTTTGTTTCTTTGTTTTTTGGTGAGGCAGTTAGAGTTAAGTGACTTGCCCAGGGTCACACAGCTAGTAAGTGTCAAGTGTCTGAGGTCAAATTTGAACTCAGGTCCTCCTGAATCCAGGGCCGGTGCTTTATCTACTTCGCCACCTAGCTGCCCCCTCCCCATCCCAATTCTTTAAGATGATTTGTCACTTAATAATTGCCTATTTGCTACTTAATAGAGGGAGTTTTTGTTTGTTTGTTTGCTTTTTGCTGGAAATTACCAAACCAAAGAAATTACCAAAAAAAAAATTATAAATAGAAAATTTCAAGCTTGGTACAAAAGTCACAGATTCTCTTTCCAAATACATGACCTGATCATAGGCATAAGATGGTATCAAAAAGGAATAAATGCTCAAGAATTTGTTTAGTAGCTTGCAATGGTCCAAGAGTTGGGATATGAACCTCTCTCCACTCTATTGCCAGGTTTAGTTCATTTGATGCCACACTTTAAATATAGAAGACCAAGGTATCTTCTTTACCCAGCAGCACTTTATAAAACAATTTTTTTAAAAAATGACTCATGAATGTGTTTAATTTTTTTAATTAAAAAAAATGTCTCAGTGTTGACATTGTTATAATGAATTTATGGACCACCTGGATTTGATGGAATTGCCTTATTATCTAAAAGGATTTTATGAAACCCTGGATTAATAGGAGAAAAATGTCCTTTGACTGAACTTCAAACTGAACCCGGATAGCTAGCAGATAAGTCCCTATCTGCTGACATCTTTCCCCAGGATAGTAAGTCCCTATCTTGTAAAAACATTTGGACATCCTCCTCCTTGCCAAACCCTATTTTGGGGGGAATCATATAATCTTATCATAGTGTTTCTGTTAAGTCAAACTATCAAACTGATATTTCCTATATACTTGTTGATATTGTTAAACTGATTTGCATTACATCCATTCTTGTCATAGTATTTACTTTTAGCTTCATGCTAATGAAACTGATAACATTCTGTAACCAGTGAACAAAGGAACATTATATACCCTCAGAAAGAGGGAGTCTTTGAGCTCCTTCTTTGGAAGGGGTCTCCACATGATCATGCCTACTTGTTCTTGGGACAAATAAACTGGTACTATGTTTTTCCTGTCTGTCTCTGATCTGGTTTTTCCTGTAGGAGAAATTATGCAAATAATTTCTCTGATCCTTTTTTTTTTTCCTGTAGGAGACAGGCATAAAAACAAAAATTGGCAACATGAAGTTTAAAAAACAAAAGCAACAGGGGCAGCTAGGTGGGGCAGTGGATAGAGCACTGGCCCTAGATTCAAGAGTACCAGAGTTCAAATCCAGCCTCAGACACTTGACACTTACTAGCTGTGTGACCCTGGGCAAGTCACTTAACCTTCATTGCCCAGATTAAACAAACAAGCAAAAGCAAGGTAGTATTTGATAAGATTTAGTAGCTCTAATAGCAGAAATTACTATCTTCTTCCTTCTGAATAAGACCACTTGGTGGAAATCTAAATCCTAAAGATTTTCTGTCTTAGACAAAACAAAATAAACAAACCAAAGACCTAAATTATAAACATCAATTGTGCCATTCAGGACATCTTTGGTTAACATCAGTCACAACCTGGAAATGGCAAATGGTCTCGATTCAATCTAAGTTTATTAGAAAGCAGTCGGATACTTTAACAGCTTGTGTGTGTGTGTGTGTGTGTGTGTGTGTTTTAAATTTGGGGGGGAGGCAATTGGGGTTAAGTGACTTGCCTAGGGTCACACAGCTAGCAAGTGTTAAGTGTCTGAGGCAGGATTTGAATTCAGGTCCTCCTGACTTCAGGGCTGGTGCTCTATCCACTGTGCCACCTAGGGGCCCCTCTTGTGTGTGTGTGTGTGTGTGTGTGTGTGTTTTAAAGGAACATTTGTTAATTTCTGGCTCTTTGAAATGTAACAATGTTGTTAAAGGTCACATAAGGTTACATTATAACCAGAATTAAGACAGGCAACTGTGGTACCTAGAAATCTCCCTCTTTAGTGATATTCAAAACAAAGTTATCTCAAGAAATGGGAGGGGCAGCTTCCATTTAGTCACAATATAATAACATTTAATTATAGGATAAAAAGAAAAGGGCAAATAGCTTCATTGTTTCGAGCTTGCCAATAAATTAGGTTAAACCAGTCCAAAAAAAATTCCCTTTTCCTTTCCTCCTCAGAACTGTCTACAGCCCAATCCTCCTATTAAGAACAGTCACGAAGTACATGGAGAAAAGCATAATATTCATAATATTGCTGAATGAAACCCGGTCACTCCACAGATCATCATCTTCTTTCAGCATCTCCATCAGTGAAGGGAACTTTGAGGACTGACTATCATTCATGCAGAATCTAGCAGAAGGGTCGGAAGATGAATTGTTTTCTTTACTAGATCTATATCTATAAGATTTCTGAATGTTTACCGAAGAGTTTTGTTTGTTTTTTGGTAGGTATAGGATTGTTATCCTGAAATTATATTTTCACATCAGGTCTGTGCGTTGTAAACCAGATCTGTCCAGAAAGGGGGGTGGGGGGTGGGTAGTTCTGCCTCTGAGAATGAATAAGCAACATACCTTAATTCTACCCATAGCCTTGTCTTGGTATTTTTCACTTGTAAACAAAATAATGCATAGTAGTAGTAAGCAGGAAAGGGCTTAAACACTCACTAAGCACAACCCCCTCATTTTACAGATGAGAAAACTAAGACTCAGAGCTCAGGTAATCTGCCTGCCCATGGCCATATGTAGCAGGTTATCTAGAGATAGAATTATCTCTACAGAGTTGATTCCTGGTCCAATACTATTTTGACCACCATGCTGCCTTCAGCAGTTAGCTACTAGATAAGCTGAACTGTAAATAACTTGGGAGAGGGAATGATGGAAATCAATTTCTCAACCCTAAACTCTACAGAAACATTTTCCGTGGGGGAAAAAATGTCAACTGCAAAGGCAGTGGGCCTGATTCCCAATATGGACTAGAAACTTTGCAAAAAGTACATTTCAAAGCCTGCTAATACAAAACAAAAACCCATCATAAACACCCAGACACAAAACCACTCAACTCTATCCCAATCAAGGCTCAATGAAATGCACTCACTGAACTAATAACAATATACATGAAAATGACACTATGGACCTTCTGGTGGGAGGACATCAACCTGAAGTTGTTTTTCTAATCATGGCTATGAGTAGTTCAAGAGTCCTCCACACCCCCTCATCCAATCCCCCTTGGAGTTACCAGAATACTTTTGACAGATGACAACTGGGGACGTTGGGAAGGGTCACAGAATGGGATGTTTTTCCCCTCAATGAGCCAACCTTTTCATTTCTTGCTATGTGCAATGTTTAAATGTTTGTGTCTTGTTGGAACATCACATTAGCATTTTGTTTTTTTGAAAAAGAGGGGCAGGGGCAGAGGAGGTCCCAACACATATTTCAATATGGTGTCAGTTGAACATACCCTTCAGACAACCAGATACTACCCAGGCCCTGAAGCTAAAACTGGCCCAGATAGGGCAAATTTCCGATCATACCTTGAACTTGAAGGCATCCATAAAAGAATACTTGGGTGAGGCTCTTCCTTACACATCCAACTATCTTCGGACAAACTGGGGGGTGGGAGGGAAAGTGCAAGTGTAGGGTTCTTCCAACAGAGATGAAGAGATCTAAAGATCACCCCAACTTGAAAGTAACACTTCAAAAAGTTGAAGGGATGTTCTTCACAGTGCGAAGGCAGGCAATTATAAAAGGTGAGACATCAGACCTGGGTCTTCTCTCACCCTTGGTCCTGAGGCTGGCAGCAAGGAAGATCCCCTCCCCCAACCCCAAGTCCTAACACTAGAAACTTTCATTTAAAAGATGTTCCTCAAATTACAGATTCAGTCATCCAAACTACACAATCTCCATAAATTTATACATTAGACAGTACATGTGCAAGAACTAAATTACTTACATTTGGACAAAGTAAAGGACTTTAGGAAAACAACAAGACCCTTAACTCAAAGGGAAGATATTTTTAAATGCCAATGGCATCACCAACTTCCTCAAATCCTTTTAGGAAATTTCAATACATTCATCTAACAGCCCCTAATTATTCAGCTGAAAAGTTGAGGCACCAGGATTGACTAAGGCTTGCTGTGGCTGACCCCATGTGACTGCTTACTAAAACCAAGGGCTAGGAAGAAGCACTTTGCCCAAAGCCCTTTACACAGCTGCAGGGGAGTACAGTCAAAATGCAATGAAAAGGCACTGTCTGTTTATTATGGAGATTCACTTCAGGAGACAAGATGCGTGAAGTCTAATGGAATCAACATAAAAATGCACTCTCTTCCAAAACAGTAAGACTATCTTTACAGAGTCAATGGAATAAGCTTCAACAGTAGAAGGGCTACACATTTGGCCAATGTAATTAGCATTATCCCCTCCCTCCTCCCCCCTTCCCCCCATTTCTTGTATCTTCCAAGAATGTAGCATTTTGATCAGAGCTGAGGGGGAAAAGTTCTCCTCAACCTCTGACCTTATGAAATGAAGAGATGGGTATATTCAGTACAGAAAGATCAGGCATGTTTTTAATGACACAACTACCCTACTTAATGGAGGGAAGAGAGAATGTGAAGATCTGAATCTGCTTTAAGAATTGTCAATACTCTACTTAGCCAGACCAAAAGAGAATTTATGCATGAGTAATTTTATTCATTAAAAAGAAGTTATTTGATAATATCTAACTACATGTGTGTGTATATATGTATATGTATAAATGTGTGTACAGTATATGGAAATAATATATGGAGAGAGTGCGCACACACGAGTGCATGATTATCAACCTAAGAGTTTTTACTGAACATCAACTACATACCCAACTATGTGCTTAGTTACTAAAAGATGATAACATAAAACTGACCAGGCACAAATCCCCTCCTGGCTTAGGCAAATAGGGTAGTGGTGATTTTCAAAGCAAATTTAAACCTTCCATTCTAATCTTTCTTTCTGTTACTTCAGTCTGTCATATTTATGCCTATATCTCTGTGCTGATATGGAGGGGGGAAAAAGAAAGGAGAACAAGGGAGGGAAGGGAAGAAGGAAAGAGAGGGAAAGGAAAGAAGTCATTTTCTTTGGTCATTAAATAGACTGACCATCTGAATTACAGTCTAGATCCGACAGGACCACAAATAGCTAAGCAGAAGGCCCAGACCTCAGCAGGATGAGTCAGTGGTCTGATTATTTGGTCAAGAGATGGAAATAATGAGCACAAGATCACTGCTTCTGGTGGGGATAGGAATGAAATGAAGCAGAAGTAGGTGCTGATTTTGAAAAAAGAATCTTATAGAGTTGATGTGACTGTACCTTCTAATACTACATGCCCATAGGCCCCAAAGTGATCAGGAAATGACAGATAGATTTCAAAGTTGGGGTTTTCCTTGGGACAGACCTCCCTGAAACCTACTCAAAATGTCATAATCCCTGTCTTGCATATTTTGAATCACTTGTATACAGTTCATAAAACAAAAAATATACAATTTCTTTATTTTTGCAACAGTCACAATGGCATCTTGTTCAACCTGTCAATTTTTATTGCGCTCTTGTAAAAGGTTATCCAGCTGGTGACACACAGTAACCATTTTACTGACAAAACAATCACAAGTACACGGTTTTGCTTTTTTTTTTTTATATAAACCCAGTAGTTTTGTTACATCAGCCTCTTTAGTTACTTAGGGTGTTTGCTCAGCCTGTTCATATTTATAACAATATTCCCATTCTCACTCTGAGCTAATTTGTAGCCTTTAAAAATAAGCACAGTTATGCTTATACTGAATCTAGCTTATAGGAGCATAGCTTTGAATCTACTTTTAGTAATGCCTTGTAAAACCTGCGATTTATATTAACCCTTTCAAGCCCCATATACAATTAATAAGTTAGGCTGCTATTAAGGCATTAACCATTTCACTGAAAATATTTCAGCAGTCTACACACTCCCACAGTCCCATGAATAATTATCAAAATTAAAGACTGTATGAGAAGAATCCTGCTTATACCATTATACTTTTACTACAAATCACGAAGGGTTAACAAATTGAATTGAAAGATATCAGAACTTTAAATCATACCTCATATGGCATTTAATTCAGAAAGCAATGTCATTGCCGTCTACTTTAAGTAACTCCCGGAAAGCTTAAATCTGCATTGATGGAAGTAAACACAAATACTGAAATTCACGGTGGCCAAAAAAAATGTATTTCCTTTGCCGTGCTGCTAAATAAACTTTCCATTACATAGCCTGATGCACCACTGGAAAGAAAGGACGCAAACGTGTGCCTTGGGCAGTACCACATTAAGAAAATGTACTTCAGGGTTTTAAAATTTTCATTTAGCAAGTCAAAAAACCAAAGGATTTATCGCTTGCACTTAGCTCCAAATTTATCCCAAGTGACTAGAAAAATACTATATAAAGATGGAAAAACAATTGTGATTAAATCAATAACCAGTTACCTTTAAAACTTTGGGCTTCTTTTCCCTCTGGGGTCTCTTGTTTTCCTTTATAACCTAAAAAAATCAAATAGCATAATGAGCCTCGGTTAGAGAGCGAGAGAAAAGAGCCAAGTGCCCCCTTCCAATCAATGACAACTGCCCCGCAAAACTCTTTGTATGCTTCGAGCCGCAAACACGTTGAATGGGCGGAACTTCAAAAAAAACAACCGTGGTGCAAATGTTCTACTTGCAGTCTTCCCCCAGACGCCGCCGGGCAGCCCACCTTCCCCCACCCCCATCAGCACCCCCCCCCCTCCCCAGTGGGTCCTTCTCCCCAGCCCAGCCCAGCCCAGCCCACGAGGGAGCCATCTTGCCTGCTCCTGCAGCCGCCGCCGCCTCCACCGCGGGGCCGTTCAGCCGAGCGCTCGGGGGACTCGGGCTCATGGTGACCCGAAGCGGCCCCGGCCGGCCGGCCCCGCGGACAGCGACGGCGCGCCCGGCATGCGTCCTGCAGAAACAGCCCCAGAAGAGGGGGTGCGGTGCAGCCAATGGCAGCCCGGGCGGCCGGGCGGCGGGCAGCCGGATAGCCGGGCGGCCGGCGCTTTCCTGGACGGGATCGGCTCGGCTCGGCTCCGCTAGCCTCTGCCGGGCCCCGTCTCGGCCGCCGCCGCCGCCGCCGCCGCTACCGAGCCGGGCCCAGACAAAGGACCGCCTGTACAGGCTTGACTCTTCCCCACCTCGGCGGGACCCAGGCGGCCCCAAGCTGCGGCATGGAGTGGGCGGCCCAGGATCTGGGCTGCGCCGCCGCCGCCGCCAACCGAGGCCCCCGCATACACAATGCACCGCGAGCCCCCTACCCCGCCCCGCCGCGCCGCCGCGCGCCCCGCGGGGACGGCCGCCGGGCCGGGCCTGGCAAGCCCCGGGCGGCGACCTCCGGCGGGGCCCCCGGGGGTGCGGGCGGCTGTCACCCTGGCTAGAGGCGGGCAGAGGGGTGGGGGTGGGGGCGCTGAGACCTGAGGGCGGCCCGGGCTCGGCGAGGTGCGGTGCTGTTTGACTTTATAAGGCAAGGCTCCATATTAGCTCTATTTAAAGGCGGGGGAGGTTATTTGAGGACAAGCTCGCCCGCCTCGCCTGGCGCAGCCCCGCTCCCTCGGCTGGCGTGGGGCTTCCGGGCTCCTTCCTCCGCTAACCACACCTCTGCAGCAGCAATAGCAGCAGCGGCGGCGGCGGCAGCAGGCGCGGGGCCCCTCACGCTAAGCCACCCCGAGCCATTAGATTTCGGTCAATAAACGTCTACGGGTGAGTGAGAGCACATTCAGATGATAATGGCAGCAATGACAGAGAAAGGGAAGGGAAGCTTCCTACAACGCACTTCCTTCCTACCGTGCGGAAGGACCGAGGGAAAGCTTGGTCCTCAGTCTCCGCAGCCACTTGTGCTGACCTTTTCTTTCCCATAGCAACCCCCCAGCTCTCTTCCCCCCCCCACCCCCGTCCTTTCCCCCACCATCCCTCCCCCCGCCCCAAGCCCGAGGCTCAGAAGCCGGGCTTCCGGACAAAAGCCAGATCATCAGCTTCATTAAAAGCTTCCCGCGAGCTGGGCAGGGGTCCCCGAGCCTTCATTCCCACGGCGGAGCAGCGAGGCCGGTCGGCCACATAGCAGGTGCCAGCCCCTGCCTTGCAAGGATACAGCCCACCTAGCTAGGCTGCCAAGGATCAAGCGTTCGAAGAGAGCCTTCCCACCTCAGTTCTCGAACGGCCGAACGGAGACCCTGCTTCGCTTCCCATACTTCTCCCTGACATTCCCCACCTTGGGCCCCTGGTACCGACGCGACAGACGCCCAGTCCCCCACATACCTCCCCCGCCTCCCTGTAGCCGAAGGAAGAGGCCCACTTGGTGTGCTGGACCGACTGCCCGAAGCACCAGCCGTCTAGATAACGAACGCATCGCTAGAGGGTTAGTCCCGGAAGCATAGCAAAAAGACTTTGCACTTTCTACCCCTACCTTCTCTGAGCCCACCTGGCTGCCTGAATTTTAATTACAAACCCCACCTTGAACTTGGAGTAGTCAGAAGCTGTTTTCAAATCCAGTCTCTGCAACTTATTACCTGTGTAACCTTGAGCTTGTCACTTCCCCTCATTGGACTTCACTATAAACCAGGGGGTTGGACTAAATCATCCCAAAGATCCCTTCCCCTGCTCTACCAAGTCACAAATCATTTTCTTAGTCAAGATTCTAAGTAGGGCGCGCTGACCAATCTCCTAACCAGCCTCCAAAGCTGTCTCTACCACTACCTCTTTTAAACTCCCAATCACTACCCCAGCCCACACGTCCAAAAAGAAATCTTTCAAGAAAAACCCGTATTTGACAATGGGGGAGGGGAACTGAGGTCTCAAGCCTCACTAAAACACATGTAATGAAGCTGATAAATTCTAAGACCGATTCAAATCCTGACAACCTAAGCTGGAAATAGCTTTAAGGGCAACTGAAGCTTTTCTCTGTGGAAGGGGATAAAAAACAAATCTGACATTGATGTTTTGTTTCTAAATTACAGAAAAGTTTCCTATGATAACTAAATTCATTTCTAAAACATCCCATAAATCATTCCTAGAGTGTTACCATATTTAATAAAACAACACTGATGTACACTAATTATAGTCATACCTGGACTATTTCTCACCTGGTTCTTTTTTTTCCCCCCTTAAAAGGAATCAAAACACAAGAATAAAAGCCAGTTTCAAATAACTCCAAAAAACGAAGCTGAAAACACGAGTCCATAATATTTTCACCATTCAAAACACTTATGAGGGTGATAAATAACACTGTGGATCTGTGTGCATTGTTGTGTAAAATGAGTTAATAAATAAAGCCTGATCTGATCCTTGCTGGATGGGGGACTTTATGAAAGTGACCAAAGGCCCAGGGTGATTCTGACCCTCAGAGCTGTACATGTTGAAACAGAATAGACTGGTAGCTGCTGGTGGCTAGAGCCATTTCATTCACAATCTCCTATCTAGTGAGTTAATAGTTCAATGAAAAGATGACAATTTGACCACAAAGGTAATTATCAGACAACACTAATTTTTTTTTTAATCAGAAATATGCAAAGCCCAGCTCAATTCCTTTCTTGTCTAGGGGTGCTGCAACTTAGTTGAGTGAATCTACAACCAGTCTAGGAACCCAATTCTGCTAATAGATTTGATTGTGACATTAGTCTTTTGATTTGTAAAAGGTAAATCTTGGTTCCCAGAAGTAAGCAAAGATTTAATGACAGTAATTCCAGCTTGAGAGGTAGGAGTAGGGTAGCCTGCAGCCTGGGAACATGGATACAGTGCTACACTTGGACACAGGAAGGCCTGGATTCAAATCTTGCCTCTGCTATTTATTCAACCAGTCAACCAACCCTAAATGAAACAGACAGATTCTAAGTAGAGAGCCTGACAGAGAGATCGAGAGAAAGAGGGCATTGCTGGAAGGAAAATGAAGGATCATTTCAATTCCACAAACATGTTTTATATCCCTACTAGGTTAGAGAACACTTAGTCTGAAAGATACTCAAATGGATTCTGTGATCTCATCAGCTTGAATTTTCTCTCCAGTTACCAAGATCACAAGCCAGCCACATCTATGCATTCTGGGTCCCTCCTGTCCATGTCCTGCCATCATCTGTCACAGGGAGGACATCCCTCACCTTCTGCTGATGTTGTATAATTCTAGTGTCCCACCTGTCATTGCTCACTCTTACTCATCTTCCTATCCTGTCACACATTTCTCTGATGATATCTTTTACTCCAGAGCTTGTCCATGAGTATAACTGAAAAAATAACAAATGAACAAGTGGAGCCCAGAAGTAAACAAGAGAAGTGGGGGGGGGGGGTGCTGCAGAAAACTGCAGAGTTCCTTTAATGATCCCCCCACACACTTCTGGAAAAAGGGCCTATCTTTCTAATATTCATATTCTACCACTGGTGTGTGGCTGCAAGCTCTGAAATAGTACAGACTCCAAAAAAGTTGAAAATGAATATCAAACGGAGGGCAATGGAAAGAGAAGCCTAGGGCAGATGTGAGCAACACAGAGCCAGTTAGGGGCTGGGAATGCCAAAGAGACAAAGAATATAGGCCCAATCTGCAGAGAACTTTCAGCCTGATACCATCTAAATCCTCAACTGTGTCTTGAAGGTGGGGAAGGATGCCAATAGACAAAGATGGGAGAGTCTTGTTCTAGTAATAGAAGATGGCATCTACAATGGTATAGAGGCAGGACAGATCAGTCTGAGTGGAAGGAATAAAGAGGAATCTAATATTTTAGGGCCAGCATGGGTGAGGATCAAACCAAGAGCATGATTTTTTATAGTAGGGGTAATCCTGGCCCTAGGGATTACAAATACTAAGCTTTTGGCAGTCAAACTTTGAAATATAATATTCTCTGAAAACTAGATCTCAGGCTAAACTCAAACCCTCAGATTACAGGTACAACTTAATGCTCATGTCAAATACCAGGAAAGAAGAGTAATAAAAACCTTCCCCCAAATCTCACAACAGAAGACTTCAGTAGAAACAAGGGACAAACTAACAAATATGACCATAAACGGGCATTTTTTTTATGATCCTCTACTGTGGATCATAGGTTTGTGCCACCTTTCAAGTATAAGTTCAGCTCTGTCTAGGTGCCTGCACTTGGTAGTCCTATTTTTCTTTTCTTCTGTCCTTTTGTTTCTCTCTCTAGTCAACTCCTCCCCTAGGACCTCTGTCTCACAGTCTCCATTCCCTCCACCCTTTCCCTGGGGGCCAGTTGGATTCCAGATGTTATGTTCTGTGCTCCATGTCTTCCTGTCTATATGGCTGACAAACACAGTTGCCCCTTCAGGACTTCTGTACTTGTCTGAGGAAGACAGGAGGTAAAGGTGAAGCTTGAGAACAGGTAGCTCTGTTCTGTGGAATGGTAGGGAGAGGGCTACATTTGGAACTAAAGACACAGGTTCAAATCCTGGCTCTGTTACTTTTACTCGGATGACCTTGACTGACAAATACAACATTTAATCCTCTCTGAACCTCAGTTCCTGATAATAATAATCATTAGAATTTATATAGTGCTTTAAAGTTGGCAAAGCATTTTGTTAATATTGTCTTCTTTCCCCCCTCACATCATTGTTTAGATATTATGTTCTCCAGGACGGTTTCAGAAAAACCCAGGAAGACTTACATGAATTGATACAAAGCGAAGTAAGCACAAATAGGAGAACATTGTACACAGTAACAGCAATATTGCACAGTGATCAACTACAGAAGACTTAGCTATTCTGATCAAGACAATTTTTTTGGAGGGGGGTGGGGCAATGAGGGTTAAATGACCTGCCCAGGGTGACACAGCTAGTAAATGTAGTGTCTGAGACTGGATTTGAACTCAGGTCCTCCTGAATCCAGGGCCAGTGCTTTATCCACTGCGCCACCTAGCTGCCCCTGATCCAAGACAATTCTAAAGGACCCATGATGAAAAATACCCACATCCAGAGAGAGGGAAAGAGAAATGTGCAGTATACTTTAAAAAAGAAAGAAAGAAAGAAAAGAAATTATGCTCTGACTTTTCACCCATTCTGACCCTGAAAATGCCAGAATCCTCTTCCCTATAAAATAAAGAGACTTCTTTAGTTAGCTTCTAAATCCTATGATTCTATTATCTATGAGTCTGTTATTCTATGGCAACATGGACTATTTGGCAAATGGGGGTTGTTTCTGAGGACCTTTTTCTTTAAAGTTAATGTTCAGGGCATAACTGATGAAATAGTTGCCCCAAACAAGTAAATAAAGCTAGGCTGACTGATATCTATTCTATGCAGGTAACATAGCTACCATCAATGTACCTACCATAAGTTTAGACAATCTAAATATTAGCGAATCAACTTTTTAATTATAGCTCACTTCTCACACACACACACACACACACACAGAGGGAATCTGTCTATTATACTATGCTGACTCTAATAAGTATGTTGTTGTGGTTAATCAGTTGTGTCCCACTGTTCTTGACCCCATTTGGGGTTTTCTTGGCAAAGATATGGGAGTGGTCTGCTTTTCCTTCTCCAGCTTATTTCATAGATGAGGAAACTGAAGTATGCAGGGTTAAGTGATTTGCTCAGGGTCATATAGCTAGTCAGTGTCTAAGGCTGGATTTGAACTCAGAGATTCCTGACTCCAGGCCCAGCCCTCTATCTGCTGCACCACTTAGCTGACCCCCTAATAAGTATAGTAATACATATATTTGTCCTCTCCATAGCATTTCTACTGAAACAATTCTAGTTCAGACCTCCATGACCCCTTGCTTGGACTACCAGCAATAGTCTCTTAACAGGTCTCCCTGTCTCCCATCTATCCTGACATGCTCAAGCAAGACAGGTCTTCTGAGCACAAAGATATAATCATATCACGTTAAATGATCACAAATCAGCTGTTTAAGGACCAAACTGAGGAACCTTATCTGATGGTACTCCTCTTTCTATACTCTATGCTCTACTCAAACTGGACTATTCATCTTCCATATCAACAAATTCCACACTTCCCTTTTGTGCCGTGGTGCAGATTTTTTTGGGGGGGGTGAGGTGAGGGAGACTTCTTTGCCTGCTGTGTTTCCTGACCCTCCTTTAAGGCCAAGTGTTCTACTTCATGAAACTTTTCCTGAATCCCCTATCTGGAAATAACTTCTCATTCACCTAATCCAAAACTGCACTTCTCTTAAAATAACAACCCATATATAGATTACTTAAAATTTGACATCATTCTACACACAATTTCTTATTTGATCTTCAAGGCAGGCATGTGTTACAGTTATTATTATTCCTATTTGACACAAAAAGAAACTGAGGCTCAAAGACATTAAGTGACTTGCTCACAGTTACATAGCTAGTATCAGAGACCAGATTGGAACTCAGGTCTTCCTGACTCCAGGCCCCGGTACTCTATCCACTGAGTCACCTAGCTGCTTCTTGTATACATATTTTAATTTGTATAATGGTATATATGTGCAAGTCTTATTTCCCTTTGCTAGATTTTTTTTAAAAAATGCATTGGGGGCAGCTAGATGGCATTGGGGCAGCTAGATGGTGCAGTGGTTAAAGCACCGGCCCTGAATTCAGGAGTACCTGAGTTCAAATGTGGCCTCAGACACTTGACACTTACTAGCTGTGTGACACTGGGCAAGTCACTTAACCCCCATTGCCTACAAAAAAAACAAAAAACAAACAAAAAATGCATTGAAGGCTCTAACCATGTTTGCTTTGCCTAGCAATCTAGCAATAGGGCCGGTGCTCTATCCACTGCACCATCTTGCTAAGCCAAGCAGAAAGACAGTCCCTAAAAAAAAAAAGAAGAAAAAAAAAGAAAGACAGTCCCTGCCCTCAAGAAACAGATAGTCTGTTGGAGGAAGACAACATAAAAGAGGGAGGGAAAGGTACTTCACTCTGGAGCAGGATAGAGAAAAGTCCTGTGGATATGAGTCAGCAGGAAAGAGAAATGAAGACAACATTGACCTGAGCCTCCCTATTAAATGGAAGGTTTTGGGAGAAACCAGCCAATCAGAAGGGGAGACAACAGGGGAGGAGTTGAAGAGGTTTCTATGGCATAGTAGAGAAAACCCTGTGGAGAGGAATCAGCAGTGCAGCCTAACAGTCTAATTCTGATGTCCAGTCCAATCTCTTGGAGTGCCATAATAAGGCTGGTCAGTCCACTGTCACCAAGATCACAGAATTCACACAGGATGACGTGACCCAAGTGATGTGTAGTCCTGGATACCTGGGACAAGGTAAGCAGCATTTCTCTGACAAAAACTTGGCTGTTGTATTTGGCATAACAAGAGGGAAAATTGCTGTTTTGCCTGGCTAAAAACAGCTCAACCAAGTCATCAGACAAGGTCTTCAGGGTTGGATCTCTCCTCAAATGTCTGGCAGATGAGGAGTGCACCGTATTTCCCAAGTACAATGTTATTGAGAGAGGGACCATGCCTTGCTCCCTGGACATGGGGACTAATATAAAATCCAGATGGTACAGTCACTCATGCAGCTTATCTAAGAATCAAGGTTTTGCCCCAGTATGCCAATAAATAACACCAATTAGTTCTCCAAAGAATCTTCTCTGGCAGGTCTAGCTCTAAGCTGAGAGAGTTCAGCTATCCCATATGAGATCCCCCACAGATTTTCAGACAATAAACCTAAGTATCCAGAGAATGCGTACAAAAATGAATACAAGGTAGTTTTAAGGAAGTCACCAGCAGTTGAGAGGATTATATAGAAGGTAGTACTTAAGCAGAATTTTGAAGGCAACCAAGGCTTCCAAGAGCTGGAAGTTAGGAGGGAAATGCCTCTCATTCATGGGAGACAAATATAAAAGCAGGAGAGCAAATAGGCCCTTATGGCTGGAGCAAGTGTTTGTGGAGGGGGGCAGATTGTGAAGGGCATTAAATGGCGGGTTTAGGAGTTCATGTTTGTTCCTGGAGGTCACTGGGAGCTATTAGAGTTTATTTGGGGCGACATGATATGGTCAGATGTGTGCTTTAGGAAAGCACTTTGGCAGTGCGCAGAATGGATGAGGGCGGAGACAGATATGAGGCTGGGAGATTGAAGAGGAAGATCTTGCAATAGTCTGGCCAAAAGGCAGTGAGGGCCTCCATAAGGGGATGGTTATTCAAGTGAACAGAAGGAGACAAAGATAAGAGGTGTTGTGGAGGCAGTAACAACTGTCTGGGCCAATTTCCTCTTCTGTAAACTCAGCAAGATTGGGAGACTCCAACTCTAAAAGATTATGATGATGACCCAAAAGACAATTCAGCATTTCAAAGGAAATTATAAATATGTCTTTGAGGTCAAAGGCAAAGTGAGTAACTCATCATGATTGACTTTCTCTTATCTCGCCACCCAGAAAGCAAGAGAGAAATACCTTTTGTTGAAAAATCTGACTAGAACAATATTAGACACACTTTTCCTAGTAAAGCTGGGGATTCATTTTGTGTTATTTCTTTGTCCTCCTCCATCTCTTTGGTTTGTGCCCATACCCTCATCTTAAAACCAACTAAAGGTGGTAAAACCTTGGTTTTAAAACATTCACCAAAACAAAACAAAACAAAAAGCCACATCATATCAGGGGGCAGCTGGGTGGTACAGAGGATAAAGCACCGGCCCTGGATTCAGGAGGAGCTGAGTTCAAATCCGGCCTCAGACACTTGACACTCACTAGCTGTGTGACCCTGGGCAAGTCACTTAACCCTCATTGCCCCGCAAAAAAACCCAAAAAACAAACAAAAAACCCCTATCATATTATATCTTCAAATCACAAATGAAGACATGGTCTATTCTTTTCACCTTTTACATTTCACTATAACTGATTCCTAGAGAGGGAAATGAAGGAATTTTCCTTGTTTCGAGAGTGCATGATGACAGACCCCTCACACGGCAGGCAGTTATGCATTGCTACTTCCCAAAACATTTACTTTTCCTAGGATCATAGATTTGGAGGTCATCTGGTCTAACCCCCTCATTTTACAGATGAGGAAGTGAAGAGATATAATGACATGTGCAGGTAATAAAGGGCAGGGCTGAGCTTTGAACCCAGGTCCTCTGGCTCCACAATTCAGAGTCCTACCTTCAAGGGCAGGCAGAAACTAAAGGGGAAACATAATCAAGCCCAACTTCAGAATACTCCCACCATCTGCTGCTTTGGCTCCTACATATGCTGCTGAATAAATCTGGAAGAAATCACACACACACACACACACACACACACCCCTCTTGTGTTGGTTGGGTCCACTACAAAATTATGTTTCAAAACCCTAACTAGGCACTCATTGTGGAAAGGTAATCCATATACAACTCAACTACTACTCAGCACAACAGCTTTCCAAACCTTTCCATGCCTCTTCAGACTTTCCACGGCACTTCTCTCTTGAATTCACTCCATCCAGCCAATCATTTGCCAAGTCTTGTTTCTACCTTCACAAGATCTGTTACATAAGTCCCATTCTCTCCTCTGACATAGTCTCCTAAAAGCAAAGATTTGACCATGTCATTCAATCAATTCTAGTTGCGCCCCCCCCCCCCCATTTCCTCCAGGATCAAATATAAAATCCTCTTTCTGACTTTTACAGCCCTCAGTCATCTGCCCCAGGCCTGCTTTTCCAGTCTTCATGCACTTAACTCTCCTCTACATATCCTATGACCCAGTGAAACTGACCTTCACACATGACACTTTCTGTCTTCCAATTCCATGCCTTTTCACTGACTAGCCCCCAGACCAGCAATGCCCTTCTTCTTCCTCTCCAGGTTCTGGCTTTCTTCAAGACTTAATTCAAATGCCACCTTTTATAATAAGATTTACACTTTTCTTCTCCTACCACCCCTTACTGTTCATGCCTTCCTCCACTCTGAGATTGCCTCTAACTTAGCCTGTAGATATCTGGTGGGTAAATAGTGTTTACATATTGTTTCCTTCATTAAAACATGATCTCACCCCATAGCTGACATTTCTTTCTTTCTTTCTTTATGCCAGGCAACGGGGGTTAAGTGACTTGCCCAGGGTCACACAGCTAGTAAGTGTTAAGTGTCTGAGGTCAGATTTGAACTCAGGTACTCCTGAATCCAGGGTGGGTGCTTTATCCACTGTGCCACCTAGCTGCCCCCATAGCTGACATTTCTAAAACACATTTTACATAGTTTCTCTCATACATCTCCTACTAATTCTCTACTCTAGGTTTGTTACTCCTTCTTTTTTGAAAACAAGTTTTTCTGAATTTAATAAACACCAACAAAGAGGACATTTCCATATTCAAAACAGAACAGAAAAAGGAGATTCACATGTGGAACCACAGATATCTCTTCATTTGAAATGTATATAATAAAGTCAACATGTGATTTCCCCAGTTTTTGCTTGTCAGTTTCTTTCATTCCCCTCAAGATTTCCTCCTGACTCTTCAGACTTTCTCTCCCATGCCATGGAACATCACCCTGGAAACTCACTCTACCCCTGGACTATTTTTCACACTGGATAAACCCTCCACTCCTATGACTTCTCCCTCTGATTAGCTGGTTCCTCATGGAACCTTCATTTTAAGGTGAATATCCAGACCAACCATGTCCTCGTTCCTTTCCAGGTTGTCCTCCTGACTTCACAGGACTTTCCACCATGTGCTCTGGCCAGGTTTCGTCATGTGCCCTTCACCCCAGCTTTTTAGATTACTTTTATAATGCAAACTCTACATTGTACATAGTAACAGCAACATTGTGTGATGAACAATGGTGACAAACTTGGCTCTTCTCAACAGTGCAACGATCCAAAACAATTTCAAAGAATTCATGATAGAAATTGTTCGCCACATCCAGAAAAAAGAACTGTGGATTATGAATGCAGATTGAACCATACTATTTCTACTTTGGGGCTGTTTTTTTCGCCTTCTTTTTTGAGGTTTTTTCACTTGTACTCTGATTCTTCTTTCACAATATGACTCATGCAGAAATATGTTTAATGTACATATATAACCTATATCAGATTGCTTGCTGTCTTGGGGAGGGGGAAAGAGGGGAGGGAGGGAGAAAAATTTGGAACTAAAAATCCTATGAAAACAAATGTTGAAAACTATCCTTATATGTAACTGGAAAACAATAAAATACTTTATTTTTTAAAATAATGTAAACCCTAATGTAATATAATGAATAGTATAATGTAAACTCCTTGAGGGCAAATATTGGCTTTCTTTCTGATTGTATTTGCATGCCCAGCTCTTGTTGCTGTACTTAGTATACAGTGCCTGCACTGTGCTAAGTGCAGTTTGATTCTCACAACAACCCTTGTGAGTTAGGTGCTATTATTGTCCCCATATTACAGTTAAGGAAACTGAGACAGATAACAGTTAAGTGATTTGTCCAGGGTTGTACAATTAGGAAGTATTTGAGACTGGATTTGAACTCAGTTCTTCCTGATTCCAGGTGCTCTATCAATACAGCACCTAGTTGCTTAAGTTGACTTGTGAATTTTCTCTTATTCTCTTTTGTGCATTTTTTAAAAAATTGCTTCAACAACCCTCTTTTTTCTTTTATTTCTTTCCCTTTTAATCTCTAGTTTGGATCCTTTGTTTATTCATTATCACATGGGGGTCTACTCCTCCATATTTTAATGGAGATTCCCCCATGAAGTGGCAATGGAAATGAGATAACAAAAATGAGTAATGCAATATAAATGTCCAGAACACAGTATAACCGCACCCCCCCCCCAAGACTCCTGACATACAGACCCAGTAACAAGGACCAGAGAATAGGTGTCTTATTGTTAAGCAAAACTAGCATCCTGCACAGCCTGAGGATAGCTGAAACCATCCCCTTCATTCTCAGGCAGAGAAAAGGTTTCTACCAATGTGAAGTGGTAGGTGCTAGTCACTCCAGAGACTTCTCATTTACCTTCCCTAAGCAGCACAAATAATGATAAAAGGCATTGTTACCTAGTATCAGGCCTTACACATGTGAGGTGCTTAATCGGTGTTTATTAAAGTAAATTGAAATACTGACAGTGATACACCCATAAATGTCTCCAAGATGATGGGGAAAGGGAGTCTCCATAGAGATGCTAAGCAGGGAAGGGACAGACCCACATCCTGACACCAAAGGCAACTGGTGATTCTCCAATCCTACTCCAGTGGTGATGAATTGTACTAGACCACTGGCTTTCAAAGTGTCCTCCCTGAGGCCCTGACAAGAGATCCACAAGGTTTAAACTATTTCTAGGAAAATACTACAATGGTTTAATTTATAATACAGTAAATATTGATAGATATAAAGAGAAGTGTGTTTAACCACCAGCTTTCAAAACAAAATGTATGTACGACACACTTTTGAATTAAATCTTCATTATCAATATTTTGTCCATCACTTTCTTAAATCTAGAAATCAACAAAAGAAAAAATCCAGTCCTGATTTGCAGTGTTTGCATATTTTCAAGGTGCAAATCCTCACATAGAGAACTTTTTTTTTTTTTTTGTGGGGCAATGGGGGTTAAGTGACTTGCCCAGGGTCACACAGCTAGTAAGTGTCAAGTGTATGAGTCCGGATTTGAACTCAGGTCCTCCTGAATCCAGGGCCGGTGCTTTATCCACTGTGCCACCTAGCTGCCCCCTCACATAGATAACTTAACAATCTGTTCTCCTAAATGGGCACCAACTGTCTCCAGTACACCCCTGGATATAACTCACTAAATAAAAGCTCTTGGGAGGGGGGTGGCCTTGATAAATTTTAAGAGTGCAAAAGGGTCTTGAGACTAAAAAGTTTGGGAAACACTGGGCTGGAGGAAGTCCCACCATAGTGACAACTAACATTTACATAACCCTTTAAAGTTTGTAAACTGAGCCAGCTAGGTAGCTCAGTAAATAAAAGCACTGGTCCTGGATTCAGGAGGACCTGAGTTCAAATCCGACCTCAGACACTTAACACTTACTAGCTGTGTGACCCTGGACAAGTCACTTAACCCCAACTGCCTCACTACAAAACAACAACAACAACAAAAATATATGGTTCTTCTCCTCGACAAGGCCACCGACGTCTACTTTTGTTCTTCTTCCTCAGGAGCTGGCTCTATTGATCCTCCCTACCCACTTCTCATCTTCAAACCGTCTAACACTTCTGAAAGTACCTTAATCATTTTCATTTTACAGATGAGGAGAAAGAAGCTCTGAGAAGCCACATGTCTTGCTCAGGGTCACACAGTTAAAGGGCAGGGAGGAGATCCAGAGCTAGAATTCAGGTCTTCTTACTCCAAGTTCAGTGCTCTTCCCATTATTATACCTGACCTGTTTACAAGCATCTCCATTTGAATGTGTAAAGCATGTGAGAGCCACTCTAGTATAAAGGAGCATGTGTAGATGCATCTACAGTAGGTGCCCCCACTTTCTCTCCAGCTTCTGACCTCATCATTCTACCACAACGATCTCTCCAAAGTTGCCCACCATCTCTTAATTGCCCAGCCTTTTCTCAGTCCTCATCTTCCTGACCTCTCTGTAGCCTCTGACACTGTTGATCGCCTCCTTCTCCTTGATACCCTCTTCTCCACTGTTCTCATGACACCACTCTGTCCTGGAACTTTTTACCGATTAGATTACTCCTTCTCTGCCTCCTTTGCTGAACCCTCACCCAGGTAATCCTAAGGGTCCCACAGGGCTCAATCCTGGGCCTTCTTCTCTTCTCCCTCTATACTACTTTATTTGGTGATGGCATCAGCTCTGTGAAAATCATTTTGACATCCCTCCTCAATTTAATCAGTGTTTACTCGGTTCACTATGGATATTAGTGATTGTGTTACTGAACTAAGCAGAACAGAAATAAGTTTGAGTTAGTTATGTTAATTAATGTTGTTAGAATAAGAGTCATGATCAATTCACCATATATTGATGATTACATTGCTTGTATTAGATTTATCAGGTAGATTCATACTATATTAGTTAGGTCTGTTATAAGGATACTACACACACACACACACACACACACACACACTTCTAAGCATACTCTGCTTAAAATAAGGTTCATAAGTCTCAGCAAAAGCCCCTTTACCTCTATGAATCACTAACCACCACTCCTAAGTGTCTTTTGATTTAAAACCACAACTTCCTTGGTCCCCTAGTATACTGTGGGCTCAACGCAAGTGCTTGATGGCCTGTAGCTGATGGCCTGTGAAAGGCCTTCTGACAAGGTGGTTGTAATTGATGGACATTGCCCCTGGTCAATTGTGGGAGCGTCTCCACTTCTGAAGATAAGCCAATTATAAGAGTTTCCATACTTAGCACTAGGAGACCTCTCAGGGATTTCCCCAAGTTCTATAAAATCCTTCAGCCCTTGAGCATCAGGATCCTTGGCTAAGAGTGAGGTCTTGGGTCCAATTACTTAGGGACCACTGCTCTCTCTTAATAAACTGATCACTGCTCAGAGTTCTTTGAATGTTGTTGTAGATTGGAATTTTGGGGCCCACAACTTCCATGGATTTAATTATCATCTCTATGTGGATAATTCTCATATCCAGTGATCTCACCCTAAGCTCTGCTGACCTCCAGTCTCATGTCTTCAACCGCCTTTCAGACATCTTAAACTAGGTATGCAGCAGACTTCTTAAATTTAATATGTCCAAAATGAAACTCATTATCTTTCTTCCTACCCCATCCCAACCTCCCTATTATTGTAGAGGCCACTACCATCCTCCCAGTACCCCAGGATTTAAACCTAGGTGTCATTCTTGACTCCTCACTATCTCTCACCCCCAATAACCAATCTGTTGCCAAAGTCTGTTGATTTCACTTTTGCAACATTTCTCCAACACACCCTCTTCTCTCCTCTGATACTGGCTCCACCTCTGCGCAGTCTCTCATCACCTCATGCCTGGACTACTTCAATAACCTGCTAGTGGATCTGCCTGTCTCAAGTATCTCCCTGCTCTAATCCAGCCTCCATTCAATCACTAAAGTGATTTTCCTAAAGCTCAGATCCAACCATATCACTCCTCTACTCAATACACCCTAGTGGCTCCCTATCACCTTCAGGGTCAAATATAAAATCCTCTGTTTGGATTTCAAAGCCCTCCATAACCTCAGTTCCCCCACCCATCCCTGACCTTTTCAGTTTTCTTACACCTTACTCCCCACCACATACACTCCAATCCAGTGACACTGGCTTCCTTGTTGTTCCATGAACAAGACACTTCATCTCTTGACTCCAGGAATTTTCTCTGGATGTCCTCATACCTGGAATACCCCTCCCCTTATTTCTACCTCCCACCTTCCCTGAATTCCTTCAAGTTCCAAATAAAATCCCACTTTCTATGGGAAGTCTCTCCCTATCTCTCTTAATTCTAGTGCCTTCCCTCTGTTACTTATTTCCTATTTGACCTGAATTCAAATCTGACCCCAGACACATACTAGCTAAGTGACCCTGGGCAAGTCACTTAACCCCAAATGCCTTCAACATCTCCAGTCATCCTGATGTATATTTTGTCATTGGACCCAGATGGCTCTGGAGGAGAGAGTGAGGTTGGTGACCTTGCACAGTCTTCCCTCACTTAAATCCAATTCAGTGCAAGTCATGACATCACCCCAATGTCATGGTCCTCTTCAAGAATGAACAGGGGCAGCTAGATGGCAAAGTGGTTAAAGCACCGGCCCTGGATTCAGGAGTACCTGAGTTCAAATCTGGCCTCAGACCCTTGACACTTACTAGCTGTGTGACCCTGGGCAAGTCACTTAACCCCCATTGCCTGCAAAACAAAAACAAAAAAACAAACAAAAAAAGAATGAACAACAACATTTATCCTATATGTAGCTTGTTTGTAGATACTTGTTTGCTTGTTATTTCTCCCAATAGATTGTGAGCTCCTTGAAGGCAGGGGCTGTCTTTTATCTCTTTTTGTATCCCCAGCACTTAGCATAGGACTTAAGCACATAACAGATGCTTAATAAAAGTTTATTGGCTGAGCAGTGATCTCATTACTAGAACTAGAGCTCAAGGATGCTATTGAAAAGGGGGGGGAATTAAAAAATAAAAAAAGAGAGGAAAAAAAGAACTATGGTACAAAAATACTTCTTTGATTTAATCAAAGCAAAAAACTGAAAACTACCCATCTCCCATGATTGGGAAATGGCTAAACAAACTGGCATATGAATACAATAGAATAACACTGTGTTGTAAAAAATGAAAAATATTAATACAAATAAATATGGGAAAGGAATTACATGAAGTAATGCAGAATAAAGAAAGCAGAATCAGAGTAGACATAACACTTATATAAAAATGGTTATAGTAACATGAAAAGCCAGAAAACATATGTAGAAGAAAATGAGCTAAAAAAATCATCAGTAAGCAAAAATGGCATTTCTATTGCTATCTTTTTTTTGTGGGGGGGGCAATGGGGGTTAAGTGACTTGCCCAAGGTCACACAGGCTAGTGTCAAGTGTCTGAGGCCAGATTTGAACTCAGGTCCTCCTGAATCCAGGGCCAGTGCTCTATCCACTGCGCTACCTAGCTGCCCCTCTATTGCTATCTTGTTTGAGCAAATAAACATTTTAAAAGAAAAATTAATGGAGCTTACAATTTCACATTATGACTTTTTAAAATCCTTGTTTGTATACTTGAATATTTTTGTGAATGGTTATTGAGGACAAGATAATTTTTTTTAAACTTGTAAGGGTATAGAAGGACATGTACTTATATAGAAAAAAGTTTTGCCTTTTATCTGTAATGATTGGAATAACGCCACCTGCTGGAGACTTACTGTAGAAGAGTTCTGCCCATGAAGCGAAGGTGTTTGAGGGCAAGACCAGGAGTCTTTTCTTTGGTGTCAGGAAGTGACGCGGGCTAGTGGGAGGAGGAAGGAAGAGACTGGCGCTCACTCTCAGGCTCTTTCCTGAGACTCTGGTGGAGAGTGGAGCTAGAAATGCGCTCTCCCTTTAATAGATAGGAATCTAGGCCTTTTCTTCTCTCTTTACCAAACTCTTATTCTCCATAATAAATGCTTAAAAGTCTAACTCTTGCTAAAGCTTATAATTTATTGGCGACCACTCATTAGATGTTTTAGACAGTTTAGCTAGAATTTTAGCCCTTAACAAATGGCGACCACGAAGGGACAAGCTAAACCTCAGTCTTCTGATCTTCTGGTTGGGTAAGAAATTTCCCCTACCCTCTCCCTTTAACTGCTAAGTACTGGCATACTGGCTGTGTTTTCCCTTTAAATTTTTTCGAATGGACCTTTTAAACTCCCTAATTATCCTATTTTTTATTTTAGTCTATTTAACCAGACAAATGGGAGATAAGATCATGTTAAATGTTTTGTTTTTGTGGATTTTCTATTTTTCTTTTTATTTTTGTTGGAGGAGCCAGCAAGGTACTTACACAAGGGAATATAAATATCCCCCCCCTCTCCCAGCCATGCTTTTTCAGAGAACCCTTGCACTCTTGTATTTTTTTCAAATTCTAATGCTGAAAGATTCTCTAATTTTGCATGCCTAGAGGCAATGACCCAACCTCTAGAAGCTTTTTATCCCCTAGGAGTGGGGGTAGGGCCTGAGTTCAAAATAAAGTCTGATTCAAATTGCCCTGGTCACTCCCCTCCTCTCCAGACCCCACCCTCTACTCCTCCCATGGCCAAGCCCATTGCTTCCCCTGCCAGGGAAGTCCAGAGATCTGATGCACATGCTCAACTTTCTGTAACTACATTTGCAGCTTCAGGCTCAGC
Source organism: Dromiciops gliroides (assembly GCF_019393635.1). Lineage (NCBI taxonomy): Eukaryota > Metazoa > Chordata > Mammalia > Microbiotheria > Microbiotheriidae > Dromiciops > Dromiciops gliroides. Next base: position 31,296,933 of record NC_057862.1, on the reverse strand, counting down.
CCTTCCCCAGCCTGGCTGTGCTTCTGAGACAACCTTAGAAAACCCTTTAAATTCCAGATATGCTCATTTTGTTCATAATTTTGTTAACCTGCTTTTGTCTTTAATTAGTAATCTTCTAAAGCATTTGTATGGTGAAAAGACTGACAGACAATATAGAGGGGTTAAAGAAGAAAAATTTAAGCTAAATAAGAATGACAATCATCAACATAGTTCAAGACTCTGCTTCTTTTGCCATGGAAGGGTATATATTTTACAGAAATGTAGAAGTCAGCAGCAAGGTATTGATATGAGTATTGGGGATTTTAGATATCGGAATCAAAAGTGTTCTGAATTCACTCAGAGTAATAATGTCAGTTCAGAGGTTACATAGGATTTCTATGCTATTACATATACATTTTGAAATTAATGGTATGGGTTTATTTTCATAGAGATTTTCATGCTTTTGAGATTGTGTCATACTTAGTTTCTAAAACAAGGAGAATATTTGTAAAAGCATTTTATAGTCGTGATCAAGTTTATATTTTATAATACTCTTATTAATATTAAGTTCATATTCATTTAGATTTCCTTAGTTTGAATTTCATTGTCTTTTATTGTTCCATGTGTATTTTCTTCTATTCATTTGTCTATCTAATTTTGAAACATCGCAAGATGGTTTTGATTTCATAATACAATGTTAATTCTAGGAGTATTGTGCTCCCATATTCTGAGTTGTTTGTTTTTGCTATTTTTTTTTCTCTCAACTGATTATTTGATCAAACTCTTTAAAGCATTTTGCTGGCAAATTGGTTGCCATAGCAAGTGTAAATTGATTCTAGAAGTATTATTTTTGATAAGCATATTGCAAAAAAAAAAAGAGGGGAACATTTGTAAAAGTTTTCTTTTTTTAAAAAAGTTTTCTTTGAGATTCTGTTGTGCTTTAACTTGTATTTAAATATGTTCTGGTTTTTCACAAAAGTAATTGTATACTAAGTAAAAAAAAAAGGTATTATTTGAAATTGTTGCATAATTATATATTATATTCTGAGTCAAGATGTATTCACATTTTTTGCAATCATTTATTATCCTTAATTTTTAAATCCATATGAGACTTGGATTATGGGAACTTATCATTTAAGACATTAATTGCCTTTATTCTGAGTTATCAGATGCCAGTTGGCCAAGGTGCCATCCAATCACAAGAGGAATACATGCAAAGAGCAGACATTGAACTGTTACATGAGGGGAGACATGCATGAAGTCAAGGTATGGCCGAGGGAACGGCTTTTGACAAATGTTGAGGTTGGATTCTCTTGGTTTAATATTTTATTTTATTTTTCCCCACAATACTGCACAGATGGCTGGAAGTTTTGATCCCACCCATCTCACTTCTACACACCTGGCTTCTATGCTCCCTCCTATATGCCTGATGCCATGGACATCTCAATCCCATGCATCTGATTAAGTCTGACTCAGTTTCCTCCAATATGTTCGGTGGCATGGACACATATTCCATCCACCTATTTTAAGCCTGGCATACTGTATGGGCAGTACATATTGCTCAAGTATGGGAATGCTCATATCCCATCATTTCTCTGTTCTTTTATGGTAACCCCCATAATTATCTCAGGTGTCATGATAAATAACAGTGTTGAATTTGGCCTTGACATCTGTTACCAATTTATTTTTTAATTTCTCATAATGGCATGAGGATAATTAGGCAGATGATGCAAAAAGTGATGAAACAAAGATAAAAATTATTTTAAAAAATTAGTATCGCAGCAATTGTCTTCTCAATTACCCTCCATAAAGGGGGACTGTAATAATATTATAATTTTAAAGAATGGTTCAATTTTTGTTTTATTATATGTTTCATGTGTAACAACTAAGATTCTGAATTCCCTTAGACATGTTTTGAGAACTTTCATTGTTTGATTTGATTATTGACAAAGCTATTTTAAAGTTGTATTAAGCTCAATTTTGTAGGAAATTTTCCTGGCTGATTACCAGCATCCACACATCAACCCCTGAAAAGACTTCCATTCCATGACTACACCTAGAGGACATCTGAAAAAAGACTTTCAGAGACTTTAAATGAACAGTTTTGTTTTGTTGTTGCTTTTTCTCTTTTCTCTTTCTGTTATAATATACACCATCTATAACATGTATTCTCTGCAGAGGCCCTCCCTTTGCAAGACCAATGTCAAAGCGTCGGTTCATGAGGACAAAAAATCGCCCCTCTGGACAAAACTTTCTCTCTCCCTTTTCTATATTGATATTATCATATTGTTAGTTAGCATAGGTTATTATATTGTTATTTTTGACTGTTTCATCAAGGAAACGTACCATTTCTTGAGGAAACAAAGCGGGGAACTTATCTCTTCCTTTTCTATACTGTTGTTCACATATTATTAGTTAGCAATAGTTATTATATTCTTTTTACTGTTCCATCAAGGAAACATTCCGTTTCTTGAGGAAGCAAAGGGGGGAAATGTGGTAAAAAAAAATATGAAAGGTTTTTAACAGTCGGTTAGGATAACTGAAAGAAGCCAGTTTTTGAAGGACCACCCTTTTGGGGAGGAGACCAACAGTCCGCCTGCTGCGCACGTCAGACTGCCTGCTACGCACTCGACTTCCGGGGTGGAGAAAACGGAAGTGGGGCTTTTGGCCGGCTCGGCGGGGCTCCTGACTGCGCGGCCGGGCTCTCACTCTCCAAAGGTGGCCTTTTTGGTTTGGGTGACTTTTTATAAGGAATATAGACTAAGCTTAGACTTAAGATGATTTGTATTGTGTTTCTACTTTCCTATCCTTCTAATCAACATCACCTTGTGACTACCATAACAATAAAAGGTCTATCTAGAAAACCAAAAGCTTCTTCCATTTACTAGTCTGGGAGATAAATTAAGGGAAAGGTTAAATAGGGGAGATTTATGATCTAATATCCAATTTTTAATCTCACATATCAGTGGAACAGATTAAGTATATATAAAGTTGAGGTAGCAAACCTAGTCTCAGAAGTCCTTGGATTATCATATACATGATCGATTTAAGGGTGGCAGGGAACTAGTAGGTCACCTAGTCTAACACTCTCATTTTATAGACAAAAAAAACCTGAGACCTGGACAAGTTAAATAACTCGTTCAAAATCATATGGGTAGGGGCAGCTAGGTGGCACAGTGGATAGAGCACTGGCCCTGGAGTCAGGAGTACCTGAGTTCAGATCCAGCCTCAGACACTTAACACTTACTAGCTGTGTGACCTTGGGCAAGTCACTTAACCCCAATTGCCTCACTAAAAAAAATTAAAAAAAAATCATATGGGTAAAATAGTAGCTCATGAAGATTTTAACCTAAGTCTTCTGAGGCCATATCTGCCATTTTCCCTCTGTAACAGGCAGCTTGGATCACAATCTTAAAATAGTTGAAGGATCTGAGCATGGTATACCTTAAGCCATTAAGCATAACCATAAATTTTTAAAATCAATTTCATACATTTTCTCCATGGTACCTAAAAATACTCTTCTTGTCTAATCTGATCCAGTGAGCATATTATCATCATTATGTGGGAGATTGCTGGCTTAATACCACCTGTGGGGTGTGGGAGAGCAGGAAGCAGGATCTGCTTTCACCAAAGGAGAATGTAATAAAGATAATGGAGATTGTAAAACTGCAATGTTTCTGGTTTGGCAGACAAAGCAAGACCTGATCTCAGAAAAAAATTCCCGAACCACAAATTCTTGGCTTCCCAAAATGGGAAAGGTCTTGAAATCATTAGGAATTAACTCATCAAACTGATTCAGAGGAGAACTGATTTTAATTTGGATCATACCTAATAACCAAACTGGAGTGAAAATCCAGTTGTATCTATATCAAGAAAAATGTAATTTTGAGCTCTTGTTTTCCATTTTCCTTTGGATTTGAGTTGCCCAAAGTCTGTATTCTTGTGCAACTCAACATTACCAAGGCAATTAGTGGTCCTTTTAAGCAAGACAGGGAGATCACTTTTCACTACATATTATCACAGAACCTGCATACTCCTTAGAAACTTATTTCCTACAACTCGTGCTAAAGTTCCTGTCAATGAAACTTGAGTGTCCCAAAGGGCTTTGGCTCATGGAATCACCAAAGGATCATAGAATTAGTGCTACAAAGGATCTTATTGCACAAAAAGACAAATTGAGGAGTGATCTAAAATTATATTAAGTGTGTAATGGGGATCATCACAGACCCCTAGTATATGCTTGTTAGAAACCACCCACACCCCCTAATTGGAGAATGCTGGGAGCAGAAGTGAGTTTTCCTAGTCATTTCAACAGAAAACTGCTCTCTTTTAAGCTGCTAGACTCTGAAATCATGCCAGGTTCCAAATCGACTTGCTATATTCTAAAAGATACACGGGGCAGCTAGGTGGTGCAGTGGATAGAGCACCGGCCCTGGAGTTAGGAGGACCTGAGTTCAAATCCGACCTCAGACACTTAACACTTACTAGCTGTGTGACCCTGGGCAAGTCACTTAACCCTCATTGCCCTAAAAAGAAAAAAAAAAGATACACGAGACATACTAGTGCATTTGTAATGCCTTTGATTGATTAGTTGATTTTCTAGAGACTTCCTCATCCCATGAATATATTCTGACTAGAGTAGCTTGTTAATTACTGAAGCAGGGTAGGGTAATAGCTAGCTTGCTTGATTAAATTGACACCCTTCACCCTTACACGAGAATTTCTTAGGTGTAGAAGAAAAAAATACCTGTCCTATACTTGATCTACATTGTATATAAAGCACTTTCTTTTTGGCAAGTTGCTAGACATGAGCCAAATATAAACTTCAAGTGATTTTCCTGGCTCTCTGTGTCAGGAATATAAAGAGCCAGAGATCTCAGTATAAAAGAGTCTCTCAGGGGCAGCTATGTCATACAGTGGATAAAGCACCTGCCCTGGATTCAGGAGTACCTGAGTACAAAATCCAGCCTCAGACACTTGACACTTACTAGCTGTATGACCCTGGGCAAGTCACTTAACCCCCATTACCCAACCCCCCCCCCAAAAAGTCTGTCTCCTCTCTTTAGCGAACTAGTTCTCCTTTGGCTATACCTGGCCCAAGTATGAACTCAAGGCTAGGACACTATCTGTGAGAAAAGCTGTTGGTACAAGAAATGCTGAATAATCTCTATTTAATATATCTTATTAAGTTGAAAATAGACACTGGGGCAGGGGGGAGGGGACCAAGTGTTGTACATATCTTGATAAAGCCTGAAGGTTTGTCTTTAAAGGGACATAATGTGAACAAAAGAATGGAGGCAGGGCAGTGAAAGATGTTCCCTGATGCACTTGATATGCTGAGACCAGTTCTGGTTTCTTATAACAAACCCCTCTTCAGCCTGGTGGGTGCTTCCTCTTTTGACTTCAAGTGAATCACTATGAATATAGACAGCTATTTGGGGAGCTACTTGATCCTCATACATAAGCTGTGATGGTGCTAGCTTAGTTCAACTAAATTCTCCTCCTACTTCTGTGGAGGAAAAGCCCTATTTCCTTCCAGGACAGATGGTATTTTTTGAGGGCTTTGGTATGGGGGGGGGGGGTGTGGAGAGAGATTGGATCAGTTTCCTCCTTTGTAAAATGAATGGTTTGTTCAAGATGATTGCTATGGTCTCTGCCAGTTAAATCCCATTATTTAAGGTGTAGAATCATAGAAAGAATCCGCAATTTGGAATCAGTGATTCTGAGTTTGGGTTATCTGTTACTTACTGCCACTATAATCTTGATTGGGCAAACTCAACTTAAACCCTCTGTGCCTCAGTTCCTTAGCATTAAAAAAGGGAATTATATAAGATGATCTCAAGTGTCTAAAATATCTAAAACAATGGGAATTACTATGAGTTCAGAGAACAGTCAATAGTTTAATTTGGCAAAATTGTAGAATAGGAAAGTGTAAAATAAGACCCCAAAAGTAGGGTGGAGATGGATTGTAGAGGGCCTTGAATGCTAGTCCAAAGAGTGTGGATCTCTGGTGGTGGGGTGGACGGTGATGGGGTTGAGAGATCACGTAATTCCATTGGCTTCTTTGTTCTGTTTCAGCAGAAAAGTTACATGACCAGAGCTAAATTTTGGAAAGATGGCTTTGAGAATACTGTATTGGTTGGACTAGAGAGGAGAAAGGAAAGGAAAGAACTAAAAGAGAAACCCATTAGTGTTAGAGGTCAATGCAAAACACGAAGAGATCCATATCTTATATATGTAGGTAGTACCTCAATACAGTTGGTAGCTTATCCATTCCTTCCCATTCTTTGTGATTCTTGTTCATATCATTCCATAATTTTCATCCTTGGGGTCCACTCAATTTGCTGGGGTGGGGTCCTTCCTTGCTTTTTCATGCAAGTTGCCCATTATCTCACCCTGTGGTTCTCTCTTTTCTTTTTTTGCTCCTACATATCTTTGATGACATTTGGTTGGCAATTTGGTGATGAATCCTTTGACCATGGCAACGCATGAAACAAAGGAGGGGAAGGCTATTGCTGGGAGAAGAGCAAGGGGAATAGAAAGAGAGGACAGATGTGATAAATGGGAGGCAAGCTCTCTAAGACTTGGTAAATGATGAGATGCATGGAATAAGGGAAACAGAAGGTTTCAAAAAGAGATTGGACCGTGTCACCCAAAATGGGAAGTACAGAGGAAGAAGAGGTTGGGGGAAGGGCAGAGAAAGATCTCATTACTTTATCTTTAGAATCCCTTGATTGATGACTTGAAGTTAAGAGGCTCTGCAAAGTCACAAAGGTACCATATTCTCAAGCATATACTCCAGCAAAGATATAAAAAAGAGCACTCAGATGAATAGGTTGAAAAATACAAAGAAAAACTAGAGTATTTTCATCCAGCCCAAGATTGTATGAGAGGATAGTAACAAACCTAACAGTGACTGGGAAAAGACAGAGCAAGCACAAGATGCCAACACAGACCACTGATACTACAGGGGCACTGAAAACTGAAGTGCTCTATATCCATGGACAGAAAGCCAAGAAACTCCAGGGTAGTTAGAAACTTGGAGCCTACTGATTGCTCTCACAAAGCCAGGCAGTATGAAATCTGGCCTCAGACACTTAACACTTACTAGCTGTGTGACCCTGGGTAAGTCACTTAACCCCAATTGCCTCACCAAAAAAAAAAAATTTGATTTGGAGAAACTTGGGAAGACATAAGAAATGATGCAGAGTGAAGTCCAGACAGTTTTTAAGTTTATTAATAAATAAACATTTATTAAAGGCCTAATGGGTGCCATGCATTGTGCTAAGCACTGGGGATACAAAGAAAGGACAGTCCTTGCTCTGAAGGAGCTCACAGGGTGCTGGGAGAGACAACATGAAAACAACTGTGTACAAACAAGCTACAAAAAGGATACACTGGAGATAAGCAACAGCTTAAGGGACCTAGTCTTATGGGGGATTAGGAAGGGCTTTGTAACTGGTATGTGAAGGAAACCAGGGAATCCAGGAGGTATAGATAAGAACAAGAACTCAAGGCATGAGGATCATCCAGGGAAAATATCTGGAGTCTGGAGATGGGGGTATCTTTTTGCTGTTTTTTTGGTTTGGTTTTTTTTTTTTGGTTGGTTTTTGTTTTTTACAGGATATCTTAATGCATGAAATATCAAGGAGGTCTATGTCATTGGATCACAGATGGGGCCAGTAGTGTATGAGGAGATCAGAAAGCTAGCAGGGGGCCGGACCATAAAAAGCTTTGACTGCCAAAGAGAAAATTTTATATTTGATCCTGGAGGGATAGAGAGATGCAGAATGTACTGAATGGACTGGGAGTAAGGGGAGGAGGGGAAGGTTGTGACAAAGTCAGACCTGTGTTTTAGAAAGATTATTTAGATACCTTAGTGGAGGATGGAAGATAATGGAGAGAGACTTGAGGTAGGGAGATCAACTGGTAACCAATAGTCCAGGCATGAGGTGATGAGGGCAGGCACCAGACAGGTGTCCAAGGAGAGGAAGTATAAATGAGAGATGTTACAAGGGTAACAGACAGGACTAGGCAACAGATGAGAAATGAGAGGTGAGTGGGAGTGAAGAGAAGAGGATGACCGCTAAATTGTGAGCCTGGGTGACTAGAAAGATGACAGTATGCTTGACAATAATAGGAAAAACCACATTTGAAATACTTATTCTGATCAATGCAATGACAAACCACAACTCCAAAGGATGGATGGTAAAACATGCTTTCCACCTTAAGATGTCAAATCAGATGTGTCCAGTGTCTGTATTTGTTTTACTTGACCCTACTTGGTTGTTACAAGAGAGGCACTTTTTCTAAATGGGGGAAGGGGAAGCTAGAAATAATGATGCTCCCAAAAGAGGAGGAAAATAGGGTCATGAAAACATTTTTTAAATGCTTAGAAGAGAATAGAAGGAAATACAGCTTTGAATAAACAGTAATTTTGAAATTGATGTTTTGAATTTATTTGATATTTTAAAGGGAAAAACAAACTGTACATAATGGAACAAACTTGCAGTTTGTTTCTTATACATGAAAATGTTTATGTTTGTCCATATTTGTGAAGTTCAGAATAGCAAAAACAAAATTAAAAATAAGGAAATGAATGATAAAAAATTTTTTAATTTAAAAAGAAAAAGAGAAAGAAATGAATGATGTAATTAGCTTTGCTTGGCTTTGAAAACTTTGATTTCAAAGATCCTTCCAGCTCTTAAATTCAAGGAGTTTGGTTTTATATATTGGTGGGATAGAATCCATCACCGATCAACAACTGGACTGGCCATATTGTGTGAATGTAGGGTGTCAGAGCCCCAGAAAATCATTTCTATAGCCAACTCTGTGGTGCAAAGTATGCTACTGACATACTGATAAATGATGTAAAAAGATTCCCTAAAGGCAAATGTAAGAACATATAACATCTGCCCTCAATTGTGGAAATTGGTAGCAAAAATGGGCTCCACATGGCATACAGCATGCCACAATGAGATCCGGCTGTTTGAAAACATCATATGATGCAAGCAGTGCCCAAGAAAGGCAAGAAGCAGGCAGTGTCCCAATTAGCTCCCATAGGGCCTCTGTGAGATTAGATCATTCACACATTAAAGAAGCAGCTGTAAGGTTTGTCCATCAAGAACTTAGTCTATATTATATTTGCATTTATACCTTTCAAGCTTAAACGATGTATATAGAGTTAACTCAACCTATTACTAGACATCATTGGAAAGGTAGCACTGGACTTGGAATGGAGATGACCTAGGTTGTAATCTAGGTTCTCAAATGCCATCTGTAGGATTCTGGGTAAGTCACTTGCCTCTCTGAACCTCAGTTCCCTCATCTGCAAAGTAACAGAGAAGACCAAATGAGATAATTTATAAAAATGCACTTTGCAAAGCTAATAGTACCACATATAAAGGTCAACTTTCAAAGGACAGTTCATTTAGTCAATCAATTGTAAGGTTGCTATCTAGCTATACTGTCTAAAAAACCTAATGAGTGGTCACCAATAATTTAGAAGCTTTAACAAGAGTTTAGACTTTTAAGTATTTATTAAAGAGCATTAGGATCTAATGATCAGAGAGGAAGGTAAAAATCTAACTATTTCTAAAAGACCCCATTATCCGACCTGCCATAGCGAGATCAGGAACAAAAAAGGACCCAACTCTTCCTTCTTCCTCCCAGAAGCCTCTTCTCTCAGCCAGAAACATCAAACATCACTTCCTGACGCCAAGGAACTGACCTCCCAAGCCACATGGCTTGCCCTCAGACTCCTCCTCATGGCGGAGCTTTCCTACAGTAACTCTCCAGCAGGTGGTGTCACTCCAATTGTTATACAATAAATATTTATTGAACACCTACTATGTGCCAGGCACTGCGCTAAGCACTGGGAATACAAATATGGAAACAGAATGATAATCTCTGCCTTAAAGGAGTTTACAAATCTAATAGGGAAAGAGAAGCTGAAAAGGGGTGGGGGCGGGGGGTGAAGTTGGGTAGGTATCTGATGCAGGGGCATGGTGAAGAGGTCAGAAGTTCCGAAGTGGTGCAGTCAGGGAAGAAATGACATTCTGAGCTGAGCTCCCTCCTTAAAGAGAGGCTTTGGTATTCATGGATTTCCTCCCCCCCTCACCCTCTACTCCAGTCAGAAACAGAGTGATGATGAGGTGGAGTATCAAGGCTGATGGGAACTGGCAGGGTGATGAGGTTTTCCCAGTAATGAACTTGCCGGGCATGACAGAGGAATTGGAAAAGTCTCAAAGTGATGCAGCCAGGTGAAAAATGAGAAGTTCATTTGGAGTCAGAAAATCTGGGTTCAAATCCTGGACCTTCCAGCTTACTTAGGCTCTCAGGCCCCAAGTTTCCTCCTTTGTAAAACCAAGGGATGCTCTAGATCAGGGGAATCAACTTGAGGCCTCCCCTCCAAACTCCTGAGTGCAGCCCCAGTCAGATTCAAATACAATTCGGAAATGTTTAACATAATAAATAAAAATACAACATGATGCAGAAATGTTCATTTGTAGTTTTTCTAAATTAATATGAGACCTTTAGGGACACTTGCTATCACTAGTCTAAATGACCTCTGAAGTCCTTTCCAACTCTAGACTTAAGTAACCCATTATTGGCATTATCCAAAGTGTTGCACCAGTTGCAATAAAAGAAATATCTTGCTATATTAAATTATATATATGCATAATAACCTTTCCATCAATTTGTCAGTATTGTGATGAAATAATGGGATTTTAGCAGATACTCAAAGACCCACCTGGAGATTAATCTAGACTGATTGAATCAAGTGAGAGTGATTGACTGCTGATTAAGCCTACTTCAAGTTAATTGGATTGTAATCACACCTGGCTATCCCTTAAGAAGGTATTATTCTCAGAAACTAGACTGTGAACTCAACTTGAGAACACCTTCAGAGACAATGGATTTAGATGACGCCAACCAATCACCTTGAAGCAGGGTGTAAGGACTGCCTCTGTTCCAGATGTATAAAAAAAGCTTCCACAAACAGCTTGCAAAGGGTGTTCCTGATTAAAGCAGGCTCGTGGAGGAGGACTTCAGGAAGAACCCAACCAGGCCGGAAGTCTAGGCTAGACTGGAGCTGAAGCTTCTGATTTAAGGCGACCACAATTTAGATTTTAAACATCACAGTATTAACATTAGAAGAAAGTCAGGTGACTCTCCAGAAATTATTCATTTATTCATGAAATTACTATTACCTGGGAAATTGGACCTGTGATGTTTTACTGCAAATTGCTCACTCCATTAATATGAATAGATTGATGAAACAAAGTATAAAAAGAGAGGTGCATAGTGTAAACTGTTATGGGCCCATAGCACCCCAGAAGTTCTCTGGGGGCACATCAAAGAACCTTCTCCTTGAGAAACTAAACCAGAGGACAGACATGCCTAGAGAGATAAGGGGAACCAGATCTGACTGTGCTAGCTCCACGACCCCCACCCTTCATTCTAGTCTCCCTCAACCCTGAGACAATAAGATTAGGTGTGGCTGCTTCCTTTGTGTCCTGAGATGGCTTGAGAGAACTGCAGCCACTCAATTCCCCCAGCCACCACCAGTGGGGGATGGTCTTCCCTCACTAAAGGAACTTTCCACAGTCAGATGGTCACCCCCATCAGTCCTCTATAAAAGTACCTGCCAGTCTCCTGCTCGAGGAGATTGGTATCTCAGAGCCACTCTCTCTGTGCCATGCCTTTCTCCCCATGAGAAGTCCAAGGACTTCTTTCATGGTTTCCCTTCCCCTCCCTTCCCTTACCCCTAAATAAACTACCATCTTATTCTAACTGCTTTTGTGTGCAAGAGGGTGTAATTCTTTAAAGAGGAATTCCTAAGGACCCCAAACCCCTACCCCTACCCTTCTCCCTTACCCCATTTTCCCCATGACAAAATTATACCCCTGCCTACTAGATAGCTTTGTCTGCTGGCATGCTAACACCTCAAACTCATTCTGTCCAAAATTATCTTTCCTTATGGATACCTGTCCATCTACCTAATTTCCTTATTGCCCTACCATTTCCCTACTAACCAAGGCTCAAAAAGAGCCATCTTTTACATCCTCTTCTCAGTCACTCTCCATGCACAGTTAATTAGCTAGTCCTAACACTTCTACCTCCCCTGTCCTCTGCATCTGTCCCCTTCCTTCCTATTCTTACTACTCTCAGTTTGGCTTTTCATCATTCTTGACTGGGACCATAATAGCTTTTTGGCAGCAACTTCTAAAGCAGAGGGACAGCAAGCTGAAGCTGAACAAAGAATACTGTGGTGGGGGCAGCTAGGTGGCGCAGTGGATAGAGCACTGGCCCTAGAGTCAGGAGGACCTGAGTTCAAATCTGACCTCAGACACTTGACACTTACTAGCTGTGTGACCCTGGGCAAGTCACTTAACCCCAATTGCTTCACACACACAAAAAGAGAGAGAATACTGTGGTGAATTCTATCTGAGGGTAAGAATGATCAATACAGTATTTCACACAGGTTGGTTTTAGTAGCATAAGATTGGTGGTAATGTAAAACTAGCCGCCCCCCCCAATACCCCTACCATAATTCTGTTGAGGCTGAGACAACAGCAGAGGGCCCGTATGAGAGAAAAACTGAACAATGAGTGCTCTTGGACTCAGCTCATTGACATGAACATTAGTTTCAGGGACATTTTTAGGTTCCCACCTCCTACGTGTGTGTCCCTGTCTTAAAAGGCACAATGTCTCAGGTTTGAGTTTTCCTGGGGAGAGCACCCTTAGAGTGTCTATGGTCATGTGTGTCAAAGGTGGAGAGAAGAACCAAAGTTGATACTTGGGCAGTGATAATGCTGGGGAGCAGGAAATGATGGACAAGCTGCTTCCAGAATTAGCCATATGCTACAGACCTGATATCTTCTAGCTTTTTCCTTTCCCCAAGGGTGAGAACTATGAAACGGACCTCTAATCTTTAGAATGGACTCTTCTCTGCCTCCAGTTTTTCTCTCTCTCTCTATAAATATACACAAAAAGTTATATATAACATGTGATAATGTATGATATATGTGTATATATGCATGTATGAGTATGTATCCCACATGCTGCTGTAAGAGCCTCTAAACACATGCATGCCTCTGATCCCAACACTCTGATGCTCAAAAAGCTTCAGTGGCTCCCTACTTCCTGCTGAATGAAAACTCAACTTAGCCTAGCATTCATGGTCATCCTTCTGGCCTTATTACACACTATACCATCTATTTGTTGAAGAATTCTGCCCAACTGAGTACTTGTCATTCCCTGAAGCTGACACCATTTCTATGACAGGAATGCTCCTCCCCCCATCTCTGCCTTTTGAATTCTTATTCATTTTTCAGGATTTATTTCCACTTGCACCTACCTTCTCCATGAAGGTTCTCTGACCAGTCACAGCAACAAGCGATATGTTTTCATTCTCTCCTCATACCTACCACTTGAATCACTTCTCACACTTTGGTTCCTTTCTATACACTTAAAATGATTTCTTTTGTATTCTAATTATTTTTCTATTCTGGCTCCTTGGACATGGCTATTTCCCTCCTCACCCACAGCAGACACTGGATAGCATACTCAGTGAGCAAAGAGACTAATTCTTAAATAATCTCCCAGCTCACCTAAGAGGCAAACATTTAGGGAAGTGGGCATCAGACCCATTTATTGAACAGAAGCAAGGTGCCAATGCAGATCAAGCAAATATTTAAAAAATCTGTTTGCCAAAATTATTCTTTTTTTTTTGCCAAAATTCTCAAAGCAGGAAGGAGTTTAAATATCCCATGAGCCCAGTGGCCACATCTTATTTTTTATTGTATTCTCCACAACTCACAAAGAATTCTTTGCAAATCGTGGATGCCTACTTGTTAAATGAAGGGATTCGTTGATTCTAAGCACAGTAACAACTCTTGTGGCAAGTGTGTGATATCAACCAGAGAGTAAGGCTCCAGGGACTGGGGTCTGTGATGTGAATGGGGAGGTCCTGTCTAAGAAGGAAGTTAAGGCTGAGATGAACTAGTGTTGTCAGGGTTAAGACAAGGGGTGTGTTTTGAAGCAGACTCTGCCCTGAAGAGGAAGGACACCACTTTAGGAGAAGCAGTTGGGAGGAAAGTTGCAGAGGGGTAGGGTGGTCCAGTGGAAGCAGAAATGCCTTTGGAGTCCAAGGGCTCAGATACAATTTCTGCTACCATGACTGATCAGGAACAAGTCACTGCACCTCTATGGGTCCCAGCTGCATGAACTATAAATGAAGGGGAAGGGCTAGCTCACCAGAGACCTCCTTTCAAGCTCAAAAGCCTCAGAGCTGATGGCCAGAGCAGAGCTCCTGGTTTCCTGCCTTCATCAGTGGCACATAGCACATGTGTCATGCCCCATCATCCCATGCTACAATTCACAAGTAACTGGCATACAGTTACATAAAATTGGGCATGTCACATATATTAGATCTTAACTTGAAAGAGGAGATAAATTAGAGGGTTGTTATTATCATTACAAAGTCTTCTTTGCACTAAAGCATGCATGTACATTTATAGATTTCTAATGAGCTGACAAATAACCTAGGATGCTGAAGGAAAGAACCTCTTATGGAGTTTGGGGGGGGGGGAAATCTTAGCTCGTAGAAGCCTCAGCCATTTGAAAACCAGACACAAAGCTCCCCCCACCTCTGTGCCTTTGTACTTTACTCCTCCATTCCTGGAATTCACTCCCTCCTAACCCCCACCTCTTAGGAGTCATAGCTTCCTTCATGGATCAGCTCATTTACCACTTCCTATGGCATTCTGCTTGTGAGCCCCCTAGTGGTTCGTGGTCTCTCCTGCTTCAAATTATCATGTAAAATGAAAAGACTTGTATGAGCTGATTCTTTAATTCTCTTGAAGAGGATCATGACATCTGGAGGTGATGTCATGACTTGCAGGGAATTGGATTTAAGTGAGAAAGAGCTGTGCAAGGTCATCAGCCTCACTCTCTCCTCCAGAGCCATTTGGGTTCAGTGGCAAGATATACACCAGGATGACTGGAGATGGCCCCAGATGTTTGAGGCAATTGGGGTTAAGTGACCTGCCCAGGGTCACACAGCTAGTAAGTGTCTCAAGTAAGATATGAACTCAGGTCCTCCCAACTTCAGGGTACACTGTGCCACCTCACTGCCCCATGAGCTGATACTAAGTGAAGCTAACAGAATCAGGCAAACAATATACACAATGACGATAATAGTGCAAATGAAAAGATTACTAAAAGGAAGCACAAATGTGAGTAATTGTAATGTCCACTCATGACCAGAACAGATAATGAAACATACCTCTTTCCTTTGGGAAGAGATAAGGGACTCTGGGAGCAGAATGACATAAACTGTCATATATTCTGTTGGTTGCTTTGTCTTAACTAATTTTTGTTATAAAGAATAGTTCAGTACTGAGAGAAGTTATGGCTTAAAGGGCTTCAACATAAACAAAAAGTATCAATAAAACTTAAATTTTAAAATCATATACATGCAACTTGGTGGCACAGTAGCTAGAGTAGGCTTCGACTCAGAAAGGCTCATCTTCATGAATTCAAATATGGCTTCAGACACTTACTGGCTGTGTGGCCCTGGGGAAGTCACTTAACCCTGTTTGCCTCAGTTTCCTTATCTGTAAAATGACCTGGAGATGGAAGTGGCAAACCACTCTAGAATTTTTGCCAAGAAAACTCCAAAAGAGGTCATGAAGAGCCAGACATGAGTGAAACAACTAATAACAACAAATTTTAGTTTGCCTTTATATCTCTAATGCCCCAGTACCTAGGAGGAGTATTTTATACATGCTTGATAAATGCTTATAATATCATATTTGAAATGATAATATAAACCAAGAAGAAAATACCACTGCTTTACAAAATTTCAATTCACATACTACTTTTTAGGAAGGTTATCTAATGCACCTGTACTCTACACCAGGGCTTCTTAAAGTTTTTCTACTCATGACCCCTTTTCACCTGAGATTTTTTTTCCCCACAACCCTGGGCATATAAGTATATAAAATAGGTATACATAACCTTTTACTGTTGTCAAATTTTTTGCCACCCCCACATATCCACAGTTTAAGAAACTTTGTTCTAGGGGCAGCTAGGTGGTGCAGTGGATAAAGCACCAGCCCTAGATTCAGGAGGACCTGAGTTCAAATTTGACTCCAGACACTTAACACTTACTAGCTGTGTGACCCTGGGCAAGTCACTTAACCCTCATTGCCCTGCAAAAGAAGAAGCTTTGATCTACACCAAAGGTGTTAAACACAATAGGTCTTCAGGCACACTGGCAGAAATATTCTCTAGTACAGCACAACCAGATTAAAAATGTAACTGGGAAACATTTTAACAACAATAACAATAATTAAGATACAATAGAACATAGATAATGTGAATATATGGTTTTCTAAGTCAACATGCAGCCTGTAGATATTATATCATTTTTAGTGGCCTCCATTTCTATTTGAGTTTGATACCACTACTCTACATAAATAAAAATGGAATAGAAAACAACTTCAAATAAATTATCTAAATATGGAAGATAATCTGAAGACCATCATCATTGTTGTTCAGTCTTTTCAGTTGTGTTCAACTCTTTGTGACCCAATTTGGTTTTTTCTTGGCAGACATTAGGAGTGGTTTCCCATTTCCTTCTCCAGCTCATTTTACAGATGAGTAAACTGATGCAAACAGGTTAAATGATTGGCCTGGAGTCACAGCTAATAAGTGTCTGAGGCTGGATTTGAACTCATATGTTCCTGACTCCAGGCCCTGCACCCCATCCACTGCACCACCTAGCTGCCCCTCATCATTACACTTTTTCACACACACCCCCAAAAAAAAGAAAAGAAAGAAAAGCCCACCATACTTTAGTTGGGAATTTGGAGTTCCAAGGAGTTCCAATCAAACTTGTTAAAACCATTAAATTATTTAAACAGCCCACTGGGATTTAAGACAAGATGATAATTGCACATGATGCTTCTATAGCTAAGTTCTAAGAAGAACGATGTAGACATATGTGCTGCTGGAATCCTTCCATTCTGGTACAATATTCTCTCCTCCACCCCCAAATTGCGTTTGAGTTTAAGGGGAAAATAGTCCCTACAGTTTTCTCTTATGTATCATTAACTAAAGATAAAAATTAAAATCAATCATCACTTTGTTACACTGCTTCTAAGCAAATTTGTCATCAGTTTTTAAAAATAAAACATCACAGGGGCAGCTAGGTGGTGCAGTGGATAAAGCACCGGCCCTGGATTCAGGAGGACCTGAGTTCAAAACCGGTCTCAGACACTTAACACTTACTAGCTGTCTGACCCTGGGCAAATCACTTAACTCTCATTGCCCTGAAAAAATAAAATTTAAAAAAAAGGGGGGGGGGGCAGCTAGATGGCGCAGTGGATAGAGCACCAGCCCTGGATTCAGGAGGACCTGAGTTCAAATCCGACCTCAGACGCTTGACACTTACTAGCTGTGTGACCCTGGGCAAGTCACAACCCCAATTCCCTCACTAAAAAAATTAAAATAAAAAAAAATAAAATAAAAAATAAAACATCATTAAAAAAACAAGTGGAATTTGCAGAAAAAAAGTTTTTAAAAATTACATTTCAGGGGGCAGCTAGGTGGCACAGTGGGTAAAGCACTGGCCCTGGATTCAGGAGTACCTGAGTTCAAATCCAGCCTCAGACACTTGACACTTACTAGCTGTGTGACCCTGGGCAAGTCACTTAACCCCCATTGCCCCACAAAAAAAAAAATTACATTTCACACAACTTTCTCACTTTCTTCTCAAATTTACTCTTATACATTCCATGATTATTACAAGATCTATTTTCCTTACCCCATATATAATGTTCCATCTCCTACCTCCATGACTTTACACAAAAGTCCCACCTTATAAGGAATGCAAATCCCTACCTCTCTTCAAGTTTAGCTCCAATGCTACCTCCTACAAGAGTCCATTTCTGATTCCATCAGGTATTAGTGCCCCCCATTACTATTTACTTATTTATATTGCTCCTTCCCACATATAATGTAAACCTCTTGAGAGTGTGAACTGTTTTTTTCTTATTTTGGAGTCAATCAATTGGGGTTAAGTGACTTGCCCAGGGTCACAAAGCTAGTAAGTGTCTGAGGTCACATTTTAACTCAGATCCTCCAGATTCCAGGACTGGTGCTCTATCCACTGTGCCACCTAGCTGCTCTGGGGAATTGTTTCTCACTTTGTCTTTGTACTCGCAGCACCTATCATGTGCTTAGCACATTAGAGGTGCTTGTTAAATATTTATTGGACTGAACTGAATTTCTCTGAAAGAAAACAAAGTTCTCATTTCCTATGACTTACAATAGAAGTGGATCTCTGTGTACAAAATGTTGCTGTTTGGTTCACAAAGGCTCATCTTTTTTAGGGGGGGGCGGGGCAATGAGGGTTAAGTGACTTGCCCAGGGTCACACAGCTAGTAAGTGTCAAGTGTCTGAGGCCAGATTTGAAAGAAGGCAAGGGAGATGGATGCTAAATAAGGTCCTCCTGAATCCAGGGCTGGTGCTTTATCCACTGTGCCAACTAGCTGCCCCCACAAAGGCTCATCTTCAAAGCAACTTTTAACTCAAGGTGGGAGGCAGGGGAGGAGAAGAAAGAATGAATAATGGGCTGTGCTATCTAAGCATTAACTTTCTTTTGATGGCTTTCGAGTCTACCCCAGTGGATCCTCCAGCCCCAGAATCCTTTCTTACCTCAACAGGCACTATGACCATCGGCTTCTTTTTCAGCTCCTCACATTTTCTCATCTTACAGACTTGGTGGCTGTATTTTCGGTTTTTACAGCTAATACATTCACCACAGTTCGCCTTCTGTTGGCAAGGTTCACAAACTCCACATCGCTTTCGTTTCTTCTTTTCTAGAGTAGGGAGCAAAGTAGTGTAGGAGAAAGGACAAGAGTAAGAGGTGGTGCTTGAAAATGCCATGGATACAGAAATCACATTAGTTGCACTGATCTGGAGACTCTCTCCATCCAATTGGCCAGCATCAATCAGTGCCAACTTGGGGTCTTCTGAAAAAGGATTTGATTCTTTGTTTACTTCACTCTCAGGGACTAGTGTGAAATTATGATTGTTGGATGGCAACTCTGAAAGCAAGCACTTATCTGGTTTTTGCAGCTCTTGATCAACTCTATCTGTTGTAGAGGCAACCAGACATTTCTCAAGGTTTGGCAATGAACTAGCAATCTGACCTGAGTCCAAAGTCAAAGTTTGCATAGCACCATGGGCCTCTAGCAGGTCTGAAGCAGTGCTTTGGGTCACAGGTTGGTCTAGAGAACCATGAATAGCCTCTTGCTGGTCTGATTCTGTTGAGAGGTAATTTGCTAAAGAGGTAGGAAAAATAGACCTGCTAGGCACCATTATATTTTGGAGATCCAGTTCAGATTTGCCTTTATAACAGGAGGGCCGATGTGAATCAGGTTTCTCCTTCCTTGGCTCCAAGTAAGAGTCAGCCAGTTTAAGAAATTCTGCTTTTGAGCCCAAATTTTCTAAAGGCATGCTGGGACTTGGTTTAGAGGTCACTACATGGGCAGCATTTTTAAATAAAGAAATAGGCATCGGGTCTTGGGTGAGAGCTTGAACAGTATCACTTGAATCATTTAGTAGCTTTTCAAGGAACAGGCCTTCACACCTACAGTTCTCTTCTGATGCCTCAGAAATCTGAGTTGGTAGAATGCTATGAGTAGGAATAGTTTTTATGGGATCCTCTACACACTGAAACCGAGTGACATCTTCATTAAAAGGCATATTTTCTTGTCCATTATCTTGGCTTGGGGATGCATCAGAAGTAACAACTATGGACTCCTCTTTGTCAGGAGAGATTAAGCTTTCTTGTGACTCCTCTGTCTCCTTTTCAATTTCTACTGTATGTTCTTTGGACTCTGCCAGGATCCTATATTTGCGTTTATCTTCCTTTTGCAAAGTCTTAGAGGATGGGATTTTCTCAGGTCTTGTAATGACCACTGGAGGTCGGGACAGGCGTTGAATTAGAGATGTGCTTCGAAGAGACATTGTAAAGCCATTGCAGGATAAGGACTCTGGATTCTGGAAAAGGACATCGGTTTGATCCAAGCTCCTTCGAGCAGCTCTAGCTCTTGTCAGAAGACTTCTTACTGGCACAGGTTGTTTTGGTTTGGACTTTTTCTTAACATTATTTCTTTCTTGCATGAGCTGTTTTAATTTCCCAGCACTCAGAGCTTTCACCAACGTCACCTTTTTGGTCATAATCTTGGATGCCTTATTTAGTTGGCTGGTTTTCTTTTTGCTTAGATCTTCCTTTCTGACTAATTTGGAAGATCTCCCATGACGGGAGCGAGACATAACTAACAAGGAGAGGAAAATGGAAAGGGGTGGGGTACAAATTCATGGGCTCTTCCAAAAGTCTCACTTCGACTGAAAATTTGGTCGTTCCATGGCTGAGTTCTGTCATAGCAGTGTTTGGATCTGAAATACCAAAGAAAATAAAAAATAAGTTCTTTTCCCCCCTTGTCATTTGGTAATATAGAATTCTATGCCTTTATTCTGTTAGCCAGCAATTCTTAACTAAAACAAAGGAACCAAACACATTGAGTACAAGGAAAAAATGTTATGTAACAAATAACATTGAAGGTCTTCATCTCTGAGGTATATTTTAAGCTTTGTTACATAGTAAGGTTCTTCTAGTTACTTGTTGCATGTCTACCTCACTGAGTAAGCAGGGACTGTTTAATTTTTCCTCTATAATCACCAGCCCTAAGTAAGCACAGTTCCAAATGCTTGTTGAATTAAAATTATTTGAATGAGCTCAAGAATTTTTCTCCCTACATGGAAAAGCACAATTTTCCAATTTGTCCAGATTTTCAACTGTCAAAAACCCCATGACACCGGCCCTGGAGTCAGGAGGACCTGAGTTCAAATCCGACCTCAGACACTTAACACTTACTAGCTGTGTGACCCTGGGCAAGTCACTTAACCCCAATTGCCTCACTAAACAAAACAAAACAAAACAAAACAAAACAAAAAAAACCCTGAGATGTAGATATCTTCCCAATCTTTTAAAGACTTGCATACTTTAGATGATGCTCCCTATTCTGTTTCTTCAATAGAGTTTCACTCAGTTGAAAGACATAAATCAGTCAATTTGACAGTTAAACCTAAAAGACTCAGAAGTCTTCTACAGACTGAGAAACTCTGGCCCCCAGAGATCCCATCAAAATAATAGATATGCCACTTTACAGGGGTTCCTTCTCAACTTAACTTGTATGCTAATAAGCATGAGTCACTAAAGTAAGTGTTTTGAAAGGTTAGGCATCAAACTACATCCTAGCCTCTTCTCAAGGGTCAGAGGGTAAAAGAAGTCAAGGGAGATAGATGCTAAATAAGTTATTGAGATAATGAGTGAAGGTGTCATAGGTAATCCCCTTTTTAAATTGGTCCTTCTTAGCATATTGGGATGTTTGTTGACAATTTTCTAGTTCATAATTTCAGATCTTATTTTCTCCTATATTGTTTCCTTAATTTCCAGGTTAACAATATAAACCAAATTATGAGCATGTAAGATGCTTGTTTAAAAGGGAAAATAAAGCTCCTGGTACTTTTTAAAGCTATTCATGAGTAATCATTTGAACAGTGGAAAATAAATGGAGGAATATTGAGAATTTCTGCCTTCAGACAGACTTGCTTGAACCTCACCTGTTCAACTACTACACAAAAGTAATTCAACAAACATTAAGTACATACGTGGGGAGGGGATGGGGTGGGAGCAAGGCAGTGTGGAAAGTGCTTTTAGCTCCAGCCCTCAAGAAACTTACATTCTACTGGGTAAATAAAACATGTACATGTTAAGTAACTGCAAAGTAATTTGAAAAGGGAAAAACAATAAACAATTTAGGACTCGAGGATATCATTCAAAGTAGAAATGGCTTCCTTCAATTCAGTTCTGTTATGGGACCACAGCACCCCAGAAGTTCTCTGGGGGCACATCAAAGAACCTTCTCCTAGAGAAAGGAAATCCGAGGACAGACTAGCCTAGAGAGATAAGGGGAACCAGAACTGATTGAGCTAGCTCCACAACCCCCACCCTTCATTCCAGTCTCCCTCTATAATCACCAGCCCTAAGTAAGCACAGTTCCAAATGCTTGTTGAATTAAAATTATTTGAATGAGCTCAAGTATTTTTCTCCCTACATGGAGAATCTTATCTCCCCTACAGGGAGATAAGATTAGGTGTGGCTGCTTCCTTTGTGTCCTGAGGAGAGAGATGGCTTGAGAGATCTGCAGCCACTCCTCACCCAATTCCCCCAGGCACCACCAGTGGGGGATGGTCCTCCCTCCCTAAAGGAACTTTCCAGTCAGATGGTCACCCCCATCAGTCCTCTATAAAAGTACCTGCCATTCTTCTGCTCCAGGAGATTAGTATCTCAGAGCCACACTCTACCATGCCTTTCTCCCCATGAGAAGTCCAATGATTTCTTTCATGGCTTCCCTTCCCTTCCCTTCCCCTTCCTCTAAATAAACTACTGTCTTATTCTAACTGCTTTTGTGTGCAAGAGGGTGTAATTCTTTGGAGAGGAATTCCTAAGGATCCCTAACCCCTTTCCCTGACCCCTATCCCCTTCCCAAACCCCCTACCCTATTTTCCCCATGACAAGTTCCAACTAAATACTTTTGGTTTTGTTTTTTGTTTTTATTTTTTTGTGGGGCAATGAGGGTTAAGTGAGTTGCCCAGGGTCACACAGCTAGTGGGTGTCAAGTGTCTGAGGCTGTATTTGAACTCAGGTCCTCCTGAATCCAGGGCCTGTGCTTTATCCAATGTGCCACCTAGCTGCCCCCATCCAACTTAGTACTTTTAATCACAAAGGTGCAATAAATTAGAATGGCCAAAACACAACATTTATATTTTAAGTATTATCTGTTTTGTAACTTTCCAAATAGATAGTGACAATATTAACCACAAAAAGCAAAATATTTTAATAAATGTCTACTAAATATAAGAGAAGGCTTCAAATGAATTCTTGGCAAAAGACTTAACACTTTAACTCTCATTTTCTTTTTTCTTTTCTTTTCTTTTTTTTAAGATTTGGCTAGCAGTAACTCTTTGGCTGAGAAGAAATGTATACCACTTCCTCTAGAGGCCATTAACACAGCTTTTTATACCAGCATTACTAGAGCAATGGAAAACCTATTTCCAAGCTCAGGAAATTCAGCAATATCTTTATAAACACACCTTTTCTTTTGTATAAAGTTGCTTTTATCTTTGGGGAGTATATGATTTAGACAGTCCAATGGCCTTTGAAATGAAAATCCATATGTTCAACAAACTACAATATGCAGAGGGTGTCATTTAAAGTCTAATTCTAAAACCAGCTTATGAAATAAGCAGCTTCTTCACTCCTCTTTTGGTTTTTAAAAACTCATGTCCTTTAGAAATTAGGAGTTATAATTAAGTAACGTTTACTGTCAAACCCCATCTCCAAAAAGACCTTCCAAAGAAAAGGGAAAGGAAAAGGCATGAGCAACATGGAATGGGAAGATATGACTTCTTAAAATGGTAACAGCCTTTTTATGAGCTCATGAAAGAGGGCAATGACCCCTGAAATACCCAACTGCAGGGAACAGACCATTGGGTACCACCCAGCCAAGGAATAAAAAAAAAAACAACAATAAAAACAAAACATATCCTACTGCAAGGCCCTAATTTTGCCACACTTAGAACCACTAGTGAAATATTTCCTTTGTGTGTGTGTGTGATTAAGTTGTCCACAGAACTGAATCCTCCTGAACAAGCCCCACAATTTTTTCCTTAAAATAAAAGTAATATCAAATAAACAAGTAGCTCATTTAAAATATGCCTACATCTAATGAAACATTCTTTAAAATGTAAAATTATTTTAATTGGCTTCATACTTTTTTTCAACTTCTATTGATTAAATTCATATTTATCTTGTGGACTCATCACTAAAAATCACATTTCCATTTTCCATTACTGATTACAGAAAGAAGAAAAGGACCTGTGATTTCACTGGCATAGGAACTTGTAGGAAAGAAAAGTCTCTCAATTCAGGACAGCACCTTTTCTGAAACCTGTGATTTTAGAGAGTCGACTAGAATACTGTGAGTTAAGGAATTTGCTCAGTGTTAAATTGGTAGTTAAATATTCGAGATGAAATTTGAACCCAGATCCTCCTGGAATCCTGGCTGGTTCTTTGTTTTGTTTTGGGTTTTTTTGCAAAGCAATGGGGATTAAGTGACTTGCCCAGGGTCACACAGCTAGTGTCAAGTGTCTGAGGCCAAATTTGAACTCAGGTATTCCTGAATCCAGGACCAGTGCTTTATCCACTGCACCACCTAGCCACCCCCCAGGCTGGCTCTTTTATCCATTATGCCAGGGTGTCTATGTCTTCTGATTATAACTGTAATTTCACATTTCAAAATGCATAAGTCAGTTTTATTCTGCTCTAATGTATCTTCTCAAGTCTAGATGTTAATAATAGATACTACAGAGTAGTATGATCCTACATAAGTGATATTGATGTCCATGTTGACTATAGGGAGGCCCAAGAGTGAGATCTTTGTATAACTGAGGGAATACAAAATGTCCCAAGGAGAGATTCTAAAATTACAGCTGAAAAATAGTTGTAGGTTGGGATATTATTTTATTCTACCCAAGAGCATCCCAATCCTGGTGAATATATATGTATGTATGTATGTATGTAATTTTGTTTTTGTTTTTGTTTTTGTTTTGGGGGGAGCAATAAGGGTTAAGTGATTTGCCCAGGGTCACACAGCTAGTAAGAGTCAAGTGTCTGAGGTTGAATTTGAACTCAGGTCCTCCTGAATCCAGGGCTGGTGCTTTATCCACTGTGCCACCTAGCTGTATGTAATTTTTGTAATAATAAAAGTATTTTATTATTTTCCAGTTACATGTAAAGATAGTGACATGGGGGTTGGGAAACTGGCCAACTAGGTATCAGGATGGGCACACGTAAAAAGTAGGGGGAGATTAAATTCTATAGCAAGAAAGTGAGTTAGGATGGCTACTACCTGAGCTAGGAGACAGAGATAACTCCAGAGGTCAGGACTATGATTCCAAAAGAAAATCCCCTTGACTCTCAGGAAGCTTTCCCCACCCCCAAAGGGAACTTTCCATTGTCAGGTGTTGGTCACCCCATCCACAGTCTATAAAAGCTTTTGCCTTTCTTCTGTTTGAGGAGAAATGAGTAAAATGAGTATCAAGAGAATCACGTCTCTAAACCATTTTCTCCCCTCAAGGGAAGTCTTTGACTTCCTACTTGGTCTCTTTCTCTAGCGCCCAAATAAAAGACAATTTTATTCTAATCAGATTGTGTGTGAGAGGGTATAATTCTTTAAAGAGGATTACCTAAGGACCCTCACCACCTATTTCCCCTGTGACAGAGAGTTTTTGACATTTGTTTTTATAAGATTTTGAATTCCAAAATGTTCTCCCTCTCTCCCTCCCCTCCCCCCTCCCCAAGACAGAAAGCAATTTGATATAGGTTATATATGTACAATCACATTAAACATATTTCTGCATTAGTCATGTGAAAGAATCAGAACAAAAGGGAAAAAATGGGGAAAATTTAATTATTTTTAAAGTTATTTTTTAATTAACAAAAATCTTTATATTTAATTATGATGGGGGCACCACAGGGAGGAACAGTGATGATTTAAGGGAGGGGGAAAGGAGATTAGAAAAGAGAAAACGAGAAACAGAGGCCAGAATGGAAGGTGAGAGACAACAACAGTCAGAAAGAGCAATATTCACACTTGGACCCTAAGATTTCGAAATAAAGAATTTAGATACATTTCAAAGGGCTCAAAACTGTTAAAGCCATGTCTCAGCAAATAGGGTCAAAATATGACATTTTCCTCTATTATCTCATTTTATTGACAATAGAGATTTCTTTAGATGCTCTACTCTTTAGAATTATGGCAATAGCCCACCTGCCAGGAAAACAAGAGTGACTTCCTAAGACTGTTATCAATTTGGGTTGAAATGGCTACTTCAACAGGCCTGTACCAGAACTAGAGACTCATAAGTATATTCCCTTTCTCTCCTCCCCCTCCCCCCAACCTAGATCTCCACCCTCCACTATACCCCAAATCCCTTGAGCAGGATGTGGCTGAACTGATGTAACCAGCCATCCCGCAGGTCAATTTCAAATTAGCCTGCAATCCTGCCTGCTGCCAGCAGCAGCCAAAAAGTGCAAATAGCATTTGCACAACCCAGCTGCAAAAGGAAACTGACCACGATTTCACGGTTTCCCCATTCAGTCCCTCAGTGAGTAAAAGCAACTGCACTTGACAGAGAGAAACTGACTTGAAAAGGACCTTCAAGTAAAGAAGCACCCTATTCATATTCCCTCCTACAGCTCTACCCGTGTCTAACTCGGGAAAGGGAGTGCACAAAATGACTATTCCTCGATAGTTTCTTACTGCAGGAAGTGCAAGAGCCCTGAACACATGGAAAGACTCTTCAGTGAAACTGACTAGAATACTATTAGGTTTAATCAGAGGCCCCTTCCATATGCAAAGCTGTGCTGCTGCCCTGCAGAGAGCTAAGAAGGGCCCAAAAGGGAGAAATAAAGGCAAATGAGGAGGGGGGAGGGGGAAGAAGTCAAAACGGGGCAAGAATAATTTTTAAAACACAAGGTATGGGGGGAGGGGAGTGTAGGGAAATTGAAGGAGAAGATATTCAAAAGGGCACAGAATTCCCAAAGACAAAGAAACAGAAGGGAAGGGGGAAAAGAACAGAAGACCAAAAAAATCTAAAAATAATCAGCACCAAAAAGCAGAAGGTAGAAAGAGAAAGAAAAAGGCATGCAGGAAAGAGACGTACTGACCCCAGAGAAAAACAGATAAAGATAAAGAAGGCTTAGCAAAGGAAAACAAAGGGCAAGGAATAGTAGTAATTGCCCGAGGGGTCCTAAACATGCCCCACCTGTCCAGACTAATGCTAAGTGTTGTAGTTAGTTCTTAGGGGGGAAAAATGCTAAAACGGTTCAAGCCAGGATCACTGCTTGTATGATATTGGCCTAAATTCAAAAGTTTTAACTAAAATCATTAACTAGTTTTGAAGACAGAAGGATTTTACAGGTACTTGTTTAGTTTTGCTTTGCTTTTTTCTTTTTATTAATAGCCTATATACTTGGCAGTGATCAAATTATCTAACATTATAAAGACACATTACTGTTATTTGTTTGGCCTATTTTTTAAAGACACTCCCCTTCATTCTTTTTTGTTTTTGTTTTTTGGGTTTTTTTGTTTGTTTGTTTTCGAAGGGCAATTGGGGTTAAGTGATTTGCCCAGGGTCACACAGCTAGTAAGTGTTAAGTGTCTGAGGCCGGATTTGAACTCAGGTCCTCCTGACTCCAGGGCCAGTGCTCTATCCACCGGGCCATCTAGCTGCCCCTACTCCTCTTCATTTTTAACTCCTAGAAGAGAAAACCCAACTAATCTTCAAATATTATAATATTTGTATTGTAGTGAATAGAGTGCTAGACTTGGAGTGAAGAGGAAGTGGGTTCTAATTTTACCTCAGACACTAACCGGGCAGCCCTAGATATATCCCTGTTCCTCTCAGCCTCAGTTTCCTTATCTGGAAAATGAAGATAATAATAGTACCTACCTAATAGGACTGTTGTGAGGATCAAATGAGATATAACATAAATAAAGTGCTTTGCAAACCTTAAAGGGTCTAGACAAATATTAGCTATTATTACTATTATTGCGTTTGTATATGTGCAGCCCCCTGAAAACTGTGGTCAAAAATCATCTATATGCTTTAAAATATCCTTGCCGCAACTTTAGGGAAATGTTTAAGATGCCCTGTGAGTTTCATTTCTATTATCCTGAATCCTCAATGTGTCCAATATTTGGAGGAGGGGGATGAGCGTGAGGAGGGAAACGAAGGAAAAATCGATGGTAAAAAGAAGGAACAAGACACTGATGAGACTGCTTAATCTGGCCACAGAGACCACAACAGAGCAGAAACAGCTGCCTCCTCAAAGTCCCCCGGGCTCAGCATGCTCTGTGCCCCCCCCCACTCCCCAGGTCCTCCCCAGTGATATTCACACAAAAAGCAAGGGTGGCTTGCAGTAGCAGCAGAGATATTTTGTATTGACTTGATCCCCTCGCCTGAAAAACTTCAAGCATTTTCCAAACATTTATTCAAGGGACTATTCATTCCTAAAGTTCACGTTACTGCCCCAGATGGAGAAAATGGGGGAAATAAGTGATTTGTTGGAGACAGTTAAACTGGGGGAGGGGAAAGAAAACCCCCAGTGCCTAATAACAGATTTCCGCGACTCTGGGTCATTCTTCTTAACCACTTCTCTTGGAGACACTTCGCTTGCAGCTTTATTTACACTGAGTTTAATTTTTGCTGAAACTTCGATATGTTCCCTATTTTGGTTTCCTCCTTTACTTAGAAAGATGATTACTGCCCGCAGTCCTGGCAAATCCCATTCCAGAATCCCAGCTATGTAGTTTTATTGCTTACATCATCCAGGGAAAACCTAAATTATCCTAAGGGGGGCGGGGAACCCGAAACCAAATCACCTACAACGAAACGATTTTGGCACCTTCCAGAAGACCAGCCCTGAACGACATTAAGGCTAATACCTTCACTCTTCCCTTACCCCCTTCCCAGTCTCACGGGCACACGACCAAGACTATATATCCCAATCACCTAGAGCCTACCCTTCTCCTGGAACCTACTAGTCCAGGGAAATCTCTTCAAAGTCTAGGGATACGATAGAAGTTGGGCGGGTCCTACACAGAGTGAGAGAGCTGCCGTACGCGTGCTGTGAACCCAGGTCCTGGCCAAGGCATAGTTTTAAAAGCCATTATTCTGATAGGACGTTAGTCATACTTCATATATGCTAAGGTCAACTTCCTTTCTATCCAAAAAATCCTGACCTAAACCAGCGCCTGCTCCCCCTTCCCATCCCTGCGAGACGCCCGCGCTGGCCCAGCAAACTCCTTGGCCCCTGAGATCCCCGACCGCCCTGCATCAGGAGGGGCTTGCTAGACAAACAAGCACTTCTCCATGAAGAAGATGGGGGCGCGGGGGTGGGGGTGGGGAAAGAAAGGTGAACCATGTGCTCTGGGGGCCCTTTTTAGGGTGGTGAGGCGCCTGCCTCTTGGTCACAATACCACCAGGGCCCTTTCCGTTCATCGACTGCTAGAACAACCCCTCGGCCTTCCTGAAGGCTCTAGCATCCCAAAGCCCCAACGTCCACTAAAAGCAAAAGGGTGCTCCCGCAGGTTGAGGAGACACCCTGCACCCTCTGATCCAGAGATTTTGCAAAACTTGGAAGTTATGGAGGAGGGGGATTAGGTAGTTCAGTTCTCCAGCGTGTCGGTAGCTACAGACTCTTTCTTCCCATTCCAACGGAGAAGGGGCAGGAGTTGGGGAGAAGGGAAAGGGTCCTCCCTGAGGCTCCCTACGCCCCCAAACACTGCGTTCCCGTGACATCCACAGAGCGGTCAGCGAAGCTGGGGACCAAGGCCAATAAAGTAGTGAGTTCTCCGGACGAGAATTCATTGTTTACCAACGAGAAACAGAGAGAGAAAGCAAAAAGGGGAGACCTAGGAGAGGCGGAGGGGGGGGGGAAGAGAGAGAGAGAGAGAGAGAGAGAGAGAGAGAGAGAGAGAGAGAGAGAGAGATTGAGAACACACCTCACACCTTCCCCAGTGCTTCCCCAGCACC
This sequence comes from Dromiciops gliroides, assembly GCF_019393635.1. Classification (NCBI taxonomy): domain Eukaryota; kingdom Metazoa; phylum Chordata; class Mammalia; order Microbiotheria; family Microbiotheriidae; genus Dromiciops; species Dromiciops gliroides. Next base: position 31,267,209 of record NC_057862.1, on the reverse strand, counting down.
CCGAGTCAAGGGACAGGAAGGGGGGGGAGGACGCTCCCGGGAATAACCCCTCTGGCCTTGACACAAGGGGGGACTCCTGCTCCTCCCATGATTTTCCCAAAACTCCCCAAACAGCTTTGGCCAACACAAGTCCAGTCCCAGAGTTAGGAATTCCCCACCTCCACCACTCCCCGGTTTTCGGGTCTCCTACCTCCCACCCCACCCCCACCCGGGTCCTGGCCGCGTTGCCCTGAAAAACTCCACGTCAGAGCTTGAGCCTAGGTCTGGGGTGAAGCGCTATTACAAATCCACCCTCACCCCACTCCCCTCTCCGAGCAGTAGTTAAACGTATCCGGTTAAAGACTAGGACAGTGAGTGACCCCCAGCTCTCGACTCAGCATGAGCCTCCAGCACAAACTTCCAAACTCTCTCAGTGCAGAGAAAAAGTAGCGTACCGATCTCCCCAGCGGACACGTCTGTCCTGCGCAGGACTCAGGCGGCACCTCCAGCCCCAAAGGGTCCCGCGGAGCCCCTGCACAAATACGTACCAGGCTCCAAGCATTGTCGGCTGGCGCTTGCAGGGTTGGTGGCTGGACTATCCGAGGAGGAAAGGCAAGCAGAGCTGCATGACTTAAGGCAGAATGGGATAAGCCCAGCGGGCTGCACGGGGACTAAGGGGGCGAGTGGGGGCAAAGATTCGTGCTCACAGCTCAAGAGGGGAGTAGGGCGGGCTGCTGTTGCTGCTTCTCCCCGGAAGGTCAGCCCTTTGAAGGCGCGGTGTCTCCCCTGGACAGACAGACCTCTGCGAGTGAAGCTTCAGCTCTGCTCTCGCTGGACTCAGCTCTATGAAGCAAGAAGCAAAACGCGAGGTGGATTTCCCCAAATTGGAGGAGGATTCTTTCCCCTGCCCTCCCCCCCACCCCGGACTTGGGGCCGAGATAAGGCTTGGGGTTACAGGGGAAGGAGAGAGACAAGGAGACTAAAACTTGAAAGGTTTGCCTACGGTTACCTTTCCCCCTAGGCATTCATGGGTTGCTAGAAGCAGAGAAGGTATCTTATAAGGTAAAGATCACGAAATGGGCTAGTTCTAACCTAATATCATAAGAAAAGAGATAGCAAGAAAGGGAGAAAGCCAATGAAATTTATCAACCTGAAATGAGTATATACTCCCACCTTCTCAGGTCAGGCATAATCCTGAGGTCCCATCTAGGTCTGGATGCTGTAAAGGGCTGCCAGGAGAGGGAGGGATTATGATTTATTGGCTGGAAGCAAAAGTGATCGCTAGGGGGCAGCTGGGTGGCGCAGTGGATAAGCACCCGCCCTGGATTCAGGAGGACCTGAGTTCAAATGCGGCCTCAGACACTTGACACTAACTAACTGTGACCCTGGGCAAGTCACTTAACCCTCACTGCCCAGCAAAAACAAAAGTGATCGATATCCTTTTCTGGAGTCAATGGGAGTTAAGTGACTTGCCCAGGGTCACACAGCTAGTAAATGACTGAAGTTGGACCTGAACTAAGGTCCTCTTGAATTCAGGGCCCATGCGCTATCATGCTATCTACTGTGCCACCTAGCTACCTCATCTATATTCTTTTTTTTTTTCACCTCAGAGGCAGCTACAATGGATTAAGTGTTGGACCTGAGGTGAGGAAGACCTGAGTTCAAATCCAGTATCAGAAACTTGTTCTTCCTTTTCTAAGAACCACCTTTCTTTGTGCTGGATTTCTTCTTCTTCTTCTTCTTCTTCTTCTTCTTCTTCTTCTTCTTCTTCTTCTTCTTCTTTCCTTCTTCTTCTTCTTCTCCTCCTCCTCCTCCTCCTCCTCCTCCTCCTCCTCCTCCTCCTCCTCCTCCTCCTCCTCCTCCTCCTCCTCCTCCTCCTCCTCCTTCTTCTTAGGCAATCAGGGTTAAGTGACTTGCCCAGAATCACACAGCTAGTAAGTATCTGAAGCTGGATTTGAACATTGCACAACTTAGTTGCCCCTGTTCCTTCCTTTTTGACGAGGATCAAGACATCAAGGGTGATGTCTTGACTTACGTGTGAATTGGATTTAAGTGAGGCAGAGTTGCACAAAATCATCAGCCTTGCTTTCTCCTCCAGAGAAAATCCAGTGACAGGAGAAAAGTCAAAGGTCCAGGATGCAGTAGATGATCTTGGTGCCTTCCATGTCTGACCAAGCTCTAAGTGCTGCACCGTGCCTTTGGTGCAAGTCTCCACATGCTTGGGGTAGAACTGTCTGATATTCTCAATCTGGTTCAGCCCCTTCAACATAGTTTTACCTACCTGTGGCTCCTGTGCATGCTACAGTTTCCTGGAATCATAGATGAGGACTGGCTTGCAGGTGGATACCAAAGGTGGATAAGCAGCCCTGAAAATTCATCCAGCCCTTCTGCCAGAGGTCCTAGTCTTCCCTGAACACTACACTTATTAGCTGTATCACTATTGCAGTCACTTAATCTCTGTCTCAGTTTCATCAACTGTAAAATGGAGATTATAATTGTACCTATTTCTCAGGGTTGTCATGATGATTAAGTGAAATAATATTTCAAAGCACTTGGCACAAAGTAGACACTTAATACTTATTTTCCTTCCTTTTAAATTATATACAGTTTAGAGCCAACACATGCCCAATTATAGTCACCCCATAAAATTCAAGCATAAAAATTAAGTGAAGAATTTCTCTGCTTGAAATCGATGGGTTTTATACAATATTTAACCTGTGCAAAAGAATACTGCAATACTTCTATTACTTATTTGGAATAGCACTGCTCTGGTGATCACCCCCATCTTACTAACAATGAAATGAAGGTGTAGAAATGTAAGTTAACCCAGTGGTATTACATACAAGACTAGAACTAGTACACAAGGCCCACTTAATATCTGCCTGATATTTATTCCTCTGAATCTTACCATTTCTTTCAGCAGAACATAATTTCATTTTTTTAAAATAGGCAAAATTGGGGGCAGCTAGATGGTGCAATGGATAGAGCACCTGCCCTAGAGTCAGGAGTACCTGAGTTCAAATCCGGCCTCAGACACTTAACACTTACTAGCTGCGTGACCCTGGGCAAGTCACTTAACCCCAATTGCCTCACTTAAAAAAACAAAAAAGCAAACAAACAGAAAAATAGGCAAAATCAAGCCTCCATTCCTTTCAACTCAAATTTTAACTGATTAAAAACATTTTAATTTATCTTATCAAAGTTCCTATTGAACTTTATCTTCTTAGGAAGTTTGGGCAGCTAGGTGTTGAAGTGGATAGAGTGCTAGGACTGGAGTCAGGAAGACATCTTTCTGAGTACAAATCTGGCCTTAGACACCAGCTCTGTGACCCCGGGCAAGTCACTTAACCATTTTCCTCAGTTTCCCAATTTGTGAAATGAGCTGGAGAAGGAAATGGCAAACCACTCCAATATCTTTGCCAAGAAAACCCCAAATGGGGTCATGAAGAGTCATATACAACCAAAAAACAACTGAACTATAATAGCGAGAGTTTATGGGGATCCAATAGAATTTATGGATCTGGGGAATAACTTGGTCAGCAATATAAATAGAACAAAAGATTAGAATGGGGAAAGATTCGATAAAGGGAAACTAACCAGAACACTATTACAATAGTTCAATCAAGAGGCACTGAAGGCCTGAACTAGGGAGGTGGCTTTGTGAATGGAGAGAAGAAAATATATTCCAGAGATGTTATCAAAATAGAAATGACATGATTCAGCAACTGAGGAGATACGTGGAATGAGTGGAAGTGAGGAGTTGAGGATAACACCGAAACTGAGAACCTAGATAAGTAGAAGTATGCCCTCAATAGAATGGCACCCTCAATAGAAAAAGATGTCTAAAAGAGGGGTTGGTTTTGGGGGGAGGATATGAGTTCAGTCTTGGGCATGTGGAATTTGAGATGTCTGTAGACTATCCATTCTGAACCATTCAGTAGGAAATTAAAGATGCAAAGCTGTCCCTTGGGAGAGAGACAAGGGATGGAGATATAGATATGAAAGTAGATGGTAACTGAACCTAAAGGAGCTGATGATATCACCAAGTAAAATAGCATAGAGTAAAGAGGGTCCAAGAAAGAGCTGTGATACCTCCACAGTTAGGTAGGGGGACATAGTCGATGATTAAACAAAGGATACTGACAGGTGGTCAGATGGATGGGAGAATAACCAAGAAAGGGTGGCGTGTGGTGAAAACCAAGAGAATAAAGATCATCTAGGATGAGAGGTTCGTCAACAGTGTCAAATGTGATAGAGAAGTCAAGAAGGAAAGAGACTGATAGAAGACTGGCAATTAAAAGAGACCACTGGGAATATATCTATCGTGCTCATCAAATCTCTTCTTTCTTTTATCCCACCTCATTTTGTTTTTAGGCTCCTCTGGTTAATTCTAAGCTACTTGAGGATCTTATTTTATTTACCTTTGTATTTTTTTCTTTTCTTTTCTTTTCTTTTGCAGGGCAATGAGGCTTAAGTGACTTGCCCAGGGTCACACAGCTAGTAAGTGTCAAATGTCTTATTCTGGATTTGAACTCAGGTCCTCTTGAATCCAGGGCCAGTGCTTTATCTGCTGCACCACCTAGCTGCCCCCAGTGTGCACATGTGTTAAGGGAAATAGACTTGCTGTCAAATCTAGCTGGGTACCATGATAACGTGATTGGGAATCATTTCCCAGAACTTTCAATCCTGGCTTTCAAAGTAGTTTTCAGTTTAACATGGTATGATTGAATCTTTATTATTTATTTCTTTAGTTTTCTTTTTCTTTCCTTGGACATGGCAGAGAACTTTCTGCCAGCCTTGATTTGATCAGTCTGAGGATTCCTTCTATAAATGCATATGACAACCATATCACCTTATTATACTAAGGGAGGGAGCGGGGGAGTGAGGTTCAAAACAAAACCCAAACCTTGATTAATTGATTTTCCCTTAGCCCAGCTGGGGACATTGCAAGTGGGTTAGGTGCAGGGGAAAAAAAACAAATGAGTTGCTAAGATTGTAAAAGGAAATATAAAGAAGTATCTAGCAATTAGCCCTTTAAAAGGTGTGAATAATTTCTTCTATCTTTTGTTTTGTTTTGTTTTGTTTTGGCATTGGATGAGGGTTAAGTGACTTACCCAGGGTCACACAGCTAGTAAGTGTCAAGTGTCTGGGGTCGGATTTGAACTCAGGTCTTCTTGAATCCAGGGCTGGTGCTTTATCCACTGTGCCACCTCGCTGCCCCCACAATTTCTTCTGTCTTGATGGAATTAAAAGATAGCTAGCCATTTACTGGCCAGAAGGTCAGTATGTCCTTTGTGGATTACTTTAAAAGCCAGATATACTCCCTAAGGAGTCAATACAGGCAGACAACACTGTAGAATGTGACCTCTGGCAGCAAAGAAGATGTGCTATGGAAAAAGAATCTAGACCTTGAGAGGTCTAGGCAATTGTTCACAGACTCTGCTGGCATGGGAGAAAGGAATTTCTCTTCCTCTCTCCCCATCCCACCACTGACCAGGGTGCCTTAAAGCAGAACTATTGATCAATAGGAGACACCTAATTCAGCATGGAACAAGGAATAGGCCCAATGAAGGAAGGTACAAGCAAGGGGCACTTTGTGAGTTCAGAGGGAGCTAGTCTTGGCTATTAGTGGTTAAGACATGGACAGGAGACCCAGGGAGCATGGTTAAGTGACTAGCCTGGCAGAGACACTGTCCCTAGGAGGAACAGAATAAGTATAACATAAGAAAAGAAAGTACATTGGTTCTCTGTAGTGCCAGAGTTACCTAAGTCACAGGAATGTGTCAGTCCTCCTATTGATGCTTTGTGAAGCTGTAGGACAGTGCAGTCTAGATTTCTGGAGGAAATACTGTGAATTTATTGTTCATGTTATGCCATCTATTTATCTCAGGGAGCCAGCATCTCAGCTCCACTTAAACCTAGGTTCCGGGCAAAAAAAAAGATCTCACCCCTTCATTGTCCCAGAACCCTGTGAAAATGGAAACAGGGCCATCCACACACACACAGCTCCAAGCTAATTGGCTGGAAGCTTTGATCAAGAGTACCCAAGAGCAAACATCATTTCCTGACGCCAAGGCCATATGGCTTGTCCTCAGGCCAGATTTCACAAAATGTTCCTCCCAGCAGGGGGCTTTATTCCAACTCTCACACCCCTCCTCCTTGCTGTCTCCTGTTAGTACAACCCCACACTGGTACCACCCCTCACTTCTTCCATTCCTAAGCCCCCTAGCTCCTGGTACCACCCCTCTCTTCTTCCTCCTTTCCCCTCCTTACATGGGTGGAGTGGTTTCACAACCACCTGTTAAGGGCTAAAATTCTAGCTAAACTGTCTAAAATATCTAATGAGTGGTCGCCAATAAATTATAAGCTTTAGCAAGAGTTAGACTTTTAAGCATTTATTAAGGAGAAAAAGAATTTGTTAAAGAGAGAGAAAAAGGCCTAGATTCCTATCTATTAAAGGGAGAGCGCATTTTTAGCTCCGCTCTCCACCAGAGTCCGAAGGAAAAAGCAAGCGAGACTGAGCGCCAGTCTCTTCCTTCCTCCTCCCACTAGCCCGTGTCACTTCCTGACACCAAAGAAAAGACTCCTGGTCTTGCCCTCAAAGACCTTCGCTTCATGGGCAGAACTCTTCTACAGTAAGTCTCCAGCAGGTGGCGTCATTCCAATCGTTACACACCTACACCCTTTCCCTCTCCCCATCCCCAAGGTCTCAGACCTAGCTGAGCATGCCTCCATACCCTCATCACAAGCTCAACACAAGTACCAGGATGGGACAGGATTGGATGTTAGATTGTGAGCCCACCTGGTACACAAGGAGAACGCCCCCTCAAACTTCTATAACAAACCAACTCCTGAGCTCATTGGTGCACTCTTCATTCTTTGCATGGGGATGCCTGTTCTCATGAGAACGAAATAAATTTGTCTCTGCTTGACTCGGTGGTCTCCTCAAATTATTTAGGTAAACTAAGGAAATTGTCCCATACATATATAAAACAAGAAAGAAGTTAAGAAGATGAATAAAATCTTAGAAAAGTTAGATATGACAGACCTCTGGAGAAAACTAAATGGTAATAGAGAGGAGTATACCTTTTTCTCATTTGTATATGGCACCATGTATTAGGGTATAAAATTGACCTTCCTCGAAAGTATTTCGCTTTTTACTGCTTTCTCCCCCAATCTGCCTTTCCCTTCTTCCCCCCTCCCCCCCTTATCTCCCTCCCCTCCCTCAGGGCAAAAATATATTACTATACCCACTTGAGTATGTATCCTTCTTTGGGTCAATTCTGATGATATTAAGGTTCACTCACTCCCCAATTCCTTCCCCCTCTTCCCCTCCCCTCCATAAGCGTTTTTCTTGTCTCCTTCATGTGAACAACCTCTCCCCAGACCATCTCTCCCCTTCCCCCTCCCCCAGTCTATTTCTCCTACACCTCAACCCTATTTTAAAGATGTCATTATGGGTTAGTTATGTGGCACAATGGACAATGCACCAGCCCTGGACCCAGGAGGCCCCAAGCCCAAATCCAGCCCCAGACATAAGGCACCCCACAAAAAACAAAATATAAATGTTTTACAGCTATCATCCCTTCATATTCAGTTCAGACCTTTGTCCTCTGTTAATTCCTTACTGAGATAGTTCTTATGAGTTCGAATAATCTTCCCATGTAGGAATATAAACAGTTTGATCTTTTAATATCCCTCATGAAGTCTTTTTTCCTGTTTATCTTTTTATGCTTCTCCAGGGTCTTGTATTTGAAAGTCAAATTTTCTATTCAGTTCAGGTCTTTTCATAACAAATGCCTGAAAGATGATGCTTAGTTTTGCTGGTTATGTGATTTTTGGCTGTAGTCCCATTTCCTTTGCCCTTTGAAATATCATATTCCATGCCCTCCAGTCATTTAATGTAGAAGCTGCTAGGTCTTGCTTTATCCTTATTGGAGCTCCACAGTATTTGAATTCCTTTTTTCTAGCTGCTTGCAATATTTTCTCCTTGACCTGGGAGTTCTGGAATTTGGCTATAATATTCCTGGAGGTTTTCCTTTTGGGATCTCTTTCAGGGGGTGATCGGTGGATTCTTTCAATGTCTATTTTAGCTTCTGCTTCTAGAATATCAGGACAATTTTCCTTCACAATCTCTTGGAGGATGGTGTCTAAGCTCTTGTTTTGGTCATGGTTTTCAGGTAGTCCAATGATTTTCAAATTATCTCTCCTAGATTTATTTTCCAGGTCAGCTGTTTTTCCAAGGAGATATTTCACATCGCCCTCTATTTTTTCATTCAATTGGATTTGCTTTACTGTGTCTTGGTTTCTCATAAGTTCACTAGCTTCCATTTGTTCAATCCTAATTCTTAGGCAATTATTTTCAGCAGACAGTTTTTTGGATTTTTCTTTTTTTTTTTTGGTGAGGCAATTGGGGTTAAGTGACTTGCCCAGGGTCACACAGCTAGTAAGTGACTGAGGCTGGATTTGAACTCAGGTACTCCTGAATCCAGGCCCGGTGCTTATCCACTGGGCCATCTAGCTGCCCCAGCAGACAGTTTTTTAATCTCCTTTTCCATTTGGCTTTTCAAACTGCATTGCTCTCATTTCTCTTTCCATTCCTTCCTCTCTTTCTCTACATCTTCATTCTATCTCTCCTACTTTCTCTTCAAAGTCCCTTTTGAGAGCTTCCATGGCCTGAGACCAGTTCATATTTTTCTTGGAAGCTTTGGATGTTGGAGCTTTGACCCTGTTATTATCTTCTTCTTCTGAGGATGTATTGTGGTCTACCTTTCCCCCAAAGAAGTTTTCGGTGGTCTTCTGCTTTCTCTGCCTACTCATCCTGGCTTACTATTTCTTGGCTTTTTACTCCTTCTTAAAGTGTAGAGCTGCTTCCAGGACACACTGTTGGTGCTACAGTGTGGCCCAGGGGGTGATTGGGCTTCTTCTCAGCCTGCCTGGCTTGTGAGTAATCACAAGGCCGCTTTCTTCGAACAAATGTTATTTGTAACAGGAATAAACTTGAAGCCTTCCCAGTAAGATCAGGAGAGAAGCAAGGATGTCCATTATCACTTTTATTATTCAATACTGCACTAGAAATGCTGGCTATAGCAATAAGAGAAGAAAAACAAATTGAAGGAATAAAGATAGGCAATGAGGAAACAAAACTCCTTTGCAGATAATAGAATGCTATACTCAGAGAACCTTTAGAGAACAAGTTGAAACAATTAACAACTTCAGCAAAGTTACAGGATATAAAACAAACCCACATAAATCACTAGCAATTCTTTATACTACCAACAAAACCCAGCAGGAAGAAATAAAAGAGAAATTCCATGAAAAATAATTGCAGACAGTATAAAATGCTTAGGAGTCTACCTGCTCAAACAAGCCCATGGATAATGTGAACACAATTACAAAATACTTTTCACACAAATAAAGATAGATCTAAAAAATTGGAGAAATATTAATTGCTCATGAGCCAATGTAATAAAAATGACAATTCTACCTAAGTTAATTTACTTCTTCAGTTCCATACCAATCAAACTACCAAAGAATCATTTTATAGAGCTAGAACAAATAGTAATAAGATTCATGTGGAAGAACAAAGTTCAAGAATATCAAGGGGATTCATGGGAAAAAAAATGTTAAGAAAGGCAGCCTAGAGGGCAGCTAGGTGGCACAGTGGATAAAGCACCAGCCCTGGTTTTAGGAGGTCCTGAGTTCAAATCTAGCCTCAGACACTTGAAACTTACTAGCTGTGTGACCTTGGGCAAGTCACTTAACCCTCATTGCCCTGCAAAAACAAACAACAACAACAACAACAACAAAACAAACAAAAACAAAAGAAAGGCAGCCTAGCAGTTCCAGATTTCAAACTATATTACAAATCAGTAATTATCAAAACAATCTGATACTGGCTTGGAAAGAAAGTAGTGGATTAGTGAGTGGATCTTGCAGATTAGGTACACAATACACAGTAGCAAATGACCATAGTAATCTAATGTTTGGTAAAACCAAGCTTTTAGGGTAAGAACTCAACATCTGAGAAAAATTGCTGGGAGAATTGGAAAGTAGTTTTGGCAGAAACTAGGCACAGACCAATGTCTCACATCATATACTAAGATAAGGTGAAAAGGGATAAATGATTTAGACATAATAGGTAACATCATAAGTAATTTAGGAAAAAAAAATAAGTAAATTAGGAGAGCATGGGGAAAAGTACAAATTAGATCTGCGGATTAGGAAAGAGTTTATGATAAAACAAGAGAGAGAGGAGATCATGGTAAATAAAATAGATTATTTTGATTACATGAAATTAAAAAAAACACAACTTCTGCACAAATAAAATGAATGCAGCCAAAATTAAAAAGAAAACAAGAAACTGGAAAAAAAATTGCAGCGATTTTCTCCAATAAAGGCTTCATTTCTTACATATATAGGAAACTTGAGCCAAACTTACAAAAATAAGACCCATTCCTCAGTTGATAAATAGTCAAAGGATATGGGGGCAGTTGGGGGCGCAGTGGATAGAGCACCAGCCCTGGACTTAGGAAGACCTCAGTTCAAATCCAGCCTCAGACACTTGACACTCACTGTGTGACCTTGGGCAAGTCACTTAACCCCAACTGCCTCACAAAAAAAACCCCAACAAAAGATATGAACAGGAAGTTTTCAGAAGAAATCAAAGCAATCGATGAAAAAATGCCCTAATCACTATTTATTAGAAAACTGAAAATTAAAACAACTCTGAAGTACTACCTCATGACAGAAAAGAAAAATAACAAATGCTGGAGGGATGTGGGGAAATGGAGACACGAATGCACTCTTGGTAGAATTGGGAAGTAGTCTAACCATCCTGAAGAGCAGTTTGGAGCTATGCCCAAAGGACTATAAATCTGTGCATACCCTTTCACCCAGCAAATATCACTACTAAGTCTGTATGCCAAAGAGATCAAAGAAAATGGAAAAAAGATCTATTTGTGCAAAAACATTTATAGCAGCTCTTTTTGTGGTGGCAAAGAATTGGAAAGTGAGAGGATCCTCATTAACTGGGGAATGGCTCAAAAAGTTTTGGTATATGATTATGATGGAATACTATTGTGCTATAAGAAATAATGAAGGGGATGATTTCAGAAAAACTTGCTAGTCTTATATGAATTGATACAAAGTGACGTGAATGAAATCAAGAGAATCTTGTATACAGTAACAGCAAAATTGTAAAGATGATAAACTGTGACTTAGCTACTCTGATCAAGACTGATCCAAGACCATTCCAAAGGACCTATGATGAAAAATGCTAACCACTGATGAACTCTAAATGCAAATAGAAGCATACATTTTAAAATTTTCTTTATTTTTATTATTTTATTTTGTTTCTATTTTCTTTTGCAACATGGCTAATATGGGAATGTTTTGCATGACCTCTCATGTATAATCCAAATCAAATTCTTTGCCTTCTCAAGGAGAGAGGAGGGGAAAGATGGAAAGAGGGGAACTCAAAAAATTTTTGAAGCGATTGTTAAAATTTTTTAAACATATAATTGGGAAATATTTAATGAAATAAGTAAACATAATAAAATAAATTTTGTGGCTTTTACCCATTTATTTAATCACCTAACTATATAAATAATTTTAATATTCCCCTACACTATAGACATGAGCATGTCAGATTCTGTGAACCTCCCTGTGTTCTCTGTCATGGGTCTTACTTCTATTTATATGGAGCTAGAGAAATACCTGGTATTCATTTAAGGAACCTATCTAAAATTCTCAATTAACAGTGGCAAACAATGCAGTATTATGAAGTACTTGCCCAAGCAAAGAGAGGAAGATGGTATTGTCCCCTTATTCTAGTATCAGTTATCTCCACTTATCTTTCATTTTTATGTTTCCTTGTCACCCATTTCACCATATGCCCTAGCAGAAGAGAAACAAGAACCCATTTTTATTTCTAACCAGCCCTGCTAAGAAGCAGTTAAGAAGATAAACAAAAACAGATAAAGTATACCTACCTGCCCACCCCTTCAGTTGTTTTCCATAGAGCTAAAACCATTCCCCACAAAACAGAATTTCCCTAGTAGATATATGATCTAGCCCTAATATAACCAGACCTATTTAATCGAGGGGCAAAGGGAGTAGAAATTTGGGGTGAGAGGGTAGGGAGGTGGTCCACATTTCACCTAGTTGGAGCCTCTTCCTAGTAACCTGAGGAAGTTTCTTTATTGGGCAGTCCAGAAAGAGGCACCAACTTCCTACTTAAGGTGTGGCCACAATGTATCAGAAAAGGAAAAGAAAAATGAACAAACCTATGAAACCCAATATGTTTAGCAATGAGTAACTTACAGTAACTCCAAGTTCCCAAACTCTTCTTAACTCCAAGCCAAAGGGTACTCCCATGAGGTCTAGTGCTTCCCCCCTATCCCCTTGGAGGCCTCTCAGCAGCATTCTCCCTTCTCTGCTATCACTGTAGTGCTTTTTCCAAGCTTGAGTTGCCTCCTAGCTAGGGTCCTTTCCTTCAGCCCTCCTGGTTGTCTCATTATCCTTCCCAGGGTGCAGAATGGCAAGACTCACACCAGAATTCTCTGTTTTGTTGGCTTCCAGAGGCTTGACATAGCCACCATCTTTCACAATTTCTTCTCTCTACCTTCTTCCCTCTATTGCTTGCCTTGTTCTACCATTTATTAAGAGGTCACAGATTCTAATTCCCTGGTCAGTTGGGCTCCCTTCAGCCAGAGTGGCCTAGGCCCAACCCCAGCCACTTTCAACCCTCCTAAGAACAAAATGTGGCGTCTTTTCTCCTAGAGAACCAGACCTTCTCTCTCCAGCTGCCACTCAAGCTCAAAGCCACATTATGCAAATCAAACACATAGAAATAAAGTACTCCAGCCACTACTATGATCTAGACCATAGCTTTGTAACGATTGGAATGACGCCACCTGCTGGAGACTTACTGTAGAAGAGTTCCACCCATGAAGAGAAGGTCTTTGAGGGCAAGACCAGGAGTCTTTTCTTTGGCATCAGGAAGTGACATTGGGTAGTGGGAGGAAGAAGGAAGAGACTAGTGCTCTGTCTCGGGCTCTTTCCTTTGGACTCTGGTGGAGAGCAGAGCTAGAAATGTGCTCTCCCTTTAATAGATAGAAATCTAGGCCTTTCTCTCTCTCTTTACCAAATTCTTATTCTCCTTAATAAATACTTAAAACTCTAACTCTTGCTATAGCTTATAATTCATTGGCGACCACTCATTAGATATTTTAGACAGTTTAGCTAGAATTTTAGCCCTTAACAGCTTCTTTTATTATTATTATTTTTTTTAATTTTTTTAGTGAGGCAATTGGGGTTAAGTGACTTGCCCAGGGTCACACAGCTAGTAAGTGTTAAGTGTCTGAGGCCGGATTTGAACTCAGGTCCTCCTGACTCCAGGGCCAGTGCTCTATCCACTGTGCCACCTAGCTGCCCCTTAGACCACAGCTTCTTAAACAGGGTGTTGAGATCCCATATCAGGTAGTATAACATTCATGTGGGGGTCATGAAAAATTTGGCAACAGTAAAAGGTTATATATAATTATTTTATATACCCATATGCCCAGGGTCACATAAAAATTTCTTGGCAGGGTGGGGGTGAGGGAGCAGCTAAGTGGTGTAGTGGATAAAGCACTGACCGTGGATTTTTGAGGACCTGAGTTCAAATCTGGCCTCAGACACTTGATACTTACTATCTGTATGACCCTGGGCAAGTCACTTAACCCTCATTGCCCTACAAAAAAAAAATAATTTCTTGGGTAAAAAGTGGTTGTGAGTGGAAAAAGTTTAAGAAGTCCCGGACTAGACCACCATTTCTTAAGCTCTTCAAAATGACAAAATGTTACAAAGCCATGACATCTAATCTAAGCCCTGTTGAGAACATACGTTTAAAAAAGAAGCTGTATATACACTCAAGAGGGAGGAGTGATTCTCTTTTCCAATTTTGTGACAGTCTAGCCTCTCCAGTTATTTTAGGGCAAGTTGGGTAATCCTTAAAATTTGATGAATCCTTCACTAAAAATAAACATATATACTCTGGTGGCATAGTAGAGAGTTGGTCTCAGAACAGAAAGACCTAGATTCAAGTCTAATCTCTGTGTCACTCTTGACAAGACTATCTCTTAGGGCTGTAGGAAACTCTCTGAGGATATACATTGCAGAGAAGGTGTCAACTTGCATTTGTAAGAAGAATCTCCTTATTAAGGAGTGCACAATACCAATGAAATCATGGGGCCACTTTCCATTCCTTCTCCTATGGTGCTTTTATTGGGAGGGGGCAAGGAAGGTTGCTGTAATGATGTCTAAGAGAAGGTGAAACGCTTGGAGTTAAACTTGGAAAAATATGGAAGCTTATGATTCAGGGATCCAGTCATGAAGCCATCAACTCTTCAACCCCAAAATAGCTTTTGCAGCTAAGGGAAGGCACAGAGGAAAGAACTGTGGGTTGCTCCCTTCCTCCACTCAACAACAAAAAAACAACAATAACAAACTACTGTCTTGATGTAAAAAGGAAAGGCCCTGGAGTCAGGAGTGCCTGAGTTCAAATCTGGCCTCAGACACTTGATACTTATTAGATGTGTGACCCTGGGCAAGTCACTTAACCCCAATTGCCTCACTAAAAAGAAAAAAAAAGAGTTGTGGTGGAGTGATTTGATTGAGTGACTCAGTTCATTTCCCCATCTTCACCCATACATTTCTCTTGAAAGAAAAGATATCTTCCTGACTTGTCATAGCTGTGTTTTTATCTGTCTTCTTGTATACTATCTTCTGTTGAATTCCTACACAACATTCAAGGCCTAGACCAAATGTCATTATCTTCCTGACAACTTTGGTGATTTCTCCAGTTGGAAATTATCTCCTCCCCGTATAACCTTTCTTTTTGTTTTTGTTTTTTTTAATTTTTCAGGGCAATGAGGGTTAAGTGACTTGCCCAGTGTCAGCTAGTAAGTGTCAAGTGTCTGAGGCCGGGTTTGAATTCAGGTCCTCCTGAATCCAGGGCCAGTACTTTATCCACTACACCACCTAGCTGCACCCGCCATCTAACCTTATAACAGTAATTCTCTTATACCCTTACTTCATTTTGTCATTATGAGTATAAAGGGGCACTAGCCAGTGGTCCTTGTCCTTATGAGCATGCACAGAGTACTTGATAAATGCAAACACCATGTGGACTTTGGAATATAACCAGATATTCTTTAATTGGTTCTGGGCTACTAATGACGTGGTAAAGAAGGGCCTTTTTGATGGCTATAAAGCAGGAACTAAGGTGTTTTCAAAAGGAACTAGTTGGGCGGAAGAAAGACAGCTCTTGAACTCATGACTCAATCGCTCCAAAAAACCTCCAAATAAGGTCATAGGAAAATGCCTGGAGCAGCAAAACTCACAGAAGAATGTGCTGAAATCATCTTCTAACCAAGAACAGCTTGGAAGGTCAGAAGGAGGGAGCTGCTGTGCTAATACAGGAATCGAGCCCAACTCCACAGTCACCCTGACACAGATCCAGTCTCAGGAAGGCTTCACCAGAGAAGAAGACCCATACAGCCTCTGAATCAGCTGAAGTGCCAGTGTTGCTGGAACTAAGCTCACAGTCTGGTGAGAGGGCTGAGCCCTGGGCAGGGGGGAGACTACAGGGGTCTCTGCTGGTACTGAGACAGAACTGCTGGGAAACAGAAGGTAGGTTTGAGTAGCATTGGCCCAGGTAGGGGAGGGGCACAGGCTCATCTGAGCTAACAACCACAACACACAAAGCTGGTTGATTAGCAAGTTGGTCTGGGGTCATTTAGGACCAGAGAACTGGCCAGGGAAGTGAAGAACTAGATCCTCCTTAAATCATACCACTTGGGACTTCAGTAACAAGGAAGACTGAGGTGCACCTCCAGAGGAAGATGGATAATAGAATAAATATTATGGGGAAGGGAATAGGATGTAAGGGAAACAGTTAGCAATAGTAATCATGAAAAAGAGAAAAGCGGGGGGAAATTGTACAAAAAGTATTTATAGCAACTCTTGGTAGAGGCTAAGAATTGAGAATCAAGGGAATGTCCATCAATTGAGAAATGATGGAAGAAGCTGTGCTGTATGATTGTGGTGGAATGATCATGTGCTATAGGAAATGACAAACAGGATGATCCCTGAAAAACCTGGAAAAACTAATGAACATCGATGTATAGTGAAGTGAGCAGAGCTGGGAGGACATTGTTCGTAGTGACAGCAGTATTGTTCAATGAGCAATTGTGAATGACTTAACTACTCTCAGCAGTGCAATGATCCAAGACAATCCCAAGGAACTAATGAGGAAGCTTACTATTCATCCCCATAGAAAGAACTGATAAAAAGAGCACTTGTGGATTGTACATATATAACCTGGATGCAATCTTATGGAGGGGGGATGAAAGGGAGGGAGGGAGGAGGGAGAAAAATTTATAACTCTAAATCTTATGAAAATGAATTTTGAAAACTACCCTTACATGTAACTGGAAAAAAAATAAAATAAATGCTTGTTGTGGAAAAAAAAAAAAGGCACTAGTCAAACCAGACTTGTCCTTTGCATGGGCTTCTTCCTGGCATGTTCAAGTAAGGATGACTAATTGCTCAATGGGGAAGGGAGGCCTTAAGCCTTTATCTTTCTTTCTGCTAGGGCTGCTGCAAAGTGACTCATGAGCACATGGGTGTGCTATTGCTTTTATTGCTGTTTTGTCTTTTCTTCCTCCATCTAGGTGAAGGTGATTCGAGATGGCTATGAGCAAGTGAGCTTCAAAAGTTCAAAAAAGCAAGCCACTAGGAGGTCTGGGAGTAGAATTCATGCCCAATTTTGTGGCCATCATATCCAGAATCAGGCTGAGATCTAGTGATCTAGCCCATTGTACTAATGTGAGATGTGAACTCACTGGGACCAATGCTAGTGGTCTAGAAATTGAGTTAAGTCTGAGCCTTTTCTTCTTGGACACTGAAGTGGTATAGAGGAGAGAATGCTCCCAGCTTTTGGAATGAAATGTTTGTATTTTGGTTCTGACTCTATCTTTGAAGTAAATATCCCATTGTAAAAGCTAAGCAATGTTAATTAGTAAAATGGAACTAGGAAATTAGTATCATTAGAGTGGGGGTGGGGAACACACTAAGATGGGGGTTTTAACCAATAGCATTAGAGAAAGATACCCCAAACCCCCAGTGGTAACCCCAAAATGCTGAGATGTAGCCTTCCTTAATCTGGAAGAGTGAGATCATTGTAATTGTTACATGTCTGTGTTCACTTTCTCACCCCGAAGATTGTAATACCCTGAAGGCAAGAGCCTTCTCATTTATTTGTATTTACCCTAGAATTTAGAACCGTGTATTATATGTAGTAAGAATTTAATAAATGTTTGTTAAATATTGACTGTGTTCCCTTAATTAGATCCTCTCTTCCTTTCCTTCTCTCTCTTTCTATCTTTCCCATTGGCATTATTCTCTCTGCCTGTAAATATGTGCAATTTATCCCATATTTTGGAAAAAAGATTGTACAAACCAACTCATCTGTTGCCCTGACACATAAAGCCTGGAAAAAATTTGAAGATATCTCTCAAAAAGTCCCTCTGGCCTGTGTCCCCAACCCAGAGAAATTCTGAGTTTATTTTGCTCCCCAGAAAGGGCCCTCAACTCCTCTGCAAGTATTCAGGCTAACAAGACATTGAAATTAGAAAAAAGTTTCATTTGTACAATTAAAAAAGATAGAAAGTGGGGGCAGCTAGGTGGCGCAGTGGATAAAGCACCGGCCTTGGATTCAGGAGTACCTGGGTTCAAATCCGGCCTCAGACACTTGACGCTTACTAGCCGTGTGACCCTGGGCAGGTCACTTAACCCCCATTGCCCCGCAAAAAAAAAAAAAAAAAAAAGATAAAAAGGGAGCAGCTAGGTGGCATAGTGGATAGAGCACCGGCCCTGGAGTCAGGAGGACCTGAGTTCAAATCTGGCCTCAGACACTTAACACTCACTAGCTGTGTGACCCTGGACAAGTCACTTAACCCCAATTGCCTCACTAAAAAAAAAAAAAAAAAAAGATAGAAAGGACTCCCAGCAAACACACAGACGTTTAAGAAAACCGTCCCACTTCCAATGTGGAATTATACAGTCCACATGACTCACAGTACCACAGAAGTAACAGGCCAGGTTTGCTAATACATGTCACTATGCTATGTCTCCTTACTCCTTGGTTCTGGCCCCTCCTTTGCTGTCAGTTTGGCATCTGGCTCTGGCTGCTTCTCTGGGGGTGGATGGGAGGGTTCATTCTAGAAGTCATTCTCTTCCGAAGGGGCCTCTTTCCACTTTCATGTGTAGAGCTTGGTGTCTGTCTCTCAGTTGCTGGGGCTTCCCTCTTGGGGCTACACAGATGTAGCATAGGCTTCTTTCCAAGTCCACATGTATTTCAGCATCTCTGACTCATCTGGCCTGCCATTGTTTCCAGGTCTTTGTGGTGAGCTCACCATCCATCTGTGTCTTCAGTCATTAGCCCACATTATCCATCTTATGCAGAAGCAGATCCATTCCATGCATTTATCTCTGGAGTCCCCAATGCACAAGGGATAAAGGGTTTACCAAACCCCTCTAGGTACAAACAAATCCCTCTCAGTACAAAACTTGCTCCTTTTTCACTTCTGAACATCTAGCATAAGTGGTCTGCACCTGATGCTTCTATTCCCTTACTACTCACTCCTTAAATCCCTGCAATTTGGCTTCCACTCTTACTTTACAGAAACTGTCCTGATTTCAAAATCCATTTGCCATTCCCCACCTCCCCCAGATCTTATTTGCTTTGTAGCAACTGACAATGTTGAATTTCTACCCTTTTGATATGAAGAATTAGCCTATCCACGAGCATGGTATTTATACCCCATTTATACTATCTATGAGCATATGAAAACATGTTCCAAATCACTAGTAATGAGAGAAACACAATTCAGAACAACTCTGAGGTTCTACCTTGTTTTTTTCTTTTTTTTCTTTTTTTTGGTGAGGCAATTGGGGTTAAGTGACTTGCCCAGGGTCACACAGCTAGTAAGTGTTAAATGTCTGAGGCTGGATTTGAACTTAGGTACTCCTGACTCCAGGGCTGGTGCTCTATCCACTGTGCCACCTAGCTGCCCCTTGAGGTTCTACCTTACACCCTGGATATTGGGGAAAAGGATAGAAAATGGAAACAGTGTTGGAGGGGTTGTGGGAACAATGATACAGTAATGCACTAATGGTTTTCATTCTGGAGATCTGAAAATATGTCAAAAATATGACTATACTGTTTGTATCCTTTGACTCAACAATCTCACAACTGAGTATATATTTGAAAGATGTAAAAAAAAAACAAAAAACCCAGGAAGGTCCAAGATAGACCAAAATATTCCTGGCTGCACTTTTTGTAGCAACAAAGAACTGGAAATGAAGTAGGTGCTTGTCTATTAGAAAATGGTTAAACAGATTTTGATATAGATATAAAATGGAATATTATTATATAACCAGAAACAACAAACAGTTAAATTCAGACCCAAAGGAAGATTTTTATGAACTAATGGAAAATTAAATAAACAGAACCAGCACAATATATACATTGACTATAGTGAAGCAAATGGAAAGACCACTAAGAGGAAGCTGAACAAACCAACAGTGGTCCCAGAGAACAGATAATAAAACATATGTTTCCTGCCTTGGCAGAGAAGCAGGGCACTACATCCCCCAAGGTATGATTAGTGTGAATGAGTGCCCTAAAGCTATTGTATATATTCAAATTTGCACTATTCAAAGTACATTAAGGTGGACAGCTAGGAGGTGCAGTGGATAGAGCACTGGCCCTGGAGTCAGGAGTACCTGAGTTCAAATCTGGCCTCAGACACTTAATACTTACTAGCTATGTGACCCTGGGCAAGTCACTTAACCCCAATTGACTGACTAAAAAACAAAAAAACAAAACAAAACAAAACAAAGTGCATTAAGGCAATAAGACTGTCCCTGGGACGTGATTGGGCAGTACCTCCACTGAGACATCTTCCTGGTCACTGAAGGGCATAAAAAAGTCCCACTCACTCTGACTTGGTAGATTTCTGAAGACCTTTAGAGTCACTGTATTCAGCCTTACCGTCTAGAATTCCAGAGAAGGATGGTGACACTATATCCTTGTTGTATATCCTTGTAGCATTAGAACAAAGTAAACTGGGGGCAGCTAGATGGCGCAGTGGTTAAAGCACTGGCCCTGGATTCAGGAGTAACTGAGTTAAAATCCGGCCTCACACACTTGACACTTACTAGCTGTGTGACCCTGGGCAAGTCACTTAATCCGTATTGCCCCGCAAAAAAAACAGCCAAAAAAAAAAAAAGAGAGAACTAAGTAAACCTCCTTTTCTTAACTGTTCAATACCTTTCAGGTGATTTGTTTTTTCCCAAAATTGAACCTGAACTTCTGGTCTTAGGCTTCCCCCAAAAAATATCCCTTCAAATACTTGAAGCCAGTTTTTTCTTCTCAGGATAAATCTCCCCAGTTTCTTCAAAGGAAGTTGCAAAGAGACAACTTTAAGCTTAGTTTATGGAAAAAATTCCTATCCATTAGAGCAATGAGAAAGTGAAGTGGGCTGCCTTGGGATACATGTTCCCCCTCATTGGAAGTCGTTAAACAAAGCTTAGGAAGGGGGCAGCTAGGTGGCGCAATTGATAGAGTACTGGCCCTGGATTCAGGAGGACCTGAGTTCAAATTTGACCTCAGACACTTGACACTTGCTAGCTGTGTGACCCTGGGCAAGTCACTTGACCCTCATTGCCCCACAAAAACAAAAACAAAAAACAAAGCTTAAGTGACCTTAGTTATATCACTTCTGATATTGCATGGCTTGCACCAGTTGACTCTAATATTCATTCCAGCTCTGACATGCTCTTATTCTGATCTAGAGACTGACATTCTCAGTACCAGGCTAGAGGGAGGAGGGGAAAATGAATCAGAGAGATTGTGCCTAGTGACCCAACCAAAAGTGTACCAAGGTCCACCCAGTGTCAGGAACAAAGATCTACAGGTGACATATCTTAGAAGCTTTTTTTTTTTTAAGGTCTAGAGTATACCTGGCATTCTCCATCCTTATTCCCTTCCAAGATGGCAGTTTCTTACTTCCAAAATTCCCCTCATAGCTTCACCATCCAGTACCCTTTCCACTATGCCATCTGGCCTTAGCCTTATGGAAATATAATTTAATTCTATTTCCTCCTTTCTAGTGTAGCTGCATCACTTCCGGAAAGCAGAACTTTCACAATACACATACCATGGACAGAAGAAGGATAAGAAGGAGCATAGTTCACCAAATAAGTACCAGAAATGTTTTGCAACAAGGTTCAGAAAACAACTTGGTTTTCTGCCAAATGGTGCTATTGAGAAATAATACTAGTATCATCCTAGAAATAATAATGGTAATTATTTTCTTAAATTAGTATGATGTCTTTCATTCTTGTATCTCAAACAGGCTTTACAAAGATCAATTATATCCATTATACACATATACATATATATAAATTGTTTCCTTTCTGCATACTGTAAACTAATGTGTATAGAATTACTTGACTCTCTGGAGAGCTAGTGAAAGCTAGCATTAAGACTATGGGACTGGGGGGCAGCTAGATGATGGGGTGGATAAAGAACCAGTCCTGGATTCAGGAGAACCTGAGTTCAAATCCAGCCTCGGACACTTGACACTAGCTGTGTGACCCTGGGCAAGTCACTTAACCCTCATTGCCCCACCAAAAAAAAAAAAAAAGACTATGGGACTGGAAATCCATAAACCTGATTTGAGTATGGATACTGCCAGTATGACAGTGAAAATGATCAATGGACTTGGAGTTGGGAGATCTGTATTTACTTTCTGGTTCTGCTGCTTGCTCAGAGTTTGACACCCTTAGAAAAGAGTTGTAACTAGATAATCTCTGACAATGTCTAGTCAAAATAATTTCACTTGTCTGATTCTCAGTTCCTTCTTTTTTTTTGGTATTTTTTTTTTTTTGGTGAGGCAGTTGGGGTTAAGTGACTTGCCCAGGGTCACACAGCTATTAATTGTTAAGTGTCTGAGGTCGGATTTGAACTCAGGTCCTCCTGAATCAAGGACTGGTGCTCTATCTACTCTGCCACCTAGCTGCTCCAGTTCCTTCTTTTATAATATGATGGCTCTGGATTAAATCATCTCTCAGGTCCCTTCCAGCTCTAAAGGTCCACTGGAATTTATAGTGTTTATAGGAGCAGAATCTTTTTTGTTTTGTTTTTTTTTGGGGGGGGGTTGCCGGCAATCGGGGTTAAGTGACTTGCCCAGGGTCACACAGCTAGTAAGTCAAGTATCTGAGGTCAGATTTGAACTCAGGTACTCCTGAATCCAGGGCCAGTGCTTTATCCACTGCGTCACCTAGTCACCCCTAGAATCTTTTTTTATTAAGGTTAAATTTTCTAGCTTTAACTCCTCAAAGGACTCTTATTCCTTCAAATACTGTCCCAATAAATGACATATCCCTTTAGAAGGTAAAAATTTATAAAATATATTTTTCCTTCTTATTTACCATAGCCATAAAATGGCTATTTTTTGAAAAAGCAGGAATCTACTTCGTATTGATTCTCTTTGGTGGTCTAATTAATAAATTTAATGGAAAAACACAGAGGAAAAACTGCTTATAGTCAGATACATTCATGCTGCTAAAAACAGAAAATGCACAAATTATGAAAAGCAGACCAAGGAGGAAAAGTAGGTACAAAATTAGTTTCAATGACTTACTCTGGCCAGCAAATTATGAAAAAGGAGCATCTCTAAAATACTGTTAGAAAGTAATACAGGAGGGGCAGCTAGATGGCACAGTGGATAGAGCATGGGCCCTGGAGTCAGGAGTACCTGAGTTCAGATCCTGCCTCAGACATTTAACACACACTTACTAGCTGTGTGACCCTGGGCAAGTCACTTAACCCCAATTGCCTCACTAAAAAAAAAAAAAGAAAGAAAGTAATGCAAAGGGGCAGCTAGGTGGTGTAGTGGATAGAGCACGGGCCCTGGAGTCAGGACAACCTGAGTTCAGATCCCGCCTCAGACACTTAACACACACTTACTAGCTGTGTGACCCTGGGCAAGTCACTTAACCCCAATTGCCTCACTAAAAAAAAAAAAAAAAAGAAAGAAAGAAAGTAATGCAAAATTGAAAAAGAAATTTTCATCTATAGAATGTAGCCTACTCAAAGATCCAAGCTTTTGGAATAAAAACTCATTATTTGACAAAAACTTCTGGGACAACTGGAAAACAGTATGGCAGAAACTAGGTATAGACTGTGAGAAAATGAGTAGTTTTCTCCTCTCAATGTAGATATAACAGTCAGTCATACTCCTCCTGACCTGTTTGTAGGACAAAGGTCTCAGATCCCCTCCTCACCCTCAGTTTAACAAAATCACATGGTTCAAGGAACCCTGGTCTCAATAAGATAAATAATAAATAAATAAAGAGCCTTTGTCACATCCCCGTTGAGTTCCTGAGAATTATTGGGAAGAGGATGGGTTTTTTTTCCCCTCACAATTGGAGGTCCCACCAAGATGTAAGGAGCTGCAGAGACTCTCCGGGTTCCAGCACTCCCAGCACTCTTCCCCAGTGATGGTCGGAGCCCGGAGGGAGCCACCCCCAACTCCTGAGTCCAAGGAACTCAGCAGAGACTTGGCAAACACAGGGTAGAGCATGCTCACCAAGGAGGTAAGAATTTGTCAAAACAGCGACTGTTGTGGGGAGGAAGGAAAAGCCAGTGCTCTGGTTTGTTAGTGTCATGGGGTGCAGAGCACCCCAGAAGTCCTCTGGGGCACATCAAGGAATCTTCTCCTTGAGAAACTAAACCAGAGGACAGATAACCTAGAGAGATAAGTAGAACCAGTTTGGACTGAGCTAGCTTTGGGACCTCTACCCTTCATTCTGGTCTCCCTTACCCCTGGGGAGATAAATTTAGGTGTGGCTGTGGCCTTTGTGTCCTGAAGAGAGATCCATAGCCACCCCTTACCCAATTCCTCTAGTCACTACCAGTGGGGGATGGTCCTCCACTCCTCACCCAATTCCCCCAGCTACCACCAGTGGGGGATGGTCCTCCCTCACTAAAGGAACTTTCCACAGTCAAATGGTCACCCCTCCCCCCATCAGTCCTCTATAAAAGTACCTGCCAGTCTCCTGTTCGAGATTTGGTACCTCTGAGCCACATGCTTTGTGCCTATCTCCCCATGAGAAGTCCAAGGATTTCTTTCATGGTTTCCCTTCCCTTCCCTTGCCCCTAAATAAACTACCATCTTATTCTAACTACTTTTGTGTGCAAGAGGGTGTAATTCTTTAAAGAGGAATTCCTAAGAACCCCAACCCCTAACCCAACCCATACCCCATTTCCCCCCCATTACATTAGGCTCATGGTGGGAAGTCACTGCTATAAGTCTTTTGCAGGGGTGTTGGGTGAATTTATAAATGAAAGCTGGTGGGAAATGGGGTATGGGTTAGATCAGGGGTTGGGGTTCTTAGGAATTCCTCTTTAAAGAGTTACACCCTCTTGCACACAAAAGTAGTTAGAATAAGGTGGTAGTTTATTTAGGAGCAAGGGAAGGAAAGGGTGGGGGGAGGGAAACCATGAAAGAAATCCTTGGACTTTTCATGGGGAGACAGGCACAAAGCACATGGCTCAGAGGTACAAAATCTCGAACAGGAGACTGGAAAATACTTTTATAGTGGCCTGATGGGGGTGGACCATCTGCCTGTGGAAAGTTCCTTTAGTGACTGTGGACCATCCCCCACTGGTGGTAGCTGGGGGAACTGGGTGAGGGGTGGCTACGGATCCCTCTTCAGAACGCAAAGGCCGCAGCCACACCCAAATTTATCTCCCCAGGGTAAGGGAGACCAGAATGAAGGGTAGTGTCATGGGGTGCAGAGCACCCCAGAATTTCTCTGGGGCACACCGAGGAATCTTCTCCTTGAGAAACTAAACCAGAAGACAGATAACGCCTAGAGAGAGAAACTGAACCAAATCGGACTGAGCTAGCTTGGGATTCCTACCCTTCATTCTGGTCTCCCTTACCCTGGGGAGATAAATTTGGGTGTGGCTTCGGCCTTTGTGTTCTGAAGAGGGATCCATAGCCACTCCTCACCCAATTCCCCCAGCTACCACCAGTGGGGGATGGTCCACCTTCACTAAAGGA
Source organism: Dromiciops gliroides (assembly GCF_019393635.1). NCBI lineage: Eukaryota > Metazoa > Chordata > Mammalia > Microbiotheria > Microbiotheriidae > Dromiciops > Dromiciops gliroides. Next base: position 31,242,046 of record NC_057862.1, on the reverse strand, counting down.
ACTTTCCACAGGCAGATGGTCCACCCCCATCAGGCCTCTATAAAAGTACCTTCCAGTCTCCTGTTCAAGAGATTTGGTACCTCTGAGCCATGTGCTTTGTGCCAAATCTCCCCATGAAAAGTCCAAGGATTTCTTTCATGGTCTCCCTCCCCCCACCCTTCCGTTCCCTTGCTCCTAAATAAACTATCACCTTATTCTAACTACGTTTTGTGTGCAAGAGGGTGTAATTCTTTAAACAGGAATTCCTAAGAACCCCAACCTGTACCCCATTTTCCCACCATATCAGTAGGAATCCCAAACTAGCTCAGTCTGATTTGGTTCAGCTTATCTCTCTGGGCGTTATCTGTACTCTGGTTTAGTTTCTCAAGGAGAAGCTTCCTTGATGTGCCCCAGAGAACTTCTGGGGTGCTCCGCACCCCATGACAATCTCATGAGAAGAGAGCATGTTGCGGAGTTATGGCTCTCTGGAATGCCTTTCTCCTTGAGTAGGAGATGAGCAGGCATTTGTGTGTGTGTGTGTGTGTGTGTGTGTGGTGTTGGTGGTGGTGGTCCGATGGGGTCATCATATGACTGAAGGGTTACCTTGTTGCGGAAGGGCCATCCCCCACTGGTGGTGGTTGAGGGAATTTTGGTGAGGGGCAGCTCCAGATCCCTCAGGTCATCTCTCTCTCCCCCTCACACCACTGGGACAGCAGCCACACACCTAATCTTGTCTTCCCTGGGGGTGGCGGACACTGGAGTGAAGGGTGGTGGTCCTGGAGTTACTCTGTATCTCTTTGGGAGTGTCTGTCCTTTGGTTTGGTTTTGTGGGGAGGGGGGGGGGTCGTCCTTTTAATTTGCCCCAGGGAACTTCTCAGGTAAACTAGGCTCATTAAAAAAACAAAAGGATTTTCTTGGGGAAGGTGGGGGAGGCCCATGGGTCTGGGATTAACAAAAATCTGTTAGCCCCAGGCAATTCATTTGTTTGGGAAAGGGGAGTGTGAATTCAATGCCTTTTCTTAGAAGAAAGTTATGTGTATATAAGGCTCAATCTATTTGAGAGTTAATTTGTTGCAAAGAAATTAATACTAGAGCATCCAAATTGCTGCAGTAAATTGTGAAAGGGATCTTGCTGTTTTAATCTGGATTTATTGGTATATTAAGAAAACTTTGTTATTTGGTTTGCAACTTTTGTGAGAAATCATTTACAAAAAAAGTTTGAGAATTCCACTTTAAATCCTGAGATGGAAATTATAGTAATATCTAGCAATTTTTGCATGCTATTGTAAATTGGTTTTATGATTTTGCTAAGGGTTAAATACTGTTTGAGTTTACTGATTAACCGAAAGCTTTCACTGCAGCTTTTGTGTAAGAAATTGTACCTATATAGCCCTCCTCCTCATTGATTCAGATAAGTTTTTTATTCATAGATATTTTCATTCTTTTAAGATTGTGTTTCAGGCCAGTTTGATTTTCATTGTCTTTTATTCTTCCATGTGTATTTTGTTCTATATATGCATTCATGGAAGTTATATATTTGGAAAAATAGCTGTTATTTTAGGTTTTCTTGCTTAGAAGCAATCTTGAAAGTTAAAGGGGCAATGTATTTTTAAAATTCTAGCATGACCTAAATGTTCAGCAGTTCTAAAGGAGTTTAATAATTACTGGTTGAGGGGCAGCTAGGTGGTACAGTGGATAGAGCACTGGCCCTGGAGTCAGGAGGACCTGAGTTCAAATCCGACCTCAGACACTTAACACTTACTAGCTGTGTGAACCTGGGCAAGTCACTTAACCCCAATTGCCTCACTAAAAAAACCAATAATAATAATTACTGGTTGAGGGGCGGCTAGGTGGTGCAGTGGATAAAGCACCAGCCCTGGATTCAGGAGTACTTGAGTTCAAATCTGGCCTCATACATTTGACAATTACTAGCCTTGTGATCCTGGGCAAGTCACTTAACCCCCATTGCCCCGAAAACAAACAAACAAAATAATAATTACTGGTTGGATTCCATACATGTTTGTCCTTAAGAATTGAGCTTATGATTGGGCCAATAAATTATTATAAGGATAAGAACTGTCTACACACTTAATTCACATTTTTGCTATCAAATTATTCTCAGTTGTTAAATCCATATGAGACTTGGATTATGGGAAATTTACCATTTTAAGACATTAATTGCCTTTATTCTGAGTTATCAGATCTGAGCAACCAAGGTGCTAAGTATCCACAGGGAGAAAGGAGCAGGAGGGGTGGGATTCTCGAAGCTCATGTATTGTACTGCTTTGGGAAAGGCAGAAAGAACAGTCATCAGCAAAACCTGGGGCCGAGCTGGGATTCTTTTGGCTTTATTTCCCCCCCCACATAGCACTGGATAGCTAGCTATTGTTAAGGGTTAAAATTCTAGCTAGTCTGTCTAAAATATCTAATGAGTGGTCGCCAATAAATTATAAGCTTTAGCAAGAGTTAGGCTTTTAAGCATTTATTAAGGAAAACAAGAATTTGGTAAAGAGAGAGAGAAAGGCCTAGATTCCTATCTATTAAAGGGAGAGCACATTTCTAGCTCTGCTCTCCACCAGAGTCCAAAGGAAAGAGTGCGAGACTGAGCGCCCGTCTCTTCCTTGCTCCCCCCACTAGTCCGCGTCACTTCCTGACACCAAAGAAAAGACTCCTGGTCTTGCCCTCAAAGACCTTCGCTTCATGGGCAGAACTCTTCTACAGTAAGTCTCCAGCAGGTGGCGTCATTCCAATCGTTACAGTCCCCCCTGTTGTTCCTCAAGAAACAGGGTATAAAACAGGGCCTGTGAGGCCCCTTTCTGGGCACCCACTAGCTGCACACTAGGGTGCCTCATTCTCATGAGAAGAAAATAAAGAGCCTTTGTCACATCTCTGTTGAGTTCCTGAGGATTACTGAGAAGAGGATGGGTTTTTTTCCCTCATATAGACCAACATCTCATACCATATACTAAAACAAGGTCAAAATGGGTACACGATTTACATGTAAGTGATGAAATCCTAAGCAAACTAAGAGAGTATGGAATGGGAGCAGCTAGGTGGTACAGTAGATAAAACACTGACCCTGGATTCAGGAGAACCTGAGTTCAAATTTAGCCTCAGACAATTGACACTTACTAGCTATATAAACCTGGGCAAGTCACTTAACCTTCATTACCCAGCAAAAAAAAAAAGAGAGAGAGAAAGAGAGAGTATGGAATATATGTATAACCTATATATGATTGTTTCCTGCCTCAGGGAAGGGAGGGAGAGAAAGAGGAATAAAAATTGGAAACCAAAACTATAAATAAAAATGTTTATTATTTGTTAAAAAAAGAGTAGTAGTAGTAGTAGGCCTCCACCATTCTCGGACAACCATGGATCAGTGCCATTGAAGAGCCACAGGCCACACTGTGGCTGTGCAGTCCGATATAGGAGCCACAGCTCTTGAGCGACTTATAACTGGTAACTGCTGCATCCCATGGTTATATCTACCCCATGAGGAGTAGCTGGAGTGTCCTCTCCAGGGTGCTGGCCTGGGCACATCAATATGGAAACAAGCTGTTGCCCATGCAGCAGGTTTTCCCTCTCCTCGACATTGGTGGATCCAAAGGAGAGGCAGAGCCAATCCAGTTTGGCACCCGTGCCGCTGCAGGAGTTGCCAGAGGGCTGTGATGTACAACATCCAACTGCCTAAGGGACTCTGACTCCTGATTTTTCCTTGGGGTTAACTCCCGAAGCCTTTCCCATATATGGGTATAGCTGCAAGGCAGCAGAGGTTTAAAATCAGGGTTTCCTTCCCATAGGAGGGTTGCCTGCCAAGGCTAATGAGCCCCACCTGCCCGAATTTAAAAAAGAGTACGCAATAGTTTATCTGTCAGATTTATGGACAGGGGAAGAATTTAAGATTAAATATGATACAGAGAGCATTACAAAATGTAAGCTAGATAATTTTGAAATTATGAAATTAAAAAGCTTTTGCACAAACAAACCAATTTAACCAAAATTATAAGGAAAGCAGAAAACTGGGAAAGAATTTTGGCAACAAGTATCTCTGATAATATGAATGTAATGGAATACTATTGTGCTCATATATAACCTATATCAGATTGCTTGGTGTCTTGGGGAGTTCGGAGGGAGGGGAGGGAGAAAAATTTGAAAGTAGAAATCTTATTAAAACAAATGTTGAAAACTATCTCTACATGTAACTAGAAAATAATAAAATAATTTTATGATAAAAAAAACCCAAGTATCTCTGATAAAACCATTCTAATATGTGAGTGAAATGGGGAATGCCTAGACCCAATCAATCTTTGTTTCCTTGAAGAGTTTGGTAAAGGTCAATCATCTGAGTAATCTGAGAGATGAAGGCAGTACCTAGGCCAAACCTAGGAATTACTTTATTGATAAGGGCTTTTGTTACATCCTGCACTTTTTCTGTTCTGCTGGGAAAGGCTTCTACTCATCCAGGAAAGGTATCTACAAAGACTAAAAGGACCCCTATACCTTTTACAATGTGGTAGGTGAGTAAAATCTGTCTTCCAATCTTCCCCTGGTAGTTCCCCTTATCTTTGGATTATGTGAGAAAATAATTATTAATAATGAATTTCTTGGGGGAGACCCAGAGATCAGTTTCAGTCCCTTTCCCACCCCCCACCCGTCCAGAAAGTCCAGGAACTTCAGCAACTCTTGTCTGGGACCAGCCCAAGGAAACAAAAGAAGTATAGATTGGGGGGCAGCTAGGTGGCATAGTGGATAGAGCACTGGCCCTGGAGTCAGGAGGACCTGAGTTCAAATCCAACCTCAGACACTTAACACTTACTAGCTGTGTGACCCTGGGCAAGTCAACCCGAATTGCCTCAATAAAAAATAAAAATAAACAAACAAACAAACAAATAAATAAATAAATGATTACTGCCAAAACAGGTGCAATAGCCATTAATATATAAATAGCAATCACTAATTTTAGAAAACACGGTTTAGCCCAATATTTTTTTGTGGGGTGGGGCAGGGCAATGAGGGTTAAGTGACTTGCCCAGGGTAACACAGCTTGTGTCAAGTCCTCCTGAATTCAGGGCTGGTGCTTTATCCACTGTATCACCTAGCTGCCCCCTCAAGCACAATAATTTTTGAAACCACAATTGGCTTAAGGAGAGGTTTGAGGGCCCCAGTGGTATTAGTTTTGGTACAGAGTTCACAGGAATTACAGACATCCCACATGGTCTTAGAGATGTCCTTTATTGGCTACTTGTTAATATACATAGGATTAGCTATATCTAAGTGTTTAAACACACTTTTAAATTTATTTTTGGTGGGGCAATGAGGGTTAAGTGACTTGCCCATAGTCACACAGCTGGTAAGTGTCAAGTGTCTGAGGCTGGATTTGAACTCAGGTCCTCCTGAATCCAAGGCCAGTGCTTTATCCACTGTGCCACCTAGCTGCCTCTAGAGATGTCCTTTAATGAGACACTTTACTAAAGTGGTTAGAACCTCCCTTTCCAGGTGAGTGGAATTGTGGAGGCCCATTGCAAATTTCCACATTATATTCCTGGGCAGAAGCAGCAAACCAGAAGGAGAGCATCACCATTCTGTATCCTTGGGAACAAAACCTTGAATTTTAGCCTCTTCCAGTCTCCTTGTTGGTATAGGAAGGGGAAACACAGTAGGGTGCCAGGGGGCCAGGGCTAGAGCAGACAGGTGAACAGACCTGGCATCTGATTTAGTAGCAAGGTCTGCCCTTGTGCTGTGGAGGAATTGATAGTTTGGTGTTCTCAGCAGTGGATAACAGAACTGAATGGACCTTAAGTAGGCCCAGAATCTCCCTTCCAAGCTTCACAGGAGAATTCTTTGAGGTCAATAGTCCTCTTTCTTTCCAAATGGAAAACATGAAATGCATAACTATCTTTAACCTAAATAAATTCTCCTAGTTATCATCTCCCCCTCATCAAAATGTGTTTGCAATGGGGAGGAATTCTAGTTTCTTCTTCTGCTTCTTTTTTTTAGTGAGGCAATTGGGGTTAAGTGACTTGCCCAGGGTCACACAGCTAGTAAGTGTTAAGTGTCTGAGGCCGGATTTGAACTCAGGAACTCCTGACTCCAGGGCCTGTGCTCTATCCACTGTGCCACCTAGCTGCCCCTCTAGTTTCTTCTTAAACAAAAAAGGAAGATACCCAGTTAATTTAGCATTATCATACCATGTAAGCATTAGTATGCACATGGCAAACCTGAGTATTAATGTTCCTTGTTGTTTGGAATAATTGGCTATTTGCTTTGATTATAGAAATCTGCCATAAAAGAAAAAGCAGGAACATATAAAACATCCTTAGTTCTGTTTGATTCCAGGTAAGAATCACAAGTGACAACCAGTCATGCAGTAATAATTCCACCTCCTAGCTAGACTTCAGGAATAGCCAAGTGGGAAATATTTCCTCTTCAGCAGGAAAACAATGAGGAAAGTGAACCAGAAGGATCCTACCTTAGGTGATACCAAAATCATCTAATTCCCTCTGAGTAACTTGTGGCATTCTCTCAAGTGGTGTATTATTATTATGTTTTGTTTTGTTTTGTTTTTGCAGGGCAATGGGGGTTAAGTGACTTGCCCAGGGTCACACAGCTAGTAAGTATCAAGTATCTGAGGTTGGATTTGAACTCAGGTCCTCCTGAATCCAAGGCTGGTGCTCTATCCACTGAGCCACTTAGCTAACCCCATCAAGTGGTGTATTATCGACTTAAATGATCCATCAGACAACTAAACCTGAATTCAAAATTCAAAATAATATCAATTACGATACCAAAATATTTTATCTTAAATAGCAAACTTCTACTCTCATGGAGTTGCAATGAGCAAAAAAAGTTTAGCAGGAGACACATGTATGTAAGAGATTTCACATAACATCTTTTTTTTTAGTGAGGCAATTGGGGTTAAGTGACTTGCCCAGGGTCACACAGCTAGTAAGTGTTAAGTGTCTGAGACCAGATTTGAATTCAGGTCCTCCTGACTCCAGGGCCGGTGCTCTATCCACTGCGCCACCTAGCTGCCCCCACATAACATCTTTTACTTGTTTTTTTTTTCCCTTTTCTTTTTCTTGAGTTTAAACTCATCCTGATGTAAAGATCAATCCTTAGAAATCACTTCTATATAATAAGCAACCTTATAAATTCTCAGCAAGACCACTCCTTGTCTAGGAATTTCAGAACCCATAACAAGCTCTTTTCTGGCAAGTTTATAAATTAAGAGGAGTCTACAAGGTCTCTTTTTCTGTGTCTTTTCCCATACAGTAACTTTCCCCTTATTTCCAAAATTCTTCCAGTGCTTTCTGCTTTCTGTCTTAGAGAGGAAACAAAACAATTAATATAGTCTATAACAAAAATGGGTAGGAGTCTCATATAATTTACAGTTGTTTCTGATTTTAACACACACATACACACCAATTTAAAAGTTGCTTTAAAGTTGACCAGTACTTAAAGACTGTAAATATCCAAGTAGATGTTCCATTCCAACCCAATTTTTTTTTATTCTTTCCCAGGTCCACACAGACCTTTTAATTGCAGGCAAGCACTTAAAGTGATAGAGTGCTCCTCTTTTCTTTTTTTCCCCCTCAAAAATTTACTCTCAGATTCTCTGGATCTTTGTGGGGTTTTTTGTTTGTTTTTTCTTTTAGTGAGGCAATTGGGGTTAAGTGTCTGAGGCCAGATTTGAACTCAGGTACACCTGACTCTAGGGCCAGTGCTCTATCCACTGTGCTACCCAGCTGCCCCCAATCTTTGTTTTTCTACAGTCAGAAGACACCCTGACTTGAGAAACCCTCCTCAGATTCTCTGTCAGTGCAAACAAGGTACAACTTTCTTTCTACTTGCTTTTGCCAATTATATAAAATTCTCTGCACTTATTCTCTCTCACCCACCCCCTGATACTGCTACAGTCAGCATCAGGAAGGGAAGGAGGGAGATAAAGAGAGAAAAAGACTCTCTGTTTGTTTCCTTTTTAAACATATCTATGTAACTCCAAATAGCTTAGTTAATAGTATAAATTAGTACTTCAGAACATGTGGTCAGGAGAGCAACAGCTTCCTAACCCATTCATTCCCCTTTTAACAGTAACCAAATCATATACCATAAGTATAGTTCCTTAAAATAATATTAGGAATTTTAAAAACTTGAAACAAAACCAATTAATTACTAATCAGGTGTTTTTAGTTTAGTTTCATGTGCTTTTGCTTTATACTTTACACAAAACAAGTTGTCGTTCAAATGTGCAGGCTTTTTTTTCTCTTTTGCAACAGCCCTCACAAGCAGAGGCAATTTTTTCCACCTTGTTTTAGTTTTTTTTTTAGAGACACTTCTTTTTTTTTTTTTTGTGAGGCAAGTGGGATTAAGTGACTTGCCCAGGGTCACACAGCCAGCAAGCGTTAAGCATCTGAGACCACATTTGAACTCAGGTCCTCCTGACTCCAAGGCTGGCGCTCCATCCACTGCGCCACCCAGCTGCCCCTAGAGACACTTCTTAATGCTGACAGGGAGTGGCATGTTTCACAGGAGTTAAATAAGTCTCAATTGGAATAGCACAAGGAGATGTTTAAGATTTTATATAATAACTCACCCTTCTAATTGTCTTGTAGTTCAACCTTGTTGGATTTGAAGAGCTGATTTATAGATTAAGAGAATCTTTACCAACGTTAATTACTTTTTTTTTTGGTGGGGCAATGAGGGTTAAGTGACTTGTCCAGGGTCACACAGCTAGTAAGTGTCAAGTATTGGAGGCTAGATTTGAACTCAGGTCCTCCTGAATCCAGGGCTGGTGCTATCCCACTGTGCCACCTAGCTGCCCCCAACATTAATTAATTTTTTTAAAATAGCTTTTACAATATTCATCTAAAGCTATGAATGCCTAGCAGAGAATTTATTTTCCAATGCCAAATTCAAACTCTGAGCAGTTCACAATGTAAAGACATCCTGTTGTCAGAGTCTGCCCTCCCCCACCTTTCCAGCCTGGTCATGGCTTCAGGAAGGTGAAGGGATTTTAGGATTTAAAACACACACACACACACACACACACACACACACACACACATACACACACACACACACATACACACACACTTTCCATCCAGACACACAAGTACAATACTTGACAGACACATAAATGCTTATAAGACACACAAACAAACCAAAAACTCTGAAATAGTGAAGGTTACTTCTTCCTGTCTATGTTATTAGATAGAGACCACTCTGAGTGTGGTAGGGGCTGATCAGGCCTGTCTACCTTAATTCTCTCACTTGGCCATTTGGTGTTACAATAGAAAATCATTTGTTTGGTTTTGCCTAAGTCCATTTTTTTCCATTTTTTTAAGGATGGTCTCTTATCATGGTGGGTTAGGCTAGACTGCACTTGTGTCCAAATGATGTGGGCAGAATTTGGGGTCAAATTGATCATGAGTTGTCCCAAAAAAATTACAAGACTCAGTGACTCAGTTTACCAAGTTTTATTGCAATACTGTGGGTGACCATGGGGAGAGAACCAGAATAGTGGAAAGGTATCTCTAGAATAAGGAAAGGAAAGACAGTTATATTTATAGTATGGATAAATTGATTATTAGTCTCATTATAATAATCTCCACCTTAGGGAGGTACAGGGGAGTGCCTGTCCTTTTCATTATAATAATCTCTACCTTTGGGAGGTACTGGGGAGGGCCTATCCTAATTTGGAGTTCCTGGGGTCCTAAGCCAACCCCCAAGGCAGGTACCCTTTTCTGTGGAGGTGTGTTTTTGAGGTTTACATGTCATAAGGTGAATCTGGGAACAAATTTGGCCTTTTCTACGCATGTCTCTTTCTGGTTCCCATGGCTAGTTTCAAAACATATTCATTTTTCTTTTATTTTGTGGAAATTTATTTTAATTTAGGAACCCTACCTTTGGGCTGAGATTAGAAAGCCTTAGGCCCTCAGAGTCTCTTCTGTGTGGGAGGTGCTGGTGCCCCTCCCCCTCCACTTCAGCTGAGCCAAAAAGCCCTGTTGTCTGTATGAGACACCAGGTCAGATAGCTGGGGGGGAAAAGCCCCCAGCTCCCTCCACCCTGAGTGGATCTATCCGAGAGATCCCAGGCCTGTCCAGGCCATGCTCTGGTGTAGCCTGTGCTGAGGCACGTGATGCTCGAGTGTCCCCCCAGCAGCTGGTGGATTAGCTTGGTCTGTGGGGACGCAAAAAGCCCCGAGATTTGAGTGGGGAGAAGGAAGAATATATAGACCTGGGAGTTAGACTCAGGGGGGCCGGGAGACAAGAACAGAGGGGAACTGACAAGATTAGAAGAACAGAAGGGAGGTTGAAGGACAAAATTAAGGGGGTGGCAAATGCGGCAGAGGGCAGACTTATGGAGTAGACAGACAGACAGACAGAACAGGAGGCAGCAGAGAGCACAGAAGCGGTCAGCACAGGGTACAGGTTGGAAAAAGTGAAGATTAAGAGAACAGAAGGACACTGGAGCACTAGGAGAACAGAAGGAGAGGTCGGTGAGAGAGAAACACAAGGGTTCAGCAGGGGCAGTATGGAGAGGAAAGTTAGAAGAAAGTAGCTGAGCAGTGAAAGTGAAACATCCCTTAAAAAAGTTCCAGGCCAGCAGGTGGAAAGAGACCCCTGGAACACAGTCAGGTTGTACATTTTATTTCCCTGTATTCTTTTTTTTTTTATTGAGGCAATTGAGGTTAAGTTACTTGCCGATGGCCACACAGCTAGTAAGTGTTAAGTGTCTGAGGCCAGATTTTAACTCAGGTACTCCTGACTCTGGGACCAGTGCTCTATCCACTTCTCCACCTAGCAGTCCCTATTTCCCTGTATTCTTAATTTTAAATAGTATCTCATAAATAAACTCTGCTTTGATTATTTAGTTAAGAGGCTTCTTAATCTTTTGCTTATCAATTTTGGGAGTGGAGCAGTGTGGTGGAACTTTATAAATGGCCCACATTAAGTTAATAGCTGTCAGATAGCCAGTTAGTCAACAGTCCCAGATTAAGTACCCCAGTCAGATTAGTCCCACCAAAATAGGCTAGTCAGTCAAAATATTTCTACAATTTCTGGTCTAAGTTTCTATAGGCTGTCAAGTCCTTTATTATTATGGTCTTCAGGTCTCCTCGGCCTAGCTCCCTCTGTTCCCGTTATGGGTACTGATTACTGTGGGTAAGAGAACCTAGCATCCTGACTTGTAAGTTATCCATTAACTGGGGTCTGACTCCCTTTTGGAGCTAATATCTGAATTAGAGCTTGGGTCTTAAGTTTTTCTGTTAACCCCTTTTTTTGCCTCCTACATCACAAGTGGGTGCCAACAAAAATCCGACAAGTGTTTCTCGAGTCAAGATATCTTCCTGTTGTAGAGAAATAAAGATCCAGAAGTCAGCTGGCTATTCCGACCTCAGAATGTGGGGGCCTGCCAATTCAACTAAGGCTCCTGACAGAGCACTGTGCACACCCCACCTGGGGAATCCAAGAGCCAAATGAGCAACCTTTTTACCTGTCTGACAATTTTCCCCAGGGTTTCGGCACCAAAATGTTGGTGGAGGGACTTGGGACCTGGATGGGATGGGGGGGGGGTGGTGCTAACTCACCCAAAGAATTGGAGGTTCATCACAAATCTTGTAAAATAAAAAGAGATTTATTAGGAGAGGGGAATATATGGTTAGGAAACAGAATCACTATGGAAAAATGTCTTGCTGAGTAAGAGTGGTCCTTTTGTATGTTTACAAAATAAAGAAAACAACAACTGAGGAGGGAATTACAAAGCAACTGGGAAGGAAATACAAGCAACAGGGAGGGGATTTTGGAATAATGGGGCATCAGTAAGATATGCAGCACCCATCGATATTATAATGAGACTGATAATCAATTTATCCACACTATAAATATAACTGCTTTTTGCTCTTTGCTAATTTGAGAGATACCTTCCACTTTACTGGTTCTCTGCCTGTGTTCACTCACAGTATTGTAATAAAACTTGGTAAACTGAGTCACTGAGTCTTGCAATTCTTTTGGGATGACTCATGATCAGTTTGACCCTAATTCCATCCCACATCAATATCACTATCAGAATAAAGGGGGTTAACCAAGAAAAGAGCCAAGAACCGCAGGAACCTGAGTGAGGAGTGAAAAGCTGTTCACGAGTGTCCTTCATCCAATGAGAGATATCACAGAGATTCTGTACTCAGGTCTCAACTTTCCTTGAATTGTTAACATATACAGAACAAGATGTATTCTGAACCATACACACCCCACCTTCAGCTGCAAGAAGATAGTCTAAAGCTATTCTGTTGTTTAATACTATATTGGCTAGAGTATCAAGGGATTCTTCTAAATCTTCTAGCCCAGCTGCTGTTTCATTCTAGAATCTCGATTGCCAGCGTAAGATTAGTTAATATAGCATCCTGTTCAATATAGCCTATAAAAGGGATAGTGAGAGATGCTGCCTTTGTAGCATTAGGAGAAATAGCTTAGAAATCTGGAGCTGCCCCTTGGTCCTCCCCCAATAAGGGAACTTTACACAGTCAGATGATTACCTCATTGAACCACCACCATCTGTCTTCTATAAAAGTATCTGCCTGTCTTCTGTTTGGGGTGATAGGTATCTGAGAGCAGTGCCTCTGTGCCATGCCTTCTCCTCATGAGAAGTCCAAGGATTTCTCTCTTGGTTTCCTTTCCTTAACCCCTAAATAAATTATTATTTTATTCTAACTCAATTTGTGTGCAAGAGGAATTCCTAAGAACCCCTTTCCCAAATCCCTACCCAAACCCCCTATTTCCCTATAACATTTTCAGGTCTTATAAAGTCCTTTTTTAATTTTAATTTTTTTTTTTGTTTTTTGGGTTTTTTTGTGAGGCAATTGGGGTTAAGCGACTTGTCACACAGCTAGTAAGTGTCAAGTGTCTTAGGCTGGATTTGAACTCAGGTCCTCCTGACTCCAGAGCTGGTGCTCTATCCACTGCACCACCTAGCTGCCCCATAAAGTCCTTTTTTAACCCCCATCTGATAAATTTATTTAGTATCATATGCATCTCTCTCTATGTGTCACATAAGGAGATGAGGGAGAAACAACCAATCCATGAATGAAACAGACAAATAGCCATGCGGTAAGGGTAGCAGAGGGTGCAGAAGAGGCAGGAGTGGGCTCTTGTTCAGGTTGTGAGGGGCAAAGGAGTCAAAGGTCAGTGATGTCAAGTAAATGCAGGAGGCCCACATCCTGGGGAGTCGGGGAGCACGGCAGGAATTGAGCAAGACTTCAAGTGGGCCTGAGGGACCGGCAGAATTTTAGGGTTCAGAGCCTCAGGGGAGTCTCAGTGGGTTCTGAAGGACTGATTGGCAGAGAACCTGAGGGGACAGTGGGCCCTGGGGCTCCAGGGGCCCTGAAGGCCTGATAAAAAGTCGGGAGGAGGGGGCAGCTAGGTGGCGCAGTGGATAGAGCACCGGCCCTGGATTCAGGAGTACCTGAGTTCAAATCCGGCCTCAGACACTTGGCACTTACTAGTTCTGTGACCCTGGGCAAGTCACTTAACCCTCATTGCCCCACCCCCAAACCAAACCAAACAAATAAAAAAAGTCGGGGGCGGGGGGACAGGGGCCTTGGGGCTCCAGGGGCCCGACAAAGGCCGACAGCAGGCTTTGGGGCTCCAGGGGCTCTAAGAGCTGGGCAAGGGCCAAGGGACCCTGAGGGTGCGCACATCTGAGGTTTCCCGGCGGGGGGCAGCTTCGGCTGCTTCCTTTTTTCGCTCCCTTCCTCCCTCCTCCCTCCTCCCTCCTCCCTCCTCCCTCCTCCCTCCTCCCTCCTCCCTCCTCCCTCCTCCCTCCTCCCTCCTCCCTCCTCCCTCCTCCCTCCTCCCTCCTCCCTCGGGCCGGCGGAGGCCCCGCCCCTTCCTCGCCTCTCCGCCGCGCGTGCGCGCGTCATCACTCGTCGCCGCCCAGGCGGCTATAATGGCAGCTCGGCCGCTGGGCTCCGGGGCTCCCCCGTCGCGCGCTGCCGGCCTGACCTCGTCATCTTCCGTCATGAGCTGGACGCGAGCGGCCCCGGGTCTCTGACTGCGCCGCCGAGCTCAGGCAGTCCCATGGCCGCGGTGACGGCATCGGCGGCCCCCGGGGCCGGAGGAGCGGGAGCCGGGAGCCCGAGCCCGCCGCCGGCGGCGTCCGCTCGCAGGGACTTCTACTGGCTGCGCTCCTTCGTGGCGGGAGGTGAAGACGGGGCCGCGGGGGGCGGATGGTGGGGCAGAGTCAACATTTATGAAGCGCCGGCTGTATGCCAGGCTCATGACTGCGCTCTGGGGACGGGAAGAAAGGCAGGAGGGTCCCTGCACTCAAGGAGTTTAGAGTCTAACCCAAGAGGAGGGGAAGGAGGGGGGATCTGGGGAAGCGGATTTCGGAGTTGAGGGCATCGTGCACAATGATGAAGTTTCTGGGGATGTTGAAAGTCCGGGAAAGTCTCCTGGGGGGGGGTGATGAGAGGGCTGCTTGAGGGCTTGGTGGGGCTGAGGGAGGGGGCGGGGCGGGGGGAGTGATGCGGAGCCTCCCAAGTTTGGGACTTCCAGGGTTCAGACAGGAAAGCTGACCCGGGGGTGGCTGTCATGTGTCCTCCAGAAAAGGAAGGGTGGTGGGGGAAGCTGGAGGATGGGTGGCCGGATGTGACTTGGGTCCTGGCAGTCTGAGGTTAAAGTAGGCAGCCTGCCAGAGCCCCCTGAACCTGGCTGGGTTTCCAAGAGCGTAGTCACTTTGGGGGCCCCTCAATCCCAAGGTGAGTTTAAGATTGGAGGGTGTAATGACATTTTGTAATCCGGTGGAGTAATTCCTCTGGAACCAGAGAGCTTGATTATCTCCTGGAGCATTTCTGGGTATTGGCCCATTTCCACCATTTCCACCAGCGCACTGTTTACTGTGACCCACTATTTCCTTGTGCTGTCAGCCTCTTGTTTGCCACTGGAAGGACAGTGCCAGCCCCTGGCTCTGCCAAGCATGGGGCAATGAAAAGTGTGCTAGCTCTGGCCTTGGAAGGTCATAGGATAGATTGGTGGTGCAGTGGCTAGAGTGCGCTGGTCTTTGAGTCTGGAAGACCTCAGTTCAGACCATGCCTCAGATGTCTGACTCTGGAAATGGCACTTAATTCAGCCCGTTTACTCATTTGTAAAATGGGGATAATAGAACCTACTTTACTCATGATAGGACAGGAAGAGGTAACATACAATACATTGCAAATCACAAGTTGCTATGTATACTATTATTATTCTTATTTGATCACAGAATTTAGAGGGAGGAGGGACCTTAGCACAGTGCTTGGCACAGAGTAGGTGCTTAATAAGTAATTAATTGAAGAATGTGGGCTTGAATTCCCTGTTTTTGTATGAGGTAACCTTGGCAAGCCACTTGCCTTTTCTTTTAGTTCCCAGATCTGTAGAGAGCATTCTATTCCCAGCTTAGTCCACTGGACCAGGCTGCCTCAAGCTTTCTCAGCCACTTCTCTGACTCCTTCCCATCCTCTGTGGCCTTATCCAATCCAATAAACACTGATTGAGCATCTCCTATGTGGCAGACACTGTCCTAAGGACTGGGGTTAGAATTTTAAAAAGATAGTCCCTGCCTCCTACAACCTCCTGGGAGGAAACCATACAGCTGTACCTTTGTACCTGGATAGCTCTGTGTATGGGGACTGCATGGGGTGGGCCAGGGAATTCTAACTGAGAGCAACAGATTGGATGCCTTGGGTCCGAGTTGGTAGGGGCAGGGAAATGATGCAAACCCGACTCAGAAGAGCAGAGCTGCCTCTCCTGGCTGGACTATTTGAAATCTCTTCTAGCGAACCTGCAGCACAGAAAGGTCATGACTAGCATTAAGGACTTCCTCTGTACTTCCACGAAGAGGCATTTTCATATCGACTCTTTTCATTCCAACTCTAAGGACTGTCTTCATTTAATTTTTCTTTTTTTCCCCCATTTAATAATTTGATAAGACTTTGGGGATTTAGATGTAATAATTGAAAAGTCTTGTTAATGTCACTATGACAATTTTATAGGACAAGGACAGTACTGAACCTTTGATTTTCCTGGTATATAGAACTCTCAGGTGAGGAAAGTTCTTTTACCAGTGCAGGTGGTCCCCTCCTCTGCATTTTATAGAGAGTTGCTTGGACTGCTATTGCCCAGGGTCACATGGCCAGTATATTTCAGAGACAGCTTGAACCTATTAGCAATGAAGTGGCTCATTGAATGTAGACATCTGGGCCTGGAGTCAGGAAGACCTGAGTTCGAATCTCAGTATATTTCCTACCTGTGTGACCCCTGGGCAAGTTACTTCACTTCTGTTTGCCTTAGGTTTCTCATCTGTAAATTGGGGATAATAATAGCATTAATTTGCCCCCAACCCGGGTTGTTGCGAAGATCAAATGAGATAATATTTGTATGGCACCTGGCACATAGTAGGGGCTTAATAAATACTTCTTCCTTTCCCTCTGAACTTTTTTTTGTGTGTGTGTGTGGGGGCAATGAGGGTTAAGTGACTTGCCCAGGGTCACACAGCTAGTAAGTGTCAAGTGTCTGAGGTCAAATTTGAACTCAGGTCCTCCTGAATCCAGGGCCAGTGATCTATCTACTGTGCCACCTAGCTGCCCCTTCCGTCTGAACTTTGAAGCTAGCTTTCTAACCATTATGCTGTTGTACCTCTTATCAGTTTTATAGTTATTTTGTCAGTAGAATGGGGCAATATAGAAAGCATACCCATTTGTAAAGGTCCTATTTCCATCCAGTCAATTAATTATCTTAGGAATTAGCCATAGAAAATTCTTTTTTTTTTTTTTTTGCAGGGCAATGGGGGTTAAGTGACTTGCCCAGGGTCACACAGCTAGTAAATGTCAAGTGTCTGAGGCTGGATTTGAACTCAGGTACTCCTGAATCTAGGGCCAGTGCTTTATCCACTGCGCCACCTAGCCGCCCCGCCATAGAAAAATCTTAACCTGAAACAAGTTTGTCACTGACATTCAGAAGACTGGGCATACTCACCATCTTGTCCTGGGTGCCTTACTGGCCTCAGAGTCAGAAGACCTGGGTTCTAATCCTAGCTCTGTTGTCTTATAATTGAACTTTTCTGAGCTTAAGTTTCTATTTCTGTGAAAATGCTTAATCCATCCCACAGGAAGAGCAAATGAAATAAAATTGGGATGATGCTAATATTTTAAATAATATTTTATTTTTTCGAAATTATGTAAAAACAAATTTCTCACACTCATTTTTGGTTTTTTGTTTTTAGGCAATTGGGGTTAAGTGACTTGCCCAGGGTCACACAGCTAGTACGTATTAAGTGTCTAAGGCTGGTTTGAACTCAGGTACTCCTGACTCCAGGGCCGGTGCTCTATCCACTGTGCCACCTAGCTGCCCCTCACATTCATTTTTTAAAAATTTGAGTTCCAGATTCTCTCTGTCCCTTTCTCCCTTCCCCTCCCTGAGACAGTAAGCAACTTCATATAGGTTATACATGTACAGTCATGCAAAGGTTATTTTCCATATTAGTCATGTTGTGAAAGAAGACAGACAAAAAACCATAAAAAAAGTAAAGTGAAAAATAGAACACTTCCATTTGCATTCAGATTCCATCTGTTTTTTCTCTAGAGGTGGATAGCATTTTTCATCATGAGAACTTTGTTTTGTTTTTTGGTTTTGTTTTTTTGGGGTTTTTTTGCGGGGCAATGGGGGTTAAGTGACTTGCCCAGGGTCACACAGCTAGCAAGTGTCAAGTGTCCAAGGCCGGATTTGAACTCAGGTACTCCTGAATCCAGGGCCAGCGCTTTATCCACTGCGCCACCTAGCCACCCCCATCATGAGAACTTTGGAATTATCCTGAATCATTGTATTGCTGAGAGTAGCTAAGGCATTCACAGTTGATCAAACAATAGTTCTGTTACTATGTAGTGTTCTTGTTCTGCTCACTTCATTTTACATCAGTTCATATAAGTCTTCCCAGGTTTTTCTGAAATCATCCTGCTTGTCATTTGTTATAGCACAATAGTATTCTGTTCCAATTATATACCACAACTTGTTCAGCCATTCCCCACTTGATGGACATCCCCTCAATTTCGAATTCTTTGTCACCACAAAAAAGAGATGTTATAAATATTTTTGTACAAATATGTCATTTTTCCTTTTTTTTGATCCCTTCAATATACTTATCTAGTAGTGATATTGCTGGATCAAAGGGTATGTATAATTTTATAGGCCTTTGGGCATAGTTCCAGATTGCTCTCCAGAATGATTGGGTTAGTTCACAACTCCAACAGTGCATCAGTGTGGGATGTAAATATAGGATAGTGTTTTTATTGGTGTTCTTATTGGACTTTTTTTTGCTGATTATTCTGTTGACATATTGTGATGCTAATGTTTTGACATTGTTGAGACAGTGGAAAGAATGCACGACTACTAGTTAGGAGTTTTAATATTGGCTTTGGCACCAAACTATTTCTACAAATTTAGGCATACTAAGTAAATCTTTGGGCCTCAGTTTCTTCATTTATCTGTAAGGAGATTGGAATAGATGGTACATACTCTGTCTGATTCTCTGAATATCTGGACTTTAAAAAAAAATCAGCCCCCATTCCATGACTGCTCCTTTTCTTTGAGTTCATATCAAGGGTGTTCTTTACCAGCTCTTTGAAATAGGAGTGTGAGAAGCAAGCAGCTCTTAAAGAGGCATTGTGGGTCAGTGCAGAGACACTGGACTTGGAACATCCTGGAGCACCATGTAAATGGTCATTTAAAACTTGCACAACAACTGTGTACAGTAGGGTCATATTAATGAAAAACACGTTAATACCATGCCCTGTGTTTTAGCCATAAGTCTTCCAGAAACGATTTATTTTAACATTAATCAGATAAGTTATTTCTGCTTTAGAGAGAGATAAACTGGCATAGTTGACCCATGTCCTCCAACATAGTTTGACAGGTGACACTCATATCAATAGCTCTCATACCTTTTGGTCTCAGGACCCCTTTACATTCTTTTTTTTTTTTTACCCCTTTATTATTATCAAGGAAGGGGCAGCTAGATGGCGCAGTGGATAGAGCACCGGCTCTGGAGTTCAAATCCGGTCTCAGACACTTAACACTTACTAGCTGTGTGACCCTGGGCAAGTCACTTAACCCCAATTGCCTCACCAAAAAAACCAAACCTCTAGAGGTTAGTTAGTTGAAATAATGATAGCTAACATTTATGTTTAAGAAATGAAATCAAAATCAGAGTCTTGTAGATAAATAAGTTTGTACAGATAAAACCACATTAGTGGATCAGGAGTTACCTTGGGAAAGCTTGCAATCTATTCAGAAAGGAAGCTGACTTTTGCCTTTCTTTGTACCCCTAGCACTTAATGCAGTGCTTGATGCAAGTAGATGCTTAATAAACACTTGTTGACTGACTGTCCTATTGGTCATACTGCCCGGAGTTTAATAAAATGGAAGAGATTAACAATAATGGATGTTTTATGCAGAGTTTTCAAGTTGGCAAAGTACTTTCTATAGGGGATCCCAAACGTCTTAGTGAAGTTTTAAGTTAGGCTTAGTAGCTTAAAATTGTACTAAGACTTTCGGGGCTCCCTGTATTTTTTTATTTGAACTTCTCATCTTTGGGAGCAAGGTGCTACATACAAATAGCGTTATACACATCATCCACATTTTGCAGATGAAGAAATTGAGGCAGCATTATTTGACCTTGGACACACTCTAGTTAACTATCAGAGATAGTCGTCATGTAGCCTCTGCACTGTTTCAAAAAGAAACAAAACCATGTGAGTGAATTAACCTCCTGTTGGTGCACTGGGAGTGTTGTTTTTACATGTGAAAGGCAACTGCTTATTTCTCTTTTTATTTGAACGTGTACCCATTGTGTAGTCATTTGACATTCAAGCTCAGGTACTATTAGGAATGCAAGTTAATCTTCAAAATATTTAAAGTAACTCTTTGTAAAAGTCCCAATGGATTTGGCTTCTTTTTCTGTAAAAACGTCTTTAAAACATGATTCTTAGTAAAGTTTTGACGTGGAGTTTTTAGGGAGGGAATATGGCCAAATCGAAAAGCAGCTGACCTCTAGGAGTCAGAAGAGCTGGTTGTGCGAGGCTGTGTCTTTGCTCCCCTGAGACTGAGTTACCTTGTTTGTAAAACATCTGTGATCTTTCTGTTGTCTGTCTCCCAGAGTTCCCAGGAGGATCCACTGCTTTGTAAGGCATTAAGCCCCATCTGGAGATGAATGAACTGTTTCACAAGCATGTTTTTATGTTGTATTTAATGTGTTATTTGAGATTTTCTAATAAAATACTACAGAATCGACTGTGCTCCTATTGTGAAGGTCTGTGACAAATATCCAACTTTGCTTTGTCTTGTTTTTAATCTGAAGGTGTTGCAGGATGCTGTGCCAAAACTACCATCGCACCTTTGGATCGAGTGAAGATCTTACTACAGGCACATAATCACCATTACAAACATTTAGGTGAGTTGAGTGATGGCTTGTACTGGGCCCAATGTAATAAGTACTTAATAAATGCTTGTTGATTGATTGCGAAATGAAAAACTCTAGTTACTGGATCCAAGATGAAAAGCTGCTCTACATCAGAATTAAACTAGTAGAGGCCTGTTTCTTGCATGACTCAAGACCTTGCTGGGCCTCGTCATTACACTGTACAAAAGGCGAAGGCCATCGGGCTAACTCAAGTCCTGGTGCCAATTTGTTGGTGTTTCTGTTTTTAGGGCTTTGGTTGTGTTTTTTTTCTTGCCAGGAAGGAGGAGGGGGAAAGAGAATATGAGAATGAGAATTTGAAAAAGAGAATATGAGAGAAAGAGAAAAATAAGTTTAAAGGAAGGATCTGCAGTGGATAGAGCACCAGCCCTGGAGTTAGGAGTACTGTATTTTTCTTTTAAGAAAAAAATATTTTGGGGGCATCTAGGTGGTGCAGTGGATAAAATACTGGCCTTGGATTCAGGAGGACCTGAGATCAAATCTGACCTCAGACACTTGACACTTACTAGCTGTGTGACCCTGGGCAAGTCACTTAACCTTCACTGCCCTGCAAAAAAAATTTTTTTTAATTGTTTGGGACAAAAATAAGATTTATCACTAAAAATTTATATAAACTTGTTCTGGTAAATTAAGTCACTTAAATAATGAATATTTGATTAAACTGTTGAATTTTAAATGGTTTACTTCCTCTTGACTTTAGAAATAACTAATTTAGCTTTGGCTAATAAAATTAATAGCCGAATTCATTTTTTGGACTAAATGTAATATTAGGAAATAACATAAAATAATTGCTTTAAAATGTATGCAATTATTGTCAAACAACTAGTAAGTATATAAGGCAGAATCAAACCCTAGTCTTTCTAACTCCAGAGTCAGAGCTCTAACCATTATGCCATCCAGTTTGAATGTCTGTGCAATGTGGTTTAAGTTATTGTGCTGTGTATAACAGTTTTGAATTCTTTTTGTCTGAATGTATATAAATTCAATGTATTGTATTTGGGGATTAATTTTTGTTTTGTATTTGTGTTGTATTTGAAGGGAGGTGGAATGTGGAGAAGGTAGAGAAGCAATAATAAGATCAGTTATGTTATACTGGTGTGTTTAGAAATTATTTCAGATTTACCCATCTCTATCTGGCTTGTTTTCTTTACTCAGCTCACACTGATGTGCATCGTTTTGTTTTGTTGATCTGCAGTCTTTAGATTGTACATTCACTTAGAATTCATGATTTCCTGCAGCTGGCTGAATTGTACAGCCTGCTCCACAAGACTTCTAAGATTTGCAGTCAAGATCCTGAAGAATAAATGCTTGAACCTTGATATGTAGCTTGTATTTAAAAAAAAACCAGAAACACACAAAGGCCATTATATAACGGGATCATAAGACTGGGGTCACATCTGGCCACAGTAGGAGAGTTGATAAAGATATGATAAATCATTGATAAAATTACTGGCTCCGACATAAATGTTATTTTAAATGTGCAGAATTGGTTTAGATACACCTCATTTTAAGAGACTTGTTAGCTCTTCATTTGAATTTAGGGATTTTTCCAGTTGCTCAAATGGAATGAAATTAAAATATTTTTGTTCCTTCCCCCCCTCCCCCCCAATTTCACACTGGGTAAGAATAAACATGAGAAATTTCAACCTAAAATCTTTTCCCCATATTATTTGGAAGGCTTTAGGATTTAGGTCATGATATGGTAGAAAGAACACTGACTTAGGAGACCTAAGTTCAAGGCCAAGATTACCTTTCTGATTTTGCGAGCTAGATCTTCAGAATTCTTGACTTTACTTCTCAGTAAAATGAGTAGAGTTCTCAAGTTCTTCTGCTAAAAGCTTCTGATTCTGGGCTGCCTTGCCCAGAGTGGTAAGAAAGGCCTTCCTTCTTGATTTGTAGGGGTGCATATAAATACTTTACAGTATCATGATAAATAGCAAGGCCCTCCAAAGGAACTTAGATGTGATTTAGTTTACAAGAAATTTTACTTGTAATATTATGTAGAAAAGATTATCGGAAACGGAATGAGTTGTTCTGGATTCAGATCCCTGCACTACTTGAGCTGAGACTTCATTCTCTCAGGATTTCTGAACTTCTGGTTCCTCATGTGAAAAATGATGAACTTCGTATCCCTCCCTGTTCTTGCTACTCTGTAGTCTTTCATCTAAAGTAAGGGAACTATAATTTTAACTATTGGTATGAAGTTAAAAGATTCACTGAATCATTAAAAGTAGCTTGATGATGTGATAAGTGTCAGAAAATTTTGCCTAACCAACAGTCTCTACTTGAGAACATCTGTCTAAATGGTAAGGGAAGAGAAACAATTTATTCACAAAGTTTCGTGGCAAGTGTCTTTCCTATAGCTAATAAAGAATAGCATAGTAACAATATACATCAATAACAGGAGACCAGAACTAGGATTTTTTTTAAGTTCTTTTTTTACACCAACATATGCTGTTTCCTAAGACTTAACAGTACAGTGGAATTCTCATAATAAAGCAAAGTGGTACAACAAAACAAATACAACTAACAGCATATGCAGGCTCCTTCCCTCTAGTTCACCTCTCTACTGACGTAAGCATGATGCATCGCTGGTTCTCTGCAACCAAGATTAGATGTGTTTAATCTGAATTCTTATGGCTTTAGTGTTGTTTTTATTTTCATTTAAAAATTTTTTCTCAATTACATGTAAAGACATTTTTTGAGTTGCACATTTTTCTCCCACCTTCCCTTTTAGTGTTGTTTTAAATTATATTATTAATACTTACTATTATTGTTCTCCTACAACATTGTTTTACACCCACATCACTTAAAACAAGTCTTAGCATATTTTTCCAAATTAATATTTTTCACTGTTTTTGGCATAGTCATGTTCTAGTCCATTCTCTGGCATCCGTTAAGCAGCTTCCCCCAAACAATTCCTTCTGTGCGATACACTATACAGTTATGTATGGTACAGCTTGCCGGTGCCTCTCTCCTACACTTGGCGATCCTCGTCTTCAGTTCTTTAGAGACTGTGACGGTGTTCTATGCATCGCAGCCATATTTCACTAGAAGAGTATTGCTGTTAGTTGATGGGTTTTTGTTTCTATGATGAAGGAGGTTTTTAAAAAAAAACACTGCAGTTTATTGAGGCAATCCAGTGCTCCCCTTAAGTTCTCTTCATTTGGATTTCTGCTTTACCCCTGGTGTTATTGGGAAAGCTTTTAATGTTTCTGCTATGAATAATGCTGCCTCTTTGTTTTAGCTAGATACTCCTTATTATACTAATAGCAGATGTTTTTGTTTTTTTAAGTGAGGCAATGGGGGTTAAGTGACTTGCCCAGGGTCACACAGCTAGTAAGTGTTAAGTGTCTGAGGCTGGATTTGAACTCAGGTACTCCTGACTACAGGGCTGGTGCTCTATCCACTGCGCCACCTAGCTGCCCCGATAGCAGATGTTTTAATGAAGGCTTGTGTGAAATTTTCAGAGTTTAGATGGGGAGGATTATTATGAAATAAATGAATGTGATATAAAATCGGCATGCTTTAATGAAACATTTTTAATCTTTAACATTTGGGCTAGTTTTAAATTTTCACTCATCACTTTTGTCCCTACCATACACATTTCTGTTACCAAATGCTTAAATATAAGAATTTGTTTTGATTTGTGACTTTCTCTTGGGTTGCTTTTGTTTTAAAATAGTAAATGTTATATAACTTTTATTGCCTTTTGTGTAATTATGAAATATTTTCATCTTTATGGTATTTTGTAAATGCTGATGGCTTCCATTTTGAATTTGAAAATGCCTTTCTTTTCTGAAAAACAGGAGTGTTTTCTGCATTGTGTGCTGTCCCCAAAAAGGAAGGCTATCTTGGGCTATATAAAGGAAATGGAGCAATGATGATTAGAATCTTCCCATATGGTGCAATACAGTTTATGTCCTTTGACCATTATAAAAAGGTAATTTAACTGTTGTCTTATTTCCCTACTTAGTATTTGAATGTGACCTGTACTGAGAATACTTTTGCTGTGAATAAGCCTTTATAGTACTCTGGAAATATGCCCATAATGCTGTTCTAGGAACACACGACTGTTCTAGGAACACATGAGTTTATGACTTTTGGTTGTTTTGTTTGTTTTTAGTTAACTTCTTTCAGAACTTGATAGTTTAGGATCAAGGCTAGTCAGCTCTTCATTATTCCTGCTTAGTAAGCAGGGTGGAAGTATTACTCAGTCTGAGCTAGGGCAAAAATCATTCTTGTTTGGCATTAGAATTTGCCCCTTGCAGAACTCTGCTTATTATATGGAACCAAACATGTCATAGAATACAAGCCTCATGATAGCAGGTACTTTCATCCTCAACATCTAGAACAGGTAAGTTGACAAAGTGGCACCTAATGAGTGAAGGATTGAGTTATAGCTGCATGTGCATATAGCTAGTTTTTGAATAGTTACTTTAAATCAAATAGGGAAATCATATTATAAAGACTTAGTAAGGGTCAGCTAGATGGCGCAGTGGATAAAGCACTGGCCCTGGATTCAGGAGGACCTGAGTTCAAATCCAGCCTCAGGCACTTGACACGTACTAGCTGTGTGACCCTGAGCAAGTCACTTAACCCTCACTGCCCCCCCGCCCAAAAAAAAAAAAGACTTAGTAAGAAGGAAATTAAGTGTTTATTATGTGCCAGGCACTGTGCTGAGCCAAAGAAAGGCTACAGGCAGGCCCTGCCCTCCAGGAGCTTACAGTCTAATGGGGGAGGAACGTGCAAACACCTGGACAAATAAACTGTATATAGAATAAATGGGAAATAACAGAGGGAGGGCATCCAGATTGAGAGGTATGGGGATAGGCTTCCTTTAGAAGATGGTGTTTTAGCCGAAACTTGAAGGAAGCTAGGAAAGCCAGGAGGTGGAGATGAAGAACACATTCCAGGCTTGGGGGCTGGCATGCCTCTTGTGAGAATTGGGAGCTAGGTGAAGGGCAGAGGCCATGCTGGGGGGTGTGAGAAGCAGAGAGAGGCTCTAGTTTGACTGGATCCCAAAGTGTGGGAGGGGGAGTAATGGCCATTGAGGCTGGAATGCTCGGGCGGGGCGGGGGCAGGTTTGTAGGGCTTTTTAGGTAGAGGCAGTTGGTTGGGTATGGGAGTCCCACAAATCTGCCCTTAAGGAAATTGACTATGGGAGCAGCGTGTAGGAGGAAGCACAGTGGGCAAAGATTTGAGGTGGCCTGTTGTGTGACTGGGGAGCAGGGTGATCTTCATCAAAAGCCAAGATTTGGCAACTGGTTGGATGTGTAGGACGAGTGAAAAAAGAGCCTGGCATGATGCTGAGCTTGTGAACCCGAGACTGGGAAGGAGGGTGAAGTCTTTGACAGAAATAAGGAAACTTCAGAGGTGACGAGGGTCAGAGGGGAGTAACCAGGAATTCTGTTTTAGAGAAGTTGAGTTTAGGACGGTCCTGGCACATCCAGTGAGAAGTGTCTGGAGGCAGTTGGTTTAGCAGAGCTGAAGCCTCGTGGTTGGATACACAGATGTTAGAATCATCTACAGAGAGATGATATTTGTACTTGATGGACTTATGAAGAGAGACAGGAAAGAGAGAGAAGAGGGCCGAGGGCAGGGTGTGAGCTCTTGAGGACAGGGGCTGTCCAGTTTTTGTCCTTGTATCCCTAGTGCCTACCATAGTGCCTGAACCTAGCAGTCATTTAGTAAATGCTCATTGAGTTGTGTTGTAAACACCTCGCAATCAAAGTACTTGACTTTCTCGATGTGTCATGGAAATACGGGGTTCTGATCCTACTCAATGTCTTCATTTGTAAAATGTCGTCAGTAGATGACATTTGAAAAAGACATTTCTGACTTTGAAATGAAAAACGATTCACAAAATGGTGATGGCCCATTAAAGTAGCATATGTTCCCAGAGTCTCTTCTCTGCATCAGAAATCCATGGTCATTCGGTAGTCACATCTGGGGTGGTTGAAGATTCTGTGATTTCACATGATTCATTTTGTTTTGTTTTGTTTTGTTTTTTTTTAGTGAGGCAATTGGGGTTAAGTGACTTGCCCAGGGTCACACAGCTAGTTAAGTATTAAGTGTCTGAGGCCGGATTTGAACTCAGGTACTCCTGACTCCAGGGCCGGTGCTCTATCCACTGCGCCATCTAGCTGCCCCTACATGATTCATTTTTAAATCATTGTTAATTGATACCATGATTGTGTTCATTATACTGAAAAGGTCTTTTTATCTTTTGGATGCTGCACACTGATGCGATATTGGCAGCAATCAGTAAATCATTCAAGCATTTGTTCAGTGCCTACTATGTGCCAGACATAGGCTGGAAACTTATAGTGGTAATATTGGAGCTTTTGGTGACCCATGGCTGAATATCAGAGGACATCATTTGTCCAACATAACAGACACAACCAGAATAAGGAGATGATAATCTTGTCTTTTTTATTTTTCCATTTTTGCTATTTACTTATCCATTAAATTCAGGTGTGGGAATGAATGATCTGGCTCTCTGAAAGTCAGATAGTCCATTATGTCTATAGGAACCATGTGTAGTGCTCCTCTTCCATTCTAAGATGACCCTTGCAAGCCATTGCTGCTTGAGAGAGACAGAGAGAGAGAGAGAGGGTGTATGTGTGCCCGTGTGCACGTGTTCCCATGTGTGTGTGTGTGTATAGCCTGTGTACCCTGCTGTGTTAAGGTAGGCCCTTTCCTTTCCCCTTCTAGGGACAGGGACTGCACCTGTGATTCTATTTCTTTTTCTTTTTCTTTTTTTTAAAGCACAGAGTGCCTGCCTCTTTTTTATTTTATTTTATTTTATTTTTTTGCGGGGCAATGAGGGTTAAGTGACTTGCCCGGGGTCACACAGCTAGTGAGTGGCAAGTGTCTGAGGCCAGATTTGAACTCAGGTCCTCCTGAATCCAGGGCCGGTGCTCTATCCATTGCACCACCTAGCTGCCCCCGATTCCATTTCTTATAGAGACCTCCCAGATGAGCAAACACTCTTTTCTAATGCAGGTTGGCACCTTTTCTGCCTTAGTTGTAGAATTGTCTTGATTGCGGAGAGGTCCGCTCAGTTGTCTGGGTTCAGTCAGCTGGTATCTGTGGGCTGACCTGAACTCAGATCCTCTTGGCTTCAAGGCCAACTCTGTCAATCATGGAACATTGCCTTGTCCCCAGAAAATACAAAAAATCCAGTTCAGCTTTCTTACCACACTGGCCACTGGGCAGCTCCCTGATGGCTTTCTAAGGTACAGCAGCTTCAGAGCAAACATTTAATCTGTGTCTTTTTCATTGCATTTTCTTTTAGTTTAATATTTGTAAAAGGCCTAGCACATAGTACGTATCATATAAGCCCTTATTCCCTTCTCCCTTGCTTTTGTAATGCAGAATGCTGTTTGAAAGGGGCCTACAGTATTTTTGTTACTGCAGTACTTTCTTTCTTTTTTTTTTTTTTTGGTGAGGCAATTGGGGTTAAGTGACTTACACAGGGTCACACAGCTAGTAAGTGTCTAGTGTCTGAGGCCGGATTTGAACTCAGGTCCTCCTGACTTCAGGGCTCTATCCACTGAGCCACCTAGCTGCCCCTACTGCACTACTCTATTGATATGTGATTTTATAAGGATTTCAGGATGAAAATGATCCTTTTTTAACAAACCATTTTATTGACTTTTCTGTTTATCTTATAGTTAATTACCACAAAACTTGGGATTTCTGGACATATTCACCGGCTAATGGCTGGCTCCATGGCAGGTAGGAATGTGTATATTTTAGTTCTATAGTCATATATAGTCGTATCTTCCACAAAAATACGTTCGGTAGTAATTATTCTTGTATTATTTACCATCTCCATGTCCTTATCTTTAAGACTGGCCACTTCATAGGGAGAGAAGGAAATGGCAATCCACTCTAGCATCTTTGCCAAGAAAACCACAAATGGGGTCATGAAGAGTCGGACACAGCTAAAAAACGACTGAGCGACAACTTAATATGAAAAAGCCGAGACCCCTTAGTAGTCAGTCGACTTAGATTCCATAGGAGGTGATCATAGTGATGCAGATGAGGGGAGGTGCTTGGAGCCTGAGCGCCGGTGGTGTTTCATTCCCTCTCTGGGCTCTGTGTGTGATCTGAGATGGGGTGTGTGCCTGAAGAGGAGGCCCACTCTGGCTTCAAAAGCAGGACAAACCTGCCTCATCAGACCCTGGAGCTCTCATGGGAACCTTCAGCCTGCCTCAGAGACTTCCTGGACTCGGCTTCACCTCTTGCCTTGTTACCTAGTTTTCAGATGACCTGCCTTGTTCTAACACCACTAATGGTTTGAACCCTGATAATTTGCTGACGGCACTAGCTCAGTAGTCCAGGGCCAACAAAGTAGCAGAAGTAACCATAGCAGCAGATATTCCAGTCTTTCCTCAGTTAACATGTAGAAAGAATGGACTCAGAGGAAGCATCTTCTTGCTATATCCTGGCATTGTGTTTTAATACAGCTTTAACAGAAATACTTTCAATTTATCAATTTATTGTGCACTTACAGGCATTAAGGGGGAAAGGAGGAGTAAAAAAATATATAGATGAGATATAGTACACCTTTGCAAGAGTGAGTAATGGTGGGACCCAGCCAAGCCCATCATTTTAATAGAAAATGCTACATAAAAATGTAAGAGATAAACAGTGCTGTGTAAGGTTAGAGGAGAGTTTACTCACTGGAGGCTCAAAGAACACCTGTAAGCAAGTAAGATTTGACTTGGACTTAAACAAAAGGTTGGAATTCCATAGGAAGGGAAGAGAAGGACAATAGTATTTTGTTTTATGATGTGCTGATACTTTTAACTCACTGTCCCAAGTATCTTCTGGGGGAAAATAGCAGACAGACCGAGGGTTTTCAGAAAAGCTGCAGGATGACATTTAATGGGAGTTAAATTCAAAAGACTTTGGGTTTTTGTGGCTTCATGTAAGTGCTTTGGTGTTCCTGCCCTTTAGTTATTGGGCAGTATCTGCTCTTTGAAGATGTGCCCTCTTCCCAACGGGGCCGCTTGAGTTCACTTTGTGGTGTATTCACATTTGTATTAAGGGGTTTTATAGTGAAGATAGTTTCAGGTACAGTTGAGGCAGTGCATATACTGAGAATGCCACATCTAAAGTTTAAAACTAAAATTTTTTCAAGAAATCTCTAGTTCCCTCAGAAGTCACACTTAGGGTTCTATAGTATTGCTTCATGTTTCCTATCAGCACAGCTGAAGCAGAGACTTCACTTACTTCATGTCATTAGATACAACATACATTTTGTTTATATGAGTTAAAGGATGACCTGATTAAAATGGAAATGTCTATCTTTTAAGCTTGTTTCTCTTGAACTGTCTATGGCCTTTTAGAGATGATTTTCACAAGATTTTTGTAGGCCACACATTCATATAAAGTTTATATATTTGTAAAAGTTTAAAAAAGATGTGCCAGGGCAGCTAGGTGGTGCAGTGGATAGAGCACCAACCCTGGATTCAGGAGGACCTGAGTTCAAATGCAGCCTCAGCCACTTGACAACTTACTAGCTGTGTGACCCTGGGCAAGTCACTTAACCCCAACTGCCTCACCAAAAAAAGAAAGAAAGAAAGAAAGATACTTTAAAAAGATGTGCTTCATGACAGCTTTGTGAGTTTCATGCATCTCTTTTAAAACTCTAAGGGATTTCATCATACTTTTCCTTCCCTCATCCTACAACTACAATCCAGTATGTCTTGAGTCTTCCAGGAAGGCACAGAAATGGAGAATCAAGGTTTCTGTTTTCAAAGAGTGAGCCTTCCCCTCATTCTTTTGTGTTCCTCCTCTCCCCGAAAACATTCCTTCTCTTTCCTCCTGCCACTTCCCCTTCACCTTTAAAAAATGATTAGTGTGATAGAGGAAGAACATAAGGTGTTAGAGATGAGTAAGTAGACAAATGAACAGATTTGACTAGTGTCCATCTCTTGATTATTCCAATTTTGAGGGCAACTTGATGAGTAGGACAGCAGGTATGATTGTGGCAGTAGTGGAGGGCTGGAGTCATGTGGGTGGGGTGCTCGATTTGATCTCCCACTGACTCACTGTGTGACCCTGGCATGTTGTTATGTCTCTAGGACTCTGTTTCCTTGCATATAAAATGGATATGATAAAATCTATCTTACACATTCATAACATGTGAAAGTCCTTTGAAAAGTCGAAAGCACTAAACAAATTTGGAGGTTTATTAATAAACTAACCATGCCATTGACTGACTGACTACATTTCTAGACAGGTCATCTGAATTATTTTTTCTTTATATACTTGATCTCTACAAAGAGATAAAAACACTGTTTATGCCAAATATTTATATTCATTTGTGAAGGTCAGAGCAGTTTGGATGCAGTGTTAGGAAGGCAAGTGCTCTGCTCCAATGCTGCTTATATTTTTAAAAGCACCTTTGCCCCCTGTAATCTTGCTTCACAATTCAGAAGCAAATTCCTATATGCATCCCACTCCCCTTCCCGGCCCAAGAATGCTAGCCTATCTCCAGGTGCTTTTCTTTCTTTTTTTTAAATTATAAGAACTGGTGGTCACATTTTAAAGAATCATTAATATTATTCATGGTCATGCTCTGGCTAGCCAGAGATAGCCTGTAAGCCACACAAATGGCATTTTTACCTGCCACCTATGATTCTTTGGAATCTTTGATTTCTATATCACTGGACTACTACATAGAGATGGTCCTGAAGCTCCTGGTTAGTGTGCCTTGCTCCAGTATCTCAATAACTGGGAGTTCTATTCTAGGTCCTCTCTGTGTCTTTTTTTTAAACTGATGTGTTCTATACTTGCCACCCCTCTGGTGCAGCACAAAAATAACCCCCTTCTTTTGGTTATGATCTGTAGATTTGCAGTATAGTAGTCTGACTCACTAGTCTTACTTACTTATAGAAAAGAAATCCTAAGCACTTTTGAACAAAGTTGCCCTATCAGGATTCCTTATGGGAAATCAGATCTGCCAACATAATGACAAGACACTGGATTATTGCTACCTGCTTCACCAAGGAGTGCCCTGATCCAGGCCTGCACTCCAATTTCATGGCTATATTTGGCATAACTGTCCTGCCTTTTTTTGTAGTTAATACCTTTATCAGAAAGTCCTACGTACCATTTTCAGTTTCAGAATATTCATATTTTCTGATTTCAGCACCAGAGAACAAATGTCAGTATTGGAAAGATCATTAGAAACATTGTTTGAAACCTGGAAAGTAGGCTTAAGTACAAGAATAAATGTGCAGGGCTGAGTAAATTACAGGCAGTGAGGTCAATCCATTCAGAGCTCAGAAAATAACTGGGTTTTCTAATTTTTTTTAAAAGAAAGCTTATTCTTTTCATTTGTCCTATACTTGAGGTATCGGTCATAGTCATTTTATCACCTAGGGTTCAACTTGCTGGTGATGACTGTTCCTGTGCTCAGCAAGGCTAATGCCTAGATATCTGACCCAGCCTGTACCCGAAGGCTCTCCAGCTTGGTTTCTGAATGCTGGGTAATAAAAACCCTGCAGGTTTGTAAGAATGGAAGGAGGACTGGAGGGAAAGATCTTTTCTTGTCCCATTCTTTTCTTAAACTCTTCCTGGACAGATGGTTCCTTCATTAAATTCCAGGCTTCTTCACTGAGGAGAAGTAGGTTTCACACGCAGAAACACAAACTCATCTCAGCTTGATTGAAGGTCTTGTTGCTTCCTGGTAGGTGAAGACCTACTGCTCTTTGTATTGGATTGTAGTTATAAGATGGGGCAAGAGGAAGGCTGTCACCACCAGTACTTCTGGTAAGTAGCTTCTGATTTCTCTTGTTTATCCATGGACGGCTTTTATTGCTTTACCACCTAGTGTGAAACCAGATGCTAAAGAATCAAAGGCCGCAGAGCTGGCCTGTGGGGCAGGCTCCATAGGCAGCTGCTGCTTCTTCCAGGACCTACTTCCCATCGGCTTTCTTTATCAGTTGGGCGGGAGGTGCACACTTCCTCTGTTCAGGTCAGCCTTTCTTACTGGTAAGAAATCGCTCAGAAATTGAAGATATGGTTATTTTTATCTGAGCTCAGCTATATAAGGGTTTCTATCACAGGCCACTAAAGAGGTTTTGAGTACCACCTTCAGAGAATGATCCTAGCTTAATCAGAATATGTAAGTCAAATTGAAGTGCATAAGCATTGAAAAAAAAAGTCTTGTACTTGTCTGACTTCAGGAAATCCCTGTGAGACTAGCAGATTTAAAGGTCACAGTTAAGGATCACTTAATAGATTTGTATGGATTTATCCACTCTACTCAGTAGTAAAAAGCAGAACTTGATGGTATTCTCAGCCATGTTCTATCCTGTGATTGAGCCTTGGGTGATGCATATGTACTTTGCGTTGGTATGGGGAGAAGGGAGGGAGGACAGTTGAAAGGGATTGAAGGATGAGAGAAAAGAAAGGTAGATACAGTTAGTAGAGAAGGAGCACAAAGGGAAGAATGTGAGTGAAGAATAATAAAGGTAGAGACAGTAGAAGATTGAGGGATGAAAACTAGAACAAAGAAGGGAAAACAGGAAAAAGTTAGGGACAACGTCAAATAGGAAAAGATGGGAAGAAATGAACGAGGGGGAAGAGAATTATGGGGGGCATAAAATCAATATGATATATACATGTGCATACATATACACCTCTTATAAATTAGAATGTTGAAAATTGACATTTACCATACATTTTTCTTTAAAATAAAAATGGGGAGAAAGGATAAAAATATAGATAGACGGGTGAATTGAAGCCAAAGTATTATAGAAGAATATGGAAGAAGAGCCGAGAGGAGCTCATGACCAGTCTCACCTTAATTAGCCTTTTTGCTAGTTCTGGGGCCAAGTCAAGATTTATTTTAAAACAAATAACAAGCAACATTTGTAATTCTCTCCTTTTCATTTCTGCCATAGCCAGTCTTCAGAACTTGGAGGCATTGAAATGATGGTATGAATTAACTATCAAGCTACAGAGAACTCTGCTCTAATTAAGCAAGAAAAAGGCTGCAACTACTTAACTTTAGAAGTTTTTGAAGGTTCTCATTTATTTAGAGCCTTGAGCAAGGCTCTTCTGAGTTATTTTAGATTTAACACAAGATTCATAAAATACCCAGAAAAGCATTTTGTTTGGTTGACAGCATCAAAAAGTCATGTTAATGTCTTCTAAAATGTCTTCTTGAGGAAGAACTACATTGTAAAAACCTCAGTAATTTAGACCCAAATGGCTTGGAATTTGGTAATTCAGGCAGGAATAGATTGGTTTACCGTTTTTACTTTATATAAAATGTTTGCTGACTAAATTTCAGATCAACAAAGCTAAGCATTCAGTAAACACTCACCACACGTGATTCACTATGTTAGACCCTTAAATCTAGCAGGACAAAATCTAAGCAGTCCCTGCTCTCAAGGAACATCCCTTCTGCCGGGGGTAGGACAGGTTGTGCACATAAGTAAAGGCAGAGGATGGATGGATGAATCTAAAGAGCCATAGAATGCTTCTCTGTAACAGAGGGAGATCAGGAAAGATAGCTTTGCAAGGCACTGGGATTCTGCTGATCGCAGGGGACAAGACATGTTAGGGGTGGGGAATGACAGTTGTACAAGCATGGAGGAACATGGTGTGCTTGGAGCACAGTAATATGCAGCATGCCTGGAGAAGTGGGCTTGAGTGGGGCTGTGAAGTGTTATAAATGCCAAGGTGAAGACACTTTGAGTAGGGGAATGATGCCGCCAGTTCTGGATTTGAGGAATGTCAGTTTTTAGCCTTGTGGAGGATGTTTTGGAGAAGAAGTGTTGAAGCAGGAAGAACAACTAGGAGGTTCTTCCAGAAATCCAGGCAAGTGTTAATGAGGGCCTAGACTAGAGTAGAGATAGGAATTGATGCAAGAGAGATTATGGACATACAATTAGAAAGAACTGGTAAGTGAACATGGGAGCTGAAGGAGAGGGGGGAGCCAGATGGGGCTTCTTAGGTTTTACATCTGGATGACTATTAGGGTGGTGGTGCAGTTAACCACAGAAAAGTTTAGAGAAGGGTTTGGATTGGGATTTGGGGTTGCGGCTGTGGGGACCAATTTTTAATTGGGGAGTGCTAGCTAAGCGGCTTGCCGCAATATTGGGACAAGGAAGGAAACCGGCAGCCTCCCTCAACACAGAACAAGATTTATTTTAACAAGAACGAACTTAAAAAAAAACACAAACAGGATCAGTAGGATCAAGGGAAAGGAAATAAAAATGGGGAAAGGGAAATTATAATACCTGAAAAATACCACTGCCCAGGAATCAGCTGAAAATACGCAGCAGAATGCCTGTCACTTTGCAGCTTCTACCTAGAATTCCCAATTCTCCTCCCCCAAGCCTAGAAACACCCCACACAGTCCCAGCCAATGGGATGGCCGCTCTGACAGTCTCATGACTGCCCTCACTAGGCTTCCAATCATTATAATTTTGCCAGGCCCATGTAGGTGTAGGCGAGAGCCCTGGCAACTGCTACAACCAGTGGGTGGAGCACCTTGTGGTTTGTGGAGCCCCAGGCCAGTGCTCCCCAAGGCATAAAAACCTCAAATAACAATTAATTCTTTACACGGGGAATATGAGATCTGTTTTGGACATGCCTTATGAGACATTTTCAGTGGAGGTGCAACAGTTGTCAGTAGGTGGTACGGGATTATAGCTCAGGAAAGAGGAAGCATCGATATGGCAATCCTCTGCATAAATATTATTATTGAACCCATGAGAACTTACGAAATCATCAGGGGAAAGAATATAGAAAGAGTAGAGGGCCCAAGAGGAACCTTAGGTGATACACCCCCACACACTTAGTGCATTGAGAGAGTGGTCTGACTGAGTTGGAGGGTTGAGCCACTTAGGAAGAAAAGCAAGATAAAGGAGTGTCATGGAAGCCGGGGAGGAAATAGCACCTAGCAGGAATGTTCAGGGGATTTCATATTTATTGTTACTCATTTGTGTATGTAGCCTGGGGGGAATAAATGTTTCACTTTCCTAAACTGTTCTTTATGTACTCTTCCTCCACTCAGAAGACACACAGTTTGAAAAAACAGTATACTTAGGCTTCTTTTGCACTTCCTTGGCTTCAGTGTCTTTCTCCTGAGTAGGACTGACAGATTAAGAATTTTAGGCAGCTCACTGAAATGAGTGCAAACTTAAATTGGGGATGAAAAAAACAAAAGAAGAGTAACAATAATAGTTCCCCAAGTCACTGCAGTGCCATCTTGATTTTGAATGAGGGAAAGACTATGAATTCAAGCAGTATTCCTCTGAAATCACTTCTGTTGGGATTGGAGTTCATTGAAAAAACCTAAATAACATCATAACTTGAAACTAAACCAAGAGAATCAGACATTTGCTAATGTCAGTCTTGACTTAATTTGATGTTCTTGGTCATAATAAAATGCCAACAAATTCTGTGGTAAAGCCCAGGCATTCTGTCATTTGCTGAAACCAATAAAACCTAGCAATAACAAATATCTGTCAAAGCAAGTATGGAAAAAAGGACTGTCCAAATAAAATTCGGGGCTAGTTCCATGTGCACCAGCTGAATTCCTCTGGGAACATGCTGGCTTTTTCAGTCACAGTTCAAGTGATCATCTAGTTTTAGACATTTGCAGTGTTCCCTAGGACAGTTGGGTTCCAACCATAAATTGAGGTGATCTTCTTGGCCACAGGTATGTTGCAGATATGGACATATTTGGAAAGTACCCAGGAATGCTGTCTTCACCATGATGGAGGGGAACTGTGGAATCTGAAGACTTGAGTTCAAATCCTTGTCCTGCTACATATTATATATGTGGCCTTAAGGTTTCTAAGCCTTTTCTAGCTCTGAAGCCTTGTCTGAGTTGGCAGCATAGTGTTACAGAAGTAAAAGAATAATAATGTTTCCCCATTGCCAATACATGGTGTTGGGGTAGCTAACAAGGTGTCTTGACTTAGAGAGGAACAGGAATTGGCATTGTCATCTTTTTTTTTTTTTATCTTGAAAGTCTTTGATTATTTTCCAGTTATGGGTAGAGATAGTTTCCAGCATTTGTTGTTAGAAGATTTTGAGTTCCAAATTTTTCTCCTTCCTTCCCTTCTCTCTCCCCTTCCCAAGATGGCAAGCAATATGATATAGGTTATACATGTACAATCACATTAAACATTTCCACATTAGTCATGTGAAAGAAGAATCAGAACAAAAGGGGAAAATGTCCAAAAAAAAAATTAGAAACAGTGTGGTTCAATCTGCATTCAGATTCCACAGTTCATGAGTCCTTTGGAATTGTCTTGGATCATTGTTTTAGCATCACCATCTTTTTTTTTTTTTTTTGGTGAGGCAGTTGGGGTTAAGTGACTTGTCCAGGGTCACACAGCTAGTAAGTGTTAAGTGACTGAGGTCGGATTTGAACTCAGGTCCTTCTGACTCCAGGGCCCGTGCTCTATCCACTGCGCCACCTAGCTACCCCAGCAACGCCATCTTAATAAGACTGTATGAGGCTTGTGATGACTCTCCTCCTCAGGGGCAGCCTTCAAGCTGGGAAGCAGGAGAAAAGGCTGATCTGGGATAGCCACATATGACTGGTGCCTGTCTTTGCTAAGTTGAGGGACTTAGCATGCAGCCTTGCTGCATGATCTCACTGAGCTCTGCTTCCTTGTGTCTTATGAACAGAACTGTGGTGACGGGTTCCTTTTCTCTCTGCAGGTATGAACAGCAGTCATCTGTACTTACCCGCTTGACATGGTTAGAGTTCGCCTGGCGTTCCAGGTGAAAGGAGAACACACATACACAGGGATTATCCATGCATTCAAAACAATTTATGCAACGGTATTTCACTTTCCTTCTTTCTCCCTTTCTCATTTTGTTAAAAAGCATCATGTGATGAGCTTGGCCTTGGAGTTAGGAAGACCTGGGTTCAAGTCCTGCCTCACACACTTTTCACCACCCCTAGCAGTTACTGAGATTGTAATTGACAGATTCATTCATTGCTGATCTGCATCAGTAGAGAAAGTTCCATGTCATAGAGTTCTTCCACATCTATGAGATCACAATTCACTGGCTTGAGAGATATCCTATTCGAGAACTAGGGAGGAAAAAGGACTTTCTCTCCTAGTCAGACCAGACCTACTAGAGCATCCTGTTCAGATCTGGGCACACATCAAGCACATCAATTTCCAGAAAAGGGCCACCAGGTAAAAGAGTTGATGCCATATGAAGGATCTAGGGACACATAGAGCCTGGAGAAGAGAAGACTTGGTGGGTTGGATGGCTGTTTTCAAGTATATGAAAGACTCTCATGTGGAAGAGCAGTCAGCCTTACTCTGGGCCCAGAGGCCAAAGGTGGACATGGCACGAAGCAAAGTTTAACTTGGTTTCTGCTTTTCCAGAACATTGTAGACTTTGGCATTCTAGTCTGTGCCACAGAATACTTTTTTGTGGCTGTTTTCTTTAAGTTCATCATAACGGGCACAACTTACCCATTTACTTTTTCCTTCAAAAGGAAGGCGGCTTTCGTGGGTTTTACAGAGGACTGATGCCTACTATTGTAGGAATGGCTCCCTATGCAGGTATGGATCGCAATCTAGATTTCTTAAAACTTTTCTGATACAACTTGAGTTTGACAGTATAAGTTATAGGGAAATCTTTCTTTTAAGATACTGAAAAGCATCAGATTCACTCTGAACATATTAGACTGTGCTGTCCTTCATATGCTAAAATGGTCCTTTTTGCCTGCCAACCGTTGGATACCCATTTTGGAGTTATTTTTTAATTGATTGCCCTTTACTCTGATCCCTCTTCCTTTTGCAACAACTATGTTCCATATTGTGACACATCTGTCACTGTAAAAGGTAACTAATCTTTATCTCAAGGCTTGACTGGGCCTTAGGGTAATAGACTCTAGAACTTTGGTTACACTACTATCAGGCGTTAACTGGCCAGTAGTGTTATATAGTATTTGTAATAAACAAATAAGAGATGGCCCCAAGAATTAGCTATTGGCTCTGTTACTATAGATTGTTTATTATTAAGTTTGATTAAAAGAAAATCTGAAATCATAAGGGTATTTTTTTGTTATTTAAAAAATTGATTTAGTATTTTATTTTTCCTCAATTACATGTAGAATCAAATTTTACCTTTTTTGGGGGGAAAGGGGGTTGGTTTGGTTTGGTTTGGTTTGGATTTTTTTGTAGGGCAGTGGGGGTTAAGTGACTTGACTTGCCCAGGATCACACAGCTAGTAAGTGTCAAGTGTCTGAGGCCGGATTTGAACTCAGGTCCTCCTGAATTCAGGGCCGGTGCTCTATCCACTGCACCACCTAGCTGTCCCCTTACCATTCATTTTTAAAACTTCCTTCGTCTCCGCCCCTCTCCCCCCCACCATTGAAAAGGCAAGCAATTCGATATTGATTATGTTTGTGTATTCATATAAAACATTTACATATTAGTCATGTTGAATCACAAGGATTTTGTGGTAGAAAGTATATTTCATAAATTTAGGAGGCATAAAGTTTTTGGATATTGGTCAAATTGATAGCATTTCTCAGATTCTAATATTTTACGGTAATTCACTCTTTTAACTTTTGTTAAGAACTGTGATAACATTCAGTAAGGACTAGTAGTATGGCATAGAGTCATTTAATATCACGTGGTCCAAAGTAGAGATCACAGATGCCTGTTGTAGTTTATATGGAGGGTACGTGTGCACATCTGGTTTCTCCTTTGCCCTCCAAAACTGGGTTTTTCTTATGCTGTCAGCCCTGACTTTGAAGACTCAAAGGAGGCGTCAAGGCATCAAGCAGTTCCTTATGTCTGAATTTTTTGACTTGAATATTGATCTGTAGACATTGGGGTCTAGTGGAAAGATTGCCTGAACCTGGGTAACATCTTAGCTTTTCCACTTATTTCCTGAGTGACTCTCTGAGCCTCAGTTTTCTTATATAAAATTAGATGATTGAATCAGATTGAGGTTTTATTTAACTGGGGCCTCTGAACTTATATATGGCTAGCTGGATATATGTGTGTGTGTGTGTGTGTGTGTGTAATTGGTTTCCTTTATAATTCTGTTTAATTATAATTTTGTTTAATGCCTTTAAAAACATTATTCTGAATATAGGTCCATAGACTTTACCAGACTGTGAAAGGGAACAGAAAAGTTAAGAACTCTTGGGCCTGATGATCCCCAAGGCCCTCTCTGGTTCTAAATCTATTTTATGAAAGGAAACATGCTTTTTAATGGAAATAGGCCTTGTCAATTACATTGGCACACCACTATTTTAATATAGTTATGATAATATAAAAGTCAGACCAAGCTAGATTTTGTTTTACAAGTTACAAATTATGATTTTTCTCTTTTAACATTTCTTTTAAATTTTGTATGAAACTATAAATGATTGAGACTATAATAGGCCTTTTTGGTGAGGGTTGCTTATTATATATGGATTTATATGACTCCTACTGGTTTTGTTTAACTTGTAGATAAACTTGTTTACATTTTTTAGTGTTAGTAGTGATAGAAATTGTGCATCTAGCAAAATGTGCTAATCAAGAACAAAGAAATGCATTATTATGTACTTGAAATAATACAATGTATTGTTTTTCCACTCTTGTTTTGCTAAATATAGTAAATGTACATTTTGTTTTTTAGGGGTTTCATTTTTTACTTTTGGTACCTTAAAGAGTGTTGGTCTCTCCCATGCTCCTACCTTGCTTGGAAGACCTTCATCAGACAACCCTAATGTCTTAGTTTTGAAAACGCACATAAACTTGCTTTGTGGTGGTGTCGCTGGAGCAATAGCACAGACAATATCGTAAGTTTCCCAACCAGTTTAATTTAGGAAAATAACTTGGAAGTACATTATACATAGTGTGCATGTATAGGACACTAAACTCTTATATAACGCTCATTTTCAACAGTATAAATTTTATGTCTTAATAATTATTCGTAACTGAGATAACATTAGTATCTCAATTGCAAAAACCTCCAGGATGGCACATATATTTTTAAGTTGTTTTGCTGATTTCAAGTGATGTCAGCTTGTTATTTCTGGGGAGAAAGTGATTTGGCATGTTTGCCTTAACTTTTTTTTTTAATTTTAAAATTCTAAAACATTTTAATTTAAAGTTTGAGTTCCAAATTCTGTCCCCCCCTCCCCACTTCTGAGATAGTAGGCAATCAGATAAAGGTTATACATGTGCATTTATGTGAAGCATTATAGTTATTTTGTATAAGAAAACTTGAATAAAAGAAAAAATGAAAGTGAAAAATAGCAAGCTTCAGTCCATGTCCAATCAATCTCAGTTCTTTTCTTTGGATGTGGCCAGTGTAATGTTTGGAATGATGCCACCACGCTGGAGGCTTACTGTAGGAGAGCCTCCAACATGAGGAGAGGGCCTCTGAGGGCAGGACCATGCGGCTTTTCTTTGGTATCAGGAAGTGATGTTTGCTTGTGGGAGGAAGAAGGGGGAGGGCTGGCGCTCTGACTCGCTCTTTCCTGTGGACTCTGGCATATTGGAGCTAGGAATTGCGCTCTCCCTTTAATAGATAGATGAATCTAGGCCTTTCTCTTTCTCTTCACCAAATTATTATTCTCCTTAATAAATGCTTAAAAGTCTAACTCTTGTTAAAGCTTATAATTTATTGGCGACCCCTCATTAGATTTTAGACAGACTAGCTAGAATTTAGCCACCCTTAATACTAGTATGCTTCCTCATTAGTCCTTTGGGGTTGTCTTGGATTCATTGCATTACTGAGAATAGTTAGTCATTCACAGTTCTTCATTGAACAATATTTGCTGTTGCCCTGCATAGTGTTCTGGTTCTGCTCACTTCACTATGCATCAGTTCTACAAGTCTTTCTATCTGCCTTGACTTTAAAATTTGTCCTTTAAAAA
Source organism: Dromiciops gliroides (assembly GCF_019393635.1). NCBI lineage: Eukaryota > Metazoa > Chordata > Mammalia > Microbiotheria > Microbiotheriidae > Dromiciops > Dromiciops gliroides. The sequence goes on along the minus strand of NC_057862.1, from coordinate 31,200,666 downwards.
AAAAATAGTTTTTTCAGTCCTCGTTCTGTACTTTGTTTTCTTCACATAATCTGTGAATTTTTGAAAATTAAAGTCATCTGGCCTGTGCTCATCATGCTTGCCTTTTGCTTTTATGTAGACTTTGCTGTCTTTCCTCCTAGAATCTTTGCAATGCTAACCCTTTGACCTGTTTGTTCTGCAGTCCAACTCTATTAGGGATCTTGAGTTCACACACTCATCACCTCTCTTCCCACCCTCCCTTTAGTATCTTCAATTAATCCTTGCCCCATGGATTCCACTGTAATGACCTTGTTTGTTGTCCTTTCCAGGCTCGAGCCTAATTTGACTCTGACTGTTTGTAGCTCCCATCTACTACTTTCCCTCATTTTCACTGCCAGACTCCCAGATTCCATGAACTCCCTTGCTACCTCTCTTTCCCATCTCTGCTTTTTTGCAGTATGTCTTCCATTCCCACCCCCTCACCCAAAACTACATTGTCGAATGAAGGCTCTTCTTGCTGAATTGAGAAGACTTTCCCCCATGGCACTCGTTTACCTGTACCACTCAGTAATGCTTGATCCTGTTGACTTTCCTCTGTGAATCCTACCTCTCCTCCAGGCTCTCCCAGTATCACTTTCTGGTATCTTCTATTGGTTCTACTTTCTTATCTAGTTTTATAATGGTCACATTTCCTTCAGATTCGGTCCTTGGATATCACTCCATTTCTTCTGACATTGGTCCCTAGGACAACTCATCCAGTCTTCTATTTGTCATTTAATTTTTATTTTTTTTGTGTTCAGGTGCCTCGGTGCTACCCCTGTCTCCAGTCTTTACCTAAGCTACAGCTACACACATTTTCAACCCTCCTGAAGAAACATTTATTCTGCCATCACCTCAAATCTACTTCTCCTCCTTCTGTTCCAAAAACATTCCCCCTAATGGAGCTCTCCCTCAGCCAACCCATCAATAAGCACTGATTAAGCTGGTGTGTTTGGCATTGTCATGAGCTAAGGGTGCAAGGACAAACATTAGAGGGCCCCTGGTCTTCAAGAGTTTACATTGGACACCACTAAGTGCAGGCAGACAGATATCCAGTGAATTCAGGATAGTTAAGGGAATGTGGTGGGCCTAGATGGTAAAGGGGAACAGGAAAGGTCTCTAGCAGAAGGTGGTGTTGGGATTCCAAGGGGCAGACGAGAGGAGGGGAGAGTGTATTTTAGGCATGGGACACAGCGAGTGCAAAGACATAGAGGTGGGAATTAAAGCATTTGTGTAGGGAACAGCAGAGTCAGTGTGACTAACAGGGGCAGTAGTGGATAAAGAAGACCAGACAGTCCTGAAGGGCCCAGAAGGAGGAGCTGATATTGCATCCTATGGCTTACCAAGAGCCTCATGATCCCCATATTCTGTGGGTATTTTATCACCTGTGTATGTTTTTGAAAACCTTGGATCCTTTAGACCTTCATCAGTCATCAAGCCCTTTCTTCTCATTCTTTTTTTTTTTTAATTAATAAAGTATTTTATTTTTTTCCCGTTACATGTAAAGATAGTTCTCTACATTTGTTTATACAAGCTTTACAATTTCAGATTTTTCTCCCTCCCTCCCCCTCCTCTAGACAGCAGGTAATCTGATATAGGTTTTATATATATATATACACACACACATAATAACATTAATCCTATTTATGCATTAGTCATGTTATAAGAGAAAAAAAAATCAGAGCAATGATGGAAAACCTCAAAATAGAAAAAAAACCCAACAGCATCAAAAACAAAAGAAATAGTATGGTTCGTTTAGGATCTATACTCCGCAGTTCTTTTTTTTTTTTTTTTCCCCCTGGATTTGGAGATTCCTCTTCCAATCACGAGTTCCCTGGAACTCTTCTGTGCATTGCATTGGTGAGAAGAATATAGTCCATCACAGTAGATCAACACTCAGTGTTGATGTTACTGTGTACAATGTTCTTCTAGTTCTGCTCATCTCACTCATCATCAGCCCCTTTCTTCTCATTCTGACTTTATCTGGGAGAATCTGGACCCAGTGACCTCAGAAGTTCCTTCCCACTCTAGATCCATGATGCCACTGATGACTTCACAGCCACCATTTGTCACTACCATCATGCCAAACACGGTGAACTTGCTGTCCCACCTTCCTTCCTGCTACTTTAGTATGAACTTCCTATGTCAGCCAGTCTGCTCTCTTCTGTCTTCTGTCTACATCTCTGGCCTCTAACCATGTTTTCCTCCCCTAAAATGCCTTGCCCTTTCCACAGTCATCCTTATTGCTTAAGGCCCCCAACTTCCCACATTCTTCAAATCATGCTAGATGTTCCCATCTCTGGCCTCCTGCAGTTCTTGTCTGTGAAATGGTATATACTGAATTGTCTTGTGTTGTTATTTTTCACACACGAGTAGCTCAGTCTTACAGAGTAGCTCTGTGTCTTACCCTTCTCTCAGAGACCTACACACATAGTAGAGTGACTCTATAATTGCTTCTTGAAATGAATGCTAAACAAATGTCAATGTCCTTTAGTTTGTCTTTTCTTTTCCTTTAGTTATCCACTTGATGTAACCCGTCGGCGAATGCAATTAGGGACTGTTCTCCCAGATTCTGAAAAGTGCCTGTAAGTTCTATATACCTTTTTTTTTCATTAGAAATAGAAATACTTCACATTGAAAACAAGCAGGAATAGAACCATAGAATTGGGTATTTGGAATATATTTTTTTGTGTGTGGTGGGTTTTTTTTGGTGAGGCAATTGGGATTAAGTAACTTGCCCAGGGTCACACAGCTAGTAAGTGTTATGTGTCTGAGGTCAGATTTGAACTCAGGTCCTCCTGACTCCAGGGCCGGTGCTCTATCCACTGCACCACCTAGCTGCCCCTGGAATATGTTTTAGAACTCATTTTGTCCCACCCTTTCATTTATAAAGAGGCTCAGAGACTGAATGTCCAAAAATTCTGCACCGTGCCTTGCAAAAATGTTCTTAATAAATGTTTGCCAAATGAATGTATCAAAATCATTTCAACCCTCTACCTCAGGACATGACAGTGCCAGGGTGGGCTATTCTTTGTTAAAAGGGCATTTGTCATTTAAATCACCATTTTAGCTTTTCACTTTTCTTACCTATAAAGGTGTGTCCTCTGATGTTCTGTTTCAGTACGATGTTGAAGACACTGAAGTATGTCTATGGACACCATGGAATTCGCAGAGGACTCTATCGAGGCCTGTCTCTTAACTACATTCGCTGTGTTCCCTCACAAGCTGTGGCGTTCACAACCTATGAGCTCATGAAGCAGTTTTTGCACCTCAACTGAAATCACGTTTTCCCTTAAACTGTCCAGGGCCAGCCACACATGTCTGTTATATAAATATACATATAATGTTTTACTTTAATATTGGCAGAAGGGGAAGGGTGGGGGGGAGGTCTGGATTAAGTGAAGTGGAAAATTACTCTGTCCATGCAAGCCCTGGCACCAGACTACTTGATTTTATTTTTTTTCAAGCCAGAAACCAGAAGTGCTTCCTGTCTTTTTTTGATGCCATAATTTGTGGTTTCCTGATATGAAACACATCCTTAGGCCAACTCTGGATGTTTTATTAACTTAATCAGTTTTATTATAAGAACTAAAAGGTCTGAGAAACTGGTGAAAGATTCACTGGTGTCCATTACAGGCTTCCCAATATTTACTCTTCACTTTATCATGTTCTTCCAAGCTTTTTTTTAGTAATCAGCCTTATGCCAGACTCAATGAAAAACTATGCTGGGTTTTAAAATGAACTGGGTTCATTTTGTTTTTTAAATTAGATTGAATAATTTGTGATTATCGTAGCAAGAATTTATATTGAAATTTTATCTTGCCCATTTGGGTAAGCACATTGTACAAGTCAGCACCAAAAGGGTGATATCATGTGGGTGGTGGTGACTGGTTTCTTGTCAAAATTGATACAATGCATGATGGCATAAAAGTGCTATTTTAAAATAAAATTATAAATGTGACATAAATGGTAACATAATGATTCAAAACTATTTACTTGCAGGTATTATAATAAAAAAGTTCTCTGATACTATAGGATAATTGACATAATTTTTTATAAAAGACAGAAGGAATGTGAGTAAACCTACTGATCTCAAAAAACAGACCAGCCTGAGAAATTTTATTGTGAATGTATACAGGTAGACTGAAAGCATCCCCATTATTTTCAATGTATGGATCAAAGGGTATTTACTGCACTTGTATATACGGGTTGAATGTTATGTGCATTAATATATTACTGTATCAAATGTTCTTCCATGAGAGAGACGTTTTCTGTTCTGCAAATTTACTTTATGGAGATACGAATAGAATTTCTAGTGATTTCTTGGTTAAAAACAAGCAAATTAAAAGTGCCGGGATTCATTCTTTGTAGCCACTTCTTTTAGTGTCATTTTTATTTATTATTGTAAATATAATTTTAGAGGAAATGATATGTTGAATATTGCTGTGGGGTAAGTCATTAGAAAATTAGTTGAAGTCATTGTGTTTTTGTTTTGGGTTAAGAGAGCAAGCATTTCTGGCACAGCCTTTGTAAATTCATGAGTTTGAGGGGAAATCAGATGAATTGTGTTCTTTCTGTTTTGACTTCTCATCAGATAAATATCCGTTTGACCTACCAGTTGATGAACTGCATGTGTTCCTAGAACTGTGTATGTCTCCCCTCTGGTTATGCTATAAACTAAATGTTGTCAAACAACCTTGAGGTAACTTAAATCACTATTATCTTCTATTATCCCCTGAAAGGAAACTACGAATGTTTTACTGAATGAAAACTTGCATTCTATGCCATTTACAAGAATACATTCAAAAAATTTATAATAAATAAATCCCATTTTGGTCATGTTTTGAAATAGATTTCCTTCATTTATAAATTATGTTTCATTTACTACAGTAAAGGACTTTACATGTGGTAATGACAGAAGGAAATTGGAATTGAAAATCAGTCGTTATCCCTTTCATTAGAGAGTGTCAAAAGAGTATTAAAAACTCTTGCAGACAGTTTTGCTGAACTTTTTTTAAATAAGGAAGGATTCTATTGGGAAATGATTGTTGCTTAAGAGTTGTGACTATGTTGTATTTGGAAGGGTGGAATAAATAGATCCCATGCCTTAATTTTTTTTTTTATGTTTAGTTTTTTTTTTTCACTTTTTTTTTTACTTTTTCTAGTTTATTTATTTATTTCACTCTTAGAATAGAATTTTATTTTCCAAAATATATGTAAAAACAATTTTAACATCAATTTTTAAAAAAAATTGTTCCAACTTCTCTTCCTCCCTCTATTCCACCCCCACTCCACTAGAACACAAGCATTTCAAAATAAATTATACATGAGTAGTCATGGAAAACATTTCCACATTAGCTAGGTTGTGAGAAAAAAAGTCAAAAAACTCCCAAAACTTCAGACTGAGGAATTGTCAAAGAGAAAACAAACATTTTTTTTAAAAATGTGTTTTCCAGGGGCAGCTAGGTGGTGCAGCGGACAGAGCACCCGGCCCTGGAACCAGGAGCACCCGAGCCCAAAATCCAGCCCCACACACCAACACCCACCAGCACAAGACCCCGGCAGCCACCCACCCCCAATTGCCTCACCAAAAAGAAAAAAAAAATAAGAAAAAAAAAATGTGTTTCCATCTATTTCAGATACTATCACTTCTTTCTCTGTAGATGGGTTGCCATTTTCATAGTCCTTCAGGGTTATATTGGACCATTGCCTTGGCTGAAAATAACCACATGCTTCCCAGCAGATCATTTTACCTATTGCTGTTATTTTGTATACAGTGCATTTCACTCTGCTTCAGTTCATGTAGGTCTTTCCAGGTTTTTCTAATAGTATACTGTTCATCATACCCTAAATAATGTACCTTAAACCTTGACAAAGAATTTTCTTCGTAGTTAGCCCAGCAAAGTCATCATAACTATTTCCCTCCATCCCATTCCCTTCCCATGATATTTACTCTATTTTCCATCTTCTTTTAAACTATTCCTCCTCAAAAGTATTTTACTTCTGACTGTCCCCTCCCCTACTCTGCACTCCCTTTTTTTTCACCCCTTCCTTCTTATCTCTTCCCCTCATACTTTCCTGTAAGGTTAAATAGATTTACTCCTCCCAACTGGGCTCGTGAATGTTATCCTCCATGAGCTAACTCTGATGAGTTTTAAGGTCTTTGAAGCTAAGTCTATGTTCCAAATTTTCTTCCTCCCTCTCTCCTCAACCCTCCCTATGAAAATCAAGCAATTCAATATTTCATACTTGTGCTGTTATGCAGAACGTCTTCACCTTCCTTGAAAGTATTTTTGCTTTTTACTACTCTCTCCCAGAATCTGCCCTTCCCCTCCTTCCCCTCTCCCCTCCTCCACCCCCCTTATCTCCCTCCCCTCCCTCAGGGCAAAATATATTACTATACCCACTTGAGTATGTATGTTAGTCTTCTTTGAGTCAATTCTGATGATATTAAGGTTCAAACACTCCCCCAATCCCTTCCCCCTCTTCCCCTCCCCTCCATAAGCTTTTTTCTTGTTTCCCTTCATATGAACACCCTCTCCCCAGACCATCTCTCCCCTTCCCCCTCCCCCAGTCTATTTCTCCTACACCTCAACCTATTTTAATGGATGTCATTATGGGTTAGTTAGGTGGCACAGTGGACAATGCACCAGCCCTGGACCCAGGAGGCCCCAAGCCACAAATCCGGCCCCCATACATAAGACACCCCACAAAGAACAAAACATAACTTCCCTTCGTATTCAGTTCAGACCTGTGTCCTCTGTATTATCTTCCCAAATAGGAATGTTAACAGTTTGATCTTTTAATATCCCTCATGAAGTCTTTTTCCTGTTTATCTTTTTATGCTTCTCTGGGGTGTTGTATTTGAAAGTCAAATTTTCTATTCAGTTCAGGTCTTTTCATAACAAATGCCTGAAAGTCTTCTTTCTCCTTGAAGTTCCATGGTTGCCTCTGAAAGATGATGCTTAGTTTTGCTGGGTATGTGATTTTTGGCTGTAGTCCCATTTCCTTTGCCCTCTGGAATATCATATTCCATGCCCTCCAGTCATTTAATGTAGAAGCTGCTAGATCTTGCTTTATCCTTATTGGAGCACCGCAGTATTTAAATTCCTTTTTTCTAGCTGCTTGCAATATTTTCTCCTTGACCTGGGAGTTCTGGAATTTGGCTATAATATTCCTGGAGGTTTTCCTTTTGGGATCTCTTTCAGGGGGTGATCGGTGGATTCTTTCAATTTCTATTTTAGCTTCTGCTTCTAGAATATCAGGGCAATTTTCCCTCACAATCTCTTGGAGGATGGTGTCTAAACTCTTGTTTTGGTCATGGTTTTCAGGTAGTCCAATGATTTTCAAATTATCTCTCCTAGATTTATTTTCTAGGTCAGCTGTTTTTCCAAGGAGATATTTCACATTGCCCTCTATTTTTTCATTCAATTGGATTTGCTTTACTGTGTCTTGGTTTCTCATAAGCTCACTAGCTTCCATTTGTTCAATCCTAATTCTTAGGCAATTATTTTCAGCAGTTTTTTAATCTCCTTTTCCATTTGGCTTTTCAAACTGTTGACTTTTTTCTCATGAATCTCCTGCATTGCTGCTCTCATTTCTCTTTCCATTCCTTCCTCTCTTTCTCTACATCTTCATTCTATCTCTCCTACTTTCTCTTCAAAGTCCCTTTTGAGAGCTTCCATGGCCTGAGACCAGTTCATATTTTTCTTGGAAGCTTTGGATGTTGGAGCTTTGACCCTATTATTATCTTCTTCTGAGGATGTATTGTGGTCTACCTTTCCCCCAAAGAAGTTTTCGATGGTCTTCTGCTTTCTCTGCCTACTCATCCTGGCTTACTGTTTCTTGGCTTTTTACTCCTTCTTACAGTGTAGCGCTGCTTCCAGGACACACTGTTGGTGCTACAGTGTGGCCCAGGGGGTGATTGGGCTTCTTCTCAGCCTGCCTGGCTTGTGAGTAATCACAGCAGCTTTCTCTTTGACCCGGAAACAGAAGTCTGATTGAACTCTGATTCTCTATGGTCGGAAGCTTGGTGTGCTTTTACCCCTCCCCCACTGGGTCACCACCACTCGATTCAGCCCACTGGTTCAGACCCAGGGCGCTTTGCCCCAACTCCAGCAAATACTGCCTCCACTTCACCCCGGCCTACCTCCGAACCCCCTCACCAGTCCGTGATCAGAGCCTCAGAAGCTGCTGGTGCTGAAGACTCTGATGTGTTGGAGGCACTGTCCCTGGCTGGGTCCGGACCGCACGCTGAGCTGTTCAGCCTGATCAGTAGGTGATCAGAATTGCCCTCTTTTGCGGAGAAACAGTCTCACTCTGTTCTTATGTGCATTAGGCTGTTCTGGGTTTTGATTTTTACCACATTATTTGGGCGTGAATGGACGGGTTTATCTGGAGCTTGTGGGAGTCACAGCCTCTCCTCCCGCATCTTGGCCCCATGCCTTCATTTTAAAGGTTTGAGCCTTTGTAAAGTTCTTAACCTTTTAACACTAGGTCAAAGTCTTCCTTGAGAACTGGGCAGGTAAGTGGCACAGTGGAAAGAACACCAGTCTCAGAGTCAGGAAGACCTGAGTTCAGATGCAGCTTCAGATACTTATTTACAGGTGTGTGTCACCCTGTATAAGTCACTTAACCTTGTTTGCTTCAGTTTCGTCATTTGTAAAATAAGTGGGAGAAGGAAGTGGCAAACCATTCCAATGTCTTTGCCAAGAAAACCCCAACTGAGGTCACTGCACAACTGAAAGTGACTGAACAACAACAAAGAGAATTGAGACATGCAAACAGCAATTCGGCCAAGGAGTGGGGGCTTTCTTTTTCATAGAGCCTGAGCTGCTTTCTAATGCTGCAGGCCAGAGGTTCTCTGAGTCTGTTAAAGGTGAGCACTAGGGGACAGCTAGATGGCGCAGTGGTTAAAGCACCGGCCCTGGATTCAGAAGTACCTGAGTTCAAATCTGGCCTCAGACACTTAACACTTACTAGCTGTGTGACCGTGGGCAAGTCACTTAACCCCCATTGCCTTAAAAAAAAAAAAAAAAAAAAAAAAAAAAAAAGGTGAGCACCAGATCGAGAGTCAGGTTTAAATTCTGACTGTCCCATTTTACCATCTGCGTGGTCTCGGACAAGGAATTCTCTGACACATTTTCATTATCTGTAAAATGAAGGGGTTGAATTTGATGAGTTTTGAGATTCCTTCCAGGTCCAAATTCCAGAAACATATTGTTATTGTCTGTCTTCTGCCCAAGTGTTTGTTTTCTTTAAAAATATATATTTATGGGGGCAGCTAGATGGCGCAGTGGATAGAGCACTGGCCCTGGATTCAGGAGGACCTGAGTTCAAATCCGGCCTCAGACACTTGACACTTATTAGCTGTGTGACCCTGGGCAAGTCACTGAATCTCCACTGCCCCGCAAAATATATATATATTTATAATTTTTAATTTTACATCACTTTCATCTCTAGGTAATACCCCTTTTCTTTCCTTCCCATTGGTCCATTCCTTATAACAGAATTAAAATAAAAAAAGAAATGGGGAAAATGCAGTTGAGCAAACCCGATTAAGAGCAGATAATAATTGACTTTGACAGTAAAACACTGGTGTTCTAAACCCATTGTGCTGCACCTCTGGAAAGATAGGAGGGTCATGCTTTTTCTTAGGCTACCAGGTAGTACAGTGGCTAGAGTACTGGGCTTGGAGTCAGGAAGATATGAATTCATTTCCAGTTTCTGACACTTCCTAACTCTGTGACGTTGGGCAGGTTACTCCATCTGCCTCAGTTTCCTCAACTGCAAAATGGGGATAATAAATAGCAGCACTTGACTTCCCGTGGTTGAGACATTTGCCAAGTGCTTAACATAGTACTCTGTATATAGTAGGTGCTTCATAAATGCTGGTTTCTCTCTCCCTTTCCTTTTCTCCAGGACCAAGCTTAGCTATTTGTATACAACATTCCATTGTATTCATTGGCCTAGACTTTCCATGGTCCTGCCTGCTTTGCATCAGTTTCTAGAAATTTTCCTGTGCTTTATTCATATTTGGTGTTTTTTTTGCAGCACAGTGATGTTTTAAACATGTATAAAATAGAACTGCTAAACACCTAACCTGGTGAAGTCACAGTATCTTTCTATCAAACCTCCTTTCTACTGTTGTTGTGGGATACCCACAATAGTGTGAATGCTCCAGGATTCCTAAGTCACTATCAAGGGAGTGGTCTCATTTTGGCCTGGATATGAATCCTAGCTGGAATTCATAATTCCTCTAATAGCAGGTTTATGTGAAACTAAGGGAACAACAACAAATGCATTCATTTTCAAGTCTCAGTGCCTGGAACTGTGCCACACTTCAAATTTTGAATGGAAAATAAATTAACTTGTTTTCCACTTCAATGAAGTAACCTAAGCTATCTCTATGTACCCAACTGAAAACTCTGGATGGCATTTATTGCTTTCAATATTGGAGATGGGGGACAGGAAATAAAATGAGAGCAAATATACTAAAAACAAGGCTGTCCTTGAAACTTTGTGTTCAGATCTTTTTTTGTTGTTGTTGTTTGTTTGTTTTTTTGCAGGGCAATGAGGGTTAAGTGACTTGCCCAGGGTCACACAGCTAGTTAATTGTCAAGTGTCTGAGGCCGGATTTGAACTCAGGTCCTCCTGAATCCAAGGCCAGTGCTTTATCCACTGCACCACCTAGCTGCCCCCCCTGTTCAAATCTTAAAAGAACATGTATAATCCATAGAAAGAAGGACCCAGAAACAAGGATGAGTACAAATGATTGGTTTGGACCTATAATAGTATCTGGAAGCTATTATTTAGAAGGAGCTGGGGCTTAATGCTATGATCCTTTATGGATCTTAGGAAGGGAGGAAGAATCTTCAAATGAGGAGGACACCAGACCCTTAAGCCACAATTCTGCTGCTTGGTGGCATGGCCTTAGGCAAGTCACTTGACTGTTTTTAGGGCAGGATTTCCTTACCTGTAACAAGAGTTGAGCTGGATGATATGTAAAGTCTCTTCCAGTTATAGTCAGTGGGAAGGGCTTTAAAAAAGTCTGAAGGGAGATACAGCTTCAGCTGGAAGTCACTGATGAAGGTAAAGTCACCCGACTGCTTGTTTGCTTTAATGTTCATCAGGAAGGAGGATTTTCAGGCTAAAAAGGGTAGAACAAACATTATTAGGAGAAACCCAAGATAGGTTAGACAGATAATAGTTCTTTGTTCTTTCTTTCTCCCTCTTTCTCTCTTAATTGTATGTCATTCCTGCAATGAAACATAAAGATAATTTTCAACATTCATATTTTTGGAAAGATTGGAGTTCCAAATTTTTCTCCCCCCTCTCCCCACCATGGCAAATTTGATATAGGTTACACATGTGTGATCATGTAAAACATTTCTACATTAGTCATCTTGTGAAAGAAGAAACCAAACAAAAAGAAAAAAAATCTCCCCCAAATTGAAAATAGTGTGCTTTGATCTGCATTCAGTTCTTTCTCTGTATGTTGTCCATTTTCTTTTTCTTTTTGTTGTTGTTTTGTTTTTGTGAGGCAATGAGGGTTAAGTGATTTGCCCAAGGTCACACAGCTAGTAAGTGCCAAGTATCTGAGGCCGGATTTGAACTCAGGTCCTCCTGACTCCAGGGCCGATGCTCTATCCACCACACCACCTAGCTGCCCCTATATTGTCCATTTTCAAAGGGACCGATGAGATCCTCGAAATGAGCCTCAGAACAACCTTGGGAGGTTGAGATCTGAATCTGTATCAGATGAGATCAAATGAGTATCTCTAGAGTGTTTGGAAACTTAAGGCACTCTAGTGAAGGCCAGGTTTTAGAGTCTGTGACAAATTGAATTGATTTCCTCAGAATACTGTATCTGGATCTCAAGAACTCCCAAGTCTAACCACTTGAGGGAGAGAGTGATGCAGTCAGAATCTTATGTGCCAGGGGGAGAGTGATGTCCTTTCTCCTTGCATGGTGTGCTTCAAGCCTTCTTCTCCTTCTTCCCTTGTCACCCAATATGAGTGTCCCTTCTCCCATCCCATTCTTCTTTGGACCATGGCCACCGTCCCGTGTCAGTTACTCCTCTCAAGAGTCTGTCATGATAAGACTGTGCTCGACCAGGACGGATTATCCATTTCTTGAATGAATTAAAAGGCATTTGCGGGGGCAGCTAGGTGGCGAAGTGGATAAAGCACCAGCCCTGGATTCGGGAGTACCCGAGTTCAAATCTGGCCTCGGACACTTGACACTTACTAGCTCTGTGACCCTGGGCAAGTCACTTAACCCCCATTGCCCTGCAAAAAAAAAAAAAAAAGGCATTTGCCAGGTACAGTATGTCAGGCCCTGAGCTAATTGCTGGGGACACAAATCAGTGAGCCAGCAGACATTTAAGTGTCTGTTGTGTGATAGGCACTGTCCTAGCTTGTTCATTATTCATTTTAGAAGAGGACCACAAAATTGGCAGCCTCACTCTCTTTTAGAGTCATTGAAGTCCAGTGGTGGGACAAAAGTCAGGACATGTGGTGACAGTATGCAGTGGGTGACCCTGGAGTCTTTGAGTGCTGATCACGTTCTAAGTGCTCCACGGTGCCTGCTTCAGCCACTTTCCTGGCCGTCGGATCAAATTGTTCTCATCTCCTCACTCCACCAGGAGAGCCATCACATGTTTGGGGCAGACACCCCCCCCAACTCACTGATGGGTTTGAGGCCTGCTGGTTGTCCTCAGTCTGGGTCAGCTTATCTGCAAAGGCAGTTTACCTCTATGCACACTACACAGCTTCTTGGAGCCACAGGTGAGAGCTGGGTGGCAAGTGGACACCAAAGGTGGATGAGTCACCCTGAACAGGCCTCAGTAGCCCCCACAGTGGAGGGGCCCCTTGCAGACCCTGTGCACCTCAGACAGATAAGAAAAGTGTACCTAGGTGCTTGAAAAAGGTCAGGTCTCACATTCCAGGTTATTGAAATAACTTGTTTGCGGAACTGCTGAAGTCTTTGAGTAACTATGGGAATAGAATAACTAGGTGCTAAAATACTGAAGCTAGGCAAACAATTTGCTTTTCCAAAAAGGGAGTAGTAATTCTCTGAATCAGAACAGTGAGTCAAATGTATGTCCCTGCAAATATCTAGACTGGATTATTAAGTTGATCATTTTGAGTACTTAGAAAGGGAAATGCAGTGATCATTAGAAACTAAGAGGAGTTCATTCAGGCTGTCATCCCAAGCTAACCTCTTGGATTTGGGGGATAGGGTTATCAGTATACCAGTCAGTCAACAAGCATCTGTTAAGCATTAACCATGTTCTAGGTACTCTGCCTAATTCTGAGGAATCCAAGAAAGGGCAAAGTAGTTCAAGAAGCCTACCTTCCAATGGAGGAAACAATGAAGAAATCACTATGTACATATAAGACTATGTCGGTCTTAGAAGGAAAGTATTTGGGAGTTAGGGGGACCCCAGGGAAGACTGGGAAAGGTGAAATTTGAGCAGAATCTTGTAGGAAGGAAGGAAACAAGGGGAAAGTGGAGAGGCAGAACATTCCACAATGGAGATGGCCAATGAGAAACAAAGCAGGTAGGCTAGTGTACCCGAAGTCCATTGAGGACCTATAGGAGCCTGGTCCTCATCCCCACAGTTGTTAGTGCTTTCCCTTCATGAAATCACTTCATATTTACATTGTTTCTATTTATACTGACATATCTGGGTAGTGTCTAAGCTCCTTTGGGTCAGAAATATTTTTTACTTTCTATCCCCAGCATTTAGCAAATAAAATTGGGAGAAGTGAATAAATATTTATATAATGCCTACTGTGTGTCAGGCACTGTTAAGCAGTTTACATATGTTGTCTCACAACAACTCGGTGAGGTAGGTGCTATTATCTGCATTTTACATTGAGTAAACGGAGGCAAATTAAAGTCAAATGACTAGTAAGGCTGGATTTGAGCAGAGGTCTTCCTGCCTCCTGACCTTGTACTCCATCTTTGTGTCTCCCTCACTTTGTATGGTGGATATTTATTAAATGTTGGATTTTCTTTTTTTCCCCCCCTTTTTTTTTTGGTGGGGTTAAGTGACTTGCCCAGGGTCACACAGCTAGTGTCAAGTGTCTGAGGTTAGATTTGAACTCAGGTCCTCCTGAATGTTGGATTTTCAAATAAGTTTTCCTGTCTTTTTATGACTGTGTGGCTCATGTCCAGTTGAAAGCTTATCTGCTGTTGCAGAAACCCAAAGCAAGGGCCTCTGGACAGGTAGATCTTGCCAAACTTCTTGCCAGCTGGAGTCCACTCCATGAATACTACTGTAACTAACAAGTTGCAGTTCAAAATAGATCCATTTTTCAGCAGCCCTTTCCAGAGCTTGTGGTTTCACTTTGTATTGGGAGGTGGTTACATGCCGTGTCAACACTAACACCCCTTGGGATGCTCAGGACACTAGTGTGCCACTTTGAATCCTGTGGCACTTTCCTCTGCCCACCAAAAAGCTTTCCAGCTCATCCTGTGTAAGAGTCATTTTCCAGGCAGATCTCAAATGATGATTAGATTTGTGGGTTTGGAACTGAGATCCTAAAACTGAACTAAAGTAAAAAATCTGCACGGTGATGTCAGCAGTGTTTTAGGGATAAGCAAAGAGCATCACCACCATTATTTATGATATGGGGAAATGACTCAGTTGAAGTAAACAGTGAAGTAGGAGACATTACCCACAAGACCAATCATTTAAATTATTGCTGAAGGGAGTTTTCACATTCTGGGGTGTCAAGATCAATTTGGGTTTTGCCCTGTAGTTCCTTATGATTGATAGGGTCCCGTTTGTTTGGTAGAATGGCCAATCATTTGGTCATTGGATGGGAATCACATTTAGAATAACAATAGCTGGCAAAACTCACAGAAGAATGTGCTGAAATCATCTTCTAACCAAGAATGGCTTGGAAGGTCAGAAGAAGGGAGCTGCTGTGCTGATACAGGAGTCGAGCCCAACCCCACAGTCACCCTGACAGAGATCCAGTCCCAGGAAGGCCTCTCCAGAGAAGCAGACTCCCAGAGCCTCTGAATCAGCTGAAACGCCAGTGTAGTCTGGAACTAAGCTCACAGTCTGGTGAGAGGACTGAGCCCTGGGCAGGGGGAAGACTACAGGGTTCTACGCTGGTGCTAAGGCAGAAATTGGATATTTCACCCCTTCTGAGAACCAGGAGGTAGGCTTGAGTAGCAGTGGTCCAGGTGGGGGAGGGGCACAGGCTTGTCTGAGTTAACAACCACAACACCCAAAGCTGGTTGATTAGCAAGTTGGCCTGGGGTCACCTATGGATCAGGGAACAGGCCAGGTGAGTAAAGAACCTGATCCTCCTTAAATCATACCACCTGGGACTTCTTAAGCTTAGGATACTGCAGCCTGGAAATAGTGCCCCACTTTTTTTTTTTTTTTTTTTTTGGTGAGGCAATTGGGGTTAAGTGACTTGCCCAGGGTCATGCAGCTAGTAAGTGTTAAGTGTCTGAGGCCGGATTTGAACTTAGGTTCCCCTGACTCCAGGGCCGGTGCTCTATCCACTGTGCTACCTAGCTGCACCAACAGTGCCTCACTTTAAGGAGCTAAAAGTCAAGTAAAAGAAAGGCAAGATGAGCAGATAGAGAAAGGTGAGGGCCATAGAAAGTTTCTTCAGTAACAAGGAAGACCGAGGTGCACCCCCAGAGGAAGATGTCAACATCAGGGCCCCTATATCTAAAGCTTCCAAGAAAAATATGAATTGGTCTCAGGGCATAGAGGTGCTCAAAAAGGACTTTGAAGATGAAGTTAGAGAGATAGAGGAAAAAATGGAAAGAGAAATGAAGGTGATGCAGGAAAGACATGAGAAAAAAAATCAACAGCTTGAAAAGCCAAATGGAAAAGCTCTCTGATGAAAATAATTGCCTAAGAATGAGGATTGAACAAATGGAAGCTAGTGAATTTATGAGAAACCAAGACACAATAAAGCAAATCCAAATGAATAAAAAAAGAGGGCAATGTGAAATATCTTCTGGGAAAAACTGCTGACCTGGAAAATAGGTCCAGGAGAGATCATTTGAAAATTATTGGTCTACCTGAAAACCATGATCAAGGAAAGAGTTTAGGCACCATATTCCAAGATATTCTCAGGAAAAACTGCCCTGAAATTCTAGAAGAAGCTAAAATAGAAATTGAAAGAATCCACTGATCACCTCCAGAAAGAATCCCAAAAGGAAAACTCCTAGAAATATTATAGCCACATTCCAGAGCTCTCAGGTCAAGGAGAAAATATTGCAAGCTGCCAAAAAGAAAGAATTCAAGTACTGTGGAGCCCCAAATGAGCATAATGGTTTGGTTTGATCAGGATAACACAAGATCTAGCAGCTTCTACATTAAAGGACCAGAGAGCATGGAATATGATATTCCAGAAGGCAAAGGAATTGGGATTACAACCAACAATCACCTACCCGGCAAAACTCTTTCAGAGGAAAAAATGGGACTTTAATGAAAAAGAGGACTTTCAGATATTTGTGATGAAAAGACCTGAACTGAATGGAAATTTGACTTTCAAATACAAGACCCTAGAGAACTATAAAAAATTGGAGTTGGGGGACATGCCTGGGGTCATACAGTCTTGTGTCTGAGGCCGGGTTTTGGCTGGGATCCCCCTGGGTCCAGTGGTGAGGCTTTGTCCACTGTGTCACCTAGTTGCCTCATGATGATATCCTTAGGGTTAAATTGAGGGGTGAGGGGAATGCACTGGGGGAGGGGGAAGGGCAGAGGTGAAATCCTACATGAAAGAAACAGGAAAAGGCTTATGTAGTGGGGGAAGAGATGGGAGAGGAGCAGGGCAGTAAATGAATTTTACACTCATCAGAAAAGGCTCAAAGACCTTAAACTCATCAGAGTTGCCTTAAGGAGGGACTAACACACACATACACACACACACACACATATACACACACACACACACACAACTGGGTGGAGTAATCTATTTAATCTGGGCAGTAAATGAACCTAACACTCATCAGAATTGGCTCAAAGACCTCAATCTCATTAGAATTGGCTCAAGGAGGGAATAATGTACACACTCAATTGGGAGGAGTAATCTCTCTAACCCTGCAGGAAAATAGGAGGGGAAGGGGATAAAGAGAGAGGGGCAAAAGAAGGAAGGGCAGAGTGGGGGAGGGGACAGACAGAAGCAAATCCCTTTTGAAGAGGGATAGGATGAAAGAAGATGGATAATAGAATAAATATTATGGGGAAGGGACTAGGATGGAAGGGAAACAGTTAACAATAGTAATCATGGAAAAGAGAAAAGGGGGAAAATTGTACAAAAAATATCTATAGGAACTCTTTGTGGAGGCTAAGAATTGATAATCAAGGAAATGACCATCAATTGAGGAATGATGGAAAAAGCTATGCTATATGATTGTAGTGGAATGGTCTTGTGCTATAAGAAATGACAAACAGGATGATCCCAGTAAAACCTGGAAAGACTAATGAACATCATGTATAGTGAAGTGAGCAGAGCTGGGAGGACATTGTGCATAGTGACAGCAGTATTGTTCAATGAGCAACTGTGAATGACTTAACTACTCTCAGCAGTGCAATGATCCAAGACAATCCCAAGGAACTAATGAGGAAGCTTACTATGCATCCCCATAGAAAGAACTGATAAAAAGAGCACTTGTGGATTGTACATATATAACCTGGATGCAATCTTATGGAGGGGGGAGGGAAGGAGGGAGAAAAATTTGGAACTCTAAATTTTATGAAAATGAATGTTGAAAATTACCCTTACATGTAACTGGAAAAAATAAAATAAATGTTTGTTGCTAAAAAAAAAGAATAACAATAGCTAACATATAAAGAAGGTCACTGGGGGAATGGGACAAGAAAAGATCTACCAGTCATGGAGCAAAAGGGAGAAATGATGGGATTCTGCTACATGATGGTTGCATGCATCTTCAGTCAACATCAGGAGACCCAAAGGAAGTCCCCTAGTGCATTGGGTGCACTCCCTGTGGTCAATTTACAGAAGAACATGGACAAGGCTTAAACCAGGATGGGCATGGCTGGTTGGGGTGCTATCTGCATTGTAGGAGGGAAATTGTCCTTAGCTTATGAAAGCCAGTCTCTCACTGCATCTGAGGTCATCTCCAGTCGTCCTGATGTATATCTTGCCACTGGACCTGGGTGGTTCTGGAGGAGAGAGTGACACTGGTGAGTTTACACAGCCCTGCCTCACTTAAATCCAATTCACTGCAAGTCCAGACATCATCACCCTGATGTTGTGGTCCTCTTAGAGAATGAAGGACAAACAACAATAACAAGGAGGGAAACTGTATCAAGGAAATCCTACTTCCTCAAATGCAAATGAAATTGTTTTCTCTGATCCATCCTACCTTGGATGGTGTAATTGAGCAATCTGGCAGGGTTTCCTTTGCATTTTAACCTGTATTGGAGGCAACTAGATGGCATAGTGGATAGCGTGCTGGCCTTTGAATCAGGGAGATCTTGAGTTTGAATTCTGCCTCAAACACACTAGCTGTGTGGTCCTAGCCCAGTCACTTAATCTTTCAGCCTCATCTGTAGAGTGGAAATAAGAACACCTTCACAAGGTTGATGTGAGGATCAAATGAGATTATATGGGTAAAGTCCTTTACAAACCTTAAAGAACTATATAAATGTTAGCTATTGTTACCTGGGCTAAATCCAGCATTAGTATTCATTAATATTCAAACATAAGAGATTAAAATGGAGAGTGATTCTTTATTTTATTTTTTTTGCAGGGCAATGGGGGTTAAGTGACTTGCCCAGGGTCACACAGCTAGTAAGTGTCAAGTGTCTGCGGCCGGATTTGAACTCAGGTCCTCCTGAATTCAGGGCCAGTGCTTTATCCACTGTTCCACCTAACTGCCCTGAGAGTGATTCTTTATACCTATTCATTAGTATCCAGTTAATCCAATGATTAACGATCCCTAAATTCCAACATGATTATTAAGACTTACTTTGCTTTCAAGTTTAGCAACAGAAATAGAGGTGCTGATCAATGGACCAGATCAGGTGCACAATAAATAGGAGCAAATGAGCACCATGGTTTGGTTTGATCAAACCAAAGACCAAATTGGTTCTTGCGGTCGTTTAATCTTCCAACTCTTTGGGACCCCATTTGGGGCTTACCTGGCAAAGGCACTGGAGTGGTTTGCCATTACTTTCTCCAGCTCACTTTACAGATGGAGAAACTGAGGCAAATAAGGTTAAGTGACTTGGCCCTGGGTCACACAGCTAAATGTCTAAGGCTGGATTTGAACTGCTTAAGATGAATCAAGGTACTGGACTCTATTCACTGCACCACCTAGCTGCTCCTGGAATTAGGATTCACTGTTCCACAAAAGCTACTGGGAAAACTTGAAAGCAGTCTGGCAGCAGCTAGGCATAGAGCAACATCTCACACTATATAAGAGAGAAACTTGAAATTGTATGATAAAGGCTATCCCAAATGAATATACTTTCCCCAATGACACTTGGAGAGTTTTTTTTTTCCCTTTGGTGAGGCAATTGGGGTTAAATGACTTGCCCAGGGTCACACAGCTAGTAAGTGTCAAGTGTTTGAGGCTGGATTTGAACTCAGGTCCTCCTGAATCCAGGGCCAGTGTTCTATCCACTGTGCCACCTAGTTGTCCCTAGAGAGTAGTTTGGAAGCATGTTCTGTCTTTAAGCCAACATTTACATACTACACGGCCATCATGCTTGAAATCTTAATGCCCAGCACAGCCCCCCTACCACTTGAAGATACTTTCATTTGATCATATTACCATTAGAGTGCTTTTTTTTTTTTTTGCTGTATATTAAATGTAGTATGTAGTGAAAATAGCACTTAATTTGGAGTCAAGAGGACTTGGGGCTTTGTCACCTACTGAGTGTGTGATCTTGGATAAGTCACTTGGTCTCTTTGGGCCTTAGTTTCTTTCTCTGTAATGAGAAAGACAGGCCTCAGATTTCTTCCAGCTCTAAATTTTGGGATTCTATGATACCTGTGTATACAGTAGGCTTTTCATAAATGTTTTAAATTTATTTGTTCAATAATTATAAAGCACAATCTTCAGGGCCACAGAAATCTGAAGACAAAAAGGAAACAGTCTTTGCCCTTGAGAAGTTTACATTCTATTGGGGGAACAGAACTGTTGATGTATAATTTGATGTGTGACCCTGAGCAAGTCACTTAATCCTGTTTGCTTCAGTTTCCTCATCTGTAAAATGAACCGGAGAAGGAAATGGCAAACTCCAAATGGGGTCATGAAGAGTCGGACATGAGTGAAAAAATACTGAACAACAACAAATGAAGGTGAGGGTTCTTACCACTGATGGGGGAGGGGGTGATAAGCCCTCCTCTCTGGTCAGCTAGCACACGTTGGCTTGGGGTGGGGTGGAAAACCAGCACCCGGGAATCTTTGAAGGAACTGCTCCTGAATGGAAGATGGAGAACCACCCAGGCCCCTCGAACAGAGCTTTGGACCTGGAGTCTGAGTCCCAAAGCCACCCCAGACTCTACTTGTGTGACCCTGGGCAAGTCACTAAGTACCTTGCCAACCTTCCAAGGGCTGTCTGAATGGCAGCCGCTGTGGTGGCACTGGCATTGGGCAGGAGTACAGGAGCTAGGGCCAGCACGCCGAATAGGCAAACTGCCCCATCCTAGGGACCCCCACTCCCTCCCTGCCCCGGACCTCGCGGCAGGGCGCCCGGCATACGCCAGACGCGCTCCGGGGTCCGACCGCCCACGTGTCACCATCAGTTAGCGGGGCTGTGTCTGTCCTCTATTTCGGGGGGAGGGGAGAAGAGAAGGCAGCTGCCGTCCAAGGGGGGCGAAGGTTCGATACAAGAGGGCTAAGAAAGCACCGAGAGCAGCTCGCGCTCCCCCAGCAGGGCCTCGGACCCCGCTGGGCTCGCGCCGCTGCGGGAAGGAGGGGAGGCCTCCGCGCGCATGCGCAGCCGCTCCCCCGGCCGCACTTCCACACGGGAGTCGCTCTCCCCGAGGGGCTCAGCCGGGAGCCCCCGGCCGTCCGTGCCCACGATGGTGTTGGACCTGGAGCTGGACGAGCTGCAGCTGCTGAGGGGGAAGACGCTCGCGGAGGAGGCGCCGGCTCCCCTGGACCGGTGAGCGGCGGAGCCTGGGAGGGAGCGGGAGATTTGAATGGAGGACGCGGGAGCCGGAGCGGGCGCGGGCTGAGCCCCTGGGGCCCCCGTACGCCCCCTCGGCCCCGGCCCCCGGCGGGGAGGGAGCGGGCTTGCAGCCGGCTTGGGGACCAAAGAGGGGTCCCGACTGAGCGGGAGCTCCCCATCCGGCCCGCTGGATCAGTGAATGGGGGGGGGGCGGTGCGGTTCCCTGCCCTGCCCTGCCCTCAGGGAGCTTACAGTCTAACTGGGTACCCCCCCCGCCCCCCGCCCCATGCAAACAAGGCGGGCGGTAGGAGGTAACCCCCGCGGGAAGGCGCTGGAACTGAGCTGGGACTGAGGGGAAGCCAGAGAAGCCGGGGGGTGGAAATGGGAGGGGGGCGTCCCAGGCCTGGGGGCGTCGGGAGACGGAGGTTCTTGTTGGGGAAACTAGGGAGGCCATGGCGGGGTTGGGGGGGGAGCCTGGAAAGGTGCATGTATGGGAGGGGGTATGAAGGGCTTTGAACGCCGAACAGAGGCTGGCAGAGCTGGAGGAGGCGCTTCTTCCCGTTCTTAGGCTCTTAGGTTAACGGTTAGGGGCTTTTTCGCCTTTTTGTGTGTGTCTTGGACCTCTTCTCAGAATAATGTTTTTAATCAAGTTAACAAGCATTTATTGAGCACCTACTGTGGATGCAAAGAAAGATTAGACTTGTCCCCAAGAAGCTCGCAGTTGAATGGAGGAGACAAGATGCAGTTATTTACAAAAGAAAGTTCAGATTGGTGGGGAAAGGCATTTAAGTGTCCGATGTGCCAGGCACTGCACTAAACGCTTCACAAATATTATCTCTTTTGACCTTCACAAACCACCGTGTGAGGCAAGACCTGTTATTAACCTCCTTTTACAGTTGGGGAAACTGAGGCAGACAGGTGACATGACTTGTCCGGCCTCACAAAGGTGTGTTAAGTGGAAGGCTAGATTTCAACTTGGCTCTTCTTAGCTCCAAGCCCCGTGCTAGATCCACTTTGCCACCAGCTGCCTCTAATTCAGTCCTATTGAAATAACTTAACAAAATGTGTATTTTTTAAAGTTGATGGACTCCAAATTAGGAGCCCCCGAGGTAGCTCAAGCAAAACTTGGAAGGAAATTACAGATTCTAAGACTCAGAGGTGAAGAAAGACCATTGTGGTCACCTACATGGGAGGTGAGGAATCCTGCCCAGCCAATGTCAATGGAGGAGGGGGTGAATTGAGGAATGGATATAAGAAGATGAGAAAGGGAGTTTAGGGCTAGGTTGTTAAGGGCTTTTAGTGTCAAACAGATGTTTGTATTTTAGCTGCAGGCAGGAAGGAGCCACCAGAGTTTGTGGAGAAGGTATGTGATATAGTGGGCACTGCTCTTCAGGAAAATCAGTGTACCCACTGTGTGGAGAGTGGGTTAGAGTACAGAGAGTTTTGGGGACCACCCAGGAGGCCAGAGGTGATGAGGACCCCAACCATTAGAGGTTATTTTGTTCAGCCTTCTCAGTTTACAGATAAAGATTACAAGATCATAGATTTAGGGCCTCAGGGGTCTTGGAAGCCACCCGGTCCAACTCTCTCATTTTACAGTCGAAGAAACTGAGGCCCACAGAAGTTAAGGGGTCAAATAGGTAGCAAGTGACAGTAGATTTGAACCAGAGTCCCCTGATTCAGCTTCATCTTTTCATTGCACAGCACTGTCTTCTATTTGCAGTTTCCTGACTCCAAATGTAGTGTTTTTTTCTAACTTGCCTCTGGTGGCTGAGGTTCTTTGACCTTCAGGAAGGCACTTCTTTTTCATTCTGGGCTTGGGTCTTTGTCTCTTTAAATAAGGAGGTTGGACGAGATGAGCTCCAAGGTTCTGGATCTCGTTATTGTGATCTGATGAAAACAGCATCTAATTCTGTGATCCTTATTCAAGTCCTATAAAGGCTACATCAGCTAGACATCTTTCTCCAGGTCATTTGGTATTTCATGTCATTTCATGCAGTCCTCAGGATGCCCTGAGACTGCATGTACACATCTGCAACCTTCTCTGCCTAAACAATTTTTTATGAAATCTTTATTCCTCTCTACCAAATAATGTGCAGCACTGTGAGAGCTACAGCTAATAGATCTGGGTGTTCCTATGTTCCCCTCTGCCCCCTCCCCTTCCCCCACCTCACCCTTGCAAGTCTTCTGGAAGATGATCCCTCCCAGAGCTTAGGTCTTGGCAGAAGAGATCTAATTTCCTTGTGTTTATGGGCAAGGGGGCACACCCAATTGAGGTCCATTACCTGGTCCCCATCTCTCAGAACAATCAAGTATTTTTTGGGTGGTTAGTTTTTTAAAAAAATTACATATATACATATACATATAGAAAATAAAACTTTCCCCTAATTACATGTTAAATTTTTTTAACATTTATAAAAAGTTTTGAGTTCCAAATTTTATCCCTTCCTCCCCTTTCTCCTTTTTCCCTGAGATACAGATTATACATGTGCAGTCATGTAAAACATTTCCCTATTAGTCATTTTGTGTAAGAAGACTCTAATAAAAGAAAAAGAATGAATGAAAATGGAAAAACAGAATACTTCATTCTGTATTCGATGAATATCAGTAGGCAGATAGTATGCTTCATTATGAGTCCTTTGGGATTGTCTTGGATCATTGTGTTGCTGAGAATGGCCAAGTCATTAACAGTGGATCATCATACAATGTTGCTGTTACTGTGTACAGTATTCTTTCTCCTGGTTCTGTTCACTTTGCATCAGTTCATGTAAGTGTTTCCAGGTTTTTCTGAATCAGCCTTCTTGTCATTTCTTATAGCACAATAATGTTCCATCACAATCATGTACCACAGCTTGAGTCAAGCATTTGTTAAGCGACTGGAGTGTGCCGGTGCTGTTCTAGGCACTGGTGTGTTACAAAGGCAGGAAACACCAAGTGCATCCGGTGTGTGAGGTGCTGGTCCTCAACTTCCCTTGAGAGGTTTAGGTGGGTTTCTTTTTTAGACTCCCAAGCATTGAGAGGACTTTGGAGATATAGACTAGGTGACGTGCCAAGCCATCTCCCTATTCTCTTCATTTGAAGGCCAGACAGAATCCTCCCCGGCTCTCCATGGAAGGTGAGAGCCCAGGGTGTCAGCAGCAGGATGCAATGGAAAGGGGGCAGTACTGAGAGGCCCAGGACCTATTTCTGAGTCCTTTGAAAGTGTCTTCAGCACTTGCTCCTTGCACTACACTGGTCAGGTTACTGAGGCTCTCTGGGCCTCAGTTTCCCCATCTGGAAAAGGAGAAAGTTGGACTGGATGACTTCCGAGATCTCTAGCTCTGCTTCCTCTGATGCTCTTCTCAGTGTCTCTTCCTTGAAGGCCTCACATGAGGCCTCTCCCTGGAGCTGGTTTATGTGTTTTTTTGTTTTCGTTTTTGTTTTCTGCAGGACAATGAGGGTTAAGTGACTTGCCCAAGGTCACACAGCTAGGAAGTGTCAAGTGTCTGAGGTCGGATTTGAACTCAGATCCTTCTGAATCCAGGGCTGATGCTTTATCCACTGCGCCACCTAGCTGCCCCAAGGAGCTGGTTTATGTGAAAGCCTCAGGGTGCAGACTCCAGATCAAGTGATATCATGTCTTTTCAAGCACTGGCTAAATTTGAAGTACTAGGTAAACTGAGCTACTGCTCCTCTTGTGATGCCTGCAAAGTTCCCTTCTGAGGATCCCTCCCTCCCCTCTGCTGGCACAGCTGTGTGCTCTGCCAAGATCGAGCACCCAGTTACCACCACCCAGGTTCCCGTCTTAGAAGAATGAACCCAATGCAGTTCTTGAGACATAAATGGGGAACAGGAGACAAGGAGGACTCTGGGCCCTCAGTGTAAATTGGCTCAGGTGTGAGTAACTGGGATGATTCATTGATCAAGACCGACCTTTGGAAATGCGGGGCTCTGTCAAAATGCAAAAGAATTCTAGGTGAGGAGACAAGGAGAAAATTCACATTAAAAGCTTATCCATGGGGGCAGCTAGGTGGCGCAGTGGATAAAGCACCGGCCCTGGATTCTGGAGGACCTGAGTTCAAATCCAGCCTCAGACACTTGACACTAGCTGTGTGACCCTGGGCAAGTCACTTAACCCACATTGCCCCACCAAAAAAAAAAAAAGCTTATCCATCTCTGCTTAGGACTGTGATCTGATGGTTTTTATTTAATTCTCCTCCTTTCTAACCTCTCTACAGAATTGGACAACAATGGACCACCTCCTTGGTGCTCTCTCTTCTCTGTTTTGTGACGCTACTCTCTTGTCATCCATATATATATATACACACACACACATATATATACACATATATTTATGTGTTGCTGAGAAAAGCAAATATATCTTTATATAGCAAATATATTTATATTTATAAATATATCATCCATTCATATTTATACATTATATAGAAATACATAAAATACATTTATATTAATATATTTGTATATGTATTTATATATTTGTATATATTGGCATATTTTAATATATTTATGTGTGTATGTGTTACGTCCCCCAGCCCCTAGTAGATTATGAGCTCCTTAAGGAGCCAGCCTGTTTGATGTCTTTTTCTCTCCAAACCCTAGAATAGTGCCTGGCACGGAACAGTTGCTTAAATGACCGTTCATTGCTTGAGTGACCTAGAGGATAAAAAAAAAATGAGGTTGTAAACTTTACATTAGCAGAGATCATGTTTTATTTAAATCTTTCTTCTCCCCAACACCTACATAGTAGGTAGGCATTTAATAAATTTATTGGATTGAACTATATACAATTCAGTTCCTTACGTTGTATTCTTTGGTATATCATGGGAATTCCTTATTCCCCTTATCTCCACCTTCCCCCCACCTTTCCTATAATCGTGAACTATACCCAGGCAGCCCATAGGCTAATGGCCTATTGGGAAACAAATACTAGGGAGTTGATTCCCAAGAATAAGTAGGAAGATAACAAGAAAGCCCCTAGCACCCCTTTATGGGTGGAGATCCTATGTCCAAACTATATAGATGATCTGTTCTAGGTTGTGAAGCTGGGAGACATGAATGCTGAGCCACTATCTGAAGGCCTTGAAAGATTGTGGGAAAGGAGAGAGGTGTCACAGGTCTGGAGGAAAGCAAACATCCCAATTTTCCAAAAAGGAGAGAGGAAGCTGAAAGCTGAAGGTCACTGGGCCTCACTTTGAGCCCTGGCAAAATTCAGGGTTATATTATTGAAGAGAGTTTGTGAACAGGTAGAAAAGGAAGCGGTGGTTCTAACAAGCCAGTGTCAGAAGAGGCAGATGACTCTGCTCCTATTTTTAGAGGGTAGATTAGGGCAGACTGTGGAGAACTTGGGGAAGGTTGGGGAGAGGCACAACCTAGGAAGACTTTTCAAACAGAATTTCCAAGAGGGGGATGGGTCACCTCCAGAAGCCATGGGTCCCTCCTCAATTGAGGCATTCAGAAAAAAGCTAGATGGTGATTTGTCAGGTCCACATTGGACTAAATAATCTGTGGTGCTGCCTTCTGGGAACCAACTGGATATATTCGGTCCTTCTTACAAGTGACCACTTTTCAAGTACGTGAAGATGGCTCTCGTGTCTCCCAGTGGGTAAAAGGAGGCAATTTTTGGCGTAATATAGTGAAGCTTGTAATATTTAAAGCTTTTCAAAAATTGGGGTTAGTGAGCTTCCTCTCACTTAGAACATTTAAATTGGGATACCTTGCTTGGACTGTCATAATAAAGAAATGAATTCTTGCATTAGGATGGGTACATTGACCTCTGAGGTCCATTATCCAGCTCCTCATTTCACTCTAAGGTTTTCCTGGTTCCACAAAGATCATAGCTCTCTGCCCTGTGTTAAGGGCTAAAATTCTAGCTAAACTGTCTAAAATATCTAATGAGTGGTCGCCAATAAATTATAAGCTTTAGCAAGAGTTAGACTTTTAAGCATTTATTAAGGAGAATAAGAATTTGGTAAAGAGAGAGAAAAAGGCCTAGATTCCTATCTATTAAAGGGAGAGCACATTTCTAGCTCCCTTCTCCGCCAGAGTCCAGAGGAAAGAGAGCGAGACTGAGCGCCAGTCTCTTCCTTCCTCCTCCCACTAGCCCGCGTCACTTCCTGACTCCTGGTCTTGCCCTCAAAGACCTTCGCTTCATGGGCAGAACTCCTCTACAGTAAGTATCCAGCAGGTGGCGTTATTCCAATCGTTACAGTCCCCCCTGTTGTTCCTCAAGAAACAAAATGTTTCCTTGACGGAACAGTAAAAACAATATGATAACTATTGCTAACTAATAATATGTGAACAACAATATAGAAAAGGAAGAGAGGAAAGTTTTGTCCAGAGGGGCGATTTTTTTTGTCCTCATGAACCGACGCTTTGACATTAGTCTTGCAAAGGGAGGGCCTCTGCAGAGAATACATGTTACAGATGGTGTATATTATAACAGAAAGAGAAAAAAAACCAACAAAAAGAACAAATCAAAACTGTTCATTTAAAGTCTCTGAAAGTCTTTTCTCAGATGTCCTCTAGGTGTAGTCGTAGAATGGAAGTCTTTTCAGGGGTTGATGTGTGGATGCTGGTAATCAGCCAGGAAAACTTCCTACAAAATTGAGCTTAACACAACTTTAAAATAGCTTTGTCAATAATCAAATCAAACAATGAAAGTTCTCAAAAACATGTCTAAGGGAATACAGAATCTTAGTTGTTACACATGAAACATATAATAAAACAAAAATTGAAACATTCTTTAAAATTATAATCTTACTATAGTCCCCCCTTATGGAGGGTAATTGAGAAGACAATTGCTGCGATATTAATTTTTAAAAATAATTTTTATCTTTGTTTCATCACTTTTTGCATCATCTGCCTAATTATCCTCATGCCATTATGAGAAATTAAAAAATCTAATATAATTGGTAACAGGTGTCAAGGCCAAATTCAACACTGTATTTATCATGACACCTGAGATAATTATGGGGGTTACCATAAAAGAACAGAGAAATGATGGGATATGAGCATTCCCACACTTGAGCAATATGTACTGCCCATACAGTATGCCAGGGAACATATTGGAAGAAACTGAGTCAGACTTAATCAGATGCATGGGATTGAGATGTCCATGGCATCAGGCATATAGGAGGGAGCATAGAAGCCAGGTGTAGAAGTGAGATGGGTGGGATGAATACTTCCAGCCATCTGTACAATATTGTGGGGAAAAAGAGAATAAAATATTAAACCAAGAGAATCCAACCTCAACATTTGTCAAAAGCCGTTCCCTCGGCCATACCTTGACTTCATGCATGTCTCCCCTCATGTGACAGTTCAGTGTCTGCTCTTGCATGTATTCCTCTTGTGATTGGATGGCATCTTGGCCAACTGGCATCTGATAACTCAGAATAAAGGCAATTAATGTCTTAAATGATAAGTTCCCATAATCCAAGTCTCATATGGATTTAAAATTGAGGATAATAAATGATTGCAAAAAATGTAAATACATCTTGACTCAAAATATAATACATAATTATGCAACAATTTCAAATAATACCCTTTTTTTACTTAGTATACAATTACTTTTGTGAAAAATCAGAACATACTTAAATACAAGTTAAAGCACAACAGAATCTCAAAGAACTTTTTTTTTTTTGAAAATAGAAAACTTTTACAAATGTTCCCCTCTTTTTTTTTTTTTTTTGGAATATGCTTATCAAAAATAATACTTCTAGAATCAATTTACACTTGCCATGGCAACCAATTTGCCAGGGAAATGCTTTAAAGAGTTTGATCAAATAATCAGTTGAGAAAAAATAACAAAAACAAACAACTCAGAATATGGGAGCACAATACTCCTAGAATTAACATTGTATTATGAAATCAAAACCATCTTGCCATGTTTCAAAATTAGATAGACAAATGAATAGAAGAAAATACAAATGGAACAATAAAAGACAGTGAAATTCAAACTAAGGAAATCTAAATGAATATGAACTTAATATCAATAAGAGTATTATAAAATATAAACTTGATCACATGACTATAAAAAGCTTTTACAAATATTCTCCTTGTTTTAAAAACTAAGTATAAGACACAATCTCAAAAGCATGAAAATCTCTATGAAAATAAACCCATACCATTAATTTCAAAATGTATATATAATAGCATAGAAATCCTATGTAACCTCTGAACTGACATTAATACTCTGAGTGAATTCAGAACACTTTTGATTCCGATATCTAAAATCCCCAATACTCATATCAGTACCTTGCTGCTTACTTCTACATTTCTGTACAATATATACCCTTCCATGGCAAAAGAAGCGGAGTCTTGAACTATGGTGATGATTGTCATTCTTATTCAGCTTAAGTTTTTCTTCTTTAACCCCTCTATATTGTCTGTCAGTCTTTTCACCATACAAATGCTTTATAAGATTACTAATTAAAGACAAAAGCAGGTTAGCAAAATTATGAACAAAACGAGTATATCTGGAATTTAAAGGGTTTTCTAAGGTTGTCTCAGAAGCACAGCCAGGCTGGGGAAGGGCTGAGCCTGAAGCTGCAAATGTAGTTAGAGAAAGTTGAGCATGCGCATCAAATCTCTGGACTTCCCAGGCCGGGGAAGCAATGGGCTTGGCCATGGGAGGAGTAGAGGGTGGGGTTTGGAGAGGAGGGGAGGGACCAGCACAATTTGAATCAGACTTGATTTTGAACTCAGGCCTGGATTCCTCTTCCCCCACTTTGCCTCCAGGTGCTAGGGGATTAAAAACTTCTAGAGGGTGGGTCATTGCCTCCAGGCATGCAAAATTAGAGCAACAATTAGTGTTAGAATTGGGAAAAGCTGCAGGAATCTCTTCAGGTTTCTCTGAAAAAGCATGGTTGGGAGAGGGAGTGATATTTCCTTGTGTGAGTAAGTTGCTGGCTCTTTTAACAAAAATAAAAAGAAAAATAGAAAATCCACAAAAACAAAGCATTAACATGATCTTATCCCCCATTTGTCTGGTTAAACAGACTAAAATCAAAAATAGGGTAATTAGGGAGTTTAAAAGGTCCATTCGAAAAAATTTAAAGGAAAACACAGCCAGTGCGCCAGTACTTAGCAGTTAAAGGGAGAGGGAGGGGAAATTTCTTACCCAACCAGCAGATCAGAAGACTGAGGGTTAGCTTTCCTCTTCGTGGTCAGCCATCTGTTAAGGGCTAAAATTCTAGCTAAACTGTCTAAAATATCTAATGAGTGGTCGCCAATAAATTATAAGCTTTAGCAAGAGTTAGACTTTTAAGCATTTATTAAGGAGAATAAGAATTTGGTAAAGAGAGAGAAAAAGGCCTAGATTCCTATCTATTAAAGGGAGAGCACATTTCTAGCTCCCTTCTCCGCCAGAGTCCAGAGGAAAGAGAGCGAGACTGAGCGCCAGTCTCTTCCTTCCTCCTCCCACTAGCCCGCGTCACTTCCTGACTCCTGGTCTTGCCCTCAAAGACCTTCCCTTCATGGGCAGAACTCCTCTACAGTAAGTATCCAGCAGGTGGCGTTATTCCAATCGTTACACCTGATTTCCCTTGTCTCTGAAATGTCTGCCTCTGCCTTTTCCTGTTATAACCCCAAGCATGTGCCTACCCTTAGTTTTCCTTGGGCTCACTCAAGTGCTATTGATTGTTGCTCAGTATTTATTTAGTTTAGATCATGTCTTTCTCTCAAGTGCCCAATGCGATTGGCTACTTAGAGGATGTCGAAGGAGCCCTCATAGATTTTATATTTTGAAAAGCTAAGAGGAGCAGGTCACACACTGCATCACTAATTAGAACTTTTTCTAGAGGAGGAGTTATTTAAGACAAAGTTAACTTGCTTGCCCTTCCTTGGTTTTACCTATTTTAGCATAGGATAATTTTAACCATTAGCTTCTCAGAAGAATTAAATATGGAAGGGGCTTTCTAGGAAAGGTTGGTTTGTAGAAAAAAAGGGACAATGAGGATGATCTCTTGTTCCTTGGTTCTTCTAATATATCATCCCTTTTTCTAAAGTTTTCAGAAGAAAATGGCAGCAGCTTTTCCTGATGCAATCCTGAGACGAGGAGCAGATAATCGCTATCTGGTATTGGGGGTCAGTAACATACAGAAGGAAGGAAACCCAGAGAAACATCTAATTATAACGGCTTCTCAGTCATTGGAAGATCAAGAGCTATGCATCCTTAGGAACGAATGGTAATTGACATGCACATGTGGTAACTGATGGGACCTTCTGGGGGATCCTCTTAAAGTCTAGCAAAATACTGGAAATGAATCTTTGACTGGAAACGGCCTGGATTTTGAGCATGGATTGATTCTGCATTTATTTTGTGCTCAGCATCTTAGGTCTTTGTTTCCAAAATCATTTGAGGAAATAAAATAAATAACTAGAATGATTTACAATTTACAAAATGTTGGTGCAAGCATTATCATCTTTATCTTTATACATGAGGAAGCCGAGGGTCAGAGAGATTAGTTTGTTTACAGTCACACAGCTGGCGGAGGTAGCGTGAAGACAGAGAACATTATTGTATTGATGACTATTCTTTCTTCCTTCTCGACCTTGTTTGTTCAGTTGTAGCATGAAACCCAAGTTAGTTTTTAAGAAGACTCAAATGAAAGTCAGCCTAAAATTCTTTTATAAAAATTTTTTGTTTTTTAAAATTAAAAAAAAATTTTTTTTGAATTATCTTCCACCTTCCAGTTCCTCCCTTCCCCATTGAGAAGGCAAGCAATATTCTTTTTTCTTTTTCTTTTTTTCTTTTTTTTTTAGTGAGGCAATTGGGGTTAAATGACTTGCCCAGGGTCACAGAGCTAGTAAGTGTCAAGTGTCTGAGGCCGGATTTGAACTCAGGTCCTCCTGAATCCAGGGCCGGTGCTTTATCCACTGTGCCACCTAGCTGCCCCCAAGCAATATTATTTCAATTAGACATATGATTATATATGTGAAAAGATTTCCATATTAGCTGTGATGCAAAAAAATGTGAAAAAAGTATGTTTCAAACTGCACACACAGTTCTTCAGTTGTCTCTCTGGAGGTAGATGACATTTTTCATCATCAGTGCTCAAAGGGTGTGCACAATTTTATAGCCCTTTGGGTATAGTTCCACGTTTTTCTTCAAAATGATTGGACCGATCCACAGCTTCACCAATAGTGCATAGTATCCCTATTTTTCCATATCCCCTCCAGCATTTGTCATTTTCCTTTTCTTGTCATATTGGTCAATCTAGAAAATGTGAGGTGGTACCTCAGAGTTGTTTTAATTTGCATTTCTCTAATGATTAGTGATTTAGAGCATCTTTTTTTCTGTGACTTGATCACTTTGGTTTCTTCTGAATACTGCCTGTTCATATCCTTTGATTATTTATCAAAGGGAGAATGGCTCTTATTTTTATCAGAGAAATTTGCAATAAAACTTTCCTGCTTTCCTTTTAATTTTACCTGCCTAAAATTCTTTAACCCATTTTCAGAGTTGTAGCAATGCTACACAAGGGGATAGGGTAGGCTGATCTTGAATTTGTGCCCAGGTTTCAAGATGGAAATAAAAAAGCCTTTATAGTTCATGCTTGTTAAGTTAGGCTTGCCATTTCCAAATTTTAGGAAGGAATAGAAATGATGGAAGGTTTAAGAATGGAAGAATAACTAACAAAGACTGAAATTCTCAGTGTGTTGAGATGAGATTATATAAAGGCGCCCAGTTCTCCTACAGTAGTTTCTGGGCCCTAAGCAGTTAGCTTCTTGCTGTTTGAAGGGAATCCATGAGTATATTTGTGCACATTTTAAAGTTGGAGGCAGAGAGAATGAAGACTATTATAAAAAACTAGATCTTTCTTGGCATCTGGTTCTTCAAAAACACCTGCAGAAAGAGGCCTCTGTGGGGTCATGACCAGAGCCCTGGCTTCGAATGGAGTCATTTGCCGTTTTCTTTCTTCAGGCAAACAGGGTTAAGTGACTTGGCCAGGGTCACACAGCTACTAAGTGTCTCGGGCTGCGTTTGAACTCAGGAAGATGACACTTCCTGATTCCAGGCCTAGTGCTCTATCTGCTGTACCATGTTGTTGCTTGTGGATCTGTAGAACCTGGGTTCAAATCCTGACTCTCTTTTTCTTTTCCTCCCTGAATGACTGTAGGTAAATCATTTAATATCCTCTGAGCTTTAATTTCCTTGTCTGTTGCACAAAACGTTCAAACTAAATGGATCTGCAAAAATTTTTCCTGTTCTGAATCCTATGAAATGGGCAATGTTTAGTCTTCCGTAGGTGACATTCTAATTAGGCCTCCTTTTTTGTGCATTTTATTTTATATCATTTTATTTATTTATTTAAATAATAAACATTTTTATTTCTAGTTTTAGGTTCCAATTTTTATCCTTTCCATCACTTCCCTCCCCCTCCCTGAGGTGGCAAACAATCAGATATGGGTTATGCATGTATGATTATGTAAAACATTGCCATATTTGTCATTTTGTACAAGGAAACTTGACTAAAAGAAAATAAAATGAAAGAAAGTGAAAAAGAGCATGCTTCAGTCTGTTCCATCAATATCAGTTGTTTTTTTGGAGGTGGCTAGTATGTTTCATCAATCGTCCTTTGGGATTGTCTCAGATCATTTATTGTTGAGAATAGTCAAGTCATTCACAGTTCTTCATCAAACAATATTGTTGTCTCTGTTTTTGTGCATTTTATTTATTTATTTATTTTAGTGAGGCAATTGGGGTTAAGTGACTTGCCCAAGGTCACACAGCTAGCAAGTGTTAAGTTTCTGAGGCCAGATTTGAACTCAGGTACTCCTGACTCCAGGGCCGGTGCTCTATCCACTGCGCCACCTAGCCGCCCCCTTTTTGTGCATTTTAAATGAAGCTTCTATGTGTCATATATGTGTCATATATTTTTATTTGCAGGGATGACCTTTCAATAGAGCCAGGAGACATCATTCATTTGGAAGGAGAATACAAAGCAGATGCTTGGATAATAGATAAAGATTGTGGATACTTGACCCTCTACCCAGACATGCTGATTTCTGGCACAAGTGTGGCAAATAGTGTTCGTTGTATGAGAAGAGCTGTTCTGAGTGAAAATTTTAGGGTAAGCAGGTAGAAAATATACAGTCCATCCAAATTTGTTATCTGTGATACTTAACAAAGATGATTTTTGGTAGGAAATATGACACCATCTTGTAAACCCCCATTTGCCTTAAGATTCTCACATAAACTAAGGAGATCTGTTGATAAACACCGTTGTGTCCTGAGGGTTCTTTCCTGTGGCCAAAGGATTCTTTTAGCCTTCTTGTCTTAGAGAAGCACAACAGTTATATTGTAAAACAAGTAGCAGAGGGGCAGCTAGGTGTCACAGTGGATAGAGCACCGGCTCCTGGATTCAGGAGGACCTAAGTTCAAATGCGGCCTAAGACACTTGACACTTACTAGCTGTGTGACCCTGAGCAAGTCACTTAACCCCAATTGCCTCACCAAAAAACCCCCAAAACCAAGTAGCAGAGTAATAACTAAATTTTGGAAATTAGTGTTGGATGTGTTTATTTTCCATTTCATTATTCTATAGGAAAAAAGGATAATTGTTAACATAGTACTTACCTAGCATTTCTCTCTGAGAAAGAAAAACTTGATTTTTTACTAACAGTTCTATTGATAGTTATAAAATTATCTTTTCTAATATATATTTTCATTACATGTATTAAAAATTCCTTCATTCAGAACATTAAGCATTCCTAATTATGTCTGTTCTTGGTAGACTGTAAAATTAATTTTTTGAAGATAAGTACGTTAAACATCCTAGATCCGTGAGAATTTATTGAACAATTAAGAAATGAAGAAAAATGTTTCATATTCTCATCTCTTGGCTGATTATTCTTAGAAA
This sequence comes from Dromiciops gliroides, assembly GCF_019393635.1. Classification (NCBI taxonomy): domain Eukaryota; kingdom Metazoa; phylum Chordata; class Mammalia; order Microbiotheria; family Microbiotheriidae; genus Dromiciops; species Dromiciops gliroides. Next base: position 31,165,653 of record NC_057862.1, on the reverse strand, counting down.
ATTGTCAGTTTCTTGGGTAACTATACATATAAAAAAAGTATTTTACCATGTAGTACATTAGAAATACATTCACTCTGTTCTTATAGAGCTGCGATCCCAATTCCCACCAAATGTTGATTGGCACAGTCCTGCATGAAATATTCCAGAAAGCGATAACTGACAACTTTGCCCAAGAAAAACTCCAGGAACTTGCTGTACTAACCATTCAAGAAATAAAACATCTGAAGGAAATGTAAGTAACGTGATTAGAACTAGAGGTAAACTACTTTTATGGAAGCAGATTTCCCAGCATCTCCAAAATGTCTAGGTCATGCTGGGATTTTTGTCCTGCTTTTTGCCACTCCCTATTTTGCTTATATGCTATTGTTCAGTAAATACCTGTGCATCCCACCAGTCCAGAATATCGGGGAAAGCATTAGAAAATAAAATCAAGCCTTAGAGCAGCCAGAGTGGCTCGCCAAAAGTGTTCCCGTAGAAGAGAGCCCCCCTCGCTCAGGGTTTTCCTTGGCCACAGGCCCACAACAGAGGAGTACTATAGAGCAGTGGGAAAGAGGGCAGTGGTGTTAGGGGGAGCTCATTGACAGCTAGGGAAGATGACCCAGGGCCCCAACTTCAGAAGTGTGGCAGTGTGAGGCAGGGGACATGCCATAGCCTTCCACGAGCCCCGAGGCAGCTTCACAGTGATGGCCCGAATTCTGGAAGCCAGCACTGAGTTTGAGCATAGCTTCCATGTGAAATGGCTTTGAGCATCCACGGGATTGGGTGCCTCAATGCTGCGGAGCCCTGGGTCCAGTTTGGCTCTTTCCAAGGCTGCCACCTTCACTCATTTGTAGTTATGTTGGTGCCAGCCTTTCATGAGTTGTAGAACTAGAGAGGATTGTGGAGGTCTTCCAGTCCAGTCCCCTCATTTTACAGGGGAGAAAACTGAGTCCCAGGGATCAGGGGAAGGCAGCTGGGCAGCTGCACGTGCTCAGTCCTCTTTACTGTTGTGTGCATCATGACACTGGCCGTCTGCTGGCCCCTTAGGACTGTAACACTGTGGAATAAGCCTGGACAGGAGTGACTGTGTCCTTGGTTCACCCAACATCATCCTGGCACACATTTGCAAAGAGCTGTCACTGGAATAGCACAGTAAGGTCAGCCACACCAGCATTATTATCACCATTTTATAGATGAAGCAGTTGAGGCTCTGATTGACTAAGTGAGCCAGACCTAACCCACAGCTCAGCAAGAGACAAAGCTGGGACTAGAAGAGAGTGGTCAGCATTTGTGAAGTGCTTTACAAAGGCCATCCGGTATCATCAGAAGAGGAAGAATTACACTCACTGTTTTACAGATGAGGAATGTTTTTTTTTTTTTTATGAGATATTTTATTTTTTCCGTTACATGTAAAGATAGTTCTCAACTTTTGTTTATACAAGCTTTACAATTTCAGGTTTTTCTCCCTCCCCCCTCCCCTAGACAGCAGGTAATCTGATATAGGTTATATCTGTATATCTCTATACATATACATATATATATATATATATATATATATATATACACACACACATATATATACGCATAATAACATTAATCCTATTTCTGCATTAATCCTGTTACAAGAGAAAGAATCAGAGCAGTGATGCAAAACCTCAAAATAGAAAAAAAAACAACAGCACCCAGAACAAAAGAAATAATATGGTTCAATCAGCATCTATACTCCACAGTTCTTTCTTTCTTTTTTTTTCCTTGGATTTGGAGATCCTCTTCTATCATGAGTTCCCTGGAACTCATCTGTACCATTGCATTGGTGAGAAGAATATAGTCCATCACAGTAGGTCAACACTCAATGTTGATGATACTGTGTACAATGTTCTTCTGGTTCTGCTCATCTCACTCATCATCAGCTCACGTAAGACCCTCCAGGTTTCTCTGAACTCTTCCTGCTCATCATTTCTTACAGCACAATAGTATTCCATTGTATTCATGTACCACAACTTGTCCAGCCATTCCCCAATTGATGGGCACCCCCTCAACTTCCAATTCCTTGCTACCACGTAAAGAGCAGCTATAAATATTTTTGTACATGTGGGTCCCTTTCCCCCTTCCATGATTTCTTTGGGCAAAAGACCTAAAAGTGGGATTGCTGGGTCAAAGGGTATGCACAGCTTTATCGCCCTTTGGGCATAATTCCAAATTGCTCTCCAGAATGGTTGGATCAGCTCACAGCTCCACCAACAATGCATTAGTGTTCCAATTTTCCCACAGCCTCTCCAACATTTATTATCTTCCTTTTTTGTCATTTTAGCCAATCTGATAGGTGTCAGGTGGTACCTCAGAGTTGTTTTAATTTGCATCTCTCTAATCATTAGAGATTTAGAGCATTTTTTCATATGGGAATAGATAGCTTTGGTTTCTTTATCAGAAAACTGCCTGTTCATATCCTTTGACCATTTCTCAATTGGGGAATGACTTGGATTCTTATAAATTTGATTTAATTCCCTATATATTTTAGAGATGAGGCCTTTATCAGAAGCACTGGCCTCAAAAATTGTTTCCCAGCTTTCTGCCTCCCTTCCAATTTTGGATGCATTGCTTCTGTTTGTACAAAAATTTTTAATTTAATATAATCAAAATCATCCACTTTGCATTTTATAATATACTCTATCTCATGTTTGGTCAAAAACTGTTCTCCTTTCCAAAGATCTGATAGGTACACTATTCCTTTCTCTCCTAATTTACCTACGGTATCACCTCTTATGTCTAAATCATGTATCCATTTTGACCTTATTTTAGTATAAGGTGTAAGATGTTGGTCTAAGCCTAATTTCTGCCATACTATCTTCCAGTTTTCCCAGCAGTTTTTGTCAAATACTGAGTTCCTATCCCAGAAGCTGGAGTCTTTGGGTTTATCAAACACTACATTACTAGTGTCATTTACTACTGCATTTCCTGAGCCTAGCCTATTCCATTGATCTACCACTCTATTTTTTAGCCAGTACCAGATAGTTTTGATGACTGCCGCTTTATAGTAAAGCTCCAGGTTTGGTACCGCTAACCCACCTTCCTGTGAATTTTTTTTCATTATTTCCCTGGATATTCTTGATTTTTTGTTTTTCCAGATGAATTTTGTTATTATTTTTTCTAGCTGTATAAAATAATTTTTAGGTAGCCTGATTGGTATGGCACTGAATAAGTAAATTAATTTAGGCAGTATTGTCATTTTTACTATATTAGCTCTGCCTATCCATGAGCAATTGATATCTTTCCAATTATTTAGATCTGATTTGATTTGTGTGAAGAGTGTTTGGTAGTTGTGTTCATAGAGTTCCTGGGTTTGTCTTGGCAGGTAGACTCCCAAGTATTTTATATTATCTACTGTTACTTTAAATGGAATTTCTCTTTCTATCTCTTGCTGCTGGACTTTGTTGGTCATGTATAGAAATGCTGATGATTTATGTGGATTTATTTTATATCCTGCTACTTTGCTAAAGTTGTTAATTGTTTCAAGTAATTTTTGACTTGATTCTCGAGGATTCCTTAAGTATATCATCATATCATCTGCAAAGAGTGATAGTTTTGTTTCCTCCTTGCCTATTCTAATTCCTTTAATTCCTTTCTCTTCTCTGATTGCTAAAGCTAACATTTCTAGAACAATATTAAATAATAGGGGTGATAATGGACATCCCTGTTTCACCCCTGATCTTATTGGGAAGGCCTCTAATTTATCTCCATTGCATATAATACTTGCTGATGGCTTTAGGTAGATACTGTTTATTATTCTAAGGGAAGCTCCCCCTATTCCTAAACTCTCTAGTGTTTTTATTAGGAATGGGTGCTGTACTTTGTCAAAAGCTTTCTCTGCATCTATTGAGATAATCATATGATTTTGGTTGGTATTCTTATTGATGTGGTTGATTATGTTAATAGTTTTCCTAATGTTGAACCAGCCCTGCATTCCTGGTATAAATCCCACCTGGTCATAGTGTATTATGCTGGTGATCACTTGCTGTAATCTCCTTGCTAATATCTTATTTAAGATTTTAGCATCAATATTCATTAGGGAAATTGGTCTATAATTTTCTTTCTCTGTTTTTGCTTTGCCTGGTTTTGGTATCACCACCATATTTGTGTCATAAAACGAATTTGGTAGAACTCCTTCTTCACCTATTTTTCCAAATAATTTGTATAATATTGGAATTAATTGTTCTTTAAATGTTTGGTAAAATTCACCCGTAAACCCATCTGGCCCTGGGGATTTTTTCTTAGGGAGTTCATTAATAGCTTGTTCAATTTCTTTTTCTAATATGGGTTTATTTAAGGATTTTATTTTACAGATGAGGAATGTGAGGTGCAGGGAGACCGAGTGCAAAGAGGCAGGACTTGTCACTACTTCTTCTTCTTCTTCTTTTTTTTGGGGGAGCAGGGCAGTGAGGGTTAAGTGACTTGCCCAGGGTCACACAAGCTAGTAAGTGTTAAATGTCTGAGGTCAGATTTGAACTCAGGTCCTCCTGAATCCAGGGCCAGTGCTCTATCCACTGTGCCACCTAGCTTCCCCCACTACTTCTTTCCTTCATCCTTATATATACCCACCCTGCAGAGGACTGTTTAGATAGGCAGTGTATTCAAAGGTATTTGATGTATTTAAAACATCATAGAATCCTCATTTAAAAAATTTTTTTATTGAGTCTGTGGGATTTTAGTGAGGGGAAAGTGAGAAATTCTTTATATTGTCAAAGGCAGTCAGAGCCATATACCACAAAGAGGATTGAAGTACAGAAAATACAGGAGTTGGGGGAGATGTGCTGTGGTCAGGCCACAGTCCTGAGCCCCATGTGGCTCTTTCTCACATGATATTCACATGGACATGTATCGTCATCATGCTATCTGCTGTTAGGTTTCCATGAGAAGATCTCTATGGAGGAGACCTCTTCATCATAAGATACAATTGGAGTCTTACTCTGGGAATCAAGGTGGTTGTGTGACCGTAGACTTGGGCTTACATAGCCTCTATTGCCTTTGTTTTTATCACTTGTTCCCTTTTTATATTCCCTTTTTCCTTGCTCATTTTTAAAGGTACCACTTAAACCTGAAACAAGATGAATTGAAACAAGAAATAGAGGACTATCTTCCATCGTTTGCTAAATGGGCGGAAGATTTCATGCACAAGCCCACTTCAGTGGACCTCCCTGAGACAGCCCTCACTTCGTAAGAAAGCCATTCGAGCCTGACTTTTTTTTTGTCTTGTTGCTTAGGTCTCTATCATGTTCTGCAAAGTTGAATCGTATCTTTTCAAGACTGAGCAGTCAGTCTTTTGAAAGAATTAGAAATTTCTGAGGAAATGGGCAAAAGGGAAACCACAGTACTACTTTTGCAGATGATGCCATGATCTATCTAGAGAACCCGAAAGAGTCAACTCAAAAATTAATTGAAACTTCAGAGTTGCAGTATATGAAATATAAACCCATAAATAACCACCATTTCTATTTATGACCAATAAAACTCAGCAACAAGAGGTTAAAAATTTTTATTCAAAAATAGCTACAGAATTTTAAAAAATATTAGAGAATCCTAACAAGACACACATAGCGGGGCAGCTAGGTAATGCAGTGGATAAAGCACCGGCCCTGGATTCTGGAGGATCTGAGTTCAAATCCTGCCTCTGACACTTGACATAATTACTAGCTGTGTAACCCTGGGCAAGTCACTTAACCCTCATTGCCCTGCAAAAAAAAAAAAAAAGACACAGGAATTATCTAAATACAATTAAAAGACTGTCTTTACAGAAATTTGTTGTTCAGTTGTGTCTGATCCTATTTGGGGTTTTCTTGGCAAAGATACTGGAATGGTTTGCCATTTCCTTCTATAGCTTGTTTTACAGATGAGGACACTGAGGCAAACAGGTTTAAATGACATGCCCAGGATCACCTAGCTAGTAAGTGTCTGAGGCAGGATTTGAACTCCCGAAGATGAGTCTTCCTGACTCCAGGCCCATCACTATCCACTGCACCACCTAGCTTCCCCTTAGAAATAGATAAACCTAAAACATTAGAGAAATATTCATTGCTCTTGCATAGATCCATTTTACACATGAAGAAACTGAGACTGAGTGGTTAAGTGACTTGTTTGGGGTCCCATAGCTAAGTAAGCATCTGAGGTAGAATCCGAATGCTGGTCATTTTGCCTCCAAGTCCACCTCACTGCCTCTAGTGGCTTGCCCAGGTCACCTTGCCTGGGACATAGCACCAGACCTCCTGACTTCCAGGACAGTGGTCTGTGCACCAGGCTGTGTTGAGTCTTTTCACCTACTGATCAGTTTGCATGCACCATCATCTTTTTTTCCCTTCTCATTTTCTTCAAAAGAAATGTGCATTTTTTCCCCCCTACAGATTAAGTGATAGAAACAAGAGTGAATCATCTTGTCACATTCAAGTAACAGAAGCTCTAGATATTGAAGAGAACATTTGGTCACCAAGGTTTGGCCTGAAGGGCAAGATTGATGTCACAGTGAACGTGAAAATACATCGTGGGTCTAAAGCTACACATAGTGTAATGCCGCTGGAGCTTAAAACCGGCAAGGAATCTAACTCTATTGAGCACAGAAGCCAGGTACAGAGGCAAATTTTCTGTGTGTGTGTGTGTGTGTGTGTGTGTGTGTGTGTGTGTGTGTGTGTGTGAGAGAGAGAGAGAGAGCGCGAGTGCGAGAAAGAGAGAGAGAGAGAGAGAGAGAGAGCACGCGAGTGAGCAGTGAGGGTTAAGTGACTTACCCAGGGTCACACAGCTAGTAAGTGTCAAATGTCTGAGGCCTAATTTGAACTCAGGTCCTTCTGAATCCAGGGCCAGTGCTTTATCCTCTGTGCCCCCTAGCTGCCCCTAGATGTAGATTCCTAAAATGGAAGCTTTTTACTCTATCCAAGAACACGTTCTGATTCACTTAGCTTTAAAATGTGATAATGTGCTTGTATTATTTTCATTCCAAATTGCGACTTTCGATTTAGGAAGGAGTCCTGTCAATCCATTATAAGGAAGTAGATAAGGGAATGCGTACTTTTAGGGGCAGAAACTTTTCCTTGAAAAAAACAACAGCAGTAGCAGATTTGAATTTCATCTAGGAGAACTGTGAATTACTGGTATATTAAATCTTTCTATGATTTGAGATGCCCCAACTAGATCAGATTGAAGCTGTCCCTTTCGAATGAGATGAAAACCTAAAAATTTTTTTGGTGGGGAGGCGGGGAATGGGAGTTAAGTGACTTGCCCAGGGTCACACAGCTAGTGTCAAGTATCTGAAGTTGGATTTGAACTTGGGTTCTCCTGAATCCAGGGCCAGTGCTTTATCTACTGCTCCACTTAGCTGCCCCAAAAACCTAAACATTCTTGAAATGCAGACATTAAAATGAAATACTTCTGACTTTTTTTTTTGAGGGAAGGTAATAAAATAAAAATAAAAATTATTGCAATAATAATAAGTTAAAACCATGTTATCACTTTTATATATCAGGAAACATTGATTATAAACTGATTGTCGTCTCGTAATTAAAAATTTATGTCTCATATATGAATTTGTAGTATGAAGATTAAGCCATTTTTTTCATATTTAAACGCTTTAGTTATAGAAGATGTTACATAAAATATGTTTGTATTACAGTCTGAATTTTATTGTTGAACCTTAGCTAAAGGAACTCTCCATTATTAAGACCCTCTTTGCAGCTGCTAATAGTGTTCTGGATAACAGAATTTTGAACTGAAAGTTTTAATTTTTAGATTCAAGCCCAAAGTAATATTTGGTTATATTTTTGCTGCTTCTGACCACAAATGTTGAGGGTAAAGGAGGGAGAAACCATTTTCCTCTTCCAAAAACTTTAGTTTTGTACTTGGATAATCGTGTAACTTGGACTGAAGCTATAGCTATGAAACTTGACCGGATTATGGTTCTCTTCAGTGGGGCAAACCAAGCCAAATTTGAAGAGAGGCAGTTAATCCTTTATAAAGTTGTAAAGATTTGAAGCTGTGTGCTCAGAGCATCATAGGGAGCTTCAAACTTTCCCCTTGGTTTTTTTGTTTTGTTTTTTGTTTTTTTTTTAGTGAGGCAATTGGGGTTAAGTGACTTGCCCAGGGTCACACAGTTAGTAAGTGTTAAGTGTCTGAGGCCGGATTTGAACTAAGATACTCCTGAATCCAGGGCCGGTACTCTATCCACTGCGCCACCTAGCTGCCCCTCCCCTTGGTTTTCACAGATAGGTTTGACTGCAATCATTTGGGCCCATTGAGCCATACAAAAACACTTAGGAATCTAGAACTGGCTCTGTTGTGGTGCCACCAAGATGAATTATTCATTTTTGTTCAGTTCAACTTCTTTGTATGCAAGAAGATGAATCCTTTGCAATATCAGGGCATGTATAGTATAGAAGGCAGTACTGTTGTTGCGATGATCAAATTTCTACTTCTTAGAACAAGTTTATACTGAGAGCACCATATTTAATGTGCAGAAAATAAAAATAGAATTCTCAATATTCAAGGTGTACAACAGATAAATCCTAACTTTGAGGCATCCTTATTTCAATTAGTCCATAGTCCCTGATTTATAAGTGAACTTCATGCAAAAAATCCATTGATAAACTGATTATTTGGAACTTGCAGCCCATTTTCTACATAGAAACAATATTGTTATGGGTGGTTAAGTTCCCAGACCAGCCTTTCAGAATTGTATTTAGCAACCCCCCCAACCCCCTTTCCCAGCCCCACCGTTCCATCTGTCAGGCATCGGGAGTTGGCTGACTGGCAATTTGGGTGGGTAGGTTGGTGGAGGAATTGTGTGGAGTGGAGTGTAAGTAGCTATTTATACATATCTACATATCTTTATCTATATGTGGATCATTCCTAAGTTGCGTTAAGGCATTGCCAGTAAGGATGAATTATGTTCAGTGATCAACCCAAGAAAACGTTTAACGTTTAATTTAACAACACAACAGCTTGCCATGTTCAGATGAATTTAATTTATCAAGCTCAGACACCAAACTCTGCATGAATCTTATTTTTTCCAATACTAATTTTTTCCATTCCTTACTATCTTGGCAGCTAAATTGCCCTAAGTATTCCTGGAAATGATTTAAATAGCAAAGCTCTTGGAACTAACCTTTTCTTTGGAGAGTCTTTATCTCTGGGATTCTCTTTCTCTGTTAATTTAAAAACTCTTTTGTTTCTTTACTGAGCTGACTGTATGTTGGGCATAGAACAAATGTAACTTCTCAGTCTGGTGGGATAGCAGTTTTTGAGTAAAATATAACTTTAGATTTGTTTTGCAAAAACCTGTCTTTAGTACTCTGCTAATAGTACAGTTTGCAAGTTTGTAATAAAATGTAATTTATGTGTTAAAATGGACATGGATCTTTTAAGAATTTACACTCATCGTCATGCTTTAAATGAACCATAGTTAATAGCTCTCGGTTTGACCTATAATATTTATGCATTTGCATTTATAGATTTAAACAGAGCTTCTACAACTGATGAACTTATGTTAAGATCATTTTGGTGAGAGTCTTTAGTTAGCCTTGGTTTACATTAGGAAGCTGTCTAGAAAATAAATGGCTCAGAATTTTTTAATCTTGGCCCTCACATCTTTTTGTTTTTGTTTTTGTTTTTTGGGGTTTTTTTGACGGGGCAATTGGGGTTAAATGACTTGCCCAGAGTCACACAGCCAGTAAGTGTTAAGTGTCTGAGGCTGGATTTGAACTCAGGTCCTCCTGAATCCAGGGCCGGCGCTTTATCCACTGTGCCACCTAGCTGCCCCCCCTCACATCTTTTTAATCTAAAATTGGTTTACTGTGACTCAGATGTCATTAGGATTACTCAATTGGCCCACTGAAATGAGTGATACCTGGTGTTCTGGAAGAGAATGCCTGGCACAGATGTCAGTACGCTCACTGCCCTCGGCCTGTGCTGACAGGCATTCCTGCCCTTCTCCAGGCCAGCTTCTATACAGTCACCCAGGACTAGCCAGTGGCCTCAGGAACTCCCCATTCACCCTTCTTCCCCACTGTCTTCCACCAGGTGACTGGGATCCTCCACCCAGTTCTTCTTATCTTGTTTGGGGCTGATACAGTGTGGCTTCTCCTCTGGCAGGATTGTGATGGCAAGAGAAAGTAGAGGGAGGGGGGAACTGCTTACTCTACCTCTTTCCCCTTCTATACCAACTGTTATCAATTCCCCTTGTTCTAGTGCTAGTCTCAGTGGTAGCATCCCCAGCACGTGTCCCATTTCTGTATCCTATCTTAGGCTCTTCCTGCCTCGCAATATCTCCTATGATGGAACGATCTGGGTAGTCTGAGTCTTATGTCAGTGATCCTGTTTCTTCATGGAATTTGAGTGAAAAAAAGGAGAAAGTGAATGAAGATCAAGGCATATTAATTTATTGTCCTGTCTCTTTGTTTACTAATTGTAAAAAGTGAGATGGCATTCTTACATGCAGGGAACCAGGGAGAGAAACCTTGGTCAGAAGAAACAGGTAGTAGCATTAGGAAAGGAAACAGATGGGCTGACTAGCCCTGAGAGCCTGAATAAGGAAGGAAACAGATGAAAAGCTTCTGGCCAGGAGGAAGCTCACACAGATGAGAATTCTCCATCTTGCCCCTCTGCATTTTTGCCACCGGGCACCCAAAGCACCCACCCTGCTACTGCCTTGGTGTGGGCGACATACTTACTAATCGTCTTTTTTTTTTTTTTTTTTTTTTGTGAGGCAGCTGGGGTTAAGTGACTTGCCCAGGGTCACACAGTCAGTAAGTGTCAAGTGTCTGAGGTCAGATTTGAACTCAGGTCCTCCTGAATCCAGGGCTGGTGCTCTATCCACTGCGCCACCTAGCTGCTCCACTTACTAATAGTCTTGAGCAGAGGCAGCAGGGAGAAGGGGGACCGAGCGGATGAGGAAGAACCTTGTTTCTGGCGTGGCCCAGCTACGGGGATCTCCTGTGAGTCCCAGGTTGGCATTTTGAAGGTGTTTTCCAATAGAAAACACACTGTGGTTAACTTCCATAGTTCTTATAACATGATACTGTAAATGAATTATCAGTCAAAGTGAGACCTTATGTACCACATCAAAGCAATATAAGATTGCATCTATGGGAAAGTGCTTTTCTGATGTCAGACAGGTTTACAAATGAACTTTGGTGGCCAAACATGTTCCTAAATTAAGAACTGACTCTGTTTGTTCTGCGTGGTAACCCTGACAAATATTCCACAATTTAACTATTTAACTTTGAATGTATATGATATTAGTCTGTTGGGGGCGGGGGGATGCACGGCGGCTGAATAAGACCCTAACAAATTCTGGCCTCAAACTCTGGATGAAAATGTGAAAAGCAAGCTACATCCTGGCTGTTAAGTGGTTGGCAATTTAGATGTTTCTTCAAGGGGAAAGCAAAATTGTGAGGGATGTTGATGTTGGAAGAAAATATTTGTTATTTAGGAAGTCCATCTCCTCTCATCAGTATTTGTTTCTATATTTTCATGAAATTTTAAACTGACTTTTAGGTTGTTCTCTATACGCTACTAAGCCAGGAAAGAAGAGCAGATCCGGAAGCTGGGCTGCTTCTCTATCTCCGAACCGGTAACATGTACCCAGTGCCTGCTGGCCGTCTCGATAAGAGAGGTAGGGGCCGCCACAGCTTGCTTATTCTTGTTCTTTTCACAGCCTTTGTTGGCATACTCTACTTGGAAAACTACCTCAGAACTGTTGCAGGGCATAATGAAATATCATGTCTCTCATTTGTGGTTAGAAATGTTAAAAGGCAGGCAAAACTTTCTTAATTCTTATATTTAGATTTTGGAAAGCATTAACCTTTTAGAATTCTATTCCCGAGTAAGGAATACTTGGCTTCAAAGTCAGCTCTAGATACTTACTCGCTGTTTGACCTTAGATAAGTCACTTGACCTGTCTAAGTCTCAGTTTTCTGATAGTGAAAGGAGGTGGTTTGATCCAGTGATCTCTGAGGTCCCTTCTAGCTCTAAATCTATGATGCTGTGATATTTTTTTTGTATTCAAATAATAACCACTAAATGTAGGAAGGAAATAAACATTTATTAACCACCTACTATGTGCCAGGCATTATGCTAACCCTTTACAAATATTTCATTTGATCCTCACAACAAGCCTGTGAAGTAAATGCATTTTACAGATGAGAAAACTGAGGCAAACAGAGGGTAAGTGACTTTCCCCAGGAGGGTGGATTTGAACTCAGGTCTTCCTGACTTCAGGGTCAGTGCTCTATTTACTGTGCCACCTAACTGCCTTATAATAATATTTATGCATAAGTATAATACTTGGTGGTCACAAAGTATGTATGATGTTCAAATCAAATTAAACTGAATTTAATATTTTTTCTTTTAAAAAAATAGAATTACTAAAGCTAAGAAACCAGATGGCCTTCTACTTGTCCCATGCTCTCAAAAAATCTACTGCGGAAAAGGAACAAACCCAGCTTGCACATTTGCCGCCAATTATTAATGATAGCTACACCTGTAAATATTGCTCACAGATGCACAACTGTGCTCTTTATAGCAGGTAATGAATTTCAAATTGTTTAAATTTGGGTTATAACTTACAAAGATTATATTGATAGCATTTGTTTTTATATCACCTTTATATATGTACGTATATGTCAGTCAATATCCCTTCCTCCCTTTCTGTACAGAGAGCTATCATAAATTCGTAACAGATTGCATTCACCTTAATAGTGTTGATAGAATTAGCCTTGATTGATTTATCATTGTTATTAAAATGCAGTCTTGCTCCCTCTTTGTTTCAGCAGATTCATGATTTCGTGGATCTGGGTTCTCATGCCACCATGTAGACTACAGTCCATTCAGTATGGATTAGTGTCTTTTACATTTTATATTTAAAAAGCCTTTTGAGTCTATTTAAAATACTGGATAATAAATGGGAGCAAAGTGGTTTATAATACTACTCCCAGATCTAGTTGCTTCAGATCTAGTTAATATAGTAAGTAACCTGAACTGTCTCTAGTGCTTCTCTGACATAAGAGTTTTGAATTCAGAGCAATCGAAAAACAAATGGACACCAAGTTGATCCCTCTCGCCTTGATGCCTAAAATAGAACAGGCGACACAGCACCTGAAGCCTTCCCATCTCCAGTATTTCAGCCTTTGGTATCTAATGATAACCCTGGAGTCCCACTCACAAGACAGCAGAAGGAGCCACAGAAACATATGGCTAATGGCGGCCTCGGAAAGGTAAACATGTTTGTCTTGTTAGACACCTTATTGTGGTGACTGCGGGATGGGGTGGAGGGAGCCCTGGATTTGAAGTCAGAGCCTGTGTTCAGATTCTGGCTCTGCTCCCTCCCGCCGCCCAGGCACTGAGGGTTTAGTGACTTGCCCAGGGTCACACAGCTAGTAAGTGTCAAGTGTCTGAGGCCGGATTTGAACTCAGGTCCTCCTGAATCCAGGGCCGGTGCTCTAACCACTGCGCCACCTAGCTGCCCCTCTGCTACTTCTTTATGATACCTGCATGACCTTGTTGTATGGAGAACGAGGGGGTTGGAGTAGATGATCTCTAAGGTTCTTGGAAGGCCTTTCATCATTAGAACAAAGCATTAATTACATGTGCACAGTTGACACGTGACATTGCCGGGTGACCTTTGGTTGCTTGGGTCTAGTTGATCATCACACAGTGTTGTTGATACTGCATACAATGTTCTGCTGCTTCTGCTCATTTCACTGAGCATCAATTCATCTAAGTCTTTCCAGGTTTTTCTGAAATCCACCTGCTTATAGTTTCTTTCTTTCTTTCTTTCTTTCTTTCTTTCTTTCTTTCTTTCTTTCTTTCTTTCTTTCTTTCTTTCTTTCTTTCTTTCTTTCTTTCTTTCTTTCTTTCTTTCTTTCTTTCTTTCTTTCTTTCTTTCTTTCTTTCTTTCTTTCTTCTTTCTTTCTTTCTTTCTTTCTTTCTTTCTTTCTTTCTTTCTTTCTTTCTTTCTTTCTTTCTTTCTATTTATTTGTTTATTTGTTTATTTATTTTAGTGAGGCAATTGGGGTTAAGTGACTTGCCCAGGGTCACACAGCTAGTAAGCGTTAAGTGTCTAAGGTCGGATTTGAACTCAGGTACTCCTGAATCCAGGGCCAGTGTTCTATCCACTGCACCACCTAGCTGCCCCCCTGCTTATAGTTTCTTACAGCACAATAGTATTCCATTACATTCATATACCACAATTTGTTTAGCCATTCCCCAATTGATGGGCATTACTCAGATTTCCAATTCTTAAGCCACCACAAAAAGAGCTTCTATAAATACCTTTGCACAAATAGGTCTTTTTCTCTTTTGGGGGATGTCTTTGAGATATAAATCAAGTACTGGTATTGCTGGATCAAGGGGTATGTACAGTTCTATAGCCCTTTGGGCATAGTTCCAAATTGCTCTCCAGAATGGTTGAATCTTTTCATAATTCCACCAATAGTGGATTAGTGTCCCAGTTTTTCCACAATCCCTCTAACAACCAATATTTTCTGTTCGTATTATATTTGCCATTCTAATAGGTGTAAGGTGATATTTTAGAGTTTCAATTTGCATTTCTCTGATCAGTAATGATCTAGAGCATTTTTTATATGATTATTGATAACTTTGATTTCTTTTTTTTTCTATTGTGGATTTTTTATTGTAAACTTTGAACAAAAGAATTTGCTTCAGTAAACACTAGAAATTTTTTCAGTTCAATAAAATCTATCTATCTATCTATCTCTCCTTCTACTCTTTTTTTTTAATATAAACTTTGATTTCTTTATCTGAAAACTGCCTGTTCAACTCCTTTGACCATTTATCAGTTGGGGAATGACTTGTATTTTTAAGAATTTGACGCAGTTCTTTACATATTTGAGAAATGAGGTCTTTATCAGAGATATTTGTTTCAAAAATTCTTTCCAAGTTTTCTGCTTCCCATGTAATCTTGGTTACAATTGTTTTGTTTATGCAAAAACGTTTAAACTTTATATAATCAAAATTATCTACTTTACATTTTGTTTTATTCTCTATATCTTCTTTGGTCCTAAATTCTTCTCCTGTCCATAAGTCTGACATAGACAATTCCATACTCCTTTAATTTTCTTATGGTATCATCCTTTATTTGTAAATCATGTACCCATTTTGACCTTATTTTAGTATACAGTGTGAGATGTTTGTCTGTACCTAATTTCTGCCATACTGTTTTCCAGTTTTCCCAGCAGTTTTTGTTAAATAATGAGTTTTTGTTCCAAAAGCTTGGGTCTTTGGGTTTATCATATACTAGATTATTATAATCTTTTACTATAGTGTTGTTTAGTTCTGGTCATATAGTTTCTATGTTTGTCTTGGGAAGTATTTTATATTTTCCAGTTATTTTTAAAAGTAATTTCTCTATCTGTGGTTGCAGTGCTTTATTAGTAATATATAGAAATGCTGATGATTTATGTGGATTTGTTTTGTATCCTGCAACTCTGCTAAAGTTAATTTCAAGTAGCTTTTTAGTTGATTCTCTAGGATTTTCTAAGTATAACATCATGTCATCTGCAAAGAGTGATAGTTTTGTTTCCTCATTACCTATTCTAATTCCCTTAATTTCTTTTTCTTCTCTTATTGCTATAAGAAACATTTCCAATATATTAAATAATAGAGGTGATAATGGGTATCCTTGCTTCACCCCTGGTTGTATTGGGAAGGCTTTTAGGTTATCCCCATTAAAGACAATGTTTGCTGATGGTTTCAGATAAATAGTACTTATCATTTTTTAAATTAAAAAAAAATTTTTTTAGGTGAGGCAGTTGGGATTAAGTGACTTGCCCAGGGTCACACAGCTAGTCAGTGTTAAGTGTCTGAGGCCAGATTTGAACTCAGGTACTCCTGAATCCAGGGCCGGTGCTTTATCTACTGCGCCACCTAGCTGCCCCTACATGTACTCTAATCATTCTTATATTACGTTTTTTTTTAGGCTTACAAATATTATCATACCTTAAATATTACCTTATGACCACAGGCTCTTTACATATAATCCTAATTGTACTAATAATTACTTTTCCAATAAAGTTTTGAGAATTACAAATATTATCTTATCATACAGAACTAGAAATAGTGTAACCTTATTAAATTTCTTACAGGTTTTCTTTCTTGTTTCTTTTTTACCTTTTTATATTTCACTTGAAACTTGTATTTGGAAGCCATATTTCCTATTCAACTCTGGCCTTTTAATCAAAAATGCTTGAAATTCCTTTATTTCATTAAATGTCCATTTCCCCCAGGAAAGATTATATTCAGTTTTGCTGGGTATGTAATTCTTGGTGTCTTAAGACAGAGTGCTAGGGACCTGGAGGCCCCTACATGTTGGACCCACTGCATGGCTTGTTGCCACTCCCTGGATTTTTCTAAATTCCCTCCTTGGGATTTTCAGGACTTCGCACTTGGGGCTTTTTTGTTGGGAAGAAGGAGAGAAGAAAGGGCTTGACTCTTGCTATCACCAGACAGACCTTCAGGGTACATGTGTCTTGTACCCTCTTTTTAGGGTTAGTTTCATAGCAACACTTATAAAAAATGAATGTAGATCATTGGAAATGTAGAAATTTTATGAATTTGGTACCTTAGCGTAAGTCTGATGGGTCCAGGAGGGGGAAAAAAAAAAGGTGCAATGGTGGGAAGACACGAATGTGATGATATTAATAAGAGGTTTCCTTGTATGTTTTTTCCTGTTTTAGGGAGAAGAATGGAGACTGCATTGGACAGCTAATTAGGACAGAAGACATACAGACCATTTGTAGTGGACAGTATTTACATAAATTCCAGCATAAATGTGGTATGATACCTAATACAAACCTAATGGTAGGAGACAGAGTTGTCCTAAGTGGAGAAGAAAGAAGGTTGCTTGCTTTAAGTAAGGGATATGTGAAGGAGATCAACAGGACAACAGTCACCTGCTTACTAGACAGGTAAATCCATTTATCTTGCTTCTAAAGGATCAATAAAATATTTAAGTCTTGTGGGTAGAGAAGTTTTAAAAAGTTGTTTTGCAACCAAGATTCTCTTGGTCCTATGTGAATGGAGAGATAAGGTAGTTGAATAGATAATTAAAAAGACAAAAGAAAGACTTTTGTTGCCTTGGTCAGATCCTCAGTGGAGGATTTACAGGAACACATGTACAAGAATGAGACAGGAGAGAAGGGTGTGGAAGGATGGACCTGCACTGACCAGATTGTGGAGCCGGCACAGTAGTGGGTATTCTATCTGTGCTTTGTCTGAACTCTTTGCAATCTGCTTTCCCAAAATAAAGGATGAATAATGAAATATTCTCAGCTTCCCTTTCCAGCTCTATCACAGATTCTGAGAAATCATATCCTCCCAAGGTGCGTTAGCTCCTATAGATTCATGGATGTCAGGAGCTTCTGGGGAGCATCCGCCCTCTGCTGACACAGAATGGTCACTGCTCTGGGTAGACAGTTGTTGAGGGGCCTTCAAGGCTCTGACTTTGTCAGGGTCACCCTGCCAGGACTTGGCAGCCCTTGGCTGTACTTGAACCTAGGCCTGTTGATGAGACCCTCCTCCATCTGTTACAGCTCCCTGCCTCTCCAGTGGTACTGAGGTTGTGTTATAGTCTCTGCTTTTCCTGCTTTGTTTTGCATTTCAAAACTTGAGGCCATGGGTTGGATTGAGGGATTCTTTCTTGAATTTTGTCTCCTTTGACCTTCATGCTTCTATTACTTTGTTAGGTGCATCCAGGAGCCTGCATTTTAAACAGTGGTTAATTAATCTAAATTCCATGTTCAGAATTCAGCTTTTTAACTAGTTATTTACTTCATATGTCTGACTTAAATCAGTATCTTCTAAATGAAAAATGTTTTTTTCTAAAAGTGCATTTTATTTTGTTTCAGGAATTTGTCAAAATTACCTGAGTCAACTTTGTTTAGATTAGACTATGAAGAAAGAATTAGTGGTATTGATACTCCCCTAGGAAACCTTTCTAAACTGATGGAAAACACCCCTGCAAGGTTGGTAGCAATAAATAACTCAACATTTCAGTACTCTTTTCGAGAACAATAGTAAAACAACTTGTTTCTCCCCAGTGAAAAGCTTCGTGATTTAATCATTGACTTCCGTGAACCACAGTTTATAGAGTACCTGAGTTCTGTGCTACCACATGAAGCTAAGGATAGAGTCGCCAACATTTTAAAAGGTATAACCTATAGTTGTTATTATTTTGTTTTGTTTTGTTTTGTTTTTGTTGTTGTTTGTTTTTTGCAGGGCAATGAGGTTTAAGTGACTTGCCCAGAGTCACACAGCTAGTAAGTGTCAAGTGTCTGAGCTCAGATTTGAACTCAGGTCCTCCTGAATCCAGGGCAGGTGATTTATCCACTGTGCCACCTTGCTGCCCCCTAGTTGGTGTTATTTTAAAAATTCATTTCTGTTCTACTTACTCTTTTTTTTTTTCCCAGGGCAATGGGGGTTAAGTGACTTGCCCAGGGTCACACAGCTAGTAAGTGTCAAGTGTCTGAGGCCGGATTTGAACTCAGGTACTCCTGAATGCAGGGCAGGTGCTCTATCCACTGTACCACCTAGCCGCCCCTTGTTCTACTTACTCTTAAAACTGTACATAATCTGAACTTCACCATTTCAGTGGGTTTGTGATTTCATCAGTGTAGATACTCCCAGGAGTAGAGCAAGTCACACCCATGCCTTCACATCCCTTGTATCTCATGACCTTCCTTAAGTCTATCAGGGGAGCTCACCTGAAGGATTTGGGGACAGAGGGGCAGCTAGGTGGCAAAGTAGGTACAGTGCCAGGCTTGGAGTCAGGAAGATCTGAGTTCAAATCCAGCCTCATACACTTATCAGCTATGTGACCTTGGCTAAGTCACTTAATACTTAATCTCTGTTTGCCTCAGTTTCCTCACCTATAAAATGGGGTTAATAATAGCACCTACCTTGCAAGGTTGTTGTGAGGATCAAATGAGATAATAATTTTAATTTGCACATAGGAAGTGGTATATAAATGTTAGCTGTTTAGCTGTTTCTCAACATATGTTGCCATTGTGGGAATATTATTGAAGCTTTGTGCATTGTTCACCTGTTATCCCTTGTTTGTGCTAAAAGACTGGCCAAATCCCTTTTCCACGCACAGATTCTTTTGAGTGCTCAGAGATTCTAGTATCCTTTGGCATATAGCTATTCAGCATCTCTGGAAGAGTATTGGCAGTTAAAAATAAAGATGAGTTTTTGTTTCAAAGAGAAGTTAGGAGTCATCGAAAACACTGCCACGTTTCCCAAATTCTGTCTGGCCTGTGGTCTTCCTCCTAATCTTATGTCGACTTCATTCATTGTCCCTCTACAGTGTCTTTTCAACATGAATGTCCTTAGGGACAGCTCTAAGGCTTATTCGCCCCTCTGAATAGCATATGTTGGACCACCAGCATTCTTCATGGGCTCAGTTTTCCCCTTTTGAGTGAGTGATTGTGAATCTCCTTTGGGAGGCTCCGAGAGTGTTTCTGAGCTTGATGCTTCCCATCTAGATGGCATTCCCTCCATTTAGATTTTGCTCCAGACATCCCCTATGATCCTAGCAAACCCCTTGGATCAGCACCTTTATGCCTTGGCTGATATTAACCCAATGGTGTTAATTGGGGTTGTTCTTGGTGGGATCTCTCTCAAAGAATCTCTATAAGAGAGGTCTTAGGAGGAAGGCTTCACCCATTCAGTGGCCAAACAGTAAGACCAGTGTCCTTTTCACCTGTTTGTGTGGCTGTCAGAAGATGCTTTCTCCTCTGAGTTATTGGCCTGAACGCACTTCCTTTCTCTCTGCCCTTCTTTCAGGTTGCCCTTGATATACATAATGTAGATAATCCTCAAGGAGAGCCTGTGAGCAGTCCTTGTGCTTAGCTGCTCCTTCTTGTTGTGGTCTGATCACAGTTAGGAGAAGGCCGTGACTCCGCTCCACATCCTCCTGTTGATCACTGAGGAAGGACCTCAGCTAGGTTACCAGCAGCTGAGCTGATACTTCTAAGGTGTTAAACCTGTGATTCTTCGTACCCTCCGCCCCTTCTCTGCCTTTGTGCCAGCATCACTGCAGAAGCAGAGGGGGCAGAGGACCGCAGGCCATCTTGTGTTTGTCTTTGGTTCATGGGTGGTCCCGTGGCTGGTCTGGTGGTGCAGAGCCTCTCTCTCCTTAGCTTGCTGCTTCTCAGTCTGTTGTGGGAGGCACCCTGAAAGCTGTTCCAGCAGGGGAGGCTCAGCAAGCTCTTGTGCTCCCGTGGCCTTTGCCCACAGTCGCTTCCAGGTGGGGGAAGCCACATCATCCTTTGTGAGGCGTCAGAACTCAAATGTGCTTCTAAAAAGACTTACTGTTTAAAATCCATTTTTCTTTCTCCTAAAATATAGGTTTGAATAAACCCCAGAGGCAAGCAATGAAAAAAGTACTTCTTTCAAAAGACTACACGCTTATCGTCGGTATGCCTGGGACCGGGAAGACGACAACAATATGTGCCCTTGTAAGGATTTGTATTTTTACTTGTCAGTAATATATTTCCATCAGCCTCTGTTCAATTCAGAATGCACTCAGAGAGGCAGAACGTGAATTTAAAATATCTTTGTGAAATGGCTTTTTCTATCACTTTTGAGATAGCAGACATTATAACCCTGAACTATGAAAAAGGTCGCCATCTTATGAGAAATTTGTTGCATTTTGTATTTTGTAGTCTCTGGCTCTGATGGTGGTTTGTGGTACGTGTGTGTGTATACACACACACACACACACACACACACACACACACATATACACGTACATGTACATATATATATATATATATATATTGGGGGGATGGGGAAATGAGGGTTAAGTGACACAGCTAGTAAGTGTCAAGTGTATGAGGCCGGAATTGAACTCAGTTCCATGGCCGGTGCTTTACCCACTTTATCCACTGTGCCACCTAGTTGCCCCCCCCCTGGTTTATGTATATTTTATATGTTCCTCTTCCCTGTACAAATGGTGCACTATAAGGGTTAGACATTGGATACTCTAAGTTGGTGTTAGATTTATTTTACTTGTGTTGGCAAACTTTTAAAGTAATCCCATAGAAAATTAAAGTTTTGACATAGTTTAAGAGCATAATATTACTAGGATTATTAATATTGTATCATTTTTATTCACTTCTTTGGCTTTCTCATGGAAAAACATTTTCCTTCACTCTCTGTTTCCCTTTAGGTTTTCTAGTACATCTCTATGTAGGCTTAAGAGTATGTTAAGAAGGGGCAGCTAGGTGGCGCAGTGGATAGAGCACCAGCCCTGGAGTCAGGAGTACCTGAGTTCAAATCCGGCTTCAGACACTTAACACTTACTAGCTGTGTGACCCTGGGGAAGTCACTTAACCCCAATTGCCTCACTAAAAAAAAAAAAAAAAGAGTATGTTAAGAATTACTTGGATTTTAAGGTAATAGTTTTTTCTTGTGTCCCATTCTTAGGTAAGAATCCTCTATGCCTGTGGTTTCAGTGTTTTGCTGACCAGTTATACTCACTCTGCTGTTGATAACATCCTTTTGAAGCTGATGAAATTTAAAGTAGGATTTTTGCGCTTGGGTCAAACTCAGAAGGTTCATCCCAGCATTCAGAAATTTACAGAGGAAGAAATCTGCCGAGTAAAAGCTATTAAATCCTTAACTAGCCTGGAGGAGCTCTACAACAGTCAAGTAAGCAGAATACTGGCATGGTGCTGCTGACATTCTCTTCCATGGCGTCATAACGAGCATTTAAAAATCACACCCGGGGAGCAGCTAGGTGGCGCAGTGGATAAAGCACTGGCCCTGGATTCAGGAGTACCTGAGTTCAAATCCGGCCTCAGACACTTGATACTAGCTGTGTGACCCTGGGCAAGTCACTTAACCCCCATTGCCCCACAAAAACAAAACAAAAATAAAAATCACACCCGATGTTGTCCATTACTTGCCTCTTTGGTTTTGTACTTACTACTGACGTAGAAGGGATTTTAAAAAATCTTCCTGGGAATCCTTACTTGGCCTTTTATAAAATTTTGAGAACAGAGGGTTTTTTGGTAGCTGGAAGTGGTAGGCACTTCCAGCCAATTCTCCAAACATCTAAGGCTGAATACTAAAGTGACTAAGTTATGACATCTTCCTCTTTTTAGACTTAGCAATTTTTCAAACTTCATTTGGACTACTGTTCCATGAAGGTATCTGATTTTGGTCTGGAAATACATGGGAGACAGTGTGATGTAAGAAAACCCTAGCCAGAGAATTCAGGGTCTGAGGCCTAGTCTCAGCCCTCTTGTTACCTAGCCTGCCTTCTTAGGCCTCACTTCATTCATCTGTAGAATGAGGAGGTTGCACCTGATGGTTTTTCGGGCCTCTTCCCACTCAAATGTTCAAAGAGTCCTTTATTTTATTTTATTTTTTTAGTGAGGCAATGGGGGTTAAGTGACTTGCCTAGGGTCACACAGCTAGTAAGTGTTAAGTGTCTGAGGTCGGATTTGAACTCAGGTCCTCCTGAATCCAGGGCCGGTGCTCTATCCACTGTGTCACCTAGCTGCCCCAGAAAAGAGTCCTTTATTTACTACTGTTGGTGTTGTCCAAAGAAGATACCTGACTCTGTCCCTCCTTGATAATGTAGTCAGGTTTATATTAGAAGCTGTATGTGTATTTCAGGACTTTTCTATTAGGCAACAAAGAAAATCTTGTTGCTTTGCATTTAGGGTTTTTTAGAGCCAAACTGTTAAACTGTATTTTAAAATTTTTTTCTTATTTATTTTTAGCCTATCGTTGCAACAACATGTATGGGAATAAACCACCCAATTTTTTCCCGGCGACGATTTGATTTTTGCATTGTGGATGAAGCTTCCCAGATTAGCCAACCAGCTTGTCTGGGCCCGCTCTTCTTTTCTTCTAGGTTTGTATTGGTAGGAGACCATCTGCAGCTTCCTCCCCTGGTGCTGAATAGTGAAGCAAGGTAAGAAAGAAATGTGTGGTAAGGGACTACTCGATTTTCTCTAAGTGTGATTTCCAATATGGGACTCGGTGTTCAGTGCACTAATTTATCTATATGATTTGATAATAGAGGTCTTGGCATGAGCGAAAGTTTATTCAAGAGGCTGGAACAGAAGCAGAATGCAGTTGTTCAGCTCACTGTGCAGTATAGAATGAACAGGTATTTCTCTGAACTCACATCCCTATTCTAATGAGCTCTGTCTGCATCACCCCTGCTGTCCCATTCTATCATGCCCTGTAAATCCCAGCTATGGTCTCAAGAAGCTCTTCTCTATCCTCAAGTGTCTTTCTTCAAAATCTCTTTGTCACTGGAAGCCCCTCCCCTGACTTCCCTGACCACTGGGTCAGGAGGAGTCCTGGGCTTCTGTCTTGTTTCCCACTGCCGCTTATAGACCACTCTTGTACCAGGACAGCTGAAGAACGTCTTTTCCTGTGGTCCATTCAGCCTTTTTTAGGCCATCATCTATCTTCCCATCCTTATTGTTCTTTCCAGGTTGCTCTTCCATTCTCTCACTGATGTTAAGACCTTAGGTACTGGTTTTCCCTTTCCTCAATTTTCTGCTACAGTTCTTAGGAATGGTGTTCGTGTTGTCTTCTTCAATACACCTTTTTCTGCACAATGTCTGAGGCCCCACCTCAGATTTGGCTATTTTTGAGAATTACATCATCTCCAAGATCTGTGACTTTGATTAATCTCTCCAACCATAACTTCCTCTATCTCTACCTCTCTGACTTTCTCCTTCACAGTAAGCCTATTCTTCATTCTCATCTTGATCTTGTCCCTTGATCATCATCATTTTCTCACTGTCTTTTGCTTTCTGGTTTCACTTGAGTCTATACCTAGTCTGGGCATCTTCTGTGTACTAGCTAGTCTAGCTTACTCTTTTTTTTTTTAAATTAGGATTTTTTTTTAATGGGGGGGTATGAGGGTTAAGTGACTTGTCCAAGGTCACACAGCTAGTATGTGTCAAGTGTCTGAGCTCAGATTTGAACTCAGGTCCTCCTGAATCCAGGGCTGGTGCTTTATCCACTGTGCCACCTAGCTGCCCCTACCTAGCTTACTCTTTTTTTTTTTTAAGTGAGACAGTTGGGGTTAAGTGACTTGCCCAGGGTCACACAGCTAGTATGTGTCAAGTGTCTGAGCCCAGATTTGAACTCAGGTACTCTTGACTCCAGGGCTGGTGCTCTATCCACTGCGCCATCTAGCTGCCCCTCCTAGCTTACTCTTTATCCAGCTTTCTCCCTTCTTGATCACTTGGCTTAGGATATGATAGTCCCTGTGCCTGGAATGGCCTCCTTATTTCTTTTCAGTTGCTGAATTTTTGGCACTCTTTAAAAGACCAGTTCAATTGCCCCAGATTAATCTTGACATCACAAAACTTAGAGCTACACTTTTCTAATATGCTTATCCTGTAACACTGTATATTATAGTTTGGGGCCCTGCTGTCTTATTGATTTGGGTCTGGCCTAATTCAGAGGTTTTCTCCTTGAGAAGCTAAACTAGAGAATAAGCACACCTAAGAAGTAAAGGAGATAAGCCCATTAGGCATGGCTGCTGCCTGATCAGTGCTGGTGGACAGAGACAACTCCCGAAGTAAAGGACCACCACTCCTCATTCAAGCTTTCCCCACCCCCAAAGGGAACCTTCCATTGTCAGGTGGTCACCCCAATTGTCCCTCCCATCTGTCCTCTATAAAAGCTTTGTCCTCCCTTCCCTTTGGGGAGAAAGATGTCTCTAAGTCATCTTTCCTCAAGGCGAAGTCTTTGACTTACCTCTTGTTCACTTTCTCCAGTGCCCAAATAAAAGACCATTTTACTCTAATTGGATTGTGTGAGAGAGTTGTAATTCTTTAAAGAATAATACCTAAGAACCCCCACCACCTATTCTCCTATCCTCCTACTATACTTTCAAACTTTGCGAAGGGAGCAAGTGCATCTAATTTGTTTTGTTTTGTTTTGTTTTTCGGGGCAATTGGGGTTAAGTGACTTGCCCAGGGTCACACAGCTAGTGTCAAGTGTCTGAGGCAGGATTTGAACTCAGGTACTCCTGAATCCAAGGCCGGTGCTTTATCCACTGCGCTACCTAGCTGCCCCGAGTGCATCTAATTTTACCCTGGGATCTCCCCCGATTCCTCGTACCGTGCTCTTGAAAAAGTTAGGTCCTCAGTGTGTTTACTGAATTAATGAATGCTAACAGAGTTAATTATTCTTGATTTTTTCATGAAATTTTATTTACCAAAATTAATGATGTTGTTTCTAATCCTTTTAGTACAATTATGTCCTTAAGTAATAAGCTGGTTTATGAAGGAAAACTTGAGTGTGGATCAGACAAAGTAGCCACCGCCACAATCAGCCTACCCAACCTCAAAGATGTGATGTTGGACCTCCAAGCTCACAGAGATTATTCTGAAACTTCTTGGCTGAGGGGGGCATTTGAACCAAAGAATCCTGTCTGTTTTCTTAACACAGAAAAGGTAAATATTGTGAGAAATAATTATTAATAGCTAATATCTCAGATTTTATTCACCCCTTTTTTTGAAAGTCCTGACTCTTCTACTTCCCTCCACCCCCTCCCCAAGTCCAGTTTTTCCTTCTTGATAAGATTAAATTGACTCTCCTCAATCTTAGGTCCATTCCAAGCTTGCAAGAAATTTAAGATGGGGGAAACCCATTGTGTTCTCCTTAAGCTTGGAAAGAAACAGATCTTTTTGTCTAGATAGTAGAAGTTGGCATGGTCTGAAGAGAGATAACTTCTCTGTCCATGGGTTACTCCCATTGAAAGGTGTATACATTCTTTGAATTCATAGCCTAAAGGGTGGTCTGGTATAGAGATATTTCCCTTAAGAGATACTCAGCCTTTCATTTTAATTAGCCCACTTGCAGTCATGTCAACCAATCAGATTTGATTGCTATTTGTTGAATCACCTACTGTTTGGAAGGTTGTATAAGCTGTGAGTCCATCACTATGATTGGCTTTGGTCTAAAAGAGACTGCCAAAGATCATAATTTTTTTTTTTTTTTATTGAGGCAATTGGTGTTAAGTGACTTGCCCAGGGTCACACAGCTAGTAAGTGTTAAGTGTCTGAGGCTGGATTTGAACTCAGGTACTCCTGACTCCAGGGCTGGTGCTCTATCCACTGTGCCACCTAGCCACCCTGGATCATCCTTTTTTTTAATAACCTGCTAGCCTTATTAATAAAATGATTAAATTACTCAAAAATTATGTCTCCATTTTTAGTCATCACAATATTATAGTGTCAGCTTTGAATAAATTTTCACTCTAGATATTTTATATTATTTAAATCTCCATTAATTAATTTGGGAAATGTCAAATATTTTGGCTATATTTGCTCAGCCTAATCATGTGCTGGAAATCATGCCTCTATTTGTTCATTTCTGCTTCTATTTCCTTCAAAATAATTTTGAAGTGGCCTTTATAGTGAGCTCTTATACACTTCTGGAAAGTAGTAACCTATTATGCTCTTTTTTTTTTTTTTTTGTGAGGCAGTTGGGGTTAAGTGACTTGCCCAGAGTCACACAGCTAGTAAATATCAAGTGTCTGAGGTCTGATTTGAACTCAGGTCCTCCTGAATCCAAGGCCAATGCTTTATCCACTGTGCTACCTAGCTACCCGTTATGTTCTTTAGAAGGATTATAACATAATAGGGATACTGAGGGCCCTGACTACGTTGATCTTGGAAAAGTTCAGGTATAAGTCTAGATCACCATTGATATGGGTCTGGGGTAACTCCTTAAGAAGCTAAACTAAAGAATAAGCACACCTAAGAAGTAAGGGAGATAAGCCCATTAGGTGTGGTTGCTGCCTGGTCAGTGCCAGGAGACAGAAATAACTCCAGAAGTCAGGACCACCATCCCATTCAAACCTTTCCCATCCCACTCCTCATTGAAGCTTTTCCCACCCCCAAAGGGAACTTTGCATTGTCAGGTGGTCACCGCATCTACCATCTATAAAAGCTTTTGCCTTTCTTCTCTTGAATGAGAAAGATGTCTCAGAGAATCATGTTGTCTCTGAGCCACCTCCTGTCCACTTGAGGCAAGTCTTTGATTTTCCTCTTGGTCACTTTCTCTAAGTGCCCAAATAAAAGACCATTTTATTCTAATTGGTTTGTGTGGGAGAGTTGTAATTTTTTAAAGGGGAATACCTAAGGACCCCCACCACCTATTTCTTGGTAGCAGCCATTATATCTATTTGTGTAGCTTTAAAGTAATTTTCACTAAATAAGAAATGTGTTATCATTTATGATGAGTAGGGCTAGCTCACTCGCCTGCAGGATCTCATGAAACATGCAATTTGGTGTATTTTGTCAGGGTCCATTTTTTTGATTCTCAGCTTTGGTTTTCAGGATTTTGATTTTACAGAATCTCAGAGTCAGAAGGAAGAGATTTATTTATTTATTTGTTTGTTTATTTTTTGCCCTTTTTTTTTTTTTTGGACAAGTCAATTGAAGTTAAGTGACTTGCCCAGGGTCACACAGCTAGCTAGCCCTTCATTTTAAAGATGGAAACTGAGACCCAGGGAGGAAAGTGACTGGCTTAAGGTCACACAGGTAGCCTGTAGCAGAACTGGGATTTGAATCTAGGTCTTCTGACTTCAAACGCCACGCCCTTTCCATTCACCACACTGCTTGTCATCCCCTGTTAGCAAGATTTTCCCTTTGTCTACAAAGTCTACTTCTCTGTGTTTTCCCCTGGGTAAGTCACTTAATTATGGTATTCTCAGCTTCCTCATCTGTAAAATGGAGGTGGTAATAGCAGCTACCTTCTAGGATTGTTGTGAGGATTAAATGAGATCATAGCTGTGAAGTGCTTAGCACAGTGCTTGGCAATAGTAAGTGCTGTATAAATGTTAGCTATTATCATTATAAACATTATTATTATTCCTGAAAGACAGCTTATTATGTCCACCTCAAGTCTTTTCTACCCTAATCATTCCCCCTTCTTTCAACTTATTTTAACAGTCACACACTCTATAATTTTTTCAATTTAATGAAATTGATGAGAGGCATATTTATAAACCAAAATGCCAAATTCTTAATTCACATTGAGGGATTTACCTTTCCAGTGCCTGAGCTACCAAAATCTGGTGTCAGGGTACCTTGGAAACTCAGTTTTCCTGATAAGCATGGTGTAACTGCCAAAATATCACCTGGCAGATCTGGGCATTTGTGCAGTAGCCTCCAATTCATGGGCATCTCTATAGGTGATGTTATGGTAGGTTGTTGAATCCACTCACTATGTTATTTTTGTACATATTTTTGGTTGTTTGCTTTTCTTTATTAGGTTCCAGCACCAGAGCGGGCTGAAAAGGGCGGTGTGAGTAACATAACGGAAGCCAAGTTAATAGTTTTCCTGGCCTCAGTATTTATAAAGGTATTTTGAAACATATTTTGCTTGCTGAAGTTTAAATATCCTTATAACAGGTTTTGTTTTATTTTTAACAAAAATCATCTAAAATATTTTTAGTTTCTATTAAGTATAGTCATCTATAGTTAAGAAATAAGGTTATGTTGCCACTCTCTGGTATATTCAGTACTAGTTGGACATTTCACAAAATCATAGAATGCTGGAGCTGGGAGAAACTTTAGATCTCATCTTTTGCAGGGGTTCCTAACTCTGGTGTCAGTGAACTTTAAACAAATTTTTTTGATAATTATTTATTTTTAAAAAAATAATCAACATTTTAATTTAAAGTTTCGAGTTTCAAATTCCATCCCTCTTTTTCCTCCCCCCTCTCTGAGGAAGTAAGCAATCAGATATAGGTTATCTAAAATATTACCATATTAGTCATTTTGTATAAGAAAACTCCAAACCAAAAAAGAAAGAAAAGTAAAAAAAGAAAACTCCAATATAAGAAAAAAAGAAAGTGAAAAATAGCATGCTTCAGTCTGTGTTCAATCAATATCAGTTCTTTTTTTGGCGGTGGATAGTATGCTTCATCCTTAGTCCTTTGGGGTTGTCTTGGTTGCATTGCTGAGAATAGTTAAATCATTCACATTTCTTCATCAAACAATATTGCTGTCTCTGTGCACAATGTTCTCCTGGTTCTGCTCCTATCACGATACATTAGTTTATATAAATCTTTCCAGGATTTCTGAAATCATCCTACTTGTCATTTATTATAGCACAATAATATTCCATCAACATCATAAACCACACTTTGTTTAGCCATTCCCCAGTTGATGGTCATTCCTTTGATTTCCAATTCTTAGCCACCACAAAAAGAGCTGCTAGAAATATTTTTGTACAAATAGGTCTTTTTTTCTTTTGGGGGTATGTCTTTGGGATATAAACCTAGCTGTGGTATTGCTGGATCAAAGGGTATGCACAGTTTGATAGCCCTTTGGGCATAGTTCCAAATTGCTCTCCAGAATGGTTGGATCAGATAACTATTTCAATATAATTGGTTCCTGTGTATTTTTTTTCCAGCAACAAACATTTATTTTATTTTCCAGTTACATGTAAGGGTACTTTTCAACATTCATTTTCATAAGATTTAGAGTTCCAAATTTTTCTCCCTCCCTCCATCCTTCCCTTTCCTCCCCCCTCCACAAGAGCGCAATCAGGTTATATATGTACAATCCACAAGTATTCTTTTTATCAGTTCTTTCTATAGGGGTGCATAGTAAGCTTCCTCATTAGTTCCTTGGGATTGTCTTGGATCATTGCACTGCTGAGAGTAGTTAAGTCATTCACAATTGCTTATTGAACAATACTTCTGTCACTACGCACAATGTCCTCTCAGTACTACTAACTTCACTATACATGATGTTCATCAGTCTTTCCAGGTTTTTTTGGGATCATCCTGTTTGGGATTTCCTGTAGCACAAGACCATTCCACTACAATCATATAGCACAGCTTTTTCCATCATTCCTCAATTGATGGACATTCTTTTGATTCTCAATTCTTAGCCTCCACCAAGAGTTGCTATAAATACTTTTTGTACAATTTTTCCCCCTTTTCTCTTTTCCATGATTACTATTGTTAACTGTTTTCCTTCCATCCTATTCCCTTCCCCATAATATTTATTCTATTATCCATCTTCTTTCATCCTATCACTCTTCAAAAGGGATTTGCTTCTGTCTGTCCCCTCCCCCACTCTGCCCTTCCTTCTTTTGCCCCTCTCTCTTTATCCCCTTCCCCTCCTATTTTCCTGCCGGGTTAGAGAGATTACTCCTCCCAATTGAGTGTGTACATTATTCCCTCCTTGAGCCAATTCTAATGAGATTGAGGTCTTTGAACCAATTCTGATGAGTGTTAGGCTCATTTACTGCCTAGATTAAATAGATTACTCCACCCAGTTGGGTGTGTGTGTTAGTCCCTCCTTGAGGCAGCTCTGATGAGTGTAAAATTCATTTACTGCCCTGCTCCTCTCCCATCTCTTCCCCCACTACATAAGCCTTTTCCTGTTTCTTTCCTGTAGGATTTCACCTCTGCCCTTCCCCTTTCTCCAGTGAATTCCCTTCACCCCTCAATTTAACCCTAAAGATGTCATCCATCACCTAGCTAAGTGACACAGTGGACAAAGCCTCACCACTGGACCCAGGGGGAACCCAGCCAAAACCCGGCCTCAGACACAAGACAGTTGCCCACTGTACAACCCCAGGCATGTCCCCCAACTCCAATTTTTTATGGTTCTCTAGGGTCTTGTATTTGAAAGTCATATTTGCCATTCTGTTCAGGTCTTTTCATCACAAATGTCTGAAAGTCCTCTTTTTCATTAAAGTCCCTTTTTCCACTGAAAGATTATGAGTTTTGCTGGGTAGGTGATTCGTGGTTGTAATCCCATTTCCTTTGCCCTCTGGAATATCATATTCCATGCCCTCTGGTCCTTTAATGTAGAAGCTGCTAAATCCTGTGTTATCCTGACTGTGGCTTCACAGTATTTGAATTCCTTTTTTCTAGCTACTTGCAATATTTTCTCATTGAATTAGGATCTCTGGAATTTGGCTATAATATTCCTGGAAATTTTCCTTTTGGGATCTCTTTCTGGAGGTGATTGGTGGATTCTTTCAATTTCTATTTTACCTTCTGCATGTAGAATATCAGGGCAATTTTCCCTTAAAATTACTATGAAGATGATGTCTTATTTTGCTCATGGTTTTCAGGTAGACCAATGTTTTCAAATGATCTCTCCTGGATCTATTTTCCCGGTCAGCTGTTTTTCCAAGAAAATGTTTCATATTGCCCTCTATTTTTTCATTCAGTTGGATTTGTTTTACTGTGTTTGGGTTTCTCATAAGGTCACTAGCTTCCACTTGTTCAGTTCTAATTCTTAGGCAATTATTTTCTTCAGCAAGTTTTTCTATCTCCTTTCCCATTTGACTTTTCAAGCTGTTGACTTTTTTCTCATGACTCTACTGCATCACTCTCATTTCTCTTTCTATTCTTTCCTCCCTCTCTCTAAATCTTCCTTCTATCTTTCTTACTTTCTCTTCAAAGTCCCTTTTGAGCATTTCCAAGGCCTGAGACCAATTCATATTTTTCTTGGAAGCTTTGGATCTTGGAGCTTTGACTTTGTTATTATCTTCTTCTGAGGGTGTATTTTGATCTATCCTTCCCCCAAAGAAGCTATCATCCATTGTTTTCTTTGCCAACTCATCTCAAGCCAGAAGTAGATGTCTGATTGAAATCTGATTGTCTATGGTTGGAAGGTTGGCATGCCTGTGCCCCTCCCCGACTGGTCCACCACTATTCGAGTTTGCCCACTGGTTCAAAACCAGGGTACTTCACCCCAACTCCAGCAGAGAGTACAGCCACTTTACCCCAGCCAACCACCGAACCCCCTCACCACTCCATGAGCTGAGCCTCAGAAGTGGCTGCTAGTGTGGAAGACTCAGAGGCATCTTGTTCCTGGGTGGGTCCGGGCCGCACACTAAGCTCCTCTTTCAGCCTGATCAGCAAGTGATCTCAGTTGCCATTTCTGGCTGGAAAATAGTCTCTCAGTCTGTTCTTATGTGAGTTAGGCTGCTTTGTTTTTTGGTTTTTTTTTATTAATGGCTTTATTTGGGAGTGAGTGGATGGATTTGTGGGGAGCTAGCGGGACTCAGCCTCTCCTCTCCTTCATTTTATAAACGCTACTCAAGCCTATGTCCTGGTTCCCTGCAGGGGTGAAAAACCCAAAATATGAACTGGAAAGGATAAGTTACCTGCCTGATGTCATTAGAATAATTATGGTAGAACTTGGATTCAAAGCAAAGTCTCCTGACTCTGCCTACCATGGACCTTGAATTTTCTGAGGGCCATGCTAATTTTTTTTTTTTTTTAGTAAGGCAATTGGGGTTAAGTGACTTGTCTAGGGTCACTTCTCCAAAAGAGAAAAAGACCTATTTGTACAAAAATATTTAGAGCAGCTCTTTTTGTGGTGGCTAAGAATTGGAAGTCAAAGGAATGCCCATCCTTTGGAGAATGGCTAAAGACACTGTGGCATATGATGGCAATGGAATATTATTGTGCTATGACAAGCAGGATAACTTCAGAAAGGCCTGGAAAGACATGTATGAAATGATGTATAGCAAAGTGAGCAGAGACAAGAGAACATTGTCCACAGAGACAGATCTTGTTTAATGACTTGAATGACTTGACTTTTCTCAAGAATACAATGATATAAAACAATCCCAAAGGACTATTTTTTTCCCCAAAAAGGACTATTGATATAACATACTATCCACCTCCAAAGAAAGAACTGATATTGATGCAACAGACTGAAAAGCACGCTGTTTTTCACTTTCTTTCTTTCTTTTTTTTTTGTGAGGCAATGGGGGTTAAGTGACTTGCCCAGGGTCACACAGCTAGTAAGTGTCAAGTGTCTGAGGCCGGATTTGAACTCAGGTACTCCTGACTCCAGGGCCGGTGCTGCATCCACTGCGCCACCTAGCTGCCCCTGGGCCATGCTAATTTTAAGAAAATAAAGTATAATTTTTTTTGTTGTTTTTGTTTGTTTGTTTTTTGCAGGGCAATGAGGGTTAAGTGACTTGCCCAGGGTCACACAGCTAGTAAGTGTCAAGTGTCTGAGGCCGGGTTTGAACTCAGGTACTCCTGAATCCAGGGCCGGTGCTTTACCACTGCTCCATCTAGCCGCCCCTAAAGTATACTTTTTAAAAAAAATGTAATAAGCATTTTTTTATTTTAAAAAATTTTTAATTTTTTTTAATTTTTGGTGAGGCAGTTGGGTTTAAGTGGCTTGCCCAGAGTCACACAGCTAGTAAGTGTTAAGTGTCTGAGGCCAGATATGTAAGATTATGGAAATTATTACCATATTTGTCATTTTGTACAAGAAAACTCAATTAAAGGGGGGAAAAATGAAAGTGAAAGGGGGGGCAGCTGGGTGGCTCAGTGGATAAAGCACCAGCCTTGCATTGAGGAGGACCCGAGTTCAAATCTGGCATCAGACACATAACACTTACTAGCTGGGGGCAGCTAGATGGCACAGTGGTTAAAGCACCGGCCCTGAAGTCAGGAGTACCTGAGTTCAAATCCGGCCTCAGACACTTGACACTTAATAGCTGTGTGACCCTGGGCAAGTCACTTAACCCCCATTGCCTCACAAAAAAAAAAAGAAAGAAAGAAAGTGAAAAACAGCGTGCTTTTCAGTCTGTTGCATCAATATCAGTTCTTTCTTTGGAGGTAGATAGTATGTTATATCAATAGTCCTTTTTGGGGAAAAAAATAGTCCTTTGGGATTGTTTTATATCATTGTATTCTTGAGAAAAATCAAGTCATTCAAGTCATTAAACAAAATCTGTCTCTGTGGACAATGTTCTCTTGTCTCTGCTCACTTTGCTATACATCATTTCATACATGTCTTTCCAGGCCTTTCTGAAGTTATCCTGCTTGTCATAGCACAATAATATTCCATTGCCATCATATGCCACAGTGTCTTTAGCCATTCTCCAAAGGATGGGCATTCCTTTGACTTCCAATTCTTAGCCACCACAAAAAGAGCTGCTCTAAATATTTTTGTACATATAGGTCTTTTTCTCTTTTGGAGGATTTCTTTGGAACGTAAACCCAGCAGTGGTAATCCTGGATCAAAGGGTATGCAGGGTTCTATAAGCTCTTTGGGCACAGTTCCAAGTTGCTCTGCAGAATGGTTGGATCTTTTCACAATTCTACCAACCATGGATTAGTGTCCCTGCTTTCCCACATTCCCTCCAACATCCAATATTTCCCGTTTTTGTTATATTTGCCAAGCTGATAGGTGGGATACCTCAGAATTCTTTTAATTTGCATTTCTCTGATCAGTAGTGATCTAAAGCATTTTTTCACATTAAAACTGTCTGTTCATATCCATTGACCATTTGTCTATTTGGAAATATTGTTCTATACTTAGTTTCTGCCATACTGTTTTCCAGTTTTCTCAGCAGTTTTTGTCAAATAATTAGTTTTTGTTTCAAAAGCTTGGATCTTTGGGTTTATCACATACTAGATTACTATTGTAATTTACTATTGTGTAATTTCTGTCTGTTCTGTTTTAGTGATCTACCTCTCCATTTCTTAGGCAGTACCATATTGTTTTTGTTGTTGTTGTTGTTGTTGTTTTTTTAGTGAGGTAATTGGGGTTAAGTGACTTGCCCAGGGTCACACAGCTAGTAAGTGTTAAGCGTCTGAGGCTGGATTTGAACTCAGGTACTCCTGACTCCAGGGCTGGTGCTCTATCCACTGCGCCACCTAGCTGCCCCCCATATTGTTTTGATAATTACCGCTTTATAGTACAGTTTCAGATCTGGTACTTCTAGAAAAGTGTACTTTTAATGAGGCTTAGCAAGAGCAGTATTTTTTATTTGGTGATATGTACCAATTTGGGGATGTAGGCCATTTT
Source organism: Dromiciops gliroides (assembly GCF_019393635.1). Taxonomy (NCBI): domain Eukaryota; kingdom Metazoa; phylum Chordata; class Mammalia; order Microbiotheria; family Microbiotheriidae; genus Dromiciops; species Dromiciops gliroides. The sequence continues at coordinate 31,130,821 of NC_057862.1, read as the reverse complement.
TGCCTTCGTGGAAGTAGTTGATTAGAGTTGTTGAATGGAATGGGACCAAGAATACAGTCCCATGCACTCCACTAGAGATGTATCTTTAGGATGTTATTGGTTCGTTAAACTCCACTTTGGATTTAGTTGTTTAATTAGCCCTGAATCCACCTAATTGTGTATTGTCATTCAGCTCATGTCTTTTCATCTTTTTCAGAGGGATACAGGGATTTTGTCACATATATATCTTGCTAAAATCTCAAGTCTTCTATGTCTTTAATGTTGCCCTGATTTGACAAACTAGTAACCCTTTGGAAATAAAGATATGTAGTTACTATGGTATAACTTGTTGAGAACCCATGCAGGCTTCAAATGATCACTGCTTACTTCCCTTTCTAAGTGTTCACAAATCATCCTTCCCTCTTCTCCCCCCCCCTTTTTTTTTTAGTGAGGCAGTTGGGGTTAAGTGACTTGCCCAGGGTCACACTGCTAGTAAGTGTGTGTTAAGTGTCTGAGGCCGGATTTGAACTCAGGTCCTCCTGACTCCAGGGCCGGTGCTTTATCCACTGTGCCACCTAGCTGCCCCCCAAATCATCCTTTTAATATATTCTAGAGATAGAAGGATAACAGCAATATAGAAAAAAAAAAAGTAGAATGCCAAAAGGAAGCCCAACTTAGAGTGATTGTCACAACCAGTGGTGATCCTGGAGAAGAGAGCATTAAATATGTCCTTCCCCTTTACATAGAGAAGTGTGTCTGCCAGTGGGGAGGCGTTTGGGGGGAGAAACTGTAGGTACAGAATGTTGCATTGGCTATCAGAGTCTGTTACTGTGCTTGGTTTTACTTAAGTTTTCTCTTTCTAAAGTAGAGCTCATAGTTGGGATTGGAAGGAATAAATGTAGAAATCTCTAATATAGAAATAATAGATTTAGTTTAAAATGTTGTATTTAGGGCAGCTAGGTGGTACAGTGGATAGAGCACCGGCCCTGGATTCAGAAGGACCTGAGTTCAAATTCAGCCTCAGACACTTAACACTTATTAGCTGTGTGACCCTGGGCAAGTCACTTAACCCAAATTGCCTCACCAAAAAAAAAAAAAAAATGTTGTATTTAGTAAAGATGTCTAAAAAAGGAATTTCAGGTTTTGCCATGGATTGAAGAACAATCTGCTTATGAAGGCTGTTGTGTCATCCTGGGAAATAGTGGTCTCATTTTGGAACAAATGGGAAATCCAGGATCATTGTGCGCACTCCTTGAAAAAACAAGGCCATTTATTCTTGTAGTGCACTGTGAAAGTCTGTAAATTTGTGAATGTTTTAGAAAAATTATTGAGGAAAAGTCTTGATTTTCCAGTTACTATATGTTCTTTTCCTTTTAGGCAGGTTGTAGTCCCTCAGACATCGGCATCATTGCTCCATACAGACAACAACTAAAGACCATCACTGATTTGTTCACCCATTACTCTGTCAGTACAGTGGAAGTTAATACTGTGGACAAATATCAAGGAAGAGATAAAAGTATCATTCTAGTATCTTTCGTTAGAAGTAATAAAGATGGAACCGTGAGTGAATTTTGTTTGTGTTACTATGTATTTGAGAGGCATTTTCTTAAATTGTTATGGTGATTTTACAACTAGTGAATTAGTTTTGTGTTATTTCTTGATTTAAATTTTTATTTAAAAAATAAAGATATCTTGACAAGATGAATAAAAAGTTTGTTAAATGGAGTTGACAACCCAGAAGAAAATAAATTAGTTTGCATTCCTTTATGTTAAAAAATTTATTTTATTTGACATTGCCCATATTTGAAAATTATACCCAGAATATCATCTGCATTGTATTATAATTGTCATATTTATGGTATGTGTCAGTCATAGCTCTTCTTAGAATATGAATGTATTCATTGTTGTTCTTCAAACTCTACATTTCACCGAATTCTGAAAAGCTAAGATTGACTATGCGATTGTCTTTGTTGTTACAGCTCGGCGAGCTTTTGAAGGATTGGAGGCGCCTTAATGTTGCCATCACAAGAGCCAAACACAAGCTGGTGTTGCTGGGTTGCGTGCCGTCCCTGAGCCGCTATCCTCCTGTGGAGAAGCTGCTCCGTTATCTGCAGTCAGAGAACAAGATATCCTTTTTAGCATCAAATTGCTTACAAGAGCCTTCCCTCGGAGTTAGGGGATTTTCTTGGCATCGGTGCTTTGTGGTATTCCAGAGTTGTTAAATTCCTTTCTTTGCAAAAACCTGTTTTACCACTGAAGGAAACCAAGCTAGTGGGTTCAGGTGACTTGCTCAGGATGACACAGCTGGTCTTCTGGCTTGAAGGGTGGCCCTCTGGCTGTTAGGTCCTGGTGCTTCTCAGTGACGACTCATGTTTGTCTAGTGCTTGCAGGTTCAGTAATATGCCTTCCTCACAGAGATGGTGTGATGTGCTTAGAAGTGGGTTTCCCACTCAGCAGGTGAGGGAACTGAGGTTCAGGGAGATGGAGGGGGCTTCTTTGTCCATGCTCACCCAGGCCTGACAGGCCCTGCTCCCTCCCAGGCCAGCTCTTTTTCCAATACCCTTCACTACTTCCCTAGCATCAGGACTGCCATTTCCATATTTCACCAAGCCCTGGACGTGCACTTACCTGATCCTAATATAGTGTCAGGATTATTCTCTTTATTTTATTGTTGAGAAACTTAAGGCTTGGGGCAGCTAGGTGGTGTAGTGGATAAAGCACCGGCCTTGCATTCAGGAGTACCTGAGTTCAAATCCAGCCTCAGACACTTGATACGTACTAGCCGTGTGACCCTGGGCAAGTCACTTAACCCCCATTGCCCTACCAAAAAAAATTTAAAAGGAAGGAGAAACTTAAGGCTTACCCAAGGTTGCCCACTCAGCGGATGAAAGATTAGAGGTGAGTCTCAAATGCAGGGTGTCTATTCAGTGTCCTTGTCACCCCTCCAGGCTCCTGGGCATTGTCCTGTTTTGTGGCTTGAAAGAAGTGAACATAAAAAAGAAAGGGGAGGAACAAATACTGAAGGAGGAAGTCAGGAATAATTAGTAATAACTAAGATAATAGCACTTACTGCGTGGCAGGCACTGTGTTAAGCACTGTACAAATAAGACCTCATATGATCCTCACAACAGCCCTGGGAGGTTGGTGCTGTTTTTATTCCCATTTTACAGATGAAGAAACTGAGGCAAACAGAGGCTAAGTGATTTACTCAGGTTCTCCTAGCTAGTAAATATCTGGGGCTAGGTTTGAACTCAGGACTTTCTAACTCCAGGCCCCATGCATTGCACCACCTAGCTGCCCCTGAGGAATGCTTGATGAAGTGAGAAATGTAGGGAAAGAGACATAATTTCTTACCTGGGCAGGTTATTCCTCCCCTCCTTTATTACTCGTGCTACAAACCATAGCCTTGTTCACTCTGGGACCAGGCATTATATCAACCAGAGGATGGTGTAGGGTGATGTGGTAGTTCTTATGGGAAGAGATGACCTGTTAAAAAAAAAAAAAGAATAATAAAGCTATTTTACCTTTCTGCTTAAATGCCCTATTACAACATGGGTCATAAAAATCCTTAAAGTTATTCAGTAAGATTGTAAGTGGATTTGTAGCATAAACCATTAAAGTATAATGTTGGGGACAGCTAGGTGGCGCAGTGGATAATGCACCCGCCCCTAATTTAGGAGGACCGGAGTTCAAAATTGGCCTCAGACACTTGACACTTACTAGCTGTGTGATCTTGGGCAAATCATTTAACCCTCATTGCCCCACAAAAAACCAAAAAACAAAGTATAATGTCACAACAAAAATCTAGTCACACACTGTCTGTGATGTCATATAGTATGAAATGTATGTTCCTTAATAGTTTTACATCTTTGATCTTCCTTTGGGAGCACATGAAAGTATCTGTCAGTATAATATGCGATGATCTTGAAGGTGAAAACACCATTTATTTCAGCGGCTTTTTCAAGAGTTGAGTCCCTCTTTTACATTTTGCATTTTAATATTGAGATAGCCAAGTGCCTACCTACTGTTAGTAACTGTATGTGGATTTGCCAAACTGGATGAAGTGTGTTGGCCTTTTCACATCTCCCTAAGCATCCAAACGAATTAATACACTAAATGGGATTTAATTTAAAGGGTACTAAATGCCAATCTAGGATGTTCTCCTTTCCAATTCTGTTCTAAACTTATAAAAAATTTAACGTGTTATAAGAGTTTTTGTAGAGAGCCTTAGAGCTGTGAATATTACAGATTTGTAGAAGTTTAAATGAATTTTTAAAAAATATTGGGAAAGGAGGCTTTCCCCTCCACTCCTTCATCTTTAAAAATAAATGGGGGCAGGGGGCAGCTAGGTGGCACAGTGGATAAAGCACCGGCCCTGGATTCAGGAGTACCTGAGTTCAAATCCGGCCTCAGACACTTGACACTTACTAGCTGTGTGACCCTGGGCAAGTCACTTAACCCCCATTGCCCTGCAAAAAAAATTAAAAATTAAAAAAAAATAAATGGGGGCAGCTAGGTGGCGCAGTGGATAGAGCATTGGCCCTGGAGTCAGGAGGACCTGAGTTCAAATGTGACCTCAGACACTTGACACTTACTAGCTGTGTGACTATGGGCAAGTTACTTAACCCCAATTGCCTCACTTAAAAAAATAAAAACCAATAGTAAAAATAAATGCATTTCTGGAAAGTTAGGAATTTAAGGACCAACTTTAGCTTTGTGGATTTAATGACTGGTTATTCATAATGAGAAAAAAATAAGACTAGGGGATTAGGTTTTTTCTTTTCATGATTAATATTCCTGTGGCAGTAAGACTTTCTTTTTTGGTTCTTTTTATGAATCTCTAATCCTAATCCTTTCCATAAAGGATGTCAATCTTGCCAAGGTGCTAAATTTGTTAATATGGGTGGGGGGGAAGAGTTTCACTGTGCCAGCCCCAGACATTTTGCTCTTTTAAAGTTTGAACAGGCCACATTGCTGAATTTTAAGTTGCTTCCAGTTAACTCCCTCTTGCATTCTCTTTCATTTCCAGTTAAGATGTATTGTAATAGGAAAAAGAATATTAGATTTATTCATATTTTCAGTTACTGTTTGGTCCCAGTGGAAAGTTTATTCTGTTCTCGTTTACATTTTTCTGGTCTCGTTTAGGTGAATTGGCAGCACTGTGTCCTTTCCGTAAAAATGTAGTGAACATTGTTTCGTGTTTGGTTTTTTGTTATTTATTTGATCCATTTGGTTTAACTTCAATCTGAATCTTTTCACTGTACATTTACCTGGAAGGCATTTTTAACAGGTTCATTTGTGTAAAAATGGTGCCTCTACCTCATGTTTGTGTTAGAATATACCTCAAATAAATTCTTGTTTTCCACCTCTCTGGCCTTAAATTGGTATTTGCGGTAATAGAGCACGAATTATTCATTTTGGAAGGGAGGGGGAAGGAAGGAGAAAGGGAGCGGGGAGGAACAAAGAACGGAGGGAGGGAGGGAGGAGGGAGGGGGCCGTCCCACTAGCTCCGAGGTCAAGGCTGGCTGACTCTCGCTGACGCCCACCCTTCCTCTTCCCCCACGGGGACCCTTCCCAGGCCGCCTCTTCGAAGCCGGCTTCTCCGGGCAGGAGCTCGGGCAGCACCAGCCGAGCCACTGCACTGAGCTTGGCTGAAGATAGGAGGCGTGAGGCCGGAGACAAAAAGCGCCGAGGGAGGAGCGGAAGGCGGGAGCTCGAGACGCCAATCACGCCCCAGGCCCAATCGTGGCTCAGCGTGCGGCCGCTCCCTCGTCCCGCCCCCTCGGTCCCACGAAATGAGGCTCGGCGGCTCCTTTGCCCCGCCCACAACGCGTGTTCGGGTCTCCCCCGTAGAGCCCGGTTTTTCTGCATCTTCCGTCGCCCCGCCCCCTTGTCTCGTGCTTGGAATGGCGGGATACGTTTCCTCACCCCACCCTTCCCTTCCCTTCACCGCGTCGCTCCGCCCCCTTGGCGCGGGGACCTCCTCCTCTTCCTTAGCTCTTCCTTCGGCGCTGTCGGTCCCGTCACCTCCAGCCCCGGCCCCCCCCTGCACCCCGCCCCATTCCTCGTACCCTCACTAGCCCCCCTCCCCGGCCCGGACTCGCGGTGCTCCTCCGGCCGCAGGGGGGCGCTGTGTCCCGTGCGCGTCACGCCCTCTCGGGGACGCTGTGGCGGCGGCGGCCGTGGCTGTGGGCCGGGAAGCGAGACCAGCGGCTCCCAGAGCCCGAAGCGGAGCTGTCGCCGCCGCCGCCGCCGCCGCCATGGGTAAGGAGGGGCTGGGGCCGCGGAGTGTGTCGAGACAAGGGAAGCGGAGTCCCCCCTTTCCGGGCCGGGTCGTCATGGCAACGCGGGGGCCGCTACCCCTTCCCCATCACCCCCCACCCCCGCCGTCGCTGGGGAAGAAGGTGGGGGAGCGGGGCCCGGGCCTGAGCCGCGGAGGGTCGCGGGGCCTGGCGGGGCGAGATGACAGGCCCGCAGGGTCCTGGTACCAGAGCTGGAATGGACCCTGGAGACCCGTCCTCTCCTTAGACAGATGAGGAAACTGAGGCCCAGAGAAGCCCCGGGAGCCTGGCGTTGTAACCCCCCGAGGCCCGGGCACGCCCAGTCTGGCTGCGGGGCGAGGCTCAGCGTCCTGCCGGCCGGCCGGCCGGCCTTAAGCGCCCACTATGTGTCGGGCACCGGGCACAGGCCTGGGCCCGTGGAGACAAAGGGGAGCCCCGCCTCCGGGGACGGAGGGGGCGGCGCGTGCCCACCTCTGTGCTGCCCACTCTGCCTGCGAGCATGGAAAATAGCCTTTGAAGGAACTGCCTGCGGCGGGGGCGGGGGGGGGGGTGGATGAGAGAAACCCGCACTCGGAGCCTTGGAGAAAAGGTGCCTCAATTCCTGACCCACCTTGTGCGCACTTGGGCAAGTTACCTCACCTGGGTGGGCCTCAGCTTCCTGTCTCTCAAATGAGGGGTTACGCTGGGTGACATCTGCGGTCCCTTCGGGCCTGGTCTATAAGGAAGCCTTTATTTAACACCTGCTGTATGCCAGACATGCTGCTGCGTACTTGAGATAACAAAGACAAGAGCCAATCCCTGGCCCTCTTAGGGGAGGTTGGGGTGATTCGAAAGGAACGTTAAGATATACATGCGTGTGCATGCACACATCCAAATAAAATATATCCGGGGAAATTTTAGGAGAATGCCTTGGAAACCGAAGAAACGAGACGCTTCACGGTAGAGGTGGTACCTGAACTGAGCCTTGAATGAACTAGGGGATTCTCAGAGACTGGGGATGGGGATGATGACAGAAAGCGGTTTTGGGTGTGAGGAACAGTAATGAGAAGGCTAGTTTGGCTGGACTATAATATACATGTGTTATGGGGAAAATAAGGGTAGGGAATCCTTTAGGAATTCCTCTTTAAAGAATTACATACCCTCTTGCACACAAAAGCAGTTAGAATAAGATAGTGGTTTATTTCGGGGCTGAGAATGGGAAGGGAAACCATGAAAGAAATCCTTGGACTTCTCATGGGGAGAAAGGCATGGCACAGAGCTTGGCTCTGAGATACCAATCTCCTCGAGCAGGAGACAGGCAGGTACTTTTATAGAGGACTGATGGGGGTGTCCATCTGACTGTGGAAAGTTCCTTTAGTGAGGGAGGACCATTCCCCGCTGGTGGTGGCTGGAGGATTTGGGTGAGGGGTGGCTGCAGATCTCTCAAGCCATCTCTCTCCTCAGGACACAAAGGAAGCAGCCACACCTAATCTTATCTCCCCAGGGTTGAGGGAGACTAGAATGAAGGGTGGAGGTCCCGGATGATCTGGTTCCATTTATCTCTTTTTTTTTTTTTTTAGTGAGGCAATTGGGGTTAAGTGACTTGCCAAGGGTCACACAGCTAGTGTTAAGTGTCTGAGGCTGGATTTGAACTCAGGTCCTCCTGACTCCAGGGCCAGTGCTCTATCCACTGTGCCACCTAGCTGACCACCACTTATCTCTTTAGGTGTGTCTGTCCTTTGGTTTAGCTTCTCAAGGAGAAGGTTCCTTGATGTACCCCAGAGAACTTCTGGGGTGCTCTGGGCCCATAACACATGAAAGGCAGTATCATTCAGTAGTAATTGGAAAGGTAGATTGGGATCAGGTTGAGTAGGGCTGTATGTGCCTAACAGAGGAATTTATACTTGATCTTAAAGGTAACAGCAAATCACTTGAGGTTATTGGGGGGGGGGCATGACATGATCAGAGCTGCTCTTCAGGAGCTGTCAGAGGGTGGATTGGAATGCTGAGAGATTAAGAGTAGAGATTCCAAACAGAAGACTATTAAAATAATCCAGATGAGTGGCAATGAGGTCCTGAAGGAGATGATGGCTGCACGAAGCAAAGGGGATGAATTAGAAAGATGTGGTGGTAGAAACAACAGTCCTTAGCAACTAAGTAGGTAAGTGGGGTGAATGGGAGTAAGGAGTTACCTAGAATGACATTGCTCTTGAAAACTTCAGTGACTGGGAGGAAGGTGGTACCCACAACAGAAACAGGGAAGTTCAGAAGCAGGGTAGGTTTGTGGGGGAAGGATAGTAAGTTCTCTTTTGAACATGTGTTTAAAATGTCTTTGGGCCATTCAGTTTGAAATGTCTGATAGGTGCTGATGTCCTTTGACAAAAACTCTGGGACTCTTTCCATGACACCAAAAAGTGCCTCCCATGCACTGGAAGATCTGAGATCACAAACTCCGTGGGGTGCGTGTCAGAACTGGAAAATACTTTATAGAGATGATCTGTCAGTACAACCTTCAGTTTTACAGAAGAATGGCACCTTGGAGTACAAAAGTTCCTCAGATTCTGTCTTAGATAGAATCATAGGTATAGGTGTAATTTAAAATGCTTCTCCATTTTCTCATCTATAGAATCTAGAGATAAATGAGGTTTCTGCCAACTTTACATCTTAGAATACAAAAGAAATCTTTCAGCACTGGTTACATGATTGTACAAAACCTACCTCTTTGTCCTGGTTGTCTTAACCTAGGCAAGTGGTGTGGTGGACACAAAAGCAAAGTCAAGTTCTATATTTTGTACTATATAACTATCTTAAATGTCTCATCATTTACTGCAAAAAACATTTCCAAGGTTGTAGCCATTAATCACTGATCTGGGGACTTCTTCCTCTGGTGCTAGTCTTAATCTACCCATACCATCTTCTGTGGTTCTTGCCCCTGTCCTCCCACAAATTCTTCATAGAAGATCCAACCAGCTTTTTAAATATTCTCTGGGTACTGTTGGAGTACATAGATAGTCTATTTGTTATCATGCCCAACCCTCTTCCTTTTCCTGAACATACATTTTATGGATGATATTTTTTTAACTCTGTGCAAGTCATTGTTGGGAATATGCTACATTGTGCTTTTTTCTCCAGATAATTTTAAGAAATTACATGGGTTATAATTACATACGATTTTAATTAATTTATTTTAATTTTTATTATTTTTTGTGCAGGGCAATGGGGGTTAAGTGACTTGCCCAGGGTCACACAGCGAGTAAGTGTCAAGTGTCTGAGGCCGGATTTGAACTCAGGTCCTCCTGAATCCAGGGCCTGTGCTTTTTCCACTGCGCCACCTAGCTGCCCCCTACATACAATTTTTAAATGTTATCGGTGAATATTTTTTTTTGCCAGTTTGATAGCCAGTCTCTTTTCTAAATGTCAGTGCCCAAAGTTAGTGCAGGTTTGGAAGCATCCTTATAAGCAAGAGAGATAGCAGATCACTGTTTAATGGAAAAAAGTAATGTTACTCTGTTTATTTTGAATACTGGTCGGATAGTTGGGCAACCCAAGCAGTCCTAGCAATTTTGCAAATTTAATTACTTTTGACAAAATCATTCACTAACTTCTACTTTTTCTTTATTTACTTTGTAATTTATACTGCCAGCCTTTATGTAATAGTTGTGAGAATTGACATGAAATATGGCCAAGGATTTGTAAGTTTTTAAGGAGATCTTAAATGTAGTTGAAAGTTAAATATAGTTGAAAAGAAATCAGTCAGCCACTATTAGGTGATCATTATGTGCCATACACCATACTGGGCAGAAGGGATATAAGACAAAAAGCCTGCCCTCACGGCTCTTACAGTGTCGCATGTTGGAGCCAGCATGAATATCTGCAGGTACATAGATGCTAAATACATTGTAATTTGGGGGCAAGGCACCAGCCTCCGTGGGAAACTGAATGGCTTCATGTAGCAGGTAGTGCCCAAGCTGAGCCTTGAAGTAAAGGAGGGGTTCTAAGAGGCAAAGGGCATAGTCATTGCAAAGGCATGGCAATAGATAGCATATCATTTGTGAAGAACTGTATTTTATTTCACCTCTGTTCCACTTAAAGCAAAGACCTGGGTTCAAGAATTTCAAGAAATTGGTACTACAGGAATCTGATACAAACGAGAGCATATTATGCTACAAAAGCAAGCAAGCAAACAAAAGCCTATATACGTACACACATTGTATGGCAATATAAACAAATTCATTCCCACCGAGGAAGACCTATGTGCTAGGGAGGAAATATACTCAAAGTTGGTGTTTAGGAAGTGAAATTATGTACCAGAAGATTGGACTTGGTTGAGAACAGGTAATCCACGTCAGATATAGGAGGGGGCATTTCTAATCAGATCCAGATGTAGTAGAAAGTTTTAGGGGTCATTTACTGATTGATACCAGGCTTGGGTAAGGTTCATTTTGGGAGAGTTTCTGAGGACCACAAAATAAGTTAGCTTTCTAAGGCCTTGAAAGCAAGTAAAGAGTTTCATCCAATCAAGAGCTGCTAGCATTATTAACATGGGTCAGAACAGTGGAAAAGTACAAAGTATCTTTGCTTGCATGCCTTTATGGGCATTAGGACCATTTAACCTAAGTAACTCCATATCAGAGTCTCATCAATATAACTATCTAATATAAATATAAGAAATATAATTTTTACAGTGATCACAAACAGAAGGCCAGTTTGGATCTTTGAGTGCATAAAAGGGAGTAACATGTAAGAAAACTTGAAAGCGAATTTGAGGACCAGCTATGAAAGGTTTTAAATGCTACCCAGAGATGTTTATATTTGATCATGGGATAGTAAGGAACCGCTGAAGTTTTTTGAGCAGACTTGGTCAAGCCTGTGCTTTAGGAAAATCATTTTGATGGCAGTGTGGAAAATGGTTTGGAGTGGGGAGATACTTGGGACAAAGAGACCAATCAGTAAGCTTTTTTTTTTCTTTTTTGGTGAGGCAATTGGGGTTAAGTGACTTGCCCAGGGTCACACAGCTAGTAAGTGTTAAGTGTCTGAGGCCGGATTTGAACTCAGGTCCTCCTGACTCCAGGGCCGGTGCTCTATCCACTGCACCACCTAGCTGCCCCGAATCAGTAAGCTTTTACAATAGTTCAGGTAAGATGCAATGAGGGTCTGAATTATTGTAGGTAGAAATAACAAGATTTGGCATCTAGAGTAAGTTAGAAGTTAGTGATACTCTCAACAGTAATAGGGAATTTTAGAAGAGGGCTAGGTTGAGGGAAAGGAGAATTCATTTTCAGATCTATTGAATTTGGGTCATCTTCAGGACATCTAGTTTGAAATGTCTAGTGAGTGAAAGAGTTTAGAAAGAAAAGTGAAAGAGACCCAGGACAGAGCCTTAATTTATGCCCACAGTTAGGGGGCATGATTATTATTATTATTATTTTTTTTTTTTTGCAGGCAATGGGGGTTAAGTGACTTGCCCAGGGTCACACAGCCAGCAAGTGTCAAGTGTCTGAAGCCAGATTTGAACTCAGGTACTCCTGAATCCAGGGCCGGTGCTTTAACCACTGCGCCATCTAGCTGCCCCCATGGGGGCATGATTATTTAGCTCAAAGGCAAGAGAAGCAAGAGAACATTGTCATGAAAACCATGGGGGAGGATCTAAGGGAAGAGATTGGTCGACAGTGTCGGATGCTGCTGAGAGATGGAGGGTGAGGATTGAGAAAAGACCAGGATTATACGCAATTTGAGAGAGAGCACTTTCAGTTGAAAATCGGGAAGGATTAAGATGTGAGGAGAGAGATAGTGGAGGCAATGAGTGTAGACAGCTTTTCCTAGGAGATTGGCTGAGAAAAGGAAAGACAATAACGAAAAATATTGTTATAAATTAAAATTTATGGACCGAGTGGAAGTTTCACAAACATTTTGTAGGCTGGAAAATAAAAGAAATCATCAAATGTAGTACTCGTGTGCATACTTTTGTTAGGGAAAAGGAGGAAGCTAAATGGCTCAGTGGTTAGACTGCTGGCCTGGAGTCAGGAAGATCTGAGTTCAAATTCGGCTTTTGACACTTACTAGCTGTATAACCCAGGGCAAATCAGTTAACCTCTCTCTGCCTTAATCTACTGGAGAGGAGAAAGGCAAACCATTCTAGTATCTTTGCTAAGAAAACCCCCATGGACTGCATGGTCCACAGGTACATGAGAAGCTGGACACAACTGAAGAAGAAATTAAGGAAAAATGCTATTTAAAATAGGCATATTTAATAGATTCAATAGCGTTAAGAGATGCTATGGTAAATGATTTATTGGAAATCATGAAGGAAGGAAAAGTTAAAGTTATGGGCTTTCATAGCTGCTCAAATGTTGCATAGTGTAATGTAAATACTGGCTTGATTTCTGGTCCTTTTATTCTGGTCCCTCCCTGACTGGGGCAGATCATTTCAGTTCTCTGGACCTTAGTTTCCTCCCCTTTATAATCAGGTGGTCCAGATTAAATGAGCTTTAAAACCCTTCCTAGTTCAAAATCACATGGTCTTTAAAAATAGCTCCTTAATTTGTTTGGACATTCTAATTTTGTCATAGGTACTTTGATGATAAATGAGATTTTTTTTTTTTACACACACACAAGATCTAGATTTGAGTTAAATGTATTATAATCTTAAAGTTGTTACTGTTTTTTGCTATATTCCCAGTTGAAGATGAGCTTTTGTCCTTAGAATCCTGGTATCTAGGTTGCTAGGAGGAGTAGTGAGCATTTACATAAAGGTTTAAATATATCTTGGCAGGGGAGGGGGCAGAGTCTAGATTTGTGATTTCCTAACAGCTATCTGCAGTTAAGTCTATAACTTATAATCTTAGGAAATTTTTTCTTTTTTTTTTTTAACTTTTTCTTTAATTTTTTCAATTAACAAGTATTTTATTTCTCCCCTACTCTCACCCCTTCCCTGTTGGAAAAAAAAGAAAAGAAAAACATAACCCTTGAAACAAATATGCAGAGTCAAGCAAAACAGATTTCTGCATTGGTTCTATCCAAAAGTAATACCTCAGTCTGCACCTCTTACGAGGTGGGCCAACACGGTTCATCCTCCGTCCTCTTGAATTGCATTTGTTTGGTTGCTGCATCAATCGGTTCATCAAAGTTCTGAAGTCTTAGCTATTATCTTTACGTTTATACCAGAGAGTGGCCTGGAACCCTGAGAGATGGTGTTATCCAGAATCTCCCAGATATACTGTGTCAGGAAGAACTTGAACCCTAGGCTTCCTGCCTGGAAGACCTGCCTCTGCTGCCTTTCTAGTATTTTTTTTGTTTTGGTTTGTTTTGGTTTTTTTGCGGGGCAATGGGGGTTAAGTGACTTGCCCAGGGTCACACAGCTAGTAAGTGTTAAGTGTATTTGAACTCAGGTACTCCTCAATCCAGGGACAGCGCTTTAACCACTGGTCCATCTAACTGCCTCTCTAGTATTTTTTATAATTTCCATTTTAAATGATCTTTTTACTTCATTCTCTCCTAAAGGTAACAACTTTACCACTCCAGACATGCCTATGTAATGATTAGAGGACTGGGGGCACTCCTGCCAAAAATGGGCTGTGGGGGGGCAGCTAGGTGGCGCAGTGGATAGAGCACCGGCCCTGGAGTCAGGAGTACCTGAGTTCAAATCCAGCCTCAGACACTTAACACTTACTAGCTGTGTGACCCTGGGCAAGTCACTTAACCCCAATTGCCTCACTAAAAAAAAATTAAAAAAAAATGGGCTGTGGGACTTGGCAGGGCCTTAGGTAGCTCCCAAAGACTCTTAAGTTGCCAAGAAGGTACGAGCTTGCATTGAAGGGGAAAAGCACCTCATCTGAAGCCTCCCTTAAACCAATGAAATCGCAGGTCTTGTTGCCATCACCAGCCCCGTTCTCTTTTCCTGTGGATCCATCAGTGTGGTTATTCCCTCTGCTAGTATGAATCTCAACCCATTGTGCTTGCCCACCTGCCGGGGCGCCACTTTCATTTACCTTTATTAGTCATAACAAATTAAATCAACATTTTTACTCACAGTTAGTGAATGGACATATGTATATTTTCATCAGTTGTCTATGAGGAGAGCAGTGTAAGCTGGGACCAAGTTGGAAGGGGCTGTGTTGACCTTTTTCCAGATGTTTTTGGGTCAGTCTGAGTGAAATTTGATTCGTATTTCCTATAGCTAACACTCTTCAGATAAAATCAAGCTTTCCTGCTGAAGAAAATGAAATCTTTTTCAATGTGATACTTTGTTATTATTCATTGAAATGCATTCTTGGTTTGCCTTTTGTTTTTAGCTGTAAAGGACCCCACGGCTGTAGAGAGAGCCAACTTGCTGAACATGGCTAAACTGAGTATCAAAGGACTGATTGAGTCGGCTTTGAGCTTTGGCCGCACCTTGGACTCTGACTACCCCCCTTTGCAGCAGTTCTTTGTGGTCATGGAGCATTGCCTGAAGCATGGACTGAAAGGTGAACTCGAGTCATTAACCTGGGCTTCCCCTAGACAGCTGTGTGTGAATTTTATTCACAAAAAAATAATTTTGTGAATTATTTATATAAGTCTCAGAATTAAATCACTCACTTATATATTTAGTGTCTTGGAAACAGTGTGGAAAAAGAAACTAAAATTCAACAGAATAATCAGTTCAATGACTATGGTGCTTTTTTGGTCATTTATCATGTATTAAAGTTGATAGCACATTCCACCTGTTCTTATTTGGAATGTTTATTCTTCTTCATTTTGTTTATTCCTCTTAATTTCTTTCCAACATCTCTTAGCAAACCCCTGAGTCATTAATTTTGGATTATCAGCAGAGATACACTTTCATTCCATTCAAAGGTATACTTTCTTTTTTTTTTTTTTTAATGAGGCAATTGGGGTTAAATGACTTGCCCAGGGTCACACAGCTAGTAAGTGTTAAGTGTCTGAGGCCGGATTTGAACTCAGGTCCTCCTGACTCCAGGGCCGGTGCTCTATCCACTGTGCCACCTAACTGCCCCAAATTTATACTTTTTTTTTTTTGGCGGGACAATGGGGGTTAAGTGACTTGCCCAGGGTCACACAGCTAGTAAGTGTCAAGTGTCTGAGGCTGGATTTGAACTCAGGTACTCCTGACTCCAGGGCTGGTGCTTTATCCACTGCGCCACCTAGCCACCCCCCCAAAGGTATGCTTTCAAAAGATAGATTTTTCTGATCTCTCCCCCATCAATAATTAATCAGAGAAAATTACCTCTTACTCAAAGGATTCATGCTTGGCAGTTCTATCAACACTTTTTGGAATTGTAATTTTTATTTTATTTTTACATGAGAGTTTTGGTTAAATCAAAGTTTTAATGTTAATCTTGTTAAAATTAATATTGCTTCTTTAGGTTAATTACAGAATAGTGAGTTTTCAATTAGGCCTGGCTTTAGGAATGCATTATGACTATAAAAGTATCTTGTTAATATATTAGGAAAGAAGGCCTTTGGCTAATTTCTGTAGAGTGGCATCATAGGATAAATACTGGATTTGGAATCAGAGGGATTTGATTGGGGGGGGTGGGGCAGTGAGAGTTAAATGACTTGCCCAGGGTCACATAGCTAGTAAGTGTCAAGTGTCTGAGGTCCAGTTTGAACTCAGATCCTCCTAAATCCAGGGTGGATGCTTTATCCATTGTACCACCTAGCTGCCCCTGAGATTTGATTTTTGAACTTTAGCTCTGCTACTTACTGCGTTTCCTCCTCTGTAAAAAGAGAGGCTTGGAGTAGATCAGCTCTAAGATTCTTCCTATTTCTAAATGTCTGATCCCACAGACTAAGGCTAGAACGAAATCTCTGATTTATTTGCTATAAAAGTTTTATTTGTCATTATTGTTGTTGAAATTTTTCATCATCTTCCAGCAATCCATTGTTTTGGTGGTGTGGGTTGTTTTTCCAACCACCCATCACTGTAGCTGTCTGTGACTTGGTAGCACTTCTTTCAGAGCTGCTGCTGCTAAAAATTCATCCCCCTCTGGTCCTCTTAGTAGAGCTGAGCCTCTGCTGCTTGAGTTACTCTGGTTTTCAACAGACAGACACATTATAGACCATTGCCAGGCCAGTACTCAAAATGTTTATCGCTTGGCGGGCTCCGTCAGAGCCTATACTCAGGTGACACTGCCTTCGAGTGTTCAGAGTCACCCTCCACCTCCCAGTGAGACAGTGGAAGAAAATGTCAGTGGACTTGTTACAAATAATTATTATTTATATTTCATAGGATATTCTATTTAATGAGTATTTGCTGCAGTCTTGGATTCATATGTATCTTCTCTACATAATCATTAAACTAAGGAGGAGGATGTGTAGATGAAAGGAGGGTCTGGAGAGGACATTGAAATAATAAAAGAACAGTGTTATTGTTGGTTTGTATTGAAAGCATGAGAATAACATGAAGATAGAGAAATTTTGACTATTGAGTGTGAAGGTAAGGAAAACAAGTATAAAAACCCAAAGGAATTTTTAAGGTAGTTAAATAACAAAAATAACCCAGAATCCCAGAAGGGACTTTTGGGGACAAAGTTTGGGGGACATCACAACATAGGGTCATACAATCATTAACTTTTTAAAATGTATTTTTATTTATATATCATTAGACAGTCACTCTCAATGTTTTAATTTGCCTTTAAAAACACATTTTCAGTGATTTTTAAAAAAAATAGTAATACTATAATGTATAAGTTCCCAAGGCCTGGTAAAAAGCATAGGTTGTAGTGGGGGGTAGAGTTGTAAATTTCAACCTTTTTCTTTTTTCTTTCTTTTTTTTTTTTGGCAGGGCAATGAGGGTTAAATGACTTGCCCAGGATTACACAGCTAGTAAGTGCCAAGTGTCTGAGGCTGGATTTGAACTCAGGTCTTCTTGAATCCAAGGCCGGTGCTTTATCCACTGCGCCACCTAGCTGCCCCCAACCTTTTTCAATAAAACAATATTCTAGCCTTAGATAGTGGCCAATCCATAATAGCTGTCAATTAGACCTTCAGCTTGATAAAATAACATAAAGTTTCCACCATGGAAAGTGCTTTGTACTGATTGGTTTTATCAGTATGGACTGTTCCTAAAGGCCTTGGAGATTGTTCTTAGGGATCTGTGCTAGGCAAATTCTCTCTCACCATGAGACCAGCTTACTCTAAGGAAGGGATTTCACAGAAGTCATTTTTCTTTACCACTTAGAGGTGGCAGAAAGTAAATGTGATACCAACAGCACTAGCTTTTCGCACATAAAAGTTAACTGGTTTTGTTTGTGACTTAATTTATAAAGCTTATAGAGCTCGACCTACTTTATCTCTGTTCCCTTTCCCGTTGGGTACAAGACTCAAAGGAAAAGGAGGAACCCTTTGTTATTTCTTTTTTTTTTTTTTAAGTGAGGCACTTGGGGTTAAGTGACTTGCCCAAGGTCACACAGCTAGTAAGTATTAAGTGTCTGAGGCCGGATTTGAACTCAGGTCCTCCTGACTCCAGGGCCGGTTCTCTATCCACTGCGCCACCTAGCTGCCCCCCTTTGTTATTTCTTAACTTAATTGTCTAAAAAAGGTATGTATGTCTTGGGGAAATAGGGAAATTATATTATTTACATGAATGTATCTGATTTTAGACATTTGGCTCATGTACAGCATGGCATATATTAATTAGAATTATTTTATCAATCAATATGTTTTTATTAAGAGCCTACTACTATCTTCCAGGCCATGTACTATGTACTGGAGAAACTGATGCAAGAGTGAGTTTATAATAGTTAGGAGGCCCTAAATAATTCTTATAATTGTTTTCCTGTATAGTTCACTTAAGCATTTCTACCCCAGATATTCCCCAAACCAGGTCACTCTAAAAGGAAAGCACTATAGTTCATTTTTCTAAAAGATGTATTAATTGAAAAACTGTATTTTCTCTTTTTTAGTAAGAAAATCTTTTCTGAGTTACAACAAAACAATCTGGGGGCCCTTGGAGCTGGTGGAGAAGCTGTACCCAGAAGCAGAGGAGATAGCAGCCAGTGTCAGAGATTTGCCTGGCCTTAAGTAAGTTGTTTTTTTTTAAAAAGATGCAAATAAATGGTCAGGAGTAAGACACTCAAGAAGAAATGTGTATGGGTAACCTTTAGGGGAAATACTGTTTTATAATTAGCATCAGGTGGGATTCTAGAATTATTTTGGTGGGTTAGAAAGTAATACCTTGGATTGCTGGAGCATAGGTGGGGGAGAGGAGATTATTCAGATTTTATGGCTTCTCCAACAAATGAAGATTTCCCCTAAATACAACCATGCCCTATTAATGTGTGGTTTCCTTTTAGAGAAAGATATAAGGATACATATTCTAGTAGATGGAAAATAAAGACTCGAGTAATAGCTGGGAGGATTAAATGAGAAGGTACGAGAAAAAATACAGGTAAAGAAATATGACTAGAAGTGACTATTACAGAATATCATGGTCTGTAGTAACGGATGGTAAAATGTCTGTTGGCTTGTTTTAGATTACTAATGGTTGTATGTTATCAAGGATGTTGCTAGGTATAAATTATTACATTTTATCATGATGTCAGAAACACAAAAGGAAATAGCCTTTAGTGAGTAGTGGTTAATTTAAAAGTGTATTTTCATAAGTTACAAAAGTTATTTTCATCAGTTTTTCAGTGATCATGTTAGTTGTGATTCCTTAATGGATTAAAGAAAGGGCTTGATGATTAGATGACTTGGATTCTAATCCCAGACAACCTTTTAAAAAACAATTTTTTTTGTTTATTTAGAATTTTGTTTTTCCTCAATTACATGTAAGTGATTTTTTTTCCTTATTGGCGGGGCAATGAGGGTTACTTGCCCAGGGTCATACAACTAGTAAGTGTCAAGTGTCTGAGGTCAGATTTGAACTCAAGTCCTCCTGAATCCAGGGCTGGTGCTTTATCCACTGCACCACCTAGCTGCCCCTCTCAATTACATGTAAACACAATTTTAACATTCATTTTTTGTTTTTTTGTTGTTTTGACATTCATTATTTTTTGTTTGTTTGTTTGGTTTTTTTTGTTTTTAGGCAATGGGGGTTAAGTGACTTGCCCAGAGTCACACAGCTAGTAAGTGTCAAGTGTCTGAGGCGGATTTGAACTCAGGTCCTCCTGAATCCAGGGCCGGTGCTTTAACCACTGCGCCATCTAGCTGCCCATTTTGACATTCATTATTAAAACTTTGCTCCAGATTCTCTTCCTTCCTGCCTCCCCAACCCCACCCCCTTAAGAAGGCAAGCAAATCAATATAAGTTGATACATGTGTAGTCATGCAAAACATTTCCATATTAGTCAGGTTGTGAAAGAAAACCGATCAAAAGAACCTCAAGAAAAAGAAAGTTAAACAAACAACTTATGCTTCAACTGTATTCAGACATCAGTTCCTTCTCTGGAGATAGATAGCATTTCATCATAAGTCCTTCAGAGTTCTCTTGGATTATTGTATTTGCTGAGAATAATAGCCAAATCATTCACAGATGATCATCTCACAACATTGCTGTTACTTTTTTTTGGTGAGGCAATTGGGGTTAAGTGACTTGCCCAGGGTCACACAGCTAGCTAGTGTTAAGTGTCTGAGGCCGGATTTGAACTCAGGTACTCCTGACTCCAGGGCCGGTGCTTTATCCACTGCGCCACCTAGCCGCCCCCATTGCTGTTACTTTTTACACAGTACATTTCAATTTGCATTAGCTCATATAAATCCAGGTTTTTCTGAGAGCATCCTGCTCATCATTCTTATAGCACAATAATGTACTATGATAATCACATACCACAATTTGTTCAGCCATTCCCCAGTTGATGGGCATACCCATAATTTTGGATTCTTTGCCACTAGAAAAGAGGTGCCATAAATATTTTTTTTTACATATAGTTTCTTTAACTTTTTGGCTTTTATCTTTTTTTGGATACCGACCTAGTAGTGGTATTGCTAGGTCAGTGGGTATGCGTGGTTGTTCCAAATTGCTCCACAGAATGGTTGAATCAGTTTAAAACTCCATCAGTGCAGTCTCATATTCCCCATATCCCCTGCCACATTTGGCATTTCTTTCTGCTGTTCTAATAGGTTTGAGGTAGTATCCCAGGATTGTTTTGACTTGAATATTTTTAATCAGTAGTGAGTTAGCATTTTTATATGCCTATAGATAGATATGATAAATGATATGATAATGTTATGTTGTTATGTTATGTTATAGTATAGTATGGTATAATTTCACCTGAAAACTGTTCATATCTTTTGATAATTTATCATTTGGGGAATGGCTATTGTTTTAATAAATTTGACTCAGTTCTCTATATGTTTGAAAAATGAGGCCATTATCAGACAAATTTGCTTTAAAAATTTTTTCACAGTTACTATTGCTAACTGTATTTCCCTCCATCTTATTCCTTCACCATACCATTTACTCTATTTTCTACCTCATTTTACCCTGTCCCTCCTGAAAAGTGTTTTGCTTCTGACTTCCCCTTCCCCCAATCTGCTCTCCTTTCTATCACTTTCCTCCCCCCCCTTTCCCCTTTCCCTCCTACTTTCCTGCAGGGTAAGATAGATTTCTATGCCCAATTGAATGTGTATGTTATTTCCTCTTTGAGCCAATTCTGATGAGAGTAAGGGTCATTCACTCTCCCATACCTCCCCCATCTTCCCTTCCACTGTTAAGCTTTTTCTTGCTTCTTTTATGTGAGATACTTTACCCTATTCCACCTCTCTTTTTCCCTTTCTCCCAGTACATTCCTCTCACTCCTTAATTTTATTTTATTTATTTATTTAATTTTGTTAGTGAGGCAATTGGGGTTAAGTGACTTGCCCAGGGTCACACAGCTAGTAAGTATTAAGTGTCTGAGGCCGGACTTGAACTCAGGTCCTCCTGACTCCAGGGCCGCTGCTCTATCCACTTCACCATCTAGCTGCCCCTTAATTTTATTTTTTTAAAAATTGTATTCAACTCACACTTGTGCCCTCTGTCTAAATGTACTCCATCCAGCTGCCCGAATGAGAAACTTCTTATGAGTTACAAGTGTCATATTCCCATGTAGGAATGTAAACAGTTTAACCTTTTAATATTCCTTTATTACTTTTTTTTCTTTTTTTTCCCTTTATTACTTCTTTTTCCTGTTTACCTTTTTATGCTTCTCATGGTTCTTATATTTGAAAGTCAGATTTTCTATTCAGTTCAGGCCTTTTCATCAAGAATGCCTGAAAGTCCTCTCTTTCTTTAATACCCATTTTTTCCCCTGAGGGGTTATAATCAGTTTTGCTGGGTAGGTGATTCTTGGTTGTAATCCCAGTTCCTTTGCCCTCTGAAATATCATTCCAAGCTCTCTGATCCTGTAATATACAAGCTGTTAAATCTTGTGTTCTCCTGACTGTGGCTCTGCAATATTTGAATTGTTTCCTTCTGCCTTCTTGCAATATTTTCTCCTTGACTTGAGAGCTCTGGAATTTGTCTATAATATTCCTGGGAGTTTTCATTTTGGAATCTCTTTCAGGAGGTGATTGGTTGATTCTTTTGATTTCTATTTTACCCTCTGGTTCTAAAAAATCAGGGCAGTTTTCCCTAACAGTTCTTGAAGGTGTTGTCTAGGCTCTTTTCTTTGCCATGGCTTTCAGGTAGTCCAATAATTTTCAAATGATCTCTCCTGGATCTATTTTCCAGGTCAGTTATTTTTTCCAATGAGACGTTTCACATTGCCTTCTCTCTCTCTCTCTCTCTCTCTCTCTCTCTCTCTCTCTCTCTCTCTCTATATATATATATATATATATATATATATATATATATATTTTTTTTTTTTTTTTTTTTAGTGAGGCAATTGGGGTTAAGTGACTTGCCCAGGGTCACACAGGTAGTAAGTGTGTGTTAAGTGTCTGAGGCCAGATTTGAACTCAGGTACTCCTGACTCCAGGGCTGGTGCTCTATCCACTGCGCCACCTAGCTGCCCCGCCTTCTATTTTTTCATTCTTTTGGTTTTGTTTTACTGTTTCTTGATTTCTCATAAAGTCATTAGCTTCCATTTGTCCAATCCTAATTTTTAAGGAGTTATTTTCTTCAGTGAGCTTTTGTACCTCCGTTTCCATTTGACCAGTTCAGCTTTTTAAGGCATTCTTTTCCTCATTGACTTTTTGTACTTTTTTTTTTTTTTTTACCATTTGGCCTAGTCTGTTTTTTAAGGTGTTATTATTTTCTTCAGTATTTTTTTTTGTGTCTCCTTTATCAAGCTATTGACTTTTTTTTCATGATTTTCTTGTATCGCTCTCATTTCTCTTTCCATTTTTTCCTCTACCTCTCTTACTTTATTTTCAAAGTCCTTTTTGAGTGCTTCTATGACCTGACACCAATTCATATTTTTCTTGGAAGCTTTGGGTGTAGGAGCTTTGACTTTGATATCTTCTTCTGAGGGTATATTTTGATCTTCCTTGTCACCATAGAAACTTTCTATGGTCAGAATTTTTTTTTTGCTTGCTCATTTTTCCAGCCTATTTCTTGACTTTTAACTCTTTGTTAAAGTAGGGCACTGCTTCCAGGGTGGAGGGTGTCCCAAATTTCAGGGAGTTTGTGCAGCTGTTTCGAGAGATACTTTTAGGGATTTGTAAGTTTTCAATTCTTTCAAGGTGGTATCATTTAAGGAGAGGTATGTTTACTACTCTCCTGGCCTGTGCTCTGGTCTATAAGCAACCACAAGCCTGCTTTTCTGCCCTGGAACTATGAGGAGTGACCAACTACACTGTGACTGCAAGCTTCCATGTGCTAGTGTTCCTCCCTCCCCTGGGACTACAACCCAAGACTGTGACCTGGATCTGAGGATGGGCAAAACAACAGAGTCCTGCCTCAGTGCTGGCAAAAAAATCTCTTGTGGGCTGAGTTTCAGAAGTGCTTGCTGCTGCTGCTGCTGCTGCTGTTGATTCAGAGGCTCCCAAGGGCCTGCTCTTGGTTTGCTGGTGCTGGGTCTGCACTGGTGCAGCTTGTGCTGGATTGTCCTCCACTCTCACTCTGGTGTGACAGACCTTTCCTGTTGACCTTCTAAGTTTTCTTTGGCTGGAAAACCATTTCACCCTTTCTTTTTGTGGGTTCTGCTGCTCCAGGGATTGTCTTATGGAATTATTTGAAGGTATTTGGAGGTATCTTGGGGAGAGCTCAGGAAAGTCACTGCCATCTTGGACTCATCCAGACAACTTCTTAATGCCCTATGATGACTTGTCTTAAGTATTTTTTTTTCTGGGATTTATCATAACTGGGACTCATCTCCCTCACAGGAAAGATAATTGAGCCATGTCTTGGCTCACTATTAAAAAGATGCTGAATAATGGGACATGATTGAAAATCACTTAGCATATATAAACTGCTATTTAAGGCTAAACTCTCAGCCTCTTTAGAAATGTGATTAAGATTTAAAGAGGTCATTTTAGATTATTCTGCTACCTGAGAATCTTTTTTTATACTTAATATTTTTTATCTGATAAACAATTTTATTTGCTTTTGATAATCTTACTATCTTTTTTTTTCTTTTTTAGTGAGGCAATTGGGGTTAAGTGACTTGCCCAGGGTCACACAGCTAGTAAGTGTGTGTTAAGTGTCTGAGGCCAGATTTGAACTCAGGTACTCCTGACTCCAGGGCCGGTGCTCTATCCACTGCACCACCTAGCTGCCCCGATATTCTTAGTATCTTAATGTTGTGTGGAGGAAATAGACAGTAGGTGCCACCTTGTTAGCTTATTGAAATTTATTTTCTGGGGTTTTTTTTTGTTTTTATAAATTGAAATTGTTTGAGTTGATGGCCCAGGTTTACATTTGATGGTGCTATCACTTTGGAAGTTGGTGTAGTTATCAGCAAAGGAAGAGGGATTAAAAAAAGGATATTAGGATTGATAAAGGAACAAAATTACACAATCTCTAAATTCAGATGGATGAGATAAAACATGCCACCCATCTGCAGAGAGAGAAGTGATGGGCTCAGAATGCAGACTGAGGCAGTGCAGATAAGTAGTGTGACTCTAGTGGAGTGAGAAGATCACTGGGCTAGGAGTCAGGGGGCCTTTGCCTCTAAACTTACTCTATATGTTTGGAGAAATTACCTAACTTCTTTGGGCCTCATTCTCTCTTTTTTTCAAACAGCAAAAATTTGTCTTCTCTCTCTCTCTCTCTCTCTCTCACACACACACACACACACACACACACACACACACACACACACACAGACGCAGGAAAAAACAAAAACCTGTTATAAACACATATAGTCGGGGCAGCTAGGTGGCCCAGTGGATAGAGCACCGGCCCTGGAATCAGGAGTACCTGAGTTCAAATCCGGCCTCAGACACTTAACACTTACTAGCTGTGTGACCCTGGGCAAGTCACTTAACCCCAATTGCCTCACCAAAAAAATTAAAAAATAAATAAAAATAAACACATAGTCACGCAAAACAAATTTCTGCTTTAGCCATGTCCAAAAATATAGAACTCAGTTTGTATACTGAGTCCATCACTTTTCCATCTGGACATGAGTAGCATGTTTCATCAGGAGTTCTCTGAAATTGTGGTTTTCATTATGTTGATCAGAGTTCCCAGGTCTTTCAAAGTTGTTTATATTTACAATATTGTTGTTATTGTGTAAATTATTATCCTGGTTTTGCTCACTTCATTCTGTATCCATTCATACAAATCTTCCCAGATTTCTCTGAAACCATCCCTTTCCATCATTTCTTTTTTGCGTGTTTTGTTTTGATTTTTTTTGTGGGGCAGTGAGGGTTAATTTGACTTGCCCTGTCAGGGTCATACAGCTAGTAAGTGTCAAGTGTCTGAGACCAGATTTGAACTCAGGTCCTCCTGAATTCAGGGCCGGTGCTTTGTCCACTGTGCCACTGTGGGGACCAATTTTTAATCAGGGAGTGTTAGCTAAGCGGCTCGCTGCAATATTGAGGCAAGGAAGGAGACTGGCAGCCTCCCTCAAAACAGAATAGGATTTATTTTAACAAGAACAAACTTAAAAAAAAAAAAAACCACAAACAGGATCAGTAGGATCAAGGGAAAGGAAATAAAATGAGGAAAGGGAAATTATACAACCTGAAGAAAAACCACCACCCAGGAATCAGCTGAGAATACACAGCAGAGTTCCTGTCGCCTTCCAGTGTCCAACTAGAATGGTGAATTCTCCTCCCCCAATCCCAGAAACCCCCTAGCCCCCAGCCAATTGAATGGGTGGCATGTTTTATCTCATCCATCTGAATTTAGAGATTGTGTAATTTTGTTGACAGTCACATGACTGCCCTCACTAGGCTTCCAATCATTATAATTTTGCCAGGCCCATGTAGGCATTGGTGAGTGGTGAGGACATGAGGTACCAGCACCGTGGCAACGGCTACAGCCAGTGGGTGGAGCACCGTGTGGTTTGCGGAGCCCCAGGCCAGTGCACACCGAGGCATAAAAACTTCAAATAACAATTAATTCTTTACACCACCTAGCTGCTCCCCTTGTATCATTTCTTACCACATAATAGTATTCTATCATATTTATATGCCATAACTTGTTCAGCCATTCCCCAGTTGATGTGTATCCCGTTTCCAATTCTTTGACTCCATGAAAAGAGCTGCTACAAGTTCATAGGGGTTCTCTTTCTCTGATTTCTTGTTCTTTTTCTCTGAACTCTTTGGGGTACAGGCCTAGTAGAGTTATCACTGGGTCAAAGGGTATGTGTGTTTTGATAGCTTTGGAGATATGTTTCCAAATTGCTTTAAAAAATGGCTAGATAGGGGCAGCTAGGTGGCACAGTGGATAGAGCATGGGCCCTGGATTCAGAAGGACCTGAGTTCAAATCTGACCTCAGACACTTGATATTTACTAGCTGTGTGACCCTGGGCAAGTCACTTAACCCCAATTGCCTCACTTAAAAAAAAAAAAGGCTAGATTACTTCATAGATCCACTAATGGTACATTAATGTACTTGTTTTCCCATATCCTTTCCAACATTTGTCATTTTCCTTTTCTTATCAATTTAGCCAAACTGATGGATGTGATGTAGAACCACAGAATAGTTTTAATTTTTTTTTTAAGTGAGGCAATTGGGGTTAAGTGACTTGCCCAGGGTCACACAGCTAGTAAGTGTTAAGTGTCTGAGGTCAGATTTGAACTCAGGTCCTCCTGAATCCAGGGCCGGTGCTCTATCCACTGCGCCACCTAGCTGCCCCAATAGTTTTAATTTTTATTAATGTTTTCTGCTTCTTATATCATCATAGTATCCTATGTATCCCTTTTCTTCCTGTTCCCCAAGAGCCATCCCTTTTAAGAAATGGAATTTTTTTAGAGAGGGGGGAAAAGGTGAGCACAACTGATTGATACAATGAGAAAGTTTGAAAACATGTACAATGTGTAACACTCGTAGACCTCTCTCACCTGCACAAAGGTTGAGGGTATCTTCTCATATCTCTTCTGTTGAGTCCCACTTGATCTTTACAATTTTGATATATTTACTTTTGATTTTTTGGTGCATAGTTCTTATCATTTATGTTGTTGTAGTTATTGTGTGTATTATTTTCTTGGCTCTGCTTGCATCACTTTGCATCAGTTCATATAAATGTTTTAATGCTTCTCTGTAGGCATCATTTCTTACATTCATGTATCACAATTTGTTTAGACATTCCCCAATTGATGGGGTATCTATTTTGTTTACAATTCTTAGCTACCCCCCAAAAATGCTGCTTATACATATTTTGGAGTTTAAGGGATCTTTTTTCTTATTGATGGCTTCCTTGGGATATAAGCCTAATAATAAATAGAGTCTCTGTTTAAAATGGTATAGGAGGGCAGCTAGGTGGCGCAGTGGATAAAGCACCGGCCCTGAATTCAGGAGTACCTGAGTTCAAATCTGGCCTCAGACACTTGACACTTACCAGCTGTGTGACCCTGGGCAAGTCACTTAACCCCCATTGCCCCGCAAATAAAAATTAAAAAAATAATAATAAAAAAAATAAAATGGTATAGACATTTTAGTAACTTTATTGACATAATTCCAAACTGCTTTACAAAATGGTTGTACCATTTCACAGCTCCACCAACAATGTCTTAGTGTGCTTATCTTCCATTAACCCTTCCAACATTGACTGTTGACATTTTTGGTCATTTTTACCAATTTGCAGTGTTTGAGATGAAACCTCAGAATTGTTTTGATTTGCATTTCTCTTTTCATTGGTGATTTGAAGCCTTTTTTCATGTGTTTGTGAATACTTCGCAGGTCTTTTGAGAACCGTTTGTTCAGTCTTTTGACCATTTACCTATTGGAGAAGGGTTATTAGTCTTTTATATATTTATTAATTGTATGTATATCTTTAGTACCAAACCCTTACCAGAGAAATTTGATACAAAAATTTTTTCCCCATTTGAAATCACTTCCATTCAATTTTGTATTCATTTTATCTTTTGTAATTGCCTCTGTCTCTTATTTGGTTAAGAATACATCTCCTGGGGGCGGCTAGGTGGCCCAGTGGATAAAGCACCGGCCCTGGATTCAGGAGTTCCTGAGTTCAAATTCGGCCTCAGACATTTGACACTTACTGGCTGTGTGACCCTGGGCAAGTCACTTAACCCCCATTGCCTCACTAAAAAAAAAAAAAAAGAATACATTTCCTGACCCATAGAGAAGTGTGTGATCTGTTTCTCTTCTAGTTATTTTATAATATTATTAATTCATGGGCAGCTAGGTGGTCCAGTGGATAGAGTGCTGGGCCTGGAGGCAGGAAGACCTGAGTTCAAGTCCAGCCTCAGACACTTAGTAACTGTGTGACACTGGGCAAGTTACTTATCCCTGTTTTTCTCAGTTTCTTGTTTGTAAAATGAACTGGAGAAGGAAATGGCAAAGCTACTCCAATATCTTTGCTAAGGAAATCCCAAAGGGGGCCAACTGAAAAACAACCAAAGTGAACATTAATGTTAAGGTCTCATATCCATTTAAAATGGATTGTGAAGTGTGACGTAAAGTGTCGATCTGAGCCTAACACCCCCCAGACTACTTTTCAATTTATCCAGCAGTCTTTATCAAATAGGACATTTTCCCCTTTGTAGCTTATATTTTCTTTCCACTTCATCAAACATTAGATTATTTAGTTCTATTGTTTCTGAATCTCCCTTGTCTAGTCTTTTATCTTGTTTCATCTCTCTTTTTTCATCAATACCAGATGGTTTTGACGACTGCAGCTTTATTATATAGTTTGAGGTCTGGAAGTGCTCTTCCCCTTTCATCTTACTTTTTTTTCTTTGTTTCCCTTGATAGAGCTTTTGTTTTCCCAAATGAATTTTATTGTTATTTTATCAAACTTTATAAAATATCGTCTTGGTAATTCAATTGGTATAGCATTAAAAGTGTAAATCAGTTTTGGTAGCATTTTCATTTTTATTATATTGGCATAGCCTAGCCATAGCACTAAATATTCCTCTAGCTATATAGGTTGTTTTTTAATTTTTAAAGGAGCACTTTGTAATTGAATCTGTACAAGTTTTTTGTGTACTTTGGAAGGTTCATCTCCAGATATTTTATTCATTTTTTGTGGTTATTTGGAATAAGATTTCCCTTTCTATTATAGCTTCTTATCTTTTTTTGTCATTAAGTAGAAATGCTGTTGATTGTTGAGGATTTATTTTGTAGCCTGAAATCTTGCTGAAGTTATGATTGTCTTAATGAATAGCTTTGCCAATTCTCTGGGCATTTCCAAGTAAACCATCATATCGTTAGCAAATAGGGATAGTTTTAGCTTGTCTTTTATTTATCTTTATTCCTTAATTTCCTTTCTCTTGCCTTACTGCTATTGCCAACATTTCCAGAAGAACTATGTCAGAGAATTGTAGAGAGTGGGCAAGTGGGCATCCTTGCTTTACTTTCATATTTATTGAAAAGGTCCTAGTGTATTCCCACTGCATAGGATCCTTGCTTTTGGTTTTAGGTAGTTTCTTTTTATGATATTAAAAAAGATCCCTCTATGTCTGCACTTTTAGGTTTTGGGTTTTGGTTTTTTTTAGCATAAAAGAATGTTGGTTGTCCTTTATCGAAGGCTTTTTTCTGCATCTTTTGGTTGTTTTGGTTTTAATATGATTAATTATATTGATTGTTTTCCTGATGTTGAATCATCTTTGCATCTCTGGTATAAATCCCACTTGGTCATAATGAATGATTTCTTGGATAGATCGCTGAAATCTGTTTAATAAGATATTGTTTAAAAATTTTGAGCCAATGTTCATTAATGATACTGGCCTATAGTTTTCTTTCCAAGTTTTATCTTTCCATGGTTTAAGTATGAGAACTATATTTGTCTCATAAAAGGATTTTGGTAGGGTATGTTCATTCTCAATTAAAAAAAATAATTTGTAAAGTATGAGTACGAACTATTCTTTAAAAGTTTGATAGAAGGGGCAGCTAGGTGGCGCAGTGGTAAAGCACCAGCCCTGGATTCAGGAGTACCTGAGTTCAAATTTGTCCTCAGACACTTGGCAGTTACTAGCTGTCTGACCCTGGGCAAGTCACTTAACCCTCATTGCCCCGAAAAAACCAACAACAACAAACAAACAAACAAACAAAAAAGTTTGATAGAATTCTCATGTAAATCCATCAGGTCTAGGAGTTTTGTTTTTTGTTTTTGGTAGTTCCTTTAATAATTATAATAATTTAAGGTCTCTATCTTGTGTTTGATAGTTTGAGTTTTTTATATTTTTGAGGGTATTCCACAATTTCTTTTGTGTTCTTAGTTTTGTTAGCATATAACTATGCATAATATGTTCTTATTGATTTCTTTTTTTCTTCTAGTTTTGCTGTGATTTCAACTTGCTTTTTTGCTATTTTTATGATTCGGTTTTCTATCTTCTTTTTTGTGAGATTAGTTAGGGTGTATCAATTTTAATTAATCATTTCCATGATTTCTTTCTGTTTCTGATTTTGCTATTTTCCTTATAATTTTTAGTAGCTTTTTTGTACTTGTTTTAGGCTTGATTGTTGATTTTCAGAGCATTTACTCTTACAGCTTCTTCCTCTGAAAACATCTTGTTCATATCCTTTTGATCATTTATCATTTGGGGAATGGTGGAGTTTTTTGTTTGTTTGTTTTTGCAGGACAATGAAGGTTTAAGTGACTTGCCCAGGGTCACACAGCTAGTAAGTGTCAAGTGTTTGAGGCTGGATTTGAACTCAGGTCCTCCTGACTCCAGGGCCAGTGCTCTTTCCACTGCGCCACCTAGCTGCCCCATCTTATAAACTTTTAATCAGTTTTCTCTATATCTTGAAAATGAGTAAGCCTCATTTTAAAAAATCTGTAAAGTTGAGGTATATAGTATATAGTAGTACTCACGTAATATTTTAGGTTCCTTTCAGCTCTCACAATCAACAGATGTAGTTGAAATATTTGTGACTCTTTAAGTAAAGTTAGCATCTAATACCTAGAACAACGCAATACATATAGCAGGCTCTATTTTATTAAATTGAATTTGTTGAAATGAATTCAACTCCTTATATTTTCTATTCAAATATGGCCTGAATTTTTCTTAATGCATCTATACTGCTCTGGAATTCTACAGTCAATAACTGTTTCATTTTGAATGAATAAGCATTCATTAAATACTACATGTCAGTTGGGTAAGTGCACTTTAATAATGACATTTTTATTTGTTTTTGAGAGTCATATGCTGATTAAATTACTCTAATTAGACAAATTTTCTTAAAATAGAGTCAAAGAACTTAGAATTGGAAGGGATCATAGAAATGACCTATATTAGCCCCTCATTTTATGGAGGATGAGACTGAGTCCCAGAGAAAAAGTGACCTGCCCAGGGCCCCAAGGTCAATAAGTAGTAGAGCCAAAGAAAACCACATCTAACAGCATATACAACATTCAGCACCTACCTACAACATTCAGTCACTACCTCTGTGCTAAGCAGAAAGAAGCTTCTCTGCAATGAATTACTTCTTGAAAGCACTAACCTTTTGGCATTCTGGAGGAATTCTCTTCATAGAGGCAAGCAAATGACTCGCAGGGATTTTAGGGATTTTACTCACTGAAGAAACTGACCCCAAACTATAAATGTTTTTTCCCCATAAATGTGTCTCTTAACAGATGAGTTCTGTGGTTAATGATGTTAGGTTACTGAAGTTGCTTATTAGTTGGTTTGCTTGGCTTTTCCAGGACACCCCTGGGTCGTGCCAGAGCATGGTTACGATTGGCCCTCATGCAAAAGAAAATGGCTGATTATCTGCGCTGCTTAATTATTCAGAGAGATCTCCTAAGGTCAGTAAATAGTATATTTAGTAATTTTTAAAAGTTAATTCTGTTTTCTTGAAACAGTTATTCTTCTGAGTATCCATTTGTATTGGAATATTAGTTTTAATACCATAGTCCTTTCCTTTTCTACCTAAACATAGGTTCTTTCTTTTGCATTCTGAATAAAAATTTTTTAAATGTAAGGTCAAATAGAAAAGCCTAAAGGATTGTGAGAAAAAATTCCATTTGTGCCTTTCCTTTTGAGGAGTCAGGAAAACTATCATCAGGTTTTGGTTTTTGGTTGCCTCTGTCATTGTGTAATCATGGGTAAGTCATTAAATCTTGGATTTCCTCTCTTTTAATTGGGATGACAGTTATAAGTAAGTATCATTTCATAAAGAAGGCATGAAGATTAACTAGGAATCAGGTAATTGAATAAAACATTTTACCTTGTTGGGAAAGGCATTGGGCAAAACTTTTATATTGATCCTGCCTCGATAGCAGTATTCGCTTTCTGTTTTCAGGCCTTCCCGTCATTATCTCCTGCATAAATCTATGACTTGAAAAGTAATTTTTATTTTTCAAAAGTCGCTTATTTTGTGTCAAAAGATCTGAATGTGAAAAAAAGAAATTTAAAAAATCTTAATATGTCTTTTTCTGATTTGTCTAATATTATACATGAATTGGTCAGATTTTAAAATTAAATGCTTGAATGAAGTTGTGATTGGACTTTTGTTGAATTTGACAGTGAATTCTATGAATATCATGCCCTAATGATGGAAGAAGAAGGAGCAGTTATCGTTGGGCTTCTCGTAGGTCTGAATGTGATAGATGCTAATCTATGTGTAAAGGGAGAAGACTTGGACTCACAAGTAAGTAGATAATAATTTTCAGAATAGTGTTTAAGAAGAGACACACAGAATGAAGCAACTGATAGTGATGGCTTTAGAGTTAAGAAGACTGGGTTCAAATCCTGCCTCTCTACTTCCGTTTCCTTATCTATAAAAATAAGGATAATAATATCTACCTTACAGAGTTGTTTGTAGGTCTTATGTGAGGACATATATAAAGTCACTTATGAACTTTAGAGAACTACGTAGATGTCAGTTATTATTATGTCATAAGTTTTATTAAGGATAAAATTGAATCCATGTTTATAAAGTTTTCTGATAAAAATTGTTTATTATTTTTAAGATTTTATCATTTCTCTTGTTTAAGTAAAAATAATTTTATTTACTCCAGGTTGGGGTAATTGATTTTTCTATGTATTTAAAGAATGAAGAAGATATTGGAAATAAAGAAAGGTAAGATCTTCGTAAGTGGTTTCACATATATTGGTTTTATCTTGTGGTAAATCACAAATCTATGTATAAATCAGTAAAAATTCTCTGTGCAAGCCAGTGTTAATTCAGCCATATGTATTAATAATGGGGGTTTCGTTTTAATTTTGCAATAGAGTTCCTGCCATTTTTCATTTTCCCTTTATAAAATAAATTTTATGAAGCCAAGTGGGAGAGATGAGTTATAAAAAAGTCCTGCTGTTCATTTCTTCCAATAATATGTTTGTGTACACTCCAAGCCATTTCAACAGTGATGCCCTCGAGAGAGATTATTCACAGAATCACTCTCCTTCAATGTGACCATGCTATGGAGCATTTTAAAAGCTGATGTTTAAGAGTTCATTTGCTTACAGATTGACCAGTGGCAGGGTTTCTTGTTATATCTGGTGCAGCAGACCATTTGTTTAGTGAATACTACTGTCAGTCAGCACTCAGCACAGTGGGAAAATATCTGGTAACTGGTTGTTATGTAATGGATTAGAGACTTTCATTAGGGAGGGTATGATTGTGCTGAGAGACCCTGTCAGTGGGACAGCCTGACTGCTCTCCTGGTGTCCTCTCAGAGTCAGGAGAAAGCAAGAAGGACAAAGTAAGCCCTCTGGATGGACCTCCTGTGGTGAATGTATAGCCCAACACGGACTGGACAGTCTTGGATGGGTTGTAATCAGTGTCTTTTAAAGGAACACCCAAACCAGCAATATTCCAGATCCATTTTAATATTTTATATATTCCTACATGTTTGCACTTATACACGTTTGTTATTTGAGGATTTACCTTTTTCAGCTCGTTAACATCTGATTACAGGATTATTGGCTTTTTATTATTTTTAGAAGGATGATGCATTATGGAATTTACAGAAAATACTTTCATAGTTCTTTCTAGATGGTGCGATACATCTTTGTGCATACACTTCCATAAAAGCACTAAGGTAACTACTTCTCTATTTTAGGAATGTTCAAATTGCCGCCATTTTGGATCAGAAGAATTATGTTGAAGAATTAAATAGACAACTGAAGTAAGTATTAATAGATACTTAATAAATAGATTTTTAATACTACTTTAGATTTCTTTCAGGTTAGCTTGGCCCTATTCTTATGATTTCTTCCTTGGTAAGAGGAAATGTCATAAGGTTTAAAGTACAATGAAATTACTGGAGTCATTTTCAGCAAAGAATGGGAAGGGAACACTGGAAAGTTTTAGTTTTAAAAAAAGATCAATATATTTTTCCTTAAATTTTAAGAAAAGAACAAGAACTTGGAGAGTCATTGATAGGATTTTGGTACTTCAGAAAGTCATTATTCCCCCTGCCCTGAATCTCAGAGCTCAAATGAGTGACGTGTCCCATAGGGCCACTTTCTCCCTCAGAACCTTTATTCAGCCATGGCAGCTTGAGGACAGGAGCTGCCCTGAAGAAGATCAGATCTGGGATTCTGAGATTTGTATGTGAATAGTCATGTCAGACATAATCCTAAGATAATGACTGACAGGAGGAGAAGCAGAGGCTCTCCTTCCCCAGATAGAGTTGGCATGAGAATCTGTCTGGCAAGGTCTTTTTTCTTCTTTAAGCATGTTAAGAAACAGATGAAAGAGATAAGATAGATTTTTACTATTGACATTGTAAACATGCAGAGCCATGTTTCCAAATGCATCCTTTGTATTTACAGACACGGTTTATTCTATAAACATGACGACACCTGCTCTGTGTAGAACACTGCCATAATTTGTGGTCTTGTGGAGCTTATATTGTAGGAGGGGAATGTGACATACACATAGGTAGTTGTAGTATACATGACAAGAGCCTTTGGGAAATTTCTGTGTTCAGAAGAAAGTGGTCATTAATGACCCTAGGGAGACCAGAGGCAAATTCCTGGAGGAGATGGTATTTGATTTGGACATTAAATAGTAGATAAGGATTCAGCAAGTAAAGATGGGGAGGAAGAGCATTGGAGGCTAAGCAATAATACAAGGCAAAACTAGGGAGATGGAACCGTGTTTGAGGAACAAAGACTTGTTCATTTCTCCCTGAGTGTAGAATGAGGAGAGCTATATGAGATAAGGCCAGAAAGAAAAGCATCCTGCCCCACTGTCTAGGTCCTTGAATGCTCAGGAGAGCATTAGTTCAGGGCAAAGGACAGTGTTATAGTCCAGATGCTGTTGTGAATCCTTACCTATGAAGTGTTGATAAAGAATGGTGGCAGCTTGGTTTGGAGTGACAAGAATCTGAAGCTTTTCTTCTTTTAGTAATTAGACTAACACACTCCTCAGTTTGCTTAGGGAGACAGTTGTAAGGTTTGTTAAATCTTCCTTGAACCCCTTCTATTAACATAAACTACATAGCATTTCATTATAGGTAAGTTGGGATCCTAGCAAATAGGAGGTGTGAAGGGAAAAATGGAAAATAAAAGCCACCATGTTTTAAGCTTATAACATACAGATTAAGAAAGGTACAGGTGTGTTCTGTTAACATTTTATGGTCTCGTAATTGGCATCTCATTTCCTACAGACCAGCTGAGTTTCTGATGCTTAGAGATTTCAGGATACTTTACATCCTTATTTCCCAGTCCCGTGATTACTTTGGAAGGCCTCTTTGAGTGTTAAAAAGATACCGGGGATGGGGGGGGACCAAAGTAGGCATGGAATTTAAGATCACTGTACATATGTTCTTCATGGAACCCCTGTTTAGATTTGGCTTTGGGCAAGTTGTATAACCTTGCTGGGACTCAGTTTCTTCAGTAGTAAAAAGAAGGGGTCATTGAATTAAATGATATCTTAGGTTCCTTCCCCCTCTCACTCCTTTGGTTTCCTGTGTTTTAATAGCATTTAATAATCTCTAAGTTTGCCATATACAGAATTTATAGAATACAACCTTATATTGATGCCAGTTGTACATAATGTCACCTAAAAGGGGGGACAGTTAGGAAGCAACAAGAAACCCTAAACACGATTGTAATGCAAAGTAGCTGGAAGTTTTGGCTGTAGACTTATTGCTCCCACTGAAGCAAGAAATGAAATCAGGATCCGAGCAAATAAGACATCTCCAAACTACGATCTGGGCTGGGAAGTTGTCTCATTCCAAGCAGCATTGGGTTTATCATAACATATGGGTTTACCTCTTTAAATTTTTGTAATTTTAAATGATAATTTCTTTATTACTTGCAGCAGCACAGTCAGCAGCCTCCATTCAAGAGTTGATTCATTAGAAAAGTCAAACACTAGACTGATTGAAGAGGTATTGACATCCAGTAATGTATAACTTTATTTCATAGGTCTGGTGAATAATATGATTCTTCTCATTATACGTATGAACTTTATGTAAGCCCTTAGAAAAGCTACATTGTACAATATCTGTGATAGAGATAACTCTTGTTAAATCCCAGGGAAAAAGGAACCAGGCTCTTGGTTAGGCCTGTTTGACTGAAATGCTTTAGTAGGTCAACTTTGGGAAATAGTTCCCCAGGAGGAAACTTTGGGGCGCTGTAAATAAAGCATGAAACTTTCCAGCTTTCAGCTCATGTACAATTCGTACTTAAATGCCACCTTAGCTATACCTAGATGTTTGCTTATAATCATATTGTCCTAATAAAATAGACCAAGACTTTAGACAAATAGCCAAGATGATAGCCAAAAGACCTTATTCACAAACATTTCTGTATAATTATTTCCCCCTATTGTTACCAGAATGACCCCGTGTGGTATTCTGTACTAGTGGCTGTTCTGTGGCCACTGGGCTAATTTGAGGCAAAACCAGAATTGAACCCAGGTCTCTGATTCACTCCCTGTTCAGGAAACTTTATCAATAGTTTGAAGAAAAACCCATTAGCCAACAAAGTGATCCTAAACCCACAATTATTGAGGCCATAGGAACAGCAGGTGTGGAAAGAAGTATTTTTAGTGCCATGGAGCTTATTTTGAAATGAAAATTTGTTTTTACCGGCAATCTAACTTTTTTTAGAGTTGGCTTAGATTTTTCAGGCCTTAGTGAGCCCAAGATAATTTGATCGATTGTGCTTAAGTGTCATTTAATCTTACTTTTATGGGTAAATTGCTGAAGAAGTGACATCAGAGACAAATTAACTATTTAATGTATGTCCCTAATACTTCTCACTCTTTGGGGCCACTTCAGAAATTTCAGTTTAATTTTCCTCAAACAAAATTTCCATAAATTGAATTACTCAACAAAGAAATCTTGATTGGAGAGATTCCTATATTGAGCTCCTCTAGAGTGCAGAAACATGCTGGGTGTTAATTCTGTTCTTGCCCCAAAGACTTGCCATATAAACATCCATTCATTTATTGATACTAGTGTGAGCTGCTGCCTATAAATCAAAGGGTCATGGGTCATGGGTCATGGGTCATGTTTGCTCTGTCTTTCCTCTCTTGTCCTTTAAAGTGATGCTATGAACTTTTGTGTTGAATTTTTTAATAAGTAGTCAAATCAGGTAAAAATGTTTAAAAATGAACCTACTAAAGGACTGAACATTTGAACATCTGAAATTACTTGTAAGTCCTGATGTTTAACAAAGTAGTCTTTGCATATTTACCAGATACCTTGCTACATATATATTGCCAGTTAAATGAATATAAGAAGGACTCTAAAAGAGTAAACTTAGTTTAAAATCTCTCCTTTGGTTTATATTTGATTTAAGAGCAGGAGACACATTTTTATTAGATTGGTGGCAGCAGCTCTTCCATTCCCCTTCTTGCCAGGATAGAAAGTTTCAAGGACCAGGGACAATTCCAATGGGTTTGGATTGGGGTAGGGGCGAGGCAAGTGCAAAGTGGAGAACAAGGGGGTGGGCAGATGCCTTTGAAGTTTCTGACAGGGATGAGGGGCATGCTGGGAGGGACGGGAGAGAGCCTTGGCTTTAGAGTCAGAAGACCTGGGTTTGAATTGTAGCCTGGCCATTTATGGCCTGAAATGCCTCTGGGAAGTTGTATCTTCCCTCTGGGCTTCA
Organism: Dromiciops gliroides; assembly: GCF_019393635.1. NCBI lineage: Eukaryota > Metazoa > Chordata > Mammalia > Microbiotheria > Microbiotheriidae > Dromiciops > Dromiciops gliroides. The sequence continues at coordinate 31,093,066 of NC_057862.1, read as the reverse complement.
CTGTCTTCATCTGTAGAACAGCTGAGATGGTTGAACTCGACTCTTGGAGTCCCTCCTAATACTAAATCTGGGAGCACATGAGGCTTACTACCCAAGCCACTTTCTGAGCGTTGGTCGCCTTATCTGTAAAAAGAGACTGGATAATCTTTCATGAACCTTTAAACTCTAATCAAACAATCCTATGATTCTGTGTATAGAAATATAAAACCCATATTTGAGGATTTTATTTTTACCTAGCTTATATTTCTGTGCATAACTTTTTTGAGGGGTAGGGAGAGGTGCATAGAGTACATGGAGAAATCCTTTGCAGGGCGAACAAGTTTAAAGAGATTTTAGTAATGATTCTAAATGACTAATTATTCACAAAAGATGTGTTTATTCTCTCTTGTCCCTTTCTCTTCATATTTAGTTAGCAATAGCAAAGAACAATATCATTAAACTCCAAGAAGAAAATCATCAGTTACGAAGTGAAAATAAATTGATTTTAATGAAAACACAACAACATTTAGAGGTACATATGAAATACTTTCTTTTTTGAAATTCAGCTTTGAATTCTCTCCCCAACACATCCACCTTCCCCCAATTGAGAAAGTGAGAAAAGCAAAGCCTGTTAGAAACATGTATAGTTGAGCAAAACATGTTCCTGCATTAGCCATGTCCAAAAAAATGGACCTCAGTCTGCCCTCTGAATCTACCACTTCTTTATCTGGAAGTTTTTCTTTAGCATGTTTCATCAAAAGTTCCCCGAGGGGCAGCTAGGTGGCACAGTGGATAAAGCACTGGCTTTTCGTTTGGGAGGACATGAGTTCGAAATCAACCTCAGACCCTTGACACTTAACTAGCTGTGTGACCCTGGGCAAGTCACTTAATCCTCATTGCCCCAGCAAAAAAAAAAAAAAAGAGTTCTCTGAAATTGTGGTTTTCATTGTGTTGATCAGAGTTCCCAGGCTTTTCAAAGTTGTTTGTCTTTACAATATTGTTGTTACTATATAAATTCCTTGGTTCTGCTCACTTTATTCTGCATTAATTCATACAAGTCTTCCCAGGTTTCTCAGAAACCATCCCTCCATCATTTCTTTTTTTTTTTTTTTTTGTGGGGCAGTGAGGATTAAGGGACTTGCCCAGGGTTACACAGCTAGTAAATGTCAAGTGTCTGAGGCTGGATTTGAACTCAGGTCCTCCTGAATACAAGACCAGTGCTTTATTCACTGTGCTACCTAGTTGCCAGAGCCCCCCCCCCCCCCCCGTCATTTCTTACAGCACAATAGCCTCCCATCACATTCAACTATTCCTCAACTGATGGGCATCTCCTCTGTTTTGAACTCCGTGACACCATGAAAAAAGCTGCTACATGTTCATGGGGTCCTCATCGTGTTTCTTTGACTTGGGGTGTGGGCCTGGTAGAGTTATCACTGGGTCAAAGGGTATGTATGTTTTAATAGCTTTGGGGGCATATTTCCAAATTGCCTTTTAAAATGGCCAGACCACTTCACAGCTCCACAAGTAGAGTGTTAGCATATCTGTTTTCCTACATCCCCTTTAGAATTCGTCATTTTCCATTTTTTTCCCCAACATAGCCTAACTGATAGATGTGGTGTAAAACCAGTCAAAACTTCCTATTCATATCTTTTGTTTTGTTTCGTTTGCAGGGCAGTGAGGGTTAGTTAAGTGACTTGCCCAGGGTCACACAGCTAGTAAATGTCAAGTGTTTAAGGCTGGATTTGAACTCAGGTCCTCCTGAATCTGGGGCCAGTGCTTTATCCACTGTGCCACCTAGCTGCCCCCCTATTCATATCTTTTGACCATTTGGCAATTAGGTAATGATTCTTGTTTTTATAAATTTGCCTCAATTCCCCATCTAGCTTAGGAATTAGACCTTTATCAGAGAAACTTACTACAAAGATTTTTTTCCCTGATTTTCTGCTTTTCTTTTAAATTGAACTTTATTGGTTTTGTTTGTGTAACCCCTTTTTAATTTCATGTCCATTTTCCTCTTCTGTGAGCCTCTCCCTTTCTCTCTTGTTTGATCCTACACACTTCCCCTATCCATATATCTGACAGTTAATTCCTTTCATGTTCCTCTAATTTGTTTATGATGTCTAAATCATCTCCCGTTTGGAGCTTATCTTGGTATGTGATACGAAATGTTGGTCCGTATCTAGTTTCTTCCAGACTACATGCATTTTTCCCAGTAGATTTTGCCAAATAGTAAATTCTTGCCCAAATTGCCAGGGTCTTTGGGTTTATCAAATAGCAGGCAGCTACACTTATTTGCTTCTGTATATTGTTCCACTGGTGAATCTGTCCCTTTCTTAGCCAGAACCAAATTGTTTTGGAGTATAGTTTGAAATCTTATATATAAAATATTTGTCAATGGATTGGTTATCTTGTATTTCTGGGCCTGTGTGAAATCGGAGTGAATTTCTCTGAGTTCTTGTGGTCATGGATATGAAATTGTATGTTTTGGTCATCTTCCTAGGTTACCAAAGTAGATGTGGAGACTGAGCTTCAGACATACAAACAGTCTCGTCAGGGACTGGATGAGATGTACAACGAAGCCCGAAGACAGCTCCGAGAAGAATCCCAGTTACGACAAGTAAGCACCACTAATATGGCATTAGGAGAGCCTTTGGGAAGACAAAGGCTTTTAAAGCACCACTCAAACTAGCGCTTTTGTACAGTACATTCATTTTCTGATATTTTGTCCCTTTCCTAAGGCCCTATCTCATAACAAAAAACAGTCAGCCAATATTGATGTAGATAGTAACTGCATCCGACAGTGTATACCTGCTCTACACTTGTAGCCTCCCTCATTTCTGCCAAGGAGAGGGAAGTATGACCCAGGATCAAATGAATAATATGCATAAAGTACTTTATAAACCTAAAGAAGTTACCAAAATGTCTTTTATCATTATTATTATTATCAACATTGCCATCATTATCACCCATCTTTTGGAATCAAGCTTTGTTTTGTCCTATCTCCTGTATGTGACTTCATTAGTTTTCATTGAAAATTAAGCTTGTTGGAAGATTTAATAGGTAAAAACAGCTCTCCTCTCTTCACATTTGTACACGGTGCTAGATTCTAGAAGAGATAAAAAGATTAAATTAGATGTGACCCTACCCTCTATGAGCCCACATAGTGCAGGGAGAGGGTATAATGATAAGTATGTAAGAAAGATGCTGATCCGGGGTGGGGCGGGGGAGGTGCTCCAAAGAAGGATGGGGTGGGAGGCGCAAGGCCTGCTCCAAAGCTCGCTCCCCGACCTTCTGCCCCCCTTGGGTCTCCATTTGCCCGTGGGTAGTAAGGTGGTTGAACTGAGACAGTCTCCCCAGTGCCGCGGAGCTCTGTGTTCTGTCCTCCCGTGAGCCCTGAGTGGCGTGTGTGCTCAATTTCAGGACGTGGAGAATGAGCTCATGGTGCAGGTGAGCATGAAGCATGAAATCGAACTTGCCATGAAGTTGCTGGAAAAAGACATCCATGAGAAACAAGACACTCTTATAGGCCTGCGACAGCAACTGGAAGACGTCAAAGCAATTAACATAGAGATGTATCAGAAGCTGCAGGTAAAGAAACATCCACTCATGTTGAGAAGTCTGTGTGAGGTGTGGCTACTGGAAGGCGTGAGTGTGCAAGGCAGTGGAGTCTGTGGTGTGGCTGGAAGTGGCAGTCTCTAGCTGTCACTAGAGGGCACCAGAGGGTAAGACCTGAATTCCAGGTGGGCCTCAAACCCTTCACAGCTTTGTGACCCTGGGCAAGGCGCAGCCCTCTGTTGGCTACTGTTTGCTCACCTACTTCCCAGGTTCATTGAGAGGATCAGATGTAACAACATAGGCCCTGTATAAATGCTCGCTATCATTATTGTTACAAAGAAGAAATGTGATATTTTTTTTAGCTATATGGCAATGACAAAGGAATCTTTTGTTGTTGGTGGTGGTGGTGGTGGTTTTTTGGTGAGGCAGTTGGGGTTAAGTGACTTGCCCAGGGTCACACAGCTAGTAAGTGTTACGTGTCTGAAGTCGGATTTGAACTCAGGTACTCCTGAATGCAGGGCAGGTGCTCTATCCACTGCACCTCCTAGCTGTTCCAAGGGAATCCTTTTTTAGGTTTTAGTGACTTCTCTCTATTTACTCTGCATTGGGGAAGACCAGAGTGGTTAAAATTAAAACCATACAAGCAAAACCTGACTCCAAACACCTGAGTGGTTTCTTTGGTTCTTGTGATACTACAACCTGCTGCCTTTTCTGTTTTGATCAGATGATTCTCTGCAACTTTTACAGTTATTGACCTTTTTCATTAAATGTTGCTGTGCTTCAGCAGACTGGCACATCAAAGCAATGAAAAAACTAACTCCTTTTTTTGTTTTGTTTTTGTTTTTTTCTTGTTTTTAGTGAGGCAGTTGGGGTTAAGTGACTTGCCCAGGGTCACACAGCTAGTAAGTGTTAAGTGTCTGAGGCCGGATTTGAACTCAGGTCCTCCTGACTCCAGGGCCGGTGCTCTATCCACTGTGCCACCTAGCTGCCCCAACTAACTCCTTTTAAGAGGATGCACACTGCTACCTCGAGACAACATGACAGGAAAATAATCTCACCTGAGTTTGGGTTTTGTTCAGTTGGTTTTTGCCCATCTGTATATTAAATGATCAGTAATACTGCTTTGTGTTTTAGAGAGTAACGTTACTAAAAATTTGAGTTAATTTACTCTATTAACAAACAATCTGGTAAAAAACCAAAACCTCAAAAAAACCAAAAAACCAAAATCCAAACATGTTAAATTATATGTCACTGTTCCATAATCCCCAAACCATTGCAGCTTTAATGTTTTCAACCAGGGCTCAGAAGAGGGCATGAAAGAAAAGAATGAAATTATTGGTCGACTGGAAGATAAGACCAATAAAATCACCGCTGCCATGAAACAACTGGAGCAAAGGTAGGGCATCCACAGCATGTGCTTCTTTTTCATCCCTTTCACTCGTTTTCCCTGACTGCACCCTGCCACCAAAGCTGCCTCCCTGGGAAAGTTTTAGGAGAATGACATGTTTAGAAGAGACTGGCAGGATTTTACCTTTGGTTTTTGTTGTATGGAAATAGTTGGCTTGTAGGGGGAAAAAAACCAAGGGCATATTGGCTGTCATCTCCACTGTCTAGAAACAGGCATTCTGAGTAGGCATTTAAGGTGTATTGGGGTTTTATTTTTCTGCTTGTTTCCTCCTCTAGAAAATTAGGGAGTTAGATCAGATGATCTCTTAAGTCCCTTTGAGCTCTAACAGTCTATTATCTATCACCTTCCACACTGGCGACACACAGCAGGGTGCCATTCATTATTTCTCAGGTGGGTAGGGGGTTGATTCTGAGGTATATTTGACCTACAGCTATGCCAAGTTTTACATCTGAGCATGTAAAACCATTTGGAGTATTTAGTATCTGATGTACAGACACGTAGTAAGAGGAAAAGATGCTTACAGATGTTAAAACAATATCTGACTAGGTCAAGGGTAGCAGAGGTTTATTTAGATTTAATCATTTGTAGGTGGGATTTTTCGTTTTTATTGTTGGAAAATGTAATAGACCTCCATTACCCTGTCATATTGGTGTCAACATATGTCTTATCATTGCTTTCTTTGAATCTACCAATGAAAAACATAACTATTAAAGCTTTATTGACATGAATATTCTTTTATTGACATCCTCTTTTCTTTCTTCTTTTTTTCTTTTCTCTTTTGTTTTGTTTTTTTTATCCCAATTTTTACATTTTGGACATTTTTATTACTTCTCTCTTGCCTTTGATTTCTGTCCATCCCATCCTGAAGTGATAAAGATTTATTAACTCAAACTAGGACTATTGCAATGTCATTTGTGAAGTGTGCCAGCAGTGACACGCAGCCCCAGTACAAACTGGTCAAAGACATATCTTTCTGAAGCCACCTCATGCCTCTTGCATCTTCAAATTCTATAAGGGTGTTTGCATTTGTACAGCTTGTTAAATATAAAAGAAAATGACGTGATGAAGTATTACCAAAGGGTGTTAGGAAGCCCCTGGGCTCTCTCTCTGCTGTGGTCATAACACACTGCCATAAAGTGAGCGAGTAGATCTGGGCTCCCCCCAAGCTTCACCACGCCCGGACTAGTGGCCGGTCAAGGTGATCAAGCACAGCCTTCTTATCTTCCAGCTACTTTTTAATGTAAAACATAAAATTGTTAAAAATTAAATTGATCTTCATTTCCACATTGTGCTGACACAAATCTCTTTCCCTTATGGCTCCACCCTGATTTTTACAGCGTTTTAAACATCACTTAAACATCACAGACACCTTGGCTGTCTCTGTGCTTGACTAACAGTCTTTCCTGTTTGTCACTTCTGTGAAGCCTCCTTTGACAGTAGCACAACATTCAGGCCTGCCTCTCTGGGCCTGACAAAATAAAAATCCCCTTAAGCCTTATAGGAAAGCTATGGGGAGTTTACATGTTCCTGAATTTGTATTTTGTGTTAGCCTTCAAAAACATAAATCCACTGGGGGCTTCCCTTCCTTATTCATCTGGGAAATAGCAACTCCTACAGAAGCGTAAGGGAGATACCTTTTTCTGTGACTTCAAAGTTGCAATTGTGAAAGGAAATTGACCAGCCAGAACATGACTCATTAGACATCAATTTCTATTGCACCTTCCAATTAGAATCCTATTTCCCAGCAACATTTTGGAGAGCTTTTATTCTCAAAATAAACAATCAACTTCAAAGCTACAAAATCAGATTTTTAAAAATTCCTCATAGCAGAAGCTGTGGGGGAACAGAGCAGAGATAATAAGCACATGTTGTGGAAAGAGATGACCCCAAAGTAGGAAAGCAGGATCCCAAACACATAAGGGAAGACAAGTAACAAACGATATTTTTAGCTAATCACCTTTAATCCATTTGGCAGTGGAAGCATGTGGTCTAGGGAGCCGAAGTGCCAACTACCAGAGAAATTTTCTGAAATTAACACAACAACAACAACAACACAACACAAGACCCCACAGCAATGGGCTCATTCAGTAAGGACAAGGAGAATGTTGCCGCATGTGCCCTGTGCTGTTGTTGGGGGTGGGCTTGGTTCTCTGCTCTTGACCTTATGGTGTAGTAACTTGGCTTCTGTATTCTCATACAACAGGTAGCCCATTGCAACTTCTTTGCTTAATTAGTGCCGCTAACAGAGGGGCTGTACTTGGCAGTGTTCTAAAAGGCAGTCATGCACCTACTTACTTTGTAATCTGGCTTAAATTCCATGTAAGTGATAGAAGTTGTACTGCTTTGCATTGTTAATCATAAACAAGAAATAAAGCAAATCTGAAGACCGTGTCCTGGGTGTATTATATGGCAGAATGAAAGTCATGGAAGCCATTTTTAGGCATTGTGTGGCTCTTTCTCATTTGCGTTTGTAAGTTTCCCCCAGACTTTGTTTTTGTTTAGAAATGTTTCTATTTCCCCATTTTTCTTTTATTTGTCTTCTTCACCCTTTTACACCCTAGTTCTAGCCTCAGTTTTACCCAAAGTTGATTTGAATTACACCAGATTGCAGCAAGCAGAGAAGGCTCAAATGGAAGCCAAGAATGAGGATGAGAAATTTGAACAAGAGTGTCTGAGTCAGTCTGACAGTCTACAGAAACAGATATCCCAAAAGGAGACACAGCTGTGAGTATCCTCTTCCCCTTTATCCAAAGCAGTGTATATGGGTGTGTGTGTGTGTGTGTGTGTGTGTGTGTGTGTGTGTGTATACACTCTTTTCTCTTAGCACATTCCCATAATGGAAAGAATATACCAATATTTGCTTTTATCTTATAAGTAAGGCTTGTTATGACGTCCCAAGTTGATGATCATCACTTTATCTTGTGTTCACTTCTGGGTGGGGGTAGGACTTCTCCCATGAGAATGTCATCAGGAAAGGACTGAGTTGTTCTTGCCTGTATTTCCCTAGTGCTTGGTTGATGTTTGTGGATTGATTGGTGTTGCCAGTGTCTTCTTCAAAAATACGTTTATTGATTGTGGCCATAAGCGTCTCCTCTGCTGTCATGATTTCATGTATGATAGTCTGTGAGCTAATGTTTTTGGAGTTGCTTGACTGCCAGTACATTTGTGGTTCAGGCATCCCTCACTTAAAGCATCGTACATATTCCAGCGAGGAAGGGAGTCCCACAAGACGGGGGGGGCGGCTTTGGGAAGCCAACAGATTCACTTTATGGTGAGCAGGTGTTAGTCTGCGGACAAAGGAATTCATCTCGTTCCAAGGCCATACTCAGATTTTTTCTGCCCTGGAAGGACTTGCCAACACTTCTTCTGCACTAGCATAATCTTCAGAATCCCAAGATTACTTCCTTGTTGTGAAGTGTTCAAATGAGAACTCCATTATAAAGTCTAAGATTCATTCCAGCAGGGAAAATGTTGGCTGTGAATGGGAAAGCTGATTACTTAAAGATGAAGTGTTAACTTTTTGCTGAAACTTTGGGCTTAATATTCAAAACAGGAACAGTGATCTGCAGTGGTGCCCAAATGGTGCCTTTTAACACCCTCAAGGCAGTGAGCATTTTTTTAATATTCAGAAGCATGATGCGAATTTGTGGAGCTGTGGAGACCAAAACCACCACACAAAACGGCTGCTGCCTTGAAAGCAAACAGCACATACTCAGATAAGTGCAAATATAGACTAACTGAACACACAGGAGAGTATTAACCACGGGGCAGTCATTGGAAATGCTTTGGATGGGAGATGTTACCTTGAGCTGAGCCTCATGTAGGAAACTGGAGATTCTGAGGTGTAGAAAGAGCCTGTGCAAAAAGAGTGGAGACCAAAGAGAGGATGGTTATGAATGAGGAAATTCATGTGAGCTGTGTTGGGGGAAGTAATATAAAATCAGTCTGAAAAGATAGGATGAATCATTCCCTCTTTCGAGTCAGGCCTCAGACACTCATTAGCTGTGTGGCCCTGGGCAAATCGCTTAACCTCATTTTGCCTCAGTTTCCTCATCCATAAAATGGGGACAGTAGCAGCATCTACCTCTCAAGGTTGTTGTGAGAATCAGATGGGATGATACAGCTTAGCACAGTGCCTGGCACATAGTAGACACTATATAAATGTGAGCTATAATTGTTATTGTTTTGCCTAATTGGATAGAATGTTAGATATGTACTTTGTGACACAGTGTGTGGTTGGTTTTGCTCAAGTTTTAACAATTTTCTTAAAAGGGAAAGGTTAAAAGAAAATAAATGCCATAGGAAAAAAAAAGATATCCCTAAAACTAAGAAGAAGGTGAGGAGCCATATTATAAAGAGCTTTAAGTATCTGCTAATTCTTTTTTTGGTTTGTTTGGGTTTTTTGGGCAGGGCAATGAGGGTTAAGTGACTTGCCCAGGGTCACACAGCTAGTAAATGTCAAGCGTCTGAGGTTGGATTTGAACTCAGGTCTTCCTGAATCCAGGGCTGGTGCTTTATCCATTTCACCACCTAGATGCCCAAGAACTTTAAGTATCAAACCGAGGAGTTTGTAGTTTATTGTCCTGGAAACAGGGAGCCACTGACACTTGAGCAGAAGACGAGAGTGGAGAGTGAGAAGTGAGAAGGAGATACCATGAGAGGCTGTGGAGGCAGTCACTGAGACTTGGCCATTGAGTGAGTGTGGGGCCATGAAGAGAAGAGTAGAGCACATCAGGCTTGTGAAACTGAGTACTGGAAGGATGGTGATGAAACTAGGAAAGAGGCTAGGTTTGGGGAGCCGGAGAGAGCCGAGTCCCATTGTGGATAGACTGTGTTTGAGGTGTGGGGGTGTGCAGCTGTCTTTAGGGGCGTGGGAATGGAGTTTTGGAGAGCTAACTAGGGAGGGCTAACTCTGTAGCTTTTTGAATGATCTGCGGAGAAAGAAGAGAAGAGGACCTGGGGCAGAGACTTGAGAGAGCCAGGGCACATGTAGGGGGATGTGCGGCTAGGGCAGAGGTGCTGGAGCAGACAGGCGGCCAGGAGAAAAGCTGGGAGAGGGCATTGTCGCAGAATCCCAGCAGGAGTGGGTGGGCATCAGCTTCAAATGCTACAGAGGCATCAAGAAGGGGGGAAATTGGGAAGAGCCCACTAGATTTAGCAACGAAGAGAGTATTGGTAATTTGGGAGAGACCAAGTGATGGAGAAGGTGCTCAGAAGCCAGATAGTGAGTGGGAGGAGAGGAAGTCAGGACAGCAAAGATCAGCAACATTTTGCAGGCCAAAGGCTGTGAAAGGGAGGAGAGAAGAAACAGCAGCTGAGGTGATAGGCTAAGGTGAAGATTAGCAAAGGGCAGGGCCTTTGGGGCATGTTTATAGACAGCAGGGAAGGAGCCAGTACATGAGGAGATACTGACTATTGGAAAGGAAGGATAAGCAAAACTCTTTGAGGATGTGGGATTGATAGGTCACCATTGGCGAGAAGGACCCCATCTTCTAAGGCTGGAACAGAGAAAAGAATGGGAGATGTTGAGTATATTCAAGCTGTGGACATGGGGAGAAGAGGAAGTTTTGGATGGAGAACCTCACATTTCTCAGTAAACTATGAGTCGAGGTCCTCTCCTGAAAGGAAGGGTTGAAGGAGGGGTGAAGGTGGTTCGAGGCAAAAAATGGTGCTTTGGAACAGATGCTGTGGGGGATGCCTTAGGGAGACAATTAAGCAAGTGCTTCAGTGAGGGCTCAGCTGAGATTAAGTAGACAAGTCGCTTAACCTTTATAATGGAATCCAATCCTGTGACAAGCACTGTTTCCTTAGTCCTTCCTACCTTGTATTACAGTGAATTGGATACATTTTGGGAGACTGGAATCCCCCCAAGGGCAGGAGAAGTGTCTTCTCTAAATTTAGCCTGTCTTCCAACACCAGCACATTGTGCTGCATCCACTGGGCACGCTCCTAGCCAGGTCTGTCTTACTGCAGTTGGTACTGCTTTCAGAACCCTGCATAGTAGCTATTCAGTAAGGAGGAAATGTTCCAGAGTGAAAAGGCAGAAGATGCAAGGTGAATCCCAGTTTGACCACTACGGTCCGTGGGACCTTTCTGGGCCTTAATTTCCTTATCTCACATCTAGAGCTCTTTCTTAACCTTTGTTGGCACATGGAGCCCTTTGGCAGTCACTCCAGGGAAGTCTATGAACTCTTCTCAGAATCATGTCATTTTCTTTAAAAATTAATCACTGGGGGCAGCCAGATGGCGCAGTGGATAGAGCACCGGCCCTGGAGTCAGGAGTACCCGAGTTCAAATTTGGCCTCAGAGACTTAACAATTACTAGCTGTGTGACCCTGGGCAAGTCACTTAACCCCAATTGCCTCACCCAAAAAAAAAGAATACTATCCATCCCCAGAGAAAGAACTGGTGGTGTCTGAATACAGATTGAAGTTTTTTTTTTTTAACTTTATTTCCCTTGGAATTTTTTTGGTCTGTTTTCTTTCACATCATGACAGATATGGAAATGTTTTGCGTATTTACACATGTATAACCTATATTGAATTGCTTGCCTTCTCAAGGTGCAGGAGGAGGGAAGAAGAAAGGGAGAGAATTTGTAACTCAAAGTTTTAAAAATAGGTGTTAAAATTGTAATTTTTCTTTATACTTAAATATCTTATAGAAATGGTATGTTCTAAGCCACAAATAATTTCTGCAGGAAATTACATTGGCCATTTATAAAGCGCTTTTTAAACCTTAAAATGCTATATAAATCCTAATTATTATCTATTTTAATTGTTGATATAAAACATTCCATTATCCAAAGAACAGAAAAAGGATTGTATGTGAAAATAAATTTCTGCACAGATTTACTTTTAAGTATGTTAAATTAAAAATAATATCAACATATTGTCCTGGTAATCTTTATCATTTTTTGAACTTTGTATAAATTGGTGTTACTGACTATCCTGAGCTCTGATGTTTTGTTTCTGTTTGTAACTAAAGGGCCCAGTTGGAAACTGATTTGAAGATAGAAAAGGAATGGAGGCAGACTTTGCAAGAGGATCTTCAGAAGGAGAACGATGCTCTGTCTCACCTGAGAAATGAGACTCGACAAATCATTAGTCTTAAAAAAGTAAATTGTTCACGTTTCTTTCAGCTGTTCTGCTTAGAAGGGATGTGTTTTCAAGAAGGAACCCGAAACAGTCACTTTCACAGCTAGCCGTGGTAACAATGTGCTGAGCATATAAAGTGTTACTTGTGTAATATGTTGCTAAACTGAGTAGAAAGCAGTAGGTAGAATATGCCTATGGAAAAATGCTTCTTTACGTAAAAGCTTAGAATGTGTTGGTGAGTAATGGCATATAGACAATGCAGTGTTTTCTTTGTTTTGAGATATCTTTTTTTTTAATTGTTTCTAAAGGAGTTTCTGAGTCTCCAGAATGAAAATCAGCAGTTGAAAAAAATATATCAGGACCAGGAACAAGCCCTTCAAGAACTTGGCAACAAGCTTAGCGAGTAACTTTTCTTTTTTACTTTCAACCTTTAAAAGTATGTGTCTAGTCAGCACCAGTAGAAACAGATTGTGGGGCAAGAGGTGTCTCAGCTATTTAAATGAAATATAAAACTTAAAAGTGAATCTGGGGTAAGGTGAACTATGTTGAATGAATCCAGTTTTCAGCTTTTAGAGGAAAGCTATAAATTAGGCAGGTATATAACGTCCCTAGGATTCCCCTTTGACTCTGTTCTCCCTCAGTAAGAGCACACCCTGAGGACTGTGTCTGGTTTGTGGTGCCATGTTTTAGGGACATGTTCTTCTCTGAACAGCTTCTAGAAAAGGTTCAGTCATCAGTCAGTCACTAGTATTTAATAAGCACCTATTGTGTGTCAGGCACTATGCTAAGAACTGGGGACACAAGAAGAGGCAAAAAATGAAGTGTCCCTGCTCTCAGAGAGCTCAGAGTCTAATGGGGGCAGGCAACATGCACACAGACAGCGATGTACAACGGAGCTCTAGACAGGGTGAGTTGGAGATATTGAGTAGTGGGAAGGCACCGGGATGGAGGAGGGTTAGCAGAGGCTTTGTGGCAGAAGGTGGGACTTGAGCTGCAGCATGAATGGGGCCAGGAGGCACCAGTGAGGAGGAAGGTTGTTCCAGGCATGGGGGACAGCCACCCGACCCCTGCAGAGTAGGGAGACTCTTTTCTTCAAGGAACAGCAGGGAGGCAGGTGTCGCTCCTTATCTGAGTACGTGGAGAGTGTGAGATGTAAGAAGACTGGAAAGGTGAGGAGAGGCCAGGTGAGGAGGCCACTGGAGCTTACTGAATATGGGAAATGATCTGGTCAGAAGCTGTGTTTTAGACAGATTGTTTTGACAGCTAAGCAGATGATGGATTGGAGCAGCAGGCCGTTGTAATGGCCAAGGCATGAGGTGATGAGGACCTGCCTCAGCATGCTGGGGTCATCAGAGGGGAGAGAAGGGGACATCATATGAAAGGGGGTATAAAGGCAGAAGGGGCAGGGGGAGACAGAGTGACAAGCAGAGACAGAAGTCTGTGTTGTTCACACCTGAGATGGTGGCACCCTTGACAGAAATAGCGAACTTAGGAAGAGGCAAAAGTTCAGTTTGGACATGTTAAATTTAAAATGTCTAAAGGACATCCAGGTTGAGATGTTTAAAAAGCAGTTGGAGGGGGCAGCTAGGTGGCACAGTGGATAAAGCACCAGCTTTGGATTCAGAGGGACCTGAGTTCAAATTCAGCCTCATATACTTGACACTTACTAGCTGTGTGACCCTGGGCAAGTCACTTAACCCTCATTGCCCCACCCCCAAAAAAGCAGTTGGAGATGGAGTACTGGAGGCACCCTAGAGGTCTAGCTAGACAAGGAGACCTGAGAGTTATCCAGCAGAGAGATGTGAATTGAAGCCGTGGGAGCTGATGAGATCATCCAGTGAAATAGGAAAGAGAAAGGAGGACAGAGCATTTGGGGACACTCATGGCCAGCAGGTGTGACCTGAAGGAGTAGCCAGAAAGGAGACTGAGAAGGAGTGGTCAGCTAGGGAATAGGAGAGCCAGCTGAGGAGAGGAGACCGAGGAGATGAGGGTGATGAGCAAGTGCCTGTATCACATGTACAGATGAGAGAGGTCAAGGAGGGCGAACATGGAGAAAAGGCCTGTAGATTTGGCAGCTAAGAGACCATTAATAATTGTTCAGGGAGTATGTTCTGCTGAATGATGAGGTTGGAAGCCAGACTATAGAGTTAGAAGAGAGAGAGAGAGAGAGAAGAAAGGCAGCAGAAGAAGTACCCATTGTAGACAGCCTTCTCAAGGAGTTTCACCACATGAGCAAAGAGACACAAGGAATGAGTGCTAGCAGTCATGGATGGGTTAAATGAGAGTCATTTGAGGATGGAGGAAGATGGCTCTGTTTGTGGGCAGTTGGGAAGCAGCCAGCATACAAAGAAAGACTGAGTATGAAAGAGATATCAGGATGATAGAGGACAGTCTGCCCACTTGTGCTTTTAGTGGGTTTAGCTCAGCAAGGAGAAAGTCCACATCATCTTGTGAAACAGGAGTAAAGTAGGAAGTTGGGACAGAAAGCATCTGTGTGAAGTGAGAAGGAGCTCTTTGTGAGGGACCTCTGGGGGAGGAGGACTTGCAAAAGCTGCTATAGGAAGTTTAAGAGGGACTTCATTAAGGGAGGCTGACAAGGATTGCCTTGCCAGAGTGAGGGCCCAGTTGAAATTATGTAACATAAACTTGAAGCGGCCCCCACTCAGCATTGTCTTGTGATATTCTCCATTGTCATTCAGCAACGAGTGAGGAGATGAGAAGGATGGGGTTTGGAAGAGCAAGATCCTCTCTAGGATAAGGAGACAAGGGCTCTGGAGAAGAGTATGTTGTAGGGTTGGGCTGTTCACCAATACAGGAAGTTCCCTAGAGAATGTACCTAGTGCAAGGGTAATGGTTCAGTAAGAAAGAGGGATTGAAGTCATCGTGAGGACAAAGAACAGGACTTGGGCTTGGGAGGCAGAGAAAGGTGTGATCAGATAAAGGAATTTGGGGGTTCACAAACATGGAAGTGGTGCATTTGTGGGTGATGCCAAGATTCAGGGTGTGACCTATCTTTTTGTATCACCATGGTGGTTGTAGATCAAAGCTGCTTCAGCTGTGGGTCACGACCCCTTATGGGTTCATGTAACTGAATGTAGGGATCTTGAAAAATCTGGCCACAGTAAAAGGTTACATATACCTATTTTATATACTAATATACTGGGGTCGTGTAAAATTTCTTGGGCAAAAAGGGGTTGTTGCAAGTGGAAAAAGTTTAAGGAGCCCTGGTGTAGATAGTGGGAAGTGGGTAACTCGAGCTGGGAGATGCGAGGGTGTTGGAGAGAGCATCCGTGTCTGTCTTAAGAGCCTCAGTGAGAGTGCAGGACTTAGAGGCGAGAGGGGCCGCGAGCCAGGTGTCGTCAGGGGTATAGTCCATAGGAGCTTGGTCCTGCCTAAGGGTGGACAGATCACCTCCAAGCTTTCTTTCAATTCAGAAATTCAGATAACCTGGGAGAAGCAAAGAAGGAGAGTGGCTGGCACATGGAGGGGACTAGATTCTGGCAAGGGAGGGTCTCTTGACCCTGTAGAAGAGGAGACTTGGGAGGGACAGTGAGAGCTGTCTGCCAGTGAGATGCCCTTCATAGTTTACAGAAGGCAATACATCAATTCTTTTGTGTGATTCTTGCAGCATCCTCATGAGGTAGGTAGCACCAGTGCTATTCAGAGGACCAGCCATGGAGTTGGAGGGCCTTCTTTCCAATCCTGTCTCTTGACCAGCACCACTAGGGGGAACTGGGACCTATCCCATAACCTCCTGGGGCCTTGTTTTCTTCCTCTGCAAAAGAATAGAGTTGAGGGGCAGCTAGGTGGCACAGTGGATAGAGCACCAGGAGGACCTGAGTTCAAATCCGGTCTCAGACACTTGACACTTACTAGCTGTGTGACCTGGGCAAGTCACTTAACTCCAATTACCTCACCAAAAAAAAAAGAGTTGGTCCAGACGCCCCATCTCTTTCTAGGGGTTATCATCATTAAGCATCTGAAGCCAATTTTGTCCTATTTGTAATCTCTTTTAGATCAAAACTGAAAATAGAAGATATAAAAGAAGCCAACAAAGCATTACAGGTTAGTAGAAGTCTTTTCCCTTAAAATATCGATGTGGATTAATGTGTTGGTATAAAACATGAAACACAGGTGTACACATAGAAATAGCCATTAAACCACAGCAGTTCAGATGGAACACCATGATGAAGGTTGGTTTCACACAAATGGTGTTGCATTTCCTTTCTTTCTATAGAGTTTGAACTTTAGGTGAGAAATGGTATATACTCTTAAGTCATTCATGGTCATTCTCTCAAGGTAGCTACACTGTAGTGGGGCTTTTTGTTGCATACTAAGGAAGGTTAGTGTGGATGTTGGATATTGGGAAAATGATTATGGTATAAAGAATAAAGTGAAACATTTGAGACAAAACTCCCACCCCCAGCCCTTTAAGGTAGGACTCGGCAATTGCGAATCTGTACCCATGCTTGGGATGAAAAAGTATCAGTTCTCAGGATCTTGTTTCCCAAGGTTATAGTGATCCTGCAGATCAGCCACAAGACAGTTGGGCCAACAGAACTTATGTCTCTGGTGGAAAGTTGGGAGGGAAAGGAGGGCACCATTATGGCAATGACAACTTTTAACAGTTAAGAGAAAGGGCAGCTGGTGGATAGAGCCACAGCTCTCCAGGAAAGCAGGAGTTCAGATCCACCCTCAGACACTTATTAGCTGTGTGCCCACCCTGGGCAAGTCACTTAACTCCAGTTGCCTCCAAAACAAAAAAACAATTAAGGAGAAAGATACAAAAAAGTTATGGGTGTTTTTAAGGATTGTACAATTTACATGTAAGCAGTCCTACTACCTTCCCCCTTTTGTAGGGCAATGCAGCCTTCATGGATACACATAACTCCCTGTAATAATGCAACGTGACTGAAAATGATTGAACAACCTCAAAAATTCTCAGTTGCAAAGCATTTTTGCTGCCTGAGGAACATTCAAAGACAAATATGATTATGGAAAGTATTGCTGCATTCTCCCTTCTTGGTGCCTCCCTCCCCATCAGGGTCTTGTTTAAAGAATGCCATTCTCTACCCTCACATTTTTCTCCCAGAGAATGGTTCCATGTCTGGGGACACTTCTGTCTGATGGAAAGGTCACCAGAACCTTGGCAGCCAGGCCACATAGCTCCAGGGATGCTTCTAGACGGTCCAAGGCAGGAGTCATGTTTTTGGCTCGGAAAAGGAGCTGGCCCATAGTTGCAGATTTGGGGTTGGGTTGGGGAGGATTGAAGGAATTAGCAGTAGTTGGGGTATTTGGATGTGGCTGGTTATGGCCTGACAAAAGTCCTGAAAATGCAGATGGAGAGAGGTGCCCCTTCACTCTCCAGACTGAAAGACTGCAAGGAAAAGCTGTTTACATTGCACTGATTGTGCAGCCCCTGGCTCTTCTCTGGAACAGCTTTGCATGCTCCTCGGTCACGTTTTCTCCATTGGCATTGAGAGGTTCTGGTGTCAAGGTGCTGTCTTCCACAGTGGGATTCCACGGTGTCTGTGAGACCCCACTTCAGGATCTGCACGCCAACCCTGAATTGTGTGCTTGATAGCACCTTGTGCTGAGGTGCTGCTGACAAGATGTAGTTTTTTTTAGAATTTTATTTCTCCCAAATTACATGTAAAAACAATTTTAACATCGATTTTTAAAACTTGGTGTTCCAAATTCTCTTCCTCCCTCCCCCCCCCAAGAACTCAAGCAATTCAATATGTTATACATATGTAGTCATGTAAAACATTTCCACATTAATCAGGTTGTGAAAGATAACAGAAAGAAACTTTAGGAAAAGGAACTAAAAAAATGATGCTTCAATCTGTATTCAGATACCATCAGTTCTTTCTCTGTAGATGGATTGCATTTTTCATAAATCCTTCAGAGTTGTCTTGGATCATTGTATTAGGATATAGGAGATTATGGCCCTTGCCTCAGCTTGGAAGTCCTCCATCTGGGCTAGAGGCACTATTCTGGCCTCCCCTCTAGCAGAAGTGGAGGAACAAGCAGGAATATGAGGAACTTGGGCCCTGTCCAGGATCCACCAAATGTTTTTTTGTTTCTGAAGCATTAGGGTTAAGTGACTTGCTCAGGGTCACACAATAAGGCTGAACTCTGACCCCACGGTGCTCCCTAACTGCCCCTCCACCAAGTGCTTCTAAATGGGCTGTTTTGGGTTTTGTTTTTGCCCCAAAGTGTCACACGATTCCATCTGCCTTGGCCTGCCACCAAAACCCCCATCATGGGAGGGGCCTCGGCTCAGAACATCTCATTTCTCACCTTGCTGCCCCACTCCTGTTTGACTTCTTCTGGCCTCTGTTGGTGACCTTCCCTACCCGAACCCTTCTGCCTTTTCCCATCTGCCTGGTTTGTCTTGTGGGGAGCTCCTGGAGGGCAGGTACTGCCTTTTCTAGATCTGAATCCCCAGGACTTGTTAGCACAGTGTGGGCACAGCAACGCTTACTGACGGAATGTTGAGTGATAGATCATTGCCCCCAGAAGAAATGAGAGATGAGATTGTGTGTGCGTGAGCACCCCAACTCAGGATTTAGAAGTGGGACCGTGAAGGGGACAAGCCATCTGAGTGTGTTGGAGGCTAACATCCCCAGAGGCCTCCAGCGGCTTTAGGGTACACAGAGGGAGAGAGATGCCTCTGTGAAGGCTGCCTGGCCCGACGTGGGAGTTGTATAATCCTTAAACCCACAACTTTTTTGTATCTTTCTCCTTACTTTTTGGGCTTTTTGTTTGTTTTTGCGGGGCAATGAGGGTGAAGTGACTTGCCCAGGATCACACAGCTATTAAGTGTCAAGTGTCTTGAGGCCAAATTTGAACTCAGGTCCTCGTGAATCCAGGGCCGGTGCTTTATCCACTGTGCCACCAAGCTGCCTCCTTTCTCCTTTTTAAAAATTGTCCCCTCCCTTTAAAAAAAATTTGTCATCATCCTAATGGTCCCCTTTCCCTCTCAACTTTCCACTACGGATGTGAGGGAAGGCTTTTGACAGTCTCCAAAGGATGCTTCATGAGGTTGGCACCAATACTTGGGGGATGAGGCACCGTACCGTACACTGCTTTAAGTTCAAATAAAAACACAAACACCAAGGCAACAAAATGTCCCCTTCTGTTTACTTCTCTGCATCTCTCTTCTATTCCATTGTAGAATGTGAACTCCTAAAGGACAAGGCCGAGTTTATTTTCATCTATGTCCAGCTGTAGTACAGTGCCTTGCACATAGGCCCGTAATAATTGTTGAATCCATGTCACATATTTAGAATGGGCAGCTAGGTTGTACATTGGATAGAGTGCTGGGTCTAGAGTCACGAAGACTCATCTTCCTGAGTTCGAATCTAGCCTCAGACACTTGCTAGCTGGGTGACCCTGGGTAAGTCACTTAACCCTGTTTGCCTCAGTTTCTCCATATGTAAAATGAGCTGGAGGAGGAAATGGCAAAGCACTCCAGAATCTTTGCCAAGAAAACCCCATGAGGTCACAAAGAGTCAGACATGACTAAGACAACTGAACAACATGTGCAAGGTGCTGGAGGTGCAAGGTTAGAAACTAAAAAGTCCCTGTACTCGGGGAACTGACATTTTCCTGGTGAAAACATACACATACATACATACATACATACATAAATAAATAAATGGGGCAGCTAGGTGGTGCAGTGGATAGAGCACCAGCCCTGGAGTCAGGAGGACCTGAGTTCAAATCCGGCCTCAGACACTTGACACTTACTAGCTGTGTGACCCTGGGCAAGTCACTTAACCCTCATTGCCTTGCAAAAAACAAAATAAATAAATGTACAATATATACACAGTAGAAAGCATTTTCGGGGCAGCTAGATGGTGCAGTGGATAGAGCACTAGCCCTGGAGTCAGGAGTACCTGAGTTCAAATCCGGCCTCAGACACTTAACACTTACTAGCTGTGTGACCCTGGGCAAGTCACTTAACCCCAATTGCCTCACTAAAAAAACAACAAACAAACAAAACAAAAAAAAACATTTTCAAAGCATGGGGTGATTAAGTAGGGAATCAGGACAGGCAGGTAGCGCTGGAGTGGAAAATTGGAGGGGGGTAGAGATTTTAAGAGGCAGCAGTGGGGGAGAGAGCATTCCAGGCACAGGACACAGCCTAGGCAAAATGGAAGTGGGTATGTGTGGGGAACAGTAGGCCCGCTTAGCTGGAACAGAAAGTGCATTTGAAGTCAGCGAAAACAGGCAGATTTGGGCTCCATGGAAAACAACCGATTTCCAAAAGCAGAAAGAACGGGCCTAGGGAAATGGTATGGCCCCTTCACTATGTGGAAGCTGAATATCCACTAGTCATGGATGTCATGACAGAGGAAGGCTGGTTGGTGCTCTCCCAGGCCAAGCGTTTTTGTTGTTTTGCAGAGCATTTGAGGGTTAAGTGACTTGCCCAGCGTCACACAACTAATAAGTGTCAAGTGTCTGAGGCCGCAGGCCAAGCGATTTTAAAGAGTCATTCACTTAATGTGGTGCCAAACTATTGGCCCACTAGACTGTGAGTGCCTTGAGGGCAGGGACTGCTGTTTGTCCATTCTTTGAATCTTCAGTAGGCACATAGTAGGCACTTGATCAGTGCTTGTTAACTTCACTGCACTGGGCTAGTTTTGATGTGTTCAATGCAGAAAGGTAAGAGGGCAAAGTTCTTTCCCCAGGCCTATGACCATGCCCAGGTGGTTTCTCCAAACCAGCTAGATTCTTATTTTAATGGTTAATATCTGAGGCCTCCTACCTGCCTTATGGGTTAGAGGACATATCTTTTACTCCCCCGATTCATCAAATATCTGAGTACCCACTAAACTGGTGTGAGATCTAGGCCCTCTGCCCATAGCACTTTTAGAACTACACATACATAGATGCAGTATCACTAATCAATAGGAATGTGTCATATGAGTTTCCATATTTAGGACAGTTACTCTCCCTTCTCTCCCATCCAGGGTCAGGTTTGGTTAAAAGATGAAGAAGCAACACACTGTAAATTATGTGAAACAGAATTCTCGCTTTCTAAAAGAAAGGTAAGCTAGGAGGTGCAAGTTCTATTCTGACAAATGGGGAGAGGGATCAAGTCTTGACTTGGGGTTTATACATTTTTCTTCCTGTTTTTTAAAAGCACCATTGTAGAAATTGTGGGGAAATCTTTTGTAATGCCTGCTCTGACAACGAACTGCCTTTGCCTTCATCACCGAAGCCTGTTCGAGTCTGTGATTCCTGTCATGCTTTGCTGATTCAGAGATGCTCTTCTAACGTGCCCTAAGATTTGTGTAAAGTGCATCCTTACTTGGGCTGTTAAGAGTGTGTCTTTCAGATGTGCACCTCTTTAAGCCGTCTTCACCATAGTTTCAGAAACTTCTGGCTCATCCTTGATAGGCTTCATGTATACATGCTCACAGACCAAAAGTTGTACCCTATTGAATCAAACACTACAGAAATTCTGATGTAGATTTAACAGTTGATTTTATATTTTCCAATGCTTTTAATTGTCCTCGCAAACATCAACTTTTCAACAGGCTATGCACATTTCTTTTAATGTTTATTTAAGTAAGTGAAAATCACTAGACTTAATTCATGATGAACTGATAGGGTAACAAATTTAATAACCAAGAAAATGGAGGCCTCTTTAAAGGCCACACAGATATAACCACAAAAACAAGATTTTTGCCTTATCTCAGAGCTTTCCAAAATACTGGGTTTGTTATATTCTGCCTAATTGATTCAAAAGAGTTGCTATTTTTGATGGTGCCTGCAATTCTTTTTAAATGCACTTTATAAGCTTCATAGTTCTCAGAAAAATACTGTGCATAAGAAAAAATCCATTTTACAAGTGTTTCTATTTTACAGACCAATTATACCAAGAACTGGTATGTATCTTTTTCATCACAATACATACTGGCTGTGAACAGTTAACAGTTATAGCAACATATTAGGGTAAATAGTGTGTTTACTTGCCAACTTCTCATTCCTCCAAAACATACGTAGTTTCAAGCTTCCTTCTTCAACCTACCTTTTAATAACTGCTACTGCCAACCTAAGTTTTTTTGTCCAAGGGGAGGGGAGTATTGGGGAAGGGTTGGGGATGTTGCACTAGACTTGTAGGAAGTTAAACACCCAGTTTCACTTTTTTTTTTTACCTCTCTCCCCAATTGGGAGCAGTTCTTTCCCCAGCCAAAAATGTCAGGTCTGCAACTTTCTACCTTTGATTTGCCAGCTCCCCCAACCTTTTTATATGAACACAAGAAAACTAACATTAAGTCACTATGAGAGGGACAGTGTTAGGGTAATCTAGATTCCAGCCAACTTTGACAGCACTTCTGTGAACGATGTGGATTGCCCAGATTGACATAGAACCAGAACTTATAGAAGGTTCTCCTGAGGTGCCATTTCTCCTCTCCCCTGATTTTTTGTGGGGGGTGGGGAGTGGTGCAGAGGCTTGATTTTATTCAGGTATTGAAGTAAACCCTAAAAATGCATTAGCAGGGGCAGCTAGGTGGTGCAGTGGATAAAGTACTGGCCTTGGATTCAGGAGGACCTGAGTTCAAATCCAGCGTCAGATACTGGACACTTACTAGTTGTGTGACCCTGGGCAAGTCACTTACCCTCATTGCCCTGCAAAACAAAAAAGAATTAGCAGTATTACATTAAATACACTTAGGTATTTTTAATCCCAAAACTATTGTAATCATGGTGTACGAAGCAGACTATCATGAAGCTTATGCTTAAAATTTCAGGTCAAAATACTTTAATCTGGAAATTGAGTATGCATTTATACTAAGACATTCAGTGTAGAATAATTTAGATTGCTGCATTTAAGAGAGAATAAATTGGTATTTCTAAGGACAGTTTTAATAAAATTATGTAAGAAATGGGAAGGTTTTCAAATCCAACCATCTTTTTCATATTTTTATATATATATATATATATACATATACATATATATATATATATACATATATATATATATATATAAACTACTGCAAAACTTTATTTTACATTCTAGACAGTTACTCTTACATAGCTAAATTACAGTTTGGTTCACTGGATCAACCTTTTAAGTGTTAAGAGCTGACCAAGTACTTTGTAAAGTTTGTAGAGCAATTTACGTTGTCATTTGCTATGTCTTTACTGTGGTTCACAATGAATTTACTTTGATGTTATTGGGAACACTATTGGGAAATCAAGATCATGACCCCAAAGGACTGATTCATTTTGGAAGTCCCGCAGTAGACAGAGGGTTTTCTACTTTTGTTGACCTGAAAAGAGCTGGGAAAAAAATCCCACATCTAGTACAGTCTCAAAGGGCATTTTAAATGAAGTTGTTTGTGTTTTGTGGAGTTCAGTAACATCTCCAAATATTACTTACATAGTAAGTTGCTTCAGGTTCAGCAAGTGAAACTTCAGTTGTCTAAGTATGGTTGTCACATCATGACATTCTGAGATTTGCCAAATTTTTGGTACCTTCCAACACAATTGCTAAAGTATCTTTTCACATAAGGTTCATAAATAAGGCAACTAATTCTTAGCTCTTTATTGCATGTATCATTCTGACCCAGTTATACATTTTGGTTTTAAATATATTTGTACTGTGCTTTAAAAGTATTCTCCCTTGATGTAAAATGAACAAAATATAAGATTAAATATTTTAGCTAAATTGCTTGATCTTCCCTCATGCTATGGCAAACAAACACTACAAATATCACACTAATGCTGTCACAAAGACTTTGAATCTTTGAATCCACAACTGTTCTAACTTTATAGTATTTTTAATGTGACTTTTTGGGTAAATGTAAATAAAGATAATACAAATAGTTTGCTTTAATGAAACCTTTTCTGTCACTGGATACTGGGCAACCTTTGTTTATATCATATATATGTTGATATCTTTTATATAAAAAAAGTTTTAAGAATAAATAGCATATGGATGAAGCAAAAATTTGGAGGTTTGTTTAGGTTTAAACAGTCTGGGTCTTGGAAAAAAAATAATTCTTAATGTATACAGTTTCTCTAAGAGAAATATCTCCTTTTCTAATCCAAAACAAATTGATTAATGACTTAAGTTTCTTTACCAGAATGACCCCCAGGGGTTTTTATCTGTGGCAGTAAAATATCTTTATTTTGAAGAGGTAAACTACAGTTAATTGTAATTTTAGTGTTGGGAAACTTATCAGTAACTACACAAAACTAGGGTTCACCACTTCCCCCCCAAGCCACCCCCCAGTAACACACTTGGTATTCTGGTTTTGTACAAATCGAAGAAAAAGTTTAATTTTATTATCTATTCATCTCTAAATTTAAGGTTTAATACATCAGTGGTTTTTCTTCAATTTTGAGTAAGGTACTAAGGTAACCCATATTTATAATTCAGTCAGTGACACAAACATCCTTGTAGAACAGACTGCAACATCATTATCTCCCACATTGACATTTATTACATAAATATAACATTACTAGCAAAACAGGTGACAAAATTCAATAATTGAGTTCACAGTTGACAGTATTGGGTAAAATTTGAGAAGTTATCAAATTTTGGGGGAAAAAATCCACATTGACTAAAGAAAACAAAGGTAAAAAGCACCTCTTCCTTTATCCACAGTGTATTCACAAAGGTGTTTTCTTAACATCTCAGACATGTCAGATGCAAAAACAAAGCACAATTCGAGACTTGTTTTGTTTTCATTAGCACCATGACATGAATTGCCTTAACATGTGTTTCCTTTTGAGAAATAGTTTGCACAATAAAATTAACTGCAAGTTTGCTTTCAGCAAAGGGCAGAAAACCATCAGGATAAGTCACACAAGAGAAGGCAACACCCCAGGAAAGATGCCTGTGACATTGCTGTTACTGTTTCAATTGGGATTTCCACCTATTATGTAGCACAAACTTCTTGATCTACCATTTTCCTAACTCTTCTAAATATGTCAGATATGACTTGGATAATTAAATGTTAAGTAAATTACACATTAATTGTAAATTCAATTGTTTTAAAAGGAACTGGATGTGAAATCTGTACTAACCTAAGATTCCATTTTCCACCCAGTACCTTGGAGATTGAAAAAGTCCAAATACCACCATTTACATTAGGAATATTACAAGACGGCTGTGCTGGGAAAAGAACTCAAGATATTCAGAACTAGTTCTCTCTTTCTACTCCCTGATATCACCTCAAATTTAAGTATTTGGAATTTTCTATCTTAAAAGCAAACCAAGGGAAAGTTACTAAAAGTAAACACTAATTAGCCTTTATTTTTAAAAAGTACTAGCTCATTATTCTGAGACATCAAATCAGTATTAAAAAAAAAAAAGATCACATAACAACCACCTTTTTATTAAACCAGTAGTAAATAAGACATCAACCAAATTCTTGTGTATGCAGTACATCCTTAGGAGTAACTAGTATAAAAAGTATCAACATCAGTGGTTTGAATATAAAAATTTATTTAAGTCAAAGTATGCAACAAATAAAACCTACAGAAACAGATTTTCCCATCACAATCTGTTGCTTACCAAATAATATTTTGAAAACACATTCCTTCAGTCATTATAAAGTTCTTAAAATACAAAAGAAATTAAATCTGTAAGAAAGTCTAGTAGACCGATGCTGTGGTTTGCCAGGATGTGTTGTAGAAGGTTAACTCTTTAGTACATCCCACGCCATCCACCTCCACTCATACCTCCTTGCCCATAGTAGCCTCCTCCACTGCCTCCACCTCGACCTTAAAAATAAGATGGGAGTGGAGGTATGGAGACATTAGACTATGAAAATTATTTAATGGAACATGTTATAAAAAAAACTTAACAGTGGGAACAACCAAAAACACTTACCATAACCTCCCAAACCATCAGGAGTACCATAGCCTCCACTGTAACTGCTACCCATTCCCATTCTTCCAACAGATCCATAACCTCCTTGATTATCTGAAAAAAGATGATTTAGTAAAGTATTTGAGAATAAATTTCTACATTTAAAATTTAAATTAATTAGAATACCACTTACCCATTCCATCTCTGCCATATCCTCCCATTCCAGAACCTCCCATTCCAGAGCCTCCTCCAGCAGTAGAATTCAGGAACAGTTCAATGTATCTATGTTCTTTTAATAAAAAAAGCAGGAAGGAAATCAATCTTTTAGAGATCATTAAAACTGTAATTTGATTGTTACCACTTTTTTACCAAAAACTTCCAGTCACTGACCTTCCACTAATGAGTTAGCCACTTAACCATGGCAAAGCCACTTAAATATTTGCTTTTGTTAAGTGACTTGCCCAGGGTGACACAGCTAATAAGTGTTAAGTGTCTGAGGTCGGATTTGAACTCAGGTCCTCCTGACTCCGGGGTCAGTGCCCTATCCACTGTGCCACCTAGCTGCCCCTGCCACTTGAATATTTGAGCTTCATTTTCTTTTCTGTGAAAGGAGGGAGTGAGTATGACTAGGTCTCATCTCAATGGTCATCCTTTCCAGCTTTAACATTGCATTACCAAGGTCTGTAAGAAATCCACTCCCAACTGGCCAATTTAATAGCAGGGAAGATGGATACTTACATCACTCACAAAAGCCACTCCTAAATCCATCATCACCTGAAAAGCCACTATATAAAGAAAAAATAACAATGCTACTTGGAAAGATGTGTATTATGATCTTCTCTGACCCTGGAGTCCCAACAATTTGATATTGTGGTGAACCAGAACAGAAAATTGAAAAAACATAAGTGACTAACTTTAAGAGTTGATGGTGGGTTACAGTCCAAGGCTTTGAACAATGAATAAAATCTCTAAGAAGGAAACTCCCTATGTCAAAGGTCTTCACCAAAATACCCAACTTGAAGATAAGCAGCTCTATGTAATTAGCAATAAAGTGAAGAGCACCAACTAATATTAAGAAAACTAATGAACTATCTAACTGTTCTCCATAGCACTTATGAAATTTGGTAACTGACAAGTAGCCTTGTATTGAGGGATACAGTAATTCCTAAACCACCAAAATTCAAGAACTCTACATGAGCCCAAGGATGTTGTTTGTTTTTGTTTTTTAATGAAACTATATTAAAAAAATTTTTTTTTAATTAATTAAACTTTACAGCCCAAGTTCCACTCAAATGTATGTAACAAAATTCCAGTACTCTACCAACTATACTTTCAAGCTTTACCAGTATAATATAATATAACCTTGCTACTTGTCAAGTTTTAGTGTGCTTCCTGAATCAGACTGATATGCTGAAATTAGTATCTATGTAAAGTGTTACATAAGTCTACTATGCTGCAAACCTAACACACCCCACCGAAGCTTGAAGAGGCAGACTATAGTAGTCCATGGACAACACTTACGCATGTTATTTTTATCTTTAGACATGGCAGCTAAAGCATCTTCGTGCGTCACAAATTCCACATCTGCTTCTCCTGTTGCTCTGCCATCTGCTCCAATATCAATATGAACTCGAATTGGGTTTAGTGGTGAGAAAAACTAAAACAAAGAAAACCAAATTTCAAAACAATTAATGAAGTCCTTTCAATAAGCTTAAAATATAAGCATCTTATATCTGGACTTAAAATGTATGGGGGGGGGAGGAGAGAACCCATGCATCTTCCAATACACATGACTCACATAAAAAAAAACATGGACCTTAATAACATGTTTAACTACCTGCTTTTGAAATTTCCCCATTAGCATCACTATATACTATCTTTTCTTACTTAAAATTTAAGCCTAGGAAGTTTTCTTTCACTACCTCATTCCCCTAACTCTCTCAAACTTCAATGGTAAAATGAATATAATCCTTGAATTTTATAGGACATATACAGAAACTGCTTTCTTCTCATATATTAACAGCTATTTCTTTTTTATTTATACTTTTCCTTTTTTAGCTTCATATAACATTTTGTTTAGTAAACATATAATGGACACTCAAAATTTTGACTTATATGCATTGAAGAGAAAGCAAAAAACCCAAAAAACCCTTCATCAATATTCACATTTTAAGTTGGGTATAAATATTTGAAAAATGACACAAAACCACCTCAGTGTAGAAAATCAGTCATATGCCAAGAAACATTTCC
Organism: Dromiciops gliroides; assembly: GCF_019393635.1. NCBI lineage: Eukaryota > Metazoa > Chordata > Mammalia > Microbiotheria > Microbiotheriidae > Dromiciops > Dromiciops gliroides. The sequence continues at coordinate 31,064,940 of NC_057862.1, read as the reverse complement.
CCACAAATACTTACATTCGCAATATCATTTTCAGTTGCCCGAAAAGGCAACCCTCTCATGTGAACAAAATGGCCGCCATGAAAACCTGAACTTGCATCCCCAGCACCACCATATCCGTGTCCTCCCATGCCTAGAGAAAGACAAATTTCCAAAGGAACAGGAACGATTACACAAGTAAAGCAGGCATGGCTCCTTAATTATACAGATACACACAGACACATAGCTCTTCCTTCACAAAATTTTCAATTACTCTACACCAGGTTCTGAACCAATTTTTTTTCAGTCTGGTGAACCTAAGACCCATTCTCAGAATGTTTTTAAACATAAAATAAAATGGATTGATTACAAAGGAAATTTATCATGTTGAAATGGTTATCAATTCAAAAAACAAATTTATAGACTGCAAGAACCCCCACAAATACTTTTATTTTATTCACTTAAGGACAAATGAAAACATTCCTTAATATCATTTACCAATGTTTGCTAGATGTGGTATCAATGCGCACCCATTTAAAAATAAAAGTACCACCTAACGTGATTTTTACCTCGGCCATCTCTCATTCTGTCATCAAACCCATCATTCCCGTAGCCATAATTGTTGTAGCCACCATAATCATCAAAACCACCGTAACCTGCACAATTTGAAGAGATATGAATAAATACACTTCCCAGCATGACAAATTTTACAACATAGTTTACAAAAACTTACTTTGTAGTAAGTGTCCGAGGAACCTCTTGGTAATTAGAAGTTTGCAATCCCCACTTAGTGCTCATGAAATAGGGATGTTTCAACACTAGGTGGAAATTCAAATTCTTCCAATAGGTTATATTCAGACACATAAATTAAATTTCATCCTGGCCCCAAAGGAGTTGTCAAAATCTGCAAATGTGTCTTCATTTTAGCTTCTTTTTTTTTTTTTTAATCATCTTGGTGCGAACACTTGTATCAAGTCCCATAGCTGGCCATGGGAATCCACCTTTTCATGAATGGATTTTCAAACTTAGTAGGTACTGAAGTTACTGCCATTTCTGTATTTCTTGACAAAATGTCAGGAATATTAAGAAAATGACAACAGAACCTTTGTTCATTAGATACACATACCACCATCATATCCATCACCTCCTCGCCGAATTCTGTCATACATACTTCCACGCCCAGCTCCATAATAACCCCCTCTTCCTCCTAATGGTCTATCATATGGTCCAGGTCGCTGTCCCAGCAGTCTTCTCGGTGGGTCATAAAATCCTTTGATTTCACTTCTGCTACTCTTGAAGATCTCAATATACCTACACAAAGAAGATTTTTTAAGGTACAGGCTTCAGCATAAATGTATTTGTAGGTACGATATTGGGCAAAATTCAGTTACAGTTGTTTCTATAACTAGATACATAACCCAATTTAAAATGCCTAGATATACCACAACTTAAATGCTTTTTTTTTTTACCTACAAGCCTCAAAATAATTCTTTAAGGTACAAAGTTTACATGAAAAAAATTAGTTATTTGAAAACAAACCATAAAATGTAAATATTTTAAATTTAAAACTTGTTTCCTTTAGTACAAATTAGATATTTTAAAGAAAACTGGGTGATGATATAGTAGTATTATCACAGAACACCCTATGTATAATGGAAACAATCTGATTTTAATTTTAGCAAACTAATAGCATTAATTCCCCACCCAAATCTGTATTTTCCAAGTTAAACTTAGGATAATTATAAATTCTTTAAACTAACCCAGAAAATGTTATTGTCCCCCCCATATAAGCATTAGTGACCCACAACCCCCAAAAATAAAAATTTAACACCATCCCAAACTCTCCATCCCCACCTGTGCCCTATTCTTTCCTTGTGTTTCCCCAGAGCATTTTCTGCTATCTCCTTTGAAGCAAACTGCACGAAGGCCTCCCCTGTGCTTCTCCCCTGGTAGTCCATCGTCAATGTTATCCCATTTGGCACGATTTCCAACCCTTTAACCCAAGGACAAATAACCCCATCAAGGGGAACAGTGTTAAAGGCTGAAACATTCCCATCTGAATCAAATACTTAAAACAAGACTAAAGAAAACAAACAAAAAAAAAAAACTTAGTTTCCCCATAACCCAATATTACAAAGTGAAGAGCTTTCAAATATTATGGGTTCAATAGTTTGGTTTTTTTCTACCAGTGTGCTTCTAAAAAAATTACACACAGTTAAGCCCACCTACATTACATGAAAAAGCCATGGCTACTAATCAAATTATTATGCTCCATACTCTAATTCATGGTTCATTTCAACACACAAAATTACCCTCAACTAATTTGCTTGATATTAGGTCTCACAAATTCTATATATTCTGTATTGAAATATTAACTGGAGCATATTTCATACTTTAATATACAAATTAAACTATTATAGTTTCAAAATTATAATTTTCCCACAGAAATGGGTAAATTAAAAACTGATAATGCAATACAAATATAAATATTCAATTACTGCTAAACTTAGACTAATACTAGAGGTACCTGTAAAGAACTGAACTATTTCCTCTTTGCTGCAACCAAATGGGAGTCCACGAAGTCGTACTGTTCCATCACTAGCTGCGTCATTTGGACCATTATGTTTCATAACCCAATCCATCTCAAAACCGTTTGACTTAAATGCTATAAAAGAAAGATATAAAAGTGTCAAAATATACTTCTGCCACAAGCCCTTAAAAAAGAAATCTGTACACCCAATCACCACTACTGATTTAGCTAAAGAAGATACCAAGAGTAAAGTCTGTCATATTTGGAAGTTCATCACTCTAACTTGAGTGACATACCTGTGACAGGACAAAGGAATATGGGTATTCAATCTCCTTAAATCCATTAGTTACTACCACTCCCACCCTCTCCAGGGAAAATTATTGAAATGCGGTCAACTTTAAAAACATGTAAACCCTAGTTTACAGCCTTCTGGTATCCATCATTATGACCATGGCCTTTCCAAATGAAATTTTGCTTCTCTCAATCTTTTTTATTCATTCCACCTAATTATTATTTGCTTTGTAAAGAAATGGGCCAAAACAAAAAGATTTAAAGTTTTTTTCTACTTATGCCCCTTCCTCCAATCTATTACTGTCTACTTGATGGGTAAATATATTCTATTAAGTAAATCCATTTTTAAAAGCCTATTTTCTTCACATTGCCCACACTACCCAAACTTGCAGGTGTAGAAATAAAATTTCCAAACAGATAAGTAACAAATTTTGAAAGTAATAAAAGCCAGTCTACACTACTGATGATCAAATCCCAAATACCTGAAAACTAAAACTGAAGAGTGGTTAGTGGCATTGATAAAACTGTTACTACCTTCCACACTTTCCCAGTCCCTTTCAAAAAACAAAATTTTGCACCAGAATGTAAAGTGAAATGTCTGAGGCCCACAATAAAAAAACTCTGCCTAAGACTATTGTAAACAATTCTAATATCAACCAAAAGAAAAAATTTAAAAGATTACAAACGACCATTTTTTGGATATTAAAAACAAGAATATTTCTTTCTCTGCAAACACCTAAGAAAAAAGACCCTATATATATAAAATTTTTTGGTGAGGCAATTGGAATTAAGTGACTTGCCCAGGGTCACACAGCTAGTAAGAGTCAAGTGTCTTAGGCCACATTTGAATTCAGGTCTTCCTGAATCCAGGGCTAGTGCTCTATCTACTGTAGCACCTAGCTGCCCCAAAAGACCCAATATTTTATTACAAAGAAACCTGTTCAGAAGTTGGTGGAAACAGTACATAGTAAACAGATCTGAGGCAATTTCCTTCACTCTCTGCTTTGCCTTTGCTATAAGGTAGACTTGGCCTTACCCCAATCTTCAAACCCAGACACCGTAGCCTCCCCTACCTCAACTTGCTTGGCAATTTCAGGCTAAGTTATGAATTTTCATAGTTGATACTTTAGTCTCCTAGCTACAGAAACTTTATACGTGACTAATTTTACCATACCCAACCATGGAAATCCTATTCACCTAAACATTACAAACTTTTCTGACTCACTTGCTGTGTTTAGGAACACTTATCAAATATTGATAATGCCATAATATTTAATGGTATCATTCAAATGACATCAACAACAGAAGAAACTGGGGACTCCACAGGCATGTTGTAAAAGGACCCCTGACAATGGCTTCATAGTTGAGAAATATACAATTTAAAGTTGAAAGGAACCTTACAAATCATCCATCTAGCTCAGTGGTTTCAAGCTCAAATATGACCAGGCCACTAAACTTTACATAAAGATCCTGGCGGTGACATATTGCCTTAGAAAGCCACATATTAATATTATTTATGTTCTATTGCATTTTTTTCTTATTTTGTTCAATATTTTTTGATTACAATTTAATCTGGTTCAGGCCACCCTAGGGAATGTTGCAGGTCCCACTGTAACATCTGATCTAGTTCAGTATCCTCGATTCAGGGAAACTAAATGAATTGCTTATGGTTACAAAGATAACAAGGTACATTTGAACCCAGATCCCACAGATTCCAAATTTAGTGCCTGTCCAATGTACAAGATACCTCCCCCCTCAAAGAAGACAAAAGGAATTCTCTAGAGGAGTTGGAAAAAAGTGCTAGGATACAGAAGTAAACAAAGCCAATTCCTCAAAATCCAACATTTCCCTCATTATATGCCAAGTTGATTTTTTCCCCCTCAGAAACTGTCTGGAGTAGACCACAAGCCAGAACCCTAACAGAGCCAAGTTATCGATTAAAGAGGCTTATTTATGAGTCCTCTAGCATTTCTTTTTGGTTACATTTTTTCCTCAAGCTGACTTCCCAGAGTAAATTAAATAAGTGCAAGACAAAAGAGCTAAACAAAGGTGAAGTTATGGTCAGAAAGGAGATGGGGGTCAAGAGTTATCTCTAAAATCAGTCTAGATTTAATTTCCCCCTGTATTACTTTCAGTGTGTAAATAGCTAACATCTGGGGGGGGGGGGAAGGTCGTTTGGTCACTAAATCATATCTGAATTCCAACAAAGCTTGAGACTTGTCCAAAGAAATAGCAAAAAAAAAAAAAAGAAAGAAAGAACCAACACTTTACAAGGATAGAAAAGTAAACTAAGATGGATTTTAAAAATCCGTATCAATCCCACTTAAGCCACCACTTATGGGGAAAACAACTTAATAAAAGAAAATGAGGTACAAAAAGTTCCAATGCTCTCCAGTATTAAAGGAACAATTGTGCCTGAGCTGTGGCCACAAAAATTGAAAGAGGATCTCAGTGCCAGTCTCCTGTATATGCAGATATGCAGTTACTCCCCACTACAGACTAACAGAAAGGAAAGAATGTCTCCCCCAACTTTTTTTTTTTTTGGGGGGGGGGGGGTTTCGAAGATAACCAGAGTACCTGTACACAAAAAAACCCTGTACACTAAAATACCTAAATTGCTTTAGTACAGATTTTTCAACACAAACTGGTTTACAAATCTTAACATTCTGGTGCTTTTGAATTTTTCAATAAAGAGCAGTCATCAATTAAGAATGGAACGGAAAACAAAAAAAAACAACAATAAAAAAACCACCCCAAACACAGGCAAAAGAATAAGTCTTTGTCTGAATATTTTGGGATAGATCCTTTGGACATCAACAAAATGTTTTGATGATTAGGATTCTAATTGTAAATTAAGATTCAGTACAAATAAGACAGGAAAATCTAAATCATCCATGTGACTCGACAGGCATACTTCTACTTTATATTGAAGGTAACTGTAATTTTTTGACTGGAATACAGGAGAACATCAAGTGTAAGAAATTCAAGAAACCAGAAATACCTTAGAAATAAGCATAATTGGTCTTTTGTTATTTTGTAAAAAGATGAACACTCCACTATTGTCCCAGGCGCCCACGACGTAACAAAAACTGATAATTCCACCACCTATTACATGCAATTAGGGCTAATTTACTTACAGATTTGATAAGATTATCGGCATACCGCAGTATAACTAAGAGCCTCCTAATAGTGTGTACAGTATAAACACGAACTTAGCTGTCCAGTGGATGGTACTGATTGCTACTTCCACAACTCCACCAGTTGTAAGCAGTTTTATTATTAAAATAACCAGTCCTGAGGCTTTTAAACAATGCTGCAAGTTCGTCAAGAAATTTCCACAACTAATGGAAAGGAACAGCAATTAGATGACCGTGACGCTGAGATAGAGAGAGGAGATAATCCTTTTTAAAAGGATACTGACAAATACAAGTGTGAAAATTATTAAATCGAGCCCCAATCCCCCATCTGGCCAGCCGGCCTTCTTTCCCATTCATGAGCATGTTGCACAATTTGGCACAAGCGTTACACACCTTCCGTACTGAGAACGTAGGAGGGCAAAAAGCTCGGAAACACTACTTCTCGGACAGCACCTTTGTTTCCTCAGTCCTTTTGTAGCGCTTTGTAGCGCTTTGTAGCGCTTTGGCCAACTCCACCGAGCCCCTTTTCCCCAAGAGGAAGCCCAAACCGCCCGCCTGGGCTGAACTCCCGCGGGCTATTCTAGGGGAAGGAGGGGGGGCTGACACGTGAGCCTGTGCTTAGCCCTTAAAAAGGGGGCCGCAGGAGTGCCCCCGAGAGTCCCCCTCCCCCCGGGCCGGCCCCTCCGGACCGAGCCCACGCCGCGCTCGCTCGGCCACAAACCCGACAAACGGCTCCGGGTCCCTCCCCCGCCCCCACGAGCCCTCCCGGGTCCCGCCACAACAAAGCCGAGCCACGCGCGGACCCCGGGGGCCCAACATCCGTTATTTGGCCCCAAGTCCCCCTTAGGGTCCGGGGTCAGGGCCGGAGCCCGCCCGGGGGGCGGGGGGCCGGGGCTGCGGATTACAAAGGAGGCCGCCTCCTTTGTCCCGCGGCCGGCCCCGGAGGCGGCGGGGCCCGTCGCGGAGCCGCTTCCACGGAGCCCGCTCCGGCTCCGCTCCCGCCGGACAGCGCTCAGTCCGGGAAAGACCGAGCGGCCGCGGGACCCGAGGCGGCGGAGCCCGGAGGGGCGGGCCGAGCCGAGCCGGGCCGGGCCCAGGCGCGCCAACGCGCTCAAAATGGCGGCGCGGGGGCCTCCCTCGGACGCGGGCCCGCTCCCCGGTCCGGCCCGGCTCGGCCCGGCCCGCCCGCCGCCCTCCGGGCCTACCTCCCGCCCGGCCGTCCGGCCGTCCGGCCGCCCTTCTCCCGGTCCGGCGCCTCACCACCCCCGGCCCGCCCGCCCGCCCGCCCCTCGTACCTCAGACACCCGGGCTGGCGGGCGGGCGGGCGGGCTCCGGCAGCGGGAGGCGCGAGGTCAGGGGCGGCCGCTCGTCTCGCGCTGCGTGCGCCCTCCACAAACGGCTCCTTCAACCGTCTCCCGGCGGCGGCTCCGGCGGCGATTGAGAGAAGCTGCGCAGCTGAGCCGGCGGCAGCAGGAGGGGGGAGGAAGACGAGTAGGGGGCTGGGGAAGCGGCACCAACAAAACCCCCCCGCCCCCCCAGGCGTCCGCGCGGTTCTCGCGGGAACTCCGGGCGCAGGCTCGCGAAGCAGGCCGCGCGGGAGAGGGCCGGCCTCGTGCGCGTGCGCGGCGGTGGCGCCGTCCGTTGAGGCGCGGAGCGCGAGCGAGCGGGTGGGCGTGGCTCGTGCCGCTCCCGCGAGCGGAGCCGCTGCAGACTAAGCCGCTCAGTCCCGAGAAACGGCTGCCTTCCCTCGGCCGGATGGAGCGTTGGCGGACGCTCGTCCTTCCCGCTCTCCGCCGCCGGCATGGCCGCCGAGCGCGTCCGCGCCGAGGGCCGCTCTCGGGGGCGGAGGCGGGGGTGTCCCGTCGGGGTGCTTAGCCCTGTCGGCTCCGAGGTGCAGGTGCGGGCTTCTCTGCGGCCGAGTTTGAGCGGGAAGCGAACTGGCCCATCGTAAGAGGGGGAAACTGAGGCTCAGAGGCACGCGAGGCGGGATGCGAGCCAGGTGCCGAGGACGGCCCCGCACGCCCGAGGTACTCGCGGGTGTCCGGCGCCCCGGCCGGCCCGAGTGACCCCGAGGACTCTGGCTGGAGAAGAGGCTTGTGGCCCAGCCCCGCCCCCCCCCCCCCATGCCTGGAAAGGCGGCACCGCCGGGCGAATGCAGCTGCGGAACAATTACAAAACGACTGTTCCGCAGCAGCGTGAGGTTTCACGGGGCAGAACTTGGGCCGCAGTTGTGTCGCACCGTGTGCAGCACTTCTCGAGTGGGTCCGAACTTTGTGATGCTATTTCTAGGAAAGTACTTGCGGACCTTCAGTGTGAGTCAAAACTAGAGCGGAAAGGAAGGGACCCGAAGGGACAATAGCTTTCTGGCTTTTTTCTCGAGAGAACCTTAAATATCAAGCGCGCTTAAGTGCCTACTGTGTCTACACTGGGCTGGGGCAGCGGGTAGAGAGGGACAGGAAGGAGACAGTCCTTGCAGGCAGCGTGCGGGGCCGGGCTGGCCTCCTCCGCAGGTATTCAATTGGTGAAAGACATACTGGACTGCCCGCGAGCTGCTGGGCAGTATTGGTCCAAGGCTTTGCCCTCTTGCCATTGTTTCCTGGGTACTTACCACCTATATAATGCTCCTTTTGTGCCATGACGGCTTAAAAAGGGTTGGACCAGAAGAGTGGACACCTTATAAGAAGACCCCCTATGCACTGAAGCCACGTCCTTTTCTCTAATTAATCTTTCCATCGCATATTTATTTTTACATGTTGATCAAAGATTGCTGATGTCTGGGATCGTTCCCAAATCTATCTGGAATTGTTTCCATAGCGATGGTTGCAGTGCAGAGGCCTCCTGGCTCTCAGCTTTGTTTCTCTTTGTTTCTTGTGCCTCTCTACGGTACTCTTGTATTAACATAAAGATCAGAGAAGCCCCCGAGGGGATCTTGTTAGAGGCCTGAAGGAGAAGGGAGTAAAAAGCGCCCAGAGAGGTAGGCACACTACCACCCAGAGGAAGAATGCGGAAAGACATGAAATAGATCTTGCTGGAGGAAAGCACCAAAGGGACTAAGAAAATTCCTTTTAAAAAGTGGATACGGAATCCAATGAAATGAATGTGCCTTCTTCAAAAACTAAAGGCAGGAATGTAATAATTTGTGAAAATGTACTTTTCCTTAAAGGGGGAAAGATGCATTAGTTTGGGAAGGAAATATGCAAAAAAGGCATCAGTAAAACCTTTTAAAATAGAATAAATCAAAAGATGTTGGGAAAGGAACACAAACAGCAGTGCTTCGTTAAACTGGACATACAGTTAATCTGCATGAAACAGGAATTCGCTGAATCAGATAAAATCCTTTTTGTTCTTTGTATATTTTAAAATGTGCTTGTTGATTAGGCCCAAGGTAAAAAGAATTTAAAATATTAAAATCTGAAGTGCAAGTTCTCAACACCTCACACCTGGACTATTGCAATTGCTGCTGGGAGGGGTTTTCCTGACTCAGGTTTCTCCCCACACCAATCCATTGTTAACCTGGAAATTAAGGAAACAATATAGGAGGAATAAGGTCTTTAATAGGGGCAGAGGAATTATAGCTCCTGGTATCACAAAGCTTGGAAGCTAGGAATACCCAAAGATGGGAACCGAGGGCTTTTATGAGGTAACAGAACAGAGGGAGCTATGAAACTGGCCTTGAGAAAAGTAAGTTTCTCACAGACAAACCATTTAATGTAAATGAATCTTTTTACATAATAAACAAAAATCCGGGAAGCTTGGGAATCTTTGGGAGGGGATAGTTGGTTTGGAGAACATCCATAAGCTATCAAGAGTCTGGAAATGACAAAGATTGGTCAGCCCCAGGCAATTAATTTGTCTGGGAAAAGGGGACTGGGTTGGGAATCAGTTCTCAGTAAATTTTGTAGTTCTCATTCTCTCCTCTTGGTTAAGAGGAATTCTGGAATTCATAGATGACCCATGACCAAAAATAGTGTTGGGGCATGGAACAAGATTCTCAGGCCACGTTGGATCTACACTGATGTCTGCTTCTTTTTCCTGGTCAGACGAAGCTTGGTGTTGTTGGTAGTGTGTCTGGCTATCCATTCAGGGGATGGAGTCTTCTTCAGATGTGATAAGTGGATCCTTTCAGCCAGGGGGTTGGTCAGCAGCCCTTGGTAGGGAAGCCTTTTCCAATAGGCCTGGTATCCAGGTTCCAACTGTAGGGTAGACTGAGAGACAAGATAACTAAGTTTGGGTGAGTCCTTTACAATAGGACAGAAGGGAGGCCTTAATAGAGAGGGAGTCACTTGAGGGAGAAAAGAGAGGCATAGGACATCCAGAGATGATTTCAAAATTATGAAAGAACATTTACCAAAAGGGGTTTCCCTAAAGTTCAGAAGAACAAGGGGCCAAGGCTTTTGGCTCTGGTGGATTCAAATCATCCATAACCTTTCCAAGCTGAACCTTAAAGATCCCAATTGTCATGAGGTGCAGAGCACCCCAGAATTTCTCTGGGGCACATCAAGGAATCTTCTCCTTGAGAAACTAAACCAGAGGACAGATACTCCTAGAGAGTTAAGTGGAACCAGTTTGGACTGAGCTAGCTTTGGGACCTCTACCCTTCATTCTGGTCTCCCTTACCTCAGGGGAGATAAATTTGGGTATGGCTGCAGCCTTGGTGTCCGGAAGAGAGATCAGTAGCCACTCCTCACCCAATTCCTCCAGTCACTGCCAGTGGGGGATGGTCCTCCCTCACTAAAGGAACTTTCCACAGGCAGATGGTCCACCCCCATCAGTCCTCTATAAAAGTACCTGCCAGTCTCCTGCTCGAGGAGATTGGTACCTCTGAGCCACGTGCTTTGTGCCTTATCTCCCCATGAGAAGTCCGAGGATTTCTTTCATGGTTTCCCTTCCCTCTAAATAAACTACCACCTTATTCTAACTACTTTTGTGTGCAAGACGGTGTAATTCTTTAAAGAGGAATTCCTAAGAACCCCAACCCCTATCCCAAATTACACAATGATAAATTCTACCAATCCTCAGGATAGGGGGTGGTAAGCATAGTGTACATGTTGAAGTACTGGCCAGGCAGCTAACAATTGGGAGACAACTGAACCAGTAAAAGAAGTACCTCAATCAGTGTGAATTTCAATAGGAATTCCTCTGTTGGGAAAAATCTTTTCAGATAAGCACTTGGCTCCAGCTGTTGCAGTAGCTTTCCTGCAAGGGAAAGCTTGTACCCAATGGGAGAACATGCAGACCATAATACAAACTTAACTGGAAAAAGGCAGAAGTTGAATAAAATCAACCTTCCAAGGAATTTCCTAGGGGTCAGTTTTATGGGCTTACATTGTATTTAGGACAGATGTCACACTGTAGATAAATGTCACATGCAGCTCATCTCCATTTTACCACCAATATTTGCAGCCTAAACTAAGCAGTTTGTCAGGACTCCAGTGACTTAAAGAGTGAAGGTATTCTAGCATAGGTCAATAGACAGAGTTGGGGGGGGGAACTGGGCTCCATCTGACCCATACCAGAGTCCAGAGTTTATCCTTTTTTACACCCTTCTAGTTTTTACCTGTCTTGGAAGGGATAGGACACGGTGCCTTTGCTGGGACCAGGCCCAGCAGATGTTAAAGGAAGACAGACTAAGAGGGAGGGGGTTTTTTCCAAGAAACTTGCTTGGCATGCAGGTCAGCAAGGGCATTAACCCAGTCATGGGGAGAATCTTCATGGGAGTGTCCTGGCATTTTAACAGTCAATGCTGCTAGCAACAAAAGGGAGTCAAGCAATCTGTAGATATGTAGAACTGCCAGAGGACATCAGGAACCCTTTATATATTTCCATAACATCCCGAAATCCCCAACACATTACCTGCTATCCATGTGAAAATATTCATGACTTTTCCTTCTGCTAATTCACAAGCTCAAGTCAGGGCTTCAAATGCAGCCTGTTGTGCTGAAGAGCCAAAGGAAGGGGTCAGTGACCTCTTCTGTGTGGGTGATAGCATACCCAGCATCATTTGAGACGGGAACCATCAATGTACCAGGAATAATCCAGGCTTTCTATCTCAGTTTTGGATAGTAGAGAGATCGCTAATCCTTCAGGACAGAGACTATTGGCTAATATCAAAAGTCCTAAAAACGTAAAACCTGAGAGCAAGATACTTTATGGCATGAGGTGAGAAAAAATGGAGTCAGTTTTTGAAAATTGGAGATCCAGGGAACAAAGGAGTAACTCACCCACGTACTGGAGAGAGTGGAGCCTCTAGGAAACTTAAGGTCAGCAAGGTCTGCTTTTAAAATTTGTGAAAAGTAGGAGGGGCTCCCTGAGGCAGAACAGCCCAAGTGTACTGCAGGTAAAGTTAAAGTAAAAAGTAAAAACTGACAAATTCACAACAAAAGGATCCATTGAAAAAGGCGCTAGAGAAACCAAAGGTGAAAATAGTGGCATCATGGGGAATTATATCCAGGAGAGTATAAGCATTAGGGACCATAGGTGTTCTAGGAATCACAGGAACATTCACTGCTCAGGTCTTGGACAAGCAGTCATATGAGCTCACAAACAGGAAGGATCAGAACCAAGTGCAAGGAACTAAAAGACCGGAGGACCTTAATAAGAAGCCTAACGCTCCTTCCTAATTGCCTCTGGAAAGGGGACAGAGTGAGATTCAAGGAAAAGGTTTAGAGGGATCCAACTGTTATGGGGGGAGGAAAATGGGGTATGGGGTTTGGGTAGGGGTTCTTAGGAATTCCTCTTTAAAGAATTACACCCTCTTGCACACAAAAGCAGTTAGAATAAGATAGTTTATTTCGGGGCTGGGGAAGGGAAGGGAAACCAAGAGAAATCCTTGGACTTCTCTTGGGGAGAAAGGCATAGAGCATGGCTCTGAGATACCAATCTCCTCGAGCAGGAGACTGGCAGGTACTTTAACTATAGAGGACTGATGGGGGGGGTGTGACCATTTGACTGTGGAAAGTTCCTTTAGTGAGGGAAAACCATCCCCCACTGGTGGTAGCTGGGGGAATTGGGTGAGGGGTGGCTATGGATCTCTCAAGCCATCTCTCTCTTTGGGACACAAAGGAAGCAGCCACACCCAGGAGTAAGGGAGACCAGAATGAAGGCTGGTGGTCCCAAAACTAGCTCAGTCCAAACTGGTTCCGCTTATCTCTCTAGGCATATCTGTCCTCTGGTTTAGTTTCTCAAGGAGAAGATTCCTTGATGTGCCCCAGAGACCTTCTGGGGTGTTTTGGGCCCATACCACAACTGAGTCTGGATTGGAGAGGCACTAAGAACCTTTCCAACTTCAGAAGAGTTAAACGCCCAGGGTGAAGATAGGAGGATGGGACTTCTTCCAGGGGTGGGGAAGAGCAGATTAAGACATAGAGTTGTCAGGGTATGGGAAAAGGTAGAGAGCTTTTCAGAAAGAGGGAGGGAATATCATTATGGGGAGAGAATTAAATAGATTTCTATATATCTGGTGGAAGTCACGGCTTAGAAGGTGGGGAGGTGCATCTTTTTACATTTTCATTAGAAATTAATTGTAACTATAATCATATCTTATCAGCAAAAAAATAGACAATACCTCATTAAGGTTGGCTCTGATAATTCACACTTTTCGCCTAAAAATGCCATTAATATAGTTAGGACAACACTTAAAAAGTAGACAAATGCTATGGAAGCTTGCAATCCTGGCAATGAAATAGAATATTAACGTAAAAACAGCATAAATGTTTTAACAAAAATACCAGATAAAACAAATTCCAGTTGAATATCCTATTTTGAAATAAAACTTACTCCAACATTGTTATTAAACACACAAAACCATCATAGTATTTGAATTGCTAAGGGTATATGAAAACTTGAAATACCTGTGGACCTTGAAGAAAGGAAACTGTAAAAGTTTAACAAAGTTAAAACAGAGTTGTTTTTAACTATCACACCATTACTAATGCATGTAATTATTTCAATAGTGTGAGAAATGGGTAGTTGTCTCCTCTCAATGTAGATATAATAGTCAGTCATACTTCCCTGACCTGTTTGTAGGACAAAGGTCTCAGATCCCCTCCTCCCCCTCAGGTTAGCAAGGTCACATGGTTCAAGGAGCCCTGGTCTCAATTAGGTCCTCTCCAGAGTTCTGTCCATATAAGGAAGTATAAGGTCCAATCCTAAATTATGCCCATACAAAGAAGAGGGGTGGGAATACTGCATTCCGATTAGCTAGTTTTTGCATGTAGATTGTAACCCCGACCAGTGATGAAAAAGGGGAAGGTCCTTTTGCGTTAGGGACTAGGGTATAAAACAGGGCCTGCGAGCCCCCTTTCTGGGCACCCACTAGCTGCACACTAGGGTGCCTCCTTCTCATGAGAAGAAAATAAAGCCTTTGTCACCTCGCTGCTGAGTTCCTGAGAATCATTGAGAAGAGGATGAATTTTTCCCTCACAATTGGAGGTCCCACGGAGAAGTAAGGAGCAGCAGGGCCCTCCGGGTTCCAGCACTCCCAGTGCCCTTCACCAGCGATGGTCGGAGCCGGAGCCCGGAGGGGGCCACCCCCAACTCCTGAGTCCAAGGAACTCAGAAGAGATGTCGAAAACGCAGGGTGGAGCATGCTCACCAAGGGGGTAAGAATTTATCAAAACAGGGATTGCCGTGGGGAGGAAGGAAAAGCCAGCGCTCTGGTTTGTTAGGCTCATGGTCGGGAGTCACTGCTATAGGTCTTTTGCAGGGGTATTGGGTGAATTTATGAATGAAAGCTTACCTCCCAGGATTGTGAGGATAGAGCAAAATGTTATCGGGGTTTAGTATAATGTTTTCTTTGGGCGGGAAAGCCAGGAGAGAGGTCCCTGAATTTCATCTCATGAGAAGAGAGCATGGTGCGGAGGCGTGGCTCGGTCTGATGGGGTCATCATCTGATGGTAGGGGTATCTTGTTGGGGGAGGGCCATCCCCCACTGATGTCGGCTAAGGGAATTTGGGTGAGGGGCAGCTCCAGAACCCTCAGGTCATCTCACTCCCTGACTCACACCACAGGGACTGCAGCCACACCTAATCTTGTCTTCCCTGGGGGTGGAGGAGACTGGAGTGAAGGGTGGTGGTCCTGGGGTTACTCAGTATCTCTTTGGGAGTGTCTGTCCTTTGGTTTGGTTTTGTGGGGAGGGGGGTCTTTATAATTTGCTCCAGGAAACTTCTGGTAAACTAGGACCATAAGAAAAACAAAAGGGTTTGCTTGGGAAAGGTGGGGGAGGCCTATGGGTCCTTCTAGAGTCTAGGATTAACAAAGACCGGTTAGCCCCAGGCAATTCATTTGCTTGGGAAAGGGGAGTGTGAATTCAGTGCCTTTTCTTAGAAAAGAAAAAGTTAAAAAAAAAAAAGTTTGAGAATTCTACTTTAATATCCTGAGAAAATTGATTCCATGTTTTAATTGGTAAACTGTTGACAGATGGAAATTATGGTAATATTTAGCAGTTGTTGCATGCTATTGTAAATTGGTTTTGTGATTTTGCTAAGGGTTAAATACTGTTTGAGTTTATTGATTAACTGAAAGCCTTCACCGAAGCTTTTAGATATTCATTCTTTTACATTAATTACCTTTCTTCTGAGTTATCAGATCTGAGCAAACAAGGTGCCAACTATCCATGGGGAGAGAGGACTCTTCTCCTGCACTGTATTCTATGAAACTTGGCAACTTTAGTTCTTTTATGGTAACCCCCATGATCATCCCAGGTGGCATGATAAACACAATGTTGAATTTGGCCATGGCATCTGGTATCAATGGTATTAGATTCTTTATGAAACAAAGATGAAAATTCTATTCTTAATTGTTTTATATTAAATTAGAAGGGTATAGGAGTATAATTTTATGGACTCTTTTGCAGGTGGCTTGGGGGAAGTTTTTTTTTAATTTATCTTTATTTTTTTAACATATAAGGTATTTTATTTTTTCCGTTACATGTGAAGATAGTTCTCAACTTTTGTTTATACAAGCTTTACAATTTCAGATTTTTCTCCCTCCTTCCCCTCCCTCCCCCCTCCCCTAGACAGCAGGTAATCTGATATAGGTTATATCTATATATCTATATACATAGATATATATATATATACACACACATATATATACACATAATAACATTAATCCTATTTCTGCATTAATCCTGTTATAAGAGAAAGAATCAGAGCAGTGATGCAAAACCTCAAAATAGAAAAAAAACACAACAGCACCCAAAACAAAAGAAATAATATGGTTCAATCAGCATCTATACTCCACAGTTCTTTCTTTCTTTCTTTTTTTTTCTTGGATTTGGAGATCCTCTTCTATCATGAGTTCCCTGGAACTCTTCTGTACCATTGCATTGGTGAGAAGAATATAGTCCATCACAGTAGGTCAACACTCAATGTTGATGATACTGTGTACAATGTTCTTCTGGTTCTGCTCATCTCACTCATCATCAGCTCACGTAAGACCCTCCAGGTTTCTCTGAACTCCTCCTGCTCATCATTTCTTACAGCACAATAGTATTCCATTGTATTCATATACCACAACTTGTCCAGCCATTCCCCAATTGATGGGCACCTTGGGGGAAGTTTTAACATCTCAAGTTTGTTTCAAGAGAAGTAGAGGAGGGTAACTTATAGAATGTTTTGTTATGTTAAACAGCATGGGGCATTCTTAGCATCTCTCACTGGAACAGCTTTTTATTCCTGATGTAGGATTCTGGGGTTCCTGGATTCTCTTTCTTGGTTTTGGGTGTGCCAAGGTACCAAGCGGTTAGAGTCTGTAGGTGCCAGGTGTGCCAAGGTGCCAGATGGTTAAAGTCCATAGGTATCAGGCGTGCTAACCAGTGTGCCAGGCAGTTAAAGTCCATAGGTGCCAACCAGTGTGCCAGGCAGTTAAAGTCCATAGGTGCCAGGAATGCCAACCAGGCCAAGCAGTGTGCCAGGCAATTGGAGTCCGTAAGCACCAAGTGTGCCAAGCAATGTACCAGGAAATGCCAAGCAGTGTGCCAGGCAGGGGTGGTCCCCAAGAATTCAAAGGGTTCATTAAAGATGAGAATGCCATGTCTAGTGATACAGAAAAGGAAGAAAGTACACCTCCCTAAAATTCCCAAAGACAGCCCTTTGGGAGACAAATTAGAAATCTGGAATAAGTTTGAGAAGTATAGAGGAAAATGTAAAAAGAGAATGATCCTAATATGGGCTGGGGTTTCCCTCAAGGGAGGTTCAGTCCTTTTGCCTAAATTTGGGTCTAATGAAAATTGGGTATGCCAAGCCTTAAATGTATATGTGATTTTTGCTTGGGAAGGGAAACAGTTCCCAATAATAGAAATGAAAAGCATGTTTCTCAGATATTTCTGGCCTCTCTGCCTCTGTTTCTTTACTCTGACAGAAGGGACTTCTGGCCCAGACTCCTCAAGTTTCCAGCTCACCAATTTAAGCCTGGAGACTGGGTTTTGATAAGGGCCTGGAAGAGCAACAAGTTGGAACCTGATTGGGAAGGACTGTTCCTGGTGTTACTTTTCACTGACATTGCATTGAGGACTGAGGAGCAAAACTGGACTCACTACTGTCAAGTAAAAGGGACACCTTTTCCAGAAGAAAAACCAGAGCCAAAACATGAGCAGTGGACTGTTAATAGGGAATCTGATCGACCGAGGGTGAAGTTTAAAAAGACTTTAATGTACAATATACCAAGCCTGGTATAAAAAGGGGGAAGGGAGGTAACATTTTGGGGTAGTGGGAGCTGCTCATGCAAACAAGTAATGGAGGAGCAAAAAAGATTTGGTATATGGGCATCTGAAGGAGGAACTGATCCCGTAGGAAGAATAGGAACATCCTTGGAAAATCTCATGGATCCTACATCCCCCTATCCTTTTAAGACTCCAGAAATAACTTCTCTAAGTCCAGAAGGGAAATTAGGAAACCCAACAGGCCAGTGAAGTTAAGGATATGAGACAGACAGTGGAGACAGAGACTGGGTTTGGAGATTCAAATGCTCGGATGGAATGGGTCAGTGCTTTGGGAAGACCAGTTGCCCATACTCTAAGTCCACATTTTCGCCTGGAGGGGTTCTGGAGTCTCCTTCAATTATACCAGAATGGGTTGGCAAAGGGTGAGAGTTGCAGGGATTTGGAGCTACTCTTCCCTGTGATAAAAAGGACAGCAGAAAAGATCATACCCACTTTTGTTGGAGTCCCAGGAAACCATCCCACCTGTCTCTCCAGGTGGGTGAGAGGTTTTCTGGTCTTGGGTAATATGAGTTGTATCCAAACATGGGAAGTAACCGAGAACAACTCGGTAGATTTTTCATCCCTGATCCTCCCCTGAGCCGACCTATGGTGGTATTGTGGTGGAAGATCAACCTTACCCCCTAACTGGGCTGGGACTTGTGGGTTGGTGTGGCTAGCCACTCTCTTTACCATGGCATCTGAGCATTTCTCCAAATCTGAGTCTAAATCAAGAAAGAAACACAACCCAGAGGGGCAAAAAGGGTCATCTGATGCTCTAATCTGCCTAGATAGCATAGGATTCACAGATTTAGACCAAAAGGCAGAGGAAATATTCAATAAATGGAATGAGAGGAGCCAAATAGTCAAAAATAAAGAGGAGGGATTGTGAGAAATGGGTAGTTGTCTCCTCTCAATGCGGATATAACAGTCAGTCATACTTCCCTGACCTGTTTGTAGGACAAAGGTCTCATATCCCCTCCTCCCCCTCAGGTTAGCAAGGTTACATGGTTCAAGGAGCCCTGGTCTCAATTAGGTCCTCTCCAGAGTTCTGTCCATATAAGGAAGTATAAGGTCCACTCCTGAGTTATGCCCATACAAGGAAGAGGGGTGGAAATACTGCATTGCGATTAGCTAGTTTTTGCATGTAGATTGTAACCCCGACCAGTGATGAAAAAGGGGAAGGTCCTTTTGCGTTAGGGACTAGGGTATAAAACAGGGCCTGCGAGCCCCCTTTCTGGGCACCCACTAGCTGCACACTAGGGTGCCTCCTTCTCATGAGAAGAAAATAAAGCCTTTGTCACCTCGCTGCTGAGTTCCTGAGAATCATTGAGAAGAGGATGAATTTTTCCCTCACAAATAGTAACTGCTTAACAGAGTTATTGAGAAAAGCTATGAAACAGCATCACTGCTAAATGGAACACGTTTCTCTGGCATATTAGGGAAACCTCCAGTTTTCAGAATTTAAAAATTTGTTCTTGCTATTAAGACTGAGAAGCCAAATTATTTTTCCCAGAGTCAAACATTCATTATACCTAGATAGGGAGTAGCCCAGAGGGAAAACTTGAACCCAGACTTTGAATTCACCTCTTTGTGAATTCACAGTAATACTGCATTTCTAAACAGTTTCAAGTATTTGACATTCTTTTAACAGTTGCATTTATAACAATTTATAAGCCCCAAAGAATACTCTATCACATATCCATATTACAAATCGACAAACTAACTTGCTTTAAGATCATGCAATTAAATGTCCAGATCCGAGTTTTTAAACACTTTATCTTAATGTAAATCTCAAAATAAACCAACTTTAAACCCCACACATCTTATTAGACAGATTTCACTTAAAATAAGACGAATAAATTCACTTACAACTGGAACTATTCCCAAATAGTAAAATTCTCAATTTACCTGAAGCCCATCTATTAGCATTTCAATATCAGACCATTATTTTCAATAAACTCATTTTTACCTGGTGATAAACACTGGTGACTGAGAAGCCAGATAGTTCCCCAAATTTAAAGAGAATCTGATTAACCTTGATTTGGGGATTCATAAAACCTGGGTTTGAACTATCTAATATTTTAAATCAATTCTCAACTAAAGTTTGAACAAATTTCTTAAAAACAGGTAAAAATAAAATCAAGCTACAGTCTCTCTAACTGCTTCTCTGTGTAAATTCCCTTTCTGACAATTCTACTTTGAGTGGCAAAGAGGATTGCCAACATACAAGATAAAGGACTCAGCTTGAATAGCAAGGGGCACATACACATATAGAACATTTTAACACAAATAACATTCTACATGCAGACACAAAAACAATAATGGTAAAGATTAAATTTAGCGTGCACAAATTAAGTTCTCTGTCCTCCCTCAAAGACCTATAATTTGAGCCAGATTAGTTGGTCTTTTTTTTTTCCTTAAAAAATTAGACCTTTTTCTGAGGGACAAAATGTCCTATCAAAAATCCTATCTTCTCCCCCCAGGAGGAGGGTTCAGATTCAGATTCTCGCTTAATTGATTCAAAATGCCACTGAAAAAGGAGAAAGAAAAAAAAAGCAAAGTTCCACTCAGGGCCTTTAGCTGGCAGAATCAAGACCAAAGTCAAAAAGGAGTGACCCCACTATGGCCACCAGTGTTGTGGGTCAGACTTCAATTCTGCTAGCACTTGCAATCATGTGGTACATGATTTGAAAACAAAACCCGGCAGCCATCCTTTCCAGGACCTGTCGGAGTGGCCACATATGGTCCCTAAAAAAACCTGCAGCCATCCTCTTTTGGGGGACCTGTCAGAACAGACCCATTACAAAAATCATCCATGGACATAACCAGACCCCTGACCAAAGAGCTTTTCGGAACTCAAGCAAAAAGGACGCGATTTCTGAGATTGAGAGACCCTTACCCAGGCCAGGCCTCCGAATTTGAGTCCAGACTGGAACACAAAAGATTCCTGCAGGCACCGAGCATCCGGAGGTCAAAAATGGTGGCTGGCTGGACACGGAATCTTCAAATCCTGGAAAGAGCCCCCATATGTTAACCTGGAAATTAAGGAAACGATCAATATAGGAGATATAAGGTCTTTAATCGGGGCAGAGGAACTATAGCTCATGGTATTGCAAAGCTCAGAAGCTAGGAATACCCAAAGATGAGAAACAAGGACAGGGTTGTTATGAGGTAACAGAACAGAGGGAGCTATGAAACTACCCTTGGGAAAGGTTAGTTTCTCACAGACAGAAAGTATTTAATGTAAATGAAACTTTTTACATAATAACCTAAAGTCCAGGAAGTAAGCTTGGGAATCTTTTTTGGGAGAGGATAGTTTGTTTGGGGGAGATCCATAAGTGTCAAGAGTCTGGAAATGACAAAGACTGGTCAGCCCCAGGCAATTCATTTGTCTGGGAAAAAAGAGGACTGGGTGGGGAATCAGTTCTCAGTAAATTTTGCAGTTCTCAGTAGCTAATAATTTTACTAAGTACAGTAGCCACAAATAATTTTAAAAACACAGCCTCTAGACTTCAAAGATTGTTTTCATTTGAAATGTGAATATATCAAAACCATATGCAAATTCAAAGAGCAAAGAACAGTCTATCTGTCAGATTTATGGAGAAGGAAATAATTCATGATCAAACTAGAGATAGAGAGCATTATGAAATGTAAAATAGATAATTTTGATTACATTAAATTAAAATGTTCTTGCATAAAAAAAACCCCAATGCAATCAAGATCAGAAGGAAAGCAGAAAGCAGGAAAACAATCTTTATAGCAGATGTCTCTGATAAAGCCCTCATTTCTCAAATATATAAAGGAGTCAAATAAGAATACAAGCCATTTCCCAATCGATACCAGGTCAAAGGATATATCATATGAAGAAATCAAAGCTATGTCATGGGGCGCAGAGCACCCCAGAATTTCTCTGGGGCACACCGAGGAATCTTCTCCTTGAGAAACTAAACCAGAGGACAGATAACGCCTAGAGGAACCAAATCGGACTGAGCTAGCTTGGGATTCCTACCCTTCATTCTGGTCTCCCTTACCCTGGGGAGATAAGTTTGGGTGTGACTGCGGCCTTTGTGTCCAGAAGAGGGATCCGTAGCCACCCCTCACCCAATTCCTCTAGTCACTACTAGTGGGGGATGGTCCACCTTCACTAAAGGAACTTTCCACAGGCAGATGGTCCACCCCCATCAGGCCTCTATAAAAGTACCTTCCAGTCTCCTGTTCGAGGAGATTTGGTACCTCTGAGCCATGTGCTTTATGCCAAATCTCCTCATGAAAAGTCTAAGGATTTCTTTCATGGTTTCCCTCCCCCCACCCTTCCCTTCCCTTGCTCCTAAATAAACTATCACCTTGTTCTAACTATGTTTTGTGTGCAAGAGGGTGTAATTCTTTAAAGAGGAATTCCCAAGAACCCCAACCCCAAACCGTACCCCATTTTCAGACGGTCGGATGGTCCACCTGCCCGTGAAAAGTTCCTTTAGTGAAGGTGGACCATCCCCCACTAGTAGTGACTAGAGGAATTGGGTGAGGGGTGGCTACGGATCCCTCTTCTGGACACAAAGGCCGCAGTCACACCCAAACTTATCTCCCCAGGGTAAGGGAGACCAGAATGAAGGGTAGGAATCCCAAGCTAGCTCAGTCCGATTTGGTTCCTCTAGGCGTTATCTGTCCTCTGGTTTAGTTTCTCAAGGAGAAGATTCCTCGGTGTGCCCCAGAGAAATTCTGGGGTGCTCTGCGCCCCATGACATTTATAAGTATATGAAGTGCTCTAAATCACCTTTTTTTTTTTTTTAAGTGAGGCAATTGGGGTTAAGTGACTTGCCCAGGGTCACACAGCTAGTTAAGTGTTAAGTGTCTGAGGCCGGATTTGAACTCAGATACTCCTGACTCCAGGGCCAGTGCTCTATCCACTGCACCACCTAGCTGCCCCCTAAATCACCTTTGATTAGAGAAAAGCAAATTAAAACAATTCTGAGGTACCACCTCATACCTATCAGATTGGCTAATACGACAAAAAAGGAAAATAATGTTGGAGAAGATGTGGGAAAACTGGAATGCCAATCCATAGTCGGTAGAGTTGTGAACTTGATCCAACCATTCTAGAGAGCAATTTGTTACTATGCCCAAAGGGCAACCAAACTGTTCATACAAACCCTTTGATCCAGCAATACCACTACTAGGTCTGGATTGCAAAAAGATCATAAAAAAGGGAAAAGAACCTATGTGTGCAAAAATATAGCAGTCCTTTTCATGCTGGAAAATACTGGAAATTGGGGGATGGCTGAACAAACTGTGGTAAATTAATATAATGCAATACTATTGTGCAATAAGAAATGATCAGGGGCAGCTAGGTGGCATCGGTCCTAGATTCAGGAGTACCTGAGTTCAAATTTGGCCTCAGACACTTGACACTTACTAGCTGTGTGACCCTGGGCAAATCACTTAACCCCCATGGCCCCGCAAAAAAAAAAAAAAAGAAATTGTCATGGGGTACAGAGCACCCCAGAAGTTCTCTGGGGCACATCAAGGAATCTTCTCCTTGAGAAACTAAACCAGAGGACAGATAAAGCCTAGAGAGATAAGTGGAACCAAATCGGACTGAGCTAGCTTCGAATTCCCATCCTTCATTCTGGTCTCCCTTACCCTGGGGAGATAAATTTGGGTGTGGCTTCGGCCTTTGTGTCCAGAAGAGGGATCCCTAGCCACCCCTCACCCAATTCCTCTAGTCATTACCAGTGGGGGATGGTCCTCCACTCCTCACCCAATTCCCCCAGCTACCACCAGTGAGGGATGGTCCTCCCTCACTAAAGGAACTTTCCACAGTCAAATGGTCACCCCTCCCCCCACCAGTCCTCTATAAAAGTACCTGCCATTCTCCTGCTTGTACCTCTGAGCCACGGGCTTTGTGCCTATCTCCCCATGAAAAGTCCCAAGGATTTCTTTCATGGTTTCCCTCCCCGCCCCCTTCCCTTTCCTTGCCCCTAAATAAACTACCACCTTATTCTAATTGCACACTTTTGTGTGCAAGAGGGTGTAATTCTTTAAAGAGGAATTCCTAAGAACCCCAACCCTTCCCCAATTCCCCCCATTACAAAATGATCAGCAGGCTGATTCAGAAAAACATGGAAAGACTTGTACAAACCAATGCAAAGTGAAATGAGCAGAACAAAGAAAACATTGCACACAGTAACAGCAATATTGTATGATGATCAACTATGAATGACTTAGCTCTTCTCAGTAGCACAATGACCCAAGTACTAAAGACTCATGATAGAAAATGCTACCACATCCAGATAAAGAGCTGATAGACTCTGAATGCAAATCAAAGCCTACTTTTTCCGCTTACTTTATATTTTTTGCAGTTTTTTCCTTTTGATCTGTTTCTTCACAACTGTGACTAACATGGAAATGTTATACATAATTTGTGTGTGTGTGTGTGAGAAATGGGTAGTTGTCTCCTCTCAATGTGGATATAAGTCAGTCATACTTCCCTGACCTGTTTGTAGGACAAAGGTCTCAGATCCCCTCCTCCCCCTCAGGTTAGCAAGGTCACATGGTTCAAGGAGCCCTGGTCTCAATTAGGTCCTCTCCAGAGTTCTGTCCACATAAGGAAATATAAGGTCCACTCCTGAGTTATGCCCATACAAGGAATAGAGGTGGGAATACTGCATTCTGATTAGCTAGTTTTTGCACATAGATTGTAACCCCGACCAGTGATGAAAAAGGGGAAGGTCCTTTTGCGTTAGGGACTAGGGTGTAAAACAGGGCCTTCGAGCCTCCTTTCTGGGCACCCACTAGCTGCACACTAGGGTGCCTCCTTCTCATGAGAAGAAAATAAAGGCTTTGTCACCTCGATGCTGAGTTCCTGAGAATTATTGAGAAGAGAATGGATTTTTCCCTCACAGTGTGTATATATGGATATATATATGTGTGTGTGTGTGTATATATATACATATATATATATATACACACACACACATATATACATACATATATATATATATATATATAATCCTATATCAAGTTGCCTACCATTTTAGGAAGAGGGGAGGAAAGGAGAAAAACTTGGAACTCAGAATCTTGTAAAAAATGAATGCTGATCAAAATGAAAAACCAGAGCTTGGCAGCCATGGATGTGTTGTGATTTTCATTGTTTGGGGAAGTATCTATATTGATGAGACCCCAGAATCCCATAATTATACTTGTTATGGGCCCAGGGCACCCCAGAAATTCTCTGGGGTACATCAAGGAACCTTCTCCTTGAAAAACTAAACCAGAGGACAGACATGCCTAGAGAGATAAGTGGAACCAGATCAGACTGAGCTAGCTCCGAGACCCCCAACCTTCATTCTAGTCTCCCTCAACGCTGGGGAAATAAGTTAGGGTGTGGCTGCTTCCTTTGTGTCCTGAGGAGATGGTTTGTGAGAGATCTGCAGCCACCCCTCACTCAATTCCTCCAGCCACCACCAGTGGGGGATGGTCCTCCCTCACTAAAGGAACTTTCCAGTCAGTTGGTCACCCCCATCAGTCCTCTATAAAAGTACCTGCCTGTCTCCTGCTCGAGGAGATTGGTATCTCAGAGCCACGCTCTATGCCTTTCTCCCCAAGAGAAGTCCAAAGATTTTTCTTGGTTTCCCTTCTCTTCCCTTCCTCAGCCCTGAAATAAACTACTATCTTATTCTAACTGCCTTTGTGTGCAAGAGGGTGTAATTCTTTAAAGAGGAATTCCTAAGGACCCCAAACCCCAAACCCCCTACCCCATTTTCCCCATGACATACTGTTAAAATGAAACTCTGGGTATTACTCCAAACCATATGAGCCAAAGGTCCACTAAAGAATTATAGTAAAAAAAAGTGAATGCTGAAAAGAATTAGAAATATATCCACCATTTGGGGAATGGCTAAACAAAATGTGTTATGTGATTATGATAGAACACTACTGTGCTATAATAAATGATGAGCAGGATGCTCCCAGAAAAACATGGAAAGACATGAGCTGATATGAAGGACTTAGGATGAAAAATGCTATCCATCCCCAAAGAACTCATGGCGTCTGAATACAGATTTCTTAAACTTCATTTTTCTTGGGTTTTTTGTATTTTCTTTTACAACCTAATATGGAAATGTTTTGCATGACTACCCATGTATAACTTATATTGAATTACTTGCCTTCTTGAAGCAGGTAGGAAGGGAGGAAGAGAATTTGGAACACAAAGTTTTAAAAATGGATGTTACACAGAATTGGGGGGAAATAAAATTCTAAATTTTAAAAGTGCTAAAAATTGTAACATATAATTGAGAAATAAAATGCTATAGAAACTGTGAAATAGTAAAATAATAAACACCCGGTGATCTACACCTTAATGTGAATAAGCTTATGAGACAGCAAATTTTGATTTGGAGAAGTTGAAGGAAAAGGTTACATAAGTAGTGGGGAAAAAATGGAGGTTAAAAGAGCCAAGAGGGGAAAAAAACAAACAAGAAAAGTGAAGGCAGGGGACACCTAGGTGGCGCAGTGGATAGAGCACTGGGCCTGGATTCAGGAGGACCTGAGTTCAAATTCGGCCTCAAACACTTAACACTTACTAGCTGTGTGACTCTGGGCAAGTCACTTAACCCCAATTGCCTCACCAAAATAAATAAATAAAGTGAAAACAGGAGGTTCCAAGGAGGTTTTCCTCTGATTTACATTTCTAGGCTTTTCCTCTGATTAACATTAAAGCTTTACCTTCAGGGCAGGGGTGACTTCAAGAATCTTTTGGACCACAAATATGGCAGTGCAGAATATTATTTGGTTTCCTTATTCCTAGGATCATAATTCAACAATTTTCAAGTAACACTTCTTCCATAATTGTTCAGGCTATTATACCCAAATTCATTGAGTGTGTAAAGACATTCTTGAATTGTTCTAGTCCTGTTTTCTCGTCCGTTAAACGAGTCACATTAGATGACCACCAAATTCCAGCTGTCATTCTCAGATGCCATAAATCTGAACAGACAGATCTGCTGGTTATTACCCACTTTTTCATATCAATTTCACAGTGCAGCAAAAGGCAATCTACATTTTGAAAAAGGATGGTTAATAGTATCCATCAATAGAACAACCTGATTCCAAAGTATAATTATCGTATCTATTACATTTGATGACAAGCTTCATCCAGCAAGGCAGAATGTGAGCAACTTTCAGTCCAGGATAAGTATTTAACCCAGAATTAGCACTGTATTTTGACTTTATCTTCAGAATGACTGGTCTCCTTGCCTCAAGTCTCTCCTCATTCCAGTCTACCCATCATTCAGCTATCAAACTGATCTTCCTTAAGTACAGGTCTCACCATAACACCTCCCATTCAATCAACTACAGTGGCTCCTTATCATTTTAGGTGATATATAGAAACTGGATAAATAGAAAATCATTTCTGGGGGCATTTTCAGGGTAAATGAAATTTCCAACCATGTGATCAGAAAAAAAATTTAAACCGGTAGGAGAAATGTTAGAATACAATTTCAGTAATGTGACTATAACCTGAGATAAGCATTGAAGAAAGGCAGAAGTAATTTTTCCAATCCTACATTAAAACATAATTCGACAGTATCTTGTGCAGAACTAAAATATTAGTTGATTATGAAAGAGCAGAAACTGCTTCTTAGTGCTAAGTCAGCAACAGAAATTACAGTAAAATATGCCTTTAAGGAAGAAAAGTTCGTGGAAAATCTATGGGGTTAGAATATTACAGAAATCTTTCCACATCCAATACAATTTTAAAGTTGCATTTTATGGAAGATAACTCTCAAATAAGCAAAAATAGAGTCTGTGCATTTTTGAGGCACAAATGAGACACTGCATTTAACTGGTTTTGCTGCACAGATGACCTTTAAAAAATAGCCACATCCTTCTGTTGAGGTGTCAACAGAAAAACCTTTAGAACAGTGATTTCTGGACCTTGCAAATGAGCTTACTGAAGTGATCAAACTGACTTGCAACCAGAAGAAAAGTGTAATTTAAAATCTAATGGGGGGGGGCAGCTAGGTGGCACAGTGGATAGAGCACTGGCCCTGGATTCAGGAGTACCTGAGTTCAAATCCGGCCTCAGACACTTGACACTTACTAGCTGCGTGACCCTGGGCAAGTCACTTAACCCCCATTGCTCCACAAAAACAAAAACAAAAAAATCTAATGGGGGCAGCTAGATGGGAAGTGGATAAAGCACTGGCCCTGGATTTAGGAGGACCTGAGTTCAAATCTGACCTCAGACACTTGACACTTACTAGTTGTGTGACCTTGGGCAAGACACTTAACCCCCATTGCCCCACAGGAAAAAAAACAAAAAACACACCAAAACAACAAAAATAATCTAATGGATGGAGGCAGCTAGGTGGTGCAGTGGATAAAGCACCAGCCATGGATTCAGGAGGACCTGAGTTCAAATCCGACCTCAGACACTTGACACTTACTAGCTGTGTGACCTTGGGCAAGTCCCTTAACCCTCATTGCCCCATGCAAAATAAAATCTAATGGACAGAAGATGGTTAATAAGCACCTTCCATGAAAAGTTCAAATTTGTGCAGTTACTTAAGACATTTTTATATAAATCCAAGTATCCAGGGTCTTTGCTCATTCTAGTATAGTTCATGGTCCTCATGTAAGTAATGTAATAAAGACTATATAAAGAAATATAAAGCTATAATCTTGTTCCATCACCCTTTCACTTGGACTACTACTACAAAAATGTCATCCTTGGCTACCTAACTTAAGTATCTTTCCACTCTGATCTTCCATGTGCCAAAAGCCTGTTTCTAAAGTACAGGTCTGACCTTGCCACTCCCCTAATCAAGAAGTTTCCCATGGCACCCTTTAGGGCCAACACAATTGTGGGCATATGATATGTGCTTTAAAAAAATTCATCCCAGGATAAAAGAAATTGCTGTTTCCGAATACACACCCTTCCTGGGCTCTAGACAACTGCTCCACATTGTTGCATGCCATTTTCCTTCACACATTCTATGTTCCAGCCAAACAGGCCTCCTCCCAATACCCATCTGCCACCTCCATATCTTTTCAAAGTCTGTCCCCCTTGAAAGCCAAGCTTTCCTCAAAGCTGGGCTCAAGACCCACCTCCTATATGAAACCTGTCATCATCCTCCCCAGGAATGACTTTGTACCCATCTTGCATTGTGGTCACATGGTTGCACCTCATTAGAACCTAAGTTGCTTTGGCTGGTGCTCAGCATCTGGAAGATACTTGGTGCTTGTCAAATGAGGATAGGGAATGTTATGAAAACAATATCATTTTTATTTAGGACAAGGATAAACAAAGAAGTCACAAAACTCAATCACAGCCAATGCTCTGAGTACTGTCTCATTGCCTTTCCCCCTCTCAGAGAAGTTTAGGTACTGAACCTCTCCATGGCTGGGACTCAGCTCTACCTGGTAAGGGGCACCTAGGTGGTGCAGTAGTTAGGAGCTGCAGGCCTGAAGTCATGAAGACTCCTCTTCCTGAATTCCAATCTGGCCTCAGACACTTGCTAGCTGTGACCCAGGACAAGCCACTTTACTCTGCTTGCCTCAGTTCCTCATGTGTAAAATGGGCTGTGGAGAAGGAAACAGCAAACCTCTCCAGAGTCTTTGCCAAGAAAGCCCCACATGGGGTAGAGTCACAAACAACTGAAGAAGAAAGCAACCAGGTTAGGCTATGATTTTCCTATAGCCAAGAGTAGGGGAATGGAAACACCAGTAAAGGCAGCTCCAGCACCTTGGCTCAGGCTGGGTCCTGCCAGTGGCTACGGCTCTGCAACTGCTAGGCTGTCTCCTTCCCAGGGTCAATTTGACCTGGAATCTAACAGAAGTCTGCCCACCAGCCCCAAACTCTTGCTGCCACTACTCTCTGCTTCCCAGAATCCACCAATGCAGTCATCTTTCTCTCATTTCACTTGAACTTCATGCGTCAAAGGCCTGCTTTGCACAAAACAGTGTGTTGATTGAGGTAAGCTGGGAGGACCTGGCCAATGGGCCAGGAAGCAAGCCCCTTAAGACTCAAGTTGGAGTCTAGCTTCTGAAAGCAGGGTCAGTCCAGGGCCTGCCCGAGTTGGCACAAGCTAACACTCAGTCCTTAACGGAGAAGGCCTGCAGAGTGCTGAGATGGTGGGGGCAGTCACCTAGTGAAGAGCAGCACCAACTCATAGTGCAGGGTGTGTGGAAACATGTCCACAGGCACAGCTTGTCTCAGGACAAAAGGGTCCCCCAGCAGATCCTTGTCTGGGTCTGGGGGGCAGCACAACTCAAGGAAGTTTCTTTTGGCCTTGCCACTGGGGTAGCAGGAAACAAAAAGCAGCGTCCTGATGGCTCTGCAGTTCCTCAGGGCCCGTACCACCTGGCTGTTCAGTCCAGTCCGGGAAGGGTCCACCAGAGCCACCAGCGACTGACCAGCCTCCTGGGACTTGACAAGCTGGGCCACTACATTCTCCACGTGATCGTCGTGGAATTCCCAGTTGGTGATTCCATTGAAAGCAGCAGTCCACCTGGCGTCCCCCACGGCCTGGCCCACCAAGCCAGTGCTCAGGACCTGGGCTGTTCGCCTGGCCAGGGACAGGCTGGTGGCCCCAGTTCCCTGGCTGAGGTCAAGGAGGAGAGTATTGGCGTCCACCCCGCTGAGCTCCCCCACCACCTGGTAGAGAACCTCGACAGCAGCTCCGTTAATCTGGAAGAAGGCGCCGGGAGAGATGCGGATCCTCAGGCCCGCCAGGTCCTCGAAAATGTGCGGCTCTCCCGCCAGCAGCTGGTAGCAGGGCTGCTGCTGGCCGCACTGGGCACTGGCATTCTCCTGCAAGTAAAGCGAGGTCAGGTCACAAACGGCCCCGGGCCCCCGGGTGAAGAAGTCCCGGACTTGCTCTTTATGCACCCACAGCTCCTCAGGCCCCAGCTGCTGCGGGTGGAAGGAGATGACGGCCATCGTGTGCCCACGCCGCGTGCTCCTGACCGTGAGCTCGTGCCAGTGGCCGCTGGCCGCCACGTCCAGGTAGGGCTCGAGCGGGCTCTGTGCCAGGAAGGCCTGGTAGCAGCGGGCCACGCGCTGGTGCCTCTCGGGGATGTGCTTCAGGTGCGCGGGCGGCACGCACACCAGCCGCTGCTCCTGCCCGCCGCCCAGCACGTAGCCCACTGTCCTGGGACGCCCGTCGGGGCTCTGGCGGATGGCGAAGTTGCACTTATTCCGGTAGCCCTCGATCACCGGCGACGGCCGGAAGGGCTGCAGGCGAGAGCACAGCGCGCCCGCTTCGGCGGCGTCCGGGCTCCCCAGCGACCGCAGGCGCTCCTCCAGCCGCTCCAGGAGGCCGCGCAGCGCCTCCGCCTTCACCCGCAGCTGCTGCTCGTAGGCCAGCCGCCACAACGGCGTCACCAAGTCAGCCAGACGCTCAGGCCACGAGCCCAGCTCCGGACCCCACTCCTCGGTTGCGGTCGCGGTCGGGGCCAGCGCCGCCTTCTCCGGGCACGCGGCGCCCAGCCAGGCCCGCGGGGAGCTCCAGGGAGGCGGCCGGCCGCGCGACAGCAGCGCAGCCCGGCTCAGATAGGGGCTGAGGCGCCTCATAACTGGGAGGCGGCGCGGCCAACGGCTGACTATACTCCGGGAGCCGGCGGCCCCGGCACAACTGGGGAAAGAAGAGCGGCGTGCCGGGAATTGACTTCCTACAGGCTGCTTCTCTTCCCACAAGTCCCCTCGCCAGCATTCTCCACACCAATCAGTGCCTCGCTCCGGCGGCTGCTCACCAATCAGAGATCAGTTTCCGATAGCAGCGCCCTCTGGGAAAACAAGGTCCTAATCTCCTCTAATCAGCGCTAGCGTTTCAAGCCCCTATGCTTCACGGGAAATGTAGTTTTCCCTGCTTCTGACCTCATGGAGTCTTTCTTTTGCCAAGGGTTCTCCCGCCTCCTTCTCCTTCTCCCAAAGCAAAAGGCGAAAGGGAGCGGGCCAGAGTGAAGGGCAAGGAAGAGTTGTCCCAGCCTGTCAGCTTCTTTGTACTGGCTGATTAAATTACACTTACAAAGCACAGACCCGTGCACATAGTAAGCGCTTAATAAATGCTTCGTTCATTCTTTTAGCCTTTTTATGGAAATTCCCCGCTGTGGTCTCCGTTAAGTTGGGCGAAGCAAACATTCCAGGAGGGTGATCCTGCAAGAGCTGGAGCAAGAAATAAGGGATCTGCAGAGGAGCCACCTCCACTAGCAAGTTCAAGCTCAGGAAAAAGTCACGTCCCCAGTCCGCCACTGCTTAGACAAAGTGGAGCAGCAGGGCAGAATGCGGCCACAGGTCAAGGAAACCTACCAACCCTGGGGCTCTGAAGCTCCGCCCCCAAACTCTCTGCTGCCTCTTGAATTTTCTGCTCCCTTCCTGAACCAGATAGCTCAAACTTCAGATTGTGGGTATTAGGAGGAAAATTGTCCTGTGATTAAGTCAGCCTGAGTTAGAAATAAAAAAGAAAACTCTCCAGGAATTAAGTAAATGTTATTCTGAGTTAGGTAAATGTTATCCTTCCATCTGTGGACCAAAGGTCCGTTTTATGCAGCAAATAAATCATTAACATTTTGATTATATAACCAGCGACTTAATACCTCCTCACCCCGCAGTTCTGAGAGTTTTTTAAGAAACAGAATGTTAAGGAAGATGCAGCTCCCTGTTTTTGTAGTAGATGCTTTCACCGGGGAAGCATTCCGGGGGAACCCTGCTGCTGTTTGTCTCCTAGAAAATGTAAGTTGTTTTGTTTTTCTGGTTTTTTATGGAACGAGTTTTCCAACCCCTCTCTTTTCTCTAAAACAAATACCTTCCTGACTGTCTTTCTGTCCTTCTGCTTATTGTTTTTAGTGTCTGCATGCTGGTTTTGCTACAATTTGATAAAGAATGTTTAGAGCTAGGCTCTAGGGGACAATAACAGGACAATAATAGGTTTATGTGAAGGAGAACTGTAATTGTGCCCATCAGATGGGGAATGGCTGATCAAATTGTGACCTATGAATCTGATGGAATATTCTTGTGTCATAAGAAATGAGAGTATGAAGAATTCTGAGAAACTTGGGAAGAATTGTATGAACTGATATAATGTACAGTGAAATAAACGGGATTAGGAAAACAATGGAGTCAGTGACCGTGCAGATATAAAAGGACAGCATCTTTGACAAACTTCAGAGCTCTGAATCAGGATTTCTAACTCTAGAGCTATAAGAAACTTCAGAAACCAACTTCCCCATTTTACAGGTGAAGAAACTGATGCCCAAGTGAACATATCTGCTCCTGTAGGTTCAACTACCATCTCTATGCAGATGACTCTGGAATCTATATAAGGAGCCCCTATGTGCCCCCCTCCCCCTGTATGCCCCAGAGATGACTCAAACTCAACATGTCCAAAATAGAACTTATCTTTCCCCACAAATTCACCCCCTTCTAATTTCTGTGTTTCTGTCAATGGCACCCGGGTTCACAGCCTTGGGGATCATTGTCCACTCTTTACTTCATCCTGTATAACTGATCAATTGCCATGTTTTATTAACTCTAGCTCCACAAAATCTCTCTTTAATCTGCTCTCATTGCCTCATCACTTCTTGCCTTGACCATGATGGTAAGCTCCTAATTTGTCTCCCTACATCCAGTCTCTCCCCTTTCCACACCATCTTACACACAGCTGCCAGATAACTATTTCTAAAGTACTGTTCTTAATACATCATTTCCCTGATCCAGAAACTTCCCTAGCTCCTTATTGCCTCTGAGCAATAAGATTCAGCTTTTTTATCTGCCTTTTATCTGACGACAACCTAACTTTCCAGGATGATTCCCTATTACTCCCTACCCCCAGCCCTGAATTCTAAATTTAGTGTGTTTGCTGCTCACCACATGTGGTATTTGGTGCCTCTGTAAAGGTCATCTCCTATACTAGACCACCCTCCCTTCTCTTCTCTGCCTCTTGGAATCTCTAGCTCCCTTTAAGGCTCAGCTCAAAAAAAAAAAAAAAATCTCCCAAAGAAGCATTTTCTGATTCTCCCTGTTACTAGTGGTCCCCTCCCCACCAAAATATATTGATGGCCTTGACTTATCGGTATGCCTGTTGTCTCCCTTTAATTGTTATCTTTGTATAGCCAATACCAACACTATGCAAAGCTCATAAAGTGTGTTGAGGCTGAAATAAAAACTCCCATTTCTTTGGAAGCCTCTTGAAAACAATAAGGTATGTACCACGTTGAGGGAATAGCAGGTACGTAACATCTGTTTGCTGAATCAATGAATGACCTTTGGAAGTGTAACGATTGGAATGACGCCACCTGCTGGAGACTTACTGTAGGAAAGCTCCATCATAAGGAGAAGGCCTCTGAGGGCAGGACCACGCGTCTTTTCTTTGGCGTCAGGAAGTGACATTTGCTTGTGGGAGGAAGAGGGAGCAATGCTGGTGCTCTCTCTTTTGTCAGGACTCTGGTTGAGAGTGGAGCTAAAGATGTGCTCTCCCATTGATAGATGAATCTAGGCCTTTCTCTCTCCACCAAATTCTTATTCTCCTTAATAAATGCTTAAAAGTCTAAACTCTTGCTAAAGCTTACAATTTATTGGCGACCACTCATTAGATATTTTAGACAGACTACCTAGAATTTTATCCCTTACAGAAGCAAGAGTGGAGGAAGGTTTTGAGAACCTTTAAAACTAGTCTATGACTAAAGCTCTGGAATAAGGCTAATAGCAACAGGGAAGAAGGAACTAGGAATGATCATTTTAGCCCTTAAAATTGTGATGAAACCCTTTAAGACTTGATTAACAAATAGTAGTTGTTGTTTAATGGTATCCAACTCTTCATGACCCCATGGACCATACTATCCTTGGGGTTTTCTTAGCAAAAATAATAGACTAGTTTATAATTTCCTTCTCTAGTGGATTAAGTTAAATAGGTCAAGTGACTTGCCCAAGGTCAAACAGCTAATATCTGAGGTCAAATTTGAACTCAGGTCTCCCTGACTCCAGGCCCAGTGCTCTATCCGCTGAGCCATCTAGCTGTCCATAACAAATGTTTATTGAATAGCTATCATGCATCCCACAACTCAGGGCATACAAGCTAAGACTGAGATGTATGAGGAGTTAATGGTCTGACTGGGAAGACTAGATGTAATACAACAAATAATTAGAGAATAATGCAGAAGCATATATAATTAAGTGCTAAGTGGTGGAGACAGAATTCCTGAGTTGCAGACACCCATGCCATCTGCAGCAGCCATATTATCTTCCTTCATCAACATCTAAGAGGGCAGCACCACTCAGATCCCATGGGGTTATAGAAGGGTTGTTGTATTTCCAAACCACCACCAGATGGGAGCATTTTAAAACTTTCTTCTCTGTGCTTGAGTGGTACAATTTTAGCTTGTACAGTTCACCCTCCTATGGTGACGGATTCAGAGTGATCAATAAATGGGAGCCTGGGAGAACAAATAGTACCCAACTCTTGTCCCTCCAAGTCTTACTGGATTGTCAGTCACAGTTTCTGTCCA
Organism: Dromiciops gliroides; assembly: GCF_019393635.1. Taxonomy (NCBI): domain Eukaryota; kingdom Metazoa; phylum Chordata; class Mammalia; order Microbiotheria; family Microbiotheriidae; genus Dromiciops; species Dromiciops gliroides. The sequence goes on along the minus strand of NC_057862.1, from coordinate 31,029,803 downwards.
TTGCCAAGTTAACTGCCATGAAGGAAGATTCCATTGGGAAAAGCATTTATGGAGGGCTTACTGGATCAGAGACTCGGAAGCAAGCTTAGAGGTCATCAAGTCCAACCCCTTCATTTTACAGAGGAAGCAGTCAAGGTACCAGAGGGAAAGTGACCTTCTCAAGGTCATACAGGTAGTAAGTGCAGAGAACTGGAATTTGAACCCAGGTCCTCTCACTCTAAATCCTGAATCCTTTATGCTGTGGGGAGCACTGGGGGTTTTCACACTTGGGGTATAACGATTGTGGATAGTTTATTTGAATGAATAATTCCCACCTATTCCCCAATATCTTTTTGTTTCTTTGTGTGTATATGTTTAGACTAATATAGAAATGTACACATTTTTCCCCTGATGGAGTATATGATCCTTAAGTACAGGAATCATTTGTGGGTTTTTTTCTTTTCCAATCCAGTGCCTGGCACATAGTAGATGCTTAATACACATTTCTTAAGTGATTGTTGGCTCTCAAAATGTAATTCTCCCTCTGACAGTTATAGAACACCCCCCCCCCATTTACTTCTCTACTTACTTTGGAGGGCTTACATTTATAATTGTTAGGGCTTTAAGGCTTACAAAGTCCCCCAAAGTCACTATGCTTTTTATAACCTTTTGCCCAACTATACGAGACTACTAGTGCCCCCAAAGAAATTAAGGGGAAAGGATCTATAGGTACAAAATATTTATAGCATCTCTTGTTGTAGTAACCAAAAGATAGAAACCAAGTTGCCGCCCCCCCCTATTGGGGAATAGGGCTGAACCTTATGGTATATGAAGTAAAGGAATATTATTGTACCATAAGAAGAGAAAAGTACTTCGTAAAGACTTGAGAGGCCACATCAGTGCAGTGACAAACCACAAGTCAGAAGCATGGCCGCCTCCCTCCATTGGGAGCAGGCTCCTACCTGCTTGAGCTCAGTTGGATCTGGAAAGCTTCTGGGGGCCAGTTGAAATGGCGACACATTTTGGCACAGACACATTATGTCTTAACAAGGCATAAAGGAGCTGTTAAACTTTGCTACTGTTGGATGGCAGAACGTAAAGGAATTCCTCAGTTAACCTTATGGAATTATAGGTTGGCCAGTGGATGAATGCAGCAGATACCTCATCACAGAAAACTTCTAGTGATTGGTTGCAGGATCGGCTGTGGTTCAGCTTTGGGGAAAGAGTCTGTTCTTCTCTTTTCCCCTGGCGCCTCTTCCAGAATCCAGCAAAGACAGGGAGAAGATCGGCACTGGCCTCACCTAAAGGAGCCTACAGCCTTAGGACACACTGCCCCCAGCAGAGAGCAAGGCAGGAAGTCCAGTTAGGGAAGATGCACAAAGGGTTGAGAATCCAGCATGGGAAGTTGGGATACTGCGGGGCCCAGAGGCAAGATTCCTGATGGTCCTGGCAGGTGGGCTTCAGTTCTTTGAGAAAGTAGATCGCAGTGCCCTAGGTCAGGATAGCAGCTGAGCTAGAGGAAGCCTGGGGCATGGTGACGGTGGCCAAGCAGGGAAGCAGGCATCCTGCAAGGATGGGGAGAGAGGTACAAGGACTGCAGAGGCCCTGCCAGCCTCATCACAGGAGGCATGAGTCATCATTCCTCACCCACAGTTTGGCTCAATTTGTGGGTCTTCCAACTGGAATCCTCTGTGTTTGTATTTGCTCCTCCTACTGACTCCATCTACTTGTGGAGTAGATTTTACTGCTACTGTTCTCACTGAACAGTTTTAGCCAAAAATTGTACATTTCATCAGCTGATTGCTTTGTGTAGGCAATTCATCATTGTGTGTGTGTGGAATTCTGATGTATGGCTGTGGGAATGTGCACTAACAGATACTAGAAGGAACCAGCCTGTCAGTGGGAGTGGGAGAGGTATGACAGAGGGGATGCTACAAAGCCATATGGGAAATTTCTTACATTTTGGGGTATTTCCCTCTCATTCACCCTCCTATTAACTGTCAGTGAGTTCCTTTTAACAAGTAAACATCCAGGGCAGCTAGGTGGCGCAGTGGATGGAGCACCAGCCCTGGATTCAGGAGGACCTGAGTTCGGATCTGGCCTCAAACACTTGACACTTACTAGCCGTGTGACCCTGGGCAAGTCACTTAACCTCAATTGCCTCACCAAAAAAAAAAAAAAAGAGTGTTTGATGAAAAATTGTGAATGATTTAGCTATTCTCAGCAAAACAATGATCCAAGATAATCCCAAAGGACTAATGATGAAGCATACTATCCACCTCCAGTGAAAGAACTGATATTGATTAAACACAGACTGAAGCATGCTATTTTTCCTTCTTTTGTTTTTTTCTTTTATTTCAGTCATCTTATACAAAATGACTAATATGGAAATATTTTACATAATTGCACTGTATTACCTCTATGGGCTTATTCCTTGGCGGGGGAGGGAGGAGAGGGATGGAGGGAGGGATAGGATTTGGAATTCAGACTTTAAATAAAAATGTTTATTAAATGTAAAATAGTGGGGCAGCTAGGTGGCACAGTGGATAGAACACTGGCCCTGGAGTCAGGAGTACCTGAGTTCAAATCCGGCCTCAGACACTTAACACTTACTAGCTGTGTGACCCTGGGCAAGTCACTTAACCCCAATTGCCCCACTTTAAAAAAAAATGTAGAATAAAGAAATAGGGAAATTTGAAGAAGGGTCCAGTTTAAAGAAGAAGGGCGGGAGCTCTGTTTTAGGCTTTCTGAGTTCAAGATACCTATTGGACATCTAAATGGAGATGACTAATAGGCTGGTGATGAGGGCCTGGAGTTCAGGAGAAAGGTGAGGGCTGGATACGTAGGTCTAGGAGTCATTTGTAGAGAGGTGATAATTGACGCCATGGGAGCCAGTGAGGTCACCAAGGGAGAGAACCTAGAGAAAGGAGAGAAAAACACCTACAACAGAGCCTTGGGATATCCTTACACGTGGAGGATGGGACATGGATCAGGAACCAGCATTGGTGACTTCCAAACAATGTTCTGACAGGTTGCGGGGGTGAACCCAGGGAGAGTAGCTCTCAGTAATGTCAAATTCTAAAAAGAGATCAAGATGGCTGGTAATGGGGGAAAGGCCATTAGATTGAACATTTAAATGATCATCCATCGATAACTAGAGAGAGCAGTTTCTTTTCTTTTCTTTTTTGTGGGGCAGTGGGGGTTAAGTGACTTGCCCAGGGTTACACAGCTAGTGTCAAGTGTCTGAGGCTGGATTTGAACCCGGGTATTCCTGAATCCAAGGCTGGTGCTTTATCCACTGTGCCACCTAGCTGCCCCCTAGAGAGAGCGGTTTCAGGAGTAGGGGAGAGTTTAGAAGACAGGTTACAGTAAGGAAGTCGAGACAAGGGAAGAGAGGTGGAAAACAATCTTTGACAGGGTTGGGTGAAAGTTTTGTAAGGATCAGGTAGACTTGAACAGGTTTGTAGACTTTGGGGAAGGAGCTCCTGGCCAGGGAATGATTGAAGATGAGAGGGATGTTGGCCAATCATCCTGGATTCCCAAAGGGGCAGCATGTGCTACAGAACACTCTTAGGGTCCAAGGGTATGGGGGCTAAAGAGACATCTACCATCAAAACTCTATCACATAGTAAATACCATAAAATAAACCCTCTTTGATTAACTGATTAATTAATGTATGTCTATGGCTTAAAGCTTATTAAAATTAATTAAATTTAAAGGTTTTTAAAATTAGTTATATCTATGGCTTGTCTCCCCAATGAGGTTATAGACTCCTAATGAAAGGGACCATTTCCTCAACTACTGTATTTACCTCTGAAGACCCCACATAGCGTGTACCACATAGTGTTTAGGCCTCAGTGTACCCTAATACGGTTAATTATATATAAAATGAGAGGGCTGGATTAAACAATCTCTAAGATTCCTTCCAGCTCTATATACAGAAAAGGGGGGGAGAGAGGCACAGGTTGGACTAGATGTTTTCTGACGTCCTTTCTAGCCTTCAGTCTGTGGGGACCAATTTTTCATTGGGAAGTGCTAGCTAAGCGGCTCGCCGCAATATTGGGGCAAGGAAGGAGACCGGCAGCCTCCCTCAACACAGAACAAGATTTATTTTAACAAGAACAAACTTAAAAAACCAAACAAACAGGATCAGTAGGATCAAGGGAAAGGAAATAAAAATGGGGAAAGGGAAATTATAATACCTGAAAAATACCACTGCCAAGGAATCAGCTGAAAATACGCAGCAGAACGCCGCTTTCCAGCTTCCACCTACAATGCCCAATTCTTCTCCCCCAAACCTAGAAACACCCCACACAGTCCCAGCCAATGAAATGGCTGCTCTGACAGTCACATGACTGCCCCTCACTAGGCTTCCAATCATTATAATTTTGCCAGGCCCGAGTGGTGATGACGTGAAGTGCCAGAGCCCTGTCAACAGCTACAACCAGTGGGTGGAGTACTGTGTGGTTTGCGGAGCCCCAGGCCAGTGCGCGCCAAGGCATAAAAACCTCAAATAACAATTAATTCTTTACAAGTCTATGAGCCCATGTTCTTTGGAAAGACACTCTGTGAGGATGCATTTCTGTTATAGAATTTCTGTGAGTGTCTTCAGTTCCTCAGCAAAAATTCCCATGGAATCCTACAAGGCTCTAATGGATCCCTACTCTCTTGAGTTGTGCTCTTTCCCCTCTCCTCCCCCTGACATCCCCACTTCAGATCACAGCCTGCTGCATGACCTCATCCTTTGCATCTACTACCAGATTAAAGAAAAGTTATCTGTATAACTTCCCTGGCTCACCATTTCTCTATTAATCTGTGGTATTATTATTCCTGTTACCCAATATGGAGGAAGCCTGACTGGTATTTTCTGGACCTCTTCTTAATTTAGGAATTGGATGAAGAAATGCATCAAAAAATCGCAAGAGAAATGAACCTTTCTGAAACAGCTTTTATTCGGAAACTGCATCCAACAGACAGCTTTACCCAAAGTGAGCAAGTTTTCATAGCCTTGGAGCAATTTTACCTTTTAGAGGACCTAGCATATGGAAGAGAAATTGTTTTCTTTTGTTTTGTTGGATATTGAATTGTAGAAGTAGAGGAATTCCCATTAAACTCATCTCCTGGGGAATCGTCCTGACAATGTCATTTGCCCTAGATGTTCAAGTGTTTGTCTTAGCTTTTTCTCTCCTGTAAGAACATCTTCCTGCCCCAAATGCATCTTGGAAAAATCTTTGGAAAACAGCAACAGAGGCAGGGGAGATTGTCCTGAGCTGAGTTCACTCAAATGCTAACTTTCTCTTTCTTTTTCTGCAAAGGTTCCCGCTTTGGGCTAAGGTGGTTCACGCCTGCTACGGAGGTCCCTCTCTGTGGGCATGCTACATTGGCTTCCTCAGCTGTGTTATTTCACAAAATAAGTAATGTGTCTTTGTTCTTATCTTGTTCTCCCTTTTTAAGCTGTTCGTTTGACCCCTGGAAAGAGCACAGGATCTTGGATTAAGAATAAATCAAAGGGGGGTGGGGCAGCTAGGCAGTGCAGTGGATAGAGCACTGGCCCTGGAGTCAGGAGTACCTGAGTTCAAATCCGGCCTCAGACACTTAACACTTACTAGCTGTGTGACCCTGGGCAAGTCACTTAACCCCAATTGCCTCACTAAAGAAAAAAAAAAGAGACACTCTCTAAAGACAAATGGGCAAAAGTTGTTTTTCTTATATATATTTTCTTTTTCTTTCCCCCCCTTATATTTGATTCTTTTTTTTTTCAATTTAAATTGAGTCTTTTTTTTTTTTTTGTAAGGCAGTTGGGGTTAAGTGACTTGCCCAGCGTCATACAGCTAGTAAGTGTTAAGTGTCTGAGGCCAAATTTGAACTCAGGTCCTCCTGAATCCAGGGCAGGTGCTCTATCCACTGTGCTGCCTAGCTGCTCCCCTTTTTTTCAATTTAAAATACTGTTTTATTTTGGCAGAAAATGTGAATCAAACTGTAACTTTTGTTACTCTGAGTGGGGAACTGAAGGCCAGACAAGCAAAAGATGGAATCATCATGGATCTGCCTCTTTATCCCACCCATCCCAAGGTTGGCATAGTTGGCCATTGCCATTATTTATGTGCCACATGTAACCAGCATGTTGTAAATGTTTGTTTGTTTGTTTTTTTTTAAATTTAGGATGTTAAGGAAATCCAGGACTTAATCAAGGTTGGTTCTCAACTCAAACTGTGAGCTTGAAGGATCAGCATTGTTTATTATTGGTCAAGCACAGAGTTGGTAAGGGTAAACAGAATCTGGGCCAGTGCAGAGTCTGAGATGGGGTCCACAGACTTCACCAGCCTGTCACAAGGGCCTACAAAGGTGAAGAATCCCTGGAGCACATTCAGGAATGAACCATGTTAGATGTGAGCAAGACAAGAGCAGAACAGGATCTTGGTGGTCCTTGTCCCACTGTTGGTATTGGTTCCCTGGGGGTGGGGGTGTCATGGGGGCTGTAAGAGCTGAGGGGGACCACTGCCTCCATCCTGAGAAGCCTTTTGTCTCCACTCTCTTCTCCAGCTGGGGCTAGGCAAGGTGCTGGTTCAGGACGTCCGTTATTCTCCAGACACCAAGAAGCTCCTTGTTCGGCTGGATGATTCTTATGGAAGGTAAATTTGGAGGCTTCTCTGCATGAGCCTCAGTGCCCTGTCCAGGTGCTGATTTCAGCCCCTCCATGCCTTCTCATCCTGGCTGATTTCTGGCCTCCTTCTTTGTAACTTCTCCCAAGGGATACACCTAACATGCTACAAGCATTCCCCCAGGTTGCTGGGGTTGGGTTTTTTTTTTTGTTTTGGTTTTTTTCGGGGCAGGGGGGATGTTTGTTTGCTTGTGTGTGTGTGTGTGGGGGGTGAGTTTGTTGGTTTGTTTAAGCATTTGCTGGATACTAGTGCTGTATTGTGGGATAGTACTTCATTTCAGGTGGTGTGTGAATCACTGTACAGAAGTCATCACTGGCCATGTGCCCTGAGCAGCTTACATTCACTGTGTGTGTCTCTGTCCTTGCATTGTCCTTTGCATAAGTGACCCATGACTTGTGAAAAGGAGCCATGCTTTATTGCCACAAACTCATTTCTAATGATGTAAGCACACTTTGGACTGCTTAGTTTCCAGAGATGTTTCCTCTGTATTTGCTTATTTGTGCCACATACAGTGAGACTGGATATCCCCTGGACCACTAGACGTTCTTTTTTTTTTTCATTTACTTTTTTTTGGTTGGGTATTGAGGGTTAAATGACTTGCCCAAGGTCACACAGCTAGTAAGTGTTAAATGTCTGAGGCTGGATCTGAACTCAGGTCTTCCTGACTCCAGGGCTAGTGCTCTATCCACTGCCTCCTCTTTATTTTTTTATCATAAGAGTATTTTATTATTTTCCAGTTACATGTAAAGATAGTTTTCAACCTTTGTTTTCATAGGATTTTTAGTTCCAAATTTTTCTCCCCCACCCCAAGATGGAAAGCTATCTGATATAGGTTATATATGTAATCACATTAAACATTTCTGCATTAGTCATGCTGTGAAAGAAGCAGCAGAACACAAGGGAAAAACCTCAAAAAAGAAAAAAAAACAGGTAAAAAGTAGAAACAGTATGGTTCAATGTGCATTCAGAAACCACAGTTCTTTTTTTCTGGATGTGGAGAACATTTTCTATCATGAGTTCTTTGAAATTGTTTTGTATCATTGCACTGATGAGAAGAGCCACATCTATCACAGTTGATCATCACACAATGTTACTGTTACTGTGTACAATGTTTTCCTCGTTCTGCTCATTTCACTTAGCATCAGTTCATGTAAGTCCTTCCAGGTTTCTCTGAAATCCTGCTCATTGTTTCTTTTTTTTATTATAAAAGTATTTTATTATTTTCTAGTTACATGTAGAGATAGTTTTCAACATTTGGTTTTTTTTGTGTGTGTGTATGTGTGTGTTTTAGTGAGGCGGTTGGGGCTAAGTGACTTGCTCAGGGTCACACAGCTAGTAAGTGTTAAGTGTCTGAGGCTGGACCTGAACTCAGGTCCTCCTGACTCCAGGGCTGGTGCTCTATCCACTGCGCCACTTAGTTGCCCCAACATTTGTTTTTATAAGATTTCTAGTTCAAATTTTTTCCCTCCCTCTCCTCTCTCCCCCCCTCCCCAAGACAGCAAGTAATCTGATATAGGTTATGTATGTACAATCACATTAAACATATTTCTGCATTAGTCATGTTATAAGAGAAGAATGAGAGCAAAAAGGAAAAAACTTCAAAAAAAGAAAAACAACAGCACCAAAACCAAAAGAAATAGTATGGTTCAATCTAGACATTCTTTATTAAGGAGAGACTTGGTCTCCTTTGGGCTTTATCTTTTCATTCTCTTTGATGGGGAGTATAACAGGTATGGGGGGGTATAGATGGGACACTGTATAGAATTGTGCCTGTTTTATAGTCTCAGGGGCTGGGGGCAGCTAGGTGGTACAGTGGATAAAGCACAGGCCCTGGATTCAGGAGGACCTGAGTTCAAATCCGGCCTCAGACACTTGACACCTCCTAGCTGTGTGACCCTGGGCAAGTCACTTAACCTTCATTGCCCTGCAAAAAAAAGAAAAGAAAAAAAGGGGAAAAATAGTCTCAGGGGCTGGTGAGGGCACAATGTATGATGATGCCTCTCAATCATTCTACAAGGTCCTTCCTAGAGAACCTGGAAGTGAACACAGGAAATCTGATACAGGCTGAAAACACAGGCAAAGTGAGGGGACTCATACTCACCCTCAAAGGAGAGGGAGGTGGAAAGAGCCAAGGCTATGACTTCTACTCCAGATACTTTGCCCCCTGGGTTGGTGTGGCAGAAGACCCTGTCACAGGTGAGTGTCTGTTTGTGCTTGGAGGTGGGGAGTCAGCTATGGGAGGACCTTTATTAGAGGGCCTCTAACAAGTCAAGTGAGCAAAGCCTTCCTGAGCACCCATCCATGGGTGTGCCAAGAGCTGGGGACACCGAGAAAGGCCAGAGGGCCACCAGTCTGACATTTTCAGGCTGTGTGTCCTCTGGGGTCCCTCTCCCCAGCCCACATACCCAGCAGGCCCCGTTTATGCAGCAGATTAGAACTTCTTTCTGAACATTCCAGACACAAACATCCCCTAAAGCTCCCCCAGATCTTTGTTCCTTCCATGAGTCTGTGCTTAATAAGTAATAAGCAGGGGCTTTAATAGATGTTTGTTGAATGAAGTCCATCTTTGCCCTTGTGTGAATTAACTCTAGGCCCATTGACAGGATTTGTTTCTTGGAGCAGATAGTAAGAATTTAATAAATCATTGTTGTCTGGAAGGTTGTAAATCAGAAATCAAGCTGGACTTGGGGAAGGGGCGGAGAACCAGTATAGATTGTGTCTCTCTGCTCCTTGTCCTGCTGACTTGAAGAGCAGGCCCTCGGCTCTGTCACCTCCCTGATCTTGGACCAATGATGCAAATTTCTTCCTGCTCCAATCCATCCTCCATTTCCTCGTAAAGTCTGAAGCACACATCACCCCTCCAGAAGTTTCAATGCCACCCTATTACCTTGAGTGTAAAAGCCCCCCAGTCTGGCATCTGCTTATCCTTCCAGGCTGCTTACATTAGCTGCCCCATGAATCAGAGGAGGGAAATCCTGGAGTCAGGGAGACCAAATACAGACTAGTTACAATGATCCAGGCAAAAGATGAGGAGGACTTGAACCAGCTTGACGGATGAATTAAAGAATTGCTGTGGAGGTAGATTTGAGAACACTTCCCAACTGACTTGTATTGCTGCATTGCAACATTCCTTCAGTGCCAAATTGGTGTTCAGGAAAGTTGAGGTGTTCCTTGTAACCAGTGGCCACTGAAAATAATTTCATCCAATGATTACAGACAATATTGTATAAATTAATATTTCCCAAGAAGCAGCATCAGAGAGGAAGAAGCCCCAATGCAGGAGTCAGAAAATTTGGGTTCTAGTACCGACTCAGCCCATGTACTACTATCTGTGTGACCTTAGACATGTCATTTCACTTTCTCTGTGCCTCAGTCTCTCCATCTGTAAAATGAGATATTTGGACTAGATAGACTTATAAGGTTTCTTCCAGCTATTTCATAAGACATCCCAGCAGAAAGAAGACTTTCCACTTTTATAGGGAACCAGAGAAGTTTTGGAAATAGTTACCCATTTACCTGTGGCTAGTATCTGTTTATGTCTAGTGCTTAGAAAAGTCTGGTTCAATCAGTCAACCTACAAGCATTTATTAAATGCATACAGTTTGGATGAAAAGTAGGGTGTGTGAAGGGGAGTCCCCTGCAATCAGCCTGGACAGGTGGGCTGGGCCTAGGGCTTTAAAAATCAAATGGAAGAAAGGGCGGCTAGGTGGCGCAGTGGATAAAGCACCGGCCCTGGATTCAGGAGGACCTGAGTTCAAATCCAGCCTCAGACACTTAACACTTACTAGCTGTGTGAACCAGGGCAAGTCACTTAATCCCAATTGCCTCACCAAAAAAAAAAAAAAAATCAAATGGAAGAATAAGTAGTTCATCCTAGAGGTTGCAAAGACAACATGCCATGATGGGTAGGGACCTGGACTCCAAGCCAGGAAGACCCCATGTAAGACTCACCCCTGCCAAACCCTGGCCAGATCCCTTCATCTTTCAGTGCTCTAGACCCTAGCTTCTTAAACTGTGGCTCACAACCCCATGAAAGGGTCAAGTGACTGAAGGTAGGGGTCTTGAAAAATGTGGCAATAGTAAAAAGTTATGTATACCTATTTTATATACCTACATACCCAGGGTTCTGTAAAAATTTCTTGGGCAAAAAGGGGTCTCAAGGGGGAAGAGTTGAAGAAGCCCTGTTCTAGATTACTCTCTTGTGGTAGAGAAAGTGCCAACTTGCAATGACAGAGGGTATTTCCTTACCTGGGAGTTCCCTAATGACAATGAAATCCCAGGTCCAGGCCATGCTCCTGTCCTAGAGGCCACAGGGTACTCCTGGAGCTTTTTGAGCCTTAGGGCAACATGGTAAGACTTGTGCTTGAGCAGACTGGGGTAGGGCAGAACAGTCTGGAATGAGGAGAGACCTGAGACAGGGAGACCAATGAGGAGGTTATTTCATGGAGGGAGACAGGCCTGAGAACCCATTGCCACTGATTTACAAGTCTGACCAAGGTCTGACCCAGCAGAGGCTGGATTGGGAATTCTGTAGATGTCTTGGGTCCCATTGTTGGTGAATGGCTCCATAGGTCTGCCCTTTCACCATCTGACAGCTCTTGATATCTCTAGTACCATTACATTGTATTCACTAATTCATTCATTTGTACATGAATGCCAAATAGAAATGTTAGCTGTGATTATTCAGCAAACATAAGCACCTGCTGTGTCTGAGCACTGGGCTCACTTTGGGTGGGGCAGGGAGATGGGACACTTTTGAAGCATTTAAAGTTTTGTCATGGAAGAATTGCTTTGATATCAGAGCCTGTACTTGCTAATAGATTTACTGCAGAACACCCAGCTGCTGTCTTCAGGATTGTCACGTAGCTCCTCCCTAACCCTCTATTTCTGTTTCTGTCAAGGATCTGCCCATGCTGTTCTCAGTAGCTACTGGTCCCAGCAGCTGGGGAAGAAGGAAATGTGGGGTAAGAAGAATTTCCTTCTTTTGTAATTTCTCTGACTCTTCCTCTGATGTTAGACCCATTAACATCTTTGCATAAAGGATACCTATCTCCAGTTTTCCCGTTAATTACACATTTAGTTATCTATCACCACAGGTCAAGAGACAATCACAGTCATTTGGTAAGTGTTACTTCTGTACTACTCAAAGGACTGTTAAGATCCCTCCACATTTTAGCTCCCTGGAGTGAAGCCCAGTTCACCCTACCCTAGTTATGTCCCTGTACTACTTGAAAGGTAGTGTTGTCCAATGTAGGGAGAGAGTAAGAACCACTAGATTTTGAGCCAGAAGAACCAAGGTTGTGTGGAAATTTATTTTGATTTGGGGACCCTACCTTTAGGCTGAGATTAGAAAGCCTTAGGCCCTCAGGGTCTCTTCCCCTCCTCCTCAGCTTCAGCTGAGCAAAAAAGCCCCGTGGGTTATACAAGACACCAGGTCAGACAGTTGGGGGGAAAAAAAAGCCCCCAGCTCCCTCCAACCTGAGCAGAGCTATCTAAAAGATAGCCTGTGCTGAGGCATTAGCCTGGCTGGCAGATTAGCTTGGTCTGTGGGGGCGAAGGAAGCCCCGAGATTTGAGTGGAGAGAAGAAAAGGTATATATAGACCTGGGAGTGAGACTCCCCCCCCCCCTCCCCGGGGGGGGGGGCTGACGAGAGGAAGACGGACTAGTTAGAGTAGGAGGAGAAGGGCTGCCTAGGGGGACAGACTAGATAAAGAAGTAGTTGGACGGACTAAAAGGAGGGGACTAGATAGAGAGACAAGATTAAGGAGAGGCGCTGACTAGAGGAGGGGAGACGGACTAGATAGAAAAGGATCAAGGACGGACTAGAAAGAAGGGGGGCTGACTAGAAGAGGACAGACTAGAGGAGACTCAAGGACGGACTAGGAGAGAGGCTGACTAGAGGGGAACCCGGACAAGGACGGAGGAGAGTTCGGTTTGGAAAAGGAGAGACTGGGCTGACAAGGTTACAGGCCTTAATACAAACCAGAGAAAGTGTAATGTGTCCTGAGGCCGGAGGCGGCCAAGGCCCTTATTGTATTCAAGAAGTTCGAAGGGCAGCAGGTGGGAAAGAGACACAGTGGAAAGAGACGCAGGAAAGCAGTCAGGTTGTACATTTTATTTCCCTGTATTCTTAATTTTAAGTAGTATCTCATAAATAAACTCTGCTTTGATTATTTAGTTAAGAGGCTTCTTAATATTTTGCTTATCAATTTGGGAGTGGAGCAGTGTGGTGGAACTTAACGGCCCACATTAAATTAACGAAGTCAGATAGCCAAATAGTCAACAGTCCCCAGTTTAGTCCTGTGGTAAAATATGAAAGTTTTTAACAGTCGGTTAGGATAACTGAAAGACGCCAGTTTTTCAAGGACCACCCTTTTGGGGAGGAGATGAACAGTCTGCCTGCTGCGCATGTCAGACTGCCTGCCGGGTAGTCCGCCTGCTGCGCATGTCAGACTGCCTGCCAGGTACAGTGCGCCTGCTGCGCATGTCAGACTGCCTGCCGGGTTTTTTGGGACTTCCGGGGTGGAGAGAAGGAGAGTAGCCTTTTTTGCCGGCTTGGCGGGACGCCGGGCGGCGCGGCACAGACGGTCTGACTCACTCCAAAGGTGGCCTAAATCGGTTTGGTGAGTTTTTATAAGGAATATAGACTAAGCCTAGATTTAAGACGATTTGTACTGTATTTCTGTTTTCCTATCCTTCTAATCAACAACACCTTATATACAATAAAGGCTCTATCTAGAAAACCAGAAGCTTCTTCCATTTACTAGTCTGGGAGATGAGTTAAGGGAAGGGTTAAGTAGGGGAGATTTATGATCTAATATCCAATTTTAAATCTCACAGTTTGGCGACCACGAAGGGACCTTAAGGACCCTCCCACCCTCCCTAGTTTGGCCATAAGCCGGCTAATTCGGTGGATTTTCCAAATACCCCCCCCCCCCCCCCCCCCCCCCCCCCCGCGGACTTTCCCTTTGTCTAATCTCCCTTAAAGACTTTAAGCCTCTAAAAGTCTTGCTTTAAACAGAAAAGCCAGCCCAGTTTAAAGGGCAAGATGCTAGAATATTCTACCATCCCTTTGATTTTTCTCATCGGAATGTATTGGGACAGCATAACATCCCGACTTAGAGGAATAGTTTACTCAATGGTCCTTCATAACATTATTGGTTTTTTCCTCATTCAGGCAGCAAAAGGTTTTTTGTATAATAGTATACGTGAGAATCTTTGGGAAAATACGTTTAATATAAGTAGAAATTTTATGCCTGCAATTGAAATACCTTTTAATACCACATCCATAGTTCATACGACTAAGGATTTTATTTTTTTTTGTTGTTTTTTTTTTGTTTTTGTTATTATCATTGTTTTTGTTATTATCATTGTTATGATGTGGGGGAAACTCTCACATATGGAGAGAGACCTCAAAATGGCTGTTTCTACTAGAGATGATCCAAGTTCAGAATCAGATCAGCAGAAACTACTCCCTCTGCAGGAAGCTATAGAACATAGTAAGAAGGGAGTGCCAATTCAAGTCAGAAAATATAGCCCCTTTAGACCAAGTGACTTGAGCGCATGGAAATCAATCATCCCTAGTTTTGAGAAAAATCCAAACACTGTAATTTCACAGTTAAGGACTATATTTAATGCATATCAACCCAGTTGGGCTGATGTTACTTGCCTTTTGGAAACTTTACTGTCCCCAACTGAGATTACAGATATTATCTCAGCAGGAAATGCCCTTGTTGCGAAAGGTAAGGCCGATGTGGAATGGCCTCTAAAGGATCCAGAGTGGAATTATAATGATGATAGGGATTTCCAAAGATTAAAAGATGCTAGAGAAACACTTCTGAAGGGAATGGAATCTTGCTCTAGAAAACCGGAAAACTGGCAGAAATTTTTAAGCCTACCTCAGGAGGCTAATGAAAGACCAAACAGATTTTATGATAGACTTTGTGAGGCCGCTAGACAGTACACCAGATTGGATCCAGTAGATTTAAGAGATTCCTGTATCATTCTCAACACATTTGTTTATAATTCACTGCCAGAAATACGCAGATACTTTCTGAAACAATGTCCAGACTGGAGAAATCTCTCAGTAGATAGAATTAAGGAACTTGCAAATTATGTCTTTGACTCACGTGAGGAAGATCCAGATCACCCTAAACAGAGCATTCTGGCACCAGCGATTCCTAGTCAGCCATGTGGACACCGGAACAAGGACACTAAGGTGTGTTGTTACTGTCGTAAGGAGGGGCATGAATTGAGAGAATGTAGGACTTGGAGAAGAAATTCTAATTCTAATTACAGGCGAAATCAAAATAGAAATAGATATTTTTGGAGGAATACAGAAAGGCAGTACCAGAATAATGGTAACCAAGACCCCCCTCAGAAGAGGACACAGGAATGATGGTGTCTTGGGGAGGAATGGAACATAGATAATGAAAGCCATATATTCCCAGATCCGGATTTTTTGAATGCACTTGTGCCAGTCCATTCACCTCCCCAGAGTAATGAACCACATGTCACCTTAAAAGTGGGGGAGACTTATTATGATTGTCTGCTAGACACAGGAGCCTCTAAATCAGTATTAGTAAGCAAACCAGATGCTGGGTGTAGACCTGTAGGATTTTTGAATGTAGTGGGAGTCTCAGGAAAGAGCCAGAGAGTGGCAAAATTGAATCCTCGCATGGTATCTATGGGGCCCTTAACAGTGGAACATTCATTTTTACTCATGCCTGATGCCCCTGTAAATTTATTAGGTCGTGATCTCCTTTGCAAGCTTAGAGCAACCATATCTTGTGCTCCAGATGGGGCTGTCTCCTTACAATTGCCAGAGGATACTGTTCATTTATTACCAATTTTACTTACAGAAGCTCAAGGAACAGCAGGGGAGGTATCCAAAATCCCCTCTGACATTCCTGAGTCTTTATGGGCCTCATCCCCTAATGAGGTGGGGCTCCTTAAGTCTGCCATGCCTGTTACCTTTAAAGTTAAGGGGGGACCACCCCCCTCCATTCCACAGTATCCATTGTCTAGGGAAGCAATAGAAGGGATCACCCCTATAATTGAGGCTTTGAAAAGCCAGGGTATTATTATTCCATGTCATCACTCTCCATGCAATACTCCCATTTTGCCAGTTAAAAAACCCAAGCCTGGGCCAGATGGTAAACCTGTTTATCGTTTTGTGCAAGATCTTAGAGCGATTAATAATTATGTTATTCCTAGACATTCCATAGTTCCAAACCCGGCTACGATAATTTCATCGATTCCCTATGAATCTACATGTTTCACAGTGGTAGACCTTTGCTCTGCCTTTTTCTCCATACCAGTACATGAGGACTTCCAATATTTATTTGCTTTTACCTGGAAAAATAGACAGTGGACCTGGACTAGACTCCCACAGGGATTTGTAGACAGTCCCACATTATTTTCCCAAATTTTACAGCAGGATCTGGCCTCTATTACCTTTAAGGGCTCCATACTAGTACAGTATGTTGATGACTTACTTTTGGCCTCTCCTAATGCTGAAATTTGTCAGGAAGATAGCCGTCACTTACTGCTGGAGCTGCACAAGAGAGGACACAAGGTTTCCAAGACAAAGGTACAATGGTGTTTGCCCCAGGTAGAATATTTAGGATTTATTTTGGCTGCTGGAACTCGCTCTGTCTCTTCTAAGAGAGTCCAGGCCATTCAACAACTCTCTGCCCCCACTACTAAGAGGCAGTTGAGAGCCATTCTGGGAGCAGCTGGGTACTGTAGACAATGGATACCCTCTTTTGGTGAAATTACTAAACCCCTCATAGCTCTTACAAAAAGTTCTGTTCCAGACAGTTTACAGTTGGATCCCCAGCATCTCTCAGCCATAAAAGAATTAAAACGGGCCTTGTTATCAGCACCTGCCCTAGGACTGCCAGATTATAGTAAGCCTTTCACTCTCTTTGTGCATGAACAAAGGGGGGTGGCTTCTGGAGTCCTGACTCAGTCACTGGGGCCTAACCAACGTCCTATAGCCTACTATTCAATTCAGCTGGACCCTGTAGCGGCTGGAGCGCCACCTTGCCTTAGAGCAGTGGCGGCCACAGCGCTTTTGGTAGAAAAAGCCTCTGATTTGGTCCTAGGTAACCCTCTAACTGTGCAATGCCCTCACGAAGTGGAGGCTCTCTTACTACGTCACAGGACACAAGCCTTTTCAGATCAAAGGCTGGCTAAGTATGAAATAACCCTGTTAGGTAATGAGAATATCACTTTAAAACGCTGCACAGTTCTTAATCCAGCAACACTACTCCCTAACTTACCATTCTCGGGGGAACCGTTGCATGACTGTGCTTCTTTAGTTGATATGGCTGAAAAACCCCGTGACAATCTTTTTGATACACCTTTAGAAAATCCTGATCTTGTCCTCTATACAGATGGTTCCTCATTTATGAGAGAGGGAACCCGTTTTACTGGAGCTGCTGTAGTTTCTGATTATGACACCCTCTGGGCAGCTTCTCTGCCTTCCCATTTTAGTGCACAGGCTGCTGAACTTGTGGCTCTTACACAGGCCTGTAATATAGCTAAAGATAAGAGTGCCACCATTTTTACTGACTCGAAATATGGCTTTGGCATATGCCACTTTATTGGTATGATTTGGCGTCAACGAGGCTTTCTAACATCCTCGGGCAAGGCTATTGCCAATGGGGACCTTATCAAGGACCTCTTAGATGCCCTAAAACTGCCTTCTTCCCTAGCCGTTGTACATTGCCCTGCACACACAGGGAATAGTGATCCTGTTTCAAAGGGAAATGCACGAGCCGATTCTGCAGCCAAGCTAGCTGCATTAGAAGCTCCTGAACATGTATTTAACCTTTCACCTTCTGAGGATATTCCTTCCAACCTAACCTATGACGATTCTGAAGTAGAAAAGTGGAAAAAGAAATTTAAGGCGAAACAGATCAATGGCATCTGGGTGTCTCCGGAAGGTAAGCCATTTCTTCCCCGGAAATTCTACCACCAGGTATGCCTCTCTGTTCACAGAAAAGGCCATTTTGGTACACAAGGCATTGTAGACTCTATTAAGAGAACCTGGATAGCACCAGGTGTGACTAATACAGCATCTCGAATCTGCTCGGGCTGCTCCACATGTCAGTCTTATAATCAGTATGCTTTTAAGGCCAAAGCTTATGGAGGGCGTCCTCTAGCATATACACCTTTTGAGCACTTACAAATTGATTATATTACTATGCCAAAAGCAGGACATTATAAATTTTGCCTTGTTATAGTTGATCAGCTCACTCGGTGGGTGGAGGCCTTTCCCAGCCCCCGAGCCACAGCTGCCTTTGTTGCCAAAATTCTTCTTAAAGAGATAGTACCTCGTTTTGGCCCACCAGCCCGCATCGATTCTGACAAAGGCACACATTTCACTGATTCGATTTTATCCCAAATCTATTCTTTCTTGGGAGTGACTCCAAAATTCCACACGCCCTACCATCCACAAAGTTCAGGCCAAGTCGAACGTATGAATAAAGAGCTTAAGAGTATGATTGGCAAATTATGTACTGAAACCCATTTGAAATGGCCTGATGTTCTACCATTGGCATTATTCTATCTACGAAGTAGACCAAGAGGAGAACTTCATATATCTCCTTATGAAATGCTTTTTGGTCACCCTCCTATCCAAGCTAAAACTTTTTCCCCAGTTTATACATCACTGGTGGGAGGTGATACTTCTGTTGCTTCCTATATACAGGAATTACAGACCAGGCTACGTGAACTCCATGAGGCAGGAGCTGTGGTCCAGGCAGGACCATTAGACTTTTCATTGCATAACTTCAACCCAGGAGATAAAATATATGTAAAGAATTTTCAGAAAACCAGTGGAACTCAACCTGCCTGGGAAGGACCTTTTCAGGTATTATTGACAACTCCTACTGCCATTAAAATTGGTGAAAAAGACTCATGGATTCATTGCTCTCATATAAAGCCTGCACCATTCATAGGTGAAGAGATTTCAGATAGACCTGAGGTAGACGCTAAAGAGGTAAAAACCCTAAAGATAGCAACTGTTAAAGAGCAAAGAGAGTTCAGAGGAAAAAGGCAGTTCCCATTTAATAATCCCACTGATCAGTTAAATGCTTTGGGACTCAGTCTTCGTAAAGTATCAGGAGACGGAAATTGCCTTTTTAGGGCTTTAGCAGACCAGCTAGAAGGTCACTGTAGAAATCATCTCAGACACAGACAAGAAGCTGCTTCTTATATGATTAACCATAGACAAGAGTTTGAGTCTTTTATAGTAAATGACTCCCCTTTTGAAGAATATGTTGATGAATTAAAGAAATTTGGAAAGTGGGGAGGAAATGATTCAATTGTAGCATTTGCTAAGCAGCATCAGCTGAATGTTGTGGTTCATCAATTAAATCAGCCTTTATTGAAAATCAGTGGCACAGACAAAACTGATGCTAGAGAACTCCACATTTTCTACCATAAAGAACATTATGACAGCATTAGAAAGATCAATGACAATTCAGAAACCCCTGCCACTTTGGCATGCAGAGAATTGGGGAACCAGTTAAAACAATGTGGCATACCCCAAACTCTAGCAGCTTAAATACCTTAAAATTTAACAAGCATTTCCTTCCACAGGCAAAAGCACTGAAGCACATGGCCTAGTTTTCTGGCCCACCTCAATTTCTCCCACCCTTTTCCCTACCCTATACCTATTTTTTTTTTTTTATCCTTTTTGCTTTTTGTTTTGTTTTGACTTTTGAAAGGCACTGAAAAGACCTGGAATTCACCACACCTTTAAATTCTTTAAGAGCACAAAAGGGTGCTTAGCGAATCTTTTGCCTTTTATTTTTGGTTTTGCTTTGTTTTTTTTTTACTTTTGTTTCTTTTGCTTTTTGTTTACTTTTGTTTCTTTTGCTTTTCTTTAAAAACCCGATTTTGTAAACTAAGTGACTTTTCAAAGGCATTTTAAGTATATGCTATTGAATATTGAATCTTGCTTATTGAAGTCTTATTTCTTTTTGATGAATTAATCACCACTTTAAGTATCTGCTACTGTTATACTAGAGAATTCATGTATAAGATGATGTGGTCTAATTGCTAAAAGAAGATTATG
Organism: Dromiciops gliroides; assembly: GCF_019393635.1. Taxonomy (NCBI): domain Eukaryota; kingdom Metazoa; phylum Chordata; class Mammalia; order Microbiotheria; family Microbiotheriidae; genus Dromiciops; species Dromiciops gliroides. Next base: position 31,010,071 of record NC_057862.1, on the reverse strand, counting down.
TAACAATGTCTAATATAATCAGCTATTTACATTCGTTTATTATTTATATGTCATTATACTCTGGGTATGGTTTGGAATTATTGTATATATCACTAATATATTCTCAGTTATGCAGCATAGCACACATTTTTACCATCATATTGTCTTTGGTGAAATTAATGAGATTTCAGAAATATGGAAACTTATCATTTCAGAGACTAACTTGCTGTGAACTCTGATGCAGGCCCTGGAGAGAATGTATGTGCAACAAAAGGAGAGACAGGTATACGTAAGTCCATGGTTTGCTTATGATGGTGACTATGTAGAGCACAATTACTAGGCACAGTCCAGTATTCATCCTCTCTCCCTCCTAATTTAACCTAATTTAACTGAACTTATTTATCTTTTTATCTCAGTTGAATTCACCTGTGGCCTAGCACAATCACTGGCTGTCTCAGAACCATGAGATATGGTATGATAACCTTTCCATAACATTTTCAGGTGTCATGAACACATACTAAATTTGGCTTTGATCCAGACACATGGTGGTAAAAAGTGTTACACATTGCATAACTACCTCAACCCTCTATTACAAGTCTAACCATATAAAGGAGGGAATGTAATGGAATTTATTAATTTGATCATTGACAATGCTATGCTAAGGTTTTAAAAATACAGCAATTCAAACAGTTAAAGAAGATAATCCAGCTTTCCAGACCAGAGTCCAGAATCCAGACCAGAATCCAGAATCCAGACCAGAGTCCAGAATCCAGTTTTCCAGACCAGAATCCAGTTTCCTCCTGATGACATCTTACCACTTCAAGAAGACAAGAGAACTCAGAGACTTTATATGAACTGTTTTGCTTTATTAGCTTTTACTATCTCCTTTCTGTTATATACTATCTGTAACATGTACTCTCTGCAGAGGCTCTCCCTTTGCAAGACTAATGTCAAAGCGTCGGTTCATGAGGAAAAAAAAAAAATCGCCCCTCTGGACAAAAACTTTCCTCTCTTCCTTTTCTGTATTGTTGTTCGCATATTATTAGTCAGCAAAAGTTATTATGTTCTTTTTACTGTTCCATCAAGGAAACATTCCGTTTCTTGAGGAAGCAAAGGGGGGAAATGTGGTAAAATATGAAAGTTTTTAACAGTCGGTTAGGATAACTGAAAGACGCCAGTTTTTCAAGGACCACCCTTTTGGGGAGGAGATGAACAGTCTGCCTGCTGCGCATGTCAGACTGCCTGCCGGGTAGTCCGCCTGCTGCGCATGTCAGACTGCCTGCCAGGTACAGTGCGCCTGCTGCGCATGTCAGACTGCCTGCCGGGTTTTTTGGGACTTCCGGGGTGGAGAGAAGGAGAGTAGCCTTTTTTGCCGGCTTGGCGGGACGCCGGGCGGCGCGGCACAGACGGTCTGACTCACTCCAAAGGTGGCCTAAATCGGTTTGGTGAGTTTTTATAAGGAATATAGACTAAGCCTAGATTTAAGACGATTTGTACTGTATTTCTGTTTTCCTATCCTTCTAATCAACAACACCTTATATACAATAAAGGCTCTATCTAGAAAACCAGAAGCTTCTTCCATTTACTAGTCTGGGAGATGAGTTAAGGGAAGGGTTAAGTAGGGGAGATTTATGATCTAATATCCAATTTTAAATCTCACAGTCCTCCAGTCAGATTAGCCCCCCAAATTAGGCTAGTCATTCAAAAATATTTTCACATTTGAATGGCAACCACGAAGGGACTTACGGCCCAATTATAATTTTTCTAAATTTATCATTTTTCATATAATCATAATTTTTCATAAATCCAATTATATATAATTTTTCCAGTTTGGTTGTAGTTATTAATGATTAATTTTTTAAATAATATTTAATGATGAGCCAGCTAGGAGTTACTAACCTACTACCCTAGTAAATCTTTAAAAAATAATAATAATAATAAAATTAAAGGGCCACTAAAAAATTTTTTTTTAAGAAATTTTTTTTCCACCCATTGCCTAACTTAATTTTTTTTAAAGCCTCTAGCAGAGAAAAGCCTTAGCGTTTAAACTGAACCATGACTGAATATTTGTTTTATCTCTTGCCTTTTTTCATTGGGTTGTTCTGGGACTACATAATGTCTGTTTTACCCATTGAACCCATGCTTAATATTACTGGGGACATTTTGACTGAATTTGGGTGCCACTATGGTAGCATAATAATAGCTCGAGCGATTGTAATTTTTTTTCTCTCCATTACTAATATTCTAGCATGGTATTTTCTTATACAACTCTGGGGAGAGAGAGAAAGAATTGTACCCATAGTGAGCCATGTATTAAGAGGGATGCCAGAGCTCCCTCTACTAAAAATGACCTGAAGTTAGAAAAAGATGTTGACCAGTCTTTAAAAGCAGGTCAGCAGAAGCCTCCTATGCAGGATGCTGCAAAGCCTAAAAGCAGAAGCATCCTAGCACCTGCACTTTCAGGTCAAACATTTAAAAATCAGTATAAGACCCCTAAAGTGTGTCAATATTGTGAAAAGCAAGGACACTTGTTGAGAGAGTGTAGAACCAGAAAGTATGAATTGAGACAGTTGAAACCTGTGACCTTAAACCAGTCACAACCTCAGTTTCTTCACCTATAAAGTGGGAGAGAAGGTACGGTTGAACCACATACTCTCTAAGGGCCCCTCTAGCTCTATATTTTATGATCTTTATTTACCACACTGCAAGTACTGGATGGGAAGCTTTGGGGCTGAGTATTATGGGAGGGAGTAGGGGTTCAAGTACAGCACCTTGTGTTTGTAAGAGGAGACCAGTGTGATGAGGAGGGAGAACACTTTATGGTGCATTAGAGATAGATGTATGATTGAAATGGACCTTGCAGGATAGAGGTTCTTGATCTGAAGTTCACGAACTCCCAAAGGTTCTAGGGGTAGATTTCAAGGGAGTCCATGAGCTGGAAGGAAAAGAACTGATATTTTTTATTTTATTAATCTCTAACTGAAACATAACATTTCCTTCTATTATTAATTTTTTCTTTTTTATTGTATTTTTAATTTTATTTAAAATTTTTTCCCCAATTACATGTTTTTTTGAGTTCCAGATTTTCCTCCCACCCTCCCTTCCTTCCCCACTCTGGAAGCCAGCAAGCAATCTGTTATAGGTTATACATTGCAATCATGTTAAACATATTTCCACATTAATTATGTTGTAAGAGAAGAATAAGAACAAAAGAAAAAAAGCACACGAAAGAATAAACAACAATGGACAAAAAAAGAAACAAAAAATGAAAATAGTATGCTTCAAGCTGCATTCAGACTCCATAGTTCTTTTTCTGAATGTGGAAAGCATTTTACATCATGAGTCCTTTGGAATTATCTTGGATCACTGTATTGCTGAGAAGAGTTAAGTCTATTACAGTTGATCATCACACAGTGTTGTTGATACTGCATACAATGTTCTGCTGCTTCTGCTCATTTCACTGAGGATGAGTTCATCTAAGTTTTTCCAGGTTTTTCTGAAATCCACCTGCTTATAGTTTCTTACAGCACAATAATATTCCATTACATTCATATACCACAACTTGTTTATCCATTCCCCAGTTGATGGGCATTCCTCAGATTTCCAATTCTTAGCCACCACAAAAAGAGCTTCTATAAATACCTTTGTACAAATAGGTCTTTTTCTCTTTTGGGGGATGTCTTTAGGATATAAACCTAGTAGTGGTATTGCTGGATCAAAGGGTATGCACAATACTATAGTCCTTTGGACATAGTTCCCAATTACTCTCCAGAATGGTTGGATCTTTTCACAACTCCACCAACAGTGGATTTGTGTACCAGCTTTCCCACATCCCCTTCAACATTCAGTATTTTACATTTTTGTTATTATTCAGATAGGTGTGAGGTGATACCTCAGAGTTCTTTTAATTTGAATTTCTCTGATCAATAGTGATCTAGAGCATTTTTTCATATGATTATAGATAGCTTTGATTTCTTTGTCTGAAAACTGCCTGTTCATATCTTTGACCATTTATCAATTGGGGATTGACTTGTCTTTTTATAAATTTGACTCAGTTTTTGAGGATTGAGGCCCTTATTAGAGATATTTGTTTCAGAAATTCTCTCCCAGTTTTCTGCTTCCCTTGTAATCTTGGTTATATTAGTTTTGTTTGTGCAAAAGTTTTTTAATTTTACATAACCAAAATGATCTATTTTACATTTTGTTTTACTCTCTATATCTTCCTAAATTCTTCCTCTGCCCATAAATCTGACAAATAAATAATTCCATACTCTCTTAATTTGCTTATGGTATCATCCTTTATATGGAAATCATGTACCCATTTTGATCTCATTTTAGCGTGAGGTGGAGAATATTCTATTTAGAATTTTTGCATCAATATTCATTAGGGAGATTTGTTTATAATTTGCTCTGTTTTTGCTCTTCCTGGTTTAGGTATTAGCACCATATTTGTCTTATAAAAGGAATTTGGTAGGATTCCTTCTCTTATTTTTCCAAATAGTTTGTATAGTATTGGAATTAATTGTTCTTTAAATGTTTGGTAGATTTCACTTGTAAACCCATCAGGCTATGGAGATTTTTTCTTATGGAGTTCATTGATGGCTTGTTCAATTCCTTTTACTAAAATGGGCTTATTTAAGGATTTTATTTCCTCTTCTGTTAATCTGGGTAGTTTATATATTTGTGAATATTCATCCATTTCATTTAGATTGTCAAATTTATTGGCATATAGTTGGACAAAATAGCTCCTAATTATTGCTTTAATTTCCTCTTCATTGGTGGTGAGTTCACTGTTTTCATTTTTGATGCCAGCAATTTGTTTTTCTTCTTTCTTTTTTAAAAATCAAATTAACCAAAGATTTATCTATTTTTTTTGGTTTTTTCATAGAAGCAGCTCTTAGTTTTATTTATTAATTCTATAGTTTTCTTACTTTCAATTTTATTAATCCTTTAATTTTCAGACTTGCTAATTTGGTATTCAGTTGGATATTTTTAATTTGTTCTTTTTCTAGCTTTTTTAGTTGCATGCCCAATTCATTGATTCTTTCTCTATTTTATATTTAGAGATATAAAATTTCCCCTACAAACTGCTTTGGCTACATTCTATAAGTCTTGATATGTTGTCTCATTATTGTCATTCTCTTGGATGAAATTATTGATTGTTTTTATGATTTGTTGTTTGATTCACTCATTCTTTAGGATGAGATTATTTAGTTTCCAATTAATTTTTGGTCTATCTTTCCATGGCCCTTTATTACACATAATTTTTTATTGCATCATGATCTGAAAAGGATGCATTTACTATTTCTGCCTTTCTGCATTTGACTGTGAGGTTTCCGTGCCCTAATACATGTCAGTTTTTGTGTAGGTGCCATCTACGGCTGAGAAAAGGTATATTCTTTTCTATCCCCATTCAGTTTTCTCCAGAGGTCTATCGCATTTAATTTTTCTAAAATTCCACTCGCCTCCTTGACTTCTTTCTTATTTATTTTGTGGTTAGATTTATCTAGTTCTGAGAGGGGGAGTTTGAGGTCCCCCACTAATATAGCTTTGCTGTCTGTTTCTTCCTGTAACTCACTTAACTTTTTCTAAAAATTTGGATATTGTACCACTTGGTGTATACATGTTTAGTATTGATATTACTTCATATTCTGTGGTACTTTTTAGAAAGATGTAGTTTCTTTCCTTATCCCTTTTCATTAGTTCTATTTTTGTTTTTGCTTTTTCTGAGATAAGGATTGCTACCCCTGCTTTTTTTACTTCAGCTGAAGCACAATATATTCTGCTCCAGCCTTTTACCTTTACTCTGTGTGTATTTCTCTTCTTCAAATGTGTTTCCTGTAAACAAAATATTGTAGGATTCTGGTTTTTAATCCACTATGCTATCCACTTCTGTTTTATGAGAGAGTTCGTCCCATTCACATTTATAGTTATGATTATTAACTGCGTATTTCCCTGCATCCTATTTTCCTCCTTGTTTATACTTTTGTCTTTCCTTTCTTCCTGTCCCTTCTCACCAGCATCTTGTTTCTGGCCACCACCACCTCCCTCACTTTACCCTCCCTTCTATCAGACCCACCTCCCTTTTGCCCTTTCCCCTTTCAATTGATTTTGCCCTCCCTTCTATCAGACCTACCTCCTTTTTGCCCTTTCCCCTTTCACCTCCTAGTTTTACCCTCCCTTCTATCAGCACTCCACCCTTTTTTCCCCCTTTTACTTCCCAATAGGGTAAGATAAAATTTTATACCCAACTTAGTGTGTGTTATTCCCTCTATGAGCCAAATCAGATGAGAGTAAGTTTGAAATAATGCTCACCCCCTTCTTCTTTCCCTCTTTTGTAATAGGTGTTTTCCACTTCATGTGACGTGATTTACCCCATTCTACCTTAGCTTTCCTCTTCTCCCAGTATAATCCTTTTTGTTTCTCCTTAAGGCTTTTAAAAAATATCATCACATCAGAAGCAACTTATACCCACACCTTCTGTCTATGTGTACTCCTCCTATCTATCTTAATAAAGATACAGTTCTCAAGAGTTACAAGTATCTTCTTCCTGTGTAGGGATGCAAACATTTTAACCTTATTGAGTAACATATTTTCTCCCCTTTTTACCTTTTCATGTGTCTCTTGAGTCTTGTATCTCTAGATTGAATTTTCTATTCAGTTCTGGGCTTTTCATTAGGAAAATTTTAAAGTCCTCTATCTCATTAAATGCCAATCTTTTCCCCTGAAGGATTACGATTAATTTTGCTCAGGAGTGCATTCTTGGTTATAATCCCAGTTCCTTTGCCCTCTGGAATATCATATTCCAGGCCCTCTGATCCTTTAATTTTGAAGCTGCCAGGTTCTGTACAATCCTTATTGTTGTTCCCTGATATTTAAATTGTTTCTTTCTGGCTGCTTGCAGTGTTTTTTCCTTTACTTCATAATTTTGGAATTTGGCTATAATATTCCTTTTAGTTTTTCTTTTGGGCTCTATTTCAGGAGGTGATTGGTGGATTCTTTCAATGACTATTTTTTCCTAAGACATTGGGGCCGTTCTCTTTGATAATGTCATGAAATTTCTGTCTAGGCTCTTTTTTGGATCATGGTCCTCAAGTAGTCCAATTGTTCTTAGATTGTCCTTCCTGGATCTATTTTCCAGGTCTTTTGTTTTTTTGAAGGAGCATTTTATGTTTTCTTCTACTTTTATAGTCTTTTGATTCTGCTTTACTTCCTGTTGTCTCATTGAGTCGTTAGCTTCCATCTGCCCAATTCTGATTCTTAAGGAATCATTTTCCCCATCAGCTTTTGCACCTCCTTTTCCATTTGTCCAATTGTATTTTTTAAGGAGTTATTTCTTTTTCCAAGCTATTGACTTTCTCTTGCATAACTCTCATTTCTTTTCCCAATTTTTCTTATCTCTCTCTTATTTGGTTTATAAAATCCTTTTTGAGCTCTTCCAAGAGGGCTTTTTGGGCTCAAGACCAATTCCTCTTTCCCTTTAAAGCTTCACATGTAGGTGTTTGGACACTGTTGTCTTTGTCTGAGGTTATGTTTTTTGTTTTTTTGTGGGTTTTTTGCGGGGCAATGGGGGTTAAGTGACTTGCCCAGGGTCACACAGCTAGTAAGTGTCAAGTGTCTGAGGCCAGATTTGAACTCAAGAACTCCTGAATCCAGGGCCGGTGCTTTATCCACTGTGCCACCTAGCTGCCCCTGAGGTTATGTTTTGATCCTCCCTGTCTCCATAGTAATTTTCTATGGTGATGGTTGTTTTCTGTTTCTTATTCATATTTTAGCCTCTTTTGTGCCTGTTAAAGTTAAGTTCTGCTTCTGAGGTACAGCGTGCACTGTCCAAGTTTCTTTTGCTGGGGGCCAGGGGCCCAGTCACTAGCTTTCTTCACTGAGGCCTCAGCTGCTTGCAGCTTGCAGCTTGCTCACTGCACTAGAGTGGCCCAGCCTGGTTGGGCTTGTTGGGTAGCTGATACCCCAGGTGGCAGATTGCCTTCTGTACTGGAGCTAGGGGCCTCACAACTGGCTTGCTGTGCCACTAGCTTGCTGAGTTAGGACCAAGGGTCCTTAGCTGCTGGTTTGTGCTGTAATTAAGAGCCTTTTTCTGGCTTGCCCAGATACCTCCTGCACTAAGCTGTGCTACCCAGATAAGACAGACCTTTCCTGAAGATCTTCTAGATTATCTTAATTCAGAAGATTGTTTCACTCCATCTTTTTGCAGCATCAGAATCTATTGAGAAGCTTAATTTAACATTGTTTCTGAGGGTAATTTGGGAGAGCTCGGGCAGCTTCCTGGTTTCGTTCTGCCATATTGGCTCTGCCTCTGAAACTCTTACTATTAGTTTTAAAAAAATTATTCTCAGGAGGGGTACAAAGGCTTTAGCAGATTGCCAGAGGGGTCCATGACACAAAAGAGGTCATGCCCACCCTTGGTGCAGAGTCATAGGGGCTGAAGTGGGACATCTTACTAGTGAGTTTAAAAGTGGGTAATAGGGGCAGCTAGGTGGCACAGTGGATAGAGCACCAGCCCTGGAATCAGGAGTACCTGAGTTCAAATCCGGCTTCAGACACTTAACACTTGCTAGCTGTGTGAAACTGGGCAAGTCACTTAACCCCAATTTCCTCACTTAAAAAAAAGTGGGTAATGACTTGATTTGACACATTATTTTCTTTCCTCTGTAGCTTTTCAATGTTCTCGCCGTGGGGGAGAAATGAAGATTTCATTGCAAGATGGTGGGAGAATTGACATTACTGGTCAAACAGCTTTGGTTTTGGAAGGGAATCTGACCATCTGAAAGTCACCAAGCCAAGATTTCCATGACTTCTGATGATTATTCTGGTGAAGTTACTAAATGCAGATTAAATACAGAATTAAAAAGAACATGGTTGATGGTCCTCTTATGCAATGATTATATTTTAAAATTATAGAATAAAAGATTTTATGTAAATTGAAGAATTTTGTATGGAAAGTGTGAGTGTCAGAAAGGGTTGCCATCTCCAGTGTGATAACTTGAAATGAATGTAGTATCTGAACTTCAGTTAAAGGTGAGTTTCATGCAAATTAGATTGTAAGCTCTATGAGGGCAGCAACAGCTTTTGCTTCTCTTTGTATCTCTAGTACTGTGCCTGGCACATAGTAGGCATTTAATAAATGTTATTGATTGAGTAAAATTTCAACCATATGCAGCCTATGATGTCAATCCATGCCAGTGACTGGGAAGATCTTGGCAGAGGGCATTAGCATCATTTTCTTGAGGGTCATGTTGGCCTGGATGGTTGTTATCATCCATCTCTAGTGTCTCATGTGATAAAGGCAGGAAATTCAGCAAAGCTCCCATTGTGGTTCTCCTGCATCCTGCCTGTATTTTACTTCCAAACTTCCTCACAGGTGCCAAGAGTGGCCTTACAGGAATGAGACAGGTGTGGGAATAGGATACTTAGAAGTGGTGTGATTCAGAGGGAAGAGAACAGAATTTGGACCAAGAAGATCAGGGTTCAAATCCTGACTCAGCCACCTCAGGTAGATCACAACCTCTTTTGGTCTGTTTCCTCCTCTAAGATGGTTTGATTATATGAAGTCCCTTCCAGCTCAAATCTGTGATTCCAATTATATTTGTAATATTTATGAATAATTTTCTATGGATGCCATAAGAATGCATACAATCCATTGTGTAGCAGTCCTTTGGGGTGTGTGATAGAGGGGTCCTTCCTCTCCACCTTCAGAGCAGGGCTGGAGATTCTCTCAACCCTTCCTGTCAGCTAGAAAAATTCCTTTAATTAGTTGCTGGGTGGGAGCTCTTTGGATCTGCTAAAGGGGCAATCTCCATCCCTCAAGCCTCTGATTCCTCTGAACTCCAGTGGGGTGGATGGAGGGATTTACCTCCCTCTGCCTGTTATGAGCCCATGGCTTCCTAGACAGCCCCGTGCCTGGAATAGGGCTATCTCTATTGGTGGCCTCTTTCCTTTGGACACTGGGAGATCTAGAGACCTGCACTCCTAAAACTGTGGTTGATGAGTCCCCCCCCCCAAACTTTACCTTAAATTGTTAATCAAAGGACAAATAAAGGCTCAAAGTGAAGGCACTTATTGAAATGATATGAGAACAGGAATAAAAAAAACTTCCTTCATCAACCTGGGATGTCCTTTTCCCCAAAATAGAGTCAATGGGAGGAGTGAACACTCATACAAAGGGAGAGGCACACAAGCAGTGAACACCAAGGCTACAAGCCTTTCCCACACCTGAAAACTCCCTCCCATGCCTTTTCGTTGTAGGTTTTGTTGTTTTTTTTTTAGTGAGACAATTGGGGTTAAGTGACTTGCCCAGGGTCACACAGCTAGTAAGTGTCAAGTATCTGAGGCTGGATTTGAACTCAGGTCCTCCTGACTCCAGGGCCAGTGCTCTATCCACTGCGCCACCTAGCTGCTCCAGCTATCCCCCTTGAAAGCCAAGCTTTCCTCAAAGCTGGGCTCAAGACCCACCTCCTATATGAAACCTGTCATCATCCTCCCCAGGAATGACTTTGTACCCATCTTGCATTGTGGTCACATGGTTGCACCTCATTAGAACCTAAGCTGCTTTGGCTGGTGCTCAGCATCTGGAAGATACTTGGTGCTTGTCAAATGAGGATAGGGAATGTTATGGAAACAATATCATTTTTATTTAGGACAAGGATAAACAAAGAAGTCACAAAACTCAATCACAGCCAATGCTCTGAGTACTGTCTCATTGCCTTTCCTCCTCTCAGAGAAGTTTAGGTACTGAACCTCTCCATGGCTGGGACTCAGCTCTACCTGGTAAGGGGCACCTAGGTGGTGCAGTAGTTAGGAGCTGCAGGCCTGAAGTCATGAAGACTCCTCTTCCTGAATTCCAATCTGGCCTCAGACACTTGCTAGCTGTGACCCAGGACAAGCCACTTTACTCTGCTTGCCTCAGTTCCTCATGTGTAAAATGGGCTGTGGAGAAGGAAACAGCAAACCTCTCCAGAGTCTTTGCCAAGAAAACCCCACATGGGGTAGAGTCACAAACAACTGAAGAAGAAAGCAACCGAGTAAGGTTAGGCTATGATTTTCCTATAGCCAAGAGTAGGGGAATGGAAACACCAGTAAAGGCAGCTCCAGCACCTTGGCTCAGGCTGGGTCTGCCAGTGGCTACAGCTCTTCAACTGCTAGGCTGTCTCCTTCCCAGCCTCTGGAGCAAGGCTTGTTGTTGTTTGTCCTTTGTTCTAGAAGAGGATTTAAATGAGGGAGGGCTGTGCAAAGTCACCATCCTCACTCACTCTCTCCTCTGGAGCCATCTAAATGGACCAATGACAACCACTGGAGATGGCCCTGGATATTTAAAGATGTTAAGTGACTTGCCCAGGGTCACACAGATTGTAAGAGTTTGAGGTCAGATTTGAAGTCAGATCTTCAGAATTTCAGAGCCAGTGCTCTATCCACTGTGCCACCTAGCTGCCCCTAATAGCCCAGGGAAGAAGGAACTAGAAATTATCATTTTAGCCCTTAAAATTGTGATGAAACCTTTTAAGACTTGATTTTTAAAATGTTGTTGCTGTTCAGTAGTATCCAACTCTTTATGACCCCATGGACCATAGTGTCCATGGGGTTTTCTTGGAAAAGATACTAGAGTAGTTTATAATTTCCTTCTCTGGTAAACAGAGGTTAAGTGACTTGCCCAAGGTCACACAGCTAATAAGTATCTAAGGTCAAATTTGAACTCAGGTCTCCCTGACTCCAGGCCTAGTGCTCTATCCACTGAGCCATCTAGCTGTCCATAACAGATATTTACTGAATAGCTATCATGTATCCCACATCTCAGGGCATACAAACTATGGCTGAGATGTATGACTAGTTAATGATCTGACTGGGAAGATTAGATTTAACACAACAAATAATTAGGGAATAATGCAGGAGCATGTATAATTAAGTGCTAAGTGGTGGAGACAGAATTTCTGAGTTGCAGACACCCATGCCATCTGCAGCAGCCATATTATCTTCCTTCATCAACATCTAAGAGGGCAGCACCACTCAGATCCCATGGGGTTATAGAAGGGTTGTTGTATTTCCAAACCACCACCAGATGGGAGCATTTTAAAACTTTCTTCTCTGTGCTTGAGTGGTACAATTTTAGCCTGTACTGTTCACCCTCCTATAGTGATAGATTCAGAGTGATCAATAAATGGGAGCCTGGGAGAACAAATAGTACCCGACTCTTGTCCCTCCAAGTCTTACTGGATTGTCAGTCACATTTCTGTCCATTGCCAAGTTAAATGACATGAAGGAAAATTCCATTGGGAAAAGCATTTATGGAGGGCTTATTGGATCAGAGACCTGGAGTTTTGTTTTTTTTCTATGTTTTTTTTGCAGGGCAATGAGGGTTAAGTGACTTGCCCAGGGTCACACAGCTAGTAAGTGTCAAGTGTCTGAGGCCAAATTTGAACTTAGGTCCTCCTGAATCCAGGGCCAGAGCTTAATCTACTGTGCCACACCTAGCTGCCCCAAATAATTTTTTTTTGTTTTTGGTGAGGCAACTGGGGTTAAGCAACTTGCCCAGGGTCACACAGCTAGTAAATATCAAGTGTCCGAGGTCAGATTTGAACTCAGGTCCTTCTGAATCCAGGGCCAGTGCTCTATCCACTGTGCCACCTAGCTGCCCCAGATCAGAGACTTGGAAGGAAGCTTAGAGATCGTCAAGTCCAACCCCTTCATTTTACAGATGAAGCAGTCAAGGTACCAGAGGGAAAGTGACCTTCTCAAGGTCATACAGGTAGTAAGTGCAGAGAACTGGAATTTGAACTCAGGTCCTCTGACTCTAAATCTTGAATCCTTTCTGCTGTGGGGGAACACCAGGGGTTTTCACATTTGGGATATAATGACTGTGGATAATTGATTTAAATTAATAATTCTCTACACCCAACATCTTTTCTTCTTTTTGTGTGTTATGTTTTGTGTTAACATATACATGTACATTGTCCTCTTGGTGGAGTATACACTCCTTTTTGGGGTTTTTTTTGCGAGGCAATTGGGGTTAAGTGACTTGCCCAGGGTCACACAGCTAGTAAGTGTTAAGTATCTGAGGCCAGATTTGAACTCAGGTACTCCTGACTCCAGGGCTGGTGCTCTATCCACTGTGTCACCTAGCTGCCCCAGAGTATACACTCCTTAAGGAATAATTTGTTTTTTTTTCTTTTCCAATCCAGTTCCTGGCACATAGTAGGTGCTTAATACACATTTCTTAAGTAATCATTGGCTTTCAAAATTTAATCCTCTCTCTGACAGTTATAGAACCCCCCATTTACTTCTTTATTTACTTTGGAGGGCTTACATTTATAATTGTTAAGGTTTTAAGGCTTACAAAGTCCCCCCCAAAGTCACTATGCTTTTTATAACCTTTTGCCCAGCTATACAACTAGACTACTAGTGCCCCAAAGAGATTAAGGGAAAAGGATCTATAGATACAAAATATTTATAGCATCTCTTGTTGTAGTAACCAAAAGATAGAAACCAAGTTGCTGCCCCGCCCCCCAACTGGGGAATAGGGTTGAACCCTATTGTGAGATTTAAAATTGGATATTAGATCATAAATCTCCCCTCTTTAACCTTTCCCTTAATTTATCTCCCAGACTAGTAAATGGAAGAAGCTTCTGGTTTTCTAGTTAGAGCTTTTATTGTATCGTAGTCACAAAGTGATGTTGATTAGAAGGATAGGAAAGTAGAAATACAATACAAATCATCTTAAGTCTAAGCTTAGTCTATATTCTGTATAAAACTCACCAAAAGCCGAAGGCCACCTTTGGGGAGAGAGAGAGAGAGACCGTGTCAAGCGCGTGCTGCTGCTAACTGGGAGCCAGGCCCAGTTGAACTCTCGTCAGCATCAGCCTGTGCAGCGCAGTTAGGAGACCAGCAGAGCAGGAAAAAAGTCCCCACTTCTGTTCTCTCCTTGCCTTTTAAGCTCACAACCCGGAAGTGGAGTGCTAGCAGGTAGTCTGATGTGCGCAGTAGGCGGACTGGTGTGCGTAGCTCATGCCATTGGTCTCCTCCCCGAAAGGGTGGTCCTTGAAAAACTGGCGTCTTTCAGTTATCCTAACTGACTGTTAAAAACTTTCATTTTTTTTTTTACCACACTATATAAAAACATTTGTGGGTTTTTTTTTTTTAATTTTGGGTTCCAAATTCTCTCCTTCCCTCTCCTCCTCCCTCCCTTAGATGGCAGGCAATCTGACATAGGTTCCACAGGTACAGTCATGCAAAAATATTTCCATATTTCCTAAAACATTTCTATGTTTCCACAGCATATTAGTCATGTTGTGTAAGAAAACAGAGACCAAAAAAGAGTGCTAAAAATTAAGTAAAACATAGTATACTTTGATCTGCATAAAGACTGTATCAGTTCTTTCTCTGGGGATGGATAGCATTTCCATCAAGAGTCCTTTGTAATTGTCTTGGATTATTGTATTGATGGGAGTAGCTAAGTCATTCACAAATGATCATTTTACAATATTGCTATTACTGTGTACAATATTCTCCTGGTTCTACTCACTTTGCATCAGTTCATTTAAGTCTTCCTGGGATTTTCTGAAATCATGCTGCTCATCATTTCTCATAGCACCATGATATTCCATCACAATCATATGCCACAACTTTTTCAACCATTCCCCAACTCATTTTACTTCTAAATGCAGCCTATCAGATGGATGAAGACACCCACTCTTAACTGCTTTTGTTTGTTTGTTTGTGAGGCAATTGGGGTTAAGTGACTTGCCCAGGGTCATACAGCTAGTAAGTGTTAAATGTCTGAGGCCGGATTTGGACTCAGGTCCTCCTGAATCCAGGGCCAGTGCTCTATCGACTGCGCCATCTAGCTGCCCCTCTTAGCTGCTTTTGATCCAAGGCTAGGCTGGGTCAAGCAGGTCACTTGGGGCTTCACTCCTGCCCAGGCTCAGTTGCCTAGAGCTGGAATGATCTCCAATCAATGCACCTGTGGCAGCTTACCTGTCTGACCTTTTGAAGCTCACAAGCTTGCAGGTCAGTCTTTTCCATCTCAATATTCCTTCCCTTAAATCAGGAAAGAAAAGATGCAACAGAAGGGCAATATATGTATGGCTTCCTTTGGGCCACTAGGAGGCTTAACAGCAGTCACTGACTCTTCACTTTAATGCAGCCAGGCAGGAAAGAGAAGGAGGTTGAGTTGTTGGGGGCTTTTGTAAGCATGCTCATTCCTGGCACAGAAAGCACTGAGCAAGTCTTTCCTCTACTACATGGGAAGCAGTTAGAAAATACCTTTCTAAGCCTGTCTGGAATCCACATGGGGGATGCTGCTCATGCTCCCAAGGGCTGGTCTCTCCTCAGCCAGTCTCTTGTTACATATAAAATGAGAGGAGTGGATAGAGAGTCTCCAAAATTCCTTCCAGCTTTATATCCGTGATCTTAAACTTCTATATACATAAAATGTGAAGGGGGGGTTGGGGGAGGTGAGGTAAGGAGAGGCACAAGTTGGATGAGATATTTCCTGATGTCCTTCCTAGCCCTCAGTCTATGATCCCATGTTCTTTGGAAAGACACTCTGTGAGTATGCATTTCTGTGAGTGTCTTGAATTCCTCAGCAATAATTCCCATAGAATCCTTCAAGGCTCTAATGGGTCCCCACTCTCTTGAGTTGTGCTCTTTCCCCTCTCCTCTCCCTGATACCCCCACTTCAGATCACAGCCTGCTGCATGACCTCATCTTCTGCATCTACTACCAGATTAAAGAAAAGTTATCTGTATAATTTCCCTGGCTCACCATTTCTCTATTAATCTGTGGTATTATTATTCCTGGTACCCAATATGGAAGAAGCCTGACTGGTCATTTCTGGACCCCTTCCAAATTTAGGAATTGGATGAAGAAATGCATCAGAAAATGGTAAGAGAAATGAACTTTTCTGAAACGGCTTTTATCTGGAAACTGCATCCAACAGACAGCTTTACCCAAAGTGAGCAAGTTTTCATAGCCTTGGAGCAATTTTACCTTTTAGAGGACCTAGCATATGGAAGAGAAATAGGGGGTTTGTTTTTTATGTGGATATCAAATTGTAGAAATGAAGGAATTCCCTTTAAACTCATCTCCTAGGGAATCATCCTGACAATTTGTCATTTGCCCTAGATGTTCCTCTGGTCTGTAACCTCATATTACTGTGGCTCTCTTGAGCTCTAAATAATGGACAGATTTCAAGTGTTTGTCTTAGCTTTTTCCCTCCTGTGCTAACATCTTCCTGCCCCAAATGCATCTTGTAAAAATCTTTGGAAAACAGCAACAGAGGCAGGGGAGATTGTCCTGAGCTGAGTTCACTCAAATGCTCACTTTCTCTTTCTTTTTCTGCAAAGGTTCCCGCTTTGGGCTAAGGTGGTTCATGCCTGCTACGGAGGTCCCTCTCTGTGGGCATGCTACATTGGCTTCCTCAGCTGTGTTATTTCACAAAATAAGTAATGTGTCTTTGTTCTTATCTTGTTCTCCCTTTTTAAGCTGTTCGTTTGACCCCTGGAAAGAGCACAGGATCTTGGATTAAGAATAAATCACACTGATCCTTCTTTCATTCCTATAAGCAGTTTTTATTGAGGTCAGACAGAGTGGGAAGCACAGTGCTGGGTGCTGCCAAGAACACAAAGGCTGAGGGAGGTCCCTCAGCCACCTGAGGCTCAATTAAGAATTTATTAAGTGGCTGCCTTAGGCCAGGCTCTGAGATGGGCTCCGGGGACACCAATACAAAGAACAAAGCAGTCCCTACTTTTACCGAGATTCCAGTCTAATGGGGAGACAAGTATAGAGTTAAAGTAAAGAAGCTTCCAGCTCAGTCCTTGCCTTCATCAAATAACTCAAAGAACTGTCAAATGCTCACGTCTGGACGGTACGGTCCTGGACCTGGACTCAGGAAGACCTGAGTCCATATCCCACCTTGGACCATTGGGCCAAGTCCCCTAACCTCTCTCTGCCTCAGTTTCCTTGACTGTAAAATGGGGATAATAGCTCCTACCTCAAAGCAACAAAAGTGGATAATGTGCCAGACTTGGAGTCAGGAAGACTCACCACCCTGAGTTCAAATCCTGCCTCAGACACTCACATGCTGTGTGACCTTGGGCAAATTTCCCTCAGTTTACTCATCTGTAAAATGAGCTGGAGAAGAAAACGGCAAACCACGCTGATATCTTTGCCAAGAAAACCCCAGACGGGGTCATGAAGAGTCAGACACAACTGAAAGGACACAACAGCACAGGGTTGTTGAGAGAGGATCAAGTGAGATGATATTTGTAAGATATTTGGGGAACCATAAAGAACTATTATCAATGCAAACTGTTAGTATTATTGTCATTATTATGTTGCTAAACCTTTCTGGGCTTGTTTCCTTACAGTGGAATGAGGAGATTGGACTAGATGAACTAGCTCTAAGGTCTCTTCCATAATTAAGTCCTGTATTTCCAGTTGCAGATAAAGTGCATTGGGAGTTGGGAGAGAGGAAGTATGTCCCCTGACTGGCCAGTGAGGGAAGGCTTCCTGAAGGAACTGGGGTTTGAAGGCGCCTTTGGAGGAGGGGTAGGGATTAGGTAGAGCTTGGGAGGAGGAGGAGGAGGAGAGAGTAGGGCATCCCAAGCAGAGGGAAAAATATGAGCAAAGGCAGAGAAGGAAAAGGAAAACACAATGGTGAACAAAAAGGCAAGTCAGAGCTGGTGTCATCTCCCAATAATGAGAGCTAGCGTTTAGATAGCACTTACTATGGGCCATGCGCTGTGCTGAGTCCTTTACAATGATCTCATTGGATCCTCACAACAACACTGTGAGGTAGGAGCTATTGTATACCCATTTTACAGATGAGGAAACTGAGTCAGGCAGACTTGCCAGGGTCACACAGCTATTAAGTGTCTGTGGCATGATTTGACATCAGGGTTTCCTGACTCCAGACCCAGCTCTCTCTTCTTGGAGCCACCAACTGCCTGTGTAGACACCCAGTTGCAAATTACAGATAAGAAAAACAATAGACAGCCTCTAAAGAAAAATAAGGAACAGGGTTTGTTTTTTCCTCCTTATATTTTGATTCTTTTTTTTTTCTTTTTTGGGGCAGTGAGGGTTAAGTGACTTGCCCAGGGTGACACAGCTAGTAAATGTCAAGTGTCTGAGGCTGTATTTGAACTCAGGTGCTCCTGAATCCAGAGCCCTTTTCCACTGCACCACCTAGCTGCCCCCCTTGATTCTTTTTTTCAATTTAAAAAACTGTTTTATTTTGGCAGAAAATGTGAATCAAACTGTAACTTTTGTTACTCTGAGTGGGGAACTGAAGGCCAGACAAGCAAAAGATGGGATCATCATGGATCTGCCTCTTTATCCCACCCATCCCAAGGTTGGCATAGTTGGCCATTGCCATTATTTATGTGCCACATGTAACCAGCATGTTGTAAATGTTTGTTTGTTTTTTTTAAATCTAGGATGTTAAGGAAATCCAGGACTTAATCAAGGTTGGTTCTCAACTCAAACTGTGAGCTTGAAGGATCAGCATTGTTTATTATTGGTCAAGCACAGAGTTGGTAAGGGTAAACAGAATCTGGGCCAGTGCAGAGTCTGAGATGGGGTCCACAGACTTCACCAGCCTGTCACAAGGGCCTACAAAGGTGAAGAATCCCTGGAGCATATTCAGGAATGAACCATGTTAGATGTGAGCAAGACAAGAGCAGAACAGGATCTTGGTGGTCCTTGTCCCACTGTTGGTATTGGTTCCCTGGGGGTGGGGGTGTCATGGGGGCTGTAAGAGCTGAGGGGGACCACTGCCTCCATCCTGAGAAGCCTTTTGTCTCCACTCTCTTCTCCAGCTGGGGCTAGGCAAGGTGCTGGTTCAGGACGTCCGTTATTCTCCAGACACCAAGAAGCTCCTTGTTCGGCTGGATGATTCTTATGGAAGGTAAATTTGGAGGCTTCTCTGCATGAGCCTCAGTGCCCTGTCCAGGTGCTGATTTCAGCCCCTCCATGCCTTCTCATCCTGGCTGATTTCTGGCCTCCTTCTTTGTAACTTCTCCCAAGGGATACACCTAACATGCTACAAGCATTCCCCCAGGTTGCTGGGGTTGGGTTTTGGTTTTGTTTTTTTTTTTTCGGGGCAGGGGGGATGTTTGTTTGCTTGTGTGTGTGTGTGTGTGTGGGGTGAGTTTGTTGGTTTGTTTAAGCATTTGCTGGATACTAGTGCTGTATTGTGGGATAGTACTTCATTTCAGGTGGTGT
Source organism: Dromiciops gliroides (assembly GCF_019393635.1). Taxonomy (NCBI): domain Eukaryota; kingdom Metazoa; phylum Chordata; class Mammalia; order Microbiotheria; family Microbiotheriidae; genus Dromiciops; species Dromiciops gliroides. The sequence continues at coordinate 30,990,865 of NC_057862.1, read as the reverse complement.
GTGAATCACTGTACAGAAGTCATCACTGGCCATGTGCCCTGAGCTGTTTACAGTCACTGTGTGTGTCTCTGTCCTTGCATTGTCCTTTGCATAAGTGACCCATGACTTGTGAAAAGGAGCCATGATTTATTGCCACAAACTCATTTCTAATGATGTAAGCACACTTTGGACTGCTTAGTTTCCAGGGATTTATCCTCTGTATTTGCTTCCTTGTGGCACTTACAGTAATACTAGAATACCCTGGACCACTAGACATTCTTTTTTTTTTTACATAGATTTTTTATTTTTAATATATAAGGTATTTTTTTTTCCGTTACATGTAAAGATAGTTCTCAACTTTTGTTTATACAAGCTTTACAATTTCAGATTTTTCTCCCTTCCTCCCCTCCCTCCCCCCTCCCCTAGACAGCAGGTAATCTGATATAGGTTATATCTATATATCTCTATACATATACATATACATATAGATATACACACACATATATATACACATAATAACATTAATCCTATTTCTGCATTAATCCTGTTACAAGAGAAAAAATCAGAGCAGTGATGCAAAACCTCAAAATAGAAAAAAAACCCAACAGCACCCAAAACAAAAGAAATAATATGGTTCAATCAGCATCTATACTCCACAGTTCTTTCTTTCTTTTTTTTCTTGGATTTGGAGATCCTCTTCTATCATGAGTTCCCTGGAACTCTTCTGTACCATTGCATTGGTGAGAAGAATATAGTCCATCACAGTAGGTCAACACTCAATGTTGATGATACTGTGTACAATGTTCTTCTGGTTCTGCTCATCTCACTCATCATCAGCTCACGTAAGACCCTCCAGGTTTCTCTGAACTCTTCCTGCTCATCATTTCTTACAGCACAATAGTATTCCATTGTATTCATATACCACAACTTGTCCAGCCATTCCCCAATTGATGGGCACCCCCTCAACTTCCAATTCCTTGCTACCACGTAAAGAGCAGCTATAAATATTTTTGTACATGTAGGTCCCTTTCCCCCTTCCATGATTGCTTTGGGCAAAAAACCTAAAAGTGGAATTGCTGGGTCAAAGGGTATGCACAGCTTTATTGCCCTTTGGACATAATTCCAAATAGACATTCTTTATTAAGGAGAGACTTGGTCTCCTTTGGGTTTTATATTTTCTTTCTCTTTGATGGGGAGTATAACAGGTATGGGGGGGATAGTTGGGACACTGTAGAGAACTATATCTGTTTCATAGTCTCAGGGGCTGGTGAGGGCACAATGTATGATGATGCCTCTCAATCATTCTACAAGGTCCTTCCTAGAGAACCTGGAAGTGAACACAGGAAATCTGATACAGGCTGAAAACACAGGCAAAGTGAGGGGACTCATACTCACCCTCAAAGGAGAGGGAGGTGGAAAGAGCCAAGGCTATGACTTCTACTCCAGATACTTTGCCCCCTGGGTTGGTGTGGCAGAAGACCCTGTCACAGGTGAGTGTCTGTTTGTGCTTGGAGGTGGGGAGTCAGCTATGGGAGGACCTTTATTAGAGGGCCTCTAACAAGTCAAGTGAGCAAAGCCTTCCTGAGCACCCATCCATGGGTGTGCCAAGAGCTGGGGACACCGAGAAAGGCCAGAGGGCCACCAGTCTGACATTTTCAGGCTGTGTGTCCTCTGGGGTCCCTCTCCCCAGCCCACATACCCAGCAGGCCCCGTTTATGCAGCAGATTAGAACTTCTTTCTGAACATTCCAGACACAAACATCCCCTAAAGCTCCCCCAGATCTTTGTTCCTTCCATGAGTCTGTGCTTAATAAGTAATAAGCAGGGGCTTTAATAGATGTTTGTTGAATGAAGTCCATCTTTGCCCTTGTGTGAATTAACTCTAGGCCCCTTGACAGGATTTGTTTCTTGGAGCAGATAGTAAGAATTTAATAAATCATTGTTGGGGGCAGCTAGGTGGTACAGTGGATAGAGCACTGGCCCTGGAGTCAGGAGTACCTGAGTTCAAATCTGGCCTCAGACACTTAACACTTACTAGCTGTGTGACCTTGGGCAAGTCACTTAACCCCAATTGCCTCACTAAAAAAAAAAAAATCATTGTTGTCTGGATGATTGCAAAGCACAGCTCAATCTGGGCTAGGGGTGGCGGGGAGGGGCCGAGATGCATATTTCTCCCTGCTCCAATCCATTTTCCATTTACTTGTAAACTGCTATGTCTGAAGCACACACCACCCCTCCAGAAGTTTCAATACTTCCCTATTGCCTTGAGTGTAAAAAACACCCAGTATGGCCCCATCTCATTCTTCCAGGCTGGTTATGTGGTATTCCCCATGGGTCCTGTCAAATGTTTCCCATAGGTGACATTCAGTCACTCCTTTCCAAGCCTCTGCACCTGATGCTCCCAGGCCTCATTGGTGATCAATACTCAGCCTCCCAGTCTCCCTAGCTTTCTCCAGGGCTCAGCTCCAGTGCCCTGGTATTCCAGAGGCCTTCCAGGATTCTCTCCCCACTTCACACTGTCTCTCCCCAGCCTATATTTGCAATTTATTTGTTTTGTGTTTACTTATCTACCAGAATGTAAGCATTAATAAATGCTTCTTGAAGGGGCAGCTAGGTGGCGCAGTGGATAAAGCGCTGGCCCTGGATTCAGGAGGACCTGAGTTCAAATCTGGCCTCAGACACTTAACACTTACTAGCTGTGTCACCCTGGGCAAATCACTTAACCCCCATTTCCCCACCAAAAAAAAAAATTTTTTTCAATAAATGCTTCTTGAATTGAAGTGAATTGGAGTCTCCTTTCCAGGCCTGTTTTCCTCCTGTGTGAAATGCACTGGTTGGACCAAATCATTCTTATGGTCCCTCCCCACTCCTCCTTTTGGAAACAATTCGGGGCCTTGGGTGCCCCATCCCACTGCTCCAGAAGCCATGGGGGGCAGTGACATGTGAGCTGTTCCTCCCTGTCCCCTTCCCACTTTAGGAGAACAAGCCAGGGAGTAGGAGGATGTGAAGCTATGACAGATAAAGCCAGAGAGGCTTGTGAGGGGCAGCTCGGGCCTGGCTTGAGGCCGGCAAGCAGCCGGAGTGGGGCTGGGAACTGGGAGCCCAGTGGCAGGTGGCCCAAGCCTGGCTGGCGGCAGGATCCTGCTCTACTCCCCCAGGAACAAAACACATGAAGGCCGCATTCACTCCATAAGGTGGAACTCAGCAATTAAGCAGTTTGAAGGACTCAGGAAAATACTCACAGTAACAACAAAACCGTCCCCCAGCAAGCCTTCCCTCCCCCAGTGAAGGGGAGTTCTGGTGGGACTCTGGCAGCTGCTGAGCCGGCTGAAGAGCCTTTATCCAGCAGGCCCAGACAAAGGGATGTTCTTTGGCACAGCAGCTTCCTCTAGCTGGCTGCGTCTCTGCCACTCATGGGACTTAAACACCTTCTTTTTCCAGCCAACCATCCAGGAAACCATCCTCGGGGCTCAGGTCGAGTTGAAAGGTCTCTCAGACATCAATCATTACAACCTCTCCATTTTACAGGTGAGGACACTGAGGCCCAGAGAAGTTATCTGACTTGCACAAGGTCACACAGGGAGGATCAGTAAATAAGCATTTTTAAGCACCTACATATGCCAGGCCCTGTGCCAGGAGCTGGATATCTAGAGATCAAAAAAGGGACAGTCCCTGCCCCAGGGGAGCTGATATTACATCGAGGCAGACAACATATGTGTCTACATATATATGTGTGCATCTATCTATCTATGGAGAAAGAGAGACATATGTGCCTATACAAGGTGCATGCAAAATAAATGTAAGATAATGGGGCAGGAAGGCCCTCAAAGCTTGGGGAAGAGAATCAGGAAAAGCCTCACATAGAAGGTGACCCTTGAACTGAGCTTTTAAGGAAAGGAGGGGTTGTAAGAAGCAGAGGTAGGGAAGGAGTAGGTTCTGGGCATGGGGGACTACCAGTGCAAGGTATTGACATGGGAGACAGAAGATCGTGTGAGGAGCAGTTACTAGAATACAGACTATGTGTGTGTGTGTGTGTGTGTGTGTGTGTGTGTGTGTGTGTGTGTGTGTGTGGCCTGGGAGTAGCATAGACTGGGGCTGCTGGGTGGCACAGTGGATAAAGCACAGGCCCTGGATTCAGGAGGACCTGAGTTCAAATCCGGCCTCAGACACTTGACTAGCTGTGTGACCTTGGGCAAGTCACTTAACCCCAACTACCTCACCAAAAAAAAAAAAGGGGAGTAGCATAGACCCCCAACTCACTCTGAGCTCTCTGTTCCAAGACTGGAGTTGTCTTGTGCATCCCATCAGCATCCCTATCAGCAGGTTGGGGCAGTATCCCTGGAGGGGCAGCCATGTGATTAAATTCAGCTCTCAAAGACCTACAGTAACCCTGGTGTGAGGAAATACAGTCTTATTACTTCCCACTAAAACTCCTGAGCCCCAACTGGTGTGCTTTCTAGCTACACAAAATCAATCACATTGACACATTAACTCTTTTTTTTGGTTTTGTTTGTTTTGTTTGTTTTTCGAGGGGCAATGGGGGTTAAGTGACTTGCCCAGGGTCACACAGCTAGTAAGTGTCAAGTGTCTGAAGCTGGATTTGAACTCAGGTACTCCTGAATCCAGGGCCGGTGCTTTATCCACTGTGCGACCTAGCTGCCTCCACATTAACTCTTAAATATGAAACATTTACTAAGCATCAAGGTAAAAGCAGCAATAATCACATTTATTCAATAGAAGGCAAAATCACTATAATAACATAATCAACTCCCCATGACTCTGAGTCACTTTCTCCCACCAAGAATTTATGGGGTTAGTGGGCACACACTGAGCAGAACTGGGCAGGGACATGAATTAGGAAATTCCTATATCCAGGACAACCCAGGACACTAGACTGCAAGCCTGGGTGTCAACAATCTCATTTAGAGATTAGTCTGTACTGTATATCTGAGGGGCAGTTTTCTCTCAGTTCCTCAAACCATCTCAAGCTGCTTTTTTTGTTCACACAAATGTCCTTTTTTGGCCCCTTTCAGCAAATAAAATGTCCATATGTGAAAGATATACACTAAGGCCAGAAAGGTAGTTTGTAGCAGGGCCATGATGGGCTTCAAATGCCAAATAGATGAGTTTATGTTTTACCCTAGAGGTCATAGAGAGCCATAGAAGCTCCTTGAAAAGGAAAGGGAAATGGTCAGAGATGTGTTTTAGGCATATCATTTTTTTAAAGTTTTTACATAGTTTATTTATGCTCTGATGAAAAATCATCTTCATGGATAAACGTCCTCCATAGTGCCTTTTATTCCTTCTTTTTGCCAGTACCGACATTTGCCTTTGCCGTACCCCTGACTTTCATCCTTCTATTCTTGCGTTCCTTTCGCTGCTTTCTTGATGTCTTTTTCTTCTCATACAGGCCATGCCTTGCAAGTCTTGCTTTGGTTCATTTTTCTTTGCATAATCAAGGGAATCATAAATCATGCCAAAGCCTGTTGTTTTGCCACCACCAAAATGGGTTCTGAATCCAAAGACAAAAATGATATCCGGAGTTGTCTTGTACATCTTGGCCAGTTTTTCTCGAATTTCAGTCTTGGGCACTGTGGCCTTTCCAGGATGAAGGACATCTATAACCATCTGTTTACGCTGAAGAAGTCTGTTTGTCATGAACTTCCTGGTTCTGATGGTTACCGTGTCATTCATGGTGGCGGCCGGCTCCTCAAGCAGTAGGAGAGGGAAAGGTTAGGCATATAATTTTTTTTAATTAATAAAGTATTTTTTCCCGTTACATGTAAAGATAATTCTCAACTTTTGTTTATATAAGCTTTCCAATTTCAGATTTTTCTCCCTCCCTCCCCTCCCTCCCCCCTCCCCTAGACAGCAGGTAATCTGATATAGGTGTTTTTTATATATATATATATATGTATATATATGTATATATATATATACATACTAACATTAAACATATTTCTGCATGAGTCATGTTATAAGAGAAAAATCAGAGCAATGATGAAAAACCTCAAAATAGAAAAACAACAGCACCAAAAACAAAAGAAATAATGTGGTTCATTCGGCATCTACTCCACAGTTCTTTTTTTTTTTTTCCTGGATTTGGAGATCCTCTTCTATCATGAGTTCCCTGGAACTCTTCTGTACCACTGCATTGGTGAGAAGAATATAGTCCATCACAGTAGGTCAACACTCAATGTTGATGATACTGTGTACAATGTTCTTCTGGTTCTGCTCATCTCACTCATCATCAGCTCACGTAAGACCCTCCAGGTTTCTCTGAACTCTTCCTGCTCATCGTTTCTTACAGCACAATAGTATTCCATTGTATTCATATACCACAACTTGTCCAGCCATTCCCCAATTGATGGGCATCCCCTCAACTTCTAATTCCTTGCCACCACATAAAGAGCAGCTATAAATATTTTTGTACATGTGGGTCCCTTTCCCCTTTCCATGATTTCTTTGGGCAAAAGACCCAAAAGTGGTATTGCTGGGTCAAAGGGTATGCACAGCTTTATTGCCCTTTGGGTATAATTCCAAATTGCTCTCCAGAATGGTTGGATCAGTTCACAAAGGCATATAATTTTAACAGTTATAGAGAGAATAGATTAGAAAAGAGCAAGTCCGGAGTCAGGGACACCCAAATACAATTACTAGTTGTAATGGTCCAAGAAAAAGGGGAGGAGAACTTGAACCAGGTTGATGGTTTATTTGAGAATTACTGTGTAGGGAGAATTGACAGTACTTCCAAACTAATTTGTATTGCTGCATTCCAACATCCATCCTTGGGGCCAGATTAGTGCTGAAGAAAGTTGAGTTGGCCACTGGAAAAAAAAATCATCCAATGATTACAGATATTGTAATATAACCTGAAGGCCAACTGCTACCTTCCCTAAAAGCAGAATCAGAGGGGAAGGAGCCCTGAGTCAAGAGTCAGAAAACTTGGGTTCTAGTCTTGACTCTGCCCACTTACTATCTGTGTGACGTTGGACAAGTCATTTCACTTTTTTCTGTGCCTCAGTCTCTCCATCTGTAAAGTGAAGTATTTGAAGTAGAGGAAGCTATACGACTCCTTACACTTCTGCCTGTCTATTTTCATGAGACATCCCAGCAGAAAGAAGACTTTCCATGTTAATAGGGAAGCAAAGAAGCTTTGGAGATAGTTGCCCATTTATGAAAGTAGGGTATGTAAAGGGGAGTCCCCTGCAATCAGCCTGGACAGGTGGGCTGGACCTAGGGCTTTAAAAATCAAATGGGGGGCAGCTAGGTGGCGCAGTGGATAGAGCACCAGCCCTGGATTCAGGAGGACCTGAGTTCAAATCCGGCCTCAGACACTTAACACTTACTAGCTGTGTGACCCTGGGCAAGTCACTTAATCCCAATTGCCTCACCAAAAAAAAAAAAAAAATCAAATGGAAGAATAAGTAGTTCATCCTAGAGGTTGCAAAGACAACATGCCATGATGGGTAGGGACCTGGACTCCAAGCCAGGAAGACCCCATGTAAGACTCACCCCTGCCAAACCCTGGCCAGATCCCTTCATCTTTCAGTGCTCTAGACCCTAGCTTCTTAAACTGTGGCTCACAACCCCATGAAAGGGTCAAGTGACTGAAGGTAGGGGTCTTGAAAAATGTGGCAATAGTAAAAAGTTATGTATACCTATTTTATATACCTACATACCCAGGGTTGTATAAAAATTTCTTGGGCAAAAAGGGGTCTCAAGGAGGAAGAGTTAAAGAAACTCTGTTCTGGATTACTCTCTTGTGGTAGAGAAGGTGCCAACTTGCATTGGCAGAAGGCATTTCCTCACCTGGGAGTTCCCTAATGACAATGAAATCCCAGGTCCAGGCCATGTTCCTGTCCTAGAGACCACAGGGTGCTCCTGGAGCCTTTTTTTTAAAAAGTGAGGCAATTGAGGTTAAGTGCCTTGCCCAGGGTCACACAGCCAGTAAGTGTTAAGTGTCTGAGGCCGGATTTGAACTCAGGTACTCCTGAATCCAGGGCCAGTGCTCTATCCACTGAGCCATCTAGCTGCCCCTGCTCCTGGAGCCTTTTGAGCCTTAGGGCAACTTGTGCTTGAGCAGACTGGGGTAGGGGCAGAACAGTTTGGAATGAGGAGAGACCTGAGACAGGGAGACCAATGAGGAGGTTATTTCATGGAGGGAGACAGGCCTGAGAACCCATTGCCACTGATTTACAAGTCTGACCAAGGTCTGACCCAGCAGAGGCTGAATTGGGAATTCTGTAGATGTCTTGGGTCCCATTGTTGGTGAATGGCTCCATAGGTCTGCCCTTTCACCATCTGACAGCTCTTGATATCTCTAGTACCATTACATTGTATTCACTAATTCATTCATTTGTACATGAATGCCAAATAGAAATGTTAGCTGTGATTATTCAACAAACATAAGCACCTGCTGTGTCTGAGCACTGGGCTCACTTTGGGTGGGGCAGGGAGATGGGACACTTTTGAAGCATTTAAAGTTTTGTCATGGAAGAATTGCTTTGATATCAGAGCCTGTACTTGCTAATAGATTTACTGCAGAACACCCAGCTGCTGTCTTCAGGATTATCATGTAGCTCCCTCTCTATTTCTGTCAAGGATCTGCCCATGCTGTTCTCAGTAGCTACTGGTCCCAGCAGCTGGGGAAGAAGGAAATGCGGGGTAAGAAGAGTTTCTTCCTGTTGTAATTTCTCTGATTTTTGCTAGGCCCAGGGTTCTTGAAGATTAACATTTCTGTATAAAGGACACCTTTCTCTCCAGTTTTGCAGTTAATATGTATCACAAGCAACAATCACAATCATTTGGTAAGTTCTATGAGCCAACCATTGTCCTCAAGGACAAAATGAGACAGTTCCTACTCTCAAGGAATTTATATTCTATCGAGATGACAACACATACAATCTAACCGGGGGATTGATATCAAGAAAGCCTGAGTTCCAATCTAGCCTCAGACACTTACTTGTTATGTGACCCTGGGCAAGTCACTTAAAATGGGGATAACACCTGCCTCCTAGGGTGGTAGTGAGGAAATAGTAAGTATAAAGTGCTCAGTATCTGGCACATAGTAAGTGCTATATAAATGATAGCTATTATTGTTAAACAAAATAAATATATGAAAGATTTGGGGGGAAAGGTGGCATGTGCAGCTGGGGGGGGTCACAAACAGAAGATAATAAAGGATATCTGGGGTGTGTTTGGTAGAGGGTTAAATGACAGGCCTTGTGTTGTAAAGGATTTCATTTTAAGGTCATTCGGTGAGTAAAAGAGAATTCATGTTGTTACCAAGTCTAAGCATCTTCCTGGAATGGTCAGAATTACTCCAGAGAGACAGCACAGTACAATGCAAAGACTCGTGAACCAAGAGTCATTGGAACTGGATTCTGGTTTCTGCTCTGTGCATGACTACCTGCGTGACTTTGGACAAGTCACTTCATCCTTTTAGGTCCATGTTTCCCTATTAGCAACACACTAGAGTCAGGCAGGACAGCCTCCTCTAGTCTAAGCTGGTGGCATTTCTGACTGTAGCGTTTAATAATCAAACACACTTCTTGAGTTCAGACTGTTCAGGAAGGAGAGAATCAATACGCCCAATCATCCAGGTTTGCAGGCTGAGCTACCTCGTTCTTCAGGCTGGATCCAGCCACCAAAGATCAGAATACCTGACGTCTTTGAGGTCTCCTTGCTGACCTCAGCTGTGGCCCTGGTCTGGGGATAACTGGATGAATATAGTTTTCCAGAATATCTGTTGCCCTTATCTTACAAATGCTGACTTCAGCCTAAGCTATAACAAGATGAGTGAGGTCTGTCTGTTCCCAGGCTCTTCAGGAAGGGAGGAGGACAGCTTCAGCTGGGGCAGGGATGGATGTGGGGAGCAGGATGAACCCCCAGGGCCATTAGCCTCTCCACCCTTGCTTTAAGTCTTTTTTGCCTTTTTTCTCTTCTTCTGGTCAGCAGCACCAATAACAGTGATAGGAATTCAGCCTCCGTAGGATGGGGGTACAAAACCATCCTCTCTTTCTTTTGCAGACTTCCTGACTGTGACCAGAACAGACATTTTTTGTCTTGTGACTAGAAACAAAACCAGTGCGAGTGGCTTGAAACATCCCTCAGTTTAGTTGTCAGCTGGGTTGAGGGAGGAAACCCCCATGGCAGCCTCCCAGTTTAATTCTTCTTGCTAATTAGGAGCTAAAGCATTGTTGCTTCTATACTACTGAAAGGATTGTTAGGATCCCTCTGCATTTTGGCTCCCTGGGGTGAAGCCCACTTCACCCTACCCTAGTTATGGCTCTGCTTATAACTGTATTGCTTGAGAGGTAGTGTGGTCTAATGTGGGGAGAGAGTGAGAACCACTAGATTTTTAGCCAGAAGAACCAAGGCTTGAAACCTATGATTTTCAATAAATCACAACCTCAGTTTCTTCACCTATAAAATGGGAAATCAGGTGGGGTTGAACCACATATTCTCTAAGGGCTCCTCTGACTACATTTTATGATCCTTATTTACCACACTGCAAGTACTGGATGGGAAGCTTTTGGGCTGTGTCTTGTGGGAGAGACTAGGGGGTTCAATTACAGCACCTTGTGTTTGTGAGAGGAGACCAGTGTGATGGGGAGGGAGTGTGATGGACCTTGTGGGATAGAGGTTCTTGTCCTGGGGTCCGCAAACTCCCAAAGGGCCTAGGGGTAGATAGATTTCCAGGGAGTCTGTGAGCTTGGAAGGAAAAACATCTTATATCTTTGATTTCATTAACCTCTAACTGAAACATAACATTTCCCTCTATTAGTAAATTTTTTATTCTATTTTTTCTATTATTATTATTTTTTTTTGCAGGGCAATGAAGGTTAAGTGACTTTCCCAGGGTCACACAGCTAGTATCAAGTGTCTGAGGTCGGATTTGAACTCAGGTCCTCCTGAATCCAGGGCCGGTGCTTTATCCACAGCGCCACCTAGCTGCCCTTCTATTATTAGTTTTTAAAAAATTATTCTCAGGTGGGGTCCATAGGCTTTAGTAGATTGCCCAAAGGGTCCATGACACAAGAGATGTTATGCCTACTCTTGGGGCAGGGTCATAGGGGCTAAAGTGGAACATCTTACCAATGAGTTAAAAAGTGGGTAATGACTTGACTTGACACATTTTCTTTCCTCTGTAGCTTTTCAGTGTTCTCGCCGTGGGGGAGAAACAAAGGTTTCATTGCAGGATGGTGGAAGAATTGACATTATTGGTCAAACAGCATTGGTTTTGGAAGGGAATCTGACCATCTGAAAGTCACCAAGCCAAGATTTCCATGACTTCTGATGGCGATTTTGGTGGAGTTGCTAAATGCAGATTAAATACAGAATTAAAGGAAACATGGTTGATGGTCCTCTTATGCAGTGGTTACATTAAAAAATTATAGAATAGGGGCATTAGGTGGTGCAGTGGATAGAGCACTGGCCCTGGAGTCAGGAGGACCTGAGTTCAGATCCGGCCTCAGACACTTGAAACTTACTAGCTGTGTGACCTTAGGTAAGTCACTTAACCCCAATTGCCTCACCAAAAAAAATATAGAATAAAAGATAGATTTTATGTAAATTGAAGAATTTTATATGGAAAGTGTGAGAGTGTCAGAAAGGGTTGCCATCTCCAGTGTGATAACTTGAATGTAGTGTCTGAACATCAATTAAAGGTAAATTTCCTGCAAATTAGATTGTAAGCTCTATGAGGGCAGCAACAGCTTTTGCTTCTCTTTGTATCCCTAGTACTGTGCCTGGCACACAGTAGGCATTTAATAAATGTTATTGATTGAGTAAAATGTCAACCATGTGCAGTCTATGATGTCAATCCATGCCAGTGACTGGGGAGATCTTGCCAGAGGACATCAGCATCTTTTTCTTGAGGTTTGTGTCCTGGGGAAATAGGTGGTGGGGGTCCTTAGATATTCCTACACTCTTGGACTCAGCCCAGTTAGAATGAAAATAGTCTTTTATTTGGTGCTAGAGAAAGTGACTGAGGGTTAAATCAAAGGCTTTACCCCCAGGGAGAAGGTAAAGTGGTTTAGAAACATCCTCTTCCCAGAACAGAAGGAGGGCAAAAGCTTTTATAGAGGATAGATGAGGTGACCACCTGACATGGGAAAGTTCCTTTTGGGGGTGGAGTGAGGAAAGCTTGGATGTGTTACAGGGAAATTGGTGGTAGGGGTCCTTAGGTATTCCTCTGTAAAGAATTACAACTGGGGCAGCTAGGTGGTGCAGTGGATAGAACACCGGCCCTGGATTCGGGAGTACCTGAGTTCAGGTCCGGCCTCAGACATTTGACATTTGCTAGCTGTGTGACCCTGGGCAAGTCACTTAACCCCCATTCTCCCTCAAAACAAAACAAACAAAAAAGAATTACAACTCTCACACACAGTCCAATTAGAATGAAACAGTCTTATTTGGGTGTTAGAGAAAGTGACAAAGGGGAAGGAGATGGCTTACAAACATTCTCCTCTGAGAATGGAAGGGAGGTCAAAGCTTTTATAGAGGATAGATGGGGTAACTACCTGACAAGGGAATGTTCCTTTTGGGGATGGGGTGGGGAAAGCTTGAATGAGGAGTGGTGGGAAGAGCTTGAATGAGGGGTAGTGGTCCTGATTTATGTAGTTATAGCCACGCCTAATGGACTTTCCTGCTATAGAATTTTATGTTGGCCAGTTTAAACTTTTAACAGTCCCTTAATTCCTAGATATGTCCTAAGCCTCATGCCAGATGTTTGTCATTCCTGAGAGGCAAGGCGGGGAGGTGGGGGAGGGGGGCGAGCGGTTAGGAATGATGGTCCTGACCTCTTTTGCTATCTTGTCTCCTGGCTCCAGTCAGGTAGTAGTAGCCATGCCTTACTGACTTTCCTGCTATAGAATTTTATCTCCCCTTACTTCTTAGATGTGTTTGTCCTGATACCTACTTGGCCAGTTTAAAGTTTAATAGTCCCTTGACTCCTTGATATGTCTGTCCTATTATCTGGTCATCCTAAGCCCCGTGTCAGTAATTTTCCTCTATCTCCCGTGTCTCAGGTGACAAAGTCAGCAAAACTCCCATTGTGGTTCTCCTGTGTCCTGCCTGTGTTTTGCTTCCAAACTTCCTCACAGATGCCAAGTGTAGCCTTACAGGCATAGGACAGGTGTGGGAAGTACTGTGATTCAGAGGGAAGAGAATGGAATTTGGGTCAAGAAGATCAGGGTTCAAATCCTGACTCAGGTAAGTCATGACCTCTCTTGGTCTCAGTTTCCTCCTCTGAGGTGGTTGGACTATATGAAGTCCCTTCCAGCTCAAATCTTTGATTCCAATTATATTTGTGATGTTTATAATTTTGTATGGGTGCCATAGGAGTGCATATAATCCATTGTGTAGCAGTCCTTTGGAGTGTATGATAGAGGGGTCCTTCCTCAACCCCTTCAGAGCAGGGCTGGAGATTCTCTCACCCCTTCCTGTCAGCTAGAAAAATTCTTTTAGTTGGTTGCTGGGTGGGAACTCTTTGGATCTACTAAAGGGGCAATCTCCGTCCCTCAAGCCTCTGATTCCTTTGAGCTCCAGTGGGTTGGATGGAGGAATTTACCTCCCTCTGCTTGTTATGAGCCCATGGCTTCCTAGGCAGCCCTGTGCTTGGAATAGGGCTGCCTCCATTGGGCTTCATTCCTTTGGTACAGGCCATTGGGAGATCTAAAGAGACAGCTTCCATCTTCCCCTCCTAGGATACTTGAGCCCCAGGGTCAAGGCTACCAAGCAGTTGCAGTGGCAGAAGTCAGCTGAGAGGAGGAAAATGGAGAGGAGAAGAGAAGAGGGGGCATTGCAAATTACAGCCCACTAAGTATTGATCAGACAATATTCAGTAGAGGTAAAATGTAAAATATCTAAGTAGCATCTCTCCCAACAGAATTGCTTACAAATGTCCCTTTTCTATGTGGGGATAAAATAGCTTGTTCCATTCTTGATTCTTGATTCATATTTATCTTTTTAAAGGTACCTGGGTACCTTTACCTGGTTAACTTTTTAAACTTCCCTCTCTCCCCTATCCCCACCCTTTTTCTGGGGAGGACCCTTTTGATTAGAACCTAAAATAGAATTGTTCCTCATGAATTTGACCTTTGGGTAGATTTGAGGCACTGGGAGCCTACTTCCCCTAAAGAAGAGAGAAGGAACCCTAGAGCAAGGAATCCAGGGTGAACCTCAGGGCAGATACAGGAATTAGGAAAGGTTGCCAGCCCCTTTGGCCTCAGTTAAGCAATGCTTATAAAATGAGCTGGAAGAGACCCTCAGAATAAACTAGTCCAGTTCCCTCATTTTATGGAGAGGGAAATATAGAATCTATGACAAGTTCTTGTTTATTTTTTCTTGCCTTTTTCCCCTTTTGTTCTGATTAATATGGAAATATGTTTAATGTTATTGTACCATAAAAATTATATCAAATTGCATACTACCTTCAGGAGGGGGGAGGGAAGGAAGAGTGGGAGAAAAACTTGGAACTCAAAAAAAAATCTTTACATGTAAAAATATTTTGAGAAAAATTAAAACAATTACATGAATGAATGAATGAATAAAAACTATGACAAGATGAAGTGATCTGCCCAAAGGCAAACCGGTGGTAAGCGATAAGAGCTAGAATTTTACCCCCAACATTAAATTCAAATTCTATCTTTCCAGACTCTCATCCTGCTTTGAAAATCATTTTTAGAAAGTGAGCTGAGGCCTGGAGATTTGTCTTGTAGAAAAGTTACCACTTTTGTGACATTTGCATTGTCTTAGTAATAGAAATGTTAGTTAAAATCCTAGGTTCAGGGGGCAGCTAGATGGCGCAATGGATAAAGCACCGGTCCTGGATTCAGAAGGATCTGAGTTCAAATCTGACCTTGTACACTTGACATTTACTAGCTGTGTGGCCCTGGGTAAGTCACTTAACCCCTGTTGCCTCACAAAAATAATAATAAAAAAATCCTAGGTTCTAAATGAGGAGACATGAATGGCAATGGAGCTAATGAAGAGAACAGTTTCAGAGAAATCTTCAGTGGTTTGAACAGATACAGCATGAAGTGAGCAGAACCAGAACAATTCATACAATAGTTACATTGTAATGACAATCAACTTTGAAAGACTTAAGAATTCTGCTTAATGCCATGACAAACCAGGATTCCAGAGGACAGGTGATGAACAATGCTGTGTACTTCTTGAGAGAGAGGTGATGGACTCAGGGTGAAGAATAAGATTCATTTTTGGACCTGGCTAATGTGAGAATTTGTTTTGCTTGACTATGCATTTTTATTCCAAGGGTTTATTTGGTTGTTTTTTTTCTTTCAATAGGAGGTTGGGTATGTGGGAGGGAGGGAAAGAAAATGCTTGTTGATTGAAAAAAAAATCAATCTTATGTACTTTTATTTTCTCTTTTATTTTCTTTCTTTCTTTCTTTTTATTGCAGAGCTATGGGGGTTAAGTGACTTGCCCAGCTAATTCTATGTACTTAAAGCATATTATAGAATACCCCATAGGTCTGGATCTGTATTATGTGCCAACATCACCATTCTGCAAGGGCCAAGAAGAAAAGGTGGGCTTTGCCAGAGATGATGTCACAAATCTCTTTTGTCAGATCCAACAAAAGAGTCTACATGAGTGAGTGATTAGATAAACCTCAATGGCCAGAGAAAGGACAGTCCTGACTAGGGAGGAAAGTGAGGGGCTCAAAATCAAGGAGAATGGAAATCAGAAGGGCAGGGGAAGTCTGTACCCGAGTTTTTTTCAGAGCACCAAAATCCAAGGGCTAAGACAATGGAACAGAAGCAGAGACCCCAGCTGAGAGATAAGCAAGTAAAATACAGGTTATGCTGCAGAACTGATGTTTGCTGTGAGAAAATAATTATTAAGTGTATGGATTTCTTGGGGGGACCCAGGGATCACTTCCTTTTCTCCTCCCCACTCCAGAAAGTCCAGTTCTTGAGGAACTTCAGAAAATCTTGTCAGGGACATACCCAAGGGTACAAAAGAAATGGAGATAAACTCTCTTGTCTAGCTCAGTGAACTGATAGAATCAAAGTATACCCAGATAATGGACTTTGTCTTAAGGAACTTGAGGAGAGTCTTTTACATTCTTCTCCCTGATGTCAACTGTAGAGTTCATTTTAATGTAGACCACCCTCAAGTTGTGTCAACCAATGGAATTGAATGATGACAACCAATTAGCTTTGATCAATGTATAATGATCAGCCTCTATCTATCAAAAGAGGATAAAACCCTTGGCCATGCCAGGGTCTCTCTTGGCTGGTGCTTGGTGTACACTCTTGACTTGGCTCTGCCTCTTAAGACAACAAAGGTCTGATGGTGGCCTGAGACCATGGGAAGTTATGGAGACACGCGGCCAATCCCTTACTAATATATTATATTAATAAAATAATGTGCTTACTGCCAAAATGGGTGCAAGAGCAGTTAAAATATATAAAAGAGTTTCAACTAATTTTTAAAAAAACACATTGCTTTATGCAAATGAATTTCCTAAAGGACTGACCTTTTATGGTGACTATATGTATCCCCTGACTCTGTCTGACTTTCACCTGACAATATGGTCACTAGTTGGTTCCTTAGTGGTTTAAAGTTTGTGAAGCATTTTTTAAAAACTTCTCAGTTGATCCTCATAGTAGCCTTTGGGCTGTGGGTAGTGATACTGATATTAGCATTTTCATTTTGCAGTTGAAGAAACTGAGGCTCCAAGAGTGACTTTACTCAATCAACAAACATGGATTAAGCATCTACTATGTGTCAGGTGCCAGGTATAGAGATGAAAATGAAATTCCCTGGTTTAAAGAGCTTATGTTCCATCAGGAAAGACATGTGTGTGTGTCTGTGTACACACACAATCAATACAAGATAATTGTGTGCAGGGGGCGGGGGGGGGGGGGAGAGACCTCACATAGAAATGAAAATGATGCTTGAGCTGAGTTTTGAAGGAAACAAGGTATTTTAAGAGGCAGAAGTGAGGAGGGAGTGCATTCCAAGCATGGGAGACAGCCAGGGCAAAGACTCAGAGATGAGAGATGAGTAAGGAACAATAAGAAGACCAGTCTGGCTACACCATAGAGTTCATGAAGTGTATTAGTGTATAATAAGACTGGAAAATTGCATGGGGCCAGGAAGTGAAGGTCTTTAAATGTGGAAGCAGAGGCATTTATTGATCCTAGAGGCAATAGAAAACCACTAGAGTTTGGTGAGTGTGGTAATTATGTGGTTAGATCTGTGCCTTAGGGAAATTCCTTTGGCAGCTTCATGGAGGATGGATTGGAGAGGGGAGAGAACTGAGGGAGGGAGACTGATTTTATATATATATATATATATATATATATATATATATATATATATATATATATATATATATATATATATATAATGTGTTAACTATGGACAAGACACAGCAATGAATGGAAAGGATTGTGGGCTTCTGGACTTTCACTGACCCAGGAAGAATTTACACTGTAACTGAGAACACAGGGGACAGACACCCAGACAAGGTGTCAAATAAATGGAACCAACAAGAAGTCTACAGAGATTTCTCTGGGCTGAGCCATTTAGGGATACCTTTTCAAAGGAGAGGGAGGACCTGAACTGAGTGTTGAGGTTTGGCTGTCAGATAGATGGAGAAGAGCAAGGGAGGGCATTCCAGCAAATCCCCAGCAAAGGTGTGGAAGTAGGAACACTCAGGTCCTGTCTGAGTTCTATCTAGAGTCTCTTCCTTTGTCCTTTCTCCAGTTGTACCATTTTACTTACCTTTCTTTGAAGCCCTCAAACTCCAAAAAAAGAATTTGCAAACAACATAGGAACCCTGAAAACAGTCCCCAGGGTCTTTGAAGGGATGGGGGTGGGGGTAGAATTCATCCAGATCTAATCACGAGACTCCTTCCCTCCCAAGTGACAGGTGCCTATACAGCTCAGTGACTTGTAAGTGCCTCTGACCATGCTAATCCATTTGCTGTTTAATGCAATTTGGGGAGAGCTGCTTTTTTGTCCTGTTAGCCTCCAGATTTTGTTCAGTTTAGAAAAATGAGCCGTGCTCAGGTGGGGAGGCTGTTCCCATAACTGTGTTTGCAATCAACGGATTAGTTAATCAGCCATGATTTATTAATGATGAACTAATTATACCTGATTGTGCAGTTCTGCTGGCTAAATAGAGCTTCGAAGGAGTTATTTTATTAATCATCACTGCGTTAATTGCAGACACTTACAGAAGGACCACTAATTAAAGATGCAGCCGTATGCAAAATAAGGCAGGCTGCTGAGACCTGCAAGAAACAGGACTCTTCGTTTCCTGAAGAGCTGCGACAAACTTTTATTTTTAATGAACTATTAGGTGGCCAGCTTGGAGATTCAAATTTCTCCCAGGGAATAGGTGATGTATTCAGTCATCAAAAGTAGGGGTTTATCCCTAAATTACGTAGAGCACTAGGAAGGGTTTAGGTTCCCCAGGAACCATGTTTCATGCCTGCTACCCGGCCCCTTGTCACCAAATTTTCTGTTTTGTGCTGCCATGGGGGGGGGCATCTCATACAGCACTGACAGCTGGTGGGATGGCATTGTCATAGGATCACAAGCTGGGAGGGACTTTAGACTTTATCTGGTCCACCTCTCTCATTTTACAGATAAGGAAACTGGGGCACAGAAGTTAAGAAATCAAGTATTAAGACTCCGGGTTTACTCGATGCCTCCAAGTGGTACAGATATCGGGGGTGAATCTCAAAGCAAGCATCTTTGTAATGGGACCATTCAGGCAGAGGATTGGGCATCATGTCATGGAGTACAAGCTAATGCAGACCAAGGATCAGGACTTTAGTTCGTGGGATAATCATTGTATACAAAACCCTGTGCTGAACGGTATAGGAGGTACAGACACATAAGAATCTCCCTCTGGGAGATTACCACTGAGTTGACCACAGCTACTTTCCTTCCACTCTACCAGTGAGTCATCTAGCATTTATTAAGTACCTACTGTAGTAGGCTTGTCTTGTTGCCTCGTAGGCCATAGGTTCAGATCTCAACTTGCTGTGAGACCATAGGCAAATAATTTCATTTCTCCCATCTGAGGTTTCCATATCAGTAAAATAAGGGAGATGGGGGGGGCAGCTAGGTGGCGCAGTAGATAGAGCACTGGCCCTGGATTCAGGAGTACCTGAGTTCAAATTCGGCCTCAGACACTTAACACTTACTAGCTGTGTGACCCTGGGCAAGTCACTTAACCCCAACTGCCTCACTAAAAAAAAAAAAATTTAAAAAAAAAAAGGGAGATGGCCTGGAGAGAAGGAGGAGGTGTGGTGCAGGGGAAAGACTATACTGGATTTATAGTCTGAGGGTCTGGCTACAAATACTGTGTGACCTTGGCTAGGTCATTCACTGTCTCTGGCTTTAGTTTCCTTATCTGTTAAATGAGGGGATTGGGCCAGCTAATCTCTAAAGTCCCTTTCAGGTCTAAATCTGAGGGTCGCTCCTATGACTCCATAAAATATGAATAGATAAATGGCAGAAAAAGATGTTGACCCCTGCTCAGGAAGAGGATAAAAGGGAGGTCGTGATTAGGACTGAACGTGAGGCAGTCGTGTTGGGTGTTGGGTGAAGAGGAAGGAAGCTTCACTTTCAAATCCTGCCTCTGACATCTACTGTTGCTCCTCAGAGGGGAGGCAGCCTGCACTCCCAGAAGCATGATATTCCTTGCATGCACCCACAACCAATCTGACTTGTGAGTAGGCATTTGATATTAAATCATGAGGAGGATGAACCTTAGATTGTTCTCTGCTCTGCCCAGTTACCAGTAAGCTCTTCATTGCTAAATCTAAGAGTTTTTCCTCAATCCTCATTCCTTTTATTAAAAACCTCTTTGCAGCCTTTGACACTGTCGATCACTCTCTTCCTCTGGATCTTCTCTTTTCTCTGGGTTTTCATGACACTGTGGTCTCCCAATTCTCCTTCTGATTATTCCTCCTCAGTCTGACTTTGCTGGATCTTCATCCAAGTCATATCTATTAACCCTAAGTGTTCCCCCTCCAAAGCTCTGTCCTGGGCCTGCTTCTCTTCTTCTGTGGTAGTACTTCACTCAGTGATCTCATCAATCCCCATGGATTCAACCGTCATCTCTATGAAGATTATTCTCAGATCCAACTGAACAAGTCTAACCTCTCTCTTGATCTCCAATCTCTAATCTCCAATTGCCAATTGGACAACTTGAACTAGACGTCTCGTAGACATCTTAAGCTCAACGTGTCCAAAACTGGATTCGTTACCTTTCCTTGATTAATCTTCTGGTTTCTTTCAGTTCCCAGCAAAAATCTCCCCTGTGATAAACTTTTCTCAATTTCCTCTTAACACTAGTGCCTTCTCTCTGTTGATTATCTCCAATTTTTCCCAGAAAAAGCTTGCCTGTACCTAGTTGGATGCATGTTGTCTCCCCGTTATAAGACTAGAACTGGTGGTTTTGAGACCACCATGACAGTTTTCCCTTAAGGGAGGCTGTACCTTATAGAATCTATGTATGGAAACCATTGTTATAAGATTAGGCTTTTTTTTAATAAAAATATAGAACGCTTCACGAATTTGCGTATCATCCTCGAGCAGGGGCCATGCTAATCTTCTCTGTATCGTTCCAATTTTAGTATATGTGCTGCCGAAGTGAGCACATAAGATTAGGCTTGATGGTCAATGCCACCATGACATTTTCCCCTTAAGGGAGGCTGTAAGCTTATAGCACATACTCACGGAAAAACAGTATCAATAATATTTTTCAAAGGTTGGTACAGTTGTATCCCCAAAATCATATTCTGTCTACCACCAGGTAGTTTTTTTCTCCATGATAACAACCCCCCCCCCCCCCGCCCCCACGATATTTTGCCCTGACCCCTGATATGCCACTCAGCATCAGAGCATAAGAACCCCACCCTCAGAAGGGCACTTTGGAACATCCTCTTTCTGCTGAATAGCCCCTGTCTCTGTGCTCACTGACACAGCCCTGCCCTTATGTGAGTTGTAACCCATGTTAATATATATGCTTAAGTTGGACCTCAGGTCCCTTTTCCTCTTCCCTTCCCCGCTCCTCATTGCTTACGATAAAACTTTATATTGAACTGACTCCCATTGTTTTACTCATTAAGGGGTTGTTTTCCCTGAAGTCTCTATCTGGCTCCAGGGCCTTTCCTTAAACGTCAGCTGGGTATGCAGACAAGGACTAAACCTATTGCCAGCCCCACCTACACTGGGAGAGTATGGCATTGTGAGCCCAGCTGGAGAAGGCAAGGGTCAATAGGGGAACCTACATCCTCCCTTATGCCAGAGACCTGCCTCATTAGACTGTGGGCTCCTTGACGGCAGGGACTGGTTTTTGTCTTTCTTTGTATCCTCATCACTCACCATAGTGCCTGGCACAGAGTAGGTGCTTAATAAATGCTTATTTACTGGTGTGAATGACTGGTTAGATCATAGAATTAAAAGATGACTAACTGATTATATTATAGAATTAAGAGCTTGAAGAACCTCTGAGATAGTTTAATCCTTTGAGTAAAACCAAAGACCAGAAGTTAAATGACTTATCCAAGGTTGCACAATTAGTAACTGACAATTACGGACAGATCCAAGGTTTGATTAATCAATAAACATTTATTAAGCACCTACTATGTAATTAATCAATAAACATTTATTAAGCACCTACTACAGTGATATAGGTCGTAGGATCATAAAGTTTGACCTGAAAGAGGCCATTTGTACAAACTCCTCATTTTCCAAGTGAAGATGAAGACCCAGAAGGCAGGAGTGATTTCTCAAAGTCACACAAGCACAGGGTGGGCCAAAAGTCATGACGTTTTAATAACTTTTAAAAAATTATTTTTTCTTTATTTTTGTTTTACCATTTACAAGACTTGATTTTTCACATGTAATATAAATTCATTCCCTATGTATACTGTAGGGGATACTTTGTTATTGTAAATTTAAAACAAAAAGTAAGGGGGTTATTAAATATTGAAACCCCTTCATGACTTTTGGCCCACCTTGTGGTTAGGTGCAGAAGTAAGAATCAGACCCATATCTTTGTGACTCAGTCCTTTGAGATTCATCCCCCATGAAAGCAGTCTCATAAACTAGGCAGAGGCAGCATGGGGTGAGGCCCAATGACCCCAGGCTTATGGGCTCCAAACCTGGAAAAGATCTTTTTTATTAACCTTTTTTTTTTTTTTTTGGCAGGGCAATGAGAGTTAAGTGACTTGCCCAGGGTCACACAGCTAGTAAGTGTCAAGGGTCTGAGGCCAGATTTGAACTCAGGTCCTCCTGAATCCAGGGCCCATGCTTTATCCACTGTGCCACTTAGCTGCCCCCTGGAAAAGATTTTTGATGTGGAATCATAGCTGATGTTTCATTTAAATTGCTTTTGAAATTTGGCAAAGCCCTTTATGGGCATGTGCTCGTCTGAGTCTCATAAAAACCTGATGAGCTTGGTACTTAGGGGTATGATTACCCTAATTTTACAAATGAGGAAATCGAGGCTGTCACACTGCGAGGATCCATCAGAGGTGGGATTCAAACCCAGTTCTTCTTTTTTAAATAAACATTTTTATTTCATTTTGAGTTCCAAGTTTTATCCCTCTCTCCCTCCTTTCCCTCCTTCCCGAAACAGTAAACAATCAGATACAGATTATATTTGTGCAATTAAGTAAAACATTTCCATATTAATCATTTTGTTTAAGAAGACTCAAATAAAAGAAAAATATGAAAGAAAGAAAGTGAAAAACATTATGCCGCAGTCTGTGTTTAATAAGTATCAGTTCTTTCTGTGGAGGTGGATGGTACGTTTCATCATTAGTCCTTTGGGATTGTCTCAGATCATTGTATGCTGAGAATGGCTAAGTCATTCACAGTTCTTCTACAAACAATATTGCTGTTACTGTGCACAACCTTCTCCTAGTTCTGAACACTTCACTTTGCATCAGTTCATGTAAGTATTTCCAGGTTTTTCTGAAAGCATTCTGCTTGTCATTTCTTATAGCACAATAGTATTCTATCACAATCATATACCAAAGCTTGTTTAGGCATTCCCTAATTGATGGGCATCTTCTTGATGCCAAGGCCAGCCGCTCACACGTCCTCAAAGGGCCATTGCTGAGCAGTCTTAGTTTGCCTGGTGCCTCACTGGTCTTGGATTCTTAGCCAAGTCTCCTCCCCTGGTTCATTGTCCTAACACAGAGTGGAAAAAGAGGCCATGGTGGGGAGTCCCATGGGGCTAATGCCTTTCTCAAACTCTTTTGGCCTCAGTTAGGTTGGCATGAGGGGCAGTTTATGAATATACCTGAGGGGACCTTCATGTCCTTCAATGTCACTAAGTGAAGGAAGGGAGCAGAATATTGTTTCTTTTGAAATATATAAATACCCTATGCCCTGCTTGGGGGGCAGGGTATGTGTGTGTAAATATGATGCTTATCATTGGTTCATAGACTGAGAGCTAGAAGGGACCTAAGAGGCCATCTAGTTCAAACCCCCAACCCTCTGCCAATTAACAGATAAGGAAACTGAGGTCTGTTCAGAAAAGAGAAGCAACTTGCCCAGGGTTATTTAGGGAAATGGCAGAAGTGAGGGTTGATTCCAAATTCTCTGATTTCACATACAGAGATCTGTCCCCTGAGCCATACCACTTCCATTGTGTTTAAAGGACTTGTAATTCTTGTCCTCATGGGGCTTACTTTTTCAGAGCTAGAAGGTATCATCTAGCCCAGCCCCCTCATTTTATAGGTGAGGAAAGTGAGATCCAGTGAGGGCTGTGGCTTGTCCAAGGTCACTAAGCTTCTAAGTGACAAAGCTATTTATAGTGTAGTTGGGGAAAAGATACCAATACACTGGCCACGAAGTCAGGAAGACCTGAGTTCAAATCTGGCCTCAGACATTTACTAAATGTAAGACCCTGGGTAAGTCAATTAACCAAGCTTGCCCCCCACCCCCACACAAAGACACCAACACAAGCAGCAGTATTCACATGTAATATGACAAGGACAAGAGTGGCAAAAGAAAGGGCTGATCAGAAGACTGAAAGGAGGCTTCTTGATGGAGAAAGATAGGGTGACATTGTGTATGAAGCAGCCTCAAAAACAGGAAGAACTTAGTTTGAGCCCACCCTGGGGATGCATCTTGTCTAGGTGACCCTGGACAAGTCACTTCACCTCAGTGCTTTAGACAACTCTCCAGGACGGTAAATTGCAGAGAAAGCACTAACCTGTATTCACAAAAATTTTTCTCATCTTGGAATTCCTATACCAAAGAAATCCAGGTACAATCCCCAGTGCTATCCTTGGTGTTTGCATTAGGCTGAGAGGATGAATAGGGATCAAACAGACCAAGCTGATGAAGGAGGAACAGGGAAGAGTCTTAGTGAAGCTGGGAGGGCACAGAGCAACTTCTGGGGACTGCCAGGAGATCAGTTGGCCCAAAGCTTGAAATGCAAGAATTTCAGGACAGAATGAGCTTTGAAGGGCCAGAATCCAGTTCCAACTGGGATTAGTTGGCAAGCGCTGGACAAATGGCATAGGAAGGACATTCCAGAGGAAGGCAACCTGGCTGGTGAGAAGCTCTGGATTGTGCCTTATGAGGATCAGGTGAAGGAATAAGGGATGTTCCACCTGAAGAAGAAAAGTGATTTCAATGGACCAAGGAGCACTTGCTAAGTATCTACCATGTACCTAGCACTGTGCCAGGAGCTGGGGGAGATAGAGTGGTGGGGTAGGGTGAGAGGCACACTTATTATCTTCATGCATTTAAAGGGATGTAAAGAGAAAGATAAGAGGCAGCTAGAGGGTGCCATGGGTAGAACACCAATCAGGAAGACCTGAGTTCAAATC
The DNA here is from genome assembly GCF_019393635.1 of Dromiciops gliroides. NCBI lineage: Eukaryota > Metazoa > Chordata > Mammalia > Microbiotheria > Microbiotheriidae > Dromiciops > Dromiciops gliroides. The sequence continues at coordinate 30,966,036 of NC_057862.1, read as the reverse complement.
TGGCTTCAGACCCTTCCTAGCTGCGTGATCCTGAACAAGTCATTTCATCCTGTTTGCCTCAGTTCCTTATCTGTAAAATGAGCGAGCTACTCTGGTATCTTTGCCAAGAAAACTCCAAATGGGATCATGAAGAGTTGCACATGATTGAAAAACAACTGAACAACAACAAAGGGAAAGAGAAATTACCCTGGTTTGGTTTGATTTGAAAGGGAAGATGGGGAGAAATGGGTATTATTTGCAAAGAAAGATATTTAGGATTAACCTCAGGAAACATGGCTTGTCCACAGATGGCATGGCTTGAGGGGAGGGGTATGTTCTCTCACAAGTAAAGGCTTGTTGGTTCTACTGTAATGGGCCAGAGAGCCCCTGAGCTGCTTTTCAGCTCCAGAAATCGGTGACTCAGAAAATGAGTGGTAAGCAAATGAAACCAAACTGGAAGAAATTAAGATGGAGACGAAGGAGAACAGAGGAAGTTGAGAATGAGAAATAACACATCCCAGGGAGCCTAATACACCGGTGGAATGTGTCACTTGGGACTTCAAGGAAAACTGGCTGTGTTTGGTATGAAGAGGACATCAGTGAAGGTTAGAACTGGACAGTACCTCGGAAAGCACTTAGGGCACTCTCCTCGTTTTAAAGAGGAAGAAATACAAGCAGGAAAAATGAAGTGTATCTATCCCCACCCCACCCCTCCATCCTACCTCACATTCACAAATTGGGTTACCACTACCCCAAGTTCAATGCACTCCTAAAACTATGGTTTATGAGCCCCCCCCCAATATGTTTACTTTTAATTGTTAATCAGAGGACAAACAAGGGCTTAAAGCGAAGGCATTTACTGAAATGATGTCATGAGAAAAGGGTTTTTGGGGTGGGCAGGGCAATGAGGGTTAAGTGACTCGCCCAGGGTCACACAGCTAGCTCAAGTGTCTGAGGCCAGATTTGAACTCAGACCTTCTGAATCCAGGGCCGGTGCTTTATCTACTGCACCACCTAGCTGCCCCCTGGGCAGTCATTTTTTGAGCTGAATCCCAGGTTCTGGTACCATAATCTAAAGACTCTTCTCATTGATTGAGTGGACTCTATGACCGCCTTCCCAGTCCAGTTGTTAGGCTTCTTCACTTCCATCTGTCCCTTTCTTGGTTTTTTTTTGTTTGTTTGTTTTTGTTTTTTGTTTTTTGGTGGGGCAATGAGGGTTAAGTGACTTGCCCAGGGTCACACAGCTAGGAAGTGTCAAGTGTCTGAGGCTAGATTTGAACTCAGGTCCTCCTGAATCCAGGGCCAGTGCTCTATCCACTGCTCCAGCTAGCTGCCCTCCCATCTGTCCCTTTCAAAGAAGGTTGAGATTCAGGAAGAAATTTCATTGAATCTACCTTGAATCTCCACACATCTTCTATAGCCATGTGCTCCTGCTGGAAGACATCATTGCCAATGGGACAGAGGGAGAGATGATTTTTGAGTATTGTGATTTGGTGATAGAGTACTGAATTTGGAGTCAGAAAGACCTGGATTCAAATCCTGCCTCAGACACATTAGTTTTATGACTCTGAGCAAGTCACATTACCTCCTTGAGCCTCAGTTTTCTCATCTGTAAAATGGTGGGACAGGGATTTGATAAAGTCAGAGGTCTCTTCTAGCTCAAGACTCTATGATCCCATAATCCCTTGCTGCACACTCCAAGAGGCACAAGGGAAGAAGTAAAGAATAAGTCCTTAGCAACTAAGTCCAGAGATGATTGCTCCAAAGCTGAGTCTAGCCCTCCAAGGTGACTGACTTGGTTCTCTGGCAGCATCTATTTGGGTAGTCCATTTAAAAAATTATTCTATTCTCACTGAGGTAAATTACTTATCTCAGCCCATCTTCAGCTGAATTTCCTGACTCATTCATTTGCTACAAGTGAGACTCAAAGTGTCACACCCTTTACAAACTACAAATGAGGGCACTAAAACCCTGAAAGGGACTCTCACTTACATCCTTGGGTCTGTTTTAATGTCGATTTAATTATGCAAATGATGCTATTCAAAGTCTGGTGATACCTTCTGTCAGTAGGACTACAACAACAAAACTTTAAGCACGTTCGGTATGCGGGCACTGTGCTAAGTGTTGGGAATGCTAAGAAAGGTGAAAAATCAAACAAATTCCCCTCCCCAACCACATTAGCTGTTGGGGGTTGGGTGAATGCAGGGAAGGGTTCCTAAGGAAGGTGAGTTTTGAACTGAGTCTTGAAGGACATCAGGGAAACCAAAAGGTGGAGGTGAGGGGTAGAAGACTCCAGGCATGGGGAGAGGGGGGACAACCAGTGCAGAGTCGACAAAGTAACAAGAGTTCTCATCTCTTTCTCCCCAACTCACCGGATGTTCTTTCTAGAAACAAAACAAAACAAAACACCTACCCAACAGATATGGTTGATGTAGTGTTGTGTTTGTGGAACTACAAGTTGGCCAGACAGGGATTGTTGTTTTCTGTTAGTCATGTCTGACTCTTCACGACCCCAATTTGGGGTTTTCTTGGTAGAGATACTGGAGTGGTTTGCCAGCTCCTCCTCCAGCTCATTTTACAGATAAGGAAACTGAGGCAAATAGGGTTAAGTGACTTGCCCAAGGTCATACAGTTAGTAAGTGTCTGAGGCTGGATTTTTAATTCAGGAAGATGAGTCTTTCTGACTCCAGGCCCAGCTTACTATACACTTCACCACCTAGCTGCCCGTCTCACATAGATTTTTTGGGGGGGTGGGGAGAGAATTGACCAGGAATCCCAGATGAAGAACTTCCTTCCCCTGACCTCACCTCTGTAGATAACAAGCATGTACTTCAGAAAGGAAGTACTACATTACAAGAGAAAACATTATGGCAAGTCAAAGGAAAAGCCCAGAAAAAAGGGGGGGAAATGAAGATGATGTTCCCTAAAGCTGACAATCAAAGAATTTTGAGTACTCTGGTCCTTAAGTCTAGTCCCTTCCTTCCATTGATTATCTTCAGTTTATCCTGTGTGCACCTTGTTGGTACATGGTTGCTTGTATGTTGTCTCCCCATTAGACTCTGAACTCCTTGAGGGCAGAACCTGTCTTCTGCCTTTCTTTGTATCCTCAGTGCTTAGTCCAGTGCCAGCACACAGTAGGCACTCAATAATTGCATATTGACTGACTGAGAAGTCATCCAGTGTTTTCTGCTGCTCACAAGTCCAGGTGTTTGCTGAAGAGAAATGCTTTGATAAGAATTTGTGAAAAGGTAACAACTCATTAAGAAAAGTTGAATTAATGAAGAGAAAGGGAATCAGAGGATACATCCTCCTTCAAGAGAGCAAGGCAGATGAGCTTTGAAAATTGCTGCCTTTGGGCTGAGCTTAGAGGAAAGGGATTTTTAGGAATAGAAAAAAAATACAAAAACAGGGGTTATACACTTATTAAGGGCCCTCTGTGTACCAGGGAATGAGTCAATCAACAAACATTCATTAAGCACCTACTATGTATGCTGTGCTGGAGATAAAAGGACAGAAAACAGTTCCTGCCTTCAAAGAGCTTACATTCAACTGGAAGGAGGAGCACAACATGTCACAGACGAGTCAATTTAAAATATCTAAAAAGAAATTGTATAAAGACAATGGGCTGGACAGAAAATAAAATGAAAAAGTTAAAATCAAAGTTGGAGCCTAAGGACCTGTGTTTGAATCTTGATTCTTTGACTTATATTGTCGGAGTGGCCTTGGGTATGTCATTTCCTCTTGCAGGGCCTCAGTTTTCTCATGTGCAAAATGAGAAGGCTGAGAGGAAGGGATCTGGCATCCAATGACTATCCATGGATAGATTTCAAAGGTCCATGGACTTGCATGGAAAAAAAACCCCATTTTTATTTTTTAATACTTATAATTGGTTTTCTTTATAATCCTGTGTACTTTGTTTTCTGTCACTAAAAGTTCTGAGAAGGGGTCTATAGACTTTACAAGACTACTCCAGGGGTCAATGCCATAAAAAAGGTATAGAATCCTGGGTCCCAATGATCTTCAAGGCTCCTTCCAACCTGGGATCCGTACTTCTCCATTCTGACCAGATGTTCTGACTGTATTGAAGGGAACTGGACCATTCCCTTGAGACCCCAGAGGCTGTTGGGGAACCTGCAGAGAGGAAGAGTATATCTTTATCAGATATGATTTATCTTTAAAAAAAATTTTATATGATTTTTTTCATCAAAAAAGAGAAAAAATTGATAAATTATCAGAATTACTGAAGGGAAAAGACGCATAAGAACTGGGTTTGAATTTCCTCTCCCCAGCCCTCTGACTATATAGGACCATGGGGTGAGGGGAGTGGAAGGGGGTTAGCTAGGGCAAGATCTTAGGTTTACAGGTATGGAGACTTCATCCCAAGGAGGTTAAGTGACTTGCTCAAGGTCACACAGATATTACGTATCATAGGCAGGACTTTAACCTTCTTTTGGAGGAATTGTGTTCAGCTTTTAGACACAAGCAGCCTCTTCTGCCAACAAGATCTTGTGGGAGTGAGCTGGCTGGGGAAGGACCCCAGCCCAGATCTTGGAAGTAACAAGAGGCTGAATCTCATTCTCCCCAGTTAACTGGAAGCTCTTTCTAGAAAAAACAAAAAACAAAACAAAAACCACAACCCTACCCTAAAAAAGCATTTCAGCAGAAAAGAAAAGAAGGGAGCTGGATTAAAAGTGAACACCTGTTCTTCTAAAATTGCTCTATTGCAGGTATCAGCCCAGGAGAGGGTGCAGATGGTTCTGTGTTTGCAAATCTGACCTTCGGAGCCCTTCATCAATCTTGGGCTGATTGATTCTCAGGAAAACCAAGTAGCCTGCTTCCCAGGACACCACAAGACACCTTCGAATTAGTTACTATCTGAAGACCAATTAATTAACACACGCTGGTTGTTTCAAGCTTTTCAAACAAAATTGGTAAATACTGCGCATGGGCCATTGGGGCTGAGGGGAGGTTTTTTACAAGCTCATTAATTATTGTTACCCTAGACATCAGCTAAAAAACAACATTGTATTGTACAAGGGGGCCATGATCTTGCTGGCCTGAAGCCAACCCTAACAGGATTCCTGGGGTCTGTAAGCCCCCTAATCTCAGAAAACCTCCATCCCCATGCTTGTGAATAGCAGTTGCATTTCTGCTGGATGAAGAGTCAGAGGACCTAGGTTCAAAACTAGCCCTATTGGGGGCGGCTAGGTGGCGCAGTGGATAAAGCACCGGCCCTGGATTCAGGAGTACCTGAGTTCAAATCCGGCCTCAGACACTTGACACTTACTAGCTGTGTGACCCTGGGCAAGTCACTTAACCCCCATTGCCCTGCAAAAAAAAAAAACAAAAAACAAAAAAAAACTAGCCCTACTGTTACCTTCCTGTGGGACCCAGGGGGTAAGTCACAGCTTCTCTGAGCTTAGTTTCCTCATATGTATATTGAAGCTGTTGGAAGAGAAGATTTCTAAGGCCTTTCCCAGTTTTAAGTACTATAATGCTATGAATTCTTGGCTCTGACCCTGAGCAATCCTATTAATGCACACTTGACTTCAATTTGGTAAGCATTTTTTAATCATCTGGTATGTGTAAGGCACTAGGTTAGGTTTTAGGGACAAAAGCAAAAAAAAAAAATCCCTGCCCCCAAGGGGATTGCTAGGAGTAAATACAGAGAGGGAGAGAGAGGCAGAGAGACAGAAAGATAGAGACAGAGAGAAGGAAGGAGGGAGAAAGACAGAGACAGAGAGACAGAGAAATAACCCTAATAGGCTAGAAGAGATGGGAAGGACCTCAGAGGACATTTAGTTTAACGTCTCCATTTTACAGATGAGGGAACAGGCTCAACAAGGTTAAGTGATACGCCCAAGGGCAAAGTCAAGATTTGAACCCAAGAGTTTGGACTAGAAATCCAGCCTTCCTTCCCACCGCATTCCTCTCTGTGAAGAGAGCACTGACACCTGGGGCAATCAGAGGCTTCGTTGGAGAAGGTGACACCCAAGCTGAGCCCTGAAGTAGGGTCAGGACATGCAGGGAGAAGCTCTTGGGCAGGCATGGAGGTGTGGTGATGTCATGGTTGTCATGTGATATCAAGTGAATCATGGTTGTTGACCACAGTTGGACCAATGACATCAGGAGGGTGATATCTGTGAAAAGTCATCAGCCTCAAGTCTCTCCTCTAGACCAGGGCTTCTTAAACTTTTTCCACTCACGACCTGCCTTTTTGCCCGAGAAATTTTTATGAAACCCTGGGTTTATAGGTATATAAAATAGATATACATAATCTTTTACTGCTGCCAAATTTTTCTCGACCCCCATGTGCAGTTATGCAGTCCCATATAGGGTCGAGACCCATAGTTTAAAAAACTAGGTTCTGGGGGCAGCTAGGTGGCACAGTGGATAAAGCACCAGCCCTGGATTCAGGAGTACCTGAGTTCAAATCTGACCTCAGACACTTGACACTTACTAGCTGTGTGACCCTGGGCAAGTCACTTAACCCCCATAGCCCCGCAAAAACAAAAACAAAACAAAACAAAAACTAGGTTCTAGAGTCATTTGAGTTCAGTGGCAAGACATAAATCAAGATAACTGGAGATGGCCCAGGTGATGTCATGGTATAGGAAGGAGAGAAATGTGAAACAAGACTGGAAAGGTAAATTGGGATTAGACTGGACAAAATTCAATGTGAGTTTCCTGACTATGTATTTTATGCTAGAGGCAGTAGGGAACCACTGAGCAAGGGGGTGATGGGGTCAGATCTGTCCCTTAGTTGTCAAGTCAGCACCTACAAAGAAAAGCAAAGCCAATCCCCAACCTTAATAAGCTTGCATTCTAATGAAGGAAATGATGTGACCAACTATTTAGATGTGAGGCAGATGGATTAGACAGAACAGGGAGAGTAATTAGGAGGCTATAAAATAGTCCTGATGAGAGGGTGGTGGAATGAGTAGAGTACTAGATGTAAGACATTCCATTACAAGAGGCAGAATACACAAGATTTGGTAACTGACTGAAGGAAGGGAAAGGGAAGAATAATTAGGCTATGAATCTGGCTGTGATTGAGAGAATTGCTATCTCCTTGACAGAGAGAGAGAGAGAAAGAGAGAGAGAGACAGAGAGACAGACAGAGACTGAGACAGAGAGGAGAGACAGAGAGAGACAGAGACAGAGACACAAAGAGACAGAGACAGAGAGACAGAGAGACAGAGACAGAGATCCAGCAGACAGTTGGTGATAATGGGAATGGTTCAGAACAGAAATCTTGTCATTTTTCTTATCTATGTCTCCTCTCCACTCACACAGACTCTTCCCTAAATCAGACTCATCACCTCTCACCTGGACTATACAGTAACCAGTGCCTCATTGGTCTCATTGGTCTCCCTGCCTCCAGCTTCTCCTCCCTCCAATCACCTTTCTAATGCTCCGGTCTGACCGTGTCATCCTCCTTAACAATCTCCAATGGCTTCCTGTTGACTCTGAGACCAGTGACAACGTCCCTTTGAGTATTTGAAACCTTCACACCCTGGCCATGCCCTACATTCCCCGCTCTGTTATCTATTACTCCTCTCCACATAACTGATGGGCTTTCTTTGGATTTCTCACAGAGGACACTTCTCCCATCTCCGCACCTTTGTACTGGCTGTCCCCCATGCCTGGAATGCATTCCCTCATCTCTGCTTAGCAGAATCCAGGTCCTCCTTTGATCTACCAAAGAGCTAGAGCTAGAGCTAGAGCTAGAGCTAGAGCTAGAGCTAGAGCTAGAGCTAGAGCTAGATATAGATATAGATATAGATATAGATATAGATATAGATATAGATATAGATATAGATATAGATATAGATATAGATATAGATATAGACAGACATAGAGATAGATAGAGATAGATAGATATAGATATAGATATATAATTTTTTTTTGGTGAGGCGATTGGGGTTAAGTGACTTGCCCAGGGTCACGCAGCAAGTGTCTAGTGTCTGAGGCCGGATCAAAGACATATATTTTTTTTTTTGCAGGGCAATGGGGGTTAAGTGACTTGCACAGGGTCACACAGCTAGTAAGTGCCAAGTGTCTGAGGCTGGATTTGAACTCAGGTCCTCCTGAATCCAGGGCCGGTGCTTAATCCACTGCGCCACCTAGCCGCCCCCCAAAGATATTTTTAAAGAAAAAAAAATAAGAAAAAAAAAATCAGCAAAACTGATTGATACGTCAAAAAAAGTCTAAGAATCTGTTCAATGGACCAGACCTCCGACCTCTGCAAAGGAGCTTTGGGACACCAGACAAGTCACCTGCCACACTCCTGGCAGTTAAGAACTCTAAACTACAGATCTCCATGGGTAGGGGGTGTTTCTTCACTGAGAGCTCATAATATTGGTTTTTAAAATGGGAACAATAATCTTTCCCTTACCATCTGTACTTCTTTATTTATTTTTTTTTTTTTTGGTGAGGCAATTGGGGTTAAGTGACTTTCCCAGGGTCATACAGCTAGTAAGTGTTAAGTGTTTGAGTCCAGATTTGAACTCAGGTCCTCCTGACTCCAGGGCTGGTGCTCTATCCACTGCGCCACCTAGCTGCCCCCCATTTGGACTTCTTAGGCCTGTAGTGAGAATCAAATGAAATAAGGTTTGTAAAATTCTTGAAGCAGTGTGGCAGTGAGTCAGAAGCCCTGGGTTCAAATTCCATGGTATAGGCAGGAGAGAAATGTGAAACATTTAACCTCTTGAGCCCCAGTTTCCTATTTTTTTTTTTAATGAATGGGTTGAGCTGGATGACCTTTGAGTCTCCTAATAGCTCTAAATCCATGACTTCATAAAGTCTTCATAAAGATGAAGACTGCAAAGCTTGACAACTATGGGATGGATCCCCGGGAAAAGTCTTTCCTCATCTCTGCATGAGAGTGGTGCTGGCGAGAAGTGGGACAGGAGGCAAGCTGGGCCCTTGGCCTGTGCCTGCTTTCCCTCATCCCTCGCTTGAGTGCATCCTAGGTGTCTCATCTTATTACACTGATGGGAAAATGGGTGGCATCCTGTGGTTCAACAGGACAAAAGAGCAGCTGGCACAAATGAGTGACTGGGTGTGGGGGGGCGGGGAGGGAGGGGGCTTCACTATTAATTTTTGGCAGGATTCTAATGACTGGGGATACCGATTCACGGCACTCCAGCTCGAATCTGGCTCGAATGCCTATATTTGCATGAACATTTAGCTTAATTAGAATGTCAAGAGTTGGTGCCCGAGTTGTGAAATGACTTAGTATCATTTTAATTTAGTTCAGTGTCCTGTGGTTTACTTCTCTCTTCCTCCGAGCCCTCCTCCCTCTGCTGCAAGAATTCTCTTCAAAGGCAGAGGCAGAGAATGAAGGCAGGGTGAAAAGGGGGCAGCCTCTGGTGTCCAGGGGACCTGGGTTCCAATTCTGCTTCCTGCCTGGGGAACCTTGGGCCAGTAACCTCCCTGGGCCTCAGTTTCTCCCCTCTGTAAAATGAGGGAATGGACGACGTGGCCTCCAAGACTCCTTCTGTCTCTTGATTTCTCCCATGATCTTAAGAACCTGCTCAAATGTTTCCTCTTCAACCCCAGGACTAGATAGAATTTGACCAAGCAATTGAACCATATGGACATTGACCTAACTGGGCTAACTTTAGCAGCTGCTTTTGGCCTTGATCCAGAAGGAGACTAGTCCTCAATTAATTGGGGCTGTAGATTGGCAGCTTCCACTCTCCAGCAAGCCCAAGGAGTGCGTGAGTGTGACAGTAAATGTTAGAATGCTTCTCAAGGAGAAAAATATGGGACCATAGATTTAAAGCTGGAAGGGACTTTTGTGCTGTAATATTAATAGTAATAACAATAAGTATAATGATTAGTATAATAATAAGTATATAATTTATTTGTCATTAATTATGTGCATTAATTAATAATTATCGTCATCAGTAATGATTATCGTTGCTAATCCAAATAATACTAATTTCTAGCATTTACATAGCAATTTACATTTATTATCTCACACAACAAACCTATGAGATAGTTGCTATTATTATTGGAACATCACTGCTGAAGTCTCACTAGGACTTACATGACCCATTTTATGGAGGAGGAAATTGAGACACAGAAAGGCTAAGTGAGCTGCCCAAGGTCACCCAACTGGTAAATATCTGGGGTATGATTTGCACCTGAGTATTGAACCTGACTCCTCCGAGTCTGGCATTCTGTTCACCTCACTGGAAGTGGGCAGCATGTGCTCCCAACACTGTCTGGTATGGTCCAAACCAGATTAAAATGTAATTGGGAAATATTTAATGAGATTACCAAAAATACACTAAAGCACAGGTAGGATGCACTCAAGCGAGGGATGAGGGAAAGCCAGGCACAGCCAAGGGCCCAGCTTGCTTCCTGTTCCACTTCTCACCAGCACCACTCACATGCAGAGATGGGCAAAGACTTATCCCGCTGACTCATTGCTCTGATCCCCCATTTTTCAGGCGCAGATGAAGGTACCTCCTCAGGGCTACAAAGGAAGTTAGTAGCAGACCTGGGATTCAGCTCAGTTTCATTGACTGACTCCAAATTCAATGCTTTTTCTGCCATGCCCATATAACTTCTAACTTGATGGCATTGTCCCACAGAGGTAGCATCTTCCTGAACTTAACTGTCTCTGGGCCAGCTCTCAGGACAACATGAATCACAAACAAAATCCAGTCCCCTGGCATCCTGTGGGAACCAGCAGAATACATAGGTTTGTGTCCTGGGTTCTCAGCCATTAGGCGACTGAATAGAGCAAACACCCACCCCCCATCACACGCATGGCCCCACTCAGGCCCATTAGAAGACTTTAAGGTATGCCTCAGTGGTTTAGGGGCTATCTCTGAGAAGCTCCTTCCTCACACCCTAGTTAAATCAGGCATCCTCTCCCCCCCTCACCCAATTCCCTTTATCAGCAGGAGGCCACATCCTTAATTAGTTGGGGGTGGGGACCACTTGTAATCTCCTGGGAGCAGGCCATGGCCTGGCTGGCGCTAGACGCTTGGTTGGAGTTAATGCCAGGCTTGGTTGGCCTCTCCGCCCATGACATATGGGAAACCCTTCAAACCTCCAGCCAAGGTTATAACAGCCGATGTTGGGGGAGTGGAACTTCCCTGCTGGGAAAATAACCTGCCACAAAGGGCTGAGAAGACCAGCGTCATCCCTGGCAGAGGTCAAAGCAGTACTTGGGCCAAACAGCATCTGGCAGGCTGGGTCGATTGGAAATCAATGGGACGCCGCAGGGTATGGGTGTGATTTTCCACTTCCATGCACACCAATATAACTGGTGGGACATAGCAAAGCTTGGATCCTGCTCCCGGCACTGCTCCCTAGTCCCTAGTTTGTCAATAAGTTGTATCGAACTGTCTGTCTACAAGAGGAGCCGCGAGAGGCCTCTTCCCCAATCTCTTAAATGCTGGGCTCTGTTCACTGGCTATTGGCAGCGTAGAGAGCCAGCAGCAAGCCCATTGGCACCATGGCTGCCTCCTCACGCTTCCCTCCTGGGCTCTGTCCTGTGGGTTGGAGGCTGGGATAGAATCAAATCATCCAGCAGCAATCCAAGCCAACAAGTGTGGTCAAAGCATTTGATGCTGGGGAGACGGAGGCAGAAGGGAAATGGATTTCATTTTATAATGTTTCTATTAAGTGCAACTAGACCTTGTTTGTACTTACTTGTTTCCAGGTTGTCTCTGAGCCTCATTAGGTTGTAAGCTCCTCAAGAGAAAGGCCTACCGGGGCAGCTAGGTGGCTCAGTAGATAGAGCACCAAACCTGGATTCAGGAGGACCTGAGTTCAAATCCTACCTCAGACACTTAACAAATATTAGCTGTGTGACCCTGGGCAAGTCACTTAACCCCAATTGCCGAGAGAGAGAGAGAGAGAGAGAGAGAGAGAGAGAGAGAGAGAGAGAGAGAGAGAGAGAGAGAGAGAGAAGGGCCTGCCCTTTGCCTTTCTTTGCATCCCTGGCATTAGCCCAGTGCCTGGCACAGAGTCGGCTTGTTGACTGACTGAGGGTAGCCATCTCTGATGCTTTCTCCTGATGTGGAGAGGACCCTGGGACCAGGGCAGTCCAAACTACAGAAGGTTCTACCAATGACTTTAAATATGGACCTGGATTGTGTGTCTCTCATCCAAGGATCACAGGAGCCCCCTCTGTTTACAGAGGAGGAAACTGACTTTCGGGGAGGTTGAATGACACAGCCAGAATTTGAATCCAGGTCTCAAGCTCAGGATTCTTTCTACCAGATCAGCCTAGTCAGCATCAGAGAAGCACGGTGGCAGGTTGGGGCGACTTCCACAGGGTTGATTTTTTGGCTGCAGCAACTTTCAAAGACCAACTATTGAGTCACAGTGGGGTTGTAGTTTCTTGGTGGAAAGAGTGGCCACATGGAGGGAATTGAGGCTTCCTGAAGTTTTTCAGTTTTATTGGGTAGGTTAGACAGCTAAGTTCTCTTGTCTTAAAGTAGTTCACATTGACATGCCTCTACAATGCATTATCTCGCTGTTGATCAAAGGAGATACTATTTGTAAAGCGCTTAGCAAACCGTAGGTGCTAAATAAATGGGGATTCCCTTCCCCTCCCTTCATTTGTAACAACTGGTTTTGCCCTTCCATAGGATCTCTGGCCCTTTCTATCTGCCTTGCTGCTGAACCCTCCTCTGTGTGTGTGTGTGTGTGTTGGCTTCCCAACTAGAACATGAGCTCCTGGAGATCAGGGACTGTCTCACTTGTCTATTTGTAAACCCAGTGCTTGAACATAGTAAGTGCTTAATAAATGTCTTTTTATTCATTCATTCATTCATTCATTCATTGACAGCAACCCTGGAAGAAAGGTGCTACAATAATTATTATCCTCATACTATGAATGGGGAAACTGAGGCACATAGAGGTTAAGGGACTTGCCCACAATCATCTCACCAAGTGTCCCAGGAAGTATTGAAGCCCAGGTCTTCCCAGCTCCAAGCACAGCCCTCCATCTACCAGGGCAGGTCAGGCTGCTTTTGTGGACAAAGTGAAGTATCTTAACACTAGCCTGGCATGAATAGTACTGGGTCCAGACTCTTGAGTTTTCTGTGTTTTAGGGTCCAGTTCCCCAGACTTGCTATTATGTGGGTGGTTTCCACACACTAAGTTCCACCCGCTGATCATTTCTGATTTTGTAAGCAATGTCCTAAGGCCCTGGACCTTCACCTGCCCAGCAGAAATTCACCCTTTACTGCAGGAGATCTCATTTTGGAAGCTGAGAGACCTCAGGTATCTTAACATCATGGATGAAAAACTGGAAGGGGCTTCAGAAGCCATTCCTTCATTTTACAAAGGAGGAAACTGAGGCCATGCAGGAGAAATGATTCGCCCAATGTTTCCCAGTTAGCAAGCATCAGCGGCAAGGTTTGAACGCAGGTTTTCTGATGTTTTTCACTCTGCTGCATGAGCTGAATTTGAACATTATTCACTGGGGCTCTAGGAGAAGCATAAAGCTTGGCTCCCTACTCTAACACTTACTGGCAGTCTAAATGAGGAAATGCAGCTCACAGGCGGGAAGAAGGATGATGAGAAATCATGCACTTTTATGGTGTATGTACCATAGGGAGCGCCCGGCTAACGGGTGAAGTTTAGAGAAGGAGAGACACACAGGGATTTCTGGGTCAGCTCGAACAGGCTTCCTGGAAGGCCTGGTGTCCATCATGGTGCTGCGGACAGGGTCCTGGCTTTGGAGTCTGGAGGCTTTGGGTTCTAATTCAGCAGGGTGCTTCCTACTTGCATGGGCAAGCCACCTTTCTAATTCTGGGAGAAAGTTCTATGAGGCAGGGAGAGAGGGATGTTCTTTTTCCTTGCATGGCATGCTTCTGACCTCACTTTCATCCCATGTCACCCAATATGACATCCCATTCCACTTTGGACCATGGCCACCATCTTGTGTCAAGTTACTCCTCCTGCCCTATCCACCGCACCACCTAGCTGCCCCAAGAGTCTTCATGATAATAAGACTAGGACAAATGACCCATTTCTTGAATGAATAAAAAGGCATTTGTGTGTTAGGCACTGAGCTAATTTCGGGGGATACAAAGCACTCCATCGACAAACATTTATTAAGTGCCTATCACGGGAGGGGCACAGTCTTAGGTTGCTGTTTGTCTTTCATTTCAAAGAGGACCAGGGGCATCATGGGGGATGTCTTGATTCATGGATGAATCGGATTTGAGTGAGGCAGAAGTTGCACAAAGTCGTCAGCCTCACACTCTCCTCCAGAGTCATCAAAGTCCAGTGGCAGGACAAAAGGCAGGACAGCTGGTGATGGTCCAGCTGCAGTGGACGACCGTGGCATCTTCGAGGTCTGACCAAGCTCTGAACGCTCCACAGCACCTGCTTCAGCTGCCTTTATGGTCCATTGGAACAAAATGTTCTCATCTACCCATTTTGCCAAGGGAAGTCTTCACATGCTTGGGGTAGACATCCCTCTAAATCACCAGTGGGCTGGAGGTTGGCCTCAGCCTGGTAGCTGAGATGGTTTACCAGGGTGTGGCCGATGGGCATGCTCACAGCCTCTTGAAGCCACAGGTGAGATTTGGGTGAAAGTGGACACCAAAGGGGGATGAACAGCCCTCATGCTGGGGGTGCTGCTTCAACCTGAACATCCCGAACGTGGGAATACAAATGTTCAAGAAAGAAACAATCCCTTCCCACTGGGAGAGACGCAAAAGAGAGATCCTCTCTTAGCTTACACTCCAGTAGAGAGAGACAATACATCCGATGGAGTGGGGAGCTGCAGGAATGGTGAGGGGAGCCAAGAGCAGTTGAAACAATGGTGTTACTGCCTTGATTACTATGCGAGGAGCGGAGGTGGAAAGGGCAGGGAGCCTTTGGGCGAGCTGGCACGTCAGGAGGACCTCTGGGGTGAAGCATGGCTGGGGAAAGGGCAGCCAGATAGAAAGGACTTTCCCCATCAGGACAGCACAGGGGGAGTTTGAACTGCAACAGGAGCAGCAGGTCTTGTCCCCAGGTCTTTGCACCCAACCAGGATGCCTGGGATTGATGGTGAGGCCTCCCTAGAAGTAGCCTCAGAGATCCTGTCCCCCCTCACCCTCCAAGGAAACTGCCCCAAGGGCCAGAATTCTTAGTTACTATGCTACGTCCTTATCTGAGGGAAATATTCTATCCTACGACCATTGCTAGGTCTCTGAAAAATTCAAACCGTGTAAGGATGACACTGTCTCCATCAAATGTTCTGGGAGCATTTTCCCAATATTTTCTTTTCGGGTCTTCCTGAAGGTATGAATTTCCCATTTTACAAAAGAAGTCAAGGTACAAACCCGACAATACCTGGGCTCCGGCTCACTGATGAGCGGACATGCAAGATCAGCGAAGCACATTTACTGAGGTAGATTAAATGACCTCTCCTGTCAAATTAGTGCAGAGAGGAGGCCTCAGGCAGCTGGAGAACACAACGCCAAATATGCTGAGGCTGGAGGAGGTGGCTGCAAGCGTCCCCTCTCTCCTGAGCTCTGCCAGCAGCACTGGTGGTTCCTTTGTTCCAGTCCCAACTTGCAGGGTCCATTTCGATCTCAGCTGACTCTTCCTGGCTGAGATGTCAGTGCCTCTGGCTTGGAAATGTCGTCCCTATTGCTTTGGAGCCATAGAAGTCATTAACCAGGATCTCAGGACAATTGCTCAATCAATAAGCCCACAAAGACTTCCTGAGAACCTATGAAAAACAAAATAGGTACTCTAAGGCAAGGTTGTGCGGCTCCATATTCAAAAAGCAGCTCCCTTCCCTCAAGGACCTTTCAATCCCACCCCTAATGCCCATTCACTATACATCCGTACTACATCTATACAGAATCTACACACATATTTAAAAGAAACCGAAACACCGGATTAACTTGTGTGCAAAACAAAAAAATGCAGCGTCCTCGGCTACCCATCATTACCTGATGTAGAATTCTATGTCAGCAGAAAGAGAGCCCTTTCCTCATTGCTGTGTCCTTTCTCCAGGACAGGATGCCTCTGAGGCCTCAGCAAAGAAAGTCACATCAAGCTGCCACGCAGCATCAGTGAAGCCTTGCCTGGTGTTAGCTCCAGAAGAGTATTATTGATATTGCTAAACAAACAAACACACATAAAAAACAAAACAAAAAACAAACAAAAAACCGTCCCCAGAACCAGCCCTGTCACACATCGCCACCCTGTGCCTCTACCCGCCAATTCAAAAATCTCCACTGGTTCCTGGTTGCTTTTAGGATAAAATGCCAAGTCCTCAGATTAATATTTAAAGCCTTCTGAGATCTAGCTCACACCTACCTCTTTGGTCCTGTTTCCTGTTCTCCCCATCCTGGTCACTCTGGCTGCTAGCTGTTCCCCTGACAGAGCATTCTTTTTTTTGGTGAGGCAATTGGGGTTAAGTGACTTGCCCAGGGTCACACAGCTAGTAACTGTTAAGTGAGACCGGATTTGAACTCAGGTCCTCCTGAATCCAGGGCCGGTGCCCCTCTGACAAAGCATTCTTGAGCCTTTGCACAAGACTGGGCCCCTCATCTCTGCCTCCTAGGATTCCAAGCGCAGCTCAGTCTTCTAGAGGAGGCCCACTTTGATACTCGATCCTCTCCCACCCCCGAGTTACCAGCCCCCTTTCCCTCCTGAACATTGTTGTCATTCCTTTACATTTTCTTTTTTTCCTTATGTCAGTCTATAATGTCATGTCAGGCATTGTATTCAATGTCGGGGATATAAAAAAGGGACAAAAACAGGGTTCCTATATTTAAGGAGCTCAATTCTAATGGGGGCACGGCAGGGCGGGGTGGGGCAGGAAAGGCATCAGGCAGCAGGTGGAATCTGAGCTAAGTCTGGGACTCCAGTAGGGGAGGAGACAATGCTGGGCTCGGTCATCGACTAGAGGGGAAATTAGGAGAGGGTCTCTGAATGCCTGGCACTGGAGACACTAAGACAAAACCAAAACAGCTCCTGCCCTCGAGGAGTTCACTTTCTATCGAGGAGACAAGGAATAAATATCACATATGTACCTATGGGAAGGCAGTCAGTGGAGAAAGGCTTGTTCTTTTTTGGGGGGGGGGCAAATGAGGGTTAAGTGAATTGCTCAGGGTCATACAGCTAGTAAATGTCAAGTGAGGCTGGATTTGAACTCAGGTACTCCTGAATCCAGGGCCGGTGCCCTATCCACTGCACCACCTAGCTGCCCCAAGAGTCAATATTTGATGGTGGAGGCAACTGGGAGCCACTTGAGTCTATTGAACATGGTCAGAACTGAGCTTCAGGTGGATCAGTTTGACGGCCGAATGGGGAGAGAACTGAGGCAGGCAGAGCCACCAGCAGGTTGTTGGTAATCCAGAGATAGGTGATAAGGGCCTGTGCCCTGTCAGAGGAGAGATGGGAGCATGTTCAAGGAACATTGTGAAGGTGGAAAGATAGAGGGGGCTTAATCAATGCTGGTCGGATTGGATTGCAATGCTTCTCCATCTGTGTCGACACCCCGAATCTCCCCAGATGTCTGGTCCGGTATTTCTGACTGCCTTCGCTAGATCCCCACCGGTCCCACCACAGTCTTGATCTCACTATGGAGCTGCCCGTCTAGTTGGGTAAATAAAGAAAGAGAGAGAGGTGTTCGCGAGAAGCCCCGCCAATGTGTCAGACAAGAAGTGTTTGACTTTCCCTTTGGGATTACTTCCAGAGAAGGCTTGGAATCAGGCTGGTCTGGGTCTCTGGTCTACCCCTAGCATCAGCCTTTTGGGGTCACTCGAATTAGAACAGAGGCCTATGTCAGCCAACAGCAAGGAGAGCAGGTCTTCAGAAAAGGAAGGGAAGGGGGGAGAACAATCGAAGGGTGAGGGAGCCTCAGACCCTGCACTCTTGGCAAGGGTCGCTCACCTGAGCCCCTGAAACCGCCTAAGAAGAAAAAACCCAAGTCATCAGAGCAGGAAGAACAAAGAACACAGAAAGCTGCCCCTCCCTGGGGCAGCCTGGCCGATATCGACCGGCTGGCCGGGCTGGTGGCCTCCTCTGGGCTTTGCCTCTGAGCTGAGTCAGGGATTGCCGGAAACCTGGCATTTAATGAGAGCCACCTTTTAGACAAGTTACCCACCTGCTCTCCGGGAAATAGCGGACACCACAGTTTCAGCAGAGAAACAGGGACAGAATGCGCTGTTCTAAATCCCCCACAAAGGAAGGACAGTCAGAGAGGAAAACTGTTGAGTGGGTATAGGCTTCTTCACCCAGTGTTTCCCCTACCCCAGAATAGGGAGGGGTGGCCTTCAAAGCCATAATCTCAGCCAAAACTCTAATTAACCTGTCCCAGGGCCAGTTTCCAAATCAGAGGTCAAGTAATCTGAGAGCTCAGAATAGATGTCTGCCTTCTTTCCATTGTTCAGTCATTTCACTTCTGAATCCATTTGGGGTTTTCTTAGCAGAGCTACTGGAATGGTTTGCCTTTTCCTTAGCCAGGTCATTTTACAGATGAGGAAACTGAGGCAAACAGGGTTAAGTGACTTACCCAGAGGCACACAGCCTGCCATATGTGTCCCAGGCCTGATCTGAACTCAGATCTTCCTGACTCCAGGCCCAGCATTGTATCCACTGCACGATCTAGCTGCCCTCCCTCTTCAAGTTTCTTATCAAATACAAACTCACCTGTGCAGCCTGGTTTTGGTCCGGACTCAGGAATTTATTAGCATAGTCAGCTCCTGGTGAGAGCTATACAGCCAGCATGTACTGAACGGAACTTTATTCTGAGCCTAGGCTAGCTCTTTATCTGCCCTGCCTTTGAGGTGGGTACCAGAGGTATTAACATCCCCATTTTGTTGATGAGGAAACTGAGACTCAGAAAGGAAGAGTGGTCACATATCTAACGTCAGAGGAAGGCATTAAACCCAGAACCCTTCCTGACTCTAGGGCAAATGAAATTCCCTGATGCTTGGAAATCAGTGAAGGCTTCTCACTTGGCCTCAAACAAATACTGTCTCCAGGGCAGGGAGGGTCAGTCAGTCAAGGCCCACTTGCCCTTCACTCCTCCTCTCCTCCTGCTGCTTTTCAGCTCAAATTAGATAAAGTGCTGTTTGAGGGCAGGGACTGGCATTTGTCTTTATATCTCCAGCACTTAGCTGAGGGCCAGACACACAGCAGGCACGTAAAAAATGTTTGCTGACTGACTGACTGACTGATCTTTTTTTTAATTATAAAAGTATTTTATTATTTTCTAGTTACAGTTAGAGATAGTTTTCAACATTTGTTTTTATAAGATTTCTAGTTTCAAATTTTCTCCCTCCCTCCCCTCCCTCTCCCTTCCCCAAGACAGCATCTGATTTGGTTATATATGTACAATAACATTAAACATATTTCTGCATTACTCATGAGAGAATAATCATAAGAATAGTCATAAGAGAAGAATCAGAGCAAAAATGAAAAGCCTCAAAAGACAACAGCACAAAAACCAAAAGAAATAATATGCTTGGCTGCTTGTCATATTCCTAAGGGTCAGGGGAATTTTAGATTTGGAATGATGGGCCTGACCTCTGGAGTTATCTTGGTCTCCTAGCTCAGGGGGTAGCCACGACTAACTGACTTTCCTGCTATAGAATTTGACCTCCCCTTACTCTTTTGTTTTGTTTTTTTGTTTGTTTGTTTTTGCAGGGCAATGGGGTTTAAGTGACTTGCCCAGGGTCACACAGCTAGTAAGTGTCTGAGGCTGGGTTTGAACTCAGGTCCTCCTGAATCCAAGGCTAGTGCCTTATCCATTGCGCCACCTAGCTGCCCCCTCCCCTTACTCTTTAGGTGTGTCCATTCTGATATCCAGTTGGCCAAGCTAAACTTTAATAGTCCCTTGACTCCTTGATATGTCCTAAGCCCCATGTCAATCTGAAGAAGTAAAATGTAGCACTCAGTTTGCAATTGTGGGGGTCCACATTCTTATCCCACGTTCAAAGCTTAGAGACAAAAAGGAACAATTAAAGGAAAGGGAAAATGGGGAAATCCCTAAATGCCCTTTTCAAACAACCTGGGGGTAGACAGAAAGAACAGGAAGTCAAGGACAGTAAATAATCCATTGGGACTTTCTGAGAGGGAAGGAGATAGGAGGAGTGTGGTCATCATTCCTTAGATGCCCATGGTCATCATCGCTTAGATGTCTGCTCTCCGGGCCTCTGCGCTCATATCTCCTGCTTCTATTTCTCTTTTTTCCCCCACAGGCCCCCTTGACCTCTAGGTCAAGGTCAGGGATGGCCCCTAGAGCTTTCAACATGACGTTAGCCCACCTCTCCCAGTAGGGCGGGACCTCTGAGACCTCTCTTGGCAGAGCCACAGACCAGGCTACATCTCTTCTACTTGGGTTGCCCACTTCATTGGGTTGTTATGAGGCTCAAAGGAGATAAAGCGCTTTACAGAGGCCGCCTATCATTCATTCTAGGCCTTAAGGTCACCCCCTCTTTCTTTCTTTTGGTGGTCACTTAATTGCCCATCAATACCAGGCAGAACTGCTCAGATTCCTAGGAAAAGGATCCCCACTAAATTTTGCTGGTGCACATTTTTAACATACATCTATTCAGGAGAGTTCTCCTGGAGCCCACCGATAACTCCTCTCTCCAAAGTTACCAACGTTCTCCTGTTGTCAAACCTGATGGCCTTTTCTCAGTCCTCTGTCTTTGGCCCTCTCTGCAGCCCTTGACACTGTTAATCACTTTTTCCTCCTTGATACTCTCTTCTCTCTAGGTTTTGGGACACCCCTCTCCCTGCTGGTTCTCCTTCTACCGTTCAGACCTCTCCTTCTCTGTCTCCTTTGCTGGATCCTCCTCTAAATTACCCCTTCTAATCGTGGGTGTTCCTCAAAATTCTGTCTTAGGTCTTCTTCTCTTCTCCCTCCATACTATTTCACTTGGTGATCTCATCTACTCCCATGAATTGAATCCCCATGCTGATGTTTCTCAGATCTTCCTGTTCTGCCCCACTGTCTCTGCTGCCCTCCAATCCAACATCTCTACCTGCCTTTCAGATGTCTGATGTTCAGTAGACATCTTAAGCTTAGTGTGCAAAACATTATCTCCCCACCCCAAACCTCCCCCTTCTGGCATCTTCCCTATTACCACAGAGGGTACTAGCATCCTCCCAGTCCCCCAGGCTCACAGCCCAGCAGTCATCCTGGATTCCTCACTCTTTCTCACCACCCATATCCAAAATGGTGCCAAGGCCTATCAATTTCACCTTCGCAACATCTCTCCAACATGCCCCTTCTCTCACCTAGTACTTGCCACCACTCTGGCGCAGGCCCTCATCACCGCACACATGGGTCATGGCAATAGCCTGCCTCAAGTGTCTCCCACGCCAATCCATCCTCCATTCGGCTACCATGCCATCCCCTAGTCGATAAATTCCAGCAGCCCCCTGTTGTTTCCAGAAGCAAATACAAATTGCTCTGTTTGGCATTCAAAGCCCTTCATAACCTCTCCCCTTCCTAGCTTCCCAGTCTTCTCATGCCTTCCTCCCTCTGTGTACTCTTTGATGCAGGGACACTGCTGGCACGAGGCAGATCTGCCCTCTCTTGGCTCCTGGCATTCTTTCTGACTGCTCTCTCTTCTCCAGTATTACAGCCCTCCCTACCTTCCTTTAAGTCCCAACTAAAATCCCACCTTCTGGGGGAAGCTTTCTCTCTGTTAATTGTTTCCTATTTTCCAGTAGATTGCTTTGTATATATGTGTTTGCATATTGTCTCCACCCTTCCCCTCCTTTAGATGGTGAGCTTCTGGAGGGCAGGACTGTCTTTTACCTCTTTTTATCCCCAGCCTTAGCATTGTGACTGCCATGTAGTAGGTACTTAATAAATGTATATTGATTTGAATTGAATTGAAATTCCCATCAGCATAGCACAGATATTATGTAATCCTACATATACAGATTAAAAAAAAAATCACCATTTCTCCACATGTGGAGTAACGCAGATTCAACAATTAAAGAATATTATTTTACAACAAATTTCTTTTTTATCATGAATTTCAGTATCAACAAATATGAACATCATACAAGAACATGGAAAAACTCTGTATATGAAACTGAGAACTTCTGTGACCTACAGTGGACCAAATGCACTTTTTTTTTTTTAGTGAGGCAATTGGGGCTAAACAACTTGCCCAGGGTCACACAGCCAGTAAGTGTGTGTTAAGTGTCTGAGGCCGGACCTGAACTCAGGCACTCCTGACTCCAGGGCCGGTGCTCCACCCACTGCGCCACCTAGCTGCCCCCCAAATGCACTTTTAAAATTTATTCCAAAATCTCGCTTGAACTAATATGTTACTGTTCTTTACCCACTCCCAACACCATCTGGATAGCTAGATGGCACAGTAGACAGAATGCTGACTAGAAATCAGAAAGATCTGGGTTCAAATCTGGCCTAAGACACTTAATAGCTGTGTGACGACCTGGGGCAAGTCAATCCTGTTCACCTCAGTTTCCTCATCTGTAAAATGAGCTGGAGAAGGAAATGGCAAAGTACTCATGTATCTTTTTTTTTTTTTTTGTGAGGCAATTGGGGTTAAGTGATTTGCCCAGGGTCAAGTGTCTGAGGCTAGATTTAAACTCAGGTCCTCCTCACTCTAGGGCCGGTGCTCTATCCACTGTGCCACCTAGTTGTCCCCCTTTTTTAAATAGACACTATGTTTTTTTTTGGCGGGGTGAGGGCAATGAAGGTTAAGTGACTTGCCCAGGGTCACACAGCTAGTAAGTATCAAGTGTCTGAGGCCGGATTTGAACTCAGGTCCTCCTGAATCCAAGGCCGGTGCCTTCCCCACTGTGCCACCTAGCTGCCTCCCTACTCATGTCTCTTTGCCAAGAAAACCCCAAACAGGGTCACAAACAGTCAGACACAACTGAAACAATGGAATAACACTGTCCAGTTCCTTCATTTTATAGACACTGGGATTTTTCGATGTTGTGTCTTACCCAAGACATAGGTTAGAATCAGGGGCAAGATTATAACCCAGACCCTTTCATTCTGTATCCTGTATGGATCACAAACTGAGCACGGCTCCCTCCATCTTATGTTAAGCCATGCTCCCCACCCCAGGACCCCTCCACTAGAACATCCTGTACTGTGACATAAGTTCAGGGAGACTTCAAAAGTTCCTTGATTTCAGCAACCAGCTTGGCCACTCAGATCAAGGTACAGCATGATCAACCATCTCCTGCAAAATCCCCTCCTTCTGCCTTCCTCCTCCTTGGTGCTTTGAGAACACACAGGCCTCATATAAGCTCACTTTGGGGAGTTTCTGCCTGTGTGGATGGGGCTCCTTTGCTGGCAAACTCGATAAACCCCAAGACAAGTTGATACTCTGGGATCTTGTTCTTCCTCCATCACCTACCCCAGTGATCAGACCAGATACCCTGATTGGCCGCTGCTGGAGCTTGCCCTATGACTGGCTCCATGACACTTGGGCCCATGCTTCTTCTTAGGGCCTGTGTTTTCTCTTCTATAAAATGAGGGAGTTCAGCTAGGATCCCCATAAGGTCCCTTCCAGCACTAACATTCTAGAGGTCTGGGCCCAGAAGTGTCAAACCCACATCCAGCAAAACTCCCTAGAGTACCTGGAACAAGGTTAAAATGTCCTTTGGAAATGTTAAACTGAATAAACACAAATACAATACAACACAGATAATGTTGGTTTATGGTTTTCCCAGTCAATTTGCAGCCTGCAGGGATCCATTTCTAGTTGAGTTGGACACGACTGTTTAAACTCATAAGGACTTTATGAGCCAGAATTCACATGCCTCATATTGCAGGAGGTCTTACTTAAGGAGTGTCTGAGAAAAAAAAAAAGATAATTGCATTTCAAGATGATGGTTTATTTTGTAATCATATGTGCTTTAATTTATGCACTTGACAACATGATTCTGAAAAGGGTCCCTCGGCATCACCAGACCGCCAAGGCAATCCATGATGCTCAAAATGTCAGGAATCCCTCTGATGTATAGCCATGCTCCAGAGATGGGAGTAGGTTTTTCCTTGTTCTTCACACACGACTTCTGGGTACCCCAGGCAAACAACCTATCTTCTAATCTAATGGGAGACAGCCTATGAAAGACATCTGATGACCTGTCCCTGCAAGGGGACAGACACTTTAGACAAAAAAGTCAGAACAGTCTCAAAGTAACATCTGGCTGCCCTACTAAGTGATGTTCCTGGGGCATATGAGAGAGAGAAAGAAAGAGAGAGAGACACAGAGAGAGAGAGAGACAGAGACAGAGTTCCTATGAGAAAGGGATGAAATGGAGGAATATGAGGAACACTAAGAGCATCTGGCCAGAGTTCCACAGAGATCCGAACTGCATAGTGCATAATTTGGTACCAAAGCAGCGCTAAGCTTCCATCATAGCAGGTCCACCATGCTCCCATAATCACAGCCAAGGCATTGGGAGGAGTGGCCAGCCTGCATTCAACATCTGTTAGGCCAGAGTCCATTAATGTACAATTGCATCCTCTTGTCTTCCTATTATTCAACTCCATTTCATTGTCAGGGCCTCAACCAGGGATTAATCAACTGTCCCTGGGGAAGCAGGGACTCCAAAGTCACAGGGAGAACAATGAGGGGTGGGGAGGGGAACTCAAAGTCCTCAGGAAAAGGCTCACAGTTTGTGAGTGCTCATCTATAGTTTAATTCAAGGGCAAATCTGAATTCCTCAATGACATAAACCAGATCTCAAAAGGAAGAAAAATAAGAGTCCAGTGTTTCTCCCCAAAGAATCAAGGAATCCTGTGAAGATGAGTGTGGTGATGGGCTTTCCTTTCCTTTCCTTTCCTTTCCTTTCCTTTCCTTTCCTTTCCTTTCCTTTCCTTTCCTTTCCTTTCCTTTCCTTTCCTTTCCTTTCCTTTCCTTTCCTTTCCTTTCCTCTCCTCTCCTCTCCTCTCCTCTCCTCTCCTCTCCTCTCCTCTCCTCTCCTCTCCTCTCCTCTCCTCTCCTCTCCTCTCCTCTCCTCTCCTCTCCTCTCCTCTCCTCTCCTCTCCTCTCCTCTCCTCTCCTCTCCTCTCCTCTCCTCTCCTCTCCTCTCCTCTCCTCTCCTCTCCTCTCCTCTCCTCTCCTCTCCTCTCCTCTCCTCTCCTCTCCTCTCCTCTCCTCTCCTCTTCTCCTTTCCTCTTCTCTTCCCTCCTTTTCCTTTTCCTCTTTGTTCCTCTCCTTTCCTTTCCTTTTGACAGTCCATTCACTCATTTTTTCTAATTACATATACATTTTTTTTAACATTTGATTTAAAAATTTTTTTGAGTTCCAGATTCTCTTCTTCCCTCCCTCTTCTTCTCCATCCTTGAGAGGTGCTGACCTCTCTAGACCTCTCCATCACCTCAGGGATCAGAAACAAGCTGAGGGAAGATGAAATATGAAATTTAATTGTTTTCTACCTATCAATCTTATGTTTTTGTTCTTTAATTAACAAATTAAATATTGACAGTTTCAGGAGTATAGTCAAAACAAATGGAAATACCCAGGTAGTTTTGACATGTCTCTTCCAGATGGATTGCTAATTATTAGTCTCATAAGGGACAAAGGAACTCTTCTTGTAGCTTTAAAGAGTCCATTCTAAACTTCCTAGAGTATAAAGTATTTGTAAATCAGGATGATACACTTTTGAATAATGTGCATTATGATTAGTTTACATTGACTTAAACATCCCAAATTTAAATGTGCTATCCATACCCAAAGTTCCCATATGTATAACACATTATTCATGAATCTGCAAAATAAGAAATGGAGGACAAATGTTGAATTCATTTGCCCAGGGCTCAGCACAATCTATTAAGGATTAAATGAAAATGTTTGATATGTCCGCTGTATATTTAGAAATGTTATCACTATTTCTGGCAGAAAAGAGGTACCAATATTCTTACAAGAAAATTTCTGTTCTGAGATTATCTTAGAACCTTCTACTTTGTTCCCATTTGACTAAAAGACTTAATCAGAGGGTTCAATCTATTTAACCAACATAATTTGGATCAAGTTTCTTATTCTGTTAAAGCCAAATTTTCATTTACTAAAATGCTACCTAAATACATCACCCCCACATCATCAATAAAGCAAATAATTTTAAATAATTATTATGAAAAAGACTTTTGCTTAATTCGGACTACAAATGCTGATGGCTGATATGGAAAATGATTATCCAAGGGGAAAGGTCGTTTTTGTTCTCTCCCCTGACTGTTGTGATTCTTTTGGGGACAGCTAGGCTGCTCCAGATGGTGTGTTGTTAGGGCTGGACAGACATGGCTTTGGAGAGACTTCAACAGATAAAAGCAGTAATGTCAGGATTTTACCAGGACTTCCCCCCCTCTCTCCCTGCAGTTCCCAGGGTAGGAAGGTGCTGAGATAGAGTCAGGGGGACGCCAGCCCACCTGCTACCACCTGTTCAATCCCCCAAGCCTGTGCTATAAATTCTCCTCCTCCTCTCTCAAAGATATTGGTGTTTGCTACTAAGAAAGAAGTGCGCTCTCTCTCTCTCTCTCTCTCTCTCTCTCTCTCTCTCTCTCTCTCTCTCTCTCTCTCTCTCTCTCTCTCTATTTCTTCATGAAAGAATACATTCTACTGAAAAGTGATGCTTTCTTTGAGGACCCGAAAGGACCTCTAATCAAGCCAACTACATTTATTTCATGCCTGAAAGTGCTACGGAGGAGAAAAAACCTTTGTTGTTTAGAACCTGACTTTGGGAAGATGGAGCTCTACTCAGCATCTCAATTTCCCTCAAATTTAGGCAAGTGAAGAAACATCAAGCTAGTGATCTTGTTGGATAGAGCCTTGAATCTCTGCCTTAAGACAGCAAATTCCTCTCCCACAAATGAACTGCTTTTCTCCTAAGTTCCCTTCTTCATTGCTCAAGTCGGGCCACATTCAGAAGAGGTAAAAAAAACAAAAACAAAAAAACCAGTTCCATCCTGAGAGAGAGGATTCCCTTGTCCATTCCCTTCCCTGCTATCTTTTCTTTGCTGCCCAAAACTTTGGGAGTGTGGGGGGTGCTGTGAAATCAAAACTTCGTGAGAAATGAAATCCTGCAAAGCAAACTCCCTGGATTCCAGTTTGGAATCTGAGCCCCAGTGCAAAGGTGGCATCGAGTGTGTGGGGAAGGGTGGCTCTGAAAGGATGGAGAACGCTGCCCGAAGAAGACTGGCAGCCAATGCCAGGGAGAGGCGGCGGATGCAAGGGCTCAACACCGCTTTCGATCGCCTGAGAAAAGTGGTCCCCCAGTGGGGCCAAGATAAAAAGCTCTCCAAGTATGAGACCCTGCAGATGGCCCTCAGTTACATCATGGCTCTGACCCGAATCCTGGCTGAAGCAGAGAGATACAGCACAGAGAGGGACTGGATTAATCTGCACTGCGAACACTTCAATCAGGACAATTACCACGCACTCCTGGGACCCAAGCTGCCGGGTGAGAGTGAGCACTATGCCCAGAGACTCTTTGGCTATCAGCCGGAACACTTTCAGATGGCCAATTAAGGCCACTGGATGTCCCTCATCCTCTTATCATTGCTGGAAGCTAGCGGATCAGGCAAAGAGGCTGCAGGGTTTGGGGCTTTCCAGCTTCATTCCTTGAAGTGGGGTCCTAGAAATAGATTGTGTTTGAGGAATGTTGCATTTCTAGCAGGTCAGCTATTTATAACTTAAAAAAAACCCCACACAACAAAGTTTATCAATCCAGGGACTTCATAACCTTGTTTTTCTCCCCCACTGACATTTATGTAAAATTGATAGAGCATAGAATCAATCTTTTGAGTCATTTCATTGCTTGCTGTGAAAATTTTAAATGAATTGATCGTGCAAATTTGTTTGAGGACTTTTTCTGACCACCCTTTTCTGATGGCTTTGAGGAAAAATATTCAACCTTCAAGAAAAAAATAAGATGAGACTGTTCTGCAGCTTTAGTCCTCAGAGAACGAACTTGTGTAAACTTTGTAAGTTTGATAAGTTTCAAATCAAGTTCTGGATACCCCTTGCTTTTGTTACATGTATATTTCTTGTCTATGCTCAAAATGGAGCCGATTCTACCTTGTGCAAATCATGTGAACCTTTACACTTACTTGTCAAAGCAAATACCTTTATAGCGTGACTTCTCTCTTTCTCTGTGTGTGTGTGTGTGCATGAGGAAAAATCGTAGACTTTTTTCGTAGAGTATTATGGGCATAGATTCTCTGTATTTTTTTAACCAGCTTCCATATAGGATTTAAAATATAGATTTTTGTAAACAATGAATAAAATATCGGCTTTCCTTTGTTTCTTTTTAATATTAGTACTGCACTGATTTCCTGATAGTCTTGCAATATTCTTCTGTGGTGATGGCTGCTGGTGCTGCCCACAATACTGACTTGGGTAGATGGTCCACAGAATCTGAGAGCAGAAAGGGATTTCAGAAGCCATTTAGTCCAACTTGTCTCTGATCAGGAATTGCCCCTATGACTTCCTTGTGAAATGGTAACCTTGCCTCCACCTGAGACTTGCAGTGATGGGGAGCTAATGACTTTATGAGGCAGCTCATCCCACCTTGGGAACATTGTGATCATTAGATGGATATTTGAGAATGATTCTTCAGCCAGCTTTGAAATTCACATCTACTTGGTGTGTGTGTGTGTGTGTGTGTGTGTGTTTAATATTTACTATCCAAGTATCATTTACCTTTCAAACTA
This sequence comes from Dromiciops gliroides, assembly GCF_019393635.1. Taxonomy (NCBI): domain Eukaryota; kingdom Metazoa; phylum Chordata; class Mammalia; order Microbiotheria; family Microbiotheriidae; genus Dromiciops; species Dromiciops gliroides. Next base: position 30,937,403 of record NC_057862.1, on the reverse strand, counting down.
GACTGAGTTTCCTATTTTGTTTCTTTTGTAACAATTATGTAAATTAATTTATACAAATATTCAGAGACATATTTTGAATTGCAAATGCAGAGGGGGAGAAGGGGAGGGGAGAGAGAGAGAGAGAGAGAGAGAGAGAGAGAGAGAGACTGATTTTGGAAAAGATTTCTCTATAGTTAGTACCAGGAAGAGAAGGGGGGGGGGAGTTCTCCCTTCAAAATAGATAGGAGGGGCTGATGGGCTAAATTCAGAGACGAGTCTGCTGAATTCCCTTTGTCAATCGCCCCACATCTTCTAGCTCTGTAATAAATAAATACAATTCTTTAGTCTAAAGAAAAGATGTAGTGGTTGGTGGCACTGTTAATATTTACGGAGAACTTCTTAATCTCATTCTCTGTACATTTGGGATTTGTTAAAAATGAAATAAAATGAATTAGATTCTGATTTTAAAAGTGTGAGCTCTGCTCATGCCTAATTTTCTCCAATTTACAATTTGACCACAGTGTATGATACATCCACAAGTCTGCCTCAACTATCATTAGGAAATAGGAATCACTTCAATTCAAAAGCAAGGGAAATATCTTCTCTAATCCACAGGTTGAAACTGAAAAAAAAAATCATAAAATTGAATTTCTATGAAATCATCAAATAACTGATACTCAGCATTTCCCTTTCTTTCAAACTGCTTGGAAGGGACAAATCTATAAATATTCTGGACTTTGAATCCCCATTGTTAACATTATAAAGCAAAATGTCCAATCTTTTGATAAGTCACCTGGTACAGGTGTGAGGTGTGTGGGCACAACAATGAACAAAATATAGAGATTCTGAGATTGTCCTCTTTTCCATCACTACAACCAAATTGGAGTTTTGGCTAGTTCTTCAAGTTCTCTCTGCTTCTCTAATCCCCACCCCACCCCCAAAGGAATGAGTATAATAATCTAATTCCTTGAAACTGGTTTTTGTTTTTTTTTTGGTGAGGCAATTGGGGTTAAGTGACTTGCCCAGGATCACACAGCTAGTAAGTGTCAAGTGTCTGAATTTGGATTTGAACTCAGGTCCTCCTGAATCCAGGGCCCGTGCTTTATCCACTGTGCCACCTAGCTGCCCCAATTCCTTAAACTTTTAAAGGATTATAAGTAGTGCTAAGTATAGCACAAATTGTGAGGGTGAATGAGAACAAGTCTGAAAAAGACCTCCAGTAAGATCTACTGTCTGTACCATTTTACATATTCTTAATTAGCCAGATCTAACCTTTGGTGGGTTCTTGTTGTTCTTGTTTTTTTTTAATTTACCTTTCTGATCTTCATTTTTATGGGCCTCAGTTTCTATATCTGTAAAATGAAGTAGTTGGTGCTTGAGGTTCTGTCTAACTCTGGGTCTATAAGCCTGTGTTGTTTTTTTTCATCTAGATATAAAACCCTCATTACTAGGTCTGCCACAAGGTGATGGATTTTTTTTTTTAAGCCACAATGACTCTTCAATAACACTAAGTCACTGGAGTCAGGAGGACCTGAGTTCAAAGCCAGTCTCAGACACTTAACACTTATTAGCTGTGTGACCTTGGGCAAGTCACTTAACCCCAATTGCCTCACCAAAAAAAAAAAAATAACACAAAGTCATGGAGGGATAGCAATTTGTGTCAATAAGGGACATGTTTAGCCAGATAAAATTTTAGATACATTAAATATTAAAGTGTTTATAACCCTGGTCATGAAATTTAGGATGGACTGTGTGCTTTCTTCCTCTGTATCAGACTAGCTGAGTACGGGGAGGCTCACTACCAGGCTGATTTGAGGTTCATAACTCTTTTGACCATGGCAAGTCTTAAAGACCATCCATGTCAAGAAGGGTTGCCTTATACATCATGGGTGGTTGTTGTTTGTCCTTCATTCTTCTTTTTTTTTTTTAAGCTAGTTTTTTGTTTTGTTTTGTTTTGTTTTTGGTGAGGCAGTTGGGGTTAAGTGACTTGCCTAGGGTCACACAGCTAGTAAGTGTCAAGTGTCTGAGGCCAGATTTGAACTCAGGAAGATGAGTCTTCCTGACTCCAGCCCCCCTGCTCTATTCACTATGGCGCCACCTAGCTGCCCTATGAATTGATTTGTGCCATTTGAATGCTGGCCTACCTCCAGCTCAGCAGCCAATCAAAAGACCATTTCTTCACCACCTAATCAGCTGACTGAGGACAAATTTAGAATAGACCCGCATGCTCTGAAGACCCCTTAAGGATCGAGTCAGCCAAACACTAGGTGCATGGGTTTCTCCAGACCCCTCTTGCTCTCAGAAAGTAAAGTGGAGAAATCCAGAAATCAGAGGCAGGGAGTGTGTGAAGCTCATTCGGGCAAAGACTGAAGGATGAAGAGACAGAAGTGATACTGTCATCTGTGGCCATCTGAGCAGGAGAAAGTTGTGTTCAATTAGCCAGACCTGCCAAAACCAGCAGGTAACGATTCCTCGACGAGCCTTAATCATAATTTCACCCTTCGAAAGGTGGAAGAAATAAATGAGGGAACTGTTATTTTGTAGCTGATTCTCCCCATAAAGGAAAAACTGAGCTGGATAGTAGAACAGAAATGATGTTGGGGAAATGAATCATCCCCTTTAGAATTGGTGATAGAGAAGAGGAAAGCAGAGTGGAGTCTACCATGCATTATAGACTTGGCAAGATTGGATTTCCAATGGGAAAGGGTGGGTAGGGTGTTGTAGGCTAAAATTCCACAAGGGAAGTCAGCCTCCAGAGGGATGGGAAACTCTCAAGGATGACATTTTGAAAACACAAAGAAACCCCGTTCTGATAAGGAGGAGAAAGACGGAGTTGTGGGCACAGCTAAGTGATTCAGTGGATAGAGCCCTGGCCCTAGAGTCAGGAGGACCTGAGTTCAAATCTAGTCTCAGACATTTACTAGCTGTGTGTGTGACCTTGGGCGAGTCATGTCACCCCGATTGCCTCAGAAAGGTTGTGTAAAGAGACTTGGTATAGACAGAGAATTATTCATCAACTCACTTGTACCAACCATGGTGGGGGGTTACTTCCTTCAGGATCTAAGAAGAACAGATCTATTTCTTCTTCTCGAATGTTTGGAAATAGCTTTAATGTCCCTTCTCTGGGCTAAAAATCCCGTTCTCAACGAGTCCTCATATGGCCGGCTCTTGAGGCCATTCTGGTCAGCCTTTCCTGGACAAGCTCTCAACTAATCAATGTCCTTTCTAGGAGGTGATGTCTAGAAATGAAGACAATGCTCTGGCCGTGATCACACTAAGCGGGGAGAGGAATGAGCCCATCACTGCCCTGGGAATAGACTACAGGCTCTTTATGTTCTCATTCTGTTGACTCATATTGAGCAGAAAGTCATTAAAATCCCAAGAGCTTATTCAGGCAAACTGTTGCCTCCCTGCACCACCCTCATTTTGTGCTTATGAAGGTGACTCTTTGGTCCCAGTTTGGAGACTTTACATGATCTCTTTTCATTCTCTTCTTGTGGATTCAGTCCGCTGGTTTAGCCTGTCAAGATCTTTCAGAGCCTGACTCCAAGATCTAAGGTGGAAGCCATTCTTTCAAGCTTCCCACCATCTGGGATTATGTGTGTGATTACATCCAAGTCATTGGCAAAAATGCCAAAGGGCAGAGCGTCGAGACGATTTTGATATCCCTACTCAATTGAACCATCATTTATTTGTTCATTATGATTTGATGGGTATCAGTGATTGTATTAGTGAATTAAGCATAATAGGATTAAGTTTGAATTAGTTATATTAGTTAATGCGGTTAGCATAAGATTTATGATTGATTAATCCACTGTGTATTGATGATTATATTAATTGTGTTTGATTTATCAGCTAGATTCATAATGTTAAGTCTGTCATAAGAGTGGACTTGCTACACTATGCTCTCCCTACCCAGTTCATTTGCCTCTCCACCCCTGTGAATCACTCCCTAGTGACCTTTGCTTCAAAACCACAACTTCCTTGGACCCTAGGATACTGTTGGTCAATCATTAGGGCCTTATGACCTGTGGAAGGTTCTGAGATATTGTTGACAGGGTCTAATGAACTTTGGAAAGGCCCTGCTGAGATAAGCTGTGGAAGGCCCAAGACCCTGCTGGTGGGGTTTAATGACCTGTGGAAGGTCTCATGACCTGAGGAAAGTCTGATTTGGTGATTGATGGATATTTCCCTTAGCCAACCATAAGATTTCCCCATTTCTAGAACTGACCATTCATGGAACTGTACTGCCTTATTCTATTTTTGGTATTCTCTCAATGGCTATAAAAGCAAATTTTCCTTAAGTAGAGGGCACCTTGGTCAAGAGGAAGGTCTTGGACCCAATTAATTAGGGATCACCTTAGGGACTCTGTAATAGGTTGATTGATCATTCTTGAGGTCTGTCTCAGTGATTTTAGTTATAGATTGGAATTTTGTGGCCCACAAGAAGACCAAAGACAGTTCCCTGGATTACTTCACTATCTTCTCTGATTCTTCTTTGGGTCTAGCCATTCAACCATTTTTTAGTTCATCTAACTGCTATTGCGTAACCTACATCTCTTTATCTGTTGCATAAGAATCAGATGAGAGACTATCAAATACTTCAATGAAATCTAGGTACACTTTATCTCTACAATACCACCCCCCTCGATCTAACAATTTAAGAATCCTGTCAAAGGTGTGTAGGGTTAAGGTAAATTTCAAATGATAAATGATATGTTGTTGATGAAGCCTTGCTGGCCCCTGGTAATCACATTTCTAGATGTTTACTAACCATCTGTTAATTAATATGTTTTGGAATTTTTCCAGGAATTGAAGTCAAGTTCATTGGTCCATAATTTGCAGTCTCTTTTCTTTTTCTTCCTTCCTTCCTTCCTTCCTTCCTTCCTTCCTTCCTTCCTTCCTTCCTTCCTTCCTTCCTTCCTTCCTTCCTTCCTTCCTTCCTTCCTTCCTTCCTTCCTTCCTTCCTCCCTTCCTCCCTCCCTCCCTCCTTTCCTTCCTTCCTTCCTTCCTTCCTTCCTTCCTTCCTTCCTTCCTTCCTTCCTTCCTTCCTTCCTTCCTTCCTTCCTTCCTTCCTTCCTTCCTTCCTTCCTTCCTTCCTTCCTTCCTTCCTTCCCTCCCTCCTTCTTTCCTTCCTTCCTTCTTTTGACAATTGAGACATTTGCCCCCTCTCTAGTCATGAAACTCTGTCACTCTCTATGATCTTTGAGAGACAACTGACCGGCTCAGTAGTCCTACTTACCAGTTCTTTCATTACCTTGGGATACAGTTCATCTAGACCTCATCAAGAACTCATCAAGAACAGCTAGGTAATCTCTTATTGTCTTCCTACATATCTTGGTTTCAACCCCAGTCAGTCATTTTTGTTCTGCTGTCCAAGTTCAAAGATCATTCTCTTTGGCAAAGAAAACAAACAAAATTTAAAAATGAACAAATCTGGCTGACATACCTTATCATTCTTTTGTTTTTGTTTTTGTTTTTAGTGAGGCAATTGGGGTTAAGTGACTTGCCCAGGGTCACACAGCTAGTAAGTGTTAAGTGTCTGAGGCCGGATTTGAACTTAGGTCCTCCTGAATCCAGGGCTGGTGCTCTATCCACTGCGCCACCTAGCTTCCCCCATGAAGATGATTTATTATCCAAGATTGCACAGGTCTAAGTAGCAGCGGCAGAATGTGAATTATCAGTTTATCACACTTCAAATTCAGTATTCCCTTCACTGTACCAGGCTATAGGGCTGAATAATACAGCTTCATTCCATTCAGCAAAAAAAAAAAAAAAAAAAAGACTATGTTAAAATAAATGTAAAATATGTCATTTCACTTATTTTGCAGATGGAATCAACTAGAAGTTGCCCCTTAACTTTATCTCCCCTTTGGTTTAACCTAATCACTTCTCCATTCTAAAAGGCAGGTTTAGGAACCTAAACCACAACCGGGGGCAGCTAGGTGTTGTAGTGGATAAAGCACCAGCCCTGGATTCAGGAGGACCTGAGTTCAAATTCAGCCTCAGACACTTGACACTTACTAGCCGTGTGACCCTGGGCAAGTCACTTAACCCTCATTGTCCTGAGGCACGGGGGTGGGGAGGTTGGGGGGTAGGTGTGGGGGGATACCACACAACATGGCCTTACCCTCTTACATGTCCTCACAATAGGAAAAGGCTCTTTTCTGTACGATTGAAATATACAGGGGCAGCTAGGTGTCGCAGTGGATAGAACACTGCCCCTGAATTCAGGAGGACCTGAGTTCAAATCCAGCCTCAGACACTTGACACTTACTAGCTGTGTGACCCATGGCAAGTCACTTAACTCCAATTGCCTTACCAAGAAAGAAAGAAAGAAAAGAAAAGAAAGAAAGAAAGAAAGAAAGAAAGAAAGAAAGAAAGAAAGAAAGAAAGAAAGAAAGAAAGAAAGAAAGAAAGAAAGAAAGGAAGGAAGGAAGGAAGGAAGGAAGGAAGGAAGGAAGGAAGGAAGGAAGGAAGGAAGGAAGAAAGAAAGAAAGGAAGAAAGAAATATACATCATTAGTAGGAGAGGAGATTCCAAGAAGTCTGTGTGCCCTTGAATAAGGGAGCTGTGAAAGGTGGCATAGAGCTTCTGCTCTCTGGGGCCCTGGCGTTTGGGACATACTCTCTTTTTTTTTTTTTGGTGAGGCAATTGGGGTTAAGTGACTTGCCCAGGGTCACACAGCCAGCAAGTGTCAAATATCTGAGGCTGGACCCGAACTCAGGTCCTCCTGAATCCAGGGCCGGCGCTCCATCCACTGCGCCACCTAGCTGCCCCGGAACATACTCTTTTTACTTCTCACTACCTTGGCTGGCTTTCCTCTGTAGTCTTCCCCCAGCCTGAAAAATTTCCCCTTTTTTGCTCCCTAAGTACTCTCCTTCTGAATGACATTGCACCCTTATCTCAGGGTAAGTGCTGCTAGCTCAGGTCTGGAGAGGCTCCAAAGTTGTGTCCCCAGAATTAATACGCACTGACTCCTGGTTCTTTTTGTATACCATATGTGAACAAGCTTTAAGGAATATTTTATTGAAACAGCATAGGCTTCCCAACTATTATTTCAAACTGGTGGCAAATCCAAAGAATACTCAAGGGCCAAAGAAAGCCAATAGGTAGCAAGAAGGAAGTCTGAAATAAGAGTCTAATGTAAAGTCCTTCATTTTGCATAATGAATCTGGGATCAAAACCAATTAATTGACAATAAGCAAAACTTTATTTAAAGAAGAAACAGTCCGTCATATATTCTAAATTGCTTTAAAATGATCAGTTTGAGCGGAACATAGATCCCAAGATTTTTTTGAGTGTGTGTTTTAAAAGTTACTAAGCTGCTCCATGATAGCTTAAAAAGCAGTTTCCAAACAAAACAAAACCAACCAACAAAACTTCAAAAAAGCATGTCTAGATAATAGCAACAAGCATAGTTGTTAGTTACATGGTCTATGAGGGTACGTACAGCCCCCCCCAACCTTCTGAGAGGGGTCAGTAGCATCTCATAGGTACAATTTGCCCTAAGGTGGTGGTAGCTCCAAGCTTGACAGAAAACCCAGCATGCACAATGTCAGGTAACAGGTAAAGAGACCAGAATTATTTCTTTTTTTCAGCAACATAGGCAAAATATACAGTACAAAGGTATTTTAATCATTTCATGATGGTTACTTATACTTTCCCCCCCCCACCCTTGAGATTTTAACATCCAAAATATTTGAGAAAATTACTTGGTTCCAGCTTCTTCCAAAGGAGATATGCCATATTTGGGAACCTTCTGGGGAATGGAGTGTGTTCAAGTGGAGTGGGCTCATGTAGCTTGATGGAAAGGAAACATCAACAACATTTCACCTTTTGGGGGGTTTGGGGGTGAAGCAAGTAAAATGACTGCTTTCAGGACTAGAATTCAAAGGATGGTTTTCTTTTTAAAAGCACATTGCTAAGTCCTGATGTATAAAATACACTTGCTAGGGTTAAAATCAGATTGGGAAGCATCTGAAAAGAATGAAAAATATTTTGAGAAGAGACCAAGCCATGAGATACCAATCTTTGAGGACACATATTGGTTTGTAATTCTCAGTGCCAAATTCCAGATTTCAACATGGAGGTCACTTAGTGAGAAGTCACCAGAACCCATAACAAAGCTTCTTCGTGACTATGTCTAGAATAGTGTATGGAATTATCCTGCTCTACAGCAGAAAAGAAACCAGGGACTGCATTTGGTCTTCCTATGGGAACTCAATCAAATCCACAGCCAGTAACCAGGGGCCCCAAAAAGCAGGAGGCAGAGTTTAGACAAATGAACTCTTCCTTGAGGCAGGCTGTAGTGTCTTGTCGTTAAACAAATTTCCCTGGCTTATCTGGAAAAACAGAAATTTGTTTGTAAGAAAAAGGTAGGGCATTTTTGGAAGAGGGCTTTTTTTTTTCTCCAAATGATTTATTGGTTATGATTTTACATATAGAAGTTTCACCTTTATAGTTTATCTTGCCTGGAAAAAAGTTAACAAAAGAAAAAAAATGGTGGGGTAGGAAAATACATTTGAATTTTGAAAATCACCTCAATTGATCTGCATTTTAATTTGAAATTTGCTTAAGATTTTGACTATTTTTCTTTTAAATTTGCCACTTTGGGGGGTTTCTACTGTGATGCTTGCTTCATTACTTTTTGGCGCAGGGACTGGGAGGAGGCAACAAAAACTGAAAAAATCAAGTACCGGAGCTCTGAGATGCTCCTTAAACTAACTAAACCACTGCCAGATGTCTCAGGTTGAGGATTATCAGCCACATAATTACTGTCTCTTAGTACTTTTCTAGTGCATTTAAGTGTTTTTCAGTGTTAAGTAAATGAGAGAGACGTTGGGGATGGAGTTCCCACTGCCAATTGAAGATCATTGAGAAAACAGGATAAAAGGATCTTCGAAATCAATAGGTAATTCAAAGAAATCATGGTTTTGGTACTTGATTCATACTCATTTGATTTACACACAACTCTTCAGGATACATCTGTTGTGGGGATGATGTGGAGAAACACAGTTGCATAAAAGTTATCTCCACACCTTTTGTAGGGGGTCAATATTTTGTCTTTACACTGCTTAAAATAGCAAAATTCGACACCACTTTGGCTGCCAAGACACCTGACTAATTTGTCACAACAGTAACTGTGGGGAAATGGCCAAGAGTTGGTTATTCTGGTTGGGAGTCCACTGAATCTCTCTAAAATAACCCTGTACTTCAGGGTGATTCACCTTGCCATGCTGGTACAGAACTAACCAGTGTTTCTCAAGGGGATTAAACTCCACTCAGCTTCACTGATATCTCCATTATTCCTGAGTATAAATTAGCCACCCTATCTTGCAACCTCCATTTCTGTTTCGCCTCTTTCATCATTGGTGGGATATGTAGAGCAGACTTAACCCAACTTCCCAGAATGTGATGCTTTCTCCTCATTCTTGTGGAATTCTAGACTTGGATTTCAGTTTCAAGTGATAAGAAGCTGGCCTGATCTTTAACTATTGCAAAGATAACTTGACCAAGATGAACCATGCAGTTATTAACATAATTTGCATAACGCACATTTGGGTAATTACTTGAACATGATTCATTTTTGAAAGCTATTTGAAGGTTTGCAAATCCCAATTCTGTTCATTTTTACAAGGCAACCTTTAGATCTTGAAACCAGCTATTTTCTGCAAAGAAAAATGCAGATTTATTTGAAACATGAAAATATTTTTCATTTCCATTTTATTATAATCTTGTTAAGTTTTAAAATTTAGTAAATAATAAATAGCAAACCCTTTCTTTTCAAATGGTCAGCCACAATGTTCTGTTGGTCATATGTAGATCCCTCCTCAGAGTGGTTTTTAATGCCTACCACAGTCTTCACATTGATGGTTGGTCTAAGCATCAATGGCAAAATTCTCAGAGGACTGAAATTCAGGAGTTTTTGATTCTTGCAATTTCAAGGCCAGCAATTCTTTCTCAGAAGGAAGTGGCCACTATTTACACATGAACAAAAACAGTACATCTCTGCTGCTACGGTACCTAGTGTGCTCACTGATGTAATCAGGCTGAAATAAGGGGCAAATACATTTTCAAAATGTGTATTTTTTTTTTTTTTTGCTTTTAAAGACACAATATTAGCAACTTTGCTGGCATGCTGATGAGGCTAGGGGTGGGGTTGTCAGGGTTCAGAAGCTCTTTTGTATTTACTAAACAAAGACAAGGTGGCTAGGGGGTGACAAACTTAGATCCTTAGAATCTGGAAGACTCATCTTCAGGAGTTCAAGTCCCACCTCAGACACTTACTAGCTGTGTGAACCGACTTCTGATGGTCAAAATACCTTCTCTTACTTTGCCTAACATGGATATACTTTACTGCTCATTAGAGACTCATTTGTGTTAGCAAGCATCCTCTCTTAAAAAGGTCTAAGACCTCTCAGAGAAGGGTTAGGTGCAACCCTATTGGTTTTGTGATTGCTGGCGTTCTAAGGTTTGGGAGCTGGAGAGAGCAGGGAAGTGATATTGTAGCATGGAGAACTTGAGGTAAGGAAATTGATCGGGGGTCTTGGGGGGGTAGCATGGTGGGACTAGAGAAAGGGGCTAGTGCCCTCTAGTGAGGGTAGAAGAGGGATTTTGAAAAGGGAGGTGAGATGGCACCAAAGACAAGCTGGACTTAAAAACTTTGCCTTGAATTAGCCTTTTCTCTACCCAGGGAAGGGAGAGTATACTTCTCTTTTTTATTTTTCTATCACAAAGCTCCCTGCTACCAGGGCTCAGAATTCAAGTGACTACTTACTCTGAGTGCTACACTAGAGGTGAATTCGGTGGTGTCAAACTTAATTGTCTTTTTCTGTTATTAATCTAAATATCTGCTTCTCATCACAAAAACATTTATGTGAGATACTGGTATCACCTTCAAAAGGCTTTGTAATATGATTTGGAAGGCTGCAAACCTATGAAGTAGCCTTGAACTGTGGGTTTGAGATTCCCTGGTTAGCCAGGCTGGTCTGGGATATTAACTACCACTTTAACATGATTTTTTTTGGCAGGGGGAGGGGGAAAGGCATTTTGTATGAAAAACCACTGACTTATAAATGAACTTCTGGAATACTATCCATTTGTAAATTTGGGACTTTTTATACTGGGGTCCCATTGGTTGCTTGTCCAATATTGCTAAAATGGCATCATGTCTGACTTGGACAGTAGCTTGAGGAAATTAATTTCATGGGACTGGATTGTAGTTCTCATGCTTGCTATGTGTTCTGATGAAAAACAACAACAACACAATGTCACCAAACCTACTGTATTTGAAGAGAGAGAATTGTGTATATTTCCCAGAGTTCTACGAGTGGTTAATCTAGCTCTCTTGCTTCCTCTCCTGCTTTTTGGCTATTTCCCTTTTCATTAGGTAACTACAAAAGGACAGGCAGAGGCAGAGAGGGGAATGAGCACTCCTATCAATATTATTGTCTCTTGGGAGATTTTGAAAGATCAAAGAAAGGGGTCTGAACTATTTGCTATAATGAGATTTGAGGGTTATCTGTGAATTTTAGTTACCTATACTCTCCCCATTTATGATTTTGATGCCTAAAGAAGAACTGGCTATAGAAGGAGCCTTTAGTGTGCTAGGGAAGAAGCACAATTATTGAATTTCTACGGTATGTTTACTTAAAAGGCCAGCTTGGTTGTACCAGCCTCTTTCAGATGCTATGCACCATTTTGAAAAAACAAAAATGAAGCTTTATTGAAGTCAGTAGCAGTCTTTCAACCTTGTCAGTATTCACTGTAATTAACTCAGCAATCGCTCAATGCTGCAATAAGGCAGGGGACCCTGCATTTCAGTAATCTCAGCATTAAGACCTAGGGTCCTGACTTTATTTCACTCTATCGAGTCAGTTAGAAAACACTGTACCTGGCATATATGTAGGTAGTTAAGATACATCTGTCAAGTAAAATTGCTTGGTTCAGGGTGATAAAGTGATTCTCTATGGAGTCAGTGCCATGTATTAGAGATCCAGTGATTTACATGGAATTTATGTTTCCCCTTCCCCCTTCTCCAGAACTAAATTTCTCATAATAATATTCTATCTTTTGCATGAACTCTTTACAGAATCTCAAACTCACAGGGCACTAATTCGCTTTTCCTACACCCAAACCTCACACTTGAGGAAGAGATCTACAGGTTGAAATACATTCTGGATCACAATGCAAGATCTATTAGTTAAAAGGGGGGGCTCATTCATATAACAGATATTTATGAGTTATGGGTTATGTGCAAGAGCCTGTGTTTGATGATGCTGAAGATAGAGAAATCCCTAAACAGTCCTTTCCCTGAAGCAGTTTCCACTCTAGCTCATGAACAGACATTAAACAAATAAATAATGACATGGAAGGAAATCTGAGTTCTGAGAGATTCAAGTGTGAAATCCAAGAATCTTCCAGCCTTGGAAATTTGTGGGGTTTAGGAAAAATGGGGTATGAGAGGCTAATGGAGGTGTAGAGGGAGGAGTCAGTACAGTCATGCATATGCATTAATAGCCTCTTATTACTAAAAATATTTTGTAACTTATTCTATTGAATATTTTTCTAACAAAAACTTTTCAAGTTTTATAATAGAACTCAATGAGGAAATAGGGTTCCTTTGGTCAAAATTGGCTTTGTAGTCCATTTTGCTGCAGGGTCTCAGAATATCACTATCTGTACTGTGAGGTTTTACTTGGACAAATAAAAAGTCCAGCATTTTCTCTGATTAACTTAAGTAAAACCATTACTCCTTAGCAATCAATGATCGAGCATCTTACGACCCATTTCTGAAGTGATTTTTAGAGTCAGAAAAGGGGCAAACCGAGCCTCACTGGGAATCTCTGACTCAGCAATCACTGCTTGTGCCTAGAGGAATGCCAGTCATCTGTGTGGCTGCTTCATCTGTTCAGGGCAGGAATCATGCTCGGTTCATCTCTGTACTTTTCATGGTGCCCTTCACATACTAATAGCTCAACAAATGAAAAGCTTTCCCCAGGCTCCTGAATCCCTAGGCCTCCAGGGGAAGCTTGGGAAAAGGACACGAGAGACTTTACCTGAAGACAAGTGGCTGGGGACAGAGAGACACCATCAACTCATGACCCTGCAGATTCATCCGTGACCAGGATAGAGTCTGAACTGATGAATGAGAAGTTCTCTTCTCGTTTTTACCTTAGCGCAATGGTTTCTACTTAGATGCCGCATTTTAGCAAGGGATCTCAAAGGAGTTAAAAATGTGAGATTGCCTGCTTTTTCTAACAGCCCATTGCCCTGGTGAAGAAATTTAAAACCAAGAATTTTTCATAACCTCCTCTACTTAATTTGATATTTTCTTCTTTCTTCATAGAATTCCACATTTAAAAGGTTTTGATGAGGTCTTTCTTTTCTGATTTCTTTATGCGCTAAGCTGTTGCTGTAATATGAGATGACCTCTTCCCATTTGAGAAGCAGGAACATATGTTAGTAGTTCTTTAAATGCTGTTGGAGATCTCTCAGCATTTCTCCATGGTTCCTCTTTGGCTAGTTCAACCAAAGTACTCTACTAGTTCAATGCTACAGGGGTGTAATAAATCAGGAATAAACTAGTTATGACATATGTTGGAAAATCAGTCCTTGGTGACTATAATTTAGTAGTCAAACTCAGAAACAGAAAGAAAATGAAGCAGGTAACATGATAGGCATCAGTGCCAATCACAAAGTGGTTGTCTGTGCATTACATGATGTTACTATACCTCATTGTGTACTTTTGGAGGCCTATGATAAACACATTACTCATTCTCAGCCATGTATTGTATAGTTCACTTTTTTGCCCAAGATGAAAAAGATGACCTTGTTTCTTTCCGTGCATATGTTCTACATTACTCCTTTATAACGCTATAACAAAGTGGATTTGGTGAGCTCTCCTCAAATTACTACTGTTGGCATGGCTGGAGAGAATAGGCCCTGATCTCTCAGCCTCTTTCCCTCCTCCCGAATCTGATGAGTTAACCCTACTCTAGGGGCACTAGGGTGCCTACCTCATACGCACAAGCTTATTGCCTCCGAGAATATTTTGTGTAGCACTACGCGTCTCTAACACAGCATGGGGTGGACAGAGCAGTAGCTTTTGCCCAGAGTAGTGGCAGACTACCGTGTGGTGTTTTGGGTTTAATTATCCTGTCTCTCCACATTTCTCTTTTGTCACTCCCTTTCTTCCTCTGCTGTGACGGGGAGACTCCCCAGTCTACTTGCTCAGAGTATTCCTTGCAACAAGTCTAGCTGTGTGATAACTTACTAAAAACTAGTTGCTTGGAAACCTCCCAGGTCTTGGCTTATCTCTTCATGTTGTTGACAGTGGGCTTCTCTTCTCTCAACAGTCCTTCACCTCCACAGCAGGAGCCCTGAGGTTTTTAAAGTTCTTCACTTTCTACCATACTCTGAGAAGAGCATGAAAACACCATCGTACTCTCCATAGATGAGAAGGCCGAGAAAATGTCAAGTCCTTTGCTGGTGAGGGATCCATAGCGGCTGCCACTGGGTCGTACCGACATGGGCTGTGGAATCTGTTGGTGCCACTGGGCTGGAAAATCAGTAACAGAACATATTAGGCTCAGTTGCATTCAGGCTGGTTTAGAATATGGGAAGGAGGGATGGACAAGTCAGGAAACATAGATTCTAGTCTCTGCCTTGGCCTTCTCATGTCTAGGCCTCAGAAAATATTGTGATTCTTAGACTGCAGAGGAGACGGCTGGGCAGGATTTCGCTTAGCATCATTTACTCTATCTGTAAACTGGAGGTAAAAATGCTTGGGGCTGCCAAAGTTAAGGTCAGACTTTTTTCCTCCCTAATTTAATGATTCTAATATAAGAAGTCAGCAACAAGCTATTAAAAAAAAAAAGACAGACTGCTATGATTAAAAGGATACCAGAAGCGTACTAGAAAAATCTCTCTTCTACCTTGCACTCCAACCTGGCTTGCCATAGAGCCTATGGCATTAGTCACTTATTTTATGGCTACAATTAAGGAAGAAGGATGGAGTGATCACTGGGGCAAGAGGGCAGCAGCTGCCACCCAAAGCCCTAGTGCAAAGACCAGCATCTCTCACAACTGGAGGCTGCCCATAGGCAACCAGGAAAACAGGGAAAGCCTGAACTGGTTAGTTCTTTACATTGTGGTGAAAATACACAGGTATACACAGGTGGGTCTACACAAGCTTCAAGCCACTAAAACATCCCAAAGAATTAGTTTATCAGATTTCTTTAGAAAATAAAGAAGAGAGTCTGAAGGCTCAGGACACAAGTTAGGAAAGCACTGAGGGGGGAAGAGTCAGAAAGGGTCGGCAGAATGCACTGCTGCCTAGGAATAACAGCCTTACGCAGTGCTCCATAGCTAAGCACTCCTAAACCGAGTACCAAGAGACTAGGTTTCAAAAAGGAAGACAGACAAGGAAAGTGAGGTGTACCTGGATGGTGGGGCAGAGGGATGAATGACAAGCAAACATGATCTGCTTAGTAATTTTGTCTAGGGTTGGACATATTCAAAAATTCCAAATGTCAAATCTCAATGGGGTCAGAGTGAATACTGAAACATTTCAGGTAGATCTAATATCAGGGTGGTATCATGCCTAAAGAGGAACATCTTGAGGATTCCAGAAAAAGGAATTCCAGGCTCTGTGAATCACCCTACTGTCATACATGCTTTCTAGGCCTGAGCCCACTTTTTCCTGGACTGTATTACTGGTAGGGGACTGTGTCACATACTTTTTTTTTGGGGGGGGATGTTTTATACCAAATGATCTTACTATACCACCTGAGTAAATACCCTTTTCTAAAAACTAATTGAGGCTGGATGAGTAACTTACATGAGCCAGTTATCATGTGGGAAGCATATTGCTTGAGTCTTATAAGCTACAGCTTTAGATATACAATTTCCAAACCCTCAAGGGTAGTTGTATCATATGGCATTGTGGCCATAATCTGGGGACGAAACTCATCAGTGTGAGTTGAGATAATGACTGTACACGCACTAGAAAAAATAATTAGTATCAAAGTAATATAGCGTTAGTAATTTCTGTTTCTATCACAGAATCCCTCCATATTTTCGTGGTTAAAAAGCTGAGAAGTATAAGGCAGCATTCTTTTTTGGCCACTAGATGGCATATTTCTAAACTGTAAAGCTCTCACTAGTGGGGAATAAATCTTATCTTCTTGGATTAAAATGGTTATAAAAGATAATGTGGAGTTCTTCTTAGTGCTTTACTAAGGAATGTTAGGCGGTGTTTAGCAAAATCGACTGATTTGAGCTTTATTTTACTGCCGATGATCTATTGACACTTATAGATAATTTGTGAGTACCAACTGACAGAATACTCATACTCATGCTGATGAAATCATGAGACCTTGAAGTACTGCAGATGATTCACAAGTTAGATAATCATTCCCTCTTTGCTTTTCTTAAATAGCTGTCTGACTCAACAATTCTTCATTTCAAGTTCTCCAGGGTTCAGAAAATACAAAAGAGCAAAGAGGCTTTGGGAGCTAGATTGAAATCACTTTGAAAGATCTATCTTCTGTGGCTGTGGGATATGAACGTAATGGACTATTACTGTGCTGTAAGAAAGGATGAGCAGGTACATTTCAGAAAAGCCTGGAAAGACTTATATGAACTGATGCCGAGTGAGGTGAGCAGAGTCAGGAGAACACTGAACAGTGAACATTGTATGATGATCAGCTGTGATAGATTTAGCTCTTAGCAATACAATGATGTGAGAGAACTCCCAAGGACTCAGGATGGAAAATGCTCCCCACATCCAGAGAATGAGCTATGGGGCCTGGATGCAGATTGAGCCACACCATTTTTACTTTTTTGTCTTTCTTGTGGTTTTCCCCTTTTGTTCTGGTTTTTTTTCACAACATGACTAATGTGGAAATATGTTTAACACGACTGTACTGTATAACCTATATCAGATTACTTGCTGTCTTGGGGAGGGAAAGGAGGGGAAGAGAAAAATTTCAAACTCAAAATCTTACAAAAATGAATGTAGGGGGCAGCTAGGTGGAACAGTGGATAGAGCACTGGCCCTGGAGTCAGGAGTACCTGAGTTCAAATCCGGCCTCAGACACTTAACACATACTAGCTGTGTGACCCTGGGCAAGTCACTTAACCCCAATTGCCTCACCACCCCCCCAAAAAAACCCCATACAAAAAATGAATGTAGATAACTATCTTTATGTGTAATTGGGGGGAAAAATACTATTAAGTGAAAAAAACTTCTATCTTCTAGAATGAAAATCCTAATCTGACCAGTCCTTTAGTGGAAAACAAGCAAGCTACCTGTTACAGCAACTATGGGCTAAATGACTAAATGCTATGCACTCTTTTGGGCTGTCTTAAAACAAGCACATTAGGGGCGGCTAGGTGGTGCAGTGGATAGAGCACCGGCCCTGGAGTCAGGAGTACCTGAGTTCAAATCCGGTCTCAGACACTTGACACTTACTAGCTGTGTGACCCTGGGCAAGTCACTTAACCCCAATTGCCTCACTAAAAACAAACAAACAAACAAACAAGCACATTAGTCCCACCGTAGATGTCCAGCCTGGCAGTACAGGACACGATGCCAGCTTCATTCTTGGCAGATAGTGTGTACCATCCGGCATCTGATTTCTTGGCTGGCTGGATGAGGAGGCAGACATAACCTGTTGTATCTTGGTGCATGCTGAAAAAGAAGAAAAACCCAAACTTTTTACCTGGAGATATTGCTGTACCTTTGGGTGTAGGCTTTAGGGTAATCCCTAGCATGCATCCTTATGTTGGTCTCCACCATTTCTATGCAAGTGAAAGCAGGAGAAGAGGCAACATGGAGTAATAGCTAGAGGAGGGTCTTGGAGTCAGGAAGACCCAAGTTCAATTCTGGCCACTGACCTATACTAATGTGTGACTGTGGACAAGTTATCAAATCTCCCAATGCCCAGACAACTCTGTAAGTATTAAATTACAAATTTTTGAAAGTAGAAGTTTCTACATTAGAAATTTCCCTCATCTTGATGAAACCATGTTTCCCCCCTTCCTCCTACCATCAAAAACATTAAAAAATCAGGTTTAGGTGACTATCAATGGCACCCTTAAAAAAGAAGTCACGAAAGGGTACAGTCTGGAGGAATTAAGAACAGTCTAGGTGCTAGGGGATCTACAGCCACCTGTTTCCCACCTTTTCCATCTTAGACTCCCTAGTCTGTGTTTGCTTCAGCTTCATTCCCTTCCCCGAAGGTCGTGGGCTGAGATGGCCAATTTTTGTCCCTGAAGTCACAGCTCCTTGTACATAGTAGGTGCTTATTAGATGCTTGTGAATGAATGAGTGGCACCTGGTCACTGTGAGTTTATCCCACATCATAGACAATGTCAAACTTTTCCACTTTAGCCCCTTGAGGACAAAGACTGTTTCGTTTCTGTCTTTGTAGCCTGAGTGCCTAGCCTAGTACTGGCACACAGTAGGTGCTTGGTAAACGCTAACTGAATTAAGACAAGGTTAGGCTTTTTCTTAAAGAATGTCTACTAGGAAATCTGAGATAAGAAAACAAAGATGGAAGCATAGAAACAGACTGACTCAGGATGCAGATTAAAAAAAAAAATAAACTGATTAACAACTGAAGGCTAGCCACCGTGCTGGCTAATGGGGCAGCCTCAGTCTGTTTAGGGGGAAAGGGTGGCTATTCAACTAGGCAACACAGACTTCTAGCTGACAGCTGGATGGGTATTTGTGCCGGTACCATCCCAAGACTGGTGGTGTGCTCAGTTTCCCTCAAAAGGCACTCTGTGCTACTGTTCTGCTGCCTCCCCCCCCCAGTGTCTCCCCATGAGACATCTCTCCCCTTCTCCTTCTCATTCCCGCTGTGGGAAGCTGGGGGAGCCCAAGGGAAGGACACTGCTTTGGACCACTGGAGAGAAAGATAGAAGCCTTGACCGGCTGTTGCTGAAGGAGCTGAATATAGTCAGATATACACTCCATGCCATGAGAAAACGACCCTTTTCTGCTCATACTAGAAATTATACCCACACCATTTTTACTTTTTTGTCTTTCTTGAGTAACCAACTCTTTGAAGCAAATGTCCTGATACTAGTGGCTTATTTGTTCCTTCTCTGGCTCCCACAGAGCTGACCCTCATATTCAGGTCATCCTACACTGAATTCTTGAAGGGCCAGGTGACTCTGGGTCCTAGAATTCCTATCTTGGTCCTTTCTTTGTTTCTTTTCCTCTAAGCTATTTGGGTTTTTTTGAAAGCCTATTTACTAGCTGGTGGTTGAACCTGGTTCTCTTCTTTGGTGAAGCTTGGCTTCTTCACCCACTGTACCCCACTGATGGATACCTTATTTCTTCTCTTGGAATTTGTCTGCATCCTGCCCGCTCCTCCTAAGGGCCTGAAGAACACTCCTTGTTTCTGTGCCAAAGCTCATTCCTTTTTCTTGGCTGGCTCTGCCCACCAAAGCTGCTTCCTGACTGAAGGGGACATCCAGCTCTTAGCTCATGTGCAGGGCAAAGGTGACAGACAGACAGCTCGAGACCTTCCTAGTTCAGGTGACTAGCTCCGCCCACTGGCTTCACACTCGCTTCACTCAGGTGCCACCTGGAGGGAGGAGGAGGCCTTCCAGAACCCTATTGCTACAATTCTAAAATAGGGAAACGGTACCAAATTTTTAGGGTATAATTTCTAGTATGAGCAGAAAAGGGTCGTTTTCTCATGGCATGGAGTGTATATCTGACTATATTCAGCTCCTTCAGCAACAGCCGGTCAAGGCTTCTATCTTTCTCTCCAGTGGTCCAAAGCAGTGTCCTTCCCTTGGGCTCCCCCAGCTTCCCACAGTGGGAATGAGAAGGAGAAGGGGAGAGATGCATCATCACACAGAAGGGAAGTCTAACCTTTCCTAGAAGCAGTTCTAGGTCATAACATTTTATCTGATAAAACCATATTTTAGTTTTAGAACTGGAAAGATTTAGAAGTGCACAGACACGGCAGTTTGATGTGCACTTTCTCTAACCTGGTTCACTGTGTTTCTGGTTGTACAAATCAGGTGTTTTCTAGTACTTTTTAGTTTTGCTAATAAAAGCAGTTTTGTTTTTATTTTATGCAATTCTAAGATGGCAACATTTGAAAATATCTTAAAAGCTATTTGGTGGGGAAGCTAGGTGGCACAGTGGATAGAGCACCGGCCCTGGAGTCAGGAGTACCTGAGTTCAAATCCAGCCTCAGACACTTAACACTTACTAGCTGTGTGATCCTGGGCAAGTCACTTAACCCCAATTGCCTCGCTTAAAAAAAAAAAAAAAGCTATTTGGTTCTAAGGGTCAAATCCTGCCATTCTGAAGAAGATACTCCTTGGTATTATTCTTGGGGCCCAAAGCCTGTGCATTCCCATGGGGGCTTTGGACTCTGAGAAGGTGCCATATATGCTTACTTTCTTGTTCCCTGGAGCTGAAGTCTGGAAGAGTGAAGAAATAAAGTTGTTGAGACCAGGAAGCACACATGCATGCATGGATGCATATATGTGGTCATTTATTCAACAACATAATTTACCTAACGACTGTTATATGCAAATCATTAGCAAGAGGAACAAATAAGCCACTAGTATCAGGACATTTGCTTCAAAGAGTTGGTTACTCAACAAGCTTCCAATGAGGAGAAGGGCTTAGTGTGGACTGAGAAAATAGGGTTAGACTCTTAAAAAATTCTAGCTACTTTCCTGTTTAGTGTCTAACAAAGATGCTGAGTATTTTACTGATTATTTCCCACTGCAAAGAAAGGTTTTCATAAGATACTTTGGAGTATGAAGTATGTGTGAAAGGGGCATGCATTGGTTTACACATCAAGGCTGGACTACCTAAGATTTAATCATTTAGGTTGTGGGTATGATACAAACGACTGACAAATGACATTTCAAAGCAAGCTTGTTCATGTTTAGGATGACTCCATTATCCCCTTGTGCAAAAATAATTCTTATTTTGGATTCTGCACAGAAGAAAAAAGACCTGTGAAGAAAGTCTGTTGTGTGCTATGGCTTCATTCATTGCTCCTCACCAGAGAGATGCATCTCAGAGAAATTCAGTTTCTTGCTGAGAGCAGAAGTTAAGCAATGAAGAAGATTAGAGACTTGGAGCTTATAGGATTGGAAGGGCCGGCAGCTGCACACAGATGCTCCAAGAAGTCTGTCTGCCATCTCCTTCCCATGGGTGGGGCATGGTGCAATTATACTCTGACAATGACACTTCCCCAATTATATTTTCCCAGAGAAGCAGAGTGGTGGATACTGGCCAAATGTTTGGCTATTTTTTT
Source organism: Dromiciops gliroides (assembly GCF_019393635.1). NCBI lineage: Eukaryota > Metazoa > Chordata > Mammalia > Microbiotheria > Microbiotheriidae > Dromiciops > Dromiciops gliroides. The sequence goes on along the minus strand of NC_057862.1, from coordinate 30,916,117 downwards.
TTTCACCCAACTAGATGCTGCCATGGAATTTTAAAAAATTGCACATTAACAATGTTTGACAACAATGTGTTTTGGCAGAATGGAAGGCCAGGAAGCCACAATGCACTTCACATTCCCAAGGTTTAGAGGCAGAACTGTGTGCTCTCTCAAAGAGGAATATGGTTATGTTGAAGTTGTGTTCTTCAAATCTTTAATAAATGTGCTTTCAAATGTCATTTACACATTGTTTTTTATCATATTTACAAGTTATGACATCAAAATCTAAAAGTTGCAGAAAGCTGCCTCCACCCCTCCTGGAAATTGGTGAGACCCCCCCCCCCCCCCCCACACGTGTGTGTGTGTGTGTGTGTGTGTGTGTGTGTGTGTGTGTGTGTGTGTGTGGACAGGTAGTCCATGTTTTCCTGACTGAACATGTACTAGCTACATCCTGACTATTCACAGACTACTGCCTGTGTCTGCTTGGCTATTGGGGGAAAATGAACCATGTGAGAGGTGAAATCAAGTTGTTTACTGAAGCCCTTGCTTTATATCTCTGGGTGTACGTTTTCTTTTCTCTTCAAACGGGGGAATGGACCAAGATTGCTAAGGTCACTTCTGGTCCTAAGTTCCTAATACAGTCCAAATTCTTCTGGACATCTTGCCAAGCAAGTCAAGCAGTGGAAAGTGGTGCTACAGGTTCCATATTTGTCTGAAGTCCCAAGCTCTTAATCAGACATTTAAGAGACTGAGGACAATCTGCATTCTACCCTGTGGATCCCAGCGGGCCTCCTCAGCTCCCCAGGCAGCCCAATGGCATTCTAAACAGCAGCAGTGAGGACACTGTCAAAGGCCGACCGCAGGAATGGGATTGATCTCAGAGAAGGCACCCAGTCTGACATTAGCCTCAGAGGCCACTGTACTGTACCTGACTCTTTCTCTGGTGAAAGGGATGGTCTCATTGTCTTTCTTCCAGTAGAACACTGGGGGCGGCATGCCCACCACGCGGCACTCGAGCCGGACAGGATGGCCTTCAGGCACACCGCTGTTCTGTAGTTTCTCTAGGAACACCGGTGCTTTCTTCACTTCTTTGGCTAGATAAGAGAAGTAGCGTTATCTTCTGACAAATGAGGACAAATGTCTCTGTCTTAAGTCTATGGATGGATGCACAGTTCTCTGTACACCTACCCCCTCGGCCATTCCTCTGGCACTTTGTACATCTATAATAAGGAATACTTGCTTTGATACACATTAAAATAGTTTAAAAAATTAAAGAGTAGGGGCAGCTAGGTGGCGCAGTAGATAGAGCACTGGCCCTGGATTCAGGAGTACCTGAGTTCAAATCTGGCCTCAGACACTTGACACTTACTAGCTGGGTGACCCTGGGCAAGTCACTTAACCCCAACTGCCTCACCAAAAATAAAAAAAAAATTAAAGAGTACAGGGAATTCTCACTCATTCAGTTAACTATACCTTCTGTGAGGAAAAAAAAAGATGCAACACCAAGGAGTTATTATACATTCATTCAATGGGTATTTATTGCTTCTCTCTACCACACTGACAGAATTGTGTTAGGGTACTATGAGGCCCCAGTCCCTTCCCTCTTCATGACCCCACTTGGACTTTTCTTGGCAAAGATACTGGAGTGGCTTAACATTTCCTTCTTCAGCTCATTTTACAGATGAGGAAAGTGAGGCAAACAGGGTCAGTGACTTGCCTAGGATCACATAGCTGTAAGTTCTGAGGCCAGATTTGAACTCAGGAAAATGAGTCCAGTACTCTATCCACTGAGTCACCTAGCTGCCTATTTCTTTTACAACACTCAATTTTGAAAACCCATATCTAATAAAAAGCAAAGCAGCCACTTTTCAATTGAACTTATTTTCTGAGGGAGTTCCTTATTTTTTAAAACACTAAAATTGTTTCCTAAATGGATGCTCTTGGTAGGACAGACAAGTTCCCTACTCAGGCAGCTGACATCTTAGCCAAGTAGCATTAGGCACACATGGTGAGGGCATGTCTATCAAAGCAACCTTTAAGCATCTGAGTTCCTCCTTTTCAGTTGCTCTTTTCTAGGAGGGCAGCAAATAGAAAAAAGAAGAGCTGACCTTGAATTCCAGAACTGTTATTTTCTCCTTTAAGACGGCCTTCCCTAAAGCAGCAGTTCTCAAAGGGTGCTTCAGAGACCTCTAGACCTTTTCAGGAGGTCAGTGAAATCAAAACTATTTTCATGATGATACTAAGACATTATCGGCAGAGATGAGAATTCAGCAGTCTTCTATGAAGTCAGATTTTAAATAGATTTGCAAAATTAGGTAAAACAATTCCACTTCTCACTAATTTTTTTTGTTTTGGAAAATACTCTTTTAACATTATTTTATTATTTTTTTTGGCGGGGCTATGGGGGGGTTAAGTGACTTGCCCAGGGTCACACAGCTAGTAAGTGTCAAGTGTCTGAGGCCGGATTTGAACTCAGGTCCTCCTGACTCCAAGGCCAGTGCTCTATCCACTGCGCCACCTAGCTGCTCCACAATACTCTTGCTTTTGTTTTGTTTTGTTTTTGTTTTGCAGGGCAATGAGGGTTAAGTGACTTGCCCAGGGTCACACAGCTAGTAAGTGTTAAGTGTCTGAGGCTGGATTTGAACTCAGATCCTCCTAAATCCAGGGCCTGTGTTTTATCTACTGCACCACCTAGCTGCCCCACAATACTCTTACTTTTAATAAAGAGATACTTATGTTAACATATAATGGTTTTTGCTATTGTTTTTGAACAAATTAATATTAAAAACATGTGCTTATTTTAATTTCTAATACAGTAAATATTGATAGAACCTACATAAACAAAAGCTCTTTGAGGCCTTCTGGAGACCAATCATTTTGAGAACTGCTGTCCTAGCGAAAGTAGGAAAATACTGGGCCTGGGAGTAAGAAAGTGTGAGTGCTCATTCTGGCTGTGTTATTGATCTGAGTACTTACTCCCAACTTCACTTCCACTCACTTGGCTAGTTCATCTGAAGTCAGGGTAAATGATAGTCCTTGCCCACCCATCTCAAAAAAGTAGTATAAGGTTTCATTTCATCTGTTCAACATCTATTTGTTTATTATCAACTTTATGCAAGGTTCTAGGCCCTAGCCTTTTAGCTCATGTCCAGAGACCTGAGAGTGGAATGGGAACACAGACTTCACTACTGGGTTTGTATAGAGTTAAGGCATGGCTGAGCTTGGGCCTCATGGGGCAGAGGTCAATAGGATTCTACCACAGCCTCACATCTATAGCATTAGCCCCAGTGAATACTCTGGAAGTGAGATTAATCATCTGAGTGACAAAGCTTACCTACTACCGTGAGCTCTAGACTGAATGAATTTTGTCCAGTTTTGTTGGTAGCAACACACGTGTAGGTTCCAGCATCCTTCTGGGTAAGAGGGTCAATAAGCAGAGAGTGGACTCCGGTCTCTCTAATCAGCATCTTGTGGGTGCTGTCTGGCAGTACTGGCTGACCATTGAGCAACCACATCAGTTCTGGGGGTGGTAAGCCACTCACCTAATAAACAACGAGACAGCTGAGGCTAATGACAGATTGACAACAAGCTAATTTATCAGGTGGCTCAACCTTTTTATCCTCACTGAATACAAAATAGTGAGGACAAACCTTTGAGCTACAGAGTAGTGTGGGCATGAAAAGGCATTACTTAGGGTACTCCTGGACTTGTTACAACAAGGAATGAGAAGCAGCTGTCATGAACTGTATTCCTCTCTCCTAACTGCAGATGTGATTAAATGAATCAGTTAAAAATTTGTCATGTATTACACAGATGCCATTTCATGAACTTGGATTACAAATAATTACAGGTGTAATTAGTAGTTGTTCACCACCACCACCACCATCACAGTTAACATTTACATTGTGTTTTACAAATATCTCATTTGATCTTTATACCAACTCTGGGAGGTAGGTGCTGTTATTATTCTCATTGCTTGTAAGTGCCTGAGGCTGAATTTGAACTCACACCTACCCGACTCCAAGTCTCACCTTCTATCCACTGTCCTATCTAGCTTCAATTCAACTAATTGAATTCATTAATTCATTATTTATAGAACCATGGCATTTCTGAAAGGAAAGGGATCTTAGAGATCATTTAGTTCATTTTATGAAGAGGAAATAGACTCAGAAAAGTGAAGTAACTCACCCAAAGTGACAGTGCTGGGATTGTAACCGTAACCCACGTCTCCAGGATCCTAGATTAAAACTCTCTCTCTCTCTCTCTCTCTCTCTGATTTTAGCTTCATTTAAAATATTTTAACATTTATTAAGCATTTATTTTTCTTCTCTTACTTCCTCCATTTACAAAGAAAAGAAAAAGAAGTCCTTATAACAACTATGCATACTCAAGCAAAACAAATTCCTTCAAATACGTCTGTCTCAATCTGCATCTGCCTCTCAGTCAGGAGGTAAGTAGTATGTTTCATCATTCGTCCCCTAAAATTGTGGCTGGTCATTGCATGGATCAGAGTTCTTAAGTCTTTCAAAGTTATTTGTCATTATAATGTTGTTACTATATACATTGTTTCCTTGGCTCTCTTCAGTCCAGTCAGCATTAGATCAGACAAGTCTTCCCATATTTCTTGGAAGTCATCCCCTTCATCATTTCTTATGGTATATTAGTAGCCCATTACATTCATGGCCATTTCTGAGGAGGTGGGTACCTCAGTTTCCAGTATGGGGCTACTATGGGAAGAGCTGCTATCAATATTTTTGCACGTGTGTTCTTTTCACCACTCTTTGATCCCTGGGTCTTGGGACTGCTGCTTTATCACACTGTGTTGCTTTTCACTTTATGTTTGTGTAGGGAACTAGCAGTTCAGGGGTTAGGCAAGAAGTGGAAGATGGTGTCTGAGCTGTATCTTAAAGGAAGAGAGAGGATGATGGGAGGCAGAAGGGAGGGAGTGGGGTTGTTGTGAGTTAGGAGGAAAGAGAAGACCAGAACAGCTGGATAATGGGCTGTGAGAGAGGAGTAATATCCAGTGGAGCTGGGCGTAAGGAAAATGACAGACAGTAGTGTATAGCCTAGATTTGTGACCCAATCAACTCCACTGGTTTCTTATTACCTCTAAAATAAAGCATTCTTCCCTCTGTTTACTTTTTAAATCCCTACACAACCTGGACCTAGGTATGAGATTTGCTGGGAGAGAGAGTGAAAAATGAGGATAATGCCTGGATTACAAACCTGAGAAACTGGAAAGATGGTGGTGCCTTTGCCAGAAATGAGGACATTTTGAAGAGGGGAGGGTTTGCAGGGAAAAATAATGAGATCAGGGTTAGACATCTTGAGTTTAAGATGTCTCCAGGACATATACTACGAAATATGCAATCGGCTGTTGGTGACGTAGGACTGAAGCTCAGGGGAGAGTCGGGCTGAATAAGTACATTGGGAATCTTAGTGTTTGTCAATTCCCAGTAGTAGGGTGGGAATCACAATCTTCATTGTGTTGAAAATTAAAACCATGGGAGTTGTTGAGGTTGCCAAGAGAAAACATATCAAGGAAGAAGAGAAGAGGGATCATGACAGAACCTTGAGAAACACCCACAGGTAGGGGAGGATGTGGCTGATGATCCAGCAAACAGTACTAGGAGGTCTATTGTTCAGTTCTGTCTGTAGTCAAAGACACTCTCCATTCATTCCTCAGTCAGTTTTCATATCTTAAGAAATGCACTTTCAGTAGATCTGAGAATAAATCGTCAGAGGCTTAGTAGAGTATTTTCATATGGTATGAATTTTTAAAAGAGACACATTTCCTAGAAGTATTTGAAGGAAAGACAGAAATGGTACCTCTGCCCTCCCTGGAAAGCAAAGGTGGTTAGACCAAAGAGTAGGGACATGTGGCCTACCTTACAGTCCAGTCTACAGAGCCGGCCCTCATGAGCAACCATGTCACCAGGAGCCTGAAGGAAATGAGGCCTGAAAAATCGCTCCTGTAAAGGTTCTTTATCTCCCTCCTGCATCCGGGTTCTCCCTCTGTAATCAATACAACACAACTTCAGTCCTGTAACTAAAGTATTTGGTAAAATGATATATAAATGCCAGCTTTGTTATTATTGTTACTATCTTATTCTTCCCAGCTTTTTGATGGAGTTCAGATAAAACAGACTGTGGACAAGTAACTATCCTGCTCCTATTCTCTTATATTTAGTGTTGTGTGGACTATTGCATAGGTTGATAAAATGACTTACTTTTCCTTACTAAATTAGGTGGGGGTGGGGGGCAGCTAGGTGGTATAGTGGATAAAGCACCCAACCTGGATTCAGAAGAACCTGAGTTCAAATCCGGCCTCAGACACTGGGCAAGTCACTTAACCCTCATTGCCCCACTGAGGGGAAAAAGAAAACAACCAAAAAAACTAAATTAGGTGGTGGGGGGTGGGTGGGGGGAAGCTCAACCTCTGTGGGCTTGCTGCAAGCATCTTTAGGACAGTGCCAATGGCAGACAGGATGCTGGGGACAACAGGTAACTTTTTGGTTCCTGCATGGTCTTTACTCCTTCCACTGGATCTCCTTATTTTGAAAGCTTTTCATTCTATGAAGCTTAAAGATTGTGCGTATTTGTTATAGGAATATATATTAAGACATTATTCTTAAATTTTTATGGATCAATAGGTCAAGTCTTGTTTGTGATAAAACCCCAGTTCCAGGACAGAGCATCTGTTGAATTGTTTTGTTTTGTTTTTAGTGAGGCAATTGGGGTTAAGTGACTTGCCCAGGGTCACACAGCTAGTAAGTATTAAGTGTCTGAGGCCGGATTTGAACTCAGGTACTCCTGACTCCAGGGCCGGTGCTCTATCCACTGAGCCACCTAGCTGCCCCTCATTTGTTGAATTGTTAAGGATATTTTACTATATGTATTTGTAGAATAAAGACTATTGTATGAGTTTATGAAAAATGATGAGCTTCTGAAGTAAAATTCTAGCCACCATGTCATGCCTTGCTAAATATTTAGTAAGTGCTACATTTTCCCAACCTGCACAGTTTCTATGCTTTCCTCCCATAATTAACATTTATCTGTAGGCTCAGTTGCCTTAAGGATAACCCATCTGTAGTTTGTGGTGCTGATGACGAATCCCAAATTGCCATCATAAAACCCTAAGTTTTTATTTGTAAGTATCTGCAAGAACAAGACATTTGTTTGCTGCTTCTTAGTTGACATATTGGTTGAGCTCCTATGTATGTTAGCCATGGGGGGTTCCTTTTGATTCCACTCTTGAATCTTGGCTATTTCATTGGCTCTAGGTGGAAGTTTGACAAATCCAGTGGAATGTATTAAATGTTAGCCTTTACTATTGCTTGGTTAAATGAAGTGTGTTCCAAAAGCATTTCAGTGAGTTTTTAACCTACTTATCACGTATTCTGGGACCTTTTGTCAATCCTCTTACTTTTTAGCAGCTGCCACCACTACCACCACCACCATTTATCATTATTTTCAGTACTTAGGAATCAAAAATAACTTTCGAACTCTTTCTATCATTTTTAACTTGCTCATAGCTCACTCCTGTTCGCTGATGACATTGTGATCATTGCATTAAATCCTAAAACACTACAGGGCCTCTGCAATAAAACCTACAAGCACTAAAAGGATTAGCTTAGAGATCCAGTCAAAGCCAACTGAATGAAGAAGAATGCATGTTGTCCAGCTTATGACACAGGTTTTCCAAAGGAAAGTGTAAAGATACGTATTGGACACAGGCATATTGCAGTGCAACATCAGTGGCAGCTTGCAGGAGAAATGAAGCAGAAAAGATTGGCTGGAAAAGGAGGTAAGCTAGTCATGTAGTAAGAGTGAGAGACAAGAGCGGAATGGGTTCCAATATCTGCAAAATATCAAAGACCTAGAAGAAAGCCTTCTATGGGTAGAGAGAGCCTTTACAGAGGACCTATGGAAAGATAGACAAGAAAGGCAGAGATGAGACCATGTGTCTTGGTTTGAATTTGTGCAGTTAAGGGCATCCTACAAGGATGAGAGCACAATCCAGCAAAGAATCAACAAATGTTAATGTGTGGCCCTGGTGATGGTGTGAGTGTGTGTGTGTGTGTGTATGTGTGTGTGTGTGTTCTTATAGGATCAGCCCAGGGAAGTCTGAAGACTCCTCCCCAGAAGGTTGGCCAGCAAAGGACAAAGGAATACTGTATGGTCCAAGTTAGCGGAAGGAATACATCCACTGATGAAACACAGGTCATTCAAGTATGGCGGCACCCTAAGAGGTTCATTATAGGGCTCAAAGGGAATATTTTACTGTGCTGGACTATAAACAAGTAAGAGAAAACCTGATACGGGGTTAGGATCACAGACAAAGTGCTAAGTGTGTCTCCAGTGATGCAATAGGGTGATCTTAAGAGATCTGTCACTCGATAAACCAGCTCCTGGCTCCTTTTCTCAGAAGGCATTCTGGGTTAAATGCCATCACTCTCTTAGCTCCAGCTTTCAACAGTTGTACTTGTTCAAAATAAATAAATCAGCATTCATTCCAAATCTCCAAACAAGAGCCAAAGGAGAAGCCCTATTTACTACCTGGGACAAGGCAGCTGTACTTTCTAGGCCCGGTGAGTAATTAAATTAATTATGCCTGTAAATTATGACAGATCATTTTTAAAAAACAAAATGGTTCACAAACATAAACTGGAGAGGACAGACAAATCATAATACTTTTTTGTAAAGTTATGGTTGCAAGGGTGGTAAAATGCAGGATGTGAAGTATCTGAAATGTGGGTCACTATTTTTGTTTCTCTGATAAGTCATATTAATTCACTCTGTGTCGGCAGTTGTGACATGTTCTGCTATGACTTTGTGGCACCGATAGAGGCTCTGTTGTTTGTTGTTTGTGGCTCCAACCTTCTGGAGGAAGCTGGGCTCTAGACTTTTGATCTGAATCATTTTTATAAGATGGCCCTAAATAGTGAGTCTGGGTTGCCATAATCAATCATTAAAATGTTTTGTCGTCTCTCGTTCTGAAGATGAGCCAGCTGAAAGGGCATATTTTACATACTATGTATGTATTACTTAGTGCTTCAAAAGTTTTGCAGCATCCCTTTAAAAATGTGTTATATATTTTTTTAAAAGAGGGGCAGATGTGAGTTATAGCTTGATCATTTCGCTTACCTGTGAGAATGAGTTGGTGTAAGTCGACCACGCAAGGGCAAACTCTGTACCATCAAGTGTCCAGAACAGCTAATTCTCCCCTAAGAAAGAGAGAATGAATGAGCACACTAATGAAAATTAGGGCCGTGCTGTACCTGGTTGTCTTCTATATGGCTTGGGGCTATTTAGTTTAGATTTCATTAATTGTTTTGGGGAAATGAAAATGCTGCAATATGCTTATGAAGAGCTCTTCCTAACACTTTTGTCCTTAGAAAAAGATCTAATTGTCATTATCCTGCCACCCACATTATGGCTATTAGACAGTCACAGCATAGCCAGGTTCTTGGCCTTCCCTACCTAGCTATAGATTGCTCTCCTCTTTAAAACAAATTTCAGCCTAAAGAAACACACAGGTCAAATCTGTAAACAACATTGGGAACAATATTTTGTAGCCTCTCTACATTTCTTCTTCTAGTAAGAGTTGAGCAACTATAAGATCATTTACATGGTTGTCATGTAATCTGGTAGAAGTTCAGTTATTCTGGCCAAATAGTTTGATCATTCATTCTTTGAAGAGTAAAAACAAATATATTATTATGATCGTTTTATGGAATTTTTTTTTCAATTAACTCAAAGAACTGGCACATCCAAGATTTTATCCAACTAACATAGAGGGAATATAGTAAATAAGTAACAGTAGAAGGAAAAGTAGCAGGATGTGTTGGAAAAAGCATGGAGCCTGGAATTAGGAGGGATTTGAGTTTCAATCCTGCCTCAGATGCCTACTAGTTAACGACTTCTCTTCTCTGAGCCTCAGATTCCTCAGCTATAAAAGAGTGATAACAGTAATTAGGTATATATGTATCACTGTATATGTTTATATCTAAAATGTATAATATAGTATATTAAACATATAGATAACACCTTCTCTATAGGCATTACATGCGTATGGATGTATATATGGATGGATGGATATAGCATTTTCTTCATAGCATTGCTGTAAGGATCAAATGAGATAAAAACCCACACAAGGGTCAAGCAACTTGTTCCTCACTCACTGGAGAAGCCGGAGGAGAATGGTAATGGAGAGCTGGTCTTGTAATGAGGTAGGATCTTTCACACGAGTCACACGAAGCCATGGTGTTCGCCTTCCTTTTTCTAATTTGTGCTGGATAACTAGGCAGTTTTGAAGGTTTCCCTCGAAATGAAATAAACACCTTTCCCTCTCTATGTTCAAGAGAATCAAAGTACCCGACTTTGGCTCAGGGATTGAAGAACTGCTTGAAAGTCTCTACCTGTGGGTTGGCAGCCATGATTGTGTAGTTTCCATCATCATTGCTGGTGGTTGAGTCAATGTGCAGAGAACATGTCCCATCCCCCCCTCTCTTCATCTTGCAGTGTTCGTTTCTTTTAGAAATTTGTTTTCCATCCTTGAACCAATAAACCTGAAGAGAGAGAGAACAAAAAATACATCCTTTGATGCCTGGGGAGAATGGTAAGGTGAGTTCAAGGACCCTAAGGAGGCAATTATCATCTCCATACAAATGGCCAATCTCTTAAAATAAGTGTATAGAATATGGATTCGATAAAATGCCAAACATTAAAATATGCCAGTTTTGTTTTATATATATGTATGTATGCTCCCACCCCCTTGTGACTGCCCTATTTTCTGCCCTTATTTTCAGAGTCTGGCTGGTTATAAGCTTCAGGAAGCAAGATTTCTTTCTGATGGATGAACGTTCCCTTACCTTTGGAACAGGTATCCCAACAATTTTGCAGGTGAATGTCACTGGAGAGCCTTCTGTGACCCGGAAATGCTTGAGTCTCTTGTCAAAGATGGGAGCTATGCATTTGCCTGTAGGGATTTCATCATGCTGGATTTCCTCATCGGATTCATCCACAGGGGTACGTTCTAAACGGAACTCTATTTCATTCATTAGCCTCTGCTCAAAGCTTGAAATCTTGTACTCCTGTTAAAAAAGCAAACTGGTTTCGATCTAAAGATTATTCCCTGAACACAAAGGAAACTGTCTGCATGATTTAGAGATGTGCATACCGAAGATGCTATGTCCTTATGTCAATGTTCTTTAGAATGAAGCCCCCATTGGTTAAGAAAATCTAAGTTAGCCACTACAATTTCATGGAAATCCCAGGCCTTCTCTCCCACTTTGGACCCTCAGGAGTCATGCTGGAAGGCCAGGGGGAGGGTTCCAGCACCACTCCTCCCACCCAAACTTACAGAATACTGACTTTTGCTCTGGGACATGAATCCCTAATGAGATTCCCAGCTGTATGGAGGGATTGAGGGGGGTGGTGGTATAGATTGAAGGTGAAATAAAATCATTACTATGTGCAAAAAACGACCCAATTTCAGAGGAATAGTCTGTTCTGAAGCCTTATGAAGTGTTCTTAAATACCTATATCCAGTTCCCTGGTAGATATCTCAAACTGGCTGTCCCATAGAGTTATTAAACTCAACATTTCCAAGACTGAACTCTCCTCCCCTCCCTTCACTGGACCAGGGGGTTGCAGTGTCAGAGGAGAGAAGGGGGCAGATGTGAGAGATGTCTGAAGACAGAAAAACAACATGACTTGAAAACAGATTGGACATGGATACTGTAACATAGTTACTGAACCATATTAGTACTAGCATTCTTGCTCTAAATGACACCAGGATATATCAACTGCAGAGTAATGGACAGATTACTCACAGGGTCTCTGTGGGAAAAGTAACTAATAGATTGGTTTCATGCTGATCCAGAAGGCAATAAGAAATTCCATTTCATGAAAGAGTTGGCCATCTCTTCTTGAAGTGTTCATTGTGAGGATAAGCAGAAGAGCCCAATAAGGATTACAGGGTTTTAGAACTGGAAGGAATCTCTGTGACCATCAGTCCAAACCAGAGGTGAAAGGAATCTCCCCCACAATAGACGTGACAAATAATTGTCCAACTTCTTCTGGAAGACCTCCAGGAGGGAGAACTCACTACTTCTTGAGGCAACCCATTCCAATCTTGGGCAGCTCACACTGTTAGGAATTTTCTCCCACCATCAGCCTACTTAAAGTACCGACATATTACAAGATATATGTTCCTATGTCTAATATATGAAAAAATTCACATATAACCAAACCTAGAGACTATGTGACATAAAGACTACAATACAAACATATTTACACACATGTGTGACACATGTGTACATATATGATTAAAGCTGATCCCCAATAACTAAGTGGCCAAAGTATATGAACAGTTCTCAAAAGAAGAATTACAAGCTATTAACAACCACACAAAACAACCCAGAGGCTTCACCTCGCACCCTGCAAATTGGAAAAAATAATAAAAGACAGGAATAATCAACATTGGAAGGTTAGTGGGAAGATTGGCATATTAGTGAATCTGTGATGGAGTCACACAACCATTATGAAAAACAATTTGGAATTATATAAAGAAACTGAAATGAACTGAACCCAGAGCCTACTAGGCATACACTCCAGTGAGGTTATTGGTAAGAAGAAAGTCCTTATATATGCCAAAATATTTATAGCAACACTTTTTGTGATAGGAAAGAATTAGAAATAGAATACATGTCTATTGACTGAGGAATGGTTAAACAAACTGTGGTGCATGGATATAATGGAATATTTCTGTGCAGTACGAAATAAAAATTAAGGTAACTCCAGAATTATACTTGATATTTGTCAGATTGGCAAAGTTGACAAAAAAGGAAAATCACAAATGTTGAGGGGCTGTGAGAAAAGACACAGTGGGTGCCCAACTGGTAGAGCTGTGAACTGGTCCAGCTATTCTGGAAACCAATTAGTAACTATACCCCCCAAATTAATACCAGTACTAGGCCTATATCCCAAAGAAATTTTTTTTAAAGATGAAAAGGACAAAAGAGGGAGGCGAGAGAGAGAAACTAGAAAAAAAATTAAATTAATTTTTAAAAAGATAATGAAGAAAGGAATGTAGGAAGGAAGGAAACAAATTCTCCTCTACTGAAATCTTGCACCTGTTCACTAAAATGAGAAGCCAATAAGAGAAGTAGCAATTGTTCTGATTACCCAATCTCATATATATGGGATGAAGGCACCTAAGTTGTTGTTATTATTTGTCTTTCATTCTTGAAGAGGACCATGATATCAGGGTGATGTCATGATCTGCAGTGACTTGGATTTTAAGTGAGGGAGGGCTGTGCAAGGTCACCAACCTCACTCTCTCCTCCAGAGCCATCTGGGTCCACTGGCAAGATATATATCAAGACAACTGGAGATGTTTAAGGCAATTGAGGTTAAGTGACTTGCCCAGAGTCACACAGCTAGTAAGTGTCTGAGGTGGGATTTGAATTCAAGTTCTCACAACTTCAGGGCCAGTCCTCTATCTGCTGTGCCACCTAGAAGCCCCTCCTAAGTATAATATTATCAAGGGAAAGCCTGAGTATTACATGATCTCCAAATGTGAAAAGCTCTTTTTTATCTGTTAGTTGCTTCAGATAAAACCACTTTAGACAAATGTTTCTTTCTTCTTTACTTCAAAAGTTCGCCACAACATATTCTCTTAATTGTCTGAAACATCTTTCCATCCATCCATCTATCCTTTTCCAAGGGGTGGCGGCAGTGGTGGGGGTCGGAGGTTGTCTTTTTTATATAGCACAACAGACACCATGATAAAGACTGTTCTATGTCATGCCCTGTTTCTTAACATTTCCCCCCAAATTATATCATCATCAAGGATTCCATGAAAACCGGAATCTTAGTTGCCTGTCATGGATTTGGTGGAGTTTTGTTACTTATATGCATGGCTCAAGCCACAATCTGAGGAAATTTCTATAATTGACCTTTTAGAAAGGGATAATATAGGGCTTGGGGTTTTTAGAAATGACCATGATGTAAAAACAAAAAAAAAATTAAAAAAAATAATGATGTAAAGTGTCCTGAAAACCTTTAAGTTCAACAAAAACACCAACTATGATTATTACAAGCCTCTGTATGGATATGAGATGGATATAAGGCATAGATCTTCAGATAGAAAGGGACCAGCTCATTTTTAAAACTCCTGTTACTAATTCTTGATTTCAGCCATAGGTTAACTTTGTAGTAAAGGATTATGAAGTCATTTTGAGTGTTTTCTTCAATTTCTATATTTCCAGGTCAGTTGGACAAAGCAGCCAACTGTCTGAATAAATGAAAGAAAAAGACCTACTTTGGCCTGAGTTAGGCAGGTGGGTACATCTAGACATAGAATAATTATGAGTATTGGGGGTGGTAATGATATAAAGTCAATGAGATTGTGTGCTAAAGATATGCTTGTGTTTTTGTAAGGTTCTCTTTCTCTTTCTCTGAGAGCCCTAAATGACATGGCTTGCACACAGGTCTAAATGTGTTGAGGCCGGGGTAGAAGGGAGGAAACAAATCTCTGAAATAGAAAGATCAGCATTGTAGAGGAAGGGGAAAGAGAAGTAATGTCATAAAAGTTGAGGGGATAGAACAATTTCAAGGAAAATGACCACAAACCTGGATATAGAAAAACAGGGCTCCAGGCCTAGTTTTGACACAGACCATGTGACTATGATTTAATTGCTCTATTTATAAAATAGAAGAAAACATTTATCCTTTTGCTTACTTCACACAGCTAGGAATAAAGTGGGATGTTACATGAGAAGCATACTCAGGTATGGAAAGTATAATTTTGCATCTATTCAACAATTTTAAGCAATTTTTAAAAGAGCCATGTTTTAAATAATGCCTAATGAAAGACTCTTCCAGAAATATTGTAGGGTGAAGGAAAACCAGAGAGCTTGCCATTTATTTCACAAACCTGGCATCATTTGTTACATTCATGCCAGAAACCTCTATGTAAAATTTCCAAGTAGTTTATCAGTCTATCTTCTGGAAATGAAATAAGCACTATAAAGGTCTAATATCTGGAAGATATAGGGAATTAATTCAAATATATAAAAACAAGTTTCCCCCGTGCAAAAATGGTCAAAGGACACGAACATTCAGTTCTCCAAAAACAAGAAAAGAAAGTTATCAGCAGTGTCAGGGACAGGGGCTAGACCTGTGATTTCATTAGTATAGGGCAGAACATGAACACAGGTGTTCCTGGCTTCTCTGTCCATTATATGATACTGCCTCTCAAGTTATCAACCACCATATTGAGAGAAAAGACCACATTTGGACTCTTCTCAGATCCCTAAAGGCAGAGAGTGAGTCTGGTTTCAGGCCCTACAGCTTTGTGGCCCCAAACCTCCCAGCAGGGGGCCTCTCAGCACATGGGACTCTGAGGAACTGAAGCTCCTGGGCCTTAGGCTGGAAAAGGGCCTGAAGAAGGGTCTGGGTTTTGTGGGAGTTCACTTTGCTGCGCTGGAGGTGATCCCCATGTGACTTGGAGCTCAAGCCCCAACTTGAGTTTTGTTTTGTTTTGAAAGGTTTTGATTACACAAGCACTGTTTAGTGGGGAATGGGGACATTCTTACTCCAGCATAGGGTTGGAGCCTAGTGCCACAATCTGATTGGTCAAACCCCAAGTCAGATTTTCTTTCTTGAAGAGTTATATAGTAAACACAATATTGTTGTGAGGAGGAGCTGCCACTCTTGCCCAGAATAGGTTGAGGCCTGGTTTGTAGTTTGTAAAATCTGATTGTTCAACTGGTACCACCTGACTAGTTTCTAGCACTGTGATTGGTCCACTCGGTACAATCTGATTGGTTGTTATTGTTATGCCCTATGTTGATAGGCAGTGGTATGTAAATGAGGAACAGTAAAATACCTTAATGTGATTGATGAGAGGGGGCCCCTTGAGGGGTATAAATAGAGGTGAGGGACCTCACTTTCAGTGCACTCTCCAGCACATTCAGAAGCGTGCCCATCTTCCCTAAGATGAATAAAGAAGCCTTCACCCACCAACTGCTGCCAGCTTGAATTCTTTGAGCGGCGACCTGCTAGCAACGCTAGAGCTGCCAACATTTGAGCTGCAACACTAGGACTGCTAACACTAGAGCTGCACAACAGTATTTGAGCTGTTAGCTGCGTTTCTAACAATATGAAAAAAAAAATCATGAACAAAAAGAAAAATTAAAATTAAAATAACTCTGATGCTTTACCCCACAGACATAAGATTTGCAAAGCTGAGGAAAAAAAGGGACAATAAAGAAGAGGCTATGGAAGAGCAGGCACATTGGCGCAACATTGCTGGGGTTATAAAAAAAAAAGAAATTAAAGAGAATTCAAGCTGTTTAGGTATAAAACTGTATCTTGAAGACAAACCTAAAAAAAAAAATCATAATGTGAAAATCAAGTGAAAAAGTCCTCTGTTCATTTATTTGATAAGCAGATTTGTGAAGGGCCAGAAGAGGTAGGAAAATGTATATAAATCAGTTTCCTTTTAAGGTTACACACATTCAACAGAAGAAAACAACAACAGAGAACTGGTCTAATACAGAATACACAAGGGCACTTTTGCTTAAGATCTTGTTAAGAGCTTCAGAGAAAAGAGTTCATCCCATTGGGATATGGTTAAAGTGAACCTTTACCTCATGGGCATTAGGTTCTAGAGTCCAGCTTGCCAGGCAGAAAGCAAAATCACCCTTGAAAACCTCTTAAACTGATGACTAAGGACAGTACTGAATCTTTAAACAGCAATGGCAGAAAAAGGGCCAGGGTCTCCAGAAAAGAAGCTGTTCAAGATCAGAGAGCAAATGGCTTTTTGCTATGGCAACAACTGAACCTACATTTTATTTTTCCTTCTACATATTGAAGTTATTAGTCCGGAGAGAAATAGGAATTGGGACTTCTGTTCGGATAGAAGAAAACCAAACCAGAGAAAGATAACTGGTAGGAAAACTGATGGTGGAGGGTGGGTGGGGAGGGGGAGTTCTATTGCAAAAGCTTCCCACATGCATGATTATCATGGAGGGTTGTGATACCACCACTTAAGAGTTTCTTTTTCCTGTTTCACCTGGAGGTGAAGAGATGACATCAGAAAATGAAAGGGGATAGATACCCAGGGTGCTTTTTGTAGACTGGAAATGCTAGAAAGAGCAATTATGGTTGTCTTCATTCCCTTGACCAGCCTGCATTTAGAAATATCTCTAGCACAGGTAAAAGGTTTACACTACACGGGAAGGGAGAGCGAGGGAAGAGCAGATTCAACTATGATCCTTTGCATAACCTTGAGCAAGTCACTTTCCTCTCTCTAGGCCTCAGTTTCCTTATCTGTAAAATGAGATTGAATTTTATGGTCTTAAAGTTTTTTTCCAGTGTTATAAGAAATCTTGGTGCAGGCTTAGCTCTGGTCAATAAGGCAAACTTGGGAGAGAAGACCAAAAGACTTTATTAGCACCCAAAGCAATTTCCATGTAAGGGTAAAACAATCTGGATTCCATGAGGAGATGGGATTAGTGTCACCTCAGCTCCTCCCCTATGACAGCCTCACAGGGGGATGGGATGAGGGCTAAAGAGATGGGATGAGTGCACATGCTAACTGCCCTCTCCTAACAGCTGGCTGCCCACGTCCCCAAAGGTCAAGCAAGGTTAAAAAGTGGGGTGGCTTGGACTGACTCTGCACCAGTGCCTGCCTCTACATCTCCACATCTCCCATCTCACATGCCACCAGTCACTAGGCATATGCTCATTGAGTAGAATGGCTGGTTGTCATTCCTGCCCTAGAAAATAATTCTGTCTGTGTGTGTCTCTGTTTCTCTGTTTCTCCCTTCTTTCCCTCTCTTCTTCCTCTCCCTCCTCCTCTTCCTCTCTATCATTCCCCGGTGGTTAAGTGGTCAAAGGTGATAAACAGAAGAATCACAAGCTGTTGATAAGTGTATGAAAGATTCTCCTCCAGATTACTAATAACAAGAGATGAGCAACTCAAAATAATTCTTAGGCTTCTCTGTACATCCAGCAAAATGGCAAGATGACAAAAGACAGAAACAGGCAATGCTGAAAGAGCTTCAGAAGGACAGGGATGCCTATGCATTGTTGGGGAAACTGCAAATTTGTCCAACTCCTTTGGAAAGTGATTTGGAATTTTAAAAAGAAAATGACTAGAACATCCATTCTCTTGGACACAGAGATCCCCCTGCCAGACACACAGCCCAGGGAAGACAAAGATGGCACACTTTTTTCATGTCTTATATATGATAACATTTTTTACAGCAGCACTTTTTGTAGTGTAAAAGAACTCAAAGCAAGATAGCTACCCATCGATTGGGAAAGGTAATAGAATACTATTCACCTGTAAGAAATGAGGGCTAGAGGGGCAGCTAGGTAGCACAGTGGATAAAGAACCAGCCCTGGATTCAGGAGTACCTGAGTTCAAATCCGGCCTCAGACACTTGACACTTACTAGCTGTGTGACCCTGGGAAAGTCACTTAACCCCAATTGCCCCACAAAACAAAAAAAAAAAAGCAAAAAACCCCAAACAAACAAACAAAAAAGAAATGAGGGCTACAAATACAGGAAAACATGGGAAGACAAAGTACACAATAAAGGTCAAATCCAGCCTCAGACACATACTAGATATGTGACTCCGAGGAAGTCACTTAACCTCTCTCTGTCTCAGTTTCCTCATCTGTAAAATGAGGATAATAACAGCACCTACCTTGCAGGGTTGTTGTGAGGATCAAATGAGATATCTGTAAAATGTTTTGCAAACTTTAAAATGCAATATAAATGCTAACTATGATGAGGATGATGTGTTCTTTGATTTGGTAGAACTGTTCTTCTTCCTCTTTCTTTTTTTATTCTTTGTTATAAAAGATGGCTCTCTGGGAGGGATATATTGGGAAATTAACATAATAATTTTTTTTTTCAGAAAAAGAAACCAGCGGGGGCAGCTAGGTGTCACAGTGGATAGAGCACCGGCCCTGGAGTCAGGAGTACCTGAGTTCAAATCCGGCCTCAGACACTTAACACTTACTAGCTGTGTGACCCTGGGCAAGTCACTTAACCTGAATTGCCTCACTTAAAAAAAAAGAAAGAAAGAAAGAAAGAAACCAGTGACCAAAACCACAAGATAAGCACTTTTGGGGGGGGTGTGTGTGAGGCAATTGGGGTTAAGTGACTTGCCCAGGGTCACACAGCTAGTAAGTGTCAAGTGTCTGAGGCCAGATTTGAACTCAGGTACTCCTGAATCCAGGGCCGGTGCTTCTACATCTAATTGCCCCAATATAAGCACTTTACTTTAATCACATTAGGCTCAGTCAGTGAATGGCACAGTACACTGAAAACCACAATGGGGTAAGACAAGTCCTTAAACCCCCTGCCCATCCAATAGGAGGATGGGTATTGGGCTAGATATGCAGAAAGGTCCTACTGGGTTTTGATTATTGAAATGATTGGACATCAAAGTGTTTCTAATAAGAGATTGTTGGGATAAACCAAGACGAAGAGTGTTAGTTCCATGGGAAAAGAAATGAACTTTCTTCTTTCCATAACTTATTCTATGCTAGACATGCATAACATTTGCCTGTAAAGTTTTAATGAATTTATTATTTGGTCAGTCAAAAATGTAAACTGAGGAATTCTTCTGGTAGTCTCAGTTCAGGTTAGATTCTGCCTTCTAATATTTTCTTCCCTGAAGTCAGACAAATGTTCTGGATAAACAAAGGCAGAATTCAGTCCCTATGTTCCCAGACTGATGTTTTAAAGGGCTGAAATGCCAATCAACCATCTGGCTCCAAAATAACATAAAGCTGAAGGAGTTATTCCTCTGTTCTCTGAGTTCACTTTTGGCCAATGATAACTCTCCCCCAGGATATCTTTAAGAGGACCTGGCTCTACAATTCCTTGCTTACAAATTGGACAAATACAAGCTTAAACATTCAACTGTGCACAAGTCTGTTCCCCCAAACAGGGCTGCCAATGCTCTTACCTGCTGGCTTGATCGGATATCACTGAAATGCACTTTTTTTTCCAAGTCCTGAATCATTGTAGCTTTATTTTCACGAATATGCTCATCTGTCACTAGCTGAGGAGACTTTAGATTTTTCTTTATCACTCCCTGGGATGACCTGCAAAAGAAATCCATAGTTAACATAGCAATGAAAAGTATTGGCCTATTATGAAAGGACTACATAAAATCAGGGTGACTCAAATAAAAGCAGCAGGCTGAATAAGACCCAACTAGTGTTCTTAATGTTAAATTTAATATATCCTACCTTCATAAAGGTGTACATTATAAAGTATAAATGCTTCATACTGTGTCTTCATTCAGTTGCCAAAGTGATATTCCAGAAGTACAGGTCTGACCATGTCCTTCCCCTTTTAAATAAAAACCAGTGGCTTCCTATTACTTCTAGAATCAACTATGAACTCCTCTGGCATTTAAAGACTTTTACAACCTGGCTGCTAACTACCTTTCTACCCTTAACATCTATTATACCCCTTCAAACAAGTCTAGCCAAACTAACCTTCCTGCTGTATCTCCTGTCATGAAATTTCATCTATTTCCATGCCTTTGCCCAGGGTGTCCCCTACACCTAAAAGGTACTTTCTTCCCGCTTCTGCCTCTTAAAATCACTACTTTCCTTCAAAGCTCAGCTCAAAACCCACCTCATCTTTCTTTTTTTCTTTCTTTTTTTTTGCAGGGCAATGAGGATTAAGTGACTTGCCCAGGGTCACACAGCTAGTAAGTGTCAAGTGTCTGAGGTCGGATTTGAACTCAGGTCCTCCTGAATTCAGGGCTGGTGCTTTATCCACTTAGACACCTAACTGCCCTCCTCCCCTACTTCATCTTTCTTAATCCCCCTTAGCTGCTAATTCCACTTCCCCAAAATTACCTTGTATTAATTTTGTATATACACATGCTTGTGTCCATGATCTATCTCATTATAGAATGTAAGTTCCTTGAGGGCAGAGACTATTTCATTCCTGTGTTTGTATCCTGGATGGCTTGGCATAGTAGTGCATTGCAGGCCCTTAATAAATGCTTATTGTTTTATTCTTTCACTCATTCAACAAGTGTTTAGGAAATGATTCCAGTTTGCAGAGGGAGAGTACCATACTAACACTATATGGTGGTGGAATAATTGAATGTATGTATTCTTTTTGTGTGCCTGGAACATAGTAAATACTCAATAAATGTTTTAAAATTAATTGGGTAAGAATTCATCTATGTGCACGGCTGGTTTCCTAAACTAGACTTCACACTCTTCTTGGTCAGAGACCTTCCCTTCCACCTGTCACAGATACTCAGAAGGTATTTGTAGCTTGGGCAGTGATACAGGGAGTAGCAAGAAGAGATTAAAAATAGCAGAGGGAGAGACCAGCTCCTACAGGAAGCCTTCCCTAAGCCCTCTTAAGTTCAGTGCTTTCCCTGGGGGGTTAATACCTATTTATTCTGTACATAGCCCATTTATGTGTTTGTTTACATGTTATTTCTGGGGGGCAGCTAGGTGTCGCAGTAGATAGAGCACCAGCCCTGAATTCAGGAGGATCCGAGTTCAAATCCGACCTCAGACACTTAACACTTACTAGCTGTGTGACCCTGGGCAAGTCACTTAACCCCAATTGCCTCACCCCCCCCCAAAAAACAAATACATGTTGTTTCTGCCTTTAGATTGTAAACTCCTTGAAGGCAGCTATTTAGCCTCTTTCTGTATCCTCAGCTCTTAGCAGGGTGCTGTCTGATGCTGGCCATGGGGTTTTCTTGGTTTGCCATTTCCTTCTCCAGCTCATTTTACAGATGAGGAAACTGAGGCACACAGGGTGAAGATGTGATTTCCCCAGGGCCACGAAGCTAGTAGGTGTCTGAGGCTGCGTTTGAACTCAGGTCTTCCTGACTTCAGGCCCAGCTTTCACGCACTGAGCCATCATCGAGCTTCCTCCCTACAGGTAGGGGTCGCGTGGACAGATATTGACTAGAGGTAAAGCCGGTTCCAGCCCAGAGAGTTTTGACAACCCACGTGAACCCGGAGGCGGGTCTCTCTCCTCATTGGCGGAGAGGTGCTCGGCCCCGCCTAGGAGAGACGGCCCCATCAGCTCTTCCTCGGTCTGCAGCTCTTCCTGGAGTTGGGAGGCGGGAGGGCGGAAAGGCCCGCCCCCGCCACACACACCCCTCCCCCCCACCCCCTCCCTCGGTGCAACTGGACCACCGAGCCGCCTCCGAGTCCTGGTGCCCTCCGGGAACTGACACTTCATGCGAGCCGAGACCGGCCAGGAGACCGGGCTCTCCTGGGCGGCTCTGTCCCCGCTCTCAGCCAATGAGGAGAGAGGCCCGCCTCCGGGGGCTGGGGAGCCAATGAAAGCACGCACCGAGGCCTCGCTTCCGCGGGTGTCGCCGAGGGCGGAGCTGTAGATACCAGCCAATCCTGCCTTCGGCCTGAGGCGTCTCTCCCCGTGAAGCGTGTCAGGGTCTCACACGTGGGGCTGCGGGCCCTTCCTCCCCCTCAGGCCCGTTCTCTGGGGTGTCTCCTCACTTTGTTGACCGGGGTTCGGGCTGAAGTCTGGGAGGGCCCAGTCCCCCGAGTCTGGCCCCCGGGCGCGTGGGCCCCACC
Source organism: Dromiciops gliroides (assembly GCF_019393635.1). Lineage (NCBI taxonomy): Eukaryota > Metazoa > Chordata > Mammalia > Microbiotheria > Microbiotheriidae > Dromiciops > Dromiciops gliroides. Next base: position 30,893,518 of record NC_057862.1, on the reverse strand, counting down.
TCCGCCACGTCTGCGCCTTGCGCTCTTCGGTGTGCCTTGTGCCGCCCGAGCTGCCACAGCACGTGGGCTTCAGAACGGGAGCGACCGCAGGCACCTTCAGGGTGTCGCGGCCCCAAAGGCCCCGCTTCTGTCGGCGGGAAGCCTCGGGAAGGGGCCAGGCCGACGCACATTCGTAGAGGGCCCCACTGAGATGCGTTTGCAATGAACGAAGTACGTGGCCATTCTTGGGCCGCCGAGACCCGGGACCTTCCGAGTCTTCCTCGAGGTCCGGCTAAATGTAGCGTCATCATCTGTGGTTTCAGTCAGACCCCCCCCCCCCTCGGCGTGATGACACCTTCGAATTTCTTTGCTCCCTGTCTCCCCACAGACCGAGACCCTTCGGGACAAGCGAGGGGCACCTTCGGTACTGAAAAAGTCCTTGTTAATTGGCTGACTGTGCCTGAAAGGAGCAGGACCGGGCTGCCCTGAGCTCCTCCCGGGCCCTTAAGCGCAGAGTGGGGTCCCCTCCCCTCCCCGCTCCCTTCTCCTCCCCTCTCCCTTCCCCGCACTCACACAGAGGGCGCGCTCCGCGGGAGGCCCATGGCGTTGGTGGCCGGCGTGGCCGGGAGCGAAGGCAGCACGGAACTGAGGAAGGCCACCGGGTTCTGGATTCGGCTCGTAGGAGACACGGCTGTAGCTGGGGACACACAGCGGGGCTGGAAGTGGTTCCCGCTGGAGACGGCGAATGCGAGCGGGGGCGGAGCGGGGTCCGGGGCGCCGGCCAAGGGCGGCTCATTTGGGTTGGTCGAAGCCGCGAGGACTCTAGTCTGCCCTGAGCCGTGGGGGCCCAAAAGGCTCTCCTTGCTCGCCGTCCTCTGCATGGCCGGAGGGGCAGACGCGGGCGGATTCGGAGACGGGAAGAACGGTTTGGGCCGCGGGAAGGTGAAGGCCTGTGGCCGGGGGCCCTTGGTCTGTTTGCACGGAGCAGCGGAGTTGGTTGTGCTCAGATTGAGAGGAGATGAGGAAGAGGGGAAGTGCAGCTGCTGCTGCTCCAGTAACACCTGGTTGTGGAGCTGTTGTAACTGACTGGAATCACTGCGAACAAAACATATCGGGAGAGAAAGACAAGCAGTTACCGCGTGCTCAGAGAGCGCGGCCATAGGCCATCGATGCATCGATGATTGAGGATGCATATGATGGGGGCGGGGAGGACGGGGCAAGACCGACCCTGTGGCGCAGCTCCGACCGGTTGGCCACTACCTAACCTTGACGAGTTGGGGTTTTGGTTTTTCCCTTCAGAATGGAACAGAGGAGGCTAGTTTTTCTTTAGTTACAGTTTTCATTACTACCTCCTACTGGTATCCTTCCAAAGCGGGATCCGTGACCTCAGAAGAAGCCGATCAGGCATACAGTGTTCTCTGAGCCTGAATATAGATAGACTCATCAGAGACCACTCCCTACAAAAACCTCAAGGCACTTGAGCAGCTCAGTGACAGATGCATGAGTCACCCTCAGGAGAACACACACTGCACGCTCCTTTCTGGAGACTTCCCAGAAACAGGTGGTGCACCAGCGGGTTATGCTGACACACATGGGGAGGACCCCGAACATCCTATTTGTGCTGCTCCTCCGGAACTGGAACCAAACCTGAATCCTCTGTCTCCCTCGCCCTTCCCTCTCTATTCCCTCCCTCCCTCTGTCTCTCTGCATTTATTCCCTTTGCATCTTCAATGTGAAGAGCAGGCTCAAATCCTGCTGCATTGCTGCTTTTGCGTAATATTCACGCAGTAATTGTATTACATTCTCCTGACCCAAATGACTACAGGTTACCTTTCTTTTTTCTTTTCTTTTTTTTTTGGGGGGGGGGGAGCGGAGCAATGGGAGTTAAGTAACTTGCCCAGGGTCACACAGCTAGTAAGTGTCAAGTGTGTGAGGCCGGTTTTGAACTCAAGTACTCCTGGATCCAGGGCCAGTGCTTTATCCACTGAGCCACCTAGCTGCCCCCTACAGGTTACCTTTCCACTTGTGATTGTACTGCATTGCCTTCAACCCTGTCTGTGCTAAATATTACTGGAAAGAGCCAGTTACTACACCTCATGGGAGCTGTTGTTTTGAAAATCAATTTAGTGTAATCCAAAGGGTTTTTTTTGTTTTTCTCCACTAGACTTACATTGAAAACATATTTTTAATTAAAAACGTTAGGATCTTTCCTGCTTTTAGAAATATTAATTTGGAAACTGACTATAAAATACTCTTTGGTATAATTTTCTGAGAATAAGCTTCCCTGTCAGAATAAATAGATTCATTATTTTCAAATGTTGAAGACATAATGAATAAGCCCATATGTGAATTTTTTTTTTTGGTGCAAGATCAGCTGTAGGTAAAATTGAGAATTAGATGATTTCTTCCCACCACCCTGTAACTTCTAGTTCTGAGCCCTTTAGTAAGTACTCTCCTTCCGATTCACTTTAGGCACCCAGTCCTCTCATGGACCCCCCCCCCCCTTCCTCTTCACTTCTCCTTAAGAAAGGGGTGGAAATTTATTCATACTCAAGTACAAATGATTGATAATAGTATAAAATGTTATACACTAAAAGGGATCAAAGCCTTGTAAACAGAATGATGGAAATCCAGAAATCATCCACTGAGTATAGGAAGGATTTGGCAAGTGACAGAGAACCTTCCTGATGATGCCTTTGAAATTATAGGCAACTGCTTATCCTACTGTGTAGACTGACCCTATATCTGTTTATCCTCACCTCAGTCCAGACATTCTAGATGGCACTGCCTGACTTAATCTTGGATAAGCCCTTGTTACAAAAAGTGGGGGGAGAAGGGGGAGGCGGTAACATGGTATGACAATTTGTTTAGATGAATTTACTTTTATTGCCAAGGTTTGGCCTTAACCTGTTTTTTATTAATATAGTTTTGGGCACTAATGCTAAAATTTGGTTCATTTCACTAAAACTCCAAACCAACCCTTTAAGTATATGGCAGGGTCTTCTTTTACTTTTAGAGACTTAGATGCCAAATTCTTTACTTGAAATCATGTCAAATGAGCATTTTTAATCCAAAATGGGTAAAACAGCTCTAAGTTTTATTCTTTTAGTCTTAAAATTCTAGGGAACTTATTCTGAATATTTACAACTATTTTGCATTTGAAGAAGTGGGAAAGACAAGACTAAAGTTGAATCACAAATTTTCTGAGAAGAGTTACTGTTAACTGTTAACCTAACCTAACCTTTAGTTCAAATTGAAGAGGAGCTGGCTGCTATTTCTGGAGCAGCCTATTTTAAGGGTGACTACATTAATGATACAAAACCATGTCTAGTGGTGACATGAATGCAGGATAGCCTATTCAAAACAAACCCTAGTTAATCAAGTGTAATCTGTTTCAAACACATGATGCAGGGCAGCTACTGGAGGCATTGTGTGTCATCTTGAGCATAGTAGACACATGATAAAATCTTGTTGATTGATTGATGGGAGATACTTTATAAAGATCACGAGGGTCTGTTTCTTCGATATTCTATCCTGTAACATGCCACCAAAATGTTTGTCCATAAGCCCTGAAATCTTGGGCAAGGCCTAAAAGAAATCAGCCTGTAGGCAAGAATTTAAGTTAAAATGGATATGAAGGACAACCTTGGCATTTTACTTCTTTAGTTATTGATTCTTACTCAGAACTGATGCATCATTACTGAGATATTGGTAAGTGTCGGATCCTGGAAGGATCCAGGAAATGTTTGCACCTATTTGCAAGGTTGTTAAAAGATGATTTAGGGGGAGCTAGGTGGCACAGTAGATGGAGAACAGGCCCTGGAGTCAGGAGGACCTGAGTTCAAATCCAGCCTCAGACACTTCACACTTACTAGCTGTGTGACCCTGGGCAAGTCACTTAACCCCAATTGCCTCACCAAAAAAAAAAAAAAGGTAATTTAGTCCAACTGTTCGGAAGTTCACTTAAGCTAGTAGAACTGGTACCGACATTTCCACATTACAGTCACTAGTTATGGCCATAGAAACACAATGATCCTCTTGTTGGCAGTGTGGAAACCAGCACCCTACATTTCAGACTATAGGATGGAAAGAATTTAGCTGCAAAAGGATGGAATGCCTGGTATTCAAGATGCTTCCTCTTTTACATCGGTGAAAAGATGGTAGTGTTTTGTGTTTCTTTTGCCCTTCTCAAAAACATATTTTTCATCCCTGAGGAACTAAAAAACTTTACAAATTGTATCTTAGGCTTATTTTTCCTTATCCTTGTCAGAGAAAAGGGAGTATATTTTTCATTTATAGGAAACTGAGAAACAGGTAACACGTAGGTCTCCTAATGAGAATAGCTTTTTTGCACTTGTTGGATAATACTACAAACGATTACGTTTCTCCCCAGAGAGTTTTTTTTTTTTTTTAGAAGAATGGATGGTGCTTTAAAGTGTAGGTGCATAAATAGGTCAGGAGTATTAAATCTCTGGCAGGCAGAAGGACAACTATGCCCCCAGTGCTTTGAGGCCTGGGCTAATATACTCACTGAGTTCAGAAAGCACATTCCTCCTATGCCCTCTGGAAGCTCATAATAGCAAGACTAACCAATAGCTTTCTAATTCCAGAAACCTAAGATTCTCTACCAGTCACTTTTTCCTTTTTCCAGTATCCTCAATAGATCTATCCTTTACCACAAAGAAAAATGCTCAGAAAACAGAGGCATCTTCTGATTTCTATTCATTGTCAGCCAAGAGTTAGATTGTGTCAAAGAAGTTGATTGTTCATTCATGAGGCATTAAGGCACTAAGAGTTAACAAGAATTAACCATGTGAATCATAAAACATCAGAGCTAGAAGCGACCAGAGAGATCATCTAGTTCTTCTTCCTCATTATACAGATAAGGAAACTCTGGTCCCCTTAAAATTATTCAAAGGCCTAAGGCCACATATTGGAGACATAAGGGTTGGGCCCAGGTTCCTTTCACTCCAGCATTCCTGGGTCAGTGAATTCCTTTTCCTTTTTTTTCCGAGACGCATATTCAGTCTAGGAGTGTGCTTGCATACAACTTTTTACTGTTAGTAGATTTCATCATTTTAGCAAACAGGCCATATTCCATAGATTACATTTCGTAACTGGTATTCCATGAAGAGGGTTTTATTGGGGAATAGCTTTCGGCCTTATTCATGTTGCAGTCTCGTTAAATTTTGATCTGATGATGTTGCTGAGGAATTTATCATGTTATTTTGGAAAAGGTAACATGAAATGTAAGCAGCGAGCCTCCCAGAAAGATAACAAATAGGGGCTAGAGTCTCTTAGTGATAAATGGTTTTATTCTCCTTTAGCTCCTTTCAGATAAAAGTTAAGCTATATGGGGGGCAGCTAGGTGGCGCAGTGGATAAAGCACTGGCCCTGGATTCAGGAGTACCTGACTTCAAATCTGGCCTCAGACACTTGACGCTTACTAGCTGTGTGACCCTGGGCAAGTCACTTAACTCCCATTGCCCCACCAAAAAAAAAAAAAGTTAAGCTATATGGTTCTTGGGTTTGTTATTTGTTTAATTTCAAAAGGCATATTAGTTCCTACTTTGTTGCATTATAGGTTCTGGAGGGGTCAAAATTTTCCTTAAAAATTATATACATTAAATATTTCTGGTTTAGTATTCATGCAGGTTTCATATGGAATGCTAATTAGGCCAATGAGACTAAAGGACTCATGGACATAATGCTCTTACATATTAGATTCACATGGAGAAAACGGCTTCATGGCCATAGACTACAGCTAAAATTGTGGCAGAGGACCTTGCAAATGTGATCTTTTCATTCTGAGGAAGGCAGAGTAAGAGTAGAGAAAAAAGCCTAGTGAAAACATCAAAACCACTGGAAGCTGAGAATGGGCAACATATTTGTATATGGAGAATATACTGTTACCACTTTTTATTCTCTGCCACCTCCCCCAAGATTAAGAGGAGTAGCAGAGCCTAGGTCTCATAAATATACTGATCAGAGCTGGATTTCCAGCAGCTAGGTGGTAGATAGAGTGCTGGGCCCGGAGTTAGGAAGATCTGACTCCAAGTCTAGCCTTGGATACTTATTAGCTGTATGACCTTGGGCAAGTCACTTAACATCCATTTGCCTCAGCTTCCTCATCTGTAAAATGGGGTTAATAGCAGCACCTACCTCCCAAGATTGTTGTGAGGATCAAATGAGATAATATTGCAAAGCACTCAGCACAGTGCCTGGCACAAAGAAGGTGCTATGTAAACACTTATTCCCCTTCGTTCTCTTCCCTTGGTAGCAGGGAGCCACCATTTAAGCTATGTTTTGAGGGGTGTTAGAAAGGGTTTACCTGACCCCTACTCCCTCTCCCAGGATGCTTTAACTTTTCCTATTACTAAGTCCTTTTGGTTATAGCATTGAAGGCACCGTTAAAATTTAAATATTTGGGAGGGGTATACATACACATGTATATCAGTTATTTGTCATTAATACTATGGATATAACCAATTTTTCAAGTTAGGCAGTCCCTTTGTGGGCAAAATTTGGAGGGAATGGGATCCTGGGCAGTTAAATTTTGTGGGACAAAATGAGTAACATCACTTCTTAGGTGAGATGCTACCTGTGGGAACATGGGAAGTCCAGGGGGCTAATGGGAAGGAGGATGTAAAAAAGGGGAAATGGAGGGACCTGAAGAAAATCTGCTGCCCACTTGGCCTTGCCTAGCACCAGTCTTAATAGCAATTCCATTAAAATCTAGAACTTTGATGGTAAGAAGAGGTATTAGTGCTCTCTCCCAACATTCGCATCCAGTAACTTCTGTCTCAATGATAACTAGGAGTAGGAATGGATAAAAACAAAAGCAGAAATACAGAGCATCCCCCACTAACAATTCCTTTTCCCCAGGGCCCTTTCCATCCCTAGGATTTTAAGAAAGCATGAGAGAGGAAATGTCTTGTCACTTTGCTTTTTACTCACAGTTTTGGTTTAGCTAGTACCGGAGGGGGCTCTTTGACAGGTGAAGAAGGCTCAGGTATCCTTGCTATCTGCCCATTGAACCGATCCTCTAAAAGATCAGCTTGGATCTGGTCCAGCACTGCTCCATCTTCTGTAGATGCTTCACTTGCTTTGTCATCTTCAGGTAAATTGAAGTGCACTCGAAGACCGATCCTAGAGCTAGATCTGGGCTCATTGTGATTCACCAGAACCCCTTCAAGTTTGGGTTTGGGGAGTTCCATGGAACGGGGTTCTGGGTTAGGTGGGGGTGATTGGTTTTCAACAACAGTTGAGTTGCCCATGGAATTGGCTGTGTGATGAGCCATATTATTGCTATGGTCCTCAGTCCCTGAAAGAACAAATACAGGAAGGAATCAATACAGTTTTTAAAAAAGAACAAAAAGTATGGGACCTGGGCCCAAGGATTTGTGGACCTGGGCGGGGAGGGGCTAGAGGGATGTGATAATACATTCATACTCTGGTAGATGAGTGACAACAGATTGAAGAATAATAAAGATTACATTTGTATAGCACTTTAAAAAAAATTGTCTGGAGCAAGATACTTGACATGTAAATTTTTTTTTTGTTCTTTACCATAATCCTACAAGGTGTATAGTACCCTAGCATCACTATTTTGAGAATAGTTTTATTTAGAATTTTATTTTCCTCCAATTACACATGAAAACATTTTTTTTTAAGTGAGGCAATTGGGGTTGTGACTTGCCCAGGGTCATATAGCTAGTAAGAGTTAAGTGTCCGAGGCCGGAATTGAACTCAGGTACTCCTGACTCCAGGGCCAGTGCTCTATCCACTGTGCCACCTAGCTGCCCCCAAAACAATTTTAATATCCATTTTTTGTTGTTGTTGTTGTTGTTTTTTAGTGAGGCAATTGGGGTTAAGTGACTTGCCCAGGGTCACACAGCTAGTGAGTGTGTAAAGTGTCTGAGGCCGGATTTGAACTCAGGTCCTCCTGAATCCAGGGCCGGTGCTCTATCCACTGAGCCACCTAGTTGCCCTTAATATCCATTTTTAAAAACTTTGTGTTCCAAATTCATTTCCTTCCTCTCCCTACCCTTAAGAGTGCAAGCAATTCAATATAAATTATACATGTGTAAAACTTATAATGAAAAACATTTCCATATTAGGAACATCCCTATTTTGCATATGAGAACCTGAGTTTCAGAGGGGTTGAAATGACTAGCCCAATAGCAGCTAGTAAGTGGCAAAGCTGAATTGAACCCCTGTCCTTTTTACTCCAAAGACCAGTATGTCTTTTTTTTTTTTTACCAGAATGTCTTAAATATTACCAGGTAGATATGCAAATGGGAGAACACTTGTCAGAAAAGGAGAACGTAGGAAACCCTAGGGCTTTAAAGGATTAGAAATTTAATCTAAGCACACCGTGTGATGATGCTGTGGCAAAAAAAAAAGAGTTGCTATTTTGGGAAGTATTTTAGGAATAGCTTACGTAAGACCAGAGAGATGAGGGTCTCCTTTTGTGCGTAATAGAGGAAAGCACAACAGGTGCCTTTGGAATGGGATTCTGTCCTCACTAAGGAGGGAAGAGGATATCAATAACTGGAATGTGTCCAAAGAATGCCTTCCCCAATGATTCGATGACTTAGGAAAGATACCAAGGACAGCTGCATATGAAAAGCTAACATTAATCTCCACATTGATACTTCATGGCACTCCCTAAGCTGCTCTGACATTTTCAAGTGAAAAGGCCATTAGGATCAGTCCATACCTCTCACAGTCAGCTGTGCAATGCTTGACACTGTGCCGTACTTGTTGCTTGCTGTACAAGTGAAATTCCCAGAATCTTCTGAGAACACTTCTGCAATGACCAGCGTACAAATCTCCTCTAGAAACCAGAAAAGGAGAGTGTTTTTTGATAAGGGACAATGTCGGAAGTGTTCACACTTTTAGGGACACCAGAAATGACTTGGTTTGATGCTATGCCTATATAACGCCAAGACAACTTATTGATTTAATCCAAATAACTGGTCAATCCAATGAGAACAAAATCTATCAAATCCGTTGTTGGACTAAATGGGTTGGCTGGTCCAAAAACACTGCCTGTGTATTAGTAGGGGGCTGGTCTAGATGATTTCCCATATTCTATTTCTAGGATTCTATGAGATGAATCTGAACCATGAATAACATGACTAACCAATAACAAACTTAAGACCTCACAAACACACAAGGAGGTGAAAATGTGAGTATATTTGTGTGAGAAAAATGTGATGACTGGATTCCCCCAAGAGAAGCAAATGGAATAGTTTTTAATTTGAGACACCTCATCCGTACCATGGTGACCTAGATAACTCTTCAGGTAGTTTTTCCCTAAGGGACACAATTCTAAAGTGGGAAAATAAACAAACATTTGTTAGTCTCTTCGGATTAGATTTTATGCCTTGTAGAGTACTTTGAATGTTTTGGATGAAAAGATAGTGAACCGACTCCTCCACTGGAATGCTAAGATAATTCTTGACGAATTGCTGAGTTGAAAGAATTCTCTTCGACATAGAAGGTGAGAATAACTAAACTGTACCAAGTAGAGTCCTAGATTTAGAGCTGGAAGGCACCTTTGAAACCATCAGAACTCTTCATTTTGAAGATAAGGAAAGATACAGGTGAAATCACTTGCCTTGGTTACAGAGATAGCACAGAACAAAGCCAAACTGATGTCCTCTTGTGGAAGATTCTTTGCACTACCCCAGGCTGCCTCAGCACCAACTACCAACTACCAACTATGACCATACTAATAGAGGCTGAAGAAGTTAGAACCAGACATTTCTTGATATCTGATGGCACAAGCACAGTACAAACTCCTAGTTCTCTAACATGATTACCCAGTTGACCTGGCAACAAAAACCAGATGCATCTAAAACCAAAAATAGCCCAGTGGCAATTTGACCCTTCAGTGATGAGTGATAACAGAATTATATGAATAAGACTATATAAGATTATATATAATACAATATATGTATTTTTAAAATCTTAAAATTCAATGTAGGGGGCAGCTAGGTGGTGCAGTGAATAAAGCACCGGCCCTGGATTCAGGAGTACCTGAGTTCAAATCCAGCCTCAGACACTTGACACTAGCTGTGTGACCCTGGGCAAGTCACTTGACCCTCACTGCCCAGCAAAAAAATTAAAATTAAAAATACATATATTGTTTCATTTGATCTACACAACAACTCAGACATACGTGCTGTTATTATCTTTATTTTACAGAGCAGAGGAAACTGAGATCGAGAGAGGTTAAGTTTCAAATGGCCTCTTACCTGGTTCAGCCATGGACCGTGGTTCTAAAAAGAAAAATAATTTAAAAAAAATTACTGGACTAAGAAAATCCACTTATGCGTATTATATTTTCTTCTAAGACTTCTTAGGGAACTCTATATGCACCTAATTTTAGAAGTGATTTAGTAAGCTCTGTAAATCAGTGCTAAATAAAATGAAATAAACATCGATTGTGACAGCAGGAGCGGAACAGCAAATAAATAAGTGATATACCTTGAAACATACATACCTGAACATTCCACCAAGAATAAATCCTACCTAGGAAGCTGAACGAGAACCTTAAACTGGAGATATCTACTGTGCTGTGTCTCAAGGATACCTTATTAGTGCACCTCAAACTTTGCTTAGGATAGAAATATGGAGATGACGATGATGATAAAGAAGAACAATTAATGGCAACTGAATTGTAAAGATTTACTATTTTTTGAGGTGCAGAGAGAAAGGTCTAAATGCATTTCAACACTTTTATATGCTCCAAATTGGGGTGAATTAGAGAGTCTAAAATCCAACAAATGAAATGCACTAAATAAAATCAACTTACTTTTCTGTAAAATTCGAAAATCTGGAGAATCTTCTATTAATGTCCCTTCTCTGTACCACTCAACTTTGGGGGATGGTGCTCCTTTAACTCTGCATTCAAAAACAACTAGTTGACCCTCAGAGGCTGATAGATCTTGCAGCATCTGCAGTGGGAAAGTATATTGTAAAAGTAAAGAACTGATGGATTTTCTGCAATTTAGTGCCAGCTTCTAGAAGATACTATTTCTCTCAATATTTTATCTTTTTCTAAGTCATCATGTATTGAAGACTTTCAGGCTTAATCTTGAAAGATCTCTCAAGAGTGTTTTAAAGACAGAGTCATTTTGGTTACTGCATTTTCTTTTCCCCTATCTGATATATGCTTTTTAAAAAATGTGATGATGCCATATATCATGAATAACACTTTGTAGTTTACCCACTTATCATAGTAAGTACCTCTGTTTTAAGAGCACATGTGGGATTTGGCTTCTAAGAACTGCAAAATGCCATAAAGAGTATCAATGAGTATAGTCTATATAGAGAATGTAATATTATATAAGTATTCTTGTATAGTTTTATGAATGAAAGAAATGATTGGGTCTTTCAGGCTTTATCATTGGCATTTTTCCTCATCTGTCTAGTCTGTTGCACAGTTGTCTTTTTTTCTTTCAATTAAAACATTTTTTTAATTAAAAAAAATCTCAGTTTTAAATTTGCTTCTCTCTTCTTCTCTCCCACCCACTGAGAAGGCAATTTGGAGACTGGGATGTGTCCAGAGACAAAGCTTATCACCACAACAGTATTTGTTGTTGTTTTTCATTGGCCTTTGATTCAGGAAGGTATATGTTGTCATTAAAAGTACTGAAAATTTTCCCAAATGCAATCAAGCCCTAATTCCGTTCCCTTCTTTTCTGTTCCATAAGCATATTCAGTCTCTGATGTCAAGGAGCTGATTCCCACAGACATCAAATAAGTAAACAGATAAACAGGAAAGAGTCTGGGGAAGAAGAGAGCAGGCCAGCTAGAAGGACAGGGCAGGGACCCCAAGAAGTAAAGGTAGTATTGACAAGGGAGAGCAGACAGAAAACCACAGAGCAGAGGCAACAGGTGGGGTTCTGAGTTTTAGGAAGAGCAAAACAGAGTAAGTGGAACATGGCACTGGGATTGGGTGTCATGTGAATGAGTGTAGAAAGGTGGGCTGGATTGAGGCTCTAGAGGGAGGGCCTTAAACACCAGATTGAGGAGTTGGCCCACTGAAGATTTCCAAGAAGAGAGCCAGCCAGATCAGCTCTCTAGGAAGATTTGATTTTTTGTCTGCTTTGTGCCTGGAAGCAAAGAGTCAGGTGAGAGGATGATTGTGATAATCCAGGTAAAAGGTGATGAAGGTCTAGACTCCATTAATGATTCTGTGAGTGGGAAGAAGGTGTTGGAGATATACTGGAGGTCAAAAAGAGAAAAGACTTGGCAATTGATTAGATGTGGAGAACAAAGAGAGAAGACTTGAGGATGACCCTGAGATTATAAGCCTGGATTTCTGGAATGATGGTGGTTCCCTCAAAAGAAATATACAACTTTAGAGATGGAGAAGCTTTGGGGGCAGGGCATAGAGATAATAAACTCCATGTTGGGCAGGATGAGTTTGAGGTGGCAATGAGACCTTCATGTAGAGATGGAGACCTAGCATTTACAGAACACACTAAGGTTTGCAACATACATGCTATTATTATTATTCCTATTGTATAGATAAGGAAAGTGAGGCAGACAGACATTAAGTGACTTGCCAGGGGTAGACAGAAAATAAGTGTCTGGGGCTGGACTTGAACTCAGGTCTCCCCAAGTCCAGAGCCAGTACTCTCTCCATCCTGTCATCTAGCTGCCTCTAATGCATAGCTGCTAGCTAATGCATAGGAAGCATTTGGCCATGTGGGACTAGAATTCCAGAGAAGTGGCCTTAGTGCCCAGAGATGATAACTGAACCCATGGAGCTGGTAAGTTCAGTTCTGTGCTCAGTTTATTGCCCTTGTATGTTGTACATACGAGACATTTGTACTCATGTACCAGCTATTTGGGTTGTGTATTCGATTATGTATCTTAACAACAGACACTTTTCATCTACTTGTTGTTGGGGTTTACCTGTGAGGAAAGAAAGGATGAACCTTTTGGGGGTGATTATGTATTTTGTTTAGCAGGTTTTGCAATATTCTGGGCATTGATGTTACCTGCACAATATCACCTGAACACAAAGGCATCTAGAGGAATTTATCTTCTCTAGGGAATTTCTCTTCCATTTGGACTCTGCTAACTAGCCTCAAGATAGCTGCAAACACCTGATGTCAGCATACCTTTCCCTGTTATGTGCTTTAAAGGGTCATAAAAGAAAACAATCTTTGTTGTTGCAACTTTGAAGAAATCCTGTATGATTTTAACATATTTTAAGATAATAAATTTATAGCCAGAAGGGGACTTGGAGGCAATCTAGCCTATCCCTTTCTTTTTATGGATAATGAAACCAAGGTCTAGAGTGTGATGTGACTTGCCCAGGGTCACACAGGTAGATAAGTAGCAGAGCCAAGATTCACACCTAAGACCTCCTACTCCAAAGCCAGAGCTCTATTCAGGGTACCACACTGCCAAATACAAACATGGCACCTTGTTGAAGAAGAGGCTATAAGGCAACATTTTGCTCTACCAAATAAAAAAAATTTTATAGTCAACAACAGTGGGATCTTGCATTCTCTGCACCTTTCAGGCAGCCATATGATTGTAGATATGTGGTCTGATATAGAGTATCAGTTGTGGAATTACCCACATCTCCTTCTTACATCTTTTATCAAGGAATCTTTTGATATATATGCAGATTATTGTCATGAAAATTATGTAGAGATGGGAAAGAAGGCATGCTCAAGTATTTTGTCAGATCATACCTTTTTTTAGATGTCCTGAAAATCAGTCTCTCTCTCAGTGACCCTAAAATTGTAACCCCCCTAAACCAGACCTTCTCCTCTGGGCAGACTTGGACTAATCCAATTTTCTCTCCAATTTTGTTACCTTTCATGCATGAAAGTTCTACTTTCTCACAAAGTACATTGGGGACAGTGACCTTGGAGTACAAATGTGGTAATGTTGCTGTCACTGATGGAGGGAATTATTTGTCTAGGTAACTGTGACGGATCATTTCCAATTTTTTTTTTTTTTGTTGGTTGTTATCCTTATGTACTCTTGTGATAATCTGGCTTAATTTGCATAATGTGAGTCTTTTACAAAATTTATCTATAATCTTGTTTTTCTTTCTACTTTTTGCTGTTTTATGAGCTTATCTTAATCATACTCTTCTACAATACTTCTTCTCAGGATTCTACAAATGCGTTTACATTCCAGATCAAGATTGTTCTTGGCTGCCATATCTTTTTTGCTTGGCAAGAAGATCATGTTTTTTAGCTAAGCCAGTTTCTAAAATTTTGATCTCTTGGTGACAACTGATTTTAGTAATTACTTTTTCTTAGAAAATGGTAATAATCTGATGCTGATATAATCAACTTCATTTTTGTGTGATGTTCTTGTGCTCACCATGTCTAGTGCCTCCCAAGCTTTTTTTGAGGAAAAATATATTTGATACATATTCTGTAGGCTTCTTTGACCTATTTTGTTTTAGGATCAAAGGATCCTCAATTTGGGGGGGGGGAGGACCTTGCTATCATCTAATAAAACCCCTTCATTTTACAGATGAAGAAATGAAGAGATTTGCCAAAGGTCACCCAAGTTGTAAGTGGTAGTGTCAGGATATGAATCTAGGTACTCTTGTTTCATACCCTGTGTTCATTTCACTGTAACATGCTACCTCAGTCCTCGACCATATTTTCTTTTTTTTTAATTAATAAAGTATTTTATTTTTTCCCGTTACATGTAAAGATAGTTCTCAACTTTTGTTTATACAAGCTTTCCAATTTCAGATTTTTCTCCCTCCCTCCCCTCCCTTCCCCCTCCCCTAGACAGCAGGTAATCTGATATAGGTTATATATCGACCATATTTTCTTTTTTTTCTTTTCTTTTTTTTTTTTTTGTGAGGCAATTGGGGTTAAGTGACTTGCCCAGGGTCACACAGCTAGTAAGTGTTAAGTGTCTGAGGCCAGATTTGAACTCAGGTACTCCTCACTCCAGGGCCGGTGCTCTATCACTGCGCCACCTAGCTGCCCCTCGACCATATTTCTAATGTTTCAGTTTCCCTCACCTGCCCCTATTTCCATCTTTGCATTGAAATGACTGATTATTAAAATGTGCTGATTTAATTTGGAGGGTCTTACTGAATTGCCTCTTCATGTAATCTCTGACCTTCAGTTTTCTCATCTATGAAATGGGGTGGGAGAGGAGAATGAAGAGGGGAAAGGACAGAAATCAAAAGAGATCTCTTTTGCAAAGACCAGATGAGGGGTGATATATATATATATATATATATATATATATATATATATATATATATATATATATATATATGGGAGAACAAAGCTAGTACCCTTTCATGCTCTACTAACATTCTAGGTTCAGCTGCAGCCCTCCTACACAACTTAAGATATTTCGTTGGTGCCTCTGTCATATTTGTGACATCCTGCAGGACAGAGGACACAAAGCTAGGAATCCATTAACTTCACTTCTTTTGGGGGGTAGGGCAGTGAGGGTTACGTGACTTGCCCAAGGTCACACAGCTAGTAAGTGTCAAGTGTCTAAGGCCAGACGTGAACTCAGGTCCTCCTGAATCCAGGGCCAGTGCTTTATCCACTGCTCCACCTAGCTGCTTCTCATTAACTTCACTTCTACCACAGATTGGTGCATGTGTTGGGCCAGAAAATAATCTGGGAAAAGAGTGGTCTAAGTTTGTCCATGTAGTGGTTAGAACTTTGGTTCAGACCCCTAGCCCGGTTGTTCTGGGTTTTCCTGTCTCTGCTGTTATATAACAGACCTGCTCTTCTACCTCTCCCTTCCCCCACCTGTTCTACCCCAGCCCTCTTCAAATTACTGCTGAAGCTGCTGGAGCCTTAGAGCAGGCACGGGAGCAGCAGCTGCTATGGGTGTGGGCGTGGGGAGGGGGTCAGCAGCCTCTCACCCTCATCAAGAGTTAGTGCCCTTTTTCTCTGGCAAAAACACTTCAAACTGTACTGTTTGGTTCTGTAGGAAAATACTCTATTAGTGAGGCCTCTCCCAATCTAAAGTCACATAAAAAGGCTCGTGAAAGATGGTTTCTGTCAGTCCAGGCCTGAACTAAGATGAAGTAACTCCATGGTCCAGTCACAAACTCCACCACCCATTTGTTGGAGAACTCATGATCGCCCTGTGGGCCTTCATTTTCCTAACTCTAAATGATGATAATGAGCACCCATTAACTCCAAAAGAAAGTCTGAGGAGAAATGCTATGGTGCTTAAAAAAAGACCTGTGCACTCCAGGTCAGCACACATGCTGTAAACATACAAATGATTTCTCGGTATCAATGGGAAAAAGCCATTATTACAGGACAGAACAGGGAGAGAGGGAGAGATGTTAGGTTGGGATACAAAGGTGAGGAAACCAACCAGGAATAGCCTGAATGAAGGTGTACAAGCGGGCCTGTTACCATGGCTCATGGACACATGAGCTCTGACTCAGAGAAATGTGTGGCTAATGACATTGGCAGTGACTGACCTCAGCAATGCCCTCCTGACAGAGAGTACGCAAGTGTGCTGTGCCCACCCCCCCCTCCCCCCCCCCAGCAGGATGAGCCTGTGCTCCATTTATGGAGCTGAAAGAGAAGCCACATCCTCTGGCTCGTTCTGAAAAGCCTTGCTTGTGACTTTTCCTTGAGGGATATCGCCTCAAACCCACAGCATCTAAACAGGGTCTTGATCCCCCAAGTCCTAAAGCAAGTTGTTGGAAGACAAGCCCCAAATACTGCCGGGCGAATGCTCTGTTTGGTACTTCATAGGCACAGGCATATTGTCCATTGACCCAGATCACTACCGCCCATACTGTGGACAGCACTGATGGTCATGAGGCTTCATTTTTGTACAACTCTTTATGGTCTGGGGTGATGTCCTCACAACCCTAGACAAGAATTCTGATTCACTGTTTACAGGTACAAAACCTGACAAATTAGGTGACTTTTCAAGGCTCTAACCCTGCACTCTCCTCACAATGCCTAGGGGTCTTTCCTAGGTGGCTTGATGGGTTGCAGTGGCAGAAGGAACCTCATCGGCTGGTGGGCAGCCTGGTGATGATGAGCCTTATCAAGTGAAGCTCAGCTAAGGAGAGAAGTGTACAGTGTGATTTACTTGGACTTTTATTTGTGCCTTTCTAGACTCAACCTTGGAACCCAACTTTGAAAAACTCAGGGTGAAAACCAAAATACAGATTAAAGCAGACTGATAAGATCCAAAGGTATCTGCTTTCAGCAGGGATGAATGTTCACTGGGAATGGAAACTTGGGCCAATAAGGATGTGTTAGAGACTCCTGGCAGCAATTTAAAACAAAAAAGAATATGGTGAGTGGATAAGGACTTGCCGGCTGAGATGGAAGCCATTATTAGAAAGTTGGGATTGTAACTGTCACTATAATCGGAAGTTTTTCCTGGCGAATTTATATTCAGAGACAACATTAAAAAACAAACACACACAACAACTTCTGTTTTCTGAGTTGGTATAGACAGTCATTGCAGTTTCTTTAAAGTCATTATCAGAGGAGATTTAGTTTCAATTACCTTTGTGAACACAGGAGCTGCTATTATAGGTTTTCCATCCAGTCCTTGTAAGTAGTTTGTGGGGCTCTGACACTGAAAAATTAAAAGAAAGAGGAACAGTGACGAATCCCACAGCTACTGAGAAAACACCATCCTTCCCTACAAAACTGGCCTCTAAACCACTTAATGCAGAGAAGGAGCAGCTTCTCCCTAGAGGGATATATAAGGCAACCCTAAAGATGGGTAGAATAGAGACTAGTTTGGACATAAAGTCAATCCTTTTCTTTCTTTTTAAAAAAAATTTTTTGGGGGGGCAGGGCAGTGAGGGTTAAGTGACTTGCCCAGGATCACACAGCTACAATGTGTCAAGTGTCTGAGGCCAGATTTGAATTCAGGTCCTCCTGAATCCAGGGCTGGTGCTTTTATCCACTGCACCACCTACCTGCCCCCAATCCTTTTCTTTTGGGGAATCTACTCAATTATTTTAAAATGAATATTAATACATGAAAAGCCACAGGTTTTTAACTGACCGAGTAAAGAGCTGTCTTAATTTTTTATAAATTTGGTGAGAAATCTCTCATTTTGTTAATTTAACATCCATTAACTAATTTTGTTAATTTGATATAAATTATTTCATTATTGTTATCTATAATTTCCCTACTTGCTACAGAAGTATTCTAATGGACTATAATAAAAATTTCTTCCTTTAGGACTAATTATGAATAGAAATGAGCCCCTATCACAGATGAAAATAAAACAACACTAGAGCACCCAGCCCCTGCCAAAAGAAAACAGTGTTCTATGAAGACCACCATCATAGCTGTGGTGGTTTTAGACCACCCAGGTTCTCTTAGACAGGAGAACCATTCTGGGCTCTAGTAAATAGAAAATCAAATCTTACAGGGTGGTGTCTACCCTCACGCCCATATATGGACTTTCTGCCTTTTAAATTGTGGCATGAGACAATAAAATATTGGGAATTGATTCATTTACTAATTGAGCTTGGAAAGATACTCCCAAGGCAGGTAGAGCTGCTGGAATCCCCCTTTCCCATGTCACACATACATAGACATATGTGTGTATGTATGTATATATGTATGTGTGTGTATATGTATATAGACTGCTCTGGGTGTGGAAATTAATTACCAAAGATAGATGTGGAAGTATTAGAAAGAGAGGCCTGATCATGCCATAGCAGAAGTGCATGGAATCTGTCAGGTAGGGAGGGTGCAAGGCTCTTGTATTATGCCTAGATTCTCGTACCTGCTGAATGGTAGATACATTAGGCTGGACCACTCTAGGCTGTGATTCTGCTCCTTCCTGGGGGATGACTGCAGAATTAGTAGGAGGTGATGGCACCTCATTTGGCTTCTGGACCCTGTGAAATATTTTAAACCATTTAGGTTATAAAAGTCTTATCACATTTGCCCTTTACTCAATGAAGAGAAATTCTCTCAAGGAAGTTACAATAGGCTACATTTGAAGACAATGAAATAATTATTTGATGTTGTAAAATTGCATATTGTATGTACTTCTTATTTGCATTTATTCACAAATGAGCAGGGTGATATTCCTCCAGGGAGGCAGCAGAGGGCTACAGAGAGTTATGGGTCTGACTGAGGCCGCCTCAGGGTACCCTGCAGTTTGATGCAATCAGTGGTGTCACCTGCACACTAGAACATCCAGAGAACCTCACCTTTATAGAAAGTCCCTCTTTCCATCACATGGTCTAGGAAAGTGGCAGATACCTCTGGTAAATATACTTATTTTATATCTCGTTTGATATCAGTAAACGAAGGGTCCTTGAACAAAGTTACCTCTGGAGTTGTATCTTTTCAAGGAAAACTGTATAACTTTGCCTCATTAGCTTTCTTCTTTCTAACTTCCTTATTTCTGTCAAGGTTACCAACATCCTTTAGTTACTTGGGATCACAGACTCTTCCTCTCCCTCCTCTTTCCTCCCCACCCCCCATCCATTCAGTTGTCAAGGTTTGTTCTTCCTCCCTTGACAACATCTCTTGTCTCTGTCCCCTCCTTTTCTGAGTACATAGTCATCAACTGACTTCTGACCCTTATCACTTCTTTTCTGGGCCAGTGCAGTGAAGCCCTAATTGGTATCCCTGCTTCCAGTAGCTCACTAATCCATTTCCCACACAATTGCCAAACTAATCTTCTTAAGACCCTGCAGCCATGCCACTCCTTTATCAAACCCTTCAGTGGTGCTCTCTTGCCCCCAAGTTAAAATACAAACTCTTCACCTTGGTATTTAAGGCCCTCTAGATACCGGCTTCAGCCTTATTTCTTGCAGTACTCCGTGTTCTGGTCTAACCAGACCTCCAGCTATTCCTTGAATTCAATATTCTATCTTTTGCCTTTGTGCCTCTACATAAGCCATCCCCTATTCCTGGAGACCACTTCTTCCCTACCTTTGAACGACAGAATCACTAGCTTCCTTTAAGACTAAAATTAAGGTACTTCCTTCTCCTTGAAGTCTTTCCTGATCTTCCCAATTCTTAATGCTTTTTTTTTTTTCCAGGCAACGGGGGTTAAGTAACTTGCCCAGGGTCACACAGCTAGTAAGTGTTAAGTGTCTGAGGCCAGATTTGAACTCAGGTACTCCGGACTCCAGGGCCGGTGCTCTATCCACTGCGCCACCTAACTGCCCCTCCCTTAATGCATTCTTAGTCTCAGTTTTCCTTACATTTTGGGGGGCAGAGGCTGGATTCCTTGCCCCTCTCACCAGTAGAATGTAAGTTTCTTGTGGGCAGGGACTGGTTACTTTTTAGCTTTTTATCTCCAGCCCCAAGCATAGTACCTTACACATAGTAGGAGCTTAACTAATCTTTGTTGAATTGAATCTACCTCTGTAATGTTTTAAAAAGGAGTGTATAACCTAAGCCAGCATTGCCCCCAGACTGTTCTATCTCTCTGCTGGTCAAGGGGATCAAGAATTTACTGCCAGGACAGTTTCTGGACTCTTTTTGGTCTTCTTGTTGTGGTCATTGCTTTATATTGGGTAAATGTTTGGAATGGCAGTTCAGAATCACTCTTTTCCTTTATACATTTCTCTCTCTTTTTATACGAATAGATAGAATATAGCAGGTCGAATCTGTTGTAGTTGCATACAACATGTTCTCATCTTTATTCTTTCTTTTAATTTCTTTCTGATTTTGGCCTTTAACCAATCAATGCTTTAACTATACACAGAAAATTGGTTTGGAAATGACTCCCCCGTGGTTAACCAGTCATTTCCTGCCTGATAAGATAGGGCTAATTTCAGTTTTTTGGTGATGCTTAGCTAATAATGAGCACTTCAAGGTGAATTGAAATTATGTTTCCTATGTCCATAATAAAATAAACTGGGAATTATTTGTTTTTATAGAAAGAGACTTTGGGTAATCTTTCTTATGATCTCTAGTTGTGAGAATTAGAGCACCACCAACCTGCTGAGAAAGACATTGCAGGGAAGCTCTGCCCTGAGGAGAAAGCATGAGGTGACCTTTCTGGGGTTTCGAAGGTGGGATTGGCATCCGGAAGTTACCCAGCATGAAGAAGTTGCCCAGCGTCCGGAAGTTACATCTATAGAACCACCTGTAGTTATGTCAATCAAAGCTACCAGCCAATTAGCTTGGAGGACAGCCCTACTCCCTTTTTCACAGGGGGCTTCTTGAAGAAATGGCTGAGGAGTGGGGTCTTTCGTTCAAGAACAGGCTGTTGGTGGGAGGCATGTTTCGCTCTCTTAGATAGCTAGGTGAAAGCAGCTTTTTCCTCTCTCTCCTCTCTCTTTCTCTGCTAACTCCTAATATATACCTTAATAAATGCTTAATGCCCAAAGACTGGTGCTAAAGCTTTTCTAATTTAAGGCGACCACACATTAGATTTTAAACATCACAGCTAGAATTTTAGGCTTTACATAGTTTAACTTGTAGTTAGGATAGCAATTGGACCTGTGGCTTCATTGCTATAGAAAACTCCTTAGTTTAGGAAACTCCCTTTACCATCGCAGATGATTTAGACAATCAATTGGCTAGAGCAGGGCTTCTTAAAATTTTTTCCACTTATGACCCCTTTTCGTCTGAGAAATTTTTGAGGTACATAAAATACGTATACATAAATAACCTTTTACTGTTGCCAAGGTTTTTGCTACCCTTACATTCAGTTATACAACCCCATATGGGGTTGGGAGCCACAGTTTAAGAAACTAGGGCATAGAGCACTGAGAAGTTCTGTGACTTGCTGAATATGTGTCAGAACTGGGCTTTGTTTCTAGGTCTTCCTGGTTTAAGGATCACTTTTCTACCCATTATGTTCCAACTGGTTCAGTCCCTCCAGTAACAGATCAACTCACAGGTCACTGGACAAGGATCTCACATTTAGAGCACAAACAGATTACTATAATTTTCTTTTGTTTCATTTTTTAGAATCCTCTATCCCCTCTTTCAGGGCAGCTAGGTGGTACAGTGGATAGAGCAGCAGACCCAGAATCAGGAGAACCTGAGTTCAAATCTGGCTTCAGATACTTACTAGCTGTGTGACCTTGGGCAAGTCACTTAACCCTTTTTGCCTCAGTTTCCTCATCTGTAAAATGAGCTGGAGAAGGAAAATGGCAAACCACTCCAGTATCTCTGCCAAGAAAACTCCAAATGGAGTCACAAAGACTTATACATAACTAAAAAACAACTGAACAACAAGCCCCCTTTTTTGCCACTCTACTATGATCATTGCAAAAGCAGCCTACATCAAACCAAGGACACCATTTTGTATTTTCTTTTGGTTCTTGGGTTGCCATATACAAAAAAATTCAGCACTTAATGGTGAGCCTTTCCTCACTAAAGTAGGCTTATCTTTAGTCTGTTGCTAAGATTATTCCAGAAATCTGGTTTGGTAGACTCTTCTTCTATTTAAAATTTTCTTAGTGTGTGTGTGTGTGTGTGTGTGTGAGAGAGAGAATTTAATTATAAACAGACTTAAATATATCAACATACAAAGAAGAAAAATGAAGAATTGTATAAGAAACTATAATGTCTGTTTTGTTATATAATTTTTTTAAAAGAATACACATGTCTACCAATATACCTACACTCTTCTTGGCATAAACTTCCAGAATTTGTACTCCACTGGCATAAACTTTGGGAATTTATGGCACAATGAGGCATCAGAGCAAGACATGCACTGAGGTGACTCAGTATATAACTTAAAATAAAACCTTAGTATTTGTGCTTTGCTTTTTAATATAAAAGCATTTTCATTCTCTCTCATCCATTCCTTTGAGATAAGCAGAGTGAGTGGTATTATTTCTATTTTGTAGATTAAAAAATGGAAACTCGGATAAGCTAACTTTCTTTCCCAAAGTCATACTGCTAGCAAGTAGTATTAGTTGTCAATAATGAAGTAATAAGTAATGAAGTCAGCCTAAAAACTCAGGTCTTTTGACTTTTACCTCAATGTTCTTAGGTTATGTCCTAGACCACATTGCTTCAAATAAATGTAAATCCCACAGTGAGTGGAACAATTATGATAGATAAAATCTTGGAGAAAACAAAAGCAAAAATCATAGTTGAATTACTTTGCCTGGCAACTCAAGAGAATGACATAAGGGGCATCATGGATAGGGAGCCCGTTTTGGATCCAGGAACACCTGGACATATCCTGGCTCCTGAAATCTCGGGCAAGTCATTTAACCTTGTAATGACCCAAGAAATTTTCTAAGACTTTATATTGCAGAATACCTACAAATTTGGACTGATAGAATTCCATAGCTGGAGTTCTCTATACCAATGAAGTCTCAGATTCAGATTTTTGATGATAATAATTGCTAAATCTTGAATTAATGTTCTAATTTATTTTAGTTCTTGAGCATTTTTCTTCTGAGCAGTACTAGACTATAAGGTCCGTGAGGGCAAGTAGGTATCTCCCCTAAGAATCAGCATAATTCTCAAGCACGCATGGTATTTAATAAAGTCTGGTTGTATTTGTGTTTGTAAAAAGCCCAAGTTTTAGGACTTATTTTATTGAATGCTATCAATTTAAGGAGGTAAAAAATATTTGTATTTCATAGATGAGAAAATGGGGTTAAGTTGCCAAGATCATCTGCTCTATCAACAATACATTACAATACAATAGAATTCAGTTTACTAGGCAGTGCCAGCTGAATAAACAATATTCTATACCAAGGATAAAGTTTGCTTTGTAGATTTTGAAGTTGGTAGTGATCTTAGGGATCTTCTTCATTAACTCCTTCATTTGTTTTTTCAGAAGAGGAAACTGAACCAAGAGTTCAGTGTCTTGTCTAAGATCACATACTATAGTTCAAGATTTTCTTGATGACTTGGAATCATTTTTGTTTCTTGCTTTTGTTGTTACTATTATTTAATCAGAAAATATCAAGCAGTGGCAGCATAAAGATTATTTCTTCACCCTTGCATGTTTTATATTTATATTGCTATTAGACTTACAGAAGAAATATTGATATTAGTCTGAGAACTAAGCCAAAGGAAAAGAAAACATAGCTGATTGTTCACCTAATGCAGCTTAACCCTTTCTTTTGAAACCATACAGCTATGAACCTGCATTAATCTCCTATCCTTAACATTACAGATTTTAAATTCTATTTGAAGTAAAAAGCAAAACAAAACTAAGAATGAACCAATTAATAGTTTTTTTTGAAGACTGCATGAAAGTTAAGAAACAACCTTGTAGCCAATAAAGCAAAAAGTTTCAACAATCAATTTAACTAGCATTACCGATTCATATCTTCTTTACTAATGTCCCCGTCAGAGTCAGACGATGAAGCACCTGGGAGAGGGGGAAGAGAGATATGACACTTTATTTTTATTTAGCATTTTAACTCTAAGCAACTGCTTTAACTTTCCAGTTTTCCTGTGTTTAAAACTCACTGCCTGTAATGAGAATTGATTAGGAATGAATCTCATTAGATTAGCCAGCCACAGCCTTGAAAAGTAAGGCCATTCGCCAGTGTCCTGTAATTCACTTTAGTCCATAAGTCACAGATTTAAGAAAGAAAGGGCTTAAAGTAGATTTCAAACATTGTAGGTATATGCGCCTCTGTCTGGCCCTAATATTAATGAGATATAGTTGATTATTTTGTTTTGTTTTGTTTCAGAGTAAGGCTGTTTGTAGTCCTTTTGCCAAAACCAGAAAAACGGGAGCAAATAATATTGCTCAATGAAATACTAATACTAATATAGCTCAATGAAAACTTGTGCTCATTTTTTTTTTACCTTCTATATAAATTTCTGCAGAAGTTGAATCTGTCCCATAGATGTTGGAAGCAAAACACGAGTAACGCCCTGTGTCATCCTCAAAGGCTTCAGTGATGGTCAAAGAGTGCAGGTTTCCCACCCGGACGATTTGAATGTCAGGTGAGTTTTCCAGCTCCTTCCCTTCACAGTACCACCTATGAGAAAAGAGAGGGCTGCCTGTCACAGGGCCCAGAAGAAGGGACCCCCGGGGCAAGATCAACTGCGAATCAAAACACTAAACAACTGGATATACATATATAACATATGGATGGTATTATTACTCTAATAAAGAGTGTGAGTGCTCAGCAGTGTAGCATTGATGCTAAGGGAACAAGTTACTTATGGAATTAAAAAGCTCCTCCTGTTAAGGTTAGTACAAGCCCTAAAGAGGGCTCAAGAAGCAAGCAAATTAAAGGATGGGAACCTTTTGGGATGAACTCTCCACATAAACAGAAGGGTTCTATTTTCTGCAACAAATAAAAACTCTGATCTAATATAGAAGTCAAAAGTATATAGCATGGATAACTACTGAATTCTTAAAAACTCTAGTGGAACCTTAATGATGACATTTGAGGTGGCAAAATTAAGACAAATCCACTAAGTGGGGTTGATAGAGTAAAGCAAACCATCATTGTTGGATCATAGATTGAAATCTGGAAGGTCTTCAGAGATCCAGGGGTTCTTAACCTGTGGTTCATGGGCAGATTTCAGGGAGTCCATAAACTTGGAGGGGAAAAACATTACATCATTATTTCAAAATCATTGATTTCCTTTGTAATCTACGTATTTTATCTTATTCATTTATAATATTATTCTGAGAAGAGATCCGTAGGCTTTAACCAGGTTGCCAACAGAGTCCGAGACACAGAAAAGGTTAAGAACCACTACTTTAGTTCAGCCTCCTCATTTTATTGATAGGAAAACTAAGGCCCAGAAAGATCAAGTGATTTGCTCAAGTTCACACAAGGTCTGACTCTAAATCTAGTATTCATTCCATCCCTTCAAGTGTCCCCTTCTGGCTCTCTTCCTGGCTCCTCGACATTGAAACCAGGCCACAGACATATTCTACCCATTTCCTCTAAGGCAAATCCCATGTACCTTTGATTTCCTCCCAAGTTGTTGCTCTAGTAGTTATCACCCGGCTCACATGCTTCTTTAATCTATCACCCAACCTCTAGTTCCTTCCCTATGGAACATTCCTCTTAAAAAGACGTTCCTTTCCCTGTCTCCAGTGTAGAAATCTTACCTGTATTTTTATAAACAAGTTTCTTTTTCACACTCAGATTTTGGTTTTAAATTAAGCTTATTTCATGCTTATCTATTTGCTTGCATATGTTTACTTTAGTGGATTTTGTGCCTAATCAATTATGGTTATTAAATAGTATTGTTTTCTGAGGCTAGACTACATATTGCTCTCTCATACCCATAAAATTACTTGGTTTAAGTGTATAGCTCAGGGAAGTTGGTAAAGAATTCCTGAAAGCCCCTTAGGTTATTATTAGCCACAATAGTATAATGGATAATGGAGGCCAATAGAGTATAATGGATAGAGGGTTGTATTTGTAGGAAGAAAAACCTGACTTTGAATCTTAGCTCTGACACTTAGTAGTTGTATGACCTGGAGGAGCCACTAAAGCTCTCTAAACCATTGTCTCTTTATCCGTAAGATGGGGTTGATGGTAGCTATAATAGCTACCTTGGGAGCTGTTGTGAAGCTGAAAAGAAATATGCAGGGTGCCCCAAAGTCTTAGTGCAGTTTTAATTGGCTCTCTTAGATATATAGGTAAATAGATATGCACAAAAATGTAAATGTGGAGAATTTCAGAGTCTGGCGCATCAGTGGTATCATCATAGCACTGGGTAAAACAACCCAAATTTTTGTCCTGACTACTTGTGTGTTTGTTTGAAACTATTACTGAGCCATTGATGACTTTCTTAATGAAAAAAAAAATGGAATTCTAACAAATATTTACAAAAATCAAACTCTCCAGACAAGGTGACTGCTATTGAGGTAGTCTGAGGCTGGTGGATTACTTGAGCTCAGCAGTTGTGAATTGTAGTGTGTTAAGCTGATCTGTTGTGCACACTAAGTCTGGTACCAAGATGGTGATCAAGGGGCCACCTAAGGAGGAGTGAAGTGGCTCAGGTTAGAAGTAGAGCTGGTCAGAACTCCTGTGACAAGTGGTAGTGGGATGAGCTCTGAGAATGGCCACTGCCAGGGTAAGAGACGGAGACAGCCTCAAAGCAAAAGGGAAAGCAAAATCCAGGCTCTTGGGCTGTTTTCCCAATGGTGTAACTATATTTATTTCCCCGTTATACACCCCTTAATGGTCCATAACAGGCTTTTCCTCATTTCTCTCGTGTGGAATGTCCCTCCTCTTTATCTGGGCAGTTCCTGACTTTAAGACTCAGCTCAAATCCCACATTGAACCCTGATTCCATTGTAAATCTTTCTGGTCCTCAACGATCTCTTCCTCTTCTCTAAAATTCTTAGTGTACTCATAGTTACCTATGAAACTGCTTAGTGCTTTAATGACATCAGGTTAAGCTTTTATACTGTTACACACACACACACACACACAACACACACACACACACATATAGTCTCCCAGCTAGTGGGACGTTGGCAGGACTCTGTCATTGACCCTGTTTTATTCAATATTTTTTTATCATACTTGGATGCAAACACAGATGGCATCCTTATCCAATTTGTGAAGACAGATGACATGAAGCTTGGTGCCACATTGTCATCCAAAAAGATCCTGACAGGCTGGAATACTGGACCACATTAATAGGCATCATTAAGTAATTAATAGGGATAAACACAAGATCTTGCATTTTGGGTTAAAACAAATTGCATCATTCCAGAAGGGATAGACATGGTTAGACAACAGTTCATGAAAAAACTTGACTGTTTTGGCAGATCGAAAGCCTGATTTGCATCAACAATGTGACATGGCAACCAAAAGACTAACATGACCTGAGCCTAACAGAATGATAGTGTCCTGAGCAAGGCAGATGGTATTCTGTCTGCAGTCTGCCCTCATCTGACTCATCTTGAATAGCGCATTGGTTGTTATTATAGGGCACGGACAAGCATGCTCAGGGGAGGAAGGTCAGAATGTTGAAGGGCTCAAAACCCTGCCATAGAGAGCAGAGTGAAGAGAGTCCCTGGCAGACCATAAAGCCCTTGAGGAACTGTTTGTTTGTGTTTATCTTTGTGTTTCTTTCTAGTGTCTAGCACAGTGGGGGGCAGGGGGGGTCCATGGCAGGCATTCTGCCCCTGCTGCAGGTGTGATGCTGCCCCCATCCAGAGGATGTTATAGAGAGACTGCTTTAAACTTGAGCCTACTCTTCCCGGGGATGGAGATGGTACCTATGCCAGCTTGTGGCTGAACTGAGCAGGAGAGATTAGCCTGGATAGGAGAGTTACAGTGACATGACCACCAGCTTCAAATACCTGAATAGTTGATTTGGAAGTACAATTAGATATATTCTTCTTGGATCCTGAGGGCTGAAAATGAGCAATGGATGGAAAGAACAATGAAGTGGATTTCAGTTCAATAGGTAAGGAAGAACTTTTTTTTTTCTGGCGGGCAGTGAGGGGTTAAGTGACTTGCCCAGGGTCACACAGCATACTTACTATATTACTTACTATATCAAGTGTCTGAGGCCAGACGAACTCAGGTCCCTCCTGAATCCAGGACTAGTGCTCTATCCACTGTGGCACCTAGCTGCCTCAGAAGAACTTCCTAATGATTAGAGCTCTTAAAAATGGAGGGACTGCCTTCGTAGGTAATGAATGAGGGACTGAGTGCTGGAGCCCATGCCAGATTTTGCCGACAGCCGAACCTGGTGAAGATAGGAAGTTGGAGCACTTGCTTTGGCCCAACAAAGATGTGGATCAAAGGCAGCCAAGAGGGAGTCAACAGTGACTCATTCATTGGACTATGCCACATTCAGAAGTGAACTTGGTGGGAAAGAATGCTATATAGAAACTATAAGTTTGAACTCACTCTTCCCTGGGATGGAGATGGTGCTGGGGAATGTATTCCCCTACAGATTGGGTGGAGAGAGAATACTGTTTGTATTTCTGTTCTTGCTCTGTATTTTCAGTAAACATCCCCTCTGTAAAAGCTAATTGGTGTTAATTGGTTAAATAAAAATAGCTGATACCTGGTGGCTGACATATTGTTACCTGGTGGGAGAAAACACTGAGCTATCATCAAGCTGATGGTATTAGAGAAAGACAACTCCCAACCACTCATGGTTGCTTCTAGATCCCTGCGGGAGACATATATGGCTTTGCTCTGGAGGACCCAACTTACTGGTGCAAGTGGGAATTAGGAAGAAGACAGTTATATTTCAATAGATGTGAGAGAAAAGTTGAACATAACTTCAAGGCTGAGACATTGGTGGTAAACTTGACAGAAGTTGAGGAGGGGGCACTATGGAAAAGATAATGAGCTCAGTTTTGAACATGTATTTGACACTCCCATGGAACATTCTGTTGGAGATATGTAGCAGCATTTAATGATACAGCATCTGAACTCAGAAAGACAGGCTGGCTCTGTTGATCTGGTTGTTGTCCAAATTAAGATAGTTTAACTTATGGAAGCTATTGAAATCATCAAGAGAAGGAATATTAAGGGAGAAGAGAAGACCCAGGACAGAGTCCACAAAAAGGCAGTGAGGCATGGATCAGCAAAAAAGTCGGAGAAGGAATGGTCAGGCAGGAAGAGATACAGGAGAGAATGAGAGCAGTGTCACAAAAAGTCAAGGACAAGGTCATATTTTGGAAGACTTCCTCAATCTTGTAGAAAGATCAAGAAGAATAAGAACTGAGAAAAAGTTATTAAATTTGCCAATTAAGAGATCAATGACAGCCTTTGGGGAGGGGTTTCTATTGAATGATGAAGTTGGAAGCCAATTGCAAAGAGTTCAGAAGTGAAAGGGGCGATGTGTGAGAAAACAGAAGCAGTGTGTAAAGATGGCTTTTTGTAATTTAGCTCTGAATGAGTTTGAGGGGCTGGCAGAATCAAATGAAGGGTGTTTTTTTTAAGGATGGGAGAGATCTGGGGATTTTTATAAGCAAAAGAAAAGCATAAAGATAAAGACAGATTGAAAATTAAGAGAAAGAGGGGTTGATCAATGTGACAATTTCATGGAAGGGTGGGATCAAGAGAGGTGAGCACATGGCAAGAGGGAAAAAGGTACTTTATCCTCATAAAAGTGAAGCAAAGGAGTGAGAGTAAAAAATGATGTAGAGGTGATTAAAAGTGTCAAATAAGAAGACACATTGTTTAGGTATGAATTGACTTCAATTTATTACAGTGAATCATGAGACACAATTCCTCTATTGAGGGGGATGTGGAGAAGAGATGATGTAGGTGGGCCGGAGAGAGGATAATGGTGTAACAGATACTGAGATGAGTAGGATAAGCTCAATCAGAGGGGACGAACAGGTGAGTAGTGAGGCAAATGAAACATGGTTGGATATTATGGTCAGAGGATTTGATTATGGATTATGGGAGGTAGGCCATAACAGGGTCGTGATGAGATTAAGAGTATAACCTATGGGGGCGGCTGGGTGGCACAGTGGATAAAGCACCGGCCCTGGATTCAGGAGGACCTGAGTTCAAATCCGGCCTCAGACACTTGACACTTTATAGTTGTGTGACCCTGGGCAAGTCACTTAACCCCCATTGCCCCGCAAAAAAAAAAAAAAAGAGTATAACCTATGTGGGACAGAGCCAAATAGCAAAGAAAGGGAACATTTTTCTGAGCTCTCTCAATGCACTCCTCTAAACATCTTTTAAAAGTGTGTCAAACTGAATTCTGAGCAAGATAATTAACAAGAAGTCAGGCAGGGTGGTGTAGCAGTGTCAGCAGCAGTGGCCCCAAAAGATTTTAAAATTCTAGAACTTTGGGATAATTCTAATAAAATGAAAATGGGTGGTGGAGGAAGAGAATGGTTACTCTCTCTAAGATTTTGTAATAGAGGAAAGTCATACATAGTTTGACAAGTACCAGGTGCACATGATACACAAGGATATTAGGGAACAGAACATCTGGTCATAAATAGATTCTAAGTGACCCCTGTGCTAGCACTGGCTGTAGGACCAGGTGTCATTTAGTTGCCCTGTTGCCCACTACCCAGTTCCAGATCATAATTCCACCATTGAGGGGAGTAGTTACAATAGTGAAGGAGTAGGGGCCCTAGCTAGGTAAGGACAAGGACATAGACCAGAAACTCAGTGACCAGACTATTCCCTGGATCATACCACTTTGGAAGTTCAAAAAAATTACAAGCCCCCAGACCTAGCTGTGAAAACACAAGAAGGACATAAAAGACTAATGCTCAGGACAGTCATCCCTCCCACAGGTGAGCAGAACCCAACTCTAACATAAAGTACAAAATCAAAAAATGGGCTGGAAAAATGAGCAAACAACAATAAAATAACTTGACTATTAAAAGTTACTGTGGTGGGGCAGCTAGGTGGCACAGTGGATAGAGCACCGGCCCTGGAGTCAGGAGTACCTGAGTTCAAATCCGGCCTCAGACACTTAACACTTAGTAGCTGTGTGACCCTGGGCAAGTCACTTAATTCCAATTGACTCACTTAAAAAAAAAGTTACTGTGGTGACATAGAAGCTCAATATACAAACTGAGAAAACAATGGCTTAAAAACATCTACAAGGGGGCAGCTAGATGGCGCAGTGGATAGAGCACCGGCCCTGGAGTCAGGAGTACCTGAGTTCAAATCTGGCCTCAGACACTTAACACTTACTAGCTGTGTGACCCTGGGCAAGTCACTTAACCCCAATTGCCTTACTAAAGAAAAAAAAACATCTACAAGCAAAGCCTCAAAGAAAAATGCAGTTTGGGAATAATAAAATACTTTTATAATTAAAAAAGAAAAGAAAAGAAAAAATGCAGTTTGGAATAAGCCCAACAAGAATTCTAGAAGAGCTAAAGAAAGAAATAAAAAAGAGCAAAAAAAAAAAAAAAACCCAAACAGAACAAATAAGAGTGATACAGGAAAAATTGGGAAAATAAATGAGAACCATGCAAGACAATTATGAAAAAAGAATTACAGCTTGGCAAAAGAGGTACAAAAAATGAGAAAATAACTCCTTTAGAAAATCAGAATTGACCCAATGGTAAAAGATGTACAAAACCTCACTGAAGAAAATATCTCATTATAAATTAGAATTCCTCAAGTGAAAGGCAATTATACTATAAGGCATCAAGAACAACAAAACAGTCAAAAGAATGAAGAAAATAGAAGAAAATGTGAATATCTCACAGGAAACAACTGGCTTGGAAAATATAATAAGGAGAGATAATTTAAGAGTCCTTGGACTACCTGACAGCTATGGTAAAGGGCTTAGCCATCATGTTTTAAGAAATTATAAAGGAAAATTGCCCAGATAGTGCAGAATTAGAGGGCAAAGCAAAAATTAATAAAATCCACCAGTAACTTCCAAAAAGAGATCCCAGAATGAAAACCCCCAGGAATATTATTGCCAAATTCTAGAGCTCCCAAGTCAAGGAGGAATACTACAAACAGCCAGAAAGAAAGAACTCAAGTACTGTGGAACCACCATCAGGACTACATAAGATTTAGCAGCTTCCACATTACAGGAGTGGAGGGTTGGGAATATGATATCTGGAAGGCAAAGGAGATAGGATTACCAACCAAGAGTAACCTGTCCAACAAAACTAACTATAATACTACAAGGGGGAAAATGGACAAAAAGGGGAAAAATGAAATAAAGGACTTTTAAACATTCCTAATTGTTGTTGTTGTTTGTCCTTCATTCTCAAAGAGAACCATGACAGATGCCATGACTTGCAATGAATTGGATTTAAGTGAGAAAGGGCTGTGCAAAGTCACCAGCTTCACTCTTTCCTCCAGAGACATATGGGTCCAGTGGCAAGATATATATCAGAGATGGCCCCAGATGTTTTGAGGCAATTGGGTTAAGCGACCTGCCCAGGGTAACACAGCTAGTAAGTGTCAAGTGTGAGGCCACATTTGAACTCAGATCCTCCTGACTAGAGGGCCGGTGCTCTATCCACTGTGCCACCTAGCTGCCCAAACATTCGTGATAAAAAGACCAGAGCTAAATTGAAATTTCAGCATTCAAACACCAGACTTAAGAGATGCATAAAAAGATACACATCAAATGAAAATCATAAAGGACTTAATAAGGTTAAACTTTAGACATTTCTATATGGGAAGATGACACATGTAATCCCCAAGAACTTATCATCATTAGGGCTGCTAAAAGAAGTCTACTTAGAGAAAGTGGATACATGTGAGTCTATTATATTGGGATGATCTCAAAAGAAGATTAGAAAGGTGAGGAAGAGGAATGTATTAGGAGAAGGGGGATAGAAGAAAAAAATGGGGAAATTATTTCTCATAAAAGAGGTGTTCAAGGAAGAGTTTTTTACAACAGAGGGGGAAAAGGAGGAGAGGGAATTGGACAACATGTAAACCTCACTCTCATCTGAACTGGTTCAAAGAGGAAAGTGTGTGTGTGTATGTGTGTGTGTGCATGTGTGTATGTATATGTATGTATATTTGTGTATATATGTATATATACACACAGATATGTACTTACAGACACAGAGT
This sequence comes from Dromiciops gliroides, assembly GCF_019393635.1. Classification (NCBI taxonomy): domain Eukaryota; kingdom Metazoa; phylum Chordata; class Mammalia; order Microbiotheria; family Microbiotheriidae; genus Dromiciops; species Dromiciops gliroides. The sequence continues at coordinate 30,860,127 of NC_057862.1, read as the reverse complement.
TGGGTACAGGAATTCATAAGAGAGGAAGGATGATAAGAGTGAGGGTACATTAAGGGATACACTGATTAGAACCAAAACAGACTTCTGAGGAGGCAACACGGTTAAAAAAGAGAAGGATAAATGAAAGAGAATAAGATGAGGGAAATACAGTTAGCAACCATAACTGTGAGTGTGAATGGGATGAATTCACCTATAAAACACAAGTAAAAAGTGGAATGGACTAGAAGCAAGAATCCAACATATGTTGTTTCACAAGAGGACACATTTGAAATAGAAAGGACACACACAGAGTTAATATAGGAGGCTGGGGAGAATCTATCATGCTTCAGTTGAAGCATGTTTGGCAGCATTAAGGGTAGTGATCAAAGAAATCAAGGATATTTGGAAGGACATCAAGATATAAATTGAAGTCCCTAAGAAAAAGGGCAGGATTTGGGGTAGAGAGGAAGACTATGAATCAGGTACTAAACTCCTTGAAAAGGAGAAAGAATATCTACAATGCCAACAGAAATCAACTACAAGTATCTGGGTAGGGTGATCAGTCTGGATGGAATAGTTCTTAAAGCAAAAGAGGCTCTTGAGTGACAGTGGTAGAAGCAGAATCTGGAAGTGGTAGTGAGGCACAAGAAGCATGTCTACTTCATCTTCTTGCCTAGTGAGTAGAGGGGCATGAGTTATGGTATATTCCATATGGAAGAGGGGAACCAGGAATGTAGTATCTCGTAGGGAAGTCAGGTTTTCCTCATTAGGTCTTCCCAGGTTAGAAGAAAGGAGTATATGAGAAAGAAGTCTAATATGAACGGAAGTTTTTGGTAAGTTAGGTTGGAACCAGATTATGATGGACTTTAAAAGGCAAGTGGAAGAGTAAGTTCCTGGAGCTAGAAGGAGCCAATGGATCTTTTCAAAGACCTCTGAGGTCCCTTCTAAGTTTAAAAGTTTCTAATTCTAAATTGTAATCTCCTTGAGATCATGAATAGTATTTCACTCCTATATACCTCACAATGCCTAGCACATGGCTGAACACATAGTAACTGTACAATAAGTAGTTATTAGTTGATTACAGTCAATGTAGACTATTTCATGGAGTAAAAGCTTGATCATCACCTCCAGAGGATATCCTTTCATATTTAAATCAAAAGCCCCTATTCTCACCTCCTGGGTTGGGTGATTTTCTTCAGCCTGAGAGCATAGTTAGTTGTCTTTGAGCTCAAAGACCCTTTTAATTGTTTAATTTGTATTCTTCTTCCTTACTGGGATAAAAAATACTTTTTGTGTCTACGATGAAAATGCAAGGATATTGACTTAGGAAAAGGTAGAATGACAAAAACACCAACAGTCTTTGTCACAAGCATTTTCTTTCTGACCTAGGTAGCAGTGCTAGCTTCTGTGGAGGTCAGACAGATTCAGACAGACACAAAGTAGAATCAGCATCCACTATTCTATTTAAAACCAATAAAAATACTTGCATGAACTGCTCAGAAAAAAAAAACAGATGTCATGCAGCTCTTAAACTTCATTACAACTTATTCAGCTGTAGTGAAGACTTTTGAGGATGATGTGATGTGAAAATGCATTGTATAGGTGCTTAAGCACCTGCCTGTTTATATGTCAGGAAATGCCTTCATAGAAATGCCCTGACAGGCTGCCTTGTTTTTAGGGTTTTAAATTCTCAGGACACAGGATGCCAGTGAATGCCAGACATGATTCATAAGTAATCCAGCAGAAATGAGTCAAATGGTTTGGAAAATATGAGGACCTATCTGAATGATAAAGAAGAAATGAATCCATCTCCAATCAGCCAAGGGGATAGAGTCCTGGTCTGCTCATTTGACTAGCTATTAAGTAGCTAGCTACTAAGCTGAATGCAGAAGATACCAAAGAGGGACATACCTCTCAGATGCTGTTAAGTCCTCTCTAATTGCATACCTCTGACCTGAATTGCTGCCTGGATAAATATTATGACACTTTTAATTCAGAATTTCAAAATCTAACTTAAATACATTATCATGGCCTACTACCAATAAAGTTTATTAACATAATGATTATTATTAGCACATTAAAATAGGATCACTATGATATCAAATTAGCATACTAAGCATTCGCTTCATATTGCAACAAGTTGACAGAAAAGCAGGAAAATGGCGGCTGCAAAGAAGCTTGCAGTGAGATCACTTTGGATAGCTTGGTTTAAAAAAATGCCCAATTTTTAACTATGTAAGAGAATAAATAATATTTGAAACACTGTCTAAAATGTGTTGTATTAAATATAGGCATATTTCCATATATCTCCAGGCTCCTAAATATCTCTTCTATATAAACAATTCCCTTAGACCTTAGACTTTACTGAGTGTAGCCAGTGCTAGCACAGGGGTCACCTAGAATCTCTTTCTGACCAGATGTTCGGTTCCCTAATGTCCCTGTGTATTACATCCAGCTTTGTCTATACACACTTCAAAGCCATGTTAGCTTTCCCCATAGTGTCTTTCATTTTAGTTCCATGTTTCTTAGTGCCTTTTTGGGTAGAGAGCTGCTTAGTTAATAGAATTCGAATTTTTAGTTCTTTATGTCCTCTCTAAACACCAAAGAAAATAAAAACCTGGTGTAAATTATATCTCTAGAGCCATCATGTTCCTCTAATTAGAATAATGTAGGTGTTATTAAAAAAGTAACAACATGAATAATAATAACGAGCATTTCTATACCATGTAAAGGCATTTTACAAATATTATTTCATTTTACCCTCACAACACCTTGGGAGGGAGATGCTATTATGATCTGTATCTTACAATAGGCAGTTATGTAATAAGAAAACTATCTCTTCATCACATACCCAGTTCTAGGTGTTACCCAAAGGGAGAACAATGTGAACTTTATGTGTGACCTGTCTTCCTGCAACCCCTCACCCTAAAATGGTGTCCCACTGTAGTCTGACTTCCCTAAGTAGAGCCTTTCTCAACACTGCCCTTGTCAAAATTTACCTATCGGGGGCAGCTAGGTGGCGCAGTGGATAAAGCACTGGCCCTGGATTCAGGAGTACCTGAGTTCAAATCCGGCCTCAGACATTTCACACTTACTAGCTGTGTGATCCTAGGCAAGTCACTTAACCCCCATTGCCCTGCAAAAATAAATAAATAAATAAATAAAATTTACCTATTGTAAAGTTCTGCTGCCTCAGGGCCCAGCTCCCAGATGTATACATGGACTTTAATGAATTCGTGTTTTGCCATAATGAAAATAAATGCATTTTCAGAATATCCTTGAATAGGCAATGACAGCCAAAGGAACGATCCCAATATATGAGTTTCAAATAACCCAACAAAAATGAGTCAAATGGTCTGGGATATGGGGACACATCCAAATGATATCGAACAATTCATTCCTAAAAGCCAGGGGAACCCATGTCAGTTTCAGTACTGGGATGGGAAAGCAATTTGGGGACAAGTAGATCTTTTAGAGCCCATAAAATTATACCCTAGAAACATTCTGGCATCAGAAACAATTCTGCATGGAAACATTAGCAACAGAACAAAAAGTTATCAGTGATACAAATGATTAAAGTTGTTATAATATTCATTAAAATGATAATTACATGTAATACCTTCAATTGCTCTCACTACCTGGCTATGCAGTTTTAACTAAGAGCAACAATGGAAGAAAAAAAGTCATTAAACAGCATAATTTTATTCAAAGAAGGGGCTAGAATATTAAAGGAGATAAACCCTCTGTACCATTATCATGGACCTACTAGATTAGGTGAGATACCTTTTTACCTGCTGCAGTAGAACTATTCCAGTGGTTATTGCCCCCAATTCTAATTTCTTCCTTATTTTTTCCTCAGTATTACTACTTACGATGAGAAAGAGCAGATTAAAGTCTTTCATCATTGTAGTGAGAAAGCTGTAGTAGTTTCAGGCATCTGTTTCTACTGAAAGTTCATTTTTAATGCTTTAGAAGGTTCTATGAGAATAAACATATTTCTGAATGGCCCAGCTGTACATTCTTAGGAGAAGCATTTGCAGAATAGATGTGGGGGAGGGCGAGAAAGAGGGAATTATAACTATTTGCTGTGAATTCCTGTAAACCCTTTCATCTGTGGGGAATTGGCAATCCATTCTGTGGTCCCATAAACTATGTGGCCAAGTTTAACACATAATAAAAAGGAAAAAAAACTAACAGCAACCCATTTGTTAAAAGTGTTTTGGTCTCATTTTAACACCGGATACATCAACACACAAATAAAATTATTGAAATTTAATTTTTTCTTCTAAGCCATATTCTAAAGTCATATGTGAGAAATTGAAGGTTGTGGGGACATAAGTGGTATTTCTTCATCACTGCTGGAGATTCTAAGGCAAGGGCAGATTTGAAGAATGAACAGTTGGTTATAAGATGGGCTTTTGGTTAGGATAGAGTGACTGTAAGAAGGGCTAGCAAAAAGGCATATGTCTGGAACCTTGTAAATCTAATAAAAAAAATTTCAAATCAAAAAGGAAGGAGGAGAAGGAAAACTGTTTACAATTACCCACCAAATTAGATACCAAAGACCAGACACAATATATGAAGAAGAAAGACAGAGACACCCAGAAATTTACAAGAGATGAAATCCAAGAAAAGGATCAACCATAAAACCTATGGTATCAGATATCTAAACATAGATGTACAGAGCAAGGTGGACTAATAATAATAATAATAATAATAGCTATTACATAGTGCTTTAAGGTTTGCAAAGTCTTTACAAATATTATCTCTTGGAGATCTTAATATGCAAAGGCAGTTGAGAGGTATTTTCTTACTGAGACTAGGGAGGTGGGACCGAAGCTGAGTATGGCTCTGGAGGAATATATTTTATCCAAAAGGTATAAGACAGGTAAAAGGTATGGGTGGAGTATTATTGTATATGAAAAAGATGTACTTTTATCATGATGCTTCACTGCTCAGTAATCTTCCATTGCTTCCCTTTTCTTTCCCATTCTCATCTTTCTTGTATGGCTTTCAAGGTCTTGGCTAATTTGGTCCCAGCCTCCTTCACTGCTGTCAGGCTAGTCTCCTCACTGTTCGATTCCAAGCCTACACCATCTTCTTCTCTTGAAAGCCTTGCTCCCTTGCCCTCTTGCCAGTCTCACTCTTCCTAGTTTCAGCTTGGATCACTCCCACCATCCCCTGCCTTTGCTCTTACACATGTGCTGCTGAACAAAGCTGGAAAAAATCAAGTAAGCTCTGCTGACTGAGTTCATTACAAATATATGATAAATAACCTCAACAGGGCCTTCACTGCTGTGAGGCAATCCTTTCATACCTTCCTAATTAATTCACCCTCCCACTTATCATAGCATCCCTTCTAAAACTTTTCAGTCATCCTCAATCCTCCTATACCTCTCCCACCCCCCAAACTCTAAGCTGAGAACCAGGCTTCATGTTTTACTGAAAAAACGGAGCCATTTGCCAGGAGCTCTGTCTTCTCCTCCCCTCCTTATCTCACATCACCTTTTGCTGCCATCACCTCCTTCACTCTTGCCTCACATAATGAGGTGGCCCTTCTCCTTTCCAAGGTGAGTATCTCTAAACGCACAAGTGACCCCATTCCATTCATTCTGTCTGTTCCAGCAGATTGCCCCCTTGCTCATCATCACTCTCTCACTTATCTTTAGTCTCTCTTGTTTACTGGGCTGCTTCCCCATGGGATGCATGTTTTCCTCAGTAAGATGTGACTATTTCTCTCTCATTCTCAAAAACTCCTCACTTGATTCAGCCATCTCTGGTAGCTATTGTCCCATATTTCATCTCCCTTTTGGGGCTAAACTCCCTGAGGTCATTTACAGTAGGTGCCTCCTCTTCTTTTCTTCTCACTTTCTTTGGTCTGTCTTCCAACCTCATCATTCAACTGAAACTCTTCTCCAAAGTTACTAACAATCTCTTAATTGCCAAATCTAATGGCCTTTTCTCAATCCTCATCCTTCTTTACCTTTCTGCATCTTTTCATACTATTGATCAGCCTCTTCTCCTTAATAACCTCCTCTCTCTATGTTTTCATAGCATTGTTCTCTCCTGGTTCCCCTCCTACCTATCTGACCACTCCTTCTCAGTCTCCTTTGATGGATCTTCATCCAGGTGATGTTCACTAAGCCAGAACACAGAATTCTTTCCTCGGTCCTTTTCTCTTCCCCTTCTATACTATTTCAGTTGGACAGCTCATTCATCTTTCTCCTTATCACCTCATCCTTGTACCATCATTAGCCTGCTGCTTGGTCTGACGGCCAAAAGTCTCTCTCCACTCTAATCCATTGTCCTCTAAGCTATCAAACTGATATTCCTAAGCACAGGTCTGACCATATCACCCCCTACTCAGTCAACTCCAGTGGCTCCCTATCACCTTCAGAGTTAAATATAAAACCCTCTGTTTGGCATTCAAAATAATTTATAACCTGCCCCTTCTTTCCAGTCTTCTTACGCCTTGGACCCCTGCCCTTTCCTACCCCTCAACAGACCACCATGTACTCTCCAATCCAGTAATACTGCCCTCCTGCCCTTTTGTGGGGCAATGAGGGTTAAGTGACTTGCCCTGGGTCACACAGCTAGTAAGTGTCAAGTTTCTGAAGCTGGATTTGAACTCATGTCCTCCTGAATTCAAGGCCGGTGCTTTATCCACAGCTACCCCATCCTCTCCTTGCTCTCTCTTGAACAAGACCCTCCATCTCCTGACTCTAGTCATTTTCTCTGGTTGTCCTCTATGCCTGGAATGCACTGTATCCTCATCTCTACCTCCTGACATCCTTGGCTTTCTTCAAATCCCAGCTAAACTCTCACTTTTTTTTTTTTGGTGAGGCAATTGGGGTCAAGTGACTTGCTCAGGGTCACACAGCTAGTAAGTGTCAAGGGTCTGAGGCTGGATTTGAACTCAGGTCTTCCTGAATCCAGGGCCAGTGCTCTATCCACTGTGCCACCTAGCTGCCCCCAAAATCTCACTTTCTATGAGAAGCTGTTCCTGATTCCCTTTAATTCTAGTGCCTTTGCTCTGTTGACCATCTTCCATTAGTCTGGCACATAGCTCATTATCACAAAGTTGTTTGCATGTTGTTCCTCCCTCCACCTCCCCAATTCATCATGGTATGGGTGTAATTCTGAGATCTCAAAAGCTTTTCCAGTGGAGTATAAGCTTTGGAAGTTTCTATCATTCCATGAAGGCTCAACATTATGCCAGCTTTCTGAGGACAAACCTAAGTATGTAGAGGCTCATAACTACTAGGGCTGGCCACTAGGTCATTAATATTTTTGTCCATGACAATCTGTGAAAACAAAGAAAAATATAAAATTGCCGTCAGTTCTATGAAGTCTTTTTCTGCTTCTGCAGTGACAGTGACAGGGTGTTAGAAAAAGAGGCTTAAAGTGTGAAGTATAACATTATTTTTTTTTAATTTTTTAAAAAAATTTTTGTAGGGCAATGGGGGTTAAGTGACTTGCCCAGGGTCACACAGCTAGTAAGTGTCTGAGGCCGTATTTGAACTCAGGTACTCCTGAATCCAGGGCCGGTGCTTTATCTACTGCGCCACCTAGCTGCCCCTATAACATTATTTTTAGACCATCTTTAAACATTAACTGAATTGTTGGTGCAAGCTATTGATTAAGATTCTTTTAAATGGGAGATTCTTGTCTGGGGATCAACTAGTTGACATACTACAGAAAGAATTGAATCATCTCAAAATTATATTTTAGTGGCAAATCCCTAGGAATGAACAGCAACAACATAAAAAACTAGGAAGGGGTCAGCTAGGTGGCACAGTGGATAGAGCACCAGCCCTGGATTCAGGAGGACCTGAGTTCAAATACGGCCTCAGACACTTAACACTTACAAGCTGTATGACCCTGGGCAAGTCACTTAACCCCAATTGCTTCACCAAAATAAAACAAAACAAAACAAAAACTAGGAAGGAGCTAAGGTGGCATACTTCTATGCTATGATGGGGACAGCAGCTGAACCAAGGAAAACTCAGGCCCACACCTAGCTAGAGACTAAGTAGAGACATCTGATTTATGGTTTGGTGGTGGTGGTATGGAGGAGTAGATAAAAAACTGGATTTAGATCCAATATAATAGGATAGAGTCCCTGAAACACAGTAGGAAGACCTGGGTCCAAACCCTTATTTTAATGTATACTGGCTATTTGACCCAGGAGAAGTCTCCTGACCTCTGTGTTCTAAAGCTGTAAGTTGCAGAGAAGGGCTGACCTGAATTGGCAGAGGGAACTTACACATTCAGAAATTCCCTATACTAATGAAATTACAGGTCCAGTACCTATCCCTTTTCTATTCATAGTCTTGCTGTAAAGAAAACCAGGAGACAAAAAGAACTTGAAGCTAAATGGAAGGATGGCTCACGGGCTCTCATGAAGAGGAAAATAAAGACTCTGATGGAGTTTATTTCATCATGTATTACAAAGCAACAGGGAGCATCATCTCATGAGGCATACGGTCATGTAGATTTACAGTACTTATGATAAACATTTGTAAAAAGATTACTATATGGGAGACTTCCAGGGCGGAGCCAAGATGGTGGGGGAAAGGCAGTGAGCTCTTGAACTCATGACACAATCACTCCAAAAAACATCCAAATAATGCCATAGGACAATGCCTGGAGCAGCAAAACCCACAGAAGAATGTGCTGAAATCATCTTCTAACCAAGAATGGCTTGGAAGGTCAGAAGGAGGGAGCTGCTGTGCTGAGACAGGACTGAAGCCCAACCCAATAGTCACCCTGACACAGATCCAGTCCCAGGAAGGCCTGACCAGAGAAGCAGACCCTCAGAGTCTCTGAATCAGCTGAAGCACCAGTGTCGTCTGCGACTAAGCTCACAGTCTGGTGAGTGGGCTTAGCCGTTGGCAGGGGGGAGACTACAGGGGTCTCTGCTGGTGCTGAGGCAGAACTTGGGTTTTTCACCCCTGCTGGGAAAAAGGAGGTAGGCTTGAGTAGCAGCAGCCCAGGTGGGGGAGGGGCACAAGCTTGTCAGAGCTGACAACCACAACACACAAAGTTGGTTGATTAGCAAGTTGGTCTGGAGTCATCTAGGACCAGGGAACAAGCCAGGCGGGTGAAGAACCTGATCCTCCTTAAATCATACTACCTGGGACTTCTGAAGCTTGGGATACTGCAGCCTGGAAACAGTGCCCCACTTTAAGGAGCTAAAAGTCAAGTAAAAAAGGCAATATGAGCAGACAGAAAAAGGTGAGGACCATAGAAAGTTTCTTTAGTGACAAGGAAGATCAAGGTGCACCCTCAGAGGAAGATGTCAACATCAGGGCCCATATATCTAAAACTTCCAAGAAAAATATGAATTGGTCTCAGGCCATAGAGGTGCTCAAAAAGGACTTTGAAGATAAAGTTAGAGATGTAGAGGAAAAAATGGAAAGAGAAATGAGGGTGATGCAGGAAAAACATGAGAAAAAAGTCAACAGCTTGGAAAAGGAGGTACAAAAGCTCTCTGATGAAAATAATTGCCAGGGCAGCTAGGTGGCACAGTGGATAGAGCACTGGCCCTGGATTCAGGAGGAGCTGAGTTCAAATCCAGCCTCAGACACTTCACACTTACTAGCTGTGTGACCCTGGGCAAGTCACTTAACCCCAATTGCCTCACCAAAAAAAAAAAAAAAGAAAGAAAGAAAGAAAAGAAAAAAAGAAAAAGAAAATAATTGCCTAAGAATTAGGATTGAACAAATGGAAGCTAGTGACTTTATGAGAAACCAAGACACAATAAAGCAAATCCAAATGAATAAAAAAATAGAGGGCAATGTGAAATATCTTATTGGAAAAACTACTGACCTGGAAAGTAGGCCCAGGAGAGAGAATTTGAAAATTATTGGTCTACCTGAAAACCATGATCAAAGGAAGAACTTAGACATCATCTTCTAAGAAATTGTCAGTAAAAATTGCCCTGATATTCTAGAAGCAGAAGGTAAAATAGAAATTGAAAGAATCCACTGATCACCTCCTGAAAGAGAACCCCAAAGGAAAACTCCCAGGAATATTATAGCCAAATTCCAGAGTTCTCAGGTCAAGGAGAAAATATTGCAACCTGCCAAAAAGAAAGAATTCAAGTACTGTGGAGCCCCAGTCAGGCTAGCACAAGATCTAGCAGCTTCTACATTAAAGGACTGGAGGGCATGGAATAGGATATTCCAGAAGGCAGAGGAATTGGGATTACAACCAAGAATCACATATCCAGCAAAACTCACCATAATCTTTCAGAGGAAAAAATGGGACTTCAATGAAAAAGAGGACTTTCAGGTATTCATGATAAAAAGACCTAAACTGAATGGCAAATTTGGCTCTCAAATACAAGACCCTAGAGAACCATAAAAAATTGGAATTGGGGGATATACCTGGGGTCACGCAGTGGGTGATTGTCTTGTGTCTGAGGCCGGGTTTTGGCTGGGATCCCCCTGGCTCCAAGGTGGATGCTGTGTCAACTGTGTCACCTAGCTCCTCCATGATGACATCTTTAGGGTTAAATTGAGGGGTGAGGGGGATACACTGGGGGAGGGGGAAGGGCAGAGGTAACATGGGGTGAAATCCTACATGAAAGAAACAGGAAAAGGCTCATAGAGTGGGGGAAGAGATGAGAGAGGAGCAGGGCAGTAAATGAATTTTACACTCATCAGAATAGGTTCAAAGATATTAAACTCACCAGAGTTGCCTCAAGGAGGGATTAACACACACACCCAATTAGGTAGAGTAATCTATTTAATCTGGGCAGGAAATGAGCCTAACACTCATCAGAAATGGCTCAAAGACCTCAATCTCATTAGAATTAGCTCAAGGAGGGAATAACGTACACACTCAATTGGGTGTAGTAATCTAACCCTGCAGGAAAATTGGAGGGGAAGGGGATAAAGAGAGAGGGGCAAAAGAAGGGAGGGCAGAGTGGGGGAGGGGACAGACAGAAGCAAATCCATTTTGAAGAGGGATAGTGTGAAAGAAGATAGGTAATAGAGAAAATATCATGGGGAAGGGAATAAGATGGAGAGAAACAGTTAAAAATAGTAATCATGAAAAAGAGAAAAGAGGGGAAATTGTACAAAAAATATTTATAGCAACTCTTTGTAGTAGCTAAGAACTGGGAACCAAAGGAATGTCCATCAATTGAGGAATGACTGAAGAAGTTGTGGTATATGATTGTAGTGGAATGGTATTGTGCTATAGGAAATGACAAATGGGATGATTCCAGAAAAACCTGGAAAGACTCATATGAACTGATACATAGTGAAGTGAGCAGAACTGAGAGGAAATTGTGCATAGTGACAGCAGTATTGTTCAATGAGCACTTGTGAATGACTTAACTACTCTCAGAAATACAATGATCCAAGACAATCTCAAGGGACTAATGATGGAAGCATACTATCCACCCCCATATAAAGAACTGAAAAAAAGAGCACTTGTGGATTGTACATATATAACCTGGTTGATGTCTTGTGGAGGGGGGAGGAAAGGGAGAGAAGGAGGGAGAAAAATTTGGAACTCTAAATCTTATTAAAATGAATATTGAAAACTACCCTTACACGTAACTGGAAAAAATAAAATAAATGTTTGTTGCAAAGAAAAAAAAGATTACTATATGGATAATTGTAGTGGTTTCACATACATCTGTTGCAGAGGATGAAATTCAATGAAATACTCAATTAGACCCCCCCCAATTTCAATTAATATATACTTGAATACTTGGTGACTTCATTGTGAAGGTAGGCTTAGAGGAAGATGGTAAAAAAAAAAGTTTTAGAAATTAAGACTAGGGATTAAGAAGCAAAAGAAACCAAAGTATTAGAGCCTAAATGGAAGTCTCATACCTATATATCATGAATAATTGCTTCAAGGAGAGAGTTTGGAGGTCCTAGGCATAAAACACCAAAAATTCCATGCAAAAAAAATAACTGATTATATTCTAAGAGGGGAGAGGAGAAACACCTAGTTGCTGCTGTGGGAGTCATTTCCAAATCAGCTATCTTTGTATAATCAAAGCATCAACTTTTTAGAGTGACTATAAAAATCAATACAAAACTAGAGTAATAAAATGAGAAGATATGGCATACAATTAAAATAATTTCAACACCAACATAGATGATCACCACCATTCTCCAAAGAAAACTGATACAAATCAATCAAGAAAATGAAAAGGGGCTGCTAGATGGTGCAGTGGATAAAGCACTGACCCTGGACTCAGGAGGACCTGAGTTCAAATTCAACCTCAGACACTTGACACTTACTAGCTGTATGACCCTGGGCAAGTCACTTAACCCCAATTGCCTCACCAAAAAAAAAAAAAAATGAAAAGGCCAACAGGCCCTAGAAACTGCTTTATCTAAGAAAAATTTGATCTCTGACAAGCACAGAGAACAACACTGGTTAGAAAATAAATTCATTTATAAAATATTTCTAGGAGGATGGTAGAAGATTATAAACAACATTACCACATAAAACTGTGAGAAGCAGTGAAGGGGAAAAACAATTTAGAGCAAGCTTGCCAGGAGTCCTAAATTAAGCATGATCACCCTGAGAACATTTCAAGCTGAAATTGGGAGGATAACAAGCACAGTAAAAGAAAAGAGTTGTAAGTATTTTTAAAACAAATAGTTTTATTCACCTGTGCCAGTGCAGTCACCACATTTGAGCTCTACTCTTTTATTCCCCAACATTCAGGAAATATTAGAAAGAAGTGGCATTAAAAACAAATGAATAGGGGCAGCTAGGTGGCTCAGTGAATAAAGCACCAGCCCTGGATTCGGGAGGACCTGAGTTCAAATCTGGATTCAGATACTTGACACTTACTAGCTGTGTGACCCTGGGCAAGTCACTTAACTCCAATTGCCTCACAAAAATAAACAAAAACAAACAAACAAAAATGAACAGGAACCATAGGAAAAGCAGCTGGACAAGTCCAAGTATATATAGATGGGATCTGTGCTAAAAGTGACACAATTTGGGGGCCACTGAAGAACTGATTCTCAGCAAATATGAAACTGATGAAGACATTACAGGTTTGAGAAAATCATGGCTATTATTATTATTACCAATAACAATTAATTCATATGCTTTTTTTCCTCCTACAACATTTTTATGAGAATAATTTACACAAAAAGCAAGAGCATACTTAATGAAGATAGGAGAAGGGAACAGGAGGCTTTTTCAAACAACATTCTATTGCAGACCAACTCTTTACCAGAAAGGAATTAAGATATAACTGTGTCTCTTGTCTATAAGAAAGCATTTGATTCGGTAGAGCAAAATGCTACTTTCAGAGCTCTCTGTTAACAAGGTATCTCCCATAAAAATCACATAAGATTTCTTGACTCAGTAATGCAGATAATTTTGTTCAATGACCCTTTGGTTATTAATATAAAGTGAAGCATAAAACAGGAAGACATATACCCTCTAGAGGTGTTAGCCTATGTTCCTGAGTATGTCCAATGCAGAATCAAGAGGAAAGAGGAATTTCCTATAATTGGTTACATATTTCAGATATTCTCATTTGTGTTATGACATTATGAGGATATCATCGAGTCCTAGAATACTGTAGAGCCTCCAAAACGAGATTCACAATTGCTCAAAAATGTTCCAAATAAAGGTGGAAGAATAGGCTGGGATCTATTTTGGAAAATTCCACAGTGCTTTTAATGACCTCAGATTTCTCCCTGAAACAAAGATTCATATATATATATTTATATATATACACATACGCACACACATATACATATATGTATATACGTATATATGTGTGTATATACATACATATACATATATACATATACATACATACACATTTATATCTCTATCTATCTATAGGTGGCAATGAGGATTAAGTGACTTGCCCAAGGTCACACAGCTAGTAAGTGTCAAATGTCTAGGCCGGATTTGAATTCAGGTACTCCTGAATCCAGGGGCTGTGCTTTGTCCACTGCGCCACCTAGATGCCACAGAGTTCCATATTTTTAATGCTACCAGTGATGTCATATGAATATGAATCAAGGAATATGACAGTCTCTGAAGAACAGGAGTTATAGGTCACACAAAAGATAATGAATGGAGAAGTGTACAGTGCAGTGAAATACTTTCATATTTGGATGCATTTGTGATCTTACCACTGTAGATTCCTCAGCTGATCTGATCATAACCTGTCTGTGCCTTCCCATCTTGTGTAACTCTTATCTGTATCCTCAAGAAAGCCTACCCTGGCGATCTCCCTGACACCCTGTGACTGGTCTTTAGATCTCTTGACATTGTATGGATACCAGTGAAGCACATGGATCATCTATCGGTTATATCTTGCTCTTAGTAGACCATCAGGCAGCCTTATTTTTTGGTCACATATCTCTCTAATAATATATTTTATGCCACTTTCCTTGCATAGTTCTTCATGGGAAATATACTACAGCCCAAAGGTGTCAAATTTGTAGCCTCTTCCTCCCTCAACCTCCTCAGTGTAGTCTAAACCAGATGAATGTGTTATTGGAAAATGCTTAACAAAATAAATAAAAATATAACAGCAAAGATAATTTCAATTTGTAGTTTTCTAAGTTAATATGGGGCTCACAGGGATCCCTTTTTATTTGAGATTGATAACACTGCTATAGCCTATTCACACCCACTATGGATCTCTCCATTGAACTCTGAGTGACCTACAACTTTAATTTTTATGAGACTGTAGTATTCTATGTCCTACATCCATTCAGAGTCATTGGAAGAATATTGATATTAAAAAAGAATCAAGGGGCAGCTAGGTGGCACAGTGGATAGAGCACTGGCCCTGGATTCAGGAGTACCTGAGTTCAAATCTGGCCTCAGACACTTGACACTTACTAGCTGTGTGACCTTGGGCAAGTCTCTTAACCCCATTGCCCTGCAAAAAAGAAGAAAGAAAGAAAGAAAGAAAGAAAGAAAGAAAGAAAGAAAGAAAGAAAGAAAGAAAGAAAGAAAGAAAGAAAGAAAGAAAGAAAGAAAGAAAGAAAACCCAATGATCTTTAAAATCCCTTTTGGCATTCAATGTACCCTATAAGAACTGTGTTACAAGGTGCTAGGGGTGTAAATGCTAGATTGTTAAGCAATTGTGGTCAAAGGAGAGAAAAGCGCCATAGGATTGGTAGAGGGCAAAGAATGATAATTGATTTTCATATAGTATTTTAAGGTTTGCCAAACACTTTACATTGATTATCTCTTTTGAGCTTCAGAACCACCCTACAAAGTAGATACTGAGAAAATTGAGCTTCAGATTGACTCAATGACTTGCCCAAAGTCACACAGCTAGTAAGTATCAAAAGTGGGACTCAAACTCAAGTCTTTCTGATTTGAGTTCAGACTTTTATCCATTACTCCATGTTGCCACTCCTATGGTAAATCAACAGGCACTTCTTAATTACCTGCTATGTTTCATGTACTGTACTGGACAATGGCCCCCATTTTATTTATTTATTTAGTGAGGCAATTGGGGTGAAGTGACTTGCCCAAGGTCACACAGCTAGTAAGTGTTAAGTATCTGAGGCCAGATTTGAACTCAGGTCCTCCTGAATCCAAGGCCAGTGCTCTATCCATTGCACCACCTAGCTGCCCCGGGCCCCATTTTTTTTATTGCAGTTTAAGTTTTGTACTGTTGATGGTTTTTTGGTGGGTTTTTTTTTTGTTTTTTTTTTTGCAGGGCAATGAGGGTTAAGTGACTTGTCCAGGGTCACACAGCTAGTGTCAAGTGTCTGAGGCCGGATTTGAACTCAGGTCCTCCTGAATCCACCCATTTTTTTTAAAGGGAAGAAGTTACATAGTTCTAACTTGATGAATTTCCAACTAGAACTTGATTTCAATTCTTAATAAAATTCTCAAAGGGGTCATTAAGAGAGAGTTTTCAAACAATCAGAAAATAAAGGGCTATATGTTATAAGTTAGCAAGGGTTCATTAAGAACAAGTCAAGCCGGAATAACCTTATTTCCTTTTTGTCAGGATTGTAGACTAGGGAAATACCCTGGAGAAAATATATTTGGATTATAGCACAGCATTTAATAATGGTCAGCCTGTAGGTTTAAGTCTGATTTTAATTTAATAAAACCAATATTTTTCAAGTACCTACCATATGGAAGACACTCTGATTTGAGATCTAATCATTAACTACCTTTTAAATTTGGAGTATTACTCTTATTTCACTATTCTTATCTTTTCTAAAGTATAAATAAAAATTTAAGTGTGTCTTTTAATTTCATAGTATATACATATATCTGTACATGTACAAATATATGCACAAATAATAATGCCTACTACATAAGACACATGTAATCTATGACTATTTCAATTCTATAAAATGCCCTTTAGTTGAGGAAAAATAGTTCCTGCTTATAAATTTGGGATGTTAGCTGCTAAGTCACAAGTTAAGGAGGTAGGCCTTTAAGGTATCAGCGGCAAAGAAATAAAGTCAACTAAGTGTGTCCTAGGTAGGATCTTAAAAGAACGAATGAGCCTCTTTGCAAATTAATTTTATTAGGAGTGACTGACATTTCACTAACCTGATGTTAAAAACAATCCATGATAAAGAAAATTTGAAACATTAACCCTTTATATTGGCTCACAACTTAGCTACAATACTTATTCTAACAAAATCTCCCACAAATAATATAATCTTCCTCTCTTCTAAAATTCAAAGAATACTACACTGGCTTTCAATGATTAATCAGAGTAAATACATCCTCATAGCTACCGGCTTCAGGCTGTTCCTGTTTTATCAATAGAAATAACTTCTTTTGGTCACCCAATTACTCAAAACTCAGTCCCAAAAGGAACGTCAGAAATGTTAGAAATGAATGGCGAAGGTGGTGGGATATTTTTACCTTACTTGAGGCGGAGGAATTCCTACTACTATACAGTCCAACTGCACTCTGGTTCCTTCTGGGACTTCTCTGCTCCGGAGCTTCTGGGTAAACCGTGGTGGTTGTCCCAGAGGCTCTTCATAGTACAAAGATGAAGGTGATGAATCTGGGGTGACGTCAGGACTGGTTGTTTCATTGGCAACTCGCTCAATTTCCTGTAGTCTCTCAGCTTCCTGCTGTTCGAGGGCATGATTCACTTCATTATCTTGGGTGTCCTGAGGAATGGGAATGGGAATAGAAGATCTTTCTCGTCTTTCGGATAGACCAGAAAAACTGGCACTGTTTTCCTGTGGAACTTTGCTTTGAGAATCCAGCTTGCTTTTGTGGTTTTTGCAGGTGCGGGGCCTGATTCTTTTGG
Source organism: Dromiciops gliroides (assembly GCF_019393635.1). Classification (NCBI taxonomy): domain Eukaryota; kingdom Metazoa; phylum Chordata; class Mammalia; order Microbiotheria; family Microbiotheriidae; genus Dromiciops; species Dromiciops gliroides. The sequence goes on along the minus strand of NC_057862.1, from coordinate 30,842,885 downwards.
AGCTGTGGGCTTTGAACAGGGAAGATAGCTCTTCAATGAAATCAGCAGCCTTGTTTAGGAATACCTTTTTGGACTGGGTTTCGGAACTATACTGCGGCTTCTTTGTCTCTTGAGTGCTTTCTTTGGAGTTGGCTTGAGTGTCAGGGCGATACGGGTAGAATTTAGGGTCAGAACTTGATTTAGTTGAATTCTTCACCGGATCAGAAGAAAGATGTTTTCTAGACTGGGAATCATCAGCTTTGCTCTCCACAGAGTCTTGATTGATGGCCAGCCTTGCGAGATGGACACTTTCATCTAATTCTTCTTGGCTCAGGAAGGCAGAAAGATCTGGAAGGTCATCTTGACCTCCTCCCCCTCCAGCAGCTCCAGCAAGACTACCAAGGTGGAAAGGATTGGGGGTAGACTCTGCACGACTCCTCTCAATGTTTCCCCGATGCCTGGTTTCAGCTAAATAACTTTCCCTTAGAAGCTGAGATATGGAAGTTGATGCTTCTATGTTGTCGTCTTGCATGCTGCTAACAAAGTGAAAACAGAAGCAAAAAAGAACAACTGGATGACTTGCGGGAAGTAGTAGGTCTGTATTTAATATTACACAATGGATTCTTTTTTTTTTTTTTTTGGCAGGGCAATGGGGGTTAAGTGACTTGCCCAGGGTCACACAGCTAGTAAGTGTCAAGTGTCTGAGGCCAGATTTGAACTCAGGTCCTCCTGAATCCAGGGCCGGTGCTCTATCCACTGCACCACCTAGCTGCCCCTACACAATGGATTCTTAAGAACATAAACTCCAAATGAGATATTTTCTTTGTCAGATAGTGATGGCACCTAATTTACATCAAAGAGAACCTCTGAAGGTCTAGCTCTATGATCTTATAAACTACATGATATTTGACTAGAATCGGGAACACAGACATGAATTAGTCAACAAGCAATAGGCATTTATTAACCACTTAATATGTGCCAGTCCCTGACCATCAAAACCCTGTGTTTCAAATCAATCCATCAATAAACATTTATTAAGAGCCTACTATGTGCCAAGCACTGTGCTAAGTTTGGGGATACAAGAAGAGACAAAGGAGACCTCAAGGAGCTCACAGTCTAATGACACAATTATAAGTGATGGCAAATGTCATTCTAACCCACACATTTACTTCAGTTATAATGGAAATTGATTGTAATTACAGGTATGATATATGGCAAATCTGAAATGATCACCAAAATTGAATATTTAATCTCACTTAGAGGAGGTGTGTGTGTGTGTGTGTGTGTGTGTGTATAGGGGCACTTTTATCTTTTGACCAGAAACAAGGTATATAAGTTTAGTTTCCTTATCAGGAAAGAATAGATATTAACACTGTGCACTTCAGATATTTAAGGATTTTAAAATTTGCAAATGGAAATTGTTTTTATATGATGAGTACTACATTTTGAATCATAAAAACCCATAATAGGAGCAGCTAGGTGGCACAGTGGATAAAGCACTGGCCCTGGATTCAGGAGGACCTGAGTTCAAATCCAGCCTTAGACACTTGACTGTCTGACCTTGGGCAAGTCACTTAATCCTCATTCCCCCCCCAAAAAACCAAAATCCCATAATATTACAGGTTCATTTTCTAAGTTCTGGTATTATTAACATCCAATTAACATTGAGTGTTTTTCTTTGTTCACTATGAAAAAATTAAACTTAGAGGTTTTCCAGCACCAAGGCCCAGCAGGCAAGCTGTGCCCTGAGCCTGGCAGGACAACAATCCTTTTTGATCACCCTCTGGATGATCTCACCCTCTGGCAAAATCACATAATTCACAAGGTGTTCTCTGATCAAAGACAAGCACTAGACAAACTCGGAAAGTCCTGCAATGAATCAAACAAATCAAATCTCCCCAACTTGGGGTGGGGCCCTGGCACAAGTGTCTATAGCTCCTTCTTGCTTGCAAGCCTTTTTCCTCACTCTGAAAATAAAACTTCTTTCTAATTCCTGACTCACCTGTCCCTGACCTGCTCTGTTTGGCTCTGGCCATTCATAGGTTAGAATCTGGTTCTGTCCAGTTGACAAGTACTTTCCTATAAAGAAGTACTTTTGTATCTTCCCACTGTCTTATAGTGGTGAGGATTACTGGTATGGAACACTGAATATAATGTTATACTTTTTCTGTGTTGGCTAGTTTTGCTGAACTGTTTCTCTCTCTGTTGTTTTTTGTTGTAAGAAATGGATGGCTCTCTAGGAGGGTGAGGGAAAGGAATATATTGAAAAAAAATTATATGATGAAAAAATTCAGAAATCTGATCAATGCAGTGACCAGTTCTGTCTTCAAAAGACTGATGCTGAAGCATACCTGCTACTTCTTGGCAGAGAGGTAATAGAATGAGGAGCAGAATGAGGCAGGTAATATCTGACATGGCTAACATGTGAATTTGTTTTAACTATATATACACACACATATATATATATATACACACACAAATATGTATACTACATACATACACACACACATATATATACATATTTGTTAAAATGTTTTTTATTTTTCTGCAGGGTGGGGGAGCATTGAGGGAGAGAGTGGGCAGGCATCGATACTGATGTAACAGAAAAAAAGAAAAAGTAAAGGATGTTTAAATTACAAAGAAGAAAGTGAAAGTTCAGAAGGGAAAGCAGAGAAGTAGGGCAATGTTGATACTATTGTATTAATGTGTTAGGAAAAAAAGTTGTAGGTAAATAGAAACTCTTGGTTTCACAATTGCCTTTTTTGTTCTTTGTATATTGAAATGTGAGTATTTATGCTCATAATACAGAAAAATTCATAGAGAAAATAAATGTGGGTGATATAAACACAGAAACTGTCAATAGATGTTTATTTTAAAACCCACAAAGAAGCAGTTTTCATTCCTATTAGGTAGATCCTATAAGGAAAGAAGAAAAGCAAACTTCCAGATTGCAAGAAAATAAAAAGACTTTAATGTGATTGGTGACCATACGCTTACAAATGTATCTATGTCTGTGTCTGTTTGAGAACACGAGACAATAAAAATAGAAATTTTTTTTTAAATGCAGTATATTTATGGAGTACTGAGATTGGTTTTAATTTGTATGTGCTTTACGATTTACAAATTACTATCCTTAAAACAACCTTGTAAGGTATTGTAAGTAGTGTCACGACTTCCATTTACAGCCTTAGAGAGGTCAAGTAAATGTAGAAGTCACCCAACTGGTTGAGTTATGGACCTGGGGCTAGAACCCAAGCATTTTGGGGGTTTTGGGTTTTTACAATTTTAATCATATTCTTTATTTATACAAACCATTACATTTCCCTCCTCTGAATGTAGAGTAAAATAAGATTCTTTCCTCATTTATCAACAAATTTGTCCCTATAGTCCATTAATGAGGAAATAGTACCAGATTACATTTGTTTACCTGTCATACTCTAGTTGGAGCAGGGTCACTATTACTGTTTTTTAGACCAAAAAAAATTTTTTTAAAGAAGTATTTTGACTCTTAATCCAGTGTTTTCCCCACCATACCAGAATGCAAGCAAGTACACAAAATTCTTTTGGCATTATCTTCCAAACTCATTTATGAGGTCCACCAGAAAAGCAGAGTCTGCATTTGCAAACAAGTTTCCTTCAAGAAAAATACTAGAAGCCTATGGGAGTTGTCCCTTGGAAGCTTAGGGGGAAGAACAAAAAGGGGCAGGGACAGCCAGTCACTAGTGGCAAGAGTCAAAAGGATATTAGCACGATAACTCCATACAAAGTCAAATCAGAATCGTATCTGCTTGGTGACCTAGTTCCTTGAACACTTGAGAAACCTGGGGCAGTATTTTGCACTCTTGCTTCCTTGGATTCTAACACTGTCACACTTCTAAAATGTAATTCTGGACCAAGCATCTGCCCCCTGGCCCCTGATTGACTGTTATTTGACTTCAAACCACCCCCTAATTGTTTCTGGCCCCTCACTACTCTTCCAGATTGACATTGCTCAGATCAGGTCATCCTGAAGTGGGAATGGATTTAATTGATCAAATTGATTGTGAGGCATCCCAAAGAATTACAAGACTCAGTGACTCAGTTTCTAAGTTTTATTAAAAGATTGTGATGATCACAGTGAGAACACCCCAAAGGAGAAAGGTATCTCAGGGAGATGGACATGGTTATATTTATAGTGAGAAAAGTAGGTTATTTCCTTATTATTTTAAGCTCCTCCTTGTGGGAGGTTCACATCCTATTTTGGAATTCCTGGGGTCCCAAGACATCCCCCAAGACAGGTACCTTTCTCACCAGGGTTGTGTTTTGGGGGTTTAAACATCATAAGGTTCACCTAAGGACACATTTGGTCCTTTTGTACATGTTCCTAAAACATATTTAAACTTGTCAGACCCCAAGGGTCTCTCTGTTTAGGATATCTCTTTACTTTAAGATCTGGTATCTAGGTATAGTTTCTGTTTCCTGTCATCCAGAATTATTAATGGCTATTAATGGTTTATGGTCCCTGGTTACTGTCTCCTTAAGCTTCTGTTGATAGTGTTGGGTGATAAAGACTCAAACTTCCGGGTAACAGTTGATAAGAGCTCAAGCCTTAGTTTCTCTATTAACCCTTTTAGCTAACTCAGGTCTTAGTTTATTTGTTAACCTTTCTGGCCTCCTCCATCAATCCCATTGGCACTGAAGCCCAAACCACAGAGGGCCCTTCTTGGTGACTGCTCCTGGCCTTGCCTCTGGGTAGAACGAGAGGAAATAATATAATCAAATTATTTTATTATAGGTCATAATTTAAAAAAATAAAACAAATTTGTTCAGCTTGATCATTTTTACCTTATTCATTCTGAACGATTTGGGGCTATTTCTAAAACTCAAGTCCATTCTTAAAGAATGAAAATTTGCCACCTGAACTTACAGGTTTTGGAGGAGCCCCAAAATATTATGAACAATAATAGCAGGATCAATGTGTATTGGCTTGTGAGGTGACCATTTTGAAGGTGGTAAGACTTATTCACTTATATAAGTCTGTGTGCAGAAGGATATTGATTGTTAAAGTAAAGGTTAAATATAACATCAAAGCAAAGTGTAAAATCAGCACCAAATTAAAATATTTTATGTAAATACAAGAGCTCCAACCAAACTTATTTAATTAAGTTGCTGGCTCTGAAAAATGAGAAATGGATAAAGTCTCTATTGCCATTTCTCGGAGTTTGAATTGATATAAAACATCTGTTATAGCAAGGCAGCCAAAAGAATATAAAAATGCCTTAACCTAAAAACACTTGATGCCCTTAAAAAATGGATAAACATAAAGGTGAAACAAGTTTAGACTACAAACTCATTTGCAAAACTTTGTGAAGGAAGATAATGGAACATTATTAGCAATATTGTCTCATAAATCAATGAAAAGAAGTTGAGAGGAAAATGAACCTATTGAAAACTTGTTGTTTGACCCAAATCTGGCAGGTCCCAAGAATTTTCATAGATGAAATTGAAAAGACAGAAAATAGATATGAAATGGAACAGATATGCCCTCATGTCTAAAGAGACCTATTCTCATTAGCACTGACAGTGGAACTACCATGTTTGGATTATAATACCTTATGGGTTATATGAAGAAATCGAAATGACACTCAGTAATATGAAATTGGAAGGAAAAGTAGCTGGACCTGACCAAATATATACAGAGAAAGATCCAAGCTGAAAATGGAATAATTTTAATACTAATCAAAGATTAATTTTCAAGATGTCTGAAAGGAGGACAACTAGGTGGCGCAGTGGATAGAGCACTGGCCCTGGAGTCAGGAGTTCCTGAGTTCAAATCTGGCCTCAGACACATAACACCTTCTAGCTGTGTGACCCTGGGCAAGTCACTTAACCCCAATTGCCTCACTTAAAAAAAAAAGATGTCTGAAAGGAGAGAAATTTCCCCCCAAAAAATGGAAAAGATAATAGAAAACAGTGTGTGTGTGTGTGTGTTTAAGGTGACTGAGAAGAGAGCAACTACTGACTTTCTTTGGAAATAGAAAAATAATCTTGTGATTTTATTGGTATAGGGAATTCTTAGGTAAAGAAATTACCTCTACGAATCCAAGTCAGCTCCTTCTCTGCAACCTTAAGGAGTTTCTTAGAGCACCAAGAGGTTAATTGACAAGCCCAGAGTCATAGAGCCAGGATATATCTGAGGCTGGACTGGAGCCTTTATCTTCTAGGCCAGCTCTTCCACTAAGCTACACTGTTTATTATTATCTAATACTGTTTTATTTCTAGAAAATATTCCTGAGGATTCTCTTGAAGAAAATATGAGAAGGTAGCAGGCAGAATTTCACTATTTCCTAGAGCAGACATCTTCATAGTCATAGCTTTCATTGAGAAGGATAGGGGTTACAAGATTCTCCTGTGTTCTCTGGACATTTCCATGGGACTTTAAATGCATTCTCTCATTTGGTTGTACAAAATTCCTTGAGAGAAGGAACCTAAGAGATAAACTTGGTGAACAATTTTCTGATTATGAAGGATGTCATCAAAATTCAAATGGAAGGGGGGCAGCTAGGTAGCACAATGAATAAAGCACCAGCCCTGGATTCAGGAGGACCTGAGTTCAAATCCGGCCTCAGATACTTGACACTTATTAGCTGTGTGACCCTGGGCAAGTCATTTAACCTTCACTGCCCCACCAAAAAAAAAAAAATTCAAATGGAAGGATTTATGAGAGGTGCTTGAGTTTCTTCAGATGCTCCTATTTGTGGATAACATTGAGCCTCCAAACAGAGTGGGTCCTCATCAGTGAAATCTGTGGCTGCTCCATAGGGGTCCATGCCACCACACCTAGTAGAATAAGGAAGCATTTTGTCCCAATATGCAAATATGCAGTTGGCTGGCAAACCCTCTGAGTCACAACTGCATTTACCTGGGACAGGCACTACAAGTGGACAGTGAGCTAAGCTCAGAATTGAATAGAAAGTGAATGAGAATGCATCTGAAACTGCATGATACTTTCAATAAATCCAAGCAGCTCCCTTCTGCCAAAGCCATTTTGTTTGTGGTAGTAATCCTTTTTGGTGATGGTACATGGTTACAAATCATGAAACAACCATCTCACTGATTCATCTATTCAACGAGCATTTTTCTTAGAAGAGTCAAAGTTGTTGGTTATACAAAGGGGAATGCAAAGACATATGAGGCATCAGTATGTTATATCATGCTACCAGATATGAATGGAGTTCAAGACAGGATATGAAATATATAATGAAGGATGTGGATAACTAGAAAAGGTAGGGTGTTATGTAGTAAGATTAAGGGAGGATGAACGGAGAGTGGAAGTGTTACACTGGTAGCCATGAAATCTTTGAAATCCCAAAGGACAGCCGCTAGCTTGTGTAGATGCTCAATGGAGGAGTTATAGAAAACTGGAACAATGATTAGCCAGAGAATGCAGGGATGGACTGCAGTGGCTCTGGTGGAGGAATTGTCCACACTGGTGCAATCAAAGGTTCACTGAAATAGCAAAGTTAGTTGTCTATCTCGTCTGTTTGACCCGCTCTAGCTACCTCCTGCTAGTCATCTTTCTTTAGAAAAGAGTGTGAGATCAGCGAACTCGCTGAAAGTATATATACTTTGGGGGGCAGACTTCACAGGTTACATGAACACAGCAACAGTTTTTCTAGGTTATTGATCCATTTTGTTTTGATTTTTCATTTTTAGACATGGTCCGAACTTCTGGAGAGGCCATACTACTAGAGAAATAAGGGTGATGTACAATGATTTTTCTCTTGTGAATGTGAATGCTTAAGAAAGGGGTTGAGGGAAAAGCCATTAGGACCTTGAATTAAAATAGAAAGACTACTTTTTTTTTGTTCTTCCAGATGAATTTTGTTATTATTTTTTCTAACTCTATAAAATAATTTTTAGGTAGTCTGATTGGTATACTGAATAAGTATATTAATTTAGGTAGGATTGTCATTTTTATTATATTAGTTTGGCCTATCCATGAGTAATTGCTATTTCTCCAGTTATATAGATCTGATTTTATTTGTGTGAAATGTGTTTTGTAATTGTGTTCATAGAGTTCCTGGGTTTGTCTTGGCAGGCAGACTCCCAAGTATTTTATATTGTCTACCATTACTTTAAATGGCATTTCTCTTTCTATCTCTTGCTGCTGAGCTTTGTTGGTCATGAATAGAAATGCTGGTGGATTTTGTGAGTTTATTTTATATCCTGCAACTTTGTCAAAGTTGTTCATTGTTTCAAGTAGTTTTTTAGTTGATTTTTTAGGATTCTCTAAGTATACCATCACATCATCCGCAAAGAGTGAAAGTTTTATTTCTTCTTTGCCTATTCTAATTCCATTAATTCCTTTTTCCCCTCTTATTGCTAAAGCTAACATTTCTAGTACAATATTAAATAATAGAGGTGATAATGGACATCTCTATTTCACCCCTAATCTTATTGGGAATGCCTCTAAATTATCCCATTACATACAATGTTTGCTGATGGTTGTAGGTAGATACTGTTTATTATTTTAAGGAAAGCTCCACCTATTCCTAGGCTCTCTAGTGTTTTGTTTTGTTTTGGTTTTTTTGAGGGGGGCAATGGGGGTTAAGTGACTTGCCCAGGGTCACACAGCTAGTAAGTGTCAAGTGTCTGAGGCTGGATTTGAACTCAGGAACTCATGAATCCAGGGCCGGTGCTCTATCCACTGCACCACCTAGCGGCCCCTCTCTCTAGTGTTTTTAATAGGAACGAGTTTTGTATTTTGTCAAGCACTTTCTCTGCATCTATTGAGATAATCATATGATTTTGGTTGGTTTTGTTACTGATGTGGTTGATTATGTTGACAGTTTTCCTGATGTTGAAGCAGCCCTGCATTCCTGGTATAAATCCCACCTGGTCATAGTGTATGATCCTGGTGATCACTTGCTGTAATCACCTTGCTAATATTTTGTTTCAGATTTTTTGCATTGATATTCATTAGGGACATTGGTCTATACTTTTCTTTCTCTGTTTTGACAAAACTACTAGATTTAATGAATTGTCATGTGGTGTTCAAGATCAGATTACCTGCTGTCTAGGGGAGGGGTGGGAAGGGAGGGAGGGAGAAAAATATGAAATTGGAAAGCTTGTATAAACAAATGTTGAGAACTATCTTTACATGTAACTGGAAAAAAATACTTTTATCAGAAAAAAATAAAAAAAAATAAAAATGGGAAAACTAAGTCTAGTTATTTCCCTCTCTACAAAAAAAAAGGCCGGGGCAGCTAGGTGGCAAGGGCAGCTAGGTGGCACAGTAGATAGAGCACTGGCCCTGGATTCAGGAGGACCTGAATTCAAATCCGGCCTCAGACACTTAACACTTACTAGCTGTGTGACCCTGGGCAAGTCACTTAACCCCAATTACCTCACTTAAAAAAAAAAGGCCTATAATGGGGCTGATTTCCTTACTTTTGGGGCCACATGGCATAGCAGTGTACAAAGAGCTGGCCTTGAACGCAGGAAGGCTCTGAGTTCAAATTCTGCTTTGTCCACGTATTGACTGTGTGACACTAGGTAAACCACTTAATTTCTCTGTGCTCTAGGCAACTCTATTAGTCTATAAGTTGCAGAGAAGGTGACAACCTGCCTTAGTAAAAGGAATAACTTGAATCAGGAGCTCCCTATACCAATGAAATCACAGGCCTCTTCTCAATCCTTTATGCACTTGAGTAACTGCATATATATTCAAGTCCATGCAGCTTAGCAGATAAAGTCTCTGACTTGTAGTCAGGACCTGGATTCAAATCCCTCCTTAGATTCTTACTGTGTGTGTCCCTGGGCAAGCTATTTAATCTCTTTGATCCTATGAACCTCTTTATAAAATGGGGTTACTGTGTGACTTACACAAAATAATGTGTATAAACTCTATATGCATGTAAAGTTTTATACAGATATTATTATTATTATATTCTTTGTAGCCTATAATTTGCCGATATTTAGTTACTGCTAGCAGAATAACCTCTAGGAAAAAGATAATCAGTACATTTCTCTTGGCTCCCATTTCTTTGCAACCTCAGTTTCTTCAGCTGTAAAATTAGGGGAGTTAAATTACATGGCTTCTCATGTCCTTCCATCTCTAGGTCCAGGATTCTGTGGCTGACTGGATCAGTGCTGTCCTGCATACCACATAACTATCCTTAGAAGGTGCTTCGAAGAAACTCTTGCTAAGTCAAAAAGTCAATCTTAGCTAATAGAAATTGGTCCTAGACATGTCAGATACAAATGGTTTTTAGGCTTGTCTGAAAATAGCATTTAAATTTTTATGAGGCAGGATATACGTTGAGAAAAGTCTAACCTATTTTGTTCGAGAGGTCTTAGTCATTCAGTCAACAAGGATCTATAGTGAGTAAATTCGGGGTGTATAGCACTAGAGTTATAGTCACTTATGTTATCTAGTAACGACTTAGCAAGGCCCCTTCCTTTAAGGATATTACAATTTGAAAAGGAAAACAAGGCAAAAAACCTACTAAGTACAACCATTGTATAAGCATGTTTAGACAAGAGGAGTGTATTGATTCACAAACTACTAGCAGCAAAGTGGGAATCAAATTAGTCAATGAAAGCTTCCTAAAGGGGGAAGGATATGAATTTTGAGGTAAAGGAAAACATATATATGTATATGTATATGTATATGTATATGTGTATGTGTATGTGTATGTGTATGTGTATGTGTATGTGTATGTGTATGTGTATGTGTATGTGTATGTGTATGTGTATGTGTATGTATATGTATATGTATAAAACACCTATATCAGATTGTTTCCTGTCTTGGGGAGAGGGGAGGGAAAGGAGGAAGGGAGGGAGAAAAACTTGGAATTAAAAATCTTATAAAAACAAATGTTGAAAACTATCTTTACATGTAACTGGAAAATAATAAAATACTTTTAAGATTAAAAAAAAATAAAAGAATACTGAGATATGTTTCAGTGGAAATAGTTTAATGGTTTGGGTAAGACCTGAAAAACTTGATGTGATGGGGATGGGGGTGGTTGGGAAGGGAAGGCTGGCTAGAAGGCTGTAGTTTGAACACATAAAAGGAGAGAGAGTCGGTGCTAGCCAGCAGAGAATACTGAAGGTCACTGCCAAACTAATCTGGAAGGAAATAGCGGTCCTTTTAAGACAGAGGTTCTTAGGCTTTGTTTGTATTTTGTGTCATGGACCTTTTAGCAGTCTGATGTAGCTAATAGACTCCTCAGAAAAAATATGTTTAAATGCATAGGATCAAAGATATGAGGTTACAAAGGAAACCAATTATATTGAAATATAGTTATCAAAACATAGTGAAAACGAATTAAATAACCAAAGGCACAGATATCGGTTTAAGACTCCTGATTTAAGAGACATAATTGAGGTGGTGGGCATGGGAATGATTTAAGTATACTTTGTAGAAAAATTTGGAGTCACTGAAGGTAGACAAAAAAATAAAATAGTCCAAGAATAAAAAGGGATTTGGTTGGGGGCACAGAAAGAGACAAGTTGTTGAGGTCTCTTACTGGTAAGTGGTCACTAGAAGTGAAACACTTAGCTTAGGAAATTATTTTTATTTATTTATTTATTTGTTTGTTTGGAATTTTCCCCAAGTTACATGTATAAACAAATTTTCACACTGATTTTTAAAACTTCGTGTTTTAAATTCTCTTCCTCCCTCCCTCCTCACCCCTTCCCCTTAAGAACTCAAGCAATTCAACATAAGTTATACATATGTAGTCATAGCTTAGGAAATTCTTAAAGAATAATATTAATTCATTTCAATCATAAAATTAATCGAAATCCTATAAATCAAATTAAGAACAAGACCATCTGTTTTCTTTCTTTAGTATGTTTAACACATGCCACTTTTTAGGTGATTGAAAGTGAATTTTAAAAACCCTTAATTCTGTGGTGAAATGAAAGTGATAAAGATGTTGGATTGGATGGGAACTGGAATGGGGTGTCAAAAAGATCTAAGGAAGCTAAGGCCCAATCATCATTTATGTATTTTAGAGCAAAGTAGGAAAGGAAGAGCACGACCAAGCTCGTATGACACTGCTCTAAACATAGAGAACTTTTTATTTTCATTGTAGCTGTAAAGTTGGACTAGGAGATATCTAGATTCAAACTCTGGCTCCGATGCTTGCTAATGACGTGTCTTGGACAAATTATTTTACCTCTTTGAGCCTCAGTTTACTCTTTTTTTTTTTTTGCGGGGCAATGGGGGTTAAGTGACTTGCCCAGGGTCACACAGCTAGTAAGTGTCAAGTGTCTGAGGCTGGATTTGAACTCAGGTACTCCTGAATCCAAGGCCGATGCTTTATCCACTGCGCCACCTAGCTGCCCCCTCAGTTTACTCTTCAAAAAAATGGGGATACTAATAATTACCTAATAGGGTTGTTCTGAGGAAAACTTTGTAATCCTTAAAGTACTATATAAATGTGTTGGGTTTTTTGTGTTATGGTAAAGTGATTGTAATGGAATGCACATGAATTCTATGGATTGCAATAACACAAACATTTGTGCTAAATGAGCAATCTAGAAATAAATTCAAATGCTATAAATGTATGCCTAGGTTTACAGTCACATCATTCCACTTATACTTCCTTGTTCCCTTTAAAACGGATGTTTGATATCCTATTACTTTTTAACATACTTTAAAACTGAATATATATATATATATGAGATATCTTCATCATTATCATCTTCTAGCTTTATTTTCTCTTTTCTAGAGAGTTTTTTTAAATTTGTTTTTGTTTTGTGGGTCAATGAGGGTTAAGTGACTTGCCCAGGGTTACACTGCTATTAAATGTCAAGTGTCTGAGGCTGGATTTGAACTCAGGTCCTCCTGAATCCAGGGTCAGTGCTTAATCCACCTAGATGCCCTCTTCTCCTTTTTAAAGAAGAGAGAAACACCCCCCCCCATACAAAGGTCTAAAACGTGCCCTGAGCCTCTGGGTCATTTTTACACTCTTCTAACTTCTATTACTATACTTTGGGGGTAAGCTAAGGCTGTACATTAGCCAGGAAGGGCATAAACCAGACAAAATTAGGACTCTTGGTGACATAAGATGGAGATTCTATGTGGGTCTCTTTGCTGTGCTCACAACTTCTAGATGGAAAAAACCAGTAAGGTCCCTTCAAGGTAGATCTGATTTACCTACCCCATAGGTAATACAAGTGGAATTCTATTCTCTAGCTAATGGGAGATGTCATCGGATTCAGATTGAATTGGAAAGATGCAAAATCATTCCATTTTAGGCCTCAAGAAAAGGAAACCATTAAAAGACAAATTTCAAGGGGAAGCATTATCCAACTTTTCAACTGGAACAAAACAGTAGTATTATTTTGATTTAAGTTGACTCATATTATGGATTTGTTTTATGAAAGACTATAATAAGGCCAATGCCTACTTATTAAAATGACATGTAACAGTGCTCCATGTAAGAGGAATAAATCAATATGAGAGATTTCTAAAAAATAAATTCTATTTCTAAAGGAGGTGGAAATGATCATTATTTATAATTTTGGAATATTCCTACCAGAAAAATTGCTTTTATGGCTACTTTCTGTCATAAAACTCACCTATGTAAAATAATCTCAAAAGGAACGAGGACATGTTGCCTTAAAATCATCTGGTGACTTTAATGTTGAGTTGTCTTCATCATATTTGTTGTATTTACCCATATGAATAGATTTGAACGTTTACATTATGAAATGAACAGAGGAATTTATTTTTCTGGAATCAGTTTCACCAAATCTACTTGTCATGCTAGGCTGACGCGATAAGCACATTGCCATTCCTATGTTAAGGAATTAGTTGTTTAGATCAGTGGTGTCAAACTCATATAGAAACAGATCCCTAGAGGCCACATATTAACTTAGAAAACCACAAATTAACATTATCTATGTCGTATTTTTACTTATTTTGTAAAACATTTCTCAATGACATTTTCATCTGGTTTGGCCAGTGCTTGGGATTGAGTGGATATTCCCTATCACCTGTAGGTTCTAGTCTAGAGCAATTTCACTGAATATGCCCTCTCAAGTCATAACAGAGCAAGAAAAATAAGGTTGTATGCAGTCTTCCTAGATTTCAGAGACTGATCTAAATAATAATACTGGTATAATAATAATTATTATTATTATAAATTTATCTAATAATAATAACACTAATAAGAAGACCAGAATGTTCAAAACAATGTGATGAGTTCTAATTTGCACTTGCCAAGGGCTATAAGCAGAGGAAAATGGGTGAATGTAGACTGTGACCACTTGCATGTGTCATGCTCTATTATTATAAAGGTCTCTCATGTCTAAAATGTGGTTCTTAATCCTATTGTATGTCATGAAATTTTAAATTTACAAAGAAAGGCTTTTACTATTTATCAGAATTCTTGTAGTTCTTGTATAACAGAATAAAAAAGCAATTAGATTGGTTTAAACAAGTGTGGCATGTCATACTTTAATAATGTACTAAAACAAAAAGCAAAATGTGCTCAAAACTTATTAATTTATTAGAAGGAAGACTAAGAAGAGTTGATGTGTAAATCTAGTTCCTTCAGCTATTTTTTTTTCTTGCTGAACGATAGCTTCCTTAAATTAAGATGTAACTAAAATGTTATTGCTAAAGTAATTAACTTTCCTGATGGTCTTAATGTGATGGTCATCTCTTAGGGCAGCCAGAACTCCCTATTTGGTTTATTCTCCCTTCTTAACTCTTTATATATTTTTAGACAATTTAAAAATCAGATATATCCCTCCTTACTGCTTAACATTATAACGTCTTAGGCCAAACACTTGCCACTGACAGTCACGTATCTTTCTGATGGAAATGAAAAGACAGCAAGAGATAGAATGGGGGAAAGAACTAGCAATGCCCTCTGAGTCGGACTGCTTCTGCAGCTGTTGTGTACATTAATCCAGGGAGCAGATCTCCCAATACTAAATTTAGCAAGACATATCCTTTTACATGATAAAAAAATTAAAATGAAAGTCTTAACTATGTAGTCATTATTTTAGGTTTACTTTTCTTTAAGAAGGAAATGGATATTCTAGTGGAGTATAGTTGTACACAATTACTTGAATAGGTGATTGAAAGCGAATATCTAAATAATATCAAATATGTATACGTAAATATGTATATATACATACATTCACACATACATAATATGTATGTTACCTGTAACAGTTTCATTCTGATGATTTTTTCCCGCTAGGCCCCAAATAGGTACTAGCTTTCAAGGGGAGGTTGGGAAGCAGGGGAGTAATATCAACCTTCTCCAACTTATTCTGAAGAACATTTGGTTTCTTTTTTGTGCTACTTTTCTGTGGTACAACACACCTATTAAGAAAGCTATTCACTTTCGGAATCTATATTATGAACAACAACAAACATTCTGAAATAGCCCTTTCATCCACCATTAATGCTCTTTGGAGTGTTAGCAAAACATATTTGTGAACTAAGTCCATATATTACCTTGCTTTTTTCTTAATTGGCCCAGATGAGAATCTCTAGCCCTGGTGTTTCAAAGCGATGCCAATTATCCAGGAGGACTTGAAGATGAAAGGACAGGAGGAACATGGGATGTCCTGTGTCCTTGGACACAGAAAGTAGCCGTCCACAGAGAGCGAGGAGTTAACAACCTTCGTTTCAGTGAAGATGGCTGCAAGAAGCTGGACAACCTGTCACCACCGAAGCCAGAGCATTTGTCAGTTCGCAGGTCCCAAGTTATTTTGAGCTGTATAAACCATGTGCCTGTGAAACATTCCACCTGATTGGGCAGAAGAACACTGAGCAAAGGGATTCCATTGCAGATCAGCACCTATGGGCACTGAGTTTTTCTAATTGTAGAATTTCACCTAAAGAGAGATGCTCAAAGAGTATATTATTAATTCATCTTTGGGACAACGCTCAAAGCACAGGCAATATTGCATTTTGTTGAAATAAAAAGCACTTATTTAAAAGAAATTTAAGAATGTAGACTTTTGTTTGTTATACATTCTTTTCATAACTTTCAGGTCTTGATTTCTCGCATTAAGCTACCCATACATTTTAAGAACCCATCAAACCATAAGCTTGCAAAGCCGATAGAAGGTTCTGGCATGTCATTTTATAGACGGAAGTGTTCCTGAGCTGTCTGAATAGCAAAAGTCTAAGAAAACTAACATTAAAAGAAATGAATGAAAGATCTTCTAAAAGGAAGAGGAAAAACAACCAAACTGAGAAATACAAGAATATGACAATATGAATACTTGAGAAAGACTGTTTTGGACACTGTTTCAAAGCCCAAATGTTTTCAAATATGGGTTTGGAGTGTACAGTTCTCATTCACGTCCATCAAAACCTGAAATCATATTTTAGGAAATGCCTTTGAAAAGCAAAGAAAGCAGATGTCTCCTATCACATTTGTTGCCAAACCTAGTAGGTAAACAGTGTTTACCTAATCTAATATATTCCCAAATATCTACCTCATCAAAGTACAGGTTCTGAGATTATATTGTTATTATAGGTCGATGCTTCAAGTGTCTGTGCTCCTGTGGATATCAGTATTCATTCCACTAATTGCAGTCTTAGTCCATTTATAATTTGTTCTGCCTTTGAGAGTTCCCCTGAAGCCACTGGTTATTATATACTTTTCCAAATACATAAGCATTATATTGCTAACTTTAGAATACATGGTTTTATAATAGATCATGGGTCACAGAAACATTATTCATCTTAGTGAATGCCCAAGATTTGGAAAATTCAGATTTAAAGACTCCTGATCCTAAAAAAAAAATCATTCTCTTATTTTTCTTAGCATGCAAATCTAGTTTTCTTATTAAAATCAACATATTTTCTTTTGGTGTAAATTTTCCAATTTGAGTAAAAGGTCTTTAATCCCTTTGAAGTTTCCTTGAGATTGTTATCCCTAGAGCCTAGGATAGAAACCAAATGTTTATTTACTGAAATTAATTACTGCAATAAAAATTTTATTACAGATTTCCATATCTACATAGATAAAATAAAAGAGGAAGCTAAAAAAGTCATGCCAAACTGTGAAAGAGGGGTCATATTTTGCCGTAATTATTTTTTTCTTAACCTATCTTTAACATTTTACAATTTCGAAAAAGCAATATACTTTGAGCAGTTTCTAGACTTCCTCGTTATATTTTCTGTTTTTAATAGGAGGTGTGGCTTTTCATAAGGTGACCTTTTTTTGAGGGATATGTGGGGGAGGAGCTTCCCCACTTTCCCTAATTCCTGGATATGGTGCCAGGATTTGGAGGTGCTGGTCTCCATGTGCTGCCAGGGTACACAACTCTCAAAAGAAGCATATCCTAAGACTTGGATAGGGCCAAGGGAAGGTGGAATGACCTGAGCATAGCTGGGATGATTCTTTTCTTCACAGCTGTGCTCTAGATGGTTCCCCTGAAAGGACATGCCTATTCTCTGTCTGTCTGTCTCTGTCTTTCTGTCTGTCTCTGTCTGTCTGTCTGTCTCTCTGTCTCTGTCTCTCTCTCTCTCTCTCACACACACACACACACACACACACAGTAAATTAACATAGTGGTGTGACAGTGATATTTTCCTTTCTGTCTAGGCATAAGATACTGAGGTGAGAATCGACCTGGACTGCAAAGGAGAGTAAAATGGATAGCAAAATGGGATTGAGGGAAAAATGTGGAAAGAGTTAAAATCATTTTACAAATCAAGAAAAGGGTCACAGAAAAAATCCAAGTACTTTTACTAATACTTTACTTTTTACTATTATGTTTGAGCATACATTACATAAGAAGTTTTCTGGCTTAGTACCTTGAACTTTCTGAAAAAAGACATAACATAAATTTTAGAAATGATTACTCAAAATCAGCTAATATAGCAATGAAGAATGTCTTCTCAAAGAAACCACAGATCCACATTTTAGATCACAACGTTTTTGTTATTTTTCGCTCAAGTGCATAATTCCTCTTATAATTCAATAACTGGTACAAACATGATGCCACTTTCCTCTGCCTTCCATTCTTTTACTAGGGCAAAGGGGTAAAAAAAGTTAATCTTAGAAATGTTTTTCTTCATCATCCCACAGGTAAAAGCAAACCCTTTTTGAGGGAGAGAGAAGCAAGTGAACGCAAATCTCTGTCTGAGTGAGTCACACCCAGAATGATCCTGAGCTGGCCTTTCAGCTGTTTTCTCAGCTACAGAAACAGTTGACTTAGGTTGACATGATCCCTAGGAATGTCAAGGAATCAGAAGATCTGTGACAAAGGAAGTCTTCGCTTGGCTGGTAAGCACTTGGAATGATGTGTTATTAAAGTTGATTTATTTTCTTGATTTTGTTTTGTTTTGCCAATCCCTGCTATGTTTCAATTTTCTAAAAATACTTGACATGCACAGTTTTTATATGCTGAGCCCGAAGTGCTCAGAGAGTTTTGTTGCCTCGACCTCTAGCTCAGGGGCAAAAATGATCTCTTGGTCTTTATGCATATGGAGGACTGATACCTGCTTAAACTATAAAATAGAGTTTTCTAAAATAAAATGCTCAAAGCAATTTGGTTGTTTAAATTCATAAGGAATCTCTTCCTGAAAATTTTTCAAAAGAGAAAGTTCACATTACAGGTTAGTACTTGGCTTTCTAAAAAGTTAGGTAGAAGTAGATTATAGGTCTTAAATTTTGCTAGAGAACAACATATTATTTTAAAAATACAATTAATCATGATGGTATCATTTTACTCATGTCTGGAAACTATTAAATGCATTTAAGATTATTTGGATAAAAGAATACAGTAATGGTTAACATTTATATAGCATTTTAAGGTTTACAAAACTTTTATATCTAACATCTCATCTGACAATAGAGAAGCATAACTGAATTGCAAAGAAAATATTTGGTCAGGAGAAATAGAAAGCATTTAGAGAAATATTCACATTAGAATTTTTTAAAAGCAAATATAACAGAAAATTCTGAAAAGCTGATACACATAAAGTTGGAGTTACCTCTTTTGGTGGCAGTACCTTCCCTTTTCCAAATGGCACGTTTAGCGATCCAAGTCTAACTGTTTAGCTTGTTGTGCATAACAAAAGTAACATTAAAAAAAAGAAAGAAAGAAAAAAGTAACATTAAAGAAATTTGAGACTGTCAAGTAATGAGGGATATTTATTTACAGTATTCCATTGCAGATACAGGGAACAATCGTTTAGAACAACTTGCTCTTTGAAAGTTAACTTTAATATCTTGATCTGTAACAAATGGAGGTAAAACACCCACATATGATCCAAAAAATCAGGAAGAGACTCAAAAAAATGCTCACTGACTGAATGAATGAGAATGATAACAGAAACAGGCTTGTATATACTATCTCTAGAGAAAAAAAAAAGATTCACAAAGAGATACGGCACCGAATGTTGGCAGAACACATGTAAATCCCTGGGCTTGTACTCTATTTGGTACAGTGTTAAATGTTGAATCGATATGGAGCAAATGTGAAAAAAAGTGACAATTAGGACATTTCTAAGGTATTTTTATGAGCTTTACCAGGAAGTTTCCATGAGAAGGAATACCCTTTTATTCATTTCATCTTTCTTTACTGGTTCATCAGTCTCCTCTTGGTTCCTATAAGTGGAGGCCCTGGGACCTCCTTTCCTATTTCTTTACACTATCTACCTGCATGATCTCATCCACTCCCACTATTTCAATGAAGATGACTCTCCAATCTCTATCCCCTACCCTAATTTCTCCCTTAAGCTCCAGTTCTGCATTCCCAACTCTGACAAACTTTTCGAGCACCTCAAACGCAAAATGTCAAAAGCTGAATTCATTACCTCTCTCAAACATATCCCTCCTCCCAACTTCTCTATTTCTGTTGGGGTGGCCATGATCCTTCCAGTCATTCACAAATGCAACTATGGCCTGACAGGGACGACTGATTCCAAAGGACCCTTAAATGGATACTGGCCACAGTCACGTTGGCATGTCAGAGCTAATTAGGGCTGCCCCAAAAAGAAACTGAAGTTTTAGGGAATCAGGTTGAATCATAATAACGGTCACTTTCCTGGTATTCTTTGCATTTTGGCTTCTTAATTTTCGTAGGTCTCTGAATAGATCTACCACAGTTTTACCACCCACTGAGCTTTTGGATCTTAGTGCTATGCAGACATCTGGAATGAACCCTGCCTTGCTTTCTGGTTTCTGACTCTTCTTTCATCTTAGACCCTTTGACTTCCTGGTCTCCAGGATCAGAGGCTGGGATTGCCCTCCTCCCACCTGGGGAGATGAATAACTGGCATATGTTTGTTTTGTATTGGGTAGAAATGATAACCCATAGTGGAAACCTGACCATCATCACCTCGTTTCTTAACAATCAATCAGCTGTCAAGTTCTGTAGCTCATATTTTCGTAATATTTCTTCTGTCATATTACACTTTCTACCATCACTGCATTCACACTCTCACCATCTCTTGATCCCTGCTTCAATGTCTTCCTACTCTAGTCCATCTGATGTGAGCTGGAATTAGGGTCAAATTGATCGTGAGTTGTCCCCAAAGAATTGCAGGACTCAGTGACTCAGTTTCCCAAGTTTTATTGCAATACTGTGTGTGACCACAGGGAGAGAACCAGAATAGTGGAAAGGTATCACTCAAATAGTGAAAGAAAAGACAGTTATATTTATAGTATAGATAAATTGATTATCAGTCTCATTATAATAATCTCCACTTTAGGGAGGTACAGGGGAGGGCCTGTCCTACTCATTATATTATCCACCTTTGGGAGGTACAGGGGAGGGCTTATCCTAATTTGGAGTTCCTGGAGTCCTAAGCCAACCCCCAAGGTGGGTACCTTTTTCTGTGGAGGTGTGTTTTTGGGGTTTACACATCATAAGGTGAATCTGGGGACAAATTTGGCCTTTTCTGCGCATGTCTCTTTCTGGTTTCCATGCTTAGTTTCTTTTCTTTTTTCTTTTTAAAATTATACATGAGTAGTCATGGAAAACAATTCTACATTAGCTAGGTTTTGAGAGAAAACAGATAAAAACAAAACTTCAGATTAAGGAATTATCAAAAAAAAAAAGTGTTTCAGTCTATTTTCAGATACCATCAGTTCTTTATCTATATATAGATGGACTGCAATTTTCATAAGTTCTTCAGAGTTATATTGGATCATTTCCCATGCTTAGTTTCAAAACATCTTCATTTATCATTCATTTCAAGTCTAAGTTTCTATAGCCTGTCAATGTATCATTGTTCTAGTCTTAGGCCTTCATGGCCTCTCTCCCTCTGTTCTGTTATGGGCACTGATTTCTGTGGGTAAGAGAATTTAGCATCCTGACTTGTAAGTTATCCATTAACTGGGGTCTGACTCCCTTTTAGAGCTAATATCTTAATTAGAGCTTGGGTCTTAGGTTTTTCTGTTAACCCCTTTTTTTGCCTCCTACATCACATCCTCCACTTAGTTACTCAGATCTGCATAAAGTACAGATGTGACTATGTCACTTCCCTAGTCAACAAACTGTAGTAGCTCCAATATGAAATCCTCTGCTTGGCTTTAGAAGCCCTTTACAATCTGGCCCCTTCTTCTTTTTCCAGTCTTTTCCTACCTTACCCACTTTATGCACTCTACAATTCAGTGACACTGGCCTCCTTGCAAGTCTTCTCCAGGAGACCCTATGTGCTGACTCTATGCATTTACAGGGGTTTTCTGACATGCCTGGATTGCTTTCCCTCCTCACCTCTGCCTTACGGCTTTTCTGAAGTTTCAGCTAAAATCTTACCTTCATCAAGAAAGCATTCCTGGGCAGCTAGGTGGCGCAGTGGATAAAGCACTGGCCTTGGATTCAGGAAGACCTGAGTTCAAATCCAGTCTCAGACACTTGACATTTAACTAGCTGTGTGACCCTGGGCAAGTCACTTAACCCTCATTGCCCTGCAAAAAAAAAAAAAAAAAAGAAAGCATTCCTGGTTCTCTTTAACGGAAGTACCTTTCTTCTTAGATTATCTCCCCTGTAAACATTTTGTTTGTATGTAGTCATTTGAATATTGTCTTTCCTGGTAGATTATGAGCCCCTTAAGGGTAGGGATTGCATTTGTCTTTTTTATCTTCAATGCTTAGCACAGTGCCTGGGACAAGGTAGCTAGCTGCTTAATAAATGCTCATTGACATGACTTGAGCTATTGTAATAACCTTTTACCTTGTTGTCTTTCCTCTTATTTCTTTCCTCTAACATCTACCCCTTCACATGAATGCCAAAATAATCTTCCTCATGTATAAGTGTGGCTTTGTCACTCTCCTGATCAAAAATCTACCTATAGAGGCAGCTAGGTGGCATAGTGGATAGAGCACCGGCCCTGGATTCAGGAGGACCTGAGTTCAAATTCGGCCTCAGACACTTAACACTAGCTGTGTGACCCTGGGCAAGTCACTTAACCCCAATTGCCTCACCTAAAAAAAAAAAAATCTACCTATAAAATAGAAACTGCTTATGTTAGTGTTTCTGTTCCTCCAATGACTTATCTACCTCCTTCCCTGCAGTGGCCAAACATTCCGTTCTTCCCCAAACCATTAAATATCCCCCTCCCCAAACCTTGTGTCTCCTCAAGCGTCTTTCCACCTTCAGCTGAGGACCTGCCTCATACCTGACCCCCTGAAATGAGGTTCTTCTCTCTGCTCATCTCATAGCATTCATCTTTCCCCACTACCTCACCCACTTCAATCCCACAGCAAGAGGTGGGCCCTTCTCCTTGCCAAAGCCAACCCCTTTACATGCACCCTCAATCCCCTTCCCTCCCCACTCCTCGACCGTCATTCCTCCTCTGTTATCTTCAACATCTCCCTTAACTGTCTTCTTCTCTGTTACTTACAAGTATGTCCGTATGTATCTGCACCATTTGCCAGATCTACCATTGTGACTAGTTACTGTCCTCTGTCTTTCCTCTCCTTTGGGAGGGCTCCTTGAGAAAGTGAACTACATTAGTTGCCTCTGCTTCCTTTCCTTTTGCAATCTTCTAAACCCTTGGCAATTGATCCCATTGATCCCATCATTCATTTGAAAGTGTCCTCTTCAAATTACTAGTGATCTCCCAATCGCCAAATCCAAAGGCCTTTTTTCATCACCCATCCTTCTTGATCTTTCTCATAACATCTGCCACTATTGATTACCTTCTGGATGTTCTCTCTCTCTCTCTCTCTCTCTCTCTCTCTCTCTCTCTCTCTCTCTCTCTCTCTCTCTCTCTCTCTCTTTTGGGGGGCCAAGGCAATAAAAGTTAAGTGACTTGCCCAGGGTCACTCAGCTAGTAAGTGTCTGAGGCCAAATTTGAACTCAAGTCCTCCTGACTCCAGGGCCGGTGCTTTATCCACTGTGCCACCAGCTACCCCAGGATGTTCTCTTTTTATAAAGCTTTTGTGATACTGCTTGCTCCTTTTGTGACACTGGTTCTCCTGCTATCTGTTCAATACCTCCTTTTCAGTGTCCTTTGCTGGATCTTTATTCAGATCAAATCTATTAACCATGAGTATCTTTACAAGGTTGGCCCTTATCTCTTCTCCTTCTATATTATCATCAGATCTCATGGGTTCAATGATCATATCTATGCAGGTAATTCTCAGATCTATATATCCAGCTCTTGTCTCTCCTGATCTCTCATACTGCTATGTATGTGGATATCTCAATTTAGGTAGCCCACAGGAATCTCAAATTCAACATGTCCAGCACAGAACTCATTAGCTTTCAGGGCAGCTAGGTGGCACAGGGGATAAAGCACCAGCCCTAGATTTGGAAAAACCTGAATTCAAATCCAGCCTCAGACATGACACTTAGTAGCTGTGTGACACTGGGCAAGTCACTTAACCCTCATTGCCCCGCAAAAAAAAAAAAAAAAGAAAGAAAAAACCCAACTCCCCCCCAAAAAAACAAAAAAAACCCAACTCATTAGCTTTCTCCTTAAATCTTCCCTATTGTAAATGTGGGTACCAACATCATCTCATTTGCCAAGGCTCGAGATCTTAGTATCATCCTTAACTTTTCATTTTCTACATCTAATGCATTACCAAATCTTGTCTTTTATACTTTCACATCTCTCCTATATGTTCCTTTCCACTAATCTGAAAGTCTAAATTTTGCTTTTGCAAAATTTATTGCAAATTATCTTTCTCCACAAAGAAACTCATTTAAAAAATGTTTTAAAATTTAAAAATAGGTATCCTATGAAGATCAGTATATTACTAAAGAAAATCAAAACAGTATTTGGAATGTTTGAACTGCAAAAGGTGTGTATATTACTGTATTGGTAATACTTTTATGAGGTATAAGTAGATTTGAAGCAATATTTCTTATATCTTTTGGGCAGTTTCTTTGGGAGCACTGTTTTGGAATACAAATTCACAATTTTCTTGATTAGAAAGATACATTATTCTTCAATGCAACCTTGAAGTGTTCTTTGAGATTGCAAAAAGTGAAAATAAGGAAGGAAAATGTGGTGGGAGGAAAACCCTGGAAAGTAACAAGTACTTTTGAACCCAGTTAATAATTGGAATCTTAATTGTGAGACAGAAAAGAAATTCAAAAGCAATCATCCTGAGAGAAATGATAGATGAAATTATAGATGGATAAATTATGGATGGACCAAGGGACCTACTGAGGTCTTTTATATTTTTTTTACAATAAACTGGGGCAATTGTATCAATGGCATGTGATGGGGGGCAGGGTGGGGGGATGAAGGAGGAGGTGTGACCAGCTGGTAGGAAATTGGAAATAGGTCTGAAGTAAATAATTCTGACTTGGATTGGCTTTTCTTTTCCTTACCATATACTTGATGATATAATTTAGAACTTTTGTTCTTTTAAATGAAATGTAAACATTTTACTTTTTTCTGTCATTAGGGTTTTTTTTTTGCAAGTCATATGTAAGATAATAACAGTTTGGGAATATTCTATTCATAACATTATGCAGTGAATCTTTTAAATGCCAGGATGCCAGGCCCTGGGTGATTTCAATCAGATTCTATTTTTAGGGATGGTAGACATCTCAGAAGGCTAAAAACAAAGCTCAGTGTTCTTACACATGACACAAGTAACTACAATATCACTAATGACATAAATAGTAATTATTCAGATTAGGCCTAAATGTTAATTAAATCAGGAATAGCAATGAAAGGGAAAACACTCTCGGTTTAACCAACTGAATAGGATTTTTTTTCTCTATTAGCCTAACAAAAGAAAAAAGAATTGCTTTCAGCTGTTAGTTTCATATAGTTGATTGAGGGAAAATATGTTAAACAGCATTCTTCACTTTTGTGCTTTGAAGTAAGTAGAGAGAAGAATCGTACAATTTAGTTTGTGATATACATCCTATGGACACAATACAATTTGTTGAGTGGCTATAAAAGGGTTGATTGCTTGAAAAATCATTCTGATGGTGCTGATATTTCTTGAAATTAATCAAAGCTGAAATACATAGGTTCAAAGATCAGTCACGGGGCAGCTAGGTGGCACAGTGGATGGAGCACTGGCCCTGGAGTCAGGAGGACCTGAGTTCAAACCTGGCCTCAGACACTTGACACTTACTAGCTGTGTGACCCTGGGCAAGTCACTTAACCCCAAATGCCTCATAAAAACCCCCCAAAAACAAAAAAAAACCAAAGATCAGCCACCTCAGTTATCCCAGGTAAAAGAGAGGCACAGATAATATCTTAGGAAAGAATTCCTCTAAAATAGAAAAGATCAGACATGGGACTTTTTTTTTTAAGTAAGCAAGAAGAAGTCAGGGATTATTGACCCTACTTTCTTAGCCTATAAAATATTTATTAGCCCCCTAGTGACAACACTGCAATATTCCTGTGTGTTTGGACTGACTGCCCTGTGGGTGGGAGTGTCTGAGTTTCCCACTGGGAACTCTGGGGTATGCAGTCCTATAGAGAGAATTGGCTTCTTGCTCTGACTCTACTCTGAGCCAGAGGTCTGATTTCCTGTGGATCCAGGGAAATTTTGAACCAGTTTGGACTCTGAGAAGCAAGCATTCTGCCTGAGGGCTGGAAGAGGACTAGCTAGAGAGTTGTGGAGATCTGGACCTGGCAGGCATCTTGCACTGTGTTGTGTTCAGGCACTGGGGACTAAGAATAACAGATTGGCCTGTGGGCAAGCCTCCACTGCACTGAACAAAGAATTCAGACTGAACCCGCTGGGTGTGGTTACCCCTTTAAGAACTGAGGTAACCTGTGGAAAGTCAGTCAACAAACATTTACCAACTATGTGCTAGGCACTATGCTAAGTGCTGGAGATACAAAAAACTGGGGGTCAGGGGCGGGGGGGGGGAGTAGCTTTCAAAGACTTGAAGTCTGATGGGGAAGGTTTTATTCTTTTCAACTCCTCTTCCCCATCGCTGTTTTGAACCCGTGCTTTTAGATGACTCTCCTTGCTATTCCTTTACACTGTTTCTTTATCTCGACTTTACTTCAAACAAAATATATGATCAGACATGATCGTTTGTGTTGCATTACCTATCCCGGGTGTCCCAAAGGTCTTAGTGCAGTTTTCAGCTTTAATAACTTTCTTAAAAAAAAAAACCCACAATTAATTAATTAATTTTGGGTTTTTTTTTGTTTTTTTGTGAGGCAATTGGGGTTAAGTGACTTGCCCAGGGTCACACAGCTAGTAATTGTTAACTGTCTGAGACTGTATTTGAACTCAGGTCCTCCTGAATCCAGGGCCAGTGCTCTATCCACTGCGTCACCTCGCTGCCCTAATAACTTTCAAAGTATAAACGCTACAAACAAATCACTTAAATATTTAATTATTTAAATTTCTTTTACTCTGATTTAATTTTGTGAATTTTGAATAATTCATTTTAAGGTTTAATAAGATGGGTACTTGGCCATGTTTAACGGTTTCTAGATGACATTTTCCCAGATGGGTGAACTGCTTGCTTGGCCACCTAATTTATCTCCATTGAACTTTTGGGGGAAGTCAGGCTCTTCCCTTCCTCACATCCTTCTGCCAATACTTCCTTCCCTTTCCTCCCCCTCCCAGTGGTACATTCACCTCTATTCTTACCCTGTAGGAAGGAAACTAGGGTATTTACTTTATTTCAACCATTGGTCTCATTTCCTTTTTTCCAACAGTTGTGGTCCTGGGACCCCCGAGCTCCCTAACTTTAGGGTGGATATGAGCTTTAAGGTTTTCATGAGTGCTAAGTCACTGATTACAATCTTTTTGGTAAAGGGCCTTACCGTCTGTCCTGTCATTGCACCCTAAGAACTATCAGACCTTACCATCTGCTGTACCACTGTGCCCTCCAGAACCCCAGACATGATGCTGATGGATCTAAGAACCTCTGGGTTTTTTCATCTACCCTGAAGCTGAACTCTCCTTCAGGTAGAAAGAAAGATCCTTGATAGTAGAGACTGTTTCCCTTTTTAATTTCTAGTCCTTTAACTTAGCATAGTTCTCGGCACTATATAAATGCTATTCATTCATTCATTCATTCATGTTACCAACCACAATGTCCATGCAAGAAACAGTTGAAATGACATTACTAGAGAACAGGATGACTATAAATGTCAGTGGGCTGATCAGGTATCAAGAAAAATGAGGGGGTAGAGCAAAGATGCTAGAGTAGCAGGAAGCATCGCAGTGAGCTCCCCCACCCCCCAAAAAAACCCTCCCCCAAATACAATCAAGCAACGAATTAGACCAAATCCTTATAGGGAAATATTTAAAAAATAACAGTGAGTCACTATTCCATCCCAGGTTGGCATGGGCAAAGAGGCAGAAGTTTGAGGAGGATGATGACAGGGTTAGAGCATGAGCTTGTTGCTCTCCACAGCTCTCGAGCACCCAGGGAGAGGCTGGGAAATGTTCTCCTCTATGGGTTTTCATAACTCTCCTCTCTCCTTCTCCCTATGTGAGAGACTCCCTAGTCTCTTTTGCTGTATTTTTATTCATGTTATTCACTCTATGTTAGTCCCCCAAGGCTTTATCCTTGGCCTTTCATTTAATGATCTCATTAGCTGTCATAAATTCAATTATCATTTTTAAGCAGATGATTTCCAAGATCCATTTATGCAGCCCTAGTCTCTCTCCTGAGCTCCAATCATGCATCACCAACTACCTGTTAGACATCTGTAGTCAGGAAGTAGCCTAGAAGAAAGAGCAAACAAAAAAAAGGTCCCCCCCTCTTAACATAAAGAACTATTATGGTGGCAAGGAAGCTCGAGACAGAAATCTAGAAGAGCCTGACTCCAAAACATATATAAGCAAAGCCTTAAGGAAAATATAACTTGGGCACAAACTCAATGAGAATTCCAGAAGAGAAAAAGCAAGAGGGTTTTTTTTAAGAGTTAAAAATGTTTTTATAAATTAAATGAGATCACCTGAGGAAAAAAATGTAAAAGAAATGAAAGCTATGGAAGAAAGAATTGGAAAAACAGCTTGTCACAAGGGGTACAAAACTGTATCCAAGCAGCAAATCCCCTGAAAATTAGAATGAACCAAATAGAAACCAATGACACCAAGAGCCAAAAAAATATTAAAACAAAATTGAAAGATTGGAAAAAATAGAAGAAAATGTAAGCTATCTCATATAAAAAACAAATGACTTGGAAAACAGACTGAGGGGAAAAAATTAAGATGCATTGTACTGGGGCAGCTAGATGGTGCAGTGGTTAAAGCACCGGCCCTGAATTCAGGAGGACCTGAGTTCAAATCTGGCCTCAGACACTTGATACTAGCTGTGTGACCCTGGGCAAGTCACTTAACCCCCATTGCCTGCAAAAAAAAAAAAAAAAAAAAAAAAGATGCATTGTACTGTCTGAATGCCATGACCATAAAAGAAAAAAAGAGCCTAGACATCATATTTCAAAAAATCTTAGAACTTCCCAGCGAGCTTAGAAGCAGAGGGCGGAGTGGAAACTGAAGCAATCCACCATCTACTTTCTGAAAATATAATCTTAGAATGGAAACTCCCAGGAACATTAGGGTCAAATTTCAGAACTTTCAGGTCAAAGCAAAAATACTGAAAGCAGCCAAAAAGAAAGAATTCAAGTGCCAAGGAACCATAGTCAGGATCACATATGATTTAGCAGCCACCACTATAAAGGAGCAGGAAACTTAGAATATGATATTTCAGGAGGTAAAGTATAGAGGTTTATAGCCAAGAATAACTTACTTAGCAAAACTGAATATAATGCTATGGGGCGCGGGGTGGGGGAGATTGGATTTTTAATGAAATAGAGGCCTTTCAAATATTCCTGATGAAAAGACCTGAGCTGTGTAGAAATGTTGAAATTCAAACATAGGAGTCAAGAGAAACATGAAAAAGTAAACATGAATGAAAAACAATAAGGGACTAAACAAGAATAAACTGCTTATATTCAAAGATGATACATGTGTTCCCTAGAAATTCTGTCATCAGCAGAGGTCACAGAGAATCTAATTAGCCCAAGTGAGAGAAATAGCAAGGAGGGGGCAGCTAGGTGGCGCAGTGGATAAAGTACTGGCCCTGGATTCAGGAGGACCTGAGTTCAAATCCGGCCTCAGACACTTGACACTTACTAGCTGTGTGACCCTGGGCAAGTCACTTAACCCTCATTGCCCCACTAAAAAAAAGAAAAGAAAAGAAATAGCAAGGAGGATAATGTCGCTAGATAGAAGAGTATGTGAAGGGGAGGAAAGTTTAAGAAGACTGGAAAGGTAGGAGAAGACCACTTTGTGAAGTGCTTTGAATGCCAAAGAGAGGATTTTATAATTGATTCTGGAGGTGATAGGGAGTTTTTTAAATAGGGAGGTCATGTGGTCAGATCTGTACTTTAGGGTAATTAATTTGACAGTTGAGTGGAGGGTAAAGTGGGGAAAAAATTGAGGCAGGGAGACTAACCAAAAAGCTATAGCAACAGTCTGGGTGGGAGGTGATGAGGGCATGTACCACAGCCATGACAATGTCAATGGAGAGAGCTAAAACCCCTATAATTTTGATTGACTTTGGTGTCACCATCTCTCCCCCATTATGTGGCAGCTAGGTGGCACAACTGATAGAGTACTGGACCTAGCCTTAGAAAAACTGGCATTCACCATAGGATGCTTACTAGCTGAGTGGCCCTGGGCAAGTCACTTTGCCTCTCTGTCTCAGTTTCCTCATTGTAAAATGGGAAATAATAAATAATAATAGCACTTACTTCGCAGGGTTGCTGAATCAAATGAGATAATATTTGAAAAGAATTTTTACAAATTTTAAAGCACTATAGAAATGCTCATTGTCATCATCATCGTGATCATTTTGTACTTGTGGCTGATTTATTGAACCCAGGTGTAAGCCTTCGCATTTATCCCTATTAAATCTCCTCTTAGAGCCTGGCCAGTCTTCTAGCCTGTCATGGTCTTTCTGGATCCTGTCACTCCATGGGTTAGTTATCCCTCCTAGCTTTTTGCCAGCTGCCAATTTGATAAGAATGTTCTCTATGACTTCTAAAATTTTTCCCTGGGTGCTGTGGGAAACGTCACAAATGAAATGAAATGGTGACCTGAATTCAGATAGACTAAGAATATATTTACTTCCCCGTTTCCTAGTTTCACCTCTCAGTGGGTAGAAATGATCCAATATATGTGAATGAATAAAAAAAAGCACGTAATAAGTGCTTAATAAGTACCAAATGCTGTGCTAAGCATTGGGGATACAAATACAAACAAATGAGACAGTCCCTACCCGTAAGAAGCTTGCATTCTATTGGAGGAAGACAATACATGGCTGGGAGTGGTATCCAGGGAAGAATGTATTCGACAGGGAATGATGCTATGAGTCATAGGACCATGGATTGACACATCCTTCCAGGAATGTTAGTTAGTGTAGATTTCATTACTGTTCCCAGAGCTAGGGCTGGAAAAGGTAGAACACCCATGGCAGCATGGCATGGAGATTGCTGGGAAGGGGCATGATGGGCTGGTTCTGGGCAAGAGAAGGTGAATGCTAACCAATCAGAGCCCAGAATATAGGGGTGGGGGAACTCAAGGTGTGTGTGTGTGTGTGTGTGTGTGTGTGTGTGTGTGTGTGTGTGTGATTGGAATTTTGCTCTTTCTGCCTATTTCACTCATTTCTACATGGAAGGCACGTGGTAGATACAGTCCTTGGGTGCAAGGTGAGGAAGGGTGTATATTTGGATGCTTCCTACTGATTCTATATTTAAAACAATTTTCATATATTCTTTCCATTCCTACTACAACTATCCTTGTTCTGGCCTTCATCAACTTTTTGTTTGTTTGTTTTGTTTTGTGGGGCAACGAGGGTTAAGTGACTTGCCCAGGGTCACACAGCTAGTAAGTGTCAAGTGTCTGAGGCCAGATTTGAACTCAGGTACTCCTGAATCCAGGGCCAGTGCTTTATCCACTGTGCTACCTAGCTACCCCCCTTCAACAACTTTCATCTAGATGATCATAATAGAGTCCTAATTGGTTTTCTTGCCTCCTGTCTACTCCCTCTCTAAAGCATCCTTCATGCTGCTCTCAAGGCAATCTTTATAGGTAAAGAAATTTCTCATTACATTATTCACATGCTCAGGTACCTCAGTGACTCTCCCCTGAATACATAATACCACTAAACTCTCTATCTGGACCATGTCTGTGCCCACTTCCCCCACTAGTAGTCTGCCTCTCTCTGGGCCTTTGTTTATTGTTTCCCTTATCAAAGTGATGTCTTCCTCATTTCTGTCTGTTGAAGTTTTTCTCTTCCTTTATGGTCCATGCCATGTGCCACTTTCTTCATGAAGCTTTTAGGAATTTTCTAGTATATCTCAAGCTTCCCCTAGGCTTCTGTAGGGAATTCTCCTTTGTACTTAGCAATCTCAGCCTTGTATCAGAGTTATTTGTGTCCTCTTCCTTAGGATCACAGAGTAATATTGTAAACTCTTGGAAAATGATTTCTGTATTGTGTCTTTGTATCCCTAGCCCCTAGCACAGCATCTTGGAAAGAGAAGGGACTTAGTGTTGGTTTAATTGAATTATATAAGTTGCTTCCTTCTCCTCTTGCCACCCTCCTCCATTAGATTGTAAATTCTTTGAGAGTGGGGTCTGTAGCAATCAGTCTTTGTATCCCTACTGCTTTGCTTATGAGAGGCATTTAATAAATGAGTTGAATTAAACTAGATTATGCTTATATGGAATGAGGCAAAATGCAGTTGACAGGTTTCCCCATCTATTTTCTTCTCTAGGATCTTCTCCATTAATATAAACATTTATTAATATAAGTGACTATAGCCACATTTAGGTCGATCTATGAAAACACACAAAAAGATCAGGGGGAATATAGTAAAATTACTTTTTTTCAGGTCTTGAAACACTGTGTATTTCTTTTTAAGAAAATCTACACACTTTATTTTTGTTTTAAATTAAATATTTTTTTCGATTATCACATTTTCTCCCTCCAACATCCCCTCCCCCCAAAATAAAAAAAAGAAAGAAAAAACTCCTACAGGAAATATAGTCAAGCAAAACAAATTCCCATATTGGTCATGTTAAAATGTGTATATAATTCTACATAACACTATGTATTTCATTAACATGCATTTAAGTTGACTAAGTTTGAATTTAGGAAAAGGATCTAAGTTCTGTAAGAAACCTGGAATCACCAAAAGCACAGAAAGTTTATAGGAATGATAATAATAATAATGACAAGGAAGCTAGACAATTTTATAGCTGTGGCACTGAGGATTTTCTGGAAGCCTTGACAAGAGAAATTAAGAAAAGATCTACTTTCAGGTAGTGAAGAAGTAACAAAAGAACAAGTATTACTATCAAATGCTAGAACATATTGTACAGAAATATATCTAAAGTACATCACATCTCAATCTAGATTCATGACGTCACTTGGACTTTGGGCGTAAGACTGCTGAGCAGAACTCAAAGGTTTAGAAACCACAAAAGGGCCAAAGGCTGAATGGGTCAGAGAATGATGACAGATACATCAGTAGTTAAGATTTCCTGACTGATTCAGTTCTTGGCTTCTCTACTGAAGCTGGCAATAAGACTACCAATTAGTGCCAAGAATGATGCATTTTCCTGCATGGGGTGCTGTCTGTTAGCCATGGGTATAAGATCACTATTACATTTTGTAGGGACCACCAAGAGTGATCAGTTAGGTCCAGATTTAAACCAATGACCTAGGACTAAAATGCTTCATATCTTGTTACCAGGCTTCAGAGCCATCTGCTCCCTAAATATGTAAACTCCCAAATCATCCAATGCCAAGGGGCTAAACATAGCTAAAGGATTTCAAATATAACTTGATCTGACAACCCAGGTATCAAACAAACTAACTTTGGCCAAATTAGTCAAGTGGTGACAAATAACAGGGCAGTATATCCACACTAGAATACATGCTTTCTTTATGTCAAGGAGATGGGATAGTTAAGGTTATGTGTAAGTATTTTTCATCTAACAGGATAAAGAGTTATTGGAAGAGGCAAGGTATTTGGACTATAATGGGAAGACTGCAGTTAAGGTAAGTGATTTGAAGAAGAGAGACCTAGTGAGGTTAGCAATGCCATTATAAAGGGTAGAAATTGTATCATTACAAATCTTATTATATTCTCTCTAACTGCATATAAACATCACGTAGGAGTTTTTAAAAATTACGACATTCTGAGTAATTAATTTTGTAATATTATGACTATAATTTGTATTTGAAAACTTTTTATTGTCCTTTTTATCAGTTATTCCTCAGCAGAACAATGTGAATAGATCTGCTTTAATATTCTGATTTTATAGATGAGTAAAGTATAGGGACATTAATCTACCTGCCCAGAGTTGCGAAGCAACTGAATGGTGGAAGAGAAATGAGAGTATAAAAATATTATTTTCTCTTAATGTAATATTTATTCAATTTGTGTTTGTTTTATTAAATTATTTTGCTATATTGGTGATGTGAATGTCACCAGTTTCAGTGTCTTTATTTTTAAAAATGATTTTCCCCTTATCCTTTCCTGAATCATAGGATTTTTGAATCCTATTGAGAGGCAGAGCTATAACTAGCAGTTTAGGTGCCCAGTACTGTTAGAAAGATAACCTTAAATAAACTTTTAAAGACAAATTCAGTTAAGGGGAGGTAGAAAGAGACACTAGGACACTGACTATTGTAAGCAGAGATCTCTAACTTCTTACTTTAACTATTCTTGATAACTAGGTGACAAGCACAGTTGTTCTCTGTTTCTAAAGGAGTTAACTTCTGTCAGCACCCCCTAACTTTGGTGCCCTGAACAAAACCCTGATGACCCTGCCCTGGTTCAGGCTCTGTTGGAAGGGAATTAAAAGATTATCTGATATAACTTTCTCCTTTTACAAACTAAGGAAATTGAGGTCTAGAGAGATGAAGAGACTTGCCCAAGGTCACCCAGGCAATAAATGGCAGAGCTGGTTTTCTAGTTCAAAATCCACTACACTTTTCACTATAATATGATGCAGACCATAAACACATTCTCTAGTTTAATATGTTCTATTATATCACTCACTATGAGCAGGGCTTAATAAAAATCTTAGTAAAGTCTGATTTCCAAATATGTAATATGGTCTCAAAAACTTTCTAATCATAAAACTACTAAATGATCATAAGCTGTTATTATTAAACTGTTTTGGAAAGTTAAAGTAATATATGTTAGCAGGACTCTTCCAAGGAGAATTCAATATAAAAAAGGTCTGTTAGATGCCTTCAAGTTTTGTTCCTCCATTGTCAAAATGACTTCCTTTATAAGGTGGTCCATCAGCAACTACCGTGGGATGTCACTAAGAAGAAAGAGGGCTTCTCTCAATTTATAATGGAACAGTGAAAAGAATACTAGCTTTAGAATCAAAAGACCTAGGCTCATGTATCAGCTCTGTTCCTGGCTACAGATGTGACCTTGGGCAAGTCATATAATTGGAGACTCCATTTTGCCATTTGGAATGAAGGGGCTGTACTAGATTACCTCTTTGTTTCTTCTAGCTTTAAATCTATTCTTTAATCACTCAAAGTCACACTAAAACGTTTGGAACACCCTGTAATTTTGATTAGTATGTCCATATTGCCTTTTCTTTAAATCTACTCCTTCTGCTTTCCAAAAATGCCCATAAAAGAAATTGTAAGGTTTTGGTTTAGTATGAATAAGAGAGTTCCTCTTAGGATGAGACTTTGTCTAACTTATTGCAGAAGTAATAGATTCTAAAAAACACTTCTTATCAATCTTTGGAAATCAGAATTTTTCATCCCATGTTCATTCATTCATTCATTCACTCACTTATTCAATAACTATATATTGGATGCCTACAATGGGCAAAGCATTGTATTAGATGTTATGGAGATATAAAGAATAAAATTTGGGACTCTATCTTCAAGAAGCTATAATATGTCCAAAGAATACCAAAAACCTACAACACTATGTAAAATGGTATCATTCTGACAAGAGAAATATAAAGTTATGAAGGGTCAAAAGGGAAAAGGAAGTACTGAAGATTGCCACGTGGTAAAATTATAATTGTTTCCAAAAAACCATTACGTATCTAGTTCTATACAGTTCTGTACTAGCAAGATCACTGAACAGAGAGGCTCTGCAGTTTCTTCCAACTCTATGGATTCCAAGCCTATGAGTCTGTGAAATCTCAAGGAAACAGGATACGTATGCATTCCCATCCTGAAGAAGTGAGACAGCAAGTTGCATTTGGTGATAAATCAAGTTGTGAAATACAACAAACCATTATAAACGTCTATTTTTGCCTCTGCTTCATCTTAAAAAGAAGTAGTATGGGAATAGCTAATGATAAGTCAATGAATAGATGTGTTAACTAAAAGATGTGACTTTGCTTTTGTTCTTCCTATTTAACAGTATACATCTTAAGCTACTTCCCCCACCAAATATTAAAAAGTTTCCATATCCCAGAGATATTGGATGGTCTACCTCTGAGGATTTAAACCTTACATAATTGCATGAAGAGGAGAGGTGTATGGTGTTTACTATTAATGGAGAGCCAGAAAACCAAAAACAAAGTAGAAAACACAAAAACCAGAGTCAAAAGAAGTAGAAGGGACAAAAATAAGTAATGATGGAACATAGGAAATGCTCTTAATTAAGAATTCATATCTATCTCAATCACAGTCTATTACAGATACAATTCATTACCACATTGAGCACTGAGAGAACTGTGGCCAGGTTTGCCATCACTGGCTACAGAATTGCTAAGGGGACCCCTTCCCATTCACTAAATCACCCTGCCATTCCTTTCTGACTCTAACTTAAGTAAACTGTGCGCTTTTATCCCTGAACTGCCTTTCTTGCTGTGCACCACCTCATATACACCTTGACACTTTTCTCAAATCTCTAAGGCGATTGTACAGTCCCTTTCCCACCCAGGATTCAACCAAAGTAACAGCCTCTAGACCCCAACTTCTGGAATTAGTCAGGGCTACTTCTTCCATGTAAGCCTAACACTGAGTGAGGGGGAGTATATCCAAGGATATGCCTGATCTCTCTGCCATCTCATTTCCTAGGTTCCCACTTAACTTTAACATGTTCAGTTTTCTCCAGAGGGAGCAGAGTTGTCCTTGCTTTGCCTCCCTTCACCTTCAATCCAGATCTGTAAGTGCCAGAGGACATAGACTGCGGCTTACCTGGGGAGTGGTACCAGTGAGGACTTCCCCTTGTTCCTGCTAAAGAGAATTTCACTCCACCACCTAAACCAGGATGTAGGTTTCTTCCCCACTAAATGAAGGCAGCAAGGGCTACAGTGGCGAACTGCTCTCCCTTCCTGCTAATTTTAGGCTGCTTCCTCATGCTGCTGCCATGGGTATTGGAGTGTATGGTTCCCCTTGGAGCAGCTATTTTCTCTCATGAGCCTCATTTGTTTATTTTCGCCCCTCATCCTGATCTATGAGGCTAAGCTATTTCACAAAACAAGGACATCTCTTCTATGTGGATTTGATTAAGAACCAAAGCAAAAGTTTAAAATTGGGTTCTAGTTTTACCCTATAGGATTATAAGTTGTCCATATGCAGACTTCCAATTCATTTCTGGGAAGCTTGTTGATAAATCAGTGGAATAATCAGAGCTTTTAAAAGTAAAATTAGAATACATGGTCACTCCCATGAAGAGTCTTTTCAAAATGCACAGTGTGTGTGTGTGTGGGGGGGGGTGGAGAGGCTAGGTGGTGCAGTGGATAAAGCACCAGCCCTGGATTCAGGAGGACCTGAGTTCAAATCTGGCCTCAAACACTTGATACTAGATGTGTGACCCTGGGCAAGTCACTTAAGCCTCACTGCCCTGCAAAAAAAAAAAAAAAAAAGTTAAAAAAACGCACAGTGGTTGTGTAATATATATAGCAAGGACCTCCAATTTCCTGGGTGGTCCCATAAAGACCAAGGAGACCATAAAGTGCCCACAGCTTCAAGAGTTAGGGAGTTGCCTCGGAGATTGTTCAGAACAATTAAGTGAATTATTGCCCACTTGTTGCCTAAATATTGGCATGCACGCTTCTGCAACTAAATGATATCTGAGGCAGCGAATCCAGGATAGTTCTATGTCCAGTTTTTTATCCACTAAGCAAAGTTTTTTCTCATCTGGGTATTCAAAGTTAGAGAAATGTCACTCACGAAGTCCTAATGAAAATTCATAGAGAGACAATGGATCGCTGACTGATTGATTCACTCTGTTAATAATTATTATAAAACTGTGAATAGAAAACTTCTGGTTAAGGTGGCAATTTGAAGGGTCACAGAGGTGCCTAGCTCCCTAACATATACTCAAGGGAAGATCTAAACAAAGGTACCAGATTGAATAACGATCAAGAAATTTAAAAAACTCTTTCATACAGTAGAGCATTCTACAAAATTACAGCCAGAAACCTGAGGGTACTAGGAAAAGGATCCTTTCAAGAATCCAGAGCAAGCTCAGAAAAATAAAGCGAGAGTTTGCCAGTCTTCTGACCCAGAGTCACTCCAGAGGCACCAAATCCTGAAGAACTTTTTTCCAGGGGGCATGAACCCTTAGATTTCCCTGATGGGGAAGCTCCTGAAGCGGGGTCAGAAATCCAAGGGATTTTGACTGTGGGTGCACCTTGGAGCAGGCAGTGCTTTGACTCAGATGCTCTGGGGCGATCCGAAGACCACAGCAATCTGACCTAGAATGTTTCAGGAGAGCCTAGATCCAGCAGCACTTTGAACCAGCACTCCTGTGTGGCCTGAAGCCCCCAGAACTCTGACTCAGGAAGATCCAGGAGGACCTGAAACTTGCCAGTACAAGAACAGGTGCAAATAGAAGACATCGACTTACATGAAGTGATACAAGATGAAGCCTGTAGATCTAGAAGAAGAACTCCTGTTACAACACTGTAAAGATAGTACTCGTCTATTGGCTTCTTGCTTTCACTAAAGTCCTAATCTAGAGTATCATCTTTATGATATGTCTATTGTCCTGGTGGCCAGGTGGCACAGTGGATAGAGCACTGCACATGGAGTCAGGAAAACTCCTGTTCCTGGGTTCAAACCTGGCTCCAGACACTTACTAGCTGTGTGACCCTGGGCAAGCCACTTGACCCTCTTTGCCTCCATTTCCTCATCTGTAAAATGTGCTGGAGAAGGACATGGCAAACAGCTCCATTATCTTTTCAGAGAGCACCCTAAATGGGGTCACGAAGAGTCAGACACAACTGAAATGATTGAACAACAGCAATTACCTGAGCACCTGGCTTGCTACATTTGGAATGAGTTATCACTAGCTTGGCAACAAGATGATTTTTTTCAATGCCAAATTATTTTTTATTTTAAAATGTAACTTTTATGCTATTTTTTCAACTAACAAACATATATCTTCCCTCCTACCTTTCCCATTAAATAAAAGAAAAACAAAATATTTATAAGAGTATAGTCAAGCAAAACAAATTCCACAATGAAGGTGTCCAAAAATTCATTCTGCATATTTTTTAATAATACAAACCTAGACACAGTATATTTTATTATATTATTTTATTTTATTTTTTGCAGGGCAATGAAGGTTAAAAGTGATTTGCCCAGGGTCACACAGCTAGTGTCAAGTATCTCAGGCCAGATTTGAACTGAGGTTCTCCTTAATCCAGGACCAGTGCTTTATCCACTTCTCCACCTAGCTGCCCCCCTCATTCTGCATCTTAAAGCCATCAGAGAAGGTGGGAAGCATGCTTCATCATGGGGCTCTTAAATTAGGGTTAGTTATTGTATTGATCAGGGTTTTAAAATCTTTCAAAGTTGTCTGCCTTTACAGTATTGTAGTTATTGTTTAAATCGTTTACCCAGTTCACTCACTTTTCTCTGCTTCAATGTAAACATCTCCCCTATGTTTCTCAGAAATTATTCCTTTCATAATTTCTTATAGCACATTAGTATTCCATTACATTCATGTACCATTTGTTCAGTTTCTGAATTGATGGGTACCCCTTAGTTTCCAGTTCTTTGCCACCACAAAAAGATCTGTTATAAATATTTTTGCATATACGTGTTCATTCCTCTTTGATTTCTTTAGGGTATTGGTCTGGCAGTAGTCAGACTCTGCAGGGTCAGAGAGTGTGCACAAATGAGTGACTTTTAAGGGCACAATTCCAAATTGCTTTCCACAATGGGTAGACCAAGTCATGGCTCCACTAAGAAAGCCTTAATCCATCTGGCCTCTCATATGCTCTCCAACAATTGACATTGGCCATTTTGTCATCTTTGCCAATGTATGTGTATGTGAGGTAGAACTTCAGAGCCATTTTAATTTGTATTTCTCCTTTTGCATTTTTCCAGTAGTTTTTGTTGAATAGTGTCTTTGGACTATTGAACACTGCGCTTCTATAGAGGGAGGAACAGGGAGGAGGAGCACCTCTAAATCCTATGATTATAAGTTGTGAGCTGGAACAATTATCCTACAAAGTATATTATGGGAAACAGAGGCAAATTCTGCCCTATAATTCTGAAGCATTTAATCATTACCTATAATGAGTAAGGAACTGTGATAGGTGAGAAGACACTGATACACACATCAAAAGTTAAATATATGCGTCATATCTCCCCCTGCTAGACTATAAATCCTATATGGAGCATATCTTAATTTTCTTTCTACTTCCATTCGTGCCTAGCATCTTACTTTGCTCCATAGGCCTGGTAAATGACAATTTACAAATAGAGCATAAGTGACAAAGGAATGGCATGACAATAGTGCTTAGAGTTCAGAGGAAAGCAAGATTACTGTGGGCAGCGATGGGTCTAGAAGGGTTCAGGGAGGATATACAAATAGGACTTGAAGGTGTATTGCTTCTGGAACAGTACTCTCACTACCCTGGCTAGAACAGGGGATTCCTGTAGGGCAGAAATAGGATACGATTGAAAAGTACTTTGGTATCAGATTGTAGAGGCCTTGGGTGACAATGTGCACAATGATGAAAGAGATATAGAAGTCTCTGGAAGGGCCACACACAGGATGAGGAAATTTTCAAATGGGCCACATCTAAACGTGCAAAGAAAGATTTGTTTGCATAATAAACCTGAATAAAAAAAAGAATGTTTTCATTAATCAGAAGGAAACCTTATATTTGCTAATCATGTTGATTACTAAAGACTCCCAAGAAAAAATTAATCCCTTCTCCTTATTGTTTTCTGTAATACTTATTCAATAAATGATTCTATAGCCCCAATCCATATACCAAGGGAAATTAACCACCTTTTGATTATCATAATGTTTGTTTCTCAGCATATGGCACAATTCCTCATCCCCACTGTTCCATAGGATTACTGCTTTCTAGTTAGCCTGCTATAGCTGTCGGATTGATGGGAGAGGTTTAAAGCTAGCCTTATGGAAGTGAGAACGTTGGTGTGCTTTGTAATGCTTTCCTTAAAAGATTAAACTGGTGAGCTCTGTTTAAAGGGAGCAATAGTATAACTTCAACTCACCTCTTCATAGTCCTTTTGTTATTTGCAAGTAATTTTTCTTTTTCTTTTTTTTTTTTTAAATTGGGGTAAAAAACATTCAGCTCAAATTGCATGACATTTTTCTTGGACAAACATTTCCGTCATGTTAATGTGCTTAAATTGTCTTTGGGGAATGTGAAGGTGGTAACTATAATTTGTCTTTTAGGAATGCTCTGTCCTTTTCTGGTCACTATTGCTTAAATGTTTTCCTTAAGGCTATCAGATCTCATATGGAGATTATAAGAACACATTGCTCAAATGCTAATGAAAATCTTCCCATAAAAATGCTAGTATTCTATCTATTTCTAGCTTTCAGCTGTCATGACAATCTTTTTTATTTTGGCTAAGGAAATGAACAACCAAATTTTTTTAAAGTTTGCAAACAGGCAGTATATGTAAAAGTTATCTGTATCCTGAAGATATCAAGAGAAAAGTAAAACATTTTCTCTCAGTGGGTTTCAGAGCAGAATTTTTCACATTTTTCATCTCTTTACTTCTTAACATTTTCTTTCTTTCTTCTTTCTTTTGGGGCGATAAGGGTTAAGTGACCTGCCCAGGGTCACACAGCTAATAAGTGCTAAGTGTTTGAGGCTGAATTTGAACTCAGGTCCTACTGAATCCAGGGCTGGTGCTTTATCTATTTAGCCACCTAGCTGCCCTCCCTCCCCTGCCCCCTTAATATTTTCTGTACAGCATTTGCAAGATGTATAAACTGACTTCCACATCAGGCATCAAGCTTCAGGAATATATTATGTGGTTTTGGTTTTTTTTTAAGTGAGGCAATTGGGGTTAAGTGACTTGCCCAGGGTCACACAGCTAGTAAGTGTTAAGGGTCTGAGGCCAGATTTGAACCCAGGTACTCCCGACTCCAGGGCCGGTGCTCTATCCATTGTGCCACCTAGCCACCCCGTGTTGTTTTAATATTATGTCCCCCTTATAAAATAAGAAATCATAGTCACATAGAATGCCAAGCGAAGCTTTTAATGTAAGTTGGCCAGCTAATGAGGGTCTCAAGTGATGATGCTGTGAATAATACTTGTGCAAAGTGACTGTAATTAAAGTTAATACTAGTCCTTGTACCTATTTGAGAAGAGGGACAGAGAGGAAAATTAAGGTCCCAACATTTATTTAAACCTAGACAACTATGAGATCATTTATTTGTTGTTATTGCTGTTGTTTCAATCATGTCTGACTCT
The DNA here is from genome assembly GCF_019393635.1 of Dromiciops gliroides. Taxonomy (NCBI): domain Eukaryota; kingdom Metazoa; phylum Chordata; class Mammalia; order Microbiotheria; family Microbiotheriidae; genus Dromiciops; species Dromiciops gliroides. Next base: position 30,800,820 of record NC_057862.1, on the reverse strand, counting down.
TCGTGACCCCATTTGGAAAAGATACTGGAATGGTATGCCATTTCCTTCTCCAGCTCATTTTACAAATGAGGAACTGAGGCAAAGAGGGTTAAGTGACTTGTTCAGGGCCACATAGACAGGCAGTATCTGAAGCCAGATTTGAATTCATGAAGTTGAGTCATTCTGACTTCGGGCGTGGCACTCTATCCACTGTGCCAATCAGGTGCCCCAGATTATTTACACCATTTGAAATCTCATACTATCGAATAACCTTGGAATGAAATAAAGTGACCTACATATATTTCATATTACTAATAATGAAATTAAGACTTCAAATGCCTTCACAAAGCTCCTTGACCCTAAAAGGACAGCAATTGGATAAATTTATTTACTATGGAGAAATATATCTGATATGGCATCAGAAATGGTTTCCTCCTCTTTTGGAAGTATCCTTAATTTTATTGTTTTTCAAAAGGACGAAATTTCTGTGATCTTTGATATTACAATGACAGTATTATTACTTGTATGTGCAATTACTGACATTGTTAACATGCTTGGGGTGGGAAGCTTTTTGATTTCACAGTATAGGTAATACTACTGTTGATGAATAAGTTATTCTACTTAGAGATGAATTAAACTTGTAATTTTCCTGTTTTCTATTTTGATTCCTCTTCCACAAATATAATGACTTTTCTCTTTTCAGTGGAGTAAGGTTGAATTCAAATGCATGAACACATCTCCACATGCTGGCCAAAGGACTTATTACATCTGATTTTTCAGCTTAATGCTTGCTAAAATGTCCCCAGAATGATGAGAATAGGTGTTGGAAAAGAAACAAAAGGAAGATAGTGATAAGAAAGGCAGTAATGTTGAAAGAGCTTGCTTTTACAAGTGTTACTTTTCCAGAATGGGATATTGAGCAAGAAATGGCGGATGAATGATTCAGAGAGCCAACCTACAGAAACACTACACTTAAAATAATAAAATAAAAATTGTTGTGGATTAGAGGCTAATAACATAAGGCATACAAAGCAACCTGCTAAAAGTATGGGCTGATTTTCAGTAGCTATGTTTTTTAACAGGAGCTCCAGATAAGGAAATGGGCCTGTTTCACCTGGCCCAAATTTAAAAGCTGAGTTACAGCAAAAGTTACCATATTTCATTTTTTTAGGATCTATAATTTTGTTGATATGTATGTTCCCGCCACTAATGCAAATTGCAAGTTCTTTGAGAGCTTAGTACAGTCAGTCCTCAACTTTCACAGGCATGAAGGTAAAGACGTGAATGTGGATGCACTGAACCTATGGGAAATGCAGGGTTAGGTTCCCTGACCACCAAAAACTGTAATCTTTTGTTAGAGAGTACTAAAAATACACCTTTCTGCAAAAAAATTCTGTATAACAAAACACTAATTCTGCTAATATGTACTTTTCCTAACATAGTAAGCGTGAAATAACCTATAAGATGTAGTATACAAAATAAAACTGGTAACCTGCGAAATATTTTTACTTGCTAGTAATCCCCTAGAATCTATGACTTTTTGAGTTAGCATCTCAATAAAAAACAAAACAAAAACCAACTGATTTCAGACGATATTCACTTTTCATAACACATGAAATCAACAGTATCATAAATACTGCATGGCAAATAAAATTCTTAAAACGAAACTTTTTAAACCTGAATCTTACCTTCCAGTGTGTTAGATGGTAGTGTAAGGGCCTTGTTATACTATACTTCTGTAAAAGTTCTCTACCTTGGCAACCCTCTGAAAACCAAGGGAGGGGTTTCTGGGACTTCAGTTGCTGCTGTTGGAAGATGCAGAGACTGGTGAGGTCCCAAGAGTCTTGCCCTACACTTTGGGGGCATAACTGCAACACAAAACTTGAGTTTTAAAGGCAAACAATGAAATGCATGGGAAGCTCTTTAGGCCACAGTGACAGGGTGAACAAGACCAGTGAAATGCCTAGTAGGACACCAGCTACTCTACAAATTTACATGAAATCTCATCTCTCTTTTTTTTTTTTTCTCTACAGTGCATAGCCACACATGTTGGAGGCTGCAAACTCGAAAGTGAAAATGAGGTTACGAATAAAATCATATTTGCCAAAGTTAAAGCCTTGAATGTTGAGGACTGATTGTAGACAGCTTTCAGGAGTTGTTGTGGCTAAAATATTCATCACTGGGAAGAAAACCTAGCGATAAGCCTCCCTGAACTTATATTTAATGGTCTTTGGACAACAGACACATGGTACATCAAACAGGCCCATAGACAGAGCTTGTTAACTTGGTAGAACCTGCCTGAATGAGCGCTTTGCTGGCAGAGCCTTAGAACCTGACTCACCTTCTGGCCACAAGGAGGCACACAGTGGGACAAATGGAGGTCGCATTGAGTATTTTATACAAAGGCTAGAAATTTCAGTATCAGTTTGCATGTGTTAAATCCTTTTGTTTCTCTTCAGATTTTGCTTACTGGTGGATTTCTTGTGTGTGTGTGTGGGCAATTGGGGTTAAGTGACTTGCCTAAGGTCACACAGCTAGTAATTGTTAAGTGTCTGAGGCCCGATTTGAACTCAGGTCCTCCTGACTCCACTGCCCCTTCCTTACTGGTGGATTTCTGTAAAAGCTTGTGTTTACAGTAATGGTCCTGTCTACTCATACATTTTAAGAGAAGACTCTAAAAACAATTGGTTTTCCTTCCAAAGCGAAGTGGTGACCACCAACGAATTTTTTTTGTGCACAGACGTAACAAAAATCCAAAGACAACAAACAGGGAGTAATCGAGATAATATTCCCTCGTGCTGCCATTATTTTACTATCAGAACATGAACATTATGAGTAATCTCTGAACTTCACCTTTTGACTGAAAGTCATTAAGAGGCAATGCATTGGGGGCAGCTAGGTGGAGCAGTGGATAGAGCACCTGCCCTGGATTCAGGAGGACCTGAGTTCAAATCCAGCCTCAGACACTTAACAATTACTAGCTGTGTGACCCTAGGCAAGTCACTTAACCCCAATTGCCTCACCAAAAAAAAAAAAAAAAAAGAGGCAATGCATTCTAGGTTCAAGTTGATCACTGGTTCTACCTAGACTACTGATATACTAAGATTACTAATACCTACGTCAGGAAATTTTGGGGGGGAACAATATAGGTAATTAGAAAAATAAGAATGTTGTTGCCAATTCAAATATTCCAGATGGCTGATACAGCCATTTAAAAACTCCACTTCACCATTAAGGATAGTAACCATTTTTTGGGATGCTAGTTGTCTTTAAACAAGACCTCCTTCATCCTTGGCATACAAGGACTTTCTTTGCTGAGGTGAATTTCTGTAGGGTTACGCTATAATTTTTGTGAACCTTTCCTTCAACTCACTGATAAAACTACCTCAAAGTTTTGCTCAAAGAAGATAAAGGCATTCGGTACGGGGGAAAGAATAGTACTGTGTTTGGAATCTGAAGATGTGTCTTGACAGTTCTTTCCTTAATACCTCTGTGACCTTAGTTACCCACCTGTATGAAGGATTTAGATAATCTCAAAAGTTCCTTCCAACTCTAAATCCTTTGGTCCCGAAGGAATAAACTTGGGGTATCTCATGGAAATAGGATTTCTTGAAGAAGTGACAGGAACTACACACTAGTTACCTGGGAAATCAAGAGGCTAACTTAATTTTAACTTAATAGAAACAAATGGGAGTTGACGAGACTATACAGTGAGTGAATGGAGCACAGTGCCCGGAGTCAGGAAGGTCTGGGATCCTTACTTGCTTGTGTGACTCCTGGGGAGAAGCACTTAACTCCTATTTGCCTCAGTTTCCTAATCTGTAAAGTGGGGATAATAATGGCTCGCAGCTCAGAGAATCCTGGAACGCAATAATCGCGATATAAACGTTTGCTTGTTATGCCGATCGACCTTCGGGTCTCCAGGATGAGCTAACAGCCACGTGGCGCTTTAAAGTTTACAAAGCATTTCGCCTACATTTTAGCTGGGGAAACTGGCTGGATTTGGGAGTCAAAGGACCTGCTGAGTCAGGGTGACGTATTACCTGTGTGACCTTGGGCATGTCACGTCACCCCCGTCGGCCGCCCGCCTCAGTTTCCTCATTTGCAAAATGGCACAGTAGCCCCTAGGGCTGTGGTGAGGACCGGACGAGGTAATATTTACAAAGTGCGGGCCCTTCTCCTCCGTAAAAGCGGTTAAATGACCTCTAATCTATGCCTTCAGCTGGGGGTAGGGTGGGGAGGGGCCTTCCTTTCAGCCCCCACCCAGCACATATAGCATGTATAAGCGCTGCCAGACTCCAGGCCCGCGTAGTACACACACGTGTGCGCCCCTACGTGGGCTACACAAGGAATATATACATATTTTATCGTTTGTGTCCCCCCCGGAGGTCTGCGGCTTCGGCCATTGGGCCCTTCTCCAGGGTGGGGGAGGGGGAGAGGAGGAGAACGACGCCCCCTCCCCCAGCCTTCCGCGAGAAAGTCGGGAAGAAAGCGCTTTGGAAAGAGGCGCTCTTCACGGCCACAACAGAGCTCTTTCCCCCTCAGAAATCTCCTCCGCTAGCCGAGGCTGGGGCGTAGGTAGCCTTGGGCAATTCCCTTCCTTCCAAAAGAAAAACTGAACCAGAGGAGGTGGGCAGGCCGGCCGCCTCAGCGTTAGCGCTAGGACCCAGCGGACCAGCACCCGTCTGGAATTCTCTCCCTCGGCCTGGGAGCCCCACCTTCCGACGCTGGGCGACAGCGAGCGTGACGCACGCGCCAGGGCGTCCAGGGCCGGCCCTTTCCCTCCCCCTACACCCGCACGGAGGGGAGGAGAGAAGAGAGGAGGGGGAGGGGAGAGAAAAGGAGGGGGAGGGACCCTGTGGTCTCTGGCGCAGGCGCGTTGGGGCGAGGAAGTGGGCGGGAGCGCGCTCCTCCGCTCACTTCCGCCCGGCCGGGGCTCCGGCCCCTCCCTCCCTGGCTTTCCTCCCCCTCCTCTCCCTCCCCGGGCTCCCCGCCCCTCTCCCTCCCGGCCCTGCCCTCCTCGCCGCTCCCTCCTCCTCCTCCCCTCCTCCCTCCCCCATCTCCATCCGGGTCGCTGGCGCTGGCTCGGGACTGGACGGCGGCGGCAGCGGCGGTTCCTCTCCTCGCTCTCGCCTCGACTGCTCCGCGCCCGCCGCGCCCCCTGCGCCCGCGCCGCCCGGGGAGGGGACCTGCGAAAGTTTCCCGGCAGCCGCGGGCGGCGGTAACGACCGCGGCGGCGGCCGCGACGCCGGAGGAGCGGCCTCGGGAGGGGCCGGGCCCCGCGTCCCGGGGCTCCGCTGCCCTCCCTGCGGAGCCCGGTGAGTGAGTGCGGTCCCGCCGGGATAGGGGGAGGGGGCCGGGGCGGGGGGCGCGGGCCGGGGCGGAAGACCCCCCACCCCCGTGGGGCTCTCCCAGTGCCGCCCCCTCCCCCCTCCTCCCTGCTCTGGTGGCGCCTCAGTTTCCACCTCTGTAAAAGGCGGGGGCTGGCCTCGACGCCCCCCGGGGCCCCTCGACCTTTAAATCGAGGACTTCTCCCTGGAAAGTCACTTCACTTTTCCGGGCCTCGGCCGAAAGCGATGGGGCCCTCCCACCTTCCGGGGTTGCGATCCAGGGGTCGCCCCCGGGCTTCCCTCCCCTTATTTGGGGGCGGGGGCCCCTTCCCCTCCCTGGACACAGTGTCCCCCGCCCGAGGGGAGTGAGGGGCCTGGCGGGGGCGATCCCCGAGACCCCTTTCCCCCGCGGGGGTCAGTGTCTTGGGGGCAAGCCCCGACAGCCCTCCCCCCTTCTGTGAAATGATCCTTTCTGGTCCCGAACCCCGTGCGCTCCTCTGGACAATGGGGGTCCCCGGCTTCTTGGCCAGTCTTTGTGTGGAAGGCGAGTGGTCACGACCTTTTTCCAGACTCAGTTTCTCCCCCTCCCTTCTAAGCCTGGCGGCGTCACTTTCAGGCGGACAGCCGCTCTTCTCTCCGTGGTTTTGCGTACAAGTAGGTGAGGGAGGGGACGAGGGGATCCCTGAGGCTCCTTCTACCTGCTATGAATCACGGGGGGTGGGTCCCTGTCCCGCGAGACGAGTTCCTCAACTTCCCAGCCTCAGTGGCCACTTCTGGAAAACGAGGGCTGGGTCTGCAGCAGTGGTGACCAGCTCCCGAACAGGGGGTCCTCGCCGGAGCCTTTTGACTCAGAAAACCACAAATTAAATGATCGGGGGTGTATTCTTATTTTTTCTGTTAAAATGACCCAGTTACATTTTTATCCGGTTGGGGCGGCGCTCACTTTTACCTGCAGCTTAGGGCCACGAGTTTGACACCTCTGGTGTTTTTTTAAGGTACCGGCCTGGGCTAAATCCTTGTAATGTTCCTCTAGGCAAGTTACTTAGAAGCTCCGGGCATCACTTTCTTTATATAAAGAGAAGGCTGGACTGAATGATCTGAGGACCTTTCCTGCTCTTAAAGTTCGCTCTGTCTGTGTCTCCCTGGGGGGGGTGGGGTGGGGGGTGTCGCTGCCTCGTTGGCTGTTTTTCCCAGTTGGTTTGGCCTCCTGTGGTTGGGTGTGTATGGACCCTCCCCTCACCCCACTCCAGTCTTCCCATATTGTTGTTCTTTAGGGTGCAAGGCTCAGAGAAGGCTAAAAATAGCTTCATCTCACGCTTGGATTTGTGCTGCAAAAGGGACATAAAGGCATTTGCCACCTTCACCCCCAATTTTTGTTTAATTTGAAGATCCATGACCATTCTACACATCCTTCTCCCAAATTAAAGAGTCATGTCAAGTTCTGCCTTCATGACTTGTAGAGAGTGGACTCCAATCCTCTGAAAGAGTCTGTCATAGAGACTCAGCAGAATCTGGACTTGTCATGGATATAGGAAAACTGGGTTTGAAACTTGTTGTTAGTTGGGAGGGAGGAATGGAGCTGACTACTAAATGCTGACTTCCTGTAAATGGTATGATTTACTAATGCAGTGTCTTTAAGAAATGCTGCCTATTTAGCTGAATTGGACTCCTCTGTTAATCTGTCTTTATAGTAAAGGAATAATCGTCGAACTGGAAAGTTCCAGGGATTTCACCGCCAGTGTAAACTATGAGTGTCCCTTCCCCCTCTCCAATCCTTGAAAAAGTTGGCTGTGCCTATGTTATTTACTTAAAAAAAAATCAGTCTTATTAGACAGAGAAATAGAAGACAGGATTGGAATTTTATTTTTATTGTGCATAGAAAATGTTTGTTAGGAAAGACCATGAGTTTAAACTGCATACAATTTAAATATTTGCTCGTTTGTGGCTTGTTCTTTTCATTTTAAATTTAAACTTAGAATGAAGTGGAAATACATTGGGTTTGACCGGCATAAGTCTGTGTTTTGATAGGACATTATGATGAAAAAGTTATTTCCCTATTGCCTTACAAATTAAAATTCTTATGAATAACTGGAAGATTTTTTTTTTAATTATGGAACAGTTCAAGTTCTTATAATTGTTTCTCTTCTTTTCTGTTGGGCAGAACTTGCTTCATGCAACTGGTGTTGATGTGGACCAGCCTTAATTCTGTTCTAACTAAAAGACAGTTTAGTAAAGAGCCTGAGAAAGTCGGGTGCTGTGGTTGATGTTTTCTATAAAGTCCTCAGAACCTCCAGTATGTATATGTTTTCTACAATGTTTCCTTCACAAAAGTTGATGAAGTTTACTCTTGAATAGGATTGTGTAGTGGAGCTTTAGGCACTTGTTTTTTCCATTTTAGTTCTGCTAGTTTGTTGCAATAGTTGCAATAAGATAATTAAATAATATCTTTATAAAGTTATTTTTATGTGTGTGGGGAGTTTTATTCTAATTGAAATAATATTAGAAAATATTCAAAACCATAAAAAGACATGTTAGAAAAAGCTGCTTATAATGATTTCCCCTTAATATAGTCTATCAAAAGGTAAAAGAAAAGTCAAAACTAGTTGTCAAGTTTGTGAAAAGTTGTTCCAATCCATAAGTGTAGAATTTGACCTTGAAAATGAACAATACTTGTTCGAGGTGTTAGATTTAGTGCTCAGTGTATTATGAATATTATGAATAGGCATGGTACTTGAAAAAGGGTACTGACATAAAGTTTATTTTGAAGCTATGTTGACATTCTTTTTTAAATCTCCTCTCACATAGGGACACATCCTACTTCCATATAGGAGGGAGTTTTTAAAAATCATTGAATCTGGAAGATCAGAAGAAATACAAGCATGTTGTGCTGGGGAAACGCATCCTTTGGACAGCTAGGATTGGGTGGAATTGATGAAGAAATCGTACTAGAGCCCAGGAAAAGTGACTTTTTCATAAATAAAAAGGTCCAAGACGTAGGATGTGGACTCAGACATACAGTATTTGTCCTGGATGATGGGACAGTATATACTTGTGGATGTAATGATCTAGGACAATTGGGTCATGAAAAGTCCAGGAAGAAGCCAGGTAAGTTAACTTTCTAATTTGCTTGTCCTATTCAAGGCATGTTTTAACAGTAATAATTGCTTAATTTTTGAAGCTTAGTATAATTTTTCTTTTTTCAAACTGGCATATTTAGTGAACGGTTTTAAAATCTGCTTCCCTGATTCTAGTTTCTAGTTAAATTTTCTATTTGGAACCAAGGACAAAACTATGTGGGAATTGGAAGTTGAATTGGGAGTGTTGACTGTGGCTTTCCAAACATCTCCAATCTGTTACCAGTGACACAACCATCTCTGAGGAAGCTTTAGTTTTATAGCAAAATTTTAATGACATGTAAGCAGCAGAAAAACAGTATCCTGGGTATAATATGATCACTTTAAAATACCACAAACTACTACTACTTATCACCTGCCTAGTTATGTTTAAGTACCGAACAGTCAACGACATTTTGGGTGAAGCTTTTCATTTAAAAATGTTTCATAATTATTTCCTTCATATATAGTTTGAGCTTGGCCTTTTCCCTTAGGATTTTGACTAAGCACTTTTATTTGTCAGTCTTAATTTCTGATTTTCAAATAGCAAAGTAACTAATGGAGGCTGTATCAATAGAAAGTGTCTCAATGTGGCACAGTGTAAATGGCTTTTAGGTTATTGAAAATCTTGACAAGTTTAGCCTTATTTCATATTTTGATTCATTGGACAAATATATTTCATAGTATGCTATCACTAAATTTAGTAAAATTCTCTCTCTTTCCCCCTTTTCCACACCCCCTCCCCATTAATTAATTTAATAATGGAAACAAAATGGCTGTCGTAACATAAGTAATTCTTGGATAGTTGTGCAGATTTGTAATTCGTTCTCACCTTCTAACTTTAATAATTTAGTAATGACATGAATATTTCCCATGGCAGTCATTTTAATTAACTGGCCTCATTATTTAAGCAGTTTATATTATTTAGTCTATTTTTGAGGGCTAATAATAGCATAGAATGCTATGGCCCTAAATTAAGAGATCTTTTGTCTTTTATTACATCTTTATTGTCTCAACATCTTTACCTTCTTATATGTAAGGTTTTTTAAAAACCTTTTTGTGATTGCCATTTTACTCTTATTTTTCTCTTTAATTTGATATTTTAAGGGTTTTTTTCTGAATCATAGAAAAGTAATACAATATGTAACTACAGCATTTGTTAATTACCATCTGTACTTTAACACTCAAGTGTGTCAGAGAATCCTGTCATATTTCTTTAAACTTTGGCATCAAGGTGATCATGCTGACAAAAATGAACAAGAAGTTCCCATTCATTGATCTATGGCCTTTTTCAAATAGAAATAAATCTTTCTTTTTCTCATTGTCCTAACTTGTTCTATAGTACATATTTATGATATAAGCATCCTTATTTTTGATTCTCCAAAACACATATTTGAGTATCTGTCTGTATGTTTGTAGCATCTCGATTTCTGTTATTTTTTTGGGAGTTGTACACCAAACAGAAGAGTGGGGTGGCAAGGAGAATAGAATTTGTCCACATAGTCACTGGGGCTTATGAAGATTTATTTTGGAAGACGAAACTTTCTACAATATATTGAGCATTGTACTTCAGTATTAATTCTGAAATATTTAGTACTGTACTTTTGACCCTGGGAGTGGGGCTGTGCACATCGGAGAACCCATAAAGACCTTTAGTGTTCTTTATGGTCATATCAGCATTGTGATGAAGGCATTGTGACATTAGTATCACATTCAACACTAAGAAGTGTCATTTTATAGTACTGAAGGTAGAGGAGTGGATTTCTCTGTTGTCCCTACTCTTAACATTGTACCCCACTAATGTACCTGGGAATGTCATTTCCTTCCCGTAGTCACCCTTGACTATGGAAGATACAGAAGAAGAAAGTAATTTTTTATATTTAGAGTAGGAAGATTCATATGTAAAACAACCATTTGGATCTAAAGCAGTAGATAAGTTGGAGGAGATGTAACAGTGGACTTGGGAATTCAAAGTAAGAGAAATGTTATGGGATAGAATTAGGAAAAACTGTGCAGGAGGTACAAGATCTTGAGTTTAATTCAACAAAGGATCATATAAATAAGGACTGATTGCTTTGAAAAAATTTGTGATTTCATCACTCTTGGTATTCCCTTTACTGACACAGATTTCAGTTCCTCTACTACTTAGAAAGTGGTTTTTATGAGTTGCTGTGGCCAAAAAAACCTCCTTCCCTTGATGGACAGACAGTCTTTTGAAAGTAGTTTCTCTGAATCTGTCTCTCTTCTTTTCCTCAAACAACAGTTTGTTGCTTAAAGTCATTTCAGCCTGGTAGCATCCACCAAAGTTTGTGGTCTGCTGGCCTAACCTTTGAGAATCAGTGGTCACTTCCCGTGCCACGAGTCTCAGCCAAGCCTCAGCTTTCAGCTCTCCTACCACTTGCCGTCTTTGTTCCTACACATCACATAACTAGTCTGACTGAGTCCACCTCAAATTTATGTTACATAATTTCAGCTGGGCTTTCATTGATGAGAGGCAGTCCTACTATATACCTCCCCTTTATCAACTCACTATCTCATGTTCCTTAGTGGCTCTTCCAACACCTCATTCCTCCTCAAACCTCCTGTGGTCCCCCATCCCCAGTTCTCTCAACTGAGAACCTTACCTTATATTTTACAGAAAAAATTAAAGTCATTTGCCATGAGCTCCATCTTCATCTCTTATCACTCATATACCTTCTGTCACTCCCCTTCTTCATTCCTGTTTCAGATGATGAAATGGCTACCATCCTTGGCAAGTTAACTAACCCCTCTACTTGTTCAAGTGACCCCATTCCATCATGTCTCCTCTAACAGATTGCCATTCTTTTCACTTAATTTCAGTCTTTCTCTGTCCAGTGGTTCATTCCTTACTGCCTACAAACATGCCCATGTCTGCCCCCCCTCCCCAAAGCCCTCAGGCGATCCTTTCATTCATACTCTTTTCCTATATCTTTTTTGCCCTTTGTAGCTAAATTCCTTGGAAAGGCTGAAAAGGCCTTCTGCAGTAGATAACTTCAGTTTCCCTCCTTTTACTCTCTTAACCCCCTGACAGTCCAGCTTCCGACCTTATCATTGCACCAAATGATAGGAATCATTCTAAAGGAACTAACCATTACATGCTAACTATTTACTAATCATTCTGATCTAACTCCAGTTACCAGTGATCTCTTAGTTGCTAAATCCAATGGCCTTTTCTCAGTCCTCATTCTCCCTGCCCTCTCTGCAGCCTTTGACACTATTGATCACGCTCTCCTTGATACTCTCTTCTCTCTAGGTTTTGGGGCCACTCTTCTGGTTCTCTTACCTTTCTAACCATTCCTGTATCTCCTTTGTTGGATCCTCTTTCAGATTGCCCTCTAAGTATGTGTCCTTTTGGATTCTGTGCTGGTCCTTCTCTGTACTGCTTCACTTGGTGAACTCAGCAGCTCCTGTGGATTTAATGACCATCTCTCGGCTGATGATTCTCAAATCTACCAGTGTTGCCCCAGTCTCTTGGCTGACCTTCAGTCTCACATCACAAACTGCCTTTTAGACATCTTGAACTGGATGTCCGATAGACATCTTAAACTCAGTCAGTCCAAAACAGAACTCATTACTCTCCCCCCTCCTTCCCTATTAATGCCAAGGGCAATGGAATCTTCCCAGTATCTCAGGCTTCCAACCTAGGAGTCATGCTTGATTCCTCACCATCTTTACCTCCTACATCCAAGCCATTCTCTGACACAGCCCCCCTCACCTTGTACCTGTACTATTGTGACAGCTGCTGGTGGGTCTGTCCGCTTCAAGTCTCTCCCCACTTCTATCCCTCCTCCATTTAATTAAGTGATTTTTTTTCCAGAGTGTAAGTTTGAGCAAGTAACAACCCCCCTCCCCAATACCCTGTTAAACTTCATTGACTCCCTACTTCCAGGATCAAATACAAAATATGCTATTTGCATATGCAAATTAAGAAAGTATGGAATCACTTGTCAGATTTATGGTCAGAGGAAGAATTTAGGACCAAAGAAGATATAGAGAGCAAAACAAAATGTAAAATAAATAATTTTGATTATATAAAATTTAAAAGTTTTTGCACAAACAAAACTAATATAACCAAGATTACAAGGGAAGCAGAAAACTGGGAAAGAATTTTTGAAAAAAGTATCTCTGATAAAGGCCTCATTTCTCAATTATATGGAGAACTGGGCCAAATTTATAAAAATACAAGTTATTCCCCAGTTGATAAATGGTCAAAGGATATGAACAGGCAGTTTTCAGACGAAGAAATCAAAGCTATCTATCTATAATCATATGAAAAAAATGCTCTAGATCACTATTGATCAGAGAAATTCAAATTTAAACAACTCTGAGGTATCACCTCACAACAATCAGAGTGACAGATATTTATAACAAAAAGGAAAATATTAGATGTTGGAGGGGATATGGGAAAACTGGGATGCTAATCCACTCTTGGTAGAGTTGTGAAAAGATCCAACCATTCTGGAGAGCAATTTGGAACTATGTCCAAAGGGCTATAGAACTGTGCATACCCTTTGATCCAGCAATACCACTGTTAGGTTTATATCCCAAAGACATCACCCAAAAGAAAAAAAGACCTATTTGTACAAAAATATTTACAGCAGTTCTTTTTGTGGTGGCTAAGAATTGGAAGTCAAAGGAATGCCCATCAATTGAGGCAAGCTGTGGTATATGATGGTGATAGAATATTATTGTGCTATAAGAAATGACAAGCAGGATGATTTCAGAAAGGTCTTGAAAGACTTGTATGAACTGATGTATAGTGAAGTGAGCAGAACCAAGAGAACATTGTGCACAGAGAGAACAATATTATTTGATGAAGAACTGTGAATGACTTAACTATTCTCAGCAATACAATGATCCAAGACAATCCCAAAGGACTATTAATGAAGCATACTATCCACCTCCAAAGAAAGAACTGATATTGATTGAACTCAGACTGAAGCAGGCGATTTTTCACTTTCTTTCATTTTGTTCTCTTTTATTCAAGTTTTTTTGTTCAAAATGACTAATACGATATGTTATATAATCGCACATATATAACTTGTATCTGATTGCTTACTGCCTTAGGGAGGAGGGAGGGGAGGGAAAAAATTTGGAACTCAAAACTATAAATAAAAATGTTTGTTATTTTTTTAAAAAGTGCTGTTTGGCATTCAAAGCCCTTCATAACCTGGCTCCTTATTACTTACTTTATTTCCTGATACACACACTTTGATCCAGTGATACTGGCCTACTGGTTGTTACATGAACAAGACGCTCCATCTTTTGGCTCTACACATTTTCTTTGGATGTCCCTCATACCTGGAATACTCTCCCTTTTCATCTCCATGCGCTGACTTTCTTGGCTTCCTTTAAGCCCCAACTAAAATCCCATCTTTTACAACAAGCCTTCCTGAAGTCCTCAGTTGTAGTGCTTTCCTTTTCTTAACTATTTCCTATTTATTTGTTTGCATGTTGTCTCCCATTAGATTGCAGGCTCCTTGAGAGCAGGAACTATCTTTTGCTGCCTTCTGTATCCTCAGGACTTAGCGTAATATCTGGTGCTTACTAAAGGTTTATTGATTTACTGAGTTGGAGGTGTATGGAGGAGCTTACAAATACCCAGAAAATAAGAATGAAATAAGGACTTACTAAGTTTGTTGGAATGTGGTAAGATACTCTAGTGAAGCATTTTACCATAAAGAGGCCAGGCTCAGTGGGAGTTGGGTCATAAGCAACATTGATGGTATAGAGCTGGGAGAAACTAGAGCAAGATTTGTTTTCTGGGACAAGGATGGTTGCTGTGATGACTTCTTCAGTTTCCCCCTTGCTGTATTACCTCCCCTTTTCTGATACAATGTGTTTGGGTGGAAAAAGCCAGGACGTTTTGGGTTATTTGTAAGCAAGCATGTAGTAGTAGTAGTCCAGTCCTTTCAGTTAGTACATCAGTGCCTTCATATGGGCCTTAAGCATCATAGTTAAACAGTGACTTGGTTATAGAATTTTACAGGAAGATCAAACAGGCTAGATTTCATTTGGTAAGTTGCACGTGCTTTTGACAATTTCAGTCTTCTCTGATACAAGAAGCCTATCTTTTTATTTATTTGTTTATTCATTCATTTATTTGAAGCCTATCTTTTTAACAAGTTTTTTTTGGGGGGGGGCAGTGTCGGTTTAGTGACTTGCCCAGGGTCACACAGCTAGTAAGTGTCAAGTGTCTGAGGCCGGATTTGAACTCAGGGCCTCCTGAACCCAGGGCTGGTGCTTTATCCACTGCGCCACCTAGTTGCCTACAAAATGTTCTTGTGGCAGTGCTATATGGTTATTAATCTTGAAACATCTTAACCTTAGAAGAATCTGAGTTGTGGGTAACACAGAAAGCCTCAGAGGCAGACGCAGAGGGTGCAGAGAGACTGCAGCATGTTTCCAAGCATGCTCTACATCAGTGACTCATTGATGTAGGTACTCCTTCCATTGGTGCAGATTGCATCTCATCCATACCTTCTCATCCTAGTCAAAGCTTCTCCAAGCTTTGCCATAAAACTTCTCTAGGGATCCACCCATGGTACTGGGTGGGGGTGTGTGTGTGGATTTTCTTCACACCTCTTGACATTAAGTGGATATGATTGAAGCACATAGGCTATCAGCTTTCCTTTGTTCTTGTTACTGGATCATATTTCTCTAATTATGTATTTTGTGTCATTTTTATTCTTTGTTGGTAATTATTATGTTCTACTCACTGCATCACACTGTTGCCCTTTGAGTGACTTAAATCTTTAATTCTTCAGAGACTGATATTGCATGACTCACATCCATTCAACATTATTGAGATTAAAAGATGGGCCTTTGTTTCAGGAAGAAGTTTGGGGTTGTTGAAAGCCTGCTAAAGTTTCCTTAATGCTGTCTAGTTCCCCTCCTCCTCTTCAATTCTGGGCCCAATTCATTGTCTGTTTTCAGTGTCTGTCCAAGGCATATCCTCTGGAATAGCTCTATAAATTTCTGACATAATTTTATATCATGGTCTAGACAACAAACATTTTGTTAAACTAAATTCTTTTGGATGATTAAGTATTTCATTTAGGAGTTGTTGAGTCACTTCAATTGTGTCTGACTCTTTGTGATTCCATTTGGGGTTTTCTTGGCAAAGATACTGGAATGATTTGCCATTTTCTTCTCCAGCTCGTTTTGCAGATGAAGAAACTGAGGCAAATAGGGTTAAGTGATGTGCCCAGGGTCACACAGTTAGAAAGTGTCAGAGGCCTGATTTTAACTCACAAAGATGAGTTTTCCTGACTTCAGACCCGACACTATCTACTGCACCACCTAGGAGGCTTTGTAGTATTTCAGAGCATAATGCAATCAGCACAGTGGCCTTTGCAAATAGGAACATCTGAACAGCTTTTCCCACTATAGGGAATCCCTCTTCTAGTTAGATCCTTTGCTAGACATCCCCTGTGACAATAGCAAATGCCCCTGGGGAGCTTTTGTCTCCTTTTATACTTTGCTTGATAATAATCAGAAGGTCATGGAACAAAATTCTCTTTGTTGTTACAGTTTTTAAGGAATCCTGGATGATTTTAACATCTCAATGGTGTCTCCTTAATGGAAGTGGCATAGCAAAGTAAGAATTGATTTGGGGACCTCCATCTTTGGCTAAAATTAGAAAGCCTCAGGGGCACCCTGGGTTCCTCTGCCCAGCCGGGGGTATGCACGGAAACCCCAGAGCTCCAAGTGTGCTCTGCACGGGGGCTCCGTGCCCCGGCCTTGGATGCTGCCCTGGGAGGTGCCAGTGAATTAGCTTGGGGTGTGTGAGTGGTTGGCTTGAATAACCTGAGAGAGAAGGTTTTTTTTAAGAGCGAGAAGGGAATAGTGAAAGTGGGGTCAGTAGAAGGAGTGAAGGAGACACAGGGAGACCAGGGGGAGATGAGAGGAAGCTCAGGCGGCGGGAGGCAGACAGGCCATATGTCCTACTTTTCTTTGTCCTCATCTCTAAGTTTATTATCAATAAGCCCTGTTTATTTGTTTTATTGAAAGAAGGCTTTTAAATCTCATTTCTTGTTAGTTTGGGAGAAGCAGTTGGGGAGAGGGCAGGCCCTTATAGATTGGGCTTAACAAACCTCGGGGATTTTTTAAACCTTCCCCCCCCCCCCCCCCCCCTTACAGATTGGAAGCTCCAGCCAGGAGTTTACAGACTGGCAAAGCAGGTAAAAGCTCACAAAAGTCCTTTTATAAGTATTATCTCATTTAATCCTCACAGCAACCCTGAGAAGTATGTGCTATTATCATCTCCATTTTATAGATGAAGAAACTGAGGCAAATAGTGATTAAGTAACTTGACTAGGATCACACAGACCTAGTAATTGTCTGAGATTGTATTAGACGATGACCTTCCTGACTCCACATCCACTGCACCTCCTAGATGCCTAATCACATGCTTTTTTTTTTTTTTTGGTGAGGCAATTGGGGTTAAGTGACTTGCCCAGGGTCACACAGCTAGTAAATGTTAAGTGTCTGAGGTCGGATTTGAACTCAGGTCCTCCTGAATCCAGAGCCGGTGCTCTATCCACTGCGCCACCTAGCTGCCCCCACATGCTTTTTTTAATAGTCAAGAAACAATAAGCACAATTGGATATTATTGTATTTCCTTCATTTTTCTTTGATTTTTGAGGCTAACAGAAAAAAACAATATCAGGGAATTATATGATTGGAAAAGGAAGTGGGCTGGTTATATAGTGACAATGAAGGGGGAAAGATGAACAACTGATATCTATGAAATATTAAAAGATATAGCAATTTGATCTTCCCCATAGTTTAGATGGCTTCATTGTGAAGAGTCTATGGAATATATTGGGCAAGAACTGGACAGGATGATAAAGCAGGAATGAGATGTGATTTGTGCGGATGGAAGGAACCTCTCCACATTAATGGATCCAGTTAATTAAAGAAGTACAAAGGAGTATCATATTTGAGAAAAAAATAGTTCTTTTAGAAATAATTTGGGCTGATTCCCTGATCTTTTAAATGCCTATTTCCTCTCCATCTCCTCTTTCAAAGACCCTCAAGCAGTGAGGAATGAAGATTAGAGAAACTAAATTATTAGATGGTTTTAAAAAATATATCCTGATTTCTGAACATGTCCAGCCATAATGCTAGAGCCACCCAGGATAGGATTCTACTTAATTAGAATTTAATACCGGTGTGAGAGAGGAGAAGCCAGGTTTCACAAGAACGGAGTTTTTAAAGGAAGTGGACATTACTGTGAATGTGCTGGAAAGTGGGGAGAAGTGCTAAGTCCTCCTATTCGTCACTGTTGTGTCCCTTTGAGGGTCCCAATGAAAGCTTATTATATAATAAATACATTTTCCCTGAGACTAAAATGAATTTCCATTCTGAACATTCCTAGGCACCATACAAACAGGTTATTTGGCTCTCTCGATTTTTGCTACAAACAGTACAAATCACAAGTTCCTAATTCATGTGTTTCCTTTTGACATCTTAGAAGGACCATAAATGCTTGTCCATTTTTTGTTTCCTATTATTGTTAACTTTCTGGATTATATCTAGAATAGCATGCTTCCATTTCATCCTTCTTTGTGTAACTTAAAAGAATCTTAGATACTTTTTGCCTATTTCACTTTTTCAGTTCAAATTCTAACAGGCAAATTGACTATCTCACATCTTATCTGTCATTTTAAATTTGTGTTGTGTTAGATTTTTATTCTATTTCATCTATTCAAGAATCATTTCTTGAGAGCTGATACACAGACCAAGTGGAAGTGTATCCTTCTTAGTACCCTTTATGAGTTTCATCCTTGACTTATTTTATGTACAACTAACTAGAACATGTGGTTCTAGATAATCTTTTGTGTGTGGCTATTTACATTTTGTGATGTATCTTTTGTAATAATCATGTTTTTTTTTAATATGTCGTTACACAGAGCCTGAATCTGTTGAAATATTCATAGATCGGTGGAATGATACCCCTTTACTTAGATGAAAAGGACCTTTCCCTAATGTCATAGAACAACATCTTATCTTGAGCATTTAAATTCTTCATTGTTCAGTTGAATTTACATAAAAAGCAAAAATTACCAAGTTGATATTAATCCATTTCTGTGCATACATTCAAACAAAGGGAAAACTTTTTCCTCTGATAATGAATGGTTCTTAAAGTAATGGCACTGTCTGAAAAAAGTACTTGAGTAAAAATGCCAGTTTTCATTTTGTATGAACTAGCACGATTTCAGTTTGATTTACTATAGAACTTCCATTCTCAACGTGATTAACACTTCCATGAAGAGGTGAATTCCAAATCCGTTCTGAACTCAGTGCTCAGCTGTACAATTAAGATCCGCAACCTGCTTTTGATTTCAGGTCACTTATATACGTCCTTGTGCCACAGCAGCGATTGCTCACCTGTCTTTTTTTGCCTTGGTTTTTGTTTATAAGATACTGCTGATCTTTGAATGATGAAATTTCAGTCATTCGAAATTTTATGAATAGTTGCAACGACTATTGGAATATCTCTAGGGAAAAATCAGTTTTGGTTAAAGAGTACTCTAATTTCCCAATCATTCCACATTTTTTTCATGTGACCAAAGTAAAACAAGACTTAAAGCTAAGAGATAAAGTTCTTGTAATCTAGATAGCGCAGTATGTTGTATAAATGTATTATTAATTTTTACCATACTTCCCCAGGAAAAAAAGAATATAGGAAATAGGAAGACTTTTTAAAAAGCAACTAATGAAAAAATTATTTTGTCTAGAGCAGAGACAAATATTCAGAAACCCCATACTTTGAGAGAGTAGTAAATAAGAACCAACATATCTAGGGTAGAAAAAAAATCTTCATAATGGAAATGAACAGAGAGAGATGTCTATTATATGTATATATAATACTACTTTATTTTATATAGGATCCTACATCTGAAGAATGTCAAGAACATTACCAATTAAGTTATGGTTCCTTACTAAATGCATATGACATAAGTAGCAAGAATTTTCCTTGCTTTAGGGGAAGCACAAATTGGTAAGTAGTGGTTGGTAGTGAAGAACAAGCAATGAAACTTAAGATCATGAGCCTACTAGTCTCTTACTTTAATCACTAAATTATATGCTTGTTTAGAATTTAATTTTGTGTCTTCTGTTTAAAGTAGAGCAAATGGTGGCTCAGATATCACGCCATCTTCCTGGTTATTAATATAATTTTAATTTTTGCATGTATATCTGAGAGGTTTCCTTTCTGATGTCAGGCTAACCTTGAGAAAACCCTTTGAGATATAGGATCCATAATAAGGTCTAGCTCTGGAAGGAACCCCTGAGATGACCGAGTCTAACCTCCTCATTCTACAGCTGAAGAAATTAAGACCCAGAAGGTAAAGTAGCTTGTATAAGATGGCATCAGATGAGTAGTTTGAAACCAACACTGGTAATACTCAATCTTTACCCCCTTCTGCAAACTTTTTCCACTCCATAATGTTCCAAATGCTGGTCGTCCAATGACTGTCTGATACTCTAGGGTTGGTATTGGTAACTCTTGGAATTTGAGTACAGTTATATAGTGCCCCAATGGGCTGTTCACCTGGAAGCTGCTTTGGTGATAGACCATTGAGGGGGCTCCTGAGTCAAGTGTTGACTTTCCTGCCAAGGATCACATTATTCTGTTTTTGTGTCCATGTATTTTTAACCCATTTGGAAGAATGAAAGGTACTATTCCTGAAGGAATAGGAAGCATATGGGCAATCTGAACAGTCAGCAAGAGTTCCTATTGCAGCCAGGTTGGTTTCCGTTGAAAGGAAATTTCAGCTTGCTTGAATTTCTGTTCTTTTCAAACATGGATCCTTCTCTGTGTCTCTGGAACTTGCTGGAACTGATAAAAGTAATGTAGTGTAGTGTTTATAAAGACAAACTTTAAATGATACTTTCCATATACTTATTAAGGGTGTTCAATTTTGTATGATTTTTCCCCCTCTACAATATTACTTTGAAGAAGGTAAATTAAAAGGGAAGGGCACATGATGAATTCCAGAGTCGGTACATATGAAGTACTCATAAGATAGGTATTTCAAGGGGCTGCTTCTTGAACACACAGCAGGTTCTTGAAATGCATACTAAAGAAAGGCTATCGTCTCTCCCATTATGGAGCTTACAATTTAATAGAAGAAATAATACTATAGTCAACAGAAATATATGCATATAAATGTAATTATAAAAGTTCCTACACTGGGTTAAGGATTATGTGGATAGATTGAAAAATATGAGTTGTGCTGATGAGGGAAACTTCCTACAGAGACTTTATTTTGGATTTTTAAAATCCAAATTTAAATATTTTAGAAATCATTTAAAAAAAGAATTAAGAAAGAAATCAGATTTCATATTGTATTTTGATAGTATCTTGCAGGTTAAAAATAAAAAACCTGTGTAGTTTATGAGTATATGAAGACTTTATAAAATTATATTAAATTGTGAGAATTCTGGAAGTCACTAAAATAATTATTTGGACAGTAATTTTTATTTTCATATAATTACTTTTTCCCCCCTTCCATTTCTAATGTGGTTAAAAATAATTCATATTGAAATAGCTAAATTATTTAGCAGATCATTTCACTTATATTTCTTGTATTGTACTTGGCTAGGCCAAACTTTTATTTTCTGATTTTGCTGGGTATCATTACTATTCTGCATTTTTGGAATCAGTTTTTAATTTTATCAGAACTATGAAGAACAACAGCATGAAATAATTCCATGTGGTTTTTATGTATATAGAGGGGTGCAAATTACTTGGAAAGGGAAGAAATTTGATATGATTTAATTTTGAGACTAATGATCATGCATTGTATTTCTGCTTTGCACTTCCCAGAGGGTCTGACCTTGACCAGATTAAACCAGGTCAATCTGATTTCCTCACCTTCAGTTCTGAGGCTTGAGTTAGATTTCGTGCAAAATATGGGTGTTCCTTTGTTCACTTTTGTTGTACTTTCAGTTCTGTGGCTTTTAAGAATGTATATTGTGCCAGTGGTTTGGAAGGTTCAGGTGTTTTAAGGATCATGTAAACCCATGATGAAACAGAATCAGTCATGCTGAAACGCACAGTCAAGTGCAGATGAAAACTAAAAACAGGCAAGAACTAATGATAAAATAGCCTAATCAATCCTTAGAAAACAAGCAAAGACTTCTAGAGGGATCTGGAAACTGGAGAGGTTGTTATTTGGTCCTGTACTGTGCGATGTGAGCTTTTGTGAGGTGGAAAAACAACTACTAACCATTGCTGTGAAGGTAAAACACTTGTTATTGGTGAGACAAGATAAAGACTGGAGTACTTAAGATTGGGAAATGGTCATTTTTACTGATGAAACAGTTTCAAGGCTATACTGGAGTCATTATCAGATAAAGTTCAGGTGAGCCTGTAATGTCCAGGCTTCTTCATCACAATGTACAATATCCATCAGAAAATGTTTGGGGAAATTTTTTACTTCCAGTCAGTCTGGAAGTCTTAGCCCCATTGAGTAAATAATAAACTCAGAAGGCAAATTCTTCCAGAATAAAAAAAAAATCCCAAAGAGAAACAGAATATCACAACACTACCTTACATCATGCTACAAATTACAAAAAGTAGAAATTTAATGAAGAGATGGAGATAAACATGCTTTCAAATGGCCTGGAAATTCATCTGATTTCAATTTCTTTAAAATCTGTGGGCTAAAATCGGGGCTAGAGTAGGTAAAAATGGATTGTTTGTCAAAGGTTTGTGTTGAAGATGTCAACAGGCAATCACAGTTTCATAAAACTTATGTGAAAGCTAGGTGTATTACAAGAGAAATGAACATGCATGTGGGCGCAGAAGAGTTCACAATCCATACGGAAGTTTGCATGTTTATAACAGTAGGACAAAGGGAGGAGGAACTATCAGGAATCTCCACCTAAAGGGGCGTGGCTTGGGAAGGGGGAAAGGTGCAGTAAAGTTTGGCAAAAGGACAAAATCCCTCCTGAATGGGAGGAGCAAGAGGATAGCAAAAGCCACATTCTTTTCCCTTGGGAACTGTTAGATTGTGAAGATAGGATGGTCTGCTTATCTACAAGCCTTTTCTCAGCCCATTGCAGACTGTATGGTCTCCCAAGGACACACAGGGAGTCCAGCTTGGGATGCAGACAACATATTATGTCAGCTCAGGTTGGGACTTTGTTCTTAACACATTCAGGGCCTCCTGCATATCAGAATATACAGTCCAAACCAAAGTCAGCAAGAACTGTGGATTTTATCTTTCACTTGGCAGTGGAAAGTTATTAAAGGTTTTTAAGCTAGGAAGAGAAGATGACTCAGTTTTCAAATGAGAAGAATCTTAATGACATTGACATGAATAGTCAAGTCCATAGAGTTGTAGGCTATTAGAGTTAGAGGGTCCTTTGAAATGATCTAGTCCAACATAATTTTAAAGATTAGAAAGTGGGGGACAGCTAGGTGGCACAGTGGATAGGGCACCAGCCCTGGAGTCAGGAGTACCTGAGTTCAAATCCGGCCTCAGATACTTAACCCTTACTAACTGTGTGACTCTGGGCAAGTCACTTAACCCCCATTACCCTGCAAAAAAAAAAAAATTAGAAAGTGGAGACATCAGAGGTAAAGTTGATTTTACCCAACATTATACAGGTTAGTACAGAGTTAGAACTAAAAGCCAGCTCTCTGGACTCTTCATGCAATGTTCTTTCTACTGTTCCAAGCTGTTTCTGTTGTAGAATCATAGGATCTTAGATTTGGAGCTTGGACATCTAGTACAACCCCTTCCTCTAAAAAAAAAAAATCAATTTTATTTTACTTTCAGTTCTGAATTCTCTTTTGTTCTATCCCTGCCTAATCCCTGAGGAGTTAAGAAAAACAAAAGCCATTAGGAATATGTGTACATGCACAGCCGATTCCCACATATATATCCAAAAAATAAAAATAAAGAAGAAAATAAAATGTGTCTGATTCTGCTCCCTGAGTCCATTAGCTCTCTGTCTTGAGATGGAGAGCATGTTTTATCATAAGTTCTTTGGAACTGTGATGGTTATTTTTGACCAGTCTTTGCAATATTGTTATAAATTATTTTCTTGGTTTTGCTCAGTTCAATTTGTATCAGTTCACAAAAGTCTTTCCAAGTTTTTCTGAAACCATCTCCTTCATCATTTCTTATATCACAGTAATATTCCATTACCTTCATATATCATAACTTGTTTAGCTCTTTCTAAAGAGCTAAATTCCTTCAATTTCCAGTTCTTTGCCACTACAGAAAGAGCTGTTAGAAATTGTGTGTGTGTGTGTGTGTGTGTGTGTGTGTGTGTGTATGGTTCCTTATCCTCTCTTTAAAAAGATCTCATTGGGGATATAGACTAGTAGTGGTATCCCTGGTCAAGGGACATAATTCCAAATTACTTTGCAGAAAGGTTAGATCAGTTCACAGCCCCATCAACAATGCTATAAGTACCTGTTTTCCCACACTCTCTCTACTATTTGTCATTATCCTTTTTTCAAGTTAGCCAATCTGATGAAACCCCACCCCACCCCTCACCCCACCCTTATTTTAAAGATTGGGACACCTGAATAAAGAGAAGTGATTTACTGAAGGTCACATGACTTCATGTAGACCAAACAGGATTTGAACCTAGGTGCTTGGCCCAAAGTCTGTTCCTCTTTCCCACATTGTTGACCTCTGAAAATAGGTGCAAGCCTCACCTTGACCACCTACTGCCTCTGTGACTGTGGCTCAGTGATCTCTTGGTGCTTAGTCTCTTTAAGATTCTTGCCCAAAAGGCATCAGTTTGCATTGGTAAAGGGAATTTCTTCAACTGGGAGTTGTTCCTCACACAAAGTGACATGGTGGAGGAAAGGAGAATAATTTACTTTGACCTTGAAATCACCTGATGTAACTTTGACATTAATGTAACTGAAGTGGTGTTGAAAAGTACTAAACTTGGTTAGAAGACTTTTTTTTTAAATGTATTTTTATTTATTTTGTTAAATGTTTCCCAGTTATATTTAAAATATTTTTTACCATTCATTTTTTAAAATTTTGAGTTCCAAATTCTGACCCATATTCCTCTCCCCTACCCATTGAGAAGACATCAGTTGAGAAGTATCAGTTGTACTATTGAATGCAAAACATAATTCCATATTAGACATATTGCAAAAAAAAAAACACAAAAGAGAAAAAATGAAAAAAATGTGTTTCAGTCTGCACTCAGTTTCATCACTTCTCTTTGGAAGTAGATAGCATTTTTCATTATGGGTCCTTTGGAATTGTCTTGGATCATTGTATTGATCAGACTAGCTAAGTCTTTCACAGTTGATCATCCTTACAGTGCTGCTGTAACTATGCACTATGTTCTTCTGCTTTTCACTTCACTTTGCATCAGTTCACATAGATTTTCCCAGGTTTTTCTGAAAGTATCCTGTTTGTTATTTCTTTTAGCACAATAGTATTCCATCTCAGTCATATACTACAACTTGCTTAGCTATTCCCCAATTGAGCGACATCCCCTCAGTTTCTAATTCTTTGCCTCCACAAAAAGAGTGAATACAAATATTTTTGTATAAGTAGGTAACTCTCTCTTTTCTTTGATCTCTTAGCTGACCAGATTTTGAATCCTAGCACTAAACACTGACACCAGCTTGAGGTCATGGCTAAGTCTTAACCTTTCTGAGCCTCTTTCCCTCATCTGTAAAGTGGGTATGATATTACTACACTTCCCATAAAGTATTGTTGGGAGGAAATGACTTTGTAAACCTTAAAATGCTGTGTAAATAAGAGTTTTTAATATAGTCAGTGAAAATGAGTAACTTCTGTTACTGTAATCCTATTTCTAGCAAAATAATTTTCAGGTGATTTTGTGCTTCAACTATTTTTCCTACAGCTATAGGGGGTGCAGGAGGGGAACTTTTTTTTCTCCTTCCTCCTTCCTTTTCCTCCATTAGAAAACTTGTATATATAAAATGATCTGGATCCATATATCAAGAGAAATCTGAGAACTTTGCCCCAGAAGGGTTGGTTGCGTGCATTGATAATGTATGCTTTCAGAAGAGAGGGCTTGGTATAGGGGATATAACAGCTGTTAAGAATTTGAAGGGTGTCATGTGAAAGAGGGACTTAACTTGTTCTTCTTAGTTTTGGGGTACAGAACTAGAACCAGAGAAGTTACAGTGTGAGGGCCAAAATTCAATATATGGAGCGTTATTTAGGCGACTCACCTTAATGTTGGGGTCCCAGAAATATGAGGGACTCTTTTAGGTTTAATCTCCCCTTTGAACTTTCCTTTTTATATATTCCTCCCAGGCCAATAAGAAAAGGAGCCTCTGAGCTTTAGTTTATAAAGGTTCAGGTTTTATTACTTGGGAATTAATTAAACCATAAAGGTGAAATCAATTAAGGAAATAAGGAAGTAGAAATACAGATAGATAGTCTTAACTCTAAGCTTAGCCTATGCAGTCCCAGAGTGTTTGAATTAAGCAAGTTCAAAGGAATTTAGGGTTAAACTCACCAACTCCAGTCAGTTTACAGTTGCTCGTTAGAAAAACGCAGTCACCTGAAACAGAGCAAAACATGTGCGTCCGCCAGGTCCAGGACGCCTCCAGAATCACCGGCCAGGCCGAAAGAACGCGAACTTCTTGAACATGTTCTGCCTCCCAGAAGTCCCATCCCTTCCGGTTGAGTTCTGTTTTTCCTCCCCCAAAAGGGGAGATCTGGTGTTCCATTTAATCTCAGGGTGGGCCAGGTGTGGCCCCTCCCAAATGATTCAGCTAAAACTTTCGATATTAATCTTTACCACAAATAATTTTTACCACAATAATGAGGCACATTTCTACTTTAAAAATCATGGGAAATTATAATTCCATTCTAGAATGGAAATGGGTTATCCTTTGGAGTAGTGAGTTTTTTAACATTGGAATTGTTTAAGCAGACGCTAGTATGGATAAGTTACACCAGATGACCTTTGGTGGGGGGAGAGTGGTCCTTCTAATGCTGAGACTTTCATTCTGTTGAGTTTATTGTATAGCTATTCAGATAATTAACTCGACATGTTTTCTATGGAGAAAGGATAGTAGCTTCACTTACTACCTGTTAGAGAGGTGTCATAGTATAGTGGACAGAGAGGCCACCTTAGAGTCAGGAAGACCCAAGTCCAAGTTGTGTCTGACACATTCTCTGGAGTAAATCATTATCCATAACTCTCTAAGATTTAAGTTATATATAGTTCCTGATCTTCCTTGGTATAGGGGAATTTCCATAGTGGGGAGTTCTGTACATTTATAATCCTTATCCTACTAAAAGCCAACTGAATCTTGATAATTAAATGGGTATTTTGTGTAGTATTTGTTTTAAAAAATTCAGCAGAATTTGTTGTATCTAACACAACAAAACAGGATTACTGGGCTGTTAACTATTCGTAATATTGAAGTGGATAGTATATTACTAGTTGGATTGAGATTGTGTGTGTGTGTGTATGCTTATGTTTGTAACCACATAGAATAGGATGGCCATATAATGTGAATTGTATGTTTGTGCGTTGTTTTTTTTTTTTGGCGGGGGCAGTGAGGGTTAAGTGACTTGCCCAAGGTCACATAGCTAGTAAGTGTTAAGTGTCTGAGGCCAGATTTGAACTCAGGTCCTCCTGAATCCAGGGCCGGTGCTCTATCCACTGCACCACCTAGCTGCCCCCCATGTATATTTTTAAAGTGAAAACGCTGTTAACAAAAATAAAAGGACTAAATGTACCATGAAAGAATTCTCAGGAAGCACTTTACGTGAAATAATTCTTGTAGAATCGAGCAATTTTGACTGACCAGAGTTTTGCAATGGAGCCTCCTTCAAAGCACCACATATCATTATTGTTAATGATCATTATTTGGAGTCTCCTTGGTACCGTCATGAAAGTTTTTGTTAATCACTTGCTTTGCAAGGTTGTTGTGCTAGCTTTGCAAAAGCTAATTAACTAACCTGTGTCTACTCTTGGAAAATTTAGAAACTGCGATAAATAGCTCACTTTATATTGTGCTTTCCCACAGTCTCAGGAAGAAAGTAATACACTGCTTTCTACTTCATAGATGAGGAAACAAGCTCAGAGAGGTGACTTGTCCATGACAACAGACACAGTTTTAAAAGTTTAGAAACGGGGGCTTGAGTAGACACAACAAACACTGTTCAAGTTTATAGCATTTTTGTTTAAATGCAGCACATAATTATTTACATCAGTACTTACTTATGTGTCAGTTTCTTAGCTTCTTTGAACTAAGAAGTTTCCTTTCTTGGCCTGAATCACATATAATAGTAGTACCGTCTGGTGGGCAGACTCCAGCTTACCCAAAAAAGGGTTATATTCCACTTCATATTTATAACTTTGAAATCTGTAATGTGTATTCTTCAAAGAGATTTTTTTTTGGTTGGGCAATGGGGGTTAAGTGACTTGCCCAGGGTCACACAGCTAGTAAGTGTCAAGTGTCTGAGGCCGGATTTGAACTCAGGTACTCCTGAATTCAGGGCCGGTGCTTTATCCACTGTGCCACCTAGCTGTCCTGTAACGTGTAGTCTTAAAGAAATAATGTTAAGGGGCAGCTAGGTGGCGCAGTAGATAGAGCACTGGCCCTGGAGTCAGGAGTACCTGAGTTCAAATCCAGCCTCAGACACTTGACACTTACTAGCTGTGTGACCCTGGGCAAGTCACTTAACCCCAATTGCCTCACTAAAAAAAAAACAAAAAAGAAATAATGTTAAAAGTAGGTACTGGGTTCCCAGTCCAAACCATGAAGATTAGTGAAACCATTTTGCTTCTAGAAAGAATAAGACACTAAACATTTATATGTCTCATACTGTGCAAGAGGGCATTGTCAAGGAAGTCTGACTTCTGATCCCTGTCCAGAAAGAGCTTACAGCATAGTGAGGAAGATAAACTTCATGTAATAATTAATGAAGAACACAAAATATATTTTTGCTGAAATTATGTGGTAGACCTTGTAAGTCCTATAGCACTTTATGAGGACTATTTTGGGGGGGAGGCAGGGCAATGAGGTTTTAAGTGACACAGCTAGTGTTAAGTGTCTGAGGCTGGTTTTGAACTCAGGTCCTCCTGAATCCAAGGCCCATGCTTTATCCACTGTACCACCTAGCTGCCCCCATGAGGACTATTTTTAATGCATGTTTAGAACATTGGATTGAATCTGTACCGAATTCTGATCACAAGACATAATTTTTGTGAATAAATTCCTGATATTTTGTTTACTTAGAATGTTTCTTTTTCATAAAAGTTAAATATGTAGCATCTTCAAAACACAACTAAAACTTTTTTGAGGGATTCTGGACTATTAGAAATTAACCACAATTACAACTAAAGGATTTAAAAAATTTGAAATGGATTTTTGTGTAAACTTTAGAACCTTGTAATGAGTGGAATGACGCCACCTGCTGGAGACTTACTGTAGGAAAGCTCCAACATGAGGAGAGGGCCTCTGAGGGCAGGACCATGTGGCTTTCTTTGGTGTCAGAGCTAGGAATGCTCTCTCCCTTTAATAGATAGATGAAGCTAGGCCTTTCTCTCTCTCTTTACCAAATTCTTATTCTCCTTAATAAATGCTTAAAAGCCTAACTCTTGCTAAAGCTTATAATTTATTGGTGATCACTCATTAGATATTTTAGACAGTATAGCTAGAATTTTAGCCCTTACAACCTTAAGGAAAAATAGGTCTCTTATTTACTGATGTCTTTTTTCCCCCTTGAAACTTAAAAAAAAATCTTTTAAAAAAATCTTTTGGCATATAGAACTATGAATCAGAAACTCTTTGGTTTTAATACACAGTTCCACCAGTGACTCATGGAGTTGTCTCAGAGATCCTACTGTTTTTCCTGTGGTATCTAAAATAGGAATAGCAAATACATGTTTCATTTTACAAGATTTGTGAGCTTAATGTAATACTTTTACAAGTCTTTGAAGCCTATAGATAAAAGGATAGAAATAACATCATAATATGTATATTGCTTCCCAAACACCTCTTTTATAGTTTTGAACAGGACAATAATCTTTATAAGCTGTTCTTTGGCCATATTATTATAGGTTAAGAGCATCATTTTTGTATACAAAAGACAGCACATTATTAGCGTTGGGTTTGTTTGGGTTTTTTTTTTTCCTTTACAAGTCTCTCAGAGTCTCTGGTTGTTGTGGAGCAGTATAATTAAGGCACTGGGAAGAGCACTTGATTTAGTGGTGAGGGGACCTGAGGGAAAGATCTCTAGCTCTTCTCTCCAAGGCTCCCTCTCAACATCAAGTCTTTATGTACATCCAAAGCCGAAATTGCCTGGGCAAATGTGGTATATAAATTCACAATCACTGCCTGATCCACAGGTGGTAGTAATGAGATACTATTTGGGGGAAGGTAGATCACTGGAGAAGAAAATGACAAACCAGTCCAGTATCTTTGCCAAGAAAACCCCATGGACACTATGGTCCATGAGTCACTTTGATGAAGAGTCAGACACATAACTGAACAACAACAGACCACTTGTACATTTTCATTAAAATCATCTAAATGGGGAGGGTGACCTGGGGCTTTATCCAAAAGACTCTTGAAAGAATTGCCATTATCATTATAAAATTTTGGGAATGAAGCAGTGCATTGTTCAAAAATGATCATTTTACCTTAGGGTTAGCAAAATAATGCACAGATAGTGTTACCTTGCTTATTCCCTTCAGTGCACTAGAATTTTCAGAGTGATGCACAAGAACAGGTTTTAATTTACAAGGTCCAGAAGCATCCCCTCCAAGAAGAAGAATAACTTGTATTTTTTCAAAGTCTTATGCCCTGGAATAGTTTTTTACTCTACCAAGATGTGGTTTTGATATGGCATTCTTTGAAAAAATAGGCTGGTTTTGTCTACATTAAAGATTTGCGTCAGCAAGTGGGGACCTTCATCTATTATTTTTTTGCAGGGACTCTGGGAACTTCTTTTCTGCTTCAGTATCTGCACTAGTAACCTCTCCTGATGTTTGCACATTATATAATATTGCACAGTTTTTAAATTGTACAACCACTGCTTGCTGTAAATACCTGTGTTCCTTTAGGATACTTCACATTTAAATCTTCAAAGCGGCTTTGAACTGTAGCTTTAAGGTGTCATCAAACTTAAAGGAATATTCTTCTTTCCACATAGTTAATAGTTTTCCCATCTCTAGAATAGCACCTTCTCTTTGTTTCGACAGATAAGTTGACTTCATGTAATCGCTGCCTTTTGTACGCTTCTTTATCTGGGCAGCAGCCTTTATAGTGGCATTCGTATTCCACTTTTCAAACCCAAGTTTGTGTGCTATCCACGACAATTTTTGTACTTCAAATTTTAAAATTATTTTCATTTTCATTTCCAAGTCTATTGGCTTATGCTTTTCCCCTCGAGAGAGCACCTTTGTTGCCAGCCGTGATGAAAATGTAAGGATCACTATTGAACACAGTGAGAGGCTCATTCACAGGGAATTGACTCAGAGATAACTACCTAGCTTTTCACCACCATTTATGTTGCCTGCACCATACTGTGTCTCATCATGTAGCATCTGTTTTGTGTAAAGGATTTTTGTAATTTTTTTGGAATGTGGATTTCTTTCAGAATTCTTTATGGAAAGTTGAATTTGCATAATGTGAATTTATGTAAAGCAAGAACTGTCTTGTATTATTCATCTTTTTTATCTCTCTATTCAGATTTTAATAAAGATCTGTGTACCAAGTCTTTGCCCTAAGATCTAGGGATACAAAAATGGGGCATCAAGAAGATGGCTTCAGCAATGGGCAGGCATATTGTACTTCACAAATTTTCTTTGGAAGTGGTGGTTGCTGCTAATGCTTCTTTTTTAATTTTCTCCATTTAAAAAAAATAAACATTTTTATTTAAAGTTTTGAGTTCCAAATTCTGTCCTTCTCCCCTTCACTGCCTGATCCACAGGGTGTAGTTTGAGATAGTATTTGGGGGAAGGTAGACCACTGGGGAAGAAAATGACAAACCACTCCAGTATCTTTGCCAAGAAAACCCCATGGATGCTATGGTCCATGAGCTACTTTGATGATGAGTCAGACACACAGCTGAACAACAACAACAGACCACTTAGACATTTTCATGTACCTTTTCTCCCTCCTTCCCTCCCCGCTCTGTGAGGTGGTAAGCCATCTGATATAGGTTATGCATGTGCAATTATGTAAAACATTGCCATATTAGTAATTTTGTATAAGAAAGCTTGAATAAAAGAAAAAAATGAAAGAAAGTGAAAAACAGCCTTCTTCAGTCTGTGTTCAGTCAATATCAGTTCTTTCTTTGGAGGTGGATCGTATGCTTCATCAATAGTCCTTTGGGAATAGTTGTCATTCACAGTTCTTCATTGAACAATATTGCTGTCTCTGTGCACAATGTTCTCTTGGTTCTGCTCACTTTACTATGCATTAGTTTATACAAATCTTTCCAGGCCTTTCTGAAATCATCCTGCTTGTCATTTCTTATAACACAGTAATATTCTGTCACAGTCATGTACCACAGCTTGTTTATCCATTCTCCAATTAATGGGCTATTCCTTTGATTTCCAATTCTTAGCCACCACAAAAAGAGCTGTTATAAATATTTTGTACACATAGGTCTTTTTCTCTTTTTGGGGATGTCTTTGGGAGTTGCTGTTGCTTCTAAACTTAGCCCTGGAAGTTCCTTTGTTCTTGCTGTCCAGGGAGGAGGCTTTCCAGAGAAGTGGAATGACTGTCAAGCGCCGGAATCGACAGGCTGACTCCCTGTCCAATTGGCAAGTAGTCTCAGGGAGCCAGCGTGTCTCAGACACCTATAGAATGACAGGGAGCAAGTGGAAGATGAAGAGAGGAGAGAAATGGAGGAGGTTTGACATCCTTCTACACCTAAAGGACTCATGGGAAAAGAGACAAAATTAGAATAGGGAAAACAGGCCTTTCACTAGGACGTCCGAACTTGGAGGAGGGTGACACTGAGGTCAAGTGTAGTAATACACTAGTGGACCAAAATCCTTAGGGAGAACAGATAATTTCTCTGTTTTAGAGTTTCAGTAGATAGATAAGAGAAACCAGGATAAACTTGAAGTGAAATACCAAAGAAAAGTATATTGAGAATGGGAGGATAGATAAGATTTCTGTTAGTATATTACAGAAGGATTCAGTTCTATCATCAGTGCTTCATCATGCCCCGGAGCCCACTTGGGAAACTTAAAGGCTATACCAGAGAGTGCAGGTCTTGGCAGGCTATACCAGGAGCACAGGCCAGATACACCTGTTCAGCCATCTTCTCTCTTGAGCTTCTGTAGCACCAACTGCCTACTGACATCTCTCTCTCTCTTTTTTTTTTTTAGTGAGGCAATTGGGGTTAAGTGACTTGCCCAGGGTCACACAGGTAGTAAGTGTCAAGTGTCTGAGGCCGAATTTGAACTCAGGTCCTCTTGACTCCAGGGCCGGTGCTCTATCCACTGTGCCATCTAGCTCCCCCTGACATGTCTACCTGAATTTCCCCTGGGCATTTCAAACTCACCCTTTCCAAAACAGTTCATCGGATCTGGTGGAATGTTCTCTCTCTTTATAAATTATGCCTCTTGGAAAACCTAGCTCCATTTAAAGCTTCAGCTCAAGTCCCTTCCCAGTGCCTCTCTCCCCCACTTTGTATATATGTCGTGTTGACTTAGGTATGTACTTGTTTTCCCTCAGCAGACTATAAGCTACTTGAAGTCAGATTTTTATTTTTGTCTTTCAGCCTTCAGTTGCTGATAGATTGTTTGCCTACTGATGAAGATCTAGCCTTAGCTAAGTTTGGAGAGGCTGAGCACCAGGTTATTCTGAATGATTTATTTATTTATTTTTAGCCTCAGCAACTCTTCAAGAACATCTGTCCAGTTTTAAAGGGAGAGCCACTTGTATCATTTGATGGAGTGGTTTAAGTGGGATGGCTGGGAGGGGAACTCACTACATTTTCTGGAAGTGGAATAAAGGATGACCTGTGTTTTCTCTTAGTCCTAGGGCTTCTTGAATCTTTTTGCCAATTTTTTCTCCTAGATTTGTTGAAATAACCAACATAGGTATTTCCAGAAAGTGGAATTTACCCAGAAAGTGAGGATGTATCCACATCCAACCAGCCAGATGCTTCATTTCTAGGCATATGACTTTGTCCTATTACATCTAACTAAATAGGACATAAACTGGGAAAATATGTTCATGTTGTGAGAGTTCTTAAAGTATAGTTTCAAGATATATACTGAATTAAGATTTTTTTTTTGGTATATGTGATAGACCAGCTTCTGTAAGTTACTTAATATTTCCTTATTTAATGAGTGGAATTTTAATATTTTTTGTTCTTAAAATGCTAGGGAATAAGTACAAATCTGTGGTTTGAAAGCATGCCCTTTTGTTTTTCCTCTTTTATTTATGACTTGTATATAAGTATATATATTTGGATTGGCAGAGGGACCTAAATTCTGGTTAGTGGGGCTATGTTGTTTAGTTCAGAAACATAGTTTGGTAATAATTTGCAATTAACTGATTATGCTTTTAATTTTAAAGATTAAGCATGCTAATAATAAAAATAAATGTATGCACTTGTCGAAATTTGTATATGTTGTTGTTCAGCCATTTCAGTCATGCCCAACTCATTGTGATCCCATGTGGGGGTTTCTTGGCAAAGATACTGGAGTGGTTTATCATTTCCTTCTACAGCTTATTTTACAGATGGGAAAACTGAGGCAAACAGGGTAACTTGCCCAGCGTCACATCCCTTGTACTGTGAAAGAAAACAATTTATTCTTTTTAAAAAATTATATTTATTTAAATAATAATAAACATTTAAAGTTTTGAGTTCCAAATTCTATCCCTCCTTCCCTCCTCATTCTGCCTCCCTGAGGCCCTAAGGAATTTGATAAAGGTTATGCATGTGTGTTTATGTAAAACATTGCCACATTAGTCATTTTGTATAAGAAAACTTTAATTAAAAAAGTAGGGGCAGCTAGGTGGTGCAGTGGATAGAGCCCCGGCCCTGAATTCAGGAGGACCTGAGTTCAAATCCAGCCTCAGACACTTGACACTAGCTGTGTGACCCTGGGCAAGTCACTTAACCCTTATTGCCCCACCAAAAAAAGGGGGGGGGGAGGAACCTATTTGTACAAAAAATATTTTTATAGCAGCCCTTTTTGTGGTGACTAAGAATTGGAAAATGAAGAGATGCTGATCAGTTTGGGAATGTCTGAACAAGTGATATGATTGTGATAGAATACTATTGTGCTATAAGAAATGATGAGCAGGATGATTTCAGAAAAACTTGGAAAGACTTACTTGAACGGATACAAGATGAAGTGAGCAGAACCAGGAGACATTGTACACAGTAACAGCAGTATTGTATAATGATCAACTGTGAATGACTTGGCTATTCTCAGCAATACAGTGATCCTAGACAATCTCAAAAGTCTCATGAGAAAAAATGCTGTCTACCTCCAGAGAAAGAACTGATTGTGTCTGAATACAGACCAAAGCATACTGTTTTTCACTTTTTTTTTGGTTTGAGTTTTCTTCCAAAAAATGACTAATATGGAAATGTTTTACATGATTGTATACATATAACCTATATCAGGTTGCTTACCATATTGGTAAGAGAGGTGAGAGGTGAGGGAGGGCTAAGATTTGGAACTCAAAAGTTTTAAAAAAATGAATGTTTAAAAATTGTTTTTACATGTAACTGGGGGAAAAGATTATTTTTTAAAAAGAAAAAAATCAGATGATGTGTATTTCTGTTTCTCATCAATATTACAAAATAGGAAAAATGTGGTGAGTTTTATTCTTGATCTTTTATATCAATCAGTTGACAATTATTAAGTGTGTATTATGTGCCAGGCACTGGGCTACGGTTGTTTTGCTTGTCTTGTGTGTTTGACTCACTTGGATATCATCATGCAAATAACTTTACCTAGATTTTCCTCTGATTGGAGTTTATGTCTATCCATTAACTGAAGCTGATCCCTTTCTTGTGACTGGCAGCTGTGGCAACCTCTGCTCATTAGCAGATGCTTAAACAGTAAAACTTTGGGGAAGAGAGAAGTCTGTCTATACCTTGAGTGTGGTTTTACTTTTTCTTTTCTCACAGTAAATTCAGATGAACTTCTGTGCTGACATCTCTGCCCCACAGTTAAAACACATTTATCGGTATCCAAATGAAATGGTATCCTGAACAGGTGGAAAATGAAGACTTTTCCTTGGAGATAGATAGACACAAACACGGAATCATTTTTAGAAATTAAAATATGTTATTTACCCCAGGCACTAATGACTTTAATATAGATAGAACATTATTGAAATATAATAATTGATTAATCTTGACCAAAGTGTAATAGGACCCAGCTAAATGAATTTTGTAAATATTAACCAGAATTATACCATTAATAAAAAATGAGGTCATATGTAGGAAAGAAAACATGTCATGGTTTTTTTATATCTTCAAAAGACTGGATTTGTTTATAGGGTGTATTAAGAACAATTGATCTGATACAGCCCTCTGAACAATGAATACAGTTGGTAATTTTATTTATTCTTCTCATCAAAAGTACAAAACTAGAACATAATTTCTCCCCTTCTTGGTTTCTGTAGAGCAGGTTGTTGCCTTGGATGCCCAAAATATTGTAGCTGTTTCATGTGGAGACGCTCATACACTTGCACTCAACGATAAAGGCCAAGTGTATGCTTGGGGACTTGATACCGATGGACAGCTGGGTCTGCCAGGGTCAGAAGAGTATATCAAAGTACCCAGGTAACAAAGGGGACCAACAAAAGGTCTTTTTTCTCCCTTTTAATAGTTATTAGAAAATTGAAAAGGATCGTTTGTGAAATTTATTTTCAAGGTCTTATTAAGCATTCTGCCAGTCTCCTGTGCTTTGCAAAGGAAAACTGAGTTATTTTACAAACATTTTTCCCCCTTTGTGAGTTTGGAATGAGGCCATTTGATGAGCTCTCATTTCCTGTATGGTGAGTAGTAGTTCTGAAATGTCAGGATTATTATTTTTTTTAATTTAAGAAATCAAAATGTTTAGTTATAGAAGTTATTTTACTAAAATTTGTAGAGTAGACCTGCTTAAAAATCTAAATTCTGTCTTATAGGAATTGCCTCCCTACTGCCATAATTTTACATAGATTTTAGATCTATGATTTTTACATATGAGATAGCCATTAGCTAAACTTTAAAAATCCATGCAAATATGTAAACCTTGCTAGTTCTCTCTTGATGGCTAAAAGTAGTAGGGTACAAAAAGTCTTGTTTTTTTTTTTTAAAGTGGTTTGCTTCTTATCCTAGTGATAGTTACAGGAACAAAAGAAATAAACTCTTCATGGTATTACTAAAATAATTTTAGGCTTATTTAAAATAGCAATTTGGGGGGCAGCTAGGTGGCACAGTAGATAAAGCACCAGCCCTGGATTCAGGAGCACCTGAGTTCAAATCCGGCCTCAGACACTTGACACTTACTAGCTGTGTGACCCTGGGCAAGTCACTTAACCCCCATTGCCCCGCAAAAAAAAAAAAATAGCAATTTGAAGTAGACTTTTTTCTATCTTTATGCACTTTGCTAATGCTTCTTCATAGATTAAAAAATAGCGTTAAATTTGGATTTATTCTCACTGTATTAGGAAAATGAAATCTCATAGGATCTGAGCTCTAGACTGGGCAGGTATTTCAGAGGCCATGTGATCTAATCCTTTGATTTTACAGATGAAGAAACTGGCCCAGAGAGATTAAATTACTTGTTCAAAATTGATGTCAGGGGGCAGCTAGATGGCACAGTGGATAAAGCACCAGCCCTGGATTCAGGAGTACCTGAGTTCAAATCTGGCCTCAGACACTTGACACTTACTAGCTGTGTGACCTTGGGCAAGTCACTTAACCCCCATTGCCCCACAAAATTAAAAAAAAAATTAAAAAAAAATTGATGTCAGGCAGGATTTGGATTCAAGTTCTCAGCTTCCTGATGAATTTATGTCAGGTTGAAATCTTTTATTGTTTGAAGCTATTTAAACTAAATGAATCAGCTTGTCCCTTCAAAATCTCATTATGTTCCTGTATTTGTCCAAAGGCTTCTTTTTTTTTGGTAAGGTAGAAGTACAGGTTTAAATAATTCTTAATGTTTAACATAATGATTTTTATTGCTCATTTGACATTTTCCATATCCTTTGTTTCTTCTGAAGCAGCAGTAATGTGGACCCACATAATTCCCTGAGCTCTCTTGATGTTCCTAAACAGTGTAGTTGCTTGTAAAAGTTTTGTCTACAGCTGTGAAAATTGAAGCTGCTAAATTGTGTTTCTTTCAGTTCCATTCAAAACAACTCAAAGAAATTCAGGCTAAACTGGATACTGGCAAATTAGGTAATATAGAGAATTCATAGAAAAAAAGCCAAATAATAATAGCTAACATTTGTGTAATAGCACTTTTTTGCAAGGTATTCCACAAGTATTAGCTCTTTTTATCTTTAAAATGACCCTGAAAGGTAGGTGCTGTCATTAGGCAGCTGATGGTGCAGTGGAGAGAGTACTGGGCCTAGAGTTGAAATTTAGCCTTAGACATGTAGTAGCTGTATGACTCTGGCCAAGTCACTTAACATCTCTCTGCCTCAGTTTCCTCAGCTATAAAATGAGGCTAATAATGGCACCTACCTCATAGCAGTGTTGTAAGGATCAAATGAGAAAATATTTGTAAAAAGTGCTTAGCTAGCGTAGTGTATGGCACATAGGCACTACAGAAATGCCTGTTCCCTTTTCCTTCCCATCCCATTACCTCCATTTTACAGATGGCAAAGCTGAGGCTAGGAGAGGCCAACCTATCTAGGTTCACACAGCTAGTAAGTCTTTTAAGCTGGTTTTGAACTCAGGTCTTCCTCACTCCAGGCTCAGCACTCTATTTCTTGGAAGCTTTGGATATAGGAGCCCTGATGTTGCTATCCTCTTCTGACGGTGCACCTTGATTTTCCTTGTCATTAAAGACACTTTCTATGGTCCACATCTTTGTCTGCTCATTTTGCCCGCCTATTTCTTGACTTTTAACTCTTTCTTAAAGTGGGGCACTGCTTCCAGGGGGTCCAAGGTGGTGAGCCTGTGCCTTCCCCCACCTGGGCCACTGTCACTTGAGATTGCTTCCTGATTCTCCGCTGGTATAGAACAACCGAATTCTGCCTCAGCTCCAGCAGAGACCCCTGTAATCTTCCCCCAGCCAACCGCTCGACCCTTTCACCAGACTGTGAGCTTAGTTCCAGAAGACGCTGGTGCTGCAGCTGATTCAGAGGCTCTGGGGGTAAATTTCTCTAGCACGGCCTGCCTGGGGCTGGATCTGTGTCAGCTCCCCAGGCCCAGCACTCTATCCACTATACCACCTAGCTGCCTAATTCTGCTTAAATCAGTCTACTTTCTTTTTTTCTTTTTTTTCTTCAGGGCAATGAGGGTTAAGTGACTTGCCCAGGGTCACACAGCTAGTAAGTGTTAAGTGTCTGAGGCCAGATTTGAACTCAGGTCCTCCTAAATCCAGGGCCTGTACTTTATCCACTGTGCCACCTAGCTGCTCCCATCAGTCCACTTTCTTATGGAAGATACTTCGATTTTAAAATTTCACAAACAAAAAAGATGCAACTTCTGCTGTTTTTGAAGACATTTTACCCAGCTGCTTTTAGTGATAGCATTGAGCCTAGAACCCAGGTCTCCTACCTCAATGTCCACTGTTCTTTTCACTCATCTAATCCCTTCTTTCCTTTCTTTCCTTTTTCCTGAAAAACTTTTCACTTGAGCCTTTAGTTTGATTTCTGTGGGCTTCTTAAGACTGGAAAAAACTTTGATGTGAGCTCTCCTAACGTCAGTCCTTTCTAGGTCAGTATTTTTTTTTCCTTTTCTTTCTTTCTTTCTTTCTTTCTTTCTTTCTTTCTTTCTTTCTTTCTTTCTTTCTTTCTTTCTTTCTTTCTTTTCTTTCTTTTCTTTCTTTTCTTTCTTTTTTTTGGTGAGGCAGTTGGGGTTAAGTGACTTGCCCAGGGTCACACAGCTAGTATGTGTCAACTTTTTGAGGTTGGATTTGAACTCAGGTCCTCCTGACTCTAGGGCTGGTGCTCTATCCACTGCGCCACTTAGCTGCCCCTCTAGGTCAGTATTTTAAAAGTGATTTGTGGCAGCATTTTTAGTGGCTATTGTTCTTCATCTCCTCTTTTCCTCCTTCTCCTTCAAATCCCCTTCTGAATTGTACCCTTGACTGTCTTCCTTCCTCATTCTACATTATTGCTAAATTCTTTTTATATAGAGGATTTGGGTCATAGGGTTTATAGGATCAAAGAGCTGGAAGTGAGGTATCACCTCATTCCTTTTCTTCTTGCCCCCTGCCCATGTTTTATAAATGAGGAGACAGCCCCAGAGAGATAAGGTGACTTGTCCAATGCCACCCAGGGACAGAGGTAGTAAGCTGAGCCAAAATTCAAATTCACACTTAAGCTATGGCCTTGGTCTCTACAAAAGGGTCAGTGCACCTTCAGCCCGGGTGGGTTTCATCAGGGAGGCAACATGGTACGATGAATGGAGTGCTGGCTTAGAGCCCCTGGTCTCCTCCCTCACTGCCTGTCCCGCCGAGGACAAGTCATTGAGCCTCTCTCAGCCTCAGTTTTCTTATCTGTAAAATGAGGCAGTTGGACTAGATGATGAAAACTCTAAATGTAGGAGCCCAAAATAACCCTTCCTTCAGATTCTCATGTCTACAAAGAATTGAGTAAATCAAGAGTGGAAAAGAAATGAGGAATTTTAAAAATTGAGACAGAAGGGAGCAGTTACTGAAATTGCATTTTGAAAATTGCATAAAACTGGATGATACACTTATGACCTCTCCCCCTCTTTTTTGGGGAAAATCTTACTCAGATCTACAGCTTCTAAACTTCTCTCTTTTGTCTTTTCAAAACCTACGCGACACCAAGTTATTATGGGTGGTGTTTGTTTTTACAACTTTTTTTTGGGGGGGGGTGAGGCACTTGGGGTTAAGTGACTTGCCCAGGGTCACACAGCTAGTAAGTGTCAAGTGTCTGAGGCTGGATTTGAACTCAGGTCCTTCTGACTCCAGGGCTGGTGCTCTATCCACTGCGCCACCTAGCTTCCCCGGTGTTTGTTTTTAATGAGTCTTATTGATAAACTTTGATTTGTTTTGATGTCTTGCCACTTTTCTGGACTTGAATTCCTCTTAAGGGTTACTCATATTTCTTTCAAAAGGTATTTTTATGAAAGGCAATCACCAGCAGTGTCAAGTAGCAGTACTGAAGCCATGTAAAAAGTACTTTAGACACCTGCAAATTGAAACTTCGTTAACGGTCAGCTGCCAGCAGGCCCCCATTAATCAATACCTACTGTTTCCATTTAATGTTAAACTAAACCACAGCAACAGTAATACAGCCTTCTGTTATTTCATTTTCATTTTATAAAGCACTCTCGTTTTTTCTCATTTAATCCTGAGGGGGCCCCAGGAGGTAGGCTGAAGAGGCATTATTCCCATTTACAGTGACAGACCTGAACAGGACAAAAGTTTCTCTGGGCCACCTCGCTTAGGAAGTTTCAGATCTGGAGATAGAACGATATCTTCTTACCTCTAGTTCACTGTTATTCCTACTACACAAATGAGGGGTGGGGAAGGCAAAGGTGGGTAGGATTTTCAGGTAAAAACTAATGCCTAAATACCTTTCAGAAGAGGGTAGAGAAATGTGAAGGGGTTCCTGGTGCGTACTGTTGTATTTAAGTCAGCCTAAGAAATGAACAATAGGCTGCATCTGGAGTCTTCATTAAATTATGGAATGGAATGAAATAGACCACAGGTTTGGTTGAATTTGGGTTTCTTCTAGAAGGCCTGATAAAGGACTTAACTCAGTGCTACGTAGTACTAAAAATGCTTCTATATGCAGGTGAAACATCAATGCCTAGACCATTTGCTAGATTCTCCTAATAAGTAAGTCTTCTCTGATTTCAGCTGAGGGTATATGTGGAAATGAGGAATTTGGAAGAAACAATGAATTTCGATAGGATAAAGATGGTTTGTGTTCTTAAAAATATTAACTTACTCTTGTTTTTATCCTTAATAGTTCAAAGTAAGTTGATTAAAATCTTAATTTTCACACTAACATTTTAAGAAAACACTGAAAGAAGTTGGACTTCACAAACTTGCTGGTTTTGTTACTCATGTTGAGCTTTATGCCAAGCTCATTGAGACAGTAAATGGCATTTCTGAGAATTATGGCCACTTACTGCTGCCATACTTGGGTGGATTGTTAGAGTAGCTAATTACTTATGTCAAACTGTCGCTTTTCCTGATTGTGAGCACTTTGGTTTAATATTTGAAATAATACCTATACCCAAATCAAGAAATATATTCTTTCTTAAAAACAAAAAAAGAACACTATTTCATAGTTTCAAAATAGTTTCTGTTAACTACTTGGTCAAAACAAAACCTCTTTTAAAAGTTTACTTAACTAAGCAATCTCTTACACTTGTGTAGCTTTTTATTATGTCTGTTTACAGGCATTTCAGACTAATTGTTAGTAATTACTGGCAAAATCATTAATGTGGATTCTGGGTTGATTTGTTGGAATTTTATTTAATCTTTAGCATCCTCATTACTATACATAATGTAATAACAGTCTATGATTTGTTTTAAATTGGAAAGTACTAGATTTTAGTAGTTTAAAAAAGTTGACAAATGTAAAAATTAATAAGCTTTTCTTTAAAGGAGCAAATAAGGCTTATAAGACTTTCCCAGAACTCCAGACATAAAAATCACCTAAGAAAACATTTGCTTTCTTAGAGTTCATATTGAACATGGAGAATACATTGTTAAAATTTTAAGTTTGAAATAAAACATTAGGAAAAATTTTTTAAAAGGGAGCAGACATTTTATTTTGATTTAAATTTAATTTTTTTTTTTTTTTTTTGCGGGGCAATGAGGGTAAAGTGATTTGCCCAGGGTCACACAGCTAGTAGGTGTCAAGTGTCTTAGGTCGGATTTGAACTCAGGTCCTCTCGACTCCAGGGCCAGTACTCTGTCCACCTTTCAAACTGTTTTTAGAAAATAGTTAATGTTTTCATGATTTTATCTGCTAATTTTAGGAAAATGTGCTCTGATCATTATATGAGAAAATGCCATTGAACAGTTATATACATCTGTGTTTGATTGAGCTCTCTTCTTCCCCCCTCCTAGAAATATTAAAAGTTTGACAGATATTCAGATAATACAGATTGCTTGTGGCTACTATCATTCCCTTGCACTCTCAAAAGGTAAGCATCTTTTTTTCTGGTATGTTTGTTTTAATATTATTATTCTTTTTTTTTTTTTTAATTTTTTTATTTAGTGAGGCAATTGGGGTTAAGTGACTTGCCCAGGGTCACACAGCTAGTAAGTGTTAAGTGTCTGAGGTCAGATTTGAACACAGGTACTGCTGACTCCAGGGCCGGTGCTCTATCCACTGCGCCACCTAGCTGCCCCTTTTTGTTCTTCTTTTATTCATTGCTTTTTCAGGAACAGTGTTTTTGGAAAAGCCAGAGCATATTGTGTCATGTGGGCCTCATTTCTACTACAAATATCCATAAACGAGGGCAAAAGTTATGTGACCTTTTGTTCCCCTGCAGTGAATTTTTGCATTATTTAATGGAATGTCCAGTGACATGCTTTTCCTAACTGAGCTGGAAAGATTGGAGAGAAGATTCTAATGTCCTTCTTTTATGAAATATCAATCCAGTGAAACTGACAACATAATGAACTTTATATTGCCTGATGGGATGTTTCAGTCACGTTCCTCTTCTTGTCAATTATAAATAAGTCTTTTAACTGTTCAGGCACCATATGTAAAATTCATCTGTAAGGGGTTAAAATTCTAGCTAGTCTGTCTAAAATATCTATTGAGTGGTCACCAATAAATTATAAGCTTTAGCAAGAGTTAGACTTTTAAGCATTTATTAAGGAGAATAAGAATTTGGTGAAGAGAAAGAGAAAGGCCTAGATTCATCTATCTATCAAAGGGAGAGCACATCTTTAGCTCTGCTCTCCACCAGAGTCCTCACGAAAGAGCCTCAGAGTGCCAGCCTCACCCCCCTTCCTCCCACATGCAAACGTCACTTCCTGATGCCAAAGAAAAGACACGTCTTGCCCTTAGATGCTTCTCCTCATGGCGGAGCTTTCCTACAGTAAGTCTCCAGCAGGTGGCGTCATTCCAGTCATTACACATC
The DNA here is from genome assembly GCF_019393635.1 of Dromiciops gliroides. Taxonomy (NCBI): domain Eukaryota; kingdom Metazoa; phylum Chordata; class Mammalia; order Microbiotheria; family Microbiotheriidae; genus Dromiciops; species Dromiciops gliroides. Next base: position 30,757,149 of record NC_057862.1, on the reverse strand, counting down.
CAACTTCCTTCTATAAAGATAACATGGGCTTCACATGTTCACATATATGGCGTCAGACCCATTTGTGTAATCTGTGGGTTATTTCTTTGATGTTCCAAGACAGCTTAAGTCTAACAACTTTACTAGCTTTTTGTTAGACTGTGAAAGAGTTGTTTCTTCAAGGAATGCATCACCAAAAATAATGCAGCCCAGGTAGCCAAAATTATATCCCACTTCTGTTCAGCAGGGAGGCAGGTGCCACATATTTATTGTCTGCATAGAACAAGAAGAAAAATTCCATCTGTTTTGATGTTAATAAACAGGCCAAATCAAACTACAACTTTGTCCAACTGAGCTAATCATCGATTTTATCTCATTTTGATTATCAGCACAGAGAAATAAATGTCTGAGCAGTCACTTCGCTTTTCCTGTCAAATTGATGCAGATTGAGTCCATGCTTACTTAAAGCTACCATTAAATCATTAACACTGTTATACCAGAATCTCAGTCTTTGAGGGCAACATAGGGATGTTTGGAAAACAGAAGATAAATATGTTAACAGAAGGTAGTCTGGTTTGAAATACTGGCACACTAGTGTATTTGAGGTCTCCTGCATCTGTCACTTTTGACATTGGTTCCTTGTGGAGCAGTGAGTGCTGTTTATGAAGACATTCAAACATAGAGTCCAATGTAAGTTTTCCCATGTAGACATTTCATTACAGGCACTAAATTGTGAAATTGCATTTTCCCAGGCTTCCAGAAAAGTACGTTTTAGTCAGTCTTTAGGGAGACCTGTATTTTACATTCATTTTTCCCCCTCACACTAGAATTTTATCATCCTGCCCCTTTCTAAAAATTGAGTAAATCACAGGGGTCAGCAAAGTTTTTCTGTAAAGGTCCAGATAATAAATTATCTTAGACTTTGCAAGCTGAGGGGCAAAATCAAGGATATCCTGTAGATATTTATGTAACAAGGCTGAAAACAAGTTTCCACAAATTTGTTATTGACTTAATTGCAAATTTAATGATCACCATAATTGAATACACCTTTTTGTGTGTGTAGTACAAGTCTACTAAAGAGAAGAATAGAATTCTCTCTTTGTTGTTGTTGTTGTTGTTGTGTGTGTGTGTGTGTGTGTGTGTGTGTGTGTGTGTGTGTGTGTTTTAGCGGGGCAATGGGGGTTAAGTGACTTGCCCAGGGTCACACAGCTAGTAAGTGTCAAGTGTCTGAGGCCGGATTTGAACTCAGGAACTCCTGATTCCAGGGCTGGTGCTCTATCTACTGCGTCACCTAGCTGCCCCTTAGAATTCTCTTTTGAAGGATAACGTTTTGCTTAATTGAGGTTCATAGTTAATGTCCCCTATCATGAAAATTGGTTGCAACTGTTAATGTGGATTTGAAATGCTGTCTTTTATAATCATGTGACTGCCTTGTGGTATAAGAGCAGCTAGAGAGAATATGGAGACCAATGGGGATGACTGTGTTCCCATACAACTTTAAAAATGTGAAAACTATGCTTAGCTCTTGGACTGTGCAAATACAGATGCAAGGCTGGCCAAAGTCCAGGAGCCATCATTTGCTGACCCTGCGCTACAGTATCATGTCATCACAGGAAATGACATGACAGTGACGTAATGATCACTTGCTTAGCATTAGTGTATAAAGTGATCCATACATTTACATCTCCTATACCAGTGCTTTTTTTTTTTCTTACATAGAACCAAACCCACTATAATTTTTCCCCACTATAGTTTCTTTCTTTAGTGAGGCAATTGGGGTTAAGTGACTTGCCCAGGGTCACACAGCTTAAAGTGTCAAATGTCTGAGGTTAGATTTGAACTCAGGTCCTCCTGAATCCAGGGCCAGTGCTCTATCCACTGCGCCACCTAGCTGCCCCCCACTATAATTTCTTAACTTGATGTTTATAAAGCTATTTGTTTTTTTTTGTTTTTTTGTTTTTTTAAAGGAAAAAAATCATTGCAGCTAGCCCCCCCCCCAATAGAATGAATCTGAAATTCCCTGTTACTACTTACTCTTTTAGATTCTGTCTCACTGAAGTAGTTCCATTTTTCAGGTGAAAATTTAAATTTAGAAAATGAGAAGGTGGAGCTAAGTAAGAGGTTTTTTGTTGTTGTGTTGTTCTCTGTTCTGCTCATTTTGTCTCCTTGGTTTAGAATTAGACTATGAAGAGAGAGAACTTGCTGTGTATTTATTTTTATTATCTATTAGAAGTTGGGGGGGGGGCACCTAGGTGGCACAGTAGATAAAGCACTGGCCCTGGATTCAGGAGGACCTGAGTTCAAGTCCAGTCTCAGACACTTGACACTTACTAGCTGTGTGACCCTGGGCAAGCCACTTAACCCTCATTGCCCGGCAGAAAAAAAAGAGAGAGAAGTCAGGGCTTGGGTACCTACCCTATCATTTATTATTCTCATTTACATAGCTTTTTAAAGTTTCCTGAATGTTTGCTGTTGAATTATATTATGTTGAGCTTATTGTTTCCATGTAGCCTAATGGAAAGAGGTCTGGGTTTGGAGGCAGGAGCCCTGGAATCACCTGCTGGCCTCCTTACTCAGGGTCTTGGTGTGGCCTGAGCAGGTCACTGGTCTCTTCTTCTCATGTTGAACATGAGCAGGTTGGATTAATGCATTTCAAAGTGACCTTCTTGTTTTAAATTTATGATTGCAGAATAGCCAGCTACTGGCAGTTGGCAAAACTGGAGCTTATGACCTCAAGATCTTAGACTCTCCTTTTTAGAACAAAGCCAGAGTCAGGTGACTGAAACCAGGCAGCTTAGTAGGAGTATAGTGAACCCTAGCCTGCCTCATAATTTTGGACCAGACCATTTAGCACATGCTGTTTTGAGAGAGAAGAAATCTGTTTTTTTTGGGGGGGGGGCATCTGCACAAAATAACAACCAAATTGAATTGTCTGATCCAAATAAGTGATAAATTAATACCAATTTATATGAGTTCAAATTCATTGAAAGCACAGGGTTTTTTTTTAAACTCTTATTCTAAGGAAGGTTGAGCCTTTGACCCAGGCCTTTTCTTCTACTGTTATTGCTTGCCTAAAGTATATTTAGTTCTGACTTTTGTCTGGGTCAAGGGAAGAGAGTAAGAAGCCTCTTGAGACTGCTTATTTTTGTTTCCTACAGAGGAAGAAGAAAGAACGTGATAGGATATGTAATTTATTATGTGGGAAAAGATATCTTTAGATTAATCAAATTCATTCATATAATCTCATTTTGCTTTGAGGAAAGGGAAGAGAATAAGCAATTATATGGATGCTACCATTTGCTGGGCACTGTGCTAAGCGCTTCACAAATGTTCTCATTTAATCCTCACAACAGTCCTGTGAAGTGTAGGTATCGTTATTCTCATTTTACAGTTGAGCTAAATGAGGCAAACAAAGGTTAAGTGACTTGCCTAGGGTCACCTAGCAAGTGAGTTTTTGAGGCCAGATTTGAATTCAGGTTTTCCTGACTCCAGGCCCAGCACTTTATCCACTGCTTACTTGTTTTCCTCTGTTATTACTTTGTGACATCCTTTACATGCCATACTTGCTAACGTTATGATGATATTCATTTTTTTTTTTTTTTTTTTTTAGTGAGGCAATTGGGGTTAAGTGACTTGCCCAGGGTCACACAGCTAGTAAGTGTGTGTTAAGTGTCTGAGGCCGGATTTGAACTCAGGTCCTCCTGACTCCAGGGCCGGTGCTCTATCCACTGCGCCACCTAGCTGCCCCATGATGATATTCATTTTTGACACTTATAGAATAAAGTACACTTTGATTTGTGATTTGTATCCACTTCTAGCATGATTGCATCTGAAGGGGGCAATTGTGAAAGGAAGGAGAGAATTTTGAATTGGTGAAACCTCCACACTGATGATTTATTTTTTTGTCTGTAAAAGAAATGGAATTTTATTACTTTAATGGACATTTTTAATAGCCCAAAGTATTATCCAATAGAGGTCCTCTTAGATCAGCATTAATGAATAGATAAGAAACATGCAGAATCAACACACTAAAGTGTTTTTCTAATTACTAAAAAAGTTTTTCATGAGCAATCTAGACATTTCCTTATAATTATCTTTACACTTTTAATTTATGGAAATAGGATTTTGTAGCCAGTACTGTCAGAGGATTTACTGTTCCATGATGGTATCCTTTCATGGAGTGTTGTGTTATTTTTGGGTGGTGTACTTCCTAGCACCATCATCCGCTTGAAAGTGGCTGAAATTTGGTAACAGGAACGTTTCTTTTTGTCCTTTCCAGTTATTGATGATAAGTAAAATAATCCTCACCATGCTTTGTGATAATTTGTGCCTGATTAATGTAGCTACTCAGACTCAAAAAGTGTACCAGCACAGAACATCTGACTAGTTAGCGTCTTCTGTTTCCATTTGAATTTTAGTTGTGTCTGTTAAATAAAGACAGTAATGAGCAGCGTAGCTTCTCTTTTGTATTTACAATTTGATTCAGTTCAAGTGCCTAATATATGGTAGGTGCTGGGATACAAAGACAAAGATTGAAATATTCCCTGCTCTCTGGGAGTTTAGAAAAGATAGAGAAGAAAAACCTTGAATAATTTGTCAGTTGAAGAAACTTTTAAATAATTTAAATAAAATTGTAATTTTAATTAATTTAAATTTAACTTATTTTAAAAATTTTTAATAAAATGTACTTTTTTTTCCTTTTACAGGAAGTGAAGTCTTTTCCTGGGGACAGAATAAACATGGCCAGTTGGGTTTAGGGTTCGAGTTAAAAAGGCAGAGTTCCCCACAGCTGATTAAGTCTCTGCTTGGAATCCCTTTCATGCAAGTCGCCGCAGGTGGAGCTCACAGTTTTGTTCTCACTCTTTCTGGAGCTATCTTTGGATGGGGACGGAACAAGTTTGGTCAGCTAGGTCTTAATGATGAAAATGGTAGGTTCCCATTGTCTTGTACTTAAAATAGTGTAGATACTTTTATATTGAACCTTGGCTGCCCCCTGACAGCTCAAGGCTTGTACCTCATAATTATTGGCCTATAAGATCATTTACCTGCCAGAAGTCATCGCATGACAGTGCTTAGAACATTGTACTGTTGACAGTCACAGAACTGAGGTTCTAGGTTCACCTTTCCTACTTGGGAGCTTGGGCAGCCATATCAGGGCCTTCATTTTCTCATTTACCAAACAAGGGGGTCAGACTCTCAGTTCCTTTTCAGCCCTCAGAGTCTCTAAGAGGACCAAGGGCCACTTGGCTAGATCTCAGAAATGGAACTCAGATGTTGTAATGTTAAATGGTTCAACAATGAAAACAGTTGTTTAGCACATTTAGACTTTCAAAAGCCCCTGACTTGTGGTGAGCACATCAAGCTGCATATTAAGATGTGTGTTCTTAAGTTGTGAGAGTTATCTGGGAGTGCAGCACTTGGATTGCTGATCCCCACCAACACTTGGTTTTCATAAGCAAATAATTATGCTCATGTACAATTTGTGGGACTCTAGTTGACAAAGGGAAGTTTGTTTTTAAAACAATGTATCTCCTACAAAGTAGTTTACATTTATTAGGCATAAAGGTGACACAGTTCACAGAGGACTGGGCCTGGAGGAAGGACCTGGGTTCAAACTTGTCTTTGACACTTCCTAGCTGTGTGACCCTGGGTGCATCATTTATTTAGCCACTGCCTCAGTTTCCCCATCTGTAAAATTGGGATAAGAACATCCTTTACTTCCGAGGGTTGTTGTGAGGGTCAAATGGGATAATATTTGTGAAGTGCTTTGCAAACCTTAAAGCATGATATAATAGCTAGTTATTGTTACTTTTGATCACATTTTATTGTTTATAAAGCCCATTCTATTTGAGTTTTAGAATTTTTTGGCCTTTGAAAATGGCATTTTAAGAATTAAGAATGTGTTTATTGTTAGACATAGGGATAGGGACTGCCCAGTCCATCTATGGAGAATCTCTCAGGTGATGAACCTCCCTCTCCCAGTGCAGGTCAACACCCTTCCTACAACTCAGTGTCTTAGAGAATTGTCTAGAGCTAAAGTGTCCAACAGGCAGCTCACAACACTGCCAAGTGTGACCTGAATCAGGTTAAAATGTAATTAGGAAATAGCTAACAAAACAAACAAAAATAAAACAGGACAGAGATAATGTGACATCTGAAAAGTAAGCCAGTAATGCGACCTTGCAGAGATCCTTAGGGACAGCTTAGTAGTCCCTGTGCCTGGGTTTGATGCCACAGAGAGGTGATATGATTGGCGGCTAGTTGTGTCATATAGGTCTCGCTCTGTATTTATAAGAAGTGGGTGAGTAGTTTTGAAGGACAGGTAGGTACCAGTGGATAGAGAGTAGAAGTCAGGAAGGCTGTGTTAAAGTCCTACCACTGACTGACAGTGGCAAGCCATGGTCTCTGTGCGCTCTCGGGCAGTCAGACCGTTGTGGAGAAAGTGCCTACCTGCATTAGCAGCAGAACTTTGCTTGCCTGGGACATCCACACACTGATACAATTCTAGGTCTCACCCTATCCCTGCTCTTCCATAGTGTGAGCTTCTCATGGAGCCCTGACCTTCTATCTGGGAAAGATGTGTTAGTGATGAAGAGCTTGAGGCTCTGAGCATCTTGGACAGAGTCAAATGGCTGGTTGAAACACAGCCAGGCCTAGAACCCACATTGCCTGCTTCCCACTCCATGGTGTTTTTCACTATGTCGCACCACCTCTCATGTTTTTCTGAAAGGATTTTTAAATCGGCATAACAGTATGTGCTTTAACCTTTGAGGCTGGTTCAAATTTGAGAACGGGGGTTACAGCCTCAAGAAACCAGTTCAACCTTGTCATTCATTCCATGTTAAAAGTTTGTCTCTGCAACATAATGTTTCCTTGTATTAGTGGTACTTCATTTAGAGTGTATGTAGTTGATCCCCTTCCAGCCTTCTCAGTGTGAGTCAGTTATCCTCTTTATTTGCTCCTTCACTTAGGAAATTCAACAGATAACTTCAGCAAACATTGAGTAAGTGTACAAGGCACTGCATTAGGAACTGAGGGAGTGAAGACTCCTGCCTTCCATAGGGGTGCCACAGTGTGCAGAGTGCTGGGCCTGGAGCCAAGAAGGTGACCTCAGACACATGGGAAAATGGTGTAGCCTCTGTTTACCTCAGTGTCCCCATTTATAAAATGGTTATAACAACAGTATCTACCTCCTAGGGTGGTAGAGAGGATTAAGTAAGAGAAGACTTGTGAAGGGCTTACTTAGCCCTCTCCTTGGTCCATAGCAAGTGCTGCACAAATGTTAGCTATTATTTTTAATTCCTTGTATGTTCCCACCAATGATGTGTTCAAGGAAAACTTTACTTTGTAAAGTAAATCTTTGACAGATAATTTTACAATTAAATGTGTTTAAAAGTATTGCCATTTTTGTTTACATTTTCAGATAGGTTTGTTCCTAATTTGCTGAAGTCACTAAGATCACAGAAAATAGTTTATATTTGTTGTGGAGAAGATCATACAGCAGCTCTTACCAAGGTATAAAACTTATAAAACTGTCGCCTTCATTCTTGTATTCATTCTATATAGGTAATTCTAAAATCAGGACAATTCTTGGACATGATGAAAACTTTTTGCAGTTGATGTTTATTGTTAGTAAAATATCAGTAATGAAAGGGAATGTTATAAATGCTAATTTTCAACAGTCACCTCCAAGTTGTCTTCATTCTCTGTCAGTTGGCATTGTTTTGTGTCAGAAAAGAAAAAACAATGGCATGACATTACACGTAATACTTTCTGTTGATAATTTTACAGCTCTATGTTAAATATTGCTGAGACATAAAATTTTCAGTGTTAAAGCTTCTTCTCCAGTGATTTGTGGCTTGCCATGCTGGGTAGATTAATTCCAAATTATACTGTACAGCTGTGTATTGTTTTAATTTAACATCCATTTGGCTTATAAATATTTTACACTAAGTAGTAGAGGAAACTGAAGCCCTCTATTATCCACAGGCCAAGTACTGTGCAAGCAGTTACAATATGAGCTTTCCTCACACAATCTTGCCAGTGGCTTCAACCCTGACCTGGAAGGAGCACCCTGTCTTGGGGTGAGTGCTGATTCAGTGTCAGTGCTGCTTGGTCTGATAGAGAGATCAGCAGTTAAGCGCAAAGAAGCAATCGACATGATCCCCCAAATCTTCTCAAGGTCATTATTGTAGTAATGTGTATGTCTAAGAGGACTGGCAAGGTCTTGCATTGACCAGATTTGAACTTAGTATGCTTGTCTCTTTTTTTCTGCTCTGCATGGTGGATAGACATGGTTAGGAAAGATAAAGTACTCAATAGAATTTGAAAATTTATATTGCCTTATATTTAGGATCGATTTATGATTTTAAAAAATTGATTGATGATAAGTGGTATTCTTAGTCATTAACAAATATTTGTCGATCTGAGATGTCTAAAATGCAAAAAGTACAAATTTGCAAGTTTAATGCTATTATTAAGCTATGAAACGTTTACTTCTCAAGCTTTTGCTTGAGTTTAAGCATTCATCCTCAGGTTTTTTGCAATCATTAAATCATGTAGTCAAACAAAAATTTTAGCAATTTTCATTAATTATTGGCAGTTAGAAGAACTGAAAACATTAGAATAATCAAGGTGTTTTATAGGGTTTTTATTTAATATAAGAAGACTAATAGTATTAACTATGTTAACTAAAATTTATTTTGTAAAGTCATTCACATACTTAGCAAAGTTACTATTTATATCTGGTGAAGAAATAGGAATTTTAAAAATGATTATTCATGTATCTTGGGAAATGGTAACTGGTGTTACATTTTTGCAACTGAACAGTTTGAGGCTCTTAATTGAGGTGGTTCTAATCAAAAAGCAAAATTACTCAATTTGAATTAAATAATTTTTGTGCACCATCTCTAGTAATATGGAATGAGAAGAAAATTGTGGCTCTTTTACTTAGGTTTAAAATTGAGAACATAACTGGTTCTTCATGATAGAATTTTAAATAAATAATTTATAATAAATAGTTTTTGAAATAATCTCTCAGTTGTAATAATGTAAAAATAACATTTACATAATTTGATGCATATGCCCCTGGTGACGATTTCAATTTTAGAGGTTTAAGAATGTTATGAAAATATAAAAACTACTTCAGTTTTAGGTTTAGTGGAATCCTGCAGGTGTATAATTAGAATCCACTAAGATGATAATAATAATGGTTATAAAGGAAAATGGCAAGAGAAAAAAGAGTATTTTCATGGTTTTGGGTAGTAACAATGATTAATATTTATTTCAGAATAAGTTAGTAATTATATGAATAAATTAATAATCTAATAGTAACTGTGATTGTACCACTAGCCTTCATTCTAAAACTGTAAGTAAAATTATAAAATACTTAGAATTGTCATCCTTACATTACAGTATCTTGTAGAGAAAGCATAGGAATGGGGTGGGGGAGGGAATGGACTTGTAAAGAAACTTATTTTTACAAGGCATGGTCCTTTTGTAATAAATTGGGTTCTTTGCATTTTTTTTTTCCAGGAAGGCGGGGTCTTTACATTTGGAGCTGGAGGCTATGGTCAGTTGGGTCATAACTCGACCAGTCATGAGATAAACCCCAGAAAGGTTTTTGAGCTTATGGGAAGCATTGTCACACAGATTGCTTGTGGACGGTAAAGTACATTGGAAAACAATTCTAGTGTCTTTATTCCTCCAACATATTATTTCTCTTTCCCTATCATCTTTGTATCCCAATCTAAGATAAAGAACAGTTTTATACGTATTACTTATGTAATATTAAAAATTCAGGCAGCTAGGTGGTGCAGTGGATAGAGTCAACCCTGGAGTCAGGAAGACCTGAGTTCAAATTCGGCTCAGACACTTACTAGCTGTGTGAACGTGGGCAAGTCACTTAGCCCTGTTTGTCTCAGTTTCCTCATCTGTAAAGTGAGCTGAAGAAAGAAATGGCAAACCACTCTAGTGGTTCTGATGGCATCATGAAGAATCAGGCACAACTGAACAACAACAAAAATATTAAAAGTTAAATTTCAAATATATTGCTTGATTAAACAATTTCTCCAGTACTACTACCTCCTTATGTTAATGAAAAGTTGGCTTTTCCTTGAGCGCATCCCTTCTAGCCCATTTCACTGGTGAATGTCTCTTGTTCTTCTCTGCCTACTCCCAAGGGTCAGGAATAGGGATTCACAGATTCTTTTCTTCTTTCTGGCCCATCAGAACTCTTCTTGCCTCTGGGTCTCCAGCCCATTACACAGTATTTGACATAGAGTTGTCCAATTAATAAATACTTGTGGTTCATTGACTGTGCCTTAATTGCCTGTCCTCCTTCAAACTTTATTCATTCTGTTGATTTTAGCCTCTTCTCACCCGAAAGTGCTCACCTTTCATGTCCACGTCATTCTTCCAGTTTCTTGGATGACTTAGCATCCTGCTTTCAGTCTTTCTTGCTAAGCCATCTCTGGCCATTCTCTTTAGAGACATTAATATTCATGTCTGAAACCTTTCTAAACTGGGGCTACATGATTCCTCAGCCATTTCCTTTTAAAGACCTTCTCTCCCCCATGTTAGCCTTGGGCTGTGGAGATACACCTTGGGCCTCTTTGCCTCCGGGAGAGCACTATGTCTGAGGACCTGAACTGCCTTTCTCTGCCTCTAACCTGCGATCCCTTCCACTTGTCCCACTCCCTCACTTCACAGGACCTTTGACGCCATTTCCTTTTCTTACTCTTCCAGGCCATTTCTAGAATTTGCCTCCATCCCCAGCTGTGATTGCACGTTCTACTTTAATGATCATGGGGGAGAGAATTAGACTTACTGTGTTTGGTCCCATAAGGCAGAACCAGGAGCGACGGATGCACGTTATGGGATGCGATGTCAAAGAAGAGATGGTAGAGCTTCTCGATTAGTATGTTCTAGTAGGGACTTCTTTTGAGCCTGGGTTGGACTAGTGAAGTCCCCTCAGACTCTACCCCACTGTCCACACTTGACACCATTTCTGGTGTGTCCTTCTATCTGATGCATCTCCTCGAGCTTCTAGGCTGTTGTGAATCTTTGGAGAAAGTTAACAATAAGGAGGAATTCCACACTTACTCAGCCTCTTTACTTTAGGGCTTTGTAACCCTTCTGCTCTACTCGCTCATAATTCCCAGTCTGGCGGGGCGGGGGGGGGTTACCACCACTGTTTGATATGTGTTTTCTCTTCAGATTCCCCTCCCTTCAACACTTACAGAAGATAAACTTCTGCTTCATTGAGAGGGTTGAGATTCTGAAGAAGTTTTGTTTTGTAGCTCTTGTCCTCGTCATCTAAAGATGATCATTCTCAGTCTCTGAAGAAGTCATTCCTTCACCTTGTTAAGGCAAATTCCTTTTACCTTCCCCCTTGATGCTTTCCTTACCTGCTTCCTCAAGCCTATGGTGTAATGGTCACCCTCTCCCCCACATTCTTGTTTAAAGGTATCCATGGTTTCACCAACACGAGGACTCCCTGAGTGGGCTTCTTGTAACCCGTCCATACCTTCTTGTGCTGCGTATTTCTTGTCCACTTTTTATAAATCCTTCAGGGAGGTATCTACCCAGTTCACCCTTCCCTGAGTGCCCATCCTTTCCTTGGGTTCCATACCTGTACTTTTGTTGGCATGCTGCATGCTGCACCACTTGTCTTTCCAATTGCAGACTTCCTGGATCTCTTTTATGCTGTGTTTTGCCTGGACATAAATGGCTATCCCACCTCTGGTGATGTGTGGCCACATGCGTACATGTACCCCTTTATCTCCCCATTGCCTGTGGTATCTCCTGTACTTTTGATTGTTCTGGTCAGCTCTTTATTTATTAAGAGCCCACTCTTTGCCAGGCACTGGGCTGAGAGCTGAGATTTTGAAATTCTGTGATTTGGTCATAAATGACTCTGGAAGAATTCTGGTGCTTAATAGATGGCTTTTTTTGTAAGGAAGCAGCTTAAGATCATACAGTTTTTCAAATTCAATTCAACCACTATCTTTAAAAAAAGAAAAAAAAGAAAACTTTTTATAGTTTCAGATTCCAATTTTTATTCCTCTTTCCCTCCCTCCCCTCCCCCCTTCTTCCTGAAGCAGCAAACAATCAGATATGGGTTATACATGTATGATTATGTTAAACGTTACCAAGTTTTTTTTGGTCTGCTATGTTTTGCATGACTTCACATGTATAACATTGAATTGCTTGAGTTCTAGGGGGGGATAGGAAGAAAGGAAGAGAATTTGGAACACAAAGTTTTAAAAATTGATGTTATAATTTGTTTTTACATGTAAGGTGGGGGAAATTGTAAATAAATAGAATGTAGCACATTACCACATTTGTCATTTTGTACAAGAAAACTTGATTAAAAGGAAAAAAATGAAAGTGAAAAATAGCATGCTTCAGTCAACCACTATCTTTTGATGATAGAGTTCATAGTCAGTTTATAGGGCTCATCCAAGATCTTTGAAGTGATTTTAGCTCCTTGAGGGTCTGTTTTTGCCTTTCTTTACATCCTTGCTGCACTTAATAAATGCTTTTTGATTGTTGGCCAGCTTCAAGCCATAGAAGAGACATTCTTCACCCATTTTTTTCTTATGTAGATCAAGCCATCTCTTTTGAGTTGTCATGGATCTCATTTAAGGAGATCCTGTAATGCTTTGGGGTCTGTTGCAGTCAGCCCAACATTCTCCTCAATTTGAACTATTCTCAACACATCTTCTACATCAGTGACAAACATTTTTGTGCAAATATACCTCCTTTTTGTATGTTTTCCTTGACATTGATAAGAGATTATTGAAATCTCATCTCTCTGGTTGCCTCTATCAAGGAATAGTTATAATGTACACATGAAAGACCCCTTCTTGGATAAAAATCCTTCAGGCTGTGCTTTGTTTTACAAGGTCTAATGCTTTTTCAGTTCAGCAATGATTTAGTGCCTATTCTGTGCAGTGGGCAGCAGGTGGAGTGTAAGCTCTCAATGGAGGACCACTTTGCTTTTGTCTTATCTCCTCCGTATTTAGCACAGTGCCATTCTCACGGTCGCTGTTTGTACTTTGTTTTGAAAGAGGCATCATGGGTGATGTCTTGGCTCATGGGAGATTTAAGGGAGGCAGAGTTGTACACAGTCATCAGCCTCACTCTCTTCCTGGGCCATCAAAGTACAGTGGTAGGACAAAAATGAAGATACCTGGCCTTGGCAGTGGATGGCCTTCCCATCTTTGAAGTTTGACCAAACTCTTAAGTGCTCCACAGTGCCTGCTTCAGCTGCCTCTGTGGCCATTCCACCAGGGAAAGTCTTCACATGCTTGGAGCAGACATCCCCCTAACTCACCAATGGGTTTGAGACCTGTTGGTTACTCTCAACCTGGTTTAGCCTGTCTGCCCAGATTGTTTACAAGGTATGACCTCTGCACATGCTACAGCTTTTTGGAGCCACAGGTGAGAGGAGATGGGGCAGTCAGGTGGACACTAAAGGTGTTTGACAGCCCCCAAACCCCCACCACCTGATGAAAAGGGCTCGGCAAGGCCTTACACCAGAGGCGCTAGTCCTTTGCCTTTAAGACATTTACATTCTACATCCCGTGGGATTTTGTATTCTTTACACTTTTCAGTAAGCTATATAACTGAAAATGTGCCCTGACTGAAGTCATGGAAAGATGCCTTCTGAAGAACTTCTGAACCCTCCAAGATTGCTTAATCAATTAAAAACCAGCTATTTTATTCTCTAGAAAAGAATGATTTGGAGGGTAACATTAAGCCTATATATATATTTTTTTATCTTTTTGCCCTAGGCAGCACACTTCTGCTTTTGTTCCTTCATCAGGAAGAATTTATTCTTTTGGGCTTGGTGGCAATGGGCAGCTTGGAACTGGATCAACAAGCAACAGAAAAAGCCCTTTCACAGTGAAAGGAAATTGGTTCCCTTACAGTGGGAAGTGTCTACCAAATAGTGGTAAGTGTGTTCATTAATTTGAGAGTAGTTACTACAGCTAAAGTATTTTTTCTTTTATCTCAGACCATCCTTTTGCCATTTCAGAATTGTTTTCTTCATCCTATTTTCATAAGTCTCTGAATCCCTTTGAATGGGATTTTCATTCAGTTGTGATGCTTGAGTCCAAATAGTAAGATGTGTTCTTATTGGCTCCCGATATGACACTTGGTAACCTTTAGTGAGAAGCAAAATTCTAAGTCTTTTTTGAGGCAAGCAAGATTTAAGTTTCTGTTATGTGTGGAGTAGACTTAACCAATGTCCTTCATCCATAGTGATTCTTATATTGTAAGGGTGTCATTTGAAATTGCCTTTAGCATTTTTTAAGAAGTAGCATCAAAGATTCCCCTCCATAGACAAATTTTATTCTTTTGACCAACCAAAGGATGGTATTTCAGCTATACTTTATCTTTAACAAATGTCAAGATAGAGTCACATGTTTGTTTTTGCATAGCCAAATGGGGAAGGATTGCTCTGGGAAATTATTAATCCCCATTATGTTTCAGAGCATAGGCCACATTTATTTTAAAGGCATTAGCCTGCCTGTGAGCTTCTGAATGACATGTTTGATGTTTTATCATGAGTTTCATGGGAGAAAGTGGCAGCTAATAGCCTAACAACTGGCTTTGGTGCAGTTTCTCCATAATTCAGTTTGAATAGCATGGTTACAATAAGAAGTAATCATAAATTGATTTTCCAAAGACTTATCACTTATAAATGTTCCTTGTTCTCCTGGGAAGCAGCATATCTTGGAATGCTTGAGAAAATATTGTCACGTCCATTCCCCCCAGCATCAAGACAGTAGAAATTAACAGCCAGGCGAGCTGTGCATTGCATAGAATGGGAATGTATCCCAACATCAGTTAATGGGTAAGACATGATTGTGTTATAAGAGTATAGGCTGGTGAAAGTGCCAAGCTAAGGGAGGAAGCAGAAGCATCAAGAAAATAGGCCAGGCCAAACACAAAGGAGATTGTGGCAAAGAGCAAATGTCACAAGCAGAGAAGGTTGTTAAAACAGGCAAGGATTTATTGAACTGCCAGGAAAACTAAATCAGCTTGGTGGACATCATACCATATACTAAGCTAAGCTCCCAGTATCTCCAGGATTTAGATTGGAAAAAGTCACATCATCAACAAATTAAAGAATCAAGGAAGAAATTACCTTTGCACTTATGGATAGGGGAATAATTCAAGGCCAGACAAGGGGTAGAGAGGATCCCACAAGAGTAATTGGACAATTTTGATTACTTAAAATTTAGAAGGTTTTGCACAAACAAAACCAGTTTAGCTAAAATTAAAAGGGAACCTGTGAACTGGAAAACAATATTTACACCAAGTTTTTCTGATAAAGGTCTCATTTCCAAGACACATAAAAAACTGATTCAGATTTATAAGAATAAGATCCATTCCCCAGTTGGTGAATAGCGAAAGGATAAGAATAGTTAGTTTTCAGAGGAAGAAATTCATATTATCAACAGCCATGAAATATTCTCCAAATCACTAATAGAGAAATACAAAGTAAAGCTACTCTCAGGTTCTACTTCACATCCATCAGATTGGCAAAATGGAGACAAATATTGAAAGGACTTTAAGAAAACAAGCTCATTAATGTATCAATGGTGCAGCTGTGGCTTGCTCCAGCTGTTCTAGAAAGTAGTTTAAAACTATGCCCCCCCAAATTACTTCACTGGACATTTCCTTTGACTTCTACCTCAAAGAAATCTAGAACAAAATATTTATAGTAGCTCTTGTTGTAGTGCCAAAGAACTAGTAACTAAGGAGTTGCCCAGCAATTTCGAATGGCCTAAAAAAATTTGAATTATGAATGTAGTGTGCCGTTGTTTTGTAAGGAGGGATAAAAGCGACTTTTTCAGAGAAATCTGGAACAGTTTGAATGAATAGAGTAACGAAGCGAGTCAACCCTGGAGGACAATGATTCTGGACAGTAAGACTAAAAATCTGTGCCTTCACATGACCTGCATCAGCATCCAAGGACGGTTTTAGGGCACTGACGGGGGGCTGGGCACAGAGTGAGGCACGTGTGGGGAAAAACAAGCCAAAGAAAACCATATCAAGCTAGAGAAAGGGTGGGCTACTCTCCGCTCCCCCACCCCCCATGACCCCATGCACCTACAGTCACTCCAGCTGCACACTGCCCTCAAAAGAGTGATTCTGTCTATGTGGAGACTGAATTCAAAGCACCTAATTCTACCAGTATGTAACAATTCCACTGAAAAGTTTACAGATACTGATTTAGTGTTGACTTCATTCAGAGAATAATATACAAATATTAAGAGTGCGAAGAAAAAAATTTAAAAAACAATTTTTTGGGTGAAGTCTGAGGTTAAAAAAAATAAATAGTTCAGGGATTTTGATTTGTTAGAGTAAAGATATTTGATCCTGCTTTCAGCAAAACACCCAAAATAAAATTGGGGGAATCAAGTAATTGTCTATTAAAATGAATGCCATTTAGCATTAAACTTAGTAACAAATCCATTCCATAATATTAAAATCAGTCTTTCCAGTGGTTGCGCCCATTGTATTCAAGATTCAACTCTATCTAAAAATTAATAAAAAATCATACCTTTGGTTGTATAGTGCCACTCATACATTACATGCAATTTCATTGAAAAACAGTATTTTATAAACATTACTTTTGATACCCCTTTTGAGAAATCCTGATTAATGATGTAAAAACAAATCTATGTTTGGTATAGAAAGAGTCCTAGAGTTGGGGGTTAGGAGACCTGGATTTGTGCCTTAGCAATATCACTAACTAACTGTGCAAGTTGATTCCCTTTTCTCTCTTCTCCCATCTGTGAAATGGGCATAAAAGGACTCAGAGTGTTTAGCTCATTGGGTTGATGTAAAGATCAATAAATTAACTAATGAACCAGTCCTTTGAAAGGTACAAAATATTATACAAATTGAATTTGCTGATTATAATTCAAAGTCAGTAATTTCCCATGTATATGTAAATGTAATTATGTTAAAAATGTATGTTCATGATGTTGTAAATTATCATTGCAGAGGGTTAAACCAGTTGCTAGTGTAAAGCCTCAGGGCCTAGAGATCGACAGAGTTGGTTCTGTTCCAGTCTCTTTCTGCAGGATGAAAAAAAATCTACTAGGAATTGTGAGAATGATAAAAACTCAGAGAGAAAGTAAGAGATGAATGGCTACTAGACCTAGACTAGCCCTTTCTCTAGAATTCTCTACTTACCCCTTTCAACCTCATGATATCCATATGCCTTTTTAGGGAAACACAGTTGTTTATAAGGCAACATGGTGTGTCTCCCTCTGAGTCAGGGAGACTGTGTCCTCAGGCAAATCACTGAGCCTGGCAGTGCCCCAGGGAGTGTTACCAAGCGACAAGTGGAAGAACAGGTGTTAGTCTTAATTGATAAAGAGGCTTTTCCCTCATTAATAGTTTCTTGGACCATTGAAATGGCAGACCTGGGGGGAAATGTGGTTTTCTTAACTTAAAACTTCAATTATGTTAGTACAGTTCTTGATATATACATGCTTAATGAGTGCTTATTCCACCTTGGGGCAGCTAGGTGGCAGTGGATAAAGCACTGGCCCTGGAGTCAAGAGGACCTGAGTTCAAATTTCACCTCAGATACTTAGCTAGCTGTGTGACTTTGGGGAAATCACTTAACTCCAATTGCCTCAGATATCCAGGGCCATCTCCAGTCGTACTGATGTATATCTTGCCACTGGACCCAGATGGCTCTGGAAGAGAGAGAGAGGTTGGTGACCTGGCACAACCTTTCTTCACTTAAATCCAATTCACTGCAAGTCATGACATCACCATGGTGTCATGGTCCTACTTGAGAACTAAGGGCAAGTGTGTGTGTGTCTTTATGTTTTTATGTATACACACACACACACATTCTCCATTGGCTGAAGAGCTCTTCATCCTTAAGGATCCTAAAGGAGAAAAAAATTAGTTGAGGGGCAGCTAGGTGGCACAGTGGATAAGGCACTGGCCCTGGATTCAGGAGCACCTGAGTTCAAATCCAGCCTCAGACACTTGACACTGCGTGACCTTGGGCAAGTCACTTAATTCTCATTGCGCCCCCCCCCCCCCCATAAAACCAAAAAATGAGTTGAATGCAAATTAAAAAAAAAAATGTCCTGGCTTCATCAAGTGTAAGATACTGACTAAAAGAATAATTTTTATTAGCAAATAAACGAACGTTGTTAATTTTATTGTATTTCTATAGTTCTGCTCAGTTGTCCTTTGGTGAATGTTTTTTTCAGGATGACATACTCATTCAGAACTTATGTAGTATTTGCTTTACTTTTAGCGGGTTTTTTTGAGGGCCGTCTATCTCTAAGGTACAATGCTAAATCCTGATAGGGCTATAGAAACAACTAAGCCAATGTTCCAGCCTTTGAGAAACTTGCATTCTAATAATGGAGCCTATGTGGTCTTAGATAGCAAGGCTAATTGAGTGTTAATGAGGGCACACATTTGGACAAGGTTCTATTGCCATTTCCTGCAGAGAGCTTGTTAATCCAGTATATGTTCCTGCATGGCAACCCTTGATGTACTTAATTCAATCATTCTAATCCCTGTAGAAATCTGAGTTCCACTTGACTTTCTGTCATGGGCTCCATGATTATGTAATACAAAAGGCTGCATTTTGTTAGGATTATCATAGACTATCAGGAAGGATAAGCAGATGCTCTGAAATGCATCACAGAAGGCTTGCATTTTAAATAATTAACATTTTATTATTTTTACAGATGGTGAAGAATACTTCTGTGTTAAAAGAATTTTTTCAGGTGGTGACCAAAGTTTTTCCCATTATTCTAGTCCACAGGTAAAAAATACAGTCATGTCAACTATTTTCAAGCTTATATATCTTTTTTAAAAATTCTTCAAAGAATCCTTGGAAGTTTTACTTTGGAGACATGCTTTACGTATCCAAGTTGTTTATGATGATATGAGAAATCATTGAGTACTTTCTTTCAAATTGGTAATTGTGGGTGTAACTTTGACCAGTAGGACAATCAGTGTCTTGTCTTTTTCTATCCCTTTTGTCTCTGGAGATTTAATTAGCCATATCCTTTTAGAGCAGTTCACTCATTTTTTTTAGCCTGGGTCAATGTAATTGCTTTCAAGGTCATTAAGGTCCCTTCCTTTGCTACATTATGGAATTTATATGAAAATAACAGTTAGAAGTATGATGACAGTATCTCAGAGCCCCTAGTTAGGAAAATGTCTAACATTTAGGCAGAGATTTGACTTACACCCTAATAGGAATTTTTATTTATCTCTGGCTACCACCTGGCCTCTGTACACTTGAGGAAAAAATTCAGGTTACATGAGGGTAAAGAAATTAGTCGAATATTCTCCAGTGTCTGTTAATGGATATGGACTGGAAGGGAAATTGGGGAAAGAGCAGATCATTTCTTCATTTCTCTTGGTTCATAGAAAAGATAGGTCTAACTAGTAGCTTCAGCCTGAATTTTTAGCTCCCTTATTTCTGCAAGGAAGGACTGCCCCTTCCAGATCTCTGTCAGTGTTCAGCCCAGCTCTTTATTTCTCCTTTCCCCTGTTGCTCTGTGTTCCTCTCTGGCTTGGCCCTAGAGGTGTCCCCTTCTGTCGGCCTTCTTTCTGATCTACAAAACAAATGTGCATGTCAGAGCCCTTTGGATAATTTTTACTTCAGACTTTTTAGTGATAATCCACTTCTGTCTTAATGTGGCCAATTCTAAATTGTAGGGTGACAAGTAAAGTCTCAGTTTGTTATTGTTTTCTTTTGTAAAAGCTCACTTCGTTTTCTTTAAACTTGTCTGCCTCTTTCACAATTTAGAGCCTTGGGCCACCAGATGATTTTAGATGTCTTGACCCTTCCAAGCAGATCTGGACTGTAAATGAATCTCTCATTCAAAGATGGCTGAGCTACTCCCCTGGGAGGTTTCCGTTGGAAATAGCCAAGTAAGGAAGAAAATTATCAGTAGTGATTAAATATACACATCATATGCCACAAAGAAAGTAGAAAGTGGAATCGGTTTTACTTGGAATTTTCCATTTAGGGGACCATGTCAGAATCATTTAAATATAAGAGAATGTTTCAGTTTTTTGAAAGCCTGTAGCTATAGGTCACATAGGCCCATAGATGAACAAATAAAAAAGAATTATTAAATGCTTACTATGTGCTAGGAATTATTCTAAAGCTAGAAGGGACCTCTGAGGTCATCTAGTCCAACAACATCTCTTGCCTGAAGGAGGAAACTGAGGCTCAGCAAGGAAGTGAATTTTCCTAGGTCACAGAGATAGTAGGTACCAGTCAGGATTTGAACCTAGGTGTTGTTCCTTCACATTTAGCACTCATTCCACTATATTTTTGTTGTTCAGATATTTTTAGTCATGTCTGACTTTTCGTGACCCCTTTTTGGGGAGTTTTCTTGGGAAAGGTAGTGGAGTGGTTTGGCCTTTCTTTCTCCAGTTCATATTATAGATGAGGAAACTAAGGCAAACAGGGTTAAGTTCTTTGCCCAGGGTCACACAGGCTAGATTTGAACTTGGGTCTTCCTGACTGACTCCAAGACAGTACGCCATCTAGCTGCCCCTCTATACCATGCAGCCTCCCAACCAAAATCTTATCTTTCATTGTCTCCTTTCTTTTGATCAGCTTTTATTTTTAAACTTATTCTTTCTGGTATTATTATGGACATCTTATTTATATTTCACATGTAAAAATTTCAAAAGAATCTCTTTCCCACATTTTAACAATACGGCCTATTTAATGGTTTTTATATTTTGTGTGTTAAACTGTTTTGGGGGGCCATGTTTTCCAAAACTGAAAGTATTTTTGAAAATCCCATATAGTAATGTCAAAAAAACTATTTTTTAAAGATGCATCACATCCTAGAAATACTTACAAAAGTTCTTTAGTGTTAGCATGTTTTAACAACCAGTAGTTAGTAGTTAAGTCCTAAGAATTTACATAAAGAGATTGCATTACTTTCCCAGGGTCACAAAACAGATAAAGGCAGAGGTAGGATTTGAGCCCAGGAGGTCTTGATTCTAATCCCAGCACGAGAATCCACTATTATATTGCATATATCTTAGTCACAACGTTCAAAAAATATATCTTAGTCACAGCATTTTAAAAAGCTGTTTGTTTTGAGAAAATGAGTCTGAGAAACATGAATGTAAATAAAGCAAAAGTCATAGAGTTAATTAATAGTAGCACCTTACAATCAATATCCATTTATTAGCATCATTTACAGTTTCACTATTTGGGCAGCAAGTTCAAAGCACTGTGATAGTGAAGAGAATTTAAACATATAAATAATATGAACAAACAAATGAAAAATTAATGTCAATTTCTGTGTTGTAAACAGTGAGATCGATGGAACCTTTTCTTCGGCTGCTTGTCTAAATGGCAGTTTTTTAGCTGTTAGGTAAGTGTCAATCTTTACTGTATCTGAACATACTTAATTGTTGAATAAGAAAGCTTACATGATGTCTTATTGCCTACTGAGAATCTTTTTATCTTAATGTTTTTTCAGCAATGATGATCACTATAGAACGGGCTCCAAGTTCTCAGGGGTTGATATGAATACTGCTAGACTTCTCTTTCACAAACTTATACAACCTGACCACCCTCTGATAGCTCAGCAGGTTTGTTCTTAAAGGAGTTTTTATTTTGCATCACTTGTCCTGCAACTCATTTTGTGATCTTTTAAAAAAGTTTTTTAAAACATTTATAGTATTTTAATATTTTTCTAATTGGCAATAGTATATTAGTAATCAGAAACTTTAAGAGTGTGTGTGGGGAGGTGATTATGAAATTAGCCAGTAATTTTTCTCCATTTTGTACGCTATGTGATTTTCTTTCAAATACAGTGTACTTTTGTTTATTAATTATAATGGTGACGAGATTTTGTTTTAAAGCAACTGCAGTTTAGCTGTTGTGTGTTTATATTGCTTTGTGTAGAGTGTAACTGTAATTAAAATGCTGAACAAACCATGACAAGCTAAGCTCTTACATAGTGACACAGATGGAACTGTATTAATCTGAGTTTTATGCACAGGTTATAGCTTAAGCTTTGTGAATCTTTGAAAGCATAGACATTGATTTTTAGGCTATACTATAGTGATTTTCAGTTTCTGATTTTTATCTTGTACTTTTTACCTTTCAATTTCCTATTTTCTTTATTGAAGAGGTTTGCAGGGTTTTTTTGGCGGGGGAGGGGATAATATCCCTTTGAATTAATTAGGTTTTACATTCTATTTAAAATGCAGGTGGCCGCTAGTTTGGAAAAGAATCTTCTTCCAAAACTGACCACTTCCTTACCTGACGTTGAAGCTTTGAGGTTTTATCTCATTCTACCTGAATGTCCATTGATGAGTGATTCCAATAATTTCACAACAATAGCCATTCCCTTTGGAACAGCGCTTGTGAATCTAGAAAAGGCACCATTGAGAGTACTTGGTAAGGCATGATATTTTCTAGGCACATACTGAACAGCTAGCAGTGTGAGTGTCTCTTCCTGCCTCTCCTCATTCACCCTGCCTCTCACACTGTTCTGTTTATCTTCCCATTTCCAGCCACTCCCATGTAATTTCTCTTCTTATTTTTCCTAAATATGTTAGATGAATGTAACAGCGCATTGCACCCTCAGTTTCAGAATGCCTCTGATAAATTTTTTTTTAAACATTGCTGATAATAGAGTACTGTTGGGTTTCCAGTCATTCATTCAATCAGTAAGCATTTATTAAGTGTCTACTGTATGTCAGACACTGTGCTAAGTACAGGGGACACAAAAAGAGGCAGAAGATAGTGCCTGCCTTCAAGGGTCTCACATTATAACTGGGGAGACGAGTAAACAAATGTGTACAGTCAAGTCACACGTAGCATTAATAGGAAATAATTAGCAGAGGGAAGGCATTAGAATTAAAAGAGGTTAGAGAAGACCTTCAGTAAAAGAAGGGAGTTTAGTTGGGACTTAAAGGAAGCCAGGGAGGTCAGTGGGTAAAGTGGGAGAGTATGCCAGGCATGGGGGACACTAAGAAATCCAGAGATGCAAAACAAGGCAAAACTTGTCCAGGAAGATGCTGTTATACTTTTTTTTTTTTTTTTGGTGGGACAATGGGGGTTAAGTGACTTGCCCAGGGTCACACAGCTAGTAAGTGTCAAGTGTCTGAGGCCGGATTTGAACTCATGTCCTCCTGAATCCAGGGCCGGTGCTCTCTGCGCCACCTAGCTGCCCCTTTTTCCATTTGTTGAAATTTTAGGATAGAAAAGACTGTGAGAGTGGTGGTTTGTGTGTATTTTATTTACATGTTCATCCTTTAATGACAGAAAACTGGTGGTCTGTACTTGAACCTCCCTTGTTCCTCAAGATAGTGGAGTTGTTCAAGGAAGTTGTGGTTCATCTTTTGAAACTCTACAAGATCGGAATCCCTCCTTCCGAAAGAAGGGTTTTCAACAGCTTCCTTCACACTGCTCTGAAGGTTCTGGAAATACTGCATAGGGTAGGTTTATTTCCTTTTTCCTTCTCTGTGGCTTTGTTTATTTCTCAATCCGCTTCATTCTAGATCTAGATAGAAGCCCAAACTTCCTATCAGCGGCTACTGGAGTCTTAGTTCCCTTTAAGATGTATTTGTCATTGCCATCTCATATTTGTCTGTGGCATGCTTATGCATTTGTTGTGGGAGAAAACAGCAAATTAACAGCTAATGGCTCCCTTTCCCATTTTATAATGAAAACATTTATGTCTTGTTAGTTTCAGAATTTTCACCTTAATTTTAAGTGTCATATGAAAGAGAATGGTCATTGCTTTGGGTATTTAAACATATTTTTATTTGTTCCTATCTGCTCATTGCTTCAGTCAGAATAGACCTCTGCTTTTGACAGGTGAGACATAAATAGCTTTGGTTCGTTAGTTTGCCAGCTCTTCCCTGCCATGCTGTGCTGTCACATTTTTAGCAATATGGACGATAGATGAAGAAACGACATGTCCTGTGTCTGTTAGACTATTCAGAGGCTTCATAGGATGTGATCTTATGGCAAAGTCTTTGTCTCCAACCCTTGAAGGGAATGGTAAACCCACCTGGACTAGTTCTCTTGTTCACTCTTTCAGCCAGCTCAGTTGGAGGTTTCTAGACCTAACCTCCCGGAATGAAGGTAAGTCAGTCAGTCAGTCAGTAAACATTTATTAAGTGCCTGCTGTGTGCCAGACACTGTGCAAAAGTGCTGGGGATACGAGGCACTCCTGAGCTAATTGGGAAGACGACAAGTGAACAAACATATACAAACACCCACACACAGAATCACCAGGAAAGAGGAGGGGACGAAGAGGGAGAACACTGGGTATGAAGGTAACCAGAGAAGATGCCTGGAGTGAAGAGATGGGAAGAGATGGAGCAAGTAAGGGGCCGGTGCCACTAGACTGAAGTCAGGGAGTGTGATGTGTCAGAGCCAGGTTAGGAAGGGCTTCGAACACCTGATAGAGGCTAGAACATTGGGATTGATTAAGGAGAGGAGGCAACATGGTCAGAGCTTCATGTTAGGAAAACCACTTAGGCAGCTGAATGCAGAGAGACTTGTGGCAGGGAAACCAGCTGGTAGGTGATTACAGTCGTCCAGGCATGAGGAGATGAAGGCTTTCATTGGGGTGGTGCTAGTTTTAGAGGGGAAACAGGGGCATAGCATATTCAAGAGAAGTGTAGAAGTGAAATCAACAGGCCTTGGCAACAGATTGGACATGGTGGGTGATGCTTAATATACAAACCTAGGGCAATGGGATGGTGAGTGGTGGTACCCTCTAGAGTAATAGAGAACTTTGGAAAGTTTGGACATAATCGGGTTTAAGATATCTATTGGAATCCAGTCTGAAATGACTGTAAAGGAATTGGCGATCTGAGACTGGAAGTCAGCAGAGAGATTGGGGCAGGAAAAAGGTAGATGTGAGAATCATCAGCATAGAGATGGTGATTAAATCCATGGGGGCTGATGAGATCACCCAGTGATACAGTATATAGGAGAAGGGAAGAGGGCTCAGGACAGTGTACAGATGTCTGGGCAGTGTGATCTGGAGGAAAACCCAGCAAAGGAGACCGAGGAGAGGTCAGGCAGGTAGGAGAACCAAGGGCCTGATTTGTTGTTTTGTTGTCTAGGCTTAAAGCGATAGAGAAATGGGGCAGCTAGATGGCACAGTGGATAGAGCACCGGCCCTGGATTCAGGAGTACCTGAGTTCAAATCCAGCCTCAGACACTTAACACTTACTAGCTGTGTGACCCTGGGCAAGTCACTTAACCCCAATTGCCCCGCAAAACAAACAAACAAACAAAACAAAAAAAAGTGATAGAGAAATGCTGATGCTGCAGATTAAACTGAAAATATGCCATCTCTGTGGCCTCCCCCCCCCCCCCAGTTGTGAAACATTTATAAACACACCTTTAGCAGAAGCATATTCTTCTCTCTCCCATCACGCCATATGGAAATATATTGACCAAAGCTTTTTTAATATTCCAGATAGAATAATGAGAGACACAGCTTTGGGGATAGTGGTTAATTAAGGCTGATCCTTCAGAAAAACAAACTGGTGAATTAAAGCAGCACATTCTGCAGCTAGCTGGTGCCACAGTGCACCTGGCCCAAGGTTTCACATTGCCCTTTCGATAATATAAAATGATGTATAGTTACCTTCTTATAAGGAATAGAAAGATTAGATTGGTAAAGCATAATCTCAGGTGTTTTTGCTTAATGGCAAAGCTGATGGTTGATGTTCTTGAAATACAAGCTTACATTCCTGAAGAGCCTGATTTTAATTGAACATTTTAAATATCAGGTCTCTGTCTGAAAATGTGAATGAGCCACTGGATTCTTGTTTCTTTTTCAGAATTCCATATACATCCTCCATTTAAAAAATAAATTTGAAAAGAATAACTTTGGATTCCTTATGAGGCTTCTGCCCGACTTCTTTCTTTAGCTTCCCAGTGTGAATCTATCATTTCCTTCTGGTTTCCAAATAGTCTCCCAAATGATTTCTAAATAACTGCTTTTCCTCATAGACCTTGGATTATTATGATGGGATTAAGATTTCAGTTGACATTTATATGATATAAAGGAATTATTTTATTCTTGGGCTATACCTGGCAATAGAATTGTACTTCATTGTGAACTGTTACATTATAAGCATTTCGTTGATTGAAATCTATGTCACAGAGCTTTGGAGAAACTGGAAAGTAGACCAACCCAGAGCTTAATCGATTTTTCTTATGTGCTTGAAAATTAGTCTTGAGAGAGCTTCCTGTGCTAACATTTCTCTCTCTTTCAGGCTTCTGTACCATTTTTCTGATTGTCTTTTCTCCTGAACAATTCTATTTGAATGTCCTGCCAGCACTACTACCTCAACAAATCATAAATCAGATTTTTAGTTTCTCTTCTCTGTACCCACTACCCACAAACCAGCTCCTTTTTAATTCATATACTTTTAAATTTTACTTTTGTTTTCATCCCTGAATCCAGTTTATTACCAACTCTAGTCACTTATTCCTGTGTAATAGTCTGCCATTCATTCCTTTCTTCCCAGTCTTCATTCTGTGACCACCTTAGGCCTGACCCTCCTTTGTGACTGGTCTCTCATAATTTTCTAACTTGTCTTCCTACATTCATCTCTCCATGCTCTAATCTTTCTGAGATCACTGTGAGACTAATCATGCTATACTACCATACTTCAGTCATTTCATTACCTTCTTTATAAACTTTTAGGAGCTTCCCATTGTCTATTAAGTAAACCATAAACTGTAGCATAATATTCAAGGTTCCCTACAACTAGCTTCCAACCTACCTTTCCATCTTTATATTCTGTTGTATCAGAAGATCATTATGTTTGCCATCGACTTCAGCTAAACTGCACTATTCAGTACGGCCCCCTCCCCCCATCCTTAGCGTGGGCCTTCTTATTGCCATATGTTTTGTCTGTGGTGGTACCTCTGCCTAAAATGTCTCCTCAGCGCCATGTCTGTCTACTACAATCATACCCATCCTTCAAGATCTAGATTCATAAAACCTTGGACAACACTAGGTAGAAATTATATAGTCCTTAGAATATCTATATTTCCTTATTTTGTATCATTCTCATAGCATGTAATATATAGGATTGCAGGGATAACAGTTGGACTTGAGATTTCATTTGTATAGGGAACTCCCAGATGAGAAGACTGCCTTTACCGATGCAGGTTTACCCCTTCTCTGCACCTTAATAATTTTAGAGTTGTCTGAGAACTAAGGAAGGTTACGTGACTTGCTCTTGGACACACAGCTCCCGTCTATGTCAGTCAGGACTTGAATTCAGGTCTTCTTGGTTCCTGGGCCAATTTTCTCTCCATCTTAGAATATATGCTTTCTCTTTTGAAGTATCTGTCTCCATATGGCTTCTGTCTGTACTTGATTGTACCTGCAGAGTTGGGATTGTGTCTTGTGCCTTTGT
Source organism: Dromiciops gliroides (assembly GCF_019393635.1). Taxonomy (NCBI): domain Eukaryota; kingdom Metazoa; phylum Chordata; class Mammalia; order Microbiotheria; family Microbiotheriidae; genus Dromiciops; species Dromiciops gliroides. Next base: position 30,729,708 of record NC_057862.1, on the reverse strand, counting down.
ATTCCCTTGTGTTTTCTCACTCAGTGCCTTGCATGTAGTGGGCCTACAGTGAATTTTTGATAAATGAATGAAACTGACAGGTTAAAGAAAAGCTCCAGAGCATTTATGTTTTTCAGGATTGCTCATTTTGTGAAAAAATCTTGTTCTTTATATTAGACCACTTAAATACATACACACACACATATGTAATGCAATGATATATAAGTAGTAGTCTCGTCTTCCCACAGGTAAATGAGAGAACAGGACAGATTATACAGTATGACAAGTTTTATATTCATGAAGTGCAAGAATTAATAGACATACGGAACGACTACATCAACTGGGTTCAACAGCAGGCCTATGGAATGGTACGTCTCCTCACTTGTACTGTGATTGCTTTTTCATATTTCTGGTTTTTTTTTTGAAAAAATGGAGCCATATTTTGAGACAAATGTTAAACGCTTATTTTTAAATTTTAAACACATGGCACAGAAGTTATGTACAGCACGTGATTTATAAATCAATATTCCACTTGTGTAAAGAAATGAAACAAATGGTTTCTTATAGAAAATGCAAATGTGATATCGTATTTCCTTGGATTTGTATGTTTTTCTGTTTTAAGTTCCTTAGAGAAAAGGATGGTTGTGGTTTTTAATCTGTGTTTCCCAGTATCTAACATAGTAGTGGGTCTTTATTAAATGTTAATGGAATTTACTTGGTAATAGAAGTGTCTTGACAATACATTTACCTTTGTAAAGGTGAGCAGTATCTCAAAGTGGCTACAAGAAGACCTCTGAGTTCTCCATACCAGGAAGCATCAGCTCTTGTGTGTTTTCTTTTTTTTCTTTTTAAGCTCTTCCTCTCCTTCCTTTCTCTTTTCTATTTGTCTTTTTTCATAGTTGATGTTTTGGAAACCTGGCTATAAGCGTACACTTACTTTGCTCCCTTTTCCTCTGTTCACATTTATATTTTAAACAAAGAAACCACAAAATACGATTTCAAGACTCCTGTGCATATTAATGCTACTTGAGTCCCATGACAGAAAAAGCACCATCTAATTAAAAAATATATCCATTAGAAGGTCATTTTCAAAGAGTAATTTTCCTAGCTACATAAAAATTTGATCTAGAAAAATAGAATTTGGAGCAAGTAGCTCCATGTTCAGGTTTATATTCTGCCTCAAACATGTAGGTCTACGGTCATGATGAGTCATGTTACATCTCAGAGCCTCTGTTTCCTCATTTGAAAAAGGGAGCTAAAACCTAGACTCTCCCTCATGAAATAATATGTAGAGTGTTTTGGAAACCATAAAGCACTTATGTAAATGCCTCTTCTTGTGAACTAGGACAAAAACTCTCATTCCCAGCCCCCTTAGGGTGTTTTGGGATTGATCCTCTGGTTCCTGGTCAAAGTAGTTTGGAATTTTAAAACTTAATTTACCCTGAGAAGATTCATGGTGTAGTTGAGCCCAATGCCACACCTATGAAGAAGGTCTGGGTTCAGGTCCCCATTTTATCATTTACTCTTAGATCATTTATTTGAATTTATTCTCCAGAATGGTTGGATCAGTTCGCAACTCCACCAATAGTGCATGAGTGTGAGGGGCTGCTCTTTAAGTCAGTGGGGTAACACCTAACCCATTGCTTGCTAAATTGCACATGTGTCTCCAAGAACAGCATCTGCTGATCTTGGTGGGTTATAGCGTTGTTTTCTTGGCAGTCAAAGCCTTTGTGAACATTAAAGCTAAAGTTTGGGTGTTTACTATATGTATTTTAGGAGCTCTGGCCTTCCACCATTCTAGTAATAGCAACTTTTTGCCACCTTCCCTGGCTTTTCAGCATCCAGCTCCGTTTTTGTAATTCAGTCTTGCAATCGTGGTTGTAAAACTCCAAAGCAGTTCTTTACATGTTGACTCTTCTGCCTCTATTAGTCACAAGGAACCCTTTGTATTCTCTAACTTCTAATAAAACCAACCACTAAACTTTGAGGTTAAAACTTGTCTTCCTGACAGCTGATTGGTCACTCTGATTGATTACTTGTAGGTTTCTCTTGCCCATGTTGCCAAGTTATATAGAGACTGAAATTAGGCCCATCCTGATCTCGTTTCTGTGAGCCCAGATGGAAAACAACCTTGTCTCAGAAATAGTTGGATGTCGGGGCACCAAGGGGGCTATATTCAGTGACTTGTCTCACCACATAACCCAGTCATCATCAGTTATAATCAGAGATTTTTATTTTCTTCTTCAGAGGACCTGACTATGGCAGTTAGAGTTCTCTTACTCTTAACTGTGTTTACTCTTTAAATTAAAATTTTGAATTAGAGCCTTAAAATCAATCTTCTAACTTTTTTTCCTTTTGTAACTCTGTTGGGCAAGAAGATCTGTACGTATAGGAACGTTTAGCTCTTTTGCCCCATTTTTATCATTCAGTGATAAAATTTCATCTGTGTGGTTGGGTCGCACCTTTGGGATCTGTAGCCATTCTGAGTTTGCCACCTCTGGCTTGATGAGGAAAGCTTCCTTTCTGTTTTAACCGTTATCTCTTTCATAAACTTCTCTGTCTCTTGCTCCTCTCTATCCTCCAACTCCCTTGGACCTTCCCTTGGTTTTTGCTTTAAATTTTACTTTTATGTTGAGATGTCTTGTTTGAGAGGTCTAGTAGAATGCTTGCCTTGGAGCCAGAATGGCTTGAGTTCAAGTTCCCCTTGAACATAGCTCTGGCTCTGTGTCTCTGATCGGTTGGAACCACTTCTCAGTTAAGTGACCCAGGAGCCTCACCAAGGCTATATATATAAGCTGCAGAGTAGGTGGCAGATCTGCAGTGGTAAGTGAAGTGTCCTTATTGGTAGCTCTTCATACCGAGGAAATCATAAGCCCAGAACCCACCCTACCCAAAAGTTTTGGTTGCTTTCTTATGTTTTCATTTACTTCTTTTGATTAGGAAGTTCACTATTAATAGACTGTTTCCCATTCACTTTAGTGATTTTTTTTTCATAAAGTAGAAGTAACCCGTTGCTTCATCATTGCACTTTGCACCTGTCAAACTTGAAGCATTTTACAAAGATTAATTAATGTTTCTGAGGAACATTCTTACTATGTTTCAGATGAGGAAACTGAGCCAGTGAGTGACAACATGACTTTAAGATTGAATCAGGGTTGTGCCAGGAGACCCCTAATTGCCTTGATTCAGCACAATCCTGAAAAGGTGCTCTTGAGGGCTTACATAACCTGAAAATAGCAAAGCATGAACTTGGGTGTCTCTGTAGTCGAATGCACTGGGAAGAAACCAAACTTCATTCTGTTCATCATCCCTAGTGTTACAATGATGAAGAAGCTGAGGCAAAGGAATTAAAAAAAAAAATTAAGTGCATTGTATGCACCTTGTAAAAAGGACAGTAAAAAGAAGTACACATATTTTCGATTGTCCTGTTAATTCAGTTAAGTACCTACAGAAAAAAAGATTTTGAAATGCTGCTTTGAATAGAAATAGTTAAATTTGGACACTAACACTGCTGTTTCCTCATTGTTGCTACATTCTACATTGCTGTCTTAGGATATCAACCATGGATTGACTGAGGTAAGCTTGGTAATACAATCTTATTTTCAAAGTGAAACAAGTCATCTTTGTCTTGGTTTTGTGACAATACGTCCAAAGGTGACCCTCTTCATTTTTTATGATTCTAAATATCCTGTATGGTCTAAGAAACGTGGATTCGTTCAAATAACCACATCTAGAACTTTAGCATTTTCTGTGAGAAATTAGCTAAAAGTGACTTTCTTTGTGGACATTACAGATATTCCGTCCTCTTTTTGTTGCAGCTAAGGTCACTATAAAAGGAATTCTTGTTTTCCTAATTACTCTCATCATAAAATCTGAAATGTGTTCCTAGGAAATCAGTGTTCTTGGAATCAGGAAACCTGAGTTCAAGCCCTAGTCCCAGCACTTATTAGCTGTATGATGCTGGGCAAATAACAACTTCTCTCTGTCTCACTTTACATATATGCAAAATGATGATTATGATTTTATGTATTATATATCTTATATATTATTATGATCTTTACATTATGTGTCTTAAAGTGTTGTGAGAAAAATATTTCATAAACCTCAAAAAAGCAGGTAAACTTAGCAACAAAGATTTGACATCACATGTTAAAGAAAAATCACTCATAATAATATTTAAAAGAATACTATACTGCACCCAATACCAAAAAATCAAAATGTAAGAAGTGAAAATATAGTAGACAACCAAGAACTACTCATATCTTTAACTTTTTTTTTTTTTTAGTGAGGCAATTGGGGTTAAGTGATTTGCCCAGGGTCACACAGCTAGTAAGTGTTAAGTGTCTGAGACTGGATTTGAACTCAGGTACTCCTGACTCCAGGGCCGGTGTTCTATCCACTGCGCCACCTAGCTGCCCTTACTCATATCTTTAAATTCTATAAGTAAAAGAATATAGGCAAATGATTGTTGTCAACTCTGTCGCTTTTATATATTGCTTCATAAATGTGGCTATTTAAAGTCCTAGAAATTTGATTTTATGTTTCTACAGCACCAAACCATGTCATTAACACATATGACTTTAAGTAAAAAGATAATATTTTAAACCCCTTCTTGTTTTATTTGTTCTTTTTCTATCACTTAAATTTAATGGATTTTAAAAACAAACAGCCTTACCTGGTATCCATTTGTATAATCTATGACAGCGTCCAAAAATAGAAGGAATTATGCCTATAATTGGGAGGAAATAGCACATCAAGATTTCCTTTATCAAAACATTTAGTAGTACATGCTTAGTAGTGGAAGATACTTATCCTGTATCTTTTGAATTCTCTGTTAACTGGTTAATATCTGACAATATGAAATTAGTTGGTTGCATTTGTATTGAGTCATTTTTCCCCCTTCTACCTAGTGACTTATTTATTCAATTTATGGATATTATAATCATTGAACACAACCATATCAAAACATTATTGGTTAAGCCTGGCTAAGTGCTAATCATTATGGTGTTAAATACATGTAGTTGGGGAAATTGTTTGCTGTGGCAGGCAGTAGCAGAAGTGAATGATGAGTATTAAGTAGTGACATGTGACCTTCCAAATCTCTAGTTTGTGGATGCTTTTTCTTATGTGACTCAGTTAATGAAATATTTATTTAATCTATGACCTGCTCTCCTCCCCCAACCCTGGGCTTATACAGCCCAGATCTAAACTTGGGGGATTAGGGGAGCCTTATCCAAAGGGACCATTTTCTTTTTTGTTTTTTTGTTGTTGTTTTTTTTTTTTAATCTCTCACTCATCATTTATTATGGGAAATCTCCAAATGTAGGTGAAAGAGGTTCCTAATGCCAATATAAGCACTCAAGGTAACAAAATGCATGACAGACATAGGACAGCCTTTTTTCCCCACCTCCACAGAAAATGGGGAATCCTAGATTCTGGGATCATAATGCCTAAGAAGTTCCTCCCTTCTCCCGGAGGTTTGCATGTAGGAGCGTTGTCCATGAGCAGCTTGGGGCCATGTAAGAAGGTATACATACATATGCTCCTACCAAGTGCTTTTGAAGTGCCCCAACTGTTGCTCTTTCTGTGGTTGAGAAAAGTCCTTCAGCAGGGAATCCTTTCTCTTGTCAAGCGGGTAGGAAAGAGATGACTGAACCACACCTAAGTCCCACGTGCTTCTACTAAAAGGCAGTCGTTGCCAGTCTTTTAATGGGTACCATAGGCTTACTTCCTCAACTCCACCATCTAAACCTCAGTCCCCTCTGCTGCAGTCTGGTGTGTCCTTGGAACAGGAAAAAGCGAAAAATGGGCTTAGTCGGTTTTTGGCTTCATACGCCGGCCTAAAGGAGAGGTCTTTCTCACAGGAGTTGGTGTTCTCCCAAGAGTCCCAGCCAACCAGATCTTAGGGGCAACCCTCTTTAATGAAAATCAGTCAGGGAGTCTTTTTTGTCCTCTTAACAAAGTACCAGTGGGCACATCTCTTTACAGAGAGAAGTATTCCTATCAAATTGAATTAGTTACCTTGATCAACCTCCCTTCTACTTAAACTGGTAATTTTGTTAATCTTTAAGTGAATAATGCCCGTCTTTGGCATTTTATACCTCCTCAGTACTGTTGTCCTAACCTATAATTAGAAACAAATTTATTTCATACCTTAGTTAGATGAAGAAAAGGCCTGTCGGGTGGCTTTGCATTGTTCCAGCCGCAGCTGAGTGATGAACTGAGATCGGTATCTCTAGGGGGAGTCTCCACACTGCTAACTAAGTATTTTGTAGTATTCAAAAATGAACAACATCTTGTTATGTGAGGTAGAATAAAGCACTTTTTACATGGGTCAGTATGAGCAAAATCCAACTAATGTTATTTTAAAAATAAAAAAAGGTACATAAATTATTATGGCATTGTTTAACTTTGTCATTATTCTGAAATTTGCCATACAAAGAATTCTTTTACAAGGCCATAGGCTAATGTTTAATTTTTTTTTTTACTTCCAGTTAACAGAAATCCCAGTTACAATTTGTACATATCCATTTGTATTTGATGCCCAGGCAAAAACTACACTATTACAAACAGATGCAGTTTTGCAGATGCAGGTAAAAATATTTTGTTTATTATTTGGGTATATTTACTGTATTATCCCTTGTATTTCAAAATAGCAAATGGTTTTTAAGTTTACTAGTAGTCAGAAATTTTGGGGGAATTCCTGCATTCTTTGGTTCGACTGTGATTTGGTAAGTATACTGTATCCTTTAAAATAGGATTGTTATTAGATTTATGGAATGATTAGACTTCTGTGGTCCTTTACAACTAAGATCCTCTGAATACTGCCAAGGTTTCATTCCAGGAAGCCAACCACAACATTGATTAAGCATATGTGCCAGGCACTGTTATAACCATGGGCATACAAAGAAAGACAGAAACAGTCCCTGTTGTCAAGGGGCTCAGAGTCTTATGGGAAGACCACATACATACAACTGTTCTCAAAGAAGACATAAACAGGGTGAACGGACGATCATCTCAGAGGGGAGACACTAACATTCATTAAGGGGAATCAGGAAAGGCTTCTCACAGAAGATGGGATTTTAGCTGAGACTTGAAGGAAGCTAGGGAATCCAAGAGACAGGGGAGAAGGGAGAGGAATAGCAGGGCAGCCAGTGCTTTGGGATCATGAGTTACCTCAGGGTCCTAAGGCCTAAGAAGACTGGAAAAGGAGGAAAGGTTATGAAGGTTATGTTAGGAAGGGCTTTAAAGCCAATCAGAAGATTTACTATTTGATCCTGGGCGTAGTAGGAAGCCACTGAGGTTTTTTGATTGAGAGGGTGGGTGGGGATAAGGCACAGTTGGTGACCTGCTCAGATCTGAGCTTTGAGAAGATTAATTTGACAGTGTGATTGAGGTTGCAGACAAACCAAGTAGCTGACTATTGCAATCATCCAGGCTGCACCAGTGGTGGCAGTGTCAGAGGAGGGAAGGGGGCATATTTGAGAGATGTTGAGGTGAAATCAACAGGCCTTGGCAACAGCTTGGATATGGGGTGTTGAGAGAGAGTGAGGGAGTGGAAGGATGACACCTAGGTTGTGAGCCTGGGGGACTGGAAGGACGATGGTGCCCTTGACAATAAGCAAGTTTGAAAGGGGGAAAGTTTTAAGCTAAAGACAATGAGTTCAGTTTTGAACAAATTGAAATTAAGATGTCTCTGTACAGATGTCCAGTAAACATAGGATAGGAGAATGATTAGGGCTGAATAAGGAGATCTGACAAGTCATTGGCTTAGAAATAATATTAGAATCCACAGGAATTGATGAGATCTTTAAATGAAATAGTACAGAGGGAGAAGAGAAGAGATCCCAGGAGATCGCCTTCAGGTGTGCCCATATTAATTGGGTGTAACCTTGGTTAAGATCTGGCAAAGTAGACTGAGAGGGAGTCAACTGGGCTAGTAGGAGGAGAACCCTGAGAGAGCAGTGTCTCAGAATCCTAGAGAGAAGAGATTATCAGTGAGAAGAGGGTTATGGGCACTGTAAAAGGCTGCAGAGAGGTCAAGAAGGATGAAGATTGAGAAAATGACCTTTGATTTGGCAGTTAAGAGACCATTGGTTACTGGAGAGAGAAGCTTCAGTTAAATGATGAGATTAAAAATCAGGATTAAGAAAGTGAGAGGGAAGGAAGTGGAGACACTGATTGTAGATTCTCTTTTCATAGAAGTTAGCCATGAAAGGGAGGACAGAATGAATAAAAGTATTTATTGAGCAAAGCACTGTGCTGAGCTCTGGAGATTCAAATAGAGAAGTTAGACAGTCCCTGTTCTCCACAGCTCACCTTTAATGGGGGAGACAACTCATAGGGAAGGTTTCAGCCGCAAGTCGGATGGAAAGGTCCTATGGTCCTGAGGGTGCAGCAGCAAAGCAGATGGTAAGGTCTCTTCTTTAATTTCATTTCCTCTGAGAAAATCATACCCATTTCTCATCTTGTATTATCATTTGAATTGGCCAAGGACTCGGATAATAGAATTTTCTTTTGGGGGTGTTAAAAAATATGATTGTAGCACCTACGGGAACAAGTGCCAGGCTGCATCTTGACAAGAATTGCTCCCAACATGACTGGCATTTGGTGACACTAGCTGGTCCCTTCTTCTCTGAAACCTTTTCACCTGGATGGGATTCTGAGGCCTGAATTTGAAGTAGGGCCGGTGGTTGGGGGCACTGCTGCCATTCCAAGGCGTTTGGTTTCAGGATCCTGGGCTGTCTCCATTAGGATTTGAGTGGAGGTGGTAGTCATTAGTCATTGGTGGTACTGAGATAGGTCCCATGTAAATAACTGTGTAAGAACATATCTCATTCAGTCAGAAGGTCTCACACTAAGTGTACAGAGTCTTTGGAATTCATTGAGTAAAGTCAAATGGTGCCAGACAGGAAGTCTTGTTACATTAGACTCTGTGGGATCAATGAGGGTTATTTGAGGAATTGGAGAGGTATGGGTCTGTTTGTAGGCATTTGAGAAGCATCCAATAGAAAGGGAGAAATTAAAGATCAGTGAGAGAATAGGGGTGAAAGATAAAGGAATCTTCTGGGGAAGATGGGTTGGGATGAGATCACTCATACACATAGAGGAATTTACTTTGGCACAAAGGACAGTGGGTAAATAGAGCATATTTATTACTACTTTGTTTAATTGAATGGTTTCAAAAAACTGTGATAAGTTCACAGCTTTATAGAATCCTCTTATTAACCAGGTTTTCTCTATTTTCAAGAGAGAAGAGAATGAGGTTTATGAACTATAAGCCAGTGAGCCTGGCTTTCATTCTTTGCAAGATTTTATAATGTTATTTGAGGTATGGTTACTTAACATCTAGAAAAGGAAACATCACAAACATAAGTAGCTTGCTTCATCAAGAAAAGGTCGCTGGAACTGGAAGTTCATGGGAATGCTGTTGCTGTCATTTAATTGAACAAAGCATTTGGCTGAGTCTCTTGTGTTGTTTTTACGGACGAGTCGGTGAGCTGTAAGTTGGACGCTAATAGTAGCTAGATGGATCTGAGACTCATTGAAGGAACTTAGTCATAGAGTTAGTATTAGTGGATTGTTGTCGTTTTAGAAGGACATCGCTAGTGGAGGGTCCCCAGAACCTCTCCATGGCCCTGTGCTGTTCTAACATGGTTACTAATGACTTGAATGAAGGCACGTTGCTAGTTTTTCAAATTTGCAGAAGGCGGCATAGCTTGGAATGATAATTAACATATTGGATGACAGAGTTATATCCAAGGACATTCAGTAGGTTAATAGATTGGGCAGAATCTAATACGACCTGATTTAATAGAGATTAAAAAATTAACTTCATCAACACAAGACATGGGGTCTGAGAAATTTGGAGATTTTAGTGTACTGAAAGCTCAGTATGAGTCAATAGTAAATGATGATAGCAAGAAAAGTGGATGTGTAGTGCTAAGCAGCATTCCAAAGGCCTAGTGCTGTGGCCATGAGCTGTGATGGTGACACTACAACGAAGCCATGTCTAAAATGTTGCTAAATTCGAGAAGAGCGGTGACCCACAGAAAAAGACCTCCAAACCATTGCATCTAAGAAAGGGCTGAAGTTGATGCTTGAATCTGCATACGAGAAGACTCAAGGAGACGTGATAAGCTGTCTTCCAGCTGACCCCAGAGGGCATAACTGGGAGCAGCAGGTAGAAATTACAGTGGCAGATTTGGGCTTTGTAAGGCCAAAGTCTCAGGAAAGATGGATTGAACTCGCCATGGAAGTTGTGGCTTCCCCCTCACAAGAAGTCTGAATTGAAGAGTGGATAGCCCCTGTTGCTTTGCTCTACTGTACTGGCTTTTGGACTTCAGCAATAATGTAGATGAAATCAGGATGTATTCAAAGAACTTGACTGGCTCCTTTGCTCTGGTTAGCTCCATAAGGAATAAGCTTAGAGTGCCAAACGAAACTCAGATTCCAGCTTTTCCCAGAAACTCAGGGCCTCTTGTTCAGAGAAATGTCCCTCTCGCCTTCCAAATAATGATAACATCAACAACAACAGGAGTATAACTCTGTGTGTGTGTGTGTGTGTGTGTGTGTGGCAATTGGAGTTAAGTGACTTGCCCAGGGTCAAACAGCTAGTAAGTGTTAAGTGTCTGAAGCGGGATTTGAACTCAGGTCCTCCTGACTCTAGGGCCAGTGCTCTATCCACTGCACCACCTAGCTGCCCCAAGAGTATAACAATTTAAGGTTTGCAAAGTCTTTTTCCTTAAAACACACTTTCCTTGTCTCTCCTCAAATGTCACCAAGGCAGTGAGTTTCAAATCATTTCTTGCCTGTTAACCCATGTGCTGTTCTTGAAGGGTGTTGTCTCATCTTTTTTGTCCCCAATAGAAGCTTTTGAAGATACCCTAAATAAACTTCTCAAGAGTAATAAATTGCAATAAAATTATTCTTCTGCATCGTGTTTTGAGTTGCAGTTCATTGGAATATACATTTCAAGTGGCCTGTCACCAGACTGATCAAGCCCAACCTGACCTCTTTGATTCAAAGTTGAGCTCAAATTTGAGCTGGTGCCACATCCTATTGGGAAGCTCCCCGGGGCCCAAAGGCCACGTTGTCCCCAGGTCGTTCTCTGCAAATGTGATTGGAAAGAGTGCTAGTGGCATCTTAGAGAGGGGCCAGAGGTGGTGGAAAGGGCATAGTGGGATTCTTTAGGGACGGTTGACCTCGATGATGTCTGAGGCCTCTTCCAAGTGAGAGCTAAGGCCAGCCCCCTGTAGTGGGACATGGATACACACATTCTACTCTGAAGATGGGTACGCAGTTTAATGACATGTTTGAGCCTTTGAATGGAATCTCCTGTGTGTTTGCTCATTTGATTTGTTTTTTTCCAGATACTGTTTCATGACTTTAATACCTGTGTGTGAGATTTAAATTTGGATACAAGAGCATTAAACTCCCCTTTAACCTTTCCCTTATTTATCTCCCAGACCAGTACATGGAAGAAGCCTCTGATCTTTAGTTAGGGCTTTTATTGTTTGGGAATTACAAAGTGATGTTGATTAGAGAGATAGGAAAGTAGAAATACAAACAAATAGTCTTAGATCTAAGATTAGTCTGTATTCCGTATAGAACTCACCAAAAACCCAAGGCCACCTCTGAGGCTGAGAGCCCAGTCAAGCACGTGCTGTTACGGAGAAGTGGGCCGAGTCGAACCTCAGTCAGCGTCTGTGTGTGCAGAGCAAACCAGTGGGCTGGGAGAGTGGAAAAAAGACATCACTTCCATTCTCTCCTTGCCTTTTAAGCTCCCACCCCGGAAGTTGAATGCTTAGCAGACGTCAAACAATGAGAGCTCTCAAAAATATATGTCTTGGGGCAGCTAGATGGCGCAGTGGATAGAGCACTGGCCCTGGATTCAGGAGTACCTGAGTTCAACTCCGGCCTCAGACACTTAACACTTACTAGCTATGTGACCCTGGGCAAGTCACTTAACTCTGATTGCCTCACTAAAAAATAAAAAAAAAAAAAATAAAAACAAAAACAAAAAAACATATGTCTAACTTGACACTTACTAGATATGTGACCCTGAGCAAGTCACTTAACCCTCATTGTACTGCAAAAATAAAAGGGGGGGGTATGGAGGAATGTTTGTTAAGTAACTATATTATCCTTAAATCAACTATTCTCTTTATTTGATTATTCCTTGTGTGCATGCCTATACATGATAAACTCTAGAATTTCTTTCCTTTCATATTGAAGAGGGGGTATGGGAAGGTTTTCTGGAAGCTACCAGGTGTGGGGGCTGAAAAAGTTTGGGAACCTCTACTCCATGTAATAAGGGCCTTGCACGTGAATAAATACGAAATGAATGAATGGAAAAAACAACAACATGTCTAAATAAATTAACAATCTTATAGAGATTTTATGATTATCGTCCAGTTGTTACACATGAAACTCATAATAAAAACAAAAATTGAAACATTTTCCAAAACTTAATATTACTACATTCCCCCCTCTGGAGAATAAATTGAGAGGATGTAATATAAAAATTGTCAGATGAATTTAAATTATAATAACTTGTATCTCCTTAAATTACTTGCAAGAGAGTCCATAGGGGCAGCTAGGTGGCGCAGTGGATAGAACACTGGCCCTGGAGTCAGGAGGACCTGAGTTCAAATCCTACCTCACACACTTAACCCTTACTAGCTGTGTGATCCTGGGCAAGTCACTTAACCCCAATTGCTTCACTAAAAAAAACAAAAACAAAAACCAAAAGCAAGAGAGTCCATAAGTTATGCTGTTATAGCCTTCTTTAATACAGGGCTAAGACAATTGTGATAATTAATTAAGAAAAGGATTTATATCTTGATTTTACCACTTTTTGCCATCATGTGCCTAATTATCCTCATGCCATTATGAGAAATTAAAGAATCTAATATAACTGATAACATGTCAAGGCCAAATTCAACATTGTATCCATCATGACATCTGAGATAATTATGGGATTACCATAAAAGAACAGAGAAGTAAAAGAAATGAGCGTTGCCAAACTTTATGGCTCTGCAAACAGCCAGTGCAATATGTGGAGGGGAAACTGAGTCAGGCTTAAACAGATGCATGGGATTGAGATGTCCGTGGTATCAGGTATGTAGCAGGGGGGATCAAAGTCAGGCATAGAATGAGATGGCATAGCTCGGCCTTCTGGTGCTATTTGGGGGGTGGGGGAGAATTAAACCAAGAGAATCCAACCTCAGCTCTTGCTAGTGGCCGATCTCTTGGCCATTCCCAAGGCAGTGTGATACCTGGACTTCGTGTGTCTCCCCTTCTGTGACAGTTCAATGCCTGCTCTTGTATATATTCCTCTCATGGATGGGTGGCGTCTTGGCTGCTCAGGATCTAATAACTCAGAATAAAGGTAATGAATGTCCCAAATGGTAAATTCCCATAATCTGAGGCTCATATGGATTTAACAACTGAGGATAATGGTGACGGCAAAAAATGTGAATTAATTGACAATATAATTACAATCACACAATACAGGTAAGAAAGAAAAAACGAGAAGTGGTGAGTTTATTATCTGTAGAATCTTAGCCTCTGCTCCTTGCACTTATCAGGGGATCTTTAGAGACCAACAGAGTACTCAAATTTATCAGTTTTGTTAAAATTCTTAGTGTTGATGGCATTATATGACTATGAAGTTGTGGATCTCAGAATATTAGAACTGCTTTTGGGAGCAGCTAGGTGGTGCAGTGGATAAAGCACCGGCCCTGGATTCATGAGGACTTGAGTTCAAATCCAGCCTCAGACACTTGACACTTACTAGCCTCATTGCCCTGCAAAAAAAAAAAAAGACTGCTTTTGGGGATGGCACATTCATTCATACTTAGTTGTTACTTAAAAATAACTGCTTATCTTTCTTTCCCCCTAAATCCTCCCTTCCTCTTATCTTCTTTGTTACTATAGCAGGCACCACCATCCTCCCAGACTCACAACCCAGGAGTAATCCTGCTTCCTCACCCTCTCTCTCATTCCTTACATCCGATCTTTCTCCAAGGTCTGCTGATTTCACCTTTGCAACATATCTCAAATATTCCCCCTTCTCTCCTCTGACATTGCTACCACATACTGGTGCAGGCCCTCATCAACTTCCGCCTGATAGATCTGCCTGTGTTGTCTCCCCACTCAAATCCATTTTCCATTCAGCTGCCTAAGTGATTTTCCCAAAGTGTAATTCCAACCCTATCAGCCTCCCTACTCTTTAAACTCCAGTGATTCCTTATCCCCTTCAGGATCCAACATAGAATCTTCTCTTTGGTCTTTAAAGCCCTTAATAATGATTTCTTTCTATCCCCCCTTCTTTTACATTCTTCTTTCACCTTATAGCCCCCTTTCATGTACACCTCAATCCAGCGATACACAGACATCCTTATTGTCCCATAAGCAAGGCAACTATCTTATACATGCATTTTCTCTAGCTGTCTCCCAGCCTGAAATGCTCTCCCTCTTATTCTGCACCTCCTGGATTCCTTGGTTTCTTTAATTTCCAACTAAAGTCCCATTTTCTTCAGGAAGCTTTTCCCAACCCCACTTAATTCTAGGGCCTTTCTTTTTAATTATATTCTACTTATTGTGCATATAGCTTGTTTGTACATATTTGTTCATTGTCTTCCTTATTAGATTGTGAGTTACTTGAGGGTAGGGGCTATCTTTTGCCTCTTTTTGTATCTCCAGCACTTAGTACTGTGCTTGGCACAATGCTTATTAATTTAGTGATAAATGCTGTCCAACTCCTAGAAGCAGCCTCTAGGCGATATATACCACCACTGAAGTTTGAACCTTTTGTTTTACAGATGGCTATTGACCAGGCCCACAGACAGAACGTTTCCTCCCTTTTTCTCCCTGTGATTGAGTCTGTGAATCCTTGTCTAATTCTCGTAGTACGTAGAGAAAATATTGTAGGTGATGCAATGGAGGTCCTCAGGAAGACAAAGAATATAGATTACAAAAAGCCGCTCAAGGTAATTGAACATTTTTCTTTCTCTCTGATGGCAGCATATCCCAAGACTTGTGTCCTTTTGGGCATTAGTGTGTGTGTGCTGTTTCATGTTGTCATGTAGCTTACTGAGCATATTTATCTTCTTTGTGTTTTTAAAAATTTGTTTTAATATTTTGCTCAAGGTGTTAACATGCTTTGTATATATACCATGCAAAATAGTTTCATTTGTTTTTAAATCAGTGTGCTCTTTGTAGGTTATTTTTGTAGGAGAAGATGCTGTCGATGCAGGAGGTGTACGCAAAGAATTTTTCTTGCTTATCATGCGAGAGTTGCTGGATCCAAAATATGGCATGTTTAGGTATCATGAAGACTCTAGGCTCATTTGGTTTTCTGACAAGGTAAGAAATTACCTAAATTTCCCAAGTTATTCTGATAACAGTAAACACCTACCACATTTTTAGCAGTGATCACTCAAAGTCTTTGGTGTAAAAATGCCTACATTTCATAGTCAACAAGACTAAGAAAGCTTTTTGTCTATATTATCTAAATCTCTTTACCCCACATAAACTCCATTAGTAAGTCAGAGGGAGGGATCAACCAGCAGGTGGCTTCAGATGACTGTCCACCGAAATCTTTTTTCACAATTGAAATCTGAGACGAATTGTAATTGTGTTGTGTTCCATAAAAGACCACTGTCGCCATTCCTCTGCTTTGTCACTTAAGAAATGAATCCTTTAGATCAGAGTAAACTTCCTTAAGATGCTTTACTCCACTTGTAGAACTTGGAATTTGAAGAAGTCGATAATAGTCAGTCTGCTTCTGTTCTTTACCTTGATACTCATATCTTTGTAATACCAGTACACAGAATGGAATTTCGTGTGCCATTCCTGCTCTGATTTAGGACTCTTTTTATCCTTTTAATAGGAGTCTCAGACTGAAATGAGCCCACCAATCAGCCCAACTGACTGTGTTTAAGATGCAATATTATGTTCATTTTTATTTACTGTAGTAAAAACTTTTGAACTAATTTTTGTGACCTCAAGTTATCACTGATTTCTTTTTCCCTTTGAAATTCATAGACCTTTGAAGACAGTGATTTGTTCCACTTGATTGGAGTTATCTGTGGATTAGCAATTTATAACTTTACTATTGTAGACCTCCATTTTCCTTTGGCTTTGTACAAGAAGCTGTTGAAAAAGAAGGCTTCCCTGGATGATTTGAAGGAGCTAATGCCTGATGTTGGGAGGTCAGTGGGTACACATGGTGGGAGTGGGGGTAAGGAGGAAGAAAAAAGCTTCTTTCCAGAAACTTGATTTATTTGTCTAAGATGAGCAGATTCATTTTATTATTGTTAAATGACTTATAAAAGTTTATGGGGGCAGCTAGGTGGCGCAGTGGATGAAGCACTGGCCCTGGATTCAGGAGGACCTGAGTTCAAATCTGGGCTCAGACCCTTGACACTTACTAGCTGTGTGACCCTGGGCAAGTCACTTAACCCCAATTGCCTTGCAAAAAACCAAAAGTTTATGGAATGGAAAAAGCAAGTCTCTAATGATGACTGCAGAGCATTCCTCAGATCAAAGACTGTTCAATGAGACTGATTTGTATTTTCTGTACTAGTTTTTTAAAAGTTGGCCCTGGCCCTTGCAAATAGCAGAGAACACATTTATGAGTTTAGCATTTTCTGATAAATCTTTGATGGTATGGACAAAAAATTGAAAATTCAATGAAAACTTTTACATCAGTTTTATTTTTTATTTCCTCTATTCCCAACTGGAAGTTTTAGAAATGTCTTTTGACCACATATTGAATTACACAGAGCATGGAATAGAAATGTAATATGGAACAAACACACGTCCTCCAAATGGACACATCACCTGTCTTAGCATTCAGAAGAAGCAATCAAAACCTCAGTTATTTTTTTTTTCTTCACAAGGACCAAGAGAAAAGAAACCAGAATATTTTTCAAGCTTGCCTTTAAGATTCCCCTATGCTGAAAGAGACACAAAGTACAACCGGATAAAAAGATTTCATTGAACTTCAACATACACCAAAAGCAATATTAGGCACCTGGGTAGTACAGTGGACAGAGTGGTAGGTTTTGAGTCAGGAAGACTTGGCAAGTGTAGCCTAAGGTATTTACTAGCTGTGTGAACTTGGTCGAGTCACTTTTAACCTTTGTTTGCCTCAGTTTCCTCATATATGGAATGGGGATAATAATAGCATCTGCTTTGCAGGGTTGTGATGAGGCTCAAATGATGTAATTGTAAAAGGCTCAGCCTAGTGTCTGGCATGTAGTAGGTAGGTGCTATGTAAATGTTAGCTAGTGTTAGGAAAAAAAATTGGATATCTATATAGACAAAACATTCAGAACCCCTGATTATCCTTTTTCACCTTAAAGGAACCTATATATTGTTTTGCAGAAGCATGCAACAGTTATTGGATTATCCAGAAGATGATGTAGAGGACACATTTTGTCTTAATTTTACGGTGAGTTGGGGGGGGTGTTATAGAATAACCTGCCACTCGTCACTTGCTCTGTTGCTTTGTCACCTTTTATTTCAGTATTGGAAAGCACTTTACACATAGATTATTTTTTTCCTTTATCTCATTTCTTGGTCAAAGTTAGATTCTCAGTCAAATACTCAGAAGAAACTTCTGAGCCTTTATTTACCATCTTGTGTTCAGGACTAAAGTGACAGGGCTATGAGGTACAACCCCTGCCTTCCCAGTTTCCATACTAGTTCAGTGATAAAAAGGAACAGACAGTAGGGACAGATGTGTATTATTGTGGCAGGAGCAGTGAGCAAAAAGCTGAAGGACGACATTTTTTTCAGATTTGGCATTTAATTATTAACTGTGTGATCTTGTTCAGTCATACAGCCTTTCTGGCTCTCAGTTTATAGATCTGCTGAGGGGGTCGGATTGTGCATTCTTAGGTATTTCCAGCTCTAAAATTCTGTGATGATTGGTAGGTTGTGATAAGTGCTAGAGGAGAGCTACCAAGTGTGCCTGCTGAATAAACTCCCTTGTGGACCGTGGAAGAACAACAGAGAAGATGGAAACTTACTGGGGCTTCCCAGGATAGATTGAATTTTAAGTAAGTGGAGGAGCGGGAGTAAAAGGGCTTTTAGGGAGGACATAAAAGGTGATCAGAAGTATGGTGGTAGAAGTATTGAGGGTATGTTCTCAGTCAGCCAGCTAACAGAGATAATGAGACACAGGGAAAGCCACTTTCACTCTGGTTATGTACAAGGCTATTACCAGAGACAGAATTATTCCCTAGCAGCAGAGGTATCACTAGACAGTTACAAATAGTATACACGTACCATTTGTTTGCAAGAATTAAAAGCAGAAGGTAGAAATTCTCACCCAGATACTAGTATGTGTCTTTGCCTCTTTAAAAGAACAACAGAAATATTGTTTAAGTATAATCACAGTAGTAATAATCATCTGCTTAATTGAGCCTGACTTTCAAACAAATTTACTAGATTACTGTCGAGAACTTTGGCACAACTGAAGTGAAAGACCTGATTCCAAATGGGGCAGACACTGCTGTTAGCAAACAGAATCGGTAAGTGGCTTTGGCCTAGCATCCTGGAGAGCGTTGAGGTGGGTCAGAATGTTTCCCATCTTATATTATCTCAACTTAGAAAAGTTACCTTCAGATCAAAATTTTAAAATATAAAATTATATAAAATATATTATTATTATTTTTATATAAAATACAGCTTCAGGGTCAGGGGAGAACCAGTTGAAAAGTTTTCCAAGTACTTTGGACTCTCTTTTGTTAACATGTTTTGTATTTAATAACAGTCTTGTACTCCCACCTTGGCAGCTTTACTAAGGGAATGCAGATGCAATATTATTATTAACATGGGATTGTTAGTGAGGCCACAGTTTCCCTACCTTTTTCCCCCCTTTTTTACATCACGGAGGATGAAATTGAAGTTTTCTGGAGTAGTCTACTTTTTTCTCCCTAGTTCCTTGGGAAGTCAGCTTGGCTTTTAAGTTGTGAATTCTCCAGTGAGACACTGTTGAAGTGCTAAGCATACTGTCTGGCACATAGTAGCTTAATGGTGAGCTAGATGATTGACAGTATTTAGGTTTTATTATTATTTCCCGGTGATTGTCAAGCACTGATTGTAATGGTTTCAGACCGTTAAATGGAGTGAGGTTCCCCAAATGTAGAATTAGTCTTCTTTGTTCAGAAGCCAGCAACTCCTTTCAGTTTCAGTTATACTTGTACAAGTATCTTCTGAACCAAAAGTAAGTGGGTCCACATACTTTGTAGCTTTCCAGGTGTTCAGATGCCACATTTTTGAGGAAGTATTTTTGTTCTTTTATGAGTCCTTCTGGGTGGTCCCCCAGTTTTTATCTGTAATAGGTAGCTCTATTGACAGCCATTTTTGAACTCCTCTTCCATACATGAATGATCACTTGCTGTGATAGATGATGACACTGCCTTCCCAGCAAGGGAATGCAACTTTTAACTTAAAAAACCGCAAAACATTTTAGGTTGTGTATGTCTCTTTTGTTCCCCATTTCTAGGCAGGAATTTGTTGATGCTTATGTGGACTACATATTCAATAAATCGGTGGCTTCCTTATTTGATGCTTTTCATGAAGGCTTTCATAAAGTATGTGGTGGGAAAGTCCTTCAGCTCTTCCATCCTAATGAACTACAAGCAATGGTGATTGGGAACACAAATTATGATTGGAAAGAACTTGAAAAGGTAAGGAGAAACAAGTTTGTGGGTAATTTTGAAGATCAACATACAAGTAAGCTACTGGATTCAAGCTAATACTGGTTTTTGGTAGAAATCTTTCCTGTCATTCATTGGCCTGCATTTACTCAAATTGGTCTTAGTATTTGCAAGGAAAATAAACCCCTAGTTTATGTTAGACAGCAAATGATTTTTTTTTTTTTTTTTGGCTGGGCAATGGGGGTTAAGTGACTTGCCTGGGGTCACACAGCTAGTAAGTGTCAAGTGTCTGAGGCTGGATTTGAACTCAGGTACTCCTGAATCCAGGGCCAGTGCTTTATCCACTGTGCCACCTAGCTGCCCCCCAACAGCAAATGATTTTTGAAATGTGTGTTTGAAAGGCGTGGCTTTCATGAGAATGAAAGTTTTTGTGTTTCATGCTGCTGGCATTCTTCTTGTTGAAAAGCGGGTTGTCCATGACATTGGCTGGGTGGCAGCCCCAGTGAGGACTGAGTGGATTTCCTTCCTGTCCACTTTAGCGAAGGAAAGTTTATGAGAAACCCTTGCAGTATTGAAGTCTTTTGTTTACATTTTTCCCTACCAGTCTCATAGCTGAAAGAGCAGTGATTTGTAACTTTTCTCAGGAGCTTCAATGATACAAGTTATCAGAAAGGATCTCTCTTTAGATTAGCAGTGAAATATCTGTTCATCAGGGGTAGCATTAAAATTAAGTGTTTCCTCAAAGGACGAATGATGACCTTAGAGAGAAGCCTTGTATTCTTAGCCATATCTGGGAATTTCCAGCAGATCTTCATTGATTCCTCTTTGAAATATTTAGCTGCATAAGTTCCTGCAGAATGGTAACAAGACAACTATTCACCTCTCAGGCGTATTCAGAGTGCACGTACCCAGCCCCTTCCACGTCCTCATGGATCCGCAGACACTGACTTCCTGGTGCTCCTCCTGCAGGACCTTTGATTGCTCTCCCTTCTCCCCTCTTCCTTTTGGCATCCCTGGTCTCCTTTGTGTCTCACTCCAATCCCCCCTTTTGTGGGAAGCCTTTCCCCAGCCCTTTTAACACTAGCGCCTGTGCTCAGAGATGGGCTCCAGCCTATCCCATGTGTGTCTCAGTGCCCACAAGCCATCTGCAGGTTGTTTCCTCCATTAAACCATGAGATCCTCAAGGGCAGAGACTGGTTTTTGTCTGCCTTTGTATCCTCAGGGTTTAGCACAGTGCCTGGTGCATAGTAAACACTTAAAAAAGGTTGGTTGTTGACTTGGAGGTAAATGTTTGTGGCACTCAGAGAATCTCAAGTGGAAATCTCAGGATTTCAGAGGCCTCATAATTCCATAAATAGGGCAGTCCAATTCTAAAGGATACAGTTGACTTATCAAAACTTAGCGAACTAGTTGTTGGCATGTTGTTTTTCTTCATTAGAATGTGAGCTCTGGAAACTCAGGGAGTCTGTGCTTTTGTTTTGCATTGCCAATGCTAAGGAGTGCCTGGCCCATAGCACTTAATAGATGGGGAAGGAAGGAAACAAGTCAGTAATTATTACAGTGCTTATTGTGTGTCAGGCATTGCACTGGGCATTTTATAATAATCTCATTTGGTTCTCACGATTCTGGGAGGTCAGTGCTGTTATTATTGCCATTTTACAGATGAAGAAACTGAGGCAGACAGGTGAAGTGACTTGCCCAGGATCACATAGCTAGTAAGTATCTAAGGCTGGATTTGACCTTGAGTTTTCCTGACCAGTGCTTTGTGCACAGTGGCACCGCCTAACTGCCTAAAGGCCTTTTGTTGTTATTAGTAGCTCCCAATTAATATACAATTAATAATTTAGATAAGAGAATCCCAGCTCTGCAGTAGCTCAGTGTGACCTTGGACAAATTCCTTCTCCACTCTTGCCCTCAGTGTCCTTATGTGGAAGATAAGGTTATTCTGTATGATCATTAATATCCTTCCCAGCTCTCAGTCATACACTAGATCATTGAATAGAAAGGGGAGAACATTGTTTGGGGAATGCTTTGTATTTACGCCTACCTCTCAGTCCCTGTGGGTCAGGGTGGGCCTGGTTTTCCAGTCATGTTTTTCCCTTTTGCCTCTGCTTTTTGGGGAATTTTGCTATTTGTTGGTAATTCTTCCAATTTTGTTTCTTCTACCAATTTCTGGTTTAGCTAATGGTTGTAGGAAATAATTTTCCACAAGTTGATTTTGAAGCTCAGAGCTGAGTTGAAAGGTTTAGATTTCTCTTTACAAGACAGGTGTCCATTTGTAAATCTTCCCCATTGCAAAGGAAAATCTTGTCAATTATGTAAGCAAGCTAAACTATCTCTAGTACTGTATCTACACACCAGTCTAGTATTATTGGAAGTTTTCTTCTAAGTACTTTGCACAGAATGCTGAGTAACATTCATGACAAAGGAGAATATCTTTTGGGTTATGATAATAGCGAATGATTACAACATAACTTGGGAACTGTCTTAGGTACAACAGTAGTACATTTAAAAAAAGGCGTCCTGGGTAGACTTTCCTTTGTGCCTCTTTCTTGAATCATATCTCTTGATTCATTATTGTAGTAATGAAGGTTTATAGCCTAGAAAAAACCCTTTTATATTATTAATGTTGAATATACACTAGCAAAATTATTTTTAAAAGACTTTTATTCCCCTGTCTCTTCCCACTTTTTTCTCTCTACTCCTATTGGTGGGTATGTGCAGACACATTTTATATTTTATATATATATATATATATATAAAATATTATATTATATATATTTATATATATGCATACATATACATTATATTTTTATTATTATTATTGACTAAGAACTATTCAGGCAAAAATGAGGGCGAGCCAAAATTTAGGAAATACAAAATTTATATTTTTCTGTCTTTTATTTGTCACAAGTGATTGGTGATAAGTTGTGGGAGAACAGAGTGTCTATCAAGATAATTATCAATGAAACAGGATACTAATTTCTAATGTTTTAAACAGACAGTAAAAAAAGAAGGTAAATTTCAGGATACTTTTGTGTTTGGATAAATTACCTTATCCAAAGTGTGATAAAGCACAGTTGTCATCATTGTAGTCTGCTGAGACAGCAGGACAGGTGGTGAGCTGTCCTTTACTACATGTACACGTGAGCATTACCTGTGAGCTCATTTGAAGTGAACTGTAAAGATTAGGATGGTTTTTTTCTTAGGGGTCTGTGGCAGTGAAGTAGTGGGAAGGCAGCCGACCCAGTTAAGGAGCCATGCCCTTGTTCTCCCCCTCTTTAGCATCATTTTCTAATGGAATGAATGTTTCACATCCAAGGAAATCTCTTACTAACTTGAAGCCCTGATGGCTCTGTTGCTGTTTCTAGAATACAGAATACAAAGGGGAATATTGGGCAGATCATCCTACAGTAAGAATGTTCTGGGAAGTTTTTCATGAATTGCCACTGGAAAAGAAAAAACAATTTCTCTGTAAGTATTTCCATTTAATTCTATTTTAGATGAGAATGGAATTTAATTGTTGTATCTGATCTCTGCCTTATGAGATCGAACAACTTTATAGCGATTAGTATAGTTTTAGTATTAGTATAGTTTGTTTTATTAGTCACTTAGTGACTACTTGAATTACAAAAAAGATTAGAATGTTCTGTTGTCTTATAATTGATTAAGATGATTTTAAAAAAGGGGCAGCTAGGTGGCACAGTGGATAGAGCACCAGCCCTGGAGTCAGGAGGACCTGAGTTCAAATCTGGCCTCAGACACTTAACATTCACTAGCTGTGTGACCCTGGGCAAGTCACTTAAACCCAATTGCCTCACTTTAAAAAAAAAGATGATTTTTAAAAAGTCTTATCATCCAGCTTTTATATGAAATGTTTCACATAAAAATTCTAAAAATCATTGATTAGCTGGTTGTTTTGTTTGGATTCCTTGAGAAATGTATGATGTTTTATTTAAAATGGAAAAATGACCTCTCTGGGGCTTTGTTTCTTTGTGTGTAAAATGAGGGCTTGGACTGCATTATCTCTAGAGTCCCTCCTAGCTCTAAAATAAGATTCTGTTTGAAGGATAACAAGAAACAGTATGGCATAAGGGATAGAGAGCTGGCACTGGCTTCAGGTGCCATCTCAGTCACATGTTGACTGTCAGTAAACTGAGTGACGTACACAAGGTGGCATTCCAAGACTATGACCTGCATTGGTAAAAGGAGTTTTCTCATCTGGGAATACCCCCTACCAAGGAAGCACAGAACCAGATCCTCTCCTTACAGAGAGGATTAGCTAATAACCATAACTTACATTAAAATGTTGACATCTTTCAAAGAAGACGTGGCTGCTGCTTCTGATAATGTGACTGTTACTCAAAACATTGTAGAAACGTCTCTTTTGGAATTGCCTTCAGCATGAATACTCTTAATGGCATAAGATCTTCACTTGTCTTTTGAGTGGATATCATTGATTTCTAGAAACAGCAGAAAATTATTTAAAAACCAAATCTGGTGAATAAAGTGGCCAAGTTGGATGGTACCATCCTTGGTCAGAAAGAAGCTGTGGGCAAAAAGCAATGAGAACTGTGTTGTTTAGCATATGAAGTATCCTTCATCTCATGGGTATATTTCAGTGATCTGCATTTACATCATGATAAGCAATATCTTCAGCCAAAGCTAATTTGTGAAAAATTTTCACTAAGTAGATTAGGGTGTTTCTCACCCCTTGGATAAACCAGTTGCAAGAATCATTGACTGGGGTGGCTTTAGTAGATAAATAACTAAATATCACATGTAGTTGCACAGTATTGTTATAATGCAAATGTTTGTCTTGAGTTTTCATTTAAAAATGCTTTGTGTGTGTGTGTGTGTGTGTGTGTGTGTGTGTGTGTGTTATAGTATTTTTGACAGGTAGTGATCGGATTCCTATTCTTGGTATGAAGAGTCTTAAACTGGTCATTCAGTCAACTGGAGGTGGAGAGGCCTATCTCCCAGTCTCCCATACCTGTTTTAATCTTCTTGATCTTCCAAAATACACAGAGAAAGAAACTCTACGATCTAAACTGATCCAGGCCATTGATCACAATGAAGGCTTCAGTCTAATATAACTTTAGAGGTATTATAACTATTAAGTTTAATGCAACAGCATTAAACTAATTCTTTGTGTCTCTCTTGTGGTGGTGAGTTCAGTGGACAAGGTGACAGAGGTGATAATAGAATTAATTGCTTATTTACAAAATGTTCTGTGACATACAAATATTCATGAAAGCCAAAAAGTCCTAAAAGAAAATGAACAAACTCTGTTAATCCTAGACTTATTGTACAGAACCATGGACACTTTTTTTTGTCATCTCCTAATAAACATGCAAGTATTGTGAATACATTCACGTTTCACTAACATGAATTTTAATGGTCTGCATAATACAAACATGATCTTGGTGTGTGAGTGCATGGAATGGTTGCTTAATTCTTTTCAATCACTGGGTGAAGAACCTTTAACTTTGGTTTGCAATAGTCACTTGATTATTTTTCATTTTGTAAATAATGTTAAAGTTTTTGTAATAAAATAGTTACATTCTGATACCATTACAGTTTCTATGTTGTAATTGAACTGGAATGACTTTTATGGGTTAAAAATTGTGACCATTAAATTTTTTTCTGCCTTCTTAGAAATTCAAGTAGCAGAAATAACAAGGGTGAAAATTTAGAGTTTGTTTTGTACTAGGACAGGCTTCTGGTATCTTAGTATGTGCCCAGATCTGGGTTCTGCTAAGTACCCTCTAGGTCCTTCTGGAGTACTGTTGTGATGTTGCTAAATGAGGACTGATGATCAAGCACGGTTTATTTATCAGTGGGATAGAGCTTTCCACATGGTTGCCAAGAGTAGGAATATGTGCCACTATGAGATCCAGCACCCCCAGCTCAAAGCTTTGAAAAATACTAACTGTGAAGGTTCGATTGGAGTCACATTTTCCACAATGCTTCTGGCTTATGTAGAAGAATTTTCTTCAGGGTTTTATAAATTGAAGAAAACAGTTTTCAGATACTGATTGTGACTGAAACACTTTCAGATTTTATTCTTCTCATGTCATTAAGTCCTGGAATGTGTGTTGATATGCGATACATGTGACTTTCAGCTATGGTGCAGATATTTATTTTTTAAATTTATAAAATGCAATGAAAACTCTTTAAATAAAATACTTGAATAAAGATTTATTGGTTTAATAATTAAACTTTCAGTGGTTCTCATGTAAGATCCAGTGCTCTTCAAAACAGAATTTCTAAGGTTTTTAGGACAGGTCTCTTAGACTTTTATTTTCCTTTCTTTTTTCAGATGTATGAACTTTACATATTTTCAACTTTCATTACAGTAAATTTAATATGACATGCTCTAGAGAATCACTGCCGGTTCTCTGTTGCATTCAGAAGCTCTGAATCCATGGTTTTGCCTTTGATAAGTGTTCAGGGCACCAACCGCATCCTGAAATGCCAACCTTTCTTAGGCTGCAGAATATAGCTGTGACCATTCAAATCCATAACATCTTTTTTCTCACAGCATTCACCTGACTCTTTAAGCGTATGACATTTTCGTACTGTAATTATTGTGCTGTCTCCCCATCTTCCCACTGTGACCCTGGTCTTTCTTGCAGTCTTCTCTGTTTCTGCAAATAGCACTACCATCTCCCCAGGTGCCCAGTATGAACATCTTGGGATCATTTTTTATTCCCCTACTTGCACCTACTGTGCCCATGTGCACACACGCACATGCCTCCACCTACCCCCCACCCCTATAAACAGATGCCAGAGTGAATCACTTTAAGCTGCTTTTTCTTATCCATTCATATTTTCCTCATTCTAATTTGGACCCACTTGGATGATTGCAGGCCTCTTTTCTGTGCCTTTCTTTGCTTCCCCTCTGTCTCTTTCAGTCTACCTTTCATGGAGCTGCCAGATGATTTTCCTACTTCCTAATTTCAGGTCATACCATATCACTGAAGCACCTTTAGAGCCTCCTTTTTTGTTTTTAGGAGAAAATACAGACTCCTCTTAACCTAGCGTTAAAGGCCACCACTATCTGCCCCCATCACACCTTGTTTCACATTAGTCCTCTTTAACTATTAGTTTGAGTCTAGCACTCAGTATGTATGAAACTGGATGTGGCTTCTACCTGTGGATTCACAGAAGCCGTCACCTGGACTCATTTCTACCTTTCAGTACAACAGACAACAAATAGTACGTACCTGCCACATTCCAGGAGCCATCCTACGCAGGTTTTATGTCCATATCAACATGCTAGGTACTAGTGAAACAAAAGCAAAGCAAAACAACCACAAACCCTCTAGATAGATAAATAGAAGACAAGGTTGATTCAAACTGATCACTATTTACTACTGAACAAAAAAGGGCTGCCCATGGTCTTGAAGGAAGCTAAGGATTCTGAGAACTAGAAGTGAGGAGAGGAGTGCATCACGAGCCTGAACACCAGCATTTGCTAAGGGACCGCCATTGGAATTATATACCAAGGACATGAAATCATGCCAGATTCAGATAACCATTTTGGCTGAAATTGAGAAACTGTGAAGCATATTAATAGGAAATAAGCATGTAAATTCAGGCTGAAGCAAGATTGTGAAGGGATCCAAATGCCCAGCTGAGGAGTGGGTCTTTTATCCCAGCCTTAATAGGATGTCACCAAAGATTCTCGGGGAGGGCTCCAGGAAGACTTGGTAGCCCTGTGAGGAGAAAGAAGAGATTGAGGAGGGAGGAATTTTGTGGAATCGGAGTTGATAAGACCTGGGACCCGTTTAGTTCATCACGGGGGGGATGGATAGAGACAGAGTCAGGGGTGACTGAGGTTGTGAAGCTAAGTGCCTAGGAGGCTACTGGTGTTCCTTATCAAAGGAGAAGGGGAAAGATTGATTTGGCTTTGGAATTTTTTGCAGATATAGCTTCCATGTAGCCTTCCCATGCCTCTTCCGATCTCCCCCCTCCCCCACCCCATCTCACCAGCCTTAGACTGTTATCACTCACTTGGTCCATGTCTCTCCCTTGTCCCCCATCACATCTCATTTTGTATTAGACTTACCATATAAGTATTTCTACACCTTCAATTTAGGGGAATATAAGCCTCTTTAGCACAGGGACTGTTGGTTTTTTTCTCATCTCTGTATCCCCAGTGATTTGCATGTAGCAGAACCTACACTGAACTGATTTCTACAAAGCAATAATAGGTTTGGTGGTGGTGGATTGGTCAACACTTAGCAACTGCTTTGAGACACTAAGCACCGCTAGTGTTTAGTGGGTGGCTATCTTAGATGAGTGCAGCACTCTAACTGGGCTTCAGACCTAGAACACTAGGGAAGATGGAGGCGGGGAACAGTTAAGTGTTGGGCAACTAAGGGGCTACTACATACAAGTAGGCACCATGATTGGGGTTTGAGTTTTATCTTGACTGTGACCAATTCTTTCTCCTTTTTTCTGCTTCAAATGAGTGGAGTTTTAAAAGTTTGCAGTAGTAACAGGATTATCAGCAGAGAGATGTCCAAGATTTCTGGGTTCCTCGGTGACCCTAAATGATAACTGGAAAACAACATTGTGATTTGGCTTCCCTAGTGGTTTTCAGTCTCTTCACATGGAATGTAAACCCCCTGACCTTTGTGAATGTAATGGCATAAACAGCTAAGTGTTGTGAATTGGGGGCTGGGAAGAGAAGAAGATTCATCTTGGGCTTTGGTGTGGGCCAGTATTGAGAAGTGTCTGGCTATAGTTTGGGGCTTTGGTTGTTTGTATCCATAAAGCTGCTGGGGAGACAGCGAAGAAATACTTGGTTTTTCTCTCCAACCAGTTTGGTTTTTAGAGAATCTTAAATGAATCAAATCCATAAGACAACAAAAGTAAAAAGTCTTTAGATTAAATTAGCATATTTTAATATCAGAAGTGCAGTAGTTTATTAGCAATAGATTTACACCAAGGACAAGAAAACAATCCTCCTCTCACTAGCACATGTTAAGGACCCACACTCAACTGTCTTTTTTCCAGTTTACAGCCAACTTCTTATATAGGCTTGAGATACTTTGTTATTTCCAACACTTCAACATAATTGAATACAAGTGAATAGAAGGAAGACAGTCTTCAAGTCCTGAATTAAAAGCATATTTCACTTTATTGCCTCACAAAAGCCCCTCTGCCCAGTTGCCACCTCCTCTGACCCTCAATATGTCATATACAAGTAATACTAGAGTTTAGCCCAGATTTCTCTGATTTGTTGCCCCGATTCCAGGTATTGTGCCCATAGCTAGGTAGGTAGATGGATGGCCATCCCAACCCTAAGACAGTCTACACAGATGCACAATCCTGGGCCCTACCTTTTCATGCTCCCTTAGCCATACCTTTTGTTTCACCTCCCAACCTACCTTTCTTGTTTCCCCTTCCGCATTTAGTGCCCTTCTGTCCTCTAGTTGCCCATAGCCCTTCCAATTCTGGGTCTAGCTCAGAATATAATGTAGATAGGCTGAGCTCTATTGGAAAGCATTTGCTTAAGTAATAAATAGCAAAGGAAACCGTTAAAAGTGTCAGTGATTGCTACTCCTTCTGGTCCCCCGCAACTATCCTAGGAGTGTGTGAAGCCAAAAGAAGCCATCTGTAGGAAGAACCTCAAAATGACACTCTTTGGTTTATTCTTCTGGAAGGCTGGCTCTGAGCCTGGAGAGGGAAAGAGTTGGTTACTGCCCAGTTTCCTCTTCTCCCGTCAGGTTCTCTAGGCCAAGGCTTCTTGGGGCTCGTGGGATTTGGATCTAAAAAACCATCTGGGGAGGCCTTGAAGCAGCTTCCTGCTCTGTTTCTGCCACCTTGTTCTATAAATGCTTGTAACACCTTAATGTCTTTGAGTTGATTAAATTAGCATTTTCTGTTTTGTTGATCCCTTTCCAGTCATCCTCTCAGAAGTTTAAAAGTAAGGGAACACTTAACTATGCCTTGGGATTTTGTGTGTGTGTGTATCCCATACTAGTGGGGTAAGACCTAACGTAGAAGCTAATTATTTTAAAAGAAATGCTTATTTATTAATTACATACTATGTTTGTCTAATAGCAGACTTTTAAGGAATATGATTAATATAAATGTTGTCAGCATAAATTCAACATGAAGTGCATCCACAAAGTATAGCTAACATTTCAGGTAAGTTATAACGCCCTGTAATATCATAAGAGCTCCTTACCAAATTCTTTTAACAAAATAGTGCCAAGGTGAATGAACCAGTCTCGTCCGTCCCTAACAGTGAACACAAATTAATGTAGTGAGCTGGGCATAGATCAAATTGGACTGGGTTTGGAAAACTGTAGTAACTCCAAATCGTTTTCTACTGCAAAAGCCTCTCTCTTTTCAAAACAGTATTTTCCCAGTGGTGCCATCTTAGACACTAAGGAGAATGAAAAGAAAAGCTGCATGGTGGGCATGAGCAGGTTGCAGTGAGTTAGTTACCAAGAACAAAGCAGCTTTTTAACACATCCACAAAACGTGTGTATGACCAGGAAAGGGAAGCAGCTACAGAGCAGTCTCTAGTAGAGAGATCCTAAGAATGCAGGCATATTCTTGAGAGGTATTTGAAAAAAGATATGCACTGGCAGGTGTCGGGAGTCCCCTCACCACCAGGTACTGCACATCTTGGAATTGTACTCCACACACCATATACTGTTTAGTTGGTTTCTTACATTGAACGGCAGCTACGGTATTCTCTTGCAAAAGAACTTTTCCAGTGTGTCAAACTCTAAGTTACTAAAAGCATGAACCAGCTTCATTCATCATTAGGCTGAAGGTGTCACTAGAATAAATGGGATGCTGGCGTTAACACTCATGTGTGTAGACTGGCACTTCAAGGCAGACATCCAGGAGAAAAAGGTACACAAGTAGTAGTCAGGTGGCAGCCCGGGCGCTGGGAAACTCAGAGACCTGGGTTCTAGTCCTGCTTCTTCCACTCAGACATCCACTTAATCCCTGGGCTAAGTTCACCCATTAAAAGTTCTAACATTCCATGTTCTAACCTTCCATGACTTGCAGTAATTTGGAATACCAAGGTGTCTGCTCTTTAAAATACCCTATTTACTCAAAGGAGAGGTGGGAAAATCCCTCAATTTCAACAATTTGTATACTTGGAAAAATGCAAGTATTTAACAGAAAGGAAAAAGTCAAATGACAATTTTTAATAGACTTTTAACAGGGTGTACAAGTATAAAACACTGGTTTTGTATTTCAAAAGTTGCAGGGAGCCAGTCATTTCAAACAGTCTACAAAACATATGCCAGTAGATTACATAAAAGACACTATATATACAATATAAAAAGAGCTGAAAACAATCCTCACTGTAAAAATAATTTAAAACAGAAATCTTTCCATTTAAAATATCATCTATAGCACAAACACATTGTATCATGCAAATGAAAACGAAACATACTGCATTCTTTAATGGAACCAAATGAGGTCTGAGATCTTTTAGAATTTAGACTTCAAGACAACATGCCAACATCTTTGAGATGAACAAATGTCCATTTTTAAACACAATTTTCGGTTTCTCTGGCAGTTATGGTCCTAATTGGTGTCTTATGCTTAAAGAACAGCTACAATTTCAAAACCTTCACTAAACATTGTAATAAATATTAAAGCAAAGTATGAATACTCTGTAGTTTTTGGGTCATGTTGAAAAAGTGGTTTGGAAAATAAATGCTTTATTTATTGTGCAATTTTATAAAATAGGAACTTCAGAAAGCTGGAAAATCTGTAGCTGAGGAACTGAGATGTAGTTTTAAGGCAGGGCTACATGACATTTAAACGAAGCTACATTACAGGAACTTGTTCCATTCACTGACTGTGCTGACCCTCTGTGCTATGGCAAGCTCTGTCCAATACTAGACCGGAAATTGGCATTAATCCTCCAAAATAGGAGATGTGCATGAGCTCCCAGAGACGTAACTTTCTGGCAGACCATACTGAATGCTGCATTACTTTGGAATTATAATCAGCTTCCTATCACTTTCCTGTGGTATTTGGGAAGGGAAAACAGCAGTCCAAAAAAAAATTATATATTTGTGTATATGTGTACATATCTATATATATCTATCTATATATATATCTATATAAATGAGAGAATACTCTCCCCTGTTAGAAGTACCATTATTACAGATTCAGAAAAGCTGTGCATATTCACATCTTGGCAGTTGAATGTTTCCGGAAAAGGCCCAAGGCGAGCTATACCACAGTGATAGGTATTTACACAATAATGGTCAGGTATCTTCTAAACCAAGGGGCTCCAGCTGGGCACCTCGCACTGAAGCATTTGGAGCCAAGTTTTTTCCATGTTAGCTTTATGAGCCAGTACAGACATTGCTAACCCATCCACAGGAAATTCGAAAAGCCTTTGTTTAAACACAATATTCTTGATCATCTCTTCAGCCCCATGTCTTATGAAAGCAAAGACTTTTAGTGCTTTCCCAGGTATCATCAACTTCAATCTACAAACACGACATGTTTTTGAGACCAAAAATTAAAGTTAGCTGCCACTAGAGTCTTTGAAAATGCCAGTGTTTTGTTTTTTTTTTAAAAGGGGTAGGGGGCTACTTTGTTGAATAAACAATTTAGCAGAACAGAAGCATGAAGGTGTGAAACAACTATTCAAAATGTTACAAAGAAAAAAAAATGTTACAAAGAAAAAAAAGGTGAAAATACCAGTCTTTGGTCTAGATTAGCTGTTCCCTTTATATTAATTTAATATCCAATGGCTTTTGGAAAACTTTAAAATGCTGAAATTCACTAGGTATCCCCCCAAAACTATATATACATACAGATGCATTATCACACAAAATGAATCTTGGAAAAAAGTGAACATAGTGACTAATAGCTGACTAAAGATACTTAGTACCTTACCTTTCTTTTTAAAAAGTTAGTGTTGAGTGTACAATTAGAGAATTACTGAAAAAGTAAAAATTATACATGAAAATCTGGTTTAACTGTCTATGAACACCACACCCTTGAAGTTGTCTTAAGTTCAGAAGTAAACATTCATTCTGACATGCCAAAGTTCCTAATGCTGGTGGAAAAGTTCCTGTAACCAGGCAAAGGTGACATTATAATCTTTCTGATGAATGGTCAACTTCAGCTGCCTCGTCCTTGACAGATGCAGCTTCGTTAACCGCACGCTGGTCATCTCTGTCACACACACATCCAGGTCCTTCTCTCTCTGGGGCATCAGCATCCTCCTCCAAGCCATTATAGAATTCCTCCATCTCACTCTCATCCTCCATAGGTTCTTCTAGGCTTGGACTGTGGCAGGTTCCACTGTCACTATTACTGCCACAAGAACTGGAGGACAGAGCATCGTCTTCAGAGTCTGAGTACACCTCAGCGCCATGAAAAATATAGCGATTTGGTGGTAAAAAGAGGTACTGGTTACCTTAAAATCAGATCATGAGACAAAAGGGAGAGCAATATTATTTTCTGCTCACAAAGAGAACTCGGATGTCAATTGTTTCTTGTTATGCAGACACAAATTGATTCCATTATAAAATAACAACCAGCTCTGGACATAACTTACATTTCAGGGGGACCCTCAGATCTGTCACTTTAAAAGACAGAGGCTTCTCTCTAAAAAGGAGGTTCATAATTCCTCTTTTTGAAAAAGGCAGTTATTTCTCTAGCTTCTCTTTAGTCTTGCTTACTACTTATCCAGCATGCTCAATGCTAACTTGAGTTTTTACTTTCTGAGTTTTCACTAATGAGAAAAAGAACAATGTTCCCTCAACTAATGAACAATCCCACTGTCAAGTCATTTCTGTTCCACTAAAACAAATAGCCAAAAGGATGCCACAAGTTGAAGAGAGAATGGGCCTAGTTAAAAAAACGTGTTCTTACAGTCTCATCACTCACAAATTTGAAGGAGGAAGTTCCAAGTACAGGGGAAGGGAAAGAGAATAAGCATTGTGTGCCCTTACAAAAGTCTCACAAACTTCATCTCATTAGGCCCTCTTCAACTTACAAAGAAGTTGATATTCAAAACCTTTCCTCAAAGGATCAAAGAAGTTCAATGCACTGGGCTCCAGGCCACTCCGTGACTGACTACCTGAATCTTCAGTACAGACCTAACCACTAGGCATATTTCGATGGTGTAAAGTTGTCAGCTGAGAACACTACCATGGTAATAGGGACACGGGTGGAAAAGAAGGGGAGGCAGGAGTGAGATTCCTGGTGCCTCCTTGGGTCTGAGGCCAGAACAAGGCCTCCTACTCTTGGAATCCCAAAAGATTCATGCCTCAGTCCCCAGAAAATTCCCCAGGCACCTCCTTTTGTTCCAAAGGCCCACTTTCCCTTTCTACTATACATCATTCCTTGTAGTTTTAATTGCTTCCCTCTCCTCTGGTCTCTAAAGGAAACAAAAACCTTTTTAAGTTTTCCAAGGGTTTTTAATCTTTAATAATAATGGGGAGAATAAAGCACCGACCCTGGATTCAGGAGGACCTGAGTTCAAATCTGGCCTCAGACACTTGGCACGTACTACCTGTCTGACCCTGGGCAAGTCACTTAACCCTCATTGCCCCACAAAATAATAACAATAATAGGAGAATGGGTAGAAAAATTTCTCACATCCCCTAATCTCTTTCCTTCATCCCTACTGAGGTCACATATAAAGAGCAGACAAATGATGAATGGTCTACTTGGGCACCCAAAGGTGTATAATTCTGTGCTTCAGAGGAAGCCCCAAACCCAGGAGCTTTAGGGGGAAGTGACATCACAAAAACGAGTGCTGGAACATTCCACTAAATTACCATTACCAAAAATCATTACCAGCAAGCTAACCAAATGGGAGCTGGGGAGGAGAGACAGGCTCTTAAGCAGCAAGTAGCTGCAGCCCTGCCTAGGACAGCTGTTCAACAGGAGAGGCCCCTGAGCCTGCCCAGGAGGCTGGAGGAATGAACAATGCTGCCGTCCTTCCAGAGTCCACGGTTCTTCCAGCCGAGCACCAATACCACCAAAGCAGTCTCCAGCCCATCCCCCTTTTGCTTCAGACTTACTATGAGCTGATGTGGTAAAAAAAAAAAAAATCTCACTGCACTATCACTGGTTGGTGACAAGTCAAAATACCCAGGGACCAAAGGCAAGCCCTTTTGCCCAAAGTGCTTCATTTCTCTCCCATCAGCAGAGCCTTGCACCTACCAGGAGCACGAGACCACTTAGAAAACTACAGAAATAAGAATTGCTAGGAGCAAACAGGGGTCATATCGGTGCTAGATAAATGGCTTAGTGGTTATCTAGTCTACCTCCTGAAACTGGCATTGGCCAGTCTTCTGGGGACCAGGCAAAAGATTTGCCAATACAGAGAAAAAGAAGCGAGTGAAACAGAGGCTACTGCTTTTCATACATTATAATCAGGAAAAAGCCCCAAACCGATCCTGGTCCAAGCACTAAGTGATCTCGTCCCAAGAGCAGCCTTCCCCAGGCAGAGATTAGACAAAGCATCTCCAACGTTCAGTTTGGGCACTGAGTGGCAGACAGCTCTCGGAGCGTTCTCCAGGGACTGGCACCTTATGTCACTGCTGACTCTCCCATATGGGAAGCTGGGTGTCTAGACCTTCATTAGCACTTTCTCAAAGACTTTCCTTGCTGGAGCCACCAGGCCAGTTTCATAGCAAAGAAGCCAGTTTCATTTAGAGAGTATTTTTGAGAACTAAATGTCAAGTGCGGGTAAAGAAGGAAATGACGGGAATTACTTGTAGCCCAGGGGAGATGGCGCATACTTGGAGATAATGTACACTGACGTCATACACACTTCATCCTGGTCACTTCCCTAAGAAGCGCTGCACTGACTCCTCTTCCAAATGAGGAGCTAGAGCTGCCAGGCGCTCTCCCCCTCATCTGAAAGCCTTGTGACCTGGTCATTGTCCTTTCCTCCTCCTGGGCTCTGTGCATGGGGGTCACCCTCCTCACAGCACTTGCTGAAGCAGCTTCTGTAGAGTCTTTTTTAAACACTTAACAGCTAGTAAGTGTTAAGTGTCCGAGGCCGCATTTGAACTCAGGTCCTCCTGACTCCAGGGCCGGTGCTCTATCCACTGCGCCACCTAGCTGCCCCTGTAGAGTCTCTTTCAATGCCTCCTCTCCCAAGAGTCCCACCCAACTACCAAGCACAGGTCTGGTAACTCACCTGCCAAGATGCCTAGCTACATAGGTTTACACCAATGTTACCTCTTACTTACCATCAAGCCGCTTACTGATCTGCTCTTTTGCAAGCCTGTTGGGCCAGCATTTCCTCAGTGTTTCCACCACGGAAGTTCTTTCATTTTTCTCTCTGTTTTCTCCACTGTTGGCTCCAGGATCCTCCAGCTGTTCCATAATACTTGCAGGGTGTCCTGAAGATGCTCGCCCTTCTGGTGGCAGTGTCTCTGCCTTGCAGCCCCCCCTTGATGTGGCCCCATCATCGGAATCCCCAGGTCTCCTCTCAGCTGCCCAAGAGTCTGGTGGGGAAGTTCTGCCAGGGGAACTAGAGTCTTCAGAAACATTAAGAGGCGTGGGGGGCATTGCCACCCAATGAGCGCCAAACTCTCTCTGGGTTCGTGGAGGCTTTTCCGTAATCTCTGAAAGCCTTGTCGGGTTGGAGCAGAGCCGGCTGTATTCACCCCCCAACCGCTGGCAGAGCTCATTAATGATGACGTCACAGTCCCCCAGAAGCTCGACGTCAAAGTGCAGGTGAGGCAGAGGTTCCCTGTTAATCAGGATCTGAGGCACTTCATGGGGTATAGAGCCTGGCAACAACAGGAACAAAGGGTTCTTGAAAAGGCTGGGCAACCAGACAAAACCGCACATCCGAAGTCTAATCTGGCTGTGCATTTGTTTAACCTGAACCCACCGATCAACAAGAGAAAACACCCAACAACTTGGTGTTAGGGATTTGGCAACTGGTGGACAGCTTCGAAGCATTCTAGAAACCCTTCCAACGTGGAGAGGCCCACACTTTAAGTGACAGGCACAAAATTCACTTGAGAGCTCTCTTATTAAGTGCAAGAGAAGCCCCTACTTTCCTCCCTAAAATACCTTGTAGGCCTCAAACATCACCAACAAAAAGGATGGAGAAGAATGACGAGAAATATGAATAAAATGTCTATTGGAATGGGAAGAAATATAAACCACTTCAACAAACATTCAGGATTCGAATCACTGAGTGAGCATGTGAAACAACACCCACCCAAACCAAATACTTCCTGCCCTCAAAAAACTTTCATTCCACTGGAGCAACAAAACACTTACAATTAAGCAAGCAGAGATTCTTTTAAAAAATCTGACTCAATGTGCCCATGCAGAGTGCATCCCCTCCACACCTCAGCAGAGTTCAGTGATTTCATGTGGTTCAAAACCATCACTTTCATAATGTATGTTTTTAATCTCTCTCTCACACACACACACACACACACACACACACACACACGTACTTTTCCTTTCAAAGATATATTATTTGGGGTCCACAGCCTATGTGTGTCAGCTACCTATATGTAACCTGTACTTGTTTCCCAAACACATACTGAAGTGAATCAGACAAATGGCCCTGTTAAGAATATGTGCTTTCATAGTAATTGCTACCTTTATGTCCAACTGTTTTTAAAGGCGCAGACTTTTCAAGCCTCTCATCATAGTGAAGTAAATTATTTGGATCAGCAGAAAAAGTACCACTATACTTCAGTGATGACAGAACTTGAACAAGCCTCCCTCCCCCATCACTGAACTGACATGAGGTTTGCCCATGTTCAATTTCTTCTTCTATAACGAATAAGTGGTTATTTTGAACCTGGTGTTCTGATCTCCTCAATTCTCCACAATAACAATTTGAATTGATCAAACCCTGAAACAAGTCAATTTAAAGTTTTGTGGGTTCTCTTAAACTTAACTTTAATCTAAAAAAAGAGCTACAGCAAAAACCGCATTCATCACTTGACAATGGGCACAAATAAGCTGATAGTTGTAAATTACTTGGAAAGGTACTTCGTAAAGCCTTCAGAATTCTGATAAGGCAGTAATCAGTTAAGGCATGGAGGAAGTGGGCTATGGGTGCACTTTTTAGACATAACTAATGCAACCATCTGTTTTAATTGTATATCTTAGTACAAGGAAGGTGGCTATCACTGAGAACTGACTGATGTTTTAAAAGGGGTGGGGGGCAGCATCAGTAAGATTGAAAAAGAGAAAGGTTAATATATCAGATTGCTTTCTGCCTTGGGAAGGGGGGGAAGGAAGGGAGGTAGGGAGAAAAATCTGGAACTAAAAATCTTTCTTTACATGTAACTGGAAAATAATAAAAGGCTTTTAGGATTTTTTTTAAAAAGAGAAAGGTTAAAATAAAAAGATTTTTTAAACCTCTGAAGACGTATCAAATTTGATGGGAAGCACAAAGTTCTGATGATTCACATGGACACAAATTGATGCTTCCAGAGAGGACTCAACAAAGTACTGGGCAAGAAAATTCAGACTGGAGAATGAGCAGCCAATGCTCAGCTCACTGATGCCAAATGAAGAAAAGAGCTTCCCCAGAGCAAATGATATTCACAAGGGACAGAGGTCAAAAAAGGTGGACGACGTCTGAGAAGCAGATCTAGATTTCTGGCCCACAGCTTGGCATACTGGTGGCATGGGCTCTCCTGCTCAGAGACAGGGTGCATCTACACAGGGCTCATGAACACCACTGGCCTCCAGACCTAGACAGCAGGGGAGAGGAGTTGCACAGTATACTAAGAGAATGCACCAAGGTGTAGAAATCCGGGACTCAGGTGAGCCAAGAATGTGCAGAGAGAGCAGAAAAGGAACCAAGAGGCTCAGACTGTACTACAGGCCACCCGGAGCAGCAAATGCAAACACATCACAGAGTAGTCAGAGGGATAAGGGAATTTCAACTGCCTGTCCACCTGCTGCAGCTAATACTTTCAAGGCTCACTATTATGACTCTTTCATCCTCCAAAAGCTGACGGTTAGACCAGAGGAAGGAGCAGAGGGAGGTGCTTTCTTTCTATCTCCCTACTGTTCTTGAGTGTTGGCTGGCTTCCCTTGGGTGCAAATCATCAGGCCCAGACAAACTGAAAGAAAAAGTGGCAGATGTGAGCAAGGAGTCAGTCATCCCTCAGAGATCACAGACAAGGGCAGGGGTGTCCTAAGAACAGGGAGGGGAAAATCCTGTCTTGAATTTCCAAAAACGGAAGTCTGCAAACTACATTAGTGGGCTTAACTTCAATTCCTGGCAAAATTCTAGAACGTGATATTCATTACATCTGATGATGCTTGGCCTTCGTTCTCGAAAAGGACCATGACATCGGGGTAATGTCATGGCTTGCACTGAATCGGATTGAAGTGAGGGAGGGCTGTGCAAAGTCACCAGCCTCACTTTCTCTTCCAGAGCCATCTGGGTCCAGAGGCAAGATATAAATCAAGAGGACTGGAGATGGCTCCAGGTGTTTTAATTTAAGGCAATTGGAGTCAAGTGATTTGCCCAGGGTCACACAGCTGGTCAGTGTCTGAGGTGAGATTTGAATTCAGATCCTCCTGACTCCAGGGCCATCACTTTACCCACCGAACTACCTAACTGCCCCATCATTACATCTAGAACATCTAGAAAAGGAAAGTGATCACAACACCCCAGAATGGCTTCATCAAGATGTCTTGCCAGACTAACGTCCTTCCTTTCTCTGACAGACTGAGAGATCAGAGCAGTGTCCAAGACTTCTTTGATCACACCTGATCAGCAAAAAATTAAGCCATTATCAGTTAAAGGCATTACCCCCATGTATATATGTACTCACTGATGAGTCATACTGTTACTGTACGAATAACAAAACATATTATAAAACTTTTCTAAGAAATAGACATTTTAAAAGGCTAAGATCAATATGAACTAGCAGGTGATGCCAGAATCGGTAGGGACCTACTGGAGTTTAGTGAGTGAACATGCAAAGGCCTGCACCTTTGGAAAATCCCCTGGGCAGCCACTCGGAGGAAGTGCTGGCAAAGGCAGACTAATCAGAGGCAAGCTGACTAACAAGGAAGCTACTGCCAAAGCTGAGGTGAGAGAGGTGATGATCTGGACTAACATGGTGGCTATCTGAGCACAGAGAAGGGGACAGATCTGAGAAATGTCATATGGGTAAAGTGACAGCGTTGGGCAACTGAGAGGATAGGCGCAGTGAGGGAACGGAAGGCACTAGAGAGAATAACAAGATCATGAGCCAGGGCGGTGTTCTTAAAAACAAGAGGGACTATACTATGAAAATAAAGATAAGACTATCTACCACCCACCAGTTTTTCATTGTCCCCATGCTTGGCCCATCATTGGGCAAGGTGGGAGAACCTGATGCAGCCACAAGATGATGAGAGGAAGGTGGGGATGGTCCTTAGGGTGTGACTGTCCAGAGGGAGGTTGGGAGCTTGCAAAATGGAAGGAAGCAGTGGACAGGAATTAGACGTAGTTATGGTGAGGAAGAGCCCCATGACTGGCTATTATAGGAAGTGTGGCATATACCCCACTGATCAGACAAGAGCTTGGGGGAAAGGGATGAGGAGGAGGAGGTGTCAAGACCAGGCTCCCCCTGTGGAAATGACGGAATGCCACATCTCTAGTTTATCTAGATTTTGACAAAGCAAGGTACCAATTCTCTCCTGCTATTCTAGAATAAAAAACAGCAAAAATAGCTGAAATTCCTTTAAAACATAATTCCCCTTTAAACATAAAGGGCCTTTTACAGCATTTAAAAACAACCATTGATGGCCCCATTTCTATAGTCATTTCTGTAGTTTGTAAAAGCCCTTGACACATATTCTCTCATTGGATCCTCACCGTAATCCTGGGAATTAAGTGCTCTTACCCCTACTTTACAGATGGAAATACTGATGAAAATGAGACAGAAGCAAAGCTCTTTTGCCTGGGCTCACAGAGTAATAAGGGTCTGAGGCTGGATTTGTACACAGGCATGCTGAGCCCTGCTCCAGGGCGCTATCCACTGAGCCACCTAGTTTTTTTTCTCCTGAAATGTTCTGCCTCCCCCCAAACACTGCATTACCTGTTTCTAGAAGTCTCTAAATATCTTGGGTCTGATTGCCCTCTAAGAACAAGGGTCACAAAAGCACAAAAA
The DNA here is from genome assembly GCF_019393635.1 of Dromiciops gliroides. Lineage (NCBI taxonomy): Eukaryota > Metazoa > Chordata > Mammalia > Microbiotheria > Microbiotheriidae > Dromiciops > Dromiciops gliroides. The sequence goes on along the minus strand of NC_057862.1, from coordinate 30,688,919 downwards.
TATTAATGTGTTATCACCTAATTTCCTTCAGGCAGAAGCAGAAACAGAAACCATATTTACTAATATTCCCTCAGGAACCATGCCAAGCAGGACCCAACTGCTGCTCCTGGCAATAACTAACTCCCGTGGCTATGAACAAGGGGAGTGGGGGGGCCCACTGCCTTAAACCTATCTCCTCCAGTGGGTCATTTTATAGCAAGAATCCCCTTCTCTTTAGCTGTCTAATCTCACGTACACCCTATTACTCTCCCAGAGACCCATCACCAACTTACTCGGAATCAGCGCTACTGGTCTTACTTTCAGTGAAGACCCAATAACAATGAGGAGATCAACTTCGTCTTTGTCATATTTCATGGCTCTATGAAACTGCTCCGGTAAATTTTCCCCGAAGAATACAATCTCTGGCTTCATGATGGCGAGCGGCTCATCGGCTGGGCACCGGGGACATCGAGGAACCACCTACATGTGGAACACGGGTCAGAACCAGCACACACAAAACCCCCAAAGTCAATAAAATGCAATGCTTCCAGCCTTAAACTCGAGGATGAGTTTTTGGCAATTATAAAGTTATTCAAGCCACTTAACTTTTCTCAGACCTGATTAATTTAGGTTAATACAAATGCTACTTTATATTTTTTTCTCCTTCTATATTTGGTATTAATAGTACAGTCAGTTCCTTTACTTCAAAAAGGAGACAAGTAGGGGGCAGCTAGGTGGCGCAGTGGATAGAGCACCGGCCCTGGAGTCAGGAGTACCTGAGTTCAAATCCGGCCTCAGACACTTAACACACACTTACTAGCTGTGTGACCCTGGGCAAGTCACTTAACCCCAATTGCCTCACTAAAAAAAAAAAAAAAAAAAAAAAAAAAAAAAAGGAGACAAGTATAGAACACACATACACCTTTCACGTGAGTGCCACTGTTCCCGACAGGTGCCCAAATCATCTGAGCCAGCTCAGAGGCCGTAACATTATTCCCCAGAATACTTCTACCAGGCTCAAGGAATAGAATTCAGCCCCTGGGACCACAAGTGACTTTACCTGATTAAAAATATCATCCCGTACAGCTTCAGAATCCACTTTGTATTTACAAATCAAGCAAGAAGCTGTTGCAAAGGAACCTAAAAAGAGCAAGATGTATGTTACTGAAGGAATGCTTGAGTTTCTTCCATGTGTACGAGCACAAACTCTCTCATCCTATTCTAGAATAGTTAAGTAACAACCAAAATAGCTGAAATAGACTTTAAAACATAATGACCCCAGGGCAGCTAGGTGGCATAGTGGATAGAGCACCGGCCCTGGAATTAGGAGTACCTGAGTTCAAATCTGGCCTCAGACACTTAACACTTACTAGCTGTGTGACCCTGGGCAAGTCACTTAACCCCAAATGCCTCACTAAAAAAACAAAGCAAAGCAAAACAAAACAAAACATAATGACCCCCTAAACACCAAAAGCCTTTTTCAACACTAAAAACACACAGGTGCCCAGAATTACACAGGGCTCAGCAAATATCTCACTTGGTACAAATGGGTCTGGCACTGACTTTGTTGAAATGAGGAAGGAATAGTTATAAAAATTATTAATAATATAATATAATAATAAAAACCCCTAAACAGCTTTGAATTAGAGGTGCAGACTTCTTCATAGTTAAGAACATCATAACCATGAAAATAGTTTTGAAAACCTCTAAAACTATCTATCCTTTTCAAAAGAAATCCCAGGCAAGACTGGTCACACCTTTCTCCTCAGTCACTCATCTAGAAATGCCCAAAGGAGCCAGTTAACTGGATGATATACTTTTGGGGAACGTGATACATAACAGAGAGCCAAATTGAAGAGTTTTTCGTGTGTAATTTCTGAATCTATCTCTGAAAGACCCACTTTAATGTCTACATTTAACTTGATTTTCAATAACAATGACAATATTAGCCAGCTTTAGCGATAGCACTTTTAAGGTTTGCAAAACACTTCATAAATGTCGATTGACCTTTCCAACAATCCTAGAAAGTGGAGTCTATTATTTTTCCCACTTTCCAGATGAGGAACATGAGGCAGAGAGGGGTTAAGTAACCTGGTCAGAGTGAGAGTTTAATAAGCATCAGGATTTGAACCCAAGCCTTCCTGATTCCAGGACTTGTGCTCAATTCACTATGACCTTAGCTTAACAGCCTTCTTCATCCTAGGGCCACACTATTTTCGTGACCTTTTGACTAATGAGACCATGTCACTCTCCTCAATCAACTCCAGTGGCTCCTTCTTATAGATGCTTAGATCAAATGTAACCCCCTCTGCTGAGCTTCCAAAGCCCCTCCTGGTGTGCCCCACCCCTCCCCAGCCTCACCGTCATCCCTCCCTGTCTCTATGTCCTCCTATGGCAGTTCCCCATGCCTGGCTTGCTCTCCCTCCTTCCCTCCCCTTGGATTCGTTTTCTATCTCTTGTTGTTCTCTTTATGCTTCTCCCATACATACTCACAGGTGCCCTTGTTAGAATGCAAAGTTCCCTTCAAGTACTTGATTTCATATAGTACACCAGGAGGAATGTAATAATTGCCTCTTAACTGATTCAGTGTTATCACCTCATTCTACTTCTCAGTCACTGTACTGATAACATATTCTTGCAATCCTAATTTTTTCCTTGCAGATGAAAAAAAAAATCCCAGAAAACAATTCTGAAGAATTTACTAACCATGACACTGAATTATCCTCTGAATCCCCGCAACTTGTTCCAGTGTGTCTATGTTCTGAGTATAATTTCGAAGCAGCTTTCCTTCCTTATCTGACAAGGCTATAAATTTATGGCAGAGAGATGGCTGGAACTGCCCAGGATAGATTTCCTGTAGAATATAAAAGAATTATCAAGTTTATACTTTTGAAAAAACAAACTTTTATTGACATCTTTTGTTTTTACATCACCTAAATTTCCCAAAGTATTCCTTATACATCTCCCTCCCTGAGACACCTGTTATAAAAGAGAAAAAAAAAGCCAAACCAGTTTGATAACATTAGCCAACATATCAAAAAGTCTGAAAATATCTGTAACATTCCATCTGCACAGACCTTCCCGTCTCTGCAAGGAGAAAGCTACCTTCCCATCTTTTCTTTGGGGTCAAGCTTGGTCACTTTAGTTCCATAGGATTAAGTTTCCATTGTTTGGGGGTGTTCTTTCCATTTACAGTGTTGTGGTTTAAATCCACACTAAAGAGTTTTGGTTAGCCAGAATTTCTGATAAAAGCCTCATTTCTAAAATATATAGGGAACGAAATCAAATTTATAAGAATGCAAGTCATGGGGGCAGCTAGGTGGCGCAGTGGATAAAGCACTGGCCCTGAATTCAGGAGGACCTGAGTTCAAATTTGACCTTAGACACTTGACACTTACTAGAGTGCCAGGGGTCTGGAATCAGGAAGACTCATCTTCCTAGTTCAGTCTGACCTCAGACACTTACTAGCCGTGTGACCCTGAGCAAGTCACTTAACCAAAAAAAAAAAAAAAAAAGAGTGTAAGTCATTCCCCAATTAAAAAATGGTCAAAGGATATGAACAGGCAGTTTTCAGACAAATAAATGAAATCTATAATCTATAATCATATGAAAAAATGCTCTAGATCACTATTGATCAGAGAAATGCTAATTAAAACAACTCTGAGGTACCACCTCACACCTATCAGATTGGCTAAGATGACAAAAAAGGAAAATAGTAAATGTTGGAGAAGCTGTGGGAAAATTGGAACACTAATGCATTGTTGGTGGAGTTGTGAACTGATCCAGGCATTCTGGAGAGCAATTTGGAACTATGCCCCAAAGGCCTATGGGACCCAGTAATAATACCACTACCATGTCTGTATCCCAAACATATCATAAAAAAGGGAAATCAAGGGAATGCCCATCAATTGGGGAAAGCCTGAACAAGTTATGATATATGAATGGAATGGAATACTATTTGTGCTATAAGAAATGATGAGCAGGCAGGTTTTAGAAAAACCTGGAAAGACTTAAGTGGACTGATGCTGAGTGAAGTGAGCAGAACCAGGAGAACACTGTACATAATAACAGCAACATTGTGAGATGATCAACTGTGATAGAATTAGCTCTTCTCAGTAATATAATGATTCAAAGACAATTCCAAAGGACTCATGATGGAAAATGGTCTCCACATCTAGAAAAAAGAACTCTGGGATCTGAATGCAGATTGAACCATACTATTTCTACTTTTGTTTTGTTGAGGTTTTCCCCTTTTGTTCTGATTCTTCTTTCACAACATGACTAATGCAGAAATATGTTTAATGTGATTGTACATATATAACTGATATCAGATTGCTTTCTGTCTTGGGGAGGGAGAAAAATTTGGAACTCAAAATCTTATGGAAACAAATGTTGAAAACAATTTTTACATGTAACTGGAAAATACTACTTTTATGATTTTTAAAAAAAAGACTTTTGGAATACCCTTTCTTGTTTTCCTGCCTCTGTTTCCTTCACTTTCAATCCATTCATGTAACTGTCTTCTTGAGACTCATCACAGCCATTGTTTCTTACTTATCAGCCAACACACTTGTGTGCTACAAATTGTTTGGCGCTCCCCAACCTGTAGACCTCTACTTTGTTTCCAGTTCTTTGCTACAAATATTATTCTGGTGGGTCAGGGGCACTTTTTTTGTCTTTAACCTTCTGGGGTATATGACTAGGAGACTTCTCTGGGCCAAGATGGTATAAGAATTTTAGTCACTACTATTTTCCAGAGTGGCCAGACCACAGCTTTGAATTAGAGGTGCAGACTTCTTCATAGTTAAGAACATCATAACCATGAACTCTCCAACACTCTTTAATGAACATATCCATCTTTCTATGGCATGAGTCCCCCCCACCCCCATCTTTTGTCATCTGCCGGGGGGTGGGGGTGGGCGAATGCGGGGAGGGGAGTGGTCTCGAGCCACTCTGATGGGCATCAGCTTGACCATGAGTGATGGGGAGCCTTCTTTTACACAGTAAGGAGCTGGCCATGGCCAATCTTGTTCTGACCGCTGATTCTTCCTATCCTTTGATGGCTCATCTTCCAGAGCATGGTTTGGCCTAGTTGTCTGACCTTTTTCAGAGCTATCTGATATTGTAATTTATACATATTAGTACTAACAGATGTTAAATGCTTAAAGTGAACAGATAAATCTTTTTGATCTACTAAAACAACCAGAATTCCCCCAGAAAAATGAAACAAACTAAAAGGTGTTTTCTTTCTAGGGGCTGAGTCTGGCCACAAAACTCCCAGTTTTTAAGTCACTAGGCACCCAAAATAAGAACCAATTTATGCTGTTCAAAATTCTTCTGGCCACCTGAGTCTAGCTCTTTCTTAGAAAAAAGGGAGCACATGGATAAAAATGAGAACTTCAGGTTTCAAAGCTGTGGTGGCAAAGTATCACTGTAGAATTTGAAAAGGCCACTGGCAACAGTAGTGTAGAAAAGCAAACATTTAAAAGGCGGTTTTTCCTTTGCCATTTGATAATAAACTGCAGCCTTCGATAATCTAAAACTGAGGTGTAAATTCCTGATCAGAAGGTCCCTTCTCTGGCATGAAGCACTCAGAGTAGCTAAAGGCAATGAATGTGGGTGGCTGTACTGTGCATCTTTAACAAGCAAATAAAGGTTTCTCCTCTAAAAATAAAGACCTAAGATAGATCTATGGCAAAGTATTTGTATCAATGTTCGGTGTGGACCTGCGATTTCATCTGTGTAGAGAACTCCAGTGCAAACTCCCTCCATAAACAGTGTGGCAACTTAGTAACTTAGTTTTAGAATGGCTGGGGGGAGGGGGGAGTGTTTTCAGAGGTCGCAGGTTGTGTTTCCTAGAGTCACACAACCAGCAGATGTCACAGGCTGGATCTGAGGCTAAGTATTCTAGACTCCATGGCCTCCCTCCATCCACGATGTCTAACTAGTAATGAGACCAAAAGAAAAACCATCAACCTTATTCCCTTTCAACTTGGAACAAGTATTTTAAAAATCAGATATCTCTTTAGAAAACATGCTGTCAAAATAAATATTCCTTATCATTTTCCTTTGTGGTTTCAGTTCAGTTACATTTTTCAGTTATGTCCAACTCCTCATGACCCCACCTGTGGTTTTTTCTTGGCAGAGATCCTGGAGTGGTTTGACATTTCCTTCTCCAACTCATTTTCCAGATCTGAACTCAGGAAGATGAGTCTCCCTGAGTCCAGGCCCAGCACTCTCTCCAGTCTACCACCCAGCTGCCAATGAAGTAGTTTGCTACTTAAATTATTTCTTTACCTTCTATGGGTCAAATTCTACTCATCTGAAGTCATACATTGTCAGTCAGTAAGCATGCACTATGTGCCAAGCACATCAAGAGAAACCTATCTCCTCCATGAAGATCTGCCATATCCGTAACAATCCTTCAATACAAACAACTCCTCATTCCCTGTGCCTCATGGGACTAGGATAGAAGAAATACTGCTGGCTCTTGCTCTCACTTCCAGACCTTTCTTCAACAGCCCCACCTCAAGTGCATGCACGCGCACAACTTATAACATCCTCACTGTCACCTAACCAGCTTCTAAACCATCAACCGAATTTTCCCAGACTTCAGTGTGTGGTTCATGGTCTTCCTCTCCAACTCAACCTCAACAATTTCAATGTGGTGATGCCTCTAAGCAAGCTGCCCACCTCTCTCCCAATTCAGTCACACAATGGCAGTCTCACCTCACACTTCTGCATCTTATTGAATCAGGTGATCAGAGCTTCAGAGTGGGAAGAGAACCCAGGGGCCATCTAGTCTGACCCCCTCATTTCAGAGATGGGGAAAGAGGCCTAGAAGGATCTGACTTACAGAATCACATGGATGGCAAGAAGTAGGCCTTGGATCTGAACCTTGTTCTTGACCTCAATCCTGCTGCACCTCAAAGATCCGAAACAGTGCCATCTACCCTCTGTTCTCAACATCCTATAATTCTACCCAATGACTGACTCACATTAAACCTACCCTTCATATTTGTTTTGACCCACCTCTACTGACCAACTGTCCCTGATGACCACGTAGACCCAAGAGCCCTGGTTACTAGCAGCATCTCCCAACCCACATCTTGGTCCTGCTTCCGACCAAGCCCCTCACAGCAAAGTCCATGGGGATGTGGTCTAGCAACTGCTGCCATAGCTCCTGAAGACCTGGAAAAGAAGGTTCTCACCATCAAGTGTCATCCTTGACAATGTCAACTGTTTCAGCCTCAGAAATGGGCACAATTTTATTAGTAGAAATGACATTAAAGATGAAGCACTGGAGCAGCTGGGTGGTGCAGTGGATAGAGCACTGGCCCTGGAGTCAGGAGGACCTGAGTTCAAATCTGGCCTCAGACACTTAACACTTACTAGCTGTGTGACCCTGAGCAAGTCACTTAACCCCAATCGCCTCACTAAAAAACAAAAACAAAAAAACAAACAAACCCAAAGATGATGCATTATCATCTACTTTGATGTTGTGCCCTAAAGCCCACAGGACCTTTCCACTGGACTTGGAGCTATTGTCTCTCCCATTAGACAAAAAGCCCCTTGAGAGCAGGAACCATCTTGCCTTTTAATCTCCAGAGCTTAGAACAACGTGCCCCTCGTGTAGTGAGTACTTGGTAAATGCTTTTTCATTCCTTTGCCCATTCCATCTCCATGATGCTGGGCTCACTTGCCTCTACTCTTCCAGGGTGGCCCCTCTCCCTCCCTCCTGGGGGCCAGGTTCTCCTGATAGATTGGTGATCTTCAACCCTTCCCAGCCAGACCCAGATCCACTTCAATGTGCTCCAGCTGTCTTCCTGCCAAGCTGCAGGGTGCTACACCCTCCCCTTCCCACGAGTCACCTCTTCCTCTGGGGATAGTAACACCAACATTACCACGGCTATACATGGCTCAGCCCCTCAGCTGTTTCACTAGAACTGACAAGGGAACCCATCATTTCCCTGGGCTTCCGTGACTCCCAAACTGTAAATTGTCATCTGTGGCCTTGCTCCAGGGCTCATTGAACATGACTGGGATAGGTCACAAAATAAAGCTGTTTTCACCAACTACAAACCTGTGGTTGGAAACTTTTAGGCCCTTGCTGTAGGATAATCCTTTCTTAAGCCCCTCTTCTCAATGCCCGTTTCAAATCTTTTCTTCTTATCCCAAGCTCCAGGGCTGCCCTACATGTGTGCAGTGGGCAGCCTCAGCTTCTGTGTCAAAGCCATTCAACAAGAGCCTCACTCTCCTTCCACTCAGTCACACAGAACTATCCCAACATTTTTAAAAAACAACATGGGTGGTAAGGTTCACCTTTGACCTCTCTATATTCCAGGTTTCACAGCGGGCTAGAGATAAGGATGTACGGAACCAATATTCCTCATGAAAGACCATGGTTTATATATTTATTTTTTTCTTGAAGTTACATTCTAAGAATGAAAACAAAACAGCTTAGAGCACATCAATCTCTGTCCACATTCTTGTGTCTGAAGCTGAAAAGAAACGTGCCCCCAAAGTCTGAATCATTCAGTTTGAACTTAGTGTTCTCTTTTCAGGGACAACGTTCAAGATCAAGATCATTTTAAAAGAAATAACATGACTTTTCATTTAAATCATTTTTTCAAAGTAATGAATTACTAGTTCATGGGTTTTTAATCAATCCAATATAACTTACACTTTGATAGTAATTTGTGGGAGAAGTTGGGATTGGGAATTTTTATCCGGGATGGGGAAACCCCCTCCACACATGCAAAGTAGCAACTCCTTGTATCTTCTTAGCACATCCCAAGGGAATCTGCATGCTAGAAGTTTGCAGCACTTCAGACTCTGAACTAGAACCTGGGTCTTCAAGATTCCAAGATCAGACCCTTTAACTACTAAGCCTCCCTCCCTCTCCAAGAAAGGCCCGTATGACTGCTCTCGGCCCTGGCATTCTGTGCTTTCCTACAAGCCACACCACAGGCCTGGCAACAGAAGCCATCCATCTCTTTATTCAAGGCTCAGCCCAGGTGAGTGCCAATATTAGTGTTATCTCCTCAAATTACTTTGTATTGATTTGTGTAGACAAGTGGCAGTCCTTCCATTTCATGCCCTTCTTTCAGAAAGTCACTGATTTCTTTCAGAGCCTATTTCTTTTTTGGCTCTATATCTCAAGGGTTAGTAAACAGGAGCTGCTTAATGAACATGTTTTAATCGAATTAAAACTACTATAGGGGGACAGCTAGATGGCACAGTGGTTAAAGCACCGGCCCTGGACTCAGGAGTACCTGAGTTCAAATCTGGCCTCAGACACTTGACACTTACTAGCTGTGTGACCCTGGGCAAGTCACTTAACCCCCATTGCCTGCAAAAAAAAAAACCCCAAAAAACTACTATAGGACCTAGATACAGAGAATTCTGAGCCAATAGCTACAGGATGACAAAGTAACTTCTTCCTTGGCCCCACGAGGACAGGCAGGCAGGGATAATCTACCCACTGGCCTGGGGTCACAGCCTTTCTGCACAAGTCAGGACACTTGGCATTTAGGTGAATACTTTGGCACATGAGCTCTCAGAAGCCCTGCTAGTCTACTCACATACACTTCAACCCCTGTACAAAATCTCAATAACAGGACCCCTGTACCTCACACCGTTGCACCTCCACTGCCTCCAAGTACAAGATCTATGACATCCGTCACCAGAAGTGGATTTTCATGCTCTTCATTCCTAATGTAATCAGAAAATTAAATTTCCCCAGAGAGCTTATTGTCCAAAAGAATAATGACAGGGGGGTAGCTAGGAGGTACCGTAGATGACGCACCGGCCCTGGATTCAGGAGGACCTGAGTTCAAATCCAGCCTCAGACACTTGACACTTACTGGCTGTGTGACCCTGGGCCAGTCACTTAACCCTCACTGCCCTGCCCCCCTTCCCGCCACCCCAAATGACAAGACATTGCTTTACAGCTTTCAGTTAGACTCAACTGAAGTTTCCTTTGTGTGAAGGACAAAGCAATGTATAGGGGCTTTTACTGAGGAGGTGCTTTGGTCCAAATCTAACCCTCATTCCTACTGGCTGGCGCATGGCATGGCACAGAGAGAATGGAGGATCCTACCAGTCTCTGTGGGTGCCAGGGCCACAGTGAGGAAGTCTAGCAATTACTCTCTTTTCCCAACAAAGCAAGAACTATTTTCCAAATTCTTCCACAATGAAGCTTCTCACAGCTTGACTATATTAATTTTCCCTCCTTTCTTCACTTATTTGGCAAAGCCCAAATTTCATTTTACTGACATTCTCTGCTCAAGGTTACTATTGGCCTGTGGCCAATTTCTGTTCCTAATTTTCCTGCTAAGACAGCTTCATGAGTCCAGTAAAAACATGACCCTACTTTTGCCCCCCCCCCCATTTTTATATGCTGATCTTAATTCCCCTGGGCATTAATTATTCATTCTTGGGATGTTTTGCCAAAGCAAATATTATTTGCTCAAGAGTTTAAGACCAATTACTTCTGTCTCTCCCATATACCACTGATTAATCATTAGCCTGAGTTACCTTCAAGAACTAGAAAGAGTTCCTTGTCACCTTCTACTGATGCTATTAATTTCTACTTGAAAGTACAGTCAAGCAGGCAACACTTTTGTTAGAGGATCCCTCTCCTCTCCCTCTGCAAACTTCTATTCACTGTTTCCCTTCTGTGTGACATATGTGATGTCACACAAAACAGGATAATAATATAGTGCATATGCTATTTTTTTTACTCGAACACATCTCTTTTATCTTTTTTAATTCTTTCTGAAGAGCTATCTTTATCAGAAAACCATCTGGTTGAAACAAAGAGAAAACAAAGTTAGAGGGAGCGAAACTTGGGACAAACCTGGAACATAGAACAAAAGCAGTTTTTGCTTAATTCATTTGCTCCCATCCTGTTAAATGCCATGGGTTTTCTGCAATATTTTACCCCTTATTTTATGGGTTTGCTTATTTGTTTTGTTGATGGTTATTCAGTTTATCATAATTTTTTTTTGACATTTAGAATCGTTTTGCTTATTTCAGTAAGCCAAGACAAAGTTATGCTAAAAACTAGACTATCCTTGTTCAGCCACCAAGCATCTTTCCTGGTGATTTCTATATGCAGATGCCACTGGTTTTCCAAGACTCAGGCAGTGTACTTTTAAAAACAAAGTACCTAGAAGCTATTACCAATAAGATGGTAACAATGAATTTCAGATATTTAGCTTAACTGTTAATATTAAGAGGTAAACTAGAGTGGGATATCTGGGAGAAATGAGGAGTTTTGCTGATTGTAGAAAGTGAGCTTTGGCAATTTGCGTTACTTTTTTCCCTCTGAATTAGTAGCAAAAGTCTCTATTGACATTATGTAAATATACTATTGAATTAAATCTTTTATATCACATGTACAAGACAAGCCCTAATAATTACTATGTGTCTTTAAACAAAACACATGGAAATTCTTGCCAAGTTAGGGTATTATTAATACCACCCAAATTAAATTGAAGCAGTGAGTCAGAACACATAAAAGGCAGAGCTTGGGGTAAAGAAGATCCAATTCAAATTCTGTCTGACAATTGTGTAACATGGGAAAATAATTTAACCTCTCTTAGCCTCAGTTTACTTATTTGTAAAATGAGGATAATAATATATGCAGTACCTATCTCAAATAAGATCACATATGTAAAAAATCTGGCAAATCTGTGGATAAATGCTATAGAAATGTCAGTCACCATCACTATCATGATAATTGCCCTCCTGACAAAAGTTAATTTGGGAAACAAATCAACCCGCATGCATCACTGACTTATTTCAAAAACCCCATGTACTTTGGCCATATGTTAACTGTCCACAACCTTGATTCTGATCATTCCCAAGGAAATAACCTAAGGAGAAAATAATTTGTACAAAGATGCTTGTTAACAACACTTTTTATTAAAAAGAAAAATTTGTAAATTACTGAAATGCTCCAAGAACAAGAGAATCGCTAAGCAAATTAATATACTAACATGATGGCATACCAGACAGCTCTTTGAAATAATGCATCAATATGTGAAAGGTATACATGAGATATTAGCTAAAAGGGGGGGGGGGTGCGCGAATATGTACACACACTATTTCATTTTGTACATTTCTATTATAGATCTGACAAATGTAGGGAGAAAATGACTTTGTTTGCAAAAATGTAAATAAAGTTTAACGTTCATTACTTTTAATTTTTATTTTCTAGTTCAGTTAAGAAATTAGTTTAGGATTAATTTGTTACAAACTCCCCTCAAGAGTTTTGGGTCTGGCTTGGTGAAGATTCTGAAGAGCTGAACTTTTCAGAGGATCAGCTCACTTTGCTTTAGGGTCACAGAGTACATCCACCCTAAATTCTGAGGGCTGCTTCAGCCGCCCGTCATGGTCCTAAAAATGACTGAGTAATACCATACCTAGAACAAGTGGTGATGCTACAGAGTGATCTTTTCATATACAAAAGAAAGAATTATTCATGCTTGAAAATTTAATAGTCTCATTTGAAAATAAGAACATAAATTTCAGAAAATTCCAGATTTCTTCTACCTTTCCCTGGGTCCTCACTGTGGTGGGCAGTCTCATTCCCCACAGATTCTGTTCTAAACCTTCTCTTCCCTCAAGCTCCCCCCACTCTACCCCCATCTCTCCTGTGGCTCTAGCAAAAAGCTGAGTATATGATGATTGTACAATGGCTGAAAAAATTGTGATTCATGAACATAATGGAAAATGGTATCATTTTAAGAGGCAAAGGGATTTCAAGAAGCTTGGGCAACTATGTACTAATGTATAGCAAAAAAAGGAGAAACAGGAGGAGAGCAATATACATGTTTTCAATAGTGTAAACAAAGACACTGAAAAGCCTGATCATCTGACAAGACCTTGAATAACTCTAATAGCCGACCACAGGGCCAGAGCACAAATGACATAGAAAGGTAGGCAATACTGCACGGTCTGTCAGATATACACTATGTTGACTGTATTTGCCTCACTGTTTTTTTTCTATTACGAAGGGAGAATGGAAGTGGATTATATAGTAAAATGATGGTAGTGTAAAAACAGTAACAAATCAAACTTTTAAAAAAATTAACGGGGCAGCAAGGTGGTGCAGTGGATAAAGCACTGGCCCTGGATTCAGGAAGACCTCAGTTCAAATCCGGCCTCAGACACTTGACTCATACTAGCTGTGTGACCCTGGGCAAGTCACTTAAACCTCACTGCATCTCCCCCCCAAAAAATATTAACAGAAAACTTTAGGTTTCTTGAATACTGAGGTTACAAATACCTTCCCAAACCAAAACTCATCTTCAAGCTGAGCTATTAAAATTGGAAGCAAATCAAGATTGCATTTGTAAAGAAAAAAAATTTTTTAAGGGATTCCTAATTGAAATCTATATTTGAAGCTATGCTAATTAAAAAAAAATATTTTTCTTCAAGTTATCCCTTTGTTTACATGTCTCAGCCTGTCACCCTAAAAATAAGCAGCTAGAAGTCATGATGGAGAAAGGTGGGAAAAACCTCTTCTGGAGCCACATCTCTGTCAGGTTATTCACTCCTATGTTACCTTAATGAGCACTTTATTTCAATTATCTTACCCCACAGGCGGTATTTATTGTAAAATAAACAGTTCATTTCAGCAATAAAATAGCAATCACTTTAGCATTATATTTGATCCCAGAAAAGACTGTACCTTTGCAAACTTGAAAAACGGTCTTGGATCCTTTCTGAAATATTCGATATCAAACATTGCTTGAGGATCAGGGAGATCAGGGAAATCTACTGCCAGGCGTGCATAAATGCCATCTCTTGATCTGAAGTCAGGTATTCCACAGGAAACAGATACCTGGAACACGAATAGCATAATTTCTATAATTAGATATTCTAGCTCTATAATTAGTTAGGTTCTTACCACACAACTAGAGATAAACAAGCAAAGGAAAGGAATCAATTGTGGTTCAATTATCCTTTGAAGGGACAGCACTATGGGCTAACTATCATTTCAAAGGGGAAAAAACCAAACACGATTAACAGATGCCAACTTATTTCCTTATGCCTACAGCAAAAGTGGAGAAGGTGTGTGGAGAAGGTGCCTTGAAAGTCGTTTTAGGGCAGCTAAGTGGTACAGTGGATAAAGCACCGGCCCTGGATTCAGGAGGACCCGAGTTCAAATCTGGCCTCAGACACTTGACACTGGCTGTGTGACCCTGGGCAAGTCACTTAACCCTCATTGCCCCGCAAAAAAAAAGAAAGAAAGAAAGTCATTTTAACAGCCTCTGGCCACAATATAAGAGTTATTCAGATTCAAAAGGGGCTAAGAATTTTCTCAACAATAATCTGTTAAAGGAAATTAAGATTTTTGGAGCTCAAGGTAAATTCTATACATGCAGAGTCTGGATCCCCTTCCCAAGAATTCAATCATTTGTCTGGATTATAGAGAATGGCACAAACGGTGAAGTTATTTGGCCTTTATTTTTAAAATACATACACATCTACATTTCACAATAAACATTTAGAAATCAATATACAATAAGGATAAAGACTTGGAAATGTGATTATTTCTCACATTGTTTGTCATCAGGCATTTCTGATGTTACTTTAGTGGACGTTTGTTGCCAGGGTGGATTTTACCCAGTCTTGCATGAGTAAAACTGGCTTCTCCTAAGCTGAGCACCCCTTTTGGAGTCTTACACTCACCACCTGGATGCTTTCACCAGGCAAAGTGGCAAACGTGACTTTTTTTTTTTTTTAAGGTGAGGCAATTGGGGTTAAGTGACTTGCCCAGGGTCACACAGCTAGTAAGTGTAAAGTGTCTAAGGCCAGATTTGAACTCAGGTACTCCTGACTCCATGGCCAGTGCTCTATCCACTGCGCTACCTAGCTGCCCTGCAAACGTGATTTTGTTCCAGTTTCTTGCCTCTGTTAATTTGCAACATTTTTGCAATGAACACAAATTCATTGTTCCAAGGAAAGGAATGGCATCATGGACTCTTGAGGTTGAAAGGGGCCTTGGGACCCACCAGGCCAATGCTGGGTGCCTGAAAGAGGATCCCTACTCCCCAACTGACAAGTGGCTTCCAGAGAGGGAGTGCCGGATTATACCTGCCGGGGTGGCCCACATCATATGGGGGCAAGGGGCTCTAACACTCTGCAAGTTAACTCTTAACTTCCAAGCCTGTTCGCTTCAGGTGGAACAAGTCTAAGCCCTCTTCCCCAGGATAGCCCTGTACCTATGTGAACACAGCCTTTTCAGGATAAATACTTCCATTCTAGCTGTCCTGCTGGGGATTCTCTCTAGCTTGTAGGACTCCAGCATAGGTTTCCCAAAGGCAAGTGTACAGTGAGACTATGACCTCCTTGGCCTTCAGGCCTGACAGGTCACACTGCAGACCCAGCCCTTTCAGATCAACTACTATCCAGCATAGAGCTCTCTTCCTGTATCAGCTGCTGAGTTTTTGAACCTAAGGTTCAAGATCTTGCCCCATGTTCCAACTTGTCAAGATCATTTAGAAACTTGACCCTCCATCCGGTGTGTTAGCTGTCTCTCCCAGATTTATGTCACTTTTGGAAATGTTGATCCAAATTTTATGCAACAGATCGCCAATTATAAAACCCTTGAGCCATTCTCTCCACCAGAAATCTCCTTCTAAGCTGACAGAGAAGCCATTAATGACTACTCAGGGTTCAGCCACTTAGTTCAATCTGAACCTACCTAATTGTGCTATGGCATCTCTATTTGGTCCACAACAGCATGTGGGCCCCTTCCACCCGGTGCTCTGATAAACTCCAGTGACAACATTCTCCTGCTGGAAGGGGAAGGGGAAGAAAGGAAAAGGAAAAGGAAAAGGAAAAGGAAAAGGAAAAGGAAAGGAAAAGAAGGCTCATTGGGCTCAACCTGTTCCTGGAGAAGCTAAGCAGGCTCTGTCATCACTACTTCCTTTTCTAGACATTCATGAAACCATTAACAATAGACGTTCTAGAATCTTGTAAGGAATCAAAGCTGAGCTGACTGGTCTATACCTGTCCGACTCCAAGAACATTTTTGCTTTTTTTGCACATCAGGACAAAATTCACCTTTCTCCAATCCTGTAGTACTTCAGCTACGTTTCCAGGATGATGGTCTTCTACCACTTTATTCAGATCTTTTTATCTGATCACATTAAAAATGTGTTTAGAAAAACCCCTAAACCTCTAAATCCAATCCAACTGCGATTCTCACAACTTCAAATAGACCATCAGGCTAAATTCTGCCAATTCCAACACTTTGGGAGGGCAGCGCTTTCTAGAATTCCTCGTAGCAGCGTGGTGGGTGATTGTGAACCACCCCAAGTGGGTGGGTAATAGCCGCCTGGCTTGACCGAATACTGGTCCCAGAAAGAAAGCCTCTCTGGTATTTAGATCAGGCAAACACAAAAAGCTGCCTCAGTATCTCCCAATTAGGAGATACTCTTAACCATTACCGAACATGCCTTCTTTCTCTGACTCTGGTGGCAGTGATCGATCGCCTGAGAGAACCTGTGGATTTGCATTCAACCTTCCCCAGAGAACAGAAAGCTCCATCTCCAGTGTCCCACTCTGAACTTTTTTTTGGAAAAGGGCCTTAAACCAAGAACCATGTGCCCCAGAAAAGTAAGCGAATACAATAAATCGACCCCCATTTAAATGGCTGATTTTAAAAAACCAAAATGAGAGGCAGCTAGATGGCGCAGTGGATAGAGCACCGGCCCTGGAGTCAGGTGGACCTGAGTTCAAATCTGGCCTCAGACACTTAACACTTACTAGCTGTGTGACCCTGGGCAAGTCACTTAACCCCAACTGCCTCACTAAAAAAATTTAAAAAATAATAAAAAAACCAAAATCTCTTGCTGTCCTTATAGCATAAACTGGTTCTTCACTCAGGAAGATAAATGCCTGCACTCCCTTCATCCCCCTAGAGAAGCAGGAGTTACTTGCTGCTTTGCACAGTCCAAAGCTGACAAGACTTAGATTCCTCTTCCCCACCCTGGCACTATAGCAGGTAATCTCCCAATCCCCTGAATCCTCTGGGGGAACAATGGTATGGAACTAACAGGTGAAGGGCTAGGCCCTGATTCCACCTGCCACTTGTTGTCTTGTGGAGCCTCCACCCTGAAGGTTGAGGGGAAAAGTTTAACTTGGCCACGGGTAGACATCCTGCTGCCATATTTTAGTGTACCTGCAATCAATCACATCCACTCATTTCTAGATCAGGATAACCAAAAACTACACTTATTATGAGAAGCCCTAAGCTCTCTCCTGGGATAGAAGGGAGGAAGAGAAACATGCTCATGAAAACCACACTCTTTTTAATGAGCAGACGTACCCCTGCTCCAGTGAGAACGATGATCTTTTTGCACTCCTGCAGTAACTTCACAGCATCCTCAATTGTATTAATATCTTTTCTCTTTTTCCTTTTTGGTGGTTCTGAAAGGATGTTTATAACAATCTGCCACAGCGTCATATCGTCAAGTTCAGGCGGTGGGATTGTTTCTGGCAGCAGATCCTTGAGGATCGTCCGAGGGTTTGTGCCGATCATGAGATGCTGCTGCACAAAAGTGTAAGGACCTGTGATCGTAAGGGGAAAGAAAAGAAAACCACATCAAATCCCCACTCTAAAGACCTCTACGACTCTGAATTGGATTTTTTTTTTGGTCAAGTTAAAAAATGCAATTACAGTTAGAATCCACTCATTCTTAAGACATTCTCAAAACTTGTAAGCTTTCTCCCCTGAAGATATCTTTCACATGCTTGAAATTTGAGTCTTTAAACTTTAGCCATCAAGTGAGCCAAGCCCACCAACCACAAGAAGCCAGTTCACAGTGCCAGGAGAAAAAGCACCTGCTAATGGGAACTTTGGCTACAAGTGTCCACAGAGCTTCTACATGGTAGCCAAAGGAGCCTCATGAACATCAGGCTCTTCTACCCACCTTAGCTCCGTGCAGACTGTGGAAGGTGGACACAAACACTCGAGTCCTCCTTTTCCTGTGGCCTCACACACAGAGAGCCATCTTTAAGTTAACATTTACAAACTTAGACTGAGAACCCCTCACCTCCCAAAAGCACCTTCAAAAAAATGTTAACATGCCCCCACCATTACCTCTTCCAATTTCTCAAGGATTTTCAAACTTTATGGTATTAAGAGAATACCACATACTATCCCTTTAATTCTTTGCAAAAAAAAACAAAACAAAACAAAAACAAAAACCACTGCAAGAATCTAAGATTTTAAAAATCATCAATTTTTCTTTCTGGGGCAATGAAGGTTAAGTGACTTGCCCAGAGTCATACAGCTAGTAAGTGGCAAGTGTCTGAGTCTGAATTTGAATTCGGTTCCTCCTGAATCCACAGCTGGTGCTTTATCCACTGTGCCACATAGCTGCCCCCAAAATCAACAATCTTAAAAAAATAAAGCTCTTCACTAAAATGTCAGCAAGACAAAGAGTTTCATCAGCAAAACTCTCATAGTCAATAGTCCAAGACTTGGTAGAGAAGGACACTATATCTCCAAAAGGTCAAAGTTCCAATTTTTGCACGGAGCTTCCCTATCACACTGACGTAATTATGAGAACAACTGCAGAAGGGACCTCTTTCCTGGACGACCTATCAGTTTCATACTTGCTCTTATAGATACTTTACATGTAAAACTCAGAAGAGCTAGAGAGTCAATCTCAAAGAGCCCACAGAGGCAGCAGGTACATATACCCATTTCAGAGATAGTGAGTTGAATCAAATCAACAAGCATTTATTAATCACCTACTATATGCCAGGCACAGTGCTAAGATAAGAGGAGGACTTCAATGAAATTCTATAGCCCTCCCCCCCCAAAAAACTTGGCATCACAATGTAGAGAATTTAAGGAATTTCAAAACCTAGAGATATATTAAGATGCACCTATGAAAAAAGTTTTTTTAGTAATAAATGTTAAAATCTAGAAAAATGAACCATATTTAATATCGAAGCAAAAATGTAGAGCCTTCAAATATGAAACATCAACTGGGAAGCTGGGAAGGCCCAAGCCAAAAACTGTTAAGAGACACATGAATGGCAAAAGATAGAGAAGGCAGTGACCGTCCTGACAAATGTCAGGGTGAAAAATATGACTCTGAGTTCCAGAAGCTTTATCTCAGGAGCTACCAAAATCCTAAAGGGTAGCACTGTGCTATATATAGGGGTATCAGTCAACTTGAGTGTCCCCAAATCAGGGTTGCTAAGGTTCTAGACTGAGGTTTTAAAGAAGTATCAAAAGGAGGCCAAGCACAGCCAGTAGAGGTTCCTGTTTGGGCAAAGTGAAGAACCCAGTTAGGTGGGTACTAACCACCATCCTAAATAGGGCTCTCTGGTGACATGGATAATAAAATAACACAAATCCAAGACCAACAAGGCTTCTCTAGTACTGGAGCTGGAATGGACTGCAAAGGTCTGTCTATCTACTTTGTCTCTTTGAAGAACTTTGGAATTGACTGTGAGACGTGGGAGACACTGGCACAGGACAGCCCAGCATGGCATGGCCAATAGCAGAATTACAGCTCAAAAGAAATGTGAGATGCGTACATTTAAAGACATCTTTATTCCAAATGTTTCTACTTGTGCCCGACCTGTGGTAGAACCTTCCAAACCTATACTGGTCCGGTCAACCATATTCTGACACCGTGTACCTTGACCCCAACAAAGTGATGTCATTTTGGTCCTCTTTGATTAAAAAAAAAAAACCAACCTACTCCAGTCCTTTCACTGTATCCAGGAGCCACAACCTCCAGGAGATTAAGTGACTTGTTCAAAGTCATTTAACTAGTTAGTGTTGGGGAATGGGAAAGACCTCCTGCCTCACATTCAGGAAGCCACACCTTCATGTATCTGCTCTGGGCAAATGACAAATTTACTTCTGCACAAAACTGTTTGAGACACTCTCATGTTACGTCCTTGGAAGAGAAACAAACCCCTTCACCGCCTTGAGGAGCTACTGAAAAGACATCACAACAAACCAAAAAGGAGAACCCTGGAACTCAAGTTTACACGAGAAAAAACCATCCCACTAAAGGACACCTTTCATGGCCCTGCTAGGGCAGCATTCCAACAGAAACCAACAGGAACTTTCAAAATGGCCACAAAGTGAATAAGAACAACCCCAAACCTGCACCTGTTCGCGGCCTGGGAGTCCAGTCACTGGAGCTCGCGTGAGAGGCCCGGTCAGACTCGTCACTATCACAGGAATGAAAGCCGTTGGCAAGAATTTCATCACTGAAGAGATTTTCTGCAAAACAGAGAGAAACAAAACCCCTTAGAAATAGCCTACATCTCTATCAAGGGTCAGAATACTGGCTAAAGAACTGACCTCCAAGTCCAGGGTTCAGGTTCAGTCAGACAGATATGATTCTGAAACTATAGGTCACTTCTCAGTGCCAAAGGTTTAAGTCTCTAAGACAAGTTAGCAAACAATCACTAAGCTACAGAGGAAATTTCCTCAATGAGTTGCCTGCAGTAGGAAATCACAGCTCCCCCCCCCCCAAAAAGGCATCTTATTAAGGATCCATTATGATTACCTTCAAAAGTACAAGGCCTCAGACAATTACTAGCTGTATGACCCTGGACAAGTCACTTAACCTGTTTGCCTCAGTTCCATCATCCTGTAAAATGGGGTTAATAACAGCACCTGCTTCCCAGGATTGTTGTGAGGATCAAATGAGCTAACTATAAAAAGTGTTTGGTATACAGTAAATACCACATAAATGCTTATTCCCTTCCCTACTTCAGATAAGATTTCAAATTGTTTATTAAATGTCTATTTGCAAACCCTTGTGATAAGACACTGAAGATATATAGATCAAAAAATCAGTCTCTATCTTCAGTATCATATTTTACTGGGGGCAACATTTGCACCTAAGTAAATATAGATGATTTGGGGGGGGGCAATGAGGGTTAAGTGACTTGCCCAGGGGCACACAGCTACTAAGTGTCAAGTGTCTGAGGCTGGATTTGAACTCAGGTATGCCTGAATCAATCCAGGGCCAGTGCTTTATCCACTGTGCCACCTAGCTGCCCCCTGGATGACTTCTAAAAAAGATTTTCATCCCTGTTTTCATTCTAACAAGGCAGACTGTAGCTCCAACAAAATTGAGTTTCTTGACTCAGTAGCTAAAAATCATTAATGACCTGTGGACCAACTTCATCACTGGTCCTTAGCTGCAAGACTGCCTCACCTGAAAAAAACACACAACACTCCCAGTTTGGTAGAATGTGCCTAAGCTTGGCCTTCACTGGCCTTTGGGTAGGCAGAGGTCCTCCTTATTACGAGACAGTTTTTTTACTGGAGTTTAAAACAGTTAAGGAGATTAGCATTGTGTTTTCATCCAAAAGAGTCTAGATTTAGAGGGCAGCTAAGTGGCACAGTGGATAAATCACTGGCCCTGGATTCAGGAGGACCTGAGTTCGAATCCAGCCTCAGACACTTGACACTTACTGGCTGTGTGACCCTGGGCAAGTCACTTAACCCTCACTGACCTGCCAAAAAAAACCTCATTCTAGATTTCCAGAAATTAGCAATCCAACTATACAATCTAATTTAGTGGGGCAGCTAGGTGTCGTAGTGGATAAAGCACTGGCCTTGGATTCAGGAGTACCCAGAGTACCCAAGTTCAAATCCAGCCTCAGACACTTGACACTTAACTAGCTGTGTGACCCTGGGCAAGTCACTTAACCCTCATTGCCCTGCAAAAATTAAAAAAACAAACAAACAATCTAATTTAGTGCAAAAAAAAAGTCACTTTACAATTAGCTGATTTAATACTCACAACCACCATGGGAGGTAGGTGCTATTTGTTATTTCCATTTTATGTAAGAAAACTAAGCAAACAGCAGTTAAGAGACTTACCCAAGGTCACAAAGAGCTAGTAACCTTCACTTCAAAAGACAGGAGTCTCAAATGACTCGATGCTCACTGTTGCTAAAGGATCCCAACTTCTGCTGATGAGTAACAGAAATAAACAGTTCCCTGTGAATTTACTGCCTACAAACGAAACTATTAATTCTCCTTCTATTCTCCCGCAAAAGAAAATACCTAACAATAAGGATCATTCAAGTTTTTAAGTAGTGTTTGGTTTACAAAGTTCTAAATAGTATCAAGCTGAAAATGCCATGCAAGAAATAGGATTGGAGAGGAAAAAAAAAAGTCCTTCAGTATAAATAAGTTTGTCAGTTATCTCCCCCACATTCCTTAAACTTCAAGGATCCATTCCTTGGTGTAAGTACTCCCTCAGCTCTCAGAACCCAACTTCTTTGTAGGGGAGTTGCTGCGGCCAAACTAGTAATCCCTCTGCAGCCAGTTTGGTGAGAAGCTTCTCCCGGCTCCCCAAGCAGGTCCCATGGGACAGGGGTTCATTCTTTACAGTTCAGCACCACAGTCCAGGCCTCACGATCCTCTTGGCACCAACTTGGAGAGCCCAGAGCCACCTCCAAACCAAAAGGAGACATCAATTCACCTTGCCCACAGCTCTACCTCCATTTACAGGGAGAAACTGCTCTGCTACATATGTCTGCAAGACCTGTCTGGCTCTTGGAAAGCAGAATCCCAAAATTAAATGATGGTCATAAAACTCGAGCCCCTGAACAATCAGAACTGGAAATTATAAGGCAGCAATGGAGAGTGCTTATCGACGTCAAGAAGCCCGGGGCTCGGACTGAGTAGAACATCGAGACTCTCCACTGGGGCGGGATGTTTATTGGGGGGTGGGCGGTAGGGGAACGAAGGTCCTAGCAGAGCACCCTCGGGGAGAGGGGGGGCACAGAATAAATAAAAGCGCCCCCAAAGCGGGACCCCCTGAACACAAGTGGTCCTGCGCAGGAGGCGACGCAAGTCACAGAAGAGAGTTGGGGAGGGGGGTGAGCAGGGAAGGGACCCCGTGACCCCGCAGCAGAGAAAGCTCAAGGGCTGGGGGGGGCGTAATTAACCCCGCGGGGGGGGGGGGAGGGTACCCAGGAGGGACCCGGCTGCAAAGGCGGCGAGAGGAAGGAGGAGCTTAATTAACCCGGCCCAGGGTAACGGGGCCGGGGACACAAGTCGGGGCCTCCCCGGAGCTCCCCGCGGCGCTCCGGCCGGCCGGGCGGGGAGGCCCGGCCCCCCGCCGCCCCCTCGGCCCTCCCCGCCCGGCTGGCCCGCGGGGGGCGGTGCGCAGTCGCGGCCGCCCGGACCCTGCGCACCTCGGTAGCCAATCGCCGCCGCCGCCTCGTCCTCGTCCTCGCCCCCCTCTTCCTCCTCCTCCTCCTCGTCGTCGTCCTCGTCGTCGTCGTCGTCCGGCGGCGGCGGCGGCGGTGGCTCCCGGGGCAGGCCCCGCGGGCCCCGCGGGCCCGGCCCATTGTCCCCGCCGGGGGCGGCCGCGTCCGAGGCCTCCCCGAGCTGGGCGACCGCCGCCTCCGCGCCCGGGCTCCCCGCCCCGCCGCTCCGCTCCGCCCCCGGGCCCGGGCCCGGGCCGTCCCTGCGCGGCCGCTTGCTGAGCGGCTCCCCGCCGGGCTCCGCGGGACCTCCGCCGCCCGCGCCGGGCTCCAGGGCGAGCGCCGCCTCGTCCGCCATCTTCAACCGCCTCCCGCCCGCCTGGGCCTGGGCCTCGGCCTGGGCCTGGCCTCGGCGCCGCCTCCGCCGCCCGCGCTCCGCCGCCCGCTCCCGCCCCCGCCCACCCGCTCGGCAGACGCGCAGCAGCAGCTCTGGCGCCCCCGCCGCGCCGGCTGCGGGAGATTTAAACCCCCGTCACGTGACCTGCGCCGCCCGGCCCCGCCTCGCCCCTCCCGTCCCCTCCCCTCCCTCCCCTCCCGGCCGGGCCACTACTGACACCCACGCGGGCCAGGACCACAACAAAATGGGTCACGTGTCCCGGCTCTAGGGCGCGCGGGAGTGGGGGGAGAAGGGGCGGGCGGGGCGGGGCTCCAGCTTCGGGCCGGCCCGCGGGCGCGCGCGCGCTAGTCCGGGCCCGCCCGGCGTGTGCCTGGCTCGCGCCGCCCGCACCCCCCCCCCATCCTCCCCTCTAACTCGGTGGAAGCTCGGGGAAGGGAGATGATCACCCCCCTCCCGCCCCCGCCTCCCACCTCGCTCGCTCATCCCCTGCGGGAATATGGGCCGGCGCATAAGTTTGGTCTCTTGTTTCCCGGGAGGCAGACCGTGCGCGTCTAGTGCCTGCTCGGAGCATGTCCGGGCCCCAAGTGGAAAAAGAAAGAAAAAGTCGTTTCTGCCCCCCTCCTTGCGCTCCTACTACGTGCGTCCCCGAACTGCCCCGTGCCGGGGAGCTGGGCTAGGGAACGCGTCTGCTCCGGGAGCCGGGCTTTAGGCAGGGACAAAGCCCCATAGGACCCAAAGGCCGCTGGCGCCTGAGCGGTGCAATGCGCAGCGTTCGGGGCTCCTGCGTAAGAGACGCGTTTGCACCGATCGCTTTGAGTGAGGTGCCATGCTCGGAGCTCCCCGAGAAGAGCAATGTCTAAGCACCATGCCAAATGCCAAGATAAAGACTTCGCCCAGCCCCCCTGGTGTCCACAAGTCTAAGGGGGTGGCGGTGAGGGTGGGGAGACAAGCTACAAAGATCAGTATTGCAAATAATGCAAAAAAAAATCACTTAACCGCTTTAAAGAAGTGCTAACAAGGTGTTGGGTGGAGATCAGATGGTTGGGAGTATCAGGAGGTCTTCCAGGAGGAAGTGCCGCGTGAGGTAGACATTATGGAGTGGAAGGGACGACATTGCTGTCAAAGGAAACCACTTCGGGAGCCAAGGCGCTGAGAAATGAGAGTGCACGTTGGTTTGGGAAGGAAGGAGGAGAGGAGGCGGATCCATTTGACTGGGGCATGAGAGGACAGTGAGTGTGGGCTAAGCAGTGCGCGGACCATATATATTGATATGTGGGAAAGACTTGTGGCAGTCCTGTGAAGGATGGAGGAAAGCAGAGGCTGACAGGCCGTAAGGAAGCAGGTCCAGGCACCTGGTGCCTATTCTAGGATGAGGGCAACGGAAATAGAGCTATTCTAGCAGGTCCTGCCGGGCTGAAAACACTTCAAGTACCACTCCTGGAAGGAGAGGCGAGTGTTCAGTCTGAGCAGTAGCCCAGTTTATCACCAGGAGGCTGATCACCACCAGGAAACTCATGTTTTTTTGGCCTAGTAACTCAAAACCATCTCCACAGTGTGGTGGGAGACGTTGCATGGAACAGTAAAAAGATTTGCATTTGGAGTCAGAAGACTGGTCACTTAATGCCTTCCTGACCTTCATCAAATGATTTGACCTTTCTCTCCTCTCTGTGAAATGAGAGGGGTGGAATGGATGACCCCTGAACTCCTTCAGCTCTAAACCGGGGATCTCATCATTGCAGTCTGCTTCAGTAGAAAGAGAACCAACAGAGATGAAACCTTACTGTTTTGGAAGTGATGCATTCTGTTACAAGCCTAAATTTCTTTGTAAGTTTGAGTAAACATATTTCCTAAATAAAGAGTATTTACAAAAGACCAGAGGGTTTGAATAATGGGAAGGATTTTAGGGCCTGAAAAGAAAGGCTCTTAAATTGGGGTTTCTGGTTCAATTTCAAGGGGTCAGTGATCTTGTGCCTACACCACAGATGGACCTCTTCATTTGACAGAGAAGGAAACCGAGGCCCAGAGAGAAGTGAGTTACATTGTGGGCCAGAAGTGCTAGGTTTTGATCCTGCCTCTGGCACTTGTAACTCTGTGTCCCAGGCAGGTCATCTCAGCTCTCTGGGCCTCTGTTTCCCTCTCTGTAGAAACAGGCAGTTGTATCAAATGACCTTAAAGGTCCCTTCCATTATCCCTAAATCTATGATCCTGTGATCTTAAAATAACAGTATGTAAGTAATAGTCCATCAGAGTTTAGATTACACTTTTTTTTTTGATTGAGGCAATTGGGGTTAAGTGACTTGCCCAGGGTCACACAGCTAGTAAGTGTCAAGTGTCTGAGGTCAGATTTGAACTCAGGTCCTTCTAAATCCAGGGCTGGTGCTCTATCCACTGTACCACCTAGCTGCCCCATGTCCATCAGAGTTTTACAGCAGGTACCCTGAATACTAATCCTGAGTTTTTCTAAGAACAAGAAACAGTGGTCTAGTTCCTGGACAAATCAATATCCTGATACATATTCTCAACTCATCCCAGTAGCCACTTCTACCTCAATCAGTTCAAGTTTAGGTAAGAATCCAAAGTTTCCAATCTTGCCTAAATCTAAGGAAAAGGATGATTCTCGCTCAGGATTAAAGCTTATTTACATGAAATTTTTGAATCTGATGACTTTGACCCGATGATAGCTGACATTTACAAAGGTCTTATTGTGTGCCAGGCACTGTGCTAGATGCTTCACAATTTTCATGTCATTTGATCCTTACAACAACCCTAGGAGATAGATGCTCTTCTTATCTCCATTTTACAAGTGAGGAACCTGGCTTAAGTGACTTGCCCAGGATAATAAAGCTTGTTAAGTGCCCAAGGCCACATTTGAATTTAGGAGTCAGGAACACCAATCCTGGCACTCTATCTACTATACCATCCAGGTGCCTGACCAAGACTCAACGCCTAGAAATGGGAGGGATAGTATTTTTTTTTTCCAGGATTAAAGGGTTAGAGATAAAATAAAGCAAAATGCTCTTTCCTGATTCCTCTCCTACTGCCTGAAAGCTTCTTTGAGAATTCCTTTCCTACTTCCTGTCCCATAATTGTATCTATCTCCCAAGGTTCTGTTCTTGGCCTTTCCTACCTACTTTCTTCTAAGCTGTCTTCCTTCCTCCTTCCTTCTCTCACTCCTTTATTCATTATATTCTTTAGTACCTCAGCCTCACTGCTTCCTTGGTGATGGATCATAAATGTCCTCCCAGCCTGACCAAGAACCTGGACCTTTAAACTAGATCTATGCTTCCAGATGTCACCTTAAACTCACTATTAGACCCTGCTCTACCATTGGAGGGACCCTTGGCAAGTCATTTTGTCCTCTTGGGCCTCAGTTTCTTCCCATGTAAAATGAAACCATTGGACTAGATGGGTTCCAAGGTTCCTTCAAACTCTAATGATAAGATTCAATGTCCAAAGTCAGAGTCACTATTGTCCTTCCTAATATGACCTCTTTCCCAACATTCCCATTTTTATCAGTTTGGTTCTACTACCATTCTCCCTAACACAGCCCTTAGGAATCATCTTTGAATCTTCCCTCTCCTTTTCCCCAAACCCAGTCTATCGAAAAGTCCTGTATTTTCTCCCATTCAATTCAACTTAATTTAACAAACATTCATTGAATGCCTACCATGTGTAGAGCACTGAACTAGGCAGACCACCATGCTGGGTGGTCCTGTGCCAGAGAGACCTTGAGAGTGTCCTTCTATCACTTCTGACCATCATATAAGCACCTGCCTTGTGTGAGTTCTCCATAAAATGTTTTTTTGGGTAAATATACGTTTGGCATTCAAACAGTGTAGACTGCCCATCAGAGTTGTGCTCTCTGCAATAGCTTTTCAATGCTTGGCAGTTTAGCTTAAGAAAGGACTTCAGTGTCCAGTACTTAATCTTGACAAGTGACCTTCAGAGTCTTCCTAGGACAATTAAAATGGAAGCAATTCAGTTTCTTGGCATGGCTCTGATAGACCATCCAGGTTTCACAAGCACATGACACTAAGGTCAGCACAACAGCTCTGTAGACCTTCAGTTTGGTAGGCAGTCTAATATCTCTTTTCTCCCACACTTTCCTTTAGAGCCTCCCAAACACTGAGCTAGTTCTCATGATCATCATCTTTGTGTACATCCCTAGAAAGTAAACTGCTGAAGTAAGTGAACTTATTCATAGCACTTAAAATTTCCCCTCTTTGCTGAAGCCAATGGTTCCATATATGGATGGTGTGGTGTTGGCTGGTGAAGCACCTGTGTTTTCTTAGCAATAATTGTTAGGCCAAAATTAGCCCAAGCAGGAGATACACACTTTGTTGCATCTCAGCTTCAGAGGCTACATTGGGTAGACAATCATCTGCAAGCAAAAAAATCATGCACCAACTTTTCCTCCACTTTAGCCTTGGCTTATAAGTAGTTACAAGGGCCAGGGCCCTGGCAACTGGGCAGGGTTGGAGTTGGGGATCAGGAAAAGTCATATATATGGCAAGGGACATGAGCTAAGCCTTAAGGTAATTTAGGTTAATAAGAAATAGCAAAAAGAAGAGAGGAGGTGTGTTAGAAACACCCAAAGTTCTCCCTGCCTGAAAATATCTCCTCCACCATTAGAAATTATTTTATTTAGCTTAAAACATATACATCCAGGGGCAGCTAGGTGGCACAGTGGATAGAGCACAGGCCTTGGATTCAGGAGGACCTGAGTTCAAATCCGGCCTCAGACACTTGACACTTAACTAGCTGTGTGACCCTGGGCAAGTCACTTAACCCCAATTGCCTCACAAAAAACAAAAAACAAAAAAACCCATATACACCCAACCAGGAAGAGATAGACAATAAGCATCATTAACCAGTCATCTCTCCATAACCGGGAGGCTTGATGATCACTTCCGTTGTAGAGGGTCAGGTTCCACTCACATAGAGATTGCCCTGCTTGGCTTCAGGGGTCCTCCCAAATCTGGATGCCTGGGGGACAGGTTCTTTCAGTTCCAGCTCACTTCCCTCAAATGTCTTGCAGAGGATCAACCCTTGTGCAGGTGCCACCTGGCAACTACCTCTTCAGGAGTGCTGTAGCCCCATACCCCTTCATCAGCCAAAGCTACTGAAGACCAGAAAAAGAAAGTTCTCCCCAGCAAAGCCTTTGACCCTGCCATGCTTCAACATCAGAAACTGATACAGTTTTATCAGTAGAAGTTAGATTAAAGATGATTTATCACCACCTGCTTTGCTGCTACACCTGAGGACCACATGACCTTCACATTATTTCTCCCTGTTAGAATGTGAGCCCCTTCAAGGTAAGAGACATCTTGCCTTCCTATCTGTATCCCCAAACTCAGCACAGAGTAAACACTTTCATACATTCATTCACCTATTCTAAGGGTGGGTAACAGGACTTGGGAGGGACCATTATAATTGTATTCTGTATTAGCATGTTCAAATTCTACAATATAGGTATATGTGTCTACATAATCCTTAGAGTCATTGAACTTTAAAACTCTAAGGCACCTCGGCAATCATTTGGACCACCTCATTTTGTGGATGAGCAACCTGAGACCCAGAGACTTCAACCAGGGGTGAAACTAGAACCCAAGCCTCCTGACATCCAGGCTACTGGAATTCCAGTACACAATGCTGCCTCTTATTTTAAAAATAATTCTAAATTAAGCCTCTGTTCTATAAGTCTAATTTGACCCATATTGCTGACACACAGGATTACTTAATGAGCCAAGGATAGAATTTAGCAGTCTAAATCCTCTGCCTTGATCACTGAGACAAGGATGCAGCTCTGACTGATTCTGGGAGGAAACATTTAACAATTCAATTTGATTCAATTCAATAAGCATTTATTAAGTGTGAACTATGTACAAAGTACTTCTTTAAGTTTAGGGGTACAAAAAGGAAACTAGTCTGCCCCAAAAGAGCTTACATTTTGGGATTGCAACATGTAACCTGACTCTTAAAGAAATACAAAGTAATTAGAAGGAGGTAACAATTTGAATTTATTTGTTTTCAAAATCACAAATGTGTATATTCCCTTTGATCCAGCAAAACTAGGCATATGACCCAAGAAGTCACTTAACCCTGTTTGCCTCAGTTTCCTCATCTGTAAAATGCCTGGAGGGGGAAATGACAGACCACTCCATTTCTTTTCTTTTCTTCTTCTTCTTTTTTTTTTTTGCAGGGCAATGAGGTTTAAGTGACTTTCTCAGGGTCACACAGCTAGTAAGTGTTAAGTGTCTGAGGCTGGATTCGAACTCAGGTACTCCTGAATCCAGGACTGGTGCTTTACCACTGCACCATCTAGCTGCCCCCCACTCCATTTCTTTGCCAAGAAAACCCCAAACAGAGTCACAAAGAATCAGACACAATTGAATAACAGTAACAACAAATAAACTGTGGCGTGATGAAAAGGGATGAAAAGGTTAAGTTATAAGAAATAACAGTAATGAAGAATTCAGAGAAACTTGGGAAGACTTTTATAAAATGATATGGAAAAAAAATAAGCAGAACCAGAACAAACCATAAATGGAATGGAAACCAAAATGGAAAGATTTTAGAACCCTGAGTATACAATGACCAATGATGACTTCAGAAGATTGAGGAGAGGCGTATCTCCTGAGTCTCCAGAGAGAGGTAGAGGCTGATAGCTTTAGAATGATTTGTTCCCCTTGATTGTGCTTATTTGTTAAAAGTGTGTTTTCCAAAATTATTATTACTACTGTATTTTATAAATTAATTGCTATTTATATGTTAATGGCTATTATACCAGTTTTCCCAGTAAGCATTGATTATTAAGTGATATTGGATATCAGTAAAGTATTGACCACCTTTCTCCCTAACTTCTTATACCTACATAGTCCTAAGAGTAAGAGTGGGCACCAAGAGAAATCATTCTGAGCCAAGGGAGAAGGTCAAGAGAGAGCAAAAAGAGAGTGCGACCCTGGCATGGTCAAGGGTTTTATCTTCTTTAGATAGAGGCGGGTCATTATACATTGATCAAAGCTAATTGGTTAGCATCATTCAATTTCCTTGGTTGACATGACTTGAGGGTGGTCTAAATTAAAATGAACTCTACCTAAGACTTTAGTGAAAAGTATGCAAAAAGACCCTGGCTGAAGGACAAAAGCCAGGTCTATGTGTGGTTTGATCCCATTAGTTCACTGAGCTAGACAAAAGAATCAATCTCCATTTCTTTTGTTCCCTTAGGTTTATTCCAGATAAGATTTGCTTGAAGTTCCTCAAGAACTGGAGTGGGGGTGGGAGGGAGGGAGAAAGGACTGAAACTGATGTCTGGGTCCCCCCAAGAAATTCATTATTGAGCTGCTAGGTGGCGTAGTGGATAAAGCACTGGCCCTGGATTCATGAGCATCTGCATTCAAATCTGGCCTCAGACACTTGACACTTACTAGCTGTGTGACCCTGGGCAAGTCACTTAACCCTAATTGCCCTGAAAAAAATCATCATTAATAAGTATTTTCTCACAAAAGGGTGAGTAATATTACTAGGGGAAAGAGAATAGTCAGTGGGAAAGAGCAGCAATGTGAAAATGGTGAAAAGTTCATCAAATTTAAAAAGAAAAAAATGGAAATCCTTGGCAACTTAGTTAGAACAGTTTTTGTTAGGGCAGCTAGGTGGCGCAGTGGTAGGGCAGCTAGGTGGCGTAGTGGATAAAGCACTGGCCTTGGATTCAGGAGGACCTGAGTTCAAATCCAGCCTCAGACACTTGACACTTACTAGCTGTGTGACCCTGGGCAAGTCACTTAACCCTCTTGCCCTGGGGGGGAAAAAAGAATAGTTTTTGTTGAATAGGTAGGTAGGGTTGGAAGATGAAAAGCTAGAGTGTAATAGTGTTGAAAAGTCAGTGGGGGATAGGAACTCAGTATTTGACAAAAACTGCTCGGAAAACTGGAAGATAGTATGGCAGAAACTAGGCATAGACCAACATCTTACACCTTATACAAAAATAAGGTCAAAATGGGTTCAAGATTTAGACATAAAGGGTGATACCATAGATATATTAGGAGAGGAAGAAGTAGTTTACCTCTCAGATCTATGGGGAGGAAAACAATTTATGTCCAAACAAGAAATAGGGAATATTACAAAATGCAAGATGGAGAACTTTGATTACACTAAATTAAAAAGATTTTCTACAAACAGAAGCAATGCAACCAAAATAAGAGGGGAGGCAGAAAGGTGGGAAACAATTTTTACAGCCAATATTTCTGATAAAGGCCTCATTTCTAAAATATATAGGGAACTAAATCAATTTTATAAGAATGTAAGTCATTCCCCAATTGAGAAATGGTCAAAGGATATGAACAGGCAGTTTTCTTTTTTTAAAAGTATTGTATTATTTTCCAGTTACATATAAGGATAGTTTTCAACATTTGTTTTCATGGGGTTTTTAGTTCCAAATTTTTCTCCCACTCTCCCTTCCCTCCCTCCTCCCTAAGATGGAAAAGCAGTCTGATATAGGTTATATTTGTACAATCACATTAAACATATTTCTGCATTAGTCATCTTGTGAAAGAATCAGCACAAGGGAAAAACCTTAAAAAAGAAGGGGGAAAACCAGCCCAAAGTAGAAGCAGTATAGTTCAATCTGCATTCAGAATCCACAGTTCTTTTTTCTGGATATGGAGAACATTTTCTATCAGGAGTTCTTTGAAATTGTTTTGGATCATTGCACTGTTGAGAAGAACCAAGTCTATCACCACTGTTCATCACACAATGTTGCTGTTACTGTGTACAATGTTCTCCTAGTTCTGCTCCTCTCAGTCAGCATCAGTTCATGTAAGTCCTTCCAGGTTTCTTTGAACTTCTCCTGCTCATCGTTTCTTACAGCACAATAGTATTCTATTACATTCATATACCACAACTTGTTTAGTCATTCCCCTATTGATGGGAATTCCCTCGATTTCCAATTCTTTGCCACTACAAAGAGAGCTGCTATAAATATTTTTGTACATATAGGAAACAGACAGTTTTCTAACGAAGGAATCAAAGCTATCTATTGCAATATGAAAAAATGCTCTAAATAATTATTGATTAGAGAAATGCAAATTAAAACAATTCTGAGGTACCACCTCACACCTATCAGATTGGCTAATATGACAAAAAAAAAAGGAAAATAATAAATGTTAGAGAAGCTGTGGAAAAATTGGAACACTAATGCATTGTTGGTGGAGCTGTGAACTGATTCAACCATTCTGAAATTTAATTTTTTTTTGTGGGGCAATTGGGGTTAAGTGACTTGCCCAGGGTCACACAGCTAGTAAGTGTTAAGTGTCTGAGTCCAGATTTGAACTCAGGTACTTCTGAAACCAGGGCCAGTGCTCTATCCACTGTTCCACCTAGCTGCCCCCTGATCCAACCATTTTGGAGAGCCATTTGGAACTATGCCCAAAGGCTTATGGGACTGTTCATACCCTTTGACCCAGTGGTACCACTGCTACATCTATATCCCGAAGAGATCATAGAAGAGGGAAAAGGACCCACATGTACAAAAATACTTATAGCAGCTCTCTTTGTTGTGGCAAAGAATTGGAAATCGAGGGAATGCCTATCAATTGGGGAATGGTTGAACAAGTTGTGGTATATGAATGTAATAGAATACTATTGTGCTGTAAGAAACAGTGAGCAGGAGGATTTCAGAGAAACCTGGAAGGACATACATGAACTGATGCTGACTGAGAGGAGCAGAACTAGGAGAACATTGTACGCAGTAACAGCAACATTGTGTGATGAACAGTGGTGATAGACTTGGCTCTTCTCAACAGTGCAATGATCCAAAACAATTTCAAAGAACTCCTGATAGAAAATGTTCTCCACATCCAGAAAAAAGAACTGTGGATTCTGAATGCAGATTGAACCACATTGTTTCTACTTGGGCTGGGGTTTTTCCCCCTTCCTTTTTGAGGTTTTTCCCTTGTGCTCTGATTATTCTTTCACAAGATGACTAATGCAGAAATATGTTTAATGTGAATGCACATATATAACCTATATCAGATTGCTTTCCGTCTTGGGGAGGAGGAAAGGAAGGGAAAGTGGGAGAAAAATTTAGAACAAAAAATCCTATGAAAACAAATGTTGAAAACTATCCTTATATGTAACTGGAAAATAATAAAATACTTTTATTTATTAAAAAAAGAAAGAAAATTGAGTGGGAGATTGTTTCTTATGGAGCAACATCTGGGTTCAAGTTGTGGAAGCACTAGGATAAGAATGATGACATGGTAGCAAAAATATCTTTTTATTATGATACAGTTAAGCTTAAATAAGGTAGGTCACATTTGCAGCAGGATGGAGAGATATCGCTAAATGGCTGCTTAGATGGGGAACTCCCACCATCATAGGCTGATTCAAGATATAGGCTTCAATGAATGAATTGAGACAGTCCCTTGTATTTATTTGGATCTCCCTTTGACCGTCTAGGTAGTTGTAACAAATATGAGATGATCTGCTGATCACTATGAGCCAGATCAGGTGTTACATAGAATTCCATTGACTGGGCCTAGACAGTGATCACTACTCTAGCTGAAATCAAGAGAGAGAGCCTTTTTTACCTGTCTTTCTAAAGCCTCCAGTGGAAAATAGGCACACTCATGCACTTTTGGTTGAGCTGTGAACTGATCTAGGCATTCTGGAAAGAAATTTGTTATTAAAATATACATACTCTTTGACCTGGCTATACCACTACTATCCCCCAAAGATATCAGGGAAAGAGAGAAGACAAGGACCCATAGGTACAAAAACATTTAGAGTAGCTTTTTTCCTAGCAGAAAAAAAAAAAAGCCTACCAGAAAAAAAACACTAGAAGCTTGGGCAGTGCCCATGTATTAGGGAATGGCTGGGGGAACATTGCATATATGAATGGAATGGAATATTATTGCATATGCAACAATGAATATGGGATGGTAGAAAGGGGAAAGGGGAAAGGGGAGTAAACATTTTTATAGTACCTATGTAATAGAGTCTATGTAGTTTTATATAATGTTAATATTCATATTAATACTTATAGGTACCATGTAATACTTATATTTATTAATAATATTTATAGAGCTTACTGTGCTCTGGGCACTGTGCTAAACAGTGCTTTTAACAAATATTTTTTTATTTAATTCTCACAACAAATCTGAGAGATAGGTGCTATCATGATCCCCCTTTGACAATGAAGAAAACTGAGGTAGAGGTTTAGTGACTTCTCCAAGGTCACATAGCTAGCAGGTGGGGAAGTTAGATTTGAATTCACGTGTTCCTGATTCCAAGCCCAGCAGTCTATCCGTTATACCACCAGCCATGTTATAGTTGTCATCAGAAGGCATGGGTTAGAATTCCAGTTCTGCTTACTACCTATATGACTTCGGGGAAGTGGTATAACTCTCTGGGCCACAGTTCCTCATTAGAAAAACAAGGGGGTTGGACTAGGTGTTTTTACTTGTGTTCCTTTTTCAGAGAGAGGCAGTTTAATCTGGATGTGAGGAAAGGTATGTTGAAATGATTATATAAGAAATTACAAAGTAAATCCATTAGATTATGTATTCCTTGAGAGCAGGGAATCTCCTTTGCTTCTTTTGCCTCCACTGAGATTAGCACCATGACTGGCACATAGTAGGCATTTAAATGCTTATTGACCATGATATATGTAGACAAAAGACATTCATATTAGAAATCAAAGGGATGCCTATCCATTGGGGAATGGCTAAACAAGCTGTGGTATATGATGGTGATGGAATATTATTGGGCTATAAGAAATGACAAGCAGGATGATTTCATAACAGACTGGAAAGACTTGTATGAACTGATGCATAGTGAAGTGAACAGAACCAAGAGAATGTTGTGCACGGTGACAGCAATGTTGTTTGATGAGGAACTGTGAATGACTTATCTCGGTAATACAACAATACAAGACAATCCCAAAGGACTAATGATGAAGCATACTATCCACCTCCAAAGAGAAAACTGATATTGATTGAATATAGACTGAAACATGCTATTTTTTATTTTATTTCTTTCATTTTTTCTTTTACTCGTTTTCTTGTACAAAATGACTAATATGCCAATGTTTTAGATAACTGCAAAAGTGTAACCTATATCTGATTGCTTACTGCCTCAGGGATGGGGGAGGGGAGGGAGAAAGGAGGGATAGAATTTGGAACTCAAAACTTTAAATAAAAATGTTTATTATAAAAAAAGAGAGACTCAGAGATCAAAGGGGAAAAGACACTCAAAAAACTTAAAAAAATTTTTTTTAATGTACTCTATTTAAGGGAGGGATGGTTCAAAAATTTTTGTCTTTCCCTACAAAGTACATCACAAAATAAATGTTCATTGTTTAGGTGAATAGACTAGAGCCCATTGCCCATTGGGGAGCACAGCCTATTTAAAATCTTCCTGCCTTTTCCCCAAGATTCAGTCTTTTCCAAGAACCTATGTGTAGCTTACTTGCTGGCTTATTTCCATGGGTGTCTATGTTTGTGTGAGCATGTGCATGAAGCTGAGTGCAATCAACAAACATTTATTAAGCACTTAGTACAGACCAGGTGCTGTGTTAAGAACCAAGGATACAAAGCAAGGTGAAGACAGTTCCAGCTCCCAAGGAGCTCACAATAATATGGAGGAGACAATATGCAAACAGTCATGTACAAACAAGACATACAGAGAGTAACTTGGAGTTAATCTCAGATGGAAGGCACAGCTATTAGGGAACTGGGAAAGGCTTTTAGCAGAAGGTGAGACTTAGAGGAAGCCAGGGAAGACAGAGATAAGGAGGGAGAGTTTCCCAGGCATGGGGGACAACCAGTGAAAATGTACAGAATCAAGAGCTAGAGTGTCTAGTGTGGGGGCAGCTAAGTGGCGCAGTAGAAAAAGCACTGGCCCTGGATTCAGGAGGATCTGAGTTCAAATCCAGCCTCACACACTTGACACTTAACTAGCTGTGTGACCTTGGGCAAGTCACTTAACCCTCATTACCCAACAACAACAACAAAAATAGAGTGTCTATTGGGAGGAATAGCAAGGAAGCTAGTATTACTGCATTGAAGAGTGTGTAGTCAGAAGTAAGGTGTAGGAAGACTAGGAAAGGAAGAAGGGTCTGGGTTGATTCAGGCCCTCCTGAATCCAGGGCTGGTGCTTTATCCACTGTGCCACCTAGCTGCGCCCCCTGGACTCACTCTTCAAGATTGATGTCTACATCACCATTTAGGGCTCTTTGGGTTTTCTGAAGGGTCAAAGGGACTTCAGTTGTTATTGGCTTGAGCTCCTAGACTTGTGTGTTGTTCTCATTGTTAATTACTAGTGATTAGGGAGGACCTCAGTTTCATTTAATTAATTAATATCAATCAGTTTTTACAAAGGGATATTTACTGCAAATATATAGCAAGAATAGAAATATAACCATTCCCCCTTCCCCCCCCCCCAGCAGCTGGAAGCACACCGTTCCCTCTACCACCTCAGTCCCTGGAGAGAGTGGGCTTAGACTTAACAGTTTCTATAAATTCTCCTCAAATTCTCTTCCAAAATTGAGGGAATACCCATCAATTGGTGAATAGCTAAACAAGTTGTGGTATATGAATGTAATGGAATACTATTGTGCTATAAGAAATGATGAGCAGGAGGATTTCAGAGAAACCTGGAAGGACTTACATGAAATGATGCTGACTGAGAGGAGCAGAACCAGGAAAATATTGTACACAGTAACAACAACACTGTGTGATGAACAATGGTAATAGACTTGGTTCTTCTCAACAGTGCAATGATCCAAAACAATTTCAAAGAACTCCTGATAGAAAATGTTCTCCACATCCAGAAAAAAGAACTGTGGATTCTGAATGCATATTGAACCATACTGCTTCTACTTTTGGGCTGTTTTTCCCTCTTCTTTTCTGAGGTTTTTTCCCTTGTGCTGTTTCTTTCACAAGATGACTAATGCAGAAATATGTTTAATGTGATTGTGCATATATAACCTGTATCATATTGCTTTCTGTCTTGGGGAGGGGGGAGGGAAGGGAAGGTGGGAAAAAAATTGGAACTAAAAATCCTATGAAAACAAATGTTGAAAACTATCCTTACATGTAACTGGAAAATAATAAAATACTTTTATAAAATTAAAAAAAAATTTCTTCCAAATTCACTCTGCTAAGGGCTAAAATTCTAGCTAAACTGTCTAAAATATCTAATGAGTGGTTGCCAATAAATTATAAGCTTTAGCAAGAGTTAGGCTTTTAAGCATTTATCAGGGAGAATAAGAATTTGGTAAAGAGAGAGAGAAAGGCCTACATTCATCTATCTATTAAAGGGAGAGCGCATTTCTAGCTCCATTCTCCACCAGAGTCCCCAGGAAAGAGCCCCAGTCAGACCGCCAGGCTCCCCCTTCTTTCTCCCACAAGCAAACGTCACTTCCTGATGCCAAAGAAAAGCCACATGGCCTTGCCCTCAAAGACCTTCACCTCATGGCGGATCTTTTCTACAGTAAGTCTCTAGCAGGTGGCGTCATTCCAATCATTACAACTCTGGATGGGTCCCCATCTCATTACCCTCTGGTCTGGGTGGAGCAGGTCACTTAAGAGCCTCATTCCTAGGGGGCAGCTAGGTGGCGCAGTGGATAAAGCACAAGCCTTGGATTCAGGAGTACCTGAGTTCAAGTCCGGCCTCAGACACTTGACACTTAGTAGCTGTGTGACCCTGGGCAAGTCACTTAACCCCCATTGCCCCGAAAAAACCCCTAACACCCCCCCAAAAAAACTAAGCACACTCTTCAGGGCAGCTAGGTGGCACAGTGGATAGAATACCAGCCCTGGATTCAGGAGGACCTGAGTTCAAATCCGGCCTCAGACCCTTGACACTTACTAGCTGTGTGACCCTGGGCAAGTCACTTAATGCCAATTGCCTCACCAAAAAAAAAAAAATAAGTAAAGAGCCTCATTCTTAATTTTCTGGCCTCTGGCAGAACCTGGCATGGACACAAGCTCCCAGACTTCTGGTCCTTCTCCTCCCCACCCTTCAAAGCTTACAAGATCATCATCATCTCCAGTCTCCATCTAAAAGCAGGAAAAAATAGACTCAAGAAAGGCACACAAGCAAGACGATGTACTTGTGGGCCTGAGGTCACTCTCTCCACCAAAGGCTTGGTCCTTGCCTCCTCCCTTGAACACAGCCAGGCATGAATGAGAACTCTCTATACCTTGGCAGGTTAATGTCTTCTCTAATGCACCCCCCACACACTTCTGTCTAGTCATTCAGTCTCTCCATTACATGGTTAGCCAACAAGAATCATTTGTAGCATTGCTGCATATTCCAACTCAGAGATCAGGGTACTATCAATACACACTATCTTGACAATTTGGAAACAGGGTCCCCAGCCTTGGTCAAGTAGAGATTGCATCTGCCAAGCACCTTTGTATTGCAAACTAGCCTTACCCATCATCCCATTAAATATATTCACTACTGAGGGTGTGACCTGGAGGACCCAAGTAAAGGGAAAAGGACTGTTGACTTGAAAAATGGTCTTTATAGAAAGGGCCAAAGAGAATTAATTGAGTTATAATTAGTGTATACCTGAGCCATATCCTTAGACTTGTCTCTCTGAAACAGAACAAAACAAAACACTACAAAGGAGAAAATAGCAAGATACCAAAGCTGAGAACTCTAACAGAGCCTGTGAGATTGAGCTCTCAGTCCATGAAAACTCAGATCTGCATTTCTGGCTGCCAAGTCTCTGGTACGACTTTAATTAAAAAAAAAATTTTTTTAAATTTAAAATTTGTGACTTGCCCAGGGTCACACAGCTAGTAAGTTGTTAAGTGTCTGAGGCGGGATTCGAACTCAGGTCCTCTTGAATCCAGGGCCAGTGCTTTATCCATTGTGCCACCTAGCTGCCTCCTTGGTACCACTTTTAAAACTTGGCACCCTCCAGAATGCTCCCTACCATCCAGAACCCTCACCCTGTGACACCTTCATCAACCAATCAACATTCAGTTAACAAGGATTTAGTAAGCATATGAGGAGTTAGCAGGGGAGAAATTCTAATAAAGTCCTGCCCAGTTTTAACATTCTGGGCATGTCATGGAGTTGGGAGATAAGAGGGTAAGCCAGCAAGGAGAGTGACTGATAGGTAGAGTGAGTGCATGGGATTATTGTCTAACAGGGCTAGAAAGGTAAGATGGGGCCACCTCATGAAGACCTTTAAATGCTGAAGGATGGAGGTTAAATTGGATTATATAGCTCTTTCCCACATCTGACCTCTCATCATTCAGAGCTATAATTAAGGATTTTTGAACTGAGGTAACGCCACAGAGAATTCCCAAGAAGGGAGGCAGAGCTTCTAAGATTCCCTAAGACTTTTGCTGGAAAGATTACCTACTCCCTGCCCCCACAAAAAAGGAAACTTTTTTTTTTGGCAGCTTCCCATTTGAACTAGTGATTGCTAACTAGGTACCAAGGCCAGTACTCTTGGCATCCAAGAAGATTGATTACTAGTGGTCAGAAAGACAATGGTGATTCTTATGACAAAAGTTTTGCATAGACATTTTTGGCAAAAGGAGCTCAAAATGAACTTGAATTTAACTCCTCTCACACTTCTCCTCCCCAGCAGTCAAATGATGAAGTCAAAACTGAAGGGATGACAGAGATTAGCTAGTCCAATTGCTTCACATTTTCCAGAGGAAAAAACTGAGGCCCCAAACAGGGGAAGTAACTCACCCAAGGTTGCAGAGCAAAGCACAATCAACTCTTTTTTTTTTTTTTTTGGTGAGGCAATTGGGATTAAGTGACTTGCCCAAGGTCACACAGCCAGTAAGTGTTAAGTGTCTGAGGCTGGATTTGAACTCAGGTACTCCTGACTCCAGGGCCAGTGCTCTATCCACTGTGCCATCTAGCTGCCCCCACAATCAACTCTTACTGAAATTCAGACTGTGTTGAGGTACAAGTCAAATGGAGCCTATTTTTTTCCCATATAAATATTTTTTTATTTTCCAGTTACATGTAGAGATAGTTTTCAACATTTGTTTTTATAAGATTTCTTGTTTCAAAATTTTCTCCCTCCCCCCTTCCCAAGACAGCAAGTAATCTGATATAGATTATATATGTACAATCATGTTAAACATATTTCTGCATTAGTCATCTTGTGAAAGAATCAGCACAAGGGAAAAACCTCAAAAAAGAAGGGGGAAAAACAGCCCAAAAGGAGAAGCAGTATGGTTCAATATGCATTTAGAATCCACAGTTCTTTTTTTCTGGATGTGGAAGAATCAGATCAAAAAGGAAAAACCTCAAAAAAGAAAAACAACAACAACAAAAACAATAGAAATAATATGGTTCGATCTGCATCCAGATTCAACAGTTTTTTTTTTATGGATTTGGAGAGCATTTTCCATCGTGAGTCCCCTGGAACTATCTTGGACCATTGTATTGCTAGAAGAATCAAGTCTATCACAGTTGATCAACACACACTGTTGTTGATACTGTGTACAATGTTCTCCTGGTTCTGTGGAGCCTATATTTTATAGACTCATAGACTCTTTGTCAGAAAATATTAAGCGAGGCAGCTGGTGGCTCAGATGGATACAGCACGGGGCCTGGAGTCAGGAAGATCTGAGTTCAAATCCTGCCTTAGATACTTATTAGTTGTGTGACCCTGGGTTAGTTGCTTACCCTCTGATTGCCTGACAAAAGGATCTACTTGAGAAGGGAATAGCACCCCATTCCAGTGTCTGCCAAGAAAACCTCATGGACAGTAGGTCCACAGGGTCATGAAGAAATCGACTGCAAACATTTATTAAGTGCCTACTATATGCCAAGTACTGTGCCAAGGAAGCAAGGTGGATACAAAGAAAGGCAACAAACAGTCTCTGCCCTCAAGAAGCTCCCAGTCTAATGGGGAGACAAGATATATGTAGGATAAATTGGAGATGATGGAAGGCACTAGCATTAAAGGGTGATCCAAAGGGGACAGCTAGGTGGCAGAGTGGATAGAGCACTGGCCCTGGATTCAGGAGGACCTGAGTTCAACTCCGGCCTGAGACACTTAACACTTACTAGCTGTGTGACCTTGGGCAAGTCACTTAACCTCCAATTGCCTCACCAAAAAAAAAAAAAAGGCGGGGAGATCCGAAAGGCTTTTTCAAGAAGGTGGGGTTTTAGTTGGGACTTGAAGCCAGAGAAGCTGGGAGGGAGAGCATTCCAGGCATGGGGAACAGGCTGCTTTGATTTAGGAACAGCCAAGAGACCAGTGTCCCTGAACTGGAGACTATGGAGTTGGGAGAATCATCTAAGAAGACAGGGAAGGTAGGAGGGGACCAGGCTGTGAGAGGCTTTGAAGGCCAAACAGAGCATTTTGTATTTGATCGTGGAGGCCACAGGTTGCCGGGCTCTGCTTCTTGGGAAAATTTAAACAGCTTGGCAGAGTCACAGCTGCCAGGGAAAGAAAAGTTTCCAGGTTGAGAGGAGCAGAGGGATCTCCAGGAATGGCTTTCTATTGTGAACTAATGAAATGGACTCCCTTCCTTCGACCCCCAATTCTCCCCTGCTCTCATTAGAGGTGGGGATAGAGTGCTAGGTCTGGAGTCAGGAAGTCCTGAATTCAAATCCAGCCACAGATATTCACTAGCTGTGTGACCCTGGACAAGTCACTTAACCTCTGCTTGCCTCAGTTTCCTCAACTGTAGAATGGGGATCAGAATAGCCCCTACTTCCCAGGGTTGTCATGTAGATCAAAGAGATAATATTTGTGAAATGCTCCCCTCCATCATACCAGAAACCCCTCCCCAGGAAGTACCAGAAGGGGTGTGGCGATAGGATTGTTATTGTTCAGTTGTATCTGACTCTTGGTGATCCCATCTGGGGTTTTCTTGGCAAAGATACTGAAGCACTTTGCCATTTCCTTCTCCAGCCCGTTTTTCAGATGAGGAAAGAGAGGCAAATAGGGTGAAATGACTTGCTCAGGGTCACACAGCCAGTAGGTGCCTGAGACTGGTTTTGAACTCTGGTCTTCCTGACTCTAGGTCCAGTGCTCTAACCACTGTGCCGTCTAGCTTCCCTGGGGATATGATAGCTGTTGTCAAATGCTTGCTAGGAAGAAGGATTAGCCTTCTTCTCTTGGGTCCCAGGGGACAAAAACTAGAGAATGGGTGGGAGCTATCCCAAAGGGGATGGGCTGCCTGGGGAGGCAGAGACACCCCCTTCATCGGGGCTCCTTGAGCAGAGGCTGGAGGACCACTTGTTGGCAGGTTGGATTCATTTTCAAGAATGAGTTCTACAAATGTTGAGATTCCTTCCATCCTGTTTCAGTCAGATCTGATCCTATGAGTAAGGCGTCAGGTTCCTGGCTGTTATACTTGGAATGTGGTCCCTCTAGTGGGGAAAATGAGGTACTGGCTTTTATTCACAGAACAGCAAAAACATGCTCTGAGTCCTAGAAATAACTCAGCTGACTATATTCAAATCCCTGAAATGGCCTGAGCCTTGCCAAATAGATTTCTGGGACCTGGATCTTTTTGTATATCGGGTTTTTTGTGTGTTTTGTTTGGTTTGGTTTGGTTTGGTGCGGCAATGAGGGTTAAGTTACACAGGGTCACACAGCTAGTAAGTATCAAGTATCTGAGGCCGCATTTGAACTCAGGTCCTCCTGAATCCAGGGCCAGTGCTTATCCACTGCATCACCTAGTTGCTCCTATATGTTTTTTAAAAGATGAAAAGTAATCCAAATGCAGACAGTGTGGAATGTAATCCACTATAGACAACCAAGTAATGGTCAGGAGAAAATAACAATCACTAATTATGACCACATTACAGCAACAAAACTTTCCCCTCAAAGGGTACTTTTATTTTTCCAGTCATTCAGTTGTGTCTGACTCTTTGTGACCCTATTTGGGATTTTCTTGACAAAGATAATGAAACAGTCTGCCATTTCCTTCTTCTACTTATTTTGCAGATGAGAAAACTGAGGCAAACAGAGTTAGGTGACTTGCCCAGGATTACATTAGTAAGTGTCTGAGACCTGATTTGAACTTTCCTCTTCCTGACTCTAGGCCCAGGGCCCTAACCACTGTGCTACTTTTATTATGTATATGAAAGATAGCTAGGCAGCTCAGTGGGTAGAGTTCAGATTCAGCCTCGGATACTTACTAACTGTGTGACCCTGGAAAAGTCACTTCACCCTGTTTACCTCAGTTTCCTCATCTGGAAAATGAGCTGGAGAAGGAAATGGCAAACCACTCCAGTATCTTTGCCAAGAAAAGCCCAAATGGGGTCCAGAAGAATCAAAGATGACTGAAAGGGTTCAACAACAGCAAATTAATTTCCAAGTCCTTTCTCCTATTAGAATGTAAACCCTGCTAGAGCAGGGACTGTTTTTGGTTTCTCTGTCTTCTTTAGATTCTGCAATACTTAGCACTGTAGTACTTGATAAGCACTTCAAAATGCCTGTTAATTGACAAATTAAATGGAACAAGACTCATGTTTTCTACCCTGTGGGGGTGTTGTCAGGAAAGTATACAGTGGAAAGCATCACAGAAATAGGAGCAGTTACTATTGTCCAAAATGTAAACTTGAGGAAACAGGCTGGGGAGGGGGGATGGGAAAGAGTGGCTTGCCCAAGGTCATGTTCATGTGATACTTAGTGATAAATCCAG
Source organism: Dromiciops gliroides (assembly GCF_019393635.1). NCBI lineage: Eukaryota > Metazoa > Chordata > Mammalia > Microbiotheria > Microbiotheriidae > Dromiciops > Dromiciops gliroides. The sequence goes on along the minus strand of NC_057862.1, from coordinate 30,644,663 downwards.
AAATTGAACTAGGATCTTGTTACTTCAAGCCCAGTATCTTGCCCCCCCCTTCCCCCCCCCCATTATATGCTACTGGCTATTACTAGAATCTACTTTTTTGTTACTCAAAATCATAGGGTCGTAGATTTAGAACTGGAAAGGACCTCTCAGGTCATTTGTTCCAACCATCTAAAGTCCCAGATGACCAGAATCTCCCTGTGCACTCGGACTTTAGAGGTAGTCATCTTAGGCCAATCGGTATTTGTTTGAGACCTTTTAACTGTATCTGAAACACATGGTGATTTCCATCCTTTGCTTGAACACCTGTAGTCAAGTCAACAAGCATTCATTAAGCACCTACTGTGTTCCAAGCATTATGCTAAGCAAGCACTGGGAATACAAAGAAGGCAAGAACTGGTCTCTGCTCTCAAGGATTTCACAGTCTAATGAAAGAGGAACCTACTCGTTCTGGGGTTGACCTATTTCACTTTTGAATAGTTCAGATAAACCCTTCCATATACACAGGACTAAAAGGGAAGACCGTACATGAGAGTGTGAACCTCTTTTTATTACAGCTTCCTTTGAATTTTAAGAATTTAAATATTTACATTTTATATATATGAATATGTAATACCTTCAACATGTAACTTTCAAAGCTGTCCTGCTTGTTTAGGATTCCTCCTGGTCTTTTTTCTGTTTTCTTCTATTTGTTTCAATAGCATGTTTCAGTGACCTTTAAAAAAAAACACCCACCTTTTTGCAAGCCCTTAGCTCCCCACTTGTTTCTCTCCATTCTCTCTAGAATCCTTTGATAAAAGGGGTAAAAACAAACCTTTATAATAGATATGCATATTTAAGTGAAACAAATGCATGCATTGGTCATGTCTAAAAATGTAATTCTAGTCTGCCTGGAGTCTGTCATCTCTCTGTCTGGAGGTAGGTGGCCTGCTTTGTCACTTGTCCTCTGGCATCTTTGGTTGGCCATTGCACAGATCAGAGTTCTTGCATCTTTCTTTTTTTTATCATAAAAGTATTTTATTATTTTCCAGGTACATGTAAAGATAATTTTCAACATTTTTTTTTGTGAGGCAATTGGGGTTAAGTGACTTGCCCAGGGTCACACAGCTAGTAAGTGTTAAGTGTCTGAGGCCAAATTTGAACTCAGGTCCTCCTGACTCCAGGGTCGGTACTCTATCCACTGCACCACCTAGCCGCCCCTCAACATTTGTTTTCATAAGATTTTTAATTCCAAATTTTTCTCCTTTCCTCCCTTCCCTTCCCTATTCCCAAGACAGAAAGCAATCTGATATAGGTTATATATGTACAATTGAGTCTTGCCATGTTGTTTTTACAATGTTACTGTTGTACAAATTGTTCTGCTGCTTCTGTTTGCTCTACTCTTCTTTGGTTCATACAAGTCTTCCAGTTTCTGAGAGATTACCTCATTTCTTATGGTATAATACTATTCCATCATATTCATATGTAAAGGCAAGGGAAAGAACAGACATAACTGGAAAGAATAAACAAAATAGGGACAGAACCAATAAAGGGGTTTTATGTCGGCCAGGGTGGGGAGAATAGGCTACTTGTGCTTGTTTTCTCACGCCATCTGGAGGCTTTATTTTTATCCTATACAGTGGTGTCTTGCTTTTAGATACTATTTACAATATTAAGAATAGGTCCGGGGCAGCTAGGTGGCAAAGTGGTTAGAGCACCGGCCCTGGATTCAGGAGTACCTGAGTTCAAATCCGGCCTCAGACACTTAACACGTACTAGCTGTGTGACTCTGGGCAAGTCACTTAACCCCAATTGCCTCGCTAAAAAACAACAACAACAACAAAAAGGTCCAAGTAGCCCTATGTTTTCTAGAGTTTTAATTTTTTTTAATTAAATTTTTTTTTTCTAGAGTTTTTAACAGAAACAAGTGGTGGCTTTTGTCAAACCTTTTTCTGTTGACTGTAATGATTGGAATGACGCCACCTACTGGAGACTTGCTGTGGAGAGCTCCACCATGAGGAAAATGCCTCAGAGGCATTGTGGCTTTTCCTTGGTGTCAGGAAATGACGTTTGCTCATGGGTGCTGTCTATCAAGTCTACCAGCCAATCAACTGGAGGAGCCTCCTATGGTCTGGGAGGAGACAGGAAGGAGGAAAGGGAGCCTGCGCAGAGAGCGCTGGCCTTTTTGGCTTTCGGACTTGATGGTGGTGGTGGCAGAGGACTTCACAGGAAATTTGAGGAAAGATGGGAATGCCAGGCTGTTAGAATTCTGTTCTCAATCTTTTTCTTTCTATTTTCCAATAAACCCTTAAAAACCTAAACTCGTTTTATCAGTGATTTTTAGTCAGTTTCCCCCAAACTGGGGGAACACATTAGAATCCACATTTAGAATCTTAAATTACACATGATAGACCATGTGTTGATTATTTTATTATTTCGTTATCAACTTAGTCTATTATGCATTTATATTTTCTTATGTCGAACCAACCCTGCCCTCCTGATATAAATCCAATTTGGTATTTAATCTTTTTTTTTTTTTGGTGGGTGGTGTATAATCTTTTAAATATGTTGTGGTAACTTCTTTAGTAATATTTTACTTAATATTCTGCATCAATATTCTTTAGGAATATTGGCCTGTAGTTTTATTTTTCTTTGTCATCTCTTCCTGTTATAGGCATCAAGATCATATTTGTACCATAGAAATTTGCCTCTATCTTTTACTACCTGTGTGACCTTAGGCAAGTCATTTCATTTTCCTGAGCCTCAATTTCTCATTTGTAAAAGGAAAAGTTGGACTAGGTGGCCTCAGATCTCTTCCAGCTCTAGATGCATAATTCTTTCTGAGATTATCCACTATGATCCCTCCCCATTTACAAGGGCTGGAGAGTAACTTACTCAAATTCACAAAGCTCAATGCCTGGTACATAGTTTTTAATAAATGCTTGTTAATTGACCAGAATAGTAATGAAACCATCTGGGTTTACTAATTCTATATCTATATCTACTATTTTTTCCACTAACCCAAAATTAGGGCCAGTGACAGAGAACTGGGCTTGGATTTCTGATTTCGAGTCTTTACTTTGCCATAATACGTGTGCCCTAGGATAAGTCACTTTTCTGGCCTTTAGGTTGTTTTTTTTTTTTTTAATCTATAAATCCATAAAATGGCAGCAGCGGTGGGATGGTGGGGGTGGAGAGAGTACCCTTTTTGTCTTGCCTAGCTCCAAGATCCTACCATTCTAAATGTCTGGTTCCTTATTTCTGCCATGGGGATAGTAACATCAATCATGGCACCTTCTTATTTCTCCAAGTGAAGATGAAGGTGATCTTGAGCTTTGCTATAGCATGTAAATGACATTATTTTGTTCCATTCATATATAGGACCCTAGTTGAAAACACATCTACCTCCTCATAGGTCAACAACGCATCAAAGATCTGTGATTTTGTCAGTGTGAAAATTTCCTCCAGCAATACACATTGTGAGCCATCTATAACTTCATAACTTGGCAGATTAATCTTCGAGAGTTACTTGAGACTCAGAGGACTTGTCCATAGTCACACAGCTAGTAAGTGTCAGAAGCAGGATTTGAATCCAGGTTGTCCTGATTCCAAATTCAGCCAACAAGCTTTATTTTTTTTGTGTGTTCTCTTAGAATAATAACTCACATTTACTCAGCTGTTTAAGGCTTATATAACATTTTCCTCATTTATTATCCCATCTTACAGATAGGCAGCCTGAGGTTCTGAGAAATAAAAAACAATTTTGCCCAGAGTCAAACAGCTAACCTGGAACCTTGGACTTTCCTGACTCCAACTGCAAGGCTCTTCCCTCTACTCAGAGTTAACTCACAAATAATTTAGGCTTGATGTTTTCTGCCTCTAAAAACTATGTTGAGTTTATTTTTGGTATGCTTATATGTGTATATTCTTATATTATATTTATATACAATATATCACAATACATCATATATATTATTGTATATATTATATCAATTATATTACCAATATAGCATCATTAGTTAATTAATAACAATAATATAATAAATAACATTATATAATATAGTTATATTATTTTATATACTTGTATGTGTAATGATTGGAATGATGCCACCTGCTGGAGACTTACTGTAGAAGAGTTCTGCCCATGAAGCGAAGGTCTTTGAGGGCAAGACCAGAAGTCTTTTCTTTGGCGTCAGGAAGTGACGTTTGCTTGTGGGAGGAAGAAGGAAGAGACTGGCGGCTCAGTCTCATTCTCTTTCCTTTGGACTCTGGTGGAGAGTGGAGCTAGAAATGCACTCTCCCTTTAATGGATAGGAATCTAGGCCTTTCTCTCTCTCTTTACTAAATTCTTATTCTCCTTAATAAATGCCTAAAAGTCTAACTCTTGCTAAAGCTTATAATTTATTGGCGGCCACTCATTAGATATTTTAGACAGACTAGCTAGAATTTTAGCCTTTAACATATGCATATATTTTATAGTATATAATGTATTTATATATTATATCACAATACAGTACATATTACTGTATACAATATTATATCAATTATATTAATAATATAATATCAATGATTAATATTAATAATGCAATAAATAGTATTATACATTATATTTTATATACTTATATGTGTATGTTGTCTCCAGAGCCAGATCATAAGCTCCCTGAGGACAGGGTCTGTTCTATTATTGTCTTTGAATCTCAGGTACCTATCGTGTGCTTAGGGCATAGCAGGTGCTTAATGCTTGTTGATTGAGTGATGCCAGGAAAAAAACTTCAAAATACTTTAGGCTTTATCAGAAGTGTCCTTGCTAGGGCAGCTAGGTGGTTCAGTGGATAAAGCACTGGCCCTGGATTCAGGAGGACCTGAGTTCAAATCTGGCCTCAGACACTTAACACTTACTAGCTGTGTGACCCTGGGCAAGTCACTTAATGCCAATTGCCTCACCAAAACAAAACAAAAACCCAACCCAAAAAAACAACAAAAAAAAGAAGTGTCCTTGCTGTCCTAGGAAGTTGGGAGCTCCCCTTCAAGGGAGGTCATCAAGCAAAGACCCGCCCAATGATCACTTGGCAGTTATACTGTAGTGGGGGTAGGGGGAGGATTCATTTTGAGTAACTATTGGATTAGAAGGCCACTGACATCCCTCCCAGTTCTAAATATGGTGATTCTATACAATAGAATCCCCATTCTCCAAGCTTTCAGTGGATTTCTCTTGGGGTCCAGGGACTCTTGGGTTTTGTTCTGTCTCCAGCACATAGCACAGGGCCTGGGATGAAGTAAATGATCAATTAACATTGTTTAAGCACCTCTGAAATCCCAGGTACTGCAGAGAATACATACACAAAGATGAAAAGAGGAGTTCCAATGGTAAGACCTTAAGCAATTTACCAAATACCAACCCCTTAGCAGAGCAAGGGCAAGACACCCAATCTTCCTCTTTCCGCTGTATGCAAAACTGCAAAGGGTCAGTCAGGTGGAACCTCTTTTTGCAGATGGAGAAACTGAAGGACAGTCATGAAGAGGAGGGCAAAGGTGAATTAAAACTATAATATCCTATTGTCATAGAGCAACTAGGTGGTGCAGTGGATTCCTGGAGTCAGGAAGACCCAAGTTCAAAACCAGCCTCAGACCTTACTAGCTATGTGACTGCAAGTCAATTAACCCTGTTTGCCTCAGTTTCTTCATCTGTAAAAGGAGCTGGAGAAGGAAATGGCAAACCACTCCAATATCTCGGCCAAGAAAACCCTAAATGGGATCATGAAGAGTTGTATACAACTGAAAAATGACTGAGAAACAAAATTGTCACAGTATATGTGTGGAGCTCGGGTCTTAAGAGAGCATTGAATTTAAGGAGAATTGAATCAAATCAAGATGATTTAAGTTCAAATCTCAGCTCTGCCATTGACTGTCCATTTCCTTCTCTATAAAATGCATGGTTTAGAGTAGGCAGCCTTAGTGCTCTCTTCCAATTCAAGGTCTAACATCCTACATCTGGTCATCAAAGTCAGGAGTTTGGGGATCCTAGGCTGGGGAGCCAAGGGTCCCAGGGGAAACTTACAGAGCACAGTGCCGGGCACATGGTAGGTACTATAAAAATGCTTATTCCTTCTTCCCATTTCCCTTTATCCCTTCCTCTCCGAGAGAGGTAAAGGTGTGTGTGGAAGGGAGGAAGCAATAGGATAGTATAACATGAGGAGAAATAAAGGTGGGGGAGAGGTCCGGTGTAGGGGCATTGAGACACCAATATACCCTGCAAAGAACACGGGGTTTAGAGTCTAGGCTCAAATCTCATGTCCATCATTTAGTATCTGTGTGACTTTGGGCAAGTTATTTAAACTGTCTGGGTCTTGGGTTCCTCCTTACTGGACTAGATAAAATCCAGAATACTTTTCAGCCCAAGTGCTGCAAACTTGTGAAGAGGTAGTGCTTGGGGCTCAAGTCAAACTATTAATTGGCTGGGAACTCAGAAATGATTTACTTGGGCTTCTGGGTCTTGTAGTTTTTTGACTCTTCCTAAATCCTGCTTGTGTCCATTTCACAGTAGTCTCCTATTTGCTTTGGGTTCATGGGAGTTTACTTGGGATTCGTGTAGTTTACTTGGGATTCTGGGTCTTGTAGTTTTTTGACTCTTCCTAAATCCTGCTTGTGTCCATTTCACGATAGTCTCCTATTTGCTTTGGGTTCGTGGGAGCATTCCTAAAAAGAGACTGTGCATTGGTGCTCGGAAATTACTCGGGATGGCTCAATCATCCATGAAGACTGACCTTTTCAGGACTTAATTTACCAATCTGTAAAGTGAAGGGATTGCACAAGATCATCGCTTAGGTCTTAGTAGATGCACTCTAGGCTTTAGGCTTTTTCAATCCCATCTTCCCTTTCTCACTCTGCCTGCCTGCCTTGCATTATGGGAGCTGGAGTCCAGCTCCTGCCTGGAGTCCTGGCCCAGGGCATATTTCCTTGTGGTTGTGCCCACCAGGATTTCCCAGAATAATTAGTAGACTTCTCCAAAGCACTTTGAACTTGTTTGACCTTAACAAAAACACTTAAAATCCCTTCGATTTCTCTAGGACTCTTCGAGGCAATGTGCTACACTGGAAAGAAATGGATTCTCCTGGATTTGATTCCAGGCTCTGCCATTTACTGCTCTTATGATCCAGAGCTAGCTAGGCATTTCCCCTCTCTGGACCTCAGTTTCCTCCTTTATAAAATGAAGGCATTCAGCTAGGTGACAACTAAGATCTCTTTTACTTCCATATCTACTGAAAGAACATTATCTCCATGGTACAGTGTAAGGAAATGAAAGTTAAAAATGTTAAAAGACTTGCCCTGGTATCAGAAATATCATTTGAACCTTATAATCAAAGCATTTAAAGCTGGGAAAGGACCCAGTTGTAAATGAATGATTAGAACTCATGCAATCTTACCTCCCACTGCCGCTTTTTATAATTCAGAAAACAGGTGCCCAGAGAGGGGAAATGACTTGCTTAAGGTAACAGATTATAAGCTTCACTGTTTCTACTACACCTTGCTTGAAGATAAACCCTGCCCTCCTTTACCTTTATATAGATCATAGTCCATTCCGGGAAGATCCTCCTCCCTTTTTGCCCATTAAATTGCTATTCGTGATTTATTGTTGTTTGTCCTTCATTCTTGACGAGCACCATGACATCTGGAGGTGATGTCATGACTTGCAGTGAACTGGATTTAAGTGAGGGATGGCTGAGCAAGGTCGCCAACCTCACTCTCTCCTCCAGAGCCATCTGGGTCCAGTGGCAAGATCAGGACAACTGGAGATGACCCTGAATGGTTAATTGGGGTGAAGTGACTTGCCCACAGTCACACAGCTAGTAAGTGTCTAAGGTGAGATTTGAACTCAGGTCTTCCCAACTTCAGGGCCAGTGCTCTATCCACTACACCACCTCACTGCCCCTATTCATCCTTTAAAGAGTAGTCAGATAGCAACCTCAGAAACTTTCTTCAGTTCCCCTAGCTAGTAATAACCTCCTTACCTAACCTGGGTGGGCCTCAGGTTCTTTTACATGTCAGATGATCTCTAAGGCCCCTTTCAAATCTAAATCTATGATTCCATCAGATTTCACATAAAACTTTATTTTGCACTGTTCTAAAGGACTTACTACGTGTAACAATAAGAGCAGCTCTGTGAGTCCAAGGAAGCTGGACTCCTTGACCTCTCCCTTTTCATTAAAGGATTTCATTCAGCTCTGAACCCTGGCTTGTGGCCTGGGTTCAGGCCTCTGGGGAACTTAACCTCGAAAGGGAGGAGTCAGGCTCTTTTTCTTGAACTTTTCTGTCTCTTTATTGGGAGCTTTGGGGTAAAAAATGACCTAAAACTTAGGTTTGGTTCATGTCTAGGGTATTCAGAAAAAGAGAGAGTAGAAAGGTACATAAGGTACAATGTAAATCAGACTGAGGACAGCTATTTATTTCCTCCATATAAATGAAACACTTAATACAAGAGATTAATAAGCACACACTGAAAAAAGACCTAAGCAGGAGAAATAATATAACTGCTCTTGAATTCTCCCAGAAGGTTGAGATTCTAGCATCAGAACATGAAGCAGTTTGTGGAACTACTGAGTAGGAATCTTACATTTCACTGTGACTTTTTCTTTACTGTCTAAGCTATTCTCTTCAGGGCCTTGTCTTCTGGCAAGTCAGATCAGGCCTGAGATTCCTTCTCCTGTCCATTGTATGGAGCAAACTGCCTCAGTTTACCCAAATAACTCGAGGAGACCACCAAGTCAAGCAGAGACAGATTTATTACATCCTCATGAGGACGGGCAAAACCCAATTACACATTGAAGTCTTGCAAAGATATGCCCAATCCTCTAGGTTTTTATAGTAATCTTGAAAAGGACTGTCCCCACGTACACCTAGGGTGGATGAGCTCACAATCTAACATCCAATCCTGTCTCATCCAAGGTGCGTGTTCAGCTCGTGATCAATGTATGGAGACATGCATACGTGTTCCAGGAGCAAGGGGGAAAAGGGGAGGGGGAACAAGGTCAAACCAAAGGAAAAGGAAACAGGGGAGTGAGAGTCAGATGTTTCAAATCTCACAGTTCCCACTGACTCCCCTCTCCAGGCCCCTGTCTCTAAAGATAAGGATGACAGGGTTAAAATTTATCTTCGGCTATGTTGGGAAGTCAAAGAAATAATTGGCAATTAAACTTAAAGGAGACAGTGAGAATTTGACAAGCAATAAACTTCTAAACTAACTATATTGGGTCAGGGCTGGGTACCTTCCAGACCCCATCCTCAGAGTTTAATCTGACTCAAATCCATAATCATATCATACACCATGATCACCCTTTCCAAGGAAGATGTTTTTGTAAAATAGGCTTTTTAAAAAAAAAAATTTTTTTATTAGTGAGGCAATTGGGGTTAAGTGACTTGCCCAAGGTCACACAGCTAGTAAATGTTAAGTGTCTGAGGCCAGATTTGAACTCAGGTACTCCTGACTTTAGGGCTGGTGCTTTATCCACTGCGCCACCTAGCCACCCCATAAAATAGCCTTTTGGTTGCTGGTCAGCTCATACTGAGGATCTCTGGAATTCTGGAGATGAAAGTTTACAAGGTTGCTTCTGAGATTGGAAATACCCTCTGTTGTGTTTTTTTGTTTTGTTTTTGTTTTTTGCGGGGCAATGAGGGTTAAGTGACTTGCCCAGGGTCACACAGCTAGTAAGTGTCAAGTGTCTGAGGCCAGATTTGAACTCAGGTCCTCCTGACTCCAGGGCAGGTACTCTATCCACTGTGCCACCTAGCTGCCCCTGGAAATACCCTCTGAAGAGTGTTGCTTAGTCACTTATACTCAGGAATGAAGCAAAACAGAAGAGGTAGTACAAAATGTCAGCTCAGATTCACCTAGATAGGACATGTGCCTTACCTGCTAGATTCAAGTAGCTGTTGTGATTCTCCTCCTGGGAAAGATTTGGAGAGAGAAAAAGCTAGACGGGAAGGTCACGCTCTTTAAGGCCTATGCCACATATTTAATATATATATATATAATATATATATATATATATGTATGTATACACACATATACATATATATGTGTGTATATACACACATATATGTATATATGTATTGTGAAGACATATATGTTATAGTTATGATGTATGTTATATTCTTTAATATAGTGTAAGCTCTTTGAGAATGGTTACTATCTTATCCATTTGTTACATTCTACAATAGTGGTTTCCTATTTGTTTTGCTGTTGAGTCTTGCATTTGCTATTGTAGTCTCTAAAAACCTCATCACTTCTTTTTTTTTTTTAATCCAAGAATCTTTTTATTATGTTTTTTAGTCATTTATGCCATGAATCCGTAGGGGATTGCTTCCAACAGCTCGGGTTCCTTGCCATTGGTCCTCACAAAGTGTGCTTTTCTGGGTAGAGCAGGCTGACGTTTCAGTTGAACCCAGGTGCCTTTTTCTTTGGCTTCCTTCTTCTTCTGGTCATTTTCTTTTACCCTCTTCAGGAAGCTATCTCTGCTCTTAGAATGCTTAATATGCTCAATACGCACATTAATTCTCTTGGCTAGAATCTTTCCCTTAACCTGTTTGTTTACAACAATGCCTACAGCATGTTGAGTAACATTATAGACCCGTCCGGTCTTGCCATGGTAACATTTGTGGGGCATTCCTTGCTGAACTGTGCCCATACCCTTGATATCTACAATATCACCTTTCTTGTATATTCGCATATACGTAGCCAAAGGGACAACACCATGTTTTCTAAAGGGCCTAGAAAACATGTAACGTGTTCCTCTCCTTTTTCCTTTTGTGTTCGTCATTTTGGCAACTCACTGGAATATGGCAGAGCCGGTGGAACAACCTCATCACTTCTTATGGGTTTAACTGTCATCTCTATGTAGATGACTTTCAGATCTATATATACTGCCTCAGTTTCTCCCTTGAGGTTCAGTCATGAATCACCAATTGCCTATTGGATATTCCAAACTGGATGTCCTGGAGACACCTTAAACTCACTTCTTATCTTTCCCTTGTGGAAATTTATTTTGATTTGGGGACCCTACCTTTAGGCTGAGATTAGAAAGCCTTAGGCCCTCAGGGTCTCTCCCCCTCCTCCTCAGCTTCAGCTGATCGAAAAAGCCCCATGGGCTATACAAGACGCCAGGTCAGACAGCTGGGGGGGGGGGAAAGCCCCCAGCTCCCTCCGACCTGAGCGGAGCTATCTGAAGGATCCTGGATGGCCTGTGCTGAGGCATGAGGCTCGAGAGCACCCCCCCCCCAGCTGCAGCTCTGGCTGGCGGATTAGCTTGGTCTGTGGGGGCGAAGGAAGCCCCGAGATTTGAGTGGAGAGAAGAAAAGGTATAGATAGACCTGGGAGACGGACTAGGGAGGAAGGCTGACTAGAGCAAGGGAAGGAGACGGATGGAGGAGACGGACTAGAGGAAGGAGACTCAAGGAAGGACTAGGAGAGAAGCTGACTAGAGGGGAGCCTGGACAAGGACAGAGGAGAGTTCGGTTGATGGGGATGACAAGGTTACAGGCCTTAATACAAACCAGGGAAAGTGTAACGTGCCCTGAGGCCAGCGGCGGCCTAGGCCCTTATTGTATTCAAGAAGTTCCAAGCGCAGCAGGTGGGAAAGAGATGCAGTGGAAAGAGACCACAGGAAAGCAGTCAGGTTGTACACTTTATTTCCCTGTATTCCTACTTTTAAATAGTATCTCATAAATAAACTCTGCTTTGATTATTTGGTTAAGAGGCTTCTTAATCTTTAGTCTATCTGTTTGGGAGCAGTGTGGTGGAACTTTATAAACGGCCCATATTAAATTAACAAAGTCAGATAGCCAAATAGTCAACAGTCCCCAGATTAGTCCTCCAGTCAGCGTCAGCCCCCAAAATTAGGCTAGTCAATTCAAAAATATTTCTACACCCTCCAGACCTTCCCCTCTTCCAAAGTTCCCTATTTCTACTGAAGATACTCCCATCCTATCAAGGGCTCAGTTTCTAAATCTTGGCATTATCTCCAACTCTCCACTCTCCCTCCCTCACTCCATGTATCTGTTTACCACATCTTGCTCTTTACAACTTCATAATATTTCTTTTATCTGATTCCAACTTTGTACTCATAACCTAGTGGAGATCCTCATCACTTTTCCCCTAGCTGCTTGTACCAGCCTCTGAAGTGATCTTCCTGCCTCAGATCTTCCCCACTGTAATCCTAACCTGCTTCCAAAGTAATTTTCCTTAAGCTCAAATCTGACCCAAATCCTCTACTTAACCAACTTCAGTGACTTCCTATTGCATCTAGGCTAAAATATAACTTCCTCTGTTTAGCTTTTTTTTTTTTTTGACAAGGCAATTGGGGTTAAGTGACTTGCCCAGAGTCACACAGTTACCAAGTGTCAAGTGTCTGAGGCCAAATTTGAACTCAGGTCCTCCTGAATCCAAGGCCAGTGCTTTATCCACTGTGCCACCTAGCTGTCCCTATTTAGCTTTTAAAGCCCTATACAACTTGGGCGCAATATAATTTTCTAGCCTGATTGGATATCACTTCTCACACTCTGTGATCAAGACAAACCAGCCCTTTCTCTGTTCTTTACTCACAACATTTTTTGCACTGGCTGTTGCACGTGCCTGTAATGTCCTCCTTCCCTATTTTTACCTTGTAGAATTCATCTCCTCCTTTGAAATGCTGTTCCTGATCCTTCCAACTGCTAGCACTCTCTCCCTAGCTACTTTGTATTGAACTATTTTGAACTTTGTACATTATACATAATATTTTGGCATTAACTTATATTTATGCTACATATTTTATATGTATGCTATTTCTCCCATTAGAATATATATGTATATATGCATACATACATGTATGTATATTTTATTTATTTATATGTGTGTGCCTGACATATATACTGTGTAATCAATCATCAAATATTTATTAAGTGCCTACTATTTCCCAGAAGCATCAGTAGCTTATTTTAAAATTTTATTTATTTATTTTTTGTTTTGTTTTGTTTTTTTGCGGGGCAATGAGGGTCAAGTGACCTGCCCAGGGTCACACAGCTAGTAAGTGTCTGAACTCAGGTCTTCCTCAATCCAGGGCGGATGCTTTATCCACTGCGCCACCCAGCTGCCCCAGCATTAGTAGCTTAAAGCTTCAGTAAGACTTCTGGGACACTCTGTATCCATTATTGTCCTAGTTCTGCTTCCCCCTCCCTTTGCATCAGTTCATATAAGTCTTTCTATACTTTTCTGTATTTTTCATATTCATCATTTCTTACAACACAGTAATATTTCATTATATTCATATGCCATAACCTGTTTATGTCTCTTATTTTTAGTGAGTGATCTTTCAAATGGTTGTTGATAGCTTGCAATTCTTTCTGGAATTGCATATTTCTTTATATCCTGTGATGATTTTATCTACTGAATGATAATTGGGGTGACTGAAAAGGTTTTGCAGTTGTTTGGGGGTAAATATTTTCTTCTCTCTTTGAAGTCATTGAAAATTGGCGAGGACTTATTTTCTCTGGAAATCTTAATGCCAATTGGCAATCCTTAAAAAAAAAAGATTGTTTAAAAAGAAAAGAACACAATCCTTGGGGCATGAGATGGACAGACAGAGTTATTGAACTTTGCTTCCAAAAGGAGATGACAGTCTTTTGGTCTTCTGCCCTGGTCAGAGCACAAGTAAAATATCATGTACAGCTCTGAGCTCTACATTATAGGAAAGACATTGACAAGCTAGAGAGGATCCAGAGGAGTGTGACCACAAATGGTAGGAGGCTCAAGAGTTTGACACACATTGAGCAATCTAGGATGTTCAAAGTTGTGGTATACGAATTTAATGGAATACTATTGTGCTGTAAGAAATAATGAACAGGCAGATTTCAGAAAAACCTGGAAAGACTTAAGTGGACTGATGCTGAGTGAAGTAAGCAGAACCAGGAGAACATTGTACACAGTAACAACAACATTGTGTGATGATCAACTGTGATAGACTTGGTTTTTTTTTTTTTCGGCAGTGCATTGATCCAAAACAATTTCAAAGAACTCCTAATAGAAAATGTTCTCCACTGAATGCAGATTGAACCATACTATTTCTACTTTGTTGTTGTTGTTTTTTCTTTTTTGAGGTTTTCCCCTTTTGTTCTGATTCTTGTTTTACAACATCACTAATGCAGAAATATGTTTAATGTGATTGTACTATTTGAAGGTTTTTTTTTTATTACAAAGACTTGTTTTACTTGGTTCCAGAGGGCAGAATTAGCAGCAGTCCAATTCAACAGAACACAGCAAGTATTTCTAAATCCCCCTCTAGTGTGCAAGGCACTATGCTACAAAGAAAGGAAGGAATGAGTTTCTGCCTTAAGAAGCTTGCAGTTTACTTCATGTTTGAAGGGTATACAGGGTATACAACATGTATAGAGATAAGTAAATACAACTGTAAGGAGTGTGAACTGCTCATGTGAGATACATTATTTCAGTGTGGGTGATGAAGGCTTGCATAGACATCTCTGGAATCTTATGAATCTTTTTCCAAGAGAGATTTTGATTTCTGCCCAGAGTGAGGCTAGAAGAGGCCCCACAAATCTGGGTGCTTTGTTCTCAGAGAAGGGGAATTGGACTAGAATTATATCTATTTGCCCCCTTTGTTGCTTTTGTTGTTCAGTCATTTTTCAATCGTGTCTGACTCTTTGTGACCCTATTGGGGATTTTCTTGGCAAAGATACCAGAGCAGTTTGCCACTTCCTTCTCCAGCTCATTTTATAGATGAAGAACTGGGGCAAACAGGGTTAGATGACTTGCCCAGGGTCACACAGCTGGTAAATGTCTGAGGCTGGATTTGAACTCACAAAGGAGAGTCTTCTCACTCTAGGTGTGGCACTCTGTCCACTGTACCACCTAACTGCCCTCCTAAATGAAACAACAACAAGCCCCACTAAATTTGCTATCCTCAGGCATACTTTTTATTTTAAGCTACTTTCCTAGCCATTCTTTCTTTCTTTCTTTCTTTTTTTTTTTGGTGAGGCAATTGGGGTTAAGTGACTTGCCCAGGGTCACACAGCTAGTAATTGTTAAGTGTCTGAGGCCGGAATTGAACTCAGGTCCTCCTGAATCCAGGGCCGGTGCTATATCCATTGTGCCACCTAGCCACCCCTAAACAACATTTAAAAAACATTTATTTAAAAACATTATCATTAGACAGGATCTATAAACTTCTCCAAGTGGCCAAAGGGGGTCTATGACACAAACAGATCAAGAATCCCTTCTTCAAACCATTTCAAAAACTACAAATCCCAAAGATCCCAGGCAAGCATCAGGAACCCACTTCCTCCTCTTATTTAAACAGCCAATGAAAGGGAGAGTTGCCAAGAGTCTCGTATGACATCTGTGCTCATTAACTCCCGAGCACCTTAAAACTGGTGGCTGCTGCTTGAAGTCAGGGGAACAGAGATTGGAGGAAAGCTTCCTATATAGCTCAGGCTGTACGGTTCTTGTTTGTTGGCTGGTGGAGATTAATCTCGATAGCGCAGAATGGATGCGATACTGAATTATAGGATGGAGGATGTTGAAGATTACTATGATTTACTGGGATGCGATGAACTCTCTACGGTAAGAGAATTAACATTGTTAATTTCCTCCTCTGGGAGCTGGAGGGGGTGGGACTAGCTCATCCCTAACATCCTTTCTAGCTCTAGAGAGCCTGCGATCCTAAGAGCCTTTATGGGAACAATTCAAAGTTCTGGGCTTTTAATTTTGTAATACATTGACATAGTTTGAACAACCTGAAGGCTGCTGCTTAGAAAGCCCATTATAGTCATAAAATCTTTTATTACCTGGGAAAGAGGAGACTTTCAATAGATCTTGGTTTCTTTACTTAAATATCCTCTTTAATGCTATAAGAGCTTCTAGAATACATACAGACATCTACATATACGCACCCATGCATTCAGTGCATGTAACAGGTAGTCTGCCAAGGTGCCTTTGAAGTATTTTTTTTTTAAACTATGAGTGGGCTTTGGAAATGAAGATGATTTAAAAATAAAAGATTAGACAGACACATATATGTGCATAGACATGTATTAAAGAACAGGTCACAAAAAGAATATCCTCAGAAGTCTTCTAACTCAATAGACACACCCACACATAAGCCACAGGTTATAACCATTAGGTAATATATGGTATAGAATCAATATTTTTCTAGTACTCTTTGATTTTTATGCTTCAATTAAATATGTACTTATAGATGCAGAGACCTGAGATATTTTACAATCATGAGTGATGCTCCGCAAGCTTTTAGTTCCTTCTGAGATCACCTTCTGTTTACACTGTCTATATCTTGTATGTATACAGTTATTTGAATGGGGGTTGTCTCTCCCATTAGAATATAAGCTCCTTGAGAGCAGGGACAATTTTGTTTTTTGTTTTATTCTGTTTGTATCCCCAGCACGTAGTACAATGCCTGGCATATAGTAAATGCTTGATAAAAACTCTCTTGATTGGATCAAACAACATATGTAAGATTGATTAAAAAAATTTTTTGGGGGGGGTGCTGCAGGACAGGACCTGTGCCTTCACCTGTATGCTCCCTTTGAGGAAACTCCTACCAAAGCATATCTCCAATTTCTCTGGTACTAATAGTCTTAGGGAGTCTTGGGGGGGCACTAAAAGCTTTAAATGACTTTCTTATGATCACATTGTATGGGTCACAAGTCTTCTTGACTACCCCTACCCCCTGGTTGCCTCTCTTTTTTTATGTTAGGATTTCAAATTGTTTGACAGAAGTTCTTCTGTAAAATTGAATAATTTCCCAAACAAATCATTGGTGGACTAATGTGGAAATATGTTTTATGTGATTGCACATGTATGACCTATATCAGATTGCTTGCTGTCTTGGGGAGGGGGGAGAGAAGAGAGGGAGGGAGAAAAATTTGGAACTCAAAATCTTATAAAACAAGGAATGTTGAAAATTGTCTTTACATATAATTGGAAAAAAATATTATTAAAATTCATTGGTGAGGGGCAGCTAGGTGACACAGTGGATAGACCACCGGCCCTGGATTCAGGAGGACCTGAATTCAAATCTGGCCTCAGACACTTCACACTTACTAGCTGTGTGACCCTGGCCAAGTCACTTAACCCCAATTGCCTCACCAACAAAAAAATCATTGGTGAAAATCCTTGTAAGCATTCAGTTGGTCCCCCAACTAAAGGGAGCCAGCTTATTTTGGTGGAAGGAATGCTGGGTCTGGCATTGGATGACCTGAGTTTGGCTCCTCTGCTGTAATACTTTCCTGCCTGCATGATTTATCCTCTCTGGCCTCAGTTCGCTTATCTGTAAAATATGGGGTTTGGACTACATGACCTCTGGTCTTCAGTTCCTCCATCTATAAAATGGAAGGATCAGATCATATGAACTCTAAGGTGATTTCCAGCTCTCAACTGTTGGTCTGTACTACTGAAGATGTATTAACTTTTTAATCAACAAAGAAGGGAGACAACTGGGGAATGGTTTCCCCCTTGAATAGTCTCAAAGTCTTAATTATTCTCTTAATTATTACTAACATAAAGTGTAATCAACCACTGAGCATTTCTTTTATTCATGTAATTCTCTTTTGAGGAGAAGACTATTGGGATAGAGTGAAGCTGGCCGCAGAACTAGGAAGATCTGCCTTCAACTTCTGCTGCTTCTCACATATACTCACGAATCACTCAACCTCTCGAGGCCTCCAGGCAACTTTCTAAAACCATCACATGCAGAGCAGGTAGCCATTTAGGAGTTTCTTTCCTAGGAGCTCCTTATACCAAAGAATTCATAGATCTAGGTCCTTTCCCCTGCCTCTCCTCCAAAAAATAAACAAATAAACACCAAAACAAAACCCCAATAACAACCCACAGCCCATTCTCCTTATATACAGTGTCAAGCCATTTCATTAAAAATATTCCATTTTGTTGGCAGAAAAAAAGGACTAGAAGCTTGTTCAAGTTCATTTAGGCAGCATGAGCCTAGTGGATAGAGGTTTGGACTAGGAGACAAGAAAATCAAAATGAAAATCTCATCTTTGACCCTTGCCGTGTCACTCCAAGAAAGCCACATGACCTTTCTTAAGTTCCATGACCTGAAAAATGTCTGTAAAATGGGGTTCACCATCACTTCCACCTCCCAGGTTTGTTTTGTGGTGACCATCAGGAGAGATAAGGCTTATAAAGCATTTTGCAAACCTTAAAGTGTTATCTAAATGTGAATTATGATCTTTATTTATACTTTATATAGCCAAACTTCACCAACCCTGTTTTATAATCAACCAAGCAATTATTTACTAAGCACCTGCTAGGGGCCAAGCAGTGTGTTAGGTACCCAAAATAAAAACATCACCCATGGTGTTATTGCTGATCCTTTGAATGACATCATATTTCTTATTTCATTCATCTAAGAAATTTTTATTTAGCATTAAGAGATGTACCTGTGTCTACCCTTCCTCACAATTTTGTCTGCATTTCTTCCTACCTTCTATTTTCTGCTTGGATTGCAAATGTATCTGTGTTGAGTTAGAAGTTTTCCATGGATTTCATTTTTATTTTATTAAGTTTTTTAAAAATCATGACATAGAACATCTTTAACAAATTGGAACTTTTCATGTATAAAGAAAGCAAGAAAAAGAGGGTTGTGTATGAAAACATGACTCAATTACTTTCAGCTTGCTTTAAAAAACATGTTAAATTTAATGTAGGGTCAACATTGCCTTGCTTGTCTGATTCTCCTTCTCAACTTCATTCTCCTGTTTCCTGTGTATTTGGGGGTGGGGGCGGGGTAATGAGGGTTAAGTGACTTACCCAGGGTCACATGGCTAGTAAGTGTCAAGTATCTGAGGCTAGATTTGAACTCGGGTCCTCCTGAATCCAGGGTCGGTGCTTTATCCACTGTACCACCCAGCTGTCCCCACTCCTGTGTATTTTTTAAAAAAATGTTTCATTGACAGGATTCTTTTCCACGAGATTTTTTTTTTTTTGCATCACTGTCAATCCCTCTCCTCCCTTGTAACCAATATTTGTAATCAAGTCAAACAAGTTTGTGTTGTTGCAGTTGTCAGAAAGTGTTTATGTCTCTTTCTGCACCTACAGTCTATGATGACCTGCATGTGGCTGCGTAATCTTACCATTAGTCATTGCATTGAACAAACACCAGAAAGTCTCTGACTTCAAGAGGCTTATATTTTACTGATTGGGAGTGGGGTAGGGTGCAAAAAATACAGATTAGTAAATATAAATACAATTCGAAATGACTACAAATACAATAAATGAGTAAATACAAATAGTTTTGATTACATACAAAATAAATACCAAGTAAACTCACTATTTAGCTAACCTGATACACAGGGAAGCTATTTGAATAGTTGTTCATCCTTTGTTGTTGTTGTTGTTTTTTTTTTTTTTTGCTGGGCAATGAGGGTTAAGTGACTTGCCCAGGGTCACACAGCTAGTAAGTGTCAAGTGTCTGAGGCTGGATTTGAACTCAGGTCCTCCTGACTGCAGGGTCAGTGCTCTAGCCACTGCACCACCTAGCTGCCCTCATCCTTTTTTCTTGAAAAGGACCAATGACATCAGGAGGGTGATGCCTATTTGAATAGTCAAATAGTGTTAGATAGTTTTCTGGTCTTTCTCCTCTAAAGGGAACTAGGTTCTTTCAGGGAGCAAATGAGATAGGCCAAAATTTTCATTTAACATACATGTTCTTGTGTGGTCATCACAATAACTCTCTATGGTAGGTGCCACAGGCATTATTATCATAGTTACTGGATTGTGTATTTGGTTCAAGTCTGGACGCTGTCTTAGGAAGGACGTGTATGAGCTGGTATGCTTTCAGAGGTGGCCCATCAGCATGGGGAAGGGCCTGGAGCTTAGGCCCCACGAGGGTCAGATGAACAGGAGCTACTGAGCAAGGAAAACAGACATTTTGAAAATGATAACTGACTTCAAATACTTGGAGGGCTATGCTGGGGCAGAAGGATTAGGCCTAGTCTGCTTTCTTTCAGAGGACAGAACTAGGTGGCTAGAATGGCTAGAAGGTACAAAGAAGCAAATTGAAGCTTTACTATAAGGAAAAACTTCATACCAAGTTAAACTATCTCCACATTGAGTGGGCCACCTGGGGAGGCAGCGAAATCTACCTCCCTCCTGTCTGGAAGCCAAGGCTGAATTTCCTCTTGAAGGTTATGACAACATAACATAAGAGAATATTTTTGTTTAGATAGTAGTTGGACTCTGTGGCCTCTGGGAGAAGTTCCTTCAACTCCGTTGATCATTTTATGATTTACAAAAGTAAGGAGCAGAAAGCTTAAATGACTTCAGAGGGAGGATTTGGAGAGTCCTCATCTCTCTTGGCTCCAGGTACAACAATCCTTTTCTTACACATTTTCCTCCCAAGAGCATGACTTGTCTTAGTGAAGAGCTGAACACACTGGTATACAAGTGCTATCTATCACTAATCTTACCTGTTTATTGAAGTTAACAATTTTTTTTTTCAGGTTGACCAGATCCTGGCAGAATTTAAGATCAGAGCTCTTGAATGTCATCCTGACAAGAATCCTGAAGACCCCCAAGCAGGTAGTTTTTTTTTTTTACTTTACAAAAAAAATTAAAATGTAAACATTTTTCTTTTTAAAAAAATGTATATTGCCTTTCTTCTGCCACCTTGGCTCCACCCCCCCTTAAAATTTATATTGCTATTTTCCATTTGTACATTGCTTTCACCTTCAAATATATCTCTTCTCTTTCTTCAATCAAGAAAGTAATACCTTGTATCAAAGAATTTTTCAAAAAAGAGAAAAAGAAAAAGCAATTTTCAAAAACAACACATTAACTGAGTTTTATAGTGTATTCAGTGTTCTATACCCATAGTTTCCCATCCCTCTAATGAAGAGAGAGGAGTACATTTTCTTATTTTTTTTCAGAGCCATGCTTAGTCCTTACAATTAGTAGCTAGTCCTTTCCTTTCCTTTCCTTTCCCTTCCATTTGCTGGCACATAGTAGGCACTTAATAAATATTTATTGACATGACTTGGTAGAAGGTATTTATTCATCTGGGAATTTCTATACAGTGAAATCTCAGGTTCAATTGTTATCCCCATGTGTACTGGTCACTGTGCTAGCAAGCAAGAAAGAAAACAAACATTTATTAAGCTCCTACTATGTGCTAAGCCCTGTGCAAAATGCTTTATAAATATGACCTTTTTTTTGTTCCATAAAACAACCTTGCCTGGGAGGAATGTGCTATCCTCATTTTTATCATCCTCATTTTTTAGTTGAGGAAATGAGATAGAGGTGAAGTGACTTGCTCAGGGTCACACTGCTAGGCACTGGCACACAGTAGGTGCTTAATAAATATTTATGAATTGATGGGAATAATGCCACAGGTCATAAATTATTCAGAGAGTGTGGAGCATCTTTAGTGGTTATTAGCATCCCTCAGAGAAACAGTGCTACAAATGGTGGGGCAGTACCAAGACTAGCAGAAAAAATAGCAAAAAATGTCACTATACAATGCCAGTAATTAAACAAAACAGAAGAAATATAATTGAAAGAGAATTTTTTTTATGTATCACAATTTCTGGAATTTGAGGATGATGAGCAGCATAAAGTAGAAGAGGTGGAGGGAGATGGTTATTTCTATACATTATAAAGTAAACTGCTATTTCTGGGTTCCATCTAGGGCTTTAGGTTTTCTGGAATGTTTTATTGATGTATTTTGTTTCTATATCAGTCATTTCTGGATCCTTCCCCTTGCCTCTGTTGAGTGCTGCCTTGTCAAAAGATGCGACACCAGCTAACATAGTGACCTCATTTGAGGGGGTACATGACATTCTTCTGTAGGCTGCCAAGAAGAGGGACACATGTTTCATTAGCTGTTTTCTAGGAGAAAATTATTTATTATAACCAAAGAGAGTTTGATTTCCTTTAGCATTGTCTGTGAGATGCCTCAATGGTCCTTATTTTTTCTCTTACCCTTCTACTGGACCAAGAGAAAAAAGAAGAACCAAATCCCTGTGATAAAGGTGCACAGTCAAACAAAACAAACTCTCCTAGGCTGAAAATATACATCTTATTCTGCGTCTTAAGTCCATCCCATCTCTATCAAGAGGCATAGCTTTATTTTATTTTATTTTCATTTAGAATTTTATTTTCCAAATTACATGTAAAAACAAATTTTGACATCAATTTTTAAAAACTTTGTGTTCCAACTTTTTTCCTCCCTCCCTCCCCACCCCCACCCCCAAGAACTCAAGCAATTCAATATAAGTTGTACATGAGTAGTCATGCAAAACATTTCCACATTAGCCAGGTTGTGAAAGAAAACAGACAGAAACAAAACTTTAGATTTAGGAACTATAAAAAAAAATTATACTTCCATTTGTTTCCAGATACTATCAGTTCTTTCTCTGTAGATGGATTGCAATTTTCATAAGTCCTTCAGAGTTATATTGGAGCAATGCATTGCTGAAGATAACCACGTCCTTCACAGCAGATCATCTTACACTATTGCTGTTCTCTTGTACACAGTACATTTCACTCTGCTTCAGTTCATGTAGGCCTTTCTAGGTTTTTCTTATACCATCCTGTTCATCATAATTTTTATATAGTACCTTAAACTTGACAAAGAATTTTCTTCACAATAGCCAAGTAAAGTACCATAAGTTTTGCCGTTATAATAAATCATCATAACTGTTTCCCTCCATCCTATTCCCTTCCCATGATATTTACTTTATTTCCTATCTTCTTTTACCCTATTCTGACTGCTCCCTCCCCCACTCTGCCCTCCCTTCTTTCACTCTTCCCTCCTTATCTCCTTTCCCTCCTTACTTTTCTGCAGGGTTAGATAGATTACTCCACCCAATTGAGTGTGTATGTTATTCCCTCCTTGAGCCAACTCTGATGAGATTAAGGTCTTTGAGCTAATTCTAATGTGTATAAGGCTTCCTTAATTCCCCACACGTCCCCCATCTCTCTCCCCACTCCATAAACCCTTTTTTGTTTCTTTCATGTGAAATTTCACCCCATTCTGCCACCCCTCTATTCCCTCCCCCAGTGTATTCCTATCCCCCCTCAATTTTACCCCAAAGATGTATTCATGGGGCGGCTAGGTAACATAGTGGACAAAGCACCCGCCTTGGACCCAGGAGGACTGGAGCCCAAATTCAGCCTTGGACACAAGACACTCATTAACCCCGACTGCCCCCCCCCAAAAAAAAGAGAAACAAAAAAATAAATGCTTTACAGGTATCATCCCTTCATAATAATTTCCCACCTGTTCTCTCTGTCTAAATTTATTCCTATCATCTGCCCTAATACTCAGAAGGCTTTTATGATTTAGACATATCATCTCCATGTAGGAATGTAAACAGTTTAACCTTTTAACATTTCTTTTTCCCGTATATTTTTTTATACTTCTCTAGGGTCTTGCACTTGAAAGTCAAATTTTCTACTCAGTTCAGGTCTTTTCATCAAGAATGCCTGAAAGTCCTCTTTTTCATTGAAGTTCCATTTTTTCCCCTGAAAGATTACTCAGTTTTGCTGGATAGGTGAATTTTGGTTATAAACCCAATTCTTTTGCCCTCTGGAATATCATATTCTGTACCCTCTGATCCTTTAATGTAGAAGCTGCTAGATCTTGTGCTATCCTGACTGGGGCTCCACGGTACTTGAATTCTTTATTTTTGCCAGCTTGCAATATTTACCCCTTGACCTGAGAGCTCTGGAATTTGGCTGTAATATTCCTGGGATTTTTCCTTTTGGGATCTCTTTCAGGAGGTGATCAGTGGATTCTTTCAATTTCTATTTTACCTTCTGCTCCTAGAATATCTTGGTTTTCAGGTAGTCCAATAATTTTCAAATTATCTCTCCTGGATCTATTTTCCAGGTCAGCAGTTTTTCCAAGAAGATATTTCACATTGCCATCTATTTTTTTATTCATTTGGGTTTGCTTTGTTGTGTCTTGGTTTCTCATAAAGTCACTAGCTTCCATTTGTTCAATCCTCATTCTTAGGGAATTATTTTCGTCAGAGAGCTTTTCCATTTGGTTTTTCAAGCTGTTGACTTTTTTCTCACGTCTTTCCTGCATCACCCTTATTTCTTCTTCCATTTTTTCCTCTACCTCTCTGACTTTATTTTCAAAGTCCTTTTTGAGCACCTCTATGGCCTGAGACCAATTCATACTTTTCTTGGAAACTTTAGATGTAGGGGCCCTGATGTTGTTATCTTCCTCTGAGGGTACACCTCGATCTTCCTTGTCACTAAAGAAGCTATCTGTGGTTTGCAATTTTCTCTGCCTGCTCATCCTGCCCATCTTTCACTTGACTTTTAACTCCTTCTTAGTGTGGGGTCCTGCTTCCAGGATATACTGTTCAGTGGGTCCCAGGTGTTATGATTTAATGAGGGGAAGTTTCTTCACTCACCTGCCCCTTTCTCTGGTCCATAGATAACCCCAGGCCAACTTGCCAATCAACCAGGCAGCAAAACTTTATGTGCCATGGTTGCTAGCTCAGATGAGCCTGCACAACTCTGCTACCTGGGCCTTCATCACTCAATGTTTCTTCCTGGTTCCTCACTGAGGTAGGACATCCAAATCCCCCCTTAGCTCCTGCATACACCACCATAGATTTCCCCCCCCCCCCAGCCAGCTGTTCAGCTCTCTCACCAGACCATGTGCTTAGTTCTAGAAGATGCTGGCACTGCAGCTGATTTGGAGGCTTGGGGGTAAGTTTCTCTGGTTCAGCTTGCCTGGGGCTGTATCTCTGTTGGTGTGATCACAGGGCTGGATCACTTCCAGCCCTGCTCTCCTTTCTGCCAAAATTCCAAGGTGTCTTTGGCTGGAAAATAATCTCAGTCATCTTTTTGTGGGTTTTTTTTTCTCTTTTTTTTTTAAATGTATAAGGTATTTTATTTTTTCCGTTACATGTAAAGATAGTTCTCAATTTTTGTTTATACAAGCTTTACAATTTCAGATTTTTCTCCCTCCCTCCCCCTCCCCCCCCCCCCCCCTCCCCCCCTCAGACAGCAGGTAATCTGATATAGGTTATATCTATATATCTCTATACATATAGATATAGATATAGATATATACACATAATAACATTAATCCTATTTCTGCATTAATCCTGTTACAAGAGAAAAAATCAGAGCAGTGATGCAAAACCTCAAAATAGAAAAAAAAAAACAACAGCACCCCAAACAAAAGAAATAGTATGGTTCAATCAGCATCTATACTCCACAGTTCTTTCTTTCTTTTTTTTTCTTGGATTTGGAGATCCTCTTCTATCATGAGTTCCCTGGAACTCTTCTGTACCATTGCATTGGTGAGAAGAATATAGTCCATCACAGTAGGTCAACACTCAATGTTGATGATACTGTGTACAGTGTTCTTCTGGTTCTGCTCATCTCACTCATCATTAGCTCATGTAAGACCCTCCAGGTTTCTCTGAACTCTTCCTGCTCATCATTTCTTACAGCACAATAGTATTTCATTGTATTCATATACCTTTTTGTGGGTTTTTCTGCTCCAAGAGTTGTTTTCTGGCTCTGTTTGGAGTTTTTTTGGAGTAATTGACCTCCTTTATTTTAAAGATGAAGACACAGCCCCCAAGTGGTACTTTGCCTTTCAGAGTCACTGTCCTCCCCCCCTGCACCACACTGTGTCTTAAATAAATGAAAACATTAATCACTTACTACCTACCAATACTATCTATTGTCTTGTTGTTAAGTCTTGTCCAACTCTTAGTGACCCTGTGAACCATATCATACCAGTATTGTCCATGGAGCTTTCTTGGCAAAGAGACTGAAGTGGTTTGCCATTTCTTTCTTCAGTAGATTAAGGCAAACAGAAATTAAGTGACTTGCCCAGGGTCACAAAGGTAGTAAATGTCTGAGGCTGGATTTGAACTCAGGTCTTCCTGATTCTAAGCCTAGTGCTCTATACAATAAGTCACCTAGCTGCCTCTATCTATTGTCTACCAATGTCTATTGTCTATTGTCTACCAATACTAATAGTAATAGAGGGAATAAATAAGAAGAGAAGTAGTTTGGCCTAGGGGATGATGAGCTGGCTTTAAAGCCAGACAGATATGGGTTTAATTCTCACCTCTGATATAAATATTATCTGTGTGACCCTGCTCCAGGTAATTCTCTTGGATTGTAAATCGTAGAGAAGGTGCCAAACTGCATTGGTGGAGGGAATTTCCTTATTAGGAATTCCCTCCACCAGTGAAAGCACAGGTCCACTTAATTTCTCTTAGTTTATTTCTCATTATTTCATCTTCTGTTCTTATTTACCAAGTTGTGTCTTGATATCTGGGGATACGAATACAAAAGTAGGACTGTTTCTTCAAAGAGCTTATGTTTTAGGAGGAGGATCCAATACACAGAAGGGAGTGATGATGGCCAGGGAAGGAGACTTTGATTTGGGAAGTCACAGAGATGGGCTTTGGAGCCATAGGGATTATAGGAAAATAGATTCCTAGTTGGAAGGGGCCTTGGAGCTCATCTCATCCAACTCCCTCATTTTACAAGTGAAGTAACTACCCCCCTACCCTGCCCAGGCTGGCAAAGTGATTTGCCCAAGATCACACAGCTGGTAAGTATCAGAAGTGGGATTTGAACCTATGTCCTCTGACTCCAGAGCTTGAGTTCTTTCCATGCTGTGTGTCCAGAGAATTCAACAGACACTTTTCCAAAGCAATGTTAATATTGGTTTGGTCACTGATTTCAGAGCAAGAGATGAAAAGTGGAGGGGTGGTGGTGATGGCGATGCAGTAGGGTAGAAGGCAAGGTCACCAGAGGGATGGCTGGTCAGCAAGATATAGTGGGCCATGTGTGTTTTCACTGTCTGACTCACCAGTCAGGACAGCATGTGTATATTCTTACCCAGGGTATGGTCTCAGGAGATTGAAAGGAAGCAGTAGAAGGGTGGATAGAAAGTAGATGTTTGGCATGGATGGTCAGAGGGTATTGAGGTAACCTCGTTTACTTCATGGTATTTGGGTATCTCCATTAGCAAATACTACTGGAAAATAATCTATTTACTCTCTGACAGTGGACTTAAGCAACTAGCAATTAGGTTAATGTCCTTGAATAGAAAAAATAATGCAAGAATAAATATTGAGAAGCACTTTCAAAACAAAACAGAGCAGATTTTTTTTTTTCAATGAAGCTTGACCTATGGCAGCATCTGTGTGGTTGTGGAAAACATCAGAGCATATCACAAATCTTTCCTGATCCTTGTCACTTCTGGTTGCCATGGAGACAGGCTTTATGCAATATTCCTTGTTCAATAGAACTGAGACTAAATAAATATTGCTTAAAGTGGGAGGATTTCCCTGTTCATATCTTCTCTTGCAGTATTAAATTAAATAGGTGACTTGGTCCATAAATGGAAATGATTCCTTACCTTAGAACTTAGAGAACCCACTCTGATATTTGGGGATGCTGTGAACTTGGCCCTCACAGGGGCCTTAGAAATTCCTGAGGCCAAACCCCTTACCTTACAGAGGAGGAATCTGAGCCCAGAGAAGGGAAAGGTCTTCTCCATATGTTTCCTAGGAGTTAGAACTAGAAGAGACCTCAGGGATCATACACTGACTTTTGGGTTTGCTTATTTCACTCTGTATTTTCCATGTTTCTCTGATTTCTGTATTTTTGTCATTTATTGTATAATGTTATTCCATTGCATTCACACTAAATCCATGATTTCATCTGTTAGAAAGTTTCCTCCAGAAATGTAGAAACAATGGTAGTATTGGTCTAGTTACAGTTCTCAGAATGGGAGGTGGAAAGATGATGGAGTTGGCTCCAGGGAAGGAGTCAGGGTGGAATATGGTCCCAGACAGTTAAGAACTGTCACCTAATTCCCTCCGAATATGGTGTAGTTTGGAGAGTGTAGTGCCTGCATTAACAGGACAGAAATGGACTCTATGAAAAGTCATTTAAGGAATTTTGCAATTTCCTGAAGACAATCCAGCCTGCTATCCCCTTTCTGTCCAACCCAAGAAACAAACAAAAAATTATATTCATATACCATGGGTCTTAAAAATTAATTTAAGAACGGTGAAAGACTTGACTATTCTCAACAATACAATGATCCAAGACAATCCCAAAGGACTATGGATGAAGCATACTATCAACCTCCAAAGAAAGAACTGATATTGATGGAATACAGACTGAAGCATGCTATTTTCACTTTCTTTCATTTTTTCTTTTATTCAAGTTTTTTTTTTTTTTGGTACAAAATAACTAGTATGGTAATGTTTTACATAATTGTACACGTATAACCTATATCTGACTGCTTGCCGCCTCAGGGAGCAGGGAGGGAAGGAAGGGAAAGAGGGATAAAAATTGGAACCCAAAACTATAAATAAAAATGTTTGTTACTTAAACATTAATTTAATTTTAAAAATTAGCAATTATATTTTCTCTTCCTCCCATCTCCTCTCCATACTGAGGGAAAAAACAAGAAAAATAAAATCCTTGTAACAAATATGAAACCAAGCGAAATAAATTCCCAAACTGGTTCTATCCAAAAATATTATGTCTCATTCTATATCTTGAGTCCATCCCTCTCTGTCAGGAGAGTGCCATAGTTTTATTTACCTATTTCCAAGTCAATGAACACTCACTTTATTTCTACATCTTTGCTACCACAAAGAATGCAGTAATCAGTTGTTGGCTATTGATTAGATATTTGTTTTTCTCTTTGATTTCTTTGAGGTTTATGCCCAGTAGTGGCATTTCTGGGTCACCAAGTAGAAATCATTTAGTCATTTTCCTTAGGTAATTCCAAATTTGTATCTAGAATGATTATGCCAATACATAGCACTACTAACAATATACCTGTCTTTCCACAGCCCCTCCAATGTTAATTCAGTGCCAGTATCCTTGTACATTTGTCATATCATAAAAGCTTCCTTAGAATAACAATTTTCTACATGCATTAACCTCTATCATGTCTTTATGGATTTACTTGTTGTTCAACTATTTCAGTCATAAAATGTTCAGTCATTTAGGGTTTTCTTGGCAACTTTATGGATTAAAGCAAAACAATTATTACTAATCTAACCTTGAAAATAGTCCATGACCAAAGGAGAGGCAGCTTGGTATAAGGGAAAGAGGGGATCTAAGTTGGAGTCTTGCCTCTGCTACTTGTCTGGCCTTGGACAAGTGACCTTATCTTCCCTGGGCTTTAGTTCACTCATTTGTCACCTCAGGCATTTGGATGATATAACCTCTAATATGTCTCTTTTAGCCCTAAATGTGTGTCCTTGATGTTACTCAATGGACTACTTGGATGTTTGCTCAGCCTTAAGTAGAGCCAATCTGCTCCTGGTCTGTGTGTATGCCACAGTGTATCCCAGGATCTGGATAGCTGGGACCCTCAGGTGGTTACACTTTGTTATATACATGTATGCCTTGTTTTGAGACCCATATATTGTGTTTGCTGAATATGACCAATTTCTTTCACTTGAAACCTTAAGCTAGGGCTGGCTAAGTGATGGTCCTGGAATCAGGAGGACCTTAGTTCCAATCCAGCCTCAGATACTTACTAGCTGTGTGACCCTAGGCAAGTCACTTACCTTCCATTGCCTAACACCCCCCCCAAACAAAAACAAACCCCCCCCCAAACCCCAAACTCTTAAGTTGACTACAACATCCACATTGCCATGCCTTACTAATCAACACAATTGAGCTTCTCAATGATTTTAACATGGCAAAAATGAGAAATGAAGCAGTGACAGAGACTTGCTCACATGGTGAAAACGGCAGAACGCCCCGTGAAGCCCATCGAGCCCTGCAGCAGAACAGAGGCTGAAGCTTTTGGTTTGATGGTCTCTTTCAAGACTTCTTTATGATTTGTTCCTGTGGCTGATTCATAGAACCCAATTTTCTGCAAATGGGAATGTTTATCTTACATGATTCATTTGCTTACTTCTCATATTGAAAGACATGCATCAGATGAAATTGGCTTTTATCTTGTACAGTGGGGAGGAAGTGAGAGAAAGGGGAGGACTGCTTCCCAGCAAAGATTATCTGTCCTTTGATCTTGGCTTATTAATGTTGCTTGGTGATCGACACAAATAGACGTTGGAACTCTCCTGCTGGAAAATCCAAATGATAACGTCTCCATCTCCTACCATTCGAAGGGGACTCACACACACCGGAAAACCTCTATAACCTCTGTGCCAGCTTGGTGACCATACACCCAACTCAACAAATGCTGATGAAGTGCCCACTGTGTGATCCCACGGCAGGGATTTTAAAATTGGGAATCCATTGATTCCCACCCTCCCTGGCAAAGGGGCCTGATTTCAGGGAGCCCATTAATTTGAATGGGGAAAAAATGACAGCTTTATTTTCACTAACCATGCCCCTCAATTATGGATATAGGCAATAAATATTATTCTGAAAAGGGGTCCACAGGCTTATATAAGCAGGTGACCAAAGGGGTCCAAAAACACAAATAAGGTTAAGAACCCAGGCTCTAAAGTACTCTGATATGTCCTGGAGAAGATACAGAGCTTAGAGAAGACACAGTGCCTGTCCTCATGGAGTTAACACATCGTTGTTGCTGTTGTTTATCCTTAATTCTTGAAGAGGACCATGACATTAGGGTGATGTCATGACTTGCACTCAGTTGGATTTACTCGAGGGAGGGCTGTGCAAGGTCACCAACCTCACTCTCTCTTCCCGAGCCTTCTGGGTCCAGTGGCAAGATATATATCAGGATGACTGGAGATAAGCCCAGATGTTTAAGGCAATTAGGGTTAAGTGACTTGCCCAAGGTCATACAGCTAGTAAGTGTCTGAGGTGAGATTTGAACACAGGTCCTCCTGACTCCAGGGCAAGTGCTTTTTCCACTGCTCCACCTAGCTGTGCCAGTTAACACACCAGTAGGGGGATGACAAACACATATGTATGTAGCATAACAGAGCTGGGCAGTCCTCCTACTCCTCCAAAGGGGCTACTAAGTCTGGACCCAAGTACATGTACTGGTTCTAGTCCTGGACACAGGGAGAGAGGTGAAGCTATTTAATAAAAGCTGGTTAATTAATTGGTCATTTCCCAAACTTGATATGCCAATTCCTAGGCAGCTTAATGGCATAGAGCAAGGCTTCTTTTTCTTTTTTTGGTGAGGCAATTGGGGTTAAGTGA
This sequence comes from Dromiciops gliroides, assembly GCF_019393635.1. Lineage (NCBI taxonomy): Eukaryota > Metazoa > Chordata > Mammalia > Microbiotheria > Microbiotheriidae > Dromiciops > Dromiciops gliroides. The sequence goes on along the minus strand of NC_057862.1, from coordinate 30,613,501 downwards.
CTTGCCCAGGGTCACATAGCTAGTAAGTGTTAAGTGTCTGAGGCCGGATTTGAACTCAGGTACTCCTGACTCCAGGGCCAGTGCTCTATCTACTGCGCCATCTAACTGCCCCTAGAGCAAGGCTTCTTAAACTTTTTTCCACTTGTGACCCCTTTTGCTTGAGAAATTTTTATGTGACCCTGGGTATATTGGTATGTAAAACAGGTGTATATAACCTTTTACTGTTGCCAAATTTTTCGCAACCCCCACATTCAATTACATGAGATCCATAGTTTAAGAAGCTTTGGCATGAAGAATAGAATGTGGAATCAGGAAGACTTGAGTTCAAATCCAGCCTCAAAGGCTTACTAGATATTTGATCCTGGGCAACTTAACCTCTGTTTGCCTCAGTTTTCTCCATTGTAAAATGGACGTCATAATGACACCCATCTCTCAGGGATGTTGTAAGGATCAAACAAGATAATATTTGTAAAGTTTCCAGCACAGTTCCTGGCACAAAGTAGGCACTTAATAAATTCTTCTTCTGGTCCCCGCCCTTGCCTGGCGTTGTGCATTATTACTAACCACCTAAGGTATCACCTCCTATGTAAATTTTTCCTGATTCACCCCGCCTCCCCCAACCCCTGACTTTCCCTTTTCAATTTCCCTTGTATTTGCTAATCTATGCACATGCTATATCCCCCTGTAGAATATAAGCTCTATGAGGATAGGTACTGTTTTGGTTTTTGTCTAATGTTTAGTCAATCATCCATGAATTGAATTGGAGTCTCACCTGATTCATTTGTTCTCCACCCCCTCCTCCATTGCCATTTAGGAGCTGATCTAGCATTAGCTACCTAGAACAGAAGGGAATTCAGAGAACCCTATAAACCTACCCATAAATGAGGAGGTTAGTGGGCTGTCTACATGGGAACAGGCCCTTTCTGTGATATGTATTGGGTCCCAAGCATAGAAACACATTTTAGGGATTTAAAATAACTTCCCAAGAGAAAAGTGGTTTTTCATCCGCCTTTTCTTCCCCAGTGGAGAATTTCCAGAGGCTCCAGAAGGCCAAGGACATCCTGACCAATGAGGAGAGTCGGGATCGCTATGACTATTGGCGCAGAAGCAGGGTTCCTATCCCTTTCCACCAGTGGGAAGCTCTGAGTAACTCTGTCAAAACGGTAGGTTTCTCTCTTTGATGGCCATATGGAATGTGATGCTGAGCTCCACGGGAGAGTAGATCTTGGTCTTTCTTTAAAGGTCAATGGTGGGGGGCAGCTAGATGACGCAGTGGATAGAGCACCAGCCCTGGAATCAGGAGTACCTGAGTTCAAATCCGGCCTCAGACACTTAACACTTACTAGCTGTGTCACCCTGGGCAAGTCACTTAACCCCAGTTGCCTCACTAAAAAAAAAAAAGTGGGCAAGTGGATCTCGCTGTAAAATGCACCTCTATGCATTGTCTACTGGCTCATTGTCTACTGGATTTGGGACTTGGGGTGCAAGGTTTGAAACTTGGCTCTGCCACTTACTACCTGGATTACTTGAGGTTTTTAGGACCCCACTCCCATTGACTCCTAATCCGTGAACAGGATTATGGGATCCTACATCTTGAGCTAGAAAGGACCTTCGAGGTCATCTAATTCAATTTAATTCAAACTATTACTTTTCCACCTGGGGAAACTGGATCCTAGAGACTTACCCAAGGTCACGCAGACAGCACACAACACAACTTAAATTGAGCATAAAAAAATTGGCTAGCACAGAAATTGCCTTAGTAACTCAAGCTGTTAACAAGCTGTCAATATGTTTTGCCCATATGAAATGCATTTTTTGGGGGGGAGAAATAGGTGTGTATATATATAATATATATGTAAAATTATTCTATACATACTTCTATTTATCAGTTCTTTCTCTGGATACAGATAGCATGGCTCATATCCTTTTAAGAAAATTAAAAAAATATATTTCCTCCTCCTGATTCTCCCACCTGCACTGGAAACCGACAACATAAAACCCTTGTGACAAATATACATAGTCAAGCAAAACAAAAATGTGTGTCTAATCTGCATATTTAATTAATCACCACTGTATTAGGAGGTGGATAGCCTTCATCATCGGTTCTCTGTAATCATCACTAGTGATTGAATTTTTTTTGGGGGGGGGCAATGAGGGGTAAGTGACTTGCCCAAGGTCGCACAGCTAGTAAGTGTCAAGTGTCTGAGGTTGGATTTGAATTCAGGTCCTCCTGAATCCAGGGCTGATGCTTTATCCACTGCGCCACCTAGCTGCCCCCTCGTGATTGCTTTGATTAGAGTTCTTAAGGCTCTGAAAGTTGTTTGCTTTTACAATGTTATTACTGTATAAATTATTCTCCTTCTGCTCACTTCATTCTTCATCTGTTCATACAACTGCATGGGTTCATATAAGGTTTCTCTGAACCTCCCCATCGCCTTTATTATTTCTTAGGAGAGAGAGACAACATTGTTTTGTACTAATGGGAGAAACAACATGCATTTATAGAGGTACATAAAGGACACATGCAAAGGTAACCTTGTATGGGAAGGTACTGCTCTGGGTGGACCAGAAAGTGCCCCCTCTAAGTGTTACTTGGGCTGGGTCTTGATGGAAATCAGAGATTCCAAGAGATGGGGGTGTGGAGGGAGAACATTCTAGGGACAAAAAACAGAGCAAAGGCCCTGTGAGTCAGTTAACAAGCACTTATTAAGTGCCTACTGTCTGCCTTGGACTGTGTGGAGATATAAAAAAGGTAAAATATAGTCCCTGTTCTCAAGGAGCTGACAGTCTAATGGAGGAGATGGAAGATGCTCAGGGGCCTGGTGGCAAATATTTAACAATTATGCTTTCAGAACAAAAATGTATGCATGCCACACTTTTATGGGTTTTTTTTGCTTTGTTTTGTTTTTTGTTTTGTTTTTTTTGTGAGGCAATTGGGGTTAAGTGACTTGCCCAGGGTCACACAGCTAGTAAGTGTCAAAAGTGTCTGAGGCTGGATTTGAATTCAGGTACTCCTGAATCCAGGGCCAGTGCTCTATCCACTGCACAACCTAGCTGCCCCCACACTTTTATGTTTAATCTACATTATTATCACTTTCTTAAGTATAATAAATCCAACCCTGATTTGGAGTATTTGCTGATATCTAAGGCATAAGTGCTCACACTGAAATTTTTTCCCTACATTTCTTTATTTTATTTATTTCTTTATTTTAATTTTCAATTTATGGAATAAAACAAGCATTTCTAAAACATAGTATAACAAAAAAGATGCTTGCATATGAAACTGCAAATCTATTTCCCCCCTTTTATTTTCTTCCCTACCCCAGGGCTACTATTAGACACAACTAAGTGTATATATCTGAAAATTATCCTGCATGTACTTCTATTTATCATTTCTTTCTCTGGATGCAGATAGTGTCTTTCTTCATTTGTTCTTAATAGTTAATTCGGGTATTTATAATAGTCAAATTACTTACTTGCCCAAAGATATTTGTAAAACAGTACTGTGTACAATGTTCTCTTGGTTCTGTTCTCACACTGAAAATTTACCAATTGGTTCACTTGCACTCTACTGGCTCCAGGCTCACTATCTTCCTCTCCATGGAATATCATGTGTTCTGAACAGCAATTAGGCCAGCATGATGGCCATTTAGCACATGTAGAGAAGAGTGATGAGCATGAAGATTGGTGAGATAGGGCAGGAATTCCTATTCCATCCTAGGAGTAATAGAGAACCACTGGAGTTTGAGTAGAGATTTGTGGTTCAGATAAGAACCTTACCTGAGCTGCTTCTTGTGCCTTGTGCCCCAGAATTAATTGGGTAGACCAGAAGGTTAGTGGGGACATCCAGCTATACCCTGAGTCTATTGTGGGAGGAGACTGGCCAGAAATAGGTGTCAGGATTTTTATCCTTTAACATGTCACTCTAGGTTTATATACAGCACTCAATCCTGCTTAATTATTAATGGAGTGGGAGCAGCTAGGTGGCGCAGTGGACAGAGCACCGGCCCTGGAATCAGGAGTACCTGAGTTCAAATCCAGCCTCAGACACTTAACACTTACTAGCTGTGTGACCCTGGGCAAGTAGCTTAACCCCAATTGCCTCACTAAAAAAACAAAACAAAACAAAAATTATTAATGGAGTGACAGCTCAACCATCTATATGCAGTCCCATGGGAGCATTTCTAGACATAAATAATGTATTCTGCACATAGTACTGACTCTGAATCTTCCATTCACTTATTTTTACTGCAAGATTCATCCTTTGATAGAGATTATGACCTTAGGCCAAGTCCACAAGGCTGGTGTCATACAAAGTTCAGAGTACAGATATATAGTTGTTGATCTACTGAGAAATGGTTCTGAGAGTTCAGTGTAGCAGTTGGTGATTGCTAGAGGGGTGTGTGTGTGTGTGTGTGTGTGTGTGTGTGTGTGTGTGTGCGCGCGCGCATGTGTATTCTCCAGAGTAGCAATAAAGTCCTCTTACCTTGAAGACTTGTTTAGCCCTTGACTTTTTCCAATACTGATGCTGCCCCAAGACCACTGGAGGAAGGGAAGGTGACTGAATAGAAGCCAAGGGACTTGTGATATGAACTTTCTTAAGTGTTGTTTTTCCTTTCTAGCACTAATGTATTTTGCCAAACAGAAGAATAATGGCAGTTAATTTGCTTTTAATTTTTTTCATATAATATCAATTATTTACATTTTATTTTAATTATATCTCTTCAATTTAAATAATTTACTCTTAAAGGTCTGCTATACTTTAAAATGCTTTTCTTTCAATGTGGGGGTCAAAATTATTTTCAGAAGAACACATTTCAAATTTTATAATAAAAGTCCATAGGAAAATAGCATTTGCTATAGCAAAATCAACCTTATATGAAAAATTTAAGCTCACTTATTTGTATATTCTCTAAAGCAAAGCTTACTGATACTGCTTTGGCATGGGGTAATATCATGGATAGAACCTTGGACTTGGAGTTAGAAAGGCTTGTATGTGAATTTCCTCTCTGGCTCTTTTGGGGCAATGAGGGTTAAGTGACTGGCCTAGGGTCACACAGCTAGTAAGTGTCAGGTGTCTAAGATCAGATTTGAAATCAGGTCCTCCTGAATCCAGGGGCAGTGCTTTATCCACTGTGCCACCTGGCTGCCCCCATTGCTGGCTCTTTCTAGATGTGGACCTTGGTTGAATTATGCCACTTTTGTGGGCCTTATTTAGCTCCTTAATCTGAAAAATGAGGGGATTGGACCTGATGTCTTTTAAGGTCCCTTCCTGCTCTAAATCTATGATCTTTAAAGTTTTATTTATTATCATCATCATCATCTTTCCATTAAAAAATCCCAACAGTCCTATATCCATGAACCAGAAGTCTGTGAGTACATGGCATAAGGGACAAAGGAAGCAGTTCAGCCATGTCACCCCCATATTCAGCAAACTACAGTGACTCCTTAGCACCTCCAGGATCAAATACAGACCCCTCTGTTTGTTGTTGAAAGCCCCTCATAACCTAGCTGCCTCCTGTCTCCCCCCCCCCCATTTCAAGTCTTCTTACATTTTACTCCCTACATGTACCCTTTGATCCAGTGAAAGGCCTCCTGGCTGTTTCACACCTTCCCCTTGTTAATGATTTCTTATTTCTCTTGTTTTTACATACTTGTTTCTTTGATGTTCCCTCCTCCCCTCCCCCTAGATTGTGAGCTCCTTGCAGGCAGGGTCTTTTGTCTCTTTTTGAATCCACAGCACTTAGCACAGTGCCTGCACAATACAGACACATAGCAGGCACTTCATAAATGTTGATTGAGTGCAATAAAAAAAAAACATAAAATAGGGAATGCAAAGTTTTTTCTTTCTCTAGTGATTGAAATGATTTTTTTCTTTCAAGTTAAATATCAGTGCAGTGACAGTTGTTTCTTTAAGGAAGGTACAACATTTGTGTTGGCTTCCTCAAAGGGATACTCGATATCTATACAAATAACCAAGAGTAAATCTGTTTTATTGTAGCTCGACTTATACACTTAGAAATAAACGCCAGCTGTCTCTCTCCATCCGGACTTGTTGGATGACATTTAGGAGGGGGAGGGGGAGTGGGGGAGGGGGAACAATTCTAAGCACAGATAAATTAAATATGGCTCTGCCTGCTCTCTCTGACCACCTTCCAGCCTCTTATGTGTGATAATGTACCTTCTGTCCTTTAATAACTCTCCTTACTAAAATCAAGTTCAAATTCCTGAGTCGAATAAATAATGTTACCTTCTTTGATTTATAGTTCATTTTTCGCTGATTTCTGACATTGACTTCCTTTACAGAAAATGCTGATTTAGTTGTGGATTTTTTAATTTATTTTTTGATCAGTTCTCCTTCAGAAACTCACTACTAATTTATGGATCTTTTACATTCTACATTTGTAATCTCAAGATATCTCCTATCCCCAAATCCCCAAATAAACAAAAAACCATCAAACCAAAAGCAAAGTTTTTGTTCAACCATGAGTCTCCCTAGGTCTTCTGCTAATTAGTCTTGTATCTTTCTGGTGGAATGCTTTGTTTTATTGGCAAAGTTAAGATGGACCGCTTAGTTGTTGTTCTACTGCTGGTTGACATTTACTGATGGTCCAGACACGTTGAAACACTGTTCTTTGTGCAGCACCATCTTTCCATTCGAAAGTCTTCTGGGTGGCCAGTCTTTGTTGTTTCTTGCTCTCTTATTTTCATGGACTTTCTGTCCTCTGGCTTGTGATTATATCACATTGTGTAATCTGACGTGTTTGAAGTCCTACTCCTAGTTTATTTCTTCTGTTCAAATAAATGAGGAAACTAAATGTCATGTGGATTCGGATACATTATGCCCAAGTTACGTGGGCTCCAGAGTTTGTTATTATTGTGGTTGCATTAGGTAGGCAGGGTTTGTGTACATAGTGTGTGGGGATGATAGTGTCATATCACTTTTACTTTCCCCATAGCTCTCGGATGCCAAATACAACAGATATTTTCTGAGAGCAATTCACTCTGGCCCTCAATTTCCTCATCTCTCACAGATTTAGAGCTGAAAGGAATCTTAGAGATCATGTTTCACAGAATGTGACAGTTGGAAAGGACCTCAGTCTCCATCCACCCCAACCCATAGAAGAAAGCAATTTCCACTGTGACATTCTGGACAAGTAACTGTCCAGCCTCTGCTGAAGACCTCCAAGGAAGAAGAACCCACCTCTTCTTTAGACCTTCCATTCCACCTCTGGGCAGCTCTAATTGTTAGGAGATTTCTCCTGCCATTCTGTCTAATTTGAATTCTTTACAACTTCCTCTGTGGCTCCTGGTACTGTCCTTTGGGGCCACACAGAAAAAGGCTAATCTCTCTTCCACATGACATACTCTTCTGGGCCTCTGTTTGTCCTTGGGGAAAATAATGAGACTGGACTATCTTCAAGCATGACATGTTTTTCAAGTGCTTGAAGATAGTCCAGTCTCATTATTTTTCAGACAGGCAAACTGAGGCCCAGAAGAGTAAAGGGACTTGTTTAGGGTCATACAAGGAGTGACAGAGCCAGTATTTGAACCAGGCTTTCTGATTCCTCCAGCCTGGCACTCTTCCACCTATATATTCCATATCTATATCCTCCCCACATATACATATGTACTATAAAGAACTAATTGTGATTTGAGGTTTCTATGACCCCATCTTTGGCTAAAATTAGAAGCCCCTTGGCACGCCCCAGGGACAGAGCTGCAGCTCACGTCATCACCACACACTGATGCCTACATGGGCCTGGCCAAATTATAATGACTAGAAGCCCAGTGAGGGCAGCCACGTGACTGTCAATCAGGGCTGCCAGCCAATTAGCTTGCGGCTGTATACTGACGGCCTGGGGTTTTCTGGGAAGGAGAAGGGAGAAGATTCTCCATTCTGGCAGGTAAGAGGGAGAGAGATGGGGCGCAGCCATTTTGCTCTTTGGGAACAGCTGAGTCCAGTTGGTGTGATTCCAGGTCATATTGTTTTCCTTCCCCTATTCCCTTTTCCCCTTGTCCCTAGTTCTAGTAATCTTACTTATGTTTTAAATTCGTTCTTGTTAATAAACCCCGTTTTGGTTTTTTTGAAAGAGGCTGTTACTTTCCTTCCTTACCCCAATATTATGGTGAGCCGCCTAACACTTCCCAATTAAAATTTGGCACTTATAATACACACACACATATACATATATACATATGTGTGTGAATGGGCTGGATTTGGCGTCAGTTATCAGAGGCTCTGGGCTCAAATCCTGCCTCTGCCAGTTACTTTTTACGTGACTATGGATGCCCCTTAAACTCTTTGGGCCTCAGTTTCCTTATCTGTAAAATGAGGAGCTTAGACTATATGATTCTAAGGTCCCTTTAGGCTCTAAATCTATGATCCAGTGACAGTGAATTCATAAACTGCACAGAATTTTAAAAATAATACCCTTCAAAGGGTTAATAAGCTCCTGGTTTTGATATTCAATGTCTTTATATCTGGGCAGCTGTTCCATCAAATGTGCTACTACCCTATGAGTTTGATTGGTTGGCTGTCCAGATCTTCCCCAGTCTCTTCCTGTTTGCTGTATTTCCTCTTCACTGCTATTACCATGAGCTTTTATTGCTTTTCATTGAATAGGCGTGAGTCATCCTACTAAGGACAGTTCCTTTGTCACTTGTGTGTGCCCTGAATGACAAATACACTCAGGTGTCTGGGGGAAGATCTCCATGAATTTAAAAATGAATTACTTGCAGAAGGTCTAATTGTATTTGATCAAACCTCATTCTTCATTTCCTTAAAATGGAGAAGAGGATCCCTTTTTTCTTTCTTCCACTGAGGGTGACTTGGGGGGAAAAAATCAGTCAAGGGACACATTCATAAAAAGCAACTGAATTTATCATTTTAAAAAAATTGTAGCAAGAGAAATATAAGACTCATAGGATCATAGATTTAAAGGGACCTTAGAGTTCATCTAATACCCACTCTGTACTCCCCACAGATGGGGATACTGAGACCCAAGGAGAGGAAGTGACTTGATCAAAGTTAGCACCAGACAGATTCCTCGACCCCCAGTCTAGCACTCATTCCTTTTTGCTTAGAATCACTCTTCTACTCAACAACTTTTCGTGGCTCCTATTGCCTATCAAATAAGTCAATATACTTCTGACTTTTAACATTCAAGGCCCACCACAGTTTGGCTTGGGTGTACCTATTCACCTTTCTTCTCTATTACTACCCTTTATATATTCTGAATTCAAGGCAAAATGACCCCATCTTATCTTCTGTCTTGGTGCCAATTCTCATGCCTTCTCTCTTTTATTCCTGCCTGTTGAAGTCTTTTACTTTTTTAGATATCACTTCCTACACAAAGTCTGTCCTAATCCTCTGACCCCAGTTCTAACCTCTAGGTGGAAGCAAGCTGTCCCTCTTCAGATATCTCAATGCATCTTGCTTGTACCTCTCCTTGACCCTTATCTCACTCTCCCTTATTTTATTGTTACTGTGTGCTTGTACTTCCCTCCATCCTTGAGAGCAGGGCTGCTCTCCTGGGTCTGTGTAAGCCCAGCACTAGCACAATGCTTTGATGAATAAATGTTTGTTTGTTGCATTGCATTTCATTGAATCAAAGCCCATCAGGGACAAAGGATTCAGTGGTAAGAGTAATATGACACATGGCCTAATAATGATGGTTATAAAGAAAGTTGCCATTTACATAGATCTAGCATTTTACCAAATGCTAGAAAACCATTGTTAATTATTGAAAGAGCCTATCTTGAGGCCTTTTGTTTCCACAATCAGTCATTTTTAGTCTTATTTTCTTCACAATTTCCATCTTCCCCAGGGCCGGGAGCCTTCCCTTGTAACAAAGAAATATAGTTAAGCAAAACCAACACGGGGCATATCTGATAGGAGAGTGGAAGGGGAAGAAAATAAGCATTTATAATGGTGCCTACTATGCTCTATCCACGGTGCTAAATGCTTTTTACAAATAATATATTGTTTGAGTCTCACAACAACCCTGCAAGATAGATTCTATTATTATTCTCATTTTATAGTTGAGGAAACTGAGGCAAAAAGAGGTTAAGTGACTTGCCCAAAGTCACACAGCTAATAAAGTCAACTAATAAGTCACTGGCTGGATTTGAACTCAGGGAGGTGGTTGTGAGAATCAAATGAATTAATATATATGTGAGAATTGTGAGTGACACCCCCTGCTGGAAAGTTACTATAGGAAAGCCCTGCCATAAAGAGAAGGTGTCTGAGGACAAGCCATGTGGCTTGGAAGGTCAGTTCCTTGGCGTCAAGAAGTGACGTTTGCTTGTGGGTACAGTCGATCAAAGCTACCAGCCAATTAGCTTGGAGTTGTGTGTGTGTGTGTGACATGTTTCTGGTTTTCACAGGAGCTTGTGGGACAAAGAAGGGGTGAGGCGCTCTCTTCCCCCCCCCCCCCCGCCCTTCTCTCTCTCTCTCTCTCTCTCTCTCTCTCTCTCTCTCTCTCTCTCTCTCTTTTGCCAGGATCTCATGAGGAGTGGAGCAGAAATGCTGGCTCCCTGAGATAGAGAGATAAGCCTCTTTCTCTCTTCTCACCTCATTGTTATGCTCCTTAATAAAGGCTTAAAAGTCTAAACTCTTGCTAAAGCTTCTAATTTATTGGCAACCACTCATGAGATTTTTAGACAGTCTATCCAGAATCTTAGCCACCTTACAGACAGCAACTATTCAGATGGTGACCATGAAGTATTCATATGTAAAGCACTTTACAAGACTTAAAGTAGTATATACATACATACCTACAGACATACTGGCTGTAATTATTATTAATGATAATAATTATGATTATACGGATAGAGCTAGATCTGTCATTTTGCAGGTAAGGAAACTCCCTCTACCAGTGCAGGTAGGCACTTTTTTTTTTTAAAGTGAGGCAATTGGGGTTAAGTGACTTGCCCAGGGTCACACAGCTAGTAAGTGTTAAGTGTCTGAGGCTGGATTTGAACTCAGGTATTCCCGACTCCAAGGCCAGTGCTCTATCCACTGCGCCACCTAGCTGCCCCAGGTAGGCACTTTTTCTCTGCAAATGATAGTCTTAGAGAGTTGCTTAGATCACTGAGAATTTAAGGAGTTACCTAGGGTTGCACTGCCAGCATGTGTCAGAGGCAAGATTTGAACTCAGGTCTTACTGGTTCAGAGCCCAGTTTTCTCTCTACTGTGTCATGCTATATCTCATGTATGCATTTAAAATTTTTTCTTTTTTTAATCATGAACTTAAATATCAATAAACATGAAAATTTCACTATGTAAAGAACAGAAAAGAGGATTATATATATGATACCATAAAGCTTTTTAAAATGTTCACTTATTTTTTTAAAGCGTATATTTACATTTATCATGACTGTTACCAACACTTGCTTGTTCTTGTCCTCTTCTGAACTTCCATCTGCTCTTGATGCGTGTGTGTATATATAGGTATGTATGCGTATATATATATATATATACACACACACACACACACACACACACACACACACATGCACACACACACATACACACAAACCCAGTTGGATTTGATTCTTATTTTTTGGGGGGGTTGATTCTTTCAGCTATTCACAAAATATTTCCCATAGGACATCATTTACTTTCATCCAAAGACTCAACTACTTCATTCCTACACTGATTCAAGACTTGTCTAAACCTATTTTATAACTTTGATTGAATCAATAAGGAAAACTGGATCTTCTGTGTTTACATTAATTGGGGTGGAGGTCTAATTGCCCTTCCTTCCAAATATTTTGCTCATTTGTTAATTCCTTTGGTTCTGTCTTGTTCAATGCTATGGGGTTTATGTAAAAAATATTTATGCTGCATTTTATTGGATTATTCGTTTTTGTTGGTGGTTAAAGTTATAATACTTTAAAACAAAATGTGGTGATCAATGGGGAACATGATACTTGAAATATACTTTCATTTGGATAGCATCAAAAGGAATGATCACCTCCTTCATTTTGGACATTATGCTTCTCTCAATGTTGCCTAAGACCACATTAGCTCTTTTGGCTGCCCAATGTTGATTCATTCATACTGAGCTTGAAGGCCACTAAAACCACCAGATCTTTTTCAAATATACTTCTATCTGTTCATACTTCTCTTACTTTGTTTTCATTTTTGTTTTTTGTTTTTGCAGGGCAATGAGGGTTATGTGACTTGCCCAGGGTCACACAGCTAGTTAAGTGTCAAGTGTCTGAGGCTGGATTTGAACTCAGGTCCTCCTGAATCCAAGGCCAGTGCTTTATCCACTGCACCACCTAGCTGCCCCTACTTCTCTTACTTTGTACATAAGTTTTCTTTTCTTTTTTCTAGTGAAATTAGTATCAACAAATGTGAACATTTCAATCTAAAAAAAGAACAGAAAAAGAAGGTTGTATATGAAATTATATATCTATTATACACACTTTGTTGAAAATATGTATTAAATTTTAACATGATAGTAACAAAACTTCTGGCTTGTCTGTTTCCCCTTCTGTTTCTTTAAAAATGTTTTTTCATTAATATTACTTTTATTTTCTTTTTTATATCACTTTCACTACCTACCAACTCCTTCCAAAGAAGTTCTCCCTTTAAACAAATAAATATGGTCAAGCTATATCACTGGTTATGTTGAAAATGTACATCTCACCCCTCACTTCTAGTTTGTCATCTCTCTACCAAGAGGCAGGAGACCTGATTCATCATCAGTCTTCTGAAGGCATGATTGGCCACTGCATTGAGCAGTTATGTAATCTATCAAAATGGTTTTCCTTTTACAACATTGTATAAATTGTTCTTTGGTTCTGCTTATTTTCCTTTATATCAGTTTTTATAGGTCTTCCTAGGTTTCTCTGAAATTGTCATTTCTTATGGCCCAATAATCTTCCATGACATTTAAAGTATGATAGTTTTTCAGTTATTCCCCATTTGAAGAGTACCCACTTGGTTTCCGGTTCTTGTAATAAGTGCTGCTCTAAGTACTTTTGTATGTATAGTTCCTGTTTCTTTGGCTTTTATCTCACTGGGGGTATGAGATCAGTAGTGGTATCCCTGGATCTAAGGGTATGAACTAACTTTTACTAACTTTTGGGGTATGCATTACTAGAGGGAACTTCTAGACTGATGAAATTCCAGATCTATTTGAGTTTGAATAGCAATATGAACTCCAGATAGGATAGTCCCACTGTAGTCTGTGGGACTTGGGTGAAACTACATCTGGAGTGTTCTATCCAGTTTGGAACATCATGCTTAAAAGATACATCAGAAAACTGGGGTATTTCCAGCAGAGGACAATGAAGTAATGAGATCATGCCATAAAATGCTCCACTGAAGGAATGGGTGATATTCAGTGTAAAGAAAAGACTTTGGGGATATAACTGTTATTTTGCAATTCTAGAAAGGTTGCCTTATACTTGAGTTCAAAAAATCATGTTCAAAAGTACAGAATTGGGGCAGCTAGGTGGCGCAGTAGATAGAGCACCAGCCCTGGAGTCAGGAGTACCTGAGTTCAAATCCAGCCTCAGACACTTAACACTAGCTGTGTGACCCTGGGCAAGTCACTTGACCCCAAATGCCTCACCAAAAAACAAAACCCCCCAAAACCCCAGAATTGAACCAAGGAACATGGTTCTTTTGTTGTTGTTCAGTCATTTTCAGTCCCATCCAACTCTTTGTGAGCCCTTTTTGGTTTTCTTGGCAAAGATACTGGAGTGGTTTGTCATTTCCTTCTCCAGCTCATTTTACAAATGAGGAAACTGAGGCAGAGTCAAGTGACTTGCCCAGTGCCACATAGCTAGTAAGTGTCTGAGGCTGGATTTGAACTCATGTCTTCCTCCCTCCAGGCCTGGGGCTCTATCCACTGATCCATCTAGCTGCATCCAGATGGTCATTTACAATCCACATAACCTGCTTTATATCTGAAAGCCATTGTTCAGCTCTGTTGTTGGAGAATCAAAGTTGATCAATGATTGTTATACTTGGATCTTTGGACTGAAATGATTCTTTAGTAACCAATTAAACTTCAGTTAAACAATAGTGTTGTTTTATCATAATAATTCACATTTCTACAGGTCTTTAAGTTTGCAAAGTGTTTTCCAGACATTATCTAAGCTCCATAACAATGCTGTGAGATCAGTGCTAGAGGGTTTTTTGTTTTTTGTTTTTTTTTTTGGTGTGTGGGGCAATGAGGGTTAAGTGACTTGCCCGGGGTCACACAGCTAATAAGTGTCAAGTGTCTGAGGCCGGATTTGAACTCAGGTCCTCCTGAATCCAGGGCCAGTGCTTTATCCATTGTACCACCTAGCTGCCCCTAGTGCTAGAGGTTTTAATATTCTCATGGCACAGATGAAGAAATCAAGTCTCAGAAAGGTCAAATGACTTGTTCAGGGTTAGAGTGCCTGAGGCAGGATTCAAATCCAGCTCTTTTTGACTCGAAATCTGTTGCTCTGCCTACTACTCCATTCATTCTGCCTCACATATATATGCTCAAAGGTATATGTAATGTAAAGAATGGAGTTATCAGAGCTAAAGAAATAAAGAAAGATCCATTAAAAGGATTCCAGAGAAATCTGAGGGAGAAAATTTTTTTAGAGAAGGTATCACTTGAGCTGAGAGTAATTTATTCTCTCTAAATCTCAGTTTCTTTATCTGTAAAATGGGGATAATAATAGTATTTACCTTTCTGACTTGTTGAGAGGTTGTAAAGCACTTTGCAAACCTTAAAGCATTAGGTAATAGTAGTAGCAGCAACAGCAGCAGCAGTAGATGATTAGCTTCTTGGGGGCAGATATGGTTTAATTTCTCACTTTTATATCCCCTATGCTTAGCACAATGCCAAATGGTTAATCAGTGTTTCCTGAATTAAGTTGAATTGTTTCATGCTAATCTTCTCAAGGGAGCAGGTAGGTGGCACTGTAGATAGAGTGCTAGCTCTGGAGTCAGGAGGACTTGGGTTCATAACTAATCTCAGACATTTACTAGCTGTGTGATCCTGGGTAAGTCATTTAACCTTGATTGCTTTAATCCACTGGAAGAGGAAATGGCAAACCATTTCAATATCTTTACCAGGAAAGCTCCAAAGGGGGTCACAAAGAGTCAGAACATGACTGAACAATAGCAAATCTCTTAGAGACCACGGTCATGTGTCAGGTTAGTGAAAGGACCTTAAGTTAAATTTTAAAAAGAGTGAGCACCCTACACAACCTTTGTCTCTTTTTTCAATTCTTCTAGTCTATGCACTGGGCTGTCAGAAGTAAGAAGGAGAAGATGCTGGAAGAACCTGACCCAGCTGACACCCATAGCCTCAAAAATGAGGAAGGAATCCAACAAAAAAACACCAAAGAAGGATTGAGCTCCACCACCAAGAAAAAGGAGCAAGGAGAACCTGAGACCTTGGACAAATCATGGTCCCCACAAAGCCCAGACTCCTCAAGTAAGTCTTGGCCATGATGGGTTCCCAGAGGAGAGAAGGGAAAAAACAATGTGCCTAATATGCTCTCTGAGCCCTAGACGATTCTCTATAGCTATTCCTTGCTGAGCAGAAGCTGACCTTCATTGGTAGAACAAATTCCTCATTGGGAGTTCCTTACACTGATGAAATCACAGATCAGGTTAAAAAAATGAAAAAAAGGAACAGACACATTATTTATGCGAGCACACAGACATTTTGTTCAACCAAGGAAAAAAGGAGGCATTTTTGGCCAGATGTGTTTTTCAGTCAGAAGTGACACTTGAACCCAAGACTTCCCCACACCTGAGTTGGAATTTTTCCCCCCATCTATGTGTGAACCTAGACAAATCATTTAGTCTCTTCATCACTTAGTCTTCTCTCTCCTGCAGAGAAGGTGCCAATCTGTACTGGTAGAGTATCCTTTTTTTTTGTTCGGTTGTTTTTCAGTCCTGTCTAATTCTTCATGACCCTATTTGGGGTTTTCTTGGGAAAGATATGGTAGTGCTTTGCCATTTCCTTCTCCAGCTCATTTTTTTAAAAAATAAAAGTATTTTATTATTTTCCAGTTACACGTAAAGATAGCTTTCAGCATTTGTTTATATAAGATTTCAAATTTCAAATTTTTCTCCCTCCTTCCCCTCTCCCGAGACAGCAGGCAATCTGATATAGATTTTATACACATACACACACACACACACACACACACACACACACACACATATACATATATGCATATATATATACACATACACATATACATATACATAACAACATTAAACATATTTCTGTATCAGTCATACTATAAGAGAAGAATCAGAGCAATAAAGAAAAACCTCAAAATAGAAAAACAACAGCACCAAAACAGCTCATTTTTTGCTGCTCCAGGCATTTTCCTATGGTGTTATTTTCTCATTTTTTGATAATGAGGAAACTGAGGCAAACAGGGTTAGGTGGCTTGCCTAGGTTCACATAGCTGGTAAGTGTCTGAGGCCAAACTTGAATTTAGAAAGATGTCTGTCTCACTTCAGGCCCAGCACTGAGCCACCTGTCTGCCTCAAGGTTTTCCATAGGAATTGATAATTGAGCCTGGACTTGGATGTGCCATTACTCTGAGTGGGAATACAATCATGACAGTTGCCTGTCTTTTGGACAGCAGATCTGGAGAATGATGGGATTCTGTGGAAGCTTATGTGGACCCCTGTGTTCCTGCTGTCTTTCAGATGGAGTCTCTCTGTGATGAGAGACACAGAGTTCAATCCCAGCATGCCCTCTGCAAAATCACAGAGGATCTTGTTTCCTTGCAATGTAACAGTTTTCATGGCCCCAGCATTCAAAGAAATAGAAAAGCGTTTGAGTGGATTTTACAAAGCCTG
Source organism: Dromiciops gliroides (assembly GCF_019393635.1). Classification (NCBI taxonomy): domain Eukaryota; kingdom Metazoa; phylum Chordata; class Mammalia; order Microbiotheria; family Microbiotheriidae; genus Dromiciops; species Dromiciops gliroides. Next base: position 30,596,667 of record NC_057862.1, on the reverse strand, counting down.
GCAATATTTCTCATCTATCACTCTCTGGTGCCCTTTCTAATCTGCTGCAAGCCCCAGGTGATTGACATCTGTTGTGGCGGGTTCCTTTTGTCCAACCTCGGGCAGACTGCCAACCAATATCCTCAGTCTCATTTGAGCTCTTTGGTAAAAATGAAAAGTATGGAAAATGGCTCCTGAAATGTGTCTGTATCTTGCAACATGGTCTCAAGTTTATAATTCCTTCCCTTTGAAAGCATAAATGTATAGCTTAGGTATTCATTCATGCTTTTTGGTTTGTTCTTCATGCCATAGACATTTCCCAATACCATCTGCTCGGAAGCCCCCATTGTGAAAATCAAACAAAACAGTGAAGTAGAATAAACCATCACAATGTCTGATGGTATATACAGCACTCTACACCTGTGGCCCCTCACCTCTCTACTGAGAGGAGAGAAATTCTTTTAAAAATCACATTAACTCTCTGGAGCCAGCTTTGGCCATTGTTCTTAATCCAAATTCTAATTATTTTTTTTTTGGTGTTCCTTTCATTTTTTAAAAAAAATGTTATTTTATTTTTAATAATAAACATTTTTATTTAAAGTTTTGAGTTCCAAATTCTATCCTTTCTTACCTCTCTCCCCTCCCTCCCAGGCTGTTTTCATTTATGACCACATTGTTTATGTTGTTTTCTTATTTTTGCCTATTTCTGCCCCCGCCCTCCCCCCCCCCCCCCATTCCCATTCTCATTCTTCACTTGCTCAAGCATGGACCTCTGAATTCCTCACCTTTGATGGTGTGGTAATATTCCATTACATTCCTATGCCAGGCTGTTCAGTCATTCCCTCACCTATGGGCACCTTCCTCCCTCCCTCCCTCCCTCCCTTCCGTCCTTCCTTTTTTTTTTTTTTTGCTAATGCCAAAAGTGTGGTTATGAATATTTTGGTCTACATTTGTAAGAGGAGAGATAGCTTGGTATAATGGTTAGAGTAAGGAAGTCCTTCCTCTTATCCTCTTGGTTGTGTGACCCTGAGCAAATTACTTAACCTCTTAGTGCCTTGGAAGCTGAGTAGCCAATTTCATCAAGAGGGGCGTTTCTATCCCATGAATTTCCCACACCAAAACAATAAAATTTGGTTTTCCAGACCAAAAGTGTTCAAAGCTCTGGATTAGGAACTTAAACATTTTTTTAAATAAAAAATTTAACATTCTTTTAAAATAATTTTTATTTATTTATTATTTTTTTTATTTTAAATTCCAAATTTTCTCTCTCCCTACAGTCCCTTCCCTACCCATTGAAGAGGCAAGCAATAGGATATCCATTATACATGTGAAGACATGGAAAAACATTTCCATATTAGTCATGTTGCAAAAAAATTAAGCAAGAATAAATATAATAATAAAGAATGTGAAAAAATTTGATTCATGCATTTAGAGTTTATCAGTTTTCTCTCTGGAGGTGGACATCGTTTTTCATCACAGGGCCTTTCGAATTGTCTTGGATCATTATATTGATTAGAATAGCTAAGTCTTTCATAGTTGATCATCTTTACAATATTGCTATTACAATGTACACTGTTCTGGTTCTTTTCACTTCACTGAAATCAGTTCTTATAGGTCTTCACAGGTTTTGCTGAAACTATCCTCTTTGCCATGTCTTACAGCACAAATAGTATTCCCTCACAAACATATACAACAAGTTGTTCAGCCATTCCCCAATTCACAACTATCCCTTTAATTTTCAAGTCTTTGCCACTGCAAAAAGAGGTCCTATAAATATTTTTTTGTATATATAGGTCCTTTTCCTTTTCCTTTGATCTCTTTGGGATGCAGATGTACTAGGAGCTTTTAATGTCACTTTAAATGATCAGCATTTGAAGTTAGATTTCTGCTTCCTGCAGTTTCTATCTCTCTCCCTGCTTTGTCCAAACTCAGTCCTGTGGCATGAATTCAGGGATTTATTTTAAAGGGAATTCTATCCTAACAGATTTATGATGCTGACCTCTGGGCTGATGAGAATACTCTTCCTCCCAGGTTCCTGCTAGGAGCAGAGAGTCAGCAGTGGTAATACAATGTTCACACTGTGCTATGTTTGGATGGAAATTGGTCCTGCAGGGAATTTCTTCCCAGGATTCTCTGACAATTGGCAGGTTTCTGAATGAGGAGAGGTTGTGTTTGGCAGTGAAAACCCATAACGGGACATCCATTTTACTAGAAGATGAAATAGACTAGTTCTAGGCAGAACTCTTTCATGTTTATCCTTTTCCTTGAACCTTTAATTGCAATGGGGTGATGGGTTGTGCCCAACTGGATACCAAATGTAATAAGTACCAAACTTGAGAGGACATTGTTGGTAGTGATGACATTCCTTCTGCATCGTAGAAATGACTGAGTTTCTGACGGGGTTAGCAAGAATAATTAAGCAATGTAGTTAGCAACTGGATCAAAGACTAATAGGTTTGGTGCTAGAAGCAACCACAGACATCATCTTGTCCAACTCCATTTTACAGATGGGGAAACTGAGGCTTGGAATGCATAAATAATTTGCCCATAGGCCACAGAGACAGGAAATGTACAAAGCAGCATTTGAACCAAGTTTTTCTTGAATCATCCCTGCACTTTAATCACTATACCATGTTAAAGTTCTGATGTGGTGAAGTGTGTAGGAACCAGAATAGAAATCAGGAAGATCTGGGTTGAAATCCAGCCTCAGATACTTAATAGCTTTGTGAACATGGACAAATCACTTAACCGCTCAATGCCTCAGTTATCTCATCAGTCTATGACCTCCACAGTCTTGTGATGGTAACCATTGTGAGCTTCTTCCTGTCCTTCCCTGTTTTTGAAGGTGGGGGTGTTACCTTCCTGACAGTGACTTATTGTCAATATCCACCCCTCCCCCATTTACCCAAACCCCTCAACCGAGAACATATTTCATCCTAGTTACAGTTCTGATCATCACATTTCTGTAAAACTTTGAGGCTTAATGGTTTCTTCATAACACTGTAAGGTAGGCACTTCAAGGTGGTTTAGCATCCCCATTTCACAGATGAGAAAATTGAGGTTCAGAGAGGAGAAATGACTTTTCCAAGGGCATGTAAGTGTCAGAGATAAGATTTGAATGCAGCCCTCCAGACCAGTAATCTCCAGACCTGGAGTTAAGGATATATATATATATATGTATATATATGTATGTATGTATATATATATACATATACACACATATACATATATTATGTATTGCCTCGTTGTCCCACTATATATATATATATTTAAAATTTTTTAAAAATTGTTTTTATTTATTTATTTATTTATGTTGGTGGGGCAATGATGGTTAAGTGACTTGCCCGGGATCACACAGCTATTAAGAAAGGACATATTTCACAATATTACATGCTCTAGTCAGGTCCTAGTGTTTAAAATCTTTTAGGGTCCTTCCATCAGCCAAACCCTGGTGCCCAGTTATGAGACTAAGAGACTGTTTTCATTTCCCAAGGAAGTAATTCATGCTGTCTGACATTTCAGTCATCACAGTGAAGTGTTGTTACGCACTATCACATTTTAGGGATGATACTGATAAGCTTGGGTAAGCTGGGATGGGGCAGGAACTCAAATTCCTGTCACATGAGGATCAATGGGAAGAACCAGGAATGTTTAGCTTGGTTAAGAGAAGACGGGGTAGAACATAATTGTATTTACGTCTCTGAAGGGTTGTCGATAGGTTAGACTCTTCTTGGCCTCAAAGACCATGGGCAGGCAGGGTGCTGCTCTGGAGTCAGAGGGTCTGGGTTCAAATCTCTCCCCTGATGCTTACTGCCTGTGTGACCTTGGGTCACATTGAGGAGGTTGGACTGGCTGGCCCATGGAGCCCCTTCCAGGTAGAGATCTATGGTATTAGGAAGTGGGAACAATGGCTAAAAGTTTCAGAGAAGCAAGTTCAGGTTTGCTGTAAGGAAAAATTAATTAATGAATTAGAAATTAATGTTATTCCAAACAGGCTCCCTCTCCAGGTGAGTGGTTCCCCTTTTTGGAGGCCCTTAGGCCTTAGGTAGGATGTAGTGGGGTTTCTTATTTAGGCCTAGATTGGACCAGATGATGTCCAAGGGCCCAACCGACTCAGAGGTTTTTGGATTCTGCTGTCGAAAACTTAGTCTATCTATCCTTGGTTTCTAAAAGTGGATTCCTCTCTTTTAAAGGCTTTCCAGATGGGAACTGCTGGCACCTGCGTTTTCGCTGGTCAGGTGACACCCCGTCGGAACTCCTGCGGAAATTCAGAAACTATGAAATATGATCTCGTCTTCAGTGGAGAGAGAAGCAGAGAGAGGGCCAGCCGCCGCCATTTCTTAGGCTTGCCCCATTGGGTCCTTTGGACCACATCCTTAAAAAGAAGTCTTTGTTCTTTGTGATTGTGTAGAAAGAGCCTTAGCTCCTCTGAGCACCACTGCTCAAGCCATGAAGCCATCCCTATGATGTATGTGATGAAAGAAAAACTGGAAAGAGGGGGACACCCCCCTCCCTACAGGGTTCACATATGTTGAAGGAGATCCTGTATTAATAGACATTGTGGTCTTGTGGATGCAGGGCCAGCTTTGGAATCAGGAACTCCTGGTTTCAAATCTTGCCTCTGCCCCACATAGACTGTATCACCCTGGGCAAGTCATATCCCTTCTTAGAGTCCCACATGACTCTTGGAGATTGTAAGTTGTAGAAGAGTTGCTAGTGTCCATCAGTACAGGGAATTTCCATGTTGGAAGGTCCCCACACTGATGAAATCAAAGATCTAGACCAAAAAGAAAGAAAGAAAGAAAGAAAGAAAGAAACGAAATGAAAATTCTCATGGCTTATATTTGTTCTTTTGTGAATTTTATTTATAAATATACTTTGTTATTGTCATTGTATCTGTGGTACCTAGTGTGTTGCCTCGTATACAACGAGGCTTAATAAATGTTGGTTGAATAGTGTTTCTTTGTTGAGTATTAAATCTTAAAATCCATTCAGATGCTTATATATTTTTTATGGACTAGATGATGAATTTAGTGTTGATTACACAAGAAATACACCCCTGCTCCCAACTTATATCACAATGTGGATTATTTGCTTAAAAACTATGATAGCACATCTGTCACTTTCCAATAGCAGTCAGTAAGTTCAGTGGACCTTTTAAATGAACCCCACAGAGCCTATTTCCATTTTATCTTTAATATATTTGGAGCTGTGATTTTTGTCAGTATACTAAGCCTGATGGATTATAGAAGGCACTAGAAAGAAATCACATGCAATTTAAAAAAAGTTTTTAAAATATATTTTATTTCCCCCCCCCCCAATTACATGCTTATGTTTTGTTTTTGGTTTTTTTGAGGCAATTGGGGTTAAGTGACTTGTCCAGGGTCACACAGCTAGTGTCAAGTGTCTGAGGTCAAATTTGAACTCAGATCCTCCTGACTCCAGGTCTGTTGCTCTATCTACTGCATCACCTAGCTGCCCCCCTACCCCCACCCCCCGGCCAACTACATGTTAAAACAATTTAAAAACCTTTCAAAAAAAAAGTTTTGAGTTCCAAATTTTTTCCCTCCCTTCCTCCCCTCCCCCTTCCAGAGACAGTAAGCGATCAGATAAAGGTTATACCTGTGCAATCAATCACATGCAATTTTAGAATGTGGAAGAGCAGGAGATTGCAATGCTGCCTGATTCTGGGGGACTACATCCAGACTTTATAACTGCTGGTTTAGCAGGGTGTTCCCAGTTCCTGCCTCTTCCCCTCAAAGACAGGATTGGTATATGCCACTCATCTCACATCCCTGCCTCTTCCAAAGCTGCCCAGGGTACAAGCCTAACCTGGGGAAGATTTCATGATGTAAAACTGTGATTTGATTTCCAAACTGGCCTATACTTTTTTGGGGGGAGTGGGGGGCGGGGCAATGAGGGTTAAATGACTTGCCCAGGGTCACACAGCTAGTAAGTGTCAAGTATCTGAATCCAAATTTGAACTCAGGTCCTCCTGAATCCAGGGGAGTATTAGAAGCTCCGCTCTTTTTTCATCCTGCTTCCTCCAGCCCCAGCTCTTGGTAACTTTCAGCCTTATTGTTCCAAAGGCTTTCTGTCACTAATGTAGTGCGTAAAAGACGGGGTTTCTATGGGGAATCGGACTGAGGATGGTGGAGATGAGCCTTTTCCTGATTATGGCTCACTGTGCGACTTAGAGCAAATGACTTGGCTACTGGGAGCTCCATTTACTCAACTAGTAAATGGAGAGAATAATACTTCCTGTGAAGGAATGCCCTGAAGCTTAATAAGGTTGAGACGGCTCCTTCTGTGTGGCCTTTGGGAAAATCCTTTAAGAACGAGGGTGTTGGGGCGGCTAGGTGGCGCAGTGGATAAAGCACCGGCCCTGGATTCAGGAGTACCTGAGTTCAAATCCAGCCTCAGACATTTGACACTTAGTAGCTGTGTGACCCTGGGCAAGTCACTTAACCCCCATTGCCCCGAAGGTTTCTGCAGCCATCACACAGCTACAAAAGGAGGCTGGAGATCCACAAATTAATTGGATATTTCCCAGGCTCCTTGTCTCCCCCCCCCAAAAAAAGACAAACCCAAAAAAATCCATGCTCCCGGATCATAAAATATGTATGTCTAATCAATAAAAATCAATTAACAAACATTTATTAAGCAGTTTCTCTGTGCCAGGTGGTCCCAGGCAAGAGAACCCAGCAAATATTGGTTTTCCCACTAGTATGACTAACCAGTTAAGGAAGACTCTTCTCTGATGGCAGTGGTTTGTGAAACCTCTCCTGGAGGACCTGGGCTCCTCGATGCCCTCATTCTCACCCCAAACTCCAGCTGAAACCATACTTTTCATTTAAATGTTTATTAAGTGCCTACTATGTGCTAGGGAATACAAAAGGAGGCAAAAGATACTCCCAGACCTCAAGGAGTTTACAATCTATTTTTTTTTGGGGGGGGCACAACATGTAAACAAAAATATACAAAGCAAGCTAGGAAGGCACTGGAATTAAGAGGGATTGGGGAAGGCTTCAATTGTAGAAAGACTTGTGGATATATCACCCAAGGGTGCCCTGCACTCTGGGTCTATTTATTCCTCTGTGGGAACTATAGAGAACTCAGTATAAAATCCAAGTGGCCTTTCATCATGTCTTTTTTGTGTGCATGTGAGACAATTGAGGTTAAGTGACTTGCCTAGGGTCACACAGCTAGTAAGTATCAAGTGTCTGAAGCTGGATTTGAACTCAGGTTCTCCTGAATCCAGGGCTGGTGCTCTATCCACTGTGCCATCTAGCTGCCCCCTTGACAGACCTATCTTGCCCTTTCAGGAGGTCCTGATGAGCACATCCATGGATTGGTAGAAAGGCAGGACACAGGTTGGCAACCAAGACCACTTGTTGGTCAAGTGCTCATGGTCGTCTCCCCATGTTGGGCAATAGGGGGATGACAAGGGACCGAGGGGCAACAAAAATAGCTGTGGTTTTTCCATGTAATTGGAACTTCTCTGCCATGCTGGGCTTTGTCATCATAACAAGAAAAAACTAGGGTGGGGATCCTCTAGTTAGCTTCTTATGACTAAGCAAGTGAATTTACAAGCTGCAGTTCACAGCTCTGGGGCCTAATACACAAAACTTATAATCACCACCCCATGGAATCGTATCAAACTGATTCATACTAATTGGAATTAAATAGGGTTCCAAAAATAGGGGTCCGATTAATCATCTATCAGACGGCCAACCTCAAAGGCCTTGTTTTATCATAACCCTGCCTTTGCATTCCTGATGACTCAGCCTTGGCCCCACATCACAGAATCTGGAAATTGTAAGGAACTCCAGTGACCATCTAGTCCAATCCAAATGTTGTTTTCCTTTAGCTTTCAGATTATTTTCTCTTCTATTTTTTAAGGCAAAAGCTTCAATACTCTGTCTCTTTTTTTGGGGGGATGGGGCAATGAGGGTTAAGTGACTTGACCAGGGTCACACAGTTAGTAAGTGTCAAGTGTCTGAGGCTGGATTTGAACTCAGGTCCTCCTGAATCCAGGGCCGGTGCTTTATCCACTGTGCCACCTAGCTGCCCTCAATACTCTTTAAATAAAGTGGTACAGTTTAAAATAATATTATTGTGTGAAAGGAGAGAGAAGGAATCAGAGTTTTCCATGCATTAAATAGTACATGCCAATAGTACAAGCTCTTTCTTTAGTCAATATACATTTATTATGCACCTACTATGTGCCAGGCACTGTGCTAAGCCCTGGGGACACAAAAAAGAGGCAAAAGAAAAGTCCCTGGCCTCAAGGAGCTCACAGTCTAATGAGGAAGACAACAAGCAAACAAATATATACAAACAACCTATATGGGATAAAAGGGAGATGATCAAGAGAGGGAAGACACAAGGATTAAGAAGGCTTGGGAAAGACTTACTGGAGGAATGGGATTTTAGTTGGGACCTGAAGGGAGGCAGCAAAGCAGAAGGCAGAGATTTGGAGGGAGAACAGTGCTGGAAGCTTTCAATCTGGGGACAAGATTTGGCATATATACAAGTGAATAAATAAAATACATGTGAAATGATACAAAGTAGTTTCCACAGGGAGAGTACAATAATGGGAGCAATCAAGGAAGGCTTCATGTAGGAGGCGAAACCTGAACTGCACTTTGAAGGAAGCTTAGGATTTTTTATAACATGGAAAGAGTGCATCCCAGGTATGGGGATGTACAAAGTAAGAGATGTAAGAAATGGAATATTATGAACAGGGACAAGTTACTAGGTCAGTCAGACTGGAATGGAGAATCTGTGAAAGGAAGTGATATGAAAGAAGATTGTAAAGAAGTAGGAGCCAGATTGAGGAGAGTTTTGGATATACAGGTTGAGGAATTTGCTTGTTTAAGAGGCAATAGGAGCCACTGTTGGGAGGTAACATAGACAGGTCTATGTTTTACTAGCATCAATTTGGCAGTTTTGTGGAAGATAGATCAGAGATAGGAAAGACTCTTCTTGGCATCACACTTGGAGTTATATTGACCCAGACTTGAATCAATGGCTATGCTTGTTATCTACTCCTTGAACCTGACATCTTGGCTTCCCCTCATTTTCATCTCTCTCTACCCTTTCCATAGATCAGCACCTATCAGCAAACCTTGCTACCCAGTAGATTTATCACTCCTCTGGCTGCCTCCTTGGTCACACTAATGACTCCCAAGCTTTCTTTTCTACCTTTTCAATTAGCTAAGTATGTTAAGGGTAATTATAAGGCACTCTGTAACCATTCAAGGACCACAACTTGCTTTGAGAAGAAGCCCCCATCCCATCACCTGCTCAATTATCCTTTGGTATGCCAAATTCAACATGTCCCAATGGAACTCATTATTTTTTCCTCCAACCCAGCCCCTCTTCTAAACTTTCTTATTTCTGCCAAAGGCACTATCATTTCCCCAGACAACCAGGTTCATAACCTAGGAGTCATCCTTGATTCTTCTTTCTCATTCATCCTCATAAGACCATTCTTAGAAAGAAAAAAAAGAAAGTTCTTTCCATGGATCTAATTATTGGGTGTGTTAGAGTCTTTACATTTTTATAAAAGAGTAGTAGCTAGGAAATGCCTCTGGGCCATAAGTTAAAAGAGGGATAGTAGAGCTCATTTATCTTCCTAGGACTAAGGAATAGACTCCCAACCAAGGACTGTATTTGAAAACAGAAGCTTGAAAGAGAAGCCATCACAAACCTTTGTCTAATGGAATTACATATGGCAGTTTCTACACATGTGGCCAGGACACACATATGAAGGTATAATCATGAAGGGAACAAGTGTGGATAGGACACAGATATAGAGGGGGCACACATAGGGGAATCACTTGTGGACTGAACATACATGTGGAGGGGCACATGTGTGGCTAAATACATGACTGGAGTTGCAACTTGCAGTTCCTATGCTGAGATGCCTCCTACTGATCTCATCTTATTATTCCTTTGAGTCTGCTTCCTCCTTGTTTTGAATGGCTTATATTCTCTGCTTGATGAATGATTTCCATTGAATTTGGTCTTTTCCAGGCACTACTCTAGACATGTGTGCTCCTCCATGTTTATAGCCCAGACACATATCCATTCTTCCCATTGTTGGCGTGTGTAGTTGAGGGAGAGTATGCTCCAGGAAATGTCCCCCCCCCCTTTTCTTAATTGTTCTATTTCATTAAATGCCTTTGCTTTGAACTGTGTCCTCTGGCTGACTAGTAAAGCTAAACACATTGGTGGGGGCTCTCAAACTCTACTTTTGAGTAGATACAGATCCACAAGGTACTCCTTGAATAGTGGTTAGCCTTGTTGAGGGAATGTATTGTTAAATGCAGGAAGGATCCTAGTTACTACATATATAAACATGAGCTAATATTTAATGAGAAGTATAAGAGCTATAGTAGAGCGCTAGTCTTTTTTTTTTTTTTTAGTGAGGCAATTGGGGTTAAGTGACTTGCCCAGGGTCACACAGCTAGTAAGTGTTAAGTGTCTGAGGTCGCATTTGAACTCAGGTCCTCCTGACTCCAGGACTGGTGCTCTCCACTGAGCCACCTAGCTGCCCCCTGTAGAGCGCTAGTCTTGAAGCTAGAAAAACCTAGACTCAGGTTCTACCTCTGACTGTGTGACTCTGGGTAATTCATTTCATATAAGTTAAAATAGTGCTATAGGAAACTTTCTAAGGCTATAAGTTGCAGAGAAGGTACCAACCTGCATCAAAAGAGGGAGTGTTCTCATCTGGAAGTTCCTTGTACCAATTAAATCACTTGTCTTATCTCTGTATTATTTAGTAATCACTCATTTACATAGCACTTTCAGGTTTATAAATCTCTTTCCCCACAACAATGCAGTGAAGTAGATGGGCAGATCCTGTATTATAAACAAAGGTAGATTTGAGGCCAGATCTTTTGCCTCTAACTCCATCACTTTTCCCACTATAACTTGCTGCCACCTTATTTGAACACAGCTATCATGCCCTCACCAAGTCTTATCTAAATGAAGTCACCATTTCTTTTCTTTTCTTTTTTTTTTTTTTTGTCTCAACAAGGATTTACTTTAACAGAACCTTGCACGGGTACACTATGCTCAAGTCTCACTAATAAAGGAGTCACTTGGATTTTACAGTACAAGCCACTGGCCAAACACTTAGATCCATTGCCGAATGGAATGGAGCAGCATCATAGACAACATTTTAGACCCTGGCTCTATGTGCCTTTAATACTTTTTCCCCCTTTTCCTCTGTGTTTACTAAACAGGATTTTTTCTTGTTTTTTCTTTTTTTTATAAGGGTTCTTTCTGCAGGCTCTTTTTCCCCTCTTGTATTTATCGTGTTTTTAATTTCTTCTCTGAGCAGGAATTCTCTGAATCTGTGTCTTCCAATTCCCCATGGTGCCTTTTGAGTTCACTTCGTCCATGGGTGCTCCTGCTGTCTGGCAAGTGAGGTTTGGTTGGGTCCTCTTTAGTACTAGTGCTGTGGTCCTCACAGTCTTTGTGCAAGAGTGCCCCAGGCAGGAGCACGTTGTCACTGTCAGCATGTGAGTGTCCTGGGAAGAGTGGGTGACTGCCTCAGACTTCCCAAAATTCTGTCCATTGTTGTGGAGGTGAAGGGGCTGAGGGTGGAAGTGTCCATTGTTGTGGTTGGGGCAGACAGTTTCAAGGTTCCTTTCTTCACTGTCATCAGTCTGGGTCCTAGGACAGCCTAGTGGATCCACTACTGAGGGCCAGGCAGGATCCTTTGGGAGCTGTGGACAAGGGTTGCTCCTCAGACCTCTCACTCAAGGCTTTGCAGAGGGCTTTTCCATTGAGCTTCTTGGTCTTGAAAGTGTGTTCAATAGAGCTGCTATTATTGGTGTTCCGGGATGTGCCTTCTTGTTCCTCTGAACACGGGTGGTTGTCACGATCACAGCCTTGGCCATTACTAGAATTTGTGGTAGGACTGCTTTCTTTCAAAGCTTTCCTGCCTTGGCCTTCAGAGGGAAGATCCTGGTTGCCTTGGGGAGAAGCTACACTCAAACCACTTTTACTGGAAGAAGGGGTAGGGTTGCTTTTCTCACTTGTCCCAGGTTTTCCCTCATCTGTCTTCCCAACCCCTAAGGAAGTCTCTTCATCTTTACCAGTTGAATAGGAGATGTAGGAGTAGTGGAGCCATTTGTAAGCTCTGTAGATTTTCCACTCAACTGACTCCATGTCAGAAGATGGGGATGCCCATCTGGGGTGAATCTCCATGTTGGAGGCACTACGTTCTGGGGAGGAGGCTGGTGAGGGAGAGAGATCATCCACTTTGATCTGTGGGTAGTCATAGTTATCTTCTCCAATGTAGGTACCAGCATGCTTTGCTGGGGCACTGGGCTTTTCATCTCGCAAGCCCTGCTGTGACAGGAAGCCCACCACAGACCTCATGCTGCTGCCCCACCAGCCAGTTCTCTTCTTCATGCTGCGACCCCCGCAGCTCCTGCCTGCTTTGGCTGCTCCTCCCTCTCCTGCCACTGCTCCCTGGGCTCACCACCCCACCGGGGCTGGCCCAACCTCGCTGTCTTTACCTCGTTAACCTGGAAATTATGGAAACAATCAATATAGGAGAAATAAGGACTTTAATGGGGCAGAGGAACTATAGCTTGTGGTATTGCAAAGCTTGAAAGCTAGGAATACCCAAAGATGGGAACAGAGGACGGGGTTTTTAATGGGGTAATAGAACAAAAAGGGAACCAAAAGATGGCTCCAGAGTGACAGATAGCTAATTAATGTAAATGAACCTTTGGCAAAAGAAATACTAGAACTGCTCCTAAGTTAAGTCTAGGCGTTGCTGTCTCTGAATAGAAACTGCTTAATGCAGGTGGACCCTTTTTACATAATAACATAAAGTCCCGGAGTAAGGTGGGGAACGTTGGGAGGGGATGAGTTGCTTGGGGGAAGGTCCTTAAGTCCATCAAGAGTCTGAAAATGACAAAGAGTCAGCCCCGGGCAATTCACCTGCCTGGGAAAGAGAGGACTGGGTGGGGAATCAGTTCTCAGTAAATTTTGCAGTTCTCACCCTCATTTCTTTTCAATGATCCTTGAAGAACATGGTTAAGTCTGCTCCCTCCTAGAGTGATCTGGACGCCTTGGACTAGTTACTGCATTTTTCTGGGCTATTTCCTTAGTTGTAAAATGGTGGGAGGTTCTTGGACCAGATACCTTTAGAGTCCCCTCCAGTTCTACATCTAAGAAAGTGTGAGACAATATTTTAGACACACTTTGACCAAGACAGAAGATAGGGAAGGCTGGTGCCCCTTCTAGCTTCCACTTCTAGTTTTCACCTTATTGAAAACCTTTTAGATCAAAACCTTATGAATGGAACCTACTTCATATAGAAGCTCATGTGGCCAGTAGGCTGTTTCTTTCTTTTCTTTCTTTCTTTTTTTGGTGGGTGGGGGTGGGGCAATGAGGGTTGAGTGACTTGCCCAGGATCACACGGCTAGTAAGTGTCAAGTGTCTGAGGCTGGATTTGAACTCAGGTCCTCCTGAATCCAGGGCTGGTACTTTATCCACCGCACAACCTAGCTACCCACAAGGCTTTCTGTTTCTTTAGAAAAGTTCTGATATTTCACTTTCTTTTTCCCAAAGTGGTGTGTAATTTAAGATTCTAAATGTGGATTCTAATGTGTTCCCCCAGTTTGGGGGAAACTGACTAAAAATCACTGATAAAACGAGTTTAGGGTTTTAAGGGTTTATTGGAAAATAGAAAGAAAAAGATTGAGAACAGAATTCTAACAGTCTGGCATTCCTATCTTTCCTCAAATCTCCTGTGAAGTCCTCTGCCACCACCACCATCAAGTCCGGAAGCCAAAAGGGCCTGCGCTCCCTGCGCAGGCTCCCTTTCCTCCTTCCTGTCTCCTCCCAGACCATAGGAGGCTCCTCCAGTTGATTGGCTGGTAGACTTGATAGACAGCACCCATGAGCAAGCGTCATTTCCTGACGCCAAGGAAAAGCCACAATGCCTCTGAGGCATTTTCCTCATGGTGGAGCTCTCCACAGCAAGTCTCCAGTAGGTGGCGTCATTCCAATCATTACAGTGGGGCCATTGCCAATTGCCCAAACCTATTTTTTGCCACTAGACTCCTGATGACTTTGGAGGAGAGAGTGAGGCTAACAAGTTTGCATACCCCTGCCTTACTTAAATCCAATTCACTTGCAAGTCAGGACATCACCCTCCTGATGTCATTGGTCCTCTTGGAGAACAAAAGACCAACCACCACCAATAACAACTCCAAAATAAATATTTATTGTATGAGGTCTTTTTGTTGGGGTTTACTTATTTCACCCCTATCTCCTCTGTTTTTTCTGGGAGGATTTCACTGGAAGGATTTCTTTTCTTTCTCTTCTTTAGTCGTTGCTCTGCTTTTACTCTAATTGGCACATTTCTTGCTGGTTTGAGGTGATGAAGGGGAGCTGGGTTGGGCAGGCCAGCTTACTCACCCACCTTGCAGTTGACATTGTGTGTGTGAGGGAGAAATTCATCCTCTTCTCAATGATTCTCAGGAACTCAGCAGCGAGGTGACAAAGGCTTTATTTTCTTCTCATGAGAAGGAGGCACCCTAGTGTGCAGCTAGTGGGTGCCCCGAAAGGGGGCTCACAGGCCCTGTCTTATACCCTAGTCCCTAACGTGAATGGACCTTCCCCTTTTTCATCACTGGTCGGGGTTACAATCTACGTGCAAAAACTAGCTAATCAGAACACAGTATTCCCACCCCTCTTCCTTGTATGGGCATAACTCAGGAGTGGACCTTATACTTCCTTATATGGACAGAACTCTGGAGAGGACCTAATTGAGACCAGGGCTCCTTGAACCATGTGACCTTGCTAACCTGAGGGGGAGGAGGGGATCTGAGACCTTTGTCCTACAAACAGGTCAGGGGAGTAAGACTGACTGTTATATCCACATTGAGAGGAGACAATTACCCATTTCTCACATGTGATAAATAATTACAGTTCAAAGTAGATAGGTGAGAAGACCCATGTCTAACTTGGAGAGGGAGAGTTTCTGTACTCCTTCCCAAATCCCATAGCTGTGTCTCAGAAACTTACCTAGAAATCTGATAGAGTGAAAAAGAGTACCGTATTTGTAGACAGAGGCCCTGGGTTCAAAATTGCATCTGTCACTTAATGCCTGTGGGACCTTAAACAAGTCACTTCCTCTGTGCCTAAGTTTCCATAGTGACAAATTGAAGGGGTTGCATTCTGTCTATGGCCTTAGGACTTCTCTCAGTCTCAGTTTCTTCATCTGGAAAACGAGAGCACTTGAACAGATAATACTTTTGATCTTAGCTTTCTGGGAGGTGGGAAGGGGAAAGACAAGGTGAAATCTAGTCAATGTAAAGCCCAAAGAAATCAATAAAATACATGAATCTTAAAAGTGCTTGAATGCGTGTTGATGCAAGAACAAAGTGAACTGAGTAAGTAAATCCTTTAGGCAAAAAGACTTCTCTGCCTTTTAGTTTCAAAGTTTTAATGAAAGCTTCCACAGGATCAGACTTAGCACTGTCCTTTATAACAATGAATTTAAAATTTTTGGGGCAGCTAGGTAGTGCAGTAGATAAAGCACCTGCCCTGGATTCAGGAGGACCTGAGTTCAAATCCGGCCTCAGACACTTGACATTTACTAGCTGTGTGACCCTGGGCAAGTCACTTAACCCTGAGAACTACAAAATTTACTGAGAACTGATTCCCCACCCAGTCCCCTCTTTCCCAGGCAAGTGAATTGCCTGGGGCTGACTGTCTTTGTCATTTCCAGACTCTTGATGGACTTATGGACCTTCCCCCAAGCAACTTATCCCCTCCCAATGTTCCCCACCTTACTCCCTGGACTTTATGTTATTATGTAAAAAGAGTCCGCCTACATTAAGAGAGTCAGTAAAGCCTATACTTAAATTAGGAGCTGTTCTATTATTTCTTTTGTCAAAGGTTCATTTACATTAATTAGCTATATGTCACTCGGGAGCAATCTTTTTGTTCTGTTACCCCATTAATACCCTGTCCTCTGTTCCCATCTTTGGGTATTCCTAGCTTCGGAGCTTTGCGATACCATAGTTCCTCTGCCCTGATTAAAGACCTTATTTCTCCTATATTGATTGTTTCCTTAATTTCCAGGTTAACAACCCTCATTGCCCTGCAAAACAAAAACCAAAACAAAAAATTTTTTTAAAAAAAAATTTTTATTTGTGATATATAATTATATTTTATGCATATATCAAACATAGATGAAATATATACATATATGACATATATAATGTAAACTTTCTACATTATTACATTTAGATATACCTAGACATATTCTAATACATATAACTTAGTATATTAAATCTTTAAATAACTGCTTAGTAAATAATGTATACATATCAATTTATATAAATAATATATATGACAAATTTGTTTAAATATAATTATTATATAAATAAGACCTAAATAACTCATATGTGCAACACATATATTTATGTGTATATAAATACATATATACCTCCTGAATCTTTCCCAGCACCCCCCCTTAAAAATTTTTTTTTTCCAGATTAAACATTTTAGTTTAAATTTTTCTGTTCCAAACTCTAACCCTCCTTCCTTCCCTTCTCTCCCTGCTCCTGAGGTAGCAAACAATCTGATATGGGTTATACATATATGATCATGCGAAACATTGTCATATTTGTTACTTAATGAAAGGATATGAAAAATAGCAATCTATTCCATCAATATCAGTTCTTTCTTTGGAGGTGGATAGTATGTTTCATCAATATTCTTTTGGGATTGTCTTGGATTAATGTATCGTTGAGAATAGTCAAGTCATTCACAGTTCTTCATCAAGCAATATTGTTGTCTCTGTGTACAGTGTTCTCTTGGTTCTGCTCACTTCCCAATACATCATTTCATACATGTCTTTCCAGGCTTTTTTGAAGTCATCCTGTTTGTCATTTCTTACTGCACAGTAACATTCCATCACCATCATATACCACAGTTTGTTTAGCCATTCCCCAATTGATGGGTATACCTTTGATTTCCAATTTTTAGCCACCACAAAAAGAGCTGCTATATTTAAAAAAAAAAAAGACAGAAAATCAATGAAAATCAACACATTGACAGATCTGTTAAATGCAATGTTTCACACCCATACCTGTCTTCTCTTACCTCCTCCCCACCCTAATTTCTCTAGAGGAGAGAGGAACAGATGGCTTCTTAGGCCTCTTCTTTGGGGTCAAGCTTGTTTTTATACTTTTTCAAAAGTTTTGTTTGTTTTCTTTTCTTTCTTTCTTTCTTTCTTTTTTTTAGAGGAAATGGGGGTTAAGTGACTTGCCCAGGGTCACACAGCTAGTAAGTGTCAAGTGTCTGAGGCTGGATTTGAACTCAGGTACTCCTGAATCCACGGCCAGTGCTTTAACCACTGCGCCATCTAGCTGTCCCCAGTTTTGATAGTTTTCAACAAGTTTTTAAAAAAAAATTTTTAAAGCACTTTAAAAAATTGTTTTTAAAGCACTTACTATGTGCTTGGAACTGTGCTAAGTCGAGAAATCAAGAAAAAGCAAAAACAACCAATGCTTTCAGGAGTAACAATAGGCATGGGCTGGCAACTTTAGCAACTGGGGGATTGGTGGTTTGGGAGCAAATATACTGGTTTCCCTACCAGGATCACCAGCCAGTTTGGGAACACTTTCTTCTCAATTTAAAGGCAAGAATCAGTCTGATGAAACCTCTTCCCCGGTACCTAGGCTCCTGGACGCCCTCCCTCCCACCCTAAAGTCAAACTGAAAGCTCAGTTTTTTTGATGTTTATTTCTGAGGCAGGAGGACAACAACCAGGGCCTTGGATTCCATGCAACACCGGCTGGAAACAACCTCTTGGAACATCAGAGACAGTGGCAACTCAGGCTGTGGTTTGGTAATTGTGCATCACCTGGCCTGCCGGAGCTGATGGATAAAGCTTAGTCATGTATCTGACTGAGTGGGATGGAAAGTACACCCACTGACCCCTGTAATAGAGACTCGAGGAGAAAGGAGGCCGAAGCATTGATTTTATTTCTTTCGAAAGAAAGGTGTACCACACTCACTGGGACAACCAGGAGGTGTGACACACCGGGATTAGAAATCAAGCAGTTTTTATACTTTTTACAGACATCTAATTTGAGCAAAATGCGGTAATTGGGTTCAGCAATAAATCTTTCTCCTGGGATGTTCAGCGATAAGTCCCTCTCTCCTGGGTCAGAGTGCCCCAACCTCAGGGGTTCAGCCATAGGTTATTTTGCAAAATTTCATGTTTCAGCAACAATTTATCATATCTACATAATGTCTCGGTGCAGACCCTATGAAGCAATTTTTAAGTTGATATGCCTATATTTAGAAAGGGGGATAGTAGCTTCCCGTTTATTGCCTCTCTCTAGAGAAAAAACAGAGAGAGAGAAATAGGGGGCTTTAAGGGGCTTTAAGACTTTGAGATCAGATCACTAGGCCGAAGGGGGGGGGCACTTTCCATCTCAGTGGAGGGTCATATCCATATGTCCCTCTCATGACGAATGGATGGAAAATGCAGGAGACTTTGCCCAAGTGGCCCACGAAGGGAGATCTGAGAGAGGAAATGATCTCATTTTTCTTTGTTTCCTTTCATATCCTTCCATTGCTCTGATCTGATGGCGACTTCAAGCTCAATAACAGCCCCGAGTGCTGATAGCAAGCACTTTTATTGAAGGGAGCCTTTAATTTCCTGAAGGCAAACACCATTACCCTCCACCTTCATAACACAAATGAGACGGCAAGACTACTAGGGAGTCAGTGGTGGGAGAAATGATACAGCTGATACGATCTCCGAGAAAATGATAAAGCGCTGTCCAATGAGCAGCGTCAGCCTCCTTCCCTATCAGGGTTGGCGATACGCATCAGCGTCGCTGGGCCCTCGCTAGCTCTTATTACTGTTCCTCCGCTCTTGTGCATGGCGCTGTCATGGTGGGGAGTATTAGAAGCTCCGCTCTTTTTTCATCCTGCTTCCTCCAGCCCCAGCTCTTGGTAACTTTCAGCCTTATTGTTCCAAAGGCTTTCTGTCGCTAATGTAGTGCGTAAAAGACGGGGTTTCTATGGGGAATCGGGCTGAGGATGGTGGAGATGAGCCTTTTCCTGATTATGGCTCACTGTGCGACTTAGAGCAAATGACTTGGCTACTGGGAGCTCCATTTACTCAACTAGTAAATGGAGAGAATAATACTTCCTGTGAAGGAATGCCCTGAAGCTTAATAAGGTTGAGACGGCTCCTTCTGTGTGGCCTTTGGGAAAATCCTTTAAGAACGAGGGTGTTGGGGCGGCTAGGTGGCGCAGTGGATAAAGCACCGGCCCTGGATTCAGGAGTACCTGAGTTCAAATCCAGCCTCAGACATTTGACACTTAGTAGCTGTGTGACCCTGGGCAAGTCACTTAACCCCCATTGCCCCGAAGGTTTCTGCAGCCATCACACAGCTACAAAAGGAGGCTGGAGATCCACAAATTAATTGGATATTTCCCAGGCTCCTTGTCTCCCTCCCCCCAAAAAAAGACAAACCCAAAAAAATCCATGCTCCCGGATCATAAAATATGTATGTCTAATCAATAAAAATCAATTAACAAACATTTATTAAGCAGTTTCTCTGTGCCAGGTGGTCCCAGGCAAGAGAACCCAGCAAATATTGGTTTTCCCACTAGTATGACTAACCAGTTAAGGAAGACTCTTCTCTGATGGCAGTGGTTTGTGAAACCTCTCCTGGAGGACCTGGGCTCCTCGATGCCCTCATTCTCACCCCAAACTCCAGCTGAAACCATACTTTTCATTTAAATGTTTATTAAGTGCCTACTATATGCTAGGGAATACAAAAGGAGGCAAAAGATACTCCCAGACCTCAAGGAGTTTACAATCTATTTTTTTTGGGGGGGGGCACAACATGTAAACAAAAATATACAAAGCAAGCTAGGAAGGCACTGGAATTAAGAGGGATTGGGGAAGGCTTCAATTGTAGAAAGACTTGTGGATATATCACCCAAGGGTGCCCTGCACTCTGGGTCTATTTATTCCTCTGTGGGAACTATAGAGAACTCAGTATAAAATCCAAGTGGCCTTTCATCATGTCTTTTTTGTGTGCATGTGAGACAATTGAGGTTAAGTGACTTGCCTAGGGTCACACAGCTAGTAAGTGTTAAGTGTCTGAGGCCGGATTTGAACTCAGGTCCTCCTGAATCCAGGGCCAGTGCTCTAACCACTGCACCACCTAGCTGCCCCATCATCATGTCTTTTTAACACTGATATTGCTACACAGGGTGTGTGTGTGGATGGGAGGTGTCATTAGAACTCAGAACACAGCCTGTGCTGCAAGCACTTGCTAGGGCTGAAGCTTTCGCACATACAAATTCTTACTCCTTCCATCCCTCTTCCTTCCAGAGGTTTATTTTTCTTACTCAAAGGAGCTAATATGTAAAGTGCTTTGCAAACCTTGAAGGGCTACATGAATGCTAGCTACTACTACCACCACTACCACCACTACCACCACTACCACCACCACTACTACTACTACTACTACTACTACTACTACTACTACTACTACTACTACTACTACTACTACCACTACCACTACTACCACCACCACCACTACTACTACTACTGAGCTGGAGAAGGAAATGGCAAACCAGTGAAATATCTTTTCCAAGAAAACCCCAAATGGGGTCATGGGCAGCTAGACACAACTGAAATGACTGAACAGCAACAAAAATATACCAGACACTGTCCTGAATGTTTTACAAGTATCATCTCATTTGATAACATAGTAGTAGCAGCTAGATGGTGCACAGGATTGAGTGTAGCCTTGGAGTCAGGAAAGTCTGAGTTAAAATTCTGCCTCAGACACTTACCATCTATGTAATCCAGAACAAGTCACAAGCTCTTTGAGCCTCAGTTTCTTCATCTGTAAAACAAGTATTTTATTAAATACTGTTATTATTAACTCATGGGGTTGTTGTGAGGATCAAATGAGATAATATATGTAAAGCATTTTACAAATTTTAAAGGGTTATATAAATGCTATCTATTGTTATGATTAGCTATTATTGTTAATAATAAAAGCCTTCAATGATTCTTTATTCTGTATGGAATAAAACATAAATCCTTTGGTTTAGAATTTAAGACTGGTTCCAATCTTTTTTTACTCTCATAATCTCCATATCTTCCTGTATTCCACCTCCTTGCCAAACTGGATCCCTGTTGTTCCAAGACCTTGTTCTTCTCTCTCCTACCTCTTTGCATTTGGCCAGACCGTTCTCCATGCCTGGAACACACTCTCCATACCGCTGTTTTTCAAATTCTTTTTCTTCCTTTGAGATCCTACTCAGGTGTCATCTTTGCCCTAAAACCTTCTCTGGTCCCCTTGGCTGAAGGAAGCAAAGGAATCAAATTGCCTCCTATCATGTTTCCTGGCTTACTCCCATCACATTCTGCCATTACGCTGATGATTACTGTATGTATAGAATCCCCTCTATTGGATGACATTCTTGTAAATGCTTTGAAGGTCTCATTTTTCATCTTTACCAGTAGAGTTCCTGGCTCTGAGTCTGAGTTCTGGATGTTCTGTGTAGTATGCGTGACTTTGGGCAAATCACTTAACCACCCTGGGTCTCAGTTTCCTTACCCTGCAAAATGAAGGGGCTGGGCTAGATCACTTCTGAGGGCCCATCCAGCTCTAAATGTTTGATGAATTTAATTGCCATCTCTCTGCAAGAGTGTCACATGTGCATCTGAAGTGAGGGTCAAATGAGTTAACATGTGCAAATCTTAAAGTACTAGCTATTATTCTAAATGTTCCAATGTGACACTTCCTAATGGTCTTTTTCCAATCATTGGAATAATTTCCCCCCTTCTGCTTTAAAAAAAGACATCTCTTCCTCCATATATGTGTGTGTATGTGTGTATATATATGTATATATATGAATTTGGATTGATTTCCTCTTGCATAAAGATATGGGATTGGACTAGATGATCTCAAAAGGTCTTGCCAGCTCATTAAGTACCTACTATGTACCAGGCACATGGGGCAGCTAGGTAGCATCATAGTGCACAGAGTGCCAGGCCTGGAGTCAGGAAAACTCATCTCCCTGAGTTCAAATATGGCTTCAGATATTTATTAGCTATGTGACCCTGGGCAAGTCACTCCACTAGTTGTAAGATATCTTATTCTGTGATCTAAGGTCCCTTATAGCTTTGATACTCCATTTTCTAAAGTCTTTCCCAGTTTTAGCATTCTGTGTTCTACATTCTTTTTTTTTTGGGGGGGGGTGGCAATGAGGGTTAAGTGACTTGACCAGGGTCACACAGCTAGTAAGTGTCAAGTGTCTGAGGCCGGATTTGAACTCAGGTCCTCCTGAATCCAGGGCCGGTACTTTATCCACTGTGCCACTTAGCTGTCCCCCATACTTAAAAAAAAAAACTTTTTTTTTCTTGTTTTTTTTTTTTGGGGGGGGTCTGTGCTTTCTTTCACAACATGACTAACATGGAAATATGTTTTGCATGATTGTATACGTATAACCTCTATCATATTGCTTCACTTCTCCTTAAAGTGGGGCACTATTTCCAGGCTGCAGTATCCCAAGCTTCAGAAGTCCCAGGTGGTATGATTTAAGGAGGATCAGGTTCTTCACTCACCTGGCCTGTTCCCTGGTCTGTAGATGACCCCAGACCAACTTGCTAATCAACCAGCTTTGTGTGTTGTGGTTGTCAGCTCCAACGAGCCTGTGCCCCTCCCCCACCTGGGCCGCTGCTACTCAAGCCTACCTCCTGGTTCCCAGCAGGGGTGAAAAACCCAAGTTCTGCCTCAGCACCAGCATAGACCCCTGTAGTCTCCCCCCTGCCAAGGGCTCAGCCCTCTCACCAGACTGTGAGCTTAGTTCCGGACGACACTAGTGCTTCAGCTGATTCAGAGGTTCTGGGGGTCTCCTTCTCTGGTGAGGCCTTCCTGGGACTGGATCTGTGTCAGGGTGACTGTGGGGTTGGGCCTGACTCCTGTCTCAGCACAGCAGCTCCCCCCTTCTGACCTTCCAAGCCGTTCTTGGTTAGAAGATTTTTCAGCACATTCTTCTGTGGGTTTTACTGCTCCAGGCATTGTCCTATGGCATTATTTGGATGTTGTTTGGAGTGATCATGTCATGAGTTCGGGAGCTCACTGCCTTTCCTCTGCCATCTTGGCTCTACCCCTGAAGTCCTCTGCTTTACTTCTCCATGAGGGGAGAGGGGAGGGAGGGAACTTCAAAATCAGAATTTAAAAACCATATAATTGGGGAAAAACAAAATATTTAATAAATAATAAAAAAAATAAAGTCCCTCCCAGCTCTGACATTTTATATTCTAAGGTCTCCCTGAACTCCGGCATTCTATGTTCCAAAGTTCATTGCAGCTCTCACATTCTATATTTCAACATTTTCCCCACCTCTGACATTCTATATTCTAAGATTGCTCCCAGCGCCGTGACAATCTACGTTCCAAGGTCCCTCACATCTACGATGTTTTATGTTTATGAGTCTTTCACCTTGTGTAACTGAAATTTAAATATGAAACATTTCCTGGCTGGTTTGAGATTTAGTGAGGTTCCTATCACAGGATTAAAAACATGTTTTCTTCTGTTACATCTCTTTCTGGAAGAGTTTGTATCTTTTACCACAGATCATTACATTTAAAAATAACATTTAGGCAGAAAATATAATAAGATTAAAAAACAGTTGTATTAGAGTGTTTAATAAAATACATTAGAAATGTGGCAAGGTATATTTTTGGCATTCTGAGTGATGGAATGTTATAGAACAGATGCCATTTAAATAAAATAACTCGCTGTTTGACCTTAGACAGATCACCTGACCTCTCTGATCCTACCAGGCCTCATCTGCAAAATTAATTCAATTCAACTCAACAAACATTTATTGAATCAATGAGTTGAAGTAGATAATCTTTCTGGTGTCTTCAAACTCTAACATTTTCCAATTCCCTGAATTTCATTATTGGTTCTGACTTCCAAAAGACACGGATCCCTTTATTGGTATAGTACATATTACCTATGTCTCTTTGGGGCAATCAAATAGACCTGGAGAAACGGTCAGTTTTGGCTGTCTCCAAGATCTCTCTAGTTCACTGCACAATCAATTTAGCAGCAGTGTCTGCATAGATGGAGTTGACTGCTCAAAGCAAGTCAAGCTGATTGATTGGTTGTGTCATTGGTTTTGCCAAGGTCAGTTGTTTGCTTTGTATAGATCCACCATTTATTTCCCTTTCCTCTTCCTTTGCTTCCTATTCCTACTCCAATTTCTTCCTTATATTTCTACTTCTAAACCCTTCCTTTGTTTCTTCTTCTTCTTATCCCCTTCTTTCCTTTTCTCTTTTCTTCTTCTTCTTCCTTTTTCTCTCCTATTTCCCCCCCTCTACTACTCTTTTTCCTCTCTTCTGTTTTCCTTCTTCCTTTAGATTCCCCTACTGTCTCCTCCTATCAGAGGCTGAGGTTCCTGAGAAGTGAGGAATAAAGATGTGTTATAATTGCCAGATATTCCCTGAGGACTATTTGAGGAGGTTGGGAAATAACCTTAGGGTTGGCCTTGAGTTCTAGAAAGTATCCTTGTTGTAGCACTGGAATGATTGACCATGGAATGGAAGACTGAGCTTGAAGCTGAGAGGACATTTGAGTTTCTAAGAGTCTATGAAGGAGTGTGGATGGGACACTTGAGTGGTATAGGAACAATCAGACAAAGATAGAATCACAGAACAGGGGCTGTTTGGTTCAATCCAAAGTTCTTTTCTACATTAGCCCCATCCAGCTTTTGTGTGAAGACCTCCGGTGAAAGAGAACTGATGACCTCCTCAGGTAACTCATTCTACTCAATTGTGAATTATTAGAGTTTTCCATACATGAATCATAAATCTGCTTCTTTGCAACTTCTACCTATTATCCTTACTTTTACCCTTTGGGTCCAAGGATGAGTCACCAAACATATCAACAAGCATGTAAAAATAATTCATTTTCAGTCAACAAAATTATATTTTCTCTCTATTAGAAAAAGAAGAAAAACCCACTTTATAACAAATATTCATGATCAAGCAAAACAAATTCCTATATTGGTCATGTCTACACAGACTCTCTTTCTTTTTCTGTACACACACACACACACACACACACACACACACACTATACGTTCATCTCTCTATCCACCCACCCACCCACCCAAACACCCACCCACCCACGCATCCATCCATCAATACATCCATCTATCTATCTCATTGGGAGTTCATTACCTCTATGTCAGGAGTCCACAAGCATTTTTATTATGCATTTTCTCTTTTTCAGACACTGAGCTAAGTGCTGGGGATACAAATACAAAGAATGAAATAATTGGTACTCTCAAAGGGCTTACAAATCCAAGAAGATGCATTGCTATATGTCTCACCTTCAAACTCTGAAGACCTTGGGACCTTTCCATATGGCTTGCAGCTAAGACCTCCAGTGTGTATTTTCTCCCCCTATTAGAATGTTAACTCCTTGAGAACAGGGACTGTTTCTGCTTTTCTATTTGTTCTTTGTGTAACCAGGGTCCATTTGCATAAAATTTTCCTTAATGGTGGAGATTCATGACTTGTCATTGGTGAAATCTTGGGGTAAGAGGGAGCCTGGTCTTCTGGCTTCCAGCTTTGAGAAAGAAGACACAAGGTGACACATTTTCTTCAGGTCCCCGAAGCAAGAGAAACTTAATTCCCTGGTCCTGTGGGAACACAGAATCAACAAGCTCCACCAATGAGGAGAATCTGATGCTGGACTCTGAGCCTGCATTTCTTTGCCCCCCTCAGTCTCTTCCTATGATTGTCATAGAGGAGCACTGATGAGATGCTGGGAATAAGATTTAGTCTTATACTTTTTATTTGATTGGACCATTTTTCTAAGCTCTTTCTGGATTGTTTTGGGTTTGGAATTGCCCTTGAAATGGGGGCTGGAGGAGGTAGAAGGGTGACATTGCATGGAACATATGTGATTATGAGGATTGTGACACCATTTCTCCTTTTTCTTATCAAAACCTAATCTCTCTCCTCTTCTTCTTTTTCCTTCTTTTCTTTCTCCTCCTCCTCCTCTTCCTTTTTCATGGTATAATGACAAGAGCATGACATTGATTTACAGAATCAAAGAATTTTAGTATTTGAGAACAAGAAGTAGCTTCTGAGGCCACCTAGTCCAACCCAGACCCCAGTAGGACTTTTCTCTACAACATGGCAGACCATAGGGTTATAGGATCCAAGTCTGGATCAAGAAAGGACCTTGGAGGTCACCTACTCCAATCCCCTCATTCTTCATAGGAGGAAATGGAGGCCTAAGGAAGTTAAGTGACTTACCCAAGATCATACAATTCTTGAATATTCTTCCTCTCCCTCCAGGCTGCCCTGCTGACTCATCTCCACCCAATGAATCCTTGTTTCCATGCCATGAGGACTAGGTGAAGAAAGTAGGAATTTTGAACCTGGAGAAGAACAGACTTAGGTGGGGCAAGATAACTATATTCAAGCATTTGAAAAACTGTCACAAGGAAGAAGGAATAGATTTTTTTTTTTCCTGCTTGGCCTCACAGGGTAGAACCAGGAACAATGAGCTGAAGATGAAGAAAGGCAGGTTAAGTTTAGGAAAAACTTCCAAACAATTCGAGCTATTCAGAGGTAGAATGGGTTGCCTGGGGAGGTGGTGATTCTCACCTCATTGGAGGGCTTTGAGAGGAGGTTGTATGACCCTTGTAGAAAGTATGGGTTGGACTAGTGACTTCTTTGCTCCAATCCAGCTTTGACATTCTATGGTGAAATGACTCCCTGAAATATCAAAGCACAAGACTCCACAAAAATATTATATATGTGACTAGCATTGTATCAAATAAAATTCAATGAATGCCACCAAGAATCAGAGGAAGTACACCTTTAAGATGTTACTGTTGCTACTTCATCTTCTGACTGGGCTCTACTGAGGCATTTCCAGGGCCTCTGCATACATCTCAGAGACTCAACTCCCATTCTGAGATTGACAGGAAGGAGGGATTGGAGACCATGGTATTTGGGAATTGGGTGAAAAAACTGGGTATGTCTGACTTGTCAAAGATTAGATAAGACAGATGAATAGGGAGCATGGGTGGAGTAGTATACAACCTGTAAAATCACAAAATTTCAAGGAACTGAAGTATAGACAAAGGAGAAAAAGGCAAAGCAGAAAGCATTGCAGTGCATAGCTCATTGCCTGGCACAGGGTGCTTAATAAATATTTATTGACTGACATTGACATTTCAGTGATGGGAGAGCACCTAAGTTGAGGAAGTAGGATAATTACTTTAATCACTTTAAGAACATTCATATGGATGAGAGATTAGAGCAATTGGTAGAAGTGACAAGGATACAAATTTATGAATGAAATAAGAAAAAATTTTCAAATAATTGGACACATCCCTTAATGGAAAGGGCTGCCTTTGGACATGCCTTTGCTTCACCTTCCTTGAATGCTTCAAGAGGCTTGCTGAGCAAGTCAGCTGTGGTGATAGATAGAGGGGATAGAGTACTGGATTCGGATTCAGGAAGACCTGAGTTTGAATCCAGCTTCAGAGACTTACTACCTATGTGATTCTGGGAAAATTCACAGCCTCAGTTTTCTCATCTGTAAAATGGGCATCATAATCATATTTACCTTGCAGGGTTGTTGTAAGGATCAAATGAGATACAATAGGAAAAACCATTTTGCAAACCTTAAAGCACTATATAAATGCCAGGCATGCTGATGATTTAGAGGGAATTTTTGGTGGGATGCAGCTAGTGATCTCTGAGGTCTTTGGTACCTTGAGATACTTTGTTAATATAAAGCAGTCTTTGTAATCCAAATGGTATGTACACAGAACTCTTTACCTAGCTGTAGCCAGCAGGTGTAAATGGCTCTAGCCCAAGGATTTTTAACCTCTTTTATGTCAAAGACCCTTTGGGCAGCCTGGTGAAGACTCTGGAGTCTTATCAGGATGTTTTTAAATATTTAAATAAAACAAAACACACTGGATTACAAATGAAACCAATTATGTTGAAATAAAGTTATAAAAATGTTTTTGAAATACCAAGTCTGTAGACCCCAGGTTAAGAGCATCCTGCTCTGGTTGCTAGTGTACCCATAAGCAGGGGTTACTGCTAGCAGTGTTAGATTGGGTGATTTTGAATGGACGAAGGGTAAAGCTTCCCAACACTAGAGTCCTCCCCTGGTATTTCATCATGACCTAGAGGTGGTCCTGGCTTCTCAAAGACCCAATTGCTGAAACACAAACTCTACCAGATCCTACCCACCGTCATGCACAGGGCTCAGAAGCATGGTGTACATGTCTATTTCACATGACCATCCCAGTGTGATGTATAAAAAGTTCAAGAGACATAGTTTCTGACTAATTGGACATTTTATCAATAACATTAGAACAAAAGGATGGTCATTTGACCATCTCTCTTAGACCAAAGACAAATCATGGAACCCACTCAATGCTTACATGCTGTTGGAAGAGTGGATGTTTCTGAGGGTGGAAATAAACTCTGATTCATTAACAATTAATGAGAGAATGCATATAATAATGAGAGCTGGGCCTGTTGTAATGAGGGTTGTGACTGCTGACTCAGCCTCGGACAAAGGAACTTGTCTGTATTCATATTACCCTGTCTGACAAAAGGGAGAATTTACATATCTCCAGAACTGTTTGAGGAAAATACAGTGGGCTTCCCTAGCAGGATGGGGTCTGAACAAGACTGGGGAGAAAGTTGATCCAATCTCATTATCAGCAATGTTTTTCAGATGCTGGCTTGGCCTAGAATAAGTTTTCAGAAAGAGATAAATCCTGTGTCTCCCCAATATTAACACTTGGTTATTTAATAATCATTTCTTTCATCAGCTAAATTCAGATACCTTCATGACCAAGAGTTTGACCAATAATTATTAGGCAACAGAGACTGTGGCAAAGTGGAAAGAACATGGGATTTGTATTTCAAAACCCTGTGTTTTAGTCTCATGTCCCCTGCTTTCTATCTGTGAGACCTTAAGCAAATCACTTCACTTAATTGGGCCTCAGTTTCCTGATCTATGAAATGAAGATTTTGGATGGATTTCTAAGGTCCTTTTAACTAGGAATCTTATGAACTCCTGAAACTATTTACAAGATAGAGGAGTTACTATTTCCATGTCGGCAGGAAGTATTCACAATGAATGAAATCAAAGATTTGTTGAAGTGGGAAAGGGGTTAAGTTCTACTAAAGGCATTAAGAAGGGAGCAATGCCATTAACACACATATAGAGGGCTTTAAGGTTTGCAAAGCACTATGCTCAAAGTAATCTGCAGAGGTGGGTGGTGCATTTGTTTTACTGCATTGTACTCATGAGCACACATTGTGCTCATTCTGATACAGATATTAAGAGTCTGGGTCAGTTAGGTGGCAACAGTGGATAGAGCACTGGCCCTGAAGTTGGGAGGACCTGAGTTAAAATCGCACTTCAGACACTTACTAGCTGTGTGACCCTAGGCAAGTCATTTAACCTCAATAGCCTTAAACCTCTGGGGTCATCTCCAGTCTTCATGATATATATCTTGCCACTAGACCCAAATGGCTCTGGAAGAGAGAGTGAGGCTGGTGACTCTGCACAGCCCTCCCTCACTTAAATCCAAATCCACTGCAAGTCGTGATATCTGTCATGGTCCTCTTTGAGAATGAAGGACAAACAATAAAAAGTAAGAGTCTAAAGTAGAATTTAAACCCAGGTCTGTTGAGTACGAGGTCACCACTCTATTTGTTGAGCCAGTTACTAGGAAATTAGCTGGATGTAGGGAAAGCAGCAATTTTGATTCAAGCACAACTGGAGGACTTCCCATCTTTCCAGTATTCCTAAATGAAGCTCTAAGGTAGCAGCTAGGTGGCAAACTAGGTAGAGCACTGGCCATGGAATCAGGAAGATTTATCTTCATGAGTTTGAATCCAGTGTCAGACACTTTCTAGCTATGTGAGCTTGGATAAGTCACTTCACCCTGTTAGCCTCGGTTCCTCCTCAATAAAATGACCTGGAGAAGGAAATGGCAAACCACTCCAGTATCTCTGCCCAGAAAACCCCAAATGGAGTCACAGAGAGTTGAATTGAGCAACAACAAGGTAATTTCTATGGGTCCAGGGCTAATAGCAAGGAGCGTGATAGGAACTGAATTCTCTTGGCCCAACCTTGAAAATCAGCAGGCTGGAGAGAGTAGCTGTTAAGACATCATCATGAACAACAACAACAAGCAACAATAATTTAGTAGCATTTACATAGTGCTTTAGGTATATAGGCTGAAGCAAAGAAGTTTCAAAAGAGATTTACTTGATCAAAGGGTTTTTGGTGGATGACTGGGTGAAACTTTCACTGACTCACAAGAGAACTAGAATTATCCTGAGGCTATGGGACAGAGGCCACAAAAAGAGCTGAGATCACTCTCCTATTGAGAAAAGACTAACTTCAGCAACAATGTACCAACAAGAGGGTACAATGAGAATCAGCTGATGGTAGTCAATTAGCAGAGAACAAGGAGCAGAGAACTACTAAATGGCAGCAGGATGCTGAAAATAAGCTAGCATATGCTACCACCAGCGCCCAGCTCATGAAGGGAGGGAATAATTATTTATTAAGCACCTACTATGTGCCAGGCTCTGGGCTAAGCACTGTACAAATATTATTTCATCTGATATGGGATGAAGAAAGCAGCCTAGAAGGTGACATTACCAGACGAGGTGATGGCATCTGTGATGAGACTTCAGAGGTAGAAATGGTTTCTCTGGACATGGTCCTTAGGACATGAATTGCCCCAATTGCACATATTCCCTCTCCCGAATTGAGAACCTATGGGGGGGGCAGCTAGGTGGCACAGTGGATAGAGCACTGGCCCTGGAGTCAGGAGTACCTGAGTTCAAATCTGACCTCAGACATTTAACACTTACTAGCTGTGTGACCCTGGGCAAGTCACAACCCCAATTGCCTCACTTAAAAAAAAAAAAAGAGAACCTATGGGGAAGTATGTCTACTTATGTAGTGATGGGCTAATGTCCTTGTTATATATATATATATATATATATATATATATATATATATATATATATATATATATATATATACACACACAGTTTAATTAGGCGACTCTTGCTTTGAGTTAATATGCCTGCTAAACCATTAGTGGGGGCACCTGAGCTGTGGTTTTGAATACCTACAGACTCAAAGCATACTTTGAGCCTGCCATAACTTTCAGGGGCTCGTGTTTAAGGGAGAACCAGGCTACGCATTATAATTTTGACAATAAGGGTTGGGAAGATGATTTTTATTTAAGGGGAGATAAAAACTCTTAGGATATGCTCACCTTAGGTTGCATTTCCAAAGAAATGTAAGTTGGAGAGGCCCTTCACACAAATGTGAGGTGATCCCAACCTTATTATCCCACTGGGTCTTCCTCTGGGAACTGACTACATTTCTCCCCTGGTGCCCCCTCTACTTCTTGCCCCCAATTGAGCTTTTGTTATCAAAGTTTCTTTGTGAAAAATTTAAAGCTGGTATTTAGGAGTATTGGGATGGCTACTCACAGACCTCTTGCCCCCGCTTTTTTTAGTAAGTCTGTTTTAAAAGGAAGTTGACCACCCTTGGACTAAATTACCTTTAAGAATAATTCATTCCACAAATGTTTATTATGTATTTACTGATACTAAGAGCTATGCTAGGCACCAGGGAGACACAGAGTTTATATGAAAAATGTCCCCTGCCCTCAAGAGGCTTATAGTCTAGGTTGGAGATTAGACACAAATATGGAAGAATGCAGGGTATATCACAGGTTGGCTTTGGGGTCAGTGGAATGTCCAGTTTGGATGAAGCATGGAGTTTGTGGAAAATCTATGATAAGAGTTTTCCACAAAATCTCAAAAGTTCATTGGATCATAGATTTAGAGTTGGGAAGAACATTATACTGAGTCTTTTTTTTTCTTTTTGGGGCAATAAGGGTTAAGTGACTTGCCCAGGGTCACACAGCTAGTAAGTGTCAAGTTTCTGAGGCTAGATTTGAACTCAGGCCCTCCTGAATCCAGGGCCAGTGCTTTATCCACTGTGCCACATAGCTGCTCCTGATTATATAGAGTCTTTTTTTTTTTGCGGGGCAATGGGAGTTAAGTGACTTTCCCAGGGTCACACAATAGTAAGTGTCAAGTGTCTGAGTCCGGATTTGAACTCAGGTCCTCCTGAATCCAGGGCCAGCACTTTATCCACTGTGCCACCTAGCTGCCCCGGTTCTATAGAGTCTTAAAGGAAGTTAAGTAGTCTAAGAGTCAGAGGTTGGGAGGGAGAGCATTCCAGGTATGGGGAGAAGCCAGTGCAAAGACACAGACATGGAGTGATGTAAGAACAGCAAGTCAACCAGAATGACTGGATTGTGTAGGGGAGTAGAATGTAATGTTATGGCAGCTACATGGTACAGTGGGTAGAGTGGTAGATTTGGAGTCAGAAAGACCTGAGTTCAAATTTGACTTCAGACACTGACTATGTGACCCTACACAAGTCACTTGACCCTGTTTGCCTCAGTTTCCTCATCTGTAAAATGAGCTGGAAAAGGAAATGGCAAACCACTCCAGTATCTTTGCCAAGAAAACCCCAAATGGGGGCATGAAGAGTTGGACATGACTGAAAAATGACTCAACGATGAGAAGAATATAAGAAGATTGGAAAGGTAAGTAAGGGCCAGAGTATGAAAAGCTTGTCGATGTCAAAGAACCTTATGTCTGATCCTAGAAGTAGTAAGGAGCCACTGAACTGAACTTCAGGGAGGGTCAGACCCATACTTAAGAAGAAACATATTGGCAGCTGAATGGTGGCTAGACTGGAGTGGGGAGAGACTGGAAGTTGGGAGACCACTTAGAATGCTATTGTAATAGTCCAGGCAAGAGGAGATGTTGGGCCTGCTGGTAATTGTGTCTATGTGGCTGGGGACTCTTGGGAAATATGTCACAGAGAAAGAAATAATGTTTTGATGATTGACTAGACTGTGATCAGTAGAGGGGAGTTGAAGATGTCATTGAGGTTTCAAACCTGGGAGACTGGAAATATTGTGGTCCTATTGAGAATAACAGGGAAGTTCAGAAGGAAGAAAGGTTTGTGAGGAAAAATGAGTTCTGTTTTGGACATATGGAGTTTGAGATCCCTCTAGATATCCAGTTCAAAATATGCAACAGGGGGGCAGCTAGGTGGCACAGTAGATAAAGCACTGGCCTTGGATTCAGGAGGACCTGAGTTCAAATCCAGCCTCAGACACTTGACACTTACTAGCTGTGTGACCCTGGGCAAGTCACTTAACCCTCATTGCCCTGCAAAAAAAAGAAAGAAAGAAAGAAAGAAGGAAAGAAAGAAAGAGAAAGAAAGAAAGAAAAAGAAAAAAGAAAAGGAGAAATATGCAACAGGAAATTGGTAATGTTGGACTAGCTCCAGAGAGACGAAACAGATGGACAAAAAGATGTAAAAATGATCCACGGGGAGATAGCAATTGAACCCATGGGAGCTGATGAGATCACTGAGAGAATATAGAGAAAAAAGAGGAGAGAGTCCAGAAAAGAGTCTTCTGGGATCTCCCTAGTTAGTAAGCATGGCATGGATGAAGAACCAGCAAAGGAAGATGAAGAGAGGTGATTGGATAGGAGAGAGTAGAGAGGTCTGACAACCCAGAGAGGAAAGAGTATCCAGGAGAAAGTGATTGACAGTGTCAAATGATGCAGAGAAGTGCTGAAGGATAAAAACTTCGCAAAGACCGATAGATTTGACAATGAAAACATCATTCACTTTAGAGAGCGCAGAATGTTGAGGTCTGAAGGCAGGTTACAGAGGGTCTATATTATTTGTTTATTCTATTTATTTATTCTAAATTTGATGAATATCAAATAAGATGAGCATTTCCACATATATTATAAGAGGATTGTATAGATGGTCAGAGTCATTCAGGACTGGATTTGGCAAGGCATGAACAGCAACAGGGCAAGGGAGCATAGGATTCCAGAGGAGAAGATAGTGTTGAGCTGAATTGTTCACCAAGGGGTCAAGACTGGGGAGATAGGCTAGAGCACAGGAAGAGGGTGTGGGCTAGTACTAAGGGATGGAGAGATTGGAAGTCATGAAGAGGTTGAAGTTCAGGAGGACTCAGCCATAGAGAGACATGGAGAGATAAAGATTATGATCATTCAGTCAACAAGCAGTCATTAAGTACTTACTATGTGTTAGGCACTCATAAAGGAAATTCCAAGTTAGTATAACTGGGGGAAGAACATGTATGTTGAAGTCTCCTAGAATTGGTGAAGGAGTTGGGGTGGAGAGGAGGACTGAGGTAGGCACTTTAATAAAGGGAATCCAAGTCAATAGATAACAGTTACCAGAATTGGGCATGAGTGACAAATTTGGGTTGATGAACCTCTAAAGAGGAGAGGGGCTGCTGGTGATGGTGGTAAAGGGAGAGTCTGGAAGTGGCAATGGAGCAAGTAATATTCAGATACTCCCCAACCCCCCAGGAGGGTGAATTGAGGGCTAGGAGTGGAAGTGCAATGAGTCCTAGAAAGGGTGCCTTGGGATGCTAGGTCATCAGGAAAGAGCTGTGTCTCAGTGAGCGACAAAAGGTGGAAGGAGAAAGGAAGAGATTGATGATGAAAGGAAATTTGTTAGTTACGGATCAGGTTTGGTGGAATAAGTAGATCTGAAGTGGGGCACCCGAGGGATGGGATTAAGAGGGATGGGAATGAAATGACAAACAGCTGAGGTTGGGGAGGAGGGTTGTTCTTTGGTAGCCCTGGGGTTGAAAATGACAGTGATGGGGAGAGTAGAAAGAGATGAGCAGATGAGTCCAAGCAGAGGAAGAGTCAAGTTTCCCTGATGAAGGCAGGTGATTTGACAGTTCATAGTTGACCCGCTGGATTTTTAAGAGCTTTCAATGACCCAATCTGTTGTGCTGCTGTGTGTGTTCAGAAGCCTGTCTTGTGGCAGGTATGGGCAGGAGGGTGCATGTTTCTGGCTAGGAGACTGACTGCTGTGTTCCACTGTGCCAAAGGAATCCCTGAGCATCATGAGGCTTTAAGCTTTAGATCCAGAAGGGAACTTAGAGGTCGTCTAGTTTAACCCACTTAGGGCAATGAAGTGGTATAATGGATAGAGTGGCCTGGAGTCAAGGAGACTACTCTTCCAGAGTTCAAATCCAGTCTTAGACACGTATTGGCTGTGTGACCCTGGGCAAGTCACTTCATCCTTTATGCCTCAGTTTCCTCATCTTTAAAACTGAGCTGGAGAAGAAAATGGCAAACCATTTTCTTTGTCAAGAAAACCCCAAAAGGAGTCACAAAGAGTCGGACATGACTGAAAAATAACTAAACAACAACAACAACAATCCAAACCCCATCTGTTACAGATGAGAAAGCTGAGGTCCAGTGAGGTTGGTAAATGACCAACTCAAAGTCATACAGCCAACAAGCAACATGAACTGCCATCCTCTCGCTCCAGCTCCAGCCATCTTTCCAGTGTACCATACTGAGTTGTCTAGTCCAACGAGAGCAGGGATCTTCCTCTAAGAATATTTCTGACAAGGGGTCATTCAATCTTCACATAAAAGTCTCTGGGGTGGGGGTGGACATAGCATAGTGATAGATGCTACACTTTAAGTCAGCATGATCTGGATTTCAAACTTGATGAGCTGCAGGACCCTGGGTCAGCCTTTAACCACCCTTAGGCTGTTTCCTCATCTATAAAATGGGAATAATAAAAGCCCCAACCTTACAGGGTAGTTGTGAGGATCAAATGAAATAACAGATGTAAAGTGCTTGACAAACTTTAAAGCCTCATATAAATGTCAACTCTTTTCTCCCTCCTTTCCTTGGTCATTCTTCCTCTCCTCCCTTTGTTTCCTCCTTCTCTCCCTTTTCACTCAACCCCCATGGTACTGTCTACATTCCAAACAACTGAAAGGGGCTACTAGACTAAAAACCAGTGAGACCAGGCAGTGAAATGCAAAGCTCTTTGATGGCCAATGAAACACACCCTTATTTTCAATCTGCAGGAGCCAGCCAGCCTTTCCTTTGGTTAGCCAGGAGATGGCAGTATCGGACTGAGAGTAAAGGAAAGTTTCTGGGCTGGCACTTGATCAAGCAGCCTGAGTGGGTTCAAAAGATACAGGGCATCATTGTTTCTCTGTCTCTGCCCATGAGCTTCAGATGGTGTCATCGTCCTATTCCACACAGAGGTTCACAATTGGGAAAACGCCAGAGGGGTCACTGACCTGCCTTCCACCATGGAGAAAGACCGTGAAATTTAAACAAATCTAGAAATTACTGACTCTAGTTTGCTGACATTGCTACTGTTTGTGCGGTAATGATTTGATTCAGGTCAATTCAACCCATCTTTATTAAAAGTCCGCCATGCTCCAGGTGTGGTGCTAGGTGCTGGGGATGCACAGACAGCCCCTGCCCTTAAGGAATTTACTTTCTGCTGAGGAATGACATGTCCTATGATGAATAAATGCCAGGTAATTTGAGACGAACCTTAACAGTTGTGAGAGTCTTTGTGTGCCGGGAAGTCAGGGAAGATTTCACAGAGGAGGTGACATTTGAGTTGGTGATATGTGTGGGACAATGAGGGTTAAGTGACTTGCTCAGGGTCACACAGCTAGTAAGTGTCAAGTGCCTGGGACTAGATTTGAACTCAGGTCCTCCAAAATCCAGGGCCCGTGCTCAATCTACTGCTCCACCTAGCTGCCCCCAACTCTTAAAGGATAATAAAGATTCTGGCCTAGGCCCTGCTTTCTATCCTCAAGTTGACTGAGGATATATTCCAAAGAAAAACTTGTGTTATTAGAAATTTAATGAACAGAGACTGAAACAACATATTATGATATATTCTAGGATCCCACAAAATGAGGCAATGTGGCACATTGGGAAAGACACTGTATTTAGACTCAGAATTTGGGTTCAGATCTAACCCCTGACACTTTCTCCTTGTGTGACCTTAGGCAAGTCACTTCATCTTTTTGGACTGTTTCCTCATCAGTAAAACCAAGGGGTTGGATTAGGTGGCTCCTGAGGGTCTTTCTAGTTCTTTTTTTTTTTTTTTTAAGGGAGGCAATTGGGGTTAAGCGCCTTGCCCAGGGTCACACAGCTAGTAAGTGTTAAGTGTCTGAGGTCGGATTTGAACTCAGGTACTCCTGAATCCAGGGTCGGTGCTCTATCCACTGTGCCATCTAGCTGCCCGGGTCTTTCTAGTTCTAAATCTATAATGACATGATTTTTGCACAAAACCTATTAAAATGTGGTGGGGAAAATCATCTACATTTTTGGGAGATTGGGGAGGCCAAAGGAAGAGATCAGGCTAGGAGAAAGAGGAGCTAGATGGGAACCAGAACTAAGTTTAGGCAGGGAAAAGAATGCTATGTCAGCAGGCAGAAAGAGGGGAGAAGTTGGAGGAAGGTGATCTGTTGGGATTGTGCTAAGGCAAAACAGGAAAAACCAAGTGGATGAAGAATGATTCTTATCCACATTATGACATAATCTTGGAGATAAAACCAAGAGAATTGGGCCACTGGTACCGTATATTTTAGAGGGACTACTCCTCCAAAATCTAGTAAAGACTCCTGTAGAGGTGTCCTCTTCATTACATCGAGGATCTGTGAATTTTATTTTATTTTTTATTTTCGGTGTGAGTACTTCGTCTGCTGATGAAGCTCAACCCCCACCCCCAAAGGTCTTTGAGAATTTATATGGCCCCCGGATTTGTCCCTTGTAGTCACTATTTTGAGGAGCCCCCCAGAGCTTAGGCTGATTCTTGGACAATAAAAATACAATCAGTTGTTAGGACTTTCTAGCTTGGTTGGGTCTGCCAGAGCTCAAAGTCATGGGTTTTGAAACTCAAGGCCACCTCCATTATACCAGAGGCACCAGAGGAAGCTTTAGCAGTAAAAGGACAAAAATGCAAGGTCCGAGAGAGCAGAAATCATTTCAGTCCTTGTCTTTGCATTCCCAAGGATTAGTACAGTGTTTGGCACAGAGAAAATGCCTAAGAAATACTTTTTGATTAATTGGCTGAAAAAAGGGCAAGAAGGACTCTTGAGAGAATGACTTTAATACAGCACAGGGGACAAAAAGCCATTCTGCTGGGAGTCCAGAGAGGAGGTGGTAGGTGTCATGGTCCAATGTAAGGAATACCAGCTCTGGAGTCAAAGCTCTCAGGTCAAAATCCTGACCCTTCCATTTGTTACTTGTGAGATCTTGAGTGAGTCCCTTAACTTTTCTTGGCCTCAGTTTCCTCATTTGTATAATGAGGATTGGACTAGGTGACTTCTGAGATTTCTTCCAGCTATCTATGAGTCTGTGAGGAAGAATGATAAATAGCTTCAATAACTTTGTCCATCTGGCCATTAGTACATCCATTCTGGATAAATGAAGCTTCTTCATAACTGCTATATTATACTTTCATGCCAAGTTTGTGATTTGCTTCCCAAACTTCTCATTTATTTTTCTTCTTCCAGTTGAATGGACTTTTATGTCTTTTCAACAACATCAATTCTATTTTTTTCTTCTTACTAGTGATCCTTTCCCAAAAGATTTCCACTGTTTTCTCCCTTAGGTTTTTGGATTCCTCACATGGGTATAGATCCTTAATATATAATGCTATTCCACTGACCCTATCCTTTTTTTTTAAACATCTAATATTTTTCTTAACTTTTTGTGTGTGTTGCACCCCTGTGGATCCCTCCTCAGAACAATATTTTCAAATTCACAAAATAAAAACTACAGAATTGCAAAGGAAACCAGTTATATTGAAACATATTTATTGAAATATTAAAGAAACCAATTTAATGGATACCGGGTTAAGAACTCCTGTACAGGAGTGGCGAATGTAACAAAAAAGGAAAATTTTGGATATTGGAGGGGATGTGGAAAAACTGGGAAGTTAATCTACTGTTGGTGGAGTTGTGAAAAGATCCAACCATTCTAGAGAGCAATTTGGAATTATGCCTAAGGGCTATAGAACTGTGCATACCCTTTGATCCAGCAATACCACTGCTAGGTTTATAAACCCCCAAAAGGAAAAAGACCTATTTGTACAAAAATATTTATTGCAGCTCTTTTGTTGTGGCTAAGATCTGGAAATCAAAGGAATGCACATTCTTTGGGGGATGGCTAAACAAGCTATGGTATATGATGTTGATGAAATATTATTGTGCTATAAGAAACGACAAGCAGGATGACTTCAGAAAGGCCTGGAAAGACTTGTATGAACTGATGTATAGTGAAGTAAGAAGAACCAAGAGAACATTGTGCATAGAGACAACAATATTGTTTGATGAAGAACTGTGAACGATTTAACTATTCTCAACAATACAGTGATCCAAGACAATCCCAAAGGACTATTGATAAAGCATACAATGCACCTCCAAAGAAAGAACTGATATTGATGGAACACAGACTGAATCATGCTATTTTCCACTTTCTTTCTGTTTTTCTTTTATTCAAGTTTTCTTGTACAAAATGACTAATATGGTAATACTTTGTATAATCATATGTTTAGCCCATATCTGATTGCTTACACCCCCCCCCCCAGGGGTGGAGAGGAGGATAGGGAAGGAGGGATAAAAATGGAATTCAAAAATGTAAATAAAAATGTTTATTATTAAGTTTTTTTTTTTTTGGTGGGGCAATGGGGGTTAGGTGACTTGCCTAGGGTCACATAGCTAGTAAGTGTCAAGTGTCTGAGGCTGGATTTGAACTCAGGTACTCCTGAATCCAGGGCTGGTGCTTTAACCACTGCGCCATCTAGCTGCCCCCCTATTATTAAAATTTTTTTCAAAAAGGAAAAAAACTGTATAGGAAACCTTTCCTTATCTCCCCTCCTTAGAGCCTTTCCTCCCATTTCCTTTGAATTTATTTGGTATATGCATTGTGTAACCACTAGGTGTCACTGTACATAGCATGGTCTGGAGGCCAGCACTTGTCTCTCCCCTCCCTTCTGGTTTTCACTCAAATCCAATTCACAAGCAAGCCAAGACATTACCCTCCTGATGTCATTGGTCCAAACAACCCAGTAAAAGGCCTGAGGAGCCCAGGTTCAGGCTCCTACTTGTGCTCCAGGTTATACAAGCTCGGTCTTCTAAGGGAAAGAAAGCGAACCCCCAAGTTCAGGTTGAAGATTTGGCTTATTGAGGGAGTTACAGAACTCAACAATAGCTTATCAAGTCCCGGGGCACCCAGACCTCCGGCCTGGGAGTGGGAATTTACAGCTAGTTAGCTCCCCAGCCAGACATGCCCCTTGCCCTCTCACAGTCTCCTGCAAGGGCACACATGCTAGGACACATATCTTGGCTCCCAAATTTTTATAGAGAAAGAGAAAACAGCTCAGCACTTAACAAGGAAACAATCAGCAGTGAATGCCTGCTAATGAACAAGCAAGTGGAAGGGAGATGAGCTTCAGCCACACAGGCGGGCTGCCAGGAGGGCAATCTCGGAACCTCTCTATAATCACTTCTTCACCCCGCGGATCTGGGAAAGGAAACAGCTGGGCTGGTCCTGTAACAACTGCAGCTGCCACTTCGGGGCTCTCAGTGTCCCTTCTGTCATCTCTGCAGCTGCTCCCTGCCCTTCTCCACTTCTGCCCTTCCCAAATCTTATACACTCCAGTCCCCAAGGGGTGGGACAGTTCTTTTGAGATTCAAACTACATTTCATTCAGTGTCTAGAGCCTTGATCTGTTTCTAGGCTGCTACACTTGTATAATTGTATATGTATATTG
Source organism: Dromiciops gliroides (assembly GCF_019393635.1). Classification (NCBI taxonomy): domain Eukaryota; kingdom Metazoa; phylum Chordata; class Mammalia; order Microbiotheria; family Microbiotheriidae; genus Dromiciops; species Dromiciops gliroides. The sequence continues at coordinate 30,555,858 of NC_057862.1, read as the reverse complement.
CACATGTATGTGTGTAGATGCACACACACACATAAACACATATGCATGTATCTATGTATATACACAAGAGACATACATATATGTGTATGAATTTGTTTTTGTTCTGTCATTTTCAGTCAGGTACAACTCTTTGTGACCCCATTTGGGGTTTTCTTGGCAAAGATACTGGAGTGATTTGCCACTTCCTTCTGTAGCTCATTTTATTGAGGAAACTGAGGTCAACAGGGTTAAGTGACTTGTTCGGGGTCACATAGCTAGTGTCTGGGGCTGGATTTGAACTCTGGTCTTCCTGACTTCAGGCCTGACTCTCTGTTTTCTCTCCTCGCTCCTTTCTCCTCTCTCTCTCTGTCTCTCTCTCTTTTGTCCCAAAGTCCATTGGTTTGGGCCTCTATTGGTAGAGTTGAGTGCCCTTGAGAGTCCAGGAAGGGGACTGGCTAAGAATTGTTTCTGGACAGCGTCATGCCATCCCTCACACAGGGCAACATTCATCTCCACCAATAAGGAGTCTCATACCAATGGGCTTTGGGACAAGCATTATATTGTTTTTTTCTTATAGAATGTTAGCTCCTTAAGGGCAGGAAATGTTTTAATTTTATTTTTGTATCCTCATCCCCTAACACCCTACTGTCCCACAGTACACACTTAATAAATGAGGACTAATCGATCAATCAATCCTGCTTTCTCTGTTCCTTTAGACTAAGGTTTCACTTTCATGCCAGGTTTTTTTTTTTTTTTTTTTTTTTTTTTGCGGGGCAATAGGAGTTAAGTGACTTGCCCAGGGTCACACAGCTAGCAAGTGTCAAGTGTCAGAGGTCGGACTTGAACTCAGGTACTCCTGAATCCAGGGCCAGTGCTTTATCCACTGCGTCATCCAGCTGCCCCTTTCATGCCAGTTTTAACTGCTGCATGATGGAGTGGGCAGAGATAGGGCATCAATTTGTTAAGGAATTTTCTGGGCCAAAGAGATCTGGTAGAAACTGAAAGTCTGCCCAGTAAACCCTAAGGGTAAGGGGGATGTGCCCCTGTCCTCCTGCCTCTTCAATTTCTGACCTAATCAGTAACAATTCTAGAGAAAAGTAGAGATCAAAGTATGAGCAAGACACAGACTTAATCTTTCTAGGATCCTGGCTTCAAATGAATCATCTCCAGCTTCAGAAGCTCTTGGGAAATGACTGGGATTCTAGGAATTTTTGTTAAGAATTCCAGCCATCCCCAGAGAAACTTCTAGGTACGCTAGGTGATGCTAACATAATTGTATCCCTCCCTGCTCCCGCCAAGGTAGGGCCTTGGGGATATGAAAGGTACATGTTTTATGAAGAATTACAAAGAATTCAGGGTTGAGAACTGCCTTGTAGAAGGACAGGATTATTTGTAAATGGGTATATGGGAGTTGAATACCCTGATGAGTTTTTTCAAGTACCACACTGATTCATCATGAGATGACATTCCAAAGTCAATTTCTGACCTAACTTTGCAAGAATAACTTTAAGGGTGGATTCTTTTTAGAAACTAATCTATTTCCCAAATATGGGCAAACCGACCCAGAAATGTCATTATCTATCGCTTTTCCTACCCCCGACTTTGCTATGGAAATTTGCCAGTCTGTCATTCCTGATCTCTGGGTGACAACACGATTTCGATTTGCTTTCTCCCTAGCTGTGAAAAATGACCATCAGTCATGGAGATTGATGCCTCTTAAGCAGCTCATTTCTTACATGTGCTAATACATCTCCACCGACTTGGAGTCCTCCATCTCTGAATCATTCTTTGTGTCCCTCTCCCCACTTCCTTTTTAAGGTTCATTAGAAAACCCCCTTCCAACCATTTCCCCCAATATTGTCTCCATAAAGCATCCCGACCACCACTTCCTGCTTTGCATTTTCAAGTTTGAGTTGGCTCTTTCCCCCCCTTATTCAACAATCACTTGTTTTGTTTTCTTTTTGTTTGTTTTTTGGTGAGGCAATTGGGGTTAAGTGACTTGCCCAAGGTCACACAGCTAGTAAGTGTTAAGTGTCTGAGGCTGGATTTGAACTCAGGTACTCCTGAATCCAAGGCCGGTGCTCTATCCACTGCGCCACCTAGCTGCCCCCAACAATCACTCGTTGAATAACAAGTTATTTCCCTAGTGCTCCACTGAAGCTCTCTTCTGACGAAGCCTTTTCCTGAGAGCAGTGACCCAGCTTCGAGGTCATGTCAATGTATCAGGCTGGTCCCGCTTGGAGTATATCAGTCAAGGGACAGCGTGTCTGCACTACAAAGACCAGCCTAGCTAAGTTCAGAGAGGCTCCCGAAGAAAGGCTCGAACTGAGTGTTTGGGTCGCTGCAAATGAGGATACCAGAAGAAAGAACGTTGGAGTTGGGGGTTAAAAATCCCATTGTACTACGTCCTGGGTGGTCCCTAACAAGTCACTTCACTTATTTTGTTCTCAGTTCCCCTTCTTCAAAATGAGGACACATGTTAATCCTGGGCTCACAAAATTTCAGCAAACTCTAATCTGGGGGTTCTTAGTTTTTTGGGTGTGTCCTGGATTCCTTGGTAATCTGATGAAATCTCCGGACTCTTTTTGAATGCATAAAATAAAATATGAAAGGAAACCAATTATATTGAAACACAGTTATCAAAAAATATTAACTCCTCCCCTCCCCCAACAAGTTTATGGATCCTGGGTTAAGGCCCTTTGTTCTGGGATCAATTATAATCTCCTTAGTCTGGTATTCAAAGGCCTACCTTGAGTGCTTCAACCCTATCTTTCTGCCACATTTCTCCTCTCTACCACCATTTCATGACTCAGTCTCTGGACTTCTCCACCTTCTCCTAGCTTTACTTCCTTCCTGACATAGCCCATTTTCCAGCCCCTCCCCCCCTTTTATTTTTGGCAGGGCAATGAGGGTTAAGTGATTTGCCCAGGGTCACACAACTAGTAAGTGTCAAGTGTCTGAGGCTGGATTTGAACTCAGGTCCTCCTAAATCCTGGGCTGGTGCTCTTATCCACTGTGCCACCTAGCTGCCACTTCCAGTCCCCTTTTATGAGTTGTTTGCCCCCATGAGAATGTGAGGTTATTGTGCCTGGATTCCTAGTACCTAGCATGGTTCCTGGTAAGCACTTAATAAATGGTTGAGACCCATTGATTGATTGTTTTATTATTTTGGAAGGTCATACAATGGAGTGAATTAGTAAGTGCTTAATAAATGCTGTATTTATGTATCTGTCTACTTACTATCTACCTATCTTATCACCTAACACTGATCTGTCTTCATGCACTGCACTTTTGAGCCATGTTGGTTAGCTTGATACTCTATCTCCTCATTTCTGTCTGTCACCATCTCTATCTTTCTTCAAGTTAATTGAAGATCCACCAAGAAAGCCTCTGATTCCCTCATCTGGAGGTTGTCTTCCCTCCTCAAATTATTTTGCATGACAATCATCTGTGCCCATGTTCTACCCTCCTAGGATAATGTAAGCTCTAGAGGAAAGAGGCTTTGTCATTTTTATCTTCATTTTGACCACAGTGCCCTGTGCAATACTTGGTGCATAGTAGGCCCTTGATAAGTATTTGTTGAATTGAGTGAAATCAGTAAGGTAGGCCTTTTCTGCTTGGCCCAACAGGGCAGAACTAGGAGCACTGGAAGGAAGGGTTAGGTTTGATTGGCAGAAAACTTCCTCATCCATCTAGATCCTAGCTTCTTCTTCTTCTTCTTCTTTTTTTTTTTTAGTGAGGCAATTGGGGTCAAGTGACTTGCCCAGGGTCACACAGCTAGTAAGTGTTAAGTTTCTGAGGCTGAATTTGAACTCAGGTACTCCTGACTCCAGGGCCAGTGCTCTATCCACTGTGCCATCTAGCTGCCCTGTCAGCTTTCTTTTTTGAACTAGATACCTCTGAGGTTCCTTCTAACTCCAAAATTCTGTGATTCAGTAAGTTTCCCCAGAGCTGTTTGTCACAGGTGCCAACTGGCCTCCATTGGCCAATGTGACCAGAGCCAGCATATGCTCTGGTTCTGCCATACCTGCCTGGGTTTCCCTTGGGAAACTGGCCAAGTCTAGTCCTCCTAGAGGTTGGCTTGGATAAGCCTTATTCCCTTTGACCACTGGAAGGGTCTTTTTTTAGGGGTAGGGATTATTTGTCCCTGTCTTCCTAGCATGATGCTGGTTGGCACCTAGTAGGTCCTAAATAAGTGTGTGAATATACATATATGCATGCATGCATACATATGCTTGTATATTCCATTTTGAAGACCTCACCTGCCCGGGACTCAGTTTCTTCGCCTGTAAAATGAAAGGCTTAGAATAGATGACCTCTAAGGTCCCTTCAGGTTCTCTATCTAAAAGGTTACCTTAGGTACTTGCTTTTCCCTGCCTGGGCCTCAGTATCCTCACTTGGCACATTAGGTGATTTCTATTGTTGAACTGGCACTTCCTCCTTCCTATTCTTATGCCTGGCCAGGCTCGTAAGGGTTGAAATCGCATTTTAGAAGGAAAAGGAGACGCTAAAATACGAAGCTCCCGCTCCACCCGCAGCGAGCAGGGTTCGAACCTGCGCGGGGAGACCCCATTGGATTTCAAGTCCAACGCCTTAACCACTCGGCCATCGCTGCTGTCGAGAAAGAGGGCGGGCGGGGACTCCTTAGAGCACTTGCCAATGCGGACGCACGCCGCCGGTCGTGGGGCGGGGCCTTCACGTCTCTAAGGAGAGTGGCCGGAAAAGCGAGGCGCCTGCGCGCGAGGTGACGTCACCCAGACAAGGCTCCTGGGCGGGGCTCAGGGCTCCCGGGGTATCGTACTGGAGGGGGAAAGGGGTGTGGCCTGGTCTTTGCGCTATTTGGATTTTTTTTTATGACCCGCCCGAGAGTCCCCAGAAGGCTGAGCGAAGGTTGTGAAACTGAAGGCTCCTCTGTTCCTTTGGGACTTGGCCCCGCCCACTCGAGAATTCCTGCGGCGTCTCCCGCAGAGAACCCCCGCGAGCGGGCCGCTGTTTGAGGACCCCGGGGTCACAACGCAGAGGCCTGGGAAAGGGGGAGGCTCTCCCCTAGGTCATACAGGAACCGAAGCGAATTCGAACCCAGAACCCTGATTCTGCAATCAGCTCTGCTTCCAGGAGAAAATCCTGCCCCTCTCCCCCTTTCCCCTTCCTCACGTCCCCCTCCCCTACTCTACTCCCCCCTCTCCCCCTCCTCTCTTTCCTCTTCCCATTTCCCTCCCTCCCCTTCTTTCCCCGCTCCTCCCCTTCCTTTTTCCCCCTCCTTAATCCTCCGTTTATCTCACCTGTCCATCTCCTCTCCCCTCCTCAAAATCAGGTTCAGATCAACCATCATTTCAGAGTTCTAGGGGCTGTGAATATAAAGAGGGGGGGAGATGGTGCAAGCTTCCCTTGATCAATCCCCCCCCCCCCCCCAGCTTCCTTGTGAAGGTAAGGCGGAGGTGACAGAAGCAATGAACCAAGGCCCTACATTGAATTCAGAGAAGTGTCAACACGATGACTCCTTTAGCACGAGTGACCAAGTCGAGTTTGTGGCAGTAGAGGGTGGGCAGCCCCTGGCTGCAAGCAGGATGGAGGGCCCCAGGTGGTCCTGTAAAAACCAACCAAATCAGGGCCTGGTAGTGGAGAAGAGGGGCCAGCCATGAAAGACCCCGTTTTTAAAAATAAAAGTATTTTATTATTTTCCAGTTACATGCAGAGATAGTTTTCAACATTTGTTTTTATAAGATTTCTAGTTTCAAATTTTTCTCCCTCCCTCTCCCCTCCCCAAGACAGCAAGCAACCAGACATTGGTTATATATGTACAATCACAATAAACATATTTCTGCATTAGTCATGCTGTGAAAGAAGAATCAGAGCAAAAAGGAAAAACCTCAAAAAAGAAAAACAACAAAAAATTAGAAATAGTATGATTTAATCTGCATCTAGATTCCATAGTTTTTTTTTTTCTGGATTTGGAGAGCATTTTCCATCATGAGTCCTTTGGAACTATCTTGTACCGTTGTATTGCTGAGAAGAGTCAAGTCTATCACAGCCGATCAACACACAGTGTTGCTGATACTGTGTACAATGTTCTTCCGGTTCAGCTCATCTCACTCAGCATCAGTTCATGTAAGTCCTTCCAGGTTTATCTGAAATCCGCCTGCTCATTGTTGAAAGACCCCATTTCTTGGCAGCTCTTAAAGAAGGCAAGTCTCTTGGTTTTCCCTCTACCTTCCCTCCCATGAAATTTTCCTGGTCTCACCTAGGAACAAAGCAGTTTGATAGTAGAAGGCAAGCTGGGAACAGACTGAGATTAAGGTCAAGGGTTGAAAGTAAATGGAAATTTGGGGAAAATATTCCCCCCATTTGCTGCCAGTTTTCTCTAAAATTCTGCAGGGCAATTTTAACTGTCCAACTTTAGTATGTGACATTTGGAAGAGAAAATACCAATTCTACAGTGCCTCCTGTGAAGGCATAGTGGTAGGTACTGGACATTCAAAGACAAGAATGAAACATTGCCAGCCTTCAAGGAGATTGCATGTAAGCATTTCAGGCAATTGCATTTTAGTGATCGAAAATCCAAATGGTAAACATGAACCCATGAACCTGATTTTGTGACATTGACCACGAGAAACACAAATGACATTTTCATTGACTCTGTTTTGGTGCTAGGACTTTAAATCTAATTATCTTAAGGGGAATAGTGAATTTTTTCTTTCTTTCTTTCTTTCTTTTTTTTGGAAGATGAAAGTTCAAGAGATTTATCTGACTAAGACTTTTAGGTAAATACATTATATTGTCAATGATCCCAAGCTGCATTCCCTGACAGAAAAGTTCATTTTTCCTCAACACTGACATTGTCCTAGGGATGATACATGGCTGTGAATCATGGAACGAAAAGATCTCTGAACAGACACATTTGCAGGTGACCCAGAGGGTGATGGGGAGACTCTTGGGGAGTGTAAGTCAGCTCTACCACATTACCAAAGTTTATTTGTGTGCTTCCAAGAAGTGGCATGAGATGCTTTCAAAGACATGGTACAGAAATAGAGGCAGATAGTCATATATCAAGAGCAAAGGATAGTAAGTAGAAACCCTAAACATTGCCTTGATACCTCAGAAATATTAAAAGTCCTATAGGAAGGTGTCTAGTGTATTGGGTAGATTGTCAGATGAATAGAAAGGCCCTGACTGAGAAAGCTTACCTGGCTTGTGATGATAATAATAACTGACATTTATATAGTACCTTACATATCTAATGAAAGATGGAGCTGGACAAGTGCTGATGGATATGCTATCTGCTTTGCTGAGACATGACAACTTGTGCAAGGGGAAGTAATGCTCATTTTTTTTTTGTGTGAGGCAATTCGGGTTAAGTGACTTGTCTAGGGTCACACAGCTAGTAAGTGTTAAGTGTCTGAGGCTGGATTTGAACTCAGGTACACCTGACTCCAGGGCTGGTGCTCTATCCACTGTGCCACTTAGCTGCCCAGGAATGCTCATTTTGATGAGAGTAGGGGTACAACAAAGTGTTGGGGTATCAAGGCTATCGTCATTGGAAATATTTTTGCCATTGGAAAATTCCCTTCTATTATTTTTGCCTTTGATTTAGAGAAGTGATTTTAAATGATCCTCATTGCTTTAGGAACAGTGAATGAGACCAAAAGGTGGTAAAGGCTTCTTCTTTTTTTTTTTTTTTTGACTCCTGGGCTTGGGTTTATCACGTGCATGAAATTTCTCTTCTGCCTTTTAAGTCTCATTGCTTTTTGTGAGGAGTAATAAGTTTCCATCCACTTTCATCTTGTTCTCAGTGTCCAAATGTGCTCCAAGAGAAGCTGGAATTTAATTTGATCTTTCTGACTACTTGTCCCTTGATTGTCTTTTTCCTTCTTTAACTGCAGCTGGGGGATGCATATGGTTCGAAATCACTCTCTCTTGCCTGAGACCCATCATTTGTAGAGTGTTTTTTAAACACTTGCTTAAAAGCTGGACTGTATAAGGGATTGATTATTTTTTGAATAGGTCAACCAAAAAAACCCCAATTTGTTCTGAAATGATTGTTTGGAGGGTGGAAAGCAGAGGAGACTGTTGTTGTCCTTCATTCTCGAGGTGATGTTATGACTTGCAATGAATTTAAATGAGGGAGGGTTATGCAAGGTCACCAGCCTTACTCTCTCCTCCAGAGCCATCTGGCTCCAGTGGCAAGATATGTATCAGGAGGACTAGAGATGACCCTGGATGTTTAAGGCAATCAGGGTTAAAGTGACTTGTCCAGGGTCACACAGCTAGTAAATGTGTGAGGGGAGATTCGAACTCATATCCTACTAAACCTGACCCAAGGTAGGAGAGTGGAGGGTAGGGGGTGGGGGTTGGGGGAAAGCAAACCTGAACAGGAAGGAAGAAAATGCTACCAAGTTAATATGCATTTGGTGAGATACATTGTTATTTGAAATCTCTCGCTACATCTCAGCTACATCTCAAGAGTGTAATGTTTGTATGTAATAAGATTTAATTTTCAGTTTGAGTTAAAGTAGTCTTTAAAACTGATATCTCGGCTTTGTTTCTCACTGGTCTTATTTTAAAAAATGCACAAAGAGATTGGAATGATCGTTGAACTCTGAAGGCCTTTCCATGTCAGCTGTTTCAAATTTAACTTTAGAAACAGAAGAGAGCTTCGTAGTTTTGTGAGATGGGCCTTAGTGTTGCCATCTAATGTGGTGGCAATTCCGGGACAGCACGGACAAAGTACAGAAACCCACTTGCTTTGGAGCAGGAGAAGTTGGTTGAGTTCCAGCTCATTCTCTACTTTTTTTTGTTTTTTTTTTCCCCTGTTTTTGTTTTTTTGTGGGACAATGAGGGTTAAGTGACTTGCCCAGGGTCACACAGCTAGTAAGTGTCAAGTGTCTGAATCCAGATTTGAACTCAGGTCCTCCTGAATCCAGGGCCAGTGCTTTATCCACTGTGCCACCTAGCTGCCCTCTGAGTCCCTTTTCTTCTGCCCACAGGTAGGCAACTTCACATTAATGGGCCTCAGTTTCCTCTAGGGAAAAACAAAGGTTCTAGATTGGACTCTGTCTAATTCAGCAAATATTTGTTAAATGTCCACTGTTTGCAGGGCATTGCTCTAGGAGGTGGGGCTCCCTCTTCTCTTAGCTCTGCTCCTCACCCTCTGCAACCTTCCTGCCCTGGAAGATGCCTTTTTCTTCCTCCTCTGATTGGTAATTTTGTTCCCAGAATCTCCATTTGGGGAAATGCCCAAGCAGCCATGCTCACTCCTCTTTAGCTCCTGACTCTGGGGACTTCTCCAAGCCTGAAAGCCTCCCCCTCCCAGCCTCCCTGGCTTTTCAGCTCTTTCTTGTTGTCTTCCCCCTTGAGAATGGAAGCTCAATGAGGGCCAAGGACTGTCCCCCTCCCTCCCCCCAAATAAATCTTCTATTCCTGGTGCTTATCACTGTACCTGGAGCAGAGGAAGTGCTTAATGAATCTCTCTCTCTCTCTCTCCTCTCTCCTCTCTCTCCCCTTCTCTCTCTCATTCTTTCTCTCTCTCCTTTCTGTCTCTCATTCTCTTTCTCCTTTCTCTCTGTCTCCCTCTCTCTGTTTCTTTCCTTCTCTTCCCCCCTCTATATCTCTTTTTTCTTTCCTCTCTCCCTCCCTTCCTTCCTTCCTCCCTCCCTCCCTCCCTTCCTCTCTCCCTCCCTTCCTTCCTCCCTCCCTTCCTTCCTCCCTTCCTCCCTTCCTTCCTCCCTCCCTTCCTCCCTCCCTCCCTCCCTTCCTTCCTTCCTTCCTTCCTTCCTTCCTTCCTTCCTTCCTTCCTTCCTTCCTTCCTTCCTTCCTTCCTTCCTTCCTTCCTTCCTTCCTTCCTTCCTCCCTCCCTCCCTCCCTCCCTTCCTTCCTCCCTTCCTCCCTTCCTCCCTTCCTTCCTTCCTTCCTTCCTTCCTTCCTTCCTTCCTTCCTTCCTTCCTTCCTTCCTTCCTCCCTCCCTCCCTCCCTCCCTTCCTCCCTTCCTTCCTTCCTCCCTTCCTTTCCTTCCTTCCTTCTTTCTTTCTTTCTTTCTTTCTTTCTTTCTTTCTTTCTTTCTTTCTTTCTTTCTTTCTTTCTTTCTTTCTTTCTCTCTCTCTCTCTCTCTCTCTCTCTCTCTCTCTCTCTCTCTTTCTTTCTTTCTTTCTTTCTTTCTGTCAATGAAGGTTAAGTGACTTGCCCAGGGTCATACAGCTAGTGTCAAGTGTCTGAAGCCAGACTTAAACTCAGGCTCTCCTGACTCCAGGACTGGTGCTTTATCCACTGTGCAACCTATCTGCCCCCTACCTGCCCCCTACCCCTCTCTCTGTCTTACCCTCTCTCTGTCTTTCTTCCTCTCTTTGCTCTCTCTGTCTCTCTTCTTCCCTCTCCCATTTTTATATCTACCTATATCTCTCCATTATCTCTAACTATATATCTTTCTGTCATCTCTAAAGACAAAAATGAAACTTTCCCTGCCTTTAAGGGGCTTATATTCTCCTGGAGATAACCCATGGACAAATACAAAGTACTAAACCATCATTCCAGCAGTTAGAAAGCTCTTCAGGGTGGGAAAAGGAGGGAGCACAATGTGTGAGAGCACAATGGCACCTGAGAGGTGCACTGGAAGAGGTTAGGGCTTCTAGGAGGTAAAGGGAGGGAAGGATTTCATTGTAGGCACCAGGGTTGGGGAACAGCCTTTATAGAAGCATGGGGTAGGATCTGTGATGGTGTGATGGAAGAATAACATAGGTCAGTTTGCTTAGAACAGAAAACACAGGAAGAGGACAGGGGGGATAGGCCTTGAAAGATAACTTGGCGCCAGATGGTGGAGGTGACCAGATTCCTTTTCCTCTGCAGCCATCCGGGACACTTTGATTTTACTATCATTCCAAATGAAAGTCAAACTGTCGGCAGCAGCGCTTTGTGTGCTGGTCTTCTCTTGTTAAAGGGAACAGGTTGGGCTATGGCTGTAGTCTTCCAGGATGATTTAACCAAAGGGAATGACCTTGTTCATTGGCACTGCTCTTGTTTCTAACATCCAAAGCAGAATTCTGGGCTGCGTGGCCTCTTCTCTGAGTCAAATGGTGCTTTTAAAATGGTTAAATAAGAGTGGCTGTGGGGACAGCTAGGTGGCATAGCAGATAAAGCACCGGCCCTGGATTCAGGAGGACCTGAGTTCAAATCCAGTCTCAGACACGTGACATTTACTAGCTGTGTGACCCTGGGCAAGTCACTTAACCCTCATTGCCCCACAGAACAAAACAAAACAAAACAAAACAAAACAGGGTGGCTGAAAGCTTTTCTTCAGTTGTTGGCTTGTGCCCCATCATAGACATGCAGTGGTCATGCTAGCTGGGATCTTTGAGATCATCAGGCCCAACCTGAACCCTTTTCAGATGAGGGACCTGAATGCCACAGAGGTTGGTGGCAGAACCAGGATTAGAAACTAGGCCTCTTGGGGCAGCTAGGTGGCGCAGTGGATAGAGCACTGGCCCTGGAGTCAGGAGGACCTGAGTTCAAATCTGGCCTCAGACACAACACTTACTAGCTGTGTGACCCTGGGCAAGTCACTTAACCCCAATTTCCTCACTTAAAAAAAAAGAAAAGAAACCAGGCCTCCTGACTTGAATCTATTGTTCTGTCCACTAATAGATGCTACTAACAATCTATTTAGAGAGACACTCTGATACATTTATGGATCCATGGTCTCCTCTCTTCTTGGTGTACATCGTGGGACATCAGACTTTTTCATCCAGTACAGTTCTCCCAGAGGATGCCTTCTTCTGGGTCTCTCTCTCTCTCTCCATATACATACACACACACACACACACACATACACACACACACATATATATATTTTTTTGGGGGGGGCAGAGCAGTGAGGGTTTAAGTGACTTGCCCAAGGTCACACAGCTAGTAAGTGTCAAGTGTCTGAGTTTGGATTTGAACTCAGGTTCTCATGAATCCAGGGCCGGTGCTTTATCCACTGGGAAACTTAGCTGCCCCTGGGTCTTTTAATATTTAATGAATTCCATTGTGACCCTCAGAACATACATCTTACAGGGTCTGGTATCATCTGGAGACTGTATCCCCCAGAAGTCTGTGCTGAGCTTTGCTGCATGGTGATGTCACCCAATGTACACTCTTCTAATACACAGTTTAAAAAATAGGATGAGAATCTTGCAGGGGTGAGGAGATACAGGTGTGGGTGCAGCAACTAGGAAGGGAGATGGGGAAGATGTGGCTGTCCTGATGGACAGACAGGGTGAGAAACTTTTCTCTGACTTCCAGGAGAAGCTCAGTGGCCTCTTGCCTGCTCTGAACATCCTAGCACTCTCTAACCCAGACAAAGCCAGTGCTTGGGAGAGCAGTGTATGTGAAGCTCACAGCCTGCTGTGAGTGAACCAACAAATTACTACCCAGCTGCACTGGGGAAACAGAGAATTGCCTGGGAGCTAATGCTTGGAAATCCTTGGGTGGGGACAGGGTGGCAGTCATTTGGAAATGCATAGTTACTGAGAGACTTACATTTTTTATTAAAAATTTATTTTTTGAGATTTTCAATACTTTATCCAGTTCTGTGTTATTCCTTCGTCATTCTGTTTTAATTGAGTCTTTGCTTTGAATGCATGTGTTATCTTGTTTTGTCTGGTATGGAAATACACTGATGGGAGTGGGGGTGGGAAGCAGCTTAGGGTTCTTGAAAGGGCTTTATGTTTTCCCCCTCTCAAATGTGGTTCAGTCCATTATTCTTCTTTTATTAGTGCATGGATAGAACACTGGGCCTCCAGACCTGAGTTCAAATTTGACCTCAGATATTGGCTGTGTGACCCTGGGCAAGTTATATAAGCTCTGCCTCAGTTTCCTTAGCTATAAAGTGAAGATAATAACACCTACCTCACAGGGTTGTTATGAGGATTAGAGGACATATTTGTAAGGTTCTTAGCACAGTGTCTGGCACATAGTAGGCACTTAAATTTCTTAAGAATAATAGATAAGGGGCAGCTAGGGGGCACAGTGGATAAAGCACGGCCCTGCATTCAGGAGGATCTGAGTTCAAATCCGGCCTCCGACACTTGACACTTACTAGCTGTGTGACCCTGGGCAAATCACTTAACCATCATTGCCCCGAAAAAATACCAAAACAAAAAAAAACAAAACAAACAAACAAAAAATCAAGTCCCAGCTAAAATCCCACCTTTTGGGGCAGCTAGGTGGCACAGTGGAACTGACCCTGGATTCAAGAGGACCTGAGTTCAAATCCGACCTCAGACACTTAACACTTACTAGCTGTGTGACCCTGGGCAAGTCACTTAACCCCAATTGCCCCAGAAAAAAAAGAATAATAGATGAGAATTTATCTTATTCCCATCCCTCTCCCCCCTTCAGTCTGAAGCCAGCTTATTGTCCTTCTGTGGTACATGTCCAAGATTTATGTACTGATAGATGAACTTAGTGAGATTCTTATCAAACTATGTGGCTAAAAGATTCATTATGTCCCCCCCTCCCCCCCCATGTAGATGGCTAGGTCAGTCTCTTTTAAATGGCCATGGATCCCATTGCATGGGCATGAGTTTTCAATAGTATCAGCAAAGTCCTATGCTAGGCTCTCGTACTCATTGTTTTGCCTTAGAACAGTGAACTAGATAACTCTTGGAGTTTTCTATCGATGCCACTAATCTATAGTGTTTATTTTATTATTTTTTAAAATGATGATTGCTACGATGGGAATTCCATGGAAAGCCCTTCATTAATCAAAATGAGTTTGATCTGGCTCATCTATATTTCGTCCCAACCAAACCTTGCTAACACACATCACTTGACAGAAACTTTCCCAAAGATGATTTTCCCATTTTATTTTGTTAGTATTAATACCAGGAGTGGTGGCATATGCCCGTAGTCCTTGTCACGAGGTAGGCCAAGGCTGGTGGATCCTGTGAATTTGGCAGTTCTGAGATATAGTAGGGCTAAGGTCAACCAAGTGTCTTGATTAAGTTTGGCTCCAGTGTGGTGAGTCCCCAGGAGGGAAGGGGGTACCAGGCTACCTGAGGACAGCAGACTAGCCCACGTTGGAAAGTGAGCAGGTCAGAGCATCAGTACTGATGAGCATTCGTGGGGTCAGGCCTTTCAGTGGCTGCTGCACTTCTAGCCTGGAAGAGATTGTGAGTCTTAAAAGAAATATTTTTAAGTTTAAGCGAACAAAACACATCAATGCCCCAAGAAGGCAGGCAGGCTAATATGATCCTGAACTTGGAATTAGCACCGACCTGTTCAAATCCTCCTTCCCTTTGGGGTATGATTTGTCTCCCAGGATGGACTGGGAGTTCCCACATCTAAAATCATGTGGCCTTCCTTCCTTAGTGCATTGATGTGTTTTGTTCACTCAAACTTGAAAACAGTTATTTTCTGGATGAATTGTATCAGTCGCTTTAGCACTAAATTCTCTCCGAGTTTATAGAAAGATATATGAAAAATTAGTATTAAGGCTCTGGAGCTAAAGGGTTTTTTTACATGTAATTGGGGAAAAATGTTATTACAAATTATTGAGAAACCCTCCCCACAAAAAGGCTCTAGAGCTGAAGGGGACTTCAGAAGATATACGGTTAAACCCCATCATGTACAGGGGAACAAACATCCATGAGAATTGTCTTGCCAAGGCCCCACATAAGAGAAGCAGCACTAGAGTCAGAGGACCTGGGTTTGAATCATGTTCTGCCATTTAATGTTTGTGTGCCTTTGGCCAGGTCACTTACCTTCTCAGTTTGTTCATCTGTAAAATGGGATTAATGGTCCCTAATGTCCTTTCCAGTTATTCTGTCCTACCATGCCCTTTGCTTACTTGGTCTAGGTTGTAGGTTTAAAGACCTGGATGGATATCTAGGCCACAAAACCACCAGATACTTTGGTGTAATTGGCAGCTGCTGATCACGAGAGGGGTCCCAATGCTTAACATCAACGCACATTTCTATTACCAGGGAGATTAAAATGGAGTCTTGGGTTTCGGATCCAGCTCAATTTGATCCAATTCCTTTCAGCCTTCGTTTGTTAAGTATCTGCTTTGTGCAAGACCCACACTTTAAACTGGAAATGTTACAAGGGCAGACTGACCCTTAAGTGAAGTTCTGCATGCCTCTTTCAGTGCCCACCATGACCAGTCCCGGAAGCAGATACTTGTGGATGGATGTTCCAAAATGTCAGACTACCCAGGGGAATTTTTTTTTTTTTTTTTGCAGGGCAATGAGGGTTAAGTGACTTGCCCAGCGTCACACAGCTAGAATGTGTAAAGTATCTGAGGCTGGATTTGAGCTCAGGTCCTCCTGAATCCAAGGCCAATGCCTTATCCACTGTACCACCTAGCTGCCCCTACCCAGGGGAATTTGTAACAAAAGCAAGTGTTTACATCCTCTCTTAAGGTTGGCAAAGCATTTTACATGTTATCTTATTTGATCCTCATGATAACCCTATGAGGTCAGTTATCCCCATGAACTAGTGAGAAATCAAGTTACTTGCCCAAGGTCATGCAGATAATAAAAGTTTGAGACAAGATCTGAGTTCAAGTCTTCTTGACTCCCAAGGCCAACACTCTATCCACTGAGACACTGGCTACCTAAGTATGAAAGAAGGAAACTTCATAGATAAGAAAAAAGTGTGTGCATGATGCACTTTTTGTTTGTTTTGTTTTTTTAGTGAAGCAATTGGGGTTAAATGACTTGCCCAGGGTCACACAGCTAGTAAGCATTAAGTCTCTGAGGCCGGATTTGAACTCAGGTCCTCCTGACTCCAGGGTCGGTGCTCTATCCACTGTGCCACCTAGCTGCCCCGCATGATGCACTTTTAATTTTAATCTTTATTGTTAGCATTTTCTCCATCACAAAATCTTACCTTTGTCCAGAGATCAGAGAGTAGGTAAATCCACTGCTCTGAAACTATTCCTGAACCAAGGAAAAGTGTGTGGTGTCCAGCTAATCTGTGGCTACCAGTGAGAGATTATTCACCTCAGTGGCCAGAATGTGAATAATGTGTCTGCTGGCCCTGGGAAATAATCAAATGAAATGCCCAGGTGGGTCTGTATTGGTGATTTGCCTTAGAGTCTTATGAGTAGGAAATCAAACATTTCCCTCTTAAAAGATTTCCTTCTAATAAAATCTTAGAGTCTGGAATGTTAAAAGAACTCGAGAGCGTGGTGTGATAGAAGGTATCAAAAAGTACCTGGGTTTGAACCCCACCTCCCCCACTCACTCCCTGTGTGACCTTTTTGGGTCTCAGTTTCCTCATAAAGAAAATGTTTGGACTCCGTTGGGTCCTTAATTTTTTTGTGCCTTGGAGCTTTTTGGCAGTCTGGTGAAGCCCCGGGTCCTTTCTCAGAATAGTTTTTTAAATGCATAATATAAAAATACATAGGATTACAAAGAAAAACAATTATGTTGAAATGTAGTTATCAAAGTTTTAAAAACCCCTCAAATTCATGGACCCCCTACAATCTATCCATGGATACCTTGGCTCTTTGTTGACCCTAAGTTAAAAACCCTGCTCTAGGTCTCTTTAAAAAACCAAAAAAAATTTTTTTGGTGGGTGAGGCAATTGGGGTTAAATGACTTGCCCAGGGTCATACAGCTAGTAAGTGTCAAGTGTCTGGGGCCGAATTTGAACTCATACCCTCCTGGCTCCCAGGGGTGGTGCTCTATCCATCTAAGTCTCTTAACATTATATGAAAACTAGTGCAGTGCCTGGACTAAGTTGGTCTTGGTTATTCCTCATCCTTGCCACAGGACTGGTACACCCATGTCTCTTTTGGGTCAAACATCTCTTGTTCTAGTTAAGTATCTTTTCATCCCTCCCTCTACCACTTTGTGCATGGAATTCTTCATTAGCAACATGCTGTCCACAATTTACACCTGCAATGCATCTCTCTATTGCCCCCTGGTGGATGCACAATTTTAATTCGTTGGAGATTGGAACACGGCATGATTTTCAGCCTTGTGGTATTGCTAGGAGACTCTAAGGGCTAAGAAAATGGGGTTTTATTTTAGAGAGAAGCTCCTGGTCATTGAAAATGCTGAGCAATTTCCTAAACACAATCCATTGCACTCTCTTCCTGGCTCATTTCATTGTCTGGCAGCCATGTCTACCCAATACATATGCCCTGATGGACCAGCCTTAGGTTTTGTTCAGAACTGCATAGCATGGTCTGGACAATAGACATGCTTCATCCACTTGGATTTTTTCCTAGGGGCAGTTGGGCCAAATTCCACTGAATGATTGTGGAGCTCATAGGAGAGTTTTTGCAGTGTTCCAGGGCTTGATGCAAACTACAGGAAGATACAAACTACAAACAGAGGCATCTGGTGGACTGTACTCTCTACTCTTTCTTCCATTTGGACTTTGCATAGGACACCCTTGGTGACAGCATCAGAGGCCTTTGACAGACAGATGCCTCCATGTTTTATACCTTGTCTGACACGGGAAAATCAGGAGACTCATCAAACCAAATGATCTCTATTCTATGTATTAAAGGATATTGTAAGATATTAGCATATGCTTGGGAGTCATTTTGTTCTGTTGAAAAGTTAAAGCACTAAAGAAATAGCCAATAATAATAATAAGTATAATGGAAACTTGTGTTCTCTCTACCTTTCAGTCAACGTGTGACTGTAGGGATGTGGTTGCTTATTGATGATCATTTGCCAAAATGAATCTCATTGATTCAGGAGTTCCCTCTGATCATACAGATTATATTATACTCATATATGTCCATTCTTGGAGACTCTCGTCCATCCATGTCATCCCCAGAGTTTGCCAACAGGCTGGAGGCCTTCCTCTCATTCTCTGGACCTCATTCGGGTACCAGATCAGAACTCTGGGCAGTTACCTGTTCTCCCACATATTCCCCTTGAGAAAAGCCCACCTTCTCTTTCTGGCATATAATTCTTTTGATTCTAATCAAAATAATACTACTAATAACTGCCATTTATTTCCCACTTTAAGGTTTGCAAAGTACTTTAGGTCAATGATCTCATATGCAGTTTGTTCTTCTCTTGGCAGACAATTAGAAGAGGCTATTGATGTGGGCCTTCCGGCAACCCATTAAAATTTCCCACTTGCTCCGGAAACTAGGAATGCATGGGGTGCACTTGAGCGGAAATTATAGCCTTCAGAAAACAAAGCAGGGGATTTAACTTTCCCTTTATTGTTTTTATTTTGGGATATTTAGGCATTTATTTAGACAAAGGCTTGAAAGACACAGGCAAGATGGGGTGGGCAATCTCTTCCCGCCCCATCTCATATGGTTCATTTAACAAATAAGTTAATAGATCTGTAAATGGGCCTGCCATTTTGAAGCAGTCTGTAAGCACTACCATTCCCCATGCAGGGTGGGCACGAGGCTCATTATTGTGCTCCCTCCCAACCGGGCCCTGAACGGGATGGAATTTCCCAGGGTCACCTTTCAATTAACTTTAGGGAAGCTGACAGGAGAAGAGGCAAAGGGGGTGCTGGTGATTTCTGGCAGCAAGGGTATAATATGAATAAACCAATTAATTATGAGAGCCATGAGCAAAATTAGACAACCCCCTTCCCTTTTGGTTTGACTTGGCTCAAATGCCACGAACTGGGAGGTGGTAGAAGGAAGGAAGGAAGTGCTTTTATATTTTTTATTCGGGGAGAAAGAAAGAGAGAAGAGGTCACCAGTCTTTTCCATCAAAAGATCTCTTAAGGTTTGTAGCCCTAAGTTTGTAACTGCTAGGTGACGCTGCAGTGGATAGAGCACTGGGGTTGGAATCGGGAAGACTCATCTTCCTGAGTTTGAATCCACCCTCCGACACTAGCTGTGTGACCCTGGATGAGTCACTTAATCCTGTTTGCCTCAGTTTACTCTGTAAAATGAGCAGGAGAAGGAAATGGCAAACCACTCCAGTATCTTTGCCAAGAAAACCCCAAATGCGTCACAAAGAATTGGACATGACTGAAAGGGCTAGACACCCACAACAAATCTCCCACCCTCGCCCTTCATCTGCTGCTCCATCAGGGAGCACAGAATGGTAATAGGACAGAGTTGGGATTTAGAAAGAACCCAGGTCTTCTGGCTCCTTTATCCAGGGACTCAACAGTTCAGTGATGGGCTTGGAGTCAGAAAGCTTTGAATTCAAATGCTACCTTTATCATTTACTTGCTGTGTAAGCATGGGACAAGTCATTTAACCTTTCTTAGCTTCAGCTTTCTCATCTGTAAAATGGGCCATAGAGATGGATGGAGAGCTAGCCTCACATTTAGGAAGAACTTATTCAAGTTTCCTTTCAACATCCACTGACTGTGTGACCCTGGGGCACCTCACTTTACCTAAGATTCCAAGTTACTGAGGAAGTACTGGTTTGGAAAGAGCTGCTGGTGAAGAGGATAGAGTACGGGGCCTGGAGTCAGGAAGACCTTGGGCTCAAATTTGGCCTCAGACACTTACTAGCTGTGTGACTCTGTGTCACTCATCTAACTCTCTTTCCCTCAGTTTCCCCATCTGTATAACAGGAAAAATAGTTGCATCTACCCCTCGGAATTGCTATGAGGATCAAATGAGATAATGTTTGTAAGGCACTTAGCCTTATCTGCTTCCCTCTTCTGTCTCCCCACCCCGCCCTTGATCTGCATTGGGAGGAGGAGTTCCTTCATTGGAAGCTTCCTCTACCAATGAAACCAGAGATTGAGATGAAGGAAAAACAAGCATAATTAAGCTCACATGAATGTATTACCTTAAGGTTTGCAAAGCATCTTGGATACATTATTTGATCTGACACTCACAACCATGTGAAGGAAGGTGTCTTGTTACTCCATTGTGACTAGTAAAACTAAATGTGTGGTTGCCTTTTTTCTGCCCTCAGTGTGGGGGAAAAACTAGCTAGGGTTTACTTATGTTAGAAGCTTTAGCACCAGTTTTTGGCATTAAGTATTTATTAAAGAATAAAGAGAGAACACATGGGTCAGAAAACCAAGAAAAAGCCTATCTGGTTTCCTTCTTCTTCCCAGCCCTCCACGGGGAGGATGTTTGGGAACCAAACTGAGAGAGGAAACAGCACTTCCTCTTCCTGCCTCCCTCCCTTGGAAGAGGCTGTCCTTCAAGCTGATTGGTCAGCATCACCCAAATACCTTGGTTCACTGGACTTGAGGGTGGTCTTGTTGTTGAGTTCAAAGTCCTTAGCTTCTGAGAACAATACCCTATTGAGGGCCAGCCAGGTGTGGTTTCAATTTAATTAACTCTCAGTCTCACTTAATTCAATCAGTCTAGATCAATCTCCTCTGGTTGGGGCCTTTGGGTGTTGACAAAAAGCCCATTATATCTTACACCATTTTATAGATGAGGAGACTAAGGTTCAGAGTGGTTCCATGATTTGCTTCTGGCCATCCAGTTACTCTGCGTCAGAAGTGGATATCCAGAGCTAGGTTTTCCTGATGTCAAGTCTAGCACTCTTTTTCGCCGTGCTAAACTGTCTCTGTAACATTATCTGTACCATGAGGGTGGACTCGAGCCTTCTCTTGTTCCCTGAAGGGGTTGGGGGAAGTCACTATTCTCTGCCACTAATTCAAGCCCCATTAATTTTGTTCCTTTCTCCTTGCCCCCCACAGTGATCAAAATGGGTTCCATTGAACCATTTAAGATCAGATTAGCTTTTCATTTTTTATTTTATTTTTTGTCAGGCAGTGAAGATTAAGTGACTTGCCCAGGGTCACACAGCTAGTGAGTGTCAAGTATCTGAGCTCAGATTTGAACTCAGGTCTTCCTTAATCCAGGGCCCGTGCTTTATCCACTGCACCACCTAGCTGCCCCTCCCCCCCCAAAAGATTAGATTTTACAAAGGAATATTTACTTCAAAGGCATAGAAGGAACAAAGATACGAAGATTTTTCCAAACACCTTGGGGACAGGCTCCTTCCCCCCATCCTTGTTCCTTCTCTACCTCAAGCTTTAGGGAGACTCACAGCTTAACTCATTTGCTAAACAGCTTTAGTCCTACTGAGTTCAGGTCCAAAGCCCCCCGGGCTAGTGTCCTGGGACCCTTGACCCTCAGGGATTCTCTTTGGGGGGCTGGATGCAACCTCTATCCTGGAATCACAGGCTCCAAGATCCTGACACTTCAAACGTATAGCTTTAGGACTCCTTCCTCCCTTCTTGTACCTAGGACCCCAAAGGTCAAAGGAAACCAATCCCAGCCCCAAGTCTGTTTCTCAGGAGCCACATAGCCTAAGGACGATTGGTGGTGCCCTTTAGACCCTCATCATATGGAGTCACCTGCTGTAAATGAACAAGTCCATAGAAGCAAATACTAGAAAGAGAAGGTGTTTAATCATGTGGATTTAATGACATGGACATTGAATGGACAAAAGGCTGCTCCCCACCATTGTGATAGGCCAACACAGAATGTCCTTGCATACATCAGTTCTTCTGTGTCCCAGGAGTAGGTCCCAGGTATTCCTCATGTGGGTGATACTATCATTTTGGGCATGCCCCAAACTCCCCCTTTCCTCCCCCATTATATCTATAATACTTCACAGGCTGCTGGGAGGTTCAAATCAAATGGTCTATGTGAAGCACTTTGAAAAGGTTAAAGCACCATGTAAATGTTGGTTATTATGTTTGAAATCACACTATTTTATTCAGGAGGGAGGGAGGGAAGGAGAGAGGGAGAGGCAGTTCTCCATACTCCCTCATATGCTGGAGGGAGCCAAGGATGACTAGTCAGGAACAAAGCACCAAAAGATACTTTTCCCAAAGTACTTTCAGAAAGGGTCAGGACAGACCTTGGGACCTATGGGGAACTGGAAAGAAAACTATAAGTGGCATAAAACTGGAAGCAAGTGTATGCCCCATGTTGGGGCAATGGATAAACCAATGGCTATGTGATGAAATAATGGGATTTAGCAGATACTCAAAGACCCACCTGCAGATTAATCTATACTGATTGAATCAAGTGAGAGTGATTGACTGCTAATTAAGCCTACTTCAAGTTAATTGGATTGTAATCACACCTGGCTATCCCTTAAGAAGGTATTGTTCTCATAAACTAGACTGTGAACTCAACTTGAGAACACCTTCAAAGCCAATGGATTTGGATGACGCCAACCAATCAGCTTGAAGCAGTGTGTAAGGACCGCCTCTGTTCCAGATCTATAAAAAAGCTTCCACAAACAGCTTGAAAAAGGAGTTCCTGATTAAAGCAGGCTAGTGGAGGAGGACTTCAGGAAGAACCCAACCAGGCTGGAACTCTAGGCTAGACTGGAGCTGAAGCTTCTGATTTAAGATGACCACAATTTAGATTTTAAACATCGCGGCTATGAAGAAGTTTGAGAAGCATGGGGAGACTCCTATGACTTGATGCAGAGGGATGTGAGCAGAACCAGAAATATAATATACACAATGACTTTAATAATATAAATGGGAAAACAAAACCCCTCAAACTGAACAAGATGTATTGTTCAAACTTGAGTCCAAAGAAGAGATAAAAAAATGCACGCCCCCTTTGCAGGAGTGAAAAACCATAATAGTAAGAATAGCAACAGTTTACCAGGCTCTGTGCTTTACAATGATCATCTCACTTGATCCTCATAACCCAATTACCCTGAGAGGTAGGTGCTATTATTACCCCCATTTTGCAGATGGGAAAACTGAGGCAAACAAGGGTTAAGTGACTTAGCTAATGACACATAGATAGCAAGTCTCTGAGGCTGGGCTGACTCCAGGCCCAGTGCTCTGTCCACTGTGCCTCCTGGCTGCTATTGATGTGGAATCTTACATTCATTCTTAGACTTGTTTAGCTTAGTTGTTCTGCTTTCCTATCCCTCCTTCTTTGTTACAAAGGGATGGCTTGCTGAGTAGTTGAGGTGAGAGGGATACATGGAGAGATAAAATGACATAAGAAGAAAAGATATTGGGGGCAGCTAGGTGACACAGTGGATAAAGCACTGGCCCTGGAATCAGGAGGACCTGAGTTCAAATCCGGTCTCAGACACTTGACACTTATGTGAGGGCCACATAATTTTTACCACACTTACTAGCTGTGTGACCCTGGGCAAGTCACTTCATCCTCATTGCCCCCCACACACAAAAATAAAACAAACAAAAAAACCAAGAAGAAAAGATATCAATAAAAATCTATAACATTTATTTGGTGCATCACAGAGCTTTTTGAGACCCTGTCTGAGAAGTTTCTTGTCCAAAGATAGCATTCGACTGGGGTAAAGTTGTGTCAAGACATGGACTTTAGTCCCTGCCTTGCTGCTGACTTGCTGTGTGTCCAGGGGCAGGTCACTTCCCATCTCTGGGCTCCAGTTTCTCCCTCTTTGAAATGAGGGTCTGGACTGATATTCCCATTCTTTAAAAAATTTTTTTATTTTTAGTGAGGCATTTGGGGTTAAGTGACTTGCCTAGGGTCACACAGCTAGTAAGTGTTAAGTGTCTGAGGTTGGATTTGAACTCAGGTTCTCCTGACTCCAGGGCTGGTGCTCTATCCACTGCGTCACCTAGCTGCCCCGATCATTCCCATTCTTATAGCACTTTTACAAAGCACTTTACATACATGATGTCACTTGAGCTTCATAACAGACTGATGAAGGAGGTGCTATTATCATCCCTGTTTTAAAAATGAAAAAAAACAAACACCAGAGGCTCAGAGAAATTAAATGATTTATCCAGGGTCACACAGCTAGTAAGTATCTGAGACAGGATATGAACCAAGAGATACTTCATGTATGTAAAGTCCAAGCTGACCATGACCAAGATCCCTTCTACCTGTACATTATGAACTGTGACTCAAGAAATGGTCTGTGATTCTCATGGCTTTTTAAAATCTGGGGATGCAACCAGTGGCAGCCCCTGGCCATTCAGCCAGATGGGCTGGGGCTGTTGCTGAGAGCAGATGAACGGGACTTTCTGTTAACTGTTCAAATTGTGTTTCTGAGTGCTTGGAAGGAGAGGTCAAAGATAATCCTTGGAAACCAGCTGCCTTGGAAGCCCCAGAATTGCCGTCCTTTGCTTCCAACTCTCTTGTTCATTTTGTAAATGGGCCTTTCTGATTCATAAGTCGATTCCAAGGAGATAAAGCCTGTGGGAAGCTCATTCTCCCTGGGACCCTGGGGAGCTGTGGGCTACAGGTAAGTTGGATTTGAAGTCTAGGATGCAGGTGGACCATTGTTTAAAAGAAATGCAGTAAATCCTAAAGGAACGTAACTGTGGGGGAATTCAGAAGGGGCTGGAACAGAGGTGCCAAGGAGTGGGGAACCCGCAGGGATTATAGACTGGCCTCAAAAAATCTGATCCTATGGGGCAGGAGCTGAAAAACTGCTCAAAAAGAACACCAACTTTAAAGTGGTTATTATTATTAATAAAAATGGTAAACAATATCACATTAAATAAAAAATATATACATCAAACAATTCTACAAATCATCATGATAAAACCAATTATAATTCTTAATAGGATCACTACAAAAGGGTGCCAGAATAAAAGATGTCATCAAAGATGTGTATGATTGCATAAGAAGGGCTGGTCTGACTATGTCACTCCCCTAGTCTATAAACTCCAGTGGCTCCCCATCAACTACAGGATCAGATGTAAAATCCTCTGTCTGGCATTCAAAGCCCTTCATAACCTCCCCTCTTACCTTTTAAGTCTTTTTTTTTTTTTGGTGAGGCATTTGGGGTTAAGTGACTTGCCCAGGGTCACACAGCTAGTACATGTCAAGTGTCTGAGGTTGGATTTGAACTCACGTCTTCCTTACTCCAGGGCTGGTGCTCTATCCACTGCGCCACCTAGCTGCCCCACCTTTTAAGTCTTCTTATACAAAACTCTGCCCCGCTTCTCCCAATACTGTGATTCAGTGATGATGGCCTCTTGTTGTCCCTCAAACAATAGACTCCATTTCCAGGTCTAGGCATTTTCTTTCTTTTTTTTTTTTTTTTTTTTTTTTGGTGAGGCAACTGGGGTTAAGTGACTTGCCTGGGGTCACACAGCTAGTAAGTGTTAAGTGTCTGAGGCCGGATTTGAACTCAGGTACTCCTGATTCCAGGGCCGGTGCTCTATCCACTGCGCCACCTAGCTGCCCCAGGTCTAGGCATTTTCACTGGCTGTTCCACATGCCTGGAACATGCTCATCTGTTCCTCTTGTCTCTGGCTGCCTTCAAGCCTCACCTTCTCCAGGAAACCATTCTCAATTCTCCCTTAATTCTAGTGCCATCTCTCCTTAAATAATCTCAAGTTTATCCTCCATATAGCTTGATTGTGTATAGTTGTTTTCATGGAGTCTCCCTCATTAGATTGTGATCTCCTTGGGGGCAGGGACTGTCTTTTGCCTTTCTTTGTTTCCCCAACCCTTAGCATAGTGCTTGGTAAATAGTCAGTGCTTAATTAGTGCTTGTTGAGTGACTGACTGGTCCCATGGAGAGACTGAGGTAGATAGTTTTTGTGTGTACTCTTTAGACATCTTTGCAATGTCAAGAGGAAGAGAAAGTCCTTCAAGCAGGTTGTGTTGACACCCTGTGGGGCAGTTTTGGAAGAACATGGTCGAGAGTTACATAGGATGGGAAGATCGGATGTGCATGATTGGAAGGAACAACCACCCTGAGGAGACAACAGAGTCTCTGGGGCATTTGAGTCATGGGAGAAAAGGCATTTCCCCTTCTCATCTTGTCAGCCAGCTTCCAAACCTTTTCCCATCCCCCCAAGCATCACCACCACCATCATCCCTCCCATGACATTGTATTAGTTCCTTTTTTTTTTTTTTTTTTTGGTGAGGCAATTGGGGTTAAATGACTTGCCCAGGGTCAGACAGCTAGTAATTGTTAAGTGTTTGAGGCCATATTTGAACTCAGGTCCTCCTGAATCCAGGGCCAGTGCTCTATCCACTGCGCCACCTAGCTGCCCCCCCCCATTAGTTCTACTCAAACATTTATTAAACTTCTCATGAGGGCCAGGCACTCACTGTGCATAGAGCTGAGAGCACAGAAATGAAAATGAAAAGATTTCCTGATCTCAAGGAGCTTATATTTTATTGGGTGGAGGGTGGATACAACAGATAATTGAGAAGTCGAGCAGAGTTTCATAAATGACAGCATCATTGCCTGGCTTTTTGGGGGCATGTTGGCGCAAGACCTCAGGGGGAAGCAATGACCAATATTAGTAGATGTTTTTGAGTACAATCCCCACATAAATGCATTTATTTTTTAAAATCAAAGTCAGCCAAAGTGAGATTGGTGCCAAAGATTCTTTTTGATGGAGAGTCAATGTCATGCTACAATTGTAACCACTAGTGTTACATAGCGCTTTAAGAGCAGCAAAGCACTTTACAAGTGATCTCATTTGAACCTCACAACTACCCTATAAAACAAGTGCTTACAGATGAAAAATTGAGGTCAAGGGAGTTTAAGCGACTTGTCCAAGGTCATACAGCTAGTAGGTGTCTGAGGCGGGATTCAAACTCATGTCTTCCTGAATCAAGGTCAACAAATATGTAACCACAAAGAAAGTCAAACTTTAGAATGCTTCTCATCTTGATTTCAACATTTGTACAGTAGACTATAATCACCATCAGTCATTGTAGCCTCATGACTTGTGTTACTGCATCTGAATGTGACATTTGAACTTAATCTTTCTATGGAAGGTATTTTTGTACCTAATATTGGTTATATTTCTCAAAATCATTTATTTTAGTCAGTATGGCATAACAAACTGTGTTCCAAAAACAATATAACATTAGAAATGGAAATAACTCAAGAATGATTATAAACATTTGACAATTTTAATTGTTACATTTTTATGATCTTAGTTTTAAAATGATCTCTAATTTTTAAAACAGTGAAGCAATCAATGTGTTTTTGTGTTGGATAAATGTATAGCTAGTCTAAAAAGTCCATTGGAGCAGCAGAAACTAGTACAATAAAAGACAATAGAGTCTGCTGAAGTAGGGGAAATACAAAAACAGAAAGGCCCAGTGCCCAAATCAAGAAAATGTGATACTCCATATTTGTCACTAGGATTTACAACCACCTGAAAAACTACAAGAAAATACCTTTTCTTGATGGAAAAACCATCATTTTTGCTTTGTACAACTTCTTTAGCTGAAGATAGCTTGAAAGCTAATTAAATTGAAATGACATCTGGAAAGTATATATGTAGAATACACTGACAAGATGAGTATTTTTTACAGAGAAAATGAAATGCTTTTAATAAGCAAAAAACATAGTTTTCAAGAGTCATGTCTGACATCAAAAGGACAGCTTGAATTGCTTAATGTTGCTTACAGAATTGCTCAGTGTAAAAAGATTCATTTTATGGGAGAAACTTGCACTACCTGTAGCTACGAATATGGTCAAAGTGATGCTTGGTGTATCATATGCAAATTATTTTGGAATGGTTCCACTTGTAGATAATATAGTAGCATTCTCCATATATCTGAAGACTTTCTTGATCAATTAACTGGGAAACAAAAGTCTTTATTTTGCATTTCATGTGGATGAAGCAACAGATGTAATTAAAGATGCTCATTTGATTGGCTAGGTACAATATATTGTTGAAATTGGTGTTTAGGAAAATTTGCAACCCTATTGATGGCTATGCTATATCAAGATATATTAAAAAAAAGAATGGATTTTTAAAAATTTTATTTTTTGTGAAGCAATGGGGGTTAAGTGACTTGCCCAGGGTCACACAGCTAGTTAAGTGTCAAGTGTCTGAGGCCAGATTTGAACTCAGGTACTCCTGAATCCAGGGCTGGTGCTTTATCCACTGCACCACGTAGCTGCCCCAAGAATGGATTTAAAAAATGAAAATTATATAATTTGGGAGAATTACAGTGGACTTTTTATTGGTAGAGCTCAATCAATTTGAGGAAAAATGCAGACTTGGAACCCTAGTTAAAAATGTGATCCTAATTGCAATTTGGACACAGTGCATGCTTCACAAATAATCCCTTGTTTTTGGAAGTATAAGTAAGGAGCAATGTATAGTTTTTCAAGTTGTTTCAGGAGTAATCAACTTTATTTAGTGAACCATTAAAAGTAAAGTTCTTTGTAAAACTGTATAATGATAAGAGGGGAGATGATGGGGCTTACTGTAAAACATTCTAACTTGTACCAAAGAGTGTTTGAGTTAAAAGAAGAAATTACCATTTTTCTCAGTGATGAAAGATGAAGCAGATTCACTTAAACCAAAAATGCCCTCCTGAAACTGGCATACTTTGT
Source organism: Dromiciops gliroides (assembly GCF_019393635.1). NCBI lineage: Eukaryota > Metazoa > Chordata > Mammalia > Microbiotheria > Microbiotheriidae > Dromiciops > Dromiciops gliroides. The sequence goes on along the minus strand of NC_057862.1, from coordinate 30,527,686 downwards.
GGTTATTTCTGAAAAACAAAATACCCTAAATCAATCAATGCAATGTAATAAAATTCATATTCTTATCATCAAAAAATAAAGTGCCTGTATTTATGGGGAAAAGGTATGAACAATATATTTAGAAAGCAATATTTTAAAAAATAATATTTTATTGTATTTTTCTAATTATGTGTGAAGATAGTTTTCGACATTCATTTTTATAAAATCTTGAGTTTCAAATTTTTCTCCCTCCCATCTTCAAAGCCAGCAAGCAATCTGTTATACAGTATAATCATGTTAAACATATTTTCACATTAGTCATATTGTGAGAGAAGAATAAGAACAAAAGGAAAAATCACAAGAAAGAAGAAACAAACACAAAACAACAAAAAAGTGAAACTAGTATGTTTTGATCTGTATTCAGATTCCATAGCTCTTTTTTTCCCCTGGATACAGAGAGCATTTTCCATTTTGGAATTGTCTTGGATCATTGTATTGCTGAGAAGAGCTAAGTATCACAGTTGATCAGTGCACAATGTTGCTGTTACTGTGTACAATGTTCTCTTGGTTCTGCTCACTTCACTCAATATCAGTCCACTTAAGTCTTTCCAGGTTTTTCTGAAATTTGCCTGCTCATCATTTCTTATAATACAATAGTATTCCATCACTTTCATATACCACAACTTGTTCAGCCATTCCCCAATTGACGGGTATCCCCTTGATTTCTAATTCTTTGCCACTACAAAAAGAGCAGCTACAAATATTTTTGTACATGTAGCTCCTTTTTCCTTTCTTATGATTTCTTTGGGATATAGACCTAGTAGTGAGATGGGTCAAAGGACCAGTTTTATAGCCTTTTGGGCATAGTTTGGAACTCTCCAGAATGGTATATCAGTTCACAACTCCACCAACAATGCAGTAATGTTCCTATTTTCCCACATCTTCTCCAACATTTATCATTTTCCTTTTTTGTCAGATTAGCCAATCTGATAGATATGAGGTGGTATCTCAGAGTTGATTTAATTTGCATTTCTCTAATAAATAGTGATTGAGAACATTTTTTCATATGGCTGTAGATAGCTTTAATTTCTTCATCTGAAAACTGTCTATTCATATTCTTTGACCATTTCTCAATTGGGGAAATGACTTGTATTCTTATAAATTTGATTCAGTTCTCTATATATTTTAGAAATGAGACCTTTATCAGAAACACTGGCTGTAAAAGTTTTTTCCCATCTTTCTGTTTAGAAAGCAATATTTTTGTTATATTTCCAAATTTAAATTATACCTACCACAAAACCAGATAAAAAGATCTGCTTAATAATCACTCGAATTTTCATTTAATTTCATTTATTTATTTATTTAATTATTCATTCATTCATTCATTTATTTATTTTTGTGAGGCAATTGGGGCTAAGTGACTTGCCCAGGGTCACACAGCTAGTAAGTGTTAAGTGTCTGAGGCTGGATTTGAACTCAGGTACTCCTGAATCCAGGGCCGGTGCTCTATCCACTGCGCCACCTACCTGCCCCCATTTTATTTTTAAAGACTCAGATAGGGGGCAGCTAGCTGTCACAGTAGATAATGCACCAGCCTTGAATTCAGGAGGACCTGAGTTCAAATCCGGCATCAGACACTTGACACTAGCTGTGTGACCCTGGGCAAGTCACTTAACCCTCTCTGCCCTGCAATCCCCCCCCCAACCCCAAACAAACCAAAACAAACCCCAAAAAACCTCAGATAGGGTATTTCTAATATGAATTGATCAAGAACTAATTTGCCATGGCCAAATATGATACATTTAGTCTTATTCCATCTGAACAAAAATGGCTGATAAATTTGCCTTGTGATAGTACATTAGTGAGTAGCAAGGTGGCACAATGGATAGAGTTCTGGTCCTAGAGTCAGAAACTCATCTTCCTGAGTTCAAATCTGACCTTAGATACTCATTAGCTGTGTGACCCAGGGCAAGTCACTTAACCCTGTTTGCATCAGTTTCCTCTATAAAATGAGCTAGAGAAGGAAATGGTAAGACACTCCAGTATTTTTGCCAAGAAAACCCCAAATGGAGTCATGAAGAGTTGGATACTACTGAAAAATAATTGAACAACAACAAAGTACATCAAAAACATGAAAACAAATGTTTGAAAATCTTATATTTTGGCTACTGTTAAATAAAGGGGTAACTGGTTTATCAAAGTTTATTGTTTATATTTATGTGAAGTGGGTTTTTTTCTTATAGGTGTTTTAAAGACAAAATACTGAAAAAGAATTATGAATTGCCATATTAATGAAACCAAGTTTTCACAAGCCATGTAAAAGGCCCACTTGTCTCATTAATAATATTACCACCATTATTACCAAAATATTTTATGTTACAAATGTGAACACTGTGAAGGATTATATTTATAATAATAGCTGTATGTCACATTATTTTAAAAGATTTTTGTTGTGTTTTATAACTGTTTTACAAATGCTATTATAATAAATTTTGATTTTTAACAAAATATGAGCTTAGAAATTATTTACATACATTATTTTATGCTAGGTGTAGAATTGCAGGAATTTTTTTACAAAGGTAGATGACACTACATCAAATTTGGAATCATTACTCCTTGGCATATAGCTTAATGGATATACATGGGCAGTTTTCCACTCTCTTCTCCGACCTATTTCCTTTTCACTTTAACTCCCTTTTGATTATATTTTTGACTCTAAGCAGATACATATATTTTTTTTTTTTTGCAGGGCAATGAGGGTTAAGTGACTTGCCCAGGGTCACACAGCCAGTAAGTGTGAAGTGTCTGAGGCCGGATTTGAACTCAGGCCCTCCTGAATCCAGGGCCGGTGCTTTATCCACTGAGCCATCTAGCTGCCCTGGCCTCCTATCTCTTTACCCTTGACTATTTTCTCAAGCCATTATCCTTGCTCTGACTTCCCTTCTTCTCTAGTACTGACCCAATTGTTGTCCCATTTAAGTCCACAGCAGCCTCTACCTTCACCCCTTTGTTTCCTTGTCCGGTACTGCTCATCTCTTGCCAACCTCAGTGTTGGATTGCTCCCTGCCTCTGCTTGCTTTGCTCCTACCCACAAACGGCTCCCAGAGGTAAAGGAAGTCCCATGGCCACCCTGTCTGGGTGCATTCCAAATTCACCTTCTTCAGCTTTGCCCTGGCCCTCTCTACAGAAGGGGAATCCTTTTGCTACTCCCTATATCAATCACTACAAAAGCTTTTCCGAACCTTCTCTTGTCTCCTCAGTCTCTCCCAAACTCCATCTTTCTCTTCATTTCTCAACAGGCTGCACAGTCCAGAGACTTCCCAATCATGCCCCGGAAGACTCTTTATCCTGGCAGATCACTTCAGCCCTGGAATCCACACTCTGGAAGTTACCCTCCCTTCTGAAGCCTCTCTTTCTGATTGGAGGGCTCTTCCCAGAACCTCTGTTGGAGGAGGATGCTCAGACCAGCTGTCTTTCAGAGGCAGCTAGGTGAATAGAACCCTGAGCCTGGAGTCAGAAAGACCTGAGTTTAAATATGACTCCAGACACCTGTGAGCTGTGGGATTCTGGGTAAGTCACTTAACCTCTGTTTGCCTCTTTTTTTTGGGGGGGGGGCAATGGGGGTTAAGTGACTTGCCCAGGGTCACACAGCTAGTCAGTATCAAGTATCTGAGGCCGGATTTGAACTCAGGCCCTCCTGAATCCAGGGCCGGTGCTTTATCTACTGCGCCACCTAGCTGCCCTCCCCCCCTTTTTTTTTTTTTTTTTTTTAGTGAGGCAATTGGGGTTAAGTGACTTGCCCAGGGTCACACAGCTAGTAAGTGTTGAGTGTCTGAGGCCAGATTTGAACTCAGCTACTCCTGACTCTAGGGCCGGTGCTCTATCTACTGCTCCACCTAGCTGCCCCCCCCTCATTTTTTAAAAATGCAAAATGAGAATAATAACAAAACATACCTTGCAGGGTTTGGAAGACCAAATGAGATTTTTTTTTTTCTGGGGCAATGAGGGTTAAGTGACTTGCCAAGGGTCTCACAGATAGTAAGTGTCAAGTGTCTGAGGCCGGATTTGAACTCAGGCCCTCCTGAATCCAGGGCCCGTGCTTTATCCACTGTGCCATCTAGCTACCCTGTGAGATATCTGTAAAGTGCTTAGCACAGTGCCTATTACTCAATAGGTACTATATAAATGCTTATTCCCTTCCCTTCTCTCCATCTTTTCATTTCTCCACAGGCTACAATCGTGATCTCTCCATCATACATCACTTCTTGCCTTTTATAACTATTTCAATACAATTGGTTTCTTTTGTGATTTTTGCATTTTATTTTATAAGTTTAGAAACATTATTCTAAGAGAACTCTGAGAAGACTTTAACTGACTGTGGAAGGGGACCAGGATAAAAAAAAAGTTTGAGAACCCCATCTCAGAATGTTGAGAAATTCAATAACTTGCCTAAAGTCACAAAGCTAGTATGTGTCAGAGGCAGGACTTGAACCCAGACCTCTGTCTGCTTTATTACACTGACTTTCTGGCACATAGTAGGTATTTAATAAATACAACAAATACTTTTTGCTTGTTTGGTTGATTGAGAACTAGGAGAATTAGCCTATATTTTGAGCATAGGTATCAATTATTTGGCTGGGGCAGAAGTACAAATATACATTCATTGCACATTGCTGTATGATAACATTAGGGGAAATAGTGTTAAAAGGAAGAGTTAACATTACCCAATCATCTGATTCATAGCTTGAATCATCCAGTGAGGGGTATTATAACAGGGTTTTATGAAGTCAGGAAGACCTGGGTTGGGATCTTGCCTTTGGCCCTCATTAGGTGCAAGATAATAAGCAAAATTCATCTCAGGAGCCACATCCTTCCTGAACCCTTTCCCAGTCCCCACCATTATCAGTGTTCCTCCCTGAAATGACTTTGTGTGAGTTTGGTGCAAATTACTTTTAAAATTATTGTTTCTCCTAATGCAGAAGGGAAGCTCCTTGAGGGCAGGGACTGTTTCATCTTTGTGTTTGTATTCCTAGTGCCTGGCGCTGAGTAGGTGCTTAATGAATATGTGTTGACTTGAATTGAAATCACTTAACTTTTCTGAGCCTGTTTGCTAAACTGTAAAATAGGAATAAATATGTCTACATTGCCTTTCTCAAAGGGTTATTGTGAGGCACAAATGAGTTAATATAGGGGGCAGTGGTTAAAGCACCAGCCTTGGATTCAGGAGGACCTGAGTTCAAATTTGACCTCAGACACTTGACACTTAAGAGCTGTGTGACCCTGGGCAAGTCACTTAACCCCCATTGCCCTGCAAAACCCCCCCCCAAACCCCCAAAACAAATGAATTAATACAGGTAAATTGTTTTGGAAAAAAAGTTTCTAAAACGTCAACAATGATTATTAATGACAATACTATGAAATGACATCGGGCAAAGCAATGTTGCACTCATTGACTTCAAGGGGAAACCAACCTTCCTTTATTGGCATTACCTGCACAATTGCCTTTCCTGTCTCCAGAATGTTTGCAGCTATATCTCCCATCTCCCATTCTACCCAATTTATAGATGCACTCCCTTCTCTCCAATCATTTACAACTTCCCATTAGATTTAGTAAGAAAGTGATTTTTCCATTATTCATTACTGCATGTATAAACTTTGCTAAGCCATGCAGCTAAAAATAGATGTTGGCAATATGTTGGGTTCAGTAATATCTGTACAAGTGGACATTTAATTTAGATTCTCCAGGCCGAGATAATGGGGGGGGCCTTTGTGCTGCTGTCAGCAAAGAGATGGTGCTGGTACTTGCATAGAACTTGGACTATTCTGTTTCCCATTGCCATTGAAGAATGGAGACGCCCCACGAGGAACCAATGAGCGGAGTACAAAACTCGAGGAAAGCCCTGAATTGGTTGAAATGCAAGATGTGCAAGTTCGTTGATAAAGATAAATTCCAAAGCCTGAAAATGTTGTTTTATCCCCAAGTTATAATTCTTTTGAATCATTCAGTAAACAGGACAAAAAAAAAGAAGGAAAAAGAAAAGAAATCCTTCCATTATTCTGAAATAACTTGGCAGGAGGAGTTCCAGTGGGTTTAATAATTTCCCCTATCAGGCACTGATGTGAAACATTGATGGGCTGGGAATGTCACAGATATGGAAGTCACCAACTTATCAGTAGAATGGGGCCCAGAGCCTTGGAGCTAGTCTGTAAAGCGAGGAAAAAAGAAGATGTGTGGTTCTCCTGGGGTTTATGAGACTGAGCATGGAAATACAGCTACAAATGAGCAGCACATGGGGAAAGGAAAAGTTTTTCAAAATAAATGGAGGATTAATCTGGGATTATTAAAATCCTCTTCCTTCCTTCCTTCCTTCCTTCCTTCCTTCCTTCCTTCCTTCCTTCCTTCCTTCCTTCCTTCCTTCCTTCCTTCCTTCCTTCCTTCCTTCCTTCCTTCCTTCCTTCCTTCCTTCCTTCCTTCCTTCCTTCCTCCCTTCCTTCCTCCCTTCCTTCCTCCCTTCCTCCCTTTAGCTTTCCTTCCCTCCTTCCCCTCTTTCTTTTTCTCAATTGATTTTTTTTACTATCACATTCATTTCCCAAATATATGCATCCCCTTTCACTTATCTTTCTAGTTAATCTTTCTAACAAAGTTGAAAAATAAGAGAGAAAACCAATCAGTGAATGTTTATTTGACACCTACTTTGTGCTCACATAGTGCATGGTACAGGGATATAATGACAAACGTCAGAGTCCTTGCCTTCAAAGAGCTTACATTCTAATGGTGGTGGGGAGGGGGAGGGAGTGGAGCAGCAAGAAATAATATATTCACATAGCAGGATATAGGGAGTGACTTCACTCTTTATTTCATTGGAATAAGGAACTCCTTGGTGAGGGGACTCTCTTTACCAATGCAGGTTGACATATCCTTTGCATTTTATACACTTAGAGAGTTGCTTAGATAGTGTTGCTCTGACAGAAATAAGGAATTTGTGAAGAGAGCTAGGGTTGCCAGGGAAAGATAATGAGTCCTGTTTTGGACATTTTGAATTTGACAGTTGGTCAATGCAGACAGGTGGTGATTGATGCATGATGGGAGCTCAGGTAGGAGAGAGGCTAGGGCTGAAAATACAGATCTAGGGAATAGTTTCAAGAGAACTCAGAGAGGAGAGAGTATTTGAGAGAAGAAAGTTGTCAGTAATGTCACAGAGAAAGGTCAGGAAGGATGAGGAGAAGGCCATATAAGAAAAGGCTGTCAGATTCGAACATTAAGAGATCATTAGTAGCTTTGGGGAGAGCAAATTTCAGTTGAGTGGTGAGGTTGGAAGCCACAGGGTTGAGGAGTGAGGGCAGAGGAAATAGAAGCAACAAGAGTAGACATCTTTTTCAAGGAGTTTGGCTGTGAAAGGGAGGAGAGATATATGAAGACTCCTTGAGGGGATGGTGAGGTCAAGTGTGGGCTTTTTAAGTGTTAGAGACATCTGGGAGTGTTTGAAGGCAGCAGGAAAGGAGTCAGTTGAAGAGAAATTTCAAAGACTAGAGGAAAGGGGATACCTCTTGGTAGAGAGGTGAAAAGTGAGAAGTGATAAGAAGGAGACATTTTCAGACAAGGCCAGCATCTTGATTATACTTACTTGTTAAAAGGGAGGGCTAGGGGCAGCTAGGTGGCACAGTGGATAGAGCACTGGCCCTGGAGTCAGGAAGACTTGATTTCAAATTTGGTCTCAGACACTTATTGGCTGTGTGACTCTGGGCAAGTCACTTAATCCCAATTGCCTCACCAAAAAAAAAAAAAAAAAAGGGAGGGCTTCTTTTTTTTTTTTGTGGGGCAATGAGGGTTAAGTGACTTGCCCAGGGTCACACAGCTAGTAAGTGTCAAGTGTCTGAGGCCGGATTTGAATTCAGGTCCTCCTGAATCCAGGGGCAGTGCTTTATCCACTGGGACACCTAGCTGCTCCCGGGGGCTTCTATTGGGGGAATTGGAGGAGGGGGGGTTGGTGGGATATGACAGAGATATAAACAATTTTAGATAGAACATTAATTAAACATTTAAAATGCACATTTTTAAATGTGCACATTAAAACAAAACATTTTAATAACCCTGTTCCTCTCCATGTTTCACACTGGACTTTTTCTCCTAAGCCCAAACTTTTCATCTGGAAATCCCACTTGAAAGCCTTGGAATTTACCTTGAAAATGCCCCCTAACCCTTGAATTGTTTCCTCTGATTGGATGGCTTCTCCCAGATCCCCTATTTAAGGTGGGTGTCAGACCAACCCCCTCTCCTCCCTCTCCAGCCTACCCTCTGGGTGTCCTCTCTCATGCCCCAGTTCTGGGCACTTTTCTCTCCGTCTGCACCCCCTCTCCACTTCCTCTTACCAGTTGGTCTTCCGCCATGAGAATAGAAGCATCTTGAGGGTGGGTGCTGTTTTTCTACTTGTATTTGTATTCCCATGGCTTAGAACAGCGTTTGACCCATAGTAGACATGTAATAAATGCTAGTTCACTAAATGATGGAATAAAACAACAAAAAAATTCAGATGAAAGCACAAAAGAGGCAATTGTGCCATTACCTTGTTAAATTTATTACCCACTTAAAAATCTCACATCACTTAATGGATGTTCACTGTTTCATACGCAATAATTTCCCCCATGTTTTCAGATGCTTGTGTTTATTGGATTGTTAAACATAAAAAATTAAAAAAAGTTAAGGGGAGAGAGGGGATGATTTATCTAATCCACAGATAGGAGAGGGTGGGATCAAGGATCCATGTGAGGAGGAGCCAGGCTTGAGGAAGAGGCCTGAGTAAGGAAGGAGAGGAGCAGGGATGGCAGGAGGAGGTTTCAAGTATAGAGAAAAGGAGGTGTGTGAGCGCCGGGCAAATGGTCTCCCTGTTTTCTCAGTTAAATAGGAGAGAGATCCTCAGCTGAGTGGGTAGGGGAAGGAGGTGCTGTGTGAAGCTGGGGGAGAGAAGATCTGGACTAGCTGCTGTGGGGAGTCTACTAGAGAATTGGCTTTGGTTGAACAGAAGCATCACTGTTTTACCTTGAGTTGGAATTAGATACAGGTAGTTGTGGTGGATCTGATCCAAAAGGTTCCACGACTTCTTCCAACACAGATCAACAAAAGAGAAGATGGTTTGGTGTTTGGTGAGCCGTGAGCAGTGATAGGCCAAGGGGGAAAGGAATTTGAGTGCGAAAGACAGTGTGGAGTTGAATTGTCTATTGTTGAGTTGTTTTTCAGCTGTGTTCAACTCTCCATGACCCCATTTAGGGTTTTCTTGGCAAAGATACTGGAATGGTTTGCCATTTCCTTCTCCAGCTCATTTTACAGATAAGGAAACTGAGGCAAATACAATTAACTGACTTGCCCGGGGTCACAAGCCAGTAAATGTCAGAAGCCAAATTTGAACTCAGCTCCTTCTGACTCCAGGGCCAGCACTCTATCCACTGTGCTACCTAGCTGAATTATTTGGCTATTTGAGATTAGGAAGGGAGTAAAATAAAACCTGGAGTACTGAGGAGTGGAAGGATTGTATAACAGAGGGTAGATGAAGACTAGTTTTAGGAGGAGTGAAGCATAAAATGATGGAATGAGAGAAGATTGTGGCTGGATAAAGGAAGTTGAGGTTAAAGAAAACATTTCAGCAAAACCAGCCGCCACCTCAGCTACAGTCCCCCATTGCGATAAAGGGAAGGAAGTGCATTTAAAAAGAATTATTATTGATATCTTTTATTTTTATATTCCCTGAATTTCTTGAGGTAGCTAGGTAGCACTTTAGATAGAGCTTTGAGCTTGGAGTCAGGAAGACCTGAATTCAAATTTGACCTCAGACACTTAATGAGCTGTGTTGACTTTAGTTTCCTGAACTACAAAATGGAGATGATAATAGCACCTACCTCCCAGGGTTTTTGTGATGATCAAACGAGATTATATTTGTAAAGTGCTCAGCACAGGGCCTGGCACATAGTAGGCACTTCATAAATGGCTTATTTCCTTCCTTTCCTACCCACTATGTTGCTTCCAACAATTATAAAATTTGAGCACATCTCTAGAAAGATCAGTCAGAAATATATTGCAACAAGAGAAAGGACACAATTGTTAATCGTTTCCCTGTACTGTGCCCTCGTGGGTGAATACTAACCATGTATTCTCCTTTGCATTGTACCAGTTAATGAAATAAAAACCCAAACTTTATATCAAGGGACAACGAGAACAATGTTTACACTCCACATTTGAATTGCCTCTAGGCAGATCAATTCTTTCTTTTTAATTTTTTTTAAACCACATTACACAATTGATGTTTTGAAGAAATATTGCCGTCTCCAATGAACATTATGTATTGTCACCCCTTTTAATGCCTGAAAGATGCTTCCTTCTCACTTCTGCCTCTTAGAATTCCTGTCTGCCCTCAAACCTCATCGCAGCTGCGACCTCATCTGTCAATCCTTGGCTGATGCCCCTGGATAGCTAGTACCCTCTTCCTGCTCAGATTACCTTGTAATTAATTATTTATCCATGTACACCATCCAGTAGAATGCCATGATCTTCTTGAGTGCAGAGAATTTTCTGATTTTTGCCTTCATCTTCCCATTGCTTATACCATCAATCAGATTAAACAGCTAGGTTCAGATTGGTGCAAACGAGGAATTATTCGGAGTGGTCACATATACGCAGATTCCTACTTTTTGAAGTTTTCATTATGTAAAATACGGTAACGGGTTCCCCACACAATGGAAATCTACGATGCAAATTCAAATGATGTGACCACTTCAGAGGTTATATCATTCACACTCATTGGGATCTAGCTCTAGACACAATCTTTGGAAAAAAATATGGGTTAGAGTTCCTATTGGGTGGATATTTTTCAATCATAATATGCCTCAGTCTGGTTCATGTGCTCCACAAGTTCAGAAATATGTTCTTCTAAAACTTCAGGTCTAGATAATTCAGTTCTCTCCATACTGACAAGATCAAGGCGAGAGGCAGCAATGAAGGAGCAAAACATTTCATTTAGACCGAGACTAAAATAGTCAAGTGACTGTCCACCAGTATCACCCACATTCACAAATAAGTATAGCCTCATCTCTGTTTTTATCCCCAGAGTACTGGGGAGCTGGGGAGGCATCTAGGGTCAGTCCTTAAACTTCCTGTTGCTGTTGTTGTTTAGTTATGTCTGACTCTTCATGACCCCATTTGGGGTTTTCTTGGCAGAGATACTGGAGTGATTTGTCATTTCCTTCTCCAGATCATTTTACTGAAGAGGAACTGAAGCAAACAGGGTTAAGTGACTGGCCCAGAGTCACACAGCTAGTAAATGTCACAACAAAGCTGACCCTACCAAAAGCTCAAATCTCTTTTGTTGTTCTGTTGTGTCTGATTCTTCATTACCCTGTGGACCATAGTATACCAATACCGTCCATGGGGTTTTCTTGGCAAAGATACTGGAGTGGTTTGCCATTTCCTTCTCCAGTGGAATTAAGGAAGAGAGAGGTTAAGTGACTTGCCCAGGATCACAGAGCTAGTAATTTTCTTAGCCTGGATCTGTCCTCACATCTTCCTGACTGCAGGCCCAGTGCTCTATCCACTGAGCCATCTAGCTACCTCTCAATCGGCATTTACTAAGCACTTAATGTGTACCGTGGACTATGCTGGATGCTAGTGATACAGTGATAAAGCCAAGTAGACTCTGCACTCAAGGAGCAGGCATTTTCATTTTTATTGGGGGAAACAACATATGTGTGTGTGTATACACACATATATATGGTGATGAAATACAAAATAAATGCAAAGTGACCTTTTGGGTGTTCTGAGCATTAACACTTGAGGGAATCAGGAAGGGATTGTTTTAGGAGGTGTCACTGAGCTAAGTGCAGAAGGCATCTGGCATTCTAAGAGGTGAGGAGGAGGAGGAGGGAGAGTGTATCATCAGTGGGGCACTGACTAAGTCACCTGTGGGGAGAATATATTCAAAGTCTCTACCACCTTTAAAATGACATCTGAGTGTAGAGGGGCTTCAAGAATCTGCTTTTAACAGGTCCAGTCTATCTTGGGAAACTTCTCTCTAGCAATGACTAAGGTGGTTTATTTATATATTTATTTATTTATTATTATTTTTTAGTGAGGCAATTGGGGTTAAGTGACTTGCCCAGGGTCACACAGCTAGTAAGTGTTAAGTGTCTGAGGCTGGATTTGAACTCAGGTACTCCTGACTCCAGGGCCGGTGCTCTATCCACTGCGCCACCTAGCTGCCCCGTGGTTTATTCTTATACCCACCTGCCCAAAGAATTGTTCTGGGAACATCTCCATTCAGCTCATGTCTAGGGCAGTCAATCTAATAGCAGGCCAACCAACTAAGGCTACCAATACTTTTTTAAAAAAATCAAAGTTTATTGATTAAAAAGAAATAAAGACCGGGGCAGCTAGGTGGCACAGTGGATAAAGCACTGGCCCTGGATTCAGGAGGACCTGAGTTCAAATCCGGCATCAGACACTTGACACTTACTAGCTGTGTGACCCTGGGCAAGTCACTTAACCCTCATTGCCCTGCTAAAAAAACAAAATAACTACAACAACCAAAAAAAAAAAAAAGAAAGAAAGAAAAGAAAGAAATAAAGACCAGCATAACACTTCTGTGGCCTAGTTATCAAAGGAAAAGGGCCATCTCCCTCCTGCTTTTGTGGATGGGGCAGCTACTGTTCTAGTGTCAGTAGATTAAATGCTAGACTTGGAGCCAGGAAGACTTGAGTTCTATCAGGCATATACTGTGTGATCCCGGACAATCCAGTTAACAGCTTTCAGCCTCAGTTTCCTTATTTGTAAAATGAGGATAACAATAGCCCAGACCTCACAGGGTTGTTGTGAGGATCAAATGAAAGGGAAGGGAAGGAAATAAGCATTTATATAGCACCTACTATGTGCATACCAGGGACTGTGCTAAAAGTGCTCTACCAATGTTATCTCATTTGAGCTTCATAATAACTCTGTGAGGTAGGAGATCTTATTATTCTTATTATTTACAGATGAGAAAACTGAGGCAGACAGAGCTTAAGTGACTTGTTTAGGGTCACCCTGCTGCTAAGTGTCTGAGATCTCATTTGAGCTCCAGTCTTCTTGACACCAGACCCAGTGCTCTCTGTACTATGGTGCCACCCAGGTGAGGTAACATCTAAAACACTTTGCAGACCTTAAAATGTTTTGTGAAAGTTAGCTAGTGTCAGACAATCTCATTGCACCAATAGGAGAAGTCCCCAGATACCAGGGAATTGGGACGTTAGTGAAGGTAGTAGGATCTATAGTCATCTCTTCTGCAATCCTATGTGCTCTTCACATTGGCACAGCCTAGACAGATCATCTCAGCTCCTGCACTCTGTGTGGTTTTGGGTCTCTCTGGTGCCAGCTGAACTTTTGTTTTTTCCATGTTGCTGGTCGTGCCATCGCTCCCAGTCACCTCTGCTAATAATAGGTGGGTGGTTTGTCTTCCTCCAGCCAGCAATCCCACTCTCCCTCCAGTCAGTGCCTGGGTTTAGGACCCACAGCATTATGGGAACTATGCCCAAGCACACCCTTGATGCTGAAGAGAGTATTAGGTCAGGTTCTCTTAGCCTCCTGCAACCCCCATTTCCTCGTTTCCTTTCGTGTTCCCCTCCTTCCAACTTTGAGGTGCAAATTTTACTTCTCTCTTCTTTTCCATCAGGCAGAGTGCCAGCTGTCAGCAGTAGCAGCATCCCCTCTGAATCTCTGAAGGCTGGGAAAGCCATTGAGGAAGCTCAGCGGCTCTCGTGAAGGACAATCTATATGTAAATACAGTCATCAAGATTGGAATATCACTCCCTCAAATGCATTTTCGTGCAAAAAGAGACATTATACAACACAGCAAAGGCAGACTGCATGGAAAATAAAACTTGATTTCAAATATAAATTTGGAATTTTGGAAGGCAACCATTTGCTGTTTTTTGCACAGGTACGGAAAAGAGCGAATGTTTCTCCAGCACTTGGGAGCTAATCAGAATATGAATTACACATGCAGAGATAATAGGATTGTATTTTCTTTTCTCAGGAGCTGAGGTAATGTTTCCAGAAAACCATAGGAGTCCGGCCATTGACCTTGAGACCTCACCTCAAAGCTGTCGAACTAGAAGAGCAGGGTTGACCCCCTCTGGATACCACAACGTTCCCCTCTTTACTATATTTCTGCTTTGCCATGAGATGAATGATTCTTGAATTTCCCATTTAGTTACCTGTTCACTCTTGGTTCAATATGTGTAACAATGACTCAAGCTTCCTCCCCGTGTTCCTGTCCATGCTCCCAAATGGTTGGTCAGTCAGTCATTAATATGGCTTTACTGTGTGTCAGGTACTATGCTAAACTCTGGGGTTACAAAGATGGGCAAAAGATGTCCTCTGCTCTCAAGGGGCTCAGTCTAATAGGGAAGACAACATGGATATCTCTTGTATGAGCACATATCCCATATATATGGGGCAAATTGGGGGATAGTCTCATAAGGAAGGCACTAGGATTAAGTAGGACTAGGAAAGGTCTCACAGAAGGTGGGAGTTTTGCTGTGCCAGGATGCAGAGATGAGGAAGGACAGAATTCCAGGCATGGGGGATGGCCAGGGAAAAATCTTTTTTTTTCTTTTCTTTTCTTTTTTTTTGGTGAGGCAATTGGGGTTAAGTGACTTGCCCAGGGTCACACAGCTAGTAAATGTCAAGTGTCTGAGGCCGGATTTGAACTCAGGTCCTCCTGAATCTGGGGCTGGTGCTCTATCCACTGCGCCACCTAGCTGCCCCCAGGGAAAAATCTTAAGGTGGAAAGATGGAATTTATTGATGAGGACAGAAAGGAGCCCAGTGTCACTGGGTCACAGAGTACCTGGAGGTGAGTAAGATGTTAGAAGACTGGAGAAGTGGGAAAGGGACCAGATCCAAGCTTCTATGCTAAACAGTTGTGGAGTCAACCTATCAGTGGCCCCTGCATTTCCATGATGGGTGAGAAAGGGAGACCCAATCTCAAAAAATGATGAAAGGGAAGGGATAATTTCAGAGAAACCTGGGAAGATTTTCTTTCTTTCTTTTTCTTTTTTTCTTTTTTTTGTGGGGGCAATGAAGGTTAAGTGACTTGCCCAGGGTCACAGGGCTAGTGTCAAGTGTCTGACGCTGGATTTGAACTCAGGTCCTCCTGAATCTGGGGCTGGTTCTTTATCCACTGCACCACCTAGCTGCCCCCTACCTGGGAAGATTTTAATGAACTGACACAGAAATGAAGTCATCACCACCACCACCACCACCATCATCACAATCATGTTGCAAAAGCACTTTGTAAATATTTCATTTTATCTTCACCACAACCCTGAAGGGTCAGTACTATTATTATCCTCATTTTTACAGATGGGGAAACCGAGGCAGACAGAACTTAAATGACTTGCCGAGGGTCACACAGTTCAAGATGCATCTGACCGTAGATTTGAACTCATGTCTTCCTGACTCCAGGCCTGGCACTCTATTCTCTGTACCCCCTAGCTGACAAGAAGAACAATTTATATAATACCAATAGTATAAAGATAAAGTAGTTTGAAAAATGTAAGAACTCTGATAAGCCATGATGATAAAGAAAGCTGCCCATATCCTGTCAGAGAGGTGATAGACATTATTGGACATTGTGGAGGTGGGAATTTGATTTGCTTGGCTGTGAAGAGGAATTTAGGGTTGCCTCAGTGCCATGGTAGATCATCAAAGAGAGCTTGAGAAATCTTCGACTCTCTGGTGCCTAGCACAATGCCTGGCATACTGGACCCTAGTTTTACAGCTAGAAGGGACTTTCTCACAAGTCATCTAGTCCAGCCTCCCCATTTTATGATAAAGAAGCCAAGGCTAAATAAGGTGAAACAACATAGCCGGTCCTTATGTAGTGTTTTTTAATTGAATTGAATCAGAGACTCCATAAATAATATCCCCAACTGAAAAGACAGGCTTTCAAATGGAAGGATAATTGGTGGGTATAAATTGGTTGAAGCATATTACCCTGGATGACTTGCATGGCAAGTTAAAAAGACATGAGGTGGGGGGCAGCTAGGTAGTATAGTGGATAGAGCACTGGCCCTGGAATCAGGAGGATCTGAGTTCAAATCCAGCCTCAGACACTTGACACTTACTAGCTGTGTGACCCTGGGCAAGTCACTTAACCCTCATTGCCCTGCAAAAAGAGAGAGAGAGAGAGAGAGAGAGAGAGAGAGAGAGAGAGAGAGAGAGAGAGAGAGAGAGAATGGAGCCAGTCAAAGTATCCTCAGAGATAGTAAATCCTCCATGTTTGATCAAGAAGTGGTCAAGGACACTCAGCATGGGAGAAAGGGGGTAGTATGAGATATCATGGTTGGGAATGAAAGGTAGATCTAAATATAGAATGATTAAAAGGAGGTGGATATCAGGGGTTCTTAAACTGGGGTCTTTGAACTTGGGTTTTTGTTTTTTTTTGTGAGGCAATGAGGTTTAAGTGACTTGCCCAGGGTCACACAGCTAGTAAGTATCAAGGGTCTGAGGCTGGATTTGAACTCAGGTCCTCCTGAATCCAAGGCTGGTGCTCTATCCACTGTGCCACCTAGCTGCCCCCTTTGAACTTGGTTTTAAAAATATTTTGATAACTGTATTTCATTAAGATTAGTTTCCTTAATAAAAAAGGGAATAGAGCCACGTACGGTTCCTGTTCATAGGCAGTTTCGCAGACTGAAAGCTGGAGGGAAATTTGGAGATCAATGGCTCTGTGAATGACTTTTTGTGATGTTCTAAACATTTCCTCTGGCAACATGGCACATGCCCTCTGAGGTATGCATATGTGTGTGTTTGTATGTGCATGCATGTGTACATGTGTTTGGGCAGAGACACTTCTAGGACATCTATGTAGATATTGCTGGGGAGGGGGTGGGTTCCCTCTACTTAGCCACTTTATAGCTTTCTATTTTAACCTAATTATTCTGTTAACTAGGTCCTAATTTCTGTTTGTAAGACATTAAAGGACAGCAATCCTTCTGGACCTTTAAATTCTGATACCCTAGGGAAAAGCCCCATTCACTCTACCTTAGTTAAAGCTTAGCTAGAAAAGGACATGGTCCAGTCATCTAATAAATATTAGGGATAACAGATTGAAAGTATGAATGTTGCTTTGGTATCTACAACATATTCAGAGACCCAAAGTACAGCCTCCAGGACACTGGGTAGATTCTTAGTGGAGTAAGAACTGCAATGGATAGGAAGACATTAGTGGATTTCAATCTGTACTGTTGAAGGGAATACTCACAGAGGTGAGATCGTGGGTTGATCAATTATCAAAGTGTTTCGGGACTAAGAAGGAGGGGTGGAGAAAAACCCTCCCAATCACCCACCATTTCAATGGAGTTTTTTTCCATTTCTTGGTAGAAAATTTCTTATAAAGTATAATCTCTAGTGAGAGTAGAACCTTAATGAGACCACATGTCCTTCCCAACTGCATATTGAATTGTATATATAAAATGGTTGGGAAATTAGGGCAAATGGAGAAAGACTTCTAAGAGAACTGTGAGAAAGCTGGAAAAAAGGGCTCAATGACTCTAGTTAATAAATTAGGAAGAATTTATATGAGAGAAACGTTGTGCTGGAAGGGACTAGAAAGTACCCACCTCATAATGACAGAGGATCAAAGGTACTGCAAAGATCATGCAGATCAACACTTTCATTTTACAGGTGAAGACAATCAGACCTAGGAAGATTAAATAACTTAACCAAAGTTGCATGGGTAGTGAGCATCAGAGGGGAGGATTTGAACCCAGGTCCCTTAACTCCAACTTTCATTTCTGCATACCATACCACTGCCTCTGTTATGAAGCAGTTAAGAACACCATTTGGAGTTGTGACACCAAAATCTATGGAGCAGTTATTTTAGTTCAGCCCATGTAGAAATGTGGAGATGCTTTTTGGCAATTCTGCATTGTCATTTTTATTCTGGCTGGTATGCTGAGGCTGAATAAAAGCTCTTAGCCCATTTTCACAATCCCTGAGCTAAGGGTAGGAGTTCAATAAAGTCATCTTCAAGTATGACATAGGAGGTTGGGGGTGGAGTTGACAAAGGGATGTCCTCAAGTCTTTAAAAAATTTTTTTTTTATTAAAGAAGCTCTATTTTACTTTATTTTATTTTTTTGTGGGGCAATAGGGGTTAAGTGACTTGCCCAGGGTCACACAGCTAGTAAGTGTCAAGTGTCTGAGGCTGGATTTGAACTCACATCACAGTTACTCCTGAATCCAGGGCCAGTGTTTTATCCACTGCTCCACCTAGCTGCTCCCTGTTCTCAAGTCTTTTGAGTTGTAAGTGGCAGAAACTGAGATTTGCTTTGGATCCCAGTGAGAGAGGGGTGTCTTTTCTGTAGAAATATGAATTAGGAAGAGCAGGGGGAAGTGGAATAAACATAAATTTTCTTTAACCCTTAAGAGATTTTGTGGTATAAGAAAACTAAAAAATTGGATGCTTTCTTGGAGAAGCCATTAGGAAACGAGCAACAAAATGCAGTCTCCCACTTTCTTGGCTGTGTGGGTGTGAACTAGATGCTCTCCAAAGAAATTTTCATCTTTAATTTTCCTAACCTTCAGTCCATGGGTGTTCACACGATATTTATTTTGTCAGTACAAAACTTTTAGAGGCATTCCATGGTAAGGGTTCCCCCCCCCACCCCATAAAGATGCCCTAGAATCACATCCAGTTGAGCGGTCCTTTTGTTTGTGGGTTCTTTATGGTACTAATTATGTGGTAAGGATTGTGTTTGACAATTTCCATGTTCCATGGTGGGTGAATCTGATTTGGGTATGTAGTGAAGCCCAGGGCTGAGATGTTTAGCTGAGTGTGCTTGGCCTTTTGGAAAAATCATTATAATTGGAAAGTTACAAAAATAGAACTTCCAGCTAATATTAATTTTCTCCAACTTAGTCTTTTCAAAAGATTGGATCATGTTTTGACAATAATAAAGTAACACAATATTTATTTTGTCAGTACAAAACTTTCAGAGGCATTCCATGGCAAAAGTTTTCCCCCCAAAGATGCCCTGGAATCCTTTTTATATAGTATTTTAAGGCTTGCAAAACACTTCATTTATACACACATACACACACATATGTAAAATGATAAAATAAAAAATATATATTTCATTTGATCCTCTCAACAACCTTGTGAGGTAGACATCATTATTATCCATCTTTTGCAAATGGAGAAACTGAGGCTGAGGGAGGGTAAATGACTTGCACAGGGTCACATAGCTATAAAACATCTGAAGTGGAATTCAAATCTGGATCTTTTTGTCTCTATCTCCAGGGCTCAGCCTCCTACAACATAGCTCAAGCATGTAGTCCTTGGTAGGAAGCCCCTAATATGATGAGGTTGTTGGCAATGTATCTTCCTGGACTGCCAACTCCTCCAAAGGAGAGCACCCCCAAGATACTAATGGCAGGTGGAAACCCTCACTTACTCCATGAGCAGCTGGTGGGATGTTCATACACAGATTTCATCTTTTTCAATAGAGTTGCAATGTAGGCCCATACATGATTCCTTTTTAATTTTTTTTTTTTACAAAAATAAAATATGATAGCTGTTCACATGCCCTAAAAATGCAGCGGATGGACCAGCTTCCTCTGTTATTTGCCAGTCTGGAGCACGGCAGGATTTCTCATCTGTGGGGCTTGTATACTAAATGGGGCACCAAAGTCACTTTTCTTTCTTCCTCATCTTGGTTTCTCAGGATACAGACATCCCCTTCAACCCTTCCCCACCTCCCCCAATCATGCCCTTTCTCCTAAATTAGATGAAAAGAAAAAAGACAAGCAAACAAATAAACTCTATATTTGCAGATAGGCTATTTTTTTTTCGGAGGGGCAATGAGGGTTAATTGACTTGTCTAGGGCCCACACCTAGTTAAGTGTCAAGTGTTTGAGGTCACATTTGAACTCACATCCTCCTGAATCCAGGGACAGCGCTTTATCCACTGCACCCCCCCTAGCTGCCCCGACAGGCTATTTCTTAAGAGTCTGGAATTCCGATGGTCAGGTGGCACATTGAGAAATGGAAGGATTTTCTTTCCTTATTTTCAGGTCAACTTTATTTATTGCCTTCTGCTTTCATACCCGTTCCTGGCTGAGTATTGTTATTATAATGTGTCTGTAAGGAGTTGCAGGTGTCATAGGAGGCCCTGGGGAGTGTTTCTAGATCAATTTAATCAACTGAAGCACTCTGGACTTATTGGGAATGGATCTAATTTGTCCCATCATATTAGAAATGTTAAAATAGAATCTTGGTATATTAAACCAAGAGGACACTTGATAGATTTTATAGGTGTCTTATGTGGCGCTGGAGAATAGATAAAACCTCCTTTAAAGAGATTTAGGTGTTCATTATTGATTAATTTTAAAAGATGATAACATTTTTAGAGATTTCAATGTCTTGAATGCTCAGTTCCTGTGCTAGACACTCTCCCCATCCCCACTTAGTGAAAATGTGAAGAGAGAATGCCAATGAATCCTCATAGTTACATTTCCAATTAAGCCCACTTAGCCTTGACATAATTTCAAATGGAATATAGTGACTTTATGATATTTACCTTCTGTAAGGTGGGAATTACTTGGGTATTTTATTATCTTTAAATATTTACATACCTTTGAGAAGACTGGCCAGATTCCCATGACATTGCTATGCTCACAGCATCACAGTGACATACCTTCTTTACCTCCACCACCATTGTTACTATTGTCACCATCATGGCTGCCATTAGCACCACAATCATTGCCATTTTTATCATCCTTAATATCACCCAAATATCTTTGTCAGTCACCACCACCACCACCAAAACTACCAAAACCAAGTGACCTTTATCATCACTGTCATCTCCACAATCAACTTTATCATTTCCCAAATCATCTTTATTATCACTATCATCAAAACCAAACCATCTTTATTATCATGATTATCTCCACATCTTTACCATCATCCCCCAAATCATCTTGATAGCCATGCCTACTTTCATCTTCACCACCATCGCCACAAGTTCAAAGGATCATAGATTGGGGGCAGCTAGGTGGCGCAGTGGATAGAGCACCGGCCCTGGATTCATGAGGACCTGAGTTCAAATCTGGCCTCAGACACTTGACACTTAACTAGCTGTGTGACCCTGGGCAAGTCACTTAACCCCCATTGCCCCGCAAAAACAAAACAACAAAACAAAACAAAACAAAGGATCATAGATTTAGAGCTGGAAGAGACTTTTGAAGTCATCTCTACTCCAACCCTCTCCTTTTCTTTCTTTTCCCCCCTCTCCTTTCCTAAAGGAGACAGTTGTGAGGAGCTGGGGAGAGAGGAGAACTGAGAGGAAGAAGGAAAGACCCCGGAGGGCTATTCACATTCAGGTTTTGGGAAGAGGACGATGAATCAGTAAAGGAGATAGCATAGGATCCTTTAGAGACGGAAGAGGTGATCCTGAGGAGTGGGAAGTTCGGTATTTATTTTGTGTATGTTTACATATGTATGTGTTGTCTGCTTTGACAGAATACAAGTTCCTTAAGGAGAGGGATTGTATCATTTTTGTCTTGGTGTCTCCAGTGCCTAGCAAGGTGTTTGGTATTTTGTAGGAGCTCAATAAAGGCTTATTCATGGATTGTGAAGAGGATAGAGCGCTCAACAGGGAGTCGGGAAGTCCATGATTCAATTCAAATCCTGCTTCAGACACTCACTAGCTTTGTGACCCTGGGCAAATGACAACTTCTTTTAGGCTCGGTTTTCTCTCTAGGTCTCAACTTCCTTCTGTGGAAAAGGACCGGGTTGGCCTTGGTTGGCCTGGGTGAGTTTTGGAGTGCCTTCTCATCTCTGGCATTCTGTGTTCTAGGTGTCAGTGTTCTAGGTTCCAAGGCCCCATCCATCTTTGCTATTCTACATTCTAATATTCTAAGCCCAGCTACCAATCCTCTGTCTCTCTCCTTCTGGGTCTTGGCTTCCTTCTTTGTGAAGTAAGGTGACCTCGAAGGTCCCTCCCAGCTCTGATTATGTTTTATATGATATTTTCTGAGACCCTTCCCACCTCCAGTGTTTTATGTTCAAAGTCCTCTCCCAACCATCATATTTTTTGTTCTAACATTCTAGGCCTAATCTAAGTCTGCTGTGCTTTTATCTGTCTCCTCTCTGGGTCTCAGTAGTACTAGGAGTGTTAGTGGTAGTGAACTGACTGAACACTACTCCTCTTGCTGTTATTACTACCACTGTCACCACCACCACCACCACTACTACCACTACCACCACCAAGACTCTGCCTCCTTCTCCTCCTTCTCCTCTGCACTGATTCTACTTGGTGTTTGTTCTACATCCCTGAAAATGGATGTTTAAATCTTTTGAATTACTTTCTTTTTATAGATGAGGAAGATAAAGTTGTGACTCCAGTTATGTGGAAGTACTATACAGCCCCCATGTTTAATGGCTATGAAACAAGAATAAAGTTAAAGGTGAATGTCTTTGCTTTGGGCCAATTCTAGGATCATTGAATGTTTGAACTGGAAGAGGTCTCAGAGTTTTAATCTAATGCAGTGCCTTCCTTTTATGGAGGAGGAAGTCAAAGGTCAGAGAGGGTAAGTGACTGGCCCAAGGTCACACAGTAGGAGAGCCAGGACTAGCTCAAGAAGTAGCTACGTAATTGATTACCTGGATGTGAAATGTGAGCTCCCTGTTCTGACCTATTGTACTCTTGGGTTCCACAGAAATATGGAAGAATTGTGAAGAATTCTTGGTTCCAGAGCTCTCTCCCGAAGGCTGGATGCAATAGGAGGTAAGTCCTAGGGGGTAGCATAAGGCTAAGAGACATTAAATGACTTGCCCAGTTAGTGTGTGAGAGGCAGGATTTGATTCTAGGACTTCCTGATGCTGTAGTCAGCACACTAATATTTGTGAAGTGCTTTGTAAACCTTAAAGATGACTTGTTCAGTCATTTGTCAATTGTGTCTGACTGTTTTTGACCCCATTTGGAGTTTTCTTCACAAAGGTACTGGAGTCATTTGCCATTTCTTTCTCTAGTTCATTTTACAGATGAAGAAACTGAGGCAAACAGGGTAAAGTGACTTGCCCAGGGTCACACAACTAGTAAGTGTCTGAGGCCAGATTTGAATTCGGGGAGATGAGTCTTCCAGATTCCATGCCTGGGGCCCTATCCACCTACCTGCCCATAAAGACGACTACCAGTACTGCTATAACCGTCATCACCTCCACAACTACTCCTCTTCCTCTTTCTCCAGACTGCATCTATCCCAGAAAATGGTTCTGGCTTCCAGAGTTTCAGGCTCAGCAAATTTTTGAAGCTATCAATACCCGATCCTGTGGTTTATTAATATGTTTGGGGGCCAGGCAAGAGAGCTAATTAATAAAAGAAATGTCACCGGGAAGGTCCGTACCGGGCATTTTCATTAGCAAGTTGAGAAAGAAGTAAGCAAAGAATCGATGGCGCTAAAGCAGACATGATTGACTGTAATTACTGAGCTTGTTTAAGGCTATTGACTAGTGCCAAGATGGACCATCAAAGCTGAGCCTTGGTGCCGGATAAAAATGAAATGAGAAACATTAATGAGGAAAGCATGCACCGCAGGGCCTTCAGTCACCACCCCAGACAAGCTAGGCACATATGGGTGTCTCGATCTTTCTTGGGGGCCAAAATAGTTCAACTGAGATTTTAAGCACATATTTTGTTGGGAAAAAGCCTTATCTCAATAGCTCATTCATTAAAATGCCCAGGATGTTTGCCCTGATTATGAAATAATAGCTTTTGTTATTAGATGTTTGACTTATATCTTGACTGTAACTAGATTGACAGGTATAAGAATAAGTATTGTGTTAACACTGGGGTTACCAAAAAAAAGCAATTTGTTGTTCAGTCACTGTGATCCCATTTGGGGTTTTCTTGGCAAAGATACTGAAGTGGTTTCCAGTTCCTTTTCCAGTTAATTTTTACAGATGAGGAAACTGAGGCAAACAGGGTTAATGACTTGCCCAAGGTCACACAGCTAGTAAGTGTCTGAGGTCTCATTTAAACTCATGAAGATGAGTCTTCCTGACCCCAGGCCTGGCACTCTATCCACTGCTCTACCTAGCTGCCCCTCCAACCCCTTTCCCCCAAACTACCCTAATGATAGATGCAATGGAGATTAACACCTAGTTATGATAAGAGTGGGGATTTTATTGGTATAAGGAACTCCCAAGTGAGGAAACATCCTTTCCCAATGCAGGTTGGCATCTTCCCTACAACTTTTTTTTCTTTTTTTTTTTGTGGGGCAATGGGGGTTAAGTGACTTGCCCAGGGTCATACAGCTAGTAAGTGTCAAGTGTCTGAGGCTGGATTTGAACTCAGGTACTCCTGAATCCAGGGCCAGTGCTTTATCCACTGTGCCACCTAGCTGCCCCCATCTTCCCTACAGCTTAATAAGTCACCTAGAACCCTGCTTAGGGCCATATAACCAGCAAGTAGCTGAGATGGGGTTTGAGCCAGGTCTTCCTGGCTTTGAGATCAGCTGTCTCCCCACTGTGGCAATGCTGCCTGTTCACTAAGTGAACTCCTTTGCTATAATGCTTCTTCCTCTCCTAACCTATCCCACTATAGCATCTTCTCTGCAGTGGGCATATGCCAATGTCCCGGGCTCTCTATCTCTCTTCCCGGTGTGGTGCTTCCTTTTTCCCTCTCCCTTCTACCTTCTAAATTAACTCATGGCCTTTAGTAGCTCTTGTCCTGGCTTCAACAATCCCTTGCTATAGCTCTGCCTGTGTTGATACTGATCATGTCTATATAAACAAAATGAAGATGGCTATTTGAATAAGGAGATGATAAATTAAATCAGTGTAGATGGCTGATCTGAATAACTCAAAGCCAATACTTTGTCAAAAAAAGGAAAAAATAATTATTCCTCAAAATGTCTCAATTTTCCATTTCTCTTCACATTTAAAGATAAAACCTATTAATTCTGACTTAAGACATTTGATAAAACAGATTTAAAAAAATTATCCTGTCTCTAAATTTGTCATCTTGTTACAACATTTAAGTGGCTATTCTCCATTTTGTTAGGTCTTAAATTTGAAGACAAAGCAGGAACTCTCTCTGAGTTTAAATTAAAAAAAATGTTTCATCTGTTCATGGGTTTTGAACTCTCTCTTCTCTTCACTTAGTTTGGCTGTGAAAAGATGAACATTTCCCAGTTTCAGGGAAAAGAAATAAATTATACTCATAATTCTGAACAACAGCCTAATCATCAGTGTTAAAGTGATTTGAAATGAGAAGAAGGCAAATGGTGTCCAGCTCTGATTATAGAAAGTTTCCTCTTCATTTATTTGAGAATCTGTTTTCCCATGGTTATTTTAGAGGTAGGAGGCTCAGGTATCAGACTCATCGATTTAAAACTGATCTAGTACAACCAATGCATTTTTCAAATGAAGTAACTGAGGCACAGAGATATCATAGGCTCATGAATTTAAAAGTGGTACAGACGTCAGAGACCACTGAGAGCAATGCCTTCATTTTACAGCTAAGGAAGCTAGAGCCAAGAAAGTTTAAGAGACTCTGCCAAGGTCACACACAGCTAGTGTCAGTAGTGATATTTGAACCCAGCTAGGTGGTGCAGTGGATAGAGCACTGGGTCTTGAATCAGGAAGACCAGAGTTCAAATCCAGCCTCAGACACTTAGTAGCTGTGTGTCCCTGGACAAATCACTTAACTCTGATTGCCTCAGTTTCCTCATCTGTTAAATAAGTTGGAGAAGGAAATGGCAATGCATTTCTGTATCTTTGCCAAGAAAACCCCAAATGGGGTCCAGAAGAATCAGACAGGACTGAAAAAGAACAGTAACAATGACTATCTCCAGAGCCAAGTGCCATATTCCTTGACTTGTGATCCTTTCCCTCCACTGGGCAGGAGCCTGAGATCTCTTAGCTTATGTTCCCAAGCTATTCCCAGAGTCCTCCCCAACTCCATCTCGTGCCAGGCACCAAAATTACTAGCTATAGCCCTTGCAAAGATTTCCTTTCTTTTCTGCTTCCTCCAATCTCCTCCCCTCTCCTCCCGGTGCTGAGTATCCAAGCCTGAATTTAGTGAGAACTCAATAAATATGGTCGACTGGCTTCTGTTTTTGGATAATCCAAGGAGCCAGAGATGCAGCCTGTCACCTCCTTGGTTGAATGTAAAGTAGCTGGCCTGATTCATCAGTCTTCCTCCCATGCCCCAAACTGGAGGGTGAGCCAGGCTGTCCAAGTCTGCCGAGCCGAAAGAAAGGCTGCAAGTCAATAGGGAAGAAGAATAAATGCCGGGCAAGGTGACAAGGAGGATTTACTGTGAAACCCTGGGCATGGGCCAGGCTGGGAAACCCAGGGGTCCAGGCCGCTTTCAGAAGCTCTTTAGAGTCCACTAGGCCTCAGTGAACAGCCAAAGGGAAGCCGGATTCCTTGTTTGTTTTGCTGTGCTTTCCTTAGCGTAGCAAACTGGGGTTTAGGTGATCTGGGGCTCCTGCCAGCCAAGGCCCTGAAACAGCACTCTGCGTTTTATTTGATTTAGCAGGAGGACCTTTGGTGGTTCTGGGAGGTGAAACATGGCTCCCGCATTTGGGATCTTGGATGAACTCATTATGGAGAAATAGATGAAGTGGGGGATGGGGTGGGGAGGGGGAAAAGCATTTATTAAGTGTCTACTATGTGCGTTACAAATTTGATTCTCACAATATTGGGGATATTGTTACCCCCATTTCACAGCCGAAGAAATGGAGGCAGACAGAGTTTAAATGACTTGCTAGATCATACAGCTACTGTCTGAGGCCACATTTGAACCCAGGCCTTTTTTAATCCAGACCCAGTGTCCTATAGATTGCTCTATAGCTGCCTCTAACTTTTTAAGATTACATTTGAATAACTTTTATACAATTACAATATTGTAAAGGATAACAACATTAAAATATACAAACAAACCCGAAAAAGAAATCATTCAATACATAGCTGCACAGTCCAGTGAAAAACAAATTTCCACATTAGCCAGTTCTAAAACTGTCTCTTTGTGCATTTTAAGTTCATCACTTTGTCAGGAGATGAGCGGCATATTTCATCTTCATTCTTTTTGATCTATAGCTTATCATTGTGCTGATCAGAGCTTTTCTCTATAATGTTATTCTTAAAAATGTTTCCCTAGTTCTTTGGTCGCTTCTTTCTCAGTCAGTTCATAGAGGTCTTCTCAGTTTCTTCTGAAATTATCCATTTCATCATTTCTTATAGTACAGCAATAATTCATTCCATTCATATGCTAGAATTGTTTAAAAAACCCATTTCCCAAAAGGACACCCTCTTAATTTCCAATTTTTGATTGCCATGAAAAGAGCTGCTATAAGTATTTTGGGATATACAGTCTTTTCTTCTTCTCTTCCTCCTCCTCCTCCTCCTCCTTCTTCATCTCCTTCTCCTCCTCCTCCTCCTCCTCCTCCTCCTCCTCCTCCTCCTCCTCCTCCTCCTCCTCCTCCTCCTCCTCCTCCTCCTTCTTCTTCTTCTTCTTCTTCTTCTTCTTCTTCTTCTTCTTCTTCTTCTTCTTCTTCTTCTTCTTCTTCTTCTTCTTCTTCTTCTTCTTCTTCTTCTTCTTCTCCCCTTCTCCTTTTCTTTCTCCTCCTCCTTTTCTTCCTATCTCTTTCAGGTAAAAGCATAGTTGTGGTATTTCAGGGTCAAAGGGTATTTACATTTGGTACCTTTCTGGGCATAGGAAAGGATAACAACTTTGAAAGACTTCATAATGCTAATCTAACTAGTGACTGGTCAGAACTTCCTGGCTCTTGGCAAAGAGGGGATGGACTAGAGATGCAGAAGACGTGGCCAGTGTATTCATTTGTTTTGCTTGACTCTGCTTATTTGTTATTTGTTGGGGGAGGGATGGGGTTATTTAATGGCTAGTGAGAGATGCAGACAGTTTTAGAAAGGAAAGAAAAGAGCATCACTAAAATATTAAAAGACTTTACATTTGGATTCTTTGCCAGATTCTGGCAAATGATAGCATTAAGGGAGAAGTCTGACCGCTACTGACTGACCTACGCTTTTGCTCTAAGCTAAATACTTTTATTTTTTTGGTTATTTTTGTCTACATTTATGTTTATTCATTTGTTATCATCAGCAGTGAGATCCTGTATTCTTCACACCTTCTAATCAGTTATGTGGTTATACAAATAGGATCTGTTGGAATCACCAGCAGAAGTCTTCCACTTCCTTTTTAGTTTTATTTAGGAATCCTAAAATTGTTGTGGTGCCTAGTCTCAAGTAGACTTTCTAGGCATGAGAAAGTAGACCTATGGATCCATCCATATTAGTTCATCTGTCCTTGTTGTCTCCCTACATTAACACTGGGAATTTCCAGAATCTTGACCTCTTGGAGACATCTTGAGGATAGAGACATCACTAGCATGCATTTCTTCTATGCATCCTTAGTCTGGTCCAGCTACTCTTTCTGACTTCATTTCAGCGGATCTGTGTTCAGATTCTGACTATTCTCTGGGCTGTTTGTGTGGCCTTGTACAAATTGCTTCATCTCGGTGGGCCTCATTGTCTTCATCTGTAAAATGAGGGGGTTGCACTGGAAGACCTTTGAGGTTTCTTTGCAGTGTCTGATGACAGCAGATGGCCTATATTTAGCACATTATGGTTTATGAAACTCTCTGTGGTTATGATTTGAGTGGATCCCCTAACAGCCCCATGACGTGGTCTCCTTGCTTCTAGTCTCTCTTCTCTAGGGTCTGTCCCCTGACAGCTAACAGAATAATCTTCCTCTGCCAAAGGTCTCACCAGCCTAGAATACTTTCCTTTGTTATCATCTCTGCTTTTCGGAAGCTTTGTCATCCCTCAAGGCTCAGGTCAGATACTAGAGTCCTCCATGAAGCCTTCCCTGAGTTATCCAATCGTACATGTTTTCCCTCCTTAAATTATTTTGTGTTTATATCTATTTGCTCTTGTTATATCCCTGTTTCCTCCCCTCCTCTCCCACAACATAATCTGCTTCAAGGCAGGGATTATTTATTTTTTAAGTAGTATGGTTTATTCAATTTGTTTTTATTCTGAATTGAAAAGCACCAAATAAAGTGAGTATTTCCATATACATAGAACAGAAAAAAAAAAAGATTGTTTGTGTAACCATGGATCTCTATTCAGTACAGTTTGCTTTTTTTTATTGGGGGGGGCAAGGCAATGAGGGTTAAGTGACTTGCCCAGGGTCACATAGCTAGTTAAGTGTCAAGTGTCTGAGGCCGGATTTGAATTCAGGTTCTCCTGAATCCAGGGCTGGTGCTTTATCCACTATGCCACCTAGCTGCCCCTGCTTTTTTTTTTTTTTTGGGGGGGGGCAATGGGGGTTAAGTGACTTGCCCAGGGTCACACAGCTAGTAAGTGTCAAGTATCTGAGGCCGGATTTGAACTCAGGAGCTCCTGAATCCAGGGCCAGCACTTTATCCACTGCGCCACCTAGCCACCCCCCTGCTTTTGTTTTTAAGGATATAAAAATATGACATGCCACTTTCAAAGTCTCCCTGCTTCTTGTTCTCTTTTGGGTTGTGAAATATTCCTATCACTACCTTTTTCTTTTGGCTGCCTTAAATTAACCCTAGCTCCCTGTTCCTTCCCATCTCCCCATCTTTGGGAAAAAAGGAAAAAAAAACTTAAGCCCTTGTAATAAATATGCATAGTCAAGCAAAACAAATTCTCCTACCAACTGTGCCTACAAATGATTTTTTTTAAAAGGGAAGAGATTCTTAGTACACAGGACCATAGATCTAGAACCCTTAAGGGATGTCTAGACCAACCACCTTTTAGAGAGGAAGAAAGCAAGGCCCGACAAGGTGAAATGACTTGTCCATGTTCACAGAGGGTATTTGGTGTCCACTGGGATTTGAACCCAGGTCTTTTGACTCCAGAGCCAGGGGACCTTCCACAGTAGCAGTGTTTGCTGCCCTGAATGGACCATTTTCTTCCTTTTTCAGTTGGGGGTGGTGGCACAGAGTGCCCCTCTAAGGGACTGGCCTATAGTTTCATGGCCAGTTAGCAGTCAGGCTTAGAATAGAATTTGGACGATTTATGCGGTGCTGTCAGCCGACAGAACACATTAGGAAAGCATTCTCAGAAAAATTCCTAAAATTAAAAAACTCCCCAAACTTTTCAAGACTTCAGGAAGTTCCAAGTGATTTCTTTATATTAGTAAGAAGGGACTGAAGTGATAAAATAACTTACTCTTTTTTCTCAGTGTAAAATAGAGAATGTTCCTAGTGGAGCCGCAGGGAAAGACTAATGAGGAGGAATAATTATGGGATGCCATACTGCTGGCCACTAAAACTTTTCAGATAAGGCTGATGCTAGTTAATTAAATTATAAACAAAGAGACCACATCAGTATCTGAATCCTGCCAAGTCCTAGACTTCTGTGTTAATCCTCTGTAATGAAGTCCCCTGTATGACAGATCCTTCCTGGCGATCCCCTTTCCTCTTTGGCACCCCCATTCTTCTTGCCCCCATGATGATGATCTCTGCTTTGAGAGGCTTTCTTTGGGATCCATAAATAACTGTTTGCTTTTGCTTGGAGTTCAGCCTTTCAGAAAGAGGCCTCCGGAACCTGCGCCAGAGGGTCTATTTTAAGGGTAGTTGCCATCTATTGTTGTAGTGGTGGTTGGAAGAAAGCAACAGACTTGGGGATGGCTGGGGAACTAGGAACCAGGCCAAGGGCATGCTATGCAAAACAACTGATATGAGACCACAAGGCATCATGTACTGAGTGTCCCCTTCCCTGTCTTGCCATCCCCAGGACAACACACACAAAATGGGGCAAGACTGAATTGTGGCATAGAGGGCACAAATGAGGAAGGATGAGACAAGAACTGTAATAGGGAAAATCCTGTTATAAAGGAAAGGACTCAGGATTTAGGGTCTGAAGTCCCGAGTTCGAATTCTGGCTCCGCCCCTTGCAATCTGTGTGAGCTGGGGCAAGTCACACCATTTCTTTGGGTTTCAATTTGTAAGATGAGGGGTTGGACTCAATGGCTTTTGAGGTTCCTCCTGACTCCAGAGACATGGGCTGTGACCTTGGAATAGTCCCTGCTCAGAAAAAGCCAATCCTAGCACGGATTCCACCTAACAAATGGTGCCTTTCATGCAAATCTCATTATTGAGTACTTAATCTAGTCACAAATATTACTGCAACCAGACAATGTAATGAGCTTTTTGGTAAACTGAAGCTTTCTATCTACCCTTCTCTCATTGTCTGTTATGTAATTTAGCCATATACGTTATGGTAACCAGTCAGCATAAAATTTGATATAAATAGCATCTTGGGCAAAGTTTCAGAGGAAAAATATCATAGATGAGCCATACATGGCTTAACATATAGAGGACTGGACTTGGAGTCTAGAAGACCAGGGTTCAAAACCCACCTCTGACGCTTGGACAAATCACTTAACTTTTTTCAAATTCAGTCTCATCTTTCTTCTTTTTTTTTCTTTTCTTTCTTTCTTCCTTTCTTTCTTTCTTCCTTTCTTTCTTTCTTTCTTTCTTTCTTTCTTTCTTTCTTTCTTTCTTTCTTTCTTTCTTTCTTTCTTTCTTTCTTTCTTTCTTTCTTTCTTTCTTTCTTTCTCTCTCTTTCTTTCTCTCTTTCTTTCTTTTTTTTGCAGGGCAATGAGGGTTAAGTGACTTGCCCAGGGTCACACAGCTAGTAAGTGTTAAGTGTCCGAGGTCAGATTTGAACTCAGGTCCTCCTGAATCCAGGGCCAGTGCTCTATCCACTGTGCCACCTAGCTGCCCCCTAGTCTCATCTTTCTTAAAGTGGGGATAAAAATAATACCTTTGATGTGAGATTCAAATGAGATCATGCATGTAAAGTATCTTAAAGTATTATATAAACTCCAGTAGTTTATTATTATTATTATTGTTGTTATTGTTAAGTATTTTTTTGGGGGTGAGGCAATTGGGGTTAAGTGACTTGCCCAAGGTCACACAGACAGTAAGTGTTACGTGCCTGAGGCTGGATTTGAACTCAGGTCCTCCTGACTCCAGGGCCAGTGCTCTATCCACTGCGCCACATAGCTGCCCCGGTTATTGTTAAGTATTAATCATGACACTATTTATGCAGGTATAATAGGCCTGAAATACTATTTTTATATTTTATTAGTTTTTGTTCATTTCCCCCTAAATGTTGTAACCATTACTAAAAACAAGCAGATGAAAAAAGAAATATCAAAGCAATAAATTTAAAATTATCTATAATCTGTAAAAAATGTATGTATGAACTTTAATTAGGCAGTAGTTAAAACCTTTCCCTGCTTCTATGTCCTTATCTGAATAATTTTGCTTTTGGATATTTTAAACTTTTGTTGCTGTGATTATAATCCTTTTTTTCAAATAGTTGCATATTTTTTGTATTTTTTTTAAATGATGGGTTGGTCATTCTGATTCTACTTTCTTCTGACTTTATTGCTTCATGTCATTCTTTCCATATTTCTATGCATTCTTCACCTATGTCATTTCTTATAGGTCAGTAACTTTCCATTATGGTCATACACCCTAATTTATTCATCACTTCTCCTATTGTTGGTAAACACTCTCTTTTATCCAGTCACCCTGTTCCAAGTGTTATTTTGCTAGCTTTCAATCATTTCTGCTTTGAAGTCTTCCTCATTCTTGATAATTCTTGCCTTCAGCTCTAGTTAAATTGGAGAGCTCATCCTTGTCAAAACGGGTCTGGAAAAAGCCAACCCACAGCCTTTATTCTGAGCTTTAGGACAGGCGAGTTTACAGGATTCTGGGTAAAGTATGTGTCTGGGCTTCCTCAATGAAGTATTTTCAGCAACAAGTTGTCAGTGAAGTCAGGGACTTGGTGGGTCAGGATTAGATACCACCCACCCTTGCCTGTGACCTCCCCTTTTCTCCCTCCTCTTTTTTTCCTCTCCTGTCCCACTGTCACTGCCTCTCAACTGGGTCCCCAGCCCCTCTGTGCCTGACTACCCAAGCCATTTGCTTTGCAAAGCTGCTTTCTGAACCAGGAGTGGACTTTTGGAAGATATCTCCTTTCTAGGAAGTAACTGAAAGGTAAGAGTCCAGTGGCTGGGGGAGGAAGTTACTAATGAAACGCTCTGAACTTGGGAGCAGTTTTGGGGTAAGGGGATTGGAGGGAATTCTGTTTGCTTCAGGAAAATTCATTTGTCCTCTTTCGTACATCCCAGGCTGAAAATGTTGGATTTCCTTCTGACCTCTAGGAGGCTGCTGTTATTTTAGAAAGCGCGAGTGTTTTGATTAGTAATGATGAGAAATGTAAACTTTTATGCTAATCTAAAAGTTATAAATAACCAGTAGAACTCTTGCCAGGGGAAGCTGGTAGGCAATGTCGTGCTCGGAATTCAGAGAGTTTTTAGCTATAAAAAGCGCATCGGACTATTCTCCAGGAGAAGATAAGATAGAGTCAGGATGTTCCTTTTTTGGGCAGGGTGCAGAGGCGAAGGGAAGCCAAGATGGGAATGTTGGAGTGGCTATACACTTGGATGCCATGCTTATAGAGAGCAAGTGTGAGCCTGTAAGGCAAGGGGTTACCCATGCTGGGAACGCTATTTGCGTAGATGCTTCAGTGGCTGTGTTTTTGATCATGTAAAATAACTCATAAGTTGTTATGAAGTTAGAAGGTTGAGAATCCAATCAAGAAATGCTTTGCCAACACTTGATAACTCAGCTCCCTCATGGGGGATGGGGGATGGTTGGGGTGGAGGTTTGGGGGTAAATTTATGGCAAGGAAAGACTTTGACCCTGCATCTGGAGCAAGAGATTAATCAATCAATAAACATTGATTAAATCCAGAGTTCCTGGAATCATATCCTTAAATTGTATGTCTGGCACTACCTGGATGACCTTGTTCAAGTCACTAGTCTGAGCCTCAGTTTCTTCATTTATAAAAGGTTGGCTTTGCATTAGGTGAATTCCAAGGTCCTTTCCAGATCTAAACGAAAAAAAACTCTATGAATCTGTCATAACGATATTTAATCATATTGAGAAGCAATGTGGCATAATGGACAGCTTGTGCAAAATTAGGAAAATCAGGATTCAAATCCCATCGCAGGCACTTATTAGTAGTTTGACCTTGGGTATTACAGCTTAATCTCTCTCTGCCCATGTTTTCTACATCTGTAAGACCAGGACAATAACAGCACCAACCTAACAGGCTTGAATCAGGGACCAAGCGAGCTAAAATGTATATAATACTGTTGCAAACCTGAAAATTAAGGCCTGGACAAGAAGGGATGAAGATAAAATGAAAAAAGAAACTTTAGGGTAGGCATTAGGCAGTTTCTTTTCTGGAAGGGTTATGGGACTGTGGCATATAATACTAGGGAGAGTTGCAGATTCTTGTCTAGAGAGTTTTCAGAAAAATAAATGGCTTACCCAGTACTACTTGACCTGAAGGATTTCATCTGGGATTGCCTGATTTCCTGGGGTGGGTTCAGCCCATTGAGTCATTAAAAGGCTTTCAAAGAACAGTTGTTGCATGTAGAAGGGGTTTATAGGATCATGGGGTTTAGAACTGAAAGGTCCCTTGGAGAACATCTATATTATTTTGTTTTCCTTTTTCTAGGTATAAAAATTCACCTGCATTTTTGAATATATTCCTCTTAAATATATTCCTTCTCTTCTATTCTGCAGATGGTGCCTGGTAACAAAGAGTTTTTAAAAAAATTAAAGAAAAAAAGTGTTCAGTGAAGTTAACCAGTATATGACAGTATATGCAATCTTCCACAACCATTGTCCTCACCTCTGCAAGTAAGGGAGGAGATATCTTCTCATCTTTTCTTTGGGGAGAGTGTGGCCATTCTAATTACACAAGAATCCTTGTGGTTGTTCTTTCCATTTAGATTGTTTTTCTGGCTCTTCCTACTTGATCCCCCCCACCCCCATTAGTTCACATATCTGTCTTCCTTTGTTGTGGAATATACTCCATTTTCCAGTTGTTAGCTTAGATAACTCAACGTTTTTATTGTTATTAATATTATTTTGCAGGGCACTTGGGGTTAAGTGACTTGCCCAGGGTCACACAGCTAGTAAGTGTTAAGTGTCTGAGGTCGTATTTGAACTCAGGTCCTCCTGAATCCAGGGTAAGTGCCTTATCCACTATACCACCTAGCTACCCCCGTTTTTATTGATTAACCTGTTTATTGGGCTACACTTTCTGTGATCCTGATCAAAGCATTTCAGGATTGTGAAGTCTTTCTAATTCAGACAAAAAATGGAGAAAGGTATCTAAATCTAGAACGTCTAAAGCCAGATCTTTTGAGAATGAAAACTGGGGCGTCTGGTGGTTGCTGAAGAAAAAGCCAGCAGCTATGGGAGCATTGAGGTGGCCCACCAAGGGTCACCTAGAGGTCACTTCTCCAGTTGGGTAACTGGCTCCTAAAGGCCCCTCATATCCCCTGAGAGTCTCATCTTCCTGGACACATAAAAGTGGAACAACCTATGGTTACTGCAGAAGGGTGAAACCTCTTGTAGTTACTGAGGGGAGAGGGAGAACTTGGAGAAGGTTCTCCCTTATGTTAACCCTAAGGACAGACAAAAATGGAAGCCTCAAGCTTAGTTTGCTTTTATGGCTTCTTTATCATTTCTTTCTTTCTTTCTTTCTTTCTTTCTTTCTTTCTTTCTTTCTTTCTTTCTTTCTTTCTTTCTTTCTTTCTTTCTTTCTTTCTTTCTTTCTTTCTTTCTTTCTTTCTTTCGTTTGCAGGGCAATGAGGGTTAAGTGACTTGCCCAGGGCCACACAGCTAGTAAGTGTCAGCTGTCTGAGTTCAAATTTGAACTCAGATCCTCCTGAATCCAGAGCCGATGCTTTATCCACTGTACCACCTAGCTGCCCCTTCTTTATCATTTCTTATAGGCAGAGTATATAGTCAACCTCTTCATTCATAGATGAGAATATGATGCCCAGA
This sequence comes from Dromiciops gliroides, assembly GCF_019393635.1. Lineage (NCBI taxonomy): Eukaryota > Metazoa > Chordata > Mammalia > Microbiotheria > Microbiotheriidae > Dromiciops > Dromiciops gliroides. Next base: position 30,491,742 of record NC_057862.1, on the reverse strand, counting down.
AAGGGGGGGGTCCCTTGCCCAAAGTCACACAGCTGGTACTAGGTCTGGAATCCAACTCCCCGCCCCGCCCCCAGCTCCAAATTCAATGCTCTTTCTGCTATACCATGTTCTCTCCAGTTCACCAACAGTCTTATTTGAATGATGCTGCAGTGCTTTCATGCTCATAGAATTTCCTTCTTGTTCTTTCTTTCTTTTCTAAAATTAGAGGTGGTAGTTCTAATTTGCTCACTTGAGAAATGAGATATAGTGTGTTGTTATTGTTCTTCATTCGTTTCTGACTCTTTGTGATCCCATTTGGGGTTTTCTTGGCAAAGATACTGGAATGGTTTGCCATTTCCTTCTCTAGCTTATTTTACGGGTGAGGAAACTGAGGCAAACAGAGTTAAATGACTTGCCCAGGATCACACAGCCAGTAAGTGTCTGAGGCCAGATTTGAGATGAGTCTTCCTGAGTCCAGGTCCAGTGCTCTGTCTACTGTGCCCCCTAGCAGCCTCCTGCACTGCCTAGCTGCCCCATGAATAGGATAAGGGTGAGTAAAGGAAGAAGCTGGAAGATTTCTTTGTGTTACAGAGATATGAGAACCAATAGACAAGAATGATAGTGGGTATTTGTATGATCCCAGAATCTCTGATTTGGGAGGGATCTCAAAGGTCTAATCCAAACCATACTTCATCAAGAATTCTCTCCTTAGGAATTCTAACTTGAAGCCTTTGTTTAGAGACCTCTAGATATTCCATGCCACCTTTGGGCAGCTCTCTGTGCCAGCCAACCTTTCCTGACATTGCTTTTAGATGTACCGAGTTCTTCTCATTCATCATTTCTTTTAATTCTCACAATCATCAATCAACAACCATTTATTAAGCCCTTGTTAATGAAGTACAAGTACCATTACCTTCTTTTACAGATGGAGAAACAGATTCAGGAGGAGATAAGTGGAAAAAGAAATATAAGGAAAAACTTCTGTTTTCTGTTCAGTAAAACTTCTTTAGGGCAGCTATGTAGTACAGTGGATAGAGTGCTGGGCCTGGAGTCAAGAAGACTCATGGTCCTGAGTTCAAATTTGGCCTCAGACACTTACTAGGTATGAGACCCTGGGCAAGTCATTTCACCCTATTTGCCTCAGTTTCCTCATCTGTAAAATGATCTGGAGACAGAAATAACAAACCACTCTAGTATCTCTGCCAAGAAAACCCCAAAGAGTCATAAAGAGTCAGACACAGCTGAACAACTAAATAAGAACAATAAGAATAACAACAAAACTCCCTTCACTTGGAGCTGTTCAACAGTATAATGGGCTGGCTGCTTCAGGTGGTTGTGAGCTCCCCTTCATTGAAGATCTTCAAGTAGAAGGTGGGTGGCCACTTGTCAGGATGTTGTAGAGGGGATGGTTGTTCAGGTACAGGTTGGACAAGATGGTGGCCGTTGAGGTCCTTTCTGACCATGATGCTCTGTGATTGGTTGTGTAGGATGTATAGTCAGATTTAAACATCGATCTCTGCAGAATCCATACCTATAATCTTTCATCTATACCATGAATTGGAGGGATGGGGAGTGGGGAAGGGGAATATAAGGCTATTTGGTTATTGTAGAATGGAGCAAGTCCAAGTTAAGACTATTAAAGATGGTGGGAGCCCATCACCTTTCCAAATCCCCAAAGCACTTAATTCTAAAGCATTTGCTGTGGTCTTTGTTTCAAACTCTATGTTCTGGAGTTTTGCTGTTAAGTGGAAGGGCCTATAGGGTTGTGAGGACAGGAGGAAGGTGGTTAGGAGGGAAGGAAGGGAGGAAGAAAGGAAGGATATTAAAAGTGAAAGAAGGGAGGAGTGTCTAGGAAAGAAAGAAGGGAGAGGTTGGGAGGAAATAGAGGAGAAGGGAGAGGATGGAAGGAAAGGACCCCAGGAGGGAAGAGGGGAGAAGGGAAGAGGAAGGAGATTACAAGGGGAAACAAAGAGGATAAGAGGAAGGAGGGAGGAGTATTCAACTTTCCACTCTCCATGAACTGTTGTTCGCAGACATTTATTCCCCTCTGGTGTAATAGGGATTAAAAACTGAGAGAGGAGTTGGCAGCTCACACTTGTCTGCAGAGAAAATATGTGTGCCGAAGTGAAGACATAAAAATAGTATTGATTTAAGGCTCTTGGGCTCCTGGGAATGCTTGTTGAGAGCTACCCGAAGCTGGCTTTGCAGCAAGGCTCACTGGGATGGTGGCTCTTAGGCCTGCTAGGCCCCTTGGCCAGTAGCCAGCTAGATTCCTCAGGCTGGGCTGTAGATCTAACTATGTAACTATGTATATCTAACTGTGATGTCATTTTGGCCTTCTGTCAGCAATGTCTTTCCCGGTAACAACAACAGAATACGTGCAAAACCATTTTACCCCTCTAAAGAGGGGGAGGTAAGAAAGATGTTAATGTTGACCCTCCCTGATATTTGCATATAAAAGAGGATTGGGAGTAGCAAGCTTAATTCATAGGAATGGAACTTTAATGGTGGAATTTCAGGCATTGTGGCAGATAATTATAGATTAGAAGAGCTGTAGATCTCACAGCGTAAGTCTTGGAAGAAGTCCAAGTACCCAAAAAAGGTTCAGTCTTCTGGGAGAGTGCCAATGGAATTAGGTCAGATCCCAGGTTCGCAAGGGCTCAGGCTTCTCTCTGCCAGTCTCTCTTCTCTCTGGCCATTTTGGTGCAAATTCAGACCAGGAGGGTTTGATCCAATGCAGAGGATGGCTGGGGGGTCCAAAGAAGCCCAGACTTGTAATGGGAATAGCAAAAGCCTAGGAGACAGAGATACTCTTGGATTGGTCCTCTGGCCCTTACACAGTTGGTGCTGAATGGACTTAACTCAGCTTCCCATGAGAATCAAGGAAGATCCAGGAAAGTAACTGATCTTTGATGTCTAGTTGATGAAGAGGATAAATACTACAACTTTTTAAATTTAATTTAATTTTTTAAAACACCCACTACGTGACAGTCCTGTGCTAGGAGATGGGAATACCGAAACCTCTGTTTGGTGGAAGGGTTCAGGCCATCCTTCCTTCATTCCTCTCCAGGCTCTGTTCTAGCTTCTTGGTCACCCAAGTGTAGCTGTGTCCCCACTTTACCCCCTTCCAATTTTCAATTCCCTTAGATGTGCACTTGAAGGCAGAGAGAGTTTTTCTTTTTGTTTGTATTTGTAGCCTGCACAAGTGCTATGAAGACAGTAAATGTTTAATAAATGCTGGGTGATTTGATAGGACAGTCTCAGTTCTCTAGAAACTTGTCATTAAAAAAAGCAAAGGAAATTAGAAGGAAGGGCTGATTCAGGAGGAGAAAGGATGAGTCTGGTTTTGGACTTGTTTAGTTTGAGTTATTCATGTGAAATCCAAATGGAAATGTCCACTCTGCAGTTGGAAGCTGAGGAGAGGTTGGGTGAAGAGAAAGATTTCCGGGCCATATGCCTAGAGGTGATGATCAGACACATGAGAGAGGATGATACTACCAAGGGAGAGAGTGTAGAGAAAGGGAGGGGAAGGATTTTGGAGGATATTTATAACTGGAGGCAGGAGGAGGAAGTAGAAACAGTAGAGAGATTGATTGGTCTAATAGATAGAAGGACCTCAAAGTGTCACAGAAGACAAGGGAGGAAAGAGAATTTTTATGGGGAATGGATATAATGGATGGTAGTTGCAAAGTGGCCAGTGTGAGCTTGATGTGAGGCAGTGTGGTACAGTGGAAAAAACACTGAAGGTAAAGTCACAGGGCCTGTGTTTGGAAACTTGATCCTTGGGGGATCTTGGGCAAGTGGCTTCACTTCTCTAGGCCTCTGATCCTCATCTAGGAAATGAAAAGGTTGGATTGCCTGCTCTCTAAGGTCCTTTTTGGGTATAAAGCTATGGAAAGACAGAGTTGACCCAGAAGTGAATAGGCTGCCTTAGAAAGCAGTGGGTTCTTTTCTTTTTTTTTTATTAGAAAGCTCAAAGAAATGGCTAGATGAGTACAAGAAGGTTGGGCTCCAGTGGAGATCAGACACTGGACTCCATGCTGTGCCCAGAACAAGGCATTTTGTCCCAACCGTGGGCATTTCCCTAGTTCTTCCCCATGTCTGGAATACTCTTCCTTCTCAATATCCATCTCTTGGTTCCTTCAGGCCTCAGTTGAAATCCCATCTTCTACAAGAAACCTTTCCTGACACCCCCTAATGTGGTGCTTCCACTCTCTTGATAAGCTTCAATTTATCCTGTATATATATATATATATATATATATATATATATTTTTTTTTTTGCATAGTCATTTGCATGTTGTCTCTTCTATTGAGGTGTGAGCTCCTTGAAAGCAGGGACTGTCTTTTGCCTTTCTTTGTAGTCCAAATAAACCAGAGAATACAATGTTCATACTGTCTTTATATTTCATGTTGCCTTGTAGTTTTGAAACCTCAGATACAATAATTCTTTCTTGAAATTAAAATAATTATCACTTTGTATTAAATATACAAAATATGTCAAAATTATAATGAAAGTAAAATCAAATGGACCTTGTTTCAATTAATATAAATGATAATATTTTCATATTAAAATTCAATACCTTGTCTTTTTATACAATGGTTTATGACAACTTAAACACAAAACAACTTCAAAAAGTACAAAATGAAAATATTCCATTCTATGCACAATCTATCCAGCCTGTAACATATTATTATATGACAGTAGACACTGTCCCATACAATATGAGTTAGTGTCCATGATGTTGACCATCAATCTACCCCTTTCTTAGGAGAATTTTAAAATTAAAGTAATAACATTAATGATTATGGCATATATTTAAAAACAGAAGAAAAAGTACCTTATTTTGTGAATTATTTTTTCCATAAAAGAATTTTATTATTTTCCAGTTACATGTAGAGATAATTTTCAACATTTGTTTTTATAAGATTTCTAATTTAAAATTTTTCTCCCTCCCTTCTCTTTCCCCTCCTCAAGACAGCAAGCAATCTGATATAGGTTATAATTGTACAATCACATTAAACATATTTCTGCATTAGTCATACTGTGAAAGAAGAATCAGAGTAAAAAGGAAAAACCTCAAAAAAGAAAAACAAAAAAAAATAGAAATAGTATGGTTCAATCTGCATCTAGATTCCATAGTTCTTTTTTTCTGGATTTGGAGAGCATTTTCCATCATAAGTCTTTTGGAACTATCCAGGACCATTGTATTGCTGAGACGAGTCAAAGCTATCACAGTTGATCAATACACAATGTTGTTGATACTGTGTACAATGTTCTCCTGGTTCTGCTCATCTTATTCAGCATCAGTTCATGTAAGTCCTTCTAGGTTTCTCTGAAATCTGCCTGCTCATTGTTTCTTACAGCACAATAGTATTCCATTACACTCATATGCCACAACTTGTTCAGTCATTCCTCAATTAACGGACATCCCCTCACTTTCTAGTTCCTTGCCACCACAAAAAGAACAGCTATAAATATTTTTGTATAAATGGGTCCTTTTATCTTTTTTATGATCTCTTTGGGAAAAATACCTAATAGTGGTATTTCTGGGTCAAAGGGTATGCACAGCTTTATAGCTCTTTGGGTATAGTTCCAAATTGCTCTCCAGAATGGTTGGATCAATTCATAGCTCCACCAACAATGCATTAGTATTCTAATTTTTCCACAGCTTCTCCAATATTTATTTTCCTTTTTTGTTATATTAGACAATCTGATAGGTGTCAGGTGGTATCTCAGAGTTGTTTTAATTTGTATTTCTCTAATCAATAGTGATTTAGAGCATTTTTTCATCATTGATTTCTTCATCAGAAAACTGCTTGTTCATATCCTTTGACCATTTCTCAATTGGGGAATGACTTGGATTCTTATAAATTTGATTTAGTTTCTGATATATTTTAGAAATGAGTCCTTTATCAGAAATATTGGCTATAAAAATCGTTTCCCAGCTTTCTTCCTCCCTTCTAATTTTGGATGCATTGCTTCTGTTTGTACAAAACCTTTTAAATGTAATGTAAACAAAATCATCCATTTTGCATTTCATAATATTCTCTATCTCTTGTTTGATCATAAACTGTTCTCCTTTCCATAAATCTGAGAGGTAAACTATTACTTCCTTTCCTAATATACCTATGGTATCACCTTTTATATTTAAATCATGTACCCATTTTGACCTTGTTTTAGCATAAGGTATAAGATCTTGGTCCATGCCTAGTTTCTGCCATACTATCTTCCAGTTTTCCCAGCAATTTTTGTCAAATACTGAGTTCCTATCCCACAAGCTGGAGTCTTTGGGCTTATCAAACAGTACATTACTAAAGTAATTTACTGCTGTGTCTCTTGTGCCTAACCTATTCCATTGGTCCACCACTCTATTTCTTAGCCAGTACCAAATAGTTTTGATGACTGCTGTTTTATAGTAAAGCTTCAGATTTGGTACAGCTAGCCCATTCCTGTGCATTTTTTTTTCATTAGTTTCCTTGATATTCTTAACGTTTTGTTTTCCAGATGAATTTTGTTTTTATTTATTTTGTGAATTATTAAGAATTTAGGTAAAACACCCAGAATTTTTAAGCAGTCAATGTGTGATATACTAGAAATTCGAAGAAGAAAATTCAGGACATCAAAAACAGTTAATTGCTGCCTAAGAACACAGAGAGCAATCTGCTAATATCAGTATTTAAAGATTAATTTTCTCAAACTGAAATGTAATTCATGTCATAAAAATGACATATATGTGAGAGGTCAAAAGAAAATCTTAAATTCATTAATGAAGTTTTGGTACTTACTTACTGTTATTGTTATTCACACTACCCATCTTTGAGTGACTCTGTTAACATAGCAATAATTCTCACAACACATTTCTCTATAGAGTAGGGTCTGCTAACAATACATGAAGGTCTTGTTCATTTCTCCACTCTGAGCACTTAAGTGATTTGATGAAAATTCAGGGCAATTGGAAGTTGTGCTGTGGAACATTTTGGGTGAATTTGAAATTATTTTCTGGGACTGTTTGCCATATGGGAATCTCGGGCTATCACTAATCTGTGTAATCCAGGATAATTGGCTGGCCTAATTTAGATCTATGCAAACATTCCCATATTCCATCCAGAATGTTGCATATAAATAAGATCACTTTTTAAAAATTAATAAAGTATTTTTTTCTCATTACATGTAAAGATAGTTCTCAACTTTTGTTTATATAAGCTTTCCAATTTCAGATTTTTCTCCCTCCCTCCCCTCCCTCCCCCCTCCTCTAGACAGCAGGTAATCTGATATGGGTTATATATATATATATATATATATATATATATATATATATATATATATACATATACACACACATAATAACATTAAACATATTTCTGCATTAGTCATGTTATAAGAGAAAAATCAGAGCAATGATGAAAAACCTCAAAATAGAAAAACAACAGCACTGAAAACAAAAGAAATAGTGTTGTTCATTCAGCAAAGAAGATCACATTTGCTTGGTTGTGGAGGCCATTAATAATAATTTCATTTTGATCTTAATTTTTGTTCCTTTGCTTAGTGGGATCCCATGGAAGGCAGGGCCCCCTCATTTAAGAGCATGGGACCAGGGGCTCAGATTGTCCAGATCTAAAGGTGCTATTGCTAGAAGGGGCCTCAGAGGCCACATTGTACAACCCTTTCATTTAATTTTATTTTTTATATTTAACAAAAGAAGTTTAACCAATAACAGCATGGAAAGGATATTCAGGAAGGATTCAGGGTTGGTTCAGTTGGTGACAGCTCCCACCACTGCATAAACAGGTGCACCCCTGTTGACCCATGTCAACATGGGTGGGATGCCCATCAAGTCTGATGTTCACCAAATTGTAGGATGGGATTCTATGCTTTAGGTGATCAGGGAGATACATCCACTGTCTAGACTTGAGGACCACTTCATTGTCTTTCAAAGAACCCCTTCATCTTACATATGAGTGAGCTGATGACCAGGGAGGTTGTGATTTACCCAAGGTCACACAGATAATAAGCATCACAAGTGGGTTTAAACCATGGTAATTTGACTCTTCTCATCATATCATGCTGCATCCCAATGAATTAGTGACAGGTAAGGCAGCAAGACCCCCCTTTCCTGATACAAGAATCCTCTCTACAATGTCTTTGATAAGTGATTGGCCTCTGCTTGAACAAATCCATTGTCAGGGACGTCCTTACCTTTTGGAGCAGACCAACCCCTTCTGAAATTAGGTCAAGCATTTGGACAAACTTGTTGGATGCCAGAATCAAGACTGAACACTTTTCTGGACAGGTGGGAATAATGGGCCTAATGAATAATGAAACAGTTATAATCTAACAGGGATAATGTGTTGTTACTGTGTTGTACTTTGTGTGAGTAGACCACATCCGACAGCATCTATTGCTCAGTTTCAGGTACCATGTTTTAAGAGGGAAATTGACCAAGAAGGGTGTGTCCTGAGGATTCCATAGAGGGTTATGAACAATGGAAAGAATGGGAGGTTTAACCAAGAGAAGAAAAGACTTGTGGGTGATTTCTGTCTTTAAATATTCTAAGGGCTTTTATGTAGAAAAGGCATTAATTAGCTAGCTCCAGAGAGTAGAACAAGGAATAATGCGTGGAAGGCAGAGTTTGGCTTTCTTTGAGTGAGGACTTTTTAACAACGAGAGCAGGTCCAAAAATGGAATGTCTTGCCTTAGGTAGGATACAATGAATCCCCTATTGCTCAAAGCATTTAGAAGCTGGATGAGCCCCTGTCTGGGAAGGGGTACAAGGGACTCTTGAAGAAGGAAGGAGTGGGACTATATAACCCTTAAGTCTACTTTCAGCTTTATGAGTCAATGATTCCATGAGTTATCATTGTCTTATTTGCTCCATTTCAGTTGGTACAACCTGAAATGACATGACTTTTTTGGATGGCTATGTTTCACATTGACTCAGACTGAGCGTGGAGTTAATGGAAATCTCTAGCTATTCGAAACATGACCTGCTGTTAAGTCAGTCACTTTCAAAATATCCTTCTTGAAGTCTTTGTTTTTAACCTAAGTGCAGGGATTTAAAACCATTCAATTCAATCTTGCTAGTTGGAATCCATCATTTGAGTGGGTCTCTTGAGGTTTTAGAAACCTGCTTCAGTCATCCCATGTATTAGCTCTTTGTGACAGCTAGAGGTGGTGCAGTTGATAGAACTCTGGGCCTAGAGTGAAGAAGATCTGAGTTCAAATGTGACCACAGACACTTCCTACATGTGTGATCCCAGGCAAGTCATTAACCTCTGATTGTAAAATGTGGATAATAGCACCTATCTTGTGAGGATCAAATGAGATAATATTTGTAAAACCCTTAGTGCCTGGCACATAGTAGGTGCTATGCAAATGCTTATTCTCTTTCCCCTGTTTGTGTTATTTATTATCTTATCATTGCGAACCTGAGTCAGAGCCCTTCATGTCAGGGGACATTTTGGGGGGAATCTCACTTCTCTGGCTTATTCAACTAAACAAATATTTAAGTGTGTGAGGCCCTGAGCATCCAAAGATGACAACAGAATGGTCCCTGTTCTTAAGGAACTTGCGTATTACTGGGTCAATAGAATGCGGATATAAGTAAGCACATGCTGAATATATGCAGAGAAGTATAACGTCGTTTTGTGGTTGAGACATTGTTAATAACTGGAGAAGATCAGAAAAGTCCACTTGTAGGGAGTGACACCTGAACCACACTTTGAAGGAAGCTAGGGATTCCATGAGGTAAAGGGGGGGCACTGAAGACATTGGGGAACCAGAGAGGTGGGATATGGTGTACAATAGCCTCTTCATTTACTCAATCAGTCAATAAGCATTTATTAAGCACTTACTATGTGTCTGGTACTGTGCTGAGCACTGAGAATACAAAAAGAGGCAAAAGACAATCCCTACCCTCAAGGAGCTTGCAGTCTAATGTTCATCCACTTAAATATGAACATGTTATCATCCAGTCTACATTTCCCCACCTTGCTCACAACAATATGTTGGCAGACATCTTGCTGAAATCAAGGCACCCTAAATTGGTAGCATCCCCTGACCCAAGAACCCAGTAATCCAATCCAAAAGGGAAGTCAGGTCACTTGGGCTTGAATTCTTCTTAGTGAATCTATACTGTAGCTTAATCATGAACCCTTTCCATGCTGGCCTCTCAACCTTAGTAACCCTTTTCAGGTACAGACTAAGCTTCTCAGAGTGGGAAATGAGGCTTCGTGTGGGAAAATGGGGTTAGACCAACTGAGCCATATAAAGTGGGTCTCATTCATTCCCCAAACTATCATCAGCAATTCTGTGTATTGTTCTGGGCATAATTTAGAAGTTCATAAGATCATTGGATTTAGGGCTTTAAAGGAATTCAGGTCAACCTGCCTATTTTGCAGAAGGAAACTAAATCCCAGAGAGATTAAATAGCATCTTGGATTATTTTATTTTATTTTTTTTGGTGAGGTAATTGGGGTTAAGTGACTTGCCCAGGGTCACACAGCTAGTAAGAGTAAGTGTTAAGTGTCTGAGGCCGGATTTGAACTCAGGTACTCCTGACTCCAGGGCCGGTGCTCTATCCACTGCGCCACCTAGCTGCCCCTTGCGCCACTTAGCTGCCCTGAGGAGCGTCTTGGATTATTGCCTTCACTTCCTCACATACTACTTGGCTTTTAATCCCACCACTCAACTGACACTTCTCTCTCCAAAATTACCAGATGGACTTCTACCTGATAAATCTGGTGGCCAATTCTCTAAGTATTATGGCAGCTCTGTGGCACAGTGGATGGAGTGCTGGCCTTGGAATTAAGATGAGTTCAAATCCTGCTTACTTAATTGTGTGACCCTGGGGCAAGTCACTTAATTTCCCTTGTTCTCATCTTCCTCATCTGGAAAATGAGGAGATTGAGAGCCATTATCTCACAGTATTGTTATGAAGACCAAGTGAGATAACATGCAAAATGTGTTGCAAACTTGAAAATATATAAATGCAAGCTGTTATTATAAACTGCTTTGGCTCTCAGTTAAGTTTCCCCATATGTAACTCAATCTGGCTTTCCAAATTGATTTTATATGAGCCCCCCCCCCTTTATAAACTCTATATTCCAGCCCAAATGGACTATTAGCCATTCCCCAAACTTGATACTTCTTTTCCCACCTCTGGGCATTTCCATGATCCTTTTCCCATCTCTGGACTTCTCTCCCCCTCTCCTCATCTTTCACCTCTCAGAAACTTCTCTAAAACAGATAAGGCATCATCTTCTTTGTGAAACTTTCCTTGGTTCCCACAGTTGCATTCTCTCTTCTGTTTCAGTTTTCCTTAGACTACACCTATAATATAGAATGGAATCTTCCTGAGAGTAGGATCTGTTTTCTTTGTCATGGTATCCCTAGCACCTGGCACATAGTAATGAATTGGTCATTAATAAATAGCTGCTGACTTGAATTACCTGTGTTCACACCTGTGTGCACAGAGACAGTTCAGAGTCCAATTTCATGTCTTTTGATTCCGAATCCAGAGATCTGTCCTTTGTTCTCTGCTGGGGGTCTAAGTACAGGGGACACGTTTCTGACTCAACATCAGCAGAAAACATTGAGAGCTCTTCTTCATTTTGTCTTCTAGCTTTCTTTGTCTTTTCACCATATTGTTTCTTCCTCTTGGCAATGGAGACTTTGGAGATTGGGGATTTTTAGAGGGAAAATTGGACTCATGAAAAAGTCCCCAGGATAAATTGGTCAGGAAATCTATTTCTAGTTAGGTTTTTTTGTGTGTGCTTATCTTTGGAAATACCAACTGTGGGAGAAACTGGTCTCTTCCTCTCCAGCTAATATAGCCTCAGCAACTGGGCGGCTCTCTTCCCAGGAATGAAGATGGTTGGCACAATTCCCCGAGTCTTGGGAAATGTAGAAATTTCAGTTTTGGTTTTACTGTCCTAACTCAAACAGGGCTTTTTCTCTCCAAAGCGATCCACTCCCCTCCATCCTATAAAGTTATGATTTAATAAGATACCTTAGGCATCTTTTCACTTTCTTTAGTAAGCATTTGTTACAATGTTAGAAGTCAAATAGAGTGTCTCCCTACTGTTCCACATATCCACAGAGGGTCCTGGATTCCATGTTGGCTGATGAAAAATTGCTCTTAGTAGTGGAGCAGGTGATGGTCTTTAGGGCAATAAATATATTGGGTAAGCTTTTGTGGATTTAATTACTCTTTTCCCAGAGGCTCTCCCTACTCTAACACTTTATAATCTTCAACCAGTAGAAAGAGTGTGAGATTTTGGAGTGAGTGAACCTGAGTTCAATACCTGGATCTACTTCTTACTAGCCATGTGACCTTGGGTAAGTCATTTCTCTTCTCTTAACCTTAGCCTGCTCATCTTTGCCCCAAGCAGGTTGGACTAGGTGACCTTCTAACCCTAAACATTTGCTCCTTATCTCAGAGAGACCTTTAGTCTCATAACAATTTTATCTCCACTATATTTCAATGGGATTTGGCCCAGGCAAGCAAATCATGATAAACAGAAAAAAGAAACAAAAATTATTGTTGTCAGTTAATAGTATCATATTTTCCCTATGTGTGTGGTTCTGTATTTATTTTATAGTGTATAACATCTCTATCCAAGAGAGATACTGTCTAGTGTCTGGAACATAGTAGGTACTTAATAAATGTTTATTGACTGTCTGGAAGAGTACTGGAATCAAAGCCAGATGATCTGTTTTTGAGTCACTGTCTGGTAAATAGTAGTTGTGTGACAGCACGGATGTCACTGAATCTCCCTGAGACTCAATTTGGTTATTAGCTAGGTGATCAGTTGAGTTGGATAGAGCACTGGATTGGGAATGAGGAAGACCAGAATTCAAATCCAGCCTGACACATAATAGCTGCATGATCCTGGGCAAATCACTTCACCTCTGTTGGCCTCAGTTTTTCACCTATAAAAAGGAGATGGTAATAGCATCTACTTCACTTAGTTGTTGTGAGGATTAAATGAGATAACATAAATAAAGCACTTTGCAAATCTTAAAGTGTTAAATCAATGCTAGCTATTACTATAATATTATTATTGTGATGATCAGCGTACAGTTCTTCTCTAGCCTGTACCTAGTTGTCACTAGATAGATGGGAAGCATCTCAACATCTCAAAGACAAAGATGTTATCCTATGGGTTTGCATTCCCAAGGCATGTAGCATATGACAGGTGCCCAATAAATATGTTAAGTGAATTTGAACACTAGACTTGGAATCAGAGAATATGGGATCCAGTCTTGGATCTGCCAGTTCTTGTGTAATCATGGGTAAGTTACTTACACTGGGCTTTAGCTTCCTCCTTCACTAAGTCTAATTGACCAGTAGGGTCCCTTCCAGATCTAAACCTATAATCCTATGATTTAATGCAAAGAGATTCATTCCTATGTCACATGTATTTGCCTGAGATAACAAGACTCAGGGGTAGGTAGAGATCATGCCTGTCAATTTAAATTTGAACAGCACCTCACACATTATTATGAGCAGATGAGCAGTGTGGTTTAGTGGTAAGAGTGCTGGCTTTGGATCTGGGTTCAAATCTGCCTCTGTCACTACTGGTGTGACTCTGGTAAATACACTTTCCCTCTTTGAGACTTTCTTTCCTCTAAAATGAGGTTATTTGCTTAGATGGCTTCTGAGGTCCTTCCTGGCTCAATATCTATGACCTTATGAACTTCCATGTTCTGTGACATCTACTTCCCTGTATTTGTTTAAGAAGAGCTATATTCTTTTTATCACCTCACAAAGAATCTTTGAATTAGAAAGGAACTTACAAACTGAGATCTCATTGGATCTTTGTCTGAATGAGTGTCCCTTCTATCACATACCTGCCAAGTGGTCATCCAACTTTTGCTAAAAGACCTCCACTGATGGGGACCCTATTACCTTTGCAGGCAGGAGCCTATTTCACTTTTGAGAGATTTGGTCAAATGCTTTGTTTGAATTTAGGTTGGCTGTAAATCCAGCAATCCTCTGATCTCCTAGTATAGGACCACATTGCCAGAGGAAGTAAGATCTAGATGAAGCCTTGCTGACTCAGTGGGATCACTGCTTCCTTTTCTACATGTTCACTAACCATCCCTTTAACAATAAGCTATAGAACCTGATTGAAGTATTGTCTCCTAGTGAGTGATCACGGCCAATGGCTTCATATCCACCATATTCTTCTGGGACATAGTTCATTTGGGCTTGGTGATTAAAACTTACCCAGGACCCATCTTTCTGTTTATTGTGAATATCAACTCCCTTTTAGCCATTTTTATTCTTTACTTTCCAGTCCAAAGTTCATTGTCCTTGGCAGAGAAGACTGAAGCAAAATTAGAGTCGAGTAGCCCCACCCTCTTCCTGTTTATTATCATTCCATCCACCCCCAAGCAGACATCCTACCCCTTCTTTGATTCTTCTATTTTACCCACATATAACTAAAGAAATACAACCCTTTCTTATCATCTCCTTCCCAGCCTCAGCTCACTCAGAGTTTGAGCATTTTTGATACCATTCTTATGAGACAATGCTATATTTTTTTATCCATCCTAGATCATTATCCTGTTTCCACCTTTACTACATATCATTTAAAATACCCTTTTTGGGATGTATTTTGGTTTTTTTTTACATCACTATAATTTCCCCCACTATCCTTCCTCCTTCCTTCCCAGTCATCCCCTATAATAAATAGTATTTTTTAAATGACAAAAAAATAGAAGAGAGAAAAATCAGCATAACTGATCAATACATCAAAAATGTAAGAAAATACATGCAATGTACACCTTGTAGATTCCTCCCCCCCAGAAAAGGGTGGGATGGGGGTATCTCTTCATATGTCTCCTTCTGAGCCAAGCTTGTTCTTTATAATTTTTCACATTCACTATGTGTGTGTGTGTGTGTGTGTGGTTCTTTCTGTTTACATTGTTGTAGTCATATTATATATTTTTTCTTGGCTCTGCTTACTTCACTATGCATCCATTCATATAGATCTTTCCATGTATTAATTTCCTCTGTATTAATCACAGTTGTCATTTCTTCCAGCACAGTAGTATTCCATTACATTCATGGACCACAATTTGTTTAGGCATTCCTAAATCAATGGACATCTACTTTGTTTTCAATTCTTCACTCTCATAAAAAGTGCTGCTATAAATATATGGGGACTTTCTTCTTATCAAAGGCCTCTTTAGGGTATTTTGTTTAGTCATTTTTGAGTCATCTCTGACTCTTTGTGACCCCCATTTGGGGTTTTCTTGGCAAAGATGCTGGAATGATTTGCCATTTCCTTCTCCAGCTCATTTTACAGTTGAGGAAACTGAGGCAAACAGGATGAAGTAAAGACTCAGGAAGATGAATCTTACTGACTCCAAATCTAGCACTCTATTCACTATGGCACCACCTAGCTGCCCTCCTTAATATAAAAGGTCATAATAGAATCTCTGGGTCAAAGGATATGGATATTTTATTCACTTTATTTGCATAATTTTAATTGCTTTCCGAAGTGGTTGTACTGATTCGTAGCTCCACCAACAATATACTAACATGCCTATCTTTCTCCAGCCCCTCCAACAGCATCAATTCCAATTGTCATTTTTGCCAGTTTGTACAGTGTGAGGTGGAATCCAAAGGTTGTTTCGATTTGCATTTCTCTTATTATTAGTGATTTGAAGCCTTCTTTCATATGGTTGTTAATATTTTTCATTCTTTTTTTTTGAAGCAATCAGGGTTAAGTGACTTGCCCTGGGTCACACAGCTGGTAAATGTCTGAGTTCACATTTGAACTTAGGTCCTCCTAACTTCAGGGCCTGTACTCTATGCACTGTTCCACCCACCTGCTCCAATAGTTTGCTGTTCTTCTTTTGAGAACTGTTCATATTCTTGGAACACTTATCTATTGGAAAATGGCTTTTGGTCATATCTATGAATATATGCCTAGATAACATTTATTAATTTTTTATGTATTAAAAATATGATATAAAGATTCTTCCCCATTCAGTCACTTCCTTTATTTCTGTAATTGACTCTATCCTTTGTATGATTAAGAATGCTTGCCGTACCTATATTTGCAAGAGATATATATAATCTGTTTCTCTTCAAAAAATTTTAAAAGCATAGTCTTTAAAATTAAGGTCATGTATCTATTTTGAATGTATTATGGAATATCCTACATGTTCATATCTTTTAAAAATCTAAGTCGGTTGATGACTCCAGTAGATTTCTGGATAATAAATCCCCTGTTACTATCATTTCCTTTCATGCCTCCATGCCAGCCTCATGGCCTGTTTCCTGAAATCTGTATGCATTTCCTCTTTAATGTCTAGTTGGCCCAAAGCAACGATTCTCAACCTTTTTAGTCTCAGGACTGATTTATATTAAAAAAAATTTTTTTGAAGACCCTCCTAAAGGAATTTTGTTTAGGTGGCTTCTGTCTACCAACAGGTATTTTATTAGAAACTAAAATATGTCAGTATTTTTATGAAAACAGTTTTGACCTTGTAGATCACCTGAAAAGGATCCCAGGTCATAGGTTAAGAACCACTGTCCTATAATATACTATGGTGACAATTCCACTTCTGTTCCTGTCTCTATTAGTCTTCACCAAAAAGCTCTCCACTGTGCTTTCCCCCATAGCTCTGGTTACTTGGATTTCTTTACATTAATTTGTCTGTCCCAGCTTCTTCTATTTATCCTTTTCTCTTTGAAAAAAAATAACAGTAATAGCAACAACAATAATAATTGCTAACATGCATATAGCACTTTCTATGTGCCAGGCACTATGCTAAGTATTTTACAATTATTATTGGGAGGTAGGTGCTATAATTATTCCCATTTTACAGATGGGGAAACTAGAGCAGGCAGAGGGTAAGTGACTTGCCCAGGGTCACAAAGCTAGTAAGTGTCTGAGGTTGGATTGAATTCAGGTCTTCCTGGACTCTAGGCCCTACACTATCTTCTGTAACACCTAGCTGCCCCAAATGTGTATATCCTTCCAGAGTTATATTCCAGGCTGGATTACTATCTACCAAATCTCAGTGATGTCCTTGATGTCAAATCTGTCTCTCTGCATTAGGATCTCTGATTCACTTTGCTTGGTACCTATAATGTGTGCATTTGTTTATAGACGTCAAAAGGTATAAGTTTTATTGCTGTCTCCTACCTTCCATTTTTGTCTTGTTAATTTCTTAGCCCATCTACTATTTTTAAAAAAAAAAACATGTTGGCTACTGTCTATGGCCCCTTGCTTGGTGGATATATCTACCAAGGTAGTTTCCCTCTTTCCCCCTTCCTTCCTTCCTTTCTTCCTTCCTTCCTTCCTTCCTTCCTTCCTTCCTTCCTTCCTTCCTTCCTTCCTTCCTTCCTTCCTTCCTTCCTTCCTTCCTTCCTGCCTGCCTGCCTGCCTGCCTGCCTGCCTGCCTTCCTTCCTGCCTTTCTGCCTTCCTTCCTGCCTTTCTTTCTTTTTGTGGGGCAATGAGGGTTAAGTGACTTTCCCAGGGCCACACAACTAGTAAAAGTCAAGTGTCTGAAGCCAGACTTGAATTTAGGTCCTCCTAAATACAGGGCCAGTGCTCTATCCACTGCATCACCTAGCTGCCCTCCCTTCATTTTCAGTTAAAAACTCCTTTGATTAGATTTTTAATACTCTACCCTCTACTCAAATATGTGTGTGATCTCATCAGTTCGGATTATTTCTCCAGTGATATAAATCATAATCCATCCATGACAATATAGTAACAGGGATATTTGGAAGAAGGGTGGGTTCAGATTTGGACATGTTGAGTTTCAGATGGCTCTGGGACATCCAATTGGTACTGTCCAAAAGGAATGTTGGGATGCAGGGTTGAGGCTTAGTGGACAGACTAGGGCTGGATTAGATATGCAGAGGTGTGAGTCATTTGCATAGAGATTATCATTAAACACATGGGAGATGATGAGGTCATGAAGGAGAGAGTTTTGAAGGAAGAGAAAAGAGAAGAGAGCCTATGACAGAACCCAATGATGATTTAGCAAAGAAGATGGAGAAGAAAGTCTCTGAGGTAGTATTTGAATTCCGGTTCTCTTGACTCTGATTATGCCAGTCTAACTCTTATGCCATGCTGCCTTTCAATCATAGTCTATTTTAAGAGAGGCATAATGTTCAGAAGGTGGGAATCAATCAGTCTATCAGTCCATCCATCCATCCATCCATCCATCCATCCATCCATCCATCCATCCATCCTTCTTATCTGTTTGTCTTTCTATCTAGTTGTTTACTGTGCCTTGGTCAGACCATATCTAGAGTACTACTTCATTTTAGGAATGATAAGCTGGAAAGCATTTAGAAGAATGTAGTCAGGATGGTAAGGGGCCTTGGGACAGTGATAGAGTAGGATTGGTTGAAAGCACATTTTAGGGAGTATTTAGCCTGGAGAAAAGAAGCCTTGGGAGGGACAAAATAGGGTGTCTTCAAGTACTTGAGTGTCTGCCATGTGGTCTGCTTGGCCCCAGAGGACTGAACTGGGGGCTATGGGTGTGAGTTGTTGAAAGACAGATTAGAGAAGTGGGCAAAGAAAACCTTCTTAGCAGCGAGAATGGCCTTAAGGTAGAATGGGCCACTTTAAGAGAAAGTGGGCAGATCATGTATGGAGACTGGAATGGACCTTAGAGGTCATCAGTCTAAGCCTTCAATTTATAGATGAAGAATTGAGTCCCGGAGAAGTCAAATCCCTTGCTCAAGATCACACAGGTAGGAAGGGTAAGAGGCAGGATTTGAATCCAGGTCTTTGAGCAGAAGCTAGTTAATAACTTGTTGGGATGTTATCAGGGGAATTTCTGGTTGGGTCCAAGTTGAATTGCATGGCCTTTGAAGGCCCTTGTAACTCTGAGATTCTGTGATTCAGAGATACTGTAATTGTTAGTATTCTGGAAGAATAAAGAAAATAGTGTATAAAAATTTATCAAAGGAACAATAGCAATCCAGGGGACTTTAAACTTTTATATCTTCACATAAAACACTGTCTTTATGGCAAGTAGGGCTGGTTAAGAAGGTATTGAGTTATATAAATAAAGGAACTCCCTACTTAGGAGTGAATAAATGGTCTCATATATCTCCTTTCAGTAAAGCACCCCAATATGGTGCTCATAGAATCTAAAGTAGAACTCTCTCCCCAGTGAAAAGAACATGAGTAGCTTATTATTTTCAATAAAACATCAGATATTCATTAATTTCCCAATATGTTCAAGGCACTATACTAGAGGGTTTTGGAGCACATGACCCATAAATAGGGATTGCATGTAGCTTGTTGGGTGGACCCCTTGTGTAGGAATTACAGGATGGGAATAATAGCATAGGATAAACAGACAGGGATAGACTTTCAATAGACTGTGGGATGGAGTACCCACATTCATGAGATCACAGGCTAAGAGGAAGTTACTAATGATGACTTTCCCACTGCTTATTTCTGACTCTACAACTTGAGGAATCTGGCATGAACATCCATTTTGATAATATGGCACCACATTTTGAGAAGTTTGCTGATGATCTGAGGAACATCTTGCCTGGATCGTGAGATATATTCAAGTCCCACCTTCCTTGGCCTGGTTTCTTTACAGATCTCACTTTTAACCTGGGGTCATCAGGGTTAGAACTGGAAGGGACCAGTGAGAATTGGACACCTAGTCTAACCCCTTCATTTACATAGGAGAAAAGACCTAATGACTTGCTTACATTCACACAGGTTAGATATGTTAGATAGAAGGGAGCACAAATGCTTTCTAGTTTAATCTGTCTCTAAACAATGATTTTTTTCCTCTCCAACATCCTCAGCCAGTGTTCATTAAGCTTGAAGGTGATAGGGGAAGTCACTACCTTCCAAGAAAACCCATTCTGCTTTCAGATAGCTCTAATTATTAGGAAGCTTTTCTCAACAGGAAGTCTAAATGTATATCATTGACAACTCTACCTGTTTCTCATAGATCTTTCCTGTTTGGTTGAGTGGAAAAACTTATCGAATAATAGAACCAGAGCTAGAAGGGGCCTCAGAGGCCATTTTAAACCCATTTCCCTTACTTTACAGATGGAGATACTGAGGCCCATGGAGTTAAGTGATTGGTTCAAGGTCATTCAGGTAATCAATGTCAGAGGAGGGACTTCAATCCAGATTCTCCAACTTCAGAGTCAGTGCTCTTCCTACCATACCACACTCCTTCTCCATGCTTCTTCCATACAATGACCATTCAAATCTCTTAAGATCGCTGTCATGCTTTCCCCATCTTACCCAAAGTGAGGGATGCATTAGATTTGTTTTTCTTTTATAAAATGATGGGGATGGACGATATAATGTCTAAGCCACCTTCCAGTTCTATTTTCAGGATCTTATGGTTCTAAAGAGAACTCATGTACCTCCTGAGGGGGCCCATTCAACTTTTGGACGGGTCTTATTGCTAGGAAGGTTTTCTTTATGTACAGCCAGTGGTGTGCTGGTAAATGCTGGTTCTTTGAAAAAAAAAGTTTCATCTGCATTATTGACATTTTCTTTAGTTTAGATGATCGAAAGTAGGAATCTAGCCCTGATTTGTAGCTTTTGCTGATTTCTGAGGCAGAAATACTTACAATGAAAATTGAACAATCAACTCTTTGGAGGGGATTTGAGGGAAGTGGTATTTTCCCATCATATGCCCGTATACATTTATAATCTGTCTCTTTCTAATTTGCACTCATTGCTCCTAGTCTTGCCCTCTGGGATCAAGCAGAATAACTTTAATCCACGTGCTCTATAGGCTAAACACCCCCAATTCTAAGTAATTCACAGCTGGAACCCAGGTCAGTCATTCTTTCAGACAGTAAATATTTATTAAGAGCTTCCTATGTTCAAAATACTGTGCTAAGCACTAGGGATACAAAAAAATAAATCACAGGGTGGTGGCACTCCAGAAGCTTCCATTCCAGTGGTTCTTTGACTTCACATTCCCTGTTCTTTTACTACATGATGAGTAAATGAATCGTCCAAGAGCCCTATGTGGCTCAGAGAACTTTGGTGCTTTCTGTCTTTCAGACCTTAAACATTGATTCTGCATGACTGGTAGTTTAAGCTTTCTTCATTGCCTTGTTTTTCCCTGTGTAGGTAGCTAGGTTGAACTCTTGAATGATTTTGGATCTATTTTGGGAAGCTCTTCAGTGTTCTAGGCATAGATCGATATGTAATTGGATGGACAGCCCATAGAGTTGGTCTGGCAATATGTTTGTCTCAGACAGATACTGCAGATGGACAATGAAACAGGCCCAGAATTGGATAGGAAAAAGAGAATGATCTGAATTGCCTGTAGCAAAATGTATGGAGCTTTCAACAGCTTCTTCTTCTTCTTCTTCTTCTTCTTCTTCTTCTTTTTTTTGCAGGGCTATAAGGGTTAGATGACTTGCTCAGGGTCACACAGCTAGTAAGTGTCAAATGTTTGAGGCCAAATTTGAATTCAGGTCCTCCTGAATCCAGGGTCGGTGCTTTATCCACTGTGCCACCTAGCTGCCCCAAACAGTTTCTCTCTCTCTCTCTCTCTCTCAAAAGTCCTTAATTCTTTTCCTTCCTTCCTTCCTTCCTTCCTTCCTTCCTTCCTTCCTTCCTTCCTTCCTTCCTTCCTTCCTTCCTTCCTTCCTTTTTGCTTTTATAGCTTTTAAGTTGAAGGGCTCTGAAACAAAATTTTGTCTTTGTAACTAATCAGTAAATCATTCTACAAATATTAAGCACCTACTATGTGCCAGACACTGTGCTATGTACCAGAGATACAAAGAAATTGAAGAAAACAAGCTCTATTCCCAAGAAGCATACACCATTGTTCTGGAAGTGCTCATTGTGTATTGTGGAATACCACAGTCTGCAGAATAAAAATCATGGGTCATTCAAAGGGCACTAGAAAGACATATGGTGGATGAAATAGATTTATGTGAATTGTACACAGGAAGGCTATCATCCAAGTGATACATGCCTGGAGAAAGAGATATGATGGTCTTGTAGCAAGAGTGAAATATAATAGATAGGGATGATGCATGGGGCAGAGATACCTATGTAAAGTCAAGAGATCATGAACAGGGATCCAATGTTGGATGGATCCTCTGTGTAGGAATTACAAGATGAGACTAGCATAGTCAGGGATGGACTTTATCTATACTTTTGGATGGAGTACCTGCATTAGAGATCATAGGTCTATTGGAGTACTGAAGTATGCATAGTTTCTACTAGCTCCACCATAATGCCTTTACTTTGGAAGTGAGTTAGGCAATTTGATGTGCAAAGTCTCATAGAGTGTCAATGTTGGCATATCAATGTGGCCACAAAATAATAACTGGTTGATGAGAGAGATTATTTTAGCCATTTAAAAGGCCCAGAATCAAACATATAACCTTCACGAGTGATATGTCAGTGTTGCAACAGCAGGGACCATATCTTTTGAGTGCTCTCAATGGCTCATGTATATAATAGGCACTTAGGGTATGTCCAGCTATTTTCCAATGCAGTTAGTCATGGCAGAGAAGGGATGCTTTACTTTATGGTTTAGTTCTGTTCTCTTCATTTTGGATGGAAAATGCACACATTGGGGATTGGGATACAACCTGGTCTTTTCCTTCTTTCTTTATTTGATTCGAATTCTTTTGGTCCTAGGACCTTTTAGAGAGCTAACATCCCTATGAGGAGAAAGGATGATTAGAGTTCAGAGTTCTGTCAGGGAAACGATTCAAAGTAAATATCAGTGATAAATGTCTAATGTCCAAGATATATAGGGAATTAATACAAACATAGAAGAAACAAGAATCATTCCTTTACAGACATATAGTAAAAGATATCTTCTTTTCAAAAGAAGAAATGTAAACTGTCAACAACCTATGAAAGAATGTTCTAGGTTGCTAATAATAAGAGAAATAAGAATCAAAACCATTTAGATTTCATCTCATATTCATTAGATTGGCAAAGATGATGAAAGATGAAACTATTGTTGGAGGGGTTGTGGGAAGATAATCACACTAATTCACTCTTGGTGGAACGAATTGATTAATTAGTTAATTTTTCAGATGAGGAAACTAAGTTTCAGAGAAGTTAAATGACACTTTAAGGTCATTCACTTTAATTCTTTGATTGATTCTGAGATGAAAGAGACCACAGACCACAGAACACATAAGGAAGCACTTTATATCATGGAATACAATGTCTTAGAACGCTGTTCAAATGGATACAGAGCTAGACTTGGAGTCAGGAAGACCTGAGTTTAACTAACTGTGTTATCCTGGGAAAGTGCCTTAACCTCTCTCAGCCTTAGTTTATTTTTAAAACGAGGATAACAGTAGCACATATTAATTGTTGTGAATATTCAATGAGATAACATATGCAAAGTGCTATACAAACTTTAAGGCATGATGTAAATTTTATTGTTATTTATACTAATAGTTATTATTATTATATAATTTCCAGTTAGAAATAGAATATATTTCACAACAGATCATAGACTGCTAAACCAGAAAGGCAACCTAGAGATCACTTAATCCAGCACCTTCATATGGAAACTTCTCTAAGTATTTAATGAGTCCCAGAGAGGCTGTGACTTGCCCAAGGTCATATAGCCAGTTAGTGACAGAACTGAGATTAGCCCTTAGGGGCATCTTACTTCTACCCAAGTGTACTTTTCCCATATACAACACTGCTTTTTTTTTTTTAGTCTTTTATGAGAGAAAATTTTTACTAGGAGTCCTGGGTGGGATAAACCTCCACAAATTACTCCTTCAAAAGGGCAAACTTTAATGGGCACATTGTGTCCTACTTCTTGGTGCTGGTATGGATAGATTTCTCTTAGTACAGAATTATGGAATTCTTCCAATATACTCTCTAGTTAAATGATGGGAAATGTGGACCAGGGTTATCGAATGTAATTTAAAAAAATAAGGCCAAAATGTGAGTGGCAGAATGGATGAGGAAAAAAACAACAATCTGTTAAATACAAGAATCACACTTAAAAATAAACACACAGAATGAAAATAAGAGGCTGGAATAAAATTTGTTATATATCAGATGATTCCCCCAAAGCACAAATTGTAATCTTGTTATCAGTTTAAATAGATACAAAAATTCATAATGTCAAGAGAGATAAATATGAAAACTGTGTTATACTTAAAGGAATCACAGGTCATAAAACAATATTAGTATTAAATATGTATGTACCAATTGGTATAACATCTAAATTCATAAAAGGTTATGTGAATTATAAAGAGGCATAGATAGTTGTATAATTGTAGGGGGTTTAAATGATACTCTCTCAGAGATGGTTAAATCAACAGAAAGATAAACAAAAAGGACAATATACAACTGAAAAAACTTTTCCAGAAATTGGGCCTGAAAGACTTATGGTACTTTCTGAATGGAAACATTAAAGTATGCAAATAATTTTTAGCACTATATGATGCCTCTCTACAAAAATAGACCATATGCTAGGGCACAGAAAAATTATAAATAAATGTGAAAAAGAACATAAAATCCTTGAGGGCAAAGATTATTTCAGTCTTTGTATCTCCAGAACCAAGCATAGTGTCTGGCAGAATACCTATCATACAACCTGGTCTTTTCCATCTTTCTTTATTTGATGCTTGTTTACTGGGGGAAAAGGATTAGAGGGTTTAAAGTTAGCTATGATTTAGTAGTTCAGAGGTTACAAATGAGAATTCTAGAATAACTCAGGAAATATCGACTAAATGAATGAGTTAAATCACTGTTTCTGCCTCCCAAGGAAATCCTGGTAAAAGAGTGCCCATAACCAGGCTTTTCCAACTTTTTACTCTTCTTTTTATGAATACATGTGACAAGGCTGGAGACCAATCACACAGTAAGGGGACAAATATAGGAATAAGGGACAAAGTCAAGGAAAAACTTTTTAAATACAGTTTTTAATTTTACTGAGTTTCTGAGTTTAGGTAATAGAGATGGAGGATGAGCTGGACAGAGAAATAAACATAAGGACAATAGTCTCTCCTGGATTGTTGTTAGGAAATTGTGCCATTCTTTTAATATTTTTCCTGAAGTAAAAGTCCATCTTTTTTTAAAACATCAATATTCTTTTGATGAAATGGACAATTTTAGAGGAAGTTGGGCAAACCTTTGTGAACCAATTCAGAACAAAATTAGCTTAATTAAGAGAACACTTTATTCAAGGACAGCAGCACTAAAGAGAGAAACAACTACAAAATACCTTGTAACTCTGAGCAATGCGATGATAAACCACACATCTAAAATAATGAAAATCATTCATGTCACTTACCTCTCTGTCTTCAGAGGTGGCTATTGTGTGATTTTGGTTTATTGGACTGTGTAAATATATATTAAGGGATTTAAAAATGTTTGCTTAATTGGGGCAGGGGGTGGTGGGAAGGGCAGATCAACAAAAAATACACATTTCTTGAAAAATAAAAAAAATAAACTAAAAACCCCTCAGCATTAGTGTTCTTCCATCATTACCACAACCTATATGCCTTTGAGTCTTGAATACCATAGTCTCCACAGAATTGAAGTTGCGCATAATCCAATGGAGGGCATGAGTAAGTTTCAACATATTACCAGTACAAAGAAATCAGGGTGAAGGATGTCATCAGAGAGAAATAGGACCTGTAATATAGGTGGGAAGGTTGTATACCAAGAACAAAAGACTATTTTGCTTTTTTGTTATCCATGCAATGTCATGAGACCTGGAGGAGGACTCTGCCAATTTTGAGTAGATTCCCCATGGAGGATTTCTAAGAGGACATGCCCAAGAGTCAGGGATGATAGCCAAGTATGGATGGATTGTGACTGGCACCACCAGAGGTAGTAAACACCTTGACTAGATCATAGAGTCCCTGCATATGGAAACATTGATTCCAGAGGTCTTCAGTGACCAATAAATCCTCTCCCTTCCTTGGGTACCCTGACTGGTTGTTACTAAAAGTCATTTGCTGTGTACTTAACTTACTGATGGAATCTGGATTGCTACAGTTAGCATACCACTTTTACCTTTCATTCCTCCTATGTATCAAGTGGTACCTCCCTATTGAATTGTTTCAGAACTTGCAGTTTTTTGGCTTGCTGTGAACAAGAAAACCCCCATCCAAAGTTCATCTCAGGCCTTGGGTCACTTGTTTGTCATAAACTCAGGGAAAGCCCTCTCCAGCACAGTTTGCTGGCTTGGCATGTTTTCCCTCGGCATATTGCTTTAAGAGTGCCCAACCCCCCCCCAAAGCAGCAGCCACTGTGTCCTGTCAGTCATCCTGAAATACACTAGGGTGCTTGTCGGACTGTTTGCCTACACATGCATCACAAGCCAAATTCTGAGCCCAACGGTGGGGCCGAAGTTCCAAACATAAGCGAATGCTTAGGCAGCCGGCTTAGGAGCTGTCTGTGGCCAAGTAAGTGTTTGTGTCCTGGGGTCCTGTTGGTGAGTGATGGCTGGGCTGGTCTCCACTTCTTTTTGAAGTCTAACTTTGAAAACATTTTTTTTTTCTCCTGCCAAGTGAACTCTCATCATTGTAGATTGTCTCCCAGTGGCACCTTTTGATATATTTATATATATAAATATAAATATATATATATATATTTCTGAGGAGAAATAAAGGGAAGTGGCATCTGTCAGGTTAGCATGCAGAATCTGCACTGGTGTCTGGGGTTTTAGAATGATCCCCTCTTCTAGGCAGATCTGGAGGGCAGCTCAGAGAGACACAAAATGCCAGTCTTGTCATCATGGGATACTATGAGTCCTCCCATGTAATTTTATTGTCAGATTTCTGCCGAGGTGGGCACATTTAGAATGGTAGCATCAGTGCAGCTCAAATGTGGAGAATCTTTAGGAGAGATCTCTTTGAAGTGCTGAAGGAAAAACCTATCCTATGCATACAATGATAATTAATAATAATAATAATTATAACAGTACAGATAGATTACATTAATATGCTTCAAAGTTTGCAAAACACTTTGCATACATTATCTCATTCATCCAAACTATAGTAGCTGAACAGTAACATATTTGAAACATTTCCACTGAATCTGAACTATCATAATTTGAGTAGGTGTGGTTCTAGGAGGAAGTGTACTCAATCTCGATAATATATGTAAGACACTTGGCAAATCTGAAAGCTATGTGTGTTAACTATTATTATATTTCTCAGTAACACAATTTATGCTTCAAGATTCTATTAAAGACTTCTGGATTTAAAGTTAAACATAGGTTTTAAAAAAGATTTTTTGTGCCTAAATTTTTTTTCTCTTTATATTTTTTAAATTAGGCAATACTGTTTGGCAAGAAAGCAAAAGGGAAAAGTGAAAGAAGCTAGTGAATTTGGTACTTGCATTTTTGTTTTGTTTTGTTTTTTGGTGAGGCAATTGGGGTTAAGTGACTTGCCCAGGGTCACACAGCTAGCAAGTGTCAAGTGTCTGAGGCCGGATTTGAACTCAGGTACTCCCGAATCTAGGGCCAGCGCTTCATCCACTGCTCCATCTAGTTGCCCCTGGTACTTGCATTTTTAATTGTAGGCCGAAGAAAGTTCCCAGGCAACCAAGAGTTGTAAGTTTCCCCCTGTTTTGGTTATCTTTAAGTTGCTTCTTTAAATAAGAGGAATTCTTAAAGGGGCTGCAGTTTTTGGAAACCAGTACAGTGTCGTATAAATATCACTAAATACTTGTGACACCTGTGGAATAGTGGATAGACTCTGGCTTTGAATCCTGTTTTGGGCATGTTAGCTATGAAACCCTGGGCAAATCACCTAGCTTTTCAGTGCTCTAGGCCAGGGCTTCTTAAACTTTTTTTACTTGTGACCGCTTTTCACCTGAGGAATTTTTACATGACCCTGGGTATATAGGTATATAAAATAGGTACACATAACCTTTTACTGTTATCGAATTTTTCATGACCCCCACATTCAGTTATGAGACCTTATATGAGGTTGAGATCCACAGTTTAAGAAGCTTTGCTTTAGACAACTCATTGGGAGTTCTCTTAGTCCTAATTCATAGAGGATGTCATAAGACCTGGAGGAGGATGTCATGGGTGGAGGGTCTTCCTCAAGTAGCTAGGATCATAGATCCCTTTTAAAAATGCATGAAAGAAATTCTGACACATTCAAGTCATTTGGATGTGTTCAGTAAGCATGGCTAATCCCTGCATTAGTTATAAAGTGGGGGATCTTGAACTCTTCCATCCATTGGCTATTTTCATAGGATCATAAACTCAAGAGTCAGAGGGGGTCTTAGAAATCAATCTAATCCAACAATCATTTTGCAAAGAAGGAAATTGGAGTCTAGAGAAGTTAAACACTTTGCACAAAGTCTTACAGATAAGTGGCACTGCTGGTTTTCAATATCAATGCTTCTGACTTTCAATCTAATGCTCCTTCCACGACATTGGGCTCTCAAAGTGATAGTTATACGATAGAACTCAGCTACCTTGTGTTACGATCTATTCTTAACCGACCTAAGTAGTGATGAAGGTCCTATAGAGAAAGAAGTTCAAGGTTGGTACTTTGTGATTTTTGTAACTATGAATCATAGATTCTAGAGTTTAACAGGACCTTAGTGATCATCTAGTCAAAGCCACTCATTTTACACAAGAGGAAACACAGGTGGAAGGGGCGTGGAAGGCATTTCTTCAAAGTCCCTTGGAGATTTAATAAATAGTGGGTCTAAATTGGGTTCAAACCCAGTTCTTCTGTCTTCAGATCTAGGGCTCCCCTTTGCTATACCATATTGAGCTCATACCATGTAAGGACTGGTGGAAAGAGCTGGGGTATTTAGTCTGGGGAAGGGAACACTCAGGGGTGATATGATGACTGTATTCAAGTTTTTGAAGGGCTGTCTCCTGGAAGAAGGATTAGATTTTTTTGTAGTTGTTCCCTGAGGGAAGAACTAGGATCAGTGGGCAGAAGTAGCAAAAGGGCCACGTTCAGGTTTGAGGGCAGGGAAAACTTCCTAACAAGGAAAGCTGCCTCATTTGTAGAATGGACTCTCTGAGTAGATAGTGAGCTCCCTGTCACGGGAGGTGTCCAAGAAAAGGCTAGATGACTACTATGTTGAGGGGGTTGGAGAGGGGATTCTTTTGCACGCTTCTGTTGGACTAGTTGGCTTCTGATATCTCTTCTAACCTCAGATTCTGTGATTCTGAGACTGAATTCTTCAACAGCTGGAAAATATTTAATCAGTATTTAGTTGATTATAGAACCAGGGTGGAAAAATCTCTCTCCAAAGTAGACATGAATGTTCTGGCCTGGCTCTCTAGTAGCTGATATGTGAAAGGGTGTGTGTGTGTGTATGTGTGTGTGTGTGTGTGTGTGTGTGTGTGTGTGTGTGAGCATGCACTCTGGGGACAATCTTATTCATGCCAGTCCATGGATTGGGGGAAAGAGCGAAGCTAGGGTCTGAGAGAACAGTTTCCAAATAGTTTCCTCATGATGGCAATTTATTTGGTCACTTTGAGGGAAAAGAGGGAATCTTTTTAAGGACACTTCACTTTTCTTTGCTCAGATAAGCAGGGCTTTTATTAGTTTCTAATGTCTCTGTCAATTGACCAGAGTCAAATCTGGGAAAGTAAATCTCTGGCTTGGAATTGAGGTTGATGGGTAATTCCCTCCTCTGGGCTGTTCACTCCCTTAAACAGTGTCAGACTTCCAGAAAGCCCAGGCGTTTGATCTGCCTGACCATGCTATGGAGTAATTCCACTGGCCTATTAGGGCTGTCCCGCTATGGAAGCCACTGTCAGGATGCTCTTATTGAGACAGTTGTTGCCTCAGATACAATGTATCGGGATGCCATTGTTCTCTGTCTAGAGGGCACAATGGAAGATTCTTTGAGTTTGCTGAGATCAGATAAAATGGGCTTTCTTGTATGGGAGAGACTTTTTTTTTTGTTGTTGTTGTTGTTGTTTTTTTTTTTTTGTGGGGCAATGAGGGTTAAGTGACTTGGAGAGACTGTCTCTTTGCCCTGTGCTGTCAGTTTGGCCCAGTTAATTCTTGAGCGTTTATAAGAGTCTATAAGCTCAGTTTCTTTATCCATCAAATCAGGATAATAACCCAATAGTAGTAGTAATAATAATAGATGCCATTTATATAGTATTTCAAAGATTGTAAAATACATTATTTCATTCAAACTTGTGAGAAAGGAACAATTCTTTTTTTTTTTTTGGTGTGAGGCAATTGGGGTTAAGTGACTTGCCCAGGGTCACACAGCTAGCAAGTGTTAAGTGTCTGAGGCCAGATTTGAACTCAGGTCCTCCTGAATCCAGGACCAGTGCTCTATCCACTGTGCCACCTAGCTGCCCTACAATTTTTTCTTGTAATTATACCACTATACAGATGGAGAAACTAAGGCTTAGGGAAGTCATGAGGCTTGCTAAGGGTTATAGAACTATTCGGAGGCAGGATTTGAACTCAGGTCTTCTAGATCCCAAGTTCATGGCTCACAGGGTTGTTTTTTTAACTTTAAGTACTCTACCTAAACTATATTTTAAAATTGTGGTGGTGGTGACGACGATGATGATGATACATATTCAGAATCAATCACAAGAAGCATTTACTAAGTCCTACTCTATGGAAGGTACCAAGTGTTGGAGATAGTGATCAAAATCCAAAGCAGTCCTTGCCTTTAAGGAGATTTACATCGCACCCATTGCTTAGTGTACTAGAACAGGTTCTGCACGCAGAGTTCAATACTTTGCTCTGGCATGTACTTCAAGTTCCTGATCAGTAAATGGACATCATGCTACTACCTACCTCACAGAATTGTGTGAAATGCACTTATTAAAGAGACAGGTAGGTGGCGAAGTGGAGTGTTGGACCCGGGGTCAGGGAGACCTCAATTCAAATTTAGTCTCAGATTTTAGTTGCTGTGTGACCCTGGGCAAGTCACTGTACTTTTCTGTGCCTCAGTTTCCTCACTTGTAAAATGGGGATAACAGCACCTCCCTTCCAGGGTTGTTATGAGGATCAAATGAGGTAATACTTATAAAGCACCTTGG
The DNA here is from genome assembly GCF_019393635.1 of Dromiciops gliroides. Lineage (NCBI taxonomy): Eukaryota > Metazoa > Chordata > Mammalia > Microbiotheria > Microbiotheriidae > Dromiciops > Dromiciops gliroides. The sequence continues at coordinate 30,460,772 of NC_057862.1, read as the reverse complement.
GGACCTCAAAACACTGTGTAAATATTTGTTGTTGTTACTAATTATTATTACTAAAGATCAAAGGACTACACAATTGCAAGCTATAAATATTATTGTTGGGGGCAGAGATATACATATACACAGATAAGTAAAGACTACGTAATTAGAGAACAGAAAGAGTCTAAGCAACTGGGAAAATGGAGAAAGACTTCCAGGAAGGGGTAGCAAATGAATTGAGCCTTAGAAAAATGCCATATTCTAAGAGGGAGGCATGACAAAAGAATGTGTTCCAAGCATAGGGGATAGTCATTGCAAAGGGCACAGTGAGGGGAGATGGAATGGTGAGGCCGGGAGCAAAAATTTGTCTAATCTGGCAGAAACGTAGAATATATGAAGGAGCATCATGGGAAATAAGTCAGAAAAGAGATATAGGAACCAGATTATATATCAGGTAGTAGAATTCCGAGAGGTCCTGGAGAACCACTGAGGATTTTTTTGTTTGTTGTTTGTTTTTTAGTGAGGCAATTGGGGTTAAGTGACTTGCCCAGGGTCACACAGCTAGTAAATGTTAAGTGTCTGAGGCCGGATTTGAACTCAGGTCCTCCTGACTCCAGGGTCGGTGCTCTATCCACTGTGCCACCTAGCTGCCCCAACCACTGAGGATTTTTGAATCAAGGAATGACAGAGGTAGACTTTTATGTTTTAGGAATATCAATTTGGCAGCTATCTTGAGGATGGATTCAACAGGGGAGAAACTGGCTTTAAGGAAACCAGTTAGGAGACTATTTCCAAGTGATGAGGGCCTGAGCTAGGATGGTGGTCACATGATCAGGGAGAAGGAATTTTAAATGGAATTTTAAAGGACTTCAGAGATGGTATCATTTTCAGATGGGTATGGAGCACTGGGGAGAGGAAAGGCAGGGCCGTGTGGAAGAGATTCCCCCATGCTTCTGTCCTCTCTTCTGCTTTGCTTTGACACAATTGAAATGTTAAATGTCTGTCCCAGTCTGGAGAGATTCAAAGAAAGACTTGGCATTTCCTAAAAACCAAACCAAAACAAAAAACCAAACCAAGATAAAAAAAGAACCTAATCCTGCCTACCTCCATCTCACACCATGAAGCCTTAACTCTGTTAAACATTTAAGTTCCATTCTTACCTGGAGGGTGATTGGATCTTAATGCAAAACTTTTTCTTCCTCCCTCCCTTCCTCCCTCCCTCCCTTCCTTCCTTCCTTCCTTCCTTCCTTCCTTCCTTCCTTCCTTCCTTCCTTCCTTCCTTCCTTCCTTCCTTCCTTCCTTCCTTCCTTCCTTCCTTCCTCCCTCCCTCCCTCCCTCTCTCTCTTTCTTTCTTTTGGGGCAATGAGAGTTAAGTGACTTGCCCAGGGTCGCACAGCTAGTAAGTGTCAAGTGTCTGAGGTCGAATTTGAACTCAGGTCCTCCTGAATCCAGGGCTGGTGCTTTATTCACTGTGCCACCTAGCTGCCCTATGCAAAACTTTTTGCATGAAAAATTAAAGTTATTTTTCTTTTAATTGAAAAAAGAAAAAAAAAAACCGAAACAGTTTCAAAACTTTCTCTCCTCTTTTGAAGCTAAGTAAAACTGACCATTCATAATAATTGCTGATATTTGTATGGCACTTTAAAGTTTCTGGAACACTATGTGTATATAATCTTACTTGATCCTACAAACAAAGTAGGTACCATTATCATACGCATTTTACAAATTGGGAAACTGAGGCTCAGAAAGGGCCATAAGTTTCTATGGGGTGAGGGGCATGGAGCATTCTGTTCTATTCTTTCTGACTCCAAGTCTAGGGTTCTCTGTCTACTAGCCCATGCTGACCCTCCATGGGAAGGTAGACTTGATTTAAATTGTAATTTAAATGTAATTGGGCTCTCATGTTTTAGCTGGTATTGGCTTAAGCTGAACCCATGGAGCTTTTTATTGCTTTTGTTATTGTTGTTTAGATGATGGCAAAAGGTTTAATATTGTATAATATGTCTAGTATCATCAGTCGGAGGTGGGGGTGCATAGGCCTTTTGCTTACATAATTCATGGCTAAAGCACTTTTATAGAACATATTTTTTCTTAATTAAATTTGGTTTGGCCTTGTTTCAAGACCCATAGAGTTCATCATACATGTGGCTATATTCATGTGCATATTTTTGGGGGAGGATTTAATTTTGTCTCCTTTAAACAATATCTATCTATACAAATCTTTTACAAAGACATAGTTCAAATATATGTATATATACATATGTATTTCTGGGAAGCTTTTGTGTTTGAAAATGTTCCAACATATTTAAAATCTTCCACTTTCATTCTAAAACTGAGATTCTAAAATCTAACAAAATGTCCTTCAGTTGGAGTTCAATGTTCTTGAGTGGCAAACACATTAAGGTTTTTTTTTTTTAAATTTTACTGTTCTTTTTTTATTTTAGAATTTTATTTTTTCCCAAATTACATGTAAAAACAAATTTTAACATTGATTTTTAAAATTTTGCGTTTCAAATTCTCTTTCTTTTTCCTTCCCTCCCCCGCTTAAGAACTCAAGCAATTCAATATATGTTATATATGTGTAGTTATGAAAAACATTTCCACATTAGTCAGGTAAACATACTAGTTTTTGAGGATTCAGAAATACAATAAATTGATCCAGGATACTTCTACCATTTGTGTCTGTGATTCCTGGTGTTTATTGTTTACTTAGAATTCTGGGGCTATTCTGAAAGATTTCAAGATTTTTCATAAGATTTCTATGGATTAGGAGGGTTGATACCATTCTTTTCTAGCATGATTTTTAAAGATGGTGTCTATTAAAGGGTGTTTGTGTTAAGGAAGAACAACTTAGGTTTTGAAAACAATGTGCTAATTGTGGTGAAATACTGGGGGGAAAAAGAGTGCTGAATTTTGTCAGATAACCTTGGACTAAATCCCAACTCTGCCTGTGTAGCCTTGGCAAGTCACAACCTCTATGAGCCTCAGTTTCTTCATCTGCAAAATGAACTTAATAAGAATACCTACCTTATGAGGTTGTTTTTAGGATCAAATAAAATTATGTATACGAAGTACATAAATTGAAAAATGAGACATTGGACTAGAAAACCTCAAAGATCTTTTCTACCTGTAAAGGTAGCATCTTATGATCTGAAGTCTGGTTTTAAGGTCCTAAGCTGCAGAAGCAAAACTATGCCGAGAGATGGAAGCATTGTAAAATAATAATTCACAAAATACATGCCCATGTTCTCCTTTACTTGATTCATTCATTCATCCAGTAAGCATTTTTATTAAGTCTTCACTATGTCCCAAGCATTGCGTTAAGTGGTAGAGATACAAAGAAGGACAAATGTGCTATGGCTGGAAATATACTCATATACCATGCACTCCTTACATAGACTTCGCCCTTAAGAAGGAAATGAGATTTCTTTGACTGAGATTTGGTGTGAAAAGACTCATATTTAAAATATGATCTTAGAATGACATATCTTTTTCACAAGAAGTGGGAGTACTACAGCACTGGATGTTAAGAAAGTCTAAATCTGTATCTAGATCCCTCATGAGCATGGAGGGTTGTAGAGACTATTTGGGTATTGAAAAAAGCAGAAGTCCAAATGACATTCTTTTAGGAGTATTATATAGACCAGCCAGCCAGAAGAAGAATATGGATAATACTTTCCTAATACAGATTACAAAGTGATACAGAGTTATGACATCATAACAGCAGAAGACTTCTGTGTAGTTCCCTGATGTCATGGCATGGTCAGTAGCCTTCTATGGATAGCATTGACCGAACTTGTACAGGTTGCTATAATAGATAGAATAAGAAGGTCTTCAGTGAATTTAGTATAATCTGAATTTAAATCCGACCTCAGACACTTAACACTTGCTAGCTGTGTGACTCTGGGCAAGTCACTCAACCCCAATTTCCTCACCAAAAAAAAGGTCATAGGTAAAAGTTTGGTTGTATGAATAGAAAATGTGGATGGTTATTGTGTGAGCAAATAGAGAGGCCAAGAAAAAGGTCAGAGATGAGAGGCAAGTCCACAGACCAGATGAATGGAAGAGGCAATAAGGAATCAGTAGCGTCAAAGAGGGCAGGAAAAACTGGGAGGCCAAGGAGATGTCAGCAGAATATATACACTAGAAAGATCAAAGGAATAGTTTCAGGTTGAGCACAGAATTTACAGTTTGTAAATTTGTTAAGCTGAATATTCTGTAGACTTTTAGAGCAGGTTGCATGGGGCTAGTTTCACCCTGGACTTCCTCTTTCAGATGAACCACAACTAAAGACAGCTCACACACTGGCACCATCTTTTGACTGGGAGGCAACCATGTTAATACAGCAAGAGACACCACTAGTTGTTCAATTATTTGATAGAAGTCTCATTGTGTTTAACTACAGTATTGGACAATTTCTTGATTTCCTTTGGCAACAATTTCACATTTTACAAGGTGTAATGAAGGCAAAAATTAAGAACCTCATTCTTGATTTAATTTTGAAAAATAAGTCAATTCATGGTGCTGAAATTTATGAACCCTAAGAGATGTTATCATGGAGTTTAAAATAGGCATGAAAGGGGAATTCTGGGCATAATCCTATCTCACCTTGTATCTCAGAGATATAGATCTGAAAGGGACTCGAGATATTATCTGGTGCGATCCTCTCATTTTATGGATGAGAAAACTGGTGAAGTGGCTTGCCGAAAAACACAAAGTTACCAGAGTCAAGAGTTGAACCCAGGTCTTTACACTTCAAATTTAGTATTCCCTCCACATACTATATTCTGTTACCTTCTAGTATATTCCATACTAGCTGAAAGCAAATAAAAAAAAAGATAGAGGAATGCTAACTATGAGGATATGATCCAATGGGCGGATGGAAAGATGGCTTGATGGATGACTTAAAAAAATGAAATTCTCTATGGTCAGTAATCACAATGAGAAATAATATGGTGGGGCATCTAAAAAACAATGTAGCCAAACAGGGAGGTCTTTGGCTGATTTCAAGTTAAAAAAACACACACACACATATACAGGGGCAGATAGGTGGCACAGTGGATAAAGCGCTGGCCCTGGATTCAGGAGGACCTGAGTTCAAATCCAGCATCAGACACTTGACACTTACTAGCTGTGTGACCTTGGGCAAGTCACTTAAACCTCATTGCCCCATCAAAAAAACAACCCCCCCAAAAAACAAGCCCCAAACTCCACATATACAAAGGATGGAAAGAAAGGGCACAAGCATGTGGACAAAACCAAAGGTACTTTTTCTACTATATTCCAGTTACAAATTATGGATTTAGAACTAGAAGGATTCTTAAAGATCATCTACCCAAGCTTTCCTAGTTTTCTAGATGACAAAACTGAGTCCTAGAGAGGTTAGGTGATGAGTCCATGGTCACGTGAGTACTAAGTAACAGAGTTTGGATTTGAACCCAGGTCCTCTGTTCTTTCCAAGCACTGCCTTCTTTCTCATTATACTGTGTATTTGTGTTTCTCAGATGTTGAACTTAACACGATTCAGCTTATAAAGGTCTGCCATTGGCAGTCTATTGATATCTGGATTTTATTTTGTTTGCAACCAGTCTTGTTGAACAGAACAAACAAAATCAACTCCCAACTGGTTCTAGGGTCTGAACTACTTCTGAACGGTCATTCTGGCTCTGATAGCTTTGGTTTTTTATTGCTTCAGACTATTTTCCACTGATATAAACCAGTTATTAACCATTCCAATTGATTCAATAGAGTTGTGATCAGTCCAAACTAGTTCTAACTGGTCTGAACCAATTTCCAAGTGGTTCTAACGGTTTTCACCTGGATTTGACTTGAGAAAGAAACATGGTTTATTCAAACTCTAATTATCGTGTGGAACACAGGTCCTTCAAGGTCATCTGTACTTTCTGTTCTTTGCAAGTCTTTGCCATGGGACATTTCACTTCCAAACAGCTCGTTTCAATGGATGTGAATTAATGGACCAGGAAAAGCCACGGTGACTTTAGTCACCCTCTGATTCTTGACAGGAGAGCCTTCATTTCCAGAAGGCAAAGTCTCTGTAAGAATGCCGAGTGATTTTTCTTTTCTTTTAATTGTCCATTCTTCTTAGTTCCACATTCCTGGAGATCAATGGGCTCTTGCAGACCTATTTTAAAATATTTTATTGAAAATCTATGTTCCTCTAAGATGTAAGCATCTACATGGATCTATTGGGAGTTCTTCAGACAGAGAGTTACCCTACTTCCTTTATAGGCTTCTTATTATAGAACTTCACAATATCTTCCACTTACTGTTCCTGTGATCACAGGATAAATGAACACTAGCAACCTTGGCTCAGTTTAATTGTCAGAATCTACCACCGGGAAGGTAGACAGTAAACATCTATGTATGGGTATATAGATATGTATATGTACACATATAGGTGTATATATACACATTCACATCTGTGTGTGTATATATATATATGTATATATATATATATATATATTCTACGTGTATGTGTGATCAAAGTCTATAATTCTTTGAACTCTCCCTTGTAACAAAAAAATCATTAAGCAAAACAAGATGACAGATCAAATTTGATCTCTCTCATTTCCCCTAAAGCCAAAACTATAGACTCTTGGGGCTGTACCCAAGAAAGCATGTCTCCTGCTTTTTCATTGTGTGGCTAAAAAAGGAGAACACTCTTCCAGTGTCTAAAAGAAAGCTAAGGAAAAGGAGGATGAATTATGCAAGAGAGAAGAGGCCTTAATGCTTCAATGTGGAACAGTATTAGATTTTGTTATACTATGGGAAGCTAGCCATGACAGGGATTTGGATTCTCATCTGTGCCTTCTTATTTTGCATGATCCTTTTGTGATCCTTGTTCTCCAAATGTGTTTCAGAGGGTCTAACTAATGCTCTAAAGGTTTCACTATGGATCTTAAGCATTCTGAAATGCAATACTTGGACTGTCCATCTCCCCATGCCTGCTTTCTCCACATGACCAATTGACCTCCTTTTCAGAGCATTATGGCACCTAGCATGGTGGCTGACTCATAACAGGGATGTCTTAAGATGGCCTACTTACTACTCCTTGTTCACAATACTAGTCCATCTCTCATCTCTAGGCCTTTGTACTGGCTATCCCTCATGCCTGGTATGCTCCCTTCTCCTTACCTCCTTTGCCTCTTGGAATCCCTAGCTTCCTTCAAGATTTACTTTAAAGGACACTTTCTGCTTTGCCACTAAACAGGACAAGTCTAATCCTGCTTTCCTGTGACCTGATAGTTCTTTTTAAATCCTAGAAGAGAGCTATCAATTCCCTTGCTAAGTCTTCTCTTCTCCAAGAGAAACCCCCCCAATTCCTTCAATGGATCTTCATGAGACATGAACCCAAATTTCTTCACTAACTTGGTTGTTCTCATTTGAACATTCTCCAGCCCATCAATAGCCTTTTAAAATATAGCACCTGAAAATGACCACCTCCTCCAGATGTCACATGACCAGGGTAGAGTAGGCTTGGGAGAGGATGCTGGGAATTCATAAGGATGTAAATACAAAAACATGCACATATTTTTACATTATGTATTATCAATTATTAGATTTGACTAGAATCTGTTTTTTGATACCATTTGCAAAATGAATACCATGCATGATAATTTTTTAAGAGTATCACCAGTTCTCTACCATAATCTCTGAAGTCATTAACTCTAAGGGTAAAGGAGAGATATTTTCTGCAAGAGGCCTTCCCTGGCCTCCACCCCCCCCCACCCCCCAACCCTCCAGTGCCTTCTCTATGAGACTAGTTTCCTTTTATACTATATATCTTTTATATATATATATAATATTTATATATATATTCAGTTTTTTTACATGCTGTCTCTCTCATTAGAATGTGAGCTCCTTGAGGGTGTACTCCATGCTTTTGACTTTGTATTCCCAAGGCCTAGCACACAGTCAGTACTCAAATGCTTGTAGACTGACTGTTTTAAAAGGCTGCAGTATATGAGTTACAAGGGGCTGCTTACAAAAAATGATGTGAAAGGTACCAAAGTGGTAGATCATCACAAAAGGAGGAGGGCCCACCATCTTGTAGCTGGAGTAAGAGATAACCAATGGAGAGGTCCCACATTCTGTTAGTTTTATTGCACTGTGAAGAGATCTAGAAGAAGGTTCCCAGCATGGAAAGTGGCCTTCCTGTGGTAGATTTCCAGGAGGACTTGGACAAGAGTCACACAGGATGAAAAGGCATGGAGAGGCTGTGATCTGTACCTTTAGAAGGAGTGCCCACTTAATGCAACTGAAGGTGCAAAAGTTTACATTCTTGAGAAAATAAATGTCTCCCCTTGTGCAGGGATATGCTGGAGCCAAACCTAACTGGAACTGAGAGCTGATTATTAAATTTTCAGTGTGAGCACTTATGCCTTTGAAATAGGCAAGTGTTACAAATCAGGGCTTGATTTATTGTTTTATCGATTGTTTAGACTTTGGAAAGTGATGGAGAAAATGTTAATATAGATTAAATTTAGAAGTATGTCACATGTAAATTTCCCCTCCTAGAGAACTGGTTGTTTTTACCATTTACCAACACACTCCTGCTGTTGCCTAAAATAACTCAGGGGAGGGCTAAAATCATGGAAATTCTCTGCCTCTTCTTTTTATTAGCAGGTACATAAAAGACATTTGTTGAGTTGGGTTGAATGGAGTGGAGAGGGTGGGACTAATGGGAAAGGAGTGCTAATGAGAAACTTGATCACCTTGATGATTCTGCTTAAGCTTGGCCCTGTTGCCAAGAAATTATTTTGACTCATTTATAATTGTGCGTGTCTATTTTTGTCCTTATCCACAGGCAGCATGTCAGCTGAGACACCAATCCAACTGAAAATGAATCCCCAGGACCTTCAGATCCAGACACATACAGTGGAGAAGCTGTTAGAACCTCTCATAATCCAGGTAGGAAGAGCACGGAAATCACAAGGCAGGCTCACGCCTAGGGAATGGAAAGAGAAGTGGACAAAAAAGAGCAACAGAATGATAAAATATATGTACTTCTTTATGTATGTGAATACACCATCTGAAACGATCCTTTACCTTTGATGCTATATTATGTTCTGAGGAATTCAATTTTATTTGAAAGTGTTTGTGTCAGTACTTAATGGGTCCACAACCTCATCTATATGGGTAAATCCTGCTAGGGTTCAGAAAGCCACTCAAATATGCCTTCTTTTTTATACAACTCTTATCCATGTCCTTCCAGCAATATTCTACAGAGGTTCCATACATGCCATTTTATGGGAACCTATCAGTGCAGCGCATGGGCTGTCCATCTATTTTTCCTGATCAGAACTGGAATCATAACAGAAATACTGGAGTTCTATCCTCCGTAGTAATGTGGGTTGGTGGAATTTCTCCCTTGGCACCACAGAGCTGCTCTGGGGAAAGGATTATTGCTGTCCCACTTGTGCACAGCAAAGACTTTATTCCCTCTCCCTACCCTCAGGGTGCCTTCCTTCTGTCAGCAGAGTTCTCCAGGGAGTCACAGAATCACAGAATTTTCCAATGAGAAGGGAACTCAACAGTCATCTAGTCCAACCCATACCAGAATGGAATACTCATTATGATATGCCTAATAGGCAGTCATCTAAGCTCTGATTGAAGAATTCCAAGGAGGGGAACTCACTTCTTCTGGAGACAAGACGGGGAACTCACTCCATCTTTTTTTGTGTGAGGCAATTGGGGTTAAGTGACTTGCCCAGGGTCACACAGCTAGTAAGTGTCAAGGGTCTGAGACTGGATTTGAACTCAGGTCCTCCTGAATCCAGGGTCAGTGCTCTATCCACTGCGCCACCTAGCTGCCCTGAACTCACCCCATCTTGAGGCAGTTCACCCCCTATTGAACAAGTCCATCCCACTTTTGGACAGTTCTGACGTTAGGAAGACTTAAAAAGGTTAAATTTGCCTCTTTTCAATTCCCCTTCTCCACCTTACCTCTCCTGCTCCACTCTGTCATTTCTCCTGGTTCTTCCATCTGGGGCCAAGTATAAAGTCTATTCCACATGACCATCCTTTGTATACTAGAAGAAAACTATCATGTTTCCCCTGTTTTCTCTAGGCTAAAAGTCTCCAGTTGTTTTAATAGATCTTCATAGGACATCAACTTGAGACCTTTTACCATCCCTGCCTTCCCACTAGAGCTGCTAGGATCACAAACTCAATAGTAGCTCCTTCTCCAATGCCAATGCTCTTTGACTCTCATTTCTGCTCACCTCGGGGACAGCTCTCCTATTGTGATGCTAAAAAAGATTGGGGAGAGAACCTGAGTTTAAATCCTGGACCAGCTCCTTTGAGATAATTTCCAGTCTCTGGACCTCTGTTTCCTAATGTGTAAAATGAGGGGGGTTGCACCAACTACCCCTACAGACATTTTCTTCCAGCTCAAAAATCTTTGGTGCTAGATCCCTTCCACTCACGTTTCTTCCATTGCCTGGTGCTCTCTGAATTCTAGCTTTCTCTCAAAGACACTGCCCTTCTTGTCACTATCTCCAAGGCTGACCTCTCCTTTTCTCACATCTCATGGCACACAAGGCTGGAAGGAGAAATTATACTCATTGCTCCCCACTGCCCCTCTCAGAACCACCTTCTGTCGCCATTGCTCAGTAACTACCTTTATAGTGAATTTCATCTCATCTCGATTCTTTTTGCTATCATCTATAGCCCTCTAGATGGCTCCTTGTCCCCCCGAATAAGTTTGGTACCTGGTTTACAGTCTTATCCACTCCAACCACCTTCAAACATCATGACTTCCTAGTTCTTTGATCTCCTGAGTGCCTGCAACTCTGTGTCCAACATATCTCATCCAAGTACAAGAGTGGCCTTAACTTATACCCCTACTCTTTGCTGCTCTAACCGCCATTCATCACGTCAGTTGAACTTACCCCAGTACCTGAAATTTCCAGTTATGACTTTTCCTTATTCTTGCTATAGTACTACCCTACTTCTTTTGCAGATCATATATTTAAGCAGAATTCTAAAAATTGAATCATAATACTGGAACATTAAGTTTTTCTAACTTCTTTCAGTGAATTCACTCAAAGGGGATAATTACATCATACATTTAGAGCTGGATGTGACCTTAATGGCCAACACCCTGATTATAGGTAAGGTAACTGAAGTTCAGAAATGGCTCATGATTGAATAGTTAGTAAGAGGGGGAACAGAATTCAAATTCAGGATTTATGATGCCAAATCTAGGCTTCTTTTCACTATAACATGCTAATGGTGTAGAATACATCATTATTATATCCACCAGGAACTCTATTGTTTCAAAGCACCTTGTGATAAGCTCTTTCATAAAAGTGAAGAATCCTTAAGTAACATAAAACTCTTCAAATTACCATACTGTATGCCAACATTTTGTATAATGGAGAGTCAATAACTATGCATTTTTATTTTTTGCAGATGTGGATATATTATACTTGTTAAATATATCTTCAGTACTATGTTATTGAGCATGCAGTATTTACACTTTCCATTGAAAATTGGTAATGTTGTCCTTGTGACTACTTTCAGCATATCAGCCCCTCTAAATTTGATGAAGAGGATGAAGCGGATAACCACTGACATTTCTATACACTTTGAAAGTTTGCAAAGGACTTTGCAGGCATGATTCTTGAGGCTACGGGGGAGACATGACTTCTTTTTTTTTTTTTTTTTTTGCGGGGCAATGGGGGTTACGTGACTTGCCCAGGGTCACACAGCTAGTAAGTGTCAAGTGTCTGAGGCTGGATTTGAACTCAGGTCCTCCTGAATCCAGGGCCAGTGCTTTATCCACTGCGCCACCTAGCTGCCCCACAAGACATGACTTCTGATTGAGATACTGCTGAGCCTCAGGTGCCATATCATACCTGCATTAGTGAAAACTTCTTTGGATTCATAGAGATGAGACAGAGAGACAGAAGGAGAGAGAAAGGAAGATTATGACGAGAGAAAAAGGAGGGAGAAAGGAGAGAAAAAAGGAGGGGGGAATGATACATAGATATATACATATATGTATAGATATACATATATGTGTTTATAAGTGTGTATATGTATACATATATACACACATGCACATAAGCATGTGCACACAAATGTGTATATACACATACATACATACATACATACATATATATATATATATATATATATATATAGAGAGAGAGAGAGAGAGAGAGAGAGAGAGAGAGAGAGAGAGAGAGAGAGAGAAGGTTCATGGTGTCACTCTTTGCCCAAGGACAGGGACTTGGATTATTCCTAATGTTGAAGGTTGACTCTAAATCTGCTTGCCTTAACTGTTAAAGGGCTACTTCTAATTTGCTTTGTGAGGCAGGGGTAAAGGTATAAGGGGCAAGTTGGTTTGGAGGGATAGTGGAAGAGAGAGGGAAAGTTCAGGTAGTGGGGTGGGTGGTCTTCTGAACATATTGCTCCTTTAACCAAGTCAAACTCAGACCTTTGAGAATTGCATAATTTCAAACTTCATTATCACATATTTAAAAAGGAACAAATGCTAAGAAAATGGACCTAGGTTTTAAAGTTATTGCTGGAATATACTGGAATACTGTGGCTCCTAAGAAGAAGGAGAGAGAGAGGGAGAGGGAGAGGATGAGAATTTGAGAGAGATGAGACGCAAGCACAAACTTTTGAGTGGTAGATAGTAGATCTTCCTGGAACTGCAGACATCTTTCTGGAGCTGTAGAGTTGGAAGGGAAGCTTATTATTTAGTATATGAATCAGGTCATTTACTTGACAAAATGAACTTAGTCTGATAGTCTTTAAAAAAAAAATAAACATTTTTTATTTAAAGTTTTTTGAGTTATAAATTCTATCCCTCCCTCTACTCTCCTTGAGGTGGTAAACAATCAAATATAGGTTATACATGTGCAATTATGTAAAACATTACCATATAGGTAATTTTGTATAAGAAGATTCAAATAAAAGAAAAGAAAAGAAAGAAAGAAAGAGAAAAAATAGCATGTTTCAGTCTGCGTTCAATAAATATCAGTTCTTTCTTTGGAGATCGTTAGTATGTATTATCATTAGTCTTTTGGGATTGTCTCGGATCATTGTATTGTTGAGAATAGTTAAGTCATTCACAGTTCTTCATTGAACAATATTGCTGTCACTGCACAATGTTCTCCTGGTTCTGTTCACTTTACTATACATCAGTTTTATATAAGTCTTTCCAGGCCTTTCTGAAACCATGCTGCTTATTATTTCTTATGGCACAATAATATTCTATTACAATCATATGCTACAACTTGTTTAGCCATTCCCCAATTGATGGGCATCCCTTTGATTTCCAATTCTTAGCCACCATAGAAAGAGCTGCTATAAATAATTTTTTTGTACAAATAGATATTTTTCTCTTTTTTGAATATTTTGGGCATATAAACCTAGCAGTGGTATTGCTGCATGAAAGGGCATACAGTTTTATACTACTTTGGGCATAGTTCCAAATTGCTCTCCAGAATGGTTGGAGTAGTTCACAACTCTACCAATAGTGGATTAGTGCCCCAGTTTTCTCACATCCCCTATAACACCCAACATTTTCCTTTTTTGTTATATTAGTCACTCTCGTAAGTGTGAGGTGGTACCTCAGAATTGTTTAAATTTGTGTTTCTCTGAGCAATAGTGATTTAGAGCATTTTCCCAAATGCCTATAGATAATTTTGATTTCTTTGTCTGAAAACTATCTGTTCATATCATTTGACCATCAATTGGCGAATGACTTATATTTCTACAAATTTGACTCAGTTCTCTATATATTTGAAAAATGGGGCCTTTATCAGAGATAGTTATTGCAAAAATTCTTTCCCAGTTTTCTGCTTTTTGGGTAATTTTGGTTGCATTGGTTTTGTTTGTACAAAAGTTTTTTAATTTTATATAATCATCATTATCTATTTTATATTTTATAATGCTCTCTCTATCTTCTTTGGTCCTAAATTCTTCTCCTGTCCATAAATCTAATAGCTAAACTATTCCATGCTTTCAATTTGCTTATGGTATCATCTAATAGTCTTTTAAAAATTATTTTAAAAAAGATTTAATATTAAATAGCAATGCAACCAATCAGAGACAATGTGATGTAATGGCCAGCCTTATAGTCAGAAAGCTCTGGATTCAGGTTCTCCCTCTGACACACACAGTTAAGTGATCATGGGAAAGCCACTTAATCTCTAAGTGGACGTTTCCAACATTAGTTGAATCAGTGCAATCTCCCAACTCCATCATCCCACCTCAGCAAACAATAGCAACACACATACAAACACACACACACACACAAATAACCAATTATACTTGCTTTTCAACAGTTACTTAAATGTAAATAGTAAATAACTCTGCAGTCACTCATCCTTCATGTGTATTATTTCTCCATTAATTAATTATTTACCTCTCCTCTTTGTAGTTAGTACATGCTCTCTTCTTATTCTATTCATCTTGATTTGCCTCATTTCTATATTTCTTTATATTTTTATACTGGTCTACCTTAATTGAATTCTAATTTTACACTTCATTCCATTACTGTTCCACACTTTATTTAAAAATAACCACTCCCCTTATTGTTGGCCTTTAAGACTGTTTCTATTTTTTCTTTTTGCAATCATAAATAAGTTTGGAATAAAAGAAAATCTTTGAGCAGATAGACATTCTTTCTTCATAGATCTTGGTACACTCAAATAATATGGTCCTAACAATGGAATTGTTTGGTGACATAATGTGATGATAGCATTTTGTGTTGTCAGATTGTTTTACAAAAAGATTCTATAAATTTCCAGTCCAACCAGCAATAAATGAGTGTGCCTGTTTCCCCACAGCTCCACCAGCATTGAATTGTTGTTTTAATTTACTTCTTCTAATTTGATGAGTGTGAAGTAGTTGTTTAAATTTACATTTCTTTGGTTATAATGAGACTGCATGCTTTTCCAAGTGATTATTCATGAATGATCTCTTCCTACTTTAGCAAATGAGAATTTTACAATTTTATCTATGTGGTTACTCCCCCTCACTTATGCAGATCATGACCTTTCTATAACTTAGCAGGCTGTCTTCAAGAGTGGCTATGACCAAAAAATTCATCAGCCTGCAGCCAAACTGGGGATGAGCCTCTGTGTACTGAGGTGACTTGGTCCTTAGGGGATAGATATTTAGTACATCAATGAATTTTGACTTGAAGACTTTCCATCTTGTAGAACTGTCTAGAGATTGCTTGTGCTCCATTGGGAAAAGGAAAAGCATTTGTGGACTTTGATGTCAGCCAATTCCTTATGTTTATGCCTATAATTGAAGTTTTTTTCAGGTACCTTTTGAGACTGTCCTGGGGTTGTGGGGTTGGTGATCCGTTGAACTACAGAAGGAATTTATCATAGCCAATATAGTATATAGAGATACAATGTCACTTGTTGTCTGGAGATGGTTACTGCAAGCAGCTCCTTCAGTCATACATCTAGTCGGCAAAATGAATAGAGCTCTGTAGCTAGTGTCAGGAAGACCAAATCCAGCCTCAGACACTTAGTAGCTGTGTGTTCTTGGACAGGTCATTTAACTTCTGCCTCCCTCAATTTTCTAAATCCAGGGCCTGTGCTTTATCTGCTGAGCCACCTGGCTGCAAATAATATTTTTAAAGATCTTTGAAAACCATAAATAAAGCACTATGAAAATGCTACTACTACTACTGCTGCTGTTGCCGTTACTGCTGCCTCCGTGCCACCACTGCCTCTGCCACTACTACTACCATTACTACTACTATTACTGCCCCTTCTACTAATACTATACTCTCCTCCTCCTCCTCTTCCTCCTCCTTCTATTACTTTTAGCAATCTTGTCTCATAAAATGCTATGGTTACACAGGTGCAATAAACCTAGTCTGTGTGCTATTTAGAAGAAAATACTTTTTGTACATTAATAGTAATAACTGATATTTACACAGCACTTTAAGGTTTACAAAGTATTTCCACTTAATCTCATTTAACCCAGAGCAGCGGCAATATGAGGTAGGTTACTGTAAGTATTATTATCCTCATTTTAGCAGTATTATTATTCTCATAGAAGCAGCACTGGAGAGAGGTGGTGACTTGTCCAGTGTCATGTAGCTAATAAGTGTCAGGAGCAGGATTTAGACTCATATCTTTGACTCCTACTTCAGCTCCTGTTCTGCCATACCACATTGCTTCTAACTTAAATGGAGGCAAGCTGGTACTTTTAAAATATTAGTCAGTTCTATATCAGGTAGGTGGCACAGTGCAGGGCTTCTTAAACTTTTTCCATTCATGACTCCTTTTTGCCTCCAAAATTTTTATACGACCCTGGGTATATGGGTGTATAAAATAGGTATACATAACCTTTTACTGTTGCCAATTTTTTTGCAACCCTTACATTCAGTTATATGAGCCCTTATGGGGTTCTGATCCATAGTTTAAGAAGCTTTGGCATGGTGGATGGAGTCTCAAAGAGCTGAGTTCAAATCTCTTCTCAGACACTTTAGCTATGTGGCCCTGGGCAAATCACTTAAACCTCAGTTTCCTCACCCATAAAATGTGGATAATAACATGAGATAACATAAAGTGCTTTGCAAATGTTAAAGCACTATATAAATTTTCATTATTACTATTATTATGGGTTTTTTTGGGTGGGGCAATGAAGGTTAAGTGACTTGCCCAGGGTCACATAGCTAGTTAAGAGTCAAGTGTTTGAGTTCAGATTGGAACTCAGGTTCTCCTGAATCCAGGGGTGGTGCTTGATCCACTGTGCCACTTAGCTGCCCCCTATTACTATTATTATTATATATATACCAGTCTGAAGCGATCTGGGTGGGCTTCTGCTACAGTATCATCTTTTCACGATTGTATTTGCCCTGGCTTGGCTTTCTTAACCTCTGACTGGAGTTTTAAAAACAGTTGTTCTAAATAATTTTTTAAAAATGGCCTATGGAGCATGGTAGGGGTGGGGCATCTATAGGAAAAGTAGCTTGAATTTTTTGGAGTGGTTAAGCTAAATCTTGGGAGTTTTTGTGGACATTGGGCATCAGACTAGTAAGGGCAAATTTTGTGTGGCCCTGGGCAAGTTACAACCTTTCAACCTTGGTAATGCCATGCCAGCTTGGTGCCATATTAAACATAGCTTGTGATCCAGCACAATATCTGATTATGCCCGATATTCCCTTCCTTGGCTCTAAGATAGCATGGATACTTGAATGATACAACATACTCCAGTTGTTGTTAGACTTAGGGAAGATGGAAGGTTATTTGCTATTCGTTTTCATAGATTCACAAGATGTTAGAGCTAGAAGACACTCGAGTTTAAGGTCATCTCATTTTCTTTGACATTATTTAGAGATAATTGTTTATGTCTTTGATAGATTTAATAGAGGATTGTCTTGCTTGCCATCCACCATATACAACATATTTTCTGTAGCTACTTTGCCATTGAACTGGCTTTTCCTTATGCCTAGAATGCTCTCCCCTTTTAACTCTGTCTCTTAGAATACCTAGATTCCTGGTACCAGCTCAGGGACCACTTTTGGTATGCCTCCCCCAGATCATGATACTTTTATTTTGAATATATATTTATTTACCCATGAACATGTTATTTTTGGCCCTACCCCCTTGGTAGAACATAAGACTCTATTTTTTTTTTTTGGTGAGGCAATTGGGGTTAAGTGACTTGCCCAGGGTCACACAACTAGTAAGTGTTAAGTGTCTGAGGTCGGATTTGAAGTCAGGTCCTCCTGACTCCAGGGCCGGTGCTCTATCTACTGCACCACCTAGCTGCCCCTGAACATAAGACTCTTGATGTAGGGCCAGTCAGCCTCACTTTTGTATTTGCATTTCTATGTAGGGCCTACTACTATGTCGGCACATAGTAGGTGCATAAAAATTTTTGATTGGTCATTTAGCAATGATTCCTCACTAAATGAGGGCATCGCTTTAGAATCTTGTTAGTATTCTTTTAGTAAAAATAGCCTTTAAAAGACTTCTTATTCCCTATGCCCTTCCATGGACTCTGCAATCCAGTGATGCATATTACAGGCTCCATTTCCTTTTTCCAGACATTTTTCCTTGCCGTCACCCAGGCCTAGAGCTCTTCCTTCTTACCTTGGCCTCCCAACTTCCCTGGCTTCCTTCAGGTCTCAGCTAAAATCCCATCTTTTGCTAGAAGCCTTTCCTGGTCCCCTTTAAATGCCAGTGCCTTGCCTCTGCTGATTATCTCCAATTTATCCTGTATGTATCCTGTTTGTACACAGTTGTTTACATGTCATCTCCCCTAATATACTGTGGGCTCCTGGAGAGCAAGGAATGTCTTTTACTCTTCTTTGTCTCCCCAGTGCTTGGCACAGAGTAGGTTTTCAGTAAGTGCTTGTTGACTTGACCTCACTTGAAAGGGATATGGAGCTGACATGTGAGTAAAATAATAACCGCAGACCAAAAGTAGCCATTGAAGTGAAGGCTTTTTGACATTATGTCAGGAAGGTATCAATGGCAATTTTTAATAAGGTCCAATGGGAAGTGTCACTACAAAATCCCATTGGGATAAAGCCGATTTCAGGTCACAGGTAGTACCTTGATCAATAGGGTAACTTTCCAATCAAAGACAAATAAAAAATATTGATTGAACCCCATGGTGTATAACAACATCCATTAAATCCAAAATTTTAGTTGAGCCAACAAATTTGGACATCTCTTATTTATGAAAGTCTTATGAGGTCTCCTCTTGTATAAATGAACAAATTTTGAAGTTGAGTTTATTATTTTTAGATCACTTGACTCATGATGGATTTGACACTGTGATTGTTTGCAACTATCCTTTAGATCACATATGACTACCAGCACAGTGCCACCCTTACTTACATTGAAAACACAAGATTGGCAGTGCCAGGGCATTATTGGGCAATGCCAGAGCCTGTGTTGAAAAGATTCCATTATTACTGTCCTCTCAAGTGATCCATAAGCCACTGCCCAGTGATACTCTCATGCCAAATGTGTTCAGATGTTCATTTTGCCTTAAATGGAACACTGGAATGGGAATGAGTTGGATGGATCAATTACTATATGTAGTATTTCCTTAGAATATAAGCTCTTCTGGGACAGAGACTACAGTATGGTTTTCTCAGTATCTTGAGCTCCTAGCACAGTGCCTGGTAGATAGTAGGGGCTTAATAAATACTTATTTGTTTTTGTTTTTTTTTTGTTGTTGCTGTTTTTGCTGGGCAGTGAGGGTTAAGTGACTTGCCCAAGGTCACACAGCCAGTGTCAAGTGTCTGAGACTGGATTTGAACTCAGGTCCTCCTGAATCCAGGGCCGGTGCTTTATCCACTGTGCCACGTAGCTGCCCCCTTAATAAATACTTATTGACTAAGATGTAGATACTTCATAGGATCAATCAACCAACAATCATGCATTAAGTGTTTATTATTTGTCAGGCACTGTGGATGCAAGTATAATGAATGAAATAGTTCCTATTGCCAAGGAGCCTGCATTCTAATGGGGAGAGATATTTCTCTCTATAATATATTTATATAATATATAATATAATATATAATATATTTATATAATGCATACATAAAGGTTTTGAGAATAGATTTAGAGCTGGAAAGGACCTTAAAAGACAATGAGTCCAAATTCCTCATTTTGTAGATGAGGGAATGGAGGCACAGAGAGGTTCAGTGACTTGCCCAGGGTCATACAGCTAGTAAATATCTGAGGCAAGATTTGAATTCAGCTTGTCCTGACTCCAAGTCTTGTGTCCTCTCCACTTTGCCATTTTGACTCTTCCCTTACATGTATACATATTGTCTTCCCCATAAGCTCCTTGAGGGAAGGGAGTATTTCAATTTTGTCTTTGCACCCACGGTGCCTGACAAATCACCTGGCACCCAGGAGTTATTGAATGAATCCTTGTTGAACTGAATAATAGTCACCATTTTTTATTACTGCTGAGATTAAGAACTACAACAACTTAAATTTAATATTACCTTCAGATAAAGTTATTATCAAACACACATCTCTGTTTCTTTGAAAATTCACAACTTTCTCCATCATTAATCTTCCAATTTACTTTTTGTGGGGGTTTCCAAGGTCTTACATTATATTTGATCCCTTAGATTTCCCCTAGAGAAGTTACTTATCACCTCAATGTGTGTAATTTTGTCAAAGTCAAAATTACATTTTAATCTTCAGAGTAATTGGTAATATGTCTGATTATGCCACTCTCTGACTCCTAAATTCATTTGCTCATAAATCTTCTTTCCATTTACCACAAGCCTTGATTTATCTTTAATCTATTCCCTTCCCCCTCTGGTGCATAGGTAAATCATCAGGTCATTTGCATGGGTACCTAGTCTCTGATATATTTCAATCATCCACTCCCATTTTCTCGATGTGATAACTTACACCATTGCATCCATTGGTAATAAATTCCTCCAATGGATCGGACGCAAATTTTTTTCCCAGCAATTACATTTTTATTATTGGAACTATATGCATCTATACTTTATCACTTTTCAAATCCAAGTTTGGCAAGGCAGAGCAAAAGTGGGTGTATTTCTATAGAGTTATGCTTAAAAAAATACATCTCTATGTCTTAGCTTCTCTGAATAACTAGAGCCATGGAACACTGGAATCTCACTTTCATGCTAGGAAGCAACCTTTCTTTATATGGTAAGCTTAACTCACAAAACCCCAGTGAGGTAAGATCCAGGCTTTTAGGACCAAAAGAGACCCTAGTGGCAATCTTGTCCAACCCTCATCATTTCAAAGTTGAGGCACAAGAGGTTAGGTGACTCACCCCAGTGTCATGTTTCTCCTGAGTATCAAGGCTGTTTAATGAAATTTCTGGTCTACAGTGGTTAAGGATGTTTCCTCATTGAGAGTTCTCTATATTAATGAAATTATAGGTTGGGGTAAAAAAAAGTTATTACCTTGTTTTGGTTGGAGATCATGTTTTTACCTCTGTCTTCTATAGTTACTGATTTCTGTCCTCTAGAAACAGAGAGACAGGCTTTCAAAGCCCTATTCCTTCCTTGTTCTCCTTTCCTCCCCTCCTCCAGCCTTCACTCTCTACTTTAATTGGTATTTTTATTACCACATCTTTGTCTTTTCCAATTGCTTCCAGTTCACTCATGTTGTATCTTTGGCTTTCTCCACTCACCCTTTGTCCACCAATGTTTTTACTTTCCTCTATTTTCTTTAAATTGGCCTTTATTCCCTCTAATTCAGTACCCTCAAATTACTTGTAAGATTCTCAATAGCTTTCATTATCTTTCCCTTTGTCCCTTTTCAGGGAGAATGACACTAGTTCCTTCTTTCTCTCTTTTGGGCCTTCAGATGGAGATTGTTGTCAGGTGCCTGGACTGAGAAGTTGTTTTGATGGATTACAATTGGATTTACTTGGGCTTCTTTGGTTTTGTTTTTCTGCCTCTTTCTTTGGATGATTCTCATTTGAGACCTTTTCTCAGGGCATATCTTGGGAGTTCAGGGTCATATGTAAAGCAGAAACTTGGAAGGCAAAGGGAGCCATGAATAATGCTCATCTGGACAGCTAGATGGAGAAATCTTTTATCTCTAGTCATGTCAGAGGATCACAGGTCTAGAGCAAGAAGGAATTTCAGAGGCCATTTACCCCAACTCCCTCATGTTACAGAAGGAGAAACTGAGGGTTGAGGAGGTTTAGAGACTTGCCCAGCTAGGTGGTGCCATGGATAAAGCACTGGCCCTAGATTCAGGAGGACCTGAGTTCAAATCCGGCCTCAGACACTTGACATGTACTAGCTGTGTGACCCTGGGCAAGTCACTTAACCCCCATAGTCCTGCAAAAAAAAAAAAATAGAGATTTGCCCAGAGAGACACAGGCAGTGAATATCAGAGGTAGGATTTAAGCCCAGGACCTCTGATGCTATGGCTGGTGCTTTTTTACTTAGAACAATGCTGCTAAGAAGTGACCTGGAGAGACCTATATGAACTGATGTTTAGTGAAGCGAGCAGAACCAGGAGAACATCGTGCACAGTGACAGCAATATTGTTTAATGAAGAACTGTGAATGACTTAACTATTCTCAGCAATACAGTGATCCAAGACAACACCAAAGGACTAATGATGAAATATATTATCCACGTCCAGAGAAAGAACTGATATTTATTGAAAACAGATTGAAGCATGCTATTTTTTTCTTTCTTTCTTTTCTTTTATTTGAGTCTTCTTATACAAAATGACTAGTATGGTAATGTTTTACATAATTGCACATGTATAACCTATATTTGATTGGTTACCACCTCAGGGAGGGTAGAGGGAGAGAGGGATAGAACTTGGAACTCAAAGCTTTAAATAAAAATATTTATTATTGAAAAAAAAGAAGTGGTCTTAGAAATAAATTAAAAAAAAATGGAATTCTGGGTTCCTTCCTGAAGTCATCAAGTAGAGGTTAGATGATCACTTGTAGAGTATGTTATAATGGATGTTCCTTTCAATTATGAGTTGGACTAAATGGCTGTGGAAATCTCTTCTAACTCTCAAATTCTGTGATGCTATGAAAGTTCAATGGGCATTCTGCTGTCAGTTATGAAGTATATTTTCATTTTCTTTTAAAAATATTTGTTTCCAATTAAACATAAAAACATTTTTACATTCATTAAAATATTTTTTTGAGTTTGAAATTCTCCCCTTTCCTCTCTCTCCCCTCACTGATATGTTATACATGTTCAGTCATGCAAAACATATTTTCATACTAGTCATGTTGTGAAAGAAAACACAGACAAAAAAAATCCTAAGAAAAATATAAAGGTAAAATGTATGCTTTGATTTGCATTCAGACTCCATTAGTTCTTCCTCAGAGGTAGATAGCATTTTTCATTATAAGTCCTTTGGAATTATCTAAGATCATTGTATTGCTGAACATAGCTAAGTCATTCACAATTGATCATTGTACAATATTGCTATTATTGTGTAGACCATTCTTCTGGTTCTGCTTACTTCACTCTGTATCAGTTCATATAAGTTTTTCTAGGTTTTTCTGAAAGCACCCTATTTGTCATTTACAATAGCATTCTATCAGAATCATATAGCATAACTTGTTTAGCCATTCCCCAATTGATATGTGTCCCCTCAATTTCCAATTCTTTTCCACCACAAAAAGTACTGCTATAAATATTTTTGTACATATAGGTCCTTTTCCTTTGAAAAAAATCTCTTTGGGATATAGAACTAGTAGTTGTTTTGTGGGGTCAAAGGGTATGCACAGTTTTATAGCCCTTTGGCCATATTTTCAAATTGTTCTCCAGAATAGTTGGATCAGTTCACAACTTTACCAACAGTGCATTAGTGTCCCAATTTTCCCATGTTCCCTCTAACATTTGCAGTTTTCCTTTTCTGTCATATTAGTCAATCTTATAGGTATGAGATGGTAGCTTAGAGTTGGTTTAATTTGCCGTTCTCTAATCAATAGTGGTTTGGAGCATTTTTTCATATGACTATAGATAACTTTGATTTCTTCATCTGAAAAACTGCCTGTTCATATCCTTTGACCATTTATCAATTGGGGAATGACTTGTATTCTTATAAAATTTTAGTCATTTCTCTATATATTTGAAAAATGATGCCTTTAATCAGAGAAACTTTCTATAAGCCCCCACGCCCGCCCCAACCCCCAGTTTTTGGCTTTCTTTCAAATCTTGGCTGCATTGGTTTTGTTTGTGTAAAACCTTTTAAATTTAATATAATCAAAATTATCCTTACATTGCATCCTGTAGTGCTTTCTATCTCTTCTTCCCTAATTCATAGATCTTACAGGTATAGTATTCCATTCTCCTATAATTTAGTTACGGTATCACCATTTGTGTCTAAATTGTGGAATCCATTCAATATCCATGTATTCCAATCTGTTATCTGCTGTTTTATGGGTAAGTTCATCCCATTCACACAGTTATGATTACTAACTGAGTGTCTCCCTCCATCTTTCTTTTCCCCCATTTATTCTTCTCTCTCTTTCATCACCCTGTCCCTCCTCAAAAGGGTCTTGTTTTTGCCTTTTTTTCAGCCCCCCTTTTACTTTCTCCCCCTCTCCTCCTACTTCCCAGTAGGGTAAGATATATTTCTATACCAATTGTTTGTAAATAATTCCCTCTTTGAGGCAATTACAATGAGAATAAAGTTTAGGTGTTAGCCATCCCCCATCTTCCCCTCCACTGTAAAAGCTCTTTTGCTCCTCTTTAATGTGATATTTTATTCCATCCTACCTCTCTTTTCTTCCTTCTCCCACTGCATCTCTCTTTCTCACCTCATTTTTTTTATATCATCCCTTCATGGTCAATTCACACCCGTGCCTTCTGTCTATGTATGCGCCTTCTAACTGCCCTAATAATAATAAAGTTCTTAGGAGTTACAAGTATCATCTTCCCATGTAGGAATGTAAACAGTTAACCTAATTGAATCTCTTATGGTTTCTCTTTCCTGTTTCTCTTTTTATGCTTTTCTTGAGTCTTGTACTTGCAAGTCATATTTTCTTTTGTGCTCTGGTCTTTTCATTAGGAATGTCTGAAAATCCTCTATTTCATTAAATGTACATTCCCCACCCCTCTCCTACCCATGATTATATTCAGTTTTGCTGGCAAGGTGATTCCTGATTGTAATCCTAGCTACTTTGCCCTCTGGAATATCATATTTCGAACTGCTGATCTTTTAAGCCAGAAACTACTTTTAAAAATATATTGAAGGGGGCAGCTAGGTGGTGCAGTGGATAAAGCACTGGTCCTGGATTCAGGAGGACCTGAGTTCAAATCTGGTCCCAGACAATTGACACTTACTAGCTGTGTGACCCTGGGCAAGTCACTTAAGCCTCATTGCCATGTCCCCTCCCCAAAAAGATATTGAAGTGATTCTGCAAATGGAATGAATACAGTTTAATTTGGACTTAAATAAGGCATCAGCAGTGAAATCAATGAGACAAAAATGAACTTGAGTGAAACTTTATTGATACTATCTTGCACTTCTGAGCCTCCCATTCTCCAAATTTTATTCTTTTTGGGAGCTAATCAGTTCATTCTTGGCTAATGTTCTTGGTGGCCCCTCTTATTAATTCAATTCAATAAGCAGCCATGTCTCTATTATATTACTAGTACTGGCCTAGCTTATATTCTAGTGTGAGGCGAAGCAGTATATACAAAAGTAAATGGGCAAGATTCAAAATAAGTCAAAGTATTTGTTTTGGGGGGGGAATGCGCTAACATTTGGGGAATCAGCAAGTTAATTTGGAGGAGATATCACCTAAACTAAGCCTTTCAGGGAGGCGAGGGTCCTAAGAGAAAGAGGTCACTCTAGGCCATGCAGAACTACAGAGATGGGCCAAGGCATGTCATGTACTATGATCATTGGGTTGACTAGTTTGGCTGGCTGGAGGATAGAGTACATAAAAAGTAATTCAATGCAGTTAGCCAGGAAGATGGGTCTAAGCCAAATTCTAAAGAGCCTTAAATGCCAAACAAAAGCACTTACATTTTATTCTATAGGAAATAGGGAAATGTGCTTCATGAGGAAAGGACTGACATGGTCAGATTGATCAGTGCAGTGAGCTCCAAGTTCTGGTTTTTTATGATATCTACATTCTGCATAGGTCATTAAGAATAATTTTTGGACACCTTTGGTAGTTGTTGGGGTCTGGGGTTGGAGGAGAGCAGGCTTAGTTTTTGAGGTCCTAGGGCAGAAGGAAAAAAAGCCATCTGTTTGGTGTTTGGTGGTGCAATACTCACCATCATGGTATCTATTTGGGTGGTCACAACTCTGATGGATTGACAAGGGCAAATACCATACATAGCTACTAGGAGAAGCTGGGGTATACTTTACCTTCAAGACTGACGTTAGATAAAATAAATACCTTCTCCTATAACCCGTCCATCAGGGAGGGGAGAGCCACTGTTTGTGATAGAATATTGCCCTTCTGGGTTCATGGGCATGACCAAGAAAGGCTATTCCCATGAGCCTACAAATGAGGCAATCTGGCCTTTTCTTTTTGCTTTTTTTCATTTTGTGGGAATGATCATTTTTGTTTCATTGATTTCTTTACTCTTCATTGAGTTGTGTTCACAGAATCAATGGAAATGAATTCATTTGCTCTCATTTTTTCTCACTCAGTGTTCCTTGAATTAGCATCTCAATAATACTAACCTCTTGGCATTTGACAAGCTTTGCTGTCAACTAGAATGATAACTGCTTGCTGTGGTGTGGGTGGGTGATTGAATACCAACACTCTTGAGTCTGCTGGGTCAGTACTTGGAAGGGTTTTTTCCCCTCCCATTTGATTATCCAGGCCAAATTTTGGAGGGATTATTGATCTCATTTAGGAACCTCTGCAGTGTTCCAGGGCTTCATGCCATTAGAACAATACCATTTGTAAACAGAAGCATCTGAGGGGGCTTCACCAGCTGAAGGGGGCAGGGGAAGCTTCCCTGTTCCATTTGGACTCTACTGAACCTCCCCCATGTCAAGGGCAAATGCATTTGGGGAGTACACATTTCCATGTTTTATGGATATTAAGGTTGAGAAGATCTAAGAACAAAGCTACCTTCAGTTGTTATATCTCCCTAGGAATCTTACAGTATTTTACACATACATCTTGCTGGTTCCACTTTAGAGGTAGCATTTTGCTCTACCGAATCAATTTCATTTTTATAGTTGGCGAATAGACACTGTGGGATCTTGTATAGTCTAAACCTTTTAGTCAACTGTGTGATTATAAAGATGCAGTCTGTTGAATATCCCTTGAGAAATAATACTTGTTCCCTTGTCATATCACCATTAAGGATGACCTTAATATATATATGAAACTTTTCATAAAGATTCTGTAGAGATGTGAAGATGAGCCTGTTGGTCACTTCTCCTTCTCATCTTCTTTGCTGACTTTTTTTTTGGGGTAATGAAGGTCACAATTTCCCCCAAATATTTGCTAAACATTTCCCCAAACATTATCTCCTCTTAAAGGGGATCAATCCCTCAGTGCTCTCAAATTTGTATCAGTTTTGCTATGAATCTCTTCAGTTTGTATTTGGTCAAGTGAAGTTATTCCTCCCATCCTGATTTCCATGTCTGCTTCCTCGTTTAGCACAATAGGAACTGTAATGTTTAGCTTCAAATGTGGTAGCTCTAGTGTGCCCGAGGAGAAACATGTTATAGAAATCTTTAGAGATCTTTTCCAGTTTTCATGCATTTATTGTCTTTTCAATTTTATCCTTAAGTGTTTTTGGGATGATTTGGTTTCATTGGGTCACTTGCCAACCTTTTGGTGGATTTATTTTCTTCTCCACTGCTTCTCAAAAGAATTTGACTTAACTGTACAAATGTGTGTGTATGTGATAGATACTGGAACTGTAGATGAATTGTGAAGTGGGTATATAAATGTAGGGGATGTTTTGGGGAAGTGCATAGTTGGAGTGAGTCACCTACAGCACCTTGCAATCAAAGGATTGTGCAGGAAGAGCAGCACAAAGGATATCATTAGGAAAATGGATAATCAGAAAAATAATTGAGTAGAGGAAGAGCAAAGGCCAACCAATGGAGAGCCAGTTTGTGTATACCACTGCTATGTCCTGTGTATGATTTATGGGAAGACACAGACAAGAGTTCCCCAGAAGGAGAGGTCAGGGATGTATTTTGGTCCTTATCATCGAAGTGAATGTCTACATGAATAAAATCATTAATCCATCAAAGTCGACCTTGGTACTGCAGAGCATTGATGTTTATCCAGGAAGAGTTCATATGACTGATTTTACATTGTTGGAGAACCAAAAATGAAAAAAAAATGTAAAAAAAAAAGTTCATTTCTTTTTTTTAAAGTTTATTTCTTAAGAGTTGCTTTGAATCATATGACTAAGATGTGAATATTTGCTTTCTTGCTGTATAGATGTCAGATTGCTTGAAAATGATGATCACCAAGCATATGCATTACAAAGGTCATCTTGAAACTTGTTAACTATGACAAAGTCTGCAGAAACAAATCTCACGTTGCCTCTCACTGAAGTATTAATGCTATTTTCTGATTTAAACTTTGTTGTTGTTCAGTCGTTTCAGTGCCCAACTATTCATGACTCCATTGGGGTTTTCTTGGCAGAGATACTAGAGTGGTTTGCTGTTTCCTTCTCTAATTCATTTTATAGATGAGGAATTGAGACAAAGGGGGTGAAGTGACTTACCCAGGGTCACAGAGCTAGTAGGTGTTTGAGGCTGAATTTGTACTTAGATTGTCCTACTGGAGATCTAGCCACTGTCAATCTGTTAGGCGGCTAAATAAATATTTAAAAAAATAAATTCTGTCAACAAGAAAACATTCTCCTACCATTTTCTACTACATATTTGCGTGAGTGAGCATTTTCAATTTATTCTTGTTTTAAATAAAAAGGCAGAAATCAATGATGTGGAGTCAGATTTAAGATGGTGTTTATTTGGCATTGAGCTCAATATTGTAAACCTTTGTTCAAATACGGTATGTTTGCATATGATTATTTTATTATGGTAAACATCTTCCAAATTATAACTTATTTCAATAAAAATTTTGCATATAGCCAACAAAATTTGTAAAATAAAGAAATTAATTATTGTCTTGCAGATACTAGTAAGCATATGAGGTCTTACTGGATTGTTTTAATTCTTACAGAATGTCCCACATAAAACATCCATAATTCTTTTATAATTAGAATACTAAAATTGTATACTCAGAGTTTTATTAATTATATGTAGCATAAATATTATATCATACAATTATAAGTCTATAATATAAATATTAATTTGGAATTTTTTGGGGCAGAAGTTATCACTGTAAGTTATTATAAGCGCTTAATGAGTAATTCTAAAAGAATATTATGAGTTGGATCAAATTACCCTGGGGGTTACAACTTTTGTTGTTATTGTTGAAATGGGTTCATGGAACAAAAACCACTAGAAACACTAGCCTGCAGCACATTGGAGCTGTGACTTGTCCAGGCCTCCAGCCTCTATGTCCAGGGTAGAGCCTGAAGCCAGCTTTTTCTGGTTTCAAGCCCAGCTCCCCATCCATTGCATAAACTGCCTCAATAGTTTAGCAAAAACTGGAGGAAATTATGGGCACATTTAATTCAATGAAAAAACATTCGTTAAACATCTTTGTTCCTCTGATTACAAGGCAGTCACAAACTCCCAATCCTTCATTTAAGGAAGGGGCTCAGGAGAGACATCTCATTTCCCACCTGGCTATGCTACTTTGGGATTTCTCTACCCACGGGACCCGGCAATAGGTTCTTAATAAATGTCTATTGATCATGACTGTGACATATACTATATGCATAGCATTGAACTAGGTCTTGGGGATACAAAAAAGGGAAATTCCCTGCCCATGAGGCATTTATATTCTCCAGATTAAGAACTGACATTGAAAGTTTACAAAGTCCTTCATCTATTTTCATTCACTTGAGCCCAACAATCACCCAGTGTGGTGAGTAAAGTAGGCATTGTTAGGTAGGGAGTTAGAGAGATAAAGTATTTATTCAGTACTTCCTATTTGTGCAATAAGCACCAATGATAAAAAGATCAGAAAACAAGAGGGTTCGTACTTTTTTTTTTTTGTGGGGAAAATGAGGGTTAAGTGACTTGACCAGGTTCACACAGCTAGTGTCAAGTGTCTGAGGCTGGATTTGAACTCAGGTCCTCCTGAATCCAGGGCTAGTGCTTTATCCACCCAGCTGCCCCCAAGGGTTCATACTCTTAATGTGCTTACATTCTAATAGGGGAAGACAAGGCATAGAGGGGAGGTAGAAAGGAGGAGGGCAGGAGAGAGATGTGGTGCAGTGGCTAGAGTGCCAGGCCTGGAGTCAGGAAGACTCTCTTCCTGAGTTCAAATCCAGCCTCAGACATTTACTAGCTATGTGATCCTGGGCAAGTCACTTATTCCTATTTGCCTTGGTTCCCTCATGTGTAAAATAAGCCGGAGAAGGAAATGACAAACCACTCTGGTATCTTTGCCAAGAAAACTCTGAATGGAGTCAGGAAGAATCAGACATGACTGAAGAACAACAACAAAGGAGAGAGAGGAGAGCACACATAGAATCAGTTTGAGGTGAGCAAGGCTAATGGTGAAGAAGTGGAACATTCCCAAGATTGAGTTGAACTGGCAGCTTTTTAGACTTGAGAGTGCTCAGCAAGATCCTATAACTAGATTCTATTCCCACAGCTGGAGAGCAATAGAAGCAGGATTCGTTCATTTGTTCATTCGTCCATTTGTTCATTCTTTGGCACTATCCTAAACACTGGAGAAATAAAGGAAGGCAAAAACACTGTCCCTACCTTTAAAGAATTCATTGTCTGATGGGGGAGATAACACACCAATAACTCTTCAGATAAGATATATATAGTATAAATGGAATATAATTTCAGAGGGAAGGTACTATGGATGGGACAACTGGAAAGATCTGGAGAAGGTAGAATTTGAACCATGTTTTGAAAAATTAATTTTTTTTTCAATGAACAGAAATCTATTTTCTTTCCCTTCCACTGAGCAGAGTTTTAGCTAAGGAAGTTAGGAGGTAGAGGGAAGGAAGGAGAGTATTCCAGGCACAGCGTCAGGAGCTGGAGTGTCTCATGCATTGGAATATCAAGGACCAGAGTTACTGGGTCCTAAGGGCTGGATTTATTGTGTTGTTGGTCGCCTAGACTTAAGAAAGTGATGAAGAAAATGTTAATGGGGCAGATAAACTTAAAAGTGTGGCATGCTCGGGGCAGCTAGGTGGCGCAGTGGATAGAGCACCGGCCCTGGAGTCAGGAGGACCTGAGTTCAAATCTGGCCTTAGACACTTAACCCTTACTAGCTGTGTGACCCTGGGCAAGTCACTTAACCCCAATTGCCTCACCCCCCCCCCAAAAAAAAAAGTGTGGCACTTTTCCCCGAAGAGAGCTGGTTATTAAGCATTTGTCAGCCTTTACAAGGGTGGTAATATGCAAATAACTCTGTACAAAGAAGATTATAGACAAGATAAATCGAGGGGAGGCTCACAAGGGAGGGCACTGAGATTAAGAAGGACTGGGAAAGGTGTTCTGGCAGAAGATGAGACCCTGGGCCTTGAAGGGAGCCAGAGAGGCTAGAAAGTGGAACTAAGTGTGTGTGTGGGGGGGATTCCGGGCACGGGATTCAGCCAATGAGAATGAGCAGAGTTGGCGGATGCAGGTTTAGTTGGAGAAACAGTTGGAAGCTCGTTTTACTGGATCACAAAGTAGACAGAGGGGCATAAAGTATGTGAAGACTGGAATTGTGGGAAGGAGCCAGGTTATGAAGGGCTTTGAAAGCCAAGCAGAGGATTTTATATGTGATCCAGAAGGTAACAGGGAGAGACTCAGGCTTATCGAATAGGGGAGTAATAGGGAACAATTTCACAGGAAAATGGGGGATGGATTGGAATGGGCAGAGCCTTGAGGCAGGAGAACCGACCAGCTGCTATCACAATAGTCCAGGTGAGAGGTGATGAAGGACTGTATTGTGATGGTTTTGGTGTCAGAAGAGGGGTGGAGACTTATCGATGTTACAAAGGTGGAAACTACAGGATGTGGGGGCTGAGAATGAGGTGTCAAAGGTGACACCTCGGTTATGGGAACCTGGGTGATCAGGCAAATGGAGGTGCTGTTAATAATAATCAAGAAGATAGGGAGAAATGGGCTGGGGGTGGTGGGGGAGAGATAATGAGTTTAGTTTCAGACATGTTGAATTTAAGATGTCTAAGCATCCAGTTTGAAATGTCTAAAAGGCAAGTTGGTAAGGGAGAAGAAGGGGTAAAGGGAATAATCATTTATATAGCACCTACTGTGTGCTTTGTGCTTTAAAAATATTTTATTTGATCCTCACAACAACCCTGGGAAGTAGGTTCAGGTGCTGTTAATATCCTCCTTTTATGGTTGAGGAAATTGAGGTAAACAGAGTTTAAAATGACTTGCCCAGGATCACACAAGTGACCGAAGCCAGAGTTAAACTATGTCTTTCTAGGTCTAGTACTCTCTCCACTCTCCTACCTGGCTGGAAATATGAGACTGGAGGTTGGGCGAGAAGTTAGGGCTTACCAAGTCATCTGTGTTGAGGTAATTATTGAAATCTCAAGGGAGGTTGTTTGCTCTGCTGATTGGAGGTAATAGGGAAATTTGGAAGGAGATGGGGAGAGATTGTGGAGAAAGAAGGAATTTCAGAGTTCCTGTACGTGGCAATAAAATACTTGGGGGGTAATGGCAAGATCAAGGATATACTCATTTCTGTAACTAAGAGAGGAGCAGGTCATGGGAAAGAAATAGATTGAAGAACTGGGAAGTCAGGGTTTAAGGAAGTATTTCTAAGTGTGTGATAAATCCTTTGTATGAGTGCAAGGGCTGGAGCTGAAAAACTATGAACCATGTACTGAACTTCTTGAAGAAGGAAGGAGAGTGTACTGAGAGGCAATAGGCGGTTGGCATCAGCTTCTGAATTGGGTGGCAAGTTTGAATAGTGTGAACCTCAAAGGAAGAGAAGTGCTAGCAGATTGATGGTGATACAGGCAATGGGGAACAAGGGGCATTCTGACTTGCCCACCATTGCCAATGGATCATCGGGTATGATTGAAGATGAAACCAGTACTGGAGAGGGCAAGGAAGTAAGGTGGTTAGCAAGGAGTCAGGTCTTAGTGAGTCCCAGAAGATGGAAGGAGTGGGAAGGGAACAAATCTGAGAAGAAAGCCCACTTATTCATTTTGGAGCAGGCATTCTAGAGAGAACAGTGGAAAACACAGGTAGATCTAGAGTAGGGTATTTGGGTGTGTGAGGGCCAAATTTAATATATGGAGAATTGAGTGACTCACCATAATATTGGGGTCCCAGAAATAATGAATGACCTCTAGGTCCATAGCTCCCTCTGAACTGCCTTTTTAGATATTTTTCCAAGGCCAATAAGAAAGGAGCCTAACAGCCTCTTTTCCACAAACGAATCAGGTTTTATTAATGGGAATGAAATAAACAGCAAAGGTGAAATTCATAAAATCAAAGACAAGGGAATAGGGAAAAAGAAATACGGATAATCCTCCTAACTCTAACCTAAGTCTATACAATCCCCTATTTCTCTTCAAGTTCAGCTAATTCAAAAAAGGAGGGCTCATATGTTAATTCACCACCTGGGGTCCGTAGCTTCAATGGAAAACCAGCTTGTACCCAGGGCCAGCAGGAATCACCTGCTGCTGCTCACACTCACCGAAAGAGAGAGAGTCACCCCAAAAGAGACTGAGACTCCCCTCAGGGAGCATTTACTCTTCCTCCCCCAAAAGGGGCGGTCCTTCAAAACTGCCTGTGGAGAGTGGTTTTTCCTGCTGACATCAGCAGCACACGTCACTCAGGGCAGGCCAGGTTTGGCTCATCCCAGTCAGTCAGCCAAATTCCAATAATCTACCACAGGTGGCAGGGTTAAAGGAGATAAGAATGAGGGACTGGGAAGTCTGGGATGGGGAACAAGGGTCCAGAATCACTGGGATGAGAAGATTCTGAGAGAGTGCTAGCCATTAAGGAATGAGTCCAAGCAGGGTATGAGTGGCTGGAGATCCACTGAGAGAGGCAGGTGATTAGACTGTACTAGGGCCTCCCTCAAGGTCCAACCTTGTTGCAGGGGTGCCAGGCTTAGGAGGCCTGTCTCACAGAAGGCAGGAACAGATAAAGGCGTGGCCTGGGGGAGTCAAGAGGTGGCTGTGGGAGTTGGTTCTGGTCTGGGAATGGGTGGCTCAAATCCAATTGCAACACAAGTTTTCCCAACTCCAAACCTAACATTCTGCCCACTTAAGCCCCTCTGTCTCCTTGAAATTTTCTTTTTGACGGGACCCATTCCATGTGACACCATGCAATCTCTCCTCCTTTGAGATCACACTATTCATATTGATCCTGATTCTGATGGTCATTATCTCTTGACCATCTCTGTGAGGAATCTCCCTCTATTAGGATGGAGCAGCAATGATTCTGCTCTTTGGAATCATAGCTACCTGCACTATGAGAGGTCGCATAGTCAGAGGGAGGACTCATACCTGGTCTTTGTCTCCCAGGTCAGATTCTTATCCACGACTCTATTCTGCATTTCTCTTTCTTTAGTATTATTATTTAATATGAATCCTTTATCCCCACCATGGGGCATTTGCCTACAGCTAGGCTTTTGGGTCTGGATTTGTGCAGGAGTAAAAATTCCCTGTGGTTTAGGGAAAACACAATATCAGTTGCTGCTCTTTTTGTGTTCCACATCTTTATAATTTTTTGGAGGCAATTGGCATCAAATGACTTGCCCAGGTTCACATAGCTAGCAGGTGCCTAAGGCTGGATTTGAACTCAGGTTCTCTTGACTCCAGGGCTGATGTTCTATCCACTGCATGGCTTAGCTGCCCCTATATTGCATGTTTTATGTTCTTTGTTCTTTCCTGCCTTTTGAGTGACAGCAAGGGCTGCAGGGTGAGGGTGGAGCAGGGGAAGGTTGTCCAAGAAGTCGGCTATAGTCACTTAGAAGCTCTAAGTCATGGCCTCATATAAAGAGTGGTTGTTCTATCCCAGAACTAAATGACTAGAAAACCCAGAAGAAGATGATGTTGGGAGCAGAGCTCACCCACTCACTTTCTCCTTCTGAGTTCTCTTTGTAGGTTAAGGGCATTTTGTTAAAATACTAAATCATGAAATCAAATAGTAGCAGGTAATGGCTGCAGAGAGGAATTCAGCTATGCCAGGTTTTCAAGGATCATTTGGAAACAAACTGTGTGAAATGACTGTTGGGAAGAGAAGGGGAGCAGGAGCCCATGTGTGGCTAACTGCTGAGGGCTAACGTTCTGAAACTCTTCTGTGATTTCATCAGCATATGGAATCTTTCCACTGGTGTAGATCTCAGCCTTAGGAAAGCACAGAATCATAGATCTAAGCTTTGGAGGTCAGCCGGCTCAGCTCCTTAAGTTTACAGTTTGGGAAGGTATAGGGAGTTAAGTGGAAGAGTCAGGATTTGAATTCAGATCTTGTGACTCCAGGTTCAGAGTTCTCTTGATCTATAGGAGTTTTGGTATTAAGAAAATTCACCCACTGGTGGCCAACCCTTTGGTGACAAACCTTGATAGACTGATTTTGGACAGCAGACATCTTAGTCCATCCCTAAACTCCTTCGAGGAAGAAAGCTAGGAGTAGATATGTGGTCTGATGGATAGCATACTGGGCTCAGAGTTAGTAAGATCTGAGTTTAAATCTGGCCTCAGACATGTAATAACTGTGTGACCCTGGGCAAGCTACATAACTTCTGTTTGCTTCAGTTTCCTCTTCTACAAAATGGGAATGATAGTAGCTCTTACCTCATCAAGTGAGATAATTGTAAAATGCTTAGCACACAGTAAGTGTTGTATAAATATTATTATTATAATTATCATTTATAACTCAGGAGGAATGATCAGAGCTTTTACTTCATTGGCATAGCCTTTGAGAACCCAGAGTAACCTCTGCCCCAGAGGAGGACTTTAGTGGAATTTAAATAGATGAGATAAAGTAGTGTTTATTGTTTTCTGAAAGTTGACAGTTTTTTTTAACTCACTATGTAAAAAGATTCAATTCAGTTGCAGAGAAAATTCTTGTTCGGGTATGGATTGAATTAGATGGCCACAAGTCCATCCATCCATCCATCCATCCATCCATCCATCCATCCATCCATGCATTTATTAAACATCTCCAATGTACACTGCTATAACAAAGTCAATGCATCATCAAGGAGCTTTCATTCAACTATGAGGTTCTATAAATCAATGAATGTCAAATGTATTTTTTGTGTATAATAGAATGGCTAGGCACTAACAAATGTGTATTAATGGATTTCCTTTGTGAAGATGTACCATAGAGGTTACTGTTGTGATGAGATTTCAGTTCACATTTTGGCAATGGATAGATGCATGACTTTAGGCAAGTGAGATACTGTTTCCTGGCCTCAGTTTCTTTTTCTGTTAAATGGAAAAAACAGCCTTAAGGCCTCTTCCAGCTTTATTGATCTGTGATTGGACACATCTTCAATAGAAATAAATGCCTCATCGTTTGACTAAGGCCAATGTCAGTCGACAAATTAATTGTAGAACTAGGAATGGTAGAATTGGGTCCAATCTGATATTGAAAATAGGCTCTTGTTTTAGAAGATCAGAAGCTACTACCCCATGATGCCCTAGATACAAATCTCTCTTTCCATCTCCTTCTTCTCCCTTTCCATGTTCTCACTCCCCACCTTTGATTATTTTGTGAGTGTAATGGTAGAAGGTACCAGCCTGCAGCCCTCCCCCTCCCCCTTCCCTGAGAGCTGTCCATTGGATTGTGAGATATGTGAGGGGAAGGACTTTTTTGCCTTTCTTTGTCTCCTCAGAGCTTAGCACAATGCATGGCACGCTGTACATAGTAGGTGCTAAATTAATGTGTGTTGACTTGATTTGGCTCTCATCTGGGAAGTTTGTAAGTGGATAGAATCGCACTCAGACTTGGGAAGTACCTTAGATGTCATTCACTCCAGCCTGCCCCCCATTGTAAGGGATCCCTCTGGGACATTCCTGATGGGGGGGCCTGGATTTTGATACTTCTAGTCATGAGGACTGTGTTTTGATATGATTTATATATTTAAGACCCATAACCTGAGAAGCACCTAGAAAAGTCTGAGGGATGATTAAGAGCTGAGCATAGATCACTTAAACAATAAAAATAATTTCTAAGGAATAACTTCTCAAGCCCTTTCCACCTGGAGCTTGGCCACTCCTTGACAACAGTGCTCAGGTCAGCTCCATTCTTTGCTGATTGGTCATAGTAGTGACACTTAAAGATGGATTTTCACTTTCTCCAAAAAAGCTATTTTTCTCATCCCAACTCACAACATAGGATTGTAGATTCAGATCTGGAGCCAGAAGATGACTTAGCGGTCAACTCATTTGATCCCCTTGTTTTACAGTTGGGGAAACTGAGGCCCAGGGGGAGAAAAGTGACTTCAGTATCAATGAGGAATCAGTGAAAGTGTATCTGATACTAATGATGGTAGCGATAGTTCAGTGCAACTCCCAAGTGAGGAAGGTCTTCTACCAATGAAAGTATTCACCTATGTACTTAAGGAGTTGTCTAGAGCATCGAGGTGGGAAGGACATGTTCAGAATGTCCAGCCCAGGTCTTCTTGGCTTCGAGGACAGGTGTTTATCCATTACCTGCCTTTTAGTAGGAGCATGATAATGGGTGACATTTGCACAGGAGTTTAAGGTTTGCAAAACAATTGGTATAGATTATACTGTAGTTGTTCAGTGGTGTCTGACTCTTTGTGACCCCATCTGGGGTTTTCATGGCAAAGATACTAGAGTGGTTTGCCATTTCCTTCTCCAGCTCATTTTACAGATGAGGAAATGGAGGCAAATGGGGTTTAATGACTTGCCCAGGGTCATATAGCTAATAAGGGGACTTCAGAATGCATATTGATTATTCCTCAAATATCCCAACTTCCCATCCTTTGTTTCCTATGAGTTTTGCTCCCGTACCTCAGCCACACAGAGGGACAGTCACACCCTTAATCTTGCTGTCACTCGTACTTGTTCCTAATCCTGGATTACTCTCTCATCCTGTTCCCAACCTGAGCTCTTCCTACATTTCCATCTTTTTATGTCTTAATTTCATCCATACAGTCTACAAACCAGCTACCCTGCTGCTCCTCTTCTTGCATATGTATATGCCTAAATATAGGCATCTAGGTGGTTTAGTGAATAGAATGTTGGCCCTGGAGTCAAGAGGATCTGAGTGCAAATCTGGCCTTAGACATTTAATAGCTGTGTGACCCTGGGCAAGTCACTTAACCCTGTTTACCCCAGTTCCACAATATGTAAAATGAACTGGAGAAGGAAATGGTGAACCATCCCAGTATCTTTGCCAAGAAAACCCCAGATGGGGTCACAAAGAGTTGGACTGAAAAACAACTGAACAATAACACCTAAGCAAATGTTTACAGTTTGTCTACATGTTAGGACATGTTACATCTCCTCACTGGGTTATAAGTCCTTTATAGGGAGAGATTACATCTTTTTGGCTTTTGTGCACTTAATATCTAGCCCAGCTTCTTTCACTTGGTAGAGACTTAAAATCTATTTGCTGAATTGAAGTGAATTGGCTAGGATTCTCACAGTGGGATAATCAGGAAGAGAACGTGTTCATAGAGTAGACTCTATTTCTCAAGCTGTCTCTACACAAAGTTGTTCACCAGGGGAAGCCTCTGAGCGGCCAAAGCAGGGACATCGTCAACTCAGAAACTGAAATGAAATCGCCCACTGCTAAAATGATGTCTTGCCACATTCTTTAAAGTTCTTATTTCAAGTTACAGCTGCAATACACACTAATAATTTATGGGGCAGCTAGTTCTGGGTATCAGTTTGGGTGTCAGTGTCCTTCGAATCTAGCAGACATTCCTGATTGAGGAAGGTAGAGAATAATCCTATTTTTTCCAAATTCCTTGTGCTTGAAATAAATACTAGGTTTCATTTAAAATGCATTGATTTCAGAATCTTTAAAAATCAGGAAGTTTAAAAAGCTGGGTGCTTCTTTGCTCTGGAGACCCCAATGCCTCCAGCATAGGGGTTTTTCAGATTGATGTAGCCCAATTTTTTAAACTGAGGGTGTTTTGCATGAAGGTGCTTAGGCATGATTCTGGATTGGTGGAGAGAACATTGATGCCACACGGGTGTGCCAATGTGAGGGGAAGAGTTGGTGTGAGAGTTTAAAAGAAGAAAACATTCGTCTTTGAGTTCCATAAAATTCAAGACTCTCCTTGAGGCTAATTTCACACGTGTTGAGAGATAGACTTTGTTTGTTTGTTTGTTTGTTTTTTTTTTAGTGAGGCAATTGGGGTTAAGTGACTTGCCCAGGGTCACACAGCTAGTAAGTGTTAAGTGTCTGAGGCCGGATTTGAACTCAGGTACTCCTGACTCCAGGGCCGGTGCTCTATCCACTGCGCCACCTAGCTGCCCCGAGAGATAGACTTTGAAAGCTGAAGACGGCAGGGGAAGCCATCTCCTCAACATGCCCCTGATTTCCAGTTTTCATCCCTAGAAATGAAGGGATTTCTCTTTGGGTGAGATTTGAGCCTCTTGGTTTAGTTGAGATAGCTCATCTCCAGGGGGAGAACTCATTCACCCTAGGTGTTTTGTAGCATATTCTAATCTGTAAAAATTCTCCATTTTTGGCTTGACTTCCTTTGATAAATGGATTTACTAGATAGTCATTACCTGTGACAGTCAAACTGGCTAGGGAGGTCCCTTTCAACTCTGCAATTCCGTGAAATAAAAACAAAGGCATTAATTATGGTGTAGGGGATAGAGCCAGCCTTGAAGTCAGGGTTCAAGTCATCCTTCTGACATATACTGGCTATGTGACCCTAGGTGGGACACAACCTCAGAGTTCTCTAGGCATTTCTTTCTGACTATAAGTTGCTGAAAAGGTACCCACCTGCATTAGTAGAAGAAGTTTCCTTACCTAGGAGTTCCCTATATCAATGAAATCACAAGTCCTGTCTCTGTTCCTGTCTCTGTCCTTTTAGTAGTAGCAAATAATCATAATAGCTACCATTTATATAGTGCCTACTATGTGACACCTAGTTGCCAGCTTTAAATAGCATCCCAGTAGAAGAATAAAGTTAGAGCACAGAAAAAAGAATTAAAAAATAAACAATCATGAATAGATCCAAATCAGCTGATCAAAACAGAGGGGAGGTTGCCAAAACAACAAATAT
Source organism: Dromiciops gliroides (assembly GCF_019393635.1). NCBI lineage: Eukaryota > Metazoa > Chordata > Mammalia > Microbiotheria > Microbiotheriidae > Dromiciops > Dromiciops gliroides. The sequence goes on along the minus strand of NC_057862.1, from coordinate 30,421,046 downwards.
ATCTATATCTATATCTTTTTTTAATACCCATATCCATATCTATACACACATGGATATAGAGGGTGGGCCAAAAGTCACAGTGTTTTAATAACTTTTTGAAAATTATTTTTCTTTATTTTTCACCACTTAGGAGATTTGATTTTTCATATATAATAGAAATAATTTTCTATGTGTGATATAATGGTATTGTAAATTAAAAACAAAACACCGGGGCAGCTAGGTGGTGCAGTGGATAGAGCACCGGCCCTGGAGTCAGGAGGACCTGAGTTCAAATCCGGCCTCAGACACTTGACACTTACTAGCTGTGTGACCCTGGGCAAGTCACTTAACCCCAATTGCCTCACAAAAAAATGAAAAAAACCAAAAACCAAAAACAAAACATAAAGGAGTTGTTAAATATCGAAACCCCTTCATGACTTTTGGCCTAGCCTGTTCATACATATATACATTTGTGTGTATGTAAACACACACACACATACATACATACATACATACATGCCTAGAATAGTAAGAAAGAATCAGGGAAACTCAACGAATTAAACCTCTACTAAACCGTAGACTTGGAGTCAAGAAGACCTGACTTCAAATTCAAGACACTTAACTATCTGTGTGACCCTGGGCAAGCCACTTAATCTCCATCTACCTTAGTTTCTTCATTTATAAAACAGAGATAATAGCAACACTTACTTTGTTATGAGGACCAAACGAGATAATATTTGTAAATCACTCTGCAAACCTTAAAGAATTATATTGGTGCTAGGTATTGTGATCATTATCACTATTTTCAAATCTTGACGTGTTTGTCCCTTTTCCTCCTACGAGATTGAAAGTTTCATGAGGATGGCAGCCCCATCTTATCCAAGTCTTCTCCCGTCCTCAGCGCCTTCCTTACCTTAGTGTCCTTTACATACAAACTATCAAAAACCACTCGTCCCACTAAAAGAACCATCTGATTCAGAGGGGGCAAATGGCCTATAGATCACCCGGTTGGACCTCCTTATTCCACATATGAGGAAGTGATGGGGGATGATGGGTCCTCTGTATTCTGCTCTTGTCAGGCTGCATCTAGAGTGGTATGTTCAGTTCTGGGGGCTACACTGTAGAAAGGACATTGGTAAATTGGAGGGTACCTGGAGGAGGAAGCCCAGCTTTGCAAAATGTGGGGTTGAAGGAACTGTGGATGTGGTTTGGAGAAGAGAAGACTTGGAATGGGTCTCAAGAGTTCTCTACAAATATTTAAAGGGTTGGGCATGTGACTGAGGGATTAGATTTATTCAGAGGGCAGACCCAGAGGCAGTGAGGTCATAGGGAAAAAGTCTTTAAAGAAAGTGGATTGGGGAGCAGCTAGGTCGCACAGTGGATAGAGCACTGGCTCTGGATTCAGGAGGACCTGAGTTAAAATTTGACCTCAGACACGTGATACTTACTAGCTGTGTGACCCTGGGCAAGTCACTTAACCCTCATTGCCTTACCAAAAAAAAAAAAAAAAGAAAGAAAAAAAAAGCAGATCGAGCTGCTTTGGGGGGCAGAGGACTATTTGTCAAGTATTTTGTGGAGGGGGCTCTTTTTCAGATATATTTGGGTTCAATGGTTGCTGAGGTCTCAGCTGACTCTGGGATTCTGGGAAACTGGAGGTCACACAGTGATGAGGCTGGGATTTAAACCCAGGCCTCAGGCTCCTTATCCAGTGTTTCTTCCACGACTCCCTTTTGGGAAAGCAGCAAAACCTCCAGTCCATTAGACTCTGAGCTCCTTGAAGGCAGGGACTGTCTTTTGCCTCTTTTTGTATCCCCACTACCTTGCAATGTCTGGCACATAGTAGGTACTTAATTAGTGCTTATTGACATGGTTATTTCAGTTGAAGATGAGAAGGAACTTGGGAAAATTTGGAAACCTATCTTTGATTAAGATCCTAAAACCTAAGACATTGGGGAGTTCCTTCTAGCCATGATAAAGAGTATTTGTTTTGAGGGCAGCTAGGTGGTGCAGTGGATAAAACACGGGCCCTGGATTCAGGAAGACCTGAGTTCAAATCTGGCCTCAGACACGACATTTACTAGCTAGCTGTGTGACCCTGGGAAAGTCACTTAACCCTCATTGCCCGCAAAAAAAGAGTACTTGCTTGACATCAGAGACCAACACTATCTTTGTTGGAGAGTCACTCCAATCCATTTCCTTTAAAATTGGGCACCAGACAGGATAGCCCTACCCTCGGTGCCACTTAGTGTAGTTCTAGAAATGTTGGCAATAGCAACTCAAAATGAAAAAAAGGGGAAGAGATAAAAATATATGCATTTTTTTTGCAGATGACATGATTGTATATCTAGAAATCCAAGGAAACCAACCAAAAAATTACTAGAGGTAATAAATGAGCCCTATAAAGGTACAGGATATGAGATAAATCCACAAAAATCAATTGCATTTCTCTATCCTCATGACACCCAGCTAGAATATACAGTGAAAAAAGAGATGGCATCACAATTCTGACACAAAACATTAAATACTTGGGGAGTAATTCAATTTGGGACATAAGAGATTTATTCAAAGAAATGCATAAAGCCCTGATGGGAGAGATAAAGGAAGACAGGGAGAAATGAAGATATAAAAACCTGGCTTCTGGCTGGGAAGATGGCACTAGTCCCTAAATTAATATTGAGACTTAATATAGTAGCAATTAAAGTCCCCATGGGGTATTTGATAGAACTTGACAAAGCAAATTTTTCAAACTTATCACAGAGCAGGCCTGATCTCAACTATGTTCTTTTGGGTGAAAACCAGAAGAACTAATGAATGCAGTAGAAGAAAAAATGCAAGAAATGGATCCAGAGTAATATCAGAATAATACTAGCTCTTATTTCTATACTGGTTTAAGGTTAACAACTCCACATCCCTAGCAGGTGGTCAGTATAAGGATTTTTATCCCTATTTTAGCAAGAAGGAAACTGAGATTCAGAAAAGTAGAGTGACTTGCCCAAGGTCACACAGCTAGTAAGTTTCAGAACTGGGATTGAAACCTTGTTTCCCCTTGCTCCAAGACTAGTGCTCTTTCTAGTTCTCTATGAAAAACTTTCTCATTCTGAGTCTAGCCCTCTTTCTGGTATACTACTAAGAACTTAGCTTAGGACAAAACACAATTAATTCTGGGAAGAGTCAATAGGAATGTCGTTAGGACAATTGGATATCACTATAGGAAAAAATTAATTTGCATTTATAATTCATTCAATTGCATCTGACTCTCCATGACTCCAGGTGCTTATTCCTTCTCTCCCTTCCTGTCCTTTGGCTGAGGACCTTCAGGAAGCTATTGTTGGCACTGAAGGGATAGATGCCTAGGGAGCTCGGTAGCCAGATCTCAGGTCCTGAGGTGGCCAGATCTCGGGTACTTCACCCTTCACTCATCCTCCCTTCTTTCCATGAGGAGTTGCTTTCACTGCCCCATCACTCATGAAACAGCTCTATAGAACATCACAAATGCCACCAGTGACCCTCTTGTTGATATTTTCCTTCATTCTTGAAGAGGACCATGACATTGGGGTGATGTCATAACTTGCAGTGAAATGAATTTAAGTGAGGGAGGGCTGTGCAAAGTCACTAGCCTTACTCTCTCCTCCAGAGTCATCTGGGTCCAATGGCAAGATACACACACACACATGAACATATATACATACACACATACATATACACACATTATCTATATCTATCTATCCATGTATCTATCTATGGATCTATCTATCTATCTGGGTGATTGGAGATGGTCCTGGATGTTTAAAGCTTTTGGGGTTAAGTGACTTACCCAAGGTCACACAGCTAGTAAGTGATTGAGGTGAGATTTTAATTCAGGTCCTCCCAACTTCAGGGCCAGTGCCCTGTGACCCTCCACTGTGCCACCTAGCTGCCCCTAGTGGCCCTCTACTTTAATGTAAAGGGGGAGGTGTCTTATTTTGATCATGCTAGTTCAGCTTAAAAATATTTGGACCGGATGCTTGATTTCATTAATATAGGGAACTCTAGTAAGGAATTCCCTCTAGCAAGGAAGATAAGTCCCTTTTCTGTAACTTGTCCTAGAGAATTTCCTGTGGTCATTGACAGTGATTTGTCCAGGGTCACACAGCCAGTATATATCTGAGATAAGACTTGAATCAAGTTTTTCTTAAGTCCCAGGCCACCTCTTTATCTACTATTTTGCACTGCCTTTCAAGCGTATAACACAGATAAACTTATAATAAAACAAAAATATAATAGCTCACATCTCTATGGTACTTCTATGTTTATATGAAAGTGTTTTCTCCATAAACCCTTGAGATGGGGTAAGTATGATTAGCCCCATTTAATAGATGAAAAATTGAAATTCAGAGATATAGTGACTTGTCTTTAAAGTTATTCACATAATTATTAGGCATGATTAGTAAGTATTTTAGGCCAGGGGTAACTGGGAATTTGATGAAAGGGGAAACACCACCAAATATCTTTTTTTTTTTTTGAGGGGCAATGAAGGTTAAGTGACTTGCCTAGGGCCACACAGCTGGTGTCAAGTATCTGAGGCTGGATTTGAACTCAGGTCCTCCTGAATCCAGGGCCAGTACTTTATCCACTGTGCCATCTAGCTGCCCTTCAAATATCTTTCACTTAACTCTGTATTCATTCCTTTAGCCAGTACCATAACTAGGAATCTTTCCACAAAAGACAGCCAACCTTGGACATGATGGTACTGGAGGAAAGGGTGGTCCATCTCCAAGACAGTTCTATAAGTGACCACTTAGAATGCGGGGGAAAGCAGGCTCCAAGAAGTGGGTGCCTTGACAATGGAAGGGTAGGAGTGGGCTTGAAAAAGGGAAAAGGGTCATACAGACAAGTAGAAAGAGCTAAGCTACAAAGTGCAGGGAGTGTGGTTTTTATACCTCTGCTGGGAGAAGTCACACTCCCTTGGATTTTGGCGACCTGGGACAAGGGCCCAGTTACCCTGCCTTAGTGATGCTCTTTTCCTTATCTCAAGATGAGCCAGCCAAAAGTTCATCTTTCCTGCCCACTGGAGCCTTGCACGAGTGTCAAGGGATGCTTATGTTATGTATTCAAGGACAAACTCATCCTCAGGTTCTGAACCTTTGTCAGACTTTCTGTCCATGTACTTGAAGGACTTCTTTGTCCACTTGTTAAAGCAAACTGAAGCCCTCTCATTGGAAACTTGCTAAAAAAAAAAGAAGATTCCCTCAATCCCTTGGTATAAAGAACTGGCAAGCCATGCTTACCTCTGCAATGAAACAAACTGTTGGAAATTTTCCTTGACTTCAGTCAAATCAATATGAAGCAATTATATTAGGGAGCCACAGAGACATTGATGCAGAGAGAGTTTGAAGCCAAATGAAGATTTTGCACATTGTGATGCAATTTGGGGGGGTGGGGAGAATAGAAGCCCAGTGTTCTACCACATGCTCTTGCCATATTTCTTTTAGTGGTGGCATTTCTAATCAAGAATAAAGCATTTCTGGAATGCACTCATTTAAATTTGACAGCCTAGGCTGTTCTCTGAGAGATATTTGAAGTGTGGAGGACACACACAATAGAGGAGGAATGTGCAGTGGGAAGATACATAAATTTTACTGGTTAAAATGCATTCTGAAGGCACTTTGTAGACAATGATACTTTCTTCTTGGTTTTAAGAAAAAGTTTGAAAGTTTGAGGCCTTTTTTTCCTTTTTGGATTTGTGCCAATAGCTCCCAACTCTTGATATTGTGGAGGTGGGGAGATTTGGCTTCTTGTAGCAAGGGACAAAACCAATGTAACATGGGGAAAGAATGTTGGCATGGTGCCAGAGGTCCTAGATTCAAATCCTGCCTTTCACCTTTACTAGTTGTGTGACTATGCAATTTGTTTCAGTTTCTCTGGCCCTCAGTCTTCTCATCTGTAAAATAAAAGAGTTGGCTCATGGGTATGATCTCTCACCTTCTGGTGATAGATCTCGGATATGTGATCTGTAATCTATGATCCAAATACTTGAAGAGTTCTAGAAATCTGTCATCTTACTCCAAAGATGCTTATTGCAATCCATCCACACCTGTCCATCTTGGGTGACTTTTGCTCACATAATTAAGTGGGATTTGAACCCTGGTCTTCTTAACTCCAAGGGCAGAGCTCTACTTCAAGTTTTACCTGGCTCTCGAACCCTAAACAGAATCTCTCTTATTCTTCCTTTCAGTCAGAAGCTCAATGGAAATTATGGTTACCGAGTCCACAGCTTCGTTTTGGCCCTGGTGGCTGGATAGAGAGAGTATAGCCCCCAGAAGTCCTAATGCTCAAGAAACAATCATCATATTTATATCCATAGTATTAGAATTTTAAACTATATGGGACTTTGGAGTTCACCTAGTTCAATCCCCACTCACTTTAAAAATGAGGAAAATGAGACCCATTGAGGAAATGTAACTTGCCCAAGGTCACACATGTAGCAAGTAGCAGAGTAAAGTGCTCTCTCCCCTCTATCCCAGTCAGTTTCTGAGACTGAGATATCCCATGCCCTGAGATATCCCTGAGACTGAGATATACCAGGACTGTTCCCTTTTTACTTTGCTCACTTATGCCAACCCAACTCAAAGATTTTACCCTTAGTAAATACAGTGTCTTTTTCCATTTTAGGTTACCACACTGGTGAATTGTCCCCAGAATCTTTCCAATAGGAAAAAGGGACGTTCTAAAAGAGCCCGGGTTCTTCTTGCTTCTGTTGAAGAAGCCACGTGGAATTTGCTGGACAAGGGGGAGAAGATCGCCAGTGAGGCTACAGTCCTAAAGGAAGAGCTCATGGCAGCCCTCCAGGAAGTGCGGAAAGAAAGTAAGTCCTGAGGTCATTGTCCTATCCACATGTGGGCAGATATCCAGGGAGTGAATCAAAGGAATAAAGTCTTGGTTGGTTTGTATTGTCATAAGAGTTGTAGACTGGGGCATCTAGGTGGCTGAGTGGATAGAGCACTGGCCTGAAGTTGAGAGGACGTGAGTTCAAATCTCACCTCAGACACTTACTAGCTGTGTGACCCTGGGCAAGTCACTTAACTCCAATTACCTTAAACATCTGGGACAATAACCAGTCATCGTGATGTATATCTTTTCACTGGACCCACATAGCTCTGGAAGAGAAAGTGAGGCTGATGATTTTGTATAGCTCTTCCTTACTTAAATCCAATTCATTGCAAGTCATGACATCTGTCACAATCCTCTTTGAGAACGAAGGACAAAAACCAACAAAAGTTGTAGATAAGACATTCCGAGACATTCTTTGTGGGAGGCAGAGGGGCTCCTTAAACTAATTAAGTGTCTGATAGCTTTAAGGCCCTGAATTCTTCACTAGGCTCAGTCATTTAGTTGCTGAGTACCCCAAGATCTGGGGCAGCTATGTGATGTAGTAGATGAAATGCTAGGCATGAAGTCAGGAAGACTCATCTTTCTGAGTTCAAATCCAGCCTCAGACCCATACTAGCTATGTGACCCTGGGCAAGTCACTTCCTCTCCCAGTATTTCCAGAAAACTCCCTAAGATGATGAATTGCAGAGAAGGTGCCAACCTGCATGGGTAAAGGGAGTTTCCTAACTGTGAGTTCTGCTTACCAGTGAAATCACAATCCGGTAAAAAAAAAAGCCAATCTTCCTTAATACCAGTGACTTTCCTCTACTGATTGTTTCCATTTTATCCAGTTTATATTTTGTTTGTCCATAGTTGTATGCATGTTGTCTTGTTGTTTCCCCCATTAGAGCTTCTTCAGAGCAAGAACTGTTTTTTGCCCCTCATTGTATCCCCAGTACTTAGCACAATGCCGGACAGTTAGCAGATGTTTAATAAATAATAGTTGACTGACCCACCCCAATGCTTTTTAAGTGTTAATTATTATAATTGTTGCTTTTAGGACACATTATCGTTCACAACTAATTTCTCTGGTGCTTGTTTTTCTCATCTTTCAGATGGGGAAGATAATGCCTATAACGTCTATCTCACAGGCTTGTTGTGAAGATCAGAGGAAATAATGCTTGTTGGGGTCTTTGAAAACATAAAATATTACATAAATATCAGTTACTCTTATGTTCTTTTGTTTACATTATGATGAATCATATGCATAGAATATCAGAGCCGCAGGACAACAAAGAGATGGGAGAATTCCATCTCTCCTTTCCCACATGACTAATGGATGGTGTTAGGGAAACAAGAGGCTCATTCCAGGCTACACTGATGACAAGGAACAAAACTGGGATTAGATCCTAGGTTCTCTAAATACAATGGCAGTGGTTTTCCTAATTTATCTTTAGTCAGGAATGAAATCCCTAAATGTAACTTTATTTCTGGAATGGACAGCAATTATATTATTGGTTGAATTTCGTGAGCTACCAGTATGATGATCATATGCTCATCTTTCCTTTTTTGTTTTTCAGTTTCTGTTTACTAGGGATTAGCTTCCACTGACTCCTTTAGTCAGTCAACAAGCATTTATCATGCGCTTACCAGGTGTCATTCTGGAGGAAAATAGATTTGTTTCTTTCCTGTCACAAATTCCTTCCAATCTCTGCCTTCTCTTGAGATCCCTTGTGTAAGATTGTTCCAGGAGCTATGGTGGAGCTCTGAATTTGTCCAGTCTGTTCCTCCCTTTGATTCTGAATTCCCTCTGGCAGGTTATCCAGGACCTAGTGTATTGGTCCTGACCGCAGCCCCCAGGTGTCTTGTTGACTGTGTTCACCATATACACAGAAATCTAGAATCTGGGGTCTTTGGTCATGGATGGCTGATCAGGCTGCTGATGAGGGGTTTGTTCTGGCTATAGCCGCTAGCACAAGAGGCTGCTGAATGAAATTTGCTGCTGTGAATCCTTCCTCCAAAGCTCCCATCACCCCATAGGTGCCTAGCAGTGACTGGCATTTAGTAGGCTTCAAGGATTGTATTCATTTTTTTTTGTGAGGTCATTGGGGTTAAGTGACTTGCCGAGAGTCACACAGCTAATAATTGTTAAGTGTCTGAGGCCGGATTTGAACTCAGGTCCTCCTGACTCCAGGGCCGGTGCTCTATCCACTGTGCCACCTAGCTGCCCCAATTGTATTCATTTTTGTCCTTGCACTGACAATGCCTTCTTGTTGCTCAGTTATTTTAGTCATGTCCGACTCTGTGACCCCATTTGGGGTTTTCTTTTTTTTTTTAAGTGGGGCAATTGGGGTTAAGTGACTTGCCCAGGGTCACTCAGCTAGTAAATGTTAAGTGTCTGAGGCCAGATTTGAACTCAGGTACACCTGACTCCAGGGCCAGTGCTCTATCCACTGTGTCACCTAGCTGCCCCCAATTTGGGGTTTTCTTGGCAAAGATCCTGGAGTGGTTTGCCATTTCCTTCTCCAGCTCATTTGGCAGATGAGGAAACTGAGGCAACCAGGGTGAAATGACTTGGCCAGGGTCACACAACTAGTAAGTGTCTGAGGCCAGGTTTGAACTCAGGAAGAGGGGTCTTCCTGATTTCAGTCCTGGTTCTTTATCCATTGTACCCAGCCCTTTATAGGAATTTAGTAAGTGTTTGTTGGATTAGATTGGAGGAGGAGAAGGCTGTGAGTAATGATTGGGAAGCAATCTTGGCGATATGTTGGACATGGGAGGTGCTGCTTGTTGAATTGAAATGAAAAAAGGGCTCATTCTCCCAGTTAATTACTTTTAAAAGATATTCCAGAAACACAAGCTGTCCGATGGAAGTCCCAGATTACCCACATCCTCTTTCCACTGTGTTTTACACAGCACTCTCATACCCGGCATGAATTCTGCAAAGATAAAAGAGGGTCTTCTCCGGTGAGCAATCTCCAAGGGCTCATCTTCTGCGCTTTCTTGACTTGCTGCCCGGCTCAACTGTAGGCACTCTAGCGTGGGAGGCAAGCTGTCAAATGGCCTCGAGTCCTGCAATGTGGAGCCTGGCCAGTGTTTATGCCTGTGGATAGCAGAGCAAATAACATTAATGACTTAGGGAGCAAGAGCTAAGGGGAGATCATGGGGGTGGCTCCATGGACTGGGTAAAGGACTATCTTTTTAAAAAATTTAAACAGTTATGCGTGATGTTGGCTGGTCAAAACCTTGCTTTCTTTTTTAACTCATATATATGTATGTGTATGTACATATATGTATATGTGTATTGTGAGCCAATTGGGGTTAAGTGACTTAACCAGGGTCACACAATTAGTGGCTGAGCTTGAATTTGAACTCAGGTCTTGCTGACTCCAGGCCCACCACTCTATCCACTGTGCAGTCTAGCTGCATCTAGATACAGGCAAAGGGGGACTGTGAATGGGTTTTTTTTTTTTTAATATTTTGATAACTACTTAAAAAAATATACTTGGTCTCCTTTGCAATCCTTTGAATTTTATTTGATTTATTTAAAATAAATATTTACTTAACCTTTTGGCCTCCGTTCCCTCAATGATAAAATGGAGATAATAACAGCACCTGCCTCCCAGGTTTGTTATGAGGATCAAATGAGATAATATTTATAAAATTCTTAGCACAATACCTGGCATATAGTAGGTATTTAATAAATGATTGTTTCCTTCCATGGGCTAAATAACTTGGCATTAAAGAATAGACTTTCCTTTCTTTATGAGGGATGTGTTTTCAAAGAAAATTTCAAAATTCACTTATTGGTAAAGCTAACCATTATATAGTGCCTACCAGGTGCCAGGCACTGGTCAAGCTCATTTGATCCCTGAAACATCCCTAGGAGGTAGGAGCTATTATTAGCCTCATTTTACAAATTGGGGAGCCAACGCCAAGTGATTTGCTCAAGGTCATATAGCTGGTAAGTGCCCCAGGCAGGATTTGAACTCAGGTCTATGACTCAAGGCCCACTGCTCTACCCGCTGTGCAACCTAACTGCCTGTAATTTGAGAAGTTGCTTTTTTCTAGCAGAGATCCTCATTGTTACTTGATGTTACTCCAAACAGGCTAGTCTCCTCTTTCTTGTCTTAGTGACTGAGACGGCTATACTGCATGGGTTACCTGTTTATAGAGATACATTAGGAGCATGTTACTGTTATCTGAACAGTAGGAATCTATGAAAATTAACAGTCACACTTTACTGTTCTTTGATCTGAGGCTATAGACAACTTGGCAGGGCCCATCCCTGTACACGTTTCTTCCTTGTAGACTCATTGTTCAAGAGGATTTTCATACACACACACACACACACACACACACACACACACACACACACATGCGCGCATGCCTGCGTGCGCATGCCCCAAACCTCTTTTATCCCATCTTGCTTCCTGTCAGCCTGGTCTGATATCTGCAGCTCTGCTGTTCTCTTTTTGCAGTTGTTTACATCATGATTGTGTTATTTGTAGTTATTCTTTGGGGAATCCTGCCTTTGTCCAATGAAGCTCAGATTCACTCAGAGTTTGCTTTGCTCTGAGTGAGCAAAGGGTTCAGGGGAGGAAGGGAAATATTGCGGAAAATGTATTTTGTTCTTAAGGGCAGAGTTGTGACTAGCACTAGGCCTGCACACACTGGAACCTGTAAGGAATTGGTTGTGATTTGGGGTTTCTGTGACCCCAAATCACAACCAATTCCTTACAGACCTTCAAGATTTCAGGCAAGGGTGTGGTGGTAAATGTTTAACAACCAGTCCATGATATACTTTTTTTTTTTTTTGGGTGAGGCAATTGGGCTTAAGTGACTTGCCCAGGGTCACACAGCTAGTAAGTGTCAAGTGTCTGAGGCCAGATTTGAACTCAGGTCCTCCTGAATCCAGGGCTGTGCTCTATCCACTGGGCCACCTAGCTGCCCCCCATCATATACTTTTGTTTTGTTTTGTTTTTGTTTTTGGAGGGGCAATGAGGGTTAAGTGACTTGCCCAGGGTCACACAGCTAGTAACTGTCAAGTGTCTGAGGCTAGATTCGAACTCAGGTACTCCTGAATCCAAAGCCAGTGCTTTATCCACTGCGCCACCTAGCTGCCCCCATCATATACTTTTAAGTTTAATTTGTTGTATTGACATTTTCTTTCCATCACAGAATTAGCAGAACAACAAATCAAACCCTGATTTGTAGCATTTGAGTATTTCCGAGTGTAAATGTTTACACTGAAAATATTGGCTGCGAAGAACCTTTTGGAGGAGGTCTGGCACACCTGACCCAGATCTCTCTGGGTGGCCTTTGATTGGAAGCCTACATCTTGGTGGCAGTGAAGCAGGGCAAGGCTAGGACAGGGAGAAAGGTTGCTCAGGGCCCAGGTGTGTGTGTGTGTGTGTGTGTGTGTGTGTGTGTGTGTGTGTATTTTAACTTGTTCTTTTTGATAACCAAGTTATCAAGAAACCTGTTATTCTTAAAATGCTGAAGGACAGAAGTAGTTTTTTTTTAAAAAAAAAAACATCATTTAAAGTTGATGGGCAGCTAGGTGGCACAGTAGATAGAGTGCCAGGTATGGAGTCAGGGAGACTCATTTTCCCGAGTTCAAATCTGGCTGTGTGACCCTGGGCAAGTCACTTCACCCTGTTTGCCTCCATTTCCTTGTCTGTAAAATAAGCTGGAGGAGAAAATAGCAAACTGCTCTAGTATCTTTGCCAAGAAAACCCCAAATCTAGTAACACTCAGAGGTGGGATTTAACAGGTTTTCTGATTCAGAATTCCATATTCTTTCCATTATTTTAAGAATTCTTATTAAGTACTTGTATAACTATTATGTGGTAGACACAGTGAAGTGTAACATTTTCTTAGCAAACACTGGAGAAGTTAAGGGTATTCTTTTCACTCAAGATGTTGTATGATTCCTTCCAAATGTCACAAATCAGAAATTTAGTGTTTCCACTGAAGAGACTATTTCAAAGTGATGCCTTCTATTGGCTTTAAAGCCATAGTCTTTGATTCCTCTTCTGGATCCCAGAAGACATCTGCATGCAGGATTCCCCGGCGATGGTCTTTTCCTAATTCCCCGGCGATGGTCTTTTCCTAATTAGAAGATTTTCTGTCCATCTCACTTACCTTTTCCCCATAATTCAAATGGTCCAGTGAGATAACGTATTTAAAGTGCATTGCAAATGGTAGCCACTTATTATTGTTATTAGTATTAGTTTCATACTTCTAGAGTCCAATTTTAATATGAGTTGATTTGCTTTGGTCGCTACAGATTTCCTTCGGCTCTATTCCTGGTGTAGTCTTCTTCTCTTTAGACTACATTCAAAGCTGACTCCTCCAAGAAGTTTTCCCTGATCCCCTACTTGGTAACCTTCCTGTTGGACCTCACATTTTGTGCCACATCTCTCTAGTCGTCTTAACATGAAATATTGTGTATTACAGGGATCTGGAATTTAATAGAGGCATTGTAAAGTCTTGTACTTGGGTTCAAAAAATCAACCACACAGATATAAGATGGAGGGAGTATAGTTACTTTTTTTTTTTTTGGTGAGGCAATTGGGGTTAAGTGACTTGCCCAGGGTCACACAGCTAGTAAGTGTCAAGTGTCTGAGGCCGGATTTGAACTCGGGTCCTCCTGAATCCAGGGCCTGTGCTCTATCCACTGTGCACCTAGCTGCCCCGGGAGTATAGTTAGACAGCAGTTTGTAAAAGATCTGGGTGCCTTAGTGTATTATGAGCTCCCTGTAAGTCAGCAGTGTGATATGGCGGGTAAGAAAACAACTCAGATCTTGGGCTACATTGAGGGAACTCCCAGGAATACAGAGATAATGGTCCTATGGTCCTTGGTCCTCATCAGACCAAATCAAGACTACTATGTTAGGTCCTGGCCGCCACATTTTAGGAAGGAGATCGATAATCCTGAGAGTGTCCAGAAAAAGGCCACCAGGCTGGAGGGGTCTCAAGTTGATGCGGTATGTGGATTAGTTGAGGGAGTGAGGGATATTTCTATTGGAGAAGAAAAGAGGTAGGGAGACTACTGTCCGTATTTGAAGTGCTATCATATGTCACAGGGATTAGCTTGATCTCTCTGATCTTGGAGGGCAGCATCATAAGCAAGAGTTAGAAACTGCAAAGGGGCAAATTGAACCTTGATATAAGCAAAGTTTTCCCAGCACTTAGAGCTATTTAGACATGTCTGACACATGACACAAAGCGGGCATGTAACAAATGAATGACTCATCAGAGGGCAAAGCGGTTTAATGTGTACAGAGCTAGATTAGGAGCTGGGAAGACTTGGTTTCAAGTCCTTCCTCAAATCCTTTCTTTTATTTGGGGGGGGGGCACAAAGGTCTTTAATTCAATAGTCATCTTATTCTGTAACAAAAAAGAGAAAAACAGTTCCCCCCACTCAGTCCCCCAGACTGAAGTCAATGTTTAGGACCCTCAAGGGCCACTCAGACATCATAGTTGGATTTCTTGCTCAGGATAAAGAAGCCCTCCAGGATGGGGGTGACAGGCAAGAACTCCTCTGTGGCTAGCTCAGTCCATGCCAACAACTCTGGGGTTGTGTGTGTCTGGAACCCTTCCCAGCCTGGCCTACCACATCCACTGCCTGACCCACACAGACAGAAACTGGCAATGGCCAGAATTTCTCTTCAAACGTGACCAGCATTCAGGGCTGCATTGCAACCACCAATCCATATAGCACACACTGTGACTATATGTATGTTTACACATACACACTAGTTGGGTGACCTTGGGCAAGTCTCCTAACTTCTCTGAGCTTCTGTTAAATTAGGAGAGATTGTACTAGATGAACTTCCAGTACTAAATCCTGATCTTTAATTGTTGAAGCACATTAGGGATCCTCCTCATTGGAGGCCTTCAAGCAAAGACAGGATGACTACCTCTCAGTGTGTCAGGGAATTCCTTTCATGTGAGGTTTTGAATGAGTTGGCCACCACCATGCCTGCTAAGTCTGAAAATCTGTGATTCTCTGATGCCCCATCTCATCCTTTTACCAGGTGCTAAGCACTTCGAGAGTGGAAGTGAGCTTTATATCAACCATGTATCTCTCTTACGAGCCAGCACAGTGCTTTTCATAAGTAGGTGCTTAATAAATATATATCAAATCAATGAATCATCTTATTAGTCCCCCAGCTTAAAAACAACAACTACTCTCTGTCTAAAACAACTTATCTCCCCCTGGAACCTTTAAAAATCCACCAAAATGGAATTTGAACAGAGTTATACAGTGACTTTGTCATGCAAACATTAGCCTGTCTAAGCTTGACACTATCCCATTTTTTTGGTTTTCTTTAAAAATAAAATCATTGGGGCAGCTGGGTGGTGCAGTGGATAAAACATTGGCCCTGGATTCAGGAGGACCTGAGTTCAAATCTGGCCTCAGACACTTAACACTTACTAGCTGTGTGACCTTGGGCATGTCACTTAACCCTCATTGCCCCACAAAAAAAAAATAAATAAAATCATTGTGAATAAATTTTAAGGATAGAATCATTCAGACTTCTTTCTCCTAGTTTATTCTAGAGAAGGAGATGATGCTATCACAGAGTCTAGGATGCCCAGTCCATTAACATGCAGCCTTAGCTGTGTGTTCATGTCATTGTATCCTATCAGTGCCAATTATTTGGGCTTGGGGCATGTGGTTGAAAAGAAGTTGGCTTAGCTTTCAGATAACTGCTGGTGACATAGAGCAGAGCCAGCACTTAGAAACATCAGCTGCAGGCCCTGTATTTGCATGCTCTGGGCTGGGGGAGCTGGGGACGGTGGTTGGCAGATAGGCTGGAAGGAAGCCAAGGTTTCAGTTCTTTAGAATGCTGGGCCATTGACAAATCTACACAAAGTCTGTAGGAGGTCCCTGCTCCTGATCTGGGAGTGCCTCAGTGCCAACAGAATGATGACAACTGGCCTTCCAGTATCCCCCTCCCCAAACATGGCTCTGTGGTACTTATTCCTTCGGAGTGACCATCTGTTGTGAAGCCCAGTATCACAGATTCAGAGCTAAGGAGACATAGAACCAGCTCTCTCATTTTACAGATGAGGGAACTGAGGCCCGGGGTTACAGAGGTCAGACGTGGTAAATCTAGGATTAGAACCCAACGCTTATGATGCCAGATTCAATGTTCTTTCCAACATACCACACTGCCTAACAGCCGGATGGCTCTCTTCTTGGCCCTCTCCCCCTCCCAGTTTTCTCACCTTTAGACTTTTGTCTTCTAAATTCAGATATTTTTCAGGGAGAATTAGGGATGAAGGTGTCTGTCACCCAGATTGTTGTTGCTGACCCATTTCAGTCATGTCTGACTCTAACGATACTGCAGTGGTTTACCATTTCCTTCTCCAGGTCATTGTACAGTCGAGGAAACTGAGGCAAACAGGGCCAAGTGACTTGCTCATCGTCACACAGTTAGTAAGTAAGCTAGTAAGTTCATATTCTGAGGAAGAATTGAACTCATGAAGATGAGTCTTCCTGGCTCCAGGCCCAACCCACTGTGCCTCTTAGCTGCCCTTTTCCAGATGACTCAGCAAAAAATAAGACTTGGAAATGTTTGTTTATTTATTTATTTATTCATTCATCCATTTATTTATTCATTAATGTATCTACCTATTTATTTATTTTAAAATGTGATTCTGGCAAATTCATATGGTGTGTGAGAATTGGTATACTTTGAGTGAGGGCTAGTGTGGGATTACTGGTTGTAAAGATTTCATATCCCTTCAATTCAGTTCAGTTCAATTCTGGAGGAGAATGGGCCAGTGGCTGCCACCTGCAGCTGAGAACTGAATTTGGAGTTCAGAGCACCCCTGTTCAAATCCCCAGCCCTGCCACTATCTTATCTACATGTTGATAAGTCACTCATTTCTTTTTCTGGGCTTCATTTTTCTCAGCTGTGAAATAAGGGGGTTCTAGATGATATTAAAGCTCTCCTTTAGGTCCGGTTCTAGGATCCTCTAACCCATTTACGTTGAATACAACAAATGGGAAGTGCCTCTCTTTACATGCTGGGAACTGGGATACAAAGACAAAGCAACAGGCACGAAGCAGTGCCTTCCTGCAGAGAGTTCACATTGTCCGTTGCAGTCAGTTTCTTACACAAGGGGAGTAATTCGGCTGATGAACTAGTGACAAGGGGCAGGGTTTTTGCTTTCTGATGACTGGTTTTGGTGCTCTGGGATGGATGTAGTGAGTGGAAGCATGGTTACTGTGGTAAGTGCTCTCCATTTCACATCTGGAGAAGATCTGGGTTTGAATCCAGCCTCCAATATCCTTGGGAGGTCTGGGATTATATTTGACCTTTATGAGCCTCAGTTTCCTCATCTGTAAAATGGAGGTAATGATCATGGTTACCTCACATGGTTGTCATGAGGCTCAAACACTTTTCAAGTTTTAAAATATGTGTAAATTCTAGCAGTTATAGGTCTATACTTAAAATGAAAACCTCACTAGTGTTTTAAGAAACGTGTGAAAAAATGAGATTAGTTTCACTTTTTCTCCACCAATGTAACCCATCAGTCCCCTCTTTCGTACTCCAGCCAGTCCGGGTTTGCTCAGGCTTGCTAAAATGTTTGGTATTTCTCACCGGTCTATATATGGCTTCAGACAACAGCTGTTGGCCACATTGTGTCCATCCATTACCATATGGATGCTGCATGCATTTGCTGCCCTCCTGCCTCAAGTGCATTTGCAGATAAGCATTAAGTCACAAAGAACCTAATCTCGGAACCACATACAGCCTGTTTCAGATTACTGCTCATTCTTCACTTGAAAGGGAATGATGATGCCTTGCACTCACATATTTTTGCCCACATGTGGGGTGTCTTGTAACTAGCAGAATGCTTATGGAATCATCTCCATTGAAGACTGATTAGCTAATTAGTGATATTGCTTGTAAACTACTAATGGCTGGAACCTGCCCAACATGCTATCATCATCCCCCTTGGTGTCTACTTGGAAAGTCTGCAGCTAGTTTCTGCTTATGGAGCAAAGTGGTGGGTTCTTCCTTAGTGCTACGAGTCCTGGCTGATGCGCATTATGGGGCAGGGAGTTGGGCGATGGGGGCAAGAGCATTCGTGGTATAATGCAAACCTTCAGAAGCACATTAGGCAAGATGCTCAGACCTTCAGCAGACCAACAATCTGCTCTGAGAAATACACGTGGCAAGTGAGATGAACTATAGTTCAGACAATAATAGCTTCATATTTGATGGGCGAGCTGAGAATTGGTGTGAGGACTTAATGAACGTTAACACGAGAGGCAAAATGACATAGGAAGAAAGAACTAGAAGACACGGGCTTGAAACTCAGCTCTGTGACTTATTAGCTGTGTGACTTTAGGTAAATCATTTAAACTCTCTGCACCCCCTAGTTGCTCATTTATAAAATGAAAGGGGAGTATGCTCTGACCTGGGGAATCTCAGCTCTGTTATTTATAAACTGCCTGGAGAAGTTGTTCACAAATACTCTGGGCCTCAGTTTAATCCCGTGTAAAAGGAGAGAGTAGGGCTAGGTGACCCGTGAGTCTAGGGATTAGCCCTTGAAAATGAAATGATCACCAACCTGAAGTCAATTCAATTCAATCAATTAGCTAATCTTTGTTAAGCACTCATAGAAAGTGCTAAATCCTGGCGATATAAAGACGTAAGTTAAAAAGTTTCTGCCCTCAAGGGTGTTCTGAGGTGGGAGTCATTCTGTGTATGAGTAAGTACGTGTTTAATTTACACAAAAGGAAAACAAGTTAATTTTGGGACTACATGTCCCTGGGGATGGGACAGATCAGGAGCAGCTTCATATACAGGTGATGCTTGATCTGTGTCCTGAAGGAAAACAGGGATTCCAAGAAGTAGAATCAGGGGGCAGGGAGAGGGAAAATATTCTAGCCCTGGGGGACAGCCAGTACAGTCACGGAGATGAGATTTGGAGTTGCATGTGTGTAGAACAGTGAGTAGGCTGATATAACTGGATCACAGAATGGGAGAAGAGGCGTAATGTGTAAGAAGACAGGAAAGGGAGGAAGAGGCCAGATTGTAGAGTTTGGGGTGCCAAAACAGAAACATTTCTGTTTGGTCCTAGAAATAATGTGGAACCATTGGAGTTAATTGAGTAGGGTGTGTGAGTGAGTGAGAGAGAAAGAGAGGTGGGGAGAGGCAGGGGGGAGAGAGGGGGAGAGGATGGGAGGGAGGGGGCATTACATTAGATTAGATTTATGCTTTAGGAAAATCAGTTTGGCAGCTAGCTGGGTGGGGGCTGGCTTGAAGTAGAAAGAGGCCTAAAGTAGAGAGTGGAGAGAAGGGGACACATGCAATAAATGTTGTGGAAGAAATGACAGGATTTGGCAACTGATCAGATATGTGAATGAATCAGTGTGAGAAGTTGAGGGTGACTCTGAGGTTTCTAACTTGGATGACTACAACAAGGGGGTGTGTGGGAATAATAATGATAATGATAATAATAATTAGAAATTTGAAAGAGACAACAGCATTAGTGGAAAGAAAATGGGTTCTTCGTTAGACATTCTTGTGCTTGAGATGCCTATGGGATATTCTGTTCAAAATGTCCAATAAGCAGCTGCTGATCTAAGATATGGTAGTGTACCACCCCTTCCTCTCCTCCATTGAAAATCCCCCCTAGCCAAAAACCAGACAATTAAGCAACAACATCACAGCTCAAGTCCTTCTTTCTTTATGAATCAGCCTTTATAGCTCTACCTTTAATATTTACTATCTGTGTGACTTGGCAAAGTCACCGAAATCTTCCAGGGTCTCAGTTTTCTCATCTGTAAAGTTGGGGGGATGGTTTCCTATAATAATATTGGTAATAACAGATGATTTTTGTGAGGATCGGATGACATAGTGTCTGTCAAAATACTATATAAATGCTGACTCTTAATTAACCAATAAGCATTTAAGTGTCCACCATGGGCTAGGATGTTTCCAATGTTTTGCAAGGAAATATCCCTTTAAAGTACTATATAAATGTAGTTTACTATAAAAAAGATGAGCAGGATGCTATCAGAAAAACCTGGAAAGACTTACATGAGCTGATGCAAAGTGAAATGTATACAAAATAACAGCAGTATTGTAAGATGATCTACTATGAAGGACTTGGTTACTTTCAGCAATGCAGTGATCCAAGACAACTCTGAAGGACTTAAGAACAATGCGATCCATCTACAGAGAAAGAACTGATGGTACCTGAATACAGATGGAAGTATATTGTGTTGTTGTTAGTTCATTTTTCTAAAGTTTTTTTTTTGTCTGCTATGTTTTGCATGACTACACATTTGTATGACCTATATTGAATTGCTTGAGTTCTTAAGGGGGGAATAGGGAGGAAGGATGAGAATTTGGAACACAAAGTTTTAAAAATTGATGTTACAATTTGTTTTTACATGTAAGGTGGGGAAAATTCTAAATAAATAAATTAATAGGAAAAAAGGAAGAAAAAAAGAAGGCCTGGGGAGAACATTCCCTTTACAACTTGCTATTCTAGAAAATATACATTACTCTGAGTCCCCTTGTAATGCAGTCTGAGGCTGGAGAAGGAGGCAAGCTCTCCAGTCTTGCCTGGACAAAGCATGCTTCTAATAATGCTCTGGAGTGTGTGAAGAGATCAGTATTCCAAAGCACAAGCCCTTCCCTCCTCCCACCTGCGAGCCTGCCATGGGGCAGAGAGCAGGTGCTTCTCAGAAGTCAATTGACGGAGTTGGACAGAAATTCAATCTAATGAGCATTCGTTAAGTGTCTATTATGTGCTAGCTGGAGAGCCAGTTGAAGCCCCACACATAATAACTAGCATTTATGTAGCACTCTGAGATTTGCAAAATGCTTTATACAATTTACCTCATTTAATCCTCATGCCCTGTGAAGTAGGTGCTATGGGGAAACTGAGCCTGAGAGGTAAAAGGATTTGTCCAAGGTCACACAGCTAGTATGGATCTGAGGCAGGATCCAAACTCGGGTTTTCCTGACTCTTACTCCAACATTCTATCCATGGCACCATCTAGCTAGCATGCTTTGCCTGTGTGACCCTGGACCAGTCATTTAACCTTCTACTGTTCGAGGCACTCTTTAAAACCATGAATTGCAGAGAAGGTACTGACTTGCACTGAGAAAAGGAATTTCCCTATTGGAGAGTAATTTTACAAGTGAAATCACAGTGTGTTTGTTGTTGGGCATACACAGAGAAAAGTGAAGGTCACTGCCCTGAGGGAGCTTACATTTTTTTTTTTTAACCAGGAGACAAAACAGGTCCACACAATGAGTTGGCATAGGTCAGAAAGACCTTGGAGTCTCTATGAGCTACTGAGTCATCAAACCCAAACCTTGCAAAACCCAAATGATCAGGGCCAATTATTATTAATGAAAGTAACTTGGAAGAATAATTACATTTTCGCTAATGCAAATATATCTTGGAATATGAACTAAAGAAAATCAAGTATTTATTCAAATTAATTCAACAAAGATTTGTTAAGTATTTAATATTATACGGACATAATGGGTATTGACAGCATAATGGGGAGACAGCTGACCTTGGAGTCAGGAAGACCTGGATTTAAATCTCCCCTCTGACACAAACTGCCCGAGTGAACTTGCACAAGTCACTGAGCCCTCTCATTTCCCTAGTCAACTCTCTGAGATTTTAAGTTGCTGATCAGTACTGGTGAAGGGAGTTTCCTATGTCGCTGAAATAAGAGAACTAGTTCTCCCACCCTGCAAATGTGGAATGCACCAGGGATTAGAAAGACCAAAGGGAAATGGGACATTCCTTCTAGGAGTTTAATTCTGAATCCAGTTTATTTGTTGAGAGCCTGATTTGCGGGGGCCTCTGTACTAGTTTCTAAGGGTGATACAAAGAAAACAAAAGACCTAATCTTTGCATTTGAGGAATTTATAAAAACATTTGGGGAGACTAAAGATGCAATGATATGAGAGAAGCTACAAAGCCATACATGGAATAACAAAATGGCAGAGTATACGTTGCTTGCATTATGTCTTCTTCAATTGGGACTGAGAGGAAAAAGAACAGTTCTACCTTAAAGGCTGCAGGGGTCACTGTTACCCCAAATTCTAGGAGCCTGTTTAATAACAGAAGAGCATCATTTCATTAATGGTGTTGGTTATGTTAGAAGTGGAGACATTGACCTGGGAGTAGTTATGGAGGGAATGAGGAAGGCCAGTTAGCAAATGTATGGACAACATCCTGAATGAAGTTGGTGAGATAATTGGTTTGAGAATGATTTCAATGAGTATAGTGAGAAAGTGAGGGAGTGGGTCAAGGCAGAGTGGAGTTGAGAAATCCTAGCTGGCCAATGGGTCTGAGTCTTAGAACCAGGATTGGGACCTGGTTGCTAGACCTCCCCTTCCATCCTCCTAATACTGACAGCATAAATATTGGATTGACAAAGTGATCTTTCATGAGAAATTCTTATTTATTTATTTTTTTTGTAGGGTTAGGTCCTGACCTGTGATTTCATCCATGTGGGAAACTCCCAGTATGGAATTTCTCTTCATCATTATGGATCAAAACTGATTTGTCACTGAGTCTTAGGGGCACTGAGCAGTTAAGTGACTTGACCTAGCTAGTGTATATCAGAGGCTGGGACTTGAAGCTAGGTCTTCCTTACTCTAGGACAGGCCTTCTGTCTACAACACCATACTGCCTCTTATGAGGAGAGACTATAAAAACAAATTCTGTCTTTTATAGGATGGAAAAATGTTGGTTTCTGAGCTATTCCTGGTTCCATTTTGGTTGCCTCTGGGTACAGGGTGAAATGGGGTTGGGGGAATGACTGATAGTATCATGGCAACATAAGAATGAAGGAGTAGGGGGAGATTTAACCAGGAAAAATTTTTTGGAGATGTTTTTAGAGCTGGATCTTAAAGTATGTGGTGGTTATGGATTGACAGAGATAAAGAGAGAGGACATTCAAGTTGGGCAAATGTGAAATCATTAAACAGAATTTTCAAGAGGATGGCAATTTTAAGAGCTTAGAGCTTATGAAATAGGATATTAATACAAAATTGAATTGGAGGGTCATTGGGGAACCCTGTGATGATCACAACTCCTAAGTATTTGGAGTATTATATTAAAGGTAATAAGAAGGGGCAGCTAGGTGGCACAGTGGATAGAGGACCGGCTCTGGAGTCAGGAGTACCTGAGTTCAAATCTGGCTTCAGACACTTAACACTTACTAGCTGTGTGACTCTGGGCAAGTCACTTAACCCCAATTGCCTCACTAAAAAAATAAAAAATAAATAAATAAAAAAGGTAATAAGAAGCCACTGGAGGACTTTGAACAGGTGAATGACTTGATGAAGATGGTATTTGGGGCTAGGACCCATTTCATAATCATTAAATATTAAATTATCAAGACATGTTCTGAGTATGTTTGACTCTTTTTGCTAAAGTGGTTCAGCTTGTTTGGTCTCAATTTCATCTTTCGGATAAAGAAGTGGGATGATTGAGATGATCTCTGAAGTTTTTTTCTTACTCTCAACCTTTGTGAAAACCAAAGGGTTCCATACATTGATTGTACTTTAGCCCTGAATCTATAGTCACTTCCCCTAAAGTCAATAGGTTGATAACTTGAAATGTCTTGGGTATTAATTTCTTTGGATTAGTTTAGGATTTTGAAGGTGCCCATGTTGATTAAAATATATTTTGAATTTTTTTTGGTGAGGCAATTGGGATTAAGTGACTTGCCCAGGGTCACACAGCTAGTAAGCGTCAAGGGTCTGAGGTCGGATTTGAACTCAGGTACTCCTGAATCCAGGGCTGGTGCTCTATTCACTGTGCCACCTAGCTGCCCCTATTTTGAATTTTTATTGCTTTGTACTCTTCGGATCCCTTTATTATATATTGTCCAATATAATCCTTATAATAATCCTGAGTCAACAGGGCAGGCATTTTGGGGACTCAATCTGCAATGTTATTTGTATAAAGAATTTCGGTGAGAAGACTCCTTTGGCCAATGGGGATAAGCACTTTTTCCCACTTTCTAATCTTATAGTTAGTTGGGTAAGTGATTTGCCCAGGATCACATAATATGTGTCCTGCACCCAGGTCTAACTGACTCTCAGGACAGCCTCCATTCTCTCCTCCTCTCTACCTCTAGCATGTAGCAGGTATTGTTACCACCAATTTACAAGTTTGGAAACAGAGAGAATGATTTGTCTAAGGTTGTGAAGGCAGTATCTGTGAGGAAGTGAATTTGAATCTAGGTCTAACTGACTTCAAGCTTGGCAATTTCTCCATCACCCCCCCTTCCCCCCACTATCCCTTGCGGTGTGATAAGGAGCAGCCATTTTTAATCTCCATTTTACAAGTGAAGAAACTGGTGTCTTTTCTCTTCTGAAGAGTCCCTTGGCCATCAACAATAGAACTATTAAAACTTAAGGATTTACAAGATTAGGTTAATTATGGGCTAGAATCTTCATCAAAGGATAGGGTGGTCTCTGGTGTAGATACACCCATCAATAGTGCAGATCCTATTCCATTCATGCCTTCTCTTCATGGTGATTCTTTTTTCTTCATTGTGATTCTTGTTTTCATCCTCTCATTAATCCTCCAAAGAGGATTTACCTAATGCTCTGGAAGCCTTTCCCTCCCTACACCGGCTCTTTTAAAATTTTATTTTATTTTATTTTAGTAATTTAGGAACATAGGATTGTAGAATCATAGATTTAGAGCTGGGAGAAACTTAAGAGCCCAAGTAGCCTACATGACATTCAGGCTGTCCATGGTTTACCCCTCGATCTTTCTACATAATTGGTCCACCTCTGTTTCTGATCACAAACTTCTGGGATGATATATATGTGTTTGTGTATTATATCTCATATATCCATGTGTGTGTGTATATATATATATAATTTATTTATGTTTTTATTTATTTATTTTTGTGGGGCAATGAGGATTAAGTGACCTGCCCAGGGTTACACAGCTAGTAATTGTCAAGTGTCTGAAGTCAGATTTGAACTCAGGTCCTCCTGAAATCCAGGGCCAATGCTTTATTTGCTGTGCCACCTAGCTGCCCTTTGGATGGTATATTTTATAGCATTTCTTGTATGCAAGTGATAACATGGTACCATCTACCACGCCCACCATGTCTCTCTAGTGTTCTTTGAATCCAACATGATTTTCATTCTTTGGGGGTGGTGTTAATCCATGATCTTGGTTTGATATTCCTCCACCAACAGAAATCCACCTGCCTCACTTCTGTCCATCTCCCAATAAAAGTGAGATCTAGTATCACCTGCCTCAAATAATTGTTGACCCTGCTGTGTCTTTATTAACCTAACTACTAACACTAACAGTCCACCGCCAACAATAGAACAAAGACTGTTGAAGAACCACAATGGAACCCTTTCCTCTAGTGAGCTCTATAGAGGCAGCATGGTGCAGTGGAAAGAGACCTGGATTGGGAATCAAATCCTGTGTGACCTAAGACAAGTTGCCCTACTTCCAGGGGACTCAGTTTATTCATTTGTAAAACGAGAGCATGGGGCTAGATGACCACTGGAATCTCTTCCAGATCTAGATCTTAAGATCCAATGGGAAAACCACGATGATGACAGCAATGACAAACCGCATAGTCTCCCAGTCAGTCATACCACTGTGTAAAGAGGTACAGATCTTTATTTGACAGGTGGAGAGACCCTAGTTCATTGGCCCCCAATACAGAAGAATTCATTGGCCTCACGTAGTAGGTTGCCTGGCTGGTTATGCACATAGGAGGGAAGACAAATGCGATGCTTTTAGGATACCCAGTATGAGTGTTTTGGGAGCTAGTAGAGAGGGTTGAGCTAACATGAGGGGGTCATCTTAACTGTTCAAAGCAGTAAATTTCTGGAAGGTGATCATTACTCAATATGAGAAATACTGAAGCCAAAAAATAGAATGCCAGCTTGTACTCTGGGAAGGAATAAGTCAGGCTTTGTTGCCTGGGGTTTTCAGGTGAACCCTATAAATCTAAGCCAGGATGTAAAAGGAAACTGCAGCTCTTAGGGAAAAAGCTTTGGCATTTTGAGAGGCAATATCCATTTTGGCCTGTGTGCGCATATTCGCTGGTGCAGAACAGTCAGTGATCCAGCCAGCAAGCTGCAGAAGCCTCCAGAGGATTTTTTTAAGGTGCCATTTAAGACTTTTTTGAAATATGAATGCACAGAGTCTAGGATTATAGGTTCATAGATTCAGAGCTAGACATCTAATCGAACTCCATCATTTTACAGATGAGAAGATTGAGGTCCGGAGAGAGGAGGGGTCTTGCTCAGGTGGAATCAGTGTCAGAACTGGGATTTGGACCCTGGTACACTGAAGAAAAGGGGCAGAGAGGTGGCACAGTGGATAGAGTGCTGGGCCTGGAGTCAGAAAGACCTGAGTTCGAATCTCACCTTTTGGAGTTACTGGCTGTGTGATCCTGGTCTAGTCTCTATACTTCTCTGAGGCATAGTTTTATCATCTGTAAAGTGAAGATATTGATAATACCTGTGGCACCCCCTTGTGAGACTTGAATGAGATGCTGTTAAAGTCCTTTGACACCTGAAAAGTACTGAGTAAATGTCAGCATTTATTATTAATAAACTTTAATAACAGGTTGTAAGTATAATCTGTAATAATAATAACATTTCTGAATCTTAAGGTTTATAAAGTGCTTTTGTAATAACTCTTAGAGTTAATATAAAAGCAAATCCTTTAAATTTTAGCAGAATTATATTACATATTTTTACACAATGGATTTTTTTCATATCCTGTGACATGTAAAAAATGGCTACTATAGAAGAGAAGGCGAGATGGGTCCTGTGGGTAGTGGCATTAAAAACAGTTCAGCTGAAGGAAGGGCATGTATTGTGCCTTCCCCCTCATGGTGGGGACGTTTGAGCAGAGGCACTGTGACCACTTGCGGGCTGCTATAGAGGGAATTCAGACTTGCAGCAGGAAATTGGGACAACTTCCAAGGTCCTCGGGAACTCTGGGATTCTGGTATTGCAGAAAGAGCACAGGTTTCCCTAATGCTTGTCCTCACCTGGACCAGCCCTCTCCCAGAGAGCTATGCCTCTCTATCTCTTCCCATCTCCCAAAGCTTAATCCGCTTAATTCGAAAACTCTGCTCTGAGGCTGTTACCAGGATTGGGGAATGAATGAGTGAGTTAGCATAAATTTTTACCCTCTACTTTACCATTTCCTCTAAGCTGGTCCATATCCAGCAACTCTTAATATATTGGTTTCCCAATCTTCTCCAAATATCTACCTCTTTCTCTGAAAAGTGTAATCCACTTAATACTACCAATGCTTCTGGGAAGAACATGACAACTGATTGATTCCACTCTGCTTCCACTCACTTTCACTGGGATTCCCCACCCCAAGCATTCTTACCTGACCACCACTGTCCTACCTGTTTTCCCCTATTAGAATATAAGTTCCTTGAGGGCAGGTACTATGTCACTTTTGCATTTATATCCCCAGTGTCTAGCACAGTGGCTGACACATAGTGAATACTTTAAAATATTTGTTCATTTGTCTATACCTAATACCTGTTAGAAAAGCTAAAATATTTTCAAGGATAAGGAATTGATGAAGACACTGTATAAAACTTTAGGCTTGACTGTTATCAGCCACCACCCCCCCAACCAGGTAAGTAAGAAATATTCTTGGTTCTGTTTCACTCTAAGACTGTAGTTTCTTCTGTCTTCCTACCTTGATATGATCTTCTGTGATCTCAATGAATCCATCTCCTATGGGGCTCTCTGCCTGTGGCTCTGATTTTCAGGTGTAGGTAGAAACTTCTTAGTGTGGAGCATTGAGAGGTTTGTCAATTGTACATAGATTCATGGATTGAGAACCAGAAGGGAAGAGGCCACCTAGTTCAAGCCTCTCATTTTACATATGGGGAAACTGAGGTTCACAGAGAGGAAGTGACGCAGGGAAGAATTTGACTTTGGTGCTCTCCAAATGTGTAATATTATCTAGAGTTCTTGTTACAAGTAAGAAGGAGAAGTTGGAAGACAGAAGGAGCCATTTTCACACTTCAGATGAGCTTGTATCTAATTGGTGGGCTTTCTCCTTCCACTATCATTGATCCCAACCTAATACTGCCTCCTTTCCTGTGCTTTTTCAGATGCGTCTTTCCAGTTTAGTCAGTTCAGTTGTTTTTCAGTCATGTCTGACTCTTGATGACCCCATTTGGAGTTTTTCTGTTGCAACAATATTGGAATGCTTTTCTGTTTCCTTCTCTGGCTCATTTGACAGATGAGGAAATTGAGGCAAATGGGGTTAAGTGAATTACCCAGGGTCACACAGCTAGTGTCTAAACAAATTTGAATTCAGGAAGATGTCTTCCTAATTCCAAGCTTGGAACTCTATCCACTGCACCACCTAGCTGCCCCCTTCCTAGCTGTGTCTTTTCATAAATCCAATATTGAGGTGCTGCCCAAGACACTGGATGCTGTTCTCTAGGTCTTTATAATATTTGTGTTTTTTTAAAAATCAGAGCAACATTTTGGTTGTTTACAACAGGTTTGTTGTTCAATATTGTGTCATGACACACTGGCCATATGTTTTTGTTGGTAACTTTTATGCTTCTTCTCATGTGCAAGTCATTGCTGGCAATACACCTATCATCCATTCATTCATGTATTCATTCAACATTTATTAAGCACCTCTTACATTCAGATCTATTATGCAGTGTTTGCCTAATAGTGGCTAGAGGGCTGGTTTCAAAGCCCGGAGATAGAATCAAGTTCCTTCTCTGACACATGCTGGCCATGTGACCCTAGGTGAGTCACTTAACCTCTTGGTGATCTAGGCAGCAAAGACTCTACGTTGCAGAGAAAGGTGCTGGTCTGTATGGTAGGAGGTATTTCCTTACCTGGGAATTCTCTGTATCAGTGAAATCAAAGGTCCAGTCCCTTCCCTACCTGGATTTGTCAGATATTATGCTGGGTTTTGGTAATAAACAATAATAAAAATCGCTCCCTTCAGGAAATTTATATTCTATTGGGCAAAACAACGTGTACACAGATGAGTAAATGTGGAATATATGCAAAATAACTTTAAGAACTTTAAGGGGTAGGGGACTCAAAAGAGTGTGTGTGTGTGTGTGTGTGTGTGTGTGTGTGTGTGTGTGTGAGAGTGAGTGAGTGAGTGAGTGAGTGAGTGAGTGAGAGGGAGGGAGGGGAGGGGGATCAGAGAGACAGACAGACAGGGGGAGAGGGAGAAAGGGGGGGCAGTGAAAGAGTGAGAGAAGAAAGTCTTGTTTAGAAGGAGGCTCTTAAAAAAAAAAGAGGCTCTTGAGCTGATCCTTGAAGGGAAGCAGAGTTGAGGAAGAACATATCACTCATGAAGGAGGACAAAGGTTTAGATGTGGGAGGCAGACAGTCACATCAATAAGCATTTATTAAGTGCTTACCATGTACCAGGTGTGATGTTTAAAATCTAAATTGTGGCCACCTTAAATTAGAAGCTTCAGCACCAGTCTTTGGGCATTAAACATCTATTAAAGCATATAGGTATTCACAAGGAGTTCAGAAAGTTAAGAAAAGGCCTATCTCGCATAGAGTTCCAGCCTGGTTGGGTTCTTCCTCAAGTCCTCTTCCACGAGCCTGCTTTAATCAGGAACTCTCTCCAGCAAACTGATTGTGGAAGCTTTTTATAGGTCTGGAACAGAGGTGGTCCTTACACACTGCTTCAAGCTGATTGGTTGGCATCCTCCAAATCCATTAAGGGCTAGCCAGGTGTGATTACCATCCAGTTAACTTGAAGTAGGTCTAATCAGCAGTCAATCACTCTCACTTGATTCAATCAGTATAGATTAATCTCCAGGTGGGTCTTTGAGTATCTGTTAAATCCCATTATTTCATCACTCAGGCATTATGCTAAGTGATGCAAAGAAAGACAAAAAGAGTTCTGCCTTCAAGGAGCTTACATTCTAATGGGAACAGTAAAGGGGAAGGACAGTTTGGCTGGAACAATATACAATGAGACTGTACAAATGGGCTACAAGCAGATGGTGAAGGACTTTTAATGTCAAAGAGAGGGCTTTGTGGGAGCCCACAGAGTCCACCTGTTACCCCTCAGATAGTCTGTCCTTTGGATTCATCTCAGGCCAGAGTGTTTCATGACTCTCATTAATTTCATCTTTGGGAGATAAAGAGATGGGTGGGTTTCAGTGGCAATGAGTAACTATGGACCACTGGGGATACTGAACAATTCTGAGATACTTTCCACCTGGCTTTTGGGTTCAGTTTTGGGCTCAGCTGCAATGTTTGACTAAGATGTATGGGGGACTGCCTGTTCTGGAGCCTTTAAAAAGTTCTGAGGCCTCTAAAGTAAAACTAACTACTCACTGTCCTTTTGGTGTCCCAGGGTCTATGAGCATTGTCATTCAGTGGCCTCTGAAATTTAGAGATTTGGGAAAATAATAAAGAAAAGAATTATGAGGCAAGAAGTAATTAAAGCATGAATAATGGGCAGCTTGATGAGTGGTAAAGGTCAAGAGGCTTGGATAGTATTTTGGAGGTGGGAATATGTGGTAAGAAAGTTCTAGCCTTGGAGACAAAGTTAAAGTCTGAGTTTGAGAAAGTGATAGGGGAATTAGAGATAGGGGGCAAAAAGAGATTTTTAAAAATTCCAAATGTGCTCTTTAATGCCTTAATCAGAAAGCCAGAAAATGAGAATAAAGACAAGTCAAATACGTAGAATGAGTCGAGGGAGATAGAGACCAGAGAGAATGGATGCTAAAGATTGAAGTGAATAATGAAATCCCTGTATTCAATACAAGATTATAATATTTGCATAGCATGCTGACATCCCTATTAGCAAGGGGTCACTTGAAAGGCAAGTAAAAAACAGTTCATCTTGAGATGTTCTATCCCCAGCAGTCAGATTCTACTCCACATTGGTGGCATAAACTCTTAAGAGCTGTTTTTGTTAATTTCCAGTTTGCTTGTTTCTTGATTAGGTTGATTTGGCAAATGCTTGGGGAGTGCGATGGTGTCCATTTGAAGGGTCTTGGGGCATTTGGAAAGGGTATTCACATTTGCCTCATCTCAGCCTAATATTTTCATCATTAATAATGTATTAAGAAATTTGTATTCATAAAATAAAATCCAAATGCTCATTAATTTTTGTGATAGCCATAAATTGAGCTATCTAGAGAGCATTATCAAAAAGTCTTCTTGATTTAATACTCTGGTGCCTCATATAGTTGGCCATAAAAATATTCTACAGAAGGACTTTTTGTTAATAGACACTTCTGGCCACAGGTATGTTGACATATCTTTTTTTTCTGTTGGTAGAAGTAGCTTATTTGGTAGCTTTTTGTTATATGACAAAAAATGTTGATTGAAGTTTGGGGGTGATTATGTGATGCCAGAATAATCTGTTGAAAGGTGAAAATTTTTAAATAAAGAAGTTATCTGTACTACACAGTACAGGAAAAAGCATTCAACAGTCACAAGACCTCGGTTTATGTCCTAATTCTCCCACTTAATTTTTCTTGAGCCTCAGTTTCCCCATCTCCTAAATAGGCACAATAGTGTCACACTGGGCCTCCATTTCCTCATCTAAAAATGGGATTGAGAGTGTTTATAGCACCTATCACATAAAATCATGGTAAGAGTTCAATGAGATAATGATGCTTTGTTAAAGTGTATTAAATAAAGATAACTGACGTTTATATGGCTTTAACATTTGCAAAGCACTTTATATACACTATATCATTTGTGCTTCAGTACAACCCCATGATGTGGGTGCCCTAGATTCTTTTAAATCCATTTAACAGATGAGGAAATGGGGGCAGGGAAAAATTGTGACTTTCAAAGGGTCACATGAATAGTAAATAAAGAGGCAAAATTTGAACCCTAGTCTTTCTGACTTTAGGGGGCAGCACTCTCTTCATTAAAGTAAGAGCTGGTAATATTATTTAAAAGCATTCAAGATATGCTTAAAGTTACCCCATTGCTCACTTCTTCCTTCTAACACCATTCCTACCTGATCAATAAGGCAAACAAGAAGAATTTATTAAACATCTATTTTATGTGTCAGGTACTATGGTAGGAACTAGAGAGCCAAAGACTAAAGTGAAACATTCTGGTCTTGAAAATCTTACTTACAGCCTATCCATCCTGGGGAGATGACATACGCATTTATAGGTATCTGCATAGTAGATACAAGATAATTTAGGGAGCTGGGAATGTAGAAGCATGAGGGACTGCTTCATGTAAATATAGTGCTCCAGTTGAGCCTTCAAGGACACTAGGAGTTCCAAGAAGTGGAGATGAGGAGAAAATGCATTTCAGTCATGGGGTTCAGCTGGTGCAAGGGTGTAGAGATAGGAGATGGTGTGCTATGTATGAGGAACAGTAAGAAGGCCAGTTTGGCTGGGCTATTGTGTACATGAAAGCAAGTACTGTGTAATTAATCTGGAAACATAGGTTGGAGTCAGGCTATGAAAAAAATTCACTGGAGTCTGTGTATGTTGTTGGTAAGATATAAAAAGTCTTGTCTCTAAAAAGCTCTATAGAGACACCATTATTGTGTAGCTACCTCTTCTTATTTATTTGAAGATTACATTTTTATAATCAATACCATGGTTAATAATTTCTGGATTAAAACTTATTGATGTGTTTTGGCACTAACAAAAGGCTTAATGCTACGTGTATATGTGGCTACCCATATGAAATGTCACATATGAGAAATGCTCACAATGAATCGTAGAGAGTATAATCCATGACACAGAATACAAGGCTTTGTTTAGAGCAGGCATAGGGGATTTAGTGATGGCATACTGAATATTCTAGTAACAAGGTAGGGCATGGAAAATATAGACAAGAGAGGAGAAAGAGAATTATAATCGGATGTTTGTGTATGTATTTCATGAGAACTATCTCACATTTCCCTACTTAGCACATACAAGGGTTAAATGTATTTTAACTCTGTATGTCCCCGATCCCCACAATCCCTGGCTGACCTCTGATGCAGGCTTATTTTTTTGTTTTTCTTTTGGTGGGACAATGAGTGGTAAGTGACTTGCCCAGGGTCACACAGCCAGTTAAGTGTCAAATGTCTGAGGCAGGATTTGAACTCAGGTCCTCCTGAATCCAGGGTCAGTGCTTTATCCACTGTGCCACCTAGCTGCCCCCTCTAATGTAGGCTTATAGGAGAGAATAGGTATTGCCTATTTAATATGCCTATTGCTGAACATGTGAGAATTATTACTTATATGATATAGATTCATTATTACCAAACCTTTCCATATTTTTTTGGCCTAAAGACCTTTGGTAACCCATAGCATAGCCTGGTACACAAGAGTTTCCCAACAGTATATACAAAAAAGAGAAACAAAGAGACATAGGAAAGTCCCCAAGGATGAAGAGATGCCCAAAGTCACATGGCTTTACTGCACAGAAATCTCCCCTTGTCTCTTCCTTAATTATCTTTTTTTGGGGGGGGGCAGGGCAATGAGGGTTAAGTGACTTGCCCAGGGTCACACAGCTAGTGTCTGTCTGAAGCTGGATTTGAACTCAGGTCCTCCTGAATCAAGGACCAGTGCTTTATCCACTGAGCCACCTAGCTGCCCCACACCTGTCTCTTGATGACTCTTTTTCCTTTGTCTTTTTATATATCTTCTTCATTCAAGGAAAATGAAATCTCATCACCACAAAGAATGACTGAGGTTTTGATACTCTACACTTTCTCAACTCACCATCACTTGCTTCTCTCCTCTGAATGGAGGACTAGAGGGTAGAAGTGCTAAGCTCCTTTCAAAGTCTTCCTTTATAGAAGGCTCACAAACTTTCTGGTAACTCCAATTTTCCATCAATTCTTCTGCTTGGCTTTGACTTTTCCCATGCTGGGTTTCCTCTGAAGACACCCCCCCTTCCTTTTTGGCTTCTCTTTGTGTGTTAGCTTCACACCCCCCCCCATTAGATTGTAAGCTCCATGAGGTCAGGGACTGTCTTTTTCTTATTTGTATCCCCAGCACTTAGCATAGTGCCTGCCACATAGTAAGCACTTAATAAATGTTTATTGAGTTGAATTTATTTGAAAAGGAAAATCATCCTTTCAGTGACAAGTGCTCATGCTTTTTCTTGCTTTTGTCTATTAGCTGTTGGTATGGTAAGCATGGGAGAATGCTTGATGCTTTAGTAGTCACTGTTGACAGAGATTGCTGTCTTTTTACCCCCGTATCTCAACTGAGAAAATAGATGAATTCAAGGTCAATGACATTATGTAGGAGTAGTGATGGTGTAGGACTTTGATTATCTGCACATGTACTGCTACCTTTTCTGCTAAAAGCTGTTTAGTCAATAATTTCACTTGCTTTTTTTTTTTTGCGGAGCAATGAGGGTTAAGTGACTTGCCCAGGGTCACACAGCTAGTAAGTGTCAAGTGTCTGAACTGGATTTGAACTCAGGTCCTCCTGAATCCAGGGCTGGTACTTTATCCACTGCACCACCTAGCTGTCCCCTTCACTTTCCTTATTGATAATTTCAACTTCAAAAGGTGAATGAGTCAACAAGGGAGAATCCTATTCTAAATATGATTTCCACTAACAGGAGGAATCAGTTGATGGGTGGAAATGATAGGAACCTGAGTGGAGAAGTGAACCCTCTCTCCTAGAGTTTGTGATAGAGGAAAGGAATCTGGGTATAGCCTAATGTGCACCTTGGAATTTAGGAGAGCAGATTTCAAAGGGTTCAGAAGTCTTGTTAAAATCCAGTGAACAAAAATTCTACGGGGGAGGTCAGCCCAGAAGGGATGGCAGGTATACAGGAATGAAATTCTGGAGACACCAGTAGAAACAATTTTGATGAAGAAGAAAAAAAGGATATTGTCTGAAGAGACTGATGTGGATGCATAGGGAACTCTCTAACCTAGATTTTGTTTGACATTTTTTTCCCTTGGCGAGGCAATTGGGGTTAAGTGACTTGCCCAGGGTCACACAGTGTCAAGTGTCTGAGGCCAGATTTGAACTCAGGTCCTCCTGACTCCAGGGCCCGTACTCTATCCAATGCTCCACCTAGCTGCCCCCACTAACCTAGATTTTGAAAAGGCATGTGCAAGAGACAGAAGCTAGGCTAGGCAAAAGAGAAGAAATATAAGATTATAGCATGGTCTTATAAAAGGTAGTGTTAGGAGTGTTAAAACTTAGAATGAGTCAAAGTTAAGAAGGAAATCTAAGGACAACAAAAGGGTTTTTAAAAAGCTATATATGGGAAAATAGGAAGATGAAATATAGACAAGATCTTTGCTTGGGGTGTATGAGATGATGTTAACTGTTAACAGAAAGAAGACAGAGCTGTACCATTTTCTTTTTGTTTCTTGAAATGACAAAATACAAATGACTAATGAGGAGTTGATTTCCAAAAGAAGCAAGTAGCTGCTCTTCAATTCAAGTCACCAGACTCAAATGAATTTCATATTGGAAGTATTGAAATAATTGTTGGATGTGATTGCTAAACTACTGTTAGTGATATTTGAAATGCCATAGAGAATGGGAGAAGTATCCCAAGATAGGTCAAATGTCCTGAAGTTCCAAATGGGGAAGAGAATAGAGTCTATAAATTCTAGACCATTTCTAGACTTCCTTCCTGCCCCCACCCCCCTCACCTTCCTGTAATAGAATTCCCTTAGTGCTCTTGGAAAATCAAGGATACAAATTCCAGTGTTTGCTAGCTCAGCAAAGTCTTACTGGAGACATAAAACCCTGCATTTTCTCAGATTTCAGAAAGAGATGCTGGTATAGGAAAAGCACAGGATCAGTATCCAGTGTGGACAGGTATCATAACTGATCCCCCCCCATCCCAAACAAAGATTACAATTTGAATCAGAAATAATCCTAAGAGGTATGTTTATTCATGGCATTACAGTCAATAGTACCCATCGTCACTCAGAGATAAATTCAAAGGAGAACATTTATGGACAGCTATTTCAATACAAAGCTTTAACAGATAATTGAACCATAAATCTATATTAGTATCCTTTTATTGTTTGTTTTACAATGTAAATTGCTGTGTGCTATTATCACTCTGTTTTAGTGTAAATAACTTTAAAAGACTGTCACTTGCAATATTGGGAGTTAATGTTGCAGGGGCTATAATCTTAGTGCAGAAACAAAATATCCCATTTCATAATGTTTGTACTACCTGAAAATGGAAAAGTTTAGTGGACTGGATGTGGTGGCACATGACTATGATGCTAGCTACTGGGGAGATTAAGGATGGTGGATTTCTTGAGCTCAGGAGTTCTGAGCTGCAGTGGGCTAAGTTGATCATGTGTTTATACTGACCTCAATATGGTGATCCCCCAGGAATGGAGAGGGAGGCACTGGGTTGCCAAAGGAGGAGTGAACCAGCAGAGGTCAGAAAAAAGAAGTAGGTTAAAGTTCCCAAGTAGCTCCTGCTTTTCTATCCTGGGAGAGATAGGGAGATACAATATTTACACAATTGTGCCCTATTTAATGGAACAATTTTCTTAGATTTATAAACAACACAATAAGGACCTCTGATTTTTCTTGTCAGTGTAGCATAGTCTGATCTTGGAGTCTGCTTCAGACACCTACTGGCTGTATGACCCTGAGCAAGTCATTCAACCTTTTGGTACATTCAAGCAGCTTTCTAAGACTATGAGCTATAGAGATCTTGGAGCTCTGCATTGATGGAGCTGGCAGTTCCCTGTAGTGATGGGATTACAGGTCAGGACCAAAGGAAAAAAAATAAAAAAAGGAACTCCCTGTGGGGAAACTCACTCCACCAGTGCAGATCTCAATCTCTCTACAACTTCTATACAAACCTGCCTAAGTAAGCCTTTCTGACTTTGAATCCAGTGCTCTGTACACTATACCAACACCCTCCCTCCCCCACCCCTGCCCCAGGAATTACATGTAATAAAATGAAAATATTTTTTCTTTACCTCACCAGTTTATTTAAGCTGTTGGCTACACTTCTATTTTTATTTTATTTTATTTATTTTTTATTTTTGGTGGGGCAATGGGGTACACTTCTAAAATTTTGTAGCATTTTTTAAAATCGGAAATTTCATAGTATCATTGAATTTTAGCTTGGCTTAAAACCATTTGGCTTTGTCTTGAAATTAATCCAATTAATTTAAATGCCATAAATTCATTGTGCAAAACATTCTGGGAGCAAAAAGGACACCCACGAATGCCCTGGTTTTTGTTACAAGAATTGAATTCTGTTTTCATATGTCAGTTTTTTTTTAAGTCGAAAAGATGTTCTCATTTTTGGCAACTCTAATAAAAAGGACAGGCCACTTTCCCATAGTGCTCTCTTCCCAAAGCCTTCACGGGGCTGGTGCTACCATTACTATTATGCTCTCATTTTACTAATGATGACAATGACATTCCAGGGGTTACGGGGCTTGTGATTTCATTGCTAGGGCAAACACACAGGGAGGAAACTTCCTCTATCAAGGCAGGTTGGCATCTTTTCTGCAGCTCATAGATTTAGAGCGTTCCCTAGAGCACTGAGAGGTAAATATCAGAGAGAGGATTTGAACCCCAAACTCCCCCATCCCAAGGTCAGAGCTCTTTTTATTCTACCATAATGCTATCGACATGTCTTTTTAAGTCTGTGGTTGGAATGCCCAGCTTGACACCTCGCTTGTTTGGCTGTGTAATAAATACTTATTCAGGATGCTGATGAATTTGGCATAAATGAAAATCCCTTTAATAGGAAAGCCATGAAATGTATCCAGTAGAAGAGAAAATTTTGAACACATATTTCAGGAAAATGCTCTTAGGTTGGGTAAAGGAAGACTAATTATTTTTGGTTTTATGTTCTAGCTGGGGTTCCCATTCATTAAGATGTAAAATTACCAATCAATCATAGGGCAGTATCTATTTGTCTGTCTCTGTCTGTCTTTCTCATCCATCCATCTATCTATCTATCTATCTATCTATCTATCTATCTATCTATCTATCAGTCAACTCTATCATAAATTTTATCTACCTTATCTAATTTTGATGTCCTTTAAAATGCAGATTTGATTGATATCTTTTGTTTTTATGTCTCCTATATTTCCCAATTTGTCCTTCTCTCTCCAAAATCACATCCCTATATAAAGAAGAAAAAAACCATTTCTGAAAGAAAACTGGTATATTGAAAAGAAAACTGATATTAAATCCAGTGTAGGACAGTATTTATTAAATAGTAAAGTCTTCTTTTTTTTTTTCAAATTTTAGCTCATTTTCTTTATGCTAATCTATGCTAATTTTCTATGTAGATTTGGTGTTTAGCCTGATAGATAATAAATGTAACATTCATTTGCTGCTCTTCAGAACTAAGATCAATCAATCAACAAGCATTTATTTAAGCACCTGTTGTGTACCAAGCACTGTGCTAAGTCCTAGAGATCCAAAGACAACACAAAGTGCCTGCTCTCAAGGAGCTTTCATTCTAATGGATATCCGATAGGAAGCTGCTTCTATTATATGTACCAACTCAACCGATCTGTGTTCATCCCTTGTCAACAACTCATGTTCTTATATTTGGATACTTCTATGAATTTGCACTTTTTAATGAATGTGGATATCCCCACCAATGACATAGATACCAAACCATCTCTAACTATCAAACCTTGGTAACTCTTGTAAATCTTCCTGTAAGTATGACATGAGAGGCTCAACCATTGTGCTGTCTCTTGATGCTATACGGATACCCATGGAGAATATGGGTTGTCTACCAATGACTTCTCATTCACATGTATGACCAGCCCATTTTTTCAAGTGATATATTTTCCCCACAACATTATTTATCCCATTCTTCTTGCATGGTTCTTTGTAGCCTGCTTGTGCCCACCAAGCCTGATTCTACTGTCCTCTTGGTGGCTCTAGATCCATGTCTATATAAGATACTTTTATTTTTAACACTAGCTTTGGCTTTTCTTAACTCCCCCACATATATAGGTTGTCAGTTTTTCTTGGCTAAGGCTTCAGATTTGGAATACTTTCCCTCTTAGTTTTGTCCTAGCTATTGGGAGATCATTTTTTAAGTGCCTCCTGGCTATTGGTAAGGATATTCTTCCTTTTCTTAGGCTTATTTTTGGATGTTATTGAGTGCGCCTAGTCCTCAGACCTTTTTTTTCTTTTTCTTTTTAGTGAGGCAATTGGGGTTAAGTGACTTGCCCAGGGTCACACAGCTAGTGGGTGTTAAGTGTCTGAGGTTGGATTTGAACTCTGGTCTTCCTGACTCCAGGGCTGGTGCTCTTTCCACTGCGCCACCTAGCTGCCCCAGTCCTCAGAATTTTGACAATGAATCAGGACATCTTTTTCTTCTATGTTTTTATTTCAATGTTGGCCTCACCAAAGTGAAAACACTAATATTTTTGCTTGGCAGGGTGAAGCCTTGGCTGGTTTGGAAGGGCTACTATTTTCACCTGGCTAGTTGGTACACAGTTTGGTTTTTTTTTTTTTGATGAGGCAATTGGGGTTAAGTGACTTGCCCAGGGTCACACAGCTAGTAAATGTGTCAAGTGTCTGAAGCTGGATTTGAACTCAATTCCTCCTGACTCCAGGGCTGGTGATCTATCCACTGAGCCACTAAGCTGCTCCCTGGTACACAGTTTTAACTTTTATAGAGTAGGTGGAATCATGACCCAAGTAGGTGCAAAAGCCCAGTGGAATGTATCAGTTTATCAAGAGTTTAAGATTGTGAGCTCTCAACACTGGAGTTCCAAAGGGGTTTCATGTTTTGCTGTTTAGGGCTGTGAGACAGCTCTTAGGTCCACTCTGTCACATAAACACAGAAGCAGAGAATTGGGAAGGCACTATTTCATCCTACCTGTATTTAGCAAAGAGATTCCCTCTTCAAAATTCTCAATAAGTGGTCACCCAAGGTTCTATCTGAAGGCTTCTAGGGATAGGAACACCACTTCCTCTTGAAGTGATTTATCCTACTTTAGGATGCCTCTAGTTGTTAGGAAAATTTTTCCTTATAACGAACCTGAAATCTGCCTCTCTGAATGTTCATCCTCTTTCTCTGAGTTTTTCCCTGTGGGGACAAGCAAAACCAATCCAACCTCACTTCCACATGAGGAACGGAAAGGTGATCTGATCCAAATCATACTTGACTGAGAATACTTTCTATAATATCCCCAGCAAATTGGTTACCATGTCTCTGCTTGAAGACCTCCATGGAGGGAGAACCCACTATCTCCCAGAGTCAGTGCCTTCTACTTTGGATAGCTCTAATTGTAAGGGATTTATTCCTGATACCAAGCACGTCTTTCTGTTATTTTCACCCATTGCTTCTAACCCTAGCCTTTGGGACCAAACACCACCCCCACCACCTCCACCACTCCCACCACTCCTAAACATGAAGACAATGATGATGGTGACAGCTAATTATATAGCATTTTAAGGTTTTCAAAGATTTTTATTATACATATTATCTCATTTGATCCTTATAACCATGAATGGTAGGTATTATTTTTACTCCCATTTTACAGATAAGGAAATGTGATTTTCCCAGGGTCACATAATTAGTAAATCTCTGAGGCGAGAATCAAACATAGGTTTTCTTTTTTCTTTCCAAGACCACTGCTTTATTCAGTCTCTCTTCTATAAGACAGCTCTTCAGATACTTCAACAAAGCTATTGTAGCTGAGTGTTCTCTCCTCCAGGTGAAACATTCACAGTTCCTTTAATTGAATCTTTTTTTTTTTTTTTTAGTGTGGCAATTGGGGTTAAGTGACTTGCCCAGGGTCACACAGCTAGTAAGTGTTAAGTGTCTGAGGCCGGATTTGAACTCAGGTACTCCTGACTCCAGGGCCGGTGCTCTATCCACTGTGCCACCTAGCTGCCCCTAATTGAATCTTATATGGCATGGCCTCGAATTCATTGTTATATTATATCTAATTGTAATATATGACTGAAGGATTTTCAAGCATTTGACCATTATAAGAAATCTCAGTATTCCTGTTATTCAGGAGTACCAGAAATATACCAAATCTGGGATGCCCTTTATGTATGAAAGGGATTTAATAGGTTAAATTTTCCTCATTTTTTGGTAAAGAAGGTAGAAATTATATTTGTAATTTTCTTAATACCAAAGAATATGGAAATAAAATATTTATAATTTGAAGGAGATTTGGCACTTTTTCTACCATAGTGAAACATTTTTTGGGGACCAAGTGTAGGATGTAGACTTTTTGATTGTACCATAGGATAGTTCTCTTGATATTAAACTTTTGTGAGGGAGTTGCCAAGTGTGTGACTTAAAAGAGGACTCTTTTCTATCATATATAGGATTAGAAAGTGTTTCCATGCAAGGGATTCACCCTATTTTGTAAACAAGATGACTTTCAGTTGGCATCTGGCACATCCAATGGGAGCCAACAATCTCAAATAGTTTAATTGGATGTTACTGAAAAGGAGAGAGTGGTATTGGGTGATGTAAGAGGAGGTAAGCCTGATTTACACTTGAGGCTGACTACTCAACTCCTCTGATTAACCCTCCTTAAATGTGTGACTGATTTAAAAATACAAATTTTAATTGATGCATTTTTTGTTGTATCACAGTCATTTTTGGATATATTCCCTCACAGTTATTCTCACTCATCCCTGTGAGCCTTCCCTTGTTAAAAATAAAAAGAAAAAAGAAAACATTTAAGTAAAAACAATCCATCAATAACAATTGACCACGTATATGGCACTTCATACTCACAGGTTCCCATGATCCAGTGAAAGGAGGGATTTTTATTTCTTTATCCAATTTCTGGGGTCAATATTGGTCATTCCAATAATAGAATGTTCAGCTTTAGTTTACTATTCTTTTCACTTACATTGTTGTAGTTACTGTGTATATTTATCTTCTAGTTCACTTATGTTTTCCTTTTGCATAAATTCATATGTCTCCTCTTATTCCTCTGAACAACTATAGTCTTTATTTCTTATGATACAATAATTCTCCTCTCCTCTCCTCTCCTCTCCTCTCCTCTCCTCTCCTCTCCTCTCCTCTCCTCTCCTCTCCTCTCCTCTCCTCTCCTCTCCTCTCCTCTCCTCTCCTCTCCTCTCCTCTCCTCTCCTCTCCTCTCCTCTCCTCTCCTCTCCTCTCCTCTCCTCTCCTCTCCTCTCCTCTCCTCTCCTCTCCTCTCCTCTCCTCTCCTCTCCTCTCCTCTCCTCTCCTCTTTTTCCTT
This sequence comes from Dromiciops gliroides, assembly GCF_019393635.1. Taxonomy (NCBI): domain Eukaryota; kingdom Metazoa; phylum Chordata; class Mammalia; order Microbiotheria; family Microbiotheriidae; genus Dromiciops; species Dromiciops gliroides. The sequence continues at coordinate 30,379,022 of NC_057862.1, read as the reverse complement.
TCCGCAGGGCATTGAGGGTTAAGTGACTTGCCCAGGGTCACACAGCTAGTAAGTGTCAAGTGTCTGAGGCTGGATTTGAACTCAGGTCCTCCTGAATGCAGGGCCGGTGCTTTATCCACTGCATCACCTAGCTGCCCCCTCTTTTGTATTTCTTTTCTTTTTTTCTGATACAATAATATTCTATTACTTTAATGTGCCACAAGCTATAAAGCCGTTCCCCAATGGTGATCCACTTTGTTTCCAGTTCTTTGCTAATATGGACACTGCTGAAATAAATATTTAGATATAAATAGGTCATGTTTCTCTTTATATAACTGATTTTTTTTTGGGGGGGGTCATCGATTTTACAGGTGAGGCACTGAAGGTATCAGCTGAAACATTTACAGATGATCCCTGTTATCTGCCTAAAAGGGAGGCTGTGGTTCAGGCTGCTCGAGCCTTGTTGGCTGCTGTGACCAGGCTGCTCATCTTGGCTGACATGATTGATGTCATGTGCCTCCTGCAACATGTGTCTGCTGTAAGTAGAACCTGGATTCATGCAAGATTGCCTTTCCTTAACTTCTTGGGGTGGCATAGGGATGGTGTTCTTTGCTCTATAGTACTATGCTGCTCCATGGGAAACTTGAAGGTGCCCTCTCAGCTAGTGTATCCCTATTAGTTTGCAAATGTCATTGGTGGCTGACACACTGAAGTCAATACAACAGCCAATTTATTAAACTTCTATGAGGTAGACCCTGTGTTAGACACTGGCATACAAAGAAAAAGATGAAAATAAATATTTTTTTTGCGAGGCAATTAGGGTTAAGTGACTTGCCTAGGGTCACACAGCTAGTAAGTGTTAAGTGTCTGAGGCCAGATTTGAACTCAGGTTCTCCTGAATCCAGGCCTGGTGCTTTATCCACTGTGCCACCTAGCTGCCCCCAAATAATCTTAATCTCAAGGAGTCTACATTTTACTGGGGGGGGGGTGAACACACCATGACATGCAACATTGGCATAGAACATATACACCAGTAAATAATACAAAATACAGAAGTATACTCAAGGTAATATGAAGGAATTGCATGGAGGAGGAATTGCTAGTGACTGGGATGGTAGCCAGAATAGGAGAGACCCTTGTGGAAGTCATAACATCTGAGCAATACTTTTTAGGAAGCTAGGGTTTTTTTCAGACTAAAGTGGAGTACATTCCAGGCATGGGAGAGAAGGCAACATTTCCTCAAAAGCATGGAGATGGTAGATGGAATGTCAGGAATGAGAAGAGTATTTAAACAGGATCCAATAGAAAACTGAAAAAGGTCCATGGCTGGTTGATTAAAGTAACTTGGGAGAAGATTCTACGTGTGTGTATGCATGTGCATGTGTGCATGCGTACACATTATACTATGTTCTTCCTCCCATGCCTCATCCTAGCATTAAGGCGACCCATTAGTTTCCAAGATGGTGCCAGTGGGACATGAACCTTGTCAGGATCTCCATATCTTTGAAAACCTTGAAGAAAGGTCTGGTGATGGACTCTTGTGTGTATTTTTTTTTCTTTTTTGGTGAGGCAATTGGGGTTAAGTGACTTGCCTAGGGTCACACAGCTAGTAAGTGTTAAGTGTCTGAAGTCGGATTTGAACTCAGGTCCTCCTGACTCCAGGGCCGGTGCTCTATCCACTGCGCCACCTAGCTGGCCCCCCCCCCCATATGTATTTTTATGACAGTCACCTGAGGAACAGACCAATTAAGTTTGGACAAACTCATGACCAGGTTGGCAAAGGGGGTAGTGATTTTTTCCATCAGAATGACAACTCAAAGACATGGCTACAAAGACTCTACTAAGCTAGAGAAGGGGCTGGCTCTGTATTGGTGGAGAGCTCTCCCACACTGATGCAATTGCAGTTCCTTGAAGTGTAATAAAATCCTATGTGGATAATACTCCTTGTGACTGTAACAGATGCTGTGGTATCTTCTTTCCTTCATTCCCTCCTCCAAACCACTCTTACACCCCAAACCTTGACAGATGATTTTGGAAAGAGGACCTCAGGACAAGTTTTTTTGGGGGGTTGCCTTGCTTTAGAAAGTTCTACTAATATTAAATTCTCTAGAACAATTAACCCAATAAAATTATAAATGCAAATTATTTTTTTTCAGTTTTGCTGTCTGTTCCTGTAATTCAATAAACTTTCTCTTAAAGTATTTGGATGCTATGTCATTTGGTGCATATATGTTAAGTATTGATGGTATTTCATTGCCTTTAAGCAAACCATAGTTTCTATTAATCTATTTTAACCACATCTATTTTGTTGTTATTGTCGCCTTGTCTTTAATCCTGAGTGCTTTCCATGATTTTTCAAGTTGATCTGAAGCATAATACATTCTGTTTTAGGCCTTCACTTTATTTATGTTTTATGTTTCAAGTGCATTTTTGTAAACAACAGATTGTTGGGAGTCTCCCTTCTGACCCGTTCTGTTGTCCTCTTCTGTTTTACTGGTGAATTCATCCCATTCTCGTTCACAGTTAGGGATAAAGATTGGACCTATGATTTTAATGTTCTAGGGAATTCCCAAATAAGGGACCTCTCTTCACTAAAGCAAATTGCTGCCTTCTCCGTGCCTTTCATGTTTTAGAACTACCTAAAACACTGAGGGGTTAAATCACTTGGCCAAGGATGTGCAGCCAGGAAGTGACAAAATTAAGACTTGAACCTAGGTCTTTCTGGCTTCATGGATAGCTCTTTATTCACTGTGGTCTCTCAGCAGTGTGTCCATGGTTATGATTATAATTATGTCTTATTATGAGGGTTAAGTGACTTGCCCAGAGTCACACAGTTAGTGTCATGTATCTGAAGCCACATTTGAACTCAGGTCCTCCAATTCAGGGCCGGTGCTTAATCCACTGCACCACCTAGCTGCCCCCTGTAATTATGTCTTTTTCTCCATTTTCTCCTCTTAAACATTTTCCTTTCTTTCCTCCCTGCTTTTCTCTTTACAAAGAAGGTGTTGAAAGAGAAGAAATGTGGACAACAAAAATTATTTGTAATGAGAACAATATGCTTCCACTACATTGCCCACTCTCTCTTTCTTCAACTTACTCTGACCTTTGGTTCTTATATTTTCCCTTTCCTTTTTATTCTTCTTTTATGAACTTTCTTTTGAATGTGAAGTTTGTTTTGCTTATCATTATTCCCTCTGTGACTCTACCATCCTTCTTAAATTCCTTCCTGTTTTCTCATTCCCAATAGATTTTCCCATTCAGTTGCATGAATTACTACACTCAACTCTGTGTGTTTGTCTGTTCAGGCTACATTTGTATAACTTAGATAAGAGTGAGGTTCAGGTGATGCCTGCTCTACCTACCTTTTCATCCATATTTGTACATTCTTCTCTGGGATAAACAGCAATCCTATCTCCATTCTTCTTAATTTCTTCCTTCGTTTGCTTTCTTCCTCTTTTTTCTTTATTTTCAAGGATATAAAAATAGCAAAAAGACTTCCCAATCCTTCTGCTTGTCTTATTTAATTTCTTCTCTGATGCTTGAAGACATTAAGATTCTGAAGGGACACTTGTCTCTTCTCCCCCTAATAGAGAGTAATCACTTCATTATTGTTTAACACCTAATTGCTCAAATGTATTTACCTGTCTAGGTTTCTCTTAGACTACTGTGTTTGAACTTCAGAATTTCTACTCAATTCAGGTATTTTGATCAGGAATGTTTGAAAGTACTCTGTCCCATTAAAGATCTATTTTTTTCCACTGTAAGACTATACTAGGTCATACAAAGTATCTTGCTCTTCTATTATTATACCTTTTGGAATATTAGATTCCAAGATTTTTTCTCCTTTACAATAATTGCTACTAGTTCTCATTATCTTGGTTGTAGTGCTTTAATATTTAGACCTACTATTTTTGACTGCTTCTGTATTTTTTTCTTTGACTTGGAAACTCTATTTTGGCTGTGACATTCCTGTGAGTTTTCATTTTTAGGTTTCAGGAGGTGACTGGTATAGTATTCCTATTTTCACTTTGCTTTGTGGTTCTCATAAATTTTGGTGCTTTTCACTTATGATTTCTTGAAATATGGTATCTAGTGTTATTTTTGGTCCTAGTTTTCAGGGAATCTAAGAACTCTTAAATTATTTCTTTTTGAATTCTCTTCCAGGTCAGTTTTTTGATGGTAGCTACTTTGCATTATCTTCTATTTTCTAATCTTTTGATTTTATTCTAACATTTCTTGTTGAGTGTTGGACTCATTAAATTGTTTGGTCCATTTTAATTTTTAGGTAGGTCATTACTTGGGCAAGGTTTTCTAGATTGTGACCTGAAAGCTACTTATTATCATTCTTATTCTTTCCTTTGGAGCATTCAATTTTATTTGTTATTTCTTTTTTCATTTCCAGCATCTCTCTATTTCCTCTTCATTTCTTGTGTCCAACCCTTTTTTTCCTTCTGAGGATCTGCTGGTAGTTAGTGTACAGTTATTCTCTTCTTCTGGGTTTTACCTCTTGGGTATGTTGACCTGTAATATTTCTTCATAGTGTTAAGTATTTTGTTCTGTTTAGTCCCATCCCTGGCATTAATCCATGATTTGGGATGTGCCAGAGATAGGTACTATTTCCTCCCACACTTGAGAATGGAGTGATCTGGCCTGTTTGATCCTAACCTCAGTTTCTTGGGAGTGGTTTGGCCCTGTTTGTTCCTGACTTAAATCACCTGGGTTCCTGTTACTGGCTTCTAACTTCTTTTCTGTGTCTGTGTTCAGTGTGTTGGGAGACTTCGATGTCCCTGGTCAGAGTTCTGTGGTCCTCTGTCCCCACTCAGGCATCTCTGGTCAAGACATTGCTCCAGGTTTCTGCTCTGTTCAGCTAAGCTCACGCTATCTTCTCTAATGGGGCCCCTTTTCCAGTGTCCACAGCTTCTTACTGTCTTTTTGTGCACTACTAGACTGGATGAAGGCTCTTACTGATGTTTCATTGGTTTGCACAAGCCCAAATCTTAAATAACTTGTACCTTATTTGTGAGCTTCTTTGAACATAGCTGAGCTTTTCCTTAATGAGGAGAAGTGAGCAAGTTTCTTTCTTGTTCTTTTTGCCTCATATGCAACCAAAAGGTCTTTTTGTTGTTGTTGTCTTTAGCATTTTGGGGGCAAGCCTTAGTTTATTCTAAGCCTTAGGCTTTCCCACACCACACTTAGGTTCATCTTACTAGATTACATTTATGTTGCATTATGTGTCCCTCTTTCCATACTGGAGTTAGATTTTGGCATAGTGATCTCAAAACTGGCTTTGGAGCCTGGAAGACTTGGGATTGAGTCCTGCCTGTGGCACGTACTACCCATGTGACCATGGGTAAGTCATCTCATTTGTCAGTGCTTTAGGCAACTCTTTAAGATTATACATTGCAGAGAAGATATTAGGAGATAGAATTCCCTCAAATTGCACTTCCATACATCAATTAAATCATAGATACAGGCCCCATCTTAACCTTCAATTTATTAAAAAACTAATCATAATTATAATCATAGCTAGCATTTAAATAACTGGGCAGCTAGGTGGCATAGTGGATAGAGTACCAGTCCTGGAGTCAGGAAGACTCATCTTTGTAAGTTCAAATCTGGCCTCAGACACTTACTAGTGTTACCATGGGCAAGTCACTTCACCCTTCTTGCCACAGTTTCCTCATCTATAAAATGAGCTGGAAAGGTAATGACAAACCGCTCCACATCTTTGCCAAGAAAACCCCAAACAGAGTCACAAAGAGTCAGACGTGGCTGAAAATGACTGAAAAATATTTCTATAATACTTTGAGGCTGTCTACATTCTCATTTGATCCTCATTAGGAACTCTGTGAAGTAGGTATAGATTTGAGAATCGAGACGGAGATGATTTGCCCAGGGACATATAGTTAGTAAATGTCTGAGGCTGAATTTGAACTCAGGTTTTTCTGACTTTAAGTTCCAGGCTCTGTGCATTATGGCACTGCCTCACTGCCTTCAGTTGTGTTGGCTGGGGCACACTTTTCTTTAAATATTGTACCCTTTACTCTCTATATAGAGATTATCTATAATTTTATAGGCATTTCATAGGCATCCTTCTTAAGGGATTTTCCCTTTTGGAGTCTCTGCCAGGGAAAGATTCAGTTCAATATACATTCATTAGGCACCGTTATTAGCATGGAAAACCCTATGCTAGGTGCACTCTATTCTCTGATTGTTTTTAAATCTACTTTAGTGAAGACAACTCGATAGATATTTAGGAATCATTGTGAGCAGAGGGCTGCTCTAGTTTTTGGGGAGAGATACAAACCTTCATACACTTTTTTTTGCAGGGCAATGAGGGTTAAGTGACTTGTCCAGGGTCACACAGCTAGTAAGTGTCAAGTGTCTGAGGCTGGATTTGAACTCAGGTGTTCCTGAATCCAGGGCTCGTGCTTTTATCCACTGCTCCCCCTAGTTGACCCACACTTTCTAATATAGTATGGGGATAAGACATATATGCAAATAGCTACAAAGCATACATCCATTTATGGCTTTCCCTATTCCTTTCTTGTATGGTTTCCATGGAGAAATGGTCAATTTCTTCCAAAATTCTAGTCATTTTTACCTCTCCCACTGGGCATTGTCATTGGACAATGCCCAGTGGGAGATCATCTAATCTAAGTTCCCCATTTTACGAGTGAGGAAACTGAGACCTTAATGGACACTCTCTGTGAGATCATACAGAAGTCATGTTAAGCTGTAGAACTAGGATTCCAATTCAGGTCTTCTGACTTCAAATGCTCTTTCCATTATTCCAAGTTGCTTCCAAGTAATTTTTCCTTGTTGGTCCTGTCTTCCCCTACCTTCTTAGAGAGAGAACCATCAGCAAGGGAAGACAAGAATTCCTAAGATGTTCATCTTCTGTAAACAGAAGGAGGAGTCTAGAATTCTGGATAGTTGAAGTCACTCATCTCGAAAATATTTTTGCCTCTGTGTTATTTTCCTCATCCATCTTGGGAAGGCATCATCCATTATCCATGTCCCACAATCCTATCATTTGTTTCTCCTTGGGTCTTCATCCCAATACTTTCTGTTGGGTATGCAACCACAGAGCTGTAGACTTCCACCTAGCTGTAGAGCATCTTAAATACCATACCTCTTCCCACCCCTTTTAATAGATTTGTTTCTTTTGGACAAGGCATATCATTCTATTGGGGTGTTCTGGTCACTCATACCCACCAGTGATGACTATAGCTCTGGTTTACATGGTGCTAGAATCTTTACTCCATTTGACTCTTGAAGCAACCAAATGAGGTTGGTAATATGATTATGCTGTTGTCATTCAGTCATTTTCAGTTGTGTCTGATTCCTTGACCCCATTTGGGGTTTTCTTGGCAGAGATACTAAAGTGGTTTGCCATTTCCTTCTCCAGCTCATCTTGTAGAGACAACTGAGACAAACAGTTAAGTGACTTGCTCACATAGCTCGTGTCAGGTTAGATTTGAATTCAGAAAGATGAGTCTTACTGACTCCAATCCTGGCACTCTGCCCACTGCACCACCTAGCTGCTACACAAGTATAGTTACTTCCATTTGGTGTAGATGAAAAGTATGATTTGGGTGAAATAACTTGCCAAGGTCACACAGCTGGTTAAATGTCGGCTATGGGTTTAGAGCTTAGGTCTTTAGGCTACAAGTCTGGTGTTCTTTTGCCCTGAGTCACCCTACCTTGGTTTCAGTGATAGCTTTGATATTATTTTGTTTACCTCTCCTGGTTAAAGTTTCAAGTTTACTTTGGTTTATTGCCTACATTCGGTGGATAGTTATATAGATGTCCAAGGACATAAGTATTTTTCATGACCTCCTTCATTGTTGTTTTCTCCTGAGAATTACTGGGTACCACTCTTACAGAGTGTTCTCTCTATGTTTTGCCTGTGGTCCTCCAGAGTGTCTGGTTTTACAGTTTTAGCTGGATGTTTTTCTTCTTTCCCCCTTAAGTATCCATTTATAGCACTCTTTATCAGGCTAGCAAGTCTCTTGCTTAGCAAGTTTTTCCTTGTATTCTCAAGATTAACATCATCCTTTGCCCATCATTCTGATGTAGGAGGAGGCCATGGTCCAGAAAACCAAACTGTTCTGTGATGCCACCTACGTGACTATTTCCATCCTATATTCAATCTAACTCAACCCAACAAGAGTTTATTACTCACTTAAAACTTGTGAGACACTTGGCTAGGTCCTGGGGCTACAAAGCTCGAAATGATGATTCTCATCACAAGAAGCTTGAATCTCAATTTCCTACTCTATATAATGGGAATAATAATAATGGTTCTGTTTAGTACACTTTGTCCAGGAAGACATAAGCTCAGTTCGGAGGGTTTTAAGTGACTTGAATTCCTGGCATTTAAGGCCCCCTCCCCCAATCCAATGCCATTCAACTTTTCTAATTTTCTTTCATCTCATTATTTTCCATATACTCTTTGGCTTTGTCAAACTAAAGTAGGCTCTGAATCTGAATATACCCTGAACTCGGTTACTCGGTTGTTCCTCCCTATTTCCATTCCTTCTTAAGTGCTTTCACCTTCATGCCACCTTTCTTGATCCCCTTGTCTTGTGAGCTTTCCCCCTCAAAGCTCACATAACATTCTATTTGCACCTCTCTAACTCACCCTGTAATATTGTACATAACAGTTATCTGTGTTGGTGTCTAATCCCTTTGCTTGACCATGAGTTCCATGAAGCAGGGACTGGGAACCAAAGGAACTTAATAAAATGTTTATCATTGCTTTTAGGACACTTCATTCCCTGAGGGTGTCCCTATAGCTTTGAAAAATAGCAGCCTCGGTCTGTTCCCATGAATTGCTAAATTTCTCTTACTTTTCTTACCCTTTCTGAATTATGGCATCTCTGCTGAGATTGTCAACAGCATAGAATTCCTGTTGAGCATTTTGGCTGGCTACCATGTCTCTTTTCAAGGACATAGACTGAGACCACCAACTGGTTTAAACACGGGCCCCTTAACAGTCGTGAATGTAATAACAACTTTCAGTCCTTACTGGCCAGGGTTGTATTAAAAGATGGTTATATTCAGGAATTCCTGATTCTGCACTTTGAAAAAGTAAATTGTTCCTTAAGGAAATCCAAGATTGAGTTAATTTGAAAGTGAGCCAACTCAGGGGCTAAAGGGAAGAAAGGGAGCACAGAGAGAGAGAGAGAGAGAGAGAGAGAGAGGAAGCAAGAGAGCGCGAGCGAGAGAGCGCCAGAGCGAGTGGGCGGGCTCAATACTGTCTTTCCTTTGGGCACAGAGAAGGACCCACATCAAATCTGTTGAATTGAACTGGATTGTTGTTGTCTTGGCTTCAACCTTCTTGCTATTTTGAATTAATTTTTTTAGATGGCATTTTTGAATAGGACTTCATCCTCATTCCACCTGGCTTAGTCCACATTGCTGATTAATCAATAAAAATTGATGCAGCACCTGTTCTGTACCAGGCATAGGATTAAGCATTGGGCTTACAAATAGAGGAGTGAAGCGGTCCCTGACCTTGAGAAACTTAGCTTTGATTGATGGTACCTCATGTGTCATAATTCTCTTCCATGGAGACTGGAGCTCTGGGTTGCAATTATGGAACTAAAATTGTAGCATCTCAGAGTCAGATGGCACCTCAAAACCATCTAGTTTATCTAGCCCAGGGTCAGAAGCCTCCCTATAACTGAGCCCACAAATTGCCTTCATGCCTTTGCATGAAGACCTCCTTTGGAGTGGACCCTGCCAGCCCCTGAGGTGGTCCATTAAAATTTTTTTTTGATATGAAATTTGTCTTTACATTAAACTTCAGTTTAACTCCAAACAACTTCTACCCATCGTTCCTTGTTTGTTCCTTGGGGTCAGGCAGAACTTTACTGATTCTTTTCCCATATGACAGTGCTTTATATACTTTTTTTTCAGGGCAATGAGGGTTAAGTGACTTGCCCAGGGTCACACAGCTAGTAAGTGTTAAGTGTCTGAGTCCAGATTTGAACTCATATCCTCCTGAATCCAGGGACAATGCTTTATCCATGGCTCTACCTAGTTGCCCCCAAGTGCTTTATATACTTGAAAATAACTATTATGTCCTCTGTCCCTGATCCCGAGTATTCTTCATGCTAAACACTTCCAGTTTCTTTAGCTGATTCCTGTATAGTATGAACTTCACCATCTTGGTGAACACATTCTAGATTATCAATTTTCTTCCTGGGATTTTAAAGCAGGGACTTTAGGGATCATCTAGTCCAACCCTTTGTTTTCCAGAGGAGGAAACTGAGGCATGGAGAGGCAATGTGACTTGCCCAAGTCACTGAGGTGGTAACGGCAGAGCCAGGATTAGAATCCAGGATTTTGATTCCAAATTCAGCTCTCTTTCCATCACTCCAAGACTCTTTGGACTTACAGAACTCTGGACTCAGTTATTTTCATTTTGAAGATGATCAGTGAATCTGATCATTATAGTGGATTTATTTTCCAACTTTCATTCATTTCTTGTGCAATATTCAAGGTAGTTGAAGTGCAATGAAAGGAAGCGTTGATCCCTATGGGTTTTGGTTGAGCTTTCCTTCTCAAAAGAGCAGGTAAAAGATCAGCATTACCATGGGGAGTTGGTATAGTATTTATCAACTCCTTCTTTGGAGTGTGTTTTTAGCACTGAATTTGGAAATTGGTATTCCGAGTTCACAGGCTGAGCAATGGCTCTCCAAATGAATAGTGTTTATTTTCCTTTCACCGAAAATCATTCATTACCGTATTGGCAGCCGAGTCTTTCTGAGGCCGGTCCCTCTTGATAAGTGGTCTTCTGCAGGTGGTATTTTTTCCCTTTCTGGACTTTACTTTCAGGGGAGGGGAAAACATTCTAAAATCCTTTCTTACTGAAGGCATTTTTGTGGTAGTCTGAAAAATCTCTGGCTTTAGGCACTTAGTCATTCTTGTTTCAGACTGTCTCCATTCTAAAAATACCCTCCTCTCCTGCTGATTACCCCTACCTTGACCTGCCCCCTTCTCCAGAATCCTCCAAATGTGGAATCTTACTTGTAGGAAACTTGAAGCTTCCTAATTTGTTGGCAGGAGGCTGCTAGGTGGCTCAGTGGATAGAGCACTGGGCCTGGAGTCAGGAAGACCTGAGTTCAAATTTGGCCTCAGACATATACTAGCTGTGTGACCCTTCCAAGTCACCTAACCCTGTTTGCCTCAGTTTTCTCATCTGTAAAATGAGCTGGAAAAGGACATGGCAAACCACACCACTATCATTGCCACACCCCACACCCCTCATGGACAGTTTTGGTGTGCTATGGTCCATGGAGTCACTCAGAGTTAGACATGACTGAATGACTGAACAACAACAAATTTATTTGGCACCTCTTTACCTATGGTGTCAGCAGTATAAAAACTAATCAGTTGCACCCGAGTTTGACCTTTTCCTTCTCTATGAGATACCGGGCTTTTTATTGTATTACCCAATTGCTTTTTTATGTGGGACAACCCACCTATTAATACACTGAGCTTGGAAAAGGGTTGAGTGCCTGGCCTACTCTGGGTGCTGCATCTGGAGGGAGCTTTTCACATGATTAATGACTTCCCTTTCTCCAGATCATTTCACCCATGGCTTGTACTTTTCCCATTTCTGAGGTCAAAACCTTTTGCTTCTCTGGAGATCTGGTGCTATCTTAAGTCATGAACCTCTCTTAGACTTGGTTCGCTCATCTCTAAAATGGGCACAATAACATCACCTGCCTTATATGGTTTTTGTGATGATCAAATGAAATACTATTTAAAGAGTTCTGAAACCTTTGAAGTTCTATATAAATCACAACTATTATTTGAATCCTTTCTTTTTGAGTGACTAACATCCCTGTCATTAGAGATATGGAAGTAGTTCAATCCTCTTTGCTACTCTAAGGGTGGTGTGGGAAGATCTCTGGGCAAGGAGTCAAAAGCCTTGGGTTCTAGAATCAGATCTTCTGCTAGCTGGCTATATGACTTTGGGTGTTATGTTGCCCAGTGTAGACTCTGACTTCCTCATATGTAAAATGGTGATAATGCCCATCTCAACTTACTTCTCTATAGCTAGGTGATATAGTGAATAAAATGCTGAACTGGGAATTAGGGAGACCTGAGTTCAAATCCTACTTCAGACTTGTACTAGTTGTGTGACCCTAAGTAATTCATTTAACTATGTTGGTTTCAGTTTCCTTATCTATAAAATCAGGGGGTTGTACTCCATGGCTTCCAAGGTCCTTTCCGGTTCCAAGTCTACGATTCTATGAACAGATATAATGATTTATGGTTTTAATATTTTAAAGTTCTAAGTGAATGTGTGACATTTGTAATAACAGTAATCATAGGCCAGACAAACGTCACGCTATAAAATGTTTTAATGTTTCCAAAGCATGCTATAAATATCTTATTTGGAGATGTCTCTTGTATTTCTATCTACCACATCCCTAGTGCAAAGTAGTTAATAAACATTTAGTGAACGATTGAATAAGCATGTTGTTGAGTCTCTTTCTGGGTGCTGTCTTTAAATATCTCAAATGTCTTTAAAATGTTGGTTTATATAAATAGAAAGAACACTCAGTCAACAAGCATTTATTGAGTGCCCATTATGTGCCAAGTATTGTGCTAAGCACCAAGACCACCAACAACGATATCAATAACAACGATAGCAAGTTGAATGCTGTATTACTATAATAACTAAACTTAACCCTGAAGAGGAAATGAGAAAGTACAGTCGTGGGGGGACTATTGATGCAGAATATTACATAGACTGTCAAACTTGATTGATGCGTTGGTTAGTTTTGATAAAATGCTTCCTCCTATTTTTTATTCTTTGTAACAGGCAATGACAATCTCAGTAGAGAAAGGGAGGGGGAAAGGATATATTGGAAAAGAAAGCTGATATAAAAACCAAAGATATCAATAAAAATCTAAAAGGAAATCTGTTTGTCGGGCCACTTTAACTTGACTTTGCTCCATGCTTGGGTCACTCTTGCAATTCCTCTAATGGCTTCCTTATAGCAGAATGCACTTGGAATTGTGTTTCCATTTTCTGCCTCAGCAGAAACCATTTTCTTAATGAAAGACATTATCTGCCAGTGAGTTCTCTTGGAAAACAGGTTTTGAAAGTTAGTGGCGCTAGTTCACAAAAACCAACATGTTATTTTTCACCGTAACACTTTGCTACTAGTGTAGTAGGCACTGTATTTACGTTGTGTGTATTTCATTCTCTCTTCTTCCACTTTTCTGACCACTGTTTGGTCTACTTTGTTGGATCTAGAGTCAAGAAGATATAGCTTTAGATACTGCCTCTGATATTTATTAGCAGTGTCACCATAGGCAAATTGCTGAACCTCTCTGAACCTCAGTTTCTTCATTAGTAAAATGGGTGCAATAACATCAATAGCACCTACCTCCTACCTTCAAGGATTCTTGTGATACTTAAATGAGATAATGTGGGTAAACCATTTTGGAAGTCTTTAAAGCACAATCTAAATGACACATTGCTAGTGTTACTCTCTAGTTCCTGTCCTGTACACCTGGCCGCCTCTCCCCCCAACCCCGAAGACTTTCTTCTGGGTTTTCTTCTCTTTTCTCTCTCTAGAATCAAATAATCACAGATTAGAGTTGGGAGGGATATTACAGATCATCTACTCCAATATCCTCAATTTATAGATGCCCCAAATCATATAAGTATTGCTAGAGTAGGGATTGAATTTTTCTGGTTACAAATCCAGTGCTCTTAACATTGCACCAACCTCCACTCTCTTCCCTGGTGACCTCCTACTCTCTTGTGGGTTCACTGATCATACCTATGCAAATGATTCTGAGCTCTATAAATCCATCCTGAATCCATCTCCTAAACTCCGGTCCTACATCTCTCCCAATCTCTAGTGAGTTGTGGGGTTTTGCTGTCGGCATGACTATTTATAGCTTTCCTGTTCTCACCATCCTTTCCTGCTTCCCTAGATTCTTTAGAATCTTTGGAGAGGCAGTTTAGTGGATTGAAAAGAGTCCTGGTTTCAGAGACAGAAGGGATGCCTTGGTGGCAGTGGCTGTGGTCACTGGCCTGAAGCCCTTTGCTTACAAGCTTCCTGGTAGATGGCATCTCTTCCCCAAGCCACCCTTCAAATCTTGCTGCTTTGTTCCATTTCTCCTAGACTTCTTTCTCATTTTACTGCTGGTGCCCACATATATTTCATGAGCTCAGTGGACGTGTAATCTGGAGAGAACATTAACTTTGGTTTTCTTTTAAAATGCATTGTCAGAGCAAGAGGAAAAAAATTATCTGGGAATGAGGAATAATGTGGGCTAAACCAGCCATTTGCTGGTGAAGGCTTCTCTGCAGAGCAGCATTTTAGTATCAATGAGAACTGAGACAAGTAGCCTAACATTGTCTCCATTGCTTTATTTGGTGAAATGCTCACATTTTATCTTATTCATAGTGATATTGGATAGAAATCCCCCTGGGATGGTTAGAATGTACACTTATGTCACCAGGGTCTGCTTGTTGAATTGAAGTGGTACAACTTGCTTTGGGCATCTTTTTGAAGTATATACTCAACTCGGCATGTTAGACCTAGTATAATATAATCTAGAGGACAGGCACTATATCATATTTGTCTTTCTATCTCTAGTGCCTTCAATGTAGCAAGCTCTTGATATAGATTGTTGTTGTTTAGCCATTTCAATTGTGTCTGACCCATCATTTGGGGTTTTCTTGGCAAAGATACTCAAGGTTTGCCATTTCCTTCTGTACCTCATGTTACAGATGAGGAAACTGAGGCAAACAGGGTCAAGTGATTTACCCCAGGTCACACAGCTATTAAATGTCTGAGGCTGGATTTGAACTCATGTCTTCCTGCCTCTAGGCCCAGTGCTTTATCCACTGTACCATCTGTATGTCCTTAATTTAATATAGGACCATGGATAATGGGCCTCAAGCTGGAAAAGACTACAGAGGTCAACTAGTCTAACCCTTTCATTTTCTATATGGAGAAACTGAGGCCCAGGGAGGTTCAAGATCACATGAAGAGTGTCAGAGATGGGATTTGAACCCAGTTCCTCTGATTCTGGAGCCAGTTGAATTGGGAGCATCTATGGTTTAGTGTGGACCCTAGTGGTCTATGGACTCCTTAGAATAAAGTTGCTAAATGCACAAAATAAAACATATAAGATGACAAAGAAAACTAATTACATCAAAATAAAAATTCAGTGTGTCCCAAGAGTCTTAGTGCATTTTAAGCTTTTAATAGCTTAAATATAGGATTACCCAAATTTTTGTTTAGATTATTAAAGCTTAAATTTGTATTAAATTTTTTGGGACATCCTTTTTTTAAAAAAAAGTCCAAAGATTCCAGGTTAAGAAGATCTGTTTCAAGGAGGCAACTTTGGAGCTCGCTTGCTGAATTGAGTATGTATTTTTAAAAAGTACTCAAACCAAATTGAACTTAATGTGATCTATGGTTTCATATACAACCTCTTCTTTCTGTTCTTTTTACATAGAAATGTTCAGGTTGGTGTTTTTCAAGTTCAGAGCAACAGCAGCAACAACAGGCCCCCCCGCCACACACACACTCCATCTTAGGTTGTACAAGAAGGACTCTAATGGAATGAAATCATTTCTTGGATGTTAGTTTGAAGAAGGCTTTGCTGGATAGTGGGACCAGGAAGCTTAAGGCACTGGCTTAAGAATCCTTGTTTCTTTGAAGATGAATACTTTGATCCTTCTGTGGTCTAATCCTTCTAAGACCTTGCTAAATGCACATCCCTGTTATCCCAACACCTATTTATCAAGTATTTACTATGGGAAAGGCTTCTTGTTCAATATTGGGCCTATACGACAAGGGAAAATGGCATACTCTCTGCCCTCGGGAAGTTTGCAGTTTAACAGGAGGGCCAGAACCTAGTTTCTTAAACTGTGGGTGGTGACTAGGGTCATGTAACTGAATGTGGGGGTTGTGAAAAATTTGGCAACAGAAAAAGGTTGTGTGTCCCTATTTTCTATACCTGTATACCTGGGGTCACGAGCAAACTTCTTGGGTGAAAAGGAGTCATGAGTGGAAAAAGTTTAAGAAGCCCTGGGCTAGAGCATATATACAAATGACCACCATGACATGACAGAATATGACAGGGGCAAAGGAGAACTTGACTGGATGCCATTTGAGAGCTGAGGAGAAGGTTACAATTTTGATCTGGGGTTGGGTGGTGGCATTAGGTATCAGGGAAGGCTCCCTGAAGCAGGAAGTTTCTGAGTTGGGCTTTGAAGACAAAGAAGGACTTCAAAAGATGGAGATGGTGGTAGTGGGGGAGCTAAATTTAATTCTAACTGCTGACTACTCTTGTGTGGACATTTTGGTTCCTGAAGGGGGGTAGAAAAGAACATTTGTGTATGGTAACCTGACAGAATCATCTTAAGAAGAAATAGGGTTGGGGCAGCTAGGTGGCACAGTGGAAAAAGCACCAGCCTTGAATTCAGGAGGACCTGAGTTCAGATCTGACCTCAAACACTTAACACTTACTAGCTGTGTAACCCTGGGCAAGTCACTTAACCTTCATTGCCCCACCAAAAAAAGAAGAAATAGGGTCAGTCTCATAAAAGAGGGAGATGTAGATTGTTCAGAGAGTGCTAGAGAGAGAACAGAGGTAAAAACCTTTGGCAAAAGCCAAAGGTAGGCATGGCTACAATGTATTATTGCCCGCCAGCTCATTTACATAAAGTTGTTTGAGTTTTGAAGGTTATAGCTGAGAAATTATAAATAAAAAATTGGGGACTATGAAAAAATAGTCTTAAAGACTATTGGGGTCATACCTGAAAGAAAAGTGGTTATTTTGAGTTTGTCTTCATAAAGTAGATATGAATTATCAAATGCTAGTAGTCCCTGCTTTGAGGCATTAAAAGTAAGAAAATTCAGGAGGAGTCAGAAGAAGACAAGAAGAAAAGCTTCCTAGGGAAGAAAGAATACATAGGTTGGTGGGAACTGAGCACAGCTGATAGGCATGCATGGGAGGAGCTGTTTGATTGGAGGCAAGTTCTGTTGGAAGTTGATTGGAGGAATGCAGAATCTTCCTCCTTTGTGAGGAGCTGACTGGGCTTATTGCCAAGATGGAATCTCTCAGCGGCTTGCCTTTGTTTCCCTTTACTGTCATTTGTGGCTCGGGAGGAAGAAATAGAGAGGGAAGGGGGACTAACATTGACTTTATTGTGAGCTATGTTCATTGAAGAGGGGGCATAGCTTTGCTGATAGATGATTGGAGAAAACAGAATCCTCTGCTATTGGAAGAGCAAGTTGAGGAAAGATGGTTCTGTCACCATCTTGAGAGAGTAGAAACCACTCAGGGACTTGCCTATTGCTTTCTTCTATGGATTGAGAAGGGAAAACCCCTTCATTGAAAGCATAATGCTGATGTATTTTTTTCTAAAAAAGCATAATACCTCAATGCTTTGGCATTTCATGTTTCTGTGTGAAAAGAGCTTGACATTGCTGTAGCATCCCCAGACTAGCAGAGAAGGGTTTGTTTGTTTTTTGACTAGCAGGTGATGTGTGGCATAGACTCTTCCATAAAAAGATCATAGATTTTGAGACCCTCAGTTCAGAGTTGTGACTTACCCCAAGCTCATGAATCTCCTGATTCACATACCTCATTGTTCAGTTTCTGTATGTGTTCATTCTCCACCATGGACTTGACTATTGGGAGAGTGTTACCCAGTTTTATGGGTAGACTGTTATATTTTGGTTACTACTTTACCTTTGATGAAACATTTACTAAATGATAAGGCAAAATCAAGGTAAATGTTTTTAAATGGTCTAAAAAAGATGTCGCTCTTAGCACCTTCTACTACTTCTTCATTACTGTCACTCTGAAAATAGAAAGGGGGCTGGTTGAGGGCTGTTCTCTAATTTTGTTTGTTTCATTGGTTGGCACAAGCCCAAATCTTAAATAACGTGTACCTTATTTGTGAGCTTCTTTGAACATAGCTGGGCTTTTCCTTAATGAGGAGAAGTGGTCTGTCAGGCTACAAGGGAAAGTTTTCTTGCTTGGCAGAGATTGCACTCTCCTGGCATAGCTTTCCAGGACTCAGGGTCACCATTATAACAGAATGAAGCACCAGAGTAGAGATTTTGTGTGGTTTAATGCATTTTGAAAACCATATAAAATGCAGACCACAAGTGCTGATGATCAAAATTTGTGCTAAAATCTCCCTTTTAGTGAAACGTTGACCTTCAGGGGAATGATCTAGTAGTAACATGCTTTCTATCCTTTTTTTTTTTCTTTCACTGTAACCATAATACATTGGAAGGTATCTCTATTAATTCTTTATTTTACTTTAAGGTCTCACAAAAATGTTTTTCCTTAATATATCTTGTATAACATAGTGAAGATACGGAGAAGATGTGAGAAAGAGAAACTATAGGTCATAGAGCTTGGTTCTATCCTATTCGATTCAATCCAACAAGTATTTATTCAGTACCTGCAGCATAGTTCCAGGCAATAGACTGGTCATTCGAGATTCAGAGACAAAACCAAAATAATCCCTGACATTGAGGAGCTCATGTTCTCCTGGGAAGGGGGGAGATTTGTCAATCACTAGGCATTTATTAAGGGTCTACTATGTATCAAGCACTGTGCTGGTCTTTGGACACTACCCGTACACAGCTAAATAAATTCAAGGTAATCTGTGTGTGGGGAAAGATTATCTGAGGAAATCAGAGGTGTTTAATAGCACCAGAGCTGAGCCTTGAAGGGCCATAAGGATTCTGAAAAGTGGTATTAAAGAGGGAGAAAGCTCCATATATGGGAGATGGCAGAACTGAGTGAAAGTTTCTTTCCTTTTTAGTTTTTATTTATTTATTTATTTATTTAATTTTTTTGCGGGGCAATGGGGGTTAAGTGACTTGCCCAGGGTCACACAGCTAGTAAGCGTCAACTGTCTGAGGCCAGATTTGAACTCAGGTACTCCCGAATCCAGGGCTGGTGCTTTATCCACTGTGCCACCTAGCCGCCCCCTCTTTCCTTTTTAAAAAAATGATTATACATAATACAGTGCAATGTGAGAATGTGGACATAAATGATACATGTTAAGATACAATGGGAATGATTTACAAGGGACATACCCTGGAATTTTTTGTTACAACCCTCTAAGGTGGGTCTGGATTCCATAAAATCAACAACTAATGCAGTTTTTGTAGGGCTTCTTTTTTGCCTGCTTGATTATTAAGAGTTGAACAATAAAAGTCCTATGACATGCTATAATTTAGCTCATCAACAGTTTTCTCACATACTGCTAAAAATGAAAATGGGAGAGGGGATTCTTCTGCTCTCCCACTGGAGAACAACCCTATTCCTAGAACTGGTTTCATAGCTCATTTGCCCTGGGAAGCAGAAATGTATAAATGCTTCTTGAAGGCTCCATGTGTGATTTTGCCATTGAAATGCCAGGCTTTGGTCCTTTTCAAAAAGAAGAGATTGGTTCAACCTTCTTGGCTGCAGCTGGTAATGCAACCAGTTCTGCCTAAGTATCTCTGTGGAGGGAGGCCTTTTCACTTTAGCAAAATATCAGGGGAGCAGCCACTTTTTCATAGAGTGTGTGCTGCATTAATTGGAATTTGAGAGGGCTTTTTAATGGTTCTCCCCAAAGCTTTTCCATTGTGATTTGAAAGAGTACACTCACCATAATTTATTCTTTTAAGGCACCAGTGCGTATTAAAATGTGACAGTATTTTTTAATGAAGTGTGTTCTTTTTGTTGGGATGGGAACCAAAATTACTTCTTATCCATAATTCAACTTGTAATTGTCCATGTAATACTAATGACAACAACAGTAACATTCTGGGGTTGTGCTTTTGCTGCCAACTTCTTAGCATCATGACCAATTATTCTTTTTCATTTTGTAGAAGGATAATGAGATCTGTCAGTTAGTTGTTAGCCCCATATCACAGATGTTAGAAACTGAGGATCGGAAAATTGAATGACTTTCTCTTCCAGCCTAGGATTTTAAAGTTAGCTATGTAAAGGGAGCTTAGAGATGACCTGGTCCAATGTTGTCATTTTACAGAGGAGAGGGAAATGACTTGCCTAAGGTCATAGAGCTAGCATGTGACAAAGCCAGGTCTTGAACCCAGATCTTTTGACTCCCAAGTCAAGGGGGCTTTTTCATTATGCCACAGCTTCCCTCCAAATAGTAGGCAATAGGATCATAGCTCGTAGAATTGAGAGGAACCTTAGAGCCATCTGATTCAATCCCCTTAGATTATAGACGAGAAAATTGAAACCCATGGTGGTTAAGCAACTTCTTGAAGGTTTCATTGGTATTAAGGTGAGATTTGAATCCAGATTCTTTGATTTTATAGTCCGTGCTTTTCCCTCAGCAGCACATCTATTTGATTGACCTCCTGATTTGTTTTTGTTTATGCTTTGCAGTTTCAGAAGACATTTGAGTCCCTCAAAAATGCATCCAACAAATCTGATCTGCAGAAGACCTACCAGAAACTTGGCAAGGAGCTAGAAAATCTGGATTATTTGGCCCACAAACGCCAGCAGGTAAAGAGAAAAAACCATGAACAATGGGCTCGTTGAATATTTTGTGTCTCCTGGAATGTCTTCGTTGGCCTTTGTCCTTGTCAGTCTCCCTGGAGGAGTACAGGGCAGTGATGGTTTCCTGGGACTTGGTCCAACAATACATGAAAAAGGGGAGGAATATCATACTGACCTGGTGCAAGAGTTCAGCCTCATTCTCAACCTCTTTCTGGGTTATTTATCCCGTCTTCCTCATTTTGATCCCCCTGCCAATCTGCAATCTCCATTTAAAAGACAAGAACATGGTTTTGGCTGTTATTGGCTAGATTGAATTTATCTTTGGGATTTATGAAGGAGGAAAAAAAATAGGGAAATTTGTATGTGGAAAATAAGGAAAGAAAATCATGTTGACAAAGGCCCCCATGTGAGTCGATGATTAGTATGTTTGATTTACTTTTAAAATCCAGCTAAATGGGAATATTTAAATAGAACACTCGGTATCTAAGAGGTATAATATGCCTTCTGAGTACTTGAAGTATCCATGAAATGCCCTCTCTGAGGCAAATTCTCTTTCTTCTCTAAGCCTCAAATTAAAATGAAGAAAGAAAATTTGCTCTTATAGGGTTTGTTTAGAGCCAGAATTTAGTGGCCATTTCCTGTTGAAATTCCCATGCTTCCTGTTCACATTCCTAACAGTGATGAACCCTGAAATTCTGTCCTGGGTTGGGATTGATTTGATGCTTTTCTTTTTTCTTTTTTCAGTTTTAGATTACCACTAGGTGTCAGGGTTGGCCAGCACTTCAGTCTCCATTGACTTCTCAGCCTCGGCCGTTTGCTGTTTAAATTAGAAAATGTATTAGATTGCATGAAATTTGGGAATGTGTGCAGTGATGGATGGCATCTAGAAACATGACTAATTAGCTTGCTTGCATGGCTGGGTGCTGAGTTCATTACTAAGGAGAGCTTACTTTAGCATAGGGATAAATGTTACTGTCTTGACTTCCATGGCCTAGATCCAAGTTTTGGTCCCATTGGATGGGGCCTTTAATAACAAGGATTCCTATTCTTAGTAATTGGTCATTATTGTTCATCCTAGGACAGTATTCTTTGAAAGAGGACTGGTTTTTGCCTTTTGTTTGTATCCCCAGTGTTAAACCAAGAGCTTGGCACATTGTAAATACCTAATAAATGCTTGTTGATTGATTGATGGAAAGATGGGGGAACAGTATGCTTTTCATTATCCCAGTCTTACTTCAGAGAAAAGATTAATATTAGAGAAGCTCACATTTAAATGTAAATAGATAAAGCAAAGAAGATAGAGGGTTAGCCTTGGATTCAGGAGAACCTGGCTTCAAGTCCTGTTTCTAACACAAATGGACTGTGTGATCCTGGGCAAATCAGTGAACTTCTCAGTAACTTTTCAAAAGGCAACTTTTCAAAATTCTAAGTTAAAAAAGAGTTGCTGATCTGCATCTATGGAATGAGTTTCCATAGTAGGAATTCCTAACATTGATGGAATTATAGTTCTGGATCAAAAATAAAAGCTTATTGCTTTATTGTGTGTGTGTGTGTGTGTGTGTGTGTGTGTGTGTGTGTGTGTGAGGACTATCTGGCAGGTCTCTACTTTGTCTCAAAGGATAAGAGAATTAGAGCTAGGAGAGAACTTTGCAGCCATTTTGAATAATCACCTCATTTTACAGATGAGGAAGTTGAGGTGGAGAGATGTCAAGTGACTTAGGCAGGGTGACACAGGCAGTAAGTAATAGGTTGGATTTGAATCCTGGGTCTTTGACTCCATAAGTAGTACCCTTCCCTTTATACACAACTACCATTAAATATACAGATCTTAGAGAGCTGCATGAACTTTGGAGAGGTTGAGTATTGCCCCATGGTCGTTGTTTTTCATTTATTTGAAACTTTTCCTCTTCTTCTTCTTCCACCCCAAACTATATCCTTTTCATTATATCTCAGTGATTTGGGGGTATTTTTCCACATTTCTCTTCAATAATTTTTTTGGGAAAATTGTTTTTTAGGAATAAGTGTTTCTGCCTCTTCAGAAGTTTCCCAAGCTGTCCCTTGGATAGGGGAACAAATCCATGCTTTTCTATTCTCTCAAAGGCTGATCTTAATAATAACCTTTTTAGGTAATGGGGGTGGAGATAGTGACTGATTAAGTGGTGATTTGGAGAGAATGAGTCAAGTTGAAGGGAGTGAATGAAGCCACATGATTCACAGTGAAATCTGGAGAATTTCTTGGTCCTCTAGGACTATGCTAGTTAGCTTCCTTGGAGCTGAGCTGTTAGGATACCTGAGTTTTCTTGTACTTGTGAAAATCTTGGAATTAGCTCAGCCTTTCATCATTGGTGTAGTATCTTTGAAATCTAATTCAAGAAGTATAAAGGAAGAATGGTGATAGGGACTCAGAAATGATACCAAATATCCATCCAAGAAACTGGGTTTGTTTCAGTGGAAGACCTTATCAATGGTGGCAGTAATAGGTGCTTAATAAATCCTTGCTTACTGACTGAAGCTGGTAGGACCTAGTTTTAGTTTCAAAGGTTGTCAGGTGGAAGGAAATTAGGCATGCCATAGGACCTAGAGCTGGAAGGGACTTAAAGGATCACCTAATCCAATCCCCCTATTTTACAGGTGGTAAAACTGAGGCCCTTAGGTGAAATGACTCACTCAAGATCACTTAGTAACTTAACTGGGATTTGAAAACGTGCTTTCTACCACTGTTTAGTGTTCTCTCTATGACACACCATTGCTTGGCTCCATGGGACACAAGGAGGAACCATTTATGGAAGCTACAAAGAGTTTGATTTTTTTTTTTTAAGTGAGGCAATTGCGGTCAAGTGACTTGCCCAGAGTCACACAGCTAGTAAGTGTCAAGTGTCCGAGGCCAGATTTGAACTCAGGTACTCCTGACTCCAGGGCTGGTGCTCTATCCACTGGGCCATCTAGCTGCCCCAAAGAGTTTGATTTTTGACCCAATATAAATAAGAATTTTCTTATAATGAGAATTGTGCCAAAGTGTAAAGGGCTACTCCAAGGAGCCATGAAATCATCTATTTAGAGCTGGAAGGAATGTTAAAGTCAGTAAATCAGTCAATCAACAAACATTTATTAAGCACTCTACTATGTGCCAGGTATTGTGTCAAGCATGGAGGATACAGAGAAAGACAAAAGACTCCCTGCTCTCAAGGGGCTCACAGTCTAATGGGGGAGCTAGCATATGAACTATGTATAAATGAGTTATGGAAAGGATAAATGGGAAATAATAAATAGAAGACACTAGAATTAAGAGGGATTAGGAAAGATTTCCAGTGAAAGGTGGGACTTTAGCAGGTACTTGAAGAAGGGCAGGGAAGTCAGGAGGTGGAGATGAAGAGGGGAGGGTCATCTAATAAAACTCCTTATTTTATAGATAAGGAAACTGAGGTTATGAGTGGTTTTGATTTACCTATGATCAGAAAGGTAGCAAGTACTAAGGAAGGACTGGAACCAAGATCAACTTGACCCATGTTCAGCACTGTATAGTAGGCTATATAATGCCTTTTTTTTTTTTTTGGTGGGGCAATGAGGGTCAAGTGACTTGCCCAGGGTCACATAGCTAGTAAGTGTCAAGTGTCTGAGACTGGATTTGAACTCAGGTCCTCCTGAATCCAGAGCCGGTATTTTATCCACTGAGCCACCTAGCTATCCTTTACATAATACCTTTCTGTTGGTTGATTCTCTACCACCAGAAGTCTTAAAGTGGAATCTGAATGAATAGTTCAGGATATGGTGGTGGTGGTGGTGGTGGGATTCCTATTTAGGTTCTTGAGGTCCTGTCCAATTCTAACAGACTATAATTCTAAGCAACAATTTCTGAGATTCTCTCTGACTTGGGAAAGGAATTAACCTTCAACTTAATATTTGGGAGTGTTAGCTCCTTCATTTTTCCTTCTACCTCAAAAATTTGAACTCTTATAAAATTCATTTCTTCAAAGTTTTCTGGATCCATTTGGTTAGGAATCATAGCTTATATTTGTTCATTGATCTCACTGGCCCCCAATCAAGCATAAATGACTATTTAGGTTTGCTCACACCAGCTCTACTCCTGAGATGTTGTCCCCCTTCCTTGTCACACATCAAAATTCTAGTCATTAGCTTTAGGGATGAAAGAGAACCTAGAGAATTTTTTGAGTCCAACTTCAACATTTTTACTGATGAGAAATTCAAGGCCAGAGATTGAAGGTGACTTTAGAGTAAGTTGGAGTCATAGTTTAAATCCAGTTTTTTTTTGCCTCTGAATCCAGTGCCTTTTCCTTTGACTCACATGATGCCTTTTATCTAATCACTATCCTGTCTTGTTCATTCAATTCTACCCATCTTTTTAGGCCCCACTCAAGTTTTACCTCCTTCATGGAGAGCTACCCAACTCTTGTCACCAGCTCCCAACACAGAGCCCTGTGAATATCAGACACTTAATGGGTGTTTGTTCAATAACTGAAAGACTGAGTCATCTTCTAACCATGTTTCTCTTCTTTAATCTTGTACATAGGCTAAAGTTTGTTCTACAATCTACCATTTGATATTATTTTAGCACAACCAAAGTTACTTGCTTTAAGTTACACATGATTATAAATTACAATGTAAAATTTGTGGAAGTTTAATGATCACTTTTCTGAGATACTATTGAGGTGAATCCTGCTCAGGAATGGTTGGTACCAGATGACTTGACTCTGACATTCTTTGGTTCTGTAATAGAAAAAAAACTTCTTCCTTCAGATAAATGATAGAAGCATAGATTGTTATATTGTCTGACACATAGTAAACAACTAATCTTTGAATGATAAGCATATACCAGTCTATGACTCTATGTATCTACTTATCATCTATCTATATATATTTATTATCATTATCTGTTTAGATTTTAGGGTTACAAAGGACTTTAGAGGTTATATAATTAAATCTCAGCTTTCTGATCATAGATTTTTTTTTTTGGTGAGGCTGTTGGGGTTAAATGGCTTGCCCAGGGTCACACAGCTAGTAAGTGTCAAGTGTCTGAGGCCAGATTTGAACTCAGGTCCTCCTGACTCCAGGACCGGTGGTCTATCCACTGCACCACCTAGCTGCCCCCAATTTTGAGATGGAAGGGACCCCAGAGTTTAACAAGTCCAGCTCCATCATTTTACAGATGAGGAAACTGAGGCTGAGAGATTACACGACTTACCAAGGATCATACAGGTACTGAACGATAAAGCTGGGATATAAAGCTGAGTTCTCTGGCTCCAGATGCAGTACTCTTAGCACTGCCCCAAAATTCTCCAAGAGAGCTGAAATGTTTTGCTCAGGAATCCAGAGTGAATGAACGATAGAGCTGAAATAACAGAGTGCATCACCAACCCTTTTCACCATACCATATTGCGTCAGTTACAAAGTAGAGGTAAGCAAGTTAGATAGTCGCCTATAATACAACATATGATGGAGGGTGCAAAATAATATCAATGAGTTTTTAATAAATGGACATATTTTGAATGCCAGAAAATTCTAGTCTCCACAACACATAGATTTTTATTTGGGAATATTTCAGTTGCACATGAATAAAGATGAAGGTGGACAGCAAGCAAACATAATAAAGGCACTGAAACATAGTGGCCTGAAAACTAGTTTTAGGAAGACTTGAGTTTGAGACCTGCCTCAGCTACTTATGATCTTTTTGACCTTGAGCAAGTTATTGGACTTTTTTCAGTCTCACCTCATCTATAATATAAGGATAATAATTATGCCCACCTTACAGAGCTGTTGTGCTGAAATGAGATTACATATTGCACATTGCAAACTTTAAACCACTGTACACACATTAAATATTGTGATTAAGTCCTTCTTCTGGTACCTACTAGCCATGTAATCACGGACAACTCATGCAGCTTCTTAGTGCCCCAGGCAACTTTCTAAGACTATAAGTTATGCATGAGTTACTGCTCTGCATCAGTGGATGGAGTTTACACACTAGGAGTTCCTCACATTGATTAAATCACATGTATAGACCTTCCTTTTCCACAAAACCCAACATAAGATATTTTTGTATATATGTATTTGTGAATAATGATTGATTCTTACATAGAACACACACAAAAATCCTGTCTAGTTCTGATCAATTATAACCACTGTGAAGAGAAGGGAATATCTTATATCTATTCTATATTTCCCTCTATGACTAGAACAGTGCCAGGCATGAAATAGGGGCTCAATGAGTTAAACTGAAGAGGTTTGTAGAGATTTGGTAGTTAGTACCCTCTGTCATTGAATGTCTATAGAAAGAACGAGCAAATGCTTACCTGCCTGTCTGCCTGCCTGCCACCCCACCTCTCTCTCTGTGTAGGGGGCATATGGCTGTGATATATTAAAGGTGGCATGTCTTAGATAAAGAATAAAATTGAAGTCTTGAGTAGTTATAGTCATGGCGATCTATTGTGGGAGAAGGGTTCTAGACCTGATGTTCTGGCTGAGGCCTAGGTCCTGTAATTACATAATGTGTCCCTAAATTTCCCCAATGTTCCCGTTGGATGTAAACTGTTGTTGATTTCTTTCATCAAGATGACTGAGTTTATCTTTGCAGATAATACCAAAGAGGGAATTGTATATCTAGCACCTTGGAGAGCACCATTAAAACTGAAAATAAACTCAACCATGTGGATTTTTCTTCCTCAAGTCTTCTCTTCTCTAGGTTACACATGCTCATTGCTCTTAACTGATGCTCATATGGCATGGCATCCAGTCTACTCATCATATCGGTCATCTTCTTCTGGGTATTCTGAGGCTTGCCTTTTTAAAAATGTAGTACCCAAGGCTAATCACATTACTTTAAATTTTGTAAGACCAGATCCGGGTATGGTGGGACATACACCTCCCTTGTTTTAGAAATTTCCTTTTTGATGCAGATTAAGGTTGAATTCACTTTTTGGCTGCCTATTGACATGTTCAGGTTGTCGTCCACAAAAACCTTTAAATCATTTTCACAGGAAATGTCATCCATCCTGAAGCAGCAATATAGTGTTTTCTTAATAAGAGAGGTATGATGCTGGTTTATTTAATGGGTATATTACAAACAACACAAGGAAGAAAGGTGGGAGGTACCAGGAATATCTTTAAGTGTATG
Source organism: Dromiciops gliroides (assembly GCF_019393635.1). Lineage (NCBI taxonomy): Eukaryota > Metazoa > Chordata > Mammalia > Microbiotheria > Microbiotheriidae > Dromiciops > Dromiciops gliroides. Next base: position 30,351,373 of record NC_057862.1, on the reverse strand, counting down.
AGGAGTTAAGACATTGGGGCATTAAAGAATCATATACCAGGATGGGATGTTCAGATATCATTTATTCCAACTCTCTCATTATATAGATGAAAAAACTGAGACTTAACAAGGTTAAATGATCCATCTAAGGTCACAAGGCAATAAGTGGCCATGCTGGGGTTTGGTTGCATGTCCTTAAATGCCAAATTCATAACTATTCTCCACTGTAGCATATTGCCTGTTATCTTAGCTTTTTCATAATGGATTTGTGGAAAATATTGCTTGGCTGGGTATGTGAGTATAGTGGAATATGGCTAAGAAAAAGCTGTTTCTGTTTTTAATGGGAATTTAAGTGACTTGGATGCACCATATTTTTCTGGAGAAACTTCATAAATAATGAATTATTTGCTTGAGCAGGCCAACTGTATACACAAGATGTTGTAATTATGCATACAGTAATACACTGTACCAGCACTTATAAAACCTACCTCTAAGGTTTAAGAGACCAGCCCTTCCTTGCCATCCCAAAGGCTCACAGATTATTTGATATAATATACACTCCTGAGTAGAGCGATAGTAGGAATTGTTTCATTCTTTGTCTTTGAATTGCCAAGGCCTAGAACAATGCATGACATAAAGTAATCATTTCTCCTCTCCAGGCCTCAGCACTTCCTCACTTGTAAAATGAGGAGATTGGACCAGATGAATTCTAAATCTATCATACTGTGATAATGTGACTTAACTGTTACCTTGGGCAGCTAGATGGCAAAGTGGATAGAGACTTGGGCCTGGAGTCAGGAAGGTCTGAGTTCAAATATGGCCTCAGACATTTACTAGCTGTGTGACCCCAGGTAATTCATTTAATCCAGTTTGCCCGAGTTTCCTCATTTGTAAAATGAGGTGGAGAGGGAAATGGCAAACCACTCCACTATCTCTGCCTAGGAAAACCCCAAATGGGGTCACAAAGAATCATACACAACTTAAAACCACTGAATGATAATAATAATAGCTTTGACCTAAGATTGATAAGAGTTACCAACCAGACCAGGCCAAATTGAAAACAAAATGGCAAGAGTTCTCATGGTTCATGGTCCACAGTACATTGTCTCCTTTAGACCAACCCCCCAAAAGTAAGTGCAGTAGTGACATAACTCTTCTAGCCACTGCCTAAGATCCACATCATGGAGTGTATGATCATTTTTCCCCCTCTCACAGGGCAGAAAAGAATAGTCTCCATATAGCAAAAGGAAAGAAAAGAGGGAATACAAGGATATTACATGGGATTGGCAAACTCTTTGAGAGTGAGGGCCAGTTATTCTTTTTCTTTCTTTTGCCAGTGCTTAGCAAAGTGCCTGCCACATAGCGAGAACGTACTAAATAAATGTTTGTTGATTGATTGGATATCATAAAGATGTAAGTAGAATTTCTTACTAGGATTATTTAACCCTAAAATGGAGGTTGTGACATCTTTCTGAAGCTCTTGGAGAATTACATGTAGACCCCTCTCCTGCTCTGTGGCAATTTGATCTAGAGGATAGTTGGACAGAGAACAGAGATGGATTATCTCTGAGTGGGAACCTTAAGTACTTAAGCTTCTACTTCTAAAGACTGAAACATCCATTTAGGGCTGAGTTCCTATTCAATGAAATATGCTAATTATCTAACTAGGAGAGAATGTCCCCAACCCCATGTTCTGTCCAATTGTCACAAAACTGTGTAAAAAACCCATTTGCTTAAAATTCGCTTCTTCATTTAAATATATTCATGCCTACCTTGAGTGGGTGGAGAAACTCATCAGAATCATAACTAGGGTAAGACAGTTGGGACGTTTCACCAGGGTACCAAATTTAGTTATCTATGAAAACATTTATAGTCCTTTGACAGCATAGAAACAACACAGTTTTGTTAGCAAGAATAATTAGTTGAAATAATAAACTACCAGATGGTGGTCTGGGATAAATTCCTTATCCTCTTTCACATTATGGTCACTATAATAGTGGTTTTTAGTCCATCTTTCCCTCCAATGACTGAGTTCATACATCAGGTATGGTTTGGGATTCTTATGTCAAGTGCAAAAATTTTTTGTTATGACTTTGTGACCCAAGTGGTCTATTGTTCTTAGCCACCCAATAATAAGTATTCATTAAGTACCTATTATGAGCTTAAAACATGTCAGGTATTATGAATATGAAGACAAAGAATGAGATATACCCAACAATAAGATATCATTTTATATAAGCTCTTTAATTGCAATCTTAGTAAAAATGTTTATTTTATGCCTTCTCTTACTCATTTTCCTAGAGATTTCAAAGCAGTCTAGACTTCATTTTAAATGGTGCCTCATACCAGAGTCAAAACCCTGCTCATACCCCATGCATCTTATCTTTTATTCAATTATACAGTCACTTGTTCCCAGAAGGTTAGGAGGTGTGTGTGTGTGTGTGTGTGTGTGTGTGTGTGTGTGTGTGATGTGCATACACATATACACCCCTCCACTATTTCATAATTCAGAGACAGGAAGAGGTTGATAAATGAGTAAAGGTCATTCCAAGTTTTAGGGGCAGATACAAGCTTAAATTTCAAGTTCCCTAATTCTGGGCCCATTGCAATATCCATTTTACTACTTCATAAACTACTAAACTTTATGGAGTGATTGCTTTTTCTGTAGTTACAGTTAGAAGAAAAAAAACTGCAGGGTATATCTTTCTCTGTGTGTAAGTCTCTCCAAATTTGTATTCAAATGAATAAACAACATGCTCACTACTATGCAGGTGCTTTTCCTTTCAAAATTTGAATATACCCACCCATCCTCTTCCTCCTCCTCCTCTTCTTCTTTCTCTTTCTCCTTCTCACTATCTTCCTCTTCTCAGATATTCTAGTTGACTTATCCATACCTGCCCATGCTGAGCTGGGTCCCTTCCTCATGAAGGACATCATGAGGAATGCACAGGCTGTCCATTGGTTATCACACACTCTCCTCTTTCACCACAGGAAGAGGACACTTCCATATTTATTCTTGTAGATTTCTTTCATGACTCTCCTTACATTGCTTCTCTTTGGAAAGACCCTTGTCTCTGGAGTCATAAGGATCTGAATAAATAATCCAGTCTTACTACTTATTATAGCCTATACAATCTTGGGCAAGTCAGTTAACATCTCTGAGCCTCATTTTCCTTTCTATAAAATTAAGGGGCTTTACTAGATGGCTTATAAGGTTCCTTCCAACTCTGATTTATGATTCTATTATGTTGGGAAAGTTATGTAATTTCTCTGAGCCCCAGAGAAATGTTTGGACTAGGTGACCTCTAAAGTCACTTATAGTTTATGATCTGTGATCTAAAAAGTGAGAGGAGGCAGCTATATGTCTAAGTGGGTAGGATGCCGGGCCTGGCGTCAGGAAGACTTGAGTTCAATATGGCCTCAGACACTTTTTGACTGTGTGACCTTGGGCAAGTCACTTAACTTCTGATTGCTTAGGAGACAGCCAGGTGTCTCAGTGGCTAGAGTGTTGGGCCTGGGGTCAGGAAGACCTAAGACATTCACTAGTTGTGTGACCCCGGGCAAGTCACTTAAGCCCAGTTTGTCTTAACCTGCTAGAGAAGGAAATGGCAAAGCACTCTAATATTTTTGTTAAGAAAACCCCATGGACTATACTGTTGGTATGTCAGAAGAGTCGGACGTGACTGAGCAACAACAAAAGTGAGATGGTTGGACTACATGGCTTCTGAAGTCTCTTTGGGCTCTATATTTTGGAGCCTATCATTTTGGACAAGTAACAATCTCTCTGGGCCTCCATTTCCCCATATGTAAAATGAGAAGGGTGGACTAAATGACTTCTGAGGTTTCTTCCAGCTTTATATGTGTCTGTTGGTAATGTATTTCTTCCAACTCCCACCTACTGTGGGTCTCTTGGTAGTCTTATTGCTTTTAGTTCCCCAAAGACTACTGTTCAATGAGTCACTGCCATAGCACAATGATAGTAACTGACATTAATACATGGCTTCAAAGTTAGCTGAGTGCTTTCCAGCATCTCAGATGAGCCTCATGACAGCTCTCTGAAGCAGACACTAGATTTCATTGCCATTATTTGGTAGACAAGGCTCAAAGCAACTCACCTAATCAGGGTCACTCAGCTTAGTAAGCCTCAGAGGTAGGGTTGGAGAATGTATGTTCTTGATTCCAAGTCTGTTCCTCTTCCCACCATACCAGGCAGTGAAGTCAATGGTCATGAATGATGTTCTAGGATGGTTCAGTTGTGTTTGCAACACTTCAGAGAGGACCCTCTGGAGTCCTGAGATTGGATTTTATCCTTATTCCAATTGCCTCCTGGAGTTTGGTTTCTCAGCAGGACTTTGGGAAGAATGGATGAATGGAACTTGCTGAGCCGCATGCAGTAGGAGAGATTTATGGAATCTTTTACAAGGTTGTTTGCAATGAGATATTTTGCCTAGTGGGCAGCTTGTTACTGTTTTATATAGGGAAATGTAGAGATATTTAATGTTTTGTTGTAGGATGTTTTTAAAGTTTACAAGGCAGAATAGAAATTTCTGAGGTAATAAAAGTGTCACTGCATCAAGGTGATTACTGGTCTGTGCCTTCCAAATTGGCTCGCCCCTTTTGATGACTCAATTTCATTCACTAAATATTTATTAACTACCTACTATGTGTTAGAGAAACACTGGGAACTGCAAAGACAAAAACAACCAACCATCAAGCATCTGTTAGGCACCTGTGGTATTCCAATCCCTGTGCTATGTGATAGGAACTTGTATTTTTATCTTTGGATCCCTATCTTCAATGAAAAAAAATGGTGATTCAAAGAGATTATAGTGTAAGGGTTGGGAATGTGGGAATATAGATGTAAATAGCAAAATAAATACAAAGTAATAATTATAATAGCTAACATTTATGTGTTATTTTAATGTTTTGAAAATATTCATTATATGATCTCTTTTTCTCCCATAACAATGATTATTTAGGCACTATTATTATCACCCACATTTTACCTATGAGAAAACTGAAGCTGAGAAGTTAAGTGATTTGTCCAGGGTCATATAGCTAGAAAGCATCAGAAACCCATTTGAACTCAGATCTTTCTGACTCCAAGTCCAGTGCTCTATCTACTACACGATAGGTAATTTAGTAACAGAGAGAACACTCATGATGGGAGGAATCCCGGAAGGCTTCTTGTAGGAGATGGCACTGAAGAGGAACCTTTAAGAAAGCTAGGAATTGGGGCAGCTAGATGGTGCAGTGGTAAAACACCGGCCCTGGATTCAGGAATACCTGAGTTCAAATCTGGCCTCAAACACTTGACACTTACTAGCTGTGTGACCCCGCGCAAGTCACTTAACCCTCATTGCCCTGCAAAAACAAAAAAACACAAAAACAAAAAACAATAAAAAGAAAGCTAGGAATTCTGACAACCAAGCACTGAGGACAGTTTGTGTACCGGTATGCAGGTGGAAGGTGGAATTCCACATGTGTAGAATAGATACTGGCCCAGTTTTCTTGGAATGAAGTGTGTGAAAAGGACTTCTTTATGTCATTGTATAGGTTTAAAGTTGTATTTGAAGAGGAAAAAAACTTCAGTAGAAGAAGTGGTTGAAATAATAGCAGAGAAACTCACTGTTAGTTTAAGTTTCCCTTGTGGTCACTATAGTTGTGGGAATCACATTTGTCAGGACTCCAGGTGTGTTTGGACTAATCATTGCCAAGTCTCTTCATCATACTCAAACACTGAATGCAAAGCCTCCAACATTGAATCCAAATATTTCTGGCATAACTAAGGAAAGAACTAAAATTTCTGTTACAGTTTGCAGTACATGTTTCCCATCAAAACAAGCTTTATGAGGTAGGTTATTCACATAGTGTCACCCTTATTTCATAGATGAGGAAATGGGGTCCTTGGAAGTTCATGTGTCTGCTGGCCTCCCCTGGCTGGTAACGTTGGTGATGGTTCTCTTGTGCTCTGTCCATTGTACTGCCTCTCTTATTCTAGCTTTATCTAGGTTCCTAAGCATGATTGTTCTCTTCCCTGAAGCTCAGAATAGGCTTTGGTGGGCAAATATTGGTATTCAGTAATGGTAGGGGTCCTGAAGAATTTCAGTCGTAAATAAATATAAGCATTCTCAAGGGTGAATTCTTTCTAGACACTTTCAATGTTTCTCTTTGCCTGGTGGAGATATTTGCATAATGTCTGGTACACAGTTCAGTTCGGTAATTTTTTTCAGCCATGTTCAACTCTTTGTGACCCCATTTGGGGTTTTCTTGGAAGAGATACTGGAATGGTTTGTGATTTCCTTCTCCAGATCATTTTATAGATGTGGAAACTGAGGCAAACAGGATTAAGTGACTTGCCCAGGGTCACACAGCCAATAAGTGTCTGAGGCCAAATTTGAAATCAAGTCTTCTTGACTCCAGGCCAGGTGCTCTATCCACAATGCCACCTAGCTGCCCTAGCACATACGTGTTCCCTTCCCCGTCTCTGGTTGGACCTCAGGGATCTGGATCCTTAACTCCGCCAGGGATTCTTGTGCATGAGGATAGGAGCAGATAGTTTAAATAATATAGGACCCCTGCCCTGAAGGAGCCTTTAATCGAGTAGGATGCTAAGACACCAGCACAGATAACTATAATGTATGATATTATATAATTAAAAAGCTATTATCCCAAAGGCTTTAGGATGTTGCAATGAACAGCTAATGAGTGTTGGGGACAATGATGTTTAAGTAGAACATTTTAAGTTCCACCATGACTTACATTTCTGCTAAGATTCCTGGGGCCTTGTGACTCAAGAAATTGCATGATTATGATATTGGAGGCAAAATTAGAATGGAAATGGATTTTTATGTGGTATCTTTTATGGCGTAGTGAAAAGAATTCTGCATTTGGATCTAGAGAAACTGGATTCTGATTTCATCTCTGCTATCTCCTATGTAGTGACCTTGAGCAAGTCACTTCCCTTGAGTGGGATTCTGTGAATTTGAGGAATTGGACCAGGTCACCTCATAGGTCCCTTTCATCTCTATTGTTATGATTCTATGATTATCTGATCCTGAGTAAGATACTTCCCATGTCTGGGCCTTAGTTTCCTTATCTATAAAATGAGGGGGGTGGGACTAGATGGCCCGCCGAGCCCTCTTTGGTTCTAAGTTTATGTTTGTGAGCTCTACTTGTCTTTGTCATAGAATAGAAATAGATAAGTTAATGCCTAAACTATAACAAGTATTTCTTAATATTCATCTCATTAGGAGACTGGACTTGTGATTTTATTCACCTAGAGAACTCCTGCATGCACAAACTCCCCTTACTGATGTAGGCCAGCAATTAAAGTCTTAGTTGTCTTGGACACTGAAAGGAATGAAGGAAGGAAACAAGTATTTGATAAACACTTACTACATGCCAGGCACTGTGCTAAGTGCTTTACAAATATTATCTCATTTGATCCTCACAAAAACCCAGGGAGGTAGGTACTATTTATCCTCATTTTCTAGTTGAGGAAACTGAGGTGGACAGAGGTTAAATGACTTGCTTAGGGTCACTGCCAAAGGTCAGATTTGAACTCTGGTCTTCCTGACTCCAGGCTCAGTGCTCTACCCATTACACCACCAGGGCAGTGACTTGCCCAGGGCCTTGAAACCAGTTTGTGTCAGAGATAAGGCATGAATCCAGGTCTTCTTAATTCTAAGGCCAACTCTTTAGACATTATGTCATGGTGTTTCTCTTATTACTTAATTAATATAATCATTAATTACAATAGTTGGCATTTATTTAACATTTCAAAGCTGACAATGATCCTCCAAGAGAAGGTGCTGACCTATATTGATAGAAGTAGTTCCATCCCCTTGGAGTTCCCTAGACAAAGGCCCAGTGTCTGTCCCAATCCACTTAAGGCTTGTGATGACTTTACATTCATGATCTCACTGGACCACCAGAGCAACCTTGTGAAGCAACCACTAGAGGTATTATCCCCAAAGAACAGATGAAGAAACTCAAATCCAGAGAAGTTAAGACATATTTTCCCCTGGTCCCAAAATGAGTAAAGTTGGAGATATGCAAGCAGTAACTAAAGCCCTCCTTTGCCTTTTCTGGTGCCATAGAGTGCCATACAGTGATGGTAGACCCTATCAGGGGGTGGCTGAGTCTGCAAGCATAGGGGCCTGCTGGGAGGAAAGATCAAGTATTGGAGGCTGGATCTTGTGATTGTCTCAAGTGGTTGAGGGCCCCAGTTGGTATTGACCTAACAGCTCTTGCTGCTAGGAATCAGACACATCACCTTGCATGATTGCTGCTGAATGTGTGTTCACACATTTAGAAATGGAGTGGGGGAGGGCAGCTAGGTGGCACAATGGATAAAGAATCGGCCCTGGATTCCTGAGGACCTGAGTTCAAATCCGGCCTCACACACTTGACACTTACTAGCTGTGTGACTTTTGGCAAATCACTTAACCCTCATTGCCCTTCCAAAAAAGAAAAAAAGAAAGAAAAGAAGGAGAAATGAAGTGGGGGAGTATTTTAATCTCACATAGACTTACTCATTAAGAACAGCAACCAGCTATAACTATGTCTGGGGCAAAATTAATTGCAAGGGTGGAAGATCCTGAAGACGGCACCATATAGGTATGAGGACAGTCATGCTAAGAGAAGAGGTGACACAGTCCTCAGTGCTGCAGGGGATAGGGGTTAGGAGAGAGGTGCCATAGTACTGAGACCCGCCAGGTTTGACTGAAGATGGTCATACTGTACATTGCTGAATAGCACAAGACAAAGTAGGACGATAGTGGTCACCATGTGGAGGGGCTCCCTCTCATCTAGGAATCGCACCCCACTGGAAGCAGGCAATTTGGAACAAAGCCTCTTTTACCCTCTCTTCATATTCCATACACTAAGAGAACTTATGCATCCCTCTCCATGTATACCAAGAGAAAATGCCCAGATAGATGCTCTCCTTCCTTTGTCCAGCAGAAAGATGTCTGCTCCAGCTTGGGCTCCTCCCGTCAGGAGCAGTGCCATTAGCATTCCCATAGCACTGTTGGCACTGATTCAAAGGATGTGTGGTAGCAGCTTCAATGAATCCAATGGTCCTGCCCTCAATCTGCTGACAGCAGGGCTTCTGAACACGAACACACCAATCACACCTGTCGTTTTTTGCTGACAGGAGGTAGTTTGTTTGACTGAGGCTGTGTGCCCTGAGGCTTGTCTAATATGCAATGAGAACTTCAATTTGCAGCTTATTATTTAAGCATTCTATTTGGGATTTCTGAAACAATCGTTTCCCGAGCATTTCTGTGTTTCAATATTTGATACTGAAGAGGAAATTGACTAGCTGCCTGCTGTTTTTGGTGCCCTAAACTTAGCCATGGTAGGAGCCTTTCTGAAGCATGTAGTTCTTCTGCACTGCATTTATCTTGGCGAAAAGGGTGCTCCGAAGATGGAGCACCCTTGCTAGTCTGCTCAGCACTTCATCTCCAATATGTGTGCGTGTTTGTGTACGTAACAAGTGTGTGTAAGCAGATTTACTTTGGTGATCTCCAAATACAAACAGTGCAAAAATATAAATTAACCTAATTTATATCTTTCAAATTCTTGATTACTTTTCAGATGGTAGTTCTTCAGAAAGGCAGTTACGTAAATAGATTTTCATGTCTTTCTAGCAAAATGAAACCCATTAAATTTATAACATTTTATTGAAATTTGTAAGTATATTTTTCTAGATCAAGATTATAGGATGTATGGAAGTATTGTTCATGTTTTGAGTATACTGTAAACCTGATCTACCTCCCTGCCACTCTCCTTTTTTGGTTGGAAAGTTCAATATTGGTATATGCCAAGATGATTGTGGCATCTGGTAGTATCATGGCTAAGGATTTGTCATCTACTTCATTATAAAGCCTCTGTTCAAAAAGAACTGTATAAGCCTATTAGAGATAGACTCAATTAAGTAGGTAATGATCTGTGGCTGCACACAAAAAGGCAATAGAGTGGTCAGATTATGGGGGGCATCTGGCTCCAGAAACGATGGAATTAGTGACCAGTGTTTCCTGAAAAACATGGAGGCCAACATGAAATTCTTTTATTCTTTGCATTTGTATCTTCAGTGCCTAGAATAGTGGATGGCATATTGGAAGTGTTTAATAAATGCCGATTGATAGGGAAAGAAGGAAACACATAAGGCCGAGATCTGTGAGAGTTGGAGTAGTTGTAATTTTGCACAGTCTTTCTTTTTTTTCTCCTCAGGAACAAAGGAGGGCAATCAGTCAATCTACATGCATTTATTAAGCACCAATTATGTGCCACTTGCTATGGTAGGCTTTGGCGATACGAAAACAAAGAATGAAACCATCCCTAATCGTAAGGCGCTTACATTTTAATGGGGTAGATAACAAGGACATATATATGTGTATACAGAATGAATATAGATAAAATAAATAAAAATAAAGACAAAAGTTAAAAACAAGATAGTTTGGAAGGCAAAGCATTATTCTGTGTGTGTGTGTGTGTGTGTGTGTGTGTGTGTGTGTGTGTGTGTGTGTGTGTGTGTTTATGAGAGAGAGAGAAATCTGGAATCTCTGGAAAGAGAGATCTGGAAAGGCTTCATGTTTGATGTGCATCTTGATGGAAGAGAAATATTTTATGAGGCAGAGGTAAGGAGAAAGTATATTTCAGGTATGAGGCATGGCCAATGAAAAGGCATGGAGATCAGAGATGAATTGGTATGTGTGAAAAAGAGACAATCATTTGGAATTGTAAAACATAGGAAGGGGAGTAACATATAATGGGACTAGAATGAGCTTGTGATAGGCTTCAACAACTAAATAGAGTTTATATTTTATCCTAGAGGCAATAGAGAGCTCCTGGAATATTCTGAGTAGAAGGAGTGATTTTGTTCTTAAAGAAAATCACTTTGACAGCATTGTGTAGGATAGATCAAAATGGGAAGAGCTTTTAAGTTAGGGTGACTAATTATGAGGCCACTGAAATGATTTAGTCCAGAGGTAATAAGGGTCTGAAATAAGGTTGTAGCTGTGTGAGTATAGAGAAGGGGTCAGATTTAAGAGATGTTGTTAAAATAGAGGCAGTAAAATTTGACATGTGATTGGGTACATATAGTCAGGGAAAGTCAGAGGAGCCAAGGAACTGGGAAGAGTGATAACTGTGTCATATGAGGACAAGGGCAAAGAACTAGACTAGAGAAGAGAAGACTCAGGAAGGGGGGATAAGATTGTTGGCTTTAATTGTCTGAAGAGCCCTTATGGAGAACAGGAATTAAGTTTGTTCTGCTTGGTGTTGGAGAAAAAGAAGCAAGAGCAATGGATGGAAGGTGCAAAGAGACACATTGAGATATGATATAAGGAAAAAAATGTCTAATGGTTAGAGTCATCCAAAAGGCTTCAGGCAGAGGCCAGTAGAGCACTTTGTCAGGCATGATATTGTGGGGCATCCTTAGTGGTGATAGGTTGGACAAGATGAATGCTGAGATTCCTTCCTTCTCTGAAGGTCTATGATGCTTTGAGATATGTTTTATCAACAGCTAGTGGCTTGCTATTAGATATGTTCCATGAGGAACTGCATAGTATCATGGAGTGTGTGCTGGATTTCAATGGTCAAAGGACCTAGCTCTACTTAAAAGCTGTGTGACCCTGGGTATGTCATTTAACCTCCTGGGCCTAAGTTTACTCAGCTGCTAAATGAGAAATTTGTACTGTATGGCATCAGTGGTCCCTTACAGCTCAAAATCAATGGTCCTATGATTAGAGTTGGGCTTTAAACTTTGCTCCTTTCACTCCAAGTCCAGTACTTTTTCTACCAAACCAAGTCAAGTTAACAAGCATTTGTTAGGTGCCTACTATGAGTCAGAAATTTTGTCATCTTTCACTTCTATAAAGGTGTGGAAGTGGTTCTTACATTCATGTCTGAGCTTTGATATGTCTAAACAAAATTGGAAGCTTCAAATATAGACCTGGTGATGATATGTATGTGTGTCATTTGAGGACCAGGTTGGCTAAATTTAGAGAGGAGCATTCTCATGTTGGTTACCGTGGTATACATATTTTGGCCACAGCAACTTGAAGAGTAATAATGATAAGGATGATAAAAATAATATTTACTTGATGTTAAAGGAAGAGAAGTATTTAAACAGAATTAGGGGTGTGTGTGTGTGTGTGTGTGTGTGTGTGTGTGAGAGAGAGAGAGAGAGAGAGAGAGAGAGAGAATGAATGAGAAAGTATTGGGAGAGGCATCTATTTTCATTCTTGAGAGATGGAATACACAAATGTTCATGATTGGGTCAGAGTAATTCAGATTGACTTTAGCAAAGGATATGCTAAGGTGAAGACCTATAGCTTGGTATGTAGGTAGGAGCCAGATCATGGGAGGCCCTGACTAGCAGTTTTATTTTGATCAGTAGGAAATAGGGAACTACTGAAGGTTGGCACTTCATCTACTATCTTTGGGTGTTTACAGTGGTAGTTCCCTATACTTCAAATTCCCTTGCTCCTCATTGCTATCTTCTAGAGTCACTCTCTTCCTAGTTAAAAAAAATTCACAAGAGATGTGGATCCAAGTCACTTTATTTGACTAAGTGACAGAAATCCTTTTGGTTCTTTTTAAACATTCATTTCAAAATCTCAGGTTCTAAATTCTCTCCCTTCTTCAAGCTCCTCTCCTTGCTGATTGAGAAGGCAAGCTGTATGATACCCATCACACATATGAAGTCTTGCAAAACATATTTCCATGTTAGCAATAGTGTAAGAAAAAGAAAGAAAAAGGGGGGAAAAGCCTGAAAAAACTGTTTCAACCTCCATTCAGAATTCATCAATTCTCTTTCTGGAAGTATATAACATTTTTCATTATGAGTCCTGGAATTGTTGTGGATCATTGTGGATCAAGGCTCGATAAGTTTTTCATACTTGGTCAGCATTGAAGTCTTGTTTTTATTGTATGTCACATTATGTTGGTTCAAGCTCACATCATTCTATACAAGTCTTCTCAGATTTTTCTGAATTGTTGCTCTCTCTTCCTTCAAGATGCAACTTGAAGCCTTTCCTAATCCTTCCAACTTCTGGTAGGATTTTTTCCAAATTTCTTGGTATTTGATTACTTTAAATCTCTTTTTATTATTGTCTTTATATTTATTCTGGCTAAACATATATGTCCTTGTTTTCTCTCCCAATCATATTGGAATATAAGTTCCCTGAGAGTAGGGATTATTTCATTGGATTTGTTGTATACCCATGGTGCCTGGTACACAGTAAGTACTTAATAAATGATTGCTGATATTCACACTTGGAGCTTTGCAAAGTACTTTATATGCTTATTTTATTTTATTTATTTTTTGGCAGGGCAATGAGGGTTAAGTGACTTGCTCAGAGTCACACAGCTACTAAGTGTTAAGTGTCTGAGACTGGATTTGAACTCAGGACTTCCTGAATCCAGGGCCAGTGCTTTATCCACTGTACCACCTAGCTGCCCCAGTACTTTATATACTTATAATAGATATAGATATGTCATGGTTCCTTCATCTTGGGGTATCATAAGCAAACAGTTCCGATAAGGGCATTGGAATGTCTGTAGAGAACATCTGAGCAATGAGAGTTAGTGAAAAAAGCAGACATGGACTTGACCTGAGACAGTTGGTAGAAATGGACTCTTATATGTAGGTATTGATGATGGTTGGTTTGTTATGCTGTACAAGGCTAGGTTGATTTTGAGGGACCTTTGTGTCTCTGAAGCTTGAAAGTGGCATGATTTCCTCTTGAATTGAGCAGCACCTATCTATATCTTGAGGGATTCTTTACCCTTTAATGTGTTGTGATATGCAGAAGTTTTCACTGCAGTCCTACCCAGATGTATCATTATTCATCAACAAACATTGATTAAACTCTCATTGTGTGCCAAGCACTATGCCAAGTAAGCCCCAAGCAGACAAAAAAAACCAGTCCCTCTCTTCAAGAATCTTATGTTCTAATGGGGGCGGCAACATATACATATACATGTATCTATCTAAGATGTACAGAATGCGGAAAGGTCACCTTAGTGGGAAAGGTTTCCTGTGGAAAGTGGCATTTGGGGTGAATCTTGAAGGAGGCCAGGGATTAAATTAGGTGGAGCTTGTTGAGAGCTGGAGTTGATTGATTAGAGCATCTTGTTCTGAATCTCGGCAGCAAGAAAACTAGTGTAGTTGTATCATTATGTATGTAGAGTATAGAAAGTTGAGAAAGGCAGAATAGGGGCCAGGTTGGGAAGGGCTTTAAAAACAATAGAGCATACAGATTTGATCCTGGCATAAGGGAGTTTATTGAGTATGGGTGTGACATGGTCAGACCTATGCTTTGGGAAATTCACCTGGGCAATTGAATAGAGGATGGATTGGAGTGGGGAGAAATATGAAGCCGGGAGACCAACCCAAAGCGATGGAATTAACATAGGCATTAAGTGATGATGTCCTACACCAAGGTGGCAATTCTATGAGAGGATTAAAGGAGACATTTACCAGAGGTGTCAATGGCAAAATGACATGACTTGGCAACAGATTAGATATACTGTTTGAATGCAAGGGAGAAACTGAGATGCCAAGGTTGTGAGTCTTGGTGACTTGGGAAGATGGCGGTGCTCTTGACTGTAATAAGGAAGTTGGGGAAAAGGGAGGATTTTGAGGGGGAAAATAATGAATTCCATTTTGGACATGGTGAGTGTGAGATGCCTCTTAGATATTCAATTCAAGAAGTTCAAAAAGCAATTAATGTTGCAAGAGTGGAGCTCAGAAGACATATTAGGGTCTGCATAAGTAGAACAAAGGACCATCAGCATAGTGATGATATTTGAACTCACTGGAACTGATGAGAGTATTTGCAGGGAAAAGAAAGGAGGCTCAAAGAGTCTTGAGTCACACCCACCCATACCCACACACTTAGTGAACATGATCAAGATGAAGATGCAGCAAGATTAAGAAAGAGAAGTCAGATTTAGTTGGGAAATCCAGAAGTAATGAAAACCTAGAGAAGAGAGGCTATCCCCAAAGAAATGAAGATTAACAGGGTCAAAGGCTATAGAAAGGTCAAGAAGAATGAGGACTGGGAAAAAGTCATCAGATTTGACTATTAAGAGATCATTAGGGGGGGCAGCTAGGTGGCGCAATGGATAAAGCACCGGACCTGAATTTAGGAGGACCTGAGTTCAAATCCAGCATCAGACACTTGACACTTACTAGCTGTGTAACTCTGGGTAAGTCACTTAACCCTCATTGCCCTGCAAAAAACAAAAACAAAAACAAACAAAAGAGATCATCAGGGGGCAGCTAGGTGGCACAGTGGATAAAACATCGGCTCTGGATTCAGGAGGACCTGAGACAAGTGTTCAAGTCCGGCCTCAGACACTTGACACTTACTAGCTGTGTGACCTTGGGCAAGTCACTTAACCCTCATTGCCCCACAAAAAGAAATAAAGAAAGAAAAAGAGATCATTAGAGTGTTGTGTTGGAGTTGGAGAGAAGTCAGGAATGGAGATGGAGATTCTTTTTCTTTGGAGGTAATAGTTGAAACCACGAGATAGAATAAGATTTTAGGGCAAATTGTCTTAGAGAAAGAAGAGAATAGGAACAAGGTCAGAATTTTTGGGAGCCCCCATCTGAGGTTGCTATGAAGGTTAAAAAGGAGACAAGTAGCTATTGATATGAGAGGAGAAACAGGAGAAGGTGATATCTCCAGGGGAGAATATGATAGGCAATAGAATAATGTGGAAAGTGATATCAGATTGTTTAGAAGTCAAGGAAGAGGGGCAACTAGGTGGTGCAGTGGATAGAGCACCGGCTCTGGATTCAGAAGGACCTGAGTTCAAATCCGACCTCAGACACTTAACACTTACTAGCTGTGTGACCCTGGGCAAGTCACTTAACCCCAATTGCCTCACCAAAAAAAAAATGTCAAGGAAAGTTAGGACTTAAAAAAAGGCCCCTGACAATTAGGAGCTCAATGGTCACCTTTGAGGGAGGAACTCCCCCCTGCCCAAAGCCATGTTGGCAGATTCTTTGCCACTGGGCACAGATTGCTTCCTCATCCTGTTTTCCATCTTTTGCTCTGGGCAAAATAATCACAATAACCCTGTCATTACTTCTGGATAAGATGCTTTCAGTCAATGCTCTATGGTTCAACTCACAATCCCAGTGTCTCCCCAGACCAAAATGATGTGTTATTTCTTCCTGTAGGAATGTAAGCTAATTGAGGTAGGGGCTACCTTAGTTTTGTGTTTTGTCCACAGATCCTACCTCAGCATCTGAAAAAATTAATAAATGATTTTTCATTTTTTTGTTTGTTTGCAGGCAGTGGGGGTTAAGTGACTTTCCCAGGGTCACACAGCTAGTAAGTGTCAAGTGTCTGAGTCCGGATTTGAACTCAGGTCCTCCTGAATCCAGGGCCAGTGCTTTAACCACTGTGCCATCGAGCTGCCCCTGATTTTTCATTTTGGTTAAAAATATTGGTCTAGATCAGAAACGCTGAGGTTTTGGTGATTAGCTTATACCAGTCAGGGGCAAACTATATTCTTTCCCAAATATCTGGACCTCCAGAGACAGAGGTTGTCTTAGCATCTTTGTAACTCTGTATGTTGCAGGGTTTTGAATGAGGAAAAAAAAGAGAGATTTGATTTATAGCTTGTCCCCAATGTAAAATGTGTTTGTGCTCATCTCTGCTTTAGGGAATGAATAAAAGTCCTTGTGTTGACAGCGCAACACATCGTAAAAACTGGAAAATAGTGGTTTTTCAAGTGTTCACAGGGCAGTGAACTAAATGTCTCTTACCTGAGGTTTCTAGCTAATCAGATGTAATTCTGCATGAAAGACAAGAAGGTCAGTGAGTTCATCTGAAGGTTAAGATACTGGTGTGGTTAACAAACTGGTATTGTTATGGAAGAGAGTGGGGCTAATGGTGCGGAAAGATGGGAAGGAGAAATGATGCTTTTCGTGAAAATCAGAATTAAAACGCATTTCCTTAGCCAGTTAATGGGATAGAGGGCAAGATGAAGATGTTCAGGTATGATGCAGAAGACTGAAGGCAAAGGGCATGGGATTTAGGAAGAAAAGTATGCATGTTTATTTGATGGATAAAATAACCACGTAGCTGAAAATTTATGATCCTAAGGGGGGAAAGTCATAACTTGTGATTTTTAATAAAAACATAAGATCCAAATGGATTAATCACCTTTTCTTGTGATCAACTAGTTACTATAATCATTGCCCTTAGGGGAGAGCTCCTAATGATTAAGGTGAAATTACTTAAATTCTGCTAGTTCTCATTCTGTAATCTAAGTATATATAAACTGAGCAGCAACTGTAATCTCCAGTGTACTTCCTTGTCACTGGTGTCTCTTGGGAATTTCCTGGCTTTTTTCAAGGCTCAGTTCAGGCATCACCTCCAAATAAAGTCTGGCTTGATTCCTTTCCTTGTGAATGCTCTCCCCTCCCTTGTCCCTGAAATGTCTTTGCATTTTCTTTGTAGCTTTTATCTATCTGTTCATATGACATTTCCCTTTAGGAGAGTGTAAGCTTCTTAAGGGTAGACTTTCATTTTTCTCTTTGTATTCCCTTTGTCTAGCAGTGTGTTGAACACTGGAGGAATTTAATATGTTCTTATTGAATTGAACAAGGAATTTCTTATATAATGTAGTTATTATTTTGCTAATAATTTGTGCCTGACATGTGCCGTCTCATTTGATCCTTACAACAACTTTGATGTTTAAAATCTAATGTGAGGGGGGCTGCTAGGTGGCGCAGTGGATAAAGCACCGGCCCTGGATTCAGGAGTTCCTGAGTTCAAATCCGGCCTCAGACACTTGACACTTACTAGCCGTGTGACCTTGGGCAAGTCACTTAACCCCCACTGCCCCGCAAAAAAAAAAAAAAAAATCTAATGTGAGTCCTAACCTGCCCCCCCCCCAGTTTTGGGGGGAAACTGGCTAAGATTTACTGATAAATTCAACAAGAATTTAGGCTTTTAAGGATTTATTAAATTATATTAGAAGTTAGTGAAGAGAGAGAAGTTGAGAAAGCCACCTTTATTTAGCTATCCATGCTTCTGTAGAGAACATGTGGAGTAGATCTTTCTACGCTATTCTGCCCCTGCCACCACCATGCCAAAATCCTGGATGAAAAAAAGAGAAATCCAGCAAGCCAGCCTCTACTTCCTACTTCCTGTCTCCCTTCCCAAAAGGGGAGGTCCTTCAAGCTGATTGATTGAGAGTGGTCTCCTGTTGATGGCATAGTCCATAGCCTCTGAGAACAACACCCTACTCAGCGTTGGCCAGGTGTGGTCTTGATTTAATCATTCTTTTTTTTTTTTGAGGGCAATGAGGGTTAAGTGACTTGCCCAGGATCACACAGCTAGTAAGTATCAAGTGTCTGAGGTCAGATTTGAACTCAGGTCCTCCTGACTCTAGGGCAAGTGCTCTATCTACTCGCCACCTAGCTGCCCCTTGATTTAATCATTATTAAGTAGGTTCTCAGTCAGCTTCTCAGTGTCACCCAATTCAATCAATTCCTAATCAGTCTTCAGGTGGGGCCCCTGGGCTTCTGCCAAATCCCATTATTTTATCACACAACTCTGTGAGGTAGTTGCTTTTTATTATCCCCATTTTGCTGATGGGGAAACTGAGACTAAGAAAGGTTGAATGACTTGCCCAGAATCATGATAGCTTGCAAGTCTCTGAGTTGGGATTTGAACTCAGGTCTCCCAGACTCCAAGTCCAAAGCTCTAGCCGTTGGACTTAGCTGCTCTTAGGTATGCTTTTGGAAAAGATGGGATGTCTTCTATACTCCTAAAGTTGACAATTTGGGGCTGTTTTAGGTCAAGTCTGGGAGCAAATTCCAAAGATATAAAATACAATTGCTTTCTGTCTCTGTGATGAAATATAAGTTCCTCAGCTTGGCATTTCATTCTCTTGAAAAGCTGGCTCTCATTTATACCTCCAATATTAGTTGCTTTGCTCCCCTTCACATTCTCTTTCAGTTGAATTGGTTTCCTTGCAGTTCTCTGTCCATGATACTTCCTTCTCTGTGTCTTTGCACAGTTGGTCTTTCATGCATGAAATGCATTCCTTCACTGACTTTACCTTTTAGAGTCTCTACTTTCTTTGGAAGCACAACTGCATGCTATCTTTCCCAACCCACCTCCATGTTTGTTTTTTTCCTACCTCTTGAAATTATTATTATTATTATTGCTGGGCAATGAGGGTTAAGTGACTTGCCCAGGATCACACAGCTAGTAAGTGTCAAGTGTCTGAGGTTGGATTTGAACTCAGGTCCTCCTGAATCCAGGGCTGGTGCTTTATCCACTGTACCACCTAGCTGCCCCTTGAAATTACTTTTTAAGATTTACTTTGCAATCACTTTGTGTTTTCTTATCTGTACATTGTTTTCTCCTTGTTGAATGTCAGCTCCTTGAGGTCAGGAACTGTTTCCTTTTTTTTCCTCTCTGTTTCCCCAGCACTTTGGCCAGTGCCCTGCATAATAGACTCAATAAACTTTGGATTATTGAACTGAATTGCGCTGAAGGGGCTGCCAACTGCTGTATGCAGCATACAGCAAGAATCTGAGAATTCCAATCACAAAATGGGCTCATTTTATGAGTAAACCATTCTCTATGGCAGGGGTTTATGGAAAAAAAATGAGCCATGTTGCAATGAATTTGTAGAAATGATATGATCTGTCTGTAACACTCCTCTGCTCAAAAGTCTTTGGTGGTTCCCTAGTGCTTTCCAAATAAAATATAAAATCTTAGCCTGGCATTTAAGGTCCTCCATGTTGGGAGGAAATGTGGTGCAATGGGAAGAGTGCTGAATTTGGGGTCAGAGGATCAGAATTCCAAGCCCGGATCTTCCATGTACAATCTGTTTAATTGTAATCAAGCCGTTTAACTTCTATGTGCCTCAATGTCTTCATCCGTACAATGAAGGAGTTGAACTAGATAACTCTAAGGCCCCTTTCATCTTTGCATGTGTGATCCTACTTTTCAAACCACATTTCACCATCTTCCTCTATGTTTTAGCCAGTATGGACTAGGTAATCTCATTTTTTGTGTCTCTTCCCTTTGTTTGTTGGCACAGCTTATCCTCTATCTGAAACCCACTACCTCTTTATCTCTGCTGCAATTCCTACAAGGCCATGGACAGGCACCATGTCCTCCTTTGAACACCTTCTTCCTGAAAGCAATCTTCCCCTCAAATCACTTAAAATGATTTCTTCTTCTTATAAACTTAACAAGCATAAACAAACATAAGCATTCCAGTTGTCAAAGGACAGGATGTAGTTCTGTATACAAAACTGTGACTTGTAATGGAGTTTTAAAAAATTACATCTATTTAACAAGGTAATAAAAAAATTACCATTCATTTGTTGTACCTTTTGGAACTTTTTCTTCTTTATAGTTTTTATTAATGCTCTTTTCTTTTTTCTTTATTCTTTGTATCTCATTCACTTCCGGCGAATTAATTCCCTCCCCCCCTCATCTGAATGTCTCCTTCCTAACAATAAGTTTGGTTAAGCAAAACAACTTAAGAAACTGGCCTTGTCTGAAAATGTAGCTCTTGTTTTCCACTCGTAGTTGATCACAGCTCCATCAAGAGGTGGGAGGCATATTTCATCATAAGCTTTCTAGGGTCATGATTGGTCACTTAGTTGCCTCCTTAAATTTTCCTAAAGTGCTTTGTATCTCTTTCCTGCCCCTATCACATTCTCCCTTGAACCCTGTGCCCAAATCATTTGTGGACATGTTATCACTCCTTCCCCCAGCCCCATTATAGACCCAAGGGAAAAGATTGTGCTGTTTTTAATCTTTTTGTTTCCTGTGCTTAGCACTATGTCTTAAACACAGTGGGTCTTTAATAAATGTTTTTTTTAATTTGATGAATTTTATTGCAGAAAAGAGATACTACTGGATGAGGCTATTAAAGGTTTATTCTATGCCCAAAGCTAACATCTGCATGGATGAAATAGAAGTGTTGAGTTTGATTTTTAAGAGCCAAAGGAAAACACCAGGAAAAAAAAAACCATCTACATGATAAGTAGAATTGCATGCCTAAGAAATTATTTTTTTATGAATAGGGCTCGCTTTCAGAAAATATCATATCACAAATTTCCATTTACAAAACAAATACATTAGGGGGTGATTATTCAACTAATAAGAGAATCTTTTGCTTTATAAAATGATTTTCTGCAAAGTGACTTTAAACATGAAATTGCATCAGTGCATGCAAGAGTTCACTTATAGATTGCTAAAGAAGAGTGGGAGGTGTGAGACTATATTGTTACTCGCCAACTAGAAACTGGTAGAAAAAAGCCACTTTTCTTCAGGAAATATTAGTTCAGAGATTTTTTTTAATTAAAAAGACAGCTGGCCAGACAGGGGGACTCCATTTTAAGAAGTCATTCCTAGCCTTAAAAAGATTGAAGTGCCTTATATACATTCCCAAATAGAAAACAAACTTTGTGTCTGGTAGAGGTCAGGCTATCTGTTAGAACCAGATTTCCCCATAATGTCTGAATTTAAACACCCTGTCACAAAATATGGACTGAGAAAGGATACAAAATGATGGGTTACCTAGGGTCACTTGGATTAGGCTGGTTTTAGTAGCGGGACAATCTTATCAAGGGAACATATAATTTTTCGGGGGTGGGGTGGGGGAAGAGTGTGTGTATGTATTGAAAGTTGTGCTTGCTTCCTGCACCAGGAGAAATATAATTTTAAAAATAGAAGTTGCTAAGCTGGCTTCTGCAAGACTCATCAGACAAAATGATCTAGCATCTCTAAAAGGGTGTCACAGAAAAAGTCCTGAAAGGACAGGACTCCTTATTCCAAGAAACAACCATTCAAACACTTGATGACAGTTCTCATATTCTCCTTGAATTTTCTTTTCTCTGGAATAAACCTTTTTCAATCTGAATAGCATATGGCGTGGAGTTGAGGTTCCTTACTGTTTTGGCCTATCTTCTCTGGCATGGTGTTATGAGCAAAGGCAGGGAGATGGAGACAAGGCAATGCATTAGGTAAGGGGGAAATTAGTATTTGGGAAGGTCAGGAAAGACTTAATTCAATTTCATTTATGGAAGTCCAATTTTAAAACAGTTTTTCAGGATTTGCTCATTTACAAAAGAAGAAACTTCTGTAGAGGGTAAATAACAGAGTTGAAATGTGGTCATCAACAGATATAGTTAGAGTTAGGGTTGTTGTAGGCATCTCACAGATCTTCCCTTATAATGATGCCCTGGAGTCAAATAGAATTCTCTCAGAAGAAATCAGAAGCTGTTAATTTCTTGTCTGGAACCTTGACATTATCATTCAAGGGATAGCTCGGAAATTAGATCAGTGGGAGTCTAGCCCAACCAGCACAGGGACACAAAGCTGGCATTCAAAACATTTAAAGAGATGTTATATCGATTTAACATATCCCAAACTGTATCATTAACAACCTTTTAAATTACAAACACTCAAAATAATTTTTATAACCCAATTTCACACTTCAGCAGGAAACAAAGTTAGATTATCTTTAGCATTTCACTAAGATGGGTTTTGAGTAACTTTCTGTGGCCCCAGTATTATCACAGCATCACAGTTACATAATGCTGTTCCATGGCTTAAAGGGGCAGAGTGAAGGATAACCAATAAAAACAACACCAACAGTAATAATAGCTATTGTTTGTATAGCACTTTGTGGTTTACAAAGAGCTTTACATATGTTATTTCATTTGATCCTATTAGGTAGATGCTACTAGCATCCTCAACTGCAATGAGCAAACTGAAAAACAAAGAGAGTAAGTAAATTGGGGAGGGTTATGTGGGTAATGAGTCTCTGAGACTGGAATTGAAAGCAGGTCTTCCTGATTCCAGGGAAAGCACTCAATTCACTTCTTGTCTCTTTTACTCACCTGTAATCCTGAGCTCTGGCGCTATTATCAATCAGAAAAAAATTTGAGTTTGATCTTAACAAAAGCCCATTGTTATGTGAGTAGTCACATTTTCTAAAGTATATCCCTTTAAGAAATCAGTCACTTAGCAAGCATTTATTAATTATTTACTGTGTGATAGGGCCTGGGGATAGAATAAAAATGAAACAGTTCTTGCCTTCAAGAACCTTACGTTCTGAAGGGAGAGGCAACAATTCACATACATATGTGTCTATTCAAATACATACACGTATATGCATACATGTATGTCTTAATATATACATGTGAACGTATACAGAATATGCTAGATAATTTTGAGAGGGAAGACACTAACACCTGGGGAAATCAGGAAAAAAATTGATAGGTTACTAGGAATTCCATGAGACAAATATGAGGAAGGGAGAATATTCTAGGCATGAGGAGAAGCCTGTGTGGGGATATTTAAATAGAAAATGAAGACCAAAGAAAAGACCATTTTGTCTAGATTGTAGAGTAGAGGAAAAGGAATAATGTATATGAAGCTTGGAATAAGGTCTTTGGCCCAGAGCAGGAAAGAAAGATTGAACCCCAGTTTCATTTACCTGTGAATAAAATAGAGATTGGGATTTGAGAGACCAATGACAGATTTGGGGCCTTTGAAACTAATGGCTGATGGACAAATATGAGAGAACAATTCATAGAAACACAGAAATTCAAAGTTGGGAGGGACCACCCGAGCAGCCATCTTTTCCAGCCTATAGTTGAATGACAATCCTCTTTCAAATCTATCCAATAAATGTTTTCCTAGCTATCACTAAGCTAAGGATGGTCCCTGACACTGACATTTGTCATGGCTACTTTGCTTTGAGGAAAGCAGCTAATAGACAGCCCAAGGCCCCAGAAGCTGTAACAAGAGCTAGGAAGCATCCAGACAATTTGGATCTTCCATGCTGTGATATCGATTTTTTACCAGACATTTCTCTAAGCTCATGAGAGGGTAGATGAAGGGGCTCTTTATGACTTCACTCCATTCTTGGTTCTGTCAAAGCTTCAGAGAGTAACTGCTTCATGCTCCCTGGGAATAAATACCTAGATATAAGATTATAGACTGCCTTCTAACCCAGTTCCCTTATTTGGAAGATAAGGAAACTGAGGCCTAGAGAGGGAGGTGAAATGATTTGTCCAAGGTCACACAGACATTAGAGCTGGGATGTGAATCCACATCCAGAGCCCTTTCGAGGAAGCCTTCCAGATGATGGGGGAAAAGCTGAGGCTAGAAGCAATTATTCCTTTTTTTTTTTGGACATTTTTCACCAAAAAGGAAGAAGTAATTGTGGGTATGTGGGTGCTGGTGGTTGGGTGGAGAGAGGGAGTGATTGGTTTTTGATCGGTATTGCACTTAACACAATTTACTTGCAGTAATTTTAAGAATTTACCCTAAGATCCTTGAATTGGCTTGCAGCAGTTTGCTTCAGATGGAAGCCAAAGTTGAACTCTGGGATTTTGTAAAGGTCTCCTGGAGAAAACTTCTCTAAAGGAAAAGCAAAGTAAAGGAAGGAAAAATTGTCACATGAAGAAATTTTGGTTTGGTAAATACAGATTATCCAGCCCTTGAGACATAAATATTGGCTGTATGAAGTAATCCTGGGAAACTCAGAGGACCCCCCAGGGAATAAGAACAACAATAATGAAATGAATGACAGGTCCGGCATTTATTAGATGATTACAATATCTAGGCAATGAACCAAACTCTAGGGTTACAAATACAAACAAGAAAGTCCTTGATCTGAAGGAGTGCATTCTAACAGGGGAGGATAAACCCATAAAGGGTTTCTGTAGAAGGTAGAATTTTAGTTGGGACTTTAGTTGGGAAGCCAGGAAGCCAGGAAGGTCAGGAGTTAGAGCAGAGAAGAGAGAGTGTTCCAGACATGGGGAGCAGTGAAGGAAAATACAAAGAGCTGAGATATGGAGCATCTTACTCATATAACAACCAGGAGGCTCATGTTCCTAGACTGAAGAGTATCTATTGAGTAAGTTGTAAGAAGTCTGGAAAGGTAGGAGGGGGCTAGGTTACAAAGATATTTGAATGACAGAGCATTTTTGTTTGTTCTTGGAGGCAATAGGAAGCTCCTGGGGTTCAGTGAGTGTGGTGGGATGACATGAAACCAACATTTTAGGAAAATCTCTTTAGAGGCTGAATGAAAGGTGGATTGGAGGAAGGTGAGACCTGAGCAGGGAAACCCACCGGTAGACTATTGCAATAATCAAGGTGATAGGTGATGAGGGCCTGCACTAGAGTGGGGGCAGTGTCAGAGGAGGGAAGGTCACATATTCAAGAGAGACTGCAAAGGTGAAATTAATAGGCTTTAGCAACAAGCTTGGATATGACAGGTGAGAGAGTGAGCAATGCAGGATGACTCTGGGTTTGGGAGGATAGCATTGTTTTTTTTTAAAAATGTATTGATAACTCATAGGGGGCTTATTACTTAATGATTTTTAAGTGTATCAGTTTTTTTTCTTTTTTTAGTGAGGCAATTGGGGTTAAGTGACTTGCCCAAGGTCACACAGCTAGCAAGTGTTAAGTGTCTGAAGCTGGATTTGAACTCGGGTACTCCTGACTCCAAGGGCCGGTGCTCTATCCACTGCGCCATCTAGCTGCCCCATCAGTTTTTTTTTAATATTCTTGCAGGGCAGTGGGGTTAAGTGACTTGCCCAGGGTCACACAGCTAGCAAGTGTCAAGTGTCAGAGGCTGGATTTGAACTCAGGTTCTCCTGAATCCAAGGTCGGTGCTTTATCCACTGAGCCACCTAGCTGCCCCTGATAGCATTGTCTTCTACAGTAATAGGTAATATAGGAAGGTTGGGCTTAAGGGGAAGGTTAAAGATTTTTGTTTTGTACATATTGAATTTAGGATGTCTATTGGATATCCAGTTTGAAATGCCTTAAAGGCAATTGGAATTGTGAGATTGGAAATCAGCAGAGAAATTGGAACAGGAAAGGCAGATTTGGGAATCATCAGCATATTGATGGTAATTAAATCCATGGGGGCTGATGAGCTCACCAAATGAAGTGTAGTGGGAGAAGAGAGGAGGGCCTAGGGCAGAACCCCAAGGAACCCCCTACAGTCAGAGGTTATGATCTGGAAAAGGAGCCAGCAACAAAGATAGAGGGAGTCATCAGTTCAGAGAAAAACCAGGAGACAGTAGTGTCCTGAAAACCTAGAGAGAAGAGAGTATTAAAAAGGATAGGGTGGGGGCAGCTAGGTGGTACAGTGGATAAAGCACCAGCCCTGGATTCAGGAGTACCTGAGTTCAAATCCAACCTCAGAAACTTGACACTTAATGACTATGTTGACCCTGGGCAAGTCACTTAACCCCCCATAGCCCCGAGCAAAAAAAAAAAAGGGATAGGGCGGTCAGTATCAAAGGCTGTAGAGAGGTCAAGGAGAATGAAGATTGAGAAAAGGCCACTGGATTTGGCAATCAAGAGATCATTAGCGAGAGGTTTCAGCGGACCTCAGAAGTCAGATTGAGGGTGTGTTGAAATTTTATCTTGACATCGTCCCCACAACTACCTCATCAGTTAGGATAAGTATGTAAGTAGCATAGCCAATATTATGTCCACTTTAAGCTTTTCAAAGGGTTTTGAGACCCCTTAGTTTATTTCTTGATTTTTCAGCTCCTTTAGGTGAGGAGAAGATATAGATCATTATACCCCCTCATACGATATGGTGCTCCAAATACCATCTTTGACTTTCAGATGGCATAAGATGATAGAATCATAGATGTCAAGCTGGAAGGGGTCTCAGCAGTCACATGTTGTCCCCTATACACCCATCTCCTGTTTTACAGATGAAAATACTCAGGTTCATAAATTTGGATATGCAAAGGACCTAAGAAGTCATCAAATCCAACTTCTCATTTTACAGATGAAGAGCCTGAGGTCCAGAGAGGTCATGGTCTGCTCAAGGTCACACAAGTTCCTAGTGATCTCTTTTTTAAAAAATGTGGGTTTTTTTTGATGATTTCTATTTCTTATAATATCATAGTTATCTCAAGTATCTCATGGATTCACCTTTTCCATTATGTCTCCCAGAACCATGCTAATTATTGAATATGTCAGAGAGGACACTGCTCCCTGTAGGGTCCTCCTCTCACCACTCATCTATATCCTTTCTTGTTGACCTTTCTCCCCCTTTGTATGTCTGGAAGTATCCTCTTTGTGTCCAAGTTCTTCCAGTCCTCTAGATACCAGTTGCCCCCAGGGGTTCCAACTTTCCCTATTCCAGAAGACTTTTCAGGTTCCAAATTCCCCAGGCCTCATCCACTTTAAGGTCCTCATCTCTCTTCACTGACAATCTCATCATCTTTAAAAGCATCCATCAATGGAATCCCCCTGCCTCTTAAAACAAGACCTCCTTCCTTCTCCCAGCCATTTTCAGTCTTTCTCCTCTCCTTCTCAGCTACTCCCTTGTAGGTTCTTCTCTTTCTGAGACCACAGAGGTCACCTTCCCCTCATTGATAGCCCTTAATTTGACCTGGCACATCACTCTCTTCTCTCTATCCCCCTGTTCCCCTCCATCTTTTCTATGTACCCTCCCAAGTTGTAATGTCCCACCAAAAAGCACTGATTCACCTGTTGGTTGGGTGGTTACCCAGTTTTTGTCTATAATGCCCCTTCTCTGCCTCCTCACTATTCCCTCTACCAGATTTCCATCTTTATTTCTGTCTGCTTGTGTACATTGGCTGGTGCTGTCCTGGCCTGCTGCATTTATTCACTCTGACATTTTTGTTGTTTGGGCCATTTAAGGAGCAAATAATCTTCTCAGTTCTGATTTTCTTTTTAAAAATGTTTTAAACTCTTTTATTATTGAATGACCATCTTGTATTCCATATAGTTAAGCTCAGATTTGCAGAGTAGGTCACTCTGGGCTATATCTTGAGCTCCACTGCTCTTTGGAACACATTTTTTTTTCCATTCTCTCCTCCTTTTTCTAGTGGGTGTTTAATAATGTTGCATCATTCACATGTCCTTTCATTTGAAGGTCTTGCAGAACTTGTTTCTGAACAGAATAGTTAAATTTAGGCACTATGTATCTTGGAGTTTGCAACCTTGGGGTTTTTTTCTGTTTTTTTTTTTTTGAGGTGATCTGTGATTTCTTTCAATTGGAACTTCATTTTCTGTGTTCATGATGTGGGATGGAATTAGGGTGATCAAATTGTGAGTCATCCCAAAAGAATTACAAGACTCAGTGACTCAGTTTCCCAAGTTTTATTGTAATACTGTGAGTGACCACAGGTAGAGCACCATGGAGGTGTCTCTCAAATAGGAAAGAAAAGACAGTTATATTTATAGTATAGATAAATTGATCATCACTCTTATTATAATAATCTCCACCTTAGGGGGGAGGTACAGGGGAGGGCTTAACCTAATTTGGACTTCCTGGGGTCCTAAGCCAGCCCCCGAAGTGGGTACCTTTTTCCGTGGAGGTGTGTTTTTGGAGTTTACATGTCTTAAGGTAAACTGGGGACAAATTTGGCCCTTTGTACGCATGTTACCTCAACTTGCCAAGGTCAGATTGTCCCTGTATTTTTCATTCTCAGGCCTAGTTTAACATTTATCAATTAGAATTTCTATAGGCTGTCTCTTATGTCTTTGTTATAGTTAAGGTCTTTATAACATGCCTCTTTATGTTCTTGTTATGAGTGGTGATTAATGTGGGTAAAAAGGACCTAGGCCCTGACTTGTTTCTCAAGTTTTAAGTTATCCGTTAATCCCTGTCAGAGCTGGGGTCTGTAAATTATAACCCCTTTTGGAGCTCAGATCTAAATTAGAGGTTGGGTCTTAGGTTTTTCTGTTAACCTCCCCTCCTCCTTTTTGCCTCCTACGTCATTCAGAAGTTTTGAGCAGTTCTTTGAAAATTATTTCCTTCATTATGATGTTAAGGTTTTTCATTCTGTCATGTTCTCTGTGAATAACTATCTTTTTTTTGGCGGGGGGGGGGGGGGGTGTTAAGTGACTTGCCCAGGGTCACACAGCTAGTAAGTGTCAAGTGTCTGAGGCTGGATTTGAACCCTGGTACTCCTGAATCCAGGGCCGGTGCTTTAACCACTTCGCCATCTAGCTGCCCCTGTGCATAACTATCTTTTAAATCAGTACACTTTGCTTGTATAGGGAGCATATTTTCTTTTAATGTTATTGTTTTTTGCTTCTCTTCTAGGTAATACTTTATTTCTGTGAATTTTCATTACAAATTTGTTGTGTTCTCTTCCTTTTTTTGGTGAGGTTTGCCATTGTAGAGTCAAGTTTTTTATTCTGCTCATTATTTATTTATTTATTTGGTGAGGCAATTGGGGTTAAGTGACTTGCCCAAGGTCACACAGCTAGTAAGTGTCAAGTGTCTGAGCTGGATTTGAACTCAGGTCCTCCTGACTCCAGGGCCGGTGCTCTATCCACCGTGCCACCTAGCTGCCCCTCTGCTCATTATTTTTGCTGTGCAAGACATAAATTCTGGTCTCATAATTCTCATTTCTCTTTTAAACCATGAAGGAATAGCTTGTTGTGGTTCCATGTTCTCTCCAAATTCTTCCATCTCATTAAGTATTGGCTCATTTCCCTTTATTTTGTAAAATTTTTTCATAGGTTTCTGAACTCCTTTACTAGATCTGGAGGTCATATTTCCTTCTTTTATGGTATTTTCTGTTTATATTCAGATCTTTGTGTTTTCTTCTTCCTGAAATCTTTTGTACTTTGTCTTTTCTTCCTTTTTGTTTTCCTTATCACTCAGTTCCTGACTCCCTCCCATGTGATTGTGGTTTTCTTGGAGGCTGTATCTCTAAACATCTCAGCTTCCTCCCACATCAGGCAATTCACAGTTCACCAGCTTAGGTCCTTTTCTCAACTTTTTGGGTGGTCACAACTGGCTCTATCTGGGTGCTGGGCTATTTCCCTCAGGCTTGGTGGAATATTGCAACACCTCCACCCCATCATATGCACATTTTCCTGTCCTAGTAACTTATCCCTCTCTCTCTGTTCTTCAACTTTCTAGTCTAGCACTGGCAATTAAGAGCTTTGGAGCACCATTATTTTTAGGTTGATGCCTTTAGCAGACTTTTCCTCCTGAAGGACTGTGGTTATATTGGCTCTTGAGACCAAGCAAAATTCTGCTGTCCTGGTGATGGGGGTGGGGATCAAGGTGTAAGGTTCAGTTATGTTTTAAGCCTGTATCAGGTCCTTGGGTCTGCTAGTACATCCTTATTATCAGTAGTATTTGGAGGTCAGAGAGGGGTCTTGAATGAGCTCAGGGTCAGTGATTGTCAGTTCCTATTTTTTAAAAACCTTCTCTTGGATTTGGATGTATGGAAACAGTTGAAATTGCTTTATCTTTGGTGCAAAATTTCTGTTGTGGAGAACCTCAAAAATCATGGAGAGTGGAGAAAATGTGTAGTCTGTCATCTTCTTGCTCATACAACTGGTAGCTCTACCAATGATCTCTCTTTTTTTTTTTGTTATCTTTTTTTTTTTTTTGCGGGGCAGTGGGGGTTAAGTGACTTGCCCATGGTCACACAGCTAGTAAGTGTCAAGTGTCTGAGGCTGGATTTGAACTCAGGAACTCCTGAATCCAGGGCAGGTGCTTTATCCACTGAGCCACCTAGCCGCCCCCAATGATCTCTCTTTTTAAAAAAATGTTAATAGGGGGACAGCTAGGCGGTGTAGTGAATGAAACACTGACCCTGGATTCAGGAGTACCTGAGTTCAAATCTGACTTTAGACACTTGATACTTACTAACTGTGTGACTCTGGACAAGTCACTCAACCCCAATTGCCTCACCAAAAAAATAAAAATAAAAATAAAGCCATGCCACAGGATTCTATCCTATTCTTCTCTTCTCCCACTATACTATTTCATTATCTCTCATAGATTAAATAATCATCTCTATGCTGATGATTCTCAAATCTGCCTATCCAGTCATAACAACTCTGCTGACCTCCAGTTTTGCATCTGCAACTGCTTTTCAGACATTTTGAACTGGCTATATTGAAGACATCTTTTAACATCTCCAACACTGAACTCATTCTTTTCCCCAGAATTCTTCCTCCTTCCTAACTTCCCTATTACTGTCAAGGGCACCAGCATCCTCCCAGTCCCCAAGGCTCCCAACCTAGGTTTCATCCTTGACTCTTCACTCTTTCTCACCCCTTATTTCTTATCTGTTGCAAAGTCCTTTTGATTTTATCTTTGTAACATCTCTCACATATCTCACTCTTCTTTTTCTGATATTGCCACCACTCTAGCACAGACCCTCATCTCCTCTTGCGAGGACTATTGCAGTCTTCTTCTATCTTATCCTCTCCCAGTCTCACTAGATCACTGGCTTCCTTTCTCTTCCTTGAAGAAGATATTCAGTCTACCTCCAGGCATTTTCACTACATTTTCTAAGCATAAAAATGTCCCAGACATTTTTACTGGTTGTTTCTCATGTATGAAATA
The DNA here is from genome assembly GCF_019393635.1 of Dromiciops gliroides. Lineage (NCBI taxonomy): Eukaryota > Metazoa > Chordata > Mammalia > Microbiotheria > Microbiotheriidae > Dromiciops > Dromiciops gliroides. The sequence continues at coordinate 30,319,993 of NC_057862.1, read as the reverse complement.
CTCTCTGTCCTTACCTTTGACTTCTAGGTTCCTAGGCTTCCTTCAAGACTCATTTAAGGCGCAGCTAGGTGGTGCAGTAGATAAAGTATCAACCCTGGATTCAGGAGGACCTGAGTTCAAATCTGGCCTCAGACACTTGACGCTTACTAGCTGTGTGACCCTGGGCAGGTCACTTAATCCCGATTGCCTCACCAAAAAAAAAAATAAAGATTCATTTAGAATTCTACTTTTTTATAGGAAACCTTTCTCTGTTCTTCTCAATTCTAGTGCCTTTCACCTATTGATTATTTCCTATTTATCCTATATACAGGTTGTTCGTATGGATCTCTTCAAGGGCAGGGGATCATTTTCACCTTTAGCTGTATCTCTAAAACCTAGCACTATGCTTGCCACATAGTAGTTGCTTAGTAATGATTCTCTGCACACTTATTAAACTTTGGCATCAATGATAAGTGTACAAGTATGGAGCCAGTAGAAAGTGGCCACCCTTTTAATCTTCATTGTGATATTCACCTGGCATTTTAACAGTGGAATTAAATACCAGGCTTCTGATTGAGGTTTTTAATCCAAACCATTGAATGCCTGCACCTTTGTCCTGGTGGGCAAAGCACTTTTGTAGTGGTCTAGGTGAAAAAAGAAATTAATAATGGAGCAATTGCCATCTGTCAAAGTTGGTATTCAAAGGGAAAGGCTGCTAGTTGTGTTATTTTGATGGGAAGCAGTGAAAGGGCCTCACTCAAGCATTTCTGATCAAAGCTGAGGTCTTGTCTGGTGACATCCAGCTGTGCACTTGGCTGAGGCTTGTCATTGGCCTCTGGATCTCATCAGAGGCAGTGCAGTGAAACTCCACACTTTGTTGCAAGAGAAAATCAGCCCTGTTACTGGTAGGGAACCAGGGAAAAGACAGGAAAACACATCGCAAGGTGATTTTTGTCTTGGACGGGACTGACAGAAACCATGATGCCCTTCTGGAGCCTTGTCCATAGTTGTTGCTCCTGTAGTGATGTTCAGCAAATCAACCTAATCCATTTGAGAGGAGACTCTTCCTCAGGTGATCGATTTTGTTGGCCAGTCCACATAAGCCAAGAAGCTTTTATTGGTTGGCTAGCATGTGTAAGGTTCTCTGTTAGGTTCTGGGGGTACACAGAAAACATGAAACATAGTCTTCATCTTTGAGAAGCTTATGCTTTATCGGGGGATATGACACATTGGTATCTTTCACCACTTGGGGAAGTAACCTGGCAAGCAAACATCCTAATGGATTTCCTGCTTCATTAAGGGAATCCTTAACATCCAGAATGAGGAAGAGGATAATCCCATGGTGCTCTGTGCTACTCTGATCACTTCTTGAGTGTTGAGTTTCATTCTGTGTTGCCACATTTTAGGGAACATATTAAATAGTTGGATAGTGTTCAGAGGGAGTGATTTGGATCACCAGTGACCTTGATATCATGACATACGAGGAACTGTTGAAGAACTGGAAATGTTTATCCTTGAGAAGAGACTTAGAGCGATCATGCCAACTCTTTTCAGATATTTGAAAGCTGATATTATTGAAGAGAGAATGACCCTGTTCTGCTTAATCCTAAAGGGAAAAGAACTAGGAGTAAAGGGTGCACATTTTGAAGATCTGGATTTTGGCTTACTGTGAAGATAAGCTTCCTCACAAATAGAAGTCTTTGAATATGTCACAGGCTTCCTTGGGAGGTAGTGAACTCCCTTCATTGGAGGTCTTCAAGTGTAGGTGGAATGATCACTATTTGGGAATATTGTAAAGGGCTTTTCATTTAATTAAGTTGGATTAGATTCTCCTTAGGCCACTTCCAACTCTGAGGCTCTATAATGGGGTGGTGTCAAGAGGTGCATAAATCAACCAATCAGCATTTATTAAGTGCTTAATATGTGCCATGCATTGAAGATACAAAGATAAAAACAAAGCATTCCCAACCTTCAATGATTTTATATTCTATCGGGAGAGATAATGTACACAAATGTAATTATATGTGAAAGGGAGCTAGGTGGAGCAATGGATAGAGTGCTGGGCCTGGAGTCAGGAACATCTGAGTTAAAATCCAGCCCCAGATACTTACTAACCCTGATCGCCTCAATTTTCTCTGTAAAATGACTTGGAGAGGGAAATGGTGAACCATTCCAGTATCTTTGCCAAGAAAACTTCAAACAGGGTCATGAAGAGCTGGATATGACTGAAATAACTGAACAACAGCAACACATTACGTGCAAGATATTAAAAACGAATACAATGTAGTTTGTATGGAAGGTTTTTTTAAGCACTAGGGAGGCACTAGAAGCTATGGAGATCAAGAAAGGTTTCTTGTAGAATTTGGTGCTTGAGGACAAGGACAAACTGGGTCCCCTACAGTGAATGGGTCAGATTTAACTGGTAATCCAATGATTGTGCTAAAGAGTCCATGGATTTTGGAATTCATCCATTCACCAAAGCCTTATAGTGTTCAAGGCAGGACAATGTTAGGAACAGGTTCAGAATCCATTTCATCTGGGACTTTAGCTTTGGTTAGCCAGGCACATTGTTCCTAGGCTTTGCCTCAACCCGGGACTTGGAAGCTTTACTGTCTTGATGGTCTCTGGCATTGAACTTCATGTGTTCTAAGTTCACTGATCAATTCCAATGATGGTATTTAAAAGTTGAGCAGGACCTGATGGAGGGACCAGTGGCATTGCAGCTGCGGCCTCATTAGAAGTTTTAGTTTGCTTGCCAGACAGCCCAAGTTCTAGTCTGTTGGGTAAGGAAAACACCATTTGTTTCAGGATGTCTGCATGTCTAGAAAAGCACCAAATGATCCATCAGGTACATAATGCACCCTTAAAAAAACATTGCTGAAATATGTATTTACTCAATAGGCTGGAATGTCTTTGAGAAGCCTAGTTTCCTTCTTCTTGAGTAAATGTGCATTTATCAGAGAAAAGGCAGGGGTTATATTAAAGTTGTTCTGAACCCTGGAGGAAATGATGCATGCTTCATGAGAGAAACTTATGCTTTTGTGTGTGCATGGATAAGGGCCTGGGATGTGGTATAAAAAGAAATAGGAGAGTTAAGAGAAAAATCAAGAAGTAATTGTTATGCAGTTTAATTTTTTAAAAGCGTTTGTGGGATGGAACTATCTTAGAATCATAAATCCAGTGTTAGAAGGGCAGAGAATAATGCATTGTACCTGAAGTCAGGAAGACCTGAGTTCAAATATAGCTGCAAATACCCCCATAGCTGCATAGCTCATAGCAGGTCACTTAATGTCCATTTCCCTCAGTTTACTCATTAGTAAAATGGGGATAATAATGAATTCACCCTACAGGGCTGTGGTGAGACTAAATGAGATATTTGTAAAGGGCTTAGTAAATTTTATATATATATATATATATATATGTATATATATATATATATACACACACACATACACACACACACTCATATATATCTATATATCTCTATATTTTTTTTTAGTGAGGCAATTGGGGTTAAGTGACTTGCCCAGGGTCACACAGCTTGTAAGTGTCAAGTGTCTGAGGCCGGATTTGAACTCTGGTACTCCTGAATCCAGGGCCGGTGCTCTGTCCACTGCGCCACCTAGCTGCCCCTTATCTATATATCTCTTAGAGGCCATCTCTAAGTCTTTTTTTTTAATTTGAAAAAGAAAACTTTAATAAAAACAATACAAAAAAGAAGGTCAAGGGCATTAGTTCTGATCTTCCTCCTCCTCCTCCCCACCCCAAACTACCTCGGCTTCATTTGTCTTTTTTTTTTTTTTCATCTCTAAGTCTATTCCAACCCATTAATTTTACCAAAGATGAAACTGGTCCAGGAGGGTTCAATGACTTGTTTAAAGTCACAGAAAGAGTAAGAGAACTCACCTCCTAACTCCAGAGCCACTGATAATTCCATTGTATCATACTATCGCCACATATATTTGCTCTTGTACGTGTATGTTAAAGGTTTCATCTCTACACTTTTGGTAGCCTGTGTATTAAAGAAAGGAAGACAAAAGGTGGGGTGTCCGTAGACTGCAAACTTGTTCCAAGTAAGATTTTTATTAATGATTTGGATAAAAACATAGATGATGTACTTGTCATATTTGCAGATAAAACAAAGTTAGATGGCACCTGGATCCAAAAAGATCTTGATTGTGAGGTGAATATAATTAGATGAGATTGAACAGAGATGAATATGAAGTCTTAGTATTAGGCTGAAAAACCAACTAGAGTTCTGAGATGATAGAGGGAGTGGGTAGGCTGGGGGAAAAGATCTAGCATTTTTAGTGGATTGTAGGTTCATTATAAATGAACAATATGACATAGTCGTCACAAAGGTTAGTGCTATCTTGGATAGAAGCAACAGAGGTAGAGAGGCCAGAAGGAAGGAAGAGGTAATTCTAGTTTGCTCTGTCCTGTTCAGACTACCTCTGAGGTATCATTTTTAGCTCCGGGTGTAGAATTTTAGAAAGGCGATTGAAAAGGTGGTTGTTGTTGTCCCCCATAATCAAAGAGGACCAAAATGATATTGCTAGGTAGGGGTCAGTATACACCATACAACATGACTGTGGCTGATCAGACCAGTAGGAGTTTGGAACATTCTACCACAGGTTGGTCACAAATGGCCACTGTGAACTATCATTATTAAAAGATAGTGTTTTCAAAAGAGGCGATCAAAGATGTGAGGTCCCTCAGTAACCTCATTTGTAAAATGGGAAAATAATATATTTAGTCCTTATCTCACAAAATTTTGGGCAACTTAAACAGAGTACCACATATAAAGTACTTGGCAGACTTTTAAACACAACATTCCTATGAATTATTCTCATCAGAATAATAGCTCTTGAGCTGCAAGGTGCTCCAGAGGTCATCTAGTATAAGTGCCTTAAGAGGAAGTTGAGTTGGGTGTGGTCATGTGACTTGTTTACTTTAACACAAGTGGTAAGAAGCAGAGCTGGAATCTGAACCTAGGTCTTTTGTCTCAGTGTCAATCACTTTTCCCCATGTGACTGTTTACACAATTTGCTAGTAAGTGTTAAGTGTCTGAGACCGGATTTGAACTCAGGTACTCCTGACTCCAGGGCCGGTGCTCTATCCACTGTGCCACCTAGCTGCCCCAATTTGCAAGATTTTAATGTAAAATTATAAAATTTGTTAGTTTTGGCTCTGGTCTACTATCCTTTGTTTTGTTTAGAATGTTTGGAAAGTGGTAGAGTGAACTGAGTTCTAGCAGGGTGGAATTTCAGGCATTTTGCCTCTTTCAACCTGGGATCCACATTCCAAATTGAACTTCAGGGGGGATCTACCAGCTATCCTGTGCATTTCCATTAGAGTTGTAATCATTTGAGAGATGAATGGGAAAGGCAAAACTTTAGGAAGGTTCTGAAAGAGAGTCCGATTAGTTGTACTGAGACAGAGATTCTATCCCGTTCACCTTTGACGTTGCCCCTGTGCCTTTTCTTGGGGTTGATCTCCCCCCAAACCCTATCGAATTTTATCCTGAAAGAAAAAAAGTGAAGCACAAGGATGACAGTCTCTGGACTATTATGGGGAGGTACTAAGAGGCCCCAGTGTTAGTGCCCGGGACAAATTCTCTCCTACCTTGCCCTAGTTGTAGCTACTGCCTTCTTTACTGGAGGACAACTTAGGAAAATTAGGAGTAAGGTCACTAAAATGCTAGCATGTGAGGAAAATTAATATTGTACTGTATCATTTAATAATCAGTATTCTGTAATCTAGCCTATTACCCATTTTGTCAAACTGCATTTCTCAGTCTAGCTAGCTCAAAAGATAGTCTATCCCAGTTCCAGTCTGAACTAAAGGCATAGTTGAATATTGTGATCACTTCCAGCCCCCAGGAGTATTTCCAACTGACCACATTAAAGTGGGATCTTTACTTTGGTTACAGGCAAAAAAAGAACCAGCTTGGGCTGGGGCTTTCCCCAGGGGATGGTCAGCTCTCTTTCCATTGCCTCTCCTTGTCAAAGTTAGGGGTGATTTGGTCTTGAAGAGGAAGGCTAAGTGGGGAGATCCTGATTAGGATGGCTCTGATTTCTGGCCAAGATCACTAGAGGCAGCTGAGGCTCATAGAGCCATTGTAGACTACATATATTTTCTGCTGATTAATCCATTCACACCTGAGCATTGCTTCGGTCTCCTGTTGTGTTGTTGTTTGTCCTTAGTTTTCAAAGAGGACCAATAGAATTAATGTGTGATATTTTGACTCCTGTGTGAATCAGATTTAAGTGAGGAAGGGTTACCTCACTCTATTTTCCAGAGTCACCAGAATCTAGTGTCATGACAATGGTCAAGATGACTGGCATTGGCTTGGGATGCATTGGATGGCCACCTTCTTGGCTGTTGAAACAAATTGTTCTCATCTGCCCATTTCACCAGGGGAAGTCTTCACATACTTGGGGTAGGACCCCCTCCCCTAATTCAATGATGGGTTTGAGGCCAGTCAGTTACCCTCAATCTGGTTTAGCCTTTTTGCTGAGATGGTTTATAGGGTGTGGCTGCTGCACATGCTACAGATTCTTGGAGTCACAGGTGAGAGTTGAATGCCAGGTAGACACCAAAGGTGGATGAGCAGCCATGAAAAAGACTCAGCAATCCCTCACACTGAAGGTGCTAGTCCTCCTTGAACACCCCATACACTCCTCCTAATGAAACAATAGGGAAGAGCTGAGGTAACTCTAAACCCATCTCCTCATGAAAATGTCTACCACTCAGGATTGTCTTATCTTTTACAGGGGAGGCCCAAATGATGTACTGTCTATCAAAAGGAAGTTATACCTAGGTTTAAAAGCATACCCCTGTTTACTCAGGGGTCTTTTGGCTATTGAGAGAGACCATTGACCCAGTGCTAGTCTAACTAATAAATTGATCATGCTCAGGTTCCTGACCCTATTGAGGTGACCAGAATGACCTATTTTATTAACAACTATATGCATCACTATTAAAAAGCTGTAATCTTGCCCTGGAGAAAATAAAGATTTAGTTTGCCAGTGTCATTTTACTTGCCACATATGTCAGAGTTCCCTAACTTTAGGCCAATACAAAGCTGGTGTAGTGTGGAAGAAGGATCTCTTTCCTTCTATCCTGGAAACCATTTCATCCAGGTGCATGCACTATTAACTTCTGCACACACCAATAAACTATGCTTAGCTTTTCAAAGGTCCATTATGCTTCTGAATTCATAAAATCCCCCTTCTCCCATTAGCCCTTTTGTTTCTTTGGGGCTCCCTCCATCATATCTTTCCTTTGACATTTTTTCTTGACTTCATTCACACATAAATACACTGCCAATGAGGGAGATTCTATCTTCTCTCTTGGCTCTTGGTATTTGATTATTCTAAATCTATCTACTGCTCCAAGTTTCTTCAATAAAGATCAGTACTCAAAATATCATAAATCTAGAGCTAGGAAGGACCTTAGCTGGCATCTAGTACAATCTCCTCATTTTATTGATGGAGATACTGAAGTTCAGAGGTCTTAAGGTCTTGCTCCAGGTCATACCAGTAATGATAGACTTGGGATTTCAACCTAGTCTTTTGCCTCCAAAATCAGCAATCTTTTCCACTGTACTATGCAGATGTGGCTTCTACCATATTGCGTTCACTGTACTCTTCCTTTATTTTGATATCACATCTTAACTCTGTGAATCTTGGCTAAAAACTTCAGTCCTGCTGTTTTCCCTATGAGACACAATTAATAAGGCATCATGAATAATTAGGGAAAATGGCATTGTACACATTAGAAAAGGAAATGTATTTTGGCAGAAACAAATCATGGCAAGCATTAGCATATCTTTAGATCCAAGGTTCCCTCCTAATTGCATGTAATTAACTTCCAAGTGAAAGCCACCATGCTTTTTTGGAAGCCTATGCACAATGTGAGACACAAACCCCAAATTACAACATGAAAAGCCACCTGTCAGGAAGAGAAGGAATTGAGAAAGATTCTCCACATATCAAACCAAGAGAAGTGCAAATACCATACAAATCAAAGGAGAAAAAGACAATTGAGGGGGAGTTGTTCCCCCACTGACCAATTCTTTTGATGGAATAAAAAAAATAGCCAAAGATTGGATTTTATGGATATTTTTTATGTATAGGCAATTGAGATCATATTTTTTAACTCCTGTCAAGTAAAAAAAAAAAAAGAACATTTCCACTTCATTTGTCTTCTTTCCTGCCTGTTTTTTTCTCTCGATGAGCCATAGTTCTCTCCTCAAGGTGTACAAGTGACCTCCATGTGAATTATAAGCAAAGCCATAGACAAGGGCATGAAATAGTAGCAAGGATAATTACCTTTGGGTAAAGCTTTCCGAAAAGGCTCCCCATACTTTTAAAATGCCATTTATTTTAAGAGATAGTCTAGCATAGTGGCATATATACGTGTGTATATATGTGTTTATATATGTATTTGTATATATATATATATTTAAATGCAATATACACACATACACTAAATGTGTATGTTTATATACATACACACCTATGTATATATGTATATATATGTGTATATATACATATATACATACACACACACACATATATGCTCTGTGTATCTTTTTACTGTTATCATGATGGACACCTCAGTAATATGAGTAAACCATGAGGACTTTAAACTGTTAGCATTGCTTTGTGAAAGAAATGGAGTCAAGAAAACATCCTAGCAATTTTTTGGAGGTGTGTGGCTGCAGGTGTGTAAAGAGGAGAAATGAAGGGGACTGTGGTGTGGAGACTAGTGACAAAGATTCCAGAACAGACTTTGTGGCATGGTGGAAAGAGAATTGAATTTGGAATGAGAAATCTGGGTTAAATTCTAACATCTGCATCACCTAGCTGGCCATGGTGCTATATCCATGTAATCCCTTTTATGAGTGGTTGAGGTTGGCAGATTCTTCAAGCTTGAGAGTTCTGAGCTTCTGTGAGCTAAAAGCAGATCATGTCCATAATAAATCTGACAACAATATGATGACTCCCTGAAAGTAAGGAGGACACCAGGCATATCAGCCCAGGGTAAAGATGAAGCAGGTCAAAGCTCCTGTGCCAATGAGTAGTGGGTGACCACTGTGCTTCCATCTGTAATGATTGGAATGATACCACCTGCTAGAGAGCTACTGTAGGAAAGCTCCGCCATGAGGAGAAGGCATCTGAGGGCAAGCCATGTGGTCAAGGTCCTTGGCATCAGGAAGTGATATTTGCTCGTGGGTACTGTCTATCAAGGCTACCGGCCAATCAACTTGAGGAGCCTCCCATTTCGGGGAGGAGGACACGAAGTAGAAAGTGGACTCTGGCAGAGGGTTTTTTCCTCTTTTGGTTCCTGACCTTGCCATGGTGGGTTGGATGATGGGGTCTCTTAGAAATAGTTAGATTTTTACTTTTCTCTCTGATCCGAATGCTCTTTAATAAATACTGAAACACTTAAATACTCTTGATAAAGCTTATAATTTATTGGCAACACACATTAGATATTTTAGAAGACTAGCTAGAATTTTAGTGTCTTACACATCCTGGGCAAGATAGGGATTGTTTCTGTTGTTTAGTTGTTTCAATCATGTCTGACTCTTCGGAGTTTTGGAGTTTTCTTGGCAAAGATACTGGAGTAGTTTGTCATTTCCTTCTCCAACTCATTTTATAGATGAGAAAACTGAGGCAAAAAGGGTTAAATGACTTGCCAAGGGTCACACAGATAGTGTCTGAGGTCAGATGAGATTTCCTGATTTCATGCTTGTACCACCTAGCTGCTCCAAATACCTCATCACAAAAAATCTAGTTGACATCACTGCCGATGCGCCTTTATGAACAAGTCACATCACCTCTCTGGGTTTTGGTTTCCTCTAGTGTGAAGTGAGGGTAACTTCTGATATTCCTTTCAGTTCTAAATCTATGACCCTAAAACCTGATGATAGAATAGACTTGATGTAAAGAACAATTTTCCAAACACTAGAACCATCCAGAAGTTTTGTTTTTTGTTTGTTGTGGGGCAATGAGGGTTAAGTGACTTGCCCAGGGTCACACAGCTAGTAAGTGTCAAGTGTCTGAAGACGGATTTGAACTCAGGTCCCTCTGAATCCAGTGCTAGCTGCCCCCATCCAGAAGTTTAATGGGCTATTTTGGTGGGTGTGGGATCCTCCCTCAGTGTAAGAAAAAGTAGGAGGAGCACTTGTCACTTATAGATGGGATTCTTGTTCAAGTGTGTTTTGGAGTCTGTGCTCATTCAGCCCCTTCCAATTAGGAAATTCAGTGAATATCCCAAGGTAGCAGGTTCCAAAACTGCAAGATGAAAATTATGGAATAAATAATCTTGGATTTTGAGTCATAGGATCTGGGTTGAAATCCCAGCTGTGTATTTTTTTTTAAATCTAGGAGACTTTGGACAAATCATGCCATCTCTCTGGGCCTTATTTTCCTCCTTATTGAAATGAAAGCGTTGGACTTGATGAATTTTGTGTTCCCTTCCATTTAAAAATTTATGATCTTAGGTTTGGATGGTACAGATGTATTATTACTGGCATCTTAGCACATAGTAGGTATTTATGAAATGTTTATTGATTGTTGACTGACTGGTCTTCATATAGGATCTCATAGTTGAAAGAGATTTTATGGGATTGGCTCAGGAATTGTAACTTTGTGCCTGCTGTTTATGACTGTTTCTTTTCCAAGTGGCCCTTTGAAGCTGGAATGCTCACCATTAAAAAAATTAGAATTCTTCTTTATAGTGACACCAATCATATGCATATTTTATTAGGATTAAGAAGGGGAAACTGGGCCTGCAATTTCATTGATATGAAATTCCCTTTGCCCATGCAGATGTTGTGGTTTTTCAGTCATTCAGTCATGTTCAACTCTTTGTGACCCCATGGACCATATCACACTGGGCCCTTCTGTCCTCCACTATCTCTTGAAGTCTGTCCAAGTTCATTTCATTGTTATAATGACACTATCCATCCATCTCATCCTCTGCCATCCCCTTTTATTTTTGCAGATCCACAATTTGTTTATAACTCCTAGTGTCAGAGATTTGAGTGCAGAGACTTGGCCAGGGTGATGGAGCCAGTATGTGACAGAAGAAAAACTTGAAGCTCGTTCCTCCTAACACCACAGCCACCATTCCCCCCTGTGTCCTGCTGTCCTTGAACATGTCTATCATTTACAGGGAAAAAGGGGTTGTTCAATATTTCTTGTTTCAAAACCAAATTTTTTTATAACACCTGCCAAAAATGGAGCCTGTCCTATTATCCGAATTAATGAAAACACAAGCAATTACAGTTCAGAGATAATTAAAACATCATCAACAAACAAACATGTTCTGAGGCCTTTATTTTATCTCCGACCATAAATTTTGCTTCCTCCTTGCAATCAGAACTGCTGACAACAACCAAAATGGACTCATTTGTCTTTTTTATTTGATTCATCCTATTTGCCCATTGGGGTGATGCTGGTGAGATGGCTAAAAAGTGGATGACTACATGCAAAAGAGAATCTTAAGGGGCAGAATAAAATATCAAGAGGTAGAAGGATCTCTTCTGTCCTCGTCCTTTTACAAGAAGGGAAACTGAGGCCGAGAGCTGGGAAACTACTGTGCCCAAGGTTATACAGGTTCTAAATCCCAGAGCTACACCTTGAATTTACGTTCTTCAGTTTCCAAATTCAGTATCCATCAGATGATAGATTTGGAATTAGAAGGGACCTCTGAGAGCATTTCCTTTAACATCCTCACTTGGCAGATGTGAAAACTGAGGGTCTGAAAAGGAAGATGGTAAGTAGTAGAGCCAGGATTCGAACCTAAGTGCTCTGATTCCAAATATTTTCCTCTATACCTATATTTCAAATTACAGTTCTGCTACTTGCTCTTGGCAAAGCGAAAAGAAATGAATTTGGCCTTAATGTCAAGCAAGATTTTGTAGCAATTTGAGATGGCCCAAAGTGGAATAGGAAGCAATACATTACCCCTCTGATAAGCAGAGGTGGGGTGACCACTTGTCAGGGATGTTGTAGCTGAAGTTCTTGTTCAGGCATCAGTTGCATTAAATGTTCTCTGAGATCCCTTCTGGCTCCTATATTCTGTGATCCTATAGGTCTAAATAAAGGGCTCTTGCCTCTACCCCTTAAAGATGGCCGTCCATACCCTTCTGGTCTTTGGGGAATGCTTGGTTGAATGCAATTGCTTTTTGGTCGCAGATGAGAAAAGAAAGGTCTGTTCTATTTTGGTGACTCCTGGATAGCATTGGATCTGCCCCAGGCTGGCCACTGACCCATCTCCCTTCCCTGTGATCCTGTGGTCAGGAACATCCCCTCATCAGTCCAACATTGACTATTTGGTGCAAGGAGGTCTGGCCTTTGACTCAACCATACCTTTTCCTTCATCCTGTCATCTGGCTTACTAAATATGTGTGAAAAATGTTTAACTTTGCTAGATGGTCTGCAAGCCAGAACTCCCGATAGTCTGTGAGTGATCTACCGGGCTCTTTATTTGTAGTAAAGGAACATTGCAAACAACTGTTGTGCTCAATGACATGGGAATGATGGGAGAACTTATGGTAGATGAAGTTCATAGCATGCTGTTGTGCCATAAAAATGACAAATATGATGAATGCAAAGAATCATGGAAAGAGAGAGGAAATGGTGCCAATAGAGGTCAGCAAAACAATAACAAGATGTACACTGACAACAACTGTATAATACAGAATCAACAAAGGCAATTTGACTTGAAAAGTTTACCAATGATGACAGAACAATCCAGTCATTTTTTCTATTCTTTTCAATTTTCTTTCCGTTATTATTTTCTCTTTCTCTCTTTTTTTTCCTGAGGCAATGAGGGTTAAGTGACTTGCCCAGGGTCACACAGCTAGTATGTTATTATTTTCCAAAAACATTTTTCAAATGTTTGGAGGGATATGAATAAGAGACTCACAAGTTGGGTGGGTATGGATAGGGTACAGTCCATGTCTTTAAGAGGAATTTCCAATTCAGTGAGATTACAGCTCTGTTGGAGTATTTGCATAAAGGCACATTGTAAATTGTGGCATTTTGAAGGTTTCATTTAGCCTGTTATTGCTTGTTTTGTTGAATTACTTACTTCTATTTGTTGAAAAGAGTAGTAGGTTTTCAAAGACCCTCCATTTAACTCTGATGCCTAGTTGTGGTAGGGCGATGTTCCTGCTTTCTTGAAGCAGAGCCCAAAGTCTGGCAGGTCCCATTGCACAAAGACGGCTTAGGTTGTGGGCCTGATGATAAATTCACTGGCTGGTCTGCTAAGCCAAAGAAGGATTAGGATCTGTGCCAAGTCAACTGGCATTTATTAAGTACCTATCATGTACCGGGCCCTGTGTTAAGTTCTGTGGATACAAAGAAGAGCAAGAATAGTCCCTGACTCCAAGGGGCTCATAATCAAAAGTGAAAGATCAGATTGTTTTGGTGGGTGGGGCAATTATGGAAATACTCTTTTCCACTCACCATTCTGCCTCCTTCAAGGATATAGGAAGGAACACTGTGGACGTGCCGCAAAAGAAAAATGAGGGGACCTCATAGATCACAATTCTTTTGAATTCCTCCTGGGAAATTCTTTCCATAGTGTGTACCATCTGTTCCAGAGGCCAAGTGTCTTGGAAAGTGCTTGTCCACTGGCTATAGCTCAAGGCACAGTTCTGGGAAGAGCTGGCCTCATTTCCCAATAAATTTTAGTGAGACAGAATGCCTGACAAGTCTTGGAATCCTCTTGGTGGAAATGCTGTAAACTCAGCACCTCGGATCCAAATGGCTCACCAATCTTGCTTGCAATGCCTGCTTCCCACATCAGCGGCTCCCACATTATAAAGGAAGGACTTGGGCACCAGAAGGTCTGGTGGCCAAGTCTGCTTACTGTGGAAAGTTACTCTGGAGATCTGGGAGATTTTGAAGTGTCTTCCCAATGTGTGGCTTGTTCTATTTTGGAAATAATGTGTGGCCATTTGTCCCACTTTTTTTCTGATCTCTGGTCTGGTTCATGTAGTTGTGCGGTGTTAGGTCCTTGATAGTAGGGACTTTGGTGTTTTTTGTTGTTGTATGATCAATGTATCTGTTGCATCATGCATAGCATCTGCATGGAAAAAATAGAACTGAATTGTTGAGTCATTTTGGCTCTTAGAATCCCCTACTCCCAACTTATCTTGTGTGTGTGTGTGTGTGTGTGTGTGTGTGTGTGTGTGTGTGTGTGTGTGTGTGTGTGTGCGCGCGCGTACGTGCAGTTAGCTAGTGTAGTGGGTAGAGTACTAGACTTGAGTAAGGAAGACCACTAGTTGAATCATGCCTCAGACACTCAGCAGTGTGATTTTGGGCAAGTCACTTAAACATTCTGTCTCGATTTCCTTACTGGTAAAAGGAATAATACGAACACACCCCTGTAGCCTTCTTTTCTGATTGGTGAATCCCTGGTTTAGCTCACCATTTCATGAGGTGCTCACTTCACTCCTCACTCCCCAGATCTTTCAGCCTAAACTTTCCCAGGGTCTCCTTTCTAGTTCTTTCTCATGTCTTGTCTTTCCCCGTTAGAATTGGTGTTTCTTGTCCATCAAAGAGGACCAAGGACATCAAGAGGATGATGTCTTGAATTGCAAGTGAATTGGATTTAGGTGTGGTAGGGTGGTGCAAAGTCATCAGCCTCACTCCTCCTCAAGAATGATCAGAGTCCAGTGGCAAGACATAGATCAAGATGACTGATGATGGCCCTGGATGCAGTGGGAGCCCTTGGCCTTTTAAGTGAAAGGCTTTTCCAGGTCTCAGTTTGCCCATTCAATAATTAAAGGCTAGGTAAGACCTGAGGCAAAAGAAGGCCAAGTTTGTCTTCACAAAACAATCACTCTGGAAGGAGAAGGCCCTCAGAGGTCCTGGCCAGAACAGAAAGAGTTGCTATTTAGAATATAAGCTCCTTGAGGACAGGGAAGGGCATTATGATTTTGTTTTGTTTTTTTTTTGCTTGATTTTGGTTTGGTAAACTCAGAGCAGATCTCAGAACAGCGCCTGGTACATAGTAAGTGTTTGTTAAATGCTTTGCCTATTTCACAGGGTTGTTGGGACGATTGGATGAGCTAACATTAAAAGTGCTTTGCAAACTTTTAAGTGCTATATAAATGTTAGTTATTATTACTTTTATTCACTATACACTAGTGATTGCTAGCATTTGCATGGTATTGAAAAGTATGCAGTGCTCTATGTGTTATCTCATTGGATCCTCACAACTCTGTGAGGTAGGTGCTATAACCCTCCATTTTACAGCTGAGGAAACTGAGACTGAGAGAGACCAAGTGATTTGCCCACAGTCACACAGCTAGTAAGTGTCCAAAGTGGTATTTGGACTCGGGTTTTCTTGACTGTAAGTGTAATATTTTAGCCACTCTGCCCACCTAGATATATATGTATGTGTATGCATGCATACATATGCACTTGTACGTACACACATGCATGTTATCCTAACATTTTTAGTGCAGTTTTATAGTTTTCTCCCAGTTAGATTTCAGGTCCTGGAGGGCATAGAATTTTAATTTTGTCATTGTAACCCTGGAGCCCCGCACAATGTCCAACATAGTAGATATTCTTAATAAATGCCTTTTGATGGACAAATCACCAGGCATTTATAACCAAGCAATTATCAACCAATCAGCAAGCCTTCACTAAGCACCTGTTCTGGGTCAGGCACTTGGAGATTCAATGATAAAAGTGAAATCCCATATTTGGTGCTCAAAGATTGTCACAGTGCTTTTCATTTTGTTATTTCTCTTGGAGTCTCACAGCAATTCTGAGATATCTCTATTTTATATGGGCCAGATGGAAGGAAGTTCAGAGAGACTGAGGCAACATGCATATTGGAAAAAGCAATGGATTTGAAGTTAAAAAACCTGGGTTCAAATCTCAGTCTTTCCACTTGAGTGACCTTGGGCAAATTACTTTACCTCTCTAGAAACTCATCTGTAAAATTGGGTAATTCGACTAAACCAATTAACAAGTATTTAGTAAGTGCTTCCCATGTTCCAAGTATTATTCTGGGCCCTGGAAACACCAAGACAAAAAGCAACAGTTCATGCACTCAAGGGACTTATGGTATATTCTATCTCTTGGAAGAGCGAAGGTTCCTTGCACCTAATAATTCACTAATCTGATGATTTGTGCAGAGTCCCACAGCTGGGAAGTAATAGAGGCCAGATTTGAACCCAGATTTCCTCTTATTAAGTCAATCAAAATTTCCCCAGTTTATACTAAACTTCCATCATCAATTGGGTATTTCTATATCCTGCAGAGAGTTTTTCTGCTTTTGGCTAACAGGAAGGATATTTTCTGAGGTGTCTGCCCCCTAATAATCAAGAAAAACATCCAAGAAATCTTGGCTAATAACAGTAGCAGCAAAACCAAAACAATTATAAAAACCTGCTAACTCCCTCCCCCCCTTTCCACTACCTTGGGATGTAAAAGAAGGAAAATGAAACAATTGATTTTATTTATGCTGTTTTTCTTCTTTGCCGAAATAATCTATGGTTCCTTAAACCCTTTCTAGTCATTTCCATTAATTGCATTTGTGCTTATTGCTGGGAGAAAGACAGAGAAGAATAGTTATCAACTGCAAAATTCCCTGGGGCTACATTGAGCCAATGTGCTTCCATCCACATTGAGCTCATCCCTGGGGCTGCATGGCTGGATCAATTGGCACTTCCGAGAACAGGTCCTGGAACAAGTGTCAACTTGTTCAAATGGGGGCTGGGGTCAGAACTGCTGAGGCTTGAACTTTGATCAAACACATTAACCTTTAGGAGGAAAAATGTTGAGCCACTCTCCTTGGGACTAGACTTCTCGAAATTCAGAGGTTTTTTTCATTCTCATTATTGCAAAGTTGGCATGTGGACAGTACAGGTAAGGGAAGGGAGCTAGAAAGGCAACTGTGGGATGGTAGGAAGTGCATAGACTTAGAGGCAGGAGAGATGTGGCCTGAAATCCTATCAGCTGAGTGACCCCAAGTGGGGCGACTTGGCTCTCACAGCCCCTGTTTTCCCTTTTATTCTGATATCTATGGTGTCCCCTCTCAGAGTCATCATGAGCATCAAATGGGACAGTATAGGGGAAGGTGCTTTCTATGGCTTCAAGTGCTACTTAAGCCCTCTCTTGTGATTTGTATTTGAATTCTAAAATTCACAGATTAACAGTCCAGAGAGAGTTCAAGAGTATGCTCTGTGCCGTGAAGAAAGGGGTGACTTTTAGTAATTGAATCAAAGTGCCATGGGGACAGCTAGGTGGCACAGTGGATAAAGCACCAGCCTTGGATTCAGGAGGACCTGAGTTCAAAGCTCGCCTCAGAAACTTGACACTCACTAGCTGTGTGACCTTGGGCAAGTCACTTAACCCTCATTGCCCCACAAAAAAATAAAGTGCCATGATGTAAGCTTATCTTCTGTGAACTCATGAAAAACATTTTTCAGACAACTCCCAGAATAGACAGGACCAATAGGAAACAGAAGTACTTTAGTGTGGTCTTGATTTCTTCTGCCACATTTGTTTTGAATTGCTTTCTTCTTTTTATTTTGCTTGTTCTACTTCCTCCTCTTCTTCTTTTTCCCCTTCTCCCTCTCTTTCTCTCCTCCTTCATCTCCTCTTCCTCCTCATCTTTTTCCTTCTTTTCTTCCTCCTCTTTCTCTTCCTTTTCTTCTTTGTCATCTTCCTCTTCCTCTTCTCTTTCCTCCTCCTCTTCTTTTTCTTCCTCCTCTTCCTCCTTTACCTTCTCCTTCTCTCTCTCTTCTCCCCTCCTTCTCCTCCTCTTCCTCCTCTTCTTTCTCTTCCTTTTCTTCTTCCTCTTCTTTGTCTTCCTCCTCTACCTTCTCCTTCTTTCCCTTCCCCCTCTCCTCCTCCTCTTTTCTTCCTCCTTTTCATCCCCCTCCTTCTTCTTCCATCCTTGCTCTTCCTCCTCTTCCTCTTCCTTCCATTATACATTCCATTATGTGAATGCACTCACAAAATGTACTTAGGTTCCTTATCTATGAAATGAAGGATAATCTCTGAGGTCCTTTTGAGTTCTATGATCCCATGATAATATGTCACACTTAGTCATGTTCTCAGAGAATTAGGAATGTTTGGGAAATTAAAGCACCTGGAAGAGACATCTGGGAACGAATGTAAGGGACACAGGGAGGTCTAGATAATGAGAGAGGAAAAGAAACTTGAATGTACAAACTCAAGACCCAGTCAGAGGGGGAAGGCAAGATCTAAAGGAGGAATAAAAAGGGAATGGAGTCTCTAGCAGCCTGTGAGATATTTTGAATTTCAGTAACACCGCTTTGCAGGAACAGAGAATTTTGAAATGAAAAAAAAAAAATCAAGGGTGGAAGGTGGTGGCTTTACAGTCTATATGCCCAAGGAATATTGAGATTTTGTGGCCAGAATCCCATCATCTCTGAGCTGGTAGGGACCTTAGAGGACATCCAATTCAATGGAGACCTGAAAAAGAATCTCTCCTATAGCATGTTCAAAAAGGGATCGGCAGTTATCTGTTCAAAGACCTCCAATTAGGGATATGCCACTATTTCTTGAGGCAGTCCATTTCAGTTTTTGATGCTTTGAATTGTTAGGAAGTTTTCCTCTCTATGCAGCTGAAATTTTTCTGCATCTTTTCTGCATTGCTTATTCCTAGTTCTGCATTCAGGGGTGGGAGGGATCAAGCAACCTTTGCCAATAGACAACAACAACACTAAGAGCTAATTTTTATATAGCACTTTAAAGTTGGTGAGGGGTTTGTGAATATGAACACTTTATTTTCATAATCCCATGAAATAGGTACAATTGTGATCCCCATTTTGCAGATGAAGAAATAGATGACGATGATGCCAGTGGTGATCATAGTGAAAAGTTCTTCCTTCATAAGTATCCCAATGGAATGAGGAGTGAAAGCATTCATTGCCCCAATAGAGCTCATCTCTGAGCCTTAGTTTCCTTATATGTAAAATAAGAAGGTTGGATTAGATGACCTTTGACACCTCTTCTAGTTCTAAATTCTATTGTCCTCTGAACTATATCATCAGTAAGCATTTTTTCTCCATGAGTCTCCTCTCATCTCATTGATGCCCTGAGTAGGAAATAAAGTTTTAAAAATGATAGAGCAGGGGCAGCTAGGTGGCACAGTGGATAGAGCACCCGCCCTGGAGTCAGGAGTACCTGAGTTCAAATCCTGTCTCAGACACTTGACACTTACTAGCTGTGTGACCCTGGGCAAGTCACAACCCCCATTGCCTTACAAAAAAAAAAGAAATTAAAAAATGATAGAGCAAACTCTAGAAGCAAAGAATAAGTTCTGAGTGATCTGGGAAGATTCCAGAGTAGATTTTAAATCAATTAATTAAATTTTTTTTTTTTGGCAAGACAATGAGGGTTAAATGACTTGCCCAGGGTCACACAGCTAAAAGTAATTATAATTAATAGATCTCTTAAGTACTGTGTGATCTTTGCCCATGGCCTTCCTTTCATTCTGTGTGTGTGTGTGTGTGTGTGTGTGTGTGACAGTTGGGGTTAAGTGACTTGCCCAGGGTCACACAGCTAGTAAGTGTTAAGTGTCTGAGGCCGGATTTGAACTCAGGTACTCCTGACTCCAGGGCCGGTGCTCTTTCCACTGCACCATCTAGCTGCCCCCTTTCATTCTTTGTGGACATGCTTTGATGCCTTTTCTTGGGTCCTTTAACGTGGCAGCTACTCCTGCAAATTATCATTTAAAATTTGAGGAAACTGAGGCTCAAAGAATTTCAATGGTTTGCCCAATCTTAAAAGGCAAGGCTGGTAAGTGTTAGGGCTTAGATTTAAACCCAAGTCGTCTGACTCTATATTCAACTCTGAACTTAAATTCTTGTGACATATATTGAAAAAGTAAATAATTGACTTTGTCATTTAAAAACCAACCAAAGATGGTGGCATTCAGCTTTCACACAATGACCATGAGACAACAGTGTATGACCCAAAGGATCTTATGCAGTACATGTCCTTGGTGGCCATACCTATTGTGCTTCATTCATTTCCAAGAGACAGTATTACTCTGTAGGAGTGACAATGAAGAGGGTATATCAAACATTCATCAAAGCAGAGTGTACTGCTTTGCCTTGGAAAGATGAAAGAGTCTGTTTGAAAGAAGAGA
Source organism: Dromiciops gliroides (assembly GCF_019393635.1). Lineage (NCBI taxonomy): Eukaryota > Metazoa > Chordata > Mammalia > Microbiotheria > Microbiotheriidae > Dromiciops > Dromiciops gliroides. Next base: position 30,299,845 of record NC_057862.1, on the reverse strand, counting down.
GGCTCAAATTGATTTCCAAGTATACACTTTGCTGTAAAAGATATTAATATTAGCTGGCCACATGCATAGTATGGAGGCATTGGATTTCCTTTCAACTTAAAAAAAGTGTAAGTAGAGATTGGAATTCTCTGCGCCAAACACAAGTCTCCGCCTTTGGTCTATATACTTTTTCTGGCTCAGGAAAGTCTTCCTGACTTCACTGTTTTCTACTGAGTCTATCCTTTCTGGGAGAGAGAGAGAGAGAGAGCCATTCACAGAACTGTAGAATGCCACAGTAGGCAGAGATTTCATTAGGTCCAGTACCCTTATTTTACAGATGGGAGAAATGAAGTCCAGAATGAGGAAGAGTCTCAGCATTGTCAGGGTGAATGAGGTTTCATTTCAATCACCCTCAAACAATATAGAACAGAAGACTTTTTTTTTTTTTTGCAAAAAGATGTGAACTCCCAGGATGATGATTTACATTGTCTAAAGTCATATGAACAATAAGTATCATTGGCAGGATGTGAACATGTCTTCCCTGACCCCCAAGCTCAACACGCTACCTCCTACAGCATGATGCCTTTTTGTTTTCATCTTTTGCTTATGTTATGTTAATTCATATGCTGTTACTATGAGTTTGCATTTACATATGCCTTTAAAGATCTCAAATCTATTTATATACACCATTCAATCTTTGCAACAAATCTTTAAGGCAAATATGATTACTGACCCAATTTTACAGATGAGAAAACTATATGTCAGAGATGTTGAATAACTTATCTGATGCCATACAGCTAGTAGATATCTGAGGCTGGATATGAACCCAAGTCTTCTCACCTCCTCTAACATTCTGTCTACTAGAGTATATACTAACTCACATTTGTATCACATTTTAGCATTTCTGGGGATAGAACTGTCCTAGGTATCTATTGATTTCTGAAATACTATTATTCAATATACAAGTAGTCCCCAAGATATAAACAGCACACTGACAATGACCTTTACACATGAACATCCACCGTGACAGGAGTCTCCTGCTATCATTACTTATAATCATTGAAGTGATTCAGCCACTGATTTACACTGAAGTACAAATTTCTAAAATTGGAAGAGACAGACCTTAGACATGATCCAGTCCATCCCTTCATTTTATAGATGAGAAAACTGAAGTCAAACACAGATTCTTTTGTTTTAATATTTTATTTTTCCAATTACATGTAAAATCAATTTTAACATTCATTTCCGATTTTTCTCCTTCCCTCTCTTTCCTCCTCCCTCATTGAGAAGGCAAGCAATTTTATAGAGGTTATGCATATGTAGTCATGCAAAACATATTACCATGTCAGTCATATTGTGAAAGAAAACAGACACCCCCCCCAATAATGTTTAAAAAAGTATGCTTTTATCTGCATTCAGACTCCATCAGTTCCCTCTCTGGAAGTGGATAGCATTTTTCATCAAGGGTTCTTTGGAATTGCCTTGGATGATTGCTTGATAGGAGTAGCTAAGCCATTCATAGTTGATCATCATATAATATAGCTGTTACTGTGTACACTCTTCTCCCAGTTCTGATCACTTCACTTTGCATCAGTTCATGCAAGTCTTTCCAGGTTTTTCTGAAACCATCTTGCTTCTTCACTGGGAACTATGGAATTTGTCTATTATATTCCTGGGACTTTTCATTTTGGTATCTCTTTTAGGAAATGATTAGTGGATTCTTTCAATTTTTATTTTATCCTCTGGTTCTAGGATATCAAGGCAACTTTTCTTGATAATTCTTTGAAATGTATCTATCCTCTTTTTGATCAAGGGTTTCAGGTAGTTCACTCATTCTTAAATTACCTCTCTTGGATTTAATTTCCAATGAGACCTCACATTTTATTCTGTTTTTCTTTCTTTTCATTTTGTTTGATTGTTTCTTGATATCTCATGGAGTCATTAGCTTCCACTTGCTCAATTCTAATTTTAAAAATAAACAGAACCAAGAAAACATTGTATACAGTAACAGCAATATTCTTCAAAGAATAACTGTGAATGATTAAACTATTCTAGTATTATAAACATTCACATCAACTACAAAGGACCTTTGAAGGAAGATACTATTCACCTCCAGAGAAAGAATTGATAAATAAAAGTTAGCATAGCATAGCAGTATGTGTGTGTGTGTGTGTATAGTATGTAATGCATGTCTGTATGTAATGTATGTATACATGTATGCAATGTATGTATGTATGTGTCAAATGGTGACCTTCTGTAGTGCAGGGTGGGGAGGAAAGGAGGGAAATAGTTCAGAACTTAGAATGTAACAAAAATAAATAAAATTAAATTGAAAAAAATTGACCCCTAGAGAAAAAAGGAGGAAACATCCCTCTTCCCCCTCAATAGAAAGGTAGAGGCATATGGGTATGGGATAATATGTGTATACATGTTTATATTATCCATGCTTTGTACTTTGTATATGTGTGTATATTCAGATACTATTCTTTTGTCAGGTGGATTTTGTTCAATTATATCTGTTTCAAGGGAGTGATGAGGTAGAATATTAGGAAATGATTATGATGTAGAAATAGGCACAAATAAAATATATTAATAGGAGGAGGTAGTAAGAAAATGAGGACATTTTCCCTTCTCCAGTGCTGTGCTTCTTTTCTTTTTCACAAGCTATAGACTATCAGTGGCAGTGACTCAAGAATCTATTTTGCAAGTTCCTTCAGTGTCCAAGGATAAAATTCATGTGGCCTTAGTGATTTGGACTCAGATAAGCCAGGCAGGTCCAATGTGATTTGCATTTCTGGAGGGAGCTCCTACGTTGGGAGTTCCCCCACAGTGCCAAAATCACCAATCCATCATTCCCTCTACAAGGGAGACTAAAGATGTGGATTTGAGTCTTACCTCTGCCATGTACTGTGCAACCTTAGTCACCATGGACCTTCCTTATTTACTCTTCTATGAAAGGAGAGCATTGGACCAGATGGTTTCTGAGGTCTTTTCTATTTCTAACATTGTGTGTCTGTGAGAGATGGAGACAGAGGGAGAAAGAGGAGGGAGGGAGGGCTGGACAGGGGGAGAGAGAGAAAGAGAGGAGAGGAGGAGAGAAAAGAAGAGAGGAGAAAGAGAAAGGGCTTATATCATAACATAAAACTATTATAATTGTATTATAAGGTATGAAAGAGTATATATAATATATATTAATTATATGGATTATATATCAGATATAATTACATATTATTATAGAGAGAACTGCTTTTCCTAAATGAATTTTGATCCTTAAATCCTGGACTTGGCCTTGTCCCTTGGGCACAAAAATGTGCTGCTCCATAAGTCAGCTTAGTCTGATTTGTTTTATGAACTCTATGGCAGCTGAAGTCCATGTTTAATGACTTATTTTGTGTTTCTCCATAAGTCTTCCCAGAAAGCCAAGAAATCAAGAGTTCTGGTGGGTTGTTTGAGTAAGGGAGGTCAAGGTTTACTAAGCTATTACTTATTGTGGTAGCATTAACGTACATACAAGAGGGGGGAATGCCAGCATCCACACTAATGATGGGAACTTGGAATTAAAGAAGTCCCAATATACTTCAGAAATCCTATCATAAATGCCAGTCTTTCCCCCAGGATGATTCATGATGTTCTACCAATGCCTCTTTGAGTTCTCTTTATCTTTTCATTTGGCACCCTTAGGCTATTTCATTTTTGACACATACTTCCTCCACCATTCCTCTTTTTTTTTTGGGTGGGGCAATGAGGGTTAAGTGATTTGCCCAGGGTCACGTAGCTAGTAAATGTCATGTTTGAGGCTGGATTTGAACTCAGGTCCTCCTGAATCCAGGGCTGGTGCTTTATCCACTGCACCACCTAGCTGCTCCCACCATTCCACTTTTAAGAATTGTTAGAGTCCTTCAAGGCATATCTTACATGTCACCTCCTACATGAAACTTTGCCTAATCCCCAACCCCCTTAGTTATCTCTTTTGAAATGACTTTGTGTGACTTTGTATGTATGTGATATTTGGGCCCATGGTGTATCCTGTAAGTAGAACGTAAGCCCCTGGAGGTCAGGGACTTGAACGTTTTTGGCCTTCATGTTCCCAACCCAAAGTACAGGGCCTGGCACACACAATGTGGGCCCAGCAATAGAGTGACTAGCTCTGTCTTCTGAGAACACATCTACCCAGAACCACCCCTCTCACCCCTACTCCAAAAGCAGCACAGATACTTTAGAGGGCTTTAAATGTTTTTGCCTGTTTGTTTTTGAACAGATCTGTGGTTTCATTGGGGGTGAGGAGTCACCCAGAAGAAACTCCCTTTTCCAATATAGATCAACACTGTCTCCATAATTTAGAGCCTGAGAGAGTGGCTCGAGGTGCTGAGAAGTCCAGTGACTTGCTCCATATATAGTCAGCATTCATCAGGAGCAGGGCTCAAACTCAGGTCTTCAAACTCCCAGGCTAGCTCTGTCCATTATGAGACACTACTTCACATATTGTTCTATACACAGGCTGTGCTGTCTCCTACCTCTGGGTGTACTGGCTGTATCCCATGCCTGGAATCCCATCCCTTCTCATTTCCCTCTTTCAATCTGTCTCTCTCTCTTTTTTTTTTGTGTGTGTGAGACAATTGGGGTTAAATGACTTGCCCAGGGTCACCCAGCTAGTAAGTGTCAAGCATCTGAGGCCGAATTTGAACTCAGGTCCTCCTGAATCCAGGGCCAGTGCTCTATGCACTGCGCCACCTAGTTGCCCCCTTCTTTTAATCTCTCAAGCTTGTGTACCACCTTGCAAACAATGACTTTCCTGCCCTCTCCATTTGTTATCCTTCCACTTTGTTCATATTCTCTAGTTACTTAAATGGACGTGTACCCAGGAGGTGGCATAGCCTAATGAATAGGCCTCTGGACTTGGAATCAAGAGGATCAATCCTACCCCTAACTCTAACCCAGCTCAGAAACTTTTTACTTGTCTACCCAGAAATGTGTCATAATCTCTCTGTGCAAAATAGGGGAGTTGGTTTTAACAGCCTTTAAGATTTTCTAGAACTTTAAATCTATGACCACATGATATTTCTGCTAATGGAATGGAAGCTTCTTGGGGGCAGGGGTCCATTTCACGGTTGTCTTTGTATCCCCACTCCTGAGCATAGTGCCTGAAATGCAGTAAGTGCTTAATAAATGTTTGTTTGATTCTTTGATTGGTCGTCTGCTGTTTGCTTCAGGACCTCCAGTGGTGAGGAGGTGAACACCTCCTGAGGCAGCCCATTATCCTTTTGGACATTCTTCATAATAAAGTTGCTTTCCCTGACATCTACTTGCGATTTAGCCCTTTGTTAATGCCACCCACTCTTCCTGTTTCTGCCCTTTGGGGCTATTTCTTAGCTAAACATGCTCCCCAGTTGTGTCTCCTGCAGAGCTGCAGAATGTTCTTTACTAGGAGTTCACTATATAAATAAACTCATAGATCTGGTTCAAAGGATTTCATTTACAGAACTTACCTCCCAGCTTGGGTACTATCCTTTGGAAACATTTGAAACACTATGTAAATATGTTATATACATATGCAATGGCAGACGTGTGTGTGTGTTTTATATATATATATATGTATATATATGTATATACATATGTATATGTATATATGCATATGTATATTTATATTAATGTTAGTATTAAGCAGTCAATAAGCGAGTTAGACGAAGGTCTCCTGACCACCACTTCAAAGCTCTGTCCTATTTATCATGCTGCCTTCCCACTGCAAAGTGAGAGCTTTGTGAGTTAAGGGAGCTCCTGGGAAAGTATTCAGCTCATATTTTTCTGTTATAGAGATCACACCCAAATCAACTAAGACAAAGGAGAATGTGTTCATATTTTTAGAGCTTCTACAAGGACATCTTACATCCCTGGAAGAGTGTGGTACTATGGAAAGAGCCTTAGATTTGGCATTAAAAGGTCCTGAGTTCCAATCCTATCTCTGCCACTTACTACTTGCATGATCTCAGACAAGTACTTTATCCTTTCTGGGCCTGTTTTTTTTTCCATCCTGTGGAATGAAGGGATTACACTAGGTCAGGGATTCTTATCCTTTTTTGGCTTCTAGACCCCTTTAGCAGTCTGGTGAAGCCAATGGACCCTTTCTGGGAATAATGTTTTTAAATGTATAGAAGAAATACATAAGATTATAAAGTAAACCAATTACATCAAAATATGTATCAATATAAGGAGAAAAAACAAGTCCATGGACTTGAGGTTAAGAACTCCTGGATTAAGTGAACTTTAAATCTAAATCTCTGATGCTATGGAAATAATGCAACTGCTCAGTTGGAAAATTTTGAGTTCTGATTAGAAAGGGAATAATAAATATCACAAACCAGAGTGAGGCACTGGAGATAAAGTTAAAGCACCAAATTCTATGATTGTTACTTCATCACCATACTTCTGATTAGGACTCAACTCAGAGCATCCCCAAAAGTAGGGGAGAGCTCTCTCCAGAGCTAATTCCATGTTGTATTTCAGTACCTAGCTGTCTGACTTTGAACAAATCATTTCACACCTCCAGGTTTTAATCCCTGCCTCTACTCAATTTCTTCCCTATTTTGTATTCCCATCATCCCAATTTAACTCTCTGATATTTATCTTTTGAGACTTTCTACTTGTGTGGTAATCAGCCCAATCAGTGCATACTATAATTTCAGGTATTGTCAGGAAGAACAACTACCTTAAAAAAAGTGTTTTGGCAGAACAATGATCCAAATATGCTATTTTTGGCTTTTTGAATTCTGAGTAAATTAATTGTTGGAATGAACCAGCTATATAAGTGCATTGAATTATAGAACTGAAAGCTAGAAGGTCACCTTGTTCAAACACTTCATTTTTCAGAGGAGGCAACTGAGCCCCAGGGAAGGGAAGTGATTTGGTCAAAATCAGGTGAGTAGTAACAGACAGAGCTACAAGTTGAGAGCAGAGGATTTATTTGAACCCTGGCCATTGACCCAAAAGGAAATATTCCACTTGATTTGCTAGGTTAATCTGCACTTTCTGTCTTAATCTGATGTAAAGTTTATGAAATCATTGGGATTGAGACAAATGGTGATGATATCTTTATAGAGGGAAGCACAAATTTAGTGTATGGATAGTTTCAGAAAAGATCAATGTATGTGGGATTAGAAGACACAGAATCCTTACTCTGTGTGACCCTTGGACAACTCACAACCTCTCTGGGTTTTACTTCCTCCACTTTAATGCTGCTACTGCTGCTGCTTCTTTAGGGTTTACAAATTATTTTACAAATATCCTCTCATTTATCCTCTAAACAAGTCAGGGAGCTAGGTTGTATTACGATACTATTTTACAGATAAGGAAACTGAGGCAGAAGGAGATTGAGTGACTTGCCCAGGGTCACACAATTAGTGTGCTTCTAAGGCAGAATTTGAGGTCAGGTCTTTCTCGCCCCAAGGCCAGGCTTTTATTCACTATACCACTTAACTATAAATTGAGGTTGTCGAGTTAGATGATCTCTAAGATCCTTTCCAATTCAAAAGCGTATCTTTTAATTAGATCTAGCCTCAGACTCGGGTAATGAGTGAATTCCAAAGTACTCTTTTGTATATGAATTCAGCCTACTCAATATGTCTAAGGATGGCATCATCTGTTTCTTTTATTATTTTTGAAATATATTATTTATTTTGTTCAACATTTCCCAGTTGCATGTAGCACATTTTAACATTCATTAAAAAGAATTGAGTTCCAAACCTTTTCCCTCCCTCCTGCTTTTCCCCCTTCCTCCCACTCCTTCCCATCCCTGAGAAATCAAGAAATTTGTTATGAATTATACATGTAAAGTTATGCAAAACATATTTTCATATTAGCCATGTAGCAAAAGAAAGTCTATAAAAAAAAACAATGAAAACAAAAAGTAAAAATAAGTATGCTTCAATCAGCATTCAGAGTTCATCAGTTCTCCCTCTGGAGGTGGGTAGCATTTTCCATCATGGGTCCTTTAGAATTGTCTCGAATCATTGTATTGTTGAAATAGCTAAATCATTCACAGTTGATCATCATACAACATTGCTGTTATTATGTACAATGTTCTTCTAGTTCTGCTTACATCACTTTGCACCATTTCATATAAATCTTCCCAAGTTTTTCTGAAACCATCTTGGCCATATATCTTATAGAACAATAGTATTCCATTAAAATCATATACCACAACTTGTTTAGTCATTTCCCAATTGATGGGTATTCCCTCTATTTCAAGTTCTTTGTCATCACAAAAAGAGTTGCTATAAATATTTTTAGTACAGATGGATCCTTTTCACTTTTCTTTGATCTTTGTGGGATAAAGACCTAGTATCAACATTGGTGGATCAAAGGGTATGCACAGTTTTATAGTTCTTTGGGTTTAATTCCATATTGTTCTCCAGAATGGTTAGACTAGTTTACAACTCCACCAACAGTGCATTAGTGTCCCATTTTCCCACATCCCCTCTAGCCTTTGTCATTTTAGCCAATCTGATAGCTGTGAGTTGGTACCTAAGAATTATTTTAATTTGCATTTCTCTAATCAGTAATGATTTAGAGGATTTTTTTATGTGACCATTGATAGCTTTGAATTCTTCTACCTAAAACTGTCTGTTTATATCCTTTGACCATTTATCAACTGGGTAATGGCTCTTTATATATATATATATATATATATATATATATATATATATATATATATATATAAATTTGCATCAGTTACCTATATATTTGAGAAGTAAAACCTTTAATAGAGAAACTTGCCATAAAAATTTCCTCCAGTTTTCTGTTTTTCTTCTAATATTGACTTCTTTGTTTTTTGTTTTTCAGTGCAAACACTTTTTAATCTCATGGAATCAAAATGATCTATTTTACTTCCCATGTTCCTCTCTGTCTCTTGTTTGGTCATAAATTCTTCCCTTATCCATAGATATCATTGGTACAGTTCTCCTTACTTTTCTAATTTATTTGTGGTATTACCTTTTATATCTAGACCATGTATCCATTTTGATCCTTTCTTGGTATATGGTGTGAGATGTTGGTCTATGTTAGTTTCTGTCAAACTACTTTCCAGTTTTCCTAGCAATTTTTGTCAAATGTTGAGTTCTTACCCCAAAAGTTCAGATCTTCAGGTTTATACCAGAAAATAATAGATTACTATGGTTATTTACTAATCTGTGTTATCTATCTAACCTATTCCACTGGTCCATCATTCTATTTCCTACCCAGTACCAGATTGTTTTGATGATTACTGCTGTGTAATATAGTTTGAAATCTGGAACTGCTAGGCTGTCTTCATTCCCCTTTTTTCCCCATTGATTCTCTAAATATTCTTGACCTTTTCTTCCAGATGAATTTTATTATTTTTTCTAACTCTATAAAATAGTTCTTTGGTAGTTTGATTGTTCTGGCACTAAACATGTAAATTAACTTTAAGCAGAACTGTCAGTTTTATAATATTAGTTCAGCCTATCCTTGAGCAATTAATATTTCTCTAATATTTTAGATCTTTGTGTGGAAAGTGTTTTGTAATTGTGTTCACATAATTCATGGGTTTATCTTGGCATATAGACTTGTACTGTCTACAGTTATTTTATTTTATTATCTTATTTTATTTTTAAAGGGTTTCTTCTTTTTTAAATCACAATAATAGATTTTGAAGGAGTCTTCATTTCAACCCTGTCCAGATAAACTGAGTCCCAGGCCCTTGACCACAAAAGAAAATCTAACACTTTGGACAAAGAATGAACTTTTCTTCCCTCCTTTCTAAAAGAATTATAACTAGTGGTCTAAAATGGTTTCTGTCCTACTGTGATAAAGGGAGCCCTCAGCTGGATACCACAGGGCCATAAACCTCTCTGGTTCTGCTACATACATCCTAAGAGACCTTAAGTTAGTCACAACCATTCTGTGCCTCAGTTTCCTAATCTGGAAAGAGAAGAGTTGGACTGGATAGATAACTTCTGAGTTCAATCAGTATAATTTCTTTCTCTGGGAGTAGATAGTATGCTTCATCATTAGCCCTTTGGGATTGTCTTGGATCATTGCACTGCTGAGAGTAGTCAAGTCATTCACAATTGCTCATAGAACAATACTGCTGTCACTGTGCACAATGTCCTCCCTGTTCTGCTCACTTCACCATACATCAGTTCATATGAGTCTTTCCAGGCTTTTCTGAAATCACCCTGCTTATCATTTCTTATAGCACAATAATATTCCATTACAATCATATACCACAGCATCTTCAGTCATTCCCCAGTTGATGGATATTCCTTTGATTTCCAATTCTTAGCCACTACAAAGAGTAGCTATAAATAATTTTTGTACAATTTCCCCCCTTTTCTCTTTTTCATGATTACTATTGTTAACTGTTTCTCTCTATCCTATTCCCTTCCCCAAGCTATTTACTCTATTATCTATCTTCTTTCACCCTATCTTTCCTCAAAAGGTATTTGCTTCTGACTGCCCCCTCCCCCATCTGCCCTCCCTTCTTTTGCCCCTCTCTTTTTATCCCCTTCCCCTCCTATTTTCCTGCAGGGTTAGAGAGATTACTTCATCCAGTTGAGTGTGTATGTTATTCCCTCCTTGAGCCAATTCTGATGAAGTTAGGCTCATTTACTGCCCATCTTAAATAGATTACTCCACCCAATAGGGTGTGTGTGTGTGTTAATCCCTCCTTCAGGCAACTCTGATGAGATTAAGGTCTTTGGGCCTATTCTGATGAGTATAAAGTTCATTTACTGCCCTGCTCCTCCCATATCTCTCCCCCTACTCCATATGCCCTTTCCTGTTTCTTTCATGTAGGATTTTACCCCCTGCTACATCTCCCCTTCCCCCTTCCCCAGTGCATTCCTCTTACCCCTCAATTTTACACTAAAGATGTCATCATGGGGCAGCTAGGTGACACAGTGGAAAAAAACCCCACCCTGGACCCAGAAGGACCTGAGCCCAAATCTGGCCTCAGACACAAGAGACTCACCAACTATATAACCCCAGGCATGTCACCCAACTCCAACCACCCCACAAAGAGAGATAAAAAATACTTTGCAGATGCCATCCCTTCATAATCAATTCCCACCTGTGTTCTCTGTCTAAATTTATTTCTACCATCTGCCCTAACACTAAGAAAGTTCTTATGAATTCAGTATATCATCTTCCCATGTAGGAATGCAAGCAGTTTAACCTTTTAACATCCCTCTTGATTTCTTTTTCCTGTTTACTTTTTATGGTTCTCTAGAGTCTTGTATTTGAAAGGCAAACTTTCCATTCAGTTCAGGTCATTTCATCACAAATAACTGAAAGTCCACTTTTTCATTGAAGTTCCATTTTTTTTCCTCTGAAAGATTATACTCAGTTTTTCTGGATAGGTGATTCTTGGTTGTAATCCCAATTCCTTTACCCTCTGGAATATTATATTCCATGCCCTCTGATCCTTTAATGTAGAAGCTGCTAGATCTTGTCCTATGCTGACTGGGGCTCCACAGTACTTGAATTCTTTCTTTTTGGCAGCTTGCAATATTTCTTCCTTGACCTGGGAGCTCTGGAATTTGGCTATAATATTCCTGGGAGTTTTCCTTTTGCAATCTCTTTCAGGAGATAATCAGTTGATTCTTTCAATTTCTATTTTACCTTCAGCTTCTAGAATATCAGGGCAATTTTTCCTGACAATTTCTTGGAAGATGTCATCTAAGCTCTTTCCTTGATCATGGTTTTCAGGTAGTTTAATAATTTTCAAATGATCTCTCCTGGATCTATTTTCCAGGTCAGCAGTTTTTCCAAGAAGATATTTCACATCGACCTCTATTTTTTTATTCATTTGGATTTGCTTTATTGTGTTTTGGTTTCTCATAAAGTAACCAGCTTCCATTTGTTCAATTATTTTCATCAGAGAGCTTTTCCATTTGGCTTTTCAAGCTGTTGCTTTTTTCTCATGTCTTTCCTCCATTACCCTCATTTCCCTTTCCATTTTTTCCTCTACCTCTCTGACTTTATTTTCAAAGTCCTTTTTGAGCACCTCTGTGGCCCGAGACCAATTCATATTTTTCTTGGAAGCTTTGGATGTGGGAGCCCTGATGTTGCTATCCTCTTCTGAGGGTGCACCTTGATCCTTGTCACTAAATAAACTTTCTATGGTCCTCATCTTTCTCTGTCTGCTCATCTTGCCTGTCTTTTTCTTGACTTTTAGATCCTTAAAGTGGGGCACTGTTTCCAGGATGCATTGTCGAAAGCTTCAGGGGGTCCCAGGTGGTATGATTTTAAGGTGGGGCAGGTTCTTCACTCACCTGGCCTGTTCCCTGTTCTGTAGCTAACCCCAGGACAACTTGCTAATTAACCAGACAGTAAAACTTTGTGTGCTGTGGTTGTTACCTCCTATGAGCCTATGCCCTTTCCCCACCTGGGCCAGTGCTATTCAAGCCTACTTCTTGGTTTTCAGCAGGGGTAAAAAAACCCAAGTTCCACCTCAGCACCAGTAGAGACCCCTGCCTATAATCTTCCCTCTGCCAAGTGCTTAGCCCTCTCACCAGACTCTGAGCTTAGTTTCATATTACACTGGCGCTACAGCTGATTCACAGGCTCTGGGGGTCTCCTTCCCAGGTTCGGCCTGCCTGAAACTGGATCTGTGTCAGCGTGACTGTGCAGTTGGGCTCCACTCCTGCCTTGGCACAGCAGCCCCCTCCTTCTGACCTTCTAAGCTTTCTTTGGTTGGAAAATGATCTCAGCACATTCTTCTGCGGGTTTTGCTGCTCCAGGAATTGTCTTATAGCATTATTTGGAGGTTTTTTGAAATGCTTGTGTCATGAGTTTGAGAACTCCCTACAGTTATTTTAAATAGAATTTCTCTTTCTATTTCTTCCTGCTAAGTTTGTTGGTAGTATATACAAATGCTGATAATTTATTGGGTTTATTTTATATCCTGAAATATTGCTAAAGTTGTTTCAACCATTTTTAGTTGGTTTTCTAGGGTTCTTTAAGTGTATCATATCATCTGCAAAGAGTGATAGTTTTGTTTCCTCAATACCTGCATTTATTCCTTCAATTTCTTTTTCCTGTCTTATTGCAATAGCTAGCTTTTTCTAATACAACATTGAATAATGGTGGTGATAATGGACATCCTTGATTCACCCCCTGACCTTATGGGAAAGGCTTCAAGTTTATCTTCATTACGGATAATACTGGTTTTAGTTATAGACAGATACTACTTATTATTTTAAGGAAGGGTCCATTTATTCATAAGCTTCTAGTGTTTTTTAAAAATAGGAATGACTTATATTTTGTCAAAAGCTTTTCCTGCATCTATAGATATAATAATATTTTTGGTAATTTTTGTTATTTATATGGTCAATTATACTGATAGTTTTCCTGATATAAAACCAGCCCTTTTTACCTGGTATAAATTCCACATGGTTATAATGTATGATTTTTGTGATATATTGCTGTAATTTCCTTGTGAGTATTTCATTTCAAAATTTTGTGTTGATATTCATCATGGAAAATACAATTTTCTTTCTCTATTTTTGCTTAAACCTAAACCTGGTTTAGGTATCAAATCTACATCTTTGTTATAAAGGGAATTTGGTAGGATTCCTTGACCTATTTTTCAAATAGTTTATACAGCATTGGGATTAATTATTCCTTAAATGGTTGGTAGAATTCACTTGTAAATACATCTGGTCCTGGGAATTTTTTTCTTAGGAAGCTAATTTATAGCTTGTTCAATTTCTTTATCTAAGATTGGGTTATTTAAATATTTTATTTCCTCATCTGTTAATCTGGGCAGTTTATATTTTTGTAAATATTCATCCATTTCACTTTGCCAACTTTACTGGCATATAATTGGGCAAAATAACTCCTAATAATGGCTTCATTGCAATTGGAATGTGTTATCTTCATTGGTGGTGCATTTACCCATTTAATTTTTGATACTAGTAATTTGGTTTTCATCTTTTTTAGAACAAATTAACCAATGGTTTATACATTTTATTGCTTTTAAACAAAACCAACTCCTAGTATTATTTATTAGCTCAATGTATTTTTTTTTACTTTTAATTTTATTAATCTCTTCTTTGATTTTCAGGATTTCCATTTTAGTGTTTAATTAGGGATTTAAAATTTGTTTTGTTTCTAGTTTTTTTAGGTGCATGCCCAATTCTTTGAACTATTGTTTCTCTCTTATATTGATGTTTGCATTTAGAGTTATAAAATTTCCCTTAAGTACTGTTTTTCTGCATCCTACAAATTTGTAGCATTGTCTCACTGTTGTCATTTCCTCTAATGAAGTTTTTGATTATTTCTATGATCTTTTCTTTTCTTTTCTTTCCTTTCCTTTCCTTTCCTTTCCTTTCCTTTCCTTTCCTTTCCTTTCCTTTCCTTTCCTTTCCTTTCCTTTCCTTTCCTTTCCTTTCCTTTCCTTTCCTTTCCTTTCCTTTCCTTTCCTTTCCTTTCCTTTCCTTTCCTTTCCTTTCCTTTCCTTTCCTTTCCTTTCCTTTCCTTTCCTTTCCTTTCCTTTCCTTTCCTTTCCTTTCCTTTCCTTTCCTTTCCTTTCCTTTCCTTTCCTTTCCTTTCCTTTCCTTTCCTTTCCTTTCCTTTCCTTTCCTTTCCTTTCCTTTTTTTCTTTTTTTTTTGCAGGGCAATGAGGGTTAAGTGATTTGCCCAGGGTCATACAGCTAGTAAGTATCAAGTGTCTGAGGCCAGATTTGAACTCAGGTACTCCTGAATCCAGGGCTGGTGCTTTATCCACTGTACCACCTAGCTGCCCCCTTTTATGATTTGTTCTTTAATCAACTCATCCTTTGGGATTAGAGTGTTTAGTTTCCAATTAACTTTTAATCTATCCTTCTAGCCCTTTACTGAATTTTTATTGCGTTATGATCTGAAAGGGGGTACATTTAATATTTCTGCTTTTCTGCAATTGGTTGTGATGTTTTTATGTCCTAATACATGGCCAATTTTTGTGAAGGTCCTCTTAAAACAAAAGAATTAAATGAAGGAAAACACAGACTTGATATTTATAACAAATGTGAATGAATTAATTTCCCCAATAAAAAGGAAGAGAATTATAAGATGGAAAAAACAACAAAAAACAACAAACTTATAAGAATAAGAAATATGATTAAGACCATTTATAGCTGAGAAAAAGATATTCTCCTTTCTATTCCCATTCAGTTTTCTCCAGGGGTCTATCATATCTAACTTTTCTAAGATTCTATTCATTTCCTTAACTTTTAAATTTATTTTATCTAGCTCTGAGAGGGTAAAGTTGAGGTTCCCTAGTAGTATAATTTTCCTGTTTACTTCTGTAATTCATTTAACTTTTTCCCTTAAGAATTTCTATGCTATGCTATTTGGTGCATATATGTTTAGCATTTCTATTACTTCATTGTCTATGGTCCCTTTTAGCAGGATGTGGTTTCCTTGCTTAGGGAAGTTAGGTGGTACAGTGGATAGAGAGCCAGGCCTCGAGTCAGGAGGACCTGAGTTCACATCTGATCTCGAACACTGTGTGACCTTGGGCAAATCACTTAACTCTATTTGCCTCAAGTTCCTCATATTTAAAATGAGTTGGAGAAGGAAAGGGCAAACTACTCTAGTATCTTTGCCAAGAAAATCCCAAATGGGATCACAGAATTTGACATGACTGAACAATAACAAGAAAGTTTCCCTGCTTATCTATTTTGATTGGGTCTATTTTTTGCTTTAGCTTTGTCTGAGGTCATGAATACTTTTTTACCTTAGCTAGCAGAGGGATCCTTTGTAATCTCTTTCTGACCAGTTGCCAGTTCCCCTTACCATGTCCACCTTAAAAGATCTCCAAAGATGCTGCTGCTTGCTGCTGCTTCAGTCACCTCCACCTAGTCCCACCACTGTTGCTTCATCCATGTATGATCCAGGCCAGCCTCTACCCCTATGTCACAGATTTCTCTTTCTGATCACCTAATTCATCTTGGGCTAAAAGAATGTCTCACTCTGACCTTTTATTGACTCTGTCACTCCAGAACTAGATTTGAAGCGTTATTTTAAAGTTATATGGAGGGAAATATTGGGAGAACTTAGCTGAGTGCTTTCTCTACTATTGGCTCCACCCCCAGAAGTGGCATCATTTTTTAGTAAAGGGACAAGATGGCTTTCTCATACAAATGCAAATTAATTTTCAAACAATTCCTTCCTATGTAACCTTAGCTAATGTGTGTTTCTGATAGACTGAAGCAGCATATCCTAGCATAGGCAGGGAGTTCAGATGTCTCTAACTGATCCCTATCAATATCCATATCCACTTGTACCACAACCATCATATCAGGTAATAGGTTTTCAGAAATCTCCAGGTCTGAACATTTCATCAAGCATCCTCAGAGATTCCTTAGTCAGGAAATTCTTTTCCCAGTCTTGAAGGGGCAGCACAGTATAGCAGAAAGAGTCCCAGATTTAGAATCAAGAAGCTGAATTTTGCAGCTCTGCTCCATGACTATGTAACGATTGGAATAACGCCACCTGCTGGATACTTACTGTAGAGGAGTTCTGCCCATGAAGGGAAGGTCTTTGAGGGCAAGACCAGGAGTCAGGAAGTGACGCGGGCTAGTGGGAGGAGGAAGGAAGAGACTGGCGCTCGGTCTCGCTCTCTCTTTCCTCTGGACTCTGGTGGAGAGCGGAGCTAGAAATGTGCTCTCCCTTTAATAGATAGGAATCTAGGCCTTTTTCTCTCTCTTTACCAAATTCTTATTCTCCTTAATAAATGCTTAAAAGTCTAACTCTTGCTAAAGTTTATAATTTATTGGCGACCACTCATTAGATATTTTAGACAGACAAGCTAGAATTTTAACCCTTAACAGATGGCTGACCACGAAGAGGAAAGCTAACCCTCAGTCTTCTTCTGATCTGCTGGTTGGGTAAGAAATTTCCCCTCCCTCTCCCTTTAACTGCTAAGTACTGGTGTACTGGCTGTGTTTTTCCTTTGAATTTTTTCGAATGGACCTTTTAAACTCCCTAATTATCCTATTTTTGATTTTGGTCTGTTTAACCAGACAAATGGGAGATAAGATCATGTTAATGCTTTGTTTTTGTGGATTTTCTATTTTTCTTTTTATTTTTGTTAAAAGAGCCAGCAACTTACTCACACAAGGAAATATCTCTCCCTCTCCCAACCATGCTTTTTCAGAGAAACCTGAAGAGATTCCCGCAGCTTTTCCCAGTTCTAACACTAATTGTTGCTCTAATTTTGCATGCCTGGAGGCAATGACCCACCCTCTAGAAGCTTTTAATCCCCTAGCACCTGGAGGCAAGGTGGGGGAAGAGGAATCCAGGCCTGAGTTCAAAATCAAGTCTGATTCAAATTGCGCTGGTCCCTCCCCCCCTCTCCAGACTCCACCCTCTACTCCTCCCATGGCCAAGCCCATTGCTTCCCCGGCCTGGGAAGTCCAGAGATCTAATGCTCATGCGCAACTTTCTCTAACTACATTTGCAGCTTCAGGCTCAGCCCTTCCCCGGCCTGGCTGTGCTTCTGAGACAACCTTAGAAAACCCTTTAAATTCCAGATATGCTCGTTTTGTTCTTAATTTTGCTAACCTGCTTTTGTCTTTAATTAGTAATCTTATAAAGCATTTGTATGGTGAAAAGGCTGACAGACAATATAGAGGGGTTAAAGAAGAAAAACTTAAGCTGAATAAGAATGACAATCATCACCATAGTTCAAGACTCCGCTTCTTTTGCCATGGAAGGGTACATATTTTACAGAAATGTAGAAGTAAGCAGCAAGGTATTGATATGAGTATTGGGGATTTTAGATATCGGAATCAAAAGTGTTCTGAATTCACTCAGAGTAATAGTATCAGTTCAGAGGTTGCATAGGATTTCTATGCTATTACATATGCATTTTGAAATTAATGGTATAGGTTTATTTTCATAGAGATTTTAATGCTTTTGAGATTGTGTCTTATACTTAGTTTCTAAAACAAGGAGAATATTTGTAAAAGCTTTTTATAGTCATGTGATCAAGTTTATATTTTGTAATACTCTTATTAATATTAAGTTCATATTCATTTAGATTTCCTTAGTTTGAATTTCACTGTATTTTATTGTTCCATGTGTATTTTCTTCTATTCATTTGTCTATCTAATTTTGAAACATTGCAAGATGGGTTTGATTTTATTATACAATGTTAATTCTAGGAGTATTGTGCTCCCATATTCTGAGTTGTTTGTTTTTGTTATTTTTTTTTCTCAACTGATTATTTGATCAAACTCTTTAAAGCATTTCCCTGGCAAATTGTTTGCCATGGCAAGTGTAAATTGATTCTAGAAGTATTATTTTTGATAAGTATATTCCAAAAAAAAAAAAAGAGGGGAACATTTGTAAAAGTTTTCTTTTTTAAAAAAAAAGTTTTCTTTGAGATTCTGTTGTGCTTTAACTTGTATTTAAGTATGTTCTGATTTTTCACAAAAGTAATTGTATACTAAGTAAAAAAAGGGTATTATTTGAAATTGTTGCATAATTATATATTATATTTTGAGTCAAGATGTATTCACATTTTTTGCAATCATTTATTATCCTCAATTTTTAAATCCATATGAGACTTGGATTATGGGAACTTATCATTTAAGACATTAATTGCCTTTATTCTGAGTTATCAGATGCCAGTTGGCCAAGATGCCATCCAATCACAAGAGGAATACATGCAAGAGCAGACACTGAACTGTCACATGAGGGGAGACATGCATGAAGTCAAGGTATGGCCGAGGGAACGGCTTTTGACAAATGTTGAGGTTGGATTCTCTTGGTTTAATATTTTATTTTATTTTTCCCCACAATATTGTACAGATGGCTGGAAGTATTGATCCCACCCATCTCACTTCTACACCTGGCTTCTATGCTCCCTCCTATATGCCTGATGCCATGGACCATCTCAATCCCATGCATCTGATTAAGTCTGACTCAGTTTCCTCCAATATGTTCGGTGGCATGGACATATATTCCATCCACCTATTTTAAGCCTGGCATACTGTATGGGCAGTACATATTGCTCAAGTGTGGGAATGCTCATATCCCATCATTTCTCTGTTCTTTTATGGTAACCCCCATAATTATCTCAGGTGTCATGATAAATACAGTGTTGAATTTGGCCTTGACACCTGTTACCAATTATATTAGATTTTTTAATTTCTCATAATGGCATGAGGATAATTAGGCAGATGATGCAAAAAGTGATGAAACAAAGATAAAAAATTATTTTTAATAATTAATATCGCAGCAATTGTCTTCTCAATTACCCTCCATAAGGGGGGACTATAGTAATATTATAATTTTAAAGAATGTTTCAATTTTTGTTTTATTATATGTTTCATGTGTAACAACTAAGATTCTGAATTCCCTTAGACATGTTTTTGAGAACTTTCATTGTTTGATTTGATTATTGACAAAGCTATTTTAAAGTTGTGTTAAGCTCAATTTTGTAGGAAATTTTCCTGGCTGATTACCAGCATCCACACATCAACCCCTGAAAAGACTTCCATTCCACGACTACACCTAGAGGACATCTGAGAAAAGACTTTCAGAGACTTTAAATGAACAGTTTTGATTTGTTCTTTTTGTTGGTTTTTTTCTCTTTCTGTTATAATATACACCATCTGTAACATGTATTCTCTGCAGAGGCCCTCCCTTTGTAAGACTAATGTCAAAGCGTCGGTTCATGAGGACAAAAAAAATCGCCCCTCTGGACAAAACTTTCCTCTCTTCCTTTTCTATATTGTTGTTCACATATTATTAGTTAGCAATAGTTATCATATTGTTTTTACTGTTCCGTCAATGAAACATTTTGTTTCTTGAGGAACAACAGCGGGGACTGTAACGATTGGAATAACGCCACCTGCTGGATACTTACTGTAGAGGAGTTCTGCCCATGAAGGGAAGGTCTTTGAGGGCAAGACCAGGAGTCAGGAAGTGACGCGGGCTAGTGGGAGGAGGAAGGAAGAGACTGGCGCTCGGTCTCGCTCTCTCTTTCCTCTGGACTCTGGTGGAGAGCGGAGCTAGAAATGTGCTCTCCCTTTAATAGATAGGAATCTAGGCCTTTTTCTCTCTCTTTACCAAATTCTTATTCTCCTTAATAAATGCTTAAAAGTCTAACTCTTGCTAAAGTTTATAATTTATTGGCGACCACTCATTAGATATTTTAGACAGACAAGCTAGAATTTTAACCCTTAACAACTACCTGTGTGACTGTGGGCAAATATTCAACTTCTCTGGGCCTCTATATGATGAGGGAGGTTGGGCCAGGTAACCTTTAAGATATTCTTTACCTCTACGTCTGTCATCCTAATTGTGATAACTTAACTGAATTACTCTGTTCTCATCAGGGCTGTGGATTAAAACACTTTGAATTTCCCCCCACAAAATAGACCATCTAGATTTTTAATTCTTCAAGGGGGTTATCTTCTTGTGAATTCCTAAATAGAATTATGTGTGTAGGATAATAGACACATAGATTTTAAAGTGGAAGGGCCCTCAGAGATCATCTTGTTCAAATATCTCATAAAGGGGCAGCTAGGTGGCGCAGTGGATAGAGCACCGGCCCTGGAGTCAGGAGGACCCGAGTTCAAATCTGACCTCAGACACTTAACACTTATTAGCTGTGTGACCCTGGGCAAGTCACTTGACCCCAATTGCCTCACTAAAAATTAAAAAAACCCAAAAAACCAACCAAATATCTCATAAAAATTTAGGTTTCTATTGATAATATAGGTATTCATGTTTATAAATAAGAGCTTATGTTAATATCTATTATATGTAATAGAGCACATACATGTGTATATACAGATTTATATATTTACATGTGTATGTATATATGCACTTACATGTATGTTATATACATTTATGTGCATTATGTACACAGACATTTATGTTATGCACATAGACATTTATATGTCTATATACATTTATATATGCATGCATGTATATATCACATAGATAGAAGGATACCAATGGAGCAGCCAGGCTATCCATCAGTCATGTCCCTCTTTGATTATACAATTAACTCATTTATTTGATTCTTTGAGGACATCCTTTACATCCTCCTTTTCCATTATTTTCATTGTGATGGGCTGCAGTCTGTTCACCCTCATCATACACTTATCCATTACCCTTTTCATCAGCTCTTGAATTCCTTAACTTTCAGCATACAATGCCACATAAAAAATAGCAGTATTAAAAACATGGACTCTTTCATTGAGAGAGAAGTTGGAGGTCATTAAAAGAACTTCACAGTTTCACAAAGACAATCCAGTCAATTTTCCTACTATTCAGTTTTTGGTCCATCTCATTGTCCAACTGGTGATACCTGATCAAGCTATCAATATGGAAAGTCAAATGCTTGGAGCTGTCCATCCGACAATATATTACAGTCCAATCAGTATGTATTCTCTAAAAACAATAGCAGGAGAAAGATGAGCTTGGAAGTTGAAAAAAAAATGAGCAATAACAATTCAATTACCCAACTAGTGATAAAGATATTGGGAATAATTATATATTTATCTGCAAACTTTTATGATTCACTGATTATTAACTTGACCTTGAAAGATGTGTCTAATGACTGCTCTAGTTACACCAGTATTATCTTTGTTTTCTTGTTCCCCTTTGATCTTTTTTACTGGGTATCTAATGTGAATTTGTTACTGTTATTGTCTGTTACTACATAATTGTAATGTGTCATCAAGTTTATTATCCTCATCCTGTTTTCTTCGTTTAAAAAAAATTCGCTTCTTCATTTATCATTGCTTCTGACACAATAGTGTTCTCCTTCATTCATATGCCATAATTTGTCCAGACAGTCCCTAGTTGGTAATCACTTGGTTTATTTCGTTTTTTGTTATTATAATACCCTCTTATTATAAAGTTAAGGAAAGTGAGGCCACAGGTGATTAATATATGGGACTAAACTAGGTTAGAAGAATATAAAGAATATTTCACATTACAGGTTGCCATCCATTGTTTAATTTCACAAAAAATGAAAGCAAACTTAATTTTTCTTTACAATTTTTTATTCTCCTTTGGTTTGTTTTATTCCTATGTAGAGTCCTTTGTCATAGAATCATAGAATTACCAATAGTAGAGCTGAGAATGAATTTAGAGATCATCTCATTCAATCTGGTCAGAGGACAGAGGAGCTAACTGAAACCCAGAGAAGGTAAATGATTTGATGAAGGTCTCCCAGCATGGTGTAGTGGAAAATAACACTTGGAGTCCCTGGACTTAAGTTTAAATTCTATTTCTACCATTTACTACCAGAGTGACCTCATTTAATCTCTTTTGGTCTCAATTTGCTCATCTCTAAAATGAGGGAGTTGGACTAGATGACCTCTGAGATCTATTTCAGCTAACTACTTCCTGAGCAAGGTGAACCCTAGTGCTGTCTGTTTGTATCATGATGTGCTGCCTTCTTTTCATTTTTCTGATTTATTTCCTCTGAGAATCCTACTGTCTTAAAGATTAGTTTTCAGATGTATACAAAACTAGAATCTTTTTGTATACCCCCTTCCCTCTTCTCACCCAGTTCTGCTGATGGATCCTTCTTCTCACCCAGTTATGCTAATGGATCTGTGCAAAATGCCCCCATATTGTTAACCTTTTTCTCCTTTAACTGACTCTACAAACATAGTGCTTCTTTCTCTGCAAAGCTGGTGGATCTCTCCTCATAGGCTGGAAGTCCCTGTAAAGCCAGGACTCTTTTCTCTTTTCCCTTGTATTCACAACCTTGCACAGTGGCCTGGCATATAATAATCATTAAAAGATTCTTACTGAATTGAATTATAATTTGATTTAAAAAGGATTTTTAGGATTTTAGGATGTTTTTATGGCATCAATTGTGAATCAAATGCAACTTTCTTTTATATTTTAAAAGCTAGAGAATCCCCATCTATTCCTTCCTACATTAGACATCAGTACAATTCTAATGGAAATCTGGTAAGACCGTAATGTTAATGTCCCTTACAATTTAAGAAGCAGTCACTACAAAGCCTCCAAAAGAGACCTGAGTAAAGACATTTATCTTGAAGTCAAAGATTCTTTTTGACTGATCACATCACACAGATCACAGTTGGCTCTGGTCTTTTTCTTTTCAAAGAATGAAAGTATCTCTCATTTATATTAGTCCATATAGGAGAGGAAATTAATTTCTTCTTTTAGTGTCTCTGTAGTTCCATGAGGACATACTCAAGTACTCATATTGGGTGATCCCACTGATTTGGTGAATACCTTCAGCAATGCAGATTGTGACTCATTCTTGCTTACCCTGTGTGCTTAAGGTGCTGAGAGCCTTCCTTGTGTATTTTTGACAGATTCCAGTGGAATACCTTGGTTAGCCCTTGCTTTCACTATTCATTTGGCCTTTCTCCTTATGATTCCTACATGACATTGTTTATATCCTTTAAACCACTTTTGCCACATAATTCCTTCTTTGTGAAATGTTGCATTTGCTCACACATATCATCAGTTAGCCACTAAAACATTTAAGAACCTACAAGGTGCTGGGTACTGTAGTAGGTGATGGGGATGAAAAACAAAAATGAAACGATTGTCCTCAAGGAGTTTACATTTCATCTGGTGAAAAAACATTCACAGTTTACATACATACAAAGTAAATACAGTATTATTTTGGGGATGTCTGAGGGGAGGTTCTAGAAAGTAGAAGGGCCTTAACTATGAAGTGGGGTTTGAGATGAGCTTTTAGTGTGCTGTATGATTCTCCATTTCCCTTTGTTTTTTTGTTTTGTTTTGTTTTGCTTTTGTTTTGTTTTGCTTTTGTGGGGCAATTGGGTTAAGTGACTTGCCCAGGGTCACATAGCTAGTAAGTGTTGTGAAATTTAAAATTCTAAATGTGGGTTCTAATCTGTTCCCCCAGTTTTCAGGGAAACTGACTAAAATTACTGATAAAATGAGTTTAGATTTTTAAGGGTTTATTGAAATATAGAGAGAGAAAGATTGAGAACAGAATTCTTACAACCTCGCAATCCTATCTTTCCTCAGCTCTTCTCTCTCTTTTCCTGCTGTCCCCACCAAGTCAGGAACCCAAAAGACCCAGAGATCTCTGTGCAGGCCCTCCTTCCTCCTTCCTGTCCCCTCCCAAGAAAAATAGGAGGCTCCTCAAGTTGATTGGCTGGTAGCCTTGATAGACAGTACCCATGAGCAAACATCACTTCCGGATACCAAGGAAAAGCTGCATGGCCTTGCCCTCAGGCATTCTCCTCTTGGTGGAGCTTTCCTATAGTAAGTCTTCAGTAGGTGGTGCCATTCCAATCATTACAGTGTCAAGTGTCTGAGGACAGATTTGAATTCAGGTCCTCCTGAATCCACTGAGCCACCTAGCTGTCCCTCCATTTCCCTTTGAATGAGTCTCAACCTTGGCTCTTTGGAGGCTGTATTATTCCAAGTTTTATAGTCTTACAGTCCCACAAAAAGAATAGTGACCTGTGTTTCAGGGAGGAGCTTGATTTAAATTCAGTGTGCAATTTTCCAAAGTCAATCTAGTCCATGTTCACCTTGATCTCTTCCTTTTTGTATTCTTCTCTCCCTCCCTTTGCTTCTCATTTCTGTATCTTAACTATCCTCTAGGCTGATGATTTCATTAGCATGGGGAATTCCCACTGAGGAACCTCCCTTTATCAGTGCAGGTCAGTACTTGCTCTGCAACTTTCAAATGACCCAGAGCATTATAAAGTTAAGTCACTTGCCCAGAGTTACCCAGCCAGCATGTGTCAGAGCATGGTATCAGATCCAAGTCTTCCTAACTGTGAAGACAGCAATCTCTTCATTCTCCTATTTTGCCTTGATTATTTCTACCTGACCCCCAACAGAAGTTTACATGCTCTAACTGTTCCCAGAGCTAGAGGTAGAAAATGGAGGGGGGTTAGGGGGAAGTGGACAAAGCAGAATGACAGGAAGATGACTAAGAAGTAGCAGTGTTCTGGGACTGGGGGAGTCTAGATTTGGGAAAACCACTCCAGTCAGAAGACTAAGGTCCCAGGGTGGGAGCAGGAGAGCTGGTCTTGATGAAGAGGCTGGAGTGCAGGAGCATGGCATAAGGATGGCAGGAAATAAGCAGCATGGGAAGGAGGGTTCTAGGGTGGGATAATGTGTCGAACTCCCACAGTCAGAAACCTAAGGCCTCAGGGTGGGATAATTGATCTTGCTTTTCTTCCTAAGGTTCTCAGATTGCTTCCTATCTGTTATCTTGCTTAAGACTCACAGTAACCCTGATATGGATACTGGTAAAAAAAAACATGATAGGTAGGTTACTATAAATATCATTATTCCCATTTTACAGATGAAGAAACTGAGACTAGTGAGGTTAAATGGCTTTTCCATGGGCACATAGAGAACAAGTATATGTGATAAGATTTGATTCATGATCATCCTTGATTGCAAGTCCAACTTTCTAGCAGGGATTCTACCTCAAACCCTGCTATGAGCCTCATTAAAGCTTTCCTATTTTCCTTTTCTTTCATTTACTGGGTCTTGAGCACCTATTTATTGCCAGTGCTCTTTCACACTTGGAGGATACTGGGAAAAAGAAAATGAATGACTCTGAGCAGAGTTTGTCGATGGGATGGAAGCACAACGAATGGCCACGTTTCTTCTGAGCTGCTGCCAGACAAGAGGAGTAATTACATCTGAAATCACAATGGAAACAGAGTTTAAGACTTAATAGGAAGAGAAGCCATCATCTGAACACTAATTACAAACAAAAGTTAAGTAAGTTTATGAGGGACTGGCTAGGGGAATCTTTCTCAAAGCTAAGCCTTTCTATGTTTACACGTAGTATTGAAATCAATGATTACTCAGTAGGATAGACAAAGGGAACAGTGGGCAAGTGCCCTTGGTTTGGGGTATGGGGACCTGGGTTCAAAATTCTACTCTGTGACTTACTCCCTGTTTGACTTTGGGCAAGTTACTTAACCTTTCTGGCCTCAGTTTCCTCAGCTGTGAAATGAAAGAGTTAGATGAGATGGCCTCAAAGGTCCTGTCTCGCTCTCCATCTATCATCCCACGGTCACATATAAAAGCAATAGGTCTAATGTCTCTGGGACTCTCCCTTCAGCTTTTGCATCTGTCTAATTTCATTGGCTGATGGTAAAGAAAAAAATCTAAGACAGCTCTCAGAATTTATAGGAATACTAAGGGTTCAAGGTGATGGGCATTCTCTTTCAGAGATAGAGCTTTAATCCTTTCAGACTAGTCAGAATGGGCAGGTGAAAACTTAAGGGAATTTTTTGTTTGGGATGAGTGAGCACTGGCCTGCCCAGGCAACCCATATAGCTTAGAGATAGAGCTTCTATAAATATGTTTCTAAGCTCTCAGGGCCAAAAGTAGATTGGTAAGAGTTCTGGATTTGGGGTTGGAGACCTGGGCTCAAGCCACGTATCTGCTATTCCCCAGCTAGGTCACCTTAGGCATGCCACTTCCTTTCTCTGCACCTCAGTTTCCTCAACTGTAAAATGAGGGGGGGGTGAACCTCTGAGGTCCTTTCCAGGTCACATCATCTGAGCCTTCCTTGCCTTGTTTACTACAGAAAGAACTCTGTGCCTGGATTCATATAATCATAGGTTGGGAGCTGGAAGGAACTTTAGAAGCCATTCAGTTCAATCTCTTCATTTTATGGATGAAGAACATGAACCCCAAGAGGGTAGTTGGGTGGTACACTGGATAGAATGTTGGACTTGGAGTTGGGAAGACCTGAATTCAGTCCTGACTCAGAAGCTTAACCATGATCAAAGCATGACACTCAAGTCACACAAAGCAACTAGGTAGTACAGTGGGTAGAGAGACAGTCCTGGAGTCAGGAAGACCTGAGTTCTAACATGGCCTCAGATACTTTATTAGCTGACTAGTCCCGGACAAGTCACTTGAACTCTCTTTGCCTCAGTTTCCTCAATTTGGGGATAATAAGAATGCCTACCTCTCAGGGTTATGGTAATCAAATGAGATAATATGTGTAAAATGCTTAGCATAGTGTCCGGAACATAATAGGCACTGTATAAATGCATACCCCCTTCCTCCTTTTCCACTTAACCTCTATTAGCTTCATTTCCCTCATGTGGAGAATGGGGATCCTATTAGCCCCTACCTTACAGTGTGATTGTGAGGCTCAAATGAAATAATAAATATTTACAAGTTTTAAAGCATCATATAAATTATAGCTACTAGAAAAACTATTAAAATAATAATAATCTTCATCATGAAATAACTTGTCCACATTCATGTAGGGAGTAACTAACTAGCTACATCTTGTGATGCCAAATCCAGGCCTCTTTCTACAGTCTCTACAATATCTCCTGTTAGAGGAGCTGAGTTCAAGTCTTTGTTTTGCCATTTGGTACTTGGCTATTGTTAGGTAAGTCCCATCTCCTTTCCCCTCTGGGCCTTAGATTGTCCAACTAGAGAATGCAGGCATTATATTTTTTTTTTTAAGTGAGGCAATTGGGGTTAAGTGACTTGCCCAGGGTCACACAGCTAGTAAGTGTTAAGTGTCTGAGGCCGGATTTGAACTCAGGTACTCCTGAATCCAGGGCCGGTGCTTTATCCACTGCGCCACCTAGCCGCCCCTGAATGCAGGCATTATAAAAGATGACCTTTATGGTCTTTTTCAGCTCAGAAGTCCATGTTTTTCCCATGAGGACAAATGAGGGGAGGGTCTGAGAGTTTCACAGTGGCCTCTGAGACAGGTAACTGGCCAGTTGCAACTCATTCTAGTGACCACTTGGGAAACTTCTGCTTGAGCCCTGGGAAACCCTCAGCCCAGGGCCGGGGTCAGGAAGGAAGGTAGAAAGAGTGGTCAGAGAAGATAGTTCTTGGTTTTAATGATAATTCAAGTTGGAATTCAATAGAATTCTTTTTTTTTTTTTACTTTTTATTTGATTTTTTTGGTGGGGCAATGAGGGTTAAGTGACTTGCCCAGGGTCACACAACTAGTAAGTGTCAAGTGTCTGAGGCCGGATTTGAACTCAGGTACTCCTGAATCCAGGGCTGGTGCTTTATCTACTGCACCACCTAGCTGCCCTCAATTCAATAGAATTCTAAGCATTACTTAGGGAAATTTCCTAGTTGGCAACAGATTGGTACCTGCTGGTAGCATCTCACTAGAGAAAACAGATTTTCTTGGCACTTATGTATTTCCTGAGAACCACAGGGGGTTGGATACCAGGCCTACATATAAAAGAATATTAAGTTCCATGCCCTTAGGGAGTTTCAATCTTACATAGGAGCTATGAAAGACCAAAGTATAATCCAGTAGGAATACACACACACACACACACACACACACACACACACACACACACAAATATTTGAGCTAGGAAAGTAGGTTGAGTAGAAATTATTCTTTGTTTGGGTAAAGATTCAGAGGAAGGAGAAGGTAAGGGAGCTGTAAGAGCAGTTTATCTTAAACAGGGGAGATAGCTTGAGGTGAAGGTGAAAGATTTGGTTTCAAAATGATGAAATTTAGGGTAACACCCTAGCTTTTCAAACTTACTAGCTGAGTGACCCTGGGCAAAGCTCTTAGCTTTTCTGATTCCTAGTTTCTTACTCTCTCAAGTGGGGATGAGAAGCCTTGTAGTACACACCTCACAGAGTTATTGTGAGGCAACTGCTTTGGATAAATCTTAAGGTTCCACAGACATGGAAGGTAGAAAAGCAAACAATCAAGACGGTGAACTCCAAGAGAAATGGTGACAATCAGAGTCACAGGTAGGCTGGATGAATCCACACGATGCCAGGATCAGGGTGGCAGGCACAATGGACCAGGTTTGACTAGGGCTTGCCTTTGAGATCGGATCGAATCAAAAACATATGTAGGGCAATCAAGGGTTAATAAAAAGGAGTTTTACTTAGTCATTGCAGGGGAAGACTCTTCCTCATGAATGAAGCTGAGGGCAGCTTCTCTGGGTTAACATTTGCCCCTGGCCTGTCAGAAACCTCAGATTCTAGGGGGCAGCTAGGTGGTGCAGTGGATAAAGCACCAGCCCTGGGTTCAGGAGGACCTGAGTTCAAATATGGCCTCAGATACTTGACACTTACTAGCTGTGTGACCCTGGGCAAGTCACTTAACCCTCATTCCACCCCCAACTGCCCCCCCCCAAACCCTACCCATTTCTTTTTTCTTTTTGGTTTAGATTCAATATCATATACAAAATGTTTCCAGACCCTAGAGGGTTTAATCCTCCTCCTCTTCATCCCGGTTGATCTAGAAGTCCCATAATTCATAACTCTCCTTGCTATTGGCCACCACTAGAAGCCAATCCCATAGATTGTTCTTTAAGTATTTCTTTGTCAGGTACTTCAAATACCTTTTAGAAAATGGCACCTCTGAAGTCACGATTATCTTACTCTTGCTTCTCCCAATGGTTACGACTCCACCACCAAGGTTGCTGGCCTTTCCATTCACTTTGATTCGTTCTTGTAAAAACTGCTCAAAATTAGCAGCATCCATAATCCCATCTTCCACAGGATGGGTACAATCCAGGGTAAATTTGAGGACTTGGTTCTTTTTTTTTTTTTTTTTTGCCTCTTTTCATCAAAGAATTCTTCATAGGAGCCATGATGATCAAGAAGGCAGAAAAGCCCCATTAAAAAAAAAAATTAACCCTCATTGCCCCCATAAATAAATAAATGAATAAATGGATGAATAAATGAATGAATAAACAAATAAATACATGACTAAATGAATAAATGAACAAACACATAAATGAATAAATAAATAAACAGAGACAGAAGCCTCAGATTCTAGGGCCATTGCCCTTTTGTACTCAGGCAAACTAGGAAGCTGTGTCAACAGCAGGAACCTTGTCTCCTGACCCAATTCAGTCTTGAAGGTAGTTTCAATGCTTTGTAAGGAAAAGAACTAGCTTTACCTACACAACAGGGGAATTAGGTAGATATTTCTCCTTCTGTACTGGGTTAGGAGAACATTATTGCTCTCTCATCCTTCCCTACTTGTTTTTATCTTTAATCTTTGTTGTTGTTGAATTGTTTCAATTGTGTCTGGCTCTCTGTGACCCTATTTGGGGTTTTTTTGGTAAAGATACTGGAGTGGTTTGCCTTGTCCTTCTCCAGCTCATTTTACAGATGGGGAAACTGAGGCAAATGGGGTTAAGTGACTTGCCCAGGGTCACATAGCTAGCAAGTTTCTGAGGTCAGATCTGAGCTCAGGTCCCCCTGACTCTAGGGATGGTGCTCTATCCACTGAGCCACCTAGCTGCCCTTTTTTAATCTTAGAAAATGGCAAAATATGCAGATCATCCCTTGGACTAGTCAAAGAATGTCTGATGGCCTCAGGGAGCAGCTCATATTGAAATCAGAGGACAATGAGAACTGTATTAATCATTATTGTAACTGATGCATATGTTAAGGTTTTCAAAATACTTTACATATATTATCTTGCTTGAGCCTCATGACAATCAAACAACTTCTTCAGGTATTATCTCCATTTTACAAATGAGGAAATTGAGATTTAGAGAAGTTTCCTTCAACAACTGACTCTTCAATGTAGTTAATGTAAATATTATCACCTCCATTTTATAGATGAGGAAAATGAAAAACAACGACGACAACAACAAGAAGTAGTCAGGGGAGAAGTGACTTGATAATGTCCAGTGAGATAATAAATGCCTGATGCAGGATTTGAACCTATGTATTCCCAACCTATAACTTTGGAGATCCTAAACTCCCTTTAGTTGAATCCCTGGCCATCTCTTCTTTATTTGCTTTGTCCTTAAGGCCATATACCATACCATAGAGGATTTAATCTTAGCTCTGAAACTCCCAGCCTAACATCTGTGCTGTTCTAACTTAGAGGGGTTCACTCTCTGTAGGATGGTTCCAGCCATACTTCATTTTGTTTCCCAGTTATTGTCTCACCTGCTGCCTTACCCTCATTCATATTATCCTCCTCACTTATGCCCTGCTTTCCAATTCTGGAATCATAAACCCATACTGCCATTATTCCCAGAAAAAGACATCAATCTATGGCCCTACTTCCTGTCTTTGTGACTTCTCAAACCCAAACTCCCTTCCCTGGGCACAACCCCACTTTATATGTTGTCTCCTCCATTAGACTATTAGCTATTTGAAGGCAGGGGGTTTCTTTTATATTTGTATCTCTAGTGCTTAACATACTGCTTGGCACATGATAGGCAATTAATACATTCATTTTCATTCATTCATCCATTCATTCATTCATTTGTTTGTTCATTCATTCATTTATCCATCCATCCATCCATCCATCCATCCATCCATCCATCCATCCATCCATCCATCCATCCATCCATCCATCCATGTCTGGTTTTGCTTAATCCACTTGAAGCCACCAAAGAGATAAATAGTGAAACACTAGAAATACTACCTATTAATATCTCATATTTGCGTACCACTTTATAGATTTTGAAGCATGTTTCCCACAACAAACCTGTGAGGTAGGTAATAGGGACATTAGTATCCCAATTTTATGAATAAAAAACTGAGCCTCAGAGAAGGAAAGTGACATACTTTTGGCCTCAGGAATGACATGTTAGCACAAGGTTTCAAACTGGGATTTTCTGTCTGCAAAGCCAGTGTTCTTTCTATTATTCTGTGCTTTGTGGTAATATACAGCACAACAAATTATAGAACATATAATTAAGTATAGTATAGAAATTATCTTTCAAACTAGAAGTGATTCTTTTCTCCCTCAGTTCACAGACACTTTATTTAACCTGCCATATGCACTTAACATGTTCCATTTTTTATTAGAACTCATCTGTAAAATAGAGCAGATGATACTTGCGTTACTCATGTAATGTGTTAAGTTGTGAGGCTAGAGCTTTATAAACTTCAATGTAATATGTAGATGTGTTACTGTTGTCATTGTTATTAGTATTTGTTTTTTTTTGCAAGGCAATGAGGGTTGAGTGACTTGTTCAGGGTCACACAACTAGTAAGTGTTAAGTGTCTGAGGCCGGATTTGAACTCAGGTCCTCCTGAATCCAGGACTGGTGCTTTATCCACTGTGCCACCTAGTTGCCCCACCTCCATTGTTATTATTTACATATACTATTTCTTTACCTTACCCCTCTCCCTACTAGATGGTAAACTGCTTGAAAGTAGGAACTAATGTTTTTTATTTATGCGTCATTGGTTCATTCTGCAATGCTCTATACCTAGAAGATACTTGGATAAACCTTGGTTTTATTGAACTATGGCAGAACATTTTGGAGGGGTGAGACTATGGAGACTAAAAGGCCAATAGGAAGGAGTATGGGTTGAGTATGGGTCTATCTGAAAGCCATGGCAGTGTAGACCCAGAAGAAAGGAGCAGCAAAAGGGTATAGGGCTGAATCTAGAAAATTTGGGGTCAGAAAATCTTGCTAGGCTGTCTACTACCTCCTGTGGCTATGATATTTTGCTCCCTTGGGAAAGACACTTGTCCTCTCTGGACCTCATTTTACCTGTAAAATGGAGTTTAAGACCAGATAGTCATTAATATCTCTTCCATCTTTAAAGCCTAAGCCAAGGCTTTCCCATTGAAAATGCATCTCATGAAGAAATATTAATGAAGCATGTTTTCGTCTATTGCCTACCTTCTGGATGAATCTCCTGCCAGATGGCTTGTCATTCATTCTGTTTACTTACTATAGGACATTTTTTTTTCTCCCTGAAGTGCTAACCAAATTAAAAGACAAGTGCCACAGCACAGCCCCAATGTACCTGTTGGAGAAGCCATAAACCTTGTTGATCTGGCTGCTGTCCTTCAGAACCATGAGTGGGAGAGATTGTTGTACTTTCAGACTAAGTTCTGATCCTGTGGGCTGGCCCAGCTGTTGTTGTTGCTGCTGTTGTTCTGTTGTTGTTGTTGTTGTTTTTGGATGAGAGCTGCAGGGTTGATTCAGGCAAAAGGTCATAGCTTAGCAAAAGTAGTCAGACCCACTTGAGCAGGCATTAGTTGAGGATGAGGGTTTTTCATTTAGAAGTTATTTTCCTAGTGGGGCAGCTAGGTG
Organism: Dromiciops gliroides; assembly: GCF_019393635.1. Taxonomy (NCBI): domain Eukaryota; kingdom Metazoa; phylum Chordata; class Mammalia; order Microbiotheria; family Microbiotheriidae; genus Dromiciops; species Dromiciops gliroides. The sequence goes on along the minus strand of NC_057862.1, from coordinate 30,266,858 downwards.
GCACAGTGGATAAAACACTGGCCCTAGAGTCAGGAGAACCTGAATTCAAATCTCACTCCAGACACTTAGTAGCTGTGTGACTTTGGGCAGGTCACTTAACCCCAATTGCCTTAAAAATCTGGGGCTATCTTCAGTTGTCCTGATGTATATCTTGCCACTGCATCCCGATGGATTTGGAGGAGAGAGTGAAGTTGGTGACCTTGTACAGCCCTCCCTCACTTAAATCCAGTAGCCTTCAAGTTGTGACATCACCCTGATATCATGATCTTCTTTGAGAATGAAGGACAAACAACAATATTTTCCTGGTAGGACCATGAAATTAAATATTTTTTCCTCTCACATCTGCAAATGGGAATAAATAGTAGCTAATGCATTGATAGCTAGCATATCTATAGAACTATCAGGTTTTCAGAGTATTTAAATATTAGTTTCTTTTATCTTTCCAATAACACTCTGAAATAGGTGGATGAAGAAATTGAGAAACGGAGTCTAAGTGACTTGCTAAGGGTCACACTGTTAGTAAGTGTCTGGGGCCAGATTTGAAGTCAGATTTTCCTGACTTGCCCAGAGCCACACAGCCATGTGAATATCCAAGGAGGGATTTGAATTTAGATTTTCCTGACCCCAAGTTCAATACTCTATCCACTGTGCCACCTAACTGCCTTCTAAGAAAAATGCATTTCCAGGCCCTCTGATTCAGTATCTGGAAATAAAATAAAGAGCCCTGGATAGAACATGGTCCAGATTTGACCTAGCTGGGAACTTTTCTGGATTTACCAGATATTATACTTCAGTGGTAGAGTTTTCAGAAACCTAGGTTCCGGGGGCAGCTGGGTGGCACAGTGAATAAAGCACTGGCCCTGGAGTCAGGAGTACCTGAGTTAAAATCTGGCCTCGGACACTTGACACTTACTAGCTGTGTGACCCTGGGCAAGTCACTTAACCCTCATTGCCCCACCCAAAAAAAAAAAGAAACCTAGGTTCCTCTTTTAGTTGGAGTCACACTTGGGTGTGGAGGTCAAATGGTGTAGTAGAAAGATACTTGACTCTGGAGCTTCAAATGTATACTACCTCTGTAGCCTTAAAGCCAAGTAACTGCTCTGGGTTTCAATTTCCTTATATGTAAAATAAGGAGTTTGGCTATGATGACCTCTAAGGTCCTTGTCAGCTCTAAATTTGTGACCCATGGACTTTGGTATAGGACTTTTGGTCATACTGAGGATATATTATTATCAAATTCTAGGCCTACTCAGTCCTGTAGAGCTTGTTGTTCAATTGTTTTCAGTCATGGCTGACTCTTTGTGACCCCATTTGGGGTTTTCTTTTCAAAGATACTGGAATAGGGGGCAACTAGGTGGCGCAGTGGATAGAGCACTGGCCCTGGATTCAGGAGTACCTGAGTTCAAATCCAGCCTTAGACACTTAAAACTTACTAGCTGTGTGACCCTGGGCAAGTCACTTAACCCCAATTGCCTCACTAAAAAATCAAAACAAAACAAAAATACTGGAATAGTTTGCCATTTCCTTCTCCAGCTCATTTTACAGATTAGAAAACTGAGGCAACTGGAGCGAAGTGACTTGCCCAGGGTCACACAGCTAGTGAGTGTCTGAAGCTGGATTTGAACTCAGGAAGATGAGTCTTTCTGACTCCAGGCCTAGTCCTCTATCTACTGCACCACGTAGCTGTACCAAATTAATTTGCCCTGGAGCCCTTGGCCTTCAAAATATGTAGGTTGGGTAACTGAGGTGGAATGAGACCAATCTATCTGGGGTTATGTCATGTTGTTTGTCTTTTGTTCTCAAAGAGAACCATGACATCACGGTGATGTCATGACTTGCGGTAAATTGGATTTAAATGAGAGAGGGCTGTGCAAGGTCCCCAAACTCATTCTTTCCTCTGGGAATCAATCTGGGTTCAGTGGCAAGGTATATATAAGGATGGCTGGAGATGGCCCTGGGTGTGTTTTTTTAAGGCAATTGAGGTTAAGTGACTTAGCCATGGTCACACAGCTAGTAAGTGTCTGAGGTGAGATTTGAACTCAGTTCCTCCCAACTTCAGGGCCAGTTCTTCATCCACTGCAATACCTTTGGGATGAAGGAGGATTGGTATAATTCTGGAAAAAAACCCAGAGGAAATTAAGGCAACTAGATGCCATAATGTATAGAATTCAGGACACAAGTTGGAATCTCTGCCTTAGATACTTACTTAGCTGTGCAAACCTGGCCAAGTCAATTTTCCTCTTTCAGCTTTAGTTTTCTCACTAAAGTATCTGCCTCAAATGGATGTTGTGAGTCTCAGATGAACTATGTAGTATGTGTAGAATGCTCTGCAGGACTTAAAAGATGAGATAAATGTTATTCTTGTCGTTGTTATCATTATTGTGATCATCATATTAATTTCCATACTGAAAAATTTAACACGGACTGGTCAATCAACAGTCAACATGTAGTTTTTTAGCACCTACTCTGTGCCAGGCACTGTGTTAAGTGCTGGATATGGCAAGAAATATATTACAGTAAGAGTGAGGGATAAATATGCGATGCTCACAAACACTGTTTTTTTGTTTTTTGTTTTGTTTTTGAGGGGCAATGAGGGTTAAAGTGACTTGCCCAGGGTCACACAGCTAGAAAGTGTCAAGTGTCTGAGGCTGGATTTGAACTCAAGTCCTCCTGACTCCAGGGCCAGTGCTTTATACTCTCAAACACTGTTATAAAATACAGTGGAAGGTCTCCAGGAGGTTTACAATCCATATGAAGGACTCAGGGGAGGATATGAGTGGAATTTGGCCTGGACAACAGTCATGGAGGATAGGAAGGCATGGCTGGGTGGGGAACTGTATCACTGAAGGAGACATTCACATCAGTGGAATCACAAAGTCATTCAATGTGTGGGAGGAACTCCTATTTCCATAAATCTTCATTAAGGTTTGCAAAGTGATTTTCATCATAGCAACTCTGTGAGATAAATACAATTATCCCCATTTTATAGGCATGGCAATTGAGATGCTGAAAGAGATTAAATACTATACTCTGGGCCACATAGCTACTAAGTATCAGAGGCAGAATTGAAATTCACTTCACAATTGAGTGACCTTGGGTAAATCACTTTTCTTCTCTGGCTCCCAGTTTCCTTAACTGTAAATTGAAGAGGTTGTACTCTGTTCCTTTGAGCTCCAGATCCATGATGCTCTTTAAAATATTAACTATGAAATTCCAGCTTTCAGCATTCTATATGATGGAAAGAGCGTCTGATTCAGAGTTATAGGGTCCAAGTATCATTAGTGGTATGTGGCAGTGCCAGGATTCAAACTCGGATCTCCTGACTCCAGATCTAGCTCATATGAGACACCATGGTTCCATGGAAGATGGTTTGGGAACTGCTGCTATAGAGGTACCTTGAATAATGAAGTTTTTCAGAATCCTTTTGAATCCAGAGGGAAAGATCCATCAATTAAAAAGCATTTACTGGGGGCAGTTAGGTGGCCAGTAGATAAAGCACTGGCCCTGGATTCAGGAAGACTTGAGTTAAAATCCGGCCTTAGACATGTGACACTTACTAGCTGTGTGACCCTGGGTAAGTCACTTAGCCCTCATTGCCCCACAAAAAAGCATTTATTAATTCTACTGCCCTCCTTTTGTTGATTTTTTCCAATTGATCCTCTATATAGCTTGATAGTCCATGGCTGTTTGCAAACAGTGCCTTGCACAATTATTAGATTCTGAGCTCCCTGAAAAGCAGGGACTGTCTTTTTCCTTTCTTGGTATCCCCAGCACTTAGCAGAGTGCCCAGCACAATAAATAGCAGGTTCTTAATAAATGCTTTTCCACTGACTGTAAACTGCTGGGGTTAAAAACAAAACCAAAAATGAAAGCATTCCTGCCCTCATGGACCTTATATTCTATTTCTTGGTGTTTTGTTCAGCTGGGTGTAACTATTCCTCAGCTGACTTAGACTCATAAAATAAAGTATTATAAAATTTAGAAAGGTTCCTTTGTGAAAAAGCTAGAAACTGGAAGTTATTTAGGATACCTGGGTTCTTTTTAAAACCAATTTTAGCTGTAAAATATCTGAACAAAAATGTTTTACGTAGTCACTTAAAATAAAATCTCAGTTCTCCTCACTGTGATAGCATGGTTGTGACAACCATTTTCCTGGAAATGCAGTAATAGGCACCATCCTAGGTACCCAGTGGCATAAGATAATGGAAAGAGCATTGTATTAGTGATCAAGTGAGATCTGTGTTTGAACAGTAGCTTGAAATTTTATAATCTGTATGACCTTGGCCAAGTCACTTAATTTTTCTGAGCCTTAGTTTCCTAAAAAGCAAAATGAGAATAACAATGCTTAAACTGCCTCGTCTGAAGGAGGTCCTATGAGCAAAACACTTTGCAGGACTTAAGGTGTTAAAATAAATGTGATGATTATTATTATAACAATCCCCTTACATCAAGCTCTGGAAAATACATTATTCTGAATTCCTAGGAAGAAGAAAAACCTCATCAGTAGCTATATGTCTTGACTGGAACAACTCCAGTAATTAATTTCTATCCCTAGGTATTCATTCATTTATTGTAATATGTCACAATTTTATTATTTCTCTTAACAGCTGCTGTAATTATAATCTGTTTGTGCCTTGGGAATACCCTATTAAAATGTTTTCATAACTAATTTACATGTTCATAAAATCCTATTCTAGAATCTATTCTTTTTATGATTTGTTCATTTGGACATTTTTCAGGTCATTAATAATGTATGGAATATGATTTCCCATTTCTGTGCATGTTAGAAATGGATGATCTAGTGGCAAACATTTTTACCCACTTTAAGCCTTAAAAACAAATGACAAAAAAGCAATGTTACAGAAGTAAACTGTGTTATTAATGTATTATCTGATGTTAATCAATTGACAAACATCTCTAAACACCTACTGGATGCCAAGCACAGTGTTAGGTTTAGGAGACGTGAAAAAAACAACACCAACCTCAATCCTTCAGGAGATTACATTTTATTGGGAAAGAAAACTTTGATGCATCTAAGTACATACAAAGGAAACACAAGCTACCAGTGGTGGTAGTAGGAACTAGGCATTGGGGAAGAGTAGGAGAAAGCATTTGTTTTGCGATATGAAGGAAGCCAGAGATTCTAAAATGTGGGGGTGAGAGATGAATACATTCCAGACGTGTAGTAGACCCTGAGTAAAGGAAGACACTGAGGTGAGACATGGAATGTTGTGTTTGAGGAAAGTTAAGAAGACTGGTTTGGATAGAGTAGGTCAGTAATGTAGAATAAATCTAGAAAAATAGTTTGGAGGTAAGTTGTGAAGGGTTTTCAATGCCAAACAGATAAGTTTACATTTAATACTAGATGTTATAGGGAGCCATTGAAATTTATTTAGTAGAGGAGTGACATGAAACGAACTGTGTTTTAGAATGATCACTTTGGTCATTGTGTGTAGGAAAGACTGGAGACAAGACAGACTTAAAACAAGGAGACCAATTAGGAGGCTCTGCAATAGGCCAGGTGAGAGATGTTGAAGCCCTGAACCAAGCTGATTGCCATCTGAGTGGAGAGAAGAGGATGTATATATGAAATGTTTGAGAGTTAGAAGAGATTTGACTTGGCAACTGATTAGATATATGGCCTCTAATTTTCAGAAAGTTCAGTGAAGTGAGTCTATCTCATTTCTGCCTGTCTGTCTTAAGACAATCAACAATTAATCACTAAAGCAAGCAAAATTACTAAAAAGGGAACAGTGAGCTTCAAGTTCAAGTTAGCAATCTGCCTTAGTGCTTGAGAGAAGTTAAAACAGGAATACAGTTTTCCCACCTGCCCCTTCTCCCTTCAGGACTCCAGCTTAGCCAACCAGTTGCTTCATGTTCCTGTGACTAAATTCTTTTCCCCCCAAAATGTTCTCAAGAGAATAAATTCAATTGTATACTCTCAAACCTTTACTCAGCCCATATTTACATATTTTTTCTTCTCTGTGCACTTGTGTAGCAGGTGGGCAATTTTTCAGTAGATTATCTCTGGAATTCAGAAACTAGTTTTCTGCAAAATACTTGGAAACTGTCATCGGGTTCTCAACCTGGCATTAGAGAGGGAATGGATCTCACTAGTCTCATGGTGTGCAGGGTCTGGTGTGACATAGCCTGGGTTTGAATCTTGGATTTGTTACTTTTATTTTTTCTCTTCTCTTCTTTTCTTTTTTTTTTTGATCTACTTTTCATCTAAGTGAGTGTAGGCAAAAGAATTTCCCTTCAAAGGCTTCAATTGTTCATCATAGTACAGTAGGAAGAGTATTGTCTCAGGAGTCTGAGGATGTGGGTTCAGATCCTGTTTTTGATTCTTTCACTGTTTATGTGAACTTGACTAAATCATTTAACATCTGGTCCTCAATCTCTTCACCTGAAAATGATAAGGGTGGCATTAGACTTGATGACACCTGGGGTCGCTTCCAGCTTTAAGTCTGTAATCCATATGATACAGGTGTAAGCCGCAGTTCCCAAACCATATTTCACTGTGTTGTTCTAGATGATAGTTATCCATATTGGGTAGAGAGACACCTTTAAAGTTGGGAAGACATGAGTTCACATCCTGCCTCTCTCACACGTAAAGTCTATGGATCCTGGGCACGTGGTCCTTTATGAATTACCTGCTATGTATCAGAGGTGGCTAGATGGTGTAGTTTATAGGTGATTAAACACATGATTCTTAGCTCAGTTTTTCCTTTTTGATTGCTCTGTAACTGTTTAGAAGTAGGAGACCGGCCTTTTATGACAACTGTCGTGATTTTTGTTTTGCGGTTTTCTATATTAAAAAAAAAACACACCCCAAACAAAAACCTTGCATCAAAAAACAAAACAAACAAAAAAACCAAACAGATGAAGGACTATTAGGTATATTGAATGAGGTAGTATTGATTGCCTAATGGTAGACAGCTGATTTTAGTCAAGAATTGCCTCTGCGACATGCTAAGTATGTTATCCTGGGTAAGTTACCTCTTAGTAATCTAGGAAACTCTGTGTGACCATTAATTAAAAAGAAAATGCCAACCAGCAATGGCAACATGAATTTCTTTCTTTCACTGGCATTTCCTCATACCAATGAGATCTTAGGCTGAATTTTATCCCCTATATGCCATATTTCAGAAAACCATCTCTAGATATTTATCCCAATACACAGTGGAAAAGTTTGCTTCTATTTTAAGTTGGTTTTGCTATTTGGGAGCATTATTCTGGTAGCCTTTTTACAAATTAAATTTGATTATTTTCCAATTAAAAATTTATTTTATCTTCCTCCCATCTCTTCCCACATTAGGAAAAAAAGACCAAATGCTTTTTTTTTTCTTTTCCCCCGCAGGGCAATGGGGGTTAAGTGACTTGCGACTTGCCCAGGGTCACACAGCTAGTAAGTGTCAAGTGTCTGAGGCCGGATTTGAACTCAGGTACTCTTGAATCCAGGTGCTTTATCCACTGCACCACCTAGCTGCTGTTTTAAAAAACAAATACGCATAGTTAGAAGAAACAAATTACTGCATCAGACATGTCCAAAAACCAAAAGTCTTATTGCGTATTTTGAGTCTATCACCATTTTGTGAGGAGATGGGTAGGCTTTATAAGTGGTCCTTTGGAATTGTGGTTGGGCATTATGCCAGTCATTCTCAGGTCTTTTAAAGTTGATTGTCTTCACAATGCTGTTATGTAAGTTGTGAGTTTTCTCACTTTACTCTGCATCAATTCATATAAGTCTTCCAGGTTTCTCTGAAAGCATTTTGTTCATTATTTCTTATGACACTCTGGGCAAGGATTACAAGGATAAGATATCAAGAAGAGGAGAATTTGATGAACTCCTCTCCCCACCCCCCACATCCCCAATAAACTTGATAGTCCAAATTCAGGCTTTCAGCACCTTGGAGAGTGAAAAACAGTCACCTAGTCTCTTTCCATTAGCTGCCCTACACACAGCAGGGTTGTCCTGGCATTTCTTTTTGTTTAGAAAGGAGGGGCCTTCAGTCTCAATGGCATTGCTGTCTGGGTCTTTCTGAATTCCCAAAGCCTCATTTTGTATTTTGTAAAGGGAGTTCTTCCTTAAAAAAAGCTTCTTTTTCCTCTTACTGCCCTTAATTTCCATCCAGAAACCCCAATGAATTACCCAAAGAAACACGGTGATCTTTCCCCAACCCCACCATGTCTGCCCCAAGCTCAAAAAACTCTTATTTTTTCAGTGTATCTTCCTCTAAAGTTAATTTTAAAACATCACCTATGATTTGTTGTTTCTACCTCCAACTGAAGTTAGAGCTGTCTGGCTGTACGTGAACTCCCACCTGCATAGTTTGTCTTCCCTTTAAGGGGAGCTGATGCCCATACTACTGAAAGAAATTAAGATTTATTTAATTAACAGAGGCCCCCATGTATGCACATGACTTGCTTCAAGACTAAGCTCAAATACTGTTTTTGCAAAGATTTGGCTTAGAGTGTTGTGTTATTCATTTATTCTTGGCTTATGGGTAAAATAATCAGGTCATGCTTTCTAAGATTTCTTATAGCTCTAACATTGTATGGGCTCTATTTCTATGATATGGTAAGCATTATTTTATATTTTATTGTTTATGGACTGTGTCTTCTATAATACACTGTAAGCTTGTGTCCTTGATGATCATATAGGAACTGGGGATGTTTGTTCTGGAGAGAAAACATCTAGGGAGGACATGAGAGGTGTCATGAAATTATAGGCTATCACAATTATTATTATTATTATTTTTTTGCAGGGCAATGAGGGTTAAGTGACTTGCCCAGGGTCACACAGCTAGTTAAGTGTCAAGTGTCTGAGGCTGGATTTGAACTCAGGAAGTCCTGAATCCAGGGCCTGTGCTTTATCCACTGTGCCACCTAGCTGTCCCTCTCCTCCTATTGAACAACATGTGAAAAAATCAAATCAAATCACTCTTTTAGGGACTAGCATTTTGTGTAACCAGGAAACTGTTGAAAAAGAAGAACAGGGAAGCAAGGCTATCAAGATTATTAATAATTAGCACGGGGGGGGGGGGGGCGGCTAGGTGGTGCAGTGGATAAAGCACCGGCCCTGGATTCAGGAGTACCTGAGTTCAAATTCGGCCTCAGACACTTGACACTTACTAGCTGTATGACCCTGGGCAAGTCACTTAACCCCCATTGCCCCGCAAAAAAAAAAAAAAAAGGAAAAAAATTAGCACTAACATAGGACTTGAGATTTTATAAAGAGCTTTACATATGCTCTTTCATTTGACAGTGTATTGAATAGGTGAACCCTAGAATAGCAACAGTTAACATTTAAATGGTACTTTAATGCTTGCATAACATTTTACATCCATTATCTCATTTGGTGTCGAAAACAACTCTTTTGAGATGGGCAGTATTATCATTCCCATTTTACAGATGAGAAAGCTCTGGAGGGTATTTTTAAATTCAACTTATTTTTGTGATGTCTGCTTCAGGGCATTTTCTCAGAACACTAAGACTGAGTACTAGAAGGCACAGAGTTAACTTTAGAAATGATGTGACTTCTAATTGCTCTAGCAAGGACCCTTGGAGTGCTCTCTGCTCTGAAATGACAACTCAATGAAATAACAAAAGCTTGGCAGTCTCAGTTGTGTATTAGAAAACAATAAATCCTTTGGAGGTGACATGAAATTTCAACTCCTTCATTCTACCTTTGGGGACTGCCTGGTACTGGCTAAGCACTCATTGGCATTTCTCTAAAAACAATAGTAGATAGCCCTGGTCTCTAGGTCAACATTCATTTTCCTTTCCCCAATGCTTTTGAAGTGAAAGCAACTGTAGGGTGACTTATAAATTTCCCTCCACGGCATCCATGCTATTTGGAGATATTCTTCAGTACCTTAATTGAAAGGAGTGATTACTTCTTGTCATTTGTTACAATTAGTCTAATCACTAAGCAAGACTGTGAACTACTGGATGTGACATTTTAGGCAATCCAGGCACTATAAGTAGGTCTAATACTTGTCTTTCTAATATTCTCGTTGCTACCAACCAGGACTAGCTGTACTTATAAGTAGAGAGGAAAATTTCCTATAGAGTATGATTTGAGGGGGGAGGGTGTTAAAAGCCCTGTCACACACACAAATCAGATGGATAAAAGAGGTCAATTAGTTCAGTTCAGTTAAAAGAACATGTATTACATATGAATTGTATGCCAAGGTCTATGCTAGCTGCCAGAGAGACCTAGGTACTTAACATAGATTTATAATCATTCTCCAGACTTTGCCCTCATGTCTCATCTGCCTTCTTTGTTGATCCCTTTGACTCTCTACCTGCATTTGTGAGTTCTTCCCAGAACTTTCATTTTGAGGAGAGGTCCAGACCAGTCATCCTCCATTCTCTGGACTTTGCCCCTATTGTCCATGCAGGTACCCTACCTTTTCCCCTCCTTTTCAGGTCCTTTTATGTGTTGTCTTCCCCCATTAGGATGGAACCTTGAGGGCAGGGACCGCCTTTTTTTTCTTGAATTTATATTCTTTGGTCCAGTACAACGTCCTTCAGATCTTGCTTTTTGAAAGGGAAGATTTATGTCCTTCCTATTTAGACTTCTATTTGGCTTGCCTAGATGACTAGATCTGTCTCCTTTGAATGGCCATAGATCTTCTTCAGGAGGCATTGATGTGTTCTTGAGTATGATGTAATCAGCATATCATCAGCAAAGAAAACATCTAGAAAGCATCACCACATATGGTGAATCCTCCCTCCCTCTTCCTCTGTGAATTGTGGAGTATCCTGAGCTCAGGAAAATGAAAATGACAGAGGATCTAAAAGGCAATGAAGAGGTTCATGGTGACTGTAGGTAGGCTGCAGCTTTTAGTCATTGGTGATTTGCTCATCACTTTAGAACTAGAAGAGTCCTTAGAGACCAAATTTTGCAAATGAAGAAACAGAGGCACAGAGAGAGAAAGTGACTTGCCTAGGGTCCCAGAGGTAGTATGTATACAAGGTAGGATTTTTCTGCCAGTCATCTTAACTCCAAAGTCAAATCACCATCCATGACACCAAATCTAGCTCTCAGGAGGTTGGCATGTCATATAGCAAATGGGAGATATAACCTATGGACTGATACAGAAGGAACATCTAAAGACTGAAAAGAAGGCCTCCAGTATATTAGATATATTTTCTATGGAGTGTTTGTGGAAAGACATGGATGAAAATTGCATGAGATAAGAAGAAAGCAAGGCATTGTGATCTGTATTGCTTTCTCCTGGTTCTCCTCCAGACTTGAGTCTGACTACTACTTTTTAGCTTTTTTACTGGATTTTCATCCAGGTCATGCTTATTAACAAATGAATAATCCTCAGAGCTTTGTCCTGGGTCTTCTCCTTCTAAACAATTTCCTTGTTGATATAATTCTCATTGATTCCATGATCATCTTCATGCAGATGATTCTCATATTTATTCGTCTACTCTTACCTTCTTTCCTGATCTCCAGTCTCTCATTTCCAATTGCCTATTGGACATCACCTTGAACTGGACATTGTATATATATCTGAAGCTTAACATATCCCAGACTGGGCTTATATTTCCTCCGAAGCCCACCTCCCCTATTATTGTCAATGGCACAACTATTTCCTAGTCACCTAGGCTCACAATCTAGAAATCATGTATTCCTCCTTCTCTCTCAAGCCACCCCCCCACATCTAATTACTTGCTAAGTCTTTTCAATTCTATGTTCATAACATCTCAATATAGACCCCATTTTCTCCTCTGACAGTGCCACCAACTTGGTACATCCTTTCATCACCCCAGGCCTTAGCTTTGGAAATAGACTGCTGATTTGTATCCCTGTTTCAAGTCTCTATCCAGTTTGGACTCTCCTCCATTTAGCTGTCAAAGTGACCTCCCTAGAGTTCAGGTCTGAATATGCCACTATCCTATTTAATCAACACCAGTGGCTCCCTCACACTTCCAGGATCAAATATAAAATATTTGGCTTTTAAAGACCTTTATAACCAGCACTCTTCCTCACTGTCCAGGCGTCTTACACCTTACTCCCTCTTACATATTCTGTGATGGTGATATTGGCTTACTTGCTGTTTCTCAAACAAGATAATCCATTTCCCAACTCCTTGTGTTTTCACTATCTCCCATGCTTGCTACCTCCTTCCTTTCTCCCTCCTCATCCCCATATCCTGGCTTCTTTCAAGTTTCAGGTAAAAGTTTACTTTCTGCAAGAAGCCTTTCATCATCTCTCTTCATCTTAGTGCCTTTCTTTTAAAAAGATCTCCTATTATCCTACCCACATTCTGCTAATCTATGGTGGATTGCATGTTGTTTCCCTCATTAGACTGTGAGTTCCTCAAGATCAGAAACAGTTTTGTCTTGACTTTTCTTAGTATCCTCAGTGCTCAGTAGAGTTTGGCACACAGTAGGTGCTTGACAAATGCTTATTGATTTGACTTGAGTTGCAGTGGTGGAGGTATTTCCTACCTCATTGGCTTAGGGAAAAATAAATTCAACAACAAATATCAATTAAGTACCTACTGTGTTCCTAGTACTGTCCTGGTGCTGAGGACAAGACTACATTAAAATATATTTCCTGCCTTAAGGAAGTTTACATTTTATTCTGGATAAGGGTCAGGGGACAACATATAGATAAATAAGCAAATATTAAATAGATGTAAACACTGTACTCATTGAGAAAAGATTGATGGTAAAGAACTAGAAATTGCAGGGATTCCCATTAACTGGGGAATGGCTGAACAAGTTGTGGTATACAATTGTTATGGAATATTACTGTGCTATAAGAAATGATGAGCTCATTGATCTTAGAAAAACATGGAAAGACTTGGAAGAAATAATGAAGAGCAAAATGAGCAGAACCAAGAGAACTTTGTATACAGTAGCAGCAATATTGTTTTAAGAATGACTTTGAGTGAATGTCATTTTGTCTATTATAAACACCCAAATTAACTATAAAAAGCATATGAAAAACAACCTCTGTCTACATCCAGAGAAAGAACAGATAAATAGAAGTATGTGCACAGTAACTTTCTCTCAATACACACACACACACACACACACACACACACATTTCTATTAGTGTTTAATGGTAGCCATTTCTTGGGTGGGGGAGGGCAAGGAAGAAAAAAGATAAAAAAATTCCATAATAACTTTATTATATATTTAAGATGAATAACAAGTTGTACATAATAGATTTACAGTTTTATGTGCAATTATCTTTTTATTATACCATGTTATGGAAATGCTTGTTTTATTCCATAAATTAAAAATATTTTTTTAAGAGAAAAGATTTAGAAAGACCTGTGGTCAGTAGATAATAGTCACCAGGACTGAGACTAGATGACAGTTTTAATAGATGGAACTGTAACAGAGTAAAGTTTGCTTAGTGATTGTGATAGGGTAGTCTGAAAGGGGCAGTGAGAATAAGGAGTACACCAACATCCGGTCTGGGACTAGTGAGTTGAGGGGCTTAAGAGAAGATTTGATCTATACTGGGAAGGATAGCTAGTAATTCTTTGTTATTGTTATCGGGGAGAGCTGGTTCTTGGTGTGATAAAAATTAAGATACAGGGGAAAAAGAGATCTGGGAAAAAAGGAAATTTGTTAATTATATATCAAGAGTTCCATAAGGAATAATAGGTAAACCAATATAGGGTGGAACATCATGGCAGTAGGGTTAAGGTGGATGGATATAAGTAATTAGGTAGCTCTTTGGAAAGTGGGGCTTCACATACACATACACAGGGAATGGGAATATTAGAGATAATGAGTTTGCTAAGCATTGAGGAATGAATTCAAGCAGTGTGTATCTGTGGATTGAGGGGGTTCTGCTGATAAAGGCAAGTGAGTAAAACATTCCACCTCCCACAAGGACTCCGGGTCTTCTGCCCAGTATAGTAGCCTAGTACCTCTCAGGGGGTAACCCAATGTTCCTGTACCCAAGATGGGTTCTTTTGCCTGCACAGCAAAAGTATAGACATAGAGCTGAAAACAGATCTTAGAAGCCATTTAATCCAATCCAAAATGAGGCCTAAAGAAGTTGTCAGTTTCCTGTGTTTACATATCTAGGAAATGGCAAAATCTGGATTAGAACTCAGGTCTTTTGACTCCACAGCCAGGACTCTTTTACTGTATCATTCTATTAATTCTCATCCATCCATCCATCCATTTACCCACACACCCATCCACTCATCCACCCATAATATATATCTATATATACGCTATATATAGTATGTATGTATCTACACACATAAACACATACTATATATATTATACATGCAGTACATACACTATAATACACATGCACATATACATACACATACACATACTATGTGTGTGTATACATACAGATTCGCCCTTTATTTTCATGATTTTATTATTATGAACATGCTCTGGCAAGGAAATAAACTACCCAGTGGCAGTTTAAACAAAACATATTCCTGTAATGATAATCTCTTAAAGAAGTGAAATGGAATCCTGGGGTGCCTCACTATATAATGTCCACCACCATATAATGCCCACCTCTCAGCACTATACAGTGACCATCATATATAACTGCAATAGCCTCACTACACAATAGCTCTCTCAATGACCACAAGCCACTAGTTCATCCTTGGTTATGACATGTGGAAGGAACCATTGGGGTGGGGAAGGCAGAGTGGAATGTCCTGATTAATGCCTAATGACACAAAAGACAATGTATTACCACTCTAATGAAATGTATCCTGCATCTTAACAACAGATCTCCTATCTTTCTGGCTTTGCTCTTGTTAGAAGGGTAGTGTAATTGCTGTGTCAGTGAGGAAAATCAATAAATACTCCGAACATTGGCTGTCCTATGTTATGTGAGTCAGCTGGCCATTAGCAGAGTGAGAGCAGTGAACTGCATCTTTTTTGGTCCCCTCTTCTCCTCCTCCTCTTCTTTCCCTCTGAAAATGATGAGGATGTTTACATGAATAGGTGAGTGGATAACTACCAGTAGACATTTTCAGGTACTCATGACATTTATCAGCAAAGGCATAGCCCTGATGCACTTCCACTATGGGATTTTATTTTTTGTCTTTTTTTTTAAAGTGAGGCAATTGGAGTTAAGTGACTTGCCCAGGGTCACACAGCTAGTAAGTGTTAAGTGTCTGAGGCTGGATTTGAACTCAGGTACTCCTGACTCCAGGGCTGGTGCTCTATCCACTGCGCCACCTAGCTGCCCTGTCTTTTGTTTTTTGAGGGGCAATGAGGGTTAAGTGACTTGCCCAGGGTCACACAGTTAGTCAGTGTCAAGTGTCTGAAGCAGGATTTGAACTCAGATATTCCTGAATCCAGGACTGGTGCTTTATCTACTGTGCCACCTAGCTGCCCCCACACCATGAGTTTTGTGTGATTTGTGTGTGTGTGTGTGTGTTTGTGGGGCAATGAGGGTTAAGTGACTTGCCCAGGGTCACACAGCTGGTGTCAAGTGTCTGTGGTTGTATTTGAACTCAAGTTCTCCTGAATCCAGGGTCAGTGCTTTATCCAGTACACCACCTAGCTCGCACCAGGGGTTTTAAAGATGTTCAAGTCATTCAATAGAATGGCAAATTCAAACTCTGTGTCACCATAGAATAACAGACTGTAGAGGAAATGTGAGCCAAAGATGACAGGGAAAAGACTTATGGATTGCTAATACTCAGCTTTCCTCTTTTGCTGTTATTTACAGGTGTTCTTTTTTGTTTTCCTGGTGGTCCCACCATAGTACATATGATGTGAACACCCACAATAAAAATCCCAACCGAAGGCAAATGCTGCAGTGTCATTTCCCTTCTCAAAGCACTTCTCAAAGAAGTCTGTTTCTTAAAATTCTTGTTAAAATGAGGGAATAGTGGAAGAGCACTGAATTTGGAGTGAGAGGATCTGGGTTTTAATCCCAACTTTACTATTTTCTGTCTATGTGACCTTACACATGCCACCAACTTGACTATTTACTGTCTATGTGACCTTACACATGCCACTTAACCTCTTTGGGCCTCAGTTTCCTATTCTGTAAAATTAAGGATTTGGAGTAGTTGACCTATGAGGGATTTTTTTTTTAGCTGTAGCTACAGACAATAAAATAGTCCGTGCCAAAGTTTTCAGTTTTCTGCCATGGCTATTCAGATATAACTTTGAACTTCTTGGTTTTGGGGGGCAATACAACTTTATCCTACATTTTGAGATGGCCCATTCATACCAGTTGTTCCTTTCTTCCATGACTTTACACGGGTGCATTGCCCATGCCTGGAAAACACTTACACCTGGTTTGCCAACCTTAGAGCTCCTTTCAAGGCTCAGTTCAAGTATCACTTTACTTCATGAGGCCTGTCATGACCTCCAAGGTGCTAATGTCTCCCTCCCAGAGATTACCTGCCTTTTAATTTGTATATATTTTGTATTTAGAGGGGGAAGCCAGGAATAGTGGATAGAGAGTTGGCCTGGGAAGCCAAGACAGCATGGGTTCTAATTTGGCCTCTGCCACATACTTGTTTCATGAGCCTCAGCATGTTACTTAACCTCACAGTGTTTAGGCTAATCTCTAAATCTGTATGTCTAAATAAATTGCTGGTATTTATTAGTGGATGCAGTTTCCATACCAGGAATATCCCATTCTGATGAATTCCTATAGGTTGAGAGCAAAAAAAAAAAAAGGAAAAGAACAATTGTTATCTAGGGATCCAATATTTTTTGTGAGTAAGTTTCACAGAACATGTTAACCTCCATTTGGAGAGAAAGTTCATCAGGGGAGCACTAGCAAAAGAAAATTACATATCCACTTTCTATCATTATCCCAATATTTTGAATGACTTGTATTTATACACAGCTTCTCCTCTCTTCCCCCTCTCCATAGAAAAGAGGATTATGGGAGTAGAGCTGGAAGAGTCCTCCAAAGCCATCTAGTGCATCCAAATTCAACAAAGATGATTTCATTGATTTTGTAATGGCTTATCTATGGATGTGGTGCTTTTGATCCTTTGCCCTAAGTTGTGTATCAACTCATTCAGGGTGAGCACTGTTTCTATTCTATCTCTGTGTTCTGAGCATCTAGCCCATCACTTCACACATAGAAGATGATAAATGTTTGAATACATGTGAAGAAACTGAAGCCTAGAAAAGTCAAGTGACTTGTCCAGGGTAACATAGGTAGAAAGCAGTAGAGTGAGGATTCAAACCCAGGCCCTCTGACTCCAAGTCTAATATTCTTTCCTTGATATCATTCTGGCTTTCAGTTAGAAGCTCCCCCAAAGCAGGGATTAGAACTTCTATCACTCATTGCTTTGTATAGAAATGTTAGTCATTTCAATTCTACTTGATTTCCTAGATTGTCAATGTATCAAAGCTGCAAAATCACTCCACATTTTGGATGGTGAAAATGGTTTCTGAGGAGGATGGGGTTGGGACTCAAGTGATGGATGTGTGCACAGGACAATGAAGACAGATCACAGACAATTACCCTCCCCCCCCCCCATTTCCCTGCTCCTTTCTATGATAGCATGTAATAGACCAAGGTCACTTATTAATGTGTTTGTTATTCATAGGTTAAGTGGAATCTTTATCATCTAATTAACATACTGCACAAGGTGAGATTTTTCATCCCCACAAGTGACATTTATAAATATCATAATGACTGGGTATGGTTTGATCATGACTGACTTTGTCCAATTAAACAAAGAATAAAACCCAAAGGAGGATGTCTCAAATTAAACACTATATTCTGATATTGTATGTATGGTGTGCTTCTTAATTCTCATGAGCATAATTATAGTAGTCAGTGCAATACCCTACTCCTACCATTGACCCACAGGTCACCCTGGGTTCTTTTTTAAAATTGTTTAAATTAAATTTTTTTTTGGTTAGGCAATGGGGGTTAAGTGACTTGCCCAGGGTCACACAGCTAGTAAGTGTCAAGTGTCTGAGGCCGGATTTGAGCTCAGGTCCTCCTGAATCCTGGGCCAGTGTTCTATCCACTGCACCACCTAGCTGCCCCTCACCCTGGGTTCTTAAAGGCAATGATAGCGGAAGGCAAACTAGAAAGTCTTTGATTGTGTCAACTAGCCTGGCTGCATTCAGAGAGGCTTATCACCAGAGACTGGCCACTGAATGAGGAAATTTGTTTGTTGCCAAGACCACCCATGCAGCCGACCTAAATCCCAAGTAACTGTTAGTCCTACAGAGGCTTCTTTACATCTCCACACTGATGGTGTGGGAGCAGCATGAAAGGGAGCAAAGAATCCCGGTTTTTATAAAATCTCTGGAGAGAAAATTTGTTGGTCTTTTGCCCAAACACAAGAAATGTTTATGAGTCAAATGAAGACATTTTTATTAAGTGAGCTCTAGTTAATGGGGCACCATGCCAGTCACTTGGCAAATAAAGACAAAAATGAGGGCAGTTCTTGCCCTTGAAGAGCTGATATTCCAACAGGGGGAAATGATGCACAGGGATGAATAAATATAAAGTATATGTAAAGTTACACAATGTAATTTCAAGAAAGAGAATAATACTAACTAGAGAATATTGAGAAAAGTCCACTATAGAAGGTTGTGGCAGAGCTGTGCTTTTAAGGAAGTGATGGACTCGAAGAGTAAGAGATGAGAAAAGAGGAAATTCCAAACAGAGGCAGCTGCTTATCCAAGGGCATGCAGGCAGGCAAGAGAACATGAACAGAGAATAGCTAATAAGCCATAGTTGGATGGGAATGGGGAATATATTGAGGGCAATAATCCCCAATTTAGATTTAGTTTCACATACTACGTGGTCCGGCTTCCTTTAGTTAACCATGACTATTCATGCATTTCCTTATTCCTTTTCTTCTTTCTATATTCTGCCAGCAGCAAATTGGATACTGAAATTTAAGTTCCTTTTCTCTCTTTTTTATTATTTCACATTTTTATCAGCTATCAACCCATTCAATTCTGTTTCCTGCCTGCAACCACATATTCCTTACTTGAGCCTCCACCCCCCTCCTCATCACAAACTATTTTCATCAGCCAAATTGCAGAGTGATTCTGCAGCCCCAACACATGGACAATTTTAAGACATTGCGATTAGAAACAAATCAGTTTATTTTGTGGGAACAATGCCAATTTAGATCATTTTTCAAATATCTTATTTCCTTCTTCAAACCAAACCCAATTTGGGCTTATTCTCTGGAAAAATTCGGAATGCCTTGGTTGAATCCCATCTTGGTTTTTCTTTTCTGACATGTCATGGCTAACAAATACATGAAAAATCCAAGGGACATTTTCCACAGAATTAGTGAGAAACCTCTTTATAAAGGCCACTAAGTTTACCTCAGAGAATAATGACCAAACATACAAACTTCTTCACAACTTTTATTAGATTCAAAATACCATCAAGGGGAGTAAGGGGAAGGTAGTAAATCATCAGACTTGTTATTTGTCCTTTGTTCTTGAAGAGGATTCTTATTTTTTTGGGGGGGCGGGACAATGAGGGTTAAGTGACTTGCTCAAGGTCACACAGCTAGTAAGTGTCAAGTGTCTGTGGCTGGATTTGAACTCCCATCTTCCTGAATCCAGGACTGGTGCTTTATCCACTGCACCACCTAGCTGCTCCTTGAAGAGGATTCTGACATGTGAGAGTTAATATCAAGACTTGCAATGAAATAAATTTCAGTGAGGCAGAGCTGTGTGATTTCATCAGTCTCACTTTCTTCTCCAGAGCCATCTGGGTTCAGTGGCAATATATAGATCAGGACCCCAATATATAGATGGCCCCCAAACCATCAGACTTAGAATCTCAAATAAGGTCACTATGGCTTGTCATTCACTCAGCTCATGTAAATAAGTTCTGGGCAGCCTATTGAGCTCCTCCCTTCTAAGATACCATAAAAAGGTTCAGATGGTCATCTCTTTCTTCATGGTCACTGGGATCTCTGGATTCCCATAAGATCTGAGGAATTGTAGGCTGATTTTACCTGAAAGCATTTTCAATGGAGAGGTCCCTCCCATAGGAAAGAACCACAGCCCAAAATGGCTGGATAGAACAGACATCCTCAGTACGAATGGGTGGAACAGCTGAGCCTAATGTAATTAATTTAGAAGCATTGAGAGGACAGCATGGGGCAATAGAGAGAGAGAGAGAGACTTAGAATCAGAAAGAACCACCTCCAGTATTTACTAGGTGACTATAGTCAAATGATGTAACCTTTCTTAGCCTCTACTCCTTCATCTGTAAAATGGGAATCATAGCACCTACCTCACAGGTTTATTGTGAATCTCAAATGAGATACTGTGAGTCATGTATTTTTCAAATGCTAAAATGTTATGAGGTATAAATGATAATGATGATGGTGGTGGTGGTTATGAAGAGTGTTGGACTTGGTAAGATCTGGGTTCAAATTCTGCCTCCAACACTTAGTAGCTGTGTGACCATGGACAATCTCTGAGCCTTAATTTCATCATCTGGAGAA
The DNA here is from genome assembly GCF_019393635.1 of Dromiciops gliroides. Lineage (NCBI taxonomy): Eukaryota > Metazoa > Chordata > Mammalia > Microbiotheria > Microbiotheriidae > Dromiciops > Dromiciops gliroides. The sequence goes on along the minus strand of NC_057862.1, from coordinate 30,246,417 downwards.
TGGACATAAAAATAGCACCTCTGGGACAGCTAGGTGGTGCAGGGGATAGAGAACAGGCCCTGGAGTCAGGAGGACCTGAGTTCAAATCCAGCCTCAGACACTTGACACTTACTACCTGTGTGACCTTGGTCAAGTCACTTAACTCCAATTGCCTCTAGGGACAGCTAGATGGCGCAGTGAATAGAGCACTGGCCCTGGAGTCAGGAGTACCTGAGTTCAAATCTGGCCTCAGACACTTAACACTTACTAGCTGTGTGACCCTGGGCAAGTCACTTAACCCCAAGTGCCTCACTAAAAAACAAAACAAAACAAAACAAAAACAAACAAAAAAAATTAGCACCTCTGTCATGAGTTAGTTGTGTAGATCACGGGAGAAAAAGTCCTGTAAAGCACTTTGCAGGTCTTAAAGCACAATAAAATATGAACTATAGCTATAATTCCCAACTAACCAACAAAGTACTTTTCAAAGTTCTCCAGTTACATACCTATTTTCACTTTTGCCAGAGTTTGCCATTGTTGCAAGTAGTTCATGAGCACATAAAACTAACAAAGATCATTCCATCTACTTCTTTCCATGAAATGAAGTGGAGTAAAAGTGATGGTTTAATGCAATCTAATCTATTGAAGTCTAAACTATATTTTTCTTTTTTTTTTTCCAGTGGAGGCTTTCTCTAGTTACTAATCTTCCCATATCATCCCTTTCTCCAAATTGTTTTGTATATTTCTCCCTCTTTTTAAGGTTTTCTAGATATTTAAAAAATGTTATCTCCTCCCTATAACTCAGAGGTAGATGCTATGATTGTGTCCATTTTACATATGATGAAATTGATACACATTAGAGCTTAAGTGACTTGCCCAGGGTCACACAGTTAATAAGTGTCTGAGTATTAATTTGAATCCAGGGTTGTTTTTTTTTTTTTTTTTTTTTTTTTTTTTACTACAGGTTATGCTCTTTACCCACTGTGACACCAAGCTTATCCATGTAACGTCCACTGACTGGGGGTGTGGGGTATACTGCAAGGCTCTGTCCTGGGCTGCCCTTTTCTCTCTGTACTCTCCTACTGACCACACCTGCATACCTAATCTCTCTCATGAGTTTCAGTCCTATATCACAAATCGCCTATTGGACATTTCAATATGTAACTCTGGGCATTCTCAAACTCAACATGTCCAAAGCAGAAGTCATTCTTCCCCACCCACCTCCCTTTTCAGAACTTCCCTAATAATGATAAGGGCACTATCACCCTTCCCTTCACTTGGTTTTATAGCCTCAGTATCATTCTTAGGTTCAAACTCTAACACCCCACATATACAATCACATATCACTTCTATCTCCACCTCTTTTACTTTTGGACCCCGTCCTCACACAGCCCCAACCTTAGTTTAGTCACTTATAATCTCATGCTTGAATCATACAAATAATATCCTATTTAGTCTTTCTGTATCAAATCTCCCCCTTATTTCAATTCATTCATTCATTCATTTTTTCATGTCCAGTATTTAATCCACTGTAGATGCCACCAAAGAGCTAGTTAAAAACTAGAAACACTAGCTATTAATATCTCATATTTGCATATTACTTTATAGATTAAGTCACTTCGTCAGACTCACAGAGTCAGTATGTGTCAGAGGTAGGGCTAGAAGCTAGCTCTGTCTGTCCTCTATCTCTTGCTGCCTTCCCCCATGAAGATGATGATAATGACAACAACTAGCCAACCACTAACAACACAACCAGTGCTTCATTGGTGGATCCTATGCTCCTTCTAATAACAGACCCTTCAAGGTATATGACCCATCCCCCCAGCCTAATTTGCTATCAAAAGGGAATTATTTTTAGGGAGCAGCGTTATTAGAAGCAGCATTTTCAGCATTATATTTTTACAATTAAATATACCTTTGCAAATTACATTGACATCAAAAATGCACAATTAAGAAACTGAAAGTTAAAATAATGATTGTTTCTATGTTAAAGGTCAAAGGGGTTATTTGTTCTTGGTTTAATGGTGAACACTTGGAAAAAAGTAAATCCTTCCTCCACCTTTATTAAATGGATTTTTAATTGTCTTCTGTATGGTTAACATTTGCTTTTCTCTGGGAAGCCCCAAAATGCTTTTATTTATTTTGAACTTTAGAACTAAAATTTGCCCTGAGAAGCAGAGGAAACATAACTGACATGACTCCTTGTGCAACTAATGACTAAATAATGCAACTCAAAAGAACAAGGATTTTGAATCAGAGGAAGTGGTACAAATTTGGGTTTTTCTGCCCCCTATCGATTTGACCATGGCAAGTCACTCTCCCTTTCTAGACCTTAGTTTCCCCATTTGTAAAATGGGACAGTTGGACTGGATGATTTTGAATATACATTCCAGCTCTAAATATATGATTCCATGAATGACTACTTTTTTTCTCCTGTGTGACTTTTGGCTGGTTTTCCCCCTCTCTGGGCTTCTTCATACACTCAACATTCCTGCCACACTGACCTACTGGAAGTTTCCTGAACTCAGATTTCTATCCTTTCCCTTGGGACCCATGCACCTGGGTTGCTCCCCATGCCCTACCTCTGTCTTTGCCATGTACTTCCTGCTCATATTCAGCTTTTAGAATACTTTGTTTCTCTTATAGCTCGGCTAAGGTACTACCTCCTATTGGAAATCTTTTCTCATTCTCCTGGTTACTATTTTCATTGTATTATTTAATTTGTGTATATGTTATATTGCCCCAGGAAGATGACCCCCTACCCCAAGAGGGAGAAAAATTTCCTTTTGAGATAGCTCTGACCATGTTACTCCCCTACTCAATAATCTCCAATGGCTCCTTTTTCCCTTTAGAGTCAAATAGAATATCATGCTTAGTTTATAAAGCCCTACCAACATGGCCCCAACCTATCTTTCTGACCTAATTATAAATCACTCCCTTTTTCTTACTCTACAGTCCAGTCAAACTGGCTGCTTTTTTTTCCTCACACACACACTTCATCATCCATCTCTATGCATTTGCTCTGGCTGTCTCTCATGTATGGAATCTGTTCCCTCTACCTCTGCCTCACAAAACCCTCTTTTTCTTTTTAAAAATTTATTTAATTGTTAATTTATGGAATAAAACAAGCATTTCCATGACATAATATAATTTACAAAAGATAATTGCACATGAAACACAAATCTATTATATACAACTTGTTAGTCCTTTTAAATATATAATAAAGTTATTATGTAAATTTCTTTTTTCTCCCCCACCTGCCCTATAGAAGGCTACCATTAGACATAAATATGTATGTATATATACATATATATATATATGTAAAATCATTCTACACATACTTTTATTTATCAGTTCTTTCTCTGGATGCAGATAGCATCTTCCTTCATATGTCCTTTGTACTTAATTTGGGTATTTATAATAGTCAAAATGATTTATTTTCTTAAAGTTGTTCTTAAAACAATATTGCTGTTAACGTATATAACATTCTCTTGGTTCTGCTCATTTCACTCTTCGTTATTTCATGCATATCTATCCTGGTTTTCTAAGATCACTGAGCACATTATTTCTTATAGAACAGTAGTAGTCTATCACAATCATATGCTAAACCTCGTCTAGTCATTCCCCAAGTGTAATGCAAGCTTCTTCTATTAAATGAAGACTTAAAAAAACCTCCCTGATTTCCCTCATATACTTTATCTTTATTTTGTATATATTTATATATGCTTGTATGTAAATGAGCATATATACATGTCTCTCCCGCTAGAATGTAAGCTTCTTGAGAGCAGGGGTTGTTTCATTTTTTTGTACTTGTGTCCCCAGAGCTTAGCCCAGTGATGCACATATTAGATGGCCAATTGATTGATTTGTTGAAGGGGCTGGAAGGTCTTTTGTTTATATATGTGTGTACTAGTATCTTGCTTTGTGCATAATAAATGATTGATGAATTGACCTAGCACTTTAAGGTATAGTTTCAGTCACTCCTGCACTTGGAACTGGATCAGTAATATTTATTTCTTCTTGTAGATGAAGGTCAAGTAGGTCTGACTACTTTGCCTTAAATGGAGCCTCTTGCCATAAATCCCACACTAAGGGTATACCTCGGATGCTGAGATCCTTTTTATAGGTCTCTTGGCATTACATGGCATTGGTGTAATTACAGGTGGTCTCTCTGTTAATCCAGACTCTTGCTTCATGAGCAATCTACATTTTCCCCATATCATCTTTGTCTTTGATAATATTTTTATACCTCTTTTTGCATAGTTCTTCAGTGGGCATAGAATAATGATAATATTTAATAATAATAACAATAATATATAGAATTTATATAGTATTTTAGGTAGCAAAGTCCTTTATACATGTTGTTTGACCCCCATAATAATTCTATGTGGTAGATAACTATTGACACCTTCATTTTACAGATGAGGAAATTGATACTAAGGTAGGCCAATGACTTGCCCCGGATCACATAGTTAATAAGTGTTTGAGGCAGCATTTAAACTCAAGTCTTTCCAATTACCAGTTCAGCTCTCAACCATCTACTGTACCACAGTCCCATATGGATCTCCTTTGCCTTTAGGGATACCCACAATTTTGGTTCTTTGGGTTCTGTGGTATATAGAATCACTAGAATGACATTAGCATTAAAAGGATGGGTTTTTGAATCAAGAAGAAGCTTGGTGCTATCAAAAACACCCCCATTTTTGGACAGCATTGTGTTGATTGCACCAAGTTCCGTAACATCGTATACCTTCATGAATGAGATCTGGTCATGCCACCCTATTGCTCAAACCTTGTAGTAATCCTAGTGTCTCTAGAATAAACCACAAGTCCTTAGTTTATAAGTTAAACCCCTTTATAACCCGACTTCTACCTATTTTGGCACACTAATTTCACATCATTCATCCTCATCTAATCTTTGTGCCAATCCTATCAGCCCATTTAATATTACCTGTTCATGACATTCTATCTTTGTGACTTTGCACAAACTGTTTCCCATGCCTGAAATGCCATTCCTTATCAACTACCCTTTTTGGAATGCCTAGCTTCCTTCAGATTTCAGTTCAAGTCACCTCCAATATTGACTCTTTCCTGATTTTTCTCTCCAGTTATTTGTATTCTCCCTCAAAAATGACTTTGCATATTTTTATATATTTATCTATCTTTGTTTATGTTGTTTTCCCCAAATGCCAGATCCTTGAGGAAAAGGACTGATTTAAATTTTGTGTTTGTATCCCCAGCATGATATCTGATACATAGTGAGTGTTTAATAAATGCTTGTTTTGTTGAATAATCATGAAAAGTGTCCACTCTAACCACCCCCATGGGTAAGACAAAGTGGATAAAGAATGCCTCTAGTGGCATGGTGGATAGAGCACTGGGCCTGGAGTCAGGAAGACTCATCTTCTTGAGTTCAAATTTGGCCTTAGACACGTACTAGTGGTGTGACCCTGGGCAAGTCACTTAACCTTGTTTGCCTCAGTTTCCTCATCTATAAAATGAGCTGGAGAAGGAAATGGAAAACCACTCCATCTTTGCTAAGAAATTCCCACAGGGGGTTATGAATTTTCAGACATGACTGAAAAACGACTGAAAATTTTCCAACTGTGATATGCAGCTAGATGAGCAATCCATAGAGGCCCTTAAAAATATAAGGGCCCTGGAAAGATATTGCAAATGGACAATAAGCTGGATTCATAATTGAAGAAGAGGAGGAGGATCGCCTTTAGGAAGGAGCAAAATGCTGCTAATGACCCCAGGTTTCTCTCTGAAACAAAACTTCCGGTTTTACTGTTGAAAAAACAGTAACACCAACATATGTGCAAACAACGTAGAAGAGAAAACAGCCCAGTACAGGGAGTATCTAGCTTGACTTCTTAATATATCTCCAAGCACAAAACCTACAATGTGCAGAAAGGTGCTTTGAGAATGTATGCAAATAAAGGCAAGCTACACTTTTTGGTTAGTCCCCTGAAGGAGATGTACTATCGTATTTGCACTATTTTTGCATTCTTCATATCTAAGTATAATATTGATGGGGCAGTTAGAACAGGTGTAGAGCAGTCTGGAGAAGCCTGAAACATGAGATTGTAAAAGAAAACGAGTTTCATATCTTGGTTCATGAATTAGGAGTCAAAGTTACCCAGATTGAATTTCAATGTGATGGAAGGCTTTCCATTTTGCCTTTAAATTATTCACTGTTGTTATTAGCACTGAGCCACCCACAGCATAGCAGCAATGTGTTGGATGTCCCTGGATTTTTAATTCTTAGAAGAGTATAAAAAATTGTCTTTTTGGTCCATTAATGTGGTATGTCCTTTAGAGAGAGACTATACACCATAATGGATGGCCTGCTGAACCTGGAAACAGGAAGTCCTGGGTTTGAATCCTACATCAAATGCTAACTGGTTGTATAATCCAGGCCTGTTCACTTAACACGTCTGAGCCTCAGTTCCCTCATCCATAAAATGAAGATAATAATAGCACCTGCCTCCCAGGATGTGTGAAAATCAAATGAAGCAATGTATATAAGAGATTTTGTAAATTGTAAAGTTCTATGTAAACATGACCTATTACTACTACTAAAATCATTGACAAGTTGTTTATTAATCTGCTATATGCCACACACTGTGCTAGGTGCTGCGGATACATTTATCATAACAGCTAAGATTTATATCATTCTTTAAGGTTTCCAAAGCTGTACATATGTCATCTCACAACCACTCTGGAGGTAGGTGCTTTTATTATCTCATATTGTAGATACGGAGACTGAGGCAGAGATTAACTGCTTTGCTTAGGGTCATACGGTTAGTAAATCTGAGGCAGGATTGGAAATTGGCTTTTTCTGACCACAGGTCCAACACACTATGCACTATACTATTTAGTTGCTTTTATACTGAGGAATGAAATAATCCCTACTCTCAGGAAGCACACATTCTGACGGGGAATGGCAACACGTATAGAGGGGGATCATTCTCCGGGGCATTACATGGATAAAGATTGAAACCACAGAAATGTGATTGTCAAAGTCTTTTCTGAAGCAACAATACTATTGATTTGATTATGGCTCACAGAGCAAGAAGAAAGAAGCCATGTAGGGGAGAGGCTGTGTGATCAGTATCAGAAAGATAGCAAGATTCCAGAAGTGGAGGTTTGGACGATATAGGAAACATGGTCAGGGGCTGGCTGAATAGAGGGAGGTAGGTGAGTTGGTGCACACTCATTTAGTGAATAGAGTAACGTGGGAAAAGAATACAGATCTATCAGAGCATCAAAGTTATGAGGTGGGAAGGATCTCATGTTTGACTAAAGTTGAACTGAATTCTACAGTGGATGAATTGTAGCCAGTTTTCCCCAAGTGTGTAGACTCTAATAGTTTAGGACAGTGAGAATGGTTGACATATCATAGCCTTTACAAAAAACATTAATTCAATTGAGGCTGCTCATAAACTCTCCTATAGTATACATTTATTACCTATATTGGCAGTAAGGAATGAATGGGGCTACAATTTCACCAATGAGAACTGTCAGTATTCCCAGAATATGAATATTTAGATGACAATTAGTTTAGATTTATTAGTGTAAAATGATATGCTAAAATTCAATATTCTTTAAAAATTCATTTATCATCTAGGAACTATTTGAAGTGCAATAAAAGCTGCCATTTTAATAATGATAGTTTTAAAAATTATACAAACCTCTCTATAGTAGCCATGTGTTATCTCCTCTTTAATCTGTTCTGGGGAACTAGAAGTACAAACTATGCAAATAGATTTAAATGCTTTTTCATTAGTAAAAATAAAATGCTGCTAGCTCATTCCTTGATGCTGGCTCCAAATGGATTCTGTATCACCCCTAAAGGAATGCAAGGGCATTAGATATGTGTCTAATTTCAGAAAAGAGATTCGATGAATATAAATACTGTACTTTTTTCCAATGAAAGAATGAAATTCAAATCACAGCCCTTGATCTTCTCCATTTGGCACCTCTCCTCCTTGGCAAAGGAATGGAACAGATGACATTAGGTTTTCCTAGCTCAGGAATCCCACAGGGCCGATTTTTTCTTGGATATCCAGCTTGCCTTTGCCTCAAGAAGGAGGCCCAACTGGTGAGACAGAATGGCTCTACAGGCTTGGGTACGGAGTGGAAGAAACCTGCTAATGTCTCGAAGGCACAGATGATGGACTTTCTTTTTTGAAAAGAAGAAAAAAGTTTTGGTATCTTTTATTTCTACAGTCACATTTCATTTCATCATACCCTACTCTACCCATGACATTGGGCCAATCCTCGTAACAAAGAAATCGATAAAGCAAACCCAAACAATAGTGACCATTCCTGACAGCAAATGTAACATTTCACTCCCATAGTCCTCTATCTCTCTGCTGAGAGGAAAGAAGCATATGTCATCACCTGTTTTCCAGGCCTAGGATTGGTCATTGCCATTAATTTGAGTTCAGATGCCTTTTAGTATTGTTTTACTTTAGTCATAGTTTTTGCATATTTTCTGATTCTTCTTTGCTTAGCAATCAATTCACAATAAAAAAGAGACATTTAATAAGCACCTACTGTGTGCCAGGCACTGTGTTAGGGGATTCCGAAGATACAAAGACAAAAAATGAAACATTGCCTGTCCTCAAGGGTTTAAATCCTGACTCTTGTGTTTTCTATCCGTGTGATTCTGGCTAACTCACTTTCCCGGGCCCCACTTTCATGATGTATAAAATGAGGGGATTGAACTACATGGTTTCTAAGGTCTCTTCCAACTCTTGGTTTACTAGATTATGACTATTATTGACTTTTCATACCTAAAGATAGGCAAAATATATGTATTTTTCCATGACCCTCTCATATTAAATTGAATTGAATCACAGTAGTAGTTTTTGCTTTATTGTTTTGTTTTGAGGGTATATCAAGATATCTATATCAGTGTGGTGGTGACTTTTTCCCATTGCTTCTGGTTCTGTTCTCCGAGTATAAGTAGAACTGGATCACTTCTAAATGATAGCCTTTCAAATACTTGAAGACAACTATCATGTCTGCCCTTAATCTTCTCTTCTCCAGATGAAAAATGTCCAGTTCCTTCAACAGTTCCTTATATGGGATTGACTCAGCAAGAACTTTCACCAACTCACTTCCTTCCCTTTGTATAGTCTAGCTTGTGGAGCTTCTTTGGATCCCAGCATCAAATGCAATATTCCACATGAGGTGTAATGAGGGCAGAGGACAAGACTCTCACTTCTTATTCCTGGAAGCTCTGCCCCTCTTCAGGAAGCCCAAGATCATTAGCTTACTTGCCTGCCACATCCCACTGCTGATTCACATTGGGCTTCAAGTCTGCTAAAACCCTCCAATCATTTTTTTTTCAGAACAACTGCTGTTTCCCCACACCTCCCACATATTATATTTGTGAAGCTGATTTTTTTCTATTCAAGTGTAAGACACTGCATTTATCTCTCTTGAATTCCATCTATTTAATTCAGCCAAATGTTCTAATTTGTCAAGGTCCTTTTGGATCTGACTCTGTCATCCATTGTGTTAGCTTTCTCTCCCAGCTTTGTGTCATCTGTAAATTTGAGGAGCATGCCATCTTTGCCTTCATCCAAGTCACAGATAAAAATGATAAACAGCATAGGGCCAAACACAGATTCCATTTGAAACCTCTTGACTGTGAAGATGTTGAACCGTTGAGAACTGGTCTTTGCATTGGGCCATCTGACCAGTTTGGAATCTACCTAATTGTATCCTTGCCTACTCCATGTCTCTCCATTTTCCTTTTAAAAATAGTGTAAAACACTTCATCTGAAGCTTTATTTAAATTTAGGTAAACTACACCTATTGGAGTTGGTATCCGAACTGTTCTTTGGTTAATGCTAAGGATCCTGAAAGGTGTGGAGAAAAAGCATTCCAGGCATGGGGGTTAGCCCCCCACAAAAGTGCCCAAAAGGGAAAGGGAATGAAATGAGTCAGTGCTTATCTAGAAAGATTTTTCAAGGTGTTTCTAGAGTGATTGTTTTTTGCTCTTTTTTTAAATCTCCAGTGCTTAGCACAGCTTCTGACACATAGTAGGGGATTAATAAGCATTTATTGACCGACTAACTTCTCCTACCATTCCATTACTTTATTTTGTATTATGCCTTTTCTCTTTTCATTAACCAGAATTCCTGTTTTTTTTTGCTGTGCATACTTTATTACTAAAATATTTCAATCTATAACCACTGCAATTAGTATTTATTTATTTTTTCTTTGCATGAAAATACTGTGTGCATTTTTCATCAGAAAGTAAATATTCCTTTCTGTGGTTGAGAGTTTATTGCTGTCTTTGGTTTGGTGTTCATACTATTGATCAAATGTTATTGGAATTGAAAATGTCAGTATAAGTGGATAACTAACATAGATTTTCATAACTTCATCTATTGCTACCCCTGTAATTTAATTTGAAGAGTACTTTTGGCTATTATGGTCCACACTTACATTGGGTTGTTTGGTATGCTATAGGAAAAAAAAACACTCCATAAAATTATAAATCTTTAATTTCCTCCAGCTTATTTTACTGTATGTTACTAACTCCACTTTGGTGGGATGTATTTGGGATATTATAACCAATTAAAGTATGGCTATCATTTAGACAATCTGCCTGCTCTTAAAAAAGAATAACTGTTATAAAATGAAATTAAAACACAGAATAATCAAGCAGTAGGTGACCTGGTCTTTGAAACATAAATCTATGTAATCATCTGAGATCTGATAATAGCTTGCTGTGTGACCTTAAGGAAGTGCCTTCCTCTCTGTTTTCTCATTTATAAAAAAGGGGGCTTGGATTTGACCTCTCAAATCCCCAGAAATGTTTTAGCAGTCTGATTTTGTGGTAGATAGAAGAAACTCTTGGGTGATCTTGGACAAGACACAGCATCTTGGTACCTAAGTTTTCTCAGGTGTTAAAGGAAGAAGTGGGACCAGATGAACATCCTTCTAGGTCCCTTCCAGCTCTTATTACATGAACTTGGCATCCATTTAGGAAGCTCTGCAAAGTTCCAGGATTTTTTGATGCAGCTAGTCCAGCATTCTCTGTAAACAGGAGCCTTTATGGGACCTGAGTACCTATTGGGATTCTCTATCCTATATGTACAGTGCTCTGGGCATTTCTATGAGGGTGACAAACACCTTTGGGAAGTACTAATCTTGCTGTTTTATGACTTATTTGATATTAACAGTAAATGGATCACTGAGCAAAGTTACCTCCGCTGCTCTATTTTCAATGAAATCTTCTATCATCTTAACAAGAATGGAAAATATCTTGTTGAAGGAAAGCCTTCAAGGCTTCATTTTCCTCTACTATATCAAATGCAGCTAAGGCATTATATGGTTCTAGTCAATAACCAATAAGCACTGTGAGATTTTGTATCTTCTCTGATAGTATCTTATTCAATTATATCTTCTTTTCATCCTTTGAGTGACTATAAAGATGTGGTTTGTGGTAGAACATCTGTCTCCAGAAGCTACAGCTTCCTCTATTTTAATCAAGGGTGCCCTCAAACACATTTGTAGATTATTCTTGTAAAGATTTTGTAGAGATGAGAAAGTACATGGAAAGGTCACTAGTTATTTAGATTCTTGATTGCCTTTTTGCAATGGTAATAACCTTTGTGATTCTCTCTACTTCATCATTTTGCTTCTTCCCTAATTTCAGCTAGCTTGAGAATTGGTCTCTATCACCCAGTATGAAAAACTATAAATTTCTTAGCCAGGCATTCCAGGCTTTTTTCAATCAGACTCCAACCAACATTTCTCACATCATTTCACAGTATTCCATCCACATATCTTTCTACTTTCCAGAAGAACTAGACTATTCACACACTCCCCAACCCCCACCAATTTTGCAATATCCTACTCATGTGTCATGCCTGGATTGACTTTTTCTTACCCTCATTTTGGGTATTGAAATCTTCTTCCATCAATATCCAACTCAATTTCCAACTCATTTATAGAATATGAAAAAAAATTCAGAGCTGGAAGGGACTTGAGTGCTTATCGACTCTAACCCCAAAAGTTGTGAGTCCAGCCTGTATTTGAAAACCTCCATTAGAGGGAACCCTATTGTGTACCAAGATATCCAGTTGGACTTTGGGATTTAATTATATGAGAATTCTGCATTATATTGAGCTGCAGTTTAGCTTTCTGTGGCTTCATAGGATCATATATTTAGAGTTGCAAGGTATTCTAAAGATGGTCAGCTCTAACACCTTTATTTTATAGATGAAGAAACTTAGACTGAGGATAAGCAACTTACTTTTGGTCAGTCAGTTAATAAACATTTATTAAGTACCCAATATGGGCAGGCACAGCATTAAACACTGGAGATACAAAGAAAGGCAAAAGGCACTTCCTGCTCTTAAGGGGTTCATGGTTTAATAGGTGAGATGGCATAAAATATTCAAATACACATAAGCTGTATACAGGATTAATTTAAAATAACCATAAGGGGAAGGTATTAGAATTCAGGATTATCAAGAAACTCATCCTATAAATGGTGAGATTTTAGCTGGGACTGTAAGGAATTCAGAGAAGCCAAGAGGTGGAGATCAGGAAGGAGAGCATTATGGGGGATTGTGATTGTTTAAAAAGTTCAAGAGAGAATTTCTGTTAGTTAATAATCTGATTAGTAATGCTAGTGTTTTATTAATGAAAGGGTCAGTGACAGTCTCAGATGCCAAAGACCCCTCATGGTAGTATGCTCAGTTTATATGCCTTTGGAAGAATGGGTGTTCCTGAGTGCAGCCATCAACTCTGATTAGCTAACAAGTAATGAGAGAGGGTGAATATTCCAAATGGGATTGGATATATTCTAATAAACTTTGATTATTTATTCCCACCCAAACCTGTGTGAGCACAATGGGCTTCCCTATCTTATTTATTTATTTATTTTTTGGGGGGGGCAGGGCATTGGGGGTTAAGTGACTTGCTCAGGGTCACACAGCTAGTAAGTGTCAAGGGTCTGAGGCTGTAATTGAATTCAAATCCTCATGAATCCAGGGCTCTATCCACTGTTCCACCTAGCAGACACCCCCCCTTCCCAATCTTAAATTAAATTCTTTGCAAGGTTGGGTGGGGTCTGACCATGATTGATAAAATCTTCCATCATTTTAACAAGAATGGGAGATATCTTCTTGAAGGATCGCCTTTAAGGCTCCATTTTTCTCTATGATATCAACCTTAACAGACTGAGCTTTAAATGAGAACTTTTGAAAAAGAGATGAACTCTGGATCTCCCCAAATCATTGGTTATTAATAATCATTTTTCTCAGGAAAAAATAGTTTATTAAGTGTCAGAAATTGAATTTGATTCAAGGTCTTGCTGACTCAAAGACCAGCATTTTATGCACCACACCTTGCTGCCTCTTTACTACCCCATTGCTCATAATTTTGCTTTCTGAATCAACCAGAATAAGTCTGATGTCTCTTTTTTTAAACTACCCGAATAATGCTATTCCTTCTCTAGACTCAACATTGATATTCCCCACCCCCTCTCCAATCAGTCCTTATATACCTGAGTTCTGCTTGACTTCCTCTGAAAGCCCAGCAATAATCCTTATACAATGGAGTGTCCAGAAATGGACAAAATACCCCAGGTATAATCTTACTATGTTATAGAATAGCAGAATGATCACCTTCACTTAAGCCTTCCTTCTCTGATCCTTATTAGTTGGAAGTGATCGTTCCTTCTCTGAATTTCTCATAGCACTTCATCTAGATTTCTTTGTACTTGGTCTCTTTTGTATTCTAGTTATTGTCTACCCTACCTACCTACCTACCAAAATTTATCCTACCTACAAATGTTATCCTACCTATAAAATTCTAAGTTCCTGGAGGGCAGGAGCTCTGTCTGTTATCATCTGGCTACTAACACAGTGCCTGGCACATAGTAGATGCTTAATATAGTTATGGTGAGTTGAATTGGGGTAAAGGTATCATCTAATCATACAGAACACTTACATGGGGTTGCATACTGGTAATGGGAACAGATTGGTCCTAACTGGCGTATCATCGTATGAATTGGGTTATATCATTATTCTGGAAACTTGTGAGGAGCAGGTGGAGGGCAGAGTCCATTTTAACTCTCCTAAACCATGAATCAGAAAAGTGTTCTAACACTAAATAATCACTTTTACATTTAAGGGTGGGAAGTACCTGCACCAATTCCCTAATGAACTCAATTAACTACAGTTTTCACTTTCATAATGAAACAATCTAGAAGAGCACTTTTAGCTATCTATGAATAATGGGAATTGACATTTACATAGTGCTTTAAAATTTCCAAAGCACTTTATAGCCATGATCTTACCTTTCAACCATCTCGGAGTTAATTTCCGTGGATGTTATTACCCTCATTTGACAGATGAGGAAACAGGTTTGGAGGTTGACTTGACCAACATTATACAAGTAGTATGTAGCAGAGGCATATTTGGCACCCTGGTCTCTCTTCTTTCAAGTTGGGTGCTCTAAACACTGTGTTCTCCTGATTTTGAACCATGATAGTTAGCAGTGACATAATCACACTGGAACATTCTTGGGGCATTTCCTTGTTTGTCTAGATTACAACATGTGGGTGGATGGGCAGCCTGTACACCTGGTCCATCAGTACATATATTTGGGACAGGTGTTGTGAGAAGATAAGGAGCCAGGCCCAGAAATGAATAGGAGGTGAATGGGCTAGATTGCTGTAGGGGAACTTCACAGTGTCTTTAATGACCCTAAGTCTCTTCCTGATGTAAAGTCTATCTTTTTAAAATATTAGTTTCATTTTGTGCTGTATTTGGAGTCAGAAACATAGGCTTCAGAAACTTGTTAGTTGTGTGACCCTCAACAAACCACTTGACCTCTCTGAGGCTTTGTGTCTTTGTGAAATGGAAATGATGAGAGCATCTACCTCAAAGAAATGTCATAAAATCGTAGGATTATAGAGTTAAAACTCAAAGGGATATTAGAGACTATTTAGTCTAACCTCTCCATTTTACAGATGAGGAGACTGAACAACAGAGAGTGATTTGTCCAAGGTCACCCAGCTAATTACTGGTAGAGCAGGCAATCAAACCTAGGGCTCTTGATTCCAAATTCATCCTTCTTTCCACTGTACCAAACTTTCTCCTCACAACCTTGAGGTTGTAGGTCTCCAGTGAGATAATGCATATGAAGCACATTGCAAACATTGAGGTGGTACTTAAGTATGAGAAATTGTTATCATTTTTAGGCATTGGACTGGGAGTATAAAAGACTTGGGTTCAAATCTTAGATCAGAAACTTATGATGTGACCCTGGGTAAGTCGCTTAAATTCTGACCCTATTCTTTCAGTTTCATGCACCAATTTAAACTTCAGATCCTTGGGCCATCCCTAGTTCTTTCTAATTCTCTTTTCACTCCTTGCTCATGGATGACCATCTATGTGTTCCTCTAACTTGAAGAGAAAGTGCTGGATCCAAATTTCCTACCACTTCTTGGCTTGCTGCTGTCAGCACCACAGGGCCTGATGTTTTGTATTAGTCCCGTAAATGGAATTTATGGAGTAATTAGCTCCAAGTTGCTTGTATTAGAGCTGGTTATCTCAGTTTTGGCTTAGTAGGGGGTGTATCCCCTGCTATTCCTTGGCTCACAGTCCTCAGCTGTAAATTATGTGGAGGAGAAAATAATTATAATTGAGGCTTTCCTGTGGCGTTCTTGACATTCATGTCACAAAATTCATAGCCTTCTCATCTTTTCAGTTTCTCGTATTTTTTTTCTTCATGGATTCACAGTTGTAAGGGACCTCAGGTGACCATCCAATTCAAATGCTATGAATAATTGAGAATCCCCTTCATAATTTCCCTAACCAATGGCCATCCAACATTTTTCTGAAGACTTCCAAAAAGCTGGAACTTGTAACCCAACAAGCTTTGGTTGGCAGCCCACTCCACTTTGGAATAACTTTTGTTCTTTGGTTGTTTCCCATTACATCAAGCCTATATACACTTTGCAGTTTCCAGTGCTCAATTCTAGTTCTATCCTCCTAGATCCAAGCAGAAGATGTGTTAGTTTTTGACCATTCAAATGCTTGAAGAAGGTGATTGTGTCTCCTAGAAGCAGTTAGGTGATTCAGAGGATAGAGCAAAGATCCTGGAGTAAGGAAGATTTGAGTTTAGACCTGGCCTCAGACAATACCCTGGGCAAGTCACTTTTTCTGACTTAACTGTAAAATAATCTCGTGGTTTTTTTTTCAGAGTTGTTGTAAGGATCAATTGAGATAATATTTAGAAAATGCTTAGCATAGGCACAGATCTTGGCACAGAGTAGGTCCTTAAGGATAGTTGTTTTCTTCCTTCATTCCTCTTATCTTCTCTTATCCTGGCTAAACCATCCTCAGATCCTTCAATCCATATAATGATCCATCAATCACCATCCAAATTCATCTCTTCTGGGCAAAGTATTAATATCCTTTCTAAATTGTAATTCACAGAACTGAACATGCTTCTCTAAGGTAGAATACAATGAAACTGTTGACTCCCCATTCCTGGAACCTGCCATCTGATAATGCAAATCATTATCTTCATTAGTCTTTTTTTTGTCTGCCATATTTTACTGTTCACTCATATTGAGCTTGCAGTCCACTAAAACCTTCAGGTTAAAAAAAATCAAACCTATTATCTAGTCATGTTGACTTCATCTTACACTTTCAGAACTGATTTTTAAAAATTCAAATAGAAGAGTTTACATTTGTCATTATTAAATTTTGTCTCATTAGATTCAGACTAAAGTTCATCCAGAGTTGTCATCCAGTGTGTCACTTGTGAATTTGAAGAGTGTGCTGTCTCTGCCTCTCTCCAAGGCATTGACAAGGATATTAAGAAACACAAGGTCAAGCTCAAATCTATGGAGCCCTTCACTGGAGACCTCCAGCAAAGTTGATACTGCATCACTAATGTTGATACCCTTTGAGTCCAGCCACTCAACTAGTTATGCATATGGGCTAATTATGTTATCATCTCATCCACATTTCACTGTATTTCCCATAAGAATAGAATGATATATTTTTATGAAAGTCTTTTCTAAAATATAAGTAAAAATCTCTCCAATATATTGCCACCTATTACCAAGGTTTATTTCTAGTAACTATTTCACAAAAGGAAACAATTTTAGTCTGGCCTGACCTATTCATCACCACACAGAATTCTTATGATTACTACTTCATTTTGTTGATGTTTGCTAATCATTTCCTTTTTAAATAATTTTATTTCCTTCAATTATTTTTTTAACATTTATTTTTTTAAGTTTTGATTTCTAAATTTTATCTCCTCCTTCTATCCTTTTCCTTCCCCCTCACTGAGATGGTAAGCAATTTTTTTTTTTAGTGAGGCAATTGGGGTTAAGTGACTTGCCAAAGGTCACACAGCTAGTAAGTGTTAAGTGTCTGGGGCCAGATTTGAACTCAGGTACTCCTGACTTCAGGGCCGGTGCTCTATCCACTGCGCCACCTAGCTGCCCCGATGGTAGGCAATCTAATAAAGGTTATATATGTGCAATCATATAAAATATTTCTATAATAATATGTGTTAGAATTTTCATCAGCATCAATGTGAAGCCCACCAGCCTGTAGTTTCCAGACTTTATTCTTTCTCCTTTTTTTGAGAATAGAAATAACACTAACCCCTTCTTTAGTTTTGTGGTACATCTCCTATTTTCTATGATGTGTTAACTATCACTGGCAGTGAGTTAAAATTATGTAAACCAATTCATTTGGTACCTGAGAGTGGTGTTTATTTGGGCCATTTGACTTGAATTTATAAAAGGCAGCAAAGTATTCTTTTATTCTCTCCTTACTTGTTTTGGATATCAATGCACTATTAGCTATTTATGTTCTGCCCTTTCAAATCCAAAGGTCATTCTCCTTGGCAAAGAAGAGAGGACCAGAATCAGAATTGAGCAGCTTCATATTGCTTTTCTTGCCAATTGTCATAAAGTCATGCATTCTGAGCAGTAGTATAATTCCTTCCTAGATTCTACTCTATCTCTTAATATACCTCTCCAAATTTTGTTATCTTTGACACTATTTGTTATCTTGACACTAATCTTACATAACCATGCCACACTTCTGTATTACCTGCCCTTGCTTTTCTATACATCTCATTTGGAAACATAAGGTGGTTGGCATGCTCTCTCCATTTCTACATTGCTCTCTTTGGACAACTCTCTTTTTCTTCTTGACCACAATTGTTTCCCTTTGTTTCTTTAGAATTTAATTCTTTAAGGTTTCGTAGCCCTCTTGGGGGTTGATTCCTGGAGAATTTAAGTCCTTGGTTTTCTTTCTGTTCTTTCTATAAATGCCTTGAAAAATGCTCTTTCCAAATCCAAGATGCAGGTTAGACTATTCCTAACTTTCATTTCCTCTCTCATAAATACTAGGAAGGGAATGGTTACTCTCTACCCCAAGCTGATTTTTTTTTTTGTCATTTCATTACATGTCAATTTCTTCCTTGTTAGTGAGATGCAGATCCAGAATATAATTTTCCTTTTTGTTTCCTACTCTTTTTGAAATGAAATTATCAATGACTCAATTCAATAAATTAAAAGCTGCTTTGCTTTTGGAAAAGAGAATGAATTTTAGCAGATGGCTGGATAATGAAAGTTTTTCATTATTATTGCACCAGGCTTCTTCTTTCTGTACACTGGATTTCCTCACACAATTATACCTTTTTAGTTGATAATGCTACTTTTTTTGGTTTTAAATCTGTTCCTTTTAAATAAGGTATACTAATTCAAGGCCATATTCTAGTAATGGATTTTATCCCATTAAGTCTTAGTGACACCTATGAAGCTGAATTTGCTTCCTTGTGTTAGGACCTCTAATTAATTTTGCTTATTGTTTAAACATTTCCTCCTTGTACATAATAATTCAAGGCCATAGGTTTTTACTATTGTCTCCTTTATGGGAATTTGTCTCTTTTGATCTTTTAGGCATCTCAAATGTTATTTTTTCTTGTCCATAGTAGATAATCTCTATGGCAGGGACTCCCCAAATTTTTGGTTGCTACATTCCTTGGCTATCAACAAATATTTCTTTATTACCTATTCAGTATGAAAGGAAATTAATTTTAGAGTTTACCATGCAAAAGCATATAAGACATAGAGATAAATTTTATTAGATTAATATAGACAGTTAAGTGGCACAGTAGATAGAGGAACTAGGTGGTATAGAGAATAGAGTACTGGACTGGGTATCAGAAGTTAAAATACAATAAGTTAAACTATAACCTCAGATACTATTTACATGACCCTGATTTAACTAGTACTTGCTTTAGTGTCCTCATCTGTAAAATGGGGATAATAATAGTGTCTATCTCTTAGAATTGTTTTGAGGATCAAATGAAATTAAAGTGTTTAATACAGTGTCTGATACATAGAAGGCACTATATAAGTGTTTCTTCTCCCCTCCCTCTTCTTCCTCCTCCTCCTTCCCTCTTTTCCTACCTCTCCTTTTCCTTTTCCCTCTCCTCCTCCTCCCCTTTAACTTCTGTCATGATTAGTTTTCTCATAAGTAAAATGAGGTTAACAATAGTAGTTACTGGGGGAAGCCAGGTGGCCCAGTGGATAAAGCACCAGCCTTGGATTCAGGAGGACCTAAGTTCAAATCCGGCCTCAGACACTTGGCTTGTACTAGCTGTGTGACCCTGGGCAAGTCACTTAACCCTCATTGCCTCACAAAAACCAACAACACAAAACCAACAAACACAAACAAAAACAACAGCAGTTACCTCACAAGTGATATAATATATGTAAAGTGCTGTTGCAAACCCTTAAGTGCTATACAAATACTACCATTATGGTTATTATTACTATAATTACCAATTTATTTTAATTGCTAATTTTTAAAACTAGGTTGTCAAGAAGTCCTAGGTTTAAGTCTCATATTTAATAGATACTGGCTATTATCCTGGGGAAAATCATCACTCTCTCAGTTCTCTATGTAGCTCTTTAAGTTGAAGAGAAAATACTGACTTGAATTGAGAGGGCATTTTCTCACTTAAGCCTTCCTTGTATTAATTAAATATTCAATCATAGTTTCAGTTCTTATTTCAATCCAATCTTTTCCCATTTACCTTACCTAATAACTCTTCTCCTTTTCCTTAAGTTCTCTTCAAGTTTACTATCATTCATCTTTTTTCTTCTTCAGTTAGTTTTTGCTCCATGTTTTCCTCAACACTTCCCAAATATCATCCCCCCATTCAATATTTGACCATCTTCATGAGTCCTGATCCTTCCAGATCACCTTTACATTTAGGTAATCTTTTTTATCCAGCTCTAATCCTTCTTCTCCTGTTCTTTCTCTCAGAGAACCTAGCAGCAGACTGAGTTCTTCCTCTATATTTTACTTCTATTTCTCCTTGTGGGCTAAGAGGTCCATGATTTCTATTAGCTAGATTGCCAATAGTATGGTATCTAAATGACCATCATTAATCAGTAAAATTAATCTTGGAACCTGGAGTATGCTTTCTCCACAGTTTCTGTTCTAGACATGGAGGAGAGGGGCTAGCTTTCATGGTTTTCTCATTCTTTATTGAAAGAATGTAGGCAAATCATAAATAAGGTATCAGTCATTGTCCACACTCAAAGAGGAAGAAAGTGATATAAATATGTTGGGGTCAAGGCACAGTGTGAGCAGGGAGCCAAGACGGCAGAAGAGAGGCTGTGACTCCCATAACCTCCAGATAAACCCGTCCACTCACTCCCAAATAATGCCATAAAAAAAACCCCAAAGCAGCCTAATGCACATAAGAACAGAGTGAGACTATTTTTCAGCAAAAGATGACAATTGTGATCACCTGCTGATTGGGCTGAGCAGCTCAGCATGTGGTCAGGACACAGCCAGAAACAGACAGTGCTTCCAGCGCCTCAGAGTCTTCAGTGCCAACAGCTTCTTCTGAGGCTTGGCTCATGGACTGGTGAGGGTGTTTGGTGGTAGGCCGGGGTGAAGTGACTGCAGTCTCTTCTGGAGTTGGGGCAAAGCACCCTGGTTATGAACCAGTGGGCTGAATCAAGTGGTGGTGGCCCAGTGGGGGAGGGGCAAGGCACACCAAGCTTCCAACTATAGAGAATCAGATTTCAATCAGACTTCTGTTTCCAGGTCAAAGAGAAAGTGGCCATGGTTACTCACAGGCCAGGCAGGCTGAGAAGCCCAAGCACCCCCTGGGCCATGCTGTAGCTTGAAACATTGTGTCCTGGAAGCAGTGCTATACTTTAAGAAGGAGTTAAAAGCCAAGAAGTAGGCTGCCAAGATGGGAAGGCAGAGAAAGCAGCAGACTATCAAAACTTCTTTGGGGGAAAGGTAGACCAGAATACACCCTCTGAAGAAGATATTAACAAAGTCAAAGCTCCAACATCCAAAGCTTCCAAGAAAAATATGAATTAGTCTCAGGCCATGGAAGCCCTCAAAGGGACTTTGAAGAGAAAGTAGGAGAGATAGAAGGAAGATTTAGAGAGATGGAGGAAAGAATGGAAAGAGAAATGAGAGCATTGCAGGAAAGTCATGAGAAAAAAGTCAACAGTTTGAAAAGCCAAATGGGAAAGGAGATAGAAAATCTCTCTCAAGAAAATAATTGCCTAAGAATTAGGATTGAACAAATGGAAGCTAGTGACTTTTTGAGAGTGATATGAAATATCTCCTTGGAAAAACAGCTGACCTGGAAGATAGACCCAGGATATATATATATATATATATATATATATATATATATATATATATATATATATATATATATATATAAATTTTTTGGTGGGGCAGTGAGGGTTAAGTGACTTGCTCAGGATCACACAGGTAGTAAGTGTTAAGTGTCTGAGGCTAGATTTGAACTCGGGTCCTCCTGAATCCAGGGCAAGTGCTTTATCCACTGTACCACCTAGATTCCCCAGGAGAGATAATTTGAAAATCATTGGACTACCTGAAAGCCATGATCAAAAAAAGAGCCTAGACATTATCTTCCAAGAAATTATCAGGGAAAATTTTCCTGATATTCTAGAAGCAGAAAGTAAAACAGAAATCAAAAGAATCTACCAATTACCTCCTGAAAGAGATCCCAAAAGGAAAACCTCCAGGAAGATTATAGCCAAATTCCAGATTTCCCAGGCCAAGAAGAAGCAAGCAGCTAGAAAAAATGAATTCAAATACTGTGTAACTACAGTAAGGATAAAACAAGATCTAGCAGCATCTACATTAAAGGACCTGAGGGCATGGAATATGATATTCCATAGGGCAAAGGAACTGGGACTACAGTCACGAATCATACTCAGCAAAACTGATTATAATCTTTCAGGGGAAAAATGGGACTTCAATGAAAAAGAGGACTTTCAGGCATTTGTGATGAAAAGACTAGAACTGAATAGAAAATTTGGCTTTCAAATACAAGACTCTAGAGAAGCATAATAAGGTAAATAGGAAAAAGAAATCATGAGGGATATTAAAAGATTAAGCTGTTTACATTCCTACATGGGAAGATAATACTCCTAATTCATAAGATCTTTTTCAGTATTAAGGCAGCTGAAAGGAATATACTTAGAGGGCACAGGTGTGAATTGAATATGAAAGGATGATATCTGTAAAGCATTTATTTTTTGTTTATCCTTGTTTTTTTATGGAGTAGGCAGGGTGGGGTGGCTTATGTCTGGGTTCAGATGTGGGCTCAGGGCCTCCTGGGTCCAGGGCTGGTGCTTTGTTCATTGTGTCACCTAGCTGACCCATGATGACATCTTCAAAATAAAGTTAAGGAGTAAGAGGAATTCACTGTAAGAAAGGGAAAGGGAGTAGTGGATTGGGGAAAAGTAGTTCACATAAAAGAAATGAGAAAAAGCTTATGGAATGGAGGGGAAGATGGGGAAGGAGTGGGGGAGTGAGTGAACCTCACTCTCATCAGAATTGGCTCAAAGAGGGAATAACATACACACTCAAGAGGGGATAGTAATATATCTTGCCCTGTGGGAAAATGGGAGGGGAAGGGGATAAGCAGGGAGGAAGGCAATGGAAGGATGAGCATGTTGGGGGAGGGAGCAGTAAAAAGCAAGAAAGATAGGTAATAGAGTAAATATCAAGGGGAGGGATTAAGATGGAGGGTAATACAATTAACAATAGTAACTGTGAAAGAAATGATGAGCAGGATGCTAGCAGAAGGACGTGTGAAAAATGCAAACATCAATGGAGATAGGACTGATGGTATCTGAATACAGATTGAAGTATAATTTTCTTTGTTAGCTCTCCTTTCTAAAGGTATTTTGTCTATTTTCTTTCACAACCTGACTAATGAGAAGATGTTTTGCATTACTGCACATGTATGACTTATATTGAATTGCTGGATTTCATGGGGAGGGATGAGGAGGGAAGGAGGAAGAAAATTTAGAACACAAAGTTTAAAAAAATCATTGTGAAAAGTAATGATGAGCAGGAGGAGTTCAGAGAAACCTGGAAGGACTTACATGAACTGATGCTGACTGAGAGGAACAGAACCAAGAGATCATTATTTACAATAACAGCAACATTGTGTGATGAACAATGGTGATAGACTTGACTCTTTTTAGTAATGCGATGGTCCAAAACAATTTCAAAGAAGTTCATAATAGAAAATGTTCTCAACATCCAGAAAAAAAGAACTGTGGTTTATGGATGCAGATTGAACCATACTGTTTCTACTTTGGGGCTGTTTTCTTCTTTTTTGAGGTTTTTCCCTTATGTTCTGACTCTTCTGTTACAATATGTCTAATGCAGAAATATGTTTAATGTAATTGCAAATATATAACCTATATTTGATTGCTTTCTGTCTTGGGGAGGAGGGAGGGAAGGGAGGGTGGGAGAAAAATTTGGAAATGAAAATCATATGAAAACAAATGTTGATAATCATCCTTACATGTCACTGGAAAATAATAAAATACTGAACAAGAAAAAAAGGCACAGTGTGTCCAATTGTGGCTGATTCGACTGATATGAGCTCAGAAGGCTCTACCTCCAGTTGGGCAGAACTAGTCCATATGAACATTTGGAGTACAGGTGTCTTTAAATTTGTGCATCAATTTTGTGGATAGAAAGTTTTGCTGTTGATATTGTTGCAAGTAAATTTAATGGTGAAAAAACTAAGAAGGAGAAAAAAGTAATGAGGATTAAAATGAATACTTTCAGCTCCTGCATTCATTGGTGGTGAAAAATGAATACTACATAACCTATTTGTGACATGTTTGGACCCAGAAGCCCAATTTTATAGAATTGTTGATTTATATTCAGATGATACCTTGTCAATTGATCAGTCCAACTTCTCTGTCTATTATATGCCTGCTGAGCATGACTGGGGCTTTTCATCTGTGTAGTAATAATATTTTAAAAAGCCACAGAAAAAATTAACCAAGGGAACCAACTTTGTTTATTTCCATCTTTTAAAAAATTGATGCTCTCTTTTTCATTGTTGCCACTTGCCAATAAACTCCCTGCCAAAATATCCTTCCTTTGTAACAATAAGTATAGTTAAGCAAGAACAAATCAGCATGTATGTGTGACAAAGTATGCCTCCCTTGACATCTATAATCCATTACCTTTGTCCTTAGAAGGAGATCATGTCCAATGCTCTTTTTAGAGAGTCACTTTACCTGTCAAATCATACATATATGACATATATACCATATATGTGTGTATATATACATATTCACAGACATACACACACACACACACACATATATATGAATCTGATCCCCTCCTTATTTCTTTGAATGGACTGGTAATCAGTGAATAATTTTTAATGCCTGCTATATGTCAAGCCCTGTGAATATGGGGAAAAAATTGAATAATCCATGACCAGAAGAAACTGACATTATTTAGGGGGAGACATGATACCATGGAAAGGACACTAATTTCAAATCCCATCTCTAATGCTTACTACCTGTGTGACCTTGGGGAAGTAATTTCTTTTCTCTTAGACTCAATTTCTGCATCTGTATAATCAGGAGGTTGGACTATATGATCTCTAAAGTGTCTTTTAGTTCTAAATCTGTGATTCTATGTATATATAAAAGTTGTCGTTGTTTGTTCTTTCTCAAAGAGGACCATGACATCAGGGTGATGTCATGACTTGCAGTGAATTGGATTTAGATGGGGGAGGGCTGTGTAGAGTCACTAGCCTCACTCTCACCACTAGAGCTATCTAAGTTCAGTGGCAAGACACGCATCAGGAAGATTGGAGATGGCTTCTAATGTTTGAGGCAATCAAGGTTTAAGTGACTTACCGAGGGATACATAGGTAGTAGTGTGAAGTGTCTGAGTCCAGATTTGAACTCAGGTACTTTTGACTTCAGGGCCAGTGCTCTAGCCAATGTGCCACCTAGCTGTTCCAATTAATATAAGTATACCCAAAATGAATATAAGGTAATCTGGTGTGTGTGTTGGAGGGCAAAGTGGGAAATACCAGACACTTAGGCAAACATGCTAAACCAGCATTCTAGATGAAAGATTCATCTTCATGGGAATATTTTGTCAGCAAGTCCATGGCAGACAGGAAAGAAATGATGGATATTGGCAGGGATATTACAGGTTTTTCTCTGGAGAATAGCCATTGGACAAGTTCAACATGGCCACTATGAGATGTGTGTTGTAAGTAGCACTGGAGAAAGCCCAGGCTCTGGACCACATTTTGGATCTGAGGGTTTGGAGCTGGCACAGATTTGCAGCATCATCCAGGCCTACCCTGCCTTTTACAGATCAGGACAGACCCTAGATTGCCAGGGAACTCACTTCTTCACTTGCATGTACTGAGATGCCAGATGGTTCTTTCTTTCTAAGGGCTGTAGTTTTCTTGCTTTCTCTTTTCTATATTTATGTTTTAAGAATTTGATGCAAACAGCCAGAGGCCAGAATGGCTGTTTGACAGGGATGTCATGGATAGGTGTCACTCCTACCTGATCTCATCACAGTAGAATTCTTGTAACTTATGGGATCTTGAAGTTTAAATGATAGGAAGGAGGTGGGTGGGAAGGTAGTGCTGGGTGCTTCATTGTTTTCTGGGTAGAGGACCCTTTATTTTGCAGTTGGCTGGAAACCAACAGGTTGTTGCTTGAATGGGATTTCATTATTTGAGATGTTTTTGAAGCCATTTTCCTAGAATATGCTACCTGCTCCTTTTTCTATTTGCTACTTCATGTTTGCTGGTGTCTACCTGGGCTGATTTGGGAACTGACCAAGGTTCTGGAAAGATTCTGATCCTGGTTTTCTTCCACTATAAGGTGCTGCTTGTTTCTGGCTTGAATTCATATTTTGTCACTGGCATCTGTATATCTTACCTGGAAGACCTAATCTGCCCTTTGATTTATCCATCTCTTTCCATTGTCATGCTGCCTTTTATCTTAGATGACTGACACAGAGCTTGAGTTCTTCCAGAGCTCTTAGGTCATAAACTGAATGGTCAACTTGTTCTTAGCACTGCTTAATTAGCCCATCAACCTCATATCTTCAAGTGCCTGAGAGCTCAGGAAAGTCCTGCCCTTGGTCTGAGCTTTTCATATTTGAGTCATATATGAAAGAGAGAAGTTGGCAGGCACTATGCTAGAGTGGGAAAAACACTGCACATGGAGTCTGAGGACCTGTGTTCAAATCCTGTGTGACCTTGGCAGGCTACTCTCCCCCTGTTCATCAGTTTCCTCATTTATATAAGGTTTTGGTCCTTTCCATCTCTAGATCTATGATACTAAGAAGAATTTCTTACTTACCCTGAGATTGATTTATTATAAGTTTGCAAATATATTATGTGTATAGTTCCTTCTTTGCACAAATCTTGCAGCCCAAAGACACCCATTTTCTTTGTTTCTGTTATGGTGAAAAAAGTCAGTCCTTAAATGCCTCTATTAGATTGTAATCTCCAAGATGGCAAGGGTTGAGTTTCATCTATTTGTGTCCTTGATTCCATCTTTCCCTATCTTTTCCAGAAGATTGTATTTTCAATCACCTTCTAGCTTTAATTTTCAGTCTCTCCTTACTGGTTTCTTTCATATTGCTTTCAAACCTGCTCGAGTGTTCTCTTGTCCCCTTAAAAAGACAGACTTTGCTAGATACTACTACCCTCCCATATTTCTTCTCCCTTTCTCAGCCAAACTCCTAGAAAAAAGCTAATTAGACTTTTGTCTCCATTTTCTCTCCTCTCACTCTTTCCTCAACCTTTTGCATTCTTGCTTCTGACCCCATCATTTGGCTAAAACTATTCTCTTTGTGATTATTAATAATTACCAAATCTGATGTTTTTTTTTCAGTATTCATCTTGCTGACATCAGTACTGGAAATGATCCTGTTCCTCTTTGCTCACATAGTAACCACCTTACTTAACCCCTCATCACTCCTCACGTCACCTTTATTATTGTAATGATTGGCCTTGTTGACCACATCTGGCCTTTCTCCATATGGCTTCAAAAATGATTTTCCTTAATAGCTGATCTGACTATATGATTCCTATATTCAATAAAAGCCAATGATTCTCTATTGCCTCTGGAATGAAAAAAAATAACTTTTCTGCTTAGCTTTTAAAGTCCTATACAACCTGGCCTCAGCCTATATTGCCGGCCTCATTACATATTACTCCCTGTCCTGATCTCTGTGATCTAGCCTAACTTCCCTTCTCTCTGTTCCTCTCTCCAAGATGTGGAAACACTCTATCTCTTGTCTCCATGCCTTGTCACTAGCTATTCTCCATACCTGGAATTCACTACCTCCTCCCCTCTAAGTCAGAGAATCTTTCTCTTCCTTCAGGACATAATTAAAGCACCATCTTCTACATGAAGCATTCCTAATCCCTTCAACTACTAGCCCTCATTATCAAACCATTGTACCTTATTGCTTTGTATTTTTTTCCTTTCCATTTGTTATTTACATATTTATGTACATTCTTGTTATTGCTCACATTACAATATAGATTTCGTGTGAGTAGGGACTGTTGTAATAAACAATAAATGAGCCAAGTTAACAGACATTTATTAAATGCTGGTTGTTTTCAGTTGTCTCAGTGATGTCTATCTCCTCACAACCCCATTTGGGGATTTCTGGATTGGTTTGCCATTTCCTTTTCCAGCTCATTTTACAGATGAGGAAACTGAGGCAAATGGGGTTAAGTGACTTGCCATAGGTCACACAGCTGTTGTCTGGGCCAGATTTAAACTTATGAACATGTATTCCTGACTTCAGGTCCTGACTCTGGCACTCTATCCTCTTTGCCATCTAGCTGCCCATTAAATGCTTACTATGCCAGATACTGTGCTAAGCAATGAAGATATTGTGCTAAGTAAAAGAAATGCAAAAAAGTCTTTACTATCAAGGAACTAATAGCCTAATGGGAGAGACAATGCAAATGACTCAGTATAAACAAGTATATGCAGATTAAATTGAAGATAATCTCAGGGAGGGGGAGAGTCACTGGCATTAAGGAGTATTGGGGAAAATTCCTTGCAGAAGGTAGGATTTTATTTGAGACCTGAAAGAAGCCAGAGGAGCCAGGAAGAGCAGATGTGGAGGGGCCATTCATTTTATTTATATCTCTGGGGCTTAAACACAGTGTTTGCTACAGTGTAGGCTTTTGTTAAATACTTTTTGATTGACTACAAGTTGCAGATCAGATGCCCATCTGCTTGAGAAGAGTGGGTTTCCTCATGGGGAGCTCTCTGTATGAATGAAATTATATTTTCTCTAAAAAAGCCTGCCAGACACTGAGCTAACTTACATGTTAGGGCTACATAGACCAAAATGAAACAGAGTCTGCCCTAAGGGAGTTTAAATTATAGCATTTTATGTATCACAAAGTTTTTTTCCCCTCATAACAACTCTGTGAGGTTGGCACCTCCATTTTACCTTGTGTTATAAATGAGGAAACTAAGGGAAGAGACTTTCCAAGGGTCATATGACTAGTAAGTGTCATATTGGGACTGGAGTCATTGCCCTTGGGCCCCAAGTCCAGGGTTCTTTCTATAACATTTTGCAATTGATCAAAATGATATTCATTCATTCATCTGTCCATCAAGTATTTAGTCACTGCTTACTCCAGGTTAGGTATAGAAAAGTGATTCATTGAGTCATAGATTTACAGAATGTTAAAACTGGAAAGGACCTTAGAGAACACTTATTCCAAGTCCCTTATTTCATAACGCTATGCTCTATGTATAAGGTCATGGAAGAAATGTCTCTGTTGTGGCTCAGAGTCTTCGAAGACACTGATGTAGATCTCCAGGATCTGTGCTTCAGCAGCACTTGGTAATAGGATGAGACCCGCATTTTATGACTGCAAAGTTGGGGCAAATCACATCAGGGTTTGGAAGTGTTAGCAGTTACATAGCATTGCTCAAATTTGGTTTTGGTGCATGTGTATTTATTCTGAGTTGTGTATCATGTTCTAATATAGACTATGTGTATATCCTATGTATTGTGGATAACATCACATGTATGCAGAGAATCATAATGATATAGGAGAAAGAATCTTGTACTTTGACTTGAGACATTCACGTTCAAAGTTCACATCTGGCTTGTAAGAGCTATATGAACTGTGGGGACCAATTTTTAATTGGGGAGTGTTAGCTAAGCAGCTTGCTGCAATATTGGGGCAAGGAAGGAGACTGGAAGCCTCCCTCAAAACAGAACAAGATTTATTTTAACAAGAACAAACTTAAACCCCACACAAACAGGATCAGTAGGATCAAGGGAAAGGAAATAAAATGGGGAAAGTGAAATAATGGAACCTGAAAAGGTACCATCACCCAGGAATCAGCTGAGAATATGCAGTGGAACTCCTGTCACCTTCCAGCGTTCAGCCAGAATGCCCAATTCTCCTCCCTCAATCCCAGAAAAGCCCCCACAGCCACTCTGTGGGATGGCCACTCTGACAGTCACATGACTGCCCTCACTAGGCTTCCAATCATTATAATTTTACCAGGTCCATGTAGGTCAGCGAGTGGTGATGACATGAGGTGCCAGCGCCATGGCAATGGCTACAACCAGTGGGTGGAGCATCGTACGGTTTGCAGAGCCCCAGGCCAGTGCGCGCCAAGGAATAAAAACCTCAAATGACAATTAATTCTTTACAGAACATAAGTAAGTCACTTCACCTATTTGCATTTCAGTGTTTTCATCTGTAAAATAGGTATATATAATATTAATATTTGTGCTCCTTATCCCCCTGGGTCATGGGGAGGAGAGCACTTTTGGAATTTAAAGGGATGTAGAAACGCTATTTGGTATTGATGTTATTCCTCAAAACCTGCAGATAGAGTCATGTCACCAAGTTTTCTGGGGATGTTTTCTTTTGAAGATCATAGGATTATAAGATCTTACATAGAGAACTGGAAGGTACCTTAAGTCCAATGGACATCTAGTCCAATGATTTTTTTTTCAGATGAGGAAATTGAGGCCTAGTGACTTACCCAAGGTCACATAGGTAGGTATTTGTAGGGATAGTGTTTCAGTACCTGTCATCTGACTCTAAAGCCATCATTCATTCCACTGCAAATATTATGTATGACTTTAGAACAGAGATTTTTAATCTGGGGTCCATGAAATTAAGAAAAAGATTTCAATTACCAGGTCAGTGAAATTGGTTTCTTTGGGATTCTACATAGTTTGTTTTCTAAATTTAAAACATTACTGAGCAGACCATACTTTTCAGCAAAGTGCCCAAAAGATCCATGACATGAAAAGGTCACTCCTACACTAGAAAGAGGCCCAGATTTCATATTATGGGATCCAAAGATTATAGATTTACAGTTGGAAGAGACACTTAAGGACATCTAATACAAGTCCCTCATTTTACAAATGGAGAAACAGAGGCCCAGAGAGCTTAAGTGACTTGCCCAAAGTTACACCAGTAATAAGAGAGAGCCAGGATTTGAACCAGAAGAAGCATAGAAGAGTGTCAACACTAGCACAAGTTTGGGAAATAAGGCTTAGTTGGGTATGTGGAATTCTAGAATCATGGAATGCTGGGGGAGGAAGAGGAGGAAGGGGAGGAAGGGGATTTGGAGATCACTGAGTTCAAGCTCTTCATTTGAGAGATGAGGAATCTTAGGCTCAGAAGTTAAATGACTGGGGCAGCTAGGTGGCACAGTGAATAAAGCACCAGCCCTATATTCAGGAGGACCTGAGTTCAAATCCAGCCTCAGACACTTGACACTTCCTAGCTATGTGACCCTGGGCAAGTCACTTAACCCTCATTTCTCTTCAAAGAAAAAAAATTAGCTGAGGTATGGAATTGGTGAGTGACGTGGTTGGGATTCAAACCTATATCTTTTGGCTCTGATCTAGTACTTTTTCCATAAGTAAGTCACCTTTTTATTTGTAATTACTCTTTTTAATTTTTTAATTTAATTTTTTTGTGGGGCAATAAGGGTTAAGTGACTTGCCCAGGGTCACACAGCTAGTAAGTGTCAAATGTCTGAGGCCGGGTTTGAACTCAGGTCCTCCTGAATCCAAGGCCAGTGCTTTACTCACTGAGCCACCTAGCTGCTCCAACTGCAATTACTCCTTTAAAAATTTTTTTTTATCTATTTAGAATTTTATTTTCCCAAATTACATGTAAAAACAATTTTTTACATCAATTTTTAAAAAACTTTGTGTTCCAGGGGCATCTAGGTGGTGCAGTGCTAAAACTAATTGGTGATGCATGATAAAACTGAGGCATAGAGAGGTTATGTGACTTGTCCAGGCTCATACTGCTAACAGGTATTTGAGACAGGATTTGGTCAATTTATTACTTCTGCCACTTTTCCCCCCCCTTAAATCCCCAGCTGCAGTGCAGTCCTAGCTGTGAACAACCAGTGCTGTCCATTTCTCTGGTGCTAATAACTCTTAACTCCATTTCTTCTGGCCACAGTGCTGAAAGATACATTCAAACCACAAACTTCTGTTAAGGGTCTGCTATGTCCTAGGGTACTGGGAACACAAAGGCATAAAAGTAACAATTCTTGCTTGTGTTGACATAATAATGATCTTACATTTTATAGGTGGAATGGATTTTAGAGACGATCTAATCCAATCCATTTATATTATAGAAGAGGAAAATGAGGAATAGAGAAATTCAAATAGTGGTCCAATGACAGAAAGGTTGCAAATAGCAGAGTTGGAGCCATGATCCAGTAGAAAGTAACTGCTTTGAAGGCAAGGACTGTTTTTGGTTTTGTCTTTATGTGCACAGTGCCTTCCAAACTAATCCTGAAGCATCCATTAAGTACCTATTTTATACAAGAATCTTCAAATCTTTCTCAGCTTCCTCATTGTGACATGAAGGTAATTATAGGTTCTCAAAGGATTGATGACAGAGTAAAATTTCTGGTGGGTCCTGTCAGGGAGATGAAGCTTTGAGTTGGGGCCAATTGACATACTGCATGTCTATCATAAGAGGACCAGCCTAGCCAACTTCATAGAACCTCACCACCCATTTGGCTGCAGGGTGATGAATTTTACAGTCATGGAATCTTTAGAAGAATGTCTATGAAGAAGTAAAGGAGTTACAGAAATGAATTGGTAGAGATAGGACACATGCTGATGAAATCATGGATCCTTGAAGTGTTAAAGTAAGGCTGGCATGGCCATGCTAGTCAAATGTGAATTATTGGAAAGCTAGTTCAATTACTGGGCTATTGTAATGTGAGGCAGTCAGCGGGAGGACAGCAGCAGGAGACAGCATAGCAGTGTTTCTTACATAAGCGTAAATTCATCTTAATTCCACAGAACTTAATGGTGCAAACTGGAGGGAATCAATTAATTGGGTCCTTATTACAAGAGAGCACTTTAATACTGACATAAATCAGAAAAGACTGATTTGAGAGTGGGTGGAACAGAGATGCTTAAGGAAAACTGCAACAAATTCTGGGTAACTTTTACCTTCTCTTAAACCTCTGTGACAAATCAAGTTTTCATAAAATCACAAAATTTCAGAATGAAGAGGGATTTTACTGGCCATTTAGGACAAACCAAACCTTGAGTCAGTCCATTCCACTTTGGGACAATTATTTGTGAGATTTTTTCCCCGTTCTTATATCTAAATTTACCTCTTTGTAACTTCTACACACTTAAATTTATCTCAATTTCACAACCTTTTGTTAAATACCTACTGTGTACATTGCCCGATACTATAGGGGGCATTAAAAATTTAGAAAATGTGCCATCTATTTTGGCATTATTGATCCATATCATTGAGTAGACTCTGGACTAGAGGTTGTTTAAGATCATTTATAACCCTCATCCTCCCATGGTGCTAAGTATGTGCTCAATAACAATCTGTGTGATTGAGTAATAATACATAGAGGCTCTTTTTATTTATTTATTAAAATCCCAACTCCTCAGCCAGATTTATCTATGGATAATCAAGCTAAAGAAATCAAAGACAGTAAGCACTTATTAAATATGAACTATTTGCAGAATATTAAGTGAGCTGATGGATAAAAGATATTCTCTGCCTTCATTGAGCTTATGGTTTATTAGGGAAATATGACATTCCTACTGACAATTGTAATTTGGTACTTGGACCTTTAATCTCTTGTATTTGGGGACTTACACTAATGGTACAGAATGCAACCCATCCCCTCACGCTCATGTTTCAAGCCCATCTCCCCACCTGGGATCTTGTTTCCTCTGGCCTTAGTCTTTTCACATTTACTAATGGTCTCTATTGTTGACATACTTTTGTTCCTCTTCAAAAATCCTGTTCTACTAAACTTCGTGCTTATTCGGTTCTCTTTTATTGATGACCAGGACTGAAAGGCGATGCTTATGCATCATAATTTCATGTCAAGCATATGGGCAATTATGGAAGCCCCTCTAGAACCAAGGACAGCCCTCACATTGAGTTTCTTTCTTCTACTATTACAGATATGCCCGGGTTATTAGAATGTTAACAGAGACCTTCTGAAGTTTCTCCTTTGCTGTCTTCTGAGAAAGAATAGAAAAGACAGAGGAAACACTAGTGTTTGAAACTGAAATCCTTAATATTAGTACTAGAAAAATCCATTTGAGATCAGAGTGGCACAGTTCAATCTAGGTTCAGATTTAGCCTCTGAGGACTTACTATCTGTGTTAAATTAGTCAAGTAACTTCATGTCCGTGGGCCTCAGTCTCCTTATCTGTAAAATGAGGAGGTTTTACTAAAGTGCTTTCTAAATCTAAATATAAGAATTTTGTGCTGTTAGATTGATATTCCCAAGGTAGTATTCTGCTCAAGAACCTTCATGGTCCCCTACTACTTCTAGAATAAAATATAAACTTCTATATCTGGCATGTAAATTAATTAATCAATGCCTTTAACCTTTAGTTAAACTGACCCACTTGCTATTCTCTCTATATATTATTCAGTCTCCAGCCTTTGTTTCTTTGCACCTCATGCCTGTAGAATACTTCTTCCTCACCTTCACCATGGAGAACTTTTCACTTTCTTCAAGGCTCTACTGAAGTATTACCTCTTGCAAAAGGATTATTCTGCTTCCTCTAGCTCTAGTGCCCTGCTGCCCCCATGAAATGATTTTGTATTTATTTTGTATACAGTTTATATTTTTAGTTATCTGGTATTTGTTTCTCCCTCTCATCACCCCTCAAATTGAATGCAAGGTCTTTGAGGACATGGCTTTTCAAATTTTTCTCTTTATGCCCCTAATAGTGGGCATAGAGTAGGTGATGAATAAATATATTTTGAATAAATGATTAAAAGTATTATACAGTTTAAAAAAGGTAAGCTAGTTTTCCCTTTCCTATCCAGTTATGGGATTAATTCATTACATATATTTATATATAATATATAAATTTATTATATATACATATGCATACACATATACATATACACATACACATAGAGGCAGGCAATTGGGGTTAAGTGACTTGCCCAGGGTCACACAGCTAGTAAGTGTCTAAGCCTGGATTCAAACTCAGATCCTGCTGACTTCATGGCTGGTACTCTATCCATTGTGCCACCTACCTGATCCCAATGTCAATTGTATCTCTCTCCATCCCCTTACCTTCACATATCTGCATATGGATATAGTAACGATAACTCAGTATTATTAAGGCATAAAACGAGGAGACATATGTTCATCAAAGGTACTAGCTGTGATTGTCAATTGTAATAATTTATTAATAGCTGTCTTTATTATTATAACAGCTAGCATTTATATAATACTCTAGTATTTTCAGAGTGCTTTATAAATATTTCATTTTCTCTTCATAACTTGGGAGGTAGGTTATATTTTTATTTCTATTTTAGAGATGAAGAAACTGAGGTAGAGTTTAAGTGACTTGTCTATGGTCACATCACTGGTAAGTATCTGAGGCTAGATTTGAACTCATTTTCCTGATTTCAGGTCTAACCCTTTTTCCGTTGTATCACTGAACTACTTTTATTGCATACCTATGATTTATGAGGAACTATGCTAGGCACTAGTTATCTATCTATCTGTATGTCTGTCTATCTATCTATCTCCTATCCATCCATCCATCCATCCATCCATTGACCCATCCACCCATCCACCTACCTATCCACCTATCCATCATCCATTATCCATCATCCATCTATCATCTACCATCTATCATGCATCATGTATCATATATCATTCATCTATCAAGACTCATATGTAATTACTTCTCTTGATAGAATGTAAACTCCTTGAGGAAATAGATTAGGTTTTTTTGTATGTATATTTTTAGTGCCTAGCATAGTTCCTGGCATAATAAAGATACTTAATACGTGGTACTTAACAGGTACTTAATTGATTGATGACCATGAAGTTACTATGATAAATGTGCATCTCCATGTTATGTCTTGATGTTAATAACTGGTTGTTTATGTTTTATATTTGAAGAAATCTAGTATAAGTTTAATATAAGTATGGAAGACACCAGGTTGGGGGAGAGCCTTTGAGTTAGACTTTTGCTTTACCCCAAACCAAAATTCAATTTGCATTTTTTATTTGCCAACAAACACTTGCCTCAGTGAGATCTCATATTGCTCTTACCTTTCACTTAATTGTATGAGTGTAAAAGTGGTCTATTTTGAATGTAAATTGCTAATATATTCCTATTATCATAGCTTCATCCAGAAAGACTTTGTTATGTATATGTTAGTTTCATTAAGATTTTCTAGAGATCATGATCAATCACTATTTTTTTTGGTTTTAAAATAATTAGGTTTCTTGTGTTTTCCAAGCATTTATTTTCCTCTTTTTCATGTCTTGAGAATTGATGCTTCAATGTTGTGTTGCCTTCAGCATTGACTTACTTTGTGTATACTTGGCTTAATCCAGCTGCTCTTCCAATCTTTGTTTTCCACTAATGCTTTTTCTCCTTCCTGATACAGCACATCTGGGACTCTTCTACTGGAATCCAATTGTGGATCCTGTGTCACTGATGGAGAAAATAGCTAGTTGTAGATCCTGACAGGTCTTTTCCACTTTGTTTCTGTTGACTTTCTAGGTTCACTCTAAATGTTGTCAGGATGATATAGCTTAATTAGGTCTCTTGACAACCCCTCTATAAACTTTTTTGCCCTTTACTGTTTCTCACTACTTCATGAAGAAATAATGCTCACAACATTTCAACACAATCTTCTAAAAGGAATTTTACAAAGGAATTCACATTCTCAAATGGCATTGTCCTTGGCTCCCATTATTTCTTTGTCAAAAGACTAAAGTATTTGACTACTGGGGTACTTTCTAGATTCCTTTAGTCTCATTGGTATGGTATTTAATTTAGGGATAGCTAGGTGGCACAGTGGATAGAGCACTGGCCCTCTAGTCAGGAGGACCAGAGTTCAAGTGTGGCCTCAAACACTATTTAGCTATGTTACTCTGGGGAAGTCAGTTAACCCAATTGCCTCAAATATTTGGGGTTATCTCCAGTAATCCTGATGTATGTATATCTTGCCACTGAACACAAATACTTTGGAGGAGAGAGTGAGGCTGGTGATTTTTCATAACTCTGCCTCACAATTCTAGTTCACTGCAAGTCATGATATCACCTCCTGATGTCAGGGTCCTCTTTAAGAACAAAGAACTGGGGTAGCTAGGTGGAGCAGTGGATAAAGCACTGGCCCTGGATTCAGGGGGACCTGAGTTCAAATATGGCTTCAGACACTTGACACTTACTAGCTGTGTGACCCTGTGTCAATGTCCACTCTATTGTTCATTTCCAATTTTGTTTGGGTATAGTTCCTCAAAAAGGTCAGCTTGGTGTTGCCCCAATTGCATGTGATATACTCTCATTTTTATTCTCCTAATTGTGTATTGATTTATATATTTTCTCTAATAAGTAGGTAGTCTGACTAAACACAGACATCTGATTTGGAGTCATCTCTCATCTCAAAACCCAGTCACTGTATTTTAAAATATGGCCAATTTAATTTTTGGTGCTAACCAGTTCTCAAGGTTTTATGCTATAGCTGTCTGAGATTTCTATGTAGTTGACAATCCTTTGATCTACCATGTTTTTAAATTTTATTTCTAAAATATAAAAGAAAAAGAAAATGAATGCTTTCAAAAGAAATAATCATAATGATTACAGTAAAATAGTCTCAAACTTGATAGAACTTTAAAATGTGGGCTGCTTTCAAATCAATGAAGAATTTGACTAAAGTTTTCCAACAATGATAGTAAAGATGAATGAATCACCTATGGCATATGCACTATTTTGCACTATTCTGGATTGGTGGGTACATGTTTAAGACAGGTGAACCTTTACTTCATATCAATTTAATTCAACTTAACAAACATTTTAAAAGTGCAACTATAGTCAAGAAACTATGCTGGACATCTGGATACCATGACAGAATTGAAAACAGTTTCTATGCTTGAGGAATTTGTATTCTGATGGCTATGGTAAGGATGGTAGGGGGACAGTATGGAAATAAGTAATTACAAACTACTTAGATGGTAATTTTAAGAGGCAGAGAGTGGTAAACACTGGGGGCTTAGAAAAGGCTTCAGGTAGGAAATGATTTCATGGCATCAGAATTGCACTTTGAAGAAATGTAAGAATTCTAAAGGTGAAGGTGAGGAGGGAGAACATTCCAAACATGGGGACAACTCGTACAAAGGACTGAAGGTGGGAGATGGAATGTTTTGTGTGGGGAGCATCAAGTATACCGAATTGACTGTAAAAGAATATAAGTGAAGGGGAGTAATATGAAATGCCTGGAAGGCAGGTAGGCACCAGATTGTACAGGCTAAATACTAGCCTGGGGATTTTATAGTCTAGCAGAGGGATAAGTTGAAAATACAGTTTACAATGCATGATACTATATGACAAGTGCACAGGGGAATCACAAAACTGTGCCCCATGTGTGGGAAAGGTAGGCAAGACCAGAGGAGGCTTCTTAGTGCAGGTGGCATTTGAGTTAGATTTTAAAGTACATGTAGGTGAAAAGGGGGGAAAGGGAGATTTCAGGCTTAGGAAACAGTATGAAGAATGCTACCTTCTTTAAGAGACTTTTCCCAGTCTCCCCTATTCCCCTATAATAGCACCTTCCCCTCTAAGGCCACCTTGTATCCATTCTTTATGTAGCTTGTATATCATGTGTATTTAATCTCCTCAATTAGAATGTAAGCTCCTTGAAGGCAGGGATTATTTTTACTTTTTCTTCATATCCCTAGTGTATGTATGTACATGTATATATACTATATATCAGGCACTATACACACACATATACACGTATGTATGTATGTATGTATGTATGTATGTATGTATGTATATATATATATACACACACACACACACACACACACACACACACACATAGTGCCTGGTATATAGTAAGGGCTTAATAAATGTTTGTTGGTTGATTGAGAGAGCTAGAAAGGTGAGCTAGAAAGGTAGGGTAGTACCAGATCATGGAGAGCTTTGACTGCCAAGAAAGGGACTTTTTTCCTTTGTACTTACTTATAGGCAATCTTGGGGCTCCAGAAAACATTTGAGAAGAGGTGTGATGTGACAAAGGCTGAATCATAAAGATTATTATGGTACAATAGAGGAGCAGAGTAGATGTAGAAAGACTTAAAAGGAGATTAGTGCCATAAACAGGGTGGTACTAGTGGGAATGTGTACTAATGGTTGGCAATGGGAAGGGGAGCTATAAGAGATAATGTGGAGAGGAAATCCCCATGGTGTGGCTTGGTGAATTTTGCTTACTCACTAAATCTTTATTAAATACCTGCTTTTTGTGCCAGGCGCTATGCTAGGAGTGAGGGTTACAAAGACATAAATTAAACAGTCCCTACCCTCAAGGAGCTTACATCCTAGTGGGTGGGAACATTACAAAAAACAAATAAGTAGCTATAATCATATGAAATAATTTCTGAAAGGGAGGATCTTGGCAATTGGGTGGGGGTTGGGATTGGGAATAAGTAAAAGTCTAATGTGGCAGGGGACATTTGAGCTGAGTCTTAAACTAATTTAGGATAATAAGAGAAAGCAAAGGGAAGGGGAGTGAAATCATGGCACGTGGATAGCCAGTGCAAAGATGTACAAACAAGGAGACACAGAATACCATAGACTAGCAAGTTGGTAAATTTGGCTAGAATGGTGGTTCTCAACCTCTTTGGTCCCAGAACCCTTTTGCACTCTTATTGAGGACTCCCCTCCCCAACCCAAGACCTTTTGTTTATATGGTTTGCATACCAATATCTACCATATTAGAAATGTAAAAATTTAGTGTTATTATGAAAATAATTCTGACTTTGAAGATC
This sequence comes from Dromiciops gliroides, assembly GCF_019393635.1. Taxonomy (NCBI): domain Eukaryota; kingdom Metazoa; phylum Chordata; class Mammalia; order Microbiotheria; family Microbiotheriidae; genus Dromiciops; species Dromiciops gliroides. The sequence continues at coordinate 30,206,708 of NC_057862.1, read as the reverse complement.
CCCTGAAAGCATTTCAAGGAACTACAGGGGTTCCAAGACAACATTTTAAGAACCACTGTTCTAGACCAGGGCCTCTTAGAATTTTTCTAGTTGTGACCCCTTTTTGCCTGAAAAATTGTATATGACCCTGAGGATACAGGCATATAAAATAGGTATATATAACCTCTTCCTGTTGCCAATGTTTTGTGACCCCCCATTATTATGCAACCCCATATGAGGTCACAACCCACAGTTTAAGCAGCTAGGGTCTAGACCATAGATTCAATAAAATAATGTAAAATTAATCTGGAATTGTTATCTAGAGTCAGATGGTGATTGGGTTATGAGAGGTGAAGCAGAGGATAAACATTTTCAGAACTTAAAAAAAGAAAACCTCTTCATTGAAATCAGTTATGAATAATTTTTCATAAAGGAATAATGGATAAGAAGTCAATCTTTTTTGATGGAATAGCCCTGTGAGCTAGGAAAAAATTCTCTGTGATGGAAAAATGCTTTATAGAATTTGTTTTTTGCAACATTAATAAAATGGGATGTATATGGAGAGACTTTACCTTATTGTGTCTCTCTTCTTGCTTGTCAAGTTTCTTCCTGGACTCCTGTTTTCTCAGCTTTCTCCTTCATTCCTTTTTAATGTTCCATTTCCTAGTTTCTTTTCAGATCTTCACTTCTGAAACATAACCTTGACCATTTCACTTGTGGAAATAATGATATTAATAATAACAACTTGGGGCAGCTAGGTGGCACAGTGGATAGAGCACCGGCCCTGGACTCAGGAGTACCTGAGTTCAAATCCAGCCTCAGACACTTAACACTTACTAGCCGTGTGACCCTGGGCAAGTCACTGAACCCCAATTGCCTCATTAAAAATAATAATAATAACAACTAACATTTTATAGTGCTTTGAGGGTTGCAAAGCACTTCCAAAAAGTGAACTAACTACATAGGTTCATAGACTTAGAGCTGGATGGGACTTTTGATGTCATCTGTTGACCCTTCATTTCACAGATGAGGAAACTGAGGCTCAGAGAAGTTAAATGTCTTGCCCAATATCACACAGTGGCAGAGCCAAGATTCAAACCCAGTGCCTCTGATTTCCAAAATTGGTGCCCTTCCTATTCCTTATCTACTGTGGCAACTTCAACAAGGCTTAACTAGTTTACATACCAAACAGAAACCAAAATTTAAGCAGGAGAGACTGATAAGGATGTGTTTTCCCTTAGGGGATGGTAGCTTTAAAAAAACCAAACCCTCATTATTGGATTTCACACATCCTTTTTTTCATTTTAAATATAAACTTGAGTGTCTATTTTCTACTCCTAGTTTAGAAGGTTCTGTCTGGCTTCCAAATACATCACACCTTCGGGCTCTATCATACGTCTTTAAGCTCTGACATGTATTGAATTTCCCTTATCAAGCCCGCAATATCTTTGAAGGACTCTAGCAGGTTGGTCAGGAATGACTTTTTATGGCTGCCTCCAAGATTGTTCTTTCTAATTAAACCACTTTTCCAAGTGTTCCCTGAAGAGGGTTTCTGGGATTTTTCACTGTTTGCTTCTGATCAATAGCTTTTTAGTTCATTTCTTACACTGTAATGAAAGGGCATATGTGGTGTGGGTTAGACTTACCAATTTCCTTTGTCAGAAGCTCTCGCTAACCTAATTGCTAAGCACAGGCATGACTAACATGGGATACTTGGACACAGTTGAAATTAAGGAGGAAATCTCTTTCTTGGTTGATAGATGTGTGTGTACCATGGTGGGGAAGGGAGCTGAACAAGTCACTATTTCTTCAAATCTTCTGAAGGGGAAACTTCAGGAAATAGCTGTCTGGTGAGGCTTCCCTCATTGAATGCTGTTGATCTGAATTTCTATCAGATTGCTCTTGTTTATATCAGTTTGCATTTTCCTAATATAATACAGAATTGTCACTTAAGAGTTTTGTTGTTTAGTCATTTTTCAGTCATGTCTGACTTATCTTGACTCCATTTGGGGTTTTCTTGGCAAAGACACTGGAATAGTTTGCCATTTCCTTCTCTAGCTCATTTTACAGATGAGGAAACTGGGACAAACAGGGTTAAGTGACTTGCTCAGGGTCATACAACTAGTGTCTGAGGCTAGATTTGAATTCGAGTCTTCCTGACTCCAGGCCTAGTGCTTTATCCACTGTACCACCCAGCTGCCCTCACTTAAGAATAGGTTACATTTATGCAGTACCCTAAAGATTATAAAACACTTTATATGTAACATTTTATTTCAGTCTCACAACAGTCCTGTGAATTGGGTACTACAGATTCCAGTGTTCCCATCTGACGTATAAGGAATCTGAAGCTCAGAGAGGTTGTGACTTGGCCAAGGTCACACAGCTTGTAACAGCATATTTGAATTCAGTTTCTTTCTGGCCTTAAGTCTTATATTAAACTCTGTTTGTATCTGTGAGCTTCAGTTTCTTCATCTCTAAAATGAGAGGATTAGTTTACATAATCTCCAAGTCTCATTTCATTTCTAAAATTCTACGATCTTATGGCTCTAATATGGAATGTTCCAGTTTTATCCTTGCTGCCTTCCATTTCAGTTCATACTGTAGTCATGCTTGATTGTCCCTGATGGGTGATCAGAGGAGTGTGAAGTCTCATGAGAGGACAGAGTTTTAGCATTGAGAAGTTAAGCAGATGAAACACAGAAAAACTGGACTTTTGTTTTATGGGGTGATAATAATGAAGACAGTGATACTCAGCAGAATCATAAACTGTCAGTGCAGGCAAGTTTCTTAAAGAGAATTTGGTATAGTCCCTTTATGTTATAAATTAGGACACAGAAGTTCCAAGGATAATAAGTGACCTTAGAACCACAGAATCTTGGATGAGAACTCAGTACCTAGTTCAGCCCTTTGGGGTCATGGTGACCAATTCTAACTAATCCCTCTTCTCCATGGCAAACCTTCAAATATTTGAATATGCCAACCATGATGATCTTTTAGGCTATCATTGTGGATGTGATGGAGATTAAATTTGTTGTGCTTGGTTGCAGAATGTAGAAATAGTAGCAATAGGTAGAAGTTTCTATGAGGCAAGTTTACATATGATATCAAGGAAAACTTCCCAAGTGTTACAGCAATCTATACCTAAGGAACAGGAGAATGTTTTATGTTTAAATGTTTAATATAATTTAATATATATTAAGTATATTACATATGAGGCAACTAGGTGGCACAGTGGATAAAGCATTGGGTTTGGAATCAGGAAGACTCTTCATAAGTTCAAATCCAGCTTCAAAAACTTACTGGCTATGTGATCCTGAGCAAGTCACTTAACCTTGTTTGCCTTAGTTTTCTCATCTGTAAAATGAGCTGGAGAAAAAGTGGCAAACCAGTATCCTTGCCAAGAAAATCCCAATAGGGTCACAAAGTCAGACATGATGAAAAATATTGAACAACAGGAAACAAATATTACAGGTGTTTAATAGACTTTATTATAAAATTTAATATGATTAAATGTTTAATAACTGGATTTCTAAAAAAATAAATGTACATATAACAAACTCAAGTTTAATCTACAATACTAATAGTTTTCTATCACTTTCTTTTTTTAAAAAACAAACATTTTTATTTATAGTTTTGGGTTCCAATTTTGATCCCTCTTTTCCTCCCTTCCCTCCCCCTCCGTGAGGCAACAAACAATCAGATATGGGTTATGTATGATTCTGTATATGTATATGTATGATTCTGTAAAAATATTACCATATTTGTCATTTTGTACAAGAAAACTAGATTAAAAGAAAAAAATGAAAGAAAGTGGAAAAATAGCATGCTTCAGTCTGTTCCATCAATATCAGTTCTTTCTTGGAGGTGGATAGTATATTTAATTAATAGTCCTTTCAAGATAATCAATAAAATGATAACTCAAGTTATGATTTGTAGTGATTTCCAAGGTGTAAATGCTCATACTGAAAATTTAACAATTGGCTCTTGTGAACCGGTGTGAACTGGCTCCAGCACACCTCCTGGGAGAGGGAGAGTAGATGAATGGGTAGTATCTTCATATGTAGATGAATGGATTAGTAGCCCACAATTATCAGTAAATGGAAACATCAATCTAAATCTAATACTCCAAAGTTTAATGAGAATAAATGTAAAAGTTTGTACTTGGATAAAAAAAAATCTACCTTAAGCATTCAACATGGGTAGACCTGGTTTGATTTTTTGAGTATAGTTAGTAAGCTTTCCGACATTTATTGGATGAATGAATGAATGTATGAACAAGTAAATAAATCATATCAAGTACCCAGTTTAAAAAAATTAGACTGCCATAAAATATGCTGAACATTAAAATTCGAATGAAGGACATTTAATCTTTCTTGGATGATTTAAAAGGCTCACAGTTCTTCAATGAAAGCCAACATTGTGAGCACCAGTGACCATTATTTGGCAGATGTGCAAATGTTTCATTTGATGTCCACTAGCAGAGAATTCTGGTCAAGAGGAAACTAGATTAAAGTCAGGTCAATGTATTTTCTTTGGGATTCATTTGTATTTGTAATGCATATTATTTCCATGACTTAGAATATGTATCTTTCTTTCTTTAAAAAGACAAAGGCCATAATGTATACTTTATCTTGGTGACTGAAAATTCCAGAGAAGTGAAAGAATGAAGGCTTTAGTTATACAATGTTGAGCCTAGGCTACATATCAGTAAAATATAATAATAGAATTTTAGTTCTCTAAAGAACCTTAAAACTAAATAATCCAGATCAACACCTTTATTTTGTACATGTGGAAACTCAGGCCTAGAGAGATGAGGTAACTAGCCCAAGTTTGTAGAGCCATTTAGTAGGGAAAATCGATACTCTGGTCCATTGCCCTTTCCATAGTTAGCCATGTGTGGTCAAAGAGAGTTCTAATAATTCTGTAGGTGAAAGAATAGTTTCTTTGACTTTAGCACATGTAATGAGCTGAACATTTGTTACTATCATGAAGGCAGTGTGTTAGAATGAAAAGATTATGGAACTGGAATGAGAACATCTGAATTTCCATTTACAGCTGACTAATTAGTCATGAGAGCTTATTCAAGTCTTTTCTCCCCCTCTACATTTCAGTTTCTTACTTTATAAAATAAGGTGGCTCAATTCAGTTCAATGATCATTTACTAAGTGGCTTCTAGATGAAAAGTGTTGGGTCCAGGAGATACAAAGACAAGAATAAATATTTACCCTCAAGGAGCTTATATTCATTGACTTCAACTCATAGACGTCTGTTGCAGCACCCCTGACAGATCTAATAAATACCATGACTGATTATATCTATCTGAAATAGTACTATTTAACTAGTGCCTTCCCGTCATTGATTATTTCCAATTCATTCTGCCTATAGCTCCTACATAACTGTTTTGAAGTTGCCTTTCCCCCAATTAAACTGTGAGCTTCTTGAGGGCATGAAAGGTCTTTTTAACTTTTCTTTGTATCCCCAGGGATTAGCCCAGTGCTTGACACATAGTAGGTGCATAATTAATGTATGTTTACCCATCTGTTCCTTTCCCTGAATGACTTGTGTTTATTCTGCATAGACTTTATATGGACTTAAATGTCTACATATTCTTTTCCCCAGTAGGATGTGAATTCCTTAAAGTCAAAGACTGTTTTGTGTGTTTTGTTTTCCTAGTGTTTAGTCCAATTAGTAGAGTACTTGGCACCTAGTAGGCCCCCAATAAGTTTGTTGAATCTAATTGTTATTACCCAACTATGTTAAACTTAGGAGTGTTTGCAAAAGAAATCTCTGACTTCCTCTATGCACATATTAGATGAATTGAATCATTTGAACCTTTGAAAGTCTATGACAGGGGGTATTTCAATTCAATGTTGTTGTCTTCATCAGGAAAAATCTGGGTTGAAAAACATTGGTATCAAATTACATTACAATAGAAAACCCTTTTGTCATATCAGTAAGACATAAGCCTTCAGAATATGGAAGTCCTGGGGAACATGACCACATAGGTGGGCTTGGGGAGGAGACTGATTCCTCATCCAAAGATACAGAGAGATGCAACAGATTTGTGCTTTCAGAGGCTTTCCATATGTATACCAGTTATATTTTGTGATACTTTGAAGGCTGGCCCCTTTTTGTTACTATTAATGACAACAGGAGCCCAGGCAGATAAGCTCTAGGCTTGTGAGTCTAATTTGAAAAGAGAAACATAATAGGAATTGTTCATTGGGCACATTTGCTTCTAACTTTGCATGATGACATCTCCCATCATTTCTATTACTATGCATGGGTTTACTTGTATGCCATTTCATCTCCCAGATGCATTGCTGTAGAGCTCCATAAGTAACACTGGTTGGTGAATATTAATTAGATCGTCGAGTAAATCTATCATATATTGCTAAAGGGGCTTTTTTCCACATGAAAGCTTCTAAATCTGCAGCAATGAGATTTTTAGAGTCATTTCAGTTGATTTTTTTGTTTGTCCTCCACTAAAAAAATCAGATGTAAGGATGAATAAATAAAACTAAAATGGATAGAGGGGGAAATTCAGCATGGATAGCTACAGCATCTTGTCTTGGATCTTTAAATGCATTCATGACTATTGAGAACTGGTGGTCAGCTCCCAATAAGACGCATGGCACTGTTTATCTTTTGAAGAATATGTGATATAGTGGATAAGATACTAGACCTGGAGTCAGGAAGAACAGGGTTCAAATTCTGCATCGCACATAGACCAGTTCTATGATCATCCATAATCCACTTACTTTCTCTGAGGCTCTTTCCTCAGCTCTGAAAATGGGAGGGGATGAGATGCAGAGTGGAATAGTGCATAGAACAACAACCTTTAGAGGTCAGAGCACCTGGGTTCAAGTTCTTCCCTTGATACAAACTGGATATGTGACTGGGCAGAAATCATTTAGCCTCAATGCCACAGGCAAGTCTCTCATACTATAAGTTGCAAAACAGTGACTAGCTGCACTGCCAGAGGGAGTTTTCTTACCAGGAGTTGCCTATGCCAATGAATTCCTGGATCCAGCCCGAGAAAAATAAGAATGATGACACTATTAATACATAGTTTACAAGGTAGCCAGCATTGTTGTAAGGGTCACATGAAATAATGCTTGTTGAGAGCTCTGGATTTGAATTCTCATTCCCCTATTCGTCGTATGACTTTAGACAAATCATATAAGCTTTCCAATTCTCCATTTCATCATTTGTAAAATGAAGGTTTTGAACCATATTCTTTCAGACATCTTCCTTGTCTAAATCCTGTGATATATAATTTTCTCTTTTCTATGATTTGGTCCTGGGTATTCAAAGACCAGTTATCTCTCTCTCTTTTTTTTTTTTTTTGGTGAGGCAATTGGGGTTAAGTGACTTGCCCAGGGTCACACAGCTAGTACGTGTTAAGTGTCTGAGGCCGGATTTGAACTCAGGTACTCCTGCCTCCAGGGCCGGTGCTCTATCCACTGCGCCATCTAGCTGCCCCAAAGACCAGTTATCTCAAAGATATCATGTTTATCTTTCTTGATGGATAGAATTAGGGCTAATATTTTGTATCTATTGTTGTTTGTCTTTTGTTATTGAAGGGGAGCATGGCAGATGTCATGACTTGCAGTGAATTGTATTTAAGTGAGGGAGGGCTGTGCAAGGTCACCAACCTCACTCTCTTCTCCAGAGCCATCTGGTCCAGTGGCAAGATATACATCAGGATGACTAGAGATGGCCCTGGCTGTCGAAGGCAATTTGGGTTAAGTGACTTACCCAGGGTTACATAGCTAGTTAGTGTGTGAGGTGAGATTTGAATTCAGGTTCTCCTGATTCCAGGGCCAGTGCTTTATCTACTGTGCCACCTAGCTGCCCCTCATTTTCCCCATCTATGGAAAGAAGGAAGGTAGGTTCATTATTGGAGGAGGTGGATAAGTACAGTTATCTTCTTTCCATTGTTGGGAAAGCACATGTGACCCCAGAAGGGCCCTTGTTCCAGGAATGCTTCCTAAAAGGGTTGACCATAGTTACATTCTTATATATACACATGTTGTCTTCTTTTAGAATGTAAGTTCCTTGAAGGCAAGAGTTGTTTAAGTTTTGGCTTTGTTTTCCTAGTACCTATTACCGGGCCTGACACACGGTAGATGCTGAGTATAGTATTGTTGATTGATTGATTCATTATTTAGTTTGCATGGGAACTCCCTTTATGAATGCTTATTGAAATCCCTATGTAACTGAGGATTCTAAGATGATAGATTTAGAGCTGGGATTTATCAGTATGTATTTATTAAATACCGAAATATTATTAAATGGTGGGTGTTATGCTACATGGACAGCTGGGGGCACAGTGGAGAGAGTGCTAGCTCTGGAGTCAGGAAGACCTGAGTTCAACCATGACCTCAGACACTTAGTAGCTGTGTGAGCCTGACAAATCACTTAATCCCATTTGCCTCAGTTTCCTCATCTGCAAACTAAGCTAGAGAAAGAAATGGCGAACCATTTTCTTGGCAGTATCTGCCAAGAAAACTCCAAATGGGGTCATGAAGAGTTGTGCATAGAAATTAAAAAACCGAGACCTTATATTAGGGAAAAAGACATGTTGATAAAAAATAAATACTAGACAATCTGAAGGGGGGGTCACTAGTAGCTAGAGGACTAGGCAAAGCTTATTGTAGGAGGTGGAGCTGAAGCTGAGTTTTAAAGGAGGCCAGGGACTACAGGAGGTGGAGGTAAGGATGGAGTGCCTGGGAGGGGACACCCTTTGCAAAGGCATGAAAATGGGAGATCTTGTGCATGAGGAAGAGACCTCAGAGATCATTTGGTTCAATATTTCATTTTGCAGACAAGGACACTGGAGTCCAGGTAGGTTATTTATCTCAAGTCACAAAGGTAGCAATAGAAGATCTGGTAATGAAACCTAGGACCTCTGATTTAAACCCAAGGGTTCTTTCTGTTGTATGCTGCTTGAGGATCTGAGTGTAAGTGACTTCTTATGGTCGCATAGATAGTAAGAGGTACAGGGGGAATTTGGATCTAGCTTTTCCATCTGTAGGTACAGTACTCTATGAACTCTGTGTCTGATTAGGGTAATTGTTAAGGTGTATTGGGGGGGGGCAGCTAGATGGCGCAGTGGTTAAAGCACCGGCCCTGGATTCGGGAGTACCTGAGTTCAAATCCGGCCTCAGACACTTGACACTTACTAGCTGTGTGACCCTGGGCAAGTCACTTAACCCCCATTGCCTAAAAAAAAAAAAGAAAAAAAAAGTTGTATTGGGGACATAGTAAAGTGTTAAGGATAAGTGAATTGAAGTCATGTGTCACTTTGAGCAAGATGCTTAACCCTTCTGTACCTCAGTTTTCTCATATGTAAAATGAGGGGGGTGGAATCAATGAACTATTAGGTGTCTAGTCTATGATCCTGTGGAATTATGTTGGCTGAGACCATTGGAAAAACTCCTTGGAAGCCTGGTGATTCCAGTCCTATTGAAGTGGCATGGACATGTAGCTGTGTGCAATGCTGAAAGAAGGGCTTCCCAGGACATGTTTATCTGCATAGAGGGCATTTAAACTCCAGGAAGAAGAAAGTGACATCCCAAAATCTCTCACAGATTTTTAGAGTTGGAAGGAGTCTCAGCAGTCTTCTAGTCCAATGTATATCCAGAGAAGAACCTTTACTGCACCACGCCTGACAAGTTACAGACAGTCTATGAAGACCTTCAGGCAGGGAGAAACCACTATGCCTAGCCACTGATCATTTGAAAAGAGACAAGTTTAGACTTGATATCAGAAAAAATAACATCGTTCACTTAGGGTTGTTCAAAACTGTGATGGGTTGCCTCCAGAGGTAGTGGGTTCTATCTTGATAGCACTCTTCAAGTGGTGGGTGTATAACTAATTGTTGTGCACATGTGTAGCTGGGATTTTGTTTCAGGCTAAATGCTTTGAAGGTCCCTTCGAACTCGACTTTTGTGATTCTGTGAAAAACTCCCTTGTGCTTGAGACTTTCTAATACAAAGATGAGCTACCTTGAAAGGGAGTGAGTATCCATTTAGTAGGTCTTCCCCTTATTGAATCTGAGCTTCTTGAAACCAGAGACTATCTTGCTTTTTAATTTGTGTCCCCATTTTATATTGCCCAGAGTAAGAACTTACTCACTTGTTCATTCAAGTAAGGATCAGATGAACACATATAGAGGGAATTCTTGTTCAGGGATAGACTGGTCCTTAGAGTCCCTTCCAACTCTAAAATCTGGTGCTTCTTGGATTTTGATTCCATAACTAAAAAATATAACCTTGAGGTTATATGGGTAGTTCTCTACAATGCTGCATCAACTAGAAGAGGGAGTAACATTTGGGAAAACTGAGTGTCTTTCAGTTCTCCACAGGCTCTTAAAGCTTCCCCCAGGGTATCTAGTCCCTCCCTCTTACCTGACTTCCTCTCTTTCATTTTCTTCCCTTCCCTGTTCAACAAGTATGTATTAAGTGCTTGCTTAATTCCAGGCACTGTGCTAGGCACTGGGGATCCAAATACAAAGAATGAAACAACCTCTGCTTGCAAATAACTTACATCCTACTGCAGGAGACAGGTTTTAAGTATATACAGACTAATTTTGCTCCTAATAGAAAATATTTATTTTTGGAAATAGCCCCTTTGGGGCACTTTATTTAGTCTATAAAACAAATGTTCTGAACAAAACAGTGTCTATCCTGGGGTTTCTTCATGACCTTCCCTGGAAGTTGTAACTTCATGTTAATTTGCACCATTTTCTTTGTGAGAGACATTGAAATCTATAAACGTTTCATAGCTATTCTGCAGTTGTAAACAACATTCTGGCTAGTCACTTAGGCATCTAGTAAGCAAGTATTTTCTTTAATGCCTCATACAATTTTTTTTTCCAGAAAAAATAGAGTCTAGTTTTTTTTTTAAATTTAAATACCCAAGGCTCTGTTAGCTTGTTTGTTGAAGGCATTCTGTCAAAGGATAATTCTGGGAGTTAGAAAATGGGATATTTTTCATGTATGTTTAGTGGCTGTTAGAGACACTTCTTAATCATCCTTGATAAGCTTTTTATCCTCCTCAAGTGTGTTTACTTTTCTGCTTTTAGAGAACACCAGTATATAGCCACCATCTTTGCCATCTTGTATCAAACCTATAGAAATGAAGTTTGATGCCACATTCTTGTACTTCTTTAGTGAAACTATTACGTAGAATTCACAATGTGCAAAGGTATTGCAATAAGTGGGAACACTATGAATCAGACCTTTATTATCTCCCATTTAGATAATTGCAATAGCTCCCCACTACTATTCTCCCTACCATATCTTTCCTCTTTCCAATTTCTCATATTTTAACCCATGAAATGCTTCTTTCATCATAGCACAGACTCCAAACATTTGTGGACCATAGCTAAAATATCTTGTACCTAGGACAAATTCAGTTTGATTGAGGAAAGGTGATACTCTGTGGTCTCATCAGGGGAAGAGGCTCAGCTCCAGAAAGTCTGTCATCTCCCCTCCCCCATGAGGGTTAGAGGGAAGGCAGAGCCTGGAAAAGGAACACCATAGTGATCAAACTCTACAGGGATCAGTTGTGCCTCATAGTGGTTCAGGCTTGTGGAAGACCCTGAGGTGGGGTGTAAGAACCAGAGTTGCCATGGGGATGAAGCACATCCATCCCCAGATGACAGTCACAGCTGTCTATGGTTGTAGTATTTGACACACAGTTGCTAACTGTGCCTTTGGACTCCTCATTGCCTTCAGGATAAAGTCAAAATGCCATAGAATGCCTTTTTTATAAAAGTATTTTATTATTTTCCAGTTATTTGTAAGGATAGTTTTCAATATCTGTTTTCATAGGATTTCTAGTTGCAAATTTTTCTCCCACCCTCCTTTCCCTCCCCCCTCCACGAGATGGAAAACAACCTGATATAGGTTATATATGTACAATCACATTAAACATATTTCTGTATTAGTCATAGTGTGAAAGAACAATCAGATCACAAGGGAAAAACCTCAAAAAAGAAAGAAGGAAAAACAACCAAAAAGTAGAAACAGTATGGTTCAATCTGCCATCAGAATCCACAGTTCATTTTTCTGGATGTGGAGAACATTTTTATCATGAGTTCTTTGAAACTGTTTTGGATCATTGCACTGCTGAGAAGAGCCAAGTCTATCACAGTTGATAATCACACAATGTTCCTGTTACTGTGTACAATGTACTCCTGTTTCTTCTTACTTCACTCAGCATCAGTTCATGTAAGTCCTTCCAGGATTCTCTGAAATCCTCCTGCTCATCATTTCTTATGGCACAATAGAATTCCATTGCATTCATATACCACAACTTCTTTAGCTATTCCCCATTTGTTGGGCATTCCCTCTATTTCCAATTCTTTTCCACCATAAAGAACGCTGCTATAAATATTTTTTGTACATGTGGGTCCTTTTCCCTCTTCTGTGGTCTCTTTGGGATACAGACCTAGCAATGGTACCACTGGGAAAAAGGGTATGAACAGTCCCATAGCCCTTTGGGAATAGTTCCAAATTGCTCTCCAGAATGATTGGATCAATTCACAGCTCCACCTACAATGCATTAGTGTTCCAATTTTTCCACAGTTTCTCCAACATTTATTATTTTCCTTTTTTGTCATATGAGCCCATCTGATATGTGTCAGATGTTACCTCAGAGTTGTTTTAATTTGCATTTCTCTGATCACTAGTGATTTGGCATATTTTTTCATATGACAATAGATATTTTGATTTCTTTGTCTGAAAATTGCCTGTTCATATCCTTGGAACATTTCTCAATTGGGGAATGACTTCCATTCTTATAAATTTGATTTAGTTCCCTATATATTTTAGAAATGAGGCCTTTATCAGAAATACTGGCTGTAAAAATTGTTTCCCAGCTTTCTGCCTACCTTTATAGATTGCCTTTTTTTTTTTCCTTTTTTTTTTTTTTTTGCAGGGCAATGGGGGTTAAGTGACTTGCCCAGGGTCACACAGCTAGTAAGTGTCAAGTGTCTGAGGCCGGATTTGAACTCAGGTACTTCTGAATCCAGGGCCGGTGCTTTATCCACTGCGCCACCTAGCCGCCCCCTATAGATTGCCTTTTAATCAGTATTTTCATTTCCCACCTGTCTGTCCTCCTCTGGACTTGTCTGTCATGTTCCAAGTGAGGTACCTCCTCCCCCTCCCCGACTTCTCTGCTTCCTTTTATATGGTGCCCTCCTCATTAGATTGTAAGCTCCTTGAGGGCAAGGACTGTCTTTTGTCTTTCTTTGTATCCCCACTACTTAGCACAGTGCTTAGCACATGGTAGACACTCAGATACTCAAAGTGTCTATTATGACCGAATTTTCAGGCTGTCTACAGTAAGGAACAATTTACCTATATGTTCAACATTATCTTACGTTTTTTCTCCTTATAGAATGTAAGCTCCTGGACAGCAGGGACTGTTTTTTGCCTTTTTTTGTATCCTCTGAACCCGATATAATTTCTGGCACACAATAGGTGCTTAATAAATGCTTGATGAATTGGATTATTAAAGGTAACTAATTTCTATAATACTTATTGCTTAGAAATCAATTTCCTCACAACAGTGCCTTTGAGGTATGAACTATAAGTGTCTTATATAGCATTTGGAAGTATAGTATAGTGGTTAGAGCACTGGACATGGGCTCTAGAAGACCTAAACTCACATCTCATTTTACATAGTTATTCACTTTGTGACCCTGAGTAAGTCATTTAACCTCTCTGTCTCAGTTACCTCATATGTAAGATGAAGAGTTGGATTCCATGGATTCTCAAATCCCTCCCAGATCTCAGTCTAGGATCCTATTGTTTCCATTTTAGGGGTAAGCAAATGAAGGCACAGAGATTTTGAGATCACTTGACCAGAGTCACATGACTGGTAATAGACTGAGCCAGGACTTGAACTCAGGTTTTCTGATTCTGAGACCAGTATTTTTGCCACTACTTCACCCTTCCTTCCTTCCTTCCTTCCTTCCTTCCTTCCTTCCTTCCTTCCTTCCTTCCTTCCTTCCTTCCTTCCTTCCTTCCTTCCTTCCTTCCTTCCTTCCTTCCTTCCTTCCTTCCTTCCTTCCTTCCTTCCTTCCTTCCTTCCTTCCTCCCTCCCTCCCTCCCTCCCTCCCTCCCTCCCTCCTTTCCTCCCTCTAAAATCAGGGTTAAGCAACTTTCCCAGGGTCACACTGTTAGTAAGTGTTTGAACCTAGATTTGACTCAGGTCCACTTGACCCCAGGACTGGTGCTCTATCTACTGTGCCACTTAGCACATGCACACTCACTCACACACACACACACACACACACACACACACACACACACACACACACACACACCTCTTTGTCCCCAAAGCCATTGGTTTCTACTATTATTATCATTATTATTTTCAAAACATATACAAAGTACTAATTAGGAGGTGCCCCAATAGCTGTGGGAATAAACAAAGAATTAACACAGGTGTGAGAATAGAGATAATTCCTCATATTTGCCAAGTCATGAATCTGAGAGATGACACTTACATGGAAAACATCAAGTAGCCTGGAACATTATAGTAAAAAAAGAAGGGTAATGAGAAATAGGTGTCTAAAGATAGGCTGAAGAACAACTCCTAAAGGGCTCTAAGTGTGAAACTGTTGTTTGATCATTTTCAATTGTATCTTATACTTTGTGGCCCCATTTGAGGTTTTCTTGGCAAAGGTACTGGGGTGGTTTGTCATATCCTTCTCCAGCTCATTTTACAGATGAGGAAATTGAGGTAAACAGTATTACACAGCTAGTAAGTGTCTGAGGCTGGATATGAACTCAGGTTTTCCTGACTCCAGGCTTGGTGGCCTATCCCCTTTGCCACCTTGCTACCCAATGACTTACCTATGGTTGTAGTATTTGAACTTGGGTTTTTTCTGCCTCTAAGATTGGCCCTCTAACTACTTTTCTACATTGCTTCTCTTATAGAGGGAGAATCTGAGGGCCAGAGAAGTTGCATCACTTGCCCAGTATGACACAATGAAGATTGAACTGAGGGGTTCCTGATCCCAGATTCAGAGTTTTTTCTACCACACCCTACTTGCTTTCTTAAATTGAACAGAGACACGATCTCAGGATATTAGATTTTAGACTTCACTCAGTCTACCTTCATGCTTCATGGAGAGGTCACTATTTCAAGAAAACCATGACCTTATTAATATAACTTCCTCCAGTGGTGCAGATCACCATTGGTCTACATCTTCTGATTTTGTGGGATTTTTATCCATGTTCTTCCATCAATTTTCTATGTAGGATCAAACTATCCCAAACACTGGAAACCTTTCTATAGGTCTCCAATGTCATACTAGGGCTCTATATAATGTGCAGTCCATATACCATATCTAACTCCTGTTTGATGATTTGTCTACCCTGCTTCCTGATCATATATCTCTTGGATGCCATCTTTAGGGTAAAATCACTAATGTTAATGTTGCTGTGCACATATGCCCATCACTCAAATGTACAGAGGAGGGTGCAAAGGATGGCCAAAGGAATAGAGGCCATAGTGTTCAAGGATTCAGGAAAGTAGCAGGGAATGCTTAGCCTGGGGAAGAGAAAGCATGGAAGGGGCAGGATATTTTTTCAAGTATTCGAAGGGTTGTTGCATGGGAGAAAAGGTAGACTTGCTCCATTTTGTTTCAGGTAGTAGAAATAGGAACACTGGGGTAGCTAGGTGGCACAGTAGATAGAGCACCGGCCCTGGAGTCAGGAGTACCTGAGTTCAAATCTGGCCTCAGACACTTAATACTTACTGGCTCTGTGACCCTGGGCAAGTCACTTAACCCCAATTGCCACAGAAAAAAAGAAATAGCAACACTGAGGGGCAGCTGGTGGTGGTGCAGTGGTGTAAGGGCCAAAATTTATTAAGGGGAGAGTTAATTGGGTGGCTCACCATAATATTGGAGTAAGAAAGGAGATTAACAGCCTCTTTCAAAAAACAAAACAGGGTTTATTAATGGGAACCAATTTAAACACAAGTAAGGTTAATAGAACTAGGGACAATGAAATAGGGAATAGGGGAAGGAAAAAAACCTACAACCTGCAAACTCACCCCCACTCAGAAACAGCAGTTTCAAAGAGAATCAGCTGCGCAGAGTCCCTCTCCCTCTCTCGCCCAGACTGAAGTAAACTCTCCTCCCTTCTCTCTCCCAGCAGCCCCCTCTCCCTCAAGAAACAGGGAAGACCATACACAAAGCCCCAAGTTAATTGACTGGCAGCCCTGATTGACAGAACCAACAAGTGACTCTACAGAGATGAGTTCAGGACACCAAAACCACTTGAGCTGTCCTCACTGAGTTTCCTGTCATTATACTTTGGCCAGGCCATGCAGGCCCTCAGGTATCCAGCTCGAGGCCAGTGCACATGGGTATACCGGGGCCTTCAATCCCAGCCAAAGATGGGGTCAGAGAAACCCCAAATCACAACCAATTCTTTATAGTGGACAAAGCACTGGCCCTGGATTCAGAAAGACCTGAGTTCAAATCCAGCCTCAGTCACTTGCCACTTACTAGCTGTGTGACCCTGGGCAAGTCACTTAACCCTCATTGCCCTGCAAACAGAAAAAAGAAAAGAAATAGGAACAATTGAGAAAAATTGCAAAAAGGCAGATTTAGGCTCAAATTCTAGTAACTGACTTAAGCATTTATTAAGTATTTATATGCTAGGCATTATGATAGAGGAGGAGGAAAGGGAAAAAAAGGCAAAAAACAACCCCAGCTCTCAGAGAGTTTACATTACAAAGGGAGACAATGGGTATGTAAAAGATATATACAGAATAGTTGGAAGGTAGCCTTAGAGTGGAAGACATTGGCAGCTGGGGAAAATGGGCAAAGCCTCCTGCAGAACACGATGGGCTCTGAGTTTAGTCTGGATAATGAAAGTGGAATGAGCTGCTTGAGAAGGCAGTGGTCTCCTCACTGGCGGTCTTGAGGCAGAGAAACTTTAGGCAGAGAAGACTTTGATGCTGCCTTCAGATCCATGCTTGCCAGAGAGCCTGGAGTTGAATTTTCTCATAGGTCAATTCTGGTGGTAATTAATCATACTTTGATAGAATTTCCAAATTCCTTCTGGGAGGACTCAGACAAGTGAGTGATGCCTCCTCAGGGATCTCCCCTCTCCAAGAGATCATGCCAACAGGAATTTCCTCCCCCTTGTAGCTGTAGATTGTAGTAGATGCCTACAATAATGCTAGACAGTAAACAAGCAATTACATGAATCCCCCGTTTAAAAATAAGCTGAAAAGAGGAATAGAAGTCATTAAAAAAGATGATATGGAGGCGAAACTGATCTCTTAGCCCTGTCTTCCTATTGTGATGATGTTATGAAAGTTCTGACACACCCAGAAATAATGTGGCAGGTTTGACAATCACTGGCAGCAGTGGACTTCTCTGTATATACCTGTAATTAACCCCCCTGGGAATAATTGTTGGCAGCTGCCCCAGGCTCCTGGTATCAACTCCCCTGCCCAGGTGATGTATATTCACTAACAAGGACAGCTCCTGGGTGGTGTTTAATCTGAGGCACCCTGTGCTGTTTACACATGTTTCCTAGTTGGACACATACATACTGATAACACAGGCACTGATAGTGTAAATAATAGAAGCATATATGTGTTTCTTGAATACTAGCATAATTTTTTGAATACAAAAACTTTGTCCTCTGAATGCACTTCTTGAAATTTGGCCAAATTTCCTATTTCTTATTTCCTTGAGAACCTTACCAAGAGGACCTCACATACTCATCAAACTGACCTTAGCTTCAAGCATTGGAGTAGAGACCTCTGTGAAAGATGATATAGACTTGAAGCACTTTAAGCCTCAGATACATGACTTGGCTTTAGTTACTTGGAATCAGGAAGCCGAGTTCAAATCTGGTCTCAAGCATTTACTAGTTGTGTACCCTAGGCAAGTCACTTAATCTCTCAACATAGGTTTTTTTTTTTCTTTCTTTATTTTTTGACCTTGGGAACCTTCTTTATTGGCAGTTTTTACACAAGGGGCAGGGACAGCAGAGATCATAGGGGCTCGAGTGTGCAGAACAGCTCTGTCTAGATGTCCAGACACACTGGGGCCTGAGACCAGCACTAAATTGAAAAACTATAGGTTTCTTTATATATAAAATGGGGATAATAATGCCTTCCTTACAGGGTTGTTGTGAGGACCAAATGAGATAGTATATGTAAAATATTTTACAAACTTTAAAGTGTTATAAAATGCTATTATTTATGTTATTTTCTAACTTCTGATTTTTCCCTTTGATTTAATTTCATAATGTTTTGAGACTATTGCTCTGGATCTGATATTAAAGAGCTTTATGGTTTTCCTTGATTATGTCATTTAAGTATAAATTGTTTTCTAATTTTATTAGGTCTTAGGTATCATTCCAGACTGAATTTTATTGTTTCTGAGATCTGTAAATATACAAAGGATGTGTGATATCTATGTGTATATAAGTAAAAGGAAAAATTCCTCGTACCAGAACACCCTCTATCAGCACGGACTGCAACCTTGGTTCCTAAGTGCCTCTGTCATACCACCCATATGGCTATGGACAAGTCACTTAACTTTTCTGAGATTCAGTTTTCTTATCTCTAAAAGAGGGTAATAATGAAGGAACCACTTCGTGGAATTGATGTGAAACTCAAATGACAGAGTTTGTGGAAAGCACTTTACAAACTTTAAAGAACCATATATACTTCTGTTGTTTCATTTGTCTTAATTTCTTGAACTGTAAAAGTGGGGATAATAATAATAATAATACATATATATACCTCTATCTATCTACCTGTCTGTTTACTTGTCTGTCTGTCTGTCTGTCTATCTATCCTCTATCTACAATGCAATGAGGTTTAAGTGACTTGTCCAGGATCACACAGCTAGTCAAGTGTCAAGTGTCTGAGGCCAGATTTGAACTCAGGTCCTCCTGCATCCAGGGACCATGCTTTATCCACTGTGCCACCTAGCTTCCCCTGTTCTAAAATATTTAGAGCAGCTCTCTTTGTGGGTGCAAAGAACTAGATATCTCAAAGATATCATGTTTATCTTTCTTGATGGATAGAATTGGGGCTAATATTTTGTATCTATTGTTGTTTGTCTTTTGTTATTGAAGGGGAGCATGGCAGATGTCATATGAACTGGGGAATGGCTGAACAAGTTGTGGTATATGATTGTGATGGAATATCGCTGTGCTATAAGAAATGATGAGCTCAATGATTTTAGAAAAACATGGACAGATGCACAAAATAATGAAAAACCAAATAAGCATATATAGAAACAGCAATGTTGTTTTAAGAACTGATAAATAGAAGTATGTATAGAATGATTTTACATCATATACACATATTTGTGTCTAATGGTAGCCATCTCTTGGTTGGGTGGGGGAAGGGAAGAAAAAAAGGAAAAAGAAATTTACATAATAACTATTATATATTTAAAAGGAATAGCAAGTTGTACATAATAGATTTGCAGTTTCATGTGCAATCATCTTTTAAAAATGTATTGTTATAGAAATGTTTGTTTTATTCCATAAATTAAAAAAAATTAAATCATAAAAAGATCAAATGAAATAATAGTTGTAAAGTACTTAGAGCACAGTGCTTGGCACAGAGTAGGCATTATATAAATGCCATTATTGTTCTTGTTGTTATGGGGCATAGTGAAGTGGAAAAAATTATTGGCTCTGGAGTACAACAGAGATTAAATGACTTACTCAAGGTAATATACATCTATAAGTGTTTGAGGCCAGATGTGAATTTGTCTTCCTTCTTCCAGGTCCAGCACTCCATTTACATACAGTAGTACCTAGCTGCCTCCCATTAACCATTATATTATGAAGGGGAAAATATCCCCTGAAATGCCATGTTTACCTACACATCGGTTTATAGATAAATCACATAGTATTTTAGACTACACTAAAGTGGGAGCACTTTTGTTCCTACCTTGGCATGAAGGAATGCTGATCATATTGAAAGTGAATAGTTTTTATTTATTACAATTCTCTTAAATCAGTCTAAACAAAAAGCATCCTTGTCACAACATGACAACCAGAAGCTGTAATTGCTTTTGGATTTGTCACATCTGATATATTGCCCAACTTCCTCAGCAGATATTCCTTTTGGTGACTGCAGGAGGGTGTTCACTGCATCAATTTATCTTTTCAACATAAGGGTCTTTTGCAAGTAACCTCAAAGGCTAGGAATGGAAATGTTGGCCAGATTAAAAAAATAAAAATAGTAAAATCTCTTATTGAATTTCTTTATGTACTCACAGGCTTTAGGTATTTCTGGTCATGGATAGCTTCCTAATATGCCCTATTGGGCATAACTTAAAATGGTAGTTTTAAAAATTTTAATCTGAAAAAATTGAAATAGCATTAAGCTATTAGTGGCTTTGTTGACATGGAGAATTTTTTTCCCTGTGGGGCAATGAGGGTTAAGTGACTTGCCCAGGGTCACACAGCTAGTGAGTGTCAAGTGTCTGAGGTCGGATTTGAACTCAGGTCCCCCTGAATCCAGGGCTGGTGCTTTATCCACTGTGCCACTAGCTGCCCCCAAGAATTTTTTTTTAATTAACAAGCATTTGATTTTTTCTCCCTCCTATTCTTGCCTCCCCCATCCCCACATAGATAAATAAAGAAGAAAAACAAAAACAAAACCTCTGTAACAAATATGCATAGTCAATCAAAACAAACTGCCTTACTGGACATTTAAAAATCTTCTATGTCTCATTCTTTGTCTTGTATATGCTATTCTTGGTCAGGCAGTGGGGTGCATTCTTCATCATAGGTCCTGTGGAATCCTATGGGGCCATTGTATTGATAAGAATCCTTTAAATATTTTAAAGTTGTTCATTTATACAGTGTTGTCATATAAATTATCATGGTACTGTTCGCTTCACTCTATAAGTTCATACAAATCTCAGATTTCTTTGAACCCATTGACCTGGGAGTTTAGCTAGATATCTGGTCTTCTGTCTACAGAACCTTTGGGTAATTAATTCCACAAATTTATTGCTCACTCTTAAAGAATACTTCCTCTTACAGTCTCAGAAAAAACCCTTGTGATAGGGTCAAGAATGGACATTCCTATCTTATCCTGCCATATTCTTGCTCCTATCCTTCCATCCATTCATTATAGAACATTTGTTCAAAGAAGCGTGGCATTGTTCTTGTGGCTCTTTCAATATCTTGAGGGTAGCAATAGAAATTTAGTTTGCCCACCTATTTTTCTCTCATTTTTACTACCTGAAACGCTCACTGCTTTTCCATTTCCAAGTTGGAAGGTACCTTGGGTATCATGCAGTCCAATCTGTATCTGTGCAAGAGGCCCTAGTATAATTCTTCTGGTCAACAGGTGGCCAAGAAGAAATTATGACTATCAAGCAAATTATGAATTGATATCACTTAGTATATGACATCCAGTCTTTGTTTGAAAACCTTGAGGCTTTTGTTATTTTTTCTAGATCCACGAAATAATTTTTGATAGTTTGATTGGTATGGAACTAAATAAATAGCTCCCTTCTCTTTGACACTGTCTCCACCCTGGTGTATAACTTTATCACCCCATACCTGGCTTATTACAGTAGTGTGCTGGTCAATCTCCTTTGCCTCAAGTCTCTCCCCAGCCTAGTCCATGTATTCAATACTTTGACAAATATATAATAAAGACAATTGATCAGAAGTCCACATGTCCATTGATTTTCTAGTTGGTAAAATCAAAGAATTTAAGGGCATAGGTAATTTTGATTAGAAGGGGTCATGGAGAGTTAGAGATGACTGAAACAACTGAATAACAACAACAAACTAAAGAGTTAATGTGACAGAAAAAATTATATCCCAGAAATGAATCTCATCATCCCAGATATAGCTCAGTTAGTTTGTAGACAACACACACAAGTGTCATTATTGTGCTTATGCTAGAAATATTTCCAACATGGTAGGATTTGCCCAAACTTATGCTCTCTTAGCACAAGTTTCAGGAAACCATGTTCGCCTCCACACCATGATGCAATACCAGAAGAGTGCTTCACATATGGTCGTAAGGAGAAAGAGGAATAGAAGTAAAAAGATGAGTTCACTCTTTCTTTCTTTCTTTCTTTTTTTTTTTTTTTACTGAGGCAATTGGGGTTAAATGACTTGCCCAGGATCACACAGCTAGTAAGTGTCAAGTGTCTGAGGCCAGATTTGCACTCAGGTCCTCCCAAATCCAGGGCCGGTGCTCGATCTACTGTGCCACCTAGCTGCCCCAAGTTCACTCTTTCTAAGGAAAAGGACTCAGTCATAGTAGGAGTTTAAGAGGGGGAACTGAGGCCCATTGATAAGCTGCTCAAGGATATTCAGTCTGGTTTTATCTAAAAACACTGCATTGGAAGTCAGAGGACTTGATTTTAAATCCTGATTCTTCTATTGATGACCTGCAAGTCTTTGGGTAATTGATTTCACCATCTTCATTTATCAAATGATAGGATTGACTTGATGCCTTCCTTGGTTCCTTCCAGCTCTCATATTAATTAAACACCTATTATGTATCAGGCACGATGCTAGGCTGAGGATATGAAGGCAAAATCTCAATCTGTTGTTCTATGATATGATCATTTTATGATCTATATGGAAAGCACAGAAGATTGTTGTGAAGGTCTCAAGCAGAAGTCAGAACCTGCAACATGCTTCTCCTACTGGTAGGGATGATCCCTTTAGGGTTAGCTGCTCATTGAACACAAATTTTGCTATGAAGCTGCACACAGCTCGAAATAGAACCAAACACCCAAGCTCCAGTGGAAACCTTTCCTCTTTCTGGCACTGACTGCAGGTGCAGAAGGTATGCCAACATCTGTCTTGTGCCAGGGACCAGTGATCAGTTGTCCTAAATAGGTTCCTTTCTCCCCAGAAGGTTTAGTTATTATCGGTGAGAATTTCCCTCGTAGTTGACTCTGAGCCAGATCCCTTTGAATTGCATATCAATTTCCATGGAAGGTCATTTGTCCTCTGGCTATTGGTGACTTTCTGTTGGATCCTCCTTCCCTGAGTAAATGGCTTAGCTGTAGATTTATTCATTACCTTTGGCTAGGTTTAGGAACGATAAATTCAGTGCCCTTTCCACCTGAGGTCTTTGGCTACCATACCCCATAGTAAAACCTGACTTGAGATATGCTGGGCAAAGGCATCTCTTAGGAGAGTAGACATTCTGCTCAGTTTGTTTGTGTAATACTCTTTGAGGCAGGGATTATTTTTGTCTTTCTTTGGATTTCTAGTGCTTAGCCCAGTGTTTGGCACAGAGTAAATGTTTCATAAATGCTTATTGTCTGATTGACTGGACAGATTGTTCACATGTAGAACCTGAGAAGAACCACCTGTTGGACCACTCCATCTCCCATTCTGTGTCAACATCCATCTTTTGCATTCATTTTACAGGCTATTTCTTGCATGTGGTACAAAGGGTTTGCTCTGGGAATTCTATTATTCTGGATTTGAATGCTAGAGTCGTAGTGTTTAAGTACCAAGTCAAGTCAAGTCAATAAGTATTTATTAAGCATCTCCAGAAAGACAGAATAAATTGGTTATAATCTCAGAGGTAAGCCATTAAGGTTAAGGAGGACTGGGAGAGCCTTCTTACCGAAGGTGAGACTTTGGCTTGAGACATTTAGCTGACTCAGATGGAGGAAATGTCTTTGGCTTTTGGTCCTAGCTTGGATTAGTGAAAAAGAATAAGTCACTTCCCTACTCTAAAAGTATTCTAGGGGCTTGCCTTAGATTGGATGAAGTTTGTGACATCACTTGGTGGGATGTTTGAACTGAATTCTCATTATATGGAGCTCTACCCCACCCTCCTCTCTTTGTTTCATTCTCTCTCTTCCCCTTCCTCCCCCAAGGAGGCAAAGTTTATCATGGTCAGAGATAATCAGGTTTGATAAAGAGGGACATAATGATTTGTAGATAATTTCATTGATAAACACCTTGGGAAAGGAAAGAGAGGTTTACTAAAGGTGACCAAGAAGACAAAATAGTCTTCTCCTGAAGAAGGAAGAATTACCCCATTTTTTTGGAACTCGAAACCCTAATAAGGATGCAGTCTATTTTAACCTGATGTTTCTAACTGACTCATGATATCCACAGATAGTATTAACTATAGTTAAAGTAAGAGACTTAATCTGGGTTCATTACTTCTTTCAATATCTTTATTATACAAATGGATCCATGATCTTATTGGTCAGTCTTTTTTCCATTGATGGAGATTGATTCTTCTGTGACACTTGATATTATTCTATTGGTCTGCCAAATTTCTTGACATGATAAGGATGCCTGTGGAACATTCTTTATTCTTGCTCTGATTATTTAACCCTTTTTGTCACCTGTGTCCCTTGTGACATGGGGCAATGAGGGTTAAGTGACTTACCCAGTGTCACACAGCTAGTAAGTGCCTTGTGAAATTCTTTATATTGCATCTCCTGTACAATTCCCTTAGTCATTTTTATTTATATGTGTTGGAATAAAGGCAAGAAAGAGAGATAAGGGAAATAAGGGGTCTCTCAATACAGTCAATAAGCAATTTAGTTCTGGTTGTTTCCTGTTCCCTCCAATAAAGTTATCCTTCTATGCCTCATCAAGTGATGAAGATGATCCTGGGTTCTTGATGGCTATTACAGTGAGGTACAAGCTCCAATCAGGCCTACCAAACTGGGAAGTCATTAAATATGGACCCACAAGCATTTGGCTGAAGTCTGGGGAATAGTTTAGCCAATATTCGAGAGCCAAAGGGTTAACTGTGGTGGAGAGGTTGGGGAGAAGGAAAGATAGTGGAGCAGACAGAAAGACAAAGACATAGAGAGACAGAGAGAAAGATAAACAGAGAAAAATAGACAGAGAAAGACACATAGAAACAGAAGAATACATAGAAAGACTAAGGTAAGTAGAGAGATCTTTCAGGATACTATATGATACATTTAAATATGGGTCAAGGAATAATCCCAATTTGGAAGCCTTGAAAATATATTGTGGGGGATCTATTTTTTTTCTTTCTCAAGAGAGCCCAACCAGAAAAATCTGGGGCCTGGTTTTAATATTTTATCTAAATTAGTTTGTACTTTTATGCCTTGCCTTACTAATACTGATTATCCATGCTACAGTGTGCAAGTGCATCCTTCCCAACTTCTCTTGACTTTTGCACCTCATCTGTTACATTATGAGAAAGTGATGTGCATAGCATCCCAGTATCATTGGTGAGGGTGTATATCTTTTTCTGGTTATTTAATTAATGTCCTTGTTTAATGATTTCAGGCAGCAGGTTTTGCTGTCAGTTTTTTGTCCATTGTTCTTGAAGAGGACCATGATATTGGGAGGTGATGTCATGACTTAAGTGAATTGGATTTAAATGAGGGAAGGCTATGCAGAGTTACTAGCCTCACTCTTGCCTCCAGAGCCATCTGGGTCCAGTGGCAAGATATATGTCAGAAGGACTGGAGATGGCCCTGGATGATTTGAGGTAATCAGATTTAAATGAATTGCCCAGGGTCACACAGCTAGTAAGTGCCAAGTGTCTGAGGGTGGATTTGAACTCATATCCTCCTGATTCTAGGACCAGTGCTCTATCCATTGAGTCACCTACCTGCTCCAAAGCTGTGGGTTATTGCTTCACACTCACAAGTGATGCTGGAATTCCTTAGTTAGGCACTATGCATGAAGCTGGCAGTGTTTCAGTCTTTGAATCTCAGTTGAGGTAAATTTTTTAAAGTGGGAAGACTTGTCTTTCTAAGCTCTCTGAAAATATTTATTACCTCCCCAATTGAATGGATGAAGCGGATAGTTTTGGAGAAGATAATACGGCATTATATTTGCCTAAAAAAAGCTACCACTTCCCTTAAGGATGCTAGCATGTACAGTCATCCCTATATACAAGTAAAATGAACATTTAGAGATTTGAAAAGGAATATTAGATACTTGATTAAAAGAAGCAGAGAAATGTACTGTTTAAAAAAAGGCCAACACCTTCACCATCTGATGGCTGTATCTCCAGGGTGCCCTTGAATGAAATTGAGAAAATATATATTTCAGTTACAATAGAATGTCTGGAGCTTATTGTCAAAGAGCACTTGACTAAATGTAAAAAGACACTTTACTGATATCCACTGAGGTACTTTCCAACTCTGCGAATTTATGACTCTAATGAAATTGATAAGATAGCTGCTCTAACCATTATGAATCAATACCTAAGATAGAGCTGGGTTACAAGGAATCTGATTTCAATTGCTGAATCTCAGCATGCTTTGTTTTCTCCCCATCTCCCTCTCCCTATTCTGTTCTATCCCCTTCCTTTCCTTCCCATGTCTTACATGTCCTTCTTCCCTCCCTCTGTCCCTCCTTTCGTCCTTCTCTCCTTCCTTCTCCCTCCTTCCCTTCCCCCTCCCTCCTTCTCTTCTTCCCTTCCTCTATCTTTCTCCCTCCGTCACTTCCTTCTTCCTTCCTTCCTCCTTCCCTCCCTCCCTTGTTCCCTTCTTCCTTTCCTCTCTCCCTCCCTTCCTTTCTCCCTTCCTCCCTGCCCCCTCCCTTCCTTGAAGCTGCCAGGTTAAACATCATAAGACCATTAGTACAAAGAATTTACCCAGTTAAATGTTAAATTAATGTGCTGCCAAACATGCCCTGAAGTGGCTGTTTCATTTTTGCGATATCTTCTTGTGGGCAATGCTTGCAGCTTCTGCCACACACCAGCAATGCTACACAGGGGAATCATCGCAGTTATTCATTTGTTTTCATCTTATGGTTTACATGCTTGGAATCTGGCACTTGAAGGGAGATAATCGTTTTGTGCTGTGAGAAAGATAAAAGGAGAAGAATACAGTTCACCAAAATAAGCATAAATTGAATTTCAGAAACATGGCAGATACAAAGAAGAGGTAACATTTTAATGATAGTCCTAGACCACTATCATCCAACAACTTTTCCACTTGTATATTTCCAAAGTAACATTTATAGAATAATACCTGAAAGAGATTTTGAAAATATAGTTTGGATAAATGGTCTCTGTTCATTCTCTCCCTCACTCTCTCCCCATCTTACCTTCCCCCTTGTTTTCAGCACCTGCTTTGCTCCTCTAAGATGTTTCAAGCAGTACTTTCTTCTCAAAAAAGTTATTGATTCTTTTTGTTATTTCACATTCATTTCTGAATCTAACATTTTGCCAACCCCCTGAACCTTCCCTTGTAGCAGAGATTAAAAAAAGAAATAGAAAAAGCAGTTGAGACAAACCAACCAATACATTGACCATGTCTGAGTATGTATGTGAAATTCCCCATTTATAACGCACTGTTTCTGCCATTAAGGGAGTTAAGGTAGGTTTTCTCAGCTCCTCTTTTTGAGGCATGTGGTATAGTAGAAAGGAAGTGGGACGTGAAGTCAGGAAGCAAGTTTAAACTCCACCTTATAGACTTGCTGTGTTTCTCTCTGGGGCTCAGTTTCCTCATCTTTCAATAACAGCACTGGACTGCCTGAACTCTTGGGTCTCTTCCATCTCTAAATCTATGATCCTGTGATTTTTCTCCAGGAACAGGCTTAGTTATTATAATTATACAATCACACTTTGAGGGGAGTTTGAATTTTCCAAGGGTGGACTCCTTAAATCT
Source organism: Dromiciops gliroides (assembly GCF_019393635.1). NCBI lineage: Eukaryota > Metazoa > Chordata > Mammalia > Microbiotheria > Microbiotheriidae > Dromiciops > Dromiciops gliroides. The sequence continues at coordinate 30,179,089 of NC_057862.1, read as the reverse complement.
GTTCAGAGACCAGGGGACAGGAATCCGAAATCCTCATCTTGGTTTTGGCTTTCTCATTGACCTTGTTTAATAACTACAGAAAATCATCCCCTGGTTCTGGATCTTAACTTGCTTCCCTACTTTTTTTTCTCCCCCTTTTCTTGGTGAGGGACAAGACTGAGAAATCAAGTTGTCTCCCAACATCCCAGAGAATTTCAGAGGGAAGAATCTGGAAAAGAATGGCATGTTTAGATTTTCTTTTTTATCGTGTTGATTTGACAGAGGAAGAGGGAGTTGCAGCAGGAGCAAATGGGGCAATAGAAGCCAACTCCTGATTTCTTTCCTATGGGTGGTCCAGAAGAGGCAGTGGGACTTCTGGACAAACCCTCCAGTTTCTTCCAGCCTTCTGTTGTTTCCATCTGTCGCCCACCATATTGAGTAGGAGGCCATCAAAACTGCGTTTATGTTGTTCCCACCTACTCTTGGCTCTGGCAATAGGAGTGCATGGTTTGGAGAAATGGGTAGAGAACTTGCAAGCCAGTACTTAAGACGGAATAAGTGGGAGGAAAAACTCTAGTAATGGGATAGTGTGACCTCATTTTCCATCCACCTGCTAGATGTATGCTAAGCAGATTCAACACTTGGACTTAGTAGGTGTTCGGTAACTTATGGATGATTTTCTGTCCCTTATAAATACAATTCCACTGGTAAGATTTTTCCAAGGTATTTTTGCATTCATTTTATTCAGTTGGTCCTGGAGGGATTTTGATACACACAGAGAGTATACATGTGAATGAGAATATGGACCTACTGAAGTAGCCTCAATTTAAGTCACTTCACTAGGACAGTGTTTGTGTGGGATATAAAGGGACAGGGACAGTGACTGGCTTGCCTTCTGGTTCTCCCCTTCCCTCATCTCTCTCCACTCCAATCCATTCTCCACTAATCTGTAAAATTGATTTTCCTAAAATACAGGTAAAATCATTCCCCCTTCTCCCTTCAATAAATGTTAGTTCTTCCCTCTGTGGGGACCAATTTTTAATTGGGGAGTGTTAGCTAAGTGGCTCGCCACAATATCAGGGCAAGGAAGGAGACTGGCAGCCTCCCTCAAAACAGAACAGGATTTATTTAACAAGAATGAACTTAACAACAACAACAAAACACAAACAGGATCAGTAGGATCAAGGGAAAAGAGATAAAATGGGGAAAGCGAAATTATACAACCTGAAAAAACACCACCGTCCAGGAATCAGCTGAGAATACACTGCAGCCTTTTCCAGTGCCTTCCAGCTTCCAGCTAGAATGCCAGAAAAAACAAACAAACAAACAAAAAACCAAAACTCCCTTCTCCCAGCACCCCCACACAGTCCCCAGCCAATTGGCTGGCCACTCTGACAGTCACATGACTGCCCTCACTAGGCTTCCAATCATTATCATTTTGCCAGGCCCATGTAGGCGTTGGCAAGTGGTGATGACATGAGGTGCCAGTGCCATGGCCAGGGCTACAACCAGTGGGTGGAGCACCATGCGGTTTGCGAAGCCCCAGGCCAGTGCATGCTGAGGTTTTTCTTTCAAATTCTAGCCAAAAGATGGGGTCATAACAACCTCAAATAACAATTAATTCTCTACACCTCTTACATCCAGGATCAAATATAAATCGCTTCTTGGCTTTTAAACCCTTCCTAACTTGGCCCCTTCCTATCTTTCCAGTCTTGTTATACCTTTGTTCCTTCCATGTATTCTGCAATCCATATAAACAGAAAGAGCTGACCTCCTTGCTCTTCCTTGCTGCTGCATATCCTGCCTATTGTTTTTCACTATTTCTCATCCCTCAAATTCTCTCCCTCCCTATCTCTTCCTCCTGACTTCCCTCAAGTCTCAGATAACATCCTCCTTTTGCAGGAAGCCTTTTCCAGACCCCCTTAACTTTTGTGCATTTTCTCTGATCTTATCCTTGAGATATGTGTGTATATCTGGTGTGTACATAGTTTGTATGTTTTCTTCTTCATTAGACTATTGTCTAATTGAGAATACTGTTGTTGTTCAGTTGTATCCAACTCTTTGTAACGCTATATGGGGTTTTCTTGGCAAAGATATCAGAATGATTTGCCATTTTCTTCTCCAGCTCATTTTTTCAAATGAGGAAACTAAAGTAAACAGGGTTAACTGACTTGCCCAGGCTCACACAGCTAGTACATGACTGAGGCTATATTTGAACTCAGGTCTTCCTGACTCGAGGTCTTGGCCTTTATGCACTGTGCCACCTAGCTGAATCTTCTTGAGAATAGGGCCTGTTTTGTGGTCTTCTTTGTATCTCTAAGTGCTTAGCACAATGCCTGGCACATAATAGGGTGCTTAAAAATGCTTGTTGACTAATTGCCTGAATAGTAACCAGAACTGTGATTGATATAAAGAATACCTGCATGAGGAAACTCCACCTACCAGTGCAGATTGGCACCTTCTCTGCAATATAATCTTAGGTTTTGGGGACACAGAGGGAAAGTGACTTGCTCAGGGTCACATGGCTGGTATATATTAGAGCAGGACTTGAACCCAGATCTTCTTTGAGGCTAACTCTATCTACTACACAGTGGTACAAAATAATAGTGTCCTTCATATACAAGTATAAAGCTCCTGACCTATTATCAAGAGTACCTGCACTTTGAGCACAGTATGGGGATGGGTCACAGTAGCCATTTTTCATATGATTGAGAAAGTTGGAAGAGTTACAAATCACAGGATGGTGTGGGTTAAAGACCACTGTATCTGGGGTCAGAGAATCTGGGTTCAATGCTACCACAACTACATTGGTAATTTGGGGCACTTGTTCATTAATTCAATGGAAAAATAACTGTAAGAGGGACAGGGTCGATGTCTTTGGTCTTAGATGTCAGTTAGTCAACAGTCAGTCCACAAACATTTATTAAATTGTTGTTGAATTGTCTTAATCATGTCAAACTCTGTGTGACCACATTTGGGGTTTTCTTGGTAGAGACACTTGAATGGTTGACCATTTTGTTCTCCAGCTCATTTTATGGATGAGGAAACTGAAGCAAATAGGACCAAGTGACTTGCCCATGATTCCACAGCTAGTAAGTGTCTGAGGCCAGATTTGAACTCAGCCCTCCTGTCTCCAGGACCAGCGCTCTATCCACTGTGCCATCTAGTTACCCTATTTACTTGCTATGTGTGCAGCATTATGCTAAGCACAGGGTACTCTGCAGGTATAGACTATGAGTGATAAATTCAATACACTTGAAATTTCAATTCAAGGTGTTAAATAAGGCCTCATGGAAATTGCTGAAATTTAATCAATGGGACTCATAAGTGAAATACTTCAGTGAAAGGGTGACTATATCTTGCTTAAAAAGAAACATATGATTTAATATGTCTTTCAAGAATTTGATTCAATTTAAAGCATTTATTTTGAATACTACGTAGCAATCACTATGCTAGGTGGTAGGGTTACAAAAAATGAAACAAACAAACAACCACCCGCAAAAAACTCCCAACAGCCAAAGATAAAGAAGCTTAAAACCTACACACAAATACATAAATACAAACTAATACAGAGTAAGCTCAAGGAGGAAAGAATACTAATTAGGAGATAAAGAAAGGTATAATATAGGGAGTGGCACCTGAAGGGCCTTAGACATTTCATAAACTATGTTACCTTATAGGAGTTCAGTTGTGTCTGACTCTTTGTGACCCCATTTGGGATTTTCTTGGCAAAGATGATGAAGTGGTTTGCCATTTCCTTCCCCATCTCATTTTACAGTTGAGGAAACTGGCAAATACAGTGAAGTGACTTGCCCAGGATCACACAGTTAGTCTATGAGATCAGATTTGAACTCAGGAAGATGTCTTCCTTACTTTAGACCTGGCACTCCAACCACTGCTTCACTTAGTTGCCCAAGATGGGTGTTATGTTTAATTTACAGATGAGGAAGCCTGAAGCTCTGTAAAGTCAATAACCTGTTCATTTTCATACTGCTAGTCAGTTTCTTAGGATTCTAACTCAGGTCTGTTGACTCTTTGTATAGTATGATTTCCACTGACTCCAAGTGAATTCTTTAGGCTTAGGCAAATAATATCCCAGGCACTGAAACAACTTGGAGATATGAATGCTCAAAGACTGTCAGGAATTTTTGAGGACATTTGTGGAATGGAAGAAGTGTCAGAAAACTAGAGACAGACAAATGTCCCAGTTTAAAAAGCAAAGGTCAATTTTGTGCCCAAGAGACTAATGATCTTGGGGTTGGTCCCTGGAAATATTCTCAAATGGATTGTTCAAAAGACACTTTATGAGCACCTAGAAAAAGAATTGGTGATTACTAGGAAAGAAAGTATGGGGCACCAATAACAAATCATAGCAAAGTAATTTCATTTTCCTTTTTGATAGGGTTATTAGACCAGCAGATTAGAGAAATGCCATCAGCAAGCCTAATACATCTTGATTTCAGCAAGACCTTTGACAAACTTCTTCATTATATTTTTGTGGACAAGATGGAGAAATGTGGGCTGGGTAATAAATGGTAGAGCTAAATGAATTCACAGCTTATTGACTGGTTATACCAGAGCTGTAAATAGGAATTCTATTAGCATCTGGGACCAATTTAATTGAAAGGAATATGTGTTGGACAGATTGCTGTCATGAGGTTTATCATTGGTATAAGTGACCAGTCTCTACAGAGGATGTTGCCCAAGCCTCTATGGCTTTCCCTATTCCCTGAGGAGAGAAGGTGGGAGGAGGAGGAGAGGCACAAAGGAATAAGAGTTAGACTGTGGGGTATCCCAGGGATTCCCCCATCTTTTACTTGTGACATTGGTTTTGCAAACCTTACATCTTAGAATATCTGGCCATTAAATTTTATAGCTGCGTAAGGGGCTAAAATTCTAGCTATACCATCTAAAATCTAATGAGTAGTCACCAATAAATTATAAGCTTTAGCAAGAGTATGTAACTGTTTAAGTATTTATAACAGAGCATTAGGATCAGAGAGAAAGGTAAAAATCTAACTATTTATAAGAGATCCTATCATCTGACACACCATGGTGAGGTCAGCAACCAAAAGAGACTGTACCCCTTCACCCCTGTCTGCTTCCTACTTCGTGTCCTCCTCCCAGAAATGGGAGGCTCCTCAAGTTGATTGGCTGGTAGCCTTGATAGACAGTACCCATGAACAAACATCACTTCCTGATGCTAAGGACCTTGACCACATGGCTTGCCCTCAGAGGCCTTCTCCTTATGGTGGAGCTTTGCTACAGTAAGTCTCCAGTAAGTGGCATCATTCCAATCATTACAGCTGTAGGGGCAGCTGGGTGGCACAGTGGATAAAGCACCAGCCCTGGATTCAGGAATACCTGAGTTCAAATCCAGCCTCAGACACTTGACACTTAACTACCTGTGTGACCCTGGGCAAGTCACTTAATCCCCATTGCCCACCCAAAAAAAAATCATCTGAAATTTTATAGCTGTGAATCAATTAATCAACCAAAAATTAAGTAACTACTGTATGCTATGTATATTATGTATGTATGTATGTATAGTATTTGTATATGCATATATGTGCATATACATACATGTATATATACCATGTACTAGGCACAGTGGAAACAAAGATAAATATTAGCAATAACAATAATCTCTGTACTCAGGGAGCTTTCATTTCATAAGAAGAGTTTTGAAGATACAAAACCCAACTAACCAAACAAATCATAGTGTGGGGACCAATTTTTAATTGGGGAGTGTTAGCTAAGTGGCTCCCCGCAATATTGGGGCAAGGAAGGAGACTGGCAGCCTCCCTCAAAACAGAGCAGGATTTATTTAACAAGAATGAACTTAAAAAAAAAACGCAAACAGGATCAGTAAGATCAAGGGAAAGGAAATAAAATGGGGAAAGGGAAATTATACAACCTGAAATACACCACCACCTAGGAATCAGCTGAGAATACACAGCAGCGCTCCTGTTGCCTTCCAGCTTCCAGCTAAACTGCCATAAAAAAACCCTCCTTTCTTCCTAGCACACCCCACACAGCCCCCAGCCAATTGGCTGGCCACTCTAACAGTCACATGACTGCCCTCACTAGGCTTCCAATCATTATCATTTTGCCAGGCCCATGTAGGTATCAGCGAGTGGTGATGACATGAGGTGCCAGTGCCATGGCAACAGCTACAACCAGTGGGTGGAGCATCATGGGGTTTGCGGAGCCCCAGGCCAGTGCACGCCAAGGTTTTTTTTTTTTTTTTAATTCTAGCCAAAAGATGGGGTCATAAAAACCTCAAATAACAATTAATTCTTTACAATAGTCTCTACCTCCAAGGAGTTCACACTTTTTTTGGGGGGGGGCAAAGCAATGAGGGGTTAAGTGACTTGCCCAGGGTCACACAGCTAGTAAGTCTCAAGTGTCTGAGGCAGATTTGAACTCAGGTACTCCTGAATTCAGGGCTGATGCTTTATCCACTGCATCACCTAGCTGCCCCTTGAGTTCACACTTTTTAAAAAAATTTAAAACAATTTAAGGAGTTCACATATTAATGGGAAAGATGACATGCAAACAATGATATAATTATAAGCATACATGTATCCATACTACATTTCTATTACACACATATTATATATATATATACATATATGTATATTCATACATCCAAGATAGAATGCATAAACTAAATGGTTATAGAATAAGCACAAAACCGTCAAATACAAGGTTGTTTGAAGGGAAGGTCAGTAGCATTTGGGAGATGATGGTGCTCAGGAAGGGCCTCATGTTAAAGGCTGTTCTTGAGTTGCATCTTAAAGAAAGAAGGAGATTCTATGAGATGGAGGTGAGGAGGGACTAAATAAGAGGCATAGTAGAATATCTTTTTGGTCCAACATGTCAGATCTATTTTTTCCAGCTTAACATCAGCTCCAAATTTAATAAGGATGCCTTTCTAAATCTTTATACTGGTCATTGATAGGAATGTTAAGCAGAAGATGAACAAGTACAAATCCCTGGAAGAATCTGCTCTATGCCTCTTTCCACATTGCCATTGGTCCACTAATGATTATTTATCGGTTTAGCCACTCAACCACTTCCAAATCCAAATAATTGTACAGCCTTCTAGCCTACATATTTTTCCACAAGCTTAACATGAAATGTTTTATAAAATCCTTTGATGAAATATAAATAACCTCTCTCACCTCCCTCCTCAAAATTTACCCTGTGTCTTTCTGTATTTGTCTATCTCCATCTCTCTCACATCTATCACCACAACATTTCTGGATGTGTCAGTTGAGGAAACCTTATAAAAATGGAAATGAGGTTCTTCTGCCATGATTTTTCTTGATGAAAACAGGTTGTTTTTTGTGACCACCATTTCTTTTCCTCAATGTTCACCAAGCATGACTTTAATAATATATTCTGGAGCAGGACTTCCTAAATTTTTTCCATTTGTGACTTCTTTTCATCCCAGAAATTTTTATGCAACCCTGGGTATATAGGCATATGAAATAGGTATACATGACCTTTTAATGCCAATTTTTTATGACCCTCACATTCAGTTACATAACCCCATATGTTATAAACCCCAGAGTTTAAGAAGCTTTGTTCTAGAGTGTTTTCAGGAGTCAAAGTCAAGGTGGGGAGAAGATTTCATTCTCTGCCCTTTTTGCAGAAACTGGGATGACACTTGTCCATCCTCTGACATTCTTCTCTTTCACCAGTATCATTCAAAGTTCAGTGACAGTGCTCCAGTAACCGTTATCTTTTATGTGGGACCAGGGTTGGAGACCAACCAAGTTAAACAAAATATAAGCATTACAATCGAAGCTGCATTTCTGTCTAATTACTGACTGCAGCTGAGAGAACAATAAATAAATGAATGACTTATCTTTTGGTTTTCACTTCCAAGAAATTGTTTTTCCTTAACACTGGTACTAGCACATGAAGGGTTAACCCAGAGGCTTGACTTTCTCATGTTCAATTGTTAATGCCCTTTAGTAAAAATCAAGCCTCTTGACTAAACAGAGGATCATAGATTTAGAACCAGAAAAGATATTGGAGAACATTGAATCCAGCAACTTCTTTTCCAAATGAGGAAACTTAGACTGAGAGAGATTAAATGGTTTTCCCATAGTTACACAGCTGCTATCAGAGGCAATGTTTGAGCCCAAGTCTTCCTGACTCCAACAGCAGCCCTCTATCAACTTTATGTCCTTGTTAGGTTATTTGCATAAGTACATAGAAATGACATTCAATAATTTATTAATTCTTCTTCCTTGTTGGGAAAACAATAACTATTGGTAATCCTTTTGAAAAACTCATGGAAATAGTTGGAGTATTTTGTTCTGTGATGAGATAAATGATAAACTTTCCAATGAGTAGTATATATATTTAGAAATATCACATTAGTTGACAGTTACAAATTTTAGTTTTTGCCAGTTTTGTAAAGTCAGACACTATCATTTTTTGAGTTGAGGGGTTGAAAGTGAAAAGGCATGAAGACATAAGTGCTACTTGTAGTTATCTGCAAAATAGCACTTTTTTGGGGAGAAAGGAGGGTGAAATCTTAATGAAAGGAATAAGGTATCGCATACTCTTCCAGATCAATTTGTATCTACAATTACTCTCCAAGGAGAGGCAATTGTTTGATGCTCTACTGATAATCCAAATGTATTTGGGATCTCATCATATTAATGTTTCTACATATGCATGTACATACTATGTGACTCTTGTGAGTTTCCTCTCATAAAAGGACTTTTCTCCAGCCTTCTCTTACAAGTGATTGTGGTGACTTGTCTTCCACAAAATGATTTGCCCATTCTTATTTCTACAGTAGACTGTCCATTCCAGCACCCACCACTTCATTATCAGTGGGAACATTCCATAAAGTAACACAAAATTCTATTTTGAAATAGAATGAGCTCTTTTTCTCCATCCCTTTTAATTGAGGTTTATAGATGACTAAGTTTGAACTGTGTTGGCAAAAAAGGATAATTTAGTCATAATGAATGAAAGAAAATTCCTATCATCAGGTAGACATAATGCTCAAAGACAGTGTGGTATATGCATGCATGAATGAATGAATGAACGAAAAATGATCAAGTGCTTGCTATTTGCCCACAATGTGCAAAATGCTACAATATTCAGGTAGAAAAGCAAGATAGGCTTTGTTTTTAAGGAGTTCACATTTCAGTTGGGAGCGATAGCACAAAGAGACCTCAGTAGCAAATCAAATGGAAAGCCTCATTGGTTCTTAAGATTTAGTGGCAAGATATATGACAGGACAAAGGGGTTCTTAGGGTACAATTGTAGGGTTGATGGTATAACCCAACTGTCTGCAGGACACAGCATCAATGCTGAATTTGGACTCAGAAGAGAAGACATGGGTTTAAAATCCTACCCTTGTCCCTTACTAACTTCATGACAATGGATGAGTCACAGCTGTTCTAGACCTCAGTTTTTTACATGGGAACCACATGGGGTTGTTGTGACTAATAATTATGATAATAATTATAGCTATATAATAACAGCTAATAATTAGATTTACATAGAGTTTTAAGGTTTGTAAAGTGCTGGGCGTATATTATCTCAATTGATCCTCACCATCCTATGAGGTAGATTATTTTATTATCTTTATTTTATTACCTTTATTTTGCTGATGAAGAAATTGAAGCTGAGAGAGGTTATACAGATAATGTCTAAGGTAAGATTTGAATTTAGGTCTTCCTGACTACCTGGTTATCCTAAACCATCAAATAAATTAATGTGTATGCATGTGAAATGTCAATAATAGTTCTTATTTTTTAGAATGAATTGATTTATGTGGTGAGAAAAAAATGGTAATGTATTTGGAATTTTTGCCCATATTACATAGAAACAAGTTTGAGACAGGCAGTTAATCACTCACAACAAGCCAATGGGACTGCTATGAGTGAAGTGTAGCTGGCTCATTATGAATCTAACCTCACCTTGTCATGAACATGAAGGTCAGAGGGATTCATCTATTTGTCTTTAGATCTGTCCAGTGGTTAATGAATTCCAAACTATTGGCAAGAATTGACAAAACTATGAAATTACAACTTGAAGTTGCTTCTCAGGGAAACCATTTCTCTCTGAAATCACCCCATCTGGAAAAAAAAGCATGAATAATCTCATGACATAGGAACCATGGGAGCACTTTTAACTTTCTTTCTCCATGCTATAAGTCAGGTTGATTTACTCTTTCTTGAAGAGACCTAAAAGGTTTTTTGTGGGAGAATATCAGAGCACTAAACTCAGAACCTTGAATGCAGTGGATACTTAATAAATACTTACTGAATTGCACTTAAAATTAATTCATATTCATATGGGTGTACTGATAATTATATTTATTTTGTTTATAAAATATACTTTTCTGGATCTCAAAGTCAATACTTAAATTTCCTTCATCTTACTTAGATATTTGAAGGGTTATGGCACAACTGAAAGATCAGATGTGCTTTGCTTGGGTCCAGAGGAGCAGAAGGTGGGAGTTGAAGACAGGGTGATTTAAAATCATAAAGATACATTTCTACTGATGGGATATGTCCTTGGTCCTAATGGGAAGGCAGTGAGCTAGCCTCCTTTCACTGGAGGTCTTCAGGCTAAGGTTGGATGACCACTTGTCAGCACCATTGTAGAAAGAATCCTTGTTCAAGTATGAGTTGGACAACATGGTGGCCTGTGAGGTCTCTGGCAACTCTGAAATAAAGGTTAGTCTGTAATTCTCTGATTGTATAGATGAAACAATCCAAGTAGAAATATCCTTTGCTTTATGTAATAGCTATAGAATCAATAATATTTAAAATATTTGGAGAAGTATCTGTATGTGAAATCATTTAAATAAATGAATTGAAGATGTTTTGTCAAGAAATAGCTTAGCCTATGGCAAGTAGGCCATTGTAGTATTCTAGTAATGCTATGTTTTTTGATAATCAAATTCTTTGATTTGAACATTTATTAAGCACATACTCTATTCTGTGTATTCTCCTATGTGGGTACAGAAACAAGATGAAAAAAGCTCTGCTTCCCTCAAGAAGCTTACATTCTACTTAGTGAATGAAATATTTATGTTAAATTTCTTCACGTGGCCAATTTTTTCTCTCCAGAGTTGGTCACTTCTCTGCTATAGCTTACACTTATGTCCCTTTCCAGATCACAAAAGGTTTCTTCTACAGTCAGAGGCCTCAATCAGAGCTTTCAGAATTTTTACTCTTCTTTCAGGATTTTATATTTACCTGGTAGAAATAGGCTGTAACCACCCAAGATGTGTACAGTTCTAGCCCGGACATTCCTTAATTTCAAAAACTTCCATTTATGCCAATCATTCAAACATTTTAAGCACCTACTGTGTGTCAGGTACCATGTTAGATTCTGGAAATCTAAATAGAGTGAAGGAACTCTGAAAACTCTTTGCAAATTTCTCTTTGCAGGGGCTTTACATTTGCACAGAAGAGATAACGAAGGCATAGAACTACATACAGAATAAGCATAAAGAGAAAAAATGAAAACATAGTAGCTATACACAAGACAGTTTGTGAGTGAGGGCACTTAGGATTGAGGGCTTCATATGTTAGGTAGTTATTAAGCTGTTTATTAAAGGAAGAGAGGGATTCTAGGAAGTCAAGGGGAGGGGGGAGGGCCTTTCAGGAATGAGGTCAGTGAAAAGGGATGGTGACAAAGCGTGTAGTGTTATGTTTGAAGAAAAGAGAAGAGAATAGCAGAGTATGATAGAATAGCAGAGTATAGAAGTGGGAGTAATATTCAATAGGCCTGGGACATTAAATTGGGGCAAGGTGGTGAAGAGATTTCAAAATTAACAGACAATAACAAATCACTGGAGTTTTCTTAGTAGGAGAGTGACATTTTAGATCTGGCATTGAAGAAAATCACCTTGCTAGCAGTGTGGAAGATGGACTGGATTGGTGAGAGACTTGAGGCAGAGAGACCTATTCAAAGGTCATGGCAATAGTATTGGTTGGAAGTGGTGAGCACCTGAACGAAGGCTGGAACTGTGTGAGGAGAGATAAGATACCAGATGCAACTGATGCTGTTGGGTAGAAATTGAAGATGTTGCAATGGATTGAATACATGGAATGAGGAAAGATTAAGAGTATAGAGTAATGCCAAGGTTGTGAACATGGAGTTTGGGAAGAGATAGGGTTTTGTACAAAGATAATGAATTCTGCTTTGGACTTGTTTATTTTGAGATTGTCTCCAGGACATATGTTATGAAATGTGTAGTAGGCATTTGGTGATGCAAATAAGTTGCTCAGAGGAGAGGCTGGAGCTTTCTTTGCCCCTTTGAATCTGTTTGTCTCTCCTCTCTCTTTCTTCTTCTCTCCCCTCTTTGTCTGATTTAGGTTATTGAAAACCATCAGACAGAACTCTTGCCAATTTGAATTTTCCTTTCTCACAACTAATCAAGAAACTTGCCCTTTTCATTCTGTAAGTCCTCTCAGGAGATATCAAAACCTCATTCCACTCAGTTGTTAGCACACTTGGGGAGGCAAGGTCATTGATCTATAGATTAAAGAACATAGTAGCTTTGGCCAGGAGTTCTAATGAGGGCCCCAGCCTCTCCCCTGCTCTGGGTGTAGCTATAGCTGTCTTCAGAAAGCTGATATAGTTCCAGCTTCTCAGCTTGTTCAGGGAATTGGCAGGAATGTAGAGAAAAAGTATTAGATTGCTTTCTCTACTATCCCTCACTGTCCCTACTTGTCTATTTATATGATCATCCTCTATTAGAATCTAAGCTCCTTGAGGGAAACTAATTTTTGTTTTTTGCATCCTTAGTGGTTGGCACTCTGCCTTTAACTTGGCAAATGGTTAATAAATACTTTAATTTTTTTCACTGGTGAGGAGAGAAAAGGAAAGGGGAGAAGAGAGAGGTTGAGATTGAATCTTGGGCTACCTATCTAAAAATTTTCCTTTGTCCTGCCCTGTGGTGTGGTTCACTAATTTATAGCAAGCAAAGTTAACTTACCAATATCTAGAGACAAAACCCATTATAAAACTACAGACAGCAAACAAAAAAGATGTAAAGATAATTTATGACAAATCATCAAGAGTGGTGAGGGAGAGGACGGGGAGGAAGGGGAGAAGGGATAAATTAACCTCTTCCCAACACAGTAGCAAATTCTGTCTAGGCAGGATACTTCTTAAGTATATCAGTGAGGTAAACTAGGCACTAATTGCCCATAATTGTATTCAGTTTGGAGGAAACAGCCCACTTTTCTTTGCAGTGGTCTACAAAATTGTCTGGCTGTGATTTTCTGTACACCACACCTTGAGAGTGGTAGCACTCAGATGGTCTAGGCTTCCCCTTCTCAGGTGGCTTCCCCCTTACTATGATCCTTCAGTTCCTCCTTCTGGCTCTGGGAAGAAAAAAAATCTCCCATCAGCCTCTTTGCTGATGAGAGGCTTCATATTCATTCATTCAATGTGGCATGGTAGTCAGACTGATAATTATCTCCATTTGTAAACCTGTTAAACTTTGAGTACTCTCAAGGCTATTTTTGACATTCTTGGGGGAGACAGTTACACTCATAGGAAATCTTTCCCCCTTACTGCCAACTCTCCTCCCTCCTGCCTTCAAAGCAGTTGTTGTGTGTATATTGTATGAAATAGAGCACCTGGGTGCAATATTCTATCAGTATGGTTCTTCTAAACAATTTGCTTCAATGTTTCTTAAACTTGTTTTCCCATTAAAAAAAAAGCCAGGGAGGTTCCCATGTTATTGCCTTGGCTCAAAAGATGAGCGAGTTTCAAAATATCTGGCCTCGAGTGGATCCCTTGAGTCTAATTTTATTGCCTTGAAATTTAAAAAAATACAAAAATCTAGTGTTCTTTAAAAGGATTTGTGTCTGTGCAGGGGTTTTGAAAAGTTTATAAACTGCTGTCCAACTTGATTTTGACCTTGGTGCCCATCAGACTTGCTATGTACTTATTTGGGTATATATGCACACATGCATATAGTTTCACTTTACCTTCTTATAATAGATTGTGGATCAGTAAGGTTGACTTTTAGGTTGATAAAAATTGGTACCTTAAAGCTAATTTAGTTCAATAAGTCTTTTATCTTACCAATGAAGAAACTCACTCAGAGCAGTAAACTAGCTTGTCAATTACTCAGCTGAGTTCAGCAAATAATTTTTACAAAGCAGTTATTCTGTGCCAGGCCCTATATTGAGTGCTGGGGATGCAAAACCAAAAATGAACTGGTCTCTACCCTCAAGGACCTTACATTCTACAAGGAGGATAGTGTGTGTACTCATATTAGTAAATATATTGATTTATTTTATATATACCACATATACCCCATATATGTGATATATATGTACCTATATATGTGTATGTGTGTTCCTGCTGTTTAGTTGTTTCAGTGATGTCCAACCTTCTTGACCCCATTTGTATGACTATATTCCATCCCTCCCAAACAGATCCAAGGTAAATTCAGTAGGGAAAGCACACTAATAGTTAGGGGATAGGGACAATCAGGAAAAGTCTAGTTTAGGAAGGGACAGTTGAGCTATGCTTTGAAGGAAGCAAAGGTGGAGGTGAGAAGGGACTGTGTGCCACACTTAGGGGACCGATTACACAAAGTCAGAGAAGAGGGAATGTCATGTATAAAGAACAGCTCAGAGGCCATAATACATGAAGGGAAATGCCATGCAAGAAGACTGGGAATGCCTCGGGGATCATGTAGCAGAGGGCTTTAAATTACAGGCTGATGATCTTACCTTTTATACTTGAGGCTCTATAGAGCCTCATTGAGAATCTGTGAATTAGGGGAGGACGTGTTCAGATTTATTTTAGGACTATCAGTTTAATATCCATGTGGAGGACAGATTGGAATGAGGAGGGACAGAAAGGAGATTACCCAATTAGGAGGCTATGGCAGTAGTCCAGTCAAGAAGTGGTGAGGGCCTGAATCAGTAGAGTCTGTGTGAGCAGAAAGAAGAGGATAGCTAGAAGATACCAGAGAGCTAATTAGTGGCAGTGCCAGGAATAGAACTCAGCTCGACTGACTCCCAGCCTGATAGGATAAGCGATTTATTCATGTTAGATTTATTAATATTTACTGGATTATATATTTAACTAATGGAATGCATAGGTTTCATTCAATTTTTCACCTATAACATTTACATATATCCTGCCTTCAACCTCAATCTTCATTCTGCTGTCTGAATAACCTTAGTGGATTGCTCTGATGTAATTCTTCCTTTACTTAGAAATATTCAGGGGCAACTAGATGTCAGAGTGGATAAAGCACTGGCCCTGGATTCAGGAGAACCTGAGTTCAAATCCAGCCTCAGACACTTGACACTTACTAGCTGTATGACCCTGGGCAAGTCACTTAACCCTCATTGTCCTGCCAAAAAAAAGAAAGAAATATTCAATGGCTCTCCATCCCCCCTTCTGCAGGAGGCCTTTCCATGTCTTTCTTGGTGCTAACATCTTCTCTCTGAGATTCCCTTCCTTTGACTCTAACATTGTGTGTACACAATTCCATCTTATCTTGTACATATGTAGTTATTTTTATGTTGTCTCTATTGTAAGAATTTGAGCTCTTTAGGGACAAGGACCATATCTTTGCATTTCCTTTTGTTGCCAGAACTTAGTATATTGCCTGGCAATAGTCAATGCTTAATGTATTGTATGAAATTGCAAGACTGACTAAATATATTAACTCCTAATCCTAGCATTCAAGTTTTTCTATAGTTTGGCTTCAACCCATTGTACTAGCCTCATCTCATATTGCTCTTCTTTTCCTACTGCATATACAAGCCATACTTCACTAATTTCTTTCCATTTTATCTATTAGCCTCCACTGCCTATACTTAGGCTGTTTTCTTCATATCAAATAGAACCTCTCCTCATCTACACCTTTTGAAACCTTTTCCATTTATCCCTGACTGCCACCTCTTCTTTAAAGCTTTCCCAGACTTCTTTCCCAGTATATCAGCTGAACATGATCCCTTTGCCCTCAAATTGATCATGGCACATTATCTGGATCACTCTTTTGCATGCTTTCTAATCCCTTTAGATTGTAAGGTGTTTTAGGTCAGAATCTGTGTTACATTCATCTTTTTATCTTCCTTGCTGAGCTCAGTGCCTTGCAATGGAGTAGATCCTTAAGAAACATTTGTTGGAATTGATGATAATAAGATGAGAATGTTACAATAGTCTTTGGTTCCACTGTTTGCAGAATGTATCCAACTCATTCCTCCCTTTTAATTAGAACCAATGATTAAACACGGTTCTTGTCCAAGGTACTAAATTTTCACAAATACCTTTGTCATGGAGTTCCACGCTCCCTTTAATATTCATATCAGGTGCCACTTCTTACATGATTCCTTTCTTGGCTTCCCTACCCAAATTTTTGTGCTCTGCCTAAAATATCATTGTGTATTTATGTACCTATGTTTTTAAAAAACATCCTTTCCTCCAGTTGAATATAAGCTCTTCAAGGGCAGAGGCTTTTATTTTGGGCTTTTGTTAAGGGCTAAAATTCTAGCTAAACTGTCTAAAATATCTAATGAGTGGTTGCCAATAAATTATAAGCTTTAGCAAGAGTTAGACTTTTAAGCATTTATTAAGGAGAATAAGAATTTGGTAAAGAGAGAGAAAGGCCTAGATTCCTATCTATTAAAGGGAGAGCACATTTCTAGCTCCCCTCTCCACCAAAGTCCAAAGGAAAGAGCGCGAGACTGAGCGCCAGTCTCTTCCTTCCTCCTCCCACTAGCCTGCATCACTTCCTGACGCCAAAGAAAAGACTCCTGGTCTTGCCCTCAAAGACCTTCGCTTCGTGGGCGGAACTCTTCTACAGTAAGTCTCCAGCAGGTGGCGTCATTTCAATCGTTACACTTTGTATCCCTTGTGGCTATGACTGGTACACAGTAGGTGCTTAATAGATGAATGTCAATTATTTGAGGGCAAGGTCAATTTCAATTTTGACTTTGTTTCTCCAATGTCTGGCACAAAGAATTTCATAGTTGGAACTTATTAAATGTTTATTGATTTGTCCTCCTTAATGTTAGTGCCTTCTTCTAAGATTACCTCTAATCTAGCCTGTCTATAATTTGTTTGTACATAGTTGTCTACATGTTGTCTACCCAATTAGATTGTGAGCTCCTTTTGGTCAGGGGCTATTTTTGGCCTTTCTTTTGCCTTCACATAGTTTCTGGCATGTAGTGGGAATTTAATAATTGCTTTTTTTGTCAATTTGAGTCAAACCAAATTGCACTGAATTAGTCCTCCATGAAAATCCAAGTCCAATGTTTCATCAAGGCATGGCATTCTATAACGTCTTACCAATGAAGTAGAATTTCAAATCTATGCAGGTGAATCTGGAAGGTCCTACCAAATGGGGAAAGCATTGGGATGACTCCATGGAGGACCAGCTCTCCTACAGCTGTGTGATATTGGGAAGTTTCATTCCAGTCTGGGCTTCATTTTCCTTTTCCATAAAAGGAGGTTGGAACAGATGATCTCCTATGTCCCTTTCTGTTTTCAGATTCTGTGAATTGTGATTTCTAACTTGTGATTGTGTGATCTGAGGCCTCTCCCAATCTGGAGTGGCTCATCATCACATTGGTGGCAAGAGGCTGGATTTTTTGGCCAATGCAACTTTTGTAGACTGTCTGCCAGATTGTAGATGTGGGTTGTAATCTATGTTGGTGCTGTGGCGTTCCCACATTGACAAAATAACACACAAAATAACAACATTTCCATTTGCAAGTAAAACATTAGAGGAGGTAGTTATGGTTCTTCTCATTCATTCTCTATGTGGGTTTCAGATTGTCAGCGAAATACATGGCTGCCCTGCTCTCTCCTTCAAAAAAAAAAACCTTCAAAAAACACCTGCATAGATTTGAAATTCTACTCTCTGCTCTTCTCCCATCCCCAATTATAATCTCTCCAGGGTCTCTAAGTAAAGAAGATTCTCATCTGGCAGAGACCAGGAACTACCTACTTCCTCATCATAAAGGGATTCACTGAAACTTCTCAAGTGGTCCATATGCAAAGCTCTTCCATTGGGAATCTTGTTAATGCTATTGCTTCCCTTTGCCTTCTCCCTTCTTTCACCACTGGCCTCTTCTAGGCTTTAGAACTATTATCAAGACTATGAACTCCCAATTAAAACTGAGTACTTTTGTAAAGCAAACAGCCACCCTAATGCAGTCAGGTTCCTTGTGGATGACAACACAGAAGGTAAGTAAACAGCCCATGTAAATTTAACAGTGTATAGAAATAATCAGGAAAGCAGCTTGTTGATCCTTGAGATTCAAGATAATAGCAGTTGCCTATAATTCAGTCATTCTGAAATATCGATCTTACTCTATAAGTCTTGTCATAACCTGCCTAGAGAGATGATACCAGGGTCCAGATATGACTGGAGGGTTTTTCCAACCTTCAATTTCAGAGGGGAGAACCTGCAGGGTGAGTCAACAAACTTTTTTTTATTAAGTGCCTACTATGGCCCAGACACTGCTAATTAGTGGGAATGCAAAGAAAGGCAAAAGACAATCCCTACTCTTTAAAAGCGCAAATGGGCAAGACAACATGCAAACCATGACGTACAAACAGACTACATACAGGGCAAAGCATAGGTAGTCATTTGATAAGGATTTATTAAGCATCTAATGTGTGCCAAGAATTGTGCATCAATAATGGGAGCACTGTAATTAATGGAAGGAAGGTACTAACACTTAATCTTGGGGGCTAGTGGTTAGGGTGATGGATACATAATCTTGAATAACTGGGTTCAAAGTCTCTCTCTGTTTGACCATGACTAAGTCACTTAATTTCTCAGCCTCAGTTTCCTTATTCATAAAATGAAGATAATAATGCCAGTATTTAACCACCAGGTGGCACTGCTAGCAACTAACAATCCTATTTGGCAAGAAGGATCAAGAGCTGGGAAAATGCTTCACTCTTCCTGACAGTTACAAGCTCCACCCAAATGGGGAAATGCCAAGCTCTCTATAGTACTTTGAGTGAATGTAACATTCCCTCCCACCTCTTTCCAGGTGGCCACACTGACTGAGTAGTCTAAAAAGTGGGGCTAGTGTGGATTTGTCCAATCAGAATCAGCTCTGAGCCCCCACCTACTGGCCTTGCCTTAGCTCCTCCATGACTTTTCTGTAGTTCACTAAGTCCTTAGTCATGTGATACTGATATAATGGAGTTGGCCCCCCACAGGAACAGGCATATTGTGTTTAACTGAGTACAGGTGTTTTATCTTTACGTCAAAAGAATAAAAGCAACAAAGCAACACACAATAAACACACGTGTACTGGACAGCTGCATGCCTATGGGTTCTCTTGGACCTGGGTAGCAGACAGGCAGCAGAGAGGCTGCTCTAAACACAGGGGTTCTGGGAAAGACACAGTACAGTTTGCTTAGCCCTTATTTTCCCCATGACTATTCCTCTTGTGAGTGGATAATGGATTGTATCTTGTTTCAAACTGATATTTGACTCCTAGCATCCAATAGGGCTAGTTGTTAGATGAAGATGAGGGACTTCAGAACTGGGTCTTAAGAAATCTTCTGGGCAGAGGACATGGACATCATGTGGGTCGGAGCCCATGATGGTTGGCTCTTTTTTATTCATTGTCCTGACCTCTTTTTGCTCACCGAGCATGGGGACATAAACTCCATAGCAGGCAATAAAAGCCTGCCACCATTCTAACCTGGTTCAGTGATAACCTTGCATCCTTCAAACCAAGTTTCTGGTGCCATGTTAAACCTCCTTGCCCTGTCCCCTGAGGCTGGTGATTTGTCTATATTGCTCCTTCCTTGGCGTCCTCATTACTTCTGCCTCTATGGCAGGGAAAGGGGTGCTGCATAAAGTGGCAAGTGGCAACCTCACTGATCTGTGAGCCTCAAGTGAGATAATGACTGGAAAGAATTTTACAACTATTCATGTGATATATATATATATATATATAAATTATCATTACTATAATAATACTAATTATTATTGTTCCTCCTCCTCTTCCTTCTTCTCTTATGACTACAACATATAATATGAGAGTCTATGGGGCACATTGGAAAGAGCACAGGGCTTGTTATCCAAAGATCTGGATTCAAATCCCTACTCTAATATTTACCAGCTGTGTGACTAAGGATTAATCATACCACCTCTCTAAGACTCAATTTAACCAGCTGTGAAATGAGTATAGTTCCACCAGCATGACTTCCCTCCTCCCCCCATTAGGGTGATATCTTTAACCTTAAAATACCATAGAAATGTGCATTATTATTGGCATTTATGAATGCTGTTTTGAGGATAATAGGATCATAGATGTACAGCTGGAAGGGACCTCAGAGTTCATTGATTTAAACCCCCTCATTTTACAGATAAGAAAATTGAGCCCCAGAGAGATAAAAAGACCTGCTGGGGAACACGGCCAATAACTATCAGAGCTGGAATTTCAATGGCAGTGGGTCCTTTGACTCCCAAACTAGCTCTCTTTCCACTGTACAATGCTGCTCCAAAGCTATTTGAGCTTTGCAAATGCTACTCTTTCTAAATTTCACCTAATTGATTGTTTAGTCCTCTTAAAGTATTTGAAGTTACAAAAGAGTTTTTAAAAGAGTGTTTCGTGATGGGCAACACAGCTGGGTTTGGAGCCATTTGGTTCTGTCGCTTTATTTGTGGAACTGGGAGGGCATTCTTGGGGGTTGGTGATTTAATACTATTTCCGTTGGCATATAATTGAGCTGAGAAGCTGAAAGAGGAACACAGCAAGATATTTAATTAGTGCCTTGATAATGGTAAAATACATGATATGAGCAATTTCATGAACTTTTCAATGTGCTTTCCTATATAAGTTTCTTCCAAGGCGGAGACCTCTTCAAAACTTTCCTCCCCTTTTCCTTACTAGGTTATTTAACCCTTTTGGGATAGGCACTGTTGCTTAAGGGAATGAGCATTAGGCTTACAGGTAAAATGCCTTGGATGTGAGACCTGGCTTCATCACTCAACATGTGACAGTGGGCAAGATACTTCACTTCTCTGTGCCTTGGTTTCTCAATCTGGAAAATGGTAGTAGTAATGATGGCGCTGTCTTTCTCACAGGTTTAGTGTGAGCAGAGTCCTTTTGTATTCCTTAAAGCACAATGGAAATGAATTTTCGATATTAATAAAGAGCATTATTATTAATAAATAATATACAAGTATGTAATATAATAATAAATATTACATATTTGTGTTTTATACATGTAGCTTCCCTCTGGTAGTAGGTAACCTCCTTGAGCAGGACAGGGACCATTTAGCTTTTGTGTTTATATTTCCAATACCTAGCACAGTGCCTGGTTTACAGTATGCACTTAGTCAATGCTTGCTGGATTGAATGGCTTCCAGAGCCAGATCTTTCTTCATTCTGACCTGACATTTGCTGTGTCATCATAGTCAGTTACTTAACTTCCTGGGCTTCAGTTTCTTTGTATTTAAAATGAGAAAGTTGGGAAGGATGGACTAGTTCTATATATCTATGGTTCCTGTTATGCTTTGATTTTCTGTTCAGAGGACATTGCACATAATAGGTAATGCATTGATGTTTATGAATTTTTAATTGGGGATGAAATGAGGGCATCAGTTTATTTGGTACCACTTAGTGTCCAATACTGCTAGTTATTATGACAGGGAAAATGTGATCCTAGGTTGCTACCAACTCTCTTGGAATTAATAGTGTGCTGAATGCAAGCATTTCTAGGGGCTTGGGTTCATCCACTTTTACTACATCTAAAATGATAAATTTAGACTGATTTTTAAAAATTGGCTTTTATTCTAGCTAAGGGTTCTGGGGAAGCTTTTGGAGGCTCACTCTTCTTCTTCTTGTGGCCATTGTGATTTGACAAAGATTAAATTTTGAGCCCAACGATGCCATATGGCCAAAGATCACAGAACAGTGTGATTTCAAAGGAATCCAAATTAGAAATGGTTCAAAGGGCAATGGAAAGATGAATGGTGGGTAGAAGCAGCACATTACTGGTGATGACTTCTCGCATGCAAAAAGTGAAATAGCAGACTTCATCAAGGGCACCTGAAAATGGAAAAGTAGATGGGCTGGTCAAATGATGATGGCAAAGGAGAATAGGTGGGGAGACCACCTGTTGCACCGTTAGTCAAGAAATTTTTAAAAGACCCAAAGAATGGCTTCCAGTGCATTAATTTGATCTTCTATGAGGCTCATAGAATTATAGATGTAGACCTGGAAGGGATTGTAGAAGCCATATAGTTCAATGTCCTCGTTTTGCAGAAGACAAACAGGAGTCTTATAGAGCTTAGGTGATCTGCCCAGGGTCATACAACGAGCCAATCAATGGACTCCTGGAAAGACATGGCTAAGAATCACCTAGGATGAGAAGACATTGATGAATTGCAACCTGCACTAGTGGAGGAACTGTCTGTAATGTTAAAAACGTGAATCCTTTGGACTTTCAAAGTGGAGAGCGTATTTGTCTTTCTGTGTTCTTTACTGCATAAGTGAGGCCAATATAAAGGTTTAATTCCTGCTTAGCTGTACAACTGTGCATTTAGTTGAAGATAATTATGTGGTACAGTAGCACAAACACTGTATGTAGAGTTAGAGGATCTGGGTTCAAATCTTTCCTTTGCTACTTACTGCTTTTGTGAGTTCAGATAATTTACTTTGACTTTCTGACCCTCAGTTTCTTCATCTATAAACATAGGTGACTAGTGTCAATAGTTTTAACATTATTTATAGCTCTAAAGCTACAATTCTGCC
Source organism: Dromiciops gliroides (assembly GCF_019393635.1). Taxonomy (NCBI): domain Eukaryota; kingdom Metazoa; phylum Chordata; class Mammalia; order Microbiotheria; family Microbiotheriidae; genus Dromiciops; species Dromiciops gliroides. Next base: position 30,156,344 of record NC_057862.1, on the reverse strand, counting down.
TGTGTGACCCTGGACTATTCACTTCCTTTCTTTGGTCCTTGTTTTTTTCTTTACCTTTGAAATTAAGGGGTTGGATCAGAAGTTCTCTAAGGTCCCTTTGAGCTTTAAATCTATGGTTCCATGTTCCTGTAATACATTCCATTCACCAGCACAGTTCACAACTTTCCCTGACCCCCAATGCCTATGCAATTCATGTACATATCTTTGGATAAATCCTTCATAGAGTATTTCTCATATTTGCTGGCATGCTTCCTTCAATCGTCTGGTTGTGATGGAAATAACACTAGGCTTGGAATAAAAAAGGCCTGGGTTGAAGTTTTGACTCCAACATTTATGTGCTATATCATCATGGCAAGTCTCTTAACTTCCTTAAGCCTCAGTTTTCTCATCTCTAAAATGGGGATAATAATATAAGTAGTATTTGCTACACAGGGTTATTATGAAGCTCGAATAGAGTACGATCTGTAAAGGATTCTGCAAACCCGACTTTTTGGTTTACATTTTGGTAGTCATATTACTATTAAACATAATAGAATATGAATAAGGTTATGGCAGCTTGTGTATACCCTCTGTGAAAAAAATCTATGGAAGGACATTGAAGTATGAGATGGTCAAGCATGGTAGGGTGTAATCTGTATCTCTCGAGGGAATGCCTGTATTGATGAAGTTTGGAAGGCCATTATAATATAGGAATATTAATACTATTTTATGGATGACTAGCACAACAATACTATGTAAAACACTAATTATCTTTCACTTTGGCTCATGAATAACTCACATAATTTTCTGGTCATATATCCCCTCCATGAATTTTTTTTTTTTTTTTTTAGTGAGGCAATTGGGGTTAAGTGACTTGCCCAGGGTCACACAGCTAGTAAGTGTTAAGTGTCTGAGGCTGGATTTGAACTCAGGGAGTCCTGAATCCAGGGCCGGTGCTCTATCCACTGCGCCACCTAGCTGCCCCTCCATGATTTTTTTAACAACAGTTTTCAGGTGAAAGTACCTTTCCCTACCCCCATTAAGTAGGCTATAACTTGCATTGCTCTTCTTTGTAGCTTTTTGGGGCCTATTTCCTTTTCTGTTCTCTGTCTCATCTTCTTCTTATATAAGACTTACTCTTCCAAACACATACACACACATTTACTTTTTCTCTGTCACATTCATACACCCACCACTGCCGATCACTTCCCTTTCTCCTGAGGAAAAGAGACATGAATTGGCATGGCTTGGTTCCATTTGCCCACTATTGCTGGATGGGATGAAGTTTCAAAAACTCTGATTCACAGTCTGTGAGGGCAGGACTGTGGAAAAGCACTGAGGAAGTAGAATAAGAACACTTGTCAAGCCCAAGATGCTGCTGGAGACCCATAAGTAATAATTTAATTAAACAACCAATCACTACATATTTATTAAATGCTTAGTAGGCCAGGTATTATGCTAGGTGTTGGCAATATAAATGCAGGAAGTAAGGAACTGACCTCCTGATCATCTTCTATTAGGAGTCATAGATGAGGAATGCTGAGAAACCAGGGGCATTAATGGATTGGCCATCAGGGAGGGGAGAGAGAGGAGTTTCATGGCACTAGGCTGGATTTTGTGGAACTAAAAAACTTTCAGACCTGCTGGTCACTCACAAAATATTACAAGTGGCCAACTTTTCAATTCCATTCCATCTGTAAGGAGTCTGTTGGTAAATAAATGAGTCATAGTTGGCACTAACATCTGGGAGATTTGTGGAGTTCTAGCTACAACAAACATTTAGCTAAGGTATGTTGAGTGATAGGTGGGGAGTATAACCTCTTTATTTAGAAAGGTTAATGTTAAAAAGTTTGCCTGGGATTGCTTTTTTTTTCCAGTGGATCACTATAATTAGAGTGATATATTTTGTTACTCTTCTGATAGCCCTGAGAAATATAGTGTCTTAATCATGCTGCACAAAGACAGGAGAAGAAGCCAAGTTTGAACCATTAAACTTTTAGAGATGAGTCATAATTGCAAAGGAGCTATTTGATTTTAGAGTTTCTTCCCAACATGAGATAAACTTTCCTACAGCTCTTTAAGATCCTTAAAAGATGAAATTAGAGAGGGTTAGGTTGCCAAAAAAGAGTCAGAAGGTAAGGGGTACATTCCGTTGGGATCTGGGGACCAGCACCTTGCATCAGACAGAGTACTAGCTTTCACAGTCAGGAGACTGAACTTCTAGACCAGGCTCTGCCTCTAACTAGCCAGGAGATCTTGTACATAATACTTAGTCTAACAAAGTCTCAATTTCCTTATTGGTACAAAGAAGGATTTGATTAGATGATGTTAAGGGTATTAATTATGATGAGATTGAGAGTTAGAAGGGACCTTATAGATCATTTACTTCAAGCTCTTCCTTCCATTTGATGGATGAGAAAATTGAGGAACAGAGAGTTTAAGTAAAATATGGGTCATGCGCAGAAGTGACAGAATGCAACTCACAACCCTTTTATCAACAATCCAGCATTCTTTCTACAGTGCTATGCTGTTTCTTTAAAGTCCTGAGATTCAGTTCTGTAATATGATCTTTTCTCTTATTTGCAACTCTCTGGTCTCACATTTAGTTAATAGGTCTTTTTGGTCAATATGATTCAACCAAATCAACAAACATATTGTATGTTTGCATACCTATGATGTATCAGTGGAGCATAGTAAAGAGTGAGAAGAATTGAAAGGTAGGAAGGGTCCAGGTTATGAAAACCTCGAAATGCTAAATAGAAGATTTTATACCTCATTATGGAGGTAATGGGGAACCATTGGCAGCTAAGTGGCCCAGTGGCTTGCAGTCAGGAACATCTACATTCAAATATGAATTCAAACACTCTCTAGGTGATCATGGGCACTGCCTCCTCCTCCTCCTCCTCCTCCTCTTCCTCCTCTTCCTTTCTTCTTTCTTCTTCTTGGCCATGAGGGTTAAATGACTTGCCCAAGGTCACGCAGCTAGTAAGTGTCAAGTGTCTGAAGCCAGATTTGAACTCAGGTCCTCCTGAGGGCTGGGGCTTTATCCACTGTGCCACCTAGCTGCCCCCCAATCCAGTGCTCTTTTGACTAAGCTTTGACACTTCTCTTTGCTTGGATGAGCAAAAAATCATAATGACACATCTTTAATAGAAGTAAATACTACTTATAACATTCCAAGATAAGAATAAAAAGGGTTCAAACATTTACCTGGCCCTTAGGCAAATTCATGGAATAATTATAATTTGCCTTCCTCTTACATCTCACATAAAGAACCCTTGACTCTTAAAAGGAGGAGGAAATAGCAAAGGCAATGCTTCACTTTGATCAGGGAGAATTCTTATGCTTAATGTATTTCTAGTTCTATGGAAACCTACAATATTTATTAATTTAAATTCCTATGCAGGGTTAATCAGCTCTTTAAAGAACCTATCTACTATTTCAAGAAGAGTGATTATTTAAAAATATTATTTGTCTATTTAAAACATTCTTTTCTTTTTAAATTTTGAGTTTCAAGTTCTCTCTTTCTCTTCCACCCCCTCTACCACCCACTGAGAAGGCAAGCAAAATGATATCAATTATACATGTGAAATCATGCAAAACATATTTCCATATTGGCCATATTTCAAAAAAGCAAGAAAAATAAGGAAAGTGAGAAAATGATACTTCAGAGTTTCTTATTTTTCTCTCTGGAGGCAGATAGCATTTTTTTTTCATTATGAATCCTTTGGGATTGTCTTGAATTATTGTATTGATCTGAGCAGCCAAGTCTTTCACAGTTGATCACTGTTACAACATTGCTATTACTGTGTACAATGGTTTTTCAGTTCTCCTCACTTCACTTTGCTTCTGTTCATATAGGTCTTGCTACATTTTTGGAAATCAACCCCTGTCCACCTCAGTCATTTCTTATATCACAATAGCATTTCATCACAATGATATGCCCCAATTTGTTTAGCCATTCTCTGAATAATGAGCATTTCCTCAATTTCCAATTCTTTGCCACCTCAAAAAGAACTTCTCTATATAGATCTTTTTCATTTTTCTTTGATCTCTTTGGGGTACAGATCTGGTAGGAGCATTGTCCAGTTAAAGGGAATGCAGTTTTATAGCCCTTTGGGCATAGTTCCAAATTGCACTCCAGAGTGGTTGGACTAGTTTATAACTGCACCAATGGTACATGAATGTACTGATTTTTCCCCTGTCCCATTTAGCATTTGTCATTTCTGCAAATATGAGGTGGTACTTCATAATTGTTTTAATTTTGATTTCTCTACTCAGTAGTGATCTAGAACATTTCTTCATATGGCTATACATAGCTTTGTTTTCTTCTAAAAACTAGCTGTTCATATCCTTTGACCATTTATCAATAGGGGAATGGCTCTTATTTTTATAAATTTGACTCAGTTTTTTGTATATTTGAGAAATGATACTCTTAATAGAGAAACTTGGTATATGAATTTTTCATTGTCTATGGCAAGTTTTATTTTATTTTTAATTTATTGAGTAAAGAAGTATTTCCATAACATATTATAATAAAAAAGATGATCATGCATGAAACTACAAATCTATTATGTATAATTTGCTATTCCTTTTAAATATATAATTAAGTTATCATCTATGATACCTTTCAACAAAATGCAGTTTCCCTGATTATCTCATTCAATCATGTCTATTTTTGCTTTTTCTTTGTCTGAGATCATGATTGCTACCCAATTTCCCTCTGGTAATTCATCTCTCTTTAATATTGTTCTTCCTCAGAAGTCTGGTTTTTTTTACTTCTAACCACCACCTCCCTTGATCCCATCTCCCTTTTATTATCCCCTGCTTTCTCTTATCCTCTTTTCACCGTATTTCCCTATTGGGTAAGAGATTTTCATACCCAACTGAGTGTGTTGTGTATATGTGTATTCTTTCCTCTTTGAACCAAGTCCTATGACAGTAGGGTTCAAGCATTGCCCACCCCCCTTCACTTACCCTCCACTACAAAAGCAATTTCTTGTGTATCTTTTTCCTTTTCTTTTCTTTCTTTTTTTGTTGGGCAACAGGGTTAAGTGACTTGCTCAGGGTCACACAGCTAGTAAGTGTCAAGTGTCTGAGGCTGGATTTGAACTCAGGTCTTCCTGAATCCAGGGCTGGTGCTTTATCCACTGTGCCACCTAGCTGCTCCCTGTGTATCTTTTTATTTGAGAAAATCTTCCCCATTCTGCCTCTCCCTTTCTCCTCCCAATGCATCCTTCTTTCTCACCCCTTCATCTTTTTTTTTTAGATATTCTCAACATAATAAACTCTCACCCATGCCCTCTGTCTATGTAGACTCCTCCTAACTCCACTAAAAATGATAAAGTTAACAGGAGTTACAAGTATCATCTTCTCATATAAGTACAAATGGTTTAACCTTATTGAGTACCTTGTGATTTCTCTTTCATGTTTACCTTTTTATGCTTCTCTTGAATCTTGTGTTTAAATGTCAAATTTTCTATTCAGCTTTGGTCTTTTCATCATCAGTGCTTGAAAGTCTCTCTATTTTCATTAAATGTCCATTTACCCCCTTGACAGATTATGCTCATTTATTTTTTGGTTAGGTTATTGAATCCCTAAATCTTGTGTGCTCTCTTGACCATGGCTCTGTGGTATTTGAATTGTTTTTTTTTTCTGGCTTCTTGTAATATTTTCTCTTTGACTGGGAGTTCTGAAATTCAGCTATGATATTTCTGGCAGTTTTAATCTTGGGATCTCTTTCAGGAGATGATCACTGGATTATTTCAATTTCTATTTTACCCTCTGGATCTAAGATATCAGGGAAGATTTTCTTTATGATTTGTTGACATATGATGTGTAGGTGCTTTTTTTTTTGTTCATGACTTCCAGATAGTCTAATAATTCTTAGATTATCTGTCCCAGATCTATTTTCTAGGTCGGTTGTTTCTATGATGAGACTTTTCACATTTTCTTCTATTTTCTCATTCTTTTGACTTTGTTCTATTGTTTCTTGATATCCCAGGGAGCCATTAGCTTCTATTTGCCTAATTGAAATTTTTAAGGAATTATTTTCTTTAGTAAGCCATTATGCCTCTTTTCCCATTTGATCAATTCTGTTTTTCAAAGAGTTCTTTTTTAAGCAAATTTTTGTACCTCCTTTTTCTATTTGGCATACTCTCCTTTTTTAAAGAGTTATTTTTTTCAATGAATTTTTGTGCCTCTTTTTACCAGTTGGCCAATTTTGTTTTTAAGGTGTTCTTTTCTTCAGTATTTCTGTGCCTCTTTTACCAAGCGGTTAATTGTTTTCATAATTTTCTTGCATCACTCTCATTTCTTTTTTCAAGTTTTCTTCTAACACTCATCTCTTTCTTTAACCATTCAAGGAATTCTTGTTTGGCTTGTGTCAAATGAGCATTTTTCTTGGAGGCTTCTCTCATAATGGTTTTCACATTATTGTCATCTTCTGAATTTTTTTCTTGGTGTTACCTGTCAGTGTGGTAGCTTTTTATGGTCAAGTTCTTTTTTGTCTTATTGTTTGATCATTTCCAGGATATTTCTTGATTTTGAATTTTGTGTTGAAGTTGGACTCTGCTCACATGGGTGAGAGGAGGCACTGTCTCAAACTTCAAGTTTTTTTTGTGCTACTGTTTTCAAGGCTAGTTTTGGGTATCTGAAGGTACTTAGTGTTATCCCGGGAGAGATGTGGTCATGGATTTTTTGGTGTGCACTCTGGTATTTACCCAGGAAGGGACCCTGCTTCTCTTTGCTTTGGAAGTTATAATATTTCTCTGAATTCTGGAGGCAAAATATTATCCTTTACATTTCAAAATCTATGAAATCTGAAGGTCACCATTGGTGCCTACCCACTTTCCAAGGATCAGAGGAGTCATACACTAGTCATAGGAGAAAGTTACCTTCTCAATCAAGTCAATATGACCCATTAGGGATCACTTTTTCTTGAATTCTATTATACCAACTAGAGTCAGCTGAGGTAGGGGAGAGGTAGTCTCTCTCTGCCCCAATTCTAAACTGCTAGAAGATACCCATAGCTCCACTTATCCTCTGTATTTTCAAGGCTCCTAAAAAGGCTTCTTCCCTTTTAGACTTCATTACCTGAACAAATATAGTAAACATAATGAACAAGGAGTTAAAAGAAAAAAAGAGTTACACAGGGTGTTAAGAATCTGAATGTTTTTGGAATTTTAAACCTTAATTTACAAGGCAGTAGGAGATAGTGGAAAGACCATTTGATTTGGAGGCATAAAACCTCGGGTTAAATTCTTGCTCTGCCACTTACTCCCACATATGGCTGTGGGCAAGTCATTTTCTTCTGTGGGCCTCAGTTTCTCCATTTGTGAAATGAGAGAGTTAAACTAGCTGACTTCTAATGTCCCTTCCAGCTAACTCTTTGATCCTGTGGACATGTAAGATCTTTTCCTAATGATCAATGAATTATTACTCCCTTTAGAACAGAGCATATTTTGGTTTTGGCTGTGCCCCGAGGGCCTAGTGGAGGACATTTAAGGTGCTATAGTAGATATTTAATAAATAATTATTAAATTAAATTGAATTAAACTGGAGCACCTTCACGTTGACATTCTCAGTATAAATGAAAGCAGAAGACATGTATGTCAATATGATTTACATTGCACATATTTGTATATGCTGTTTATGTACATATTATCTGTCTCAACACTAAACAAAAACTCCTTCATTTTGTCTTTGTATCTCCAGAGCCTACCACAGTTCTGAGCACATAGTAGGGGCTCACTGCATATTTGCTGCTTGATTATTTATTTATTTTTTGTGAGGCAATTGGGGTTAAATGACTTGCCTAGGGTCACACGGCTAGTAAGTGTAAAGTGTCTGAGGCCAGATTTGAACTCAGGTCCTCCTGGATCCAGGGCTGGTGCTCTATGTGCTGATACACCTAGCTACCCCTTGATTAGTTAGTTATTAAAGACATCATAGCCAGATAAAAGGGTAGTTTGTCCACTGGTTCTTGATAAAGAGCCAAGCAAAGGATTCAGTAGAGTTAGTTTCATTGGCCATGAAATTGAAATGGGAACTGCCACTTTCTGGGCCACCTTACCTCTCACTGCTCATGATGAACACAGGCCGAGGAAGTGCCGTGAAGATCACTGTAGCTTTTTGCTAGCAATGGTAATAGAGGGCAAAAGTTGGGAAAATTTACAAAGAAGATGATAATGATACTTTGAATTTATATAAATGCCTTCCTTCTAAGACACTTGGAGTACTTCACACATCCTAGGATTTAATTTATTCTTGTACCTCTGCTACACTGCCAAAGGGTTGGCCATTATTATTAAAGATGTCTTGGGGTTTGCAGGAGTTTAGATAGTGGAGTCAGTTACTGGAAATAGATCTGAAAAGGAGCCACTTGACTAAGATGGTTTAAAATCAGTCTTGCAAATAGCCTCTTATCTATTCACTCAGGGTGAATAACAGACTAGGCCAAATTAAGAGGCCCAAAGCTCATTTCATTGATTCTTCTAGTGAGGTTCCTCTTTAGGGAATGGAAATTGGACACAATCCTTATTTATTTCTTATATTTAACTCTGACTTGTCCTCCCAGTAGTCAGAAGTTAGAATCCTGGAAATAAGCAGAACAGTCTTGCTTTCTCTCTCCGATTTTGATTCAAGTCATAACTAAGTGCCTCAGCTTCTCCATTTATGAAATGGGAACAATAAAACTTGGGAATATGAATAAGTTCACAGTGTCATAGATCCAGACCTGGAAGACAACTTGATGTTTATTTGTTCAGTCATGTCCGACTCTTTGTGACCCCATTTGGGGTTTTCTTGGCAGAGATTCCAGAGTGGTTTGACATTTCCTTCTCCAGTTCATTTTACAGATGAGTTACTGAGGCCAGAAGGGTTAAATGACTTGCTCAGAGTCACACAACCTTAAAGTAAGTTTCTGAGGTGGATTTGAACTCAGGTCTTCCCAACTCCAGGCTCAACACTCTATCCACTGTGGCACCTGGGAGACTATTTATTCCAACCCTCTTGTTTTACCAATAAGAAACTGAGAACCAGGGAGATTGTGGTGATTTTCCCGTGATCACACAGGGAATTATTAATCTTCGAATAGGAATTCAAGCTCCACAACTGGCTGGGTTTTTTTTAAACCACATTACATTGATTTTGATTATATACAGTTTTTCTGAGCTCTCTGGGAGAACCAAACTGGATAGTTATTCTTTCTCTCTTTTTTAAGGGTTCCCTTGCTGTCATTAGACAGCTTTGGATATCTCTTTGTGTAGTACCCAGAAAAGTACTGTAGCAGTTATTATTATAGATACCATTGGATTTGGATTTTTTTGTTTTTGTTTGCGGGGCAGTGAGGGTTAAGTGACTTGCCCAGGGTTACACAGCTAGTAAGTGTCAAGTGTCTGAAGTCAGATTTGAACTCAGCTCCTCCTGAATCCAGGGTCAGTGCTTTATCCACTGTGCCACCTAGCTGCCCCGGATACCATTGGATTTGAAGCCGTATTCCTTGGTTATTTCTTTTTGTATTTCTGATAGCTTCTTACAAGTAGTGCAATGCTTGTAAAAGATCAAGCCAGTGAATAGTAGTGAAAAAATTCCTCCTTTGAAAACTCCATATTCCACCCCTCCCCTCATTCTTCACTCCAATTTGCAAACAGTACTCTTCTGATTTTTTTTAAACTTTGTGTTCCAAATTCTCTTGCTCCTTCCTTCCCTGCCCCCCACCAAGAACTCAAGCGATTCAATGTAAGTTATGTGTAGTCATACAAAACATTTCCACATTAGTCAGGTTGTGAAAGAAAACAAACAAAAAAACTTTAGAAAAAGGAACTAACAAAAAAGTATGCTTCAGTCTGTATTCAGAAACCATCAGTTCTTTCTCTGTAGATGGATTGCATTTTTTCATAAGTCCTTTGGAATTGTCTTGGATCATTGTATTGCTGAAAATAACTAAGTCATTCACAGCAGATCATCTTGCAATATTGCTGTTTTTTTGTATACAGTACATTTTACTTTGCATCAGCTCATGTATGTCTTTATAGGTTTTTCTGATAGCATCCTGCTCATCATTTCTTATAGCACAATAGTGTTCCATTATAATCTCATCCCACAATTTGTTCAGCTATTCCCCAATTGATGGGCATCTCCCCAATTTTGAATTCAACTTTTTTATTTCTATTTTTGGATACCAACCTAGTAGTGGTATTACTAGGTTGATGAGTATGCATGGTTTTATAGCCCTTTGGCCATAGTTCCAAATTTCTCTACAGAATGTTTGAATTAGTTTACAACTTTGACAAGAGTGTACTAATGTCTTATTTTCCCCATAGCCCCCACAACATTTGTCATTTTCCTCTGCTATCCTTTTATCCAACCCAATAGGTACGAGGTAGTACTGTGGAATTATTTTGACCTGAATCTCTCCAGTCAGTAGTGATTTAGATCATTTTGCAAACAACACTCTTCAAGAAATGATTGGGGGAGAGGGCAGCTAGGTGGCAGGGTGGATAAAGCACTGGACCTGGATTCAGGAGGACCTGAGTTCAAATCTGGCCTCAGACACTTGACACTTACTAGCTGTGGGACCTTGGGCAAGTCACTTAACCCTCATTGCCCTGCCAAAAAACAAACAAACAACAACAAAAACAAACAAACAAACAAAAGAAATGATTAGGGGCATGATTCCACACTCTGTATGAGGTCTAGTCAGGTCACATAGAATCACCTAATTGCAGAACTTGAACATCAGGAGAGTCCTCAGAGGCCATCTAGACCAGCCCACATATGAGGTAATCTCCATTATAACATACCTAATGAATGGTAAATAATGCCATCTCTTTTCTTTTTACTATAGTTTCTGCACCTACTTCCTCAGAAAGTACAAGTAGCAGTCAATAAACATTTATGTGAAAGACTAGGCATACTGAGCAAGAGGCAAAGAAAGGTCTGGAAACTCAAGAAATTCACAATCTAATGGGGGAGGCAACAAACAAAACGTAGATATAAATAAGTGAAATAGCAGATAAATATGAAGTAAATGGGGAGGTCACTAGAATCAAGAGGGATTGGGAAAGGCTTCTGCTAAGAGATGGGATTTTTGTTGGGACTTGAAGGAAGTCAGAGAAGTTAGAGATGGGGAGGGAGAGCATTTTAGAAATGGGGGACATGAAGAGAAGGTGCCCTGAGCCAAGAGAAAGAATGTTGTGTTTATGGAACAGCCAAGAGGCCAGTGTCACTGGATCAAAGGGAGGAAGTTGTAAGAAAACTAGAAAGGTAGAAGGGAGGTAGGCCATGAAGGGTTTTGAATGTCAAGCAGAGAATTTTGTATTTGGTCCTAGAGGCACTGGAGTTGATTGAGTAGGGGGAGAGACCTGGGCAAACCTATACTTTTGGAAAATCACTGAATGGAGGATAGTGTAGAGTAGGCATTGCGGGAGGGAGACTCCAAAGCAGGCTATTGGGACAGCTCAGGTATGAGGTGATGAGGCTCTGAATCACACTGGTGGTAGTGCCAGAGGAAAAGAGCCAGGCACATTAGAGAAGCGTTGCAGAGGTGAAATTGGCAGGCTGATTGGAGGCTTAAGCTGGAGGAAGGAGCCCACATCTGCTCTAATATGGATGCCAAATATGAGGGACAGTGGGACTGATGCTCTCTTTTTTTTTTAAATTTTTTTTTTAAGTGAGGCAATTGGGGTTAAGTGACTTGCCCAGGGTCACACAGCTAGTAAGTGTTAAGTGTCTGAGGCCGGATTTGAACTCAGGTACTCCTGACTCCAGGGCCGGTGCTCTATCCACTGCGCCACCTAGCTGCCCTGATGCTCTCTTTTAAAGAAATGAGAAGTCTAAAAGAAGGCTTTCCAACTCTCTTTAAAGCAAACAAAAAGTTGCCTCCTCAATCCTGTAATATGACTCACTGCTTCTTTTCCCAGGGTTTATTTTTCTTTCTGAAAATTAGTAGGAAAGTGGAAAGTTATTATGTACCCATTCTAAGTAACTAGGAGGTAATGAGATGCCAGTTGATTATATTGCCAAGGGTAGCTAAGGCAACTGGATTCTAAGGGTAGCAGACAATCAAATATAGAATACTGTCTGTGTGATCTCAGGCAAGTAATTTAACCAATCTGGGTCTCAGTTTTCTGATATCTAAAATGAATGGATTAGACCTCCAAGTATCTAAGACAATCAGACACTTAGCATGATCTGATTTCTCTTTGAATTTCTTAGCCTTTGGGAACTTATGAGTTTCTGTACTTTCCTTCCAGCTCTAGTTACTATGAAATGATGTATCAGAGGGAAAGAGCCAAGTTTTCCTAGTCAGATATACTTTATTTTGTTTTGTCATTTTCTAGTCACGTCCAACTCTGCGTTTTGGGGGTTTTCTTGCCAAATACGCTGGAGTAGTTTGTCATTTCCTTCTCCATCTCATTTTACAGATAAGGAAACTGAGGCAAACAGGATTAAGTGACTTGCCCAAGGTCACACAGCTAGGAGGTTCTGAGGCCATATTTGAACTCAGTAAGATGAGTCTTACTGATTCCAAGCCCAGTGCTCTCTCCACTGTTCCATCTAACTGTCCCTAAACATATGTGTTAGCCCCATATATCCTTTTTTTTGGCAGGGCAATGAGGATTAAGAGACTTGTCCAGGATCATCCAGCTAGTTCATATATCTTGAAAGAAAAAATATGAAATTAAACAGCTCATCACACAATAATACTTTACTTTTGCATAGCTGTTTAGATTAAAAAACATTTTTACATATATGAATCTCATTTATACAAGACACAAATGATAGAGACAAACTAAAAAGCACGATTTCAAAATAATAGAACACCTAAGCACTATGGGTGTCTTCTGACTAACTTACACTATTTAAAATCACTAAGTAGCTTATTCTCACACTGGTATCTTTCAAGCCTGATCAGAATGAATACAGAAATTTTCATGTATTGAAAAGCAGTCCTTGATTCTTGACTAATTGAATAACAACAAGAATTTATTAAGTGTTAGCTATTTGGAAGACATAGTACAAAATGCCAGACACATAAATGTGAAGCCAACATTTACACAGTTAGGTAAAGCAAAGTTAAGTGTGTGTGTGTGTGTAAGCACTGACAGCTAAGGGGATCAGTAAGTCTTAGCCTCAAGCTGCTTGCCTGACTGATTCTGTCTGCTCCTCCTTCTGCTAAGGCATCAAAGCTTATCATGAAACAAGTACTTTTAGAATCTGGTCTTGAATCACTCTAACTTTTGAAATTCAAGCCTTAGCTATCCTTGCATAGCAGCTATTTTTCTTGGTAAGGATACTAAAGTAAAAGCCTTAATTTACTTTTTGCAGCTTCCAAAATGATTCACATAAAAATGGTGGAGCCAAACTTGCATGGGAAACGCATAGGCTTATCTCTTTCCTTCTCTTCTTCTTGTTAGCATCACCTCCAGCCCTTCAGTATGACATGATTACTATAGAAACTCTTCTTTGTAAAACTCAGTCTTCATGTAATGTAGGAGGCCTCAACTATGGACATTCTAAAGATCCCCCATGGCTAAGATGGTACAAAGGAATTGGCCTTCTCCAGCAACTTACTCCTGTAGTTCCTTGGGTCTTGTGGGAACAAATCTTGACTGTCAGAAAAAATAAGCAATGGATTTAGGATCAGAATCATAGAGCCTTAGAATCTCTGATTTGGGTAGGGCCTTAAATGTAATCTCATTCAGCCTATACTTGATTGAAGATGCCCTCTATAAAACCTCAGTATTAATCCTGTCTCTCCCAATTGTTAGGTATCTGACCTCTTACAAGTTGACCTCTATATGCCTCATTTTCCCCAAAGAGGGGTTTGTACTAATTAACTTGACAAATACCTTCCATCCCTGAATCTTGATCTTCTAATAGAAATATTTAGAATTTGAAATTTTTTGTCTTACATAAAACTATCTTGTTGAATTCCTCACACCCTCCTCCCCTCCTTTTCTGTTAAACCATAGTTTTCAAAGAGACATTCTGGCACAATACATAGCCATCCTTTAACTCAGGAGGACCTGGGTTCAAATCCTGCCTGTAACTCATAGGTTGCTAGTTGTTTGAGCATGGACAAATAATTGAACTCAACACTCAAAGAAATTTGCAAGATCATAAGTTACAAAGGAGATGTTGACTGGCAATGGTGAAGGTAATATCCCACACTGATGAAATAGTGGTTACAGACCAAAAAACCACTCCCCCCTCCAAGCTCCAAAACCTAAATTTTTTAAACACATCAGAGCAATGTGAAAGTATGGCATTTCCCTTGCAGGTGGTATGCATCTATTAGTTACTCAATCCTTAGTTATTGACTAGCTGATTGGGATACAAAAAAGAGGAACAGAATGGTGGTCACCAAGCCCCTGAATGATTAACTGTCATTTGCTTCACAGGCTGGCATGTTTCAGTTTTATTGGTTGCCATGATGGAATGTGACTGCAGCTCATCTCTTCCATAGGTAAAGGCGTTTAGTCCGGAGAATAAATAGCCCCCATTTCCAGCTAAAACTCTTTTTATTGCCCCATTATTTTATCCCTGCTGCTTGAAGTAAGCAGACTGTTCCTATCCCCTCATTTGCATGGGCAATATATTGTGGTCATTAACAAGCAGAATTAGGACAGCATTTCCCAATTACAGAACAAAAATTAGAGCTGTAAATAATACACAAATATCCCACTTTAAGCAGATGACCTTATCTACGGATCTGTCCACTGCTTATGCTAGAATGACAGTAGAGGAGGGATGTTAATGACTGTTTTAATTCAAAATTCAACTTTTATAAACCAAATCAGAACTTGGCTTGTGAGAGGCGTCACTGTGATGACTCAACTTGGTGTCTTTATTGGGCCAGTCTTGTTTTGACTTATGTAGGAAGAAAGAAGATACACTGGGGATAGGGTTCTCTATAAAATAATCACAGGTACTCATCCACACAACATTTCCTGCCAGGATTTTCTACTCCATTCCAGGTATGCTCACCTCCTTCATCTGCATCTCCATTTCCTGGCTTCTCTGGCTTCCTTCAATTCTTAGCTAAAGCCCCATCTTTTGCAAGAAGCCTTTCCCTATTCTCTTTAATCTTGGTCCCTGTGAGAATACCCCCCCCCCCACTCACTCACTCACTCACTCACTCACTCACTCACTCACTCACTCACTCACTCACTCACTCACTCACTCACTCACTCACTCACTCACACTCTCTTTCAATCAGGGTTAAGTGGCTCAGCCAGGGTCAAGAACTACTAAGTATTTGAGGCCAGATTTAAATTCAGGTCCTCCTGACTCAAGGGCCAATTCTCTATCCACAGCTGACTCCCTGTCTTAGGTCTCTCAGCACTCTAGTCTATCTTACAAACTGATGCTAAAGTTATTCATCTTGAGCATAGATCTGACCAGATGACTCTACTCAGTCAACTCCAGTGGATTCCTATTGCCTCTAAGATAAAATAGAACCTTCTGTATTTATCTTTTAAAGCCCTGTCTAACTGACCCTATGCTAGCTTTCCAGCCTCATTAGACATAACTCCCTCTCTAGCATTTTGTAATCCAGCCAGATGTGTCTCTATCTCTGTCTTTATGCATTTTCACTAACTGATCCCCATACCTGGAATATCTTTCTTTCCTATATCTGTCTGCTAAAGTCCCTCTATTCCTTTAAGATATATCTCAGGTGGGGGCAGCTAGGTGACACAGTGGATAAAGCACTGGCCCTGGATTCAGGAGGACCTGAGTTCAAATCTGGCCTCAGACACACTTACTAGCTGTGTGAACCTGGGTAAGTCACTTAACCCTCATTGCCCCATCCCTCAAAAAAGATATATCTCAGGCTCCATGAATTCTTTTCTGATCCCCCTCCCCATCTAATTACCTTCTATTTGCCAATTTTGTGTCTGTATATGCATAGATTACATAAAATATGTATTTATTAATTTTATATTTATGATGTGTGTATATATATGTACCTGTCTTCCTGATTAAAATGCAAAATGTACTCATATCCTTAGTGCCTAGCACAGTGCCTGACACCTAGTGGATGCTTAGTGAATATTTGGTTTATTGATTGAGTTTCAATTCCCTGTTAATCATTTTCATTCTGTGTTTCCTAGTCAGAAGGTTATTCTTCTTAGTTGGGAAATCAGACATCAAAACAGTGTTGTACAATTCTGCCTTCAATCTGACATTCTTCATGATCCTCTTGCCTCCCCAACAGAGCTAAAAAAAATCCTTTTTTTGTTGTTTTTAACATTCATTGTTATCCTGAGTTCTTACGAGGCTTTAACATTTCTATGATCTTAGAAAATTGGCTACTCATTTATATTGCTTCTCAATTACCTGCCCTTGATTCCCCTTTTAGGATTCCTTTTCAAAAGTTGTTTTTTTTAAATATAGCATTAAACAATGAGCTTCCTGTGCCTCCACATTTGCCTTTTTTAGACTATTCATTTCTTTCTTCTTTTAATCATATGTGGTTTATGTCATCAGAATTTCATACTCAATAGCTTTTCATCCCTCTTGAGCTAATTTCCTCCTAGAATTTTATCCTATATCTTCTTAGGTATTCATTCTCTGATCTTATTGAAACCTACTCTTCCAAAATCTAGAGTGTACAGAAGACTATCTATACTTACCTTTCCTTATCTATCATGGACACTCAAATGATGTATTCACTTCCTCCCAAGTTGCTTGTTGTTTCTATGGAGATAACTTTTTATCAGTCAAAATTATGTCCAGAAATAAGTTTTCCTTGTAACTTCTACTGTTAGAAGAATGAAATGATCATTGTAGGAAGAAATCTTTGGGTGCTCTTTTAAAAATGGACTACCCCAACTGTTAGAAGTCTTCTTGACTCCCTGCTCTTACATCCCCACATACCTACTATATCACGCCATGATAACTTTGAGATACATTTCCATAACTCATCATTCATTTTTCTTCTTCTGGCCAGGTGGTCTCTAATATACTACCACCTCTTCATCAGTTCTGTTTTTCCACTCATACTCCCCCAAATGATTTAATAATTTGGGAGGGAAAGGAAATTCAATATCCTCCTTGGTATTTCTATTTCAATGTCTAATAACCATATATTTTGAATCCCTTGGAAGCTTCATCTTGTCTCTTAATGCAGGAGCCATATCATAATTGGAGAATCTCCATGATGTGAAGTATAACTAATTGATTTCTCTTTTGACAAACACTGGCATGTTAACTTTTTGGTGAAATGCAAGTTGATTTGATTTTCTTAAATTACTTCTATATTATTATTTCTTTCCTTTACATACCATGAGGACATTTAAAATCCAGTTAGTACTGTCATATTGTATGATGGAAAGATACTCAACACAAGTCAAAATGAAGTCACATAAAACATTATTATGTAAAGTTTTGCAATCGAGTTCTTACAGATGTTTGTAATTTATTTGACTTGATGGAAAACAGAAACACTGATAATTCTTAGTCAAGTAATAGAAGTATTTGGAAAGTATCTGAGGCTTCTATGCCTTTTTAAGTTAAGAAGCCATTATATGTACTGTAACGATTGGAGTGACACCACCTTCTGGACAGTTCCTGTAGGAAAGCTCCACCATGAGGAGAAGGCATCTGAGGGCAAGCCATGTGGCTTTTCTTTGACATCAGGAAGTGGCGTTTGCTCATGGGTACTTTCTATCAAAGCTACCAGCTAATTATCTTGGAGCTGTGTGTGCGTATGGATGGGGGATGTTCCCAGTTTCACAGGAGGCTTCTGGGAGGAAGGAGGAAGACTTGGGTCCTTTTTGTTCCTGACCTCACCATGATAGGGTGGATGATGGGCTCTCTTAGGAATAGTAAGATTTTTACCTTTCTCTCTGATCCTAATGCTCTTTAATAAATACTTAAACACTTAAATACTCTTGCTAAAGCTTATAATTTATTGGTGACCACTCATTAGATTTTGGATAGTATAGCTAGAATTTTAGCCCCTTAAAATACAATTAAAAGGAAAAAATGGTTAGCTCCATTCAGTATTATAAAGGGAAAGAAGGAAGCTTCAGTGAGTTTTGAGATTGTTATTTATTGAACTCCACAGCAGACCATCATCATTTGAGCTGTTAGATAGCATTCATTGGTGAACCTGGTGGTCATTTGTACCTTTCTGTCTTTTGAATAACTGTAACCACCTTGGACTACCCATGTGTGATACTGCTAATACAGTGCACAATTCTTTGGAAATCACTCAGACTTATTTCTTGAATTGAAAATGTCACCTTCCTAGTGACTTTCTCTTAATCACTGATGAATATTAAGTAAAGCTTGTTCTACATTGGTCTTTTGGTAATTGTCAACATTAACAAAGCAATGCTATTGAAACAAAAAGTATGGATTTATTGTACCTCTTGAAAGGAGAATGGCAAATTGTCATTGATAAGACAATAGGACTGATATAGGTCTTCAAATATTTTGTCTTCACATTTGGTTTGGAAAATGCTCTACTCCTTTAATTTTGACCTCTGTCTAATTTTGAAAGGGAAGTTGATGTATATATTATCAGGTATACCAAAGGGACCAGTAGAAGAGATCATTCAATCAATTAACACACATTTTAAAATACCAGTATGTGTTACATTCTGAGAATACAAGTGCAAAGAATGAAACAGTCTCTCCTTTTGAGAACCTCTAGTGTGAAGGGGACATATGTAAGTATAGATGTATTCAAAGTGACTAAAAGGCCAGAGGTTTTTGAGTAGGGGAATGACATGGTCAGGTCTGTTTAAGGAATTTCAATGTTAGCTATATAGAAGATGAAATAGAGAGGAGAGGGGTTAGAGGTGATGATGGGTTCTTTTTTTTCTTTTTTCTTGGGTGGTCCCTTCTTCAGTATGTATTGAGAGGCATGTTCAGGTGAGAGAGAGATATCTTGCACTTCCAGAAAATGACATGGAGAGTTGTTTGATATGTAGTAGGCTGAATTATTCAAAATTAAGAACACAAGCTACTGACTCTGTTTACTGATTGGGTTTACTGATGATCAATAAATATATCAAAGAAATACACTGAGGGTAGGTAACTCAAGTCATATAGATCAGTGGACTCAAACTCAAATAGAAAGGAAGGCCAGTAAACCATACATAAGGATCTCTGCATGTACTATACATTGACTTAGAAAACAACATATTAACGATATCTATATATTGTTATATTTTCATTTATTTAAAAATATTTCCCGATTACATTTTAATCAGGTCTGGGCCTTACTCAGAAATGTGGGCTTCATGCAGTCCATAATCCATGTGTCTGATACCTCTGTTATAGACCTTCATGTAACCTCATCTATTTTTGGAGTCATAGAAACAAATGTCCCAGGAGTGGGGGAGGCCAAATGAATTAAACATAAATCTTGTAACCTAATTTTTTTGAGACCACAAGGGAGCAGTCAAAGAAGTGAAACCATAGGTTAGAGAGTAAGCAAATATTATAGAAACTTTATAGCAAATTATGGCTATGGACAAGTTTGTTGGGATAAGGAATGAGCTGAGGCTATTGACTTGGATGGCCCCTTGGCCAATTAGTTTCACCCCTCTCAGACCGTAGCCTCCTTTGCACATCCAGGACTGGATCTCACCAACATATGCCACTGGTCACAAGGGGGAATCCAATGGGAATGTGGGAATAGGTCAGGAAATTCATCAGTACCACTAGAAAAAAAACCATCCTAATGGTGCACACTTAACTGCCAATAGATCAGAAAAGTCATTTTTGTATCCTAAGGACACCCCATTAGGTAGATTAAAGGAGCTCTGAAAATGTCAGCCTGGAAATAGCACAGGAGCTCATTGCTCTGTTAAACATTTGGCTTCCAAACTCCTTAACCACTTACAAATTTTCAAAGCAATCTGTCCCTGGTTCCAGCTGTTGCAGAAATGCCCATGATTTTGACCTATTCAAAGGCGACACCTTGGTGTAGGAAAGATTTTAAAGCCACATCTTGTTCTACAGAATAAGGTGTTCTTTTTTCTCCTTAAAAAAAATAACACAATAGACATGTCTCTAGCTTTGCCTTTGTCTTTCATCGCTTAAGTTTATGTCTGCTTTTAGGTCTACATTTGTAGCTTTATGTTATGGAGATATCCTGCTGCTCCAAAAGGAACTAGGTCTCAAATTGAATTGGAAGAGAACATTAGGCCAGATCCCATTTGGGAGGTACACAGCAATTTCTGTGATGTCAAGCTGCTTGTTGTCACAAAAGCCCAGATTTTAAATACCAATAATCTAACGATCCTCTAAGTTTGCTAATCCTCAACCAGCACAAGTTTAGGAGAATCAAAATCAAAACACGAAGGGTATTATATGGAAGACATGAGTTGCCTGCAGTATGTTATGATTTATAATTGATATGGAAGAAATGACATAAAAAATATTGTCAAAGACATGGGATATAGCTGGTTACACACCGGAAAGGATGCTTCCCTGAGAGGTATGACCTGAGCATGAATCCCAGATTTGACACTTATTCTCTGTATGTCTGTGGACTGGACTGTTCATGTCTCTGGGCCTTCCTCATCAGTAGAATGAAGGGACTAGACTAGATGGTCACTAATGTCTCTAAGCTCTAATCCTTTGATATATTATGGACACCAGTTTCCTCCTCTTTAAAATTAGAGTCTTGGACTAGGTTGCTTATAAGGTCCTCCCTAGCTCTAGACCAATGATCCTTTATTTTTTATGATGATTTAAATTGAGTAGAATACTATTATACTTGTAAGACTAATTGGACCAGAGTGCATTGGTGAGTTTCTCTATGGAGAATCAAGGAGGATATGGGTCAGATGGATATAAGATCAGAAGTAGAAGACCTGTGAGCTGTTCATTTGGCATGATGGCACACACCTGTGAATGAGAGACATGAGCATAAGCATCCTCCAGAAGTTCTAGATTTGGATGTGTTCAAGCTGACTCATCTTAACCACATCTTAGATAGACTCTAAAGAAATTTGACAGGACCATTAATGACTCCAAGCTTCTCAAAACCAATAATGTAATAATAATGTAATAGAAAGGGGGCTGGCTCCAGAGTCAGAAGGCCTGGGTTCAATCACTACCATTCATGCTTTCCTGCTTGACCTTGGGCCAGTCCAATGCTTGACATATAGTAAGCACTTAATAATAATAATAATAATAATAATAATAATAATAATAATAATAATAATAATAATAATAATAAAAACTTTTATCTGCCTATCAGTAAACATTGAAGAAGGAACCAAGACAAAAAAAATAAACAGGAACTCATCATCTCATCTAATCTCTCTCCTTTCTATTCAATCCTCTGAACAGTTTCCACATTTTACTGATTAAGAAACTGAGGCCCAGGGAAGTAGATAAAGTACTAATTGGTCTCTCAGGTTCCATTCAGCTCTACATCCAATGATCTTTTGTAACAATCATGTTTCAGACTGTGAAGTTATGGAATACTAGTTTCCAAAGAATTAAATTACCGGTTGACTCAAAGGGCATTCAGAGATACATATGGTGGGCATGTATAGGCTGTAACAGATTTTCAAGAACCAATCACTTAGGAGAAGTGGTGTAAATATCTCATAAAAAATGTATTAGAGAATGAGGTAGGTTGGTCATGTAGTAAGAGTAAGGGGTAACTGATGGACAGGCTACTTTTTCCATTGTTATCCATCATGTGAGCTTAAAGGCCACACCCACCTTTCCCACCCCTCATGGAGGATTCACTGTAGGATGTAGACAAGGGTAGCACATCACAAGAATGCTGGCATCTTGGATCATAGATTTAGACTTGGAAAGGACCATCAAAGGCCATTGAGTCTAATACATAGTAATGAGATGCTATGTCTTTGGAAGCATCAAAACCTATTTAGCAAGCACTTCCTAAAACTTTGGTGCCACACTCAAGAAGCACCCATCATCCATTTAAACATTCCACAATCCCCCAAATTCAGCAAAATTAGGGCTGGCCTCTACTGTCCTTAAGGCAATATATATTTATTTTTTATAGACTCAAATAACAACAAACACAAATGCTGACTTGGGAATGGCTTATCTCATGAAAGCCATAGTTCTTTTTTCCTTTCTGAATTGAAATTACCTTCCTATCATTTTACTCCATTGTGTCCTTTTCATTGTGATAGTATTTTAATTCTATTTCAAACTTTCACTAGTCAGTCTTGGCATTTGCTTGGTGCATCTCTAGTTAATAGGGGCCAGAGTGTCATTATTTCTCAAACTGTTACATACTGAAGATAGGAAAGAAAGGCTTGGGCACTGGAAATAAAATTTTTTCCAAATTTGTTTACTAGGTAGAATAGACTTTGTTGGAAAGATTTTTCAAATGATGTGTCTTGTTCTTTTTTAAAAAATCATATCCTTGTGTGAACTGGAAAAAGTTTCTTTTGTTGTACTTTTCAAAACAATAAGAAAATATATTGCATTCATGAAGACCTGGATTCTGCTCTTGCCTCTGACAATCTACCATTGACTGTGGCCAAATCATTTAAGCTCAGAGTGGCCTTGGATTGTAAATTAAAAAGAAATGTTCAATCAAAATCGATGATTGATGTTTCCCACGTGGATGGGGTGGCATTCTCTCATTCTCACCACACACCTAAATAAATTAGTGATAACATCTTGACTTTATTAATACATTATAATGTAAATTACCAGATGAATGCCATTCAGGGAATTAAAAAAATATATAAGATCTGCTTTTCCTGAATATATTTTAAGTGGGACAAAAATTGTTTGCCTGGGCTCGGTGGAGCCATGTTCATTACTCTTTAGGTAGGAATGTATTTCATGTTTGTGTACTTCAGAAAAGCAGACTTGATTATATTTTTTTAAAGCATTGGATACCTGGTACCACTGGTCTTATTCCATGAGCAGATTGTTACCAGGGAAACTGTAAGCCTAAACATTGCCCAAGCAGATAGATTCTCCAGTTCTTCAGGCTCTCGTTTTATCTGCTTAACTAATGGCAAGTGATGAAAGGGTGATGGATGGGTTCCTTAGGCCCTTAGTTCAATACTCCTGGACTTTTCTTTCTAGACAAGTTGCTCTAAAACTAGAAATGAATTTATCTGAAGACTTCTGTGTCAATTCTCTGGCCAGGGAAAGAAGAGGGAAACATTTGATGTTAAGAAACCAAGGAAATATATTTCATATGGGAAAGAGACTGACTTAGAATCATTGGGTCATGGATCTAGAACTCAAAGGGACCTCAGTTGCCATCTAGTCCAGTTCTCTTATTTTACAAATTAAGAAACTGAGGCCCCCAGATAGGAAGTGACTTGGCCATGGTCACAAGGTGAGACTTGTATCCATGTCAGTCTGTTTCCATTTTAGCATTGCTTTGGGATATTTGATTGGCAATTAATTTAGTGTCCTCCTTCTGTCTCCCAACTTCTTTCTTCCTATCATTCCATTGATTATCACATTCTACTTCCTCCTTTCTCTTTTTGATTCTCTCTTCACCCAAGGCCCCCTAATCCAAACCTGACTTTCTACTCAGAAAATGAAATCAAAAATGTCCCCAGGGTGGGGGAGGCAGCAAGAAAGAATCTAAGAGTTGAGGGAAGACTTTTTTGTCTGAAAGTGTTGATTTGAGGAGACAATTCAGACTCAGTGCTACTGAGGTGAAGGAGGCAAAGCTATTCCATTTTCATTTTTTATACTTTTTTTTAAAAAAATGGGTCAAAGTGGTCATTTGGATTTTTTAATATAAATATGGTCAAGGGGTCAGCTAGGTAGCACAGTGGATGACGATGTTGGTCTTGGACTCAGGAAGACCAGAGTGCAAATCCTGACTGTGATTCTCACTTGCTGTGTGACCCTGGGCTAAGTTGCTTTACCTCTCTCAACCTCAGTTTCCTTATCTGTAAAATGGGGATGATAATAGCATCTATCTTCCAGGCTTGCAGTGAGGATAAAAGATAGCCTATACAAAGTTCATTGCAAACCTGAAAGGCCTCTATAGATGCTGGTTATCAAGTATATACAGATGAATATAAAAAGTTATGATTTAATGAGGTCCCTCATTTAGACAGATTTGCAAAGAACTTTACAAACATGATCTCATTTTTTCCTTGTAACAACCCTGGGAGGTAGGTACCATTATTATCTCCATTTGACAGACAAGGAAACTGAGGCAGGCAGAGATTAAGTGACTTGCCCAGGGTCACATAGCTTGTAAGTATCTGAGGCGGAATTTAAACTCAGGACTTCTTGACTCCAAGTCCAGTGTTCTATTCACTGAGCCACCTGACTTTTTACTTGCTAGTTTCTTATAACTGAATCCAGGGCATCTATTTGCTTAAATACTTCAAGAATCCTTTTGCATATAAACTTTACTGGTGCAGGTGGCAGCCCTTCCACACATGAGAAAACAGCTTAATACTGTATCTGAAAAAACCAAAATCCCTTGGTGGCATATACCATCTGGTGGTGAACCTCTCCCCAGTTAGCTAGCTAGCCTGCTCTTTGGACAACAGCTACATGTTCAGACACTGGGCTGAGACTCAAAGACCTTCTGGCTTACCAGGGCCTACTGGACCTTGGGCTTGACTGGCATGGCCTTGGGGCCTCCAGGGTGAGTTCTATGGCTTGTTGTGAGGAGAATTTTTGTGGATGATAAAAGTTCCAAGAAAAATGGCCCAGCCAGAAGGAACCCAAAGAGTAAATTCAAATATATTCAGCAAATAGTTATTAAGCACCTCATATGTTCCAGATACTAAGCTAGTTGATGGGGTTCAAGACAACTCCCCTCCAAACCCCCCCAAACACTCAACTCTAGTAGCTTATATTCTTCTGGGGGAAACAGTATGTGTTTTTAATTTTTATTTCTTTTTTGGCTGGGATTGTGCTTATTCAGAACCATCTTCTCTGTAGCTCAGAGAGTTACCTAAGGCACTGAGAAGTCAAGGATTTTACAAAGGGTCACACAGCCAATATGAATTGAAGACAACTTGAAACTAGCTATTCTTGACTTTACAACTGGCCACTTACCTGGTACAGGAAACTGTCTTTGTATCAGGTGTTTGTTTTTGACCTCAGATTCCAACCTGCAGCCAGCAGCCTATGGTGGAGGAAGTCCTGTGCCCTGGCTTTGCAATTAAAGAACTGTTAGTGTTGCATAAGTGCTTTGAGCTCTTTAGGGCTCCATGTTCCTTTCAGCAAAATGAAGGAACCACACTTCCTTCTAGCTCTTACATTGGCCACTGAGAACGGAGCAGACACACAAATGATAGGTTTATTTGCTCCAAACTCTATTGCCCCAGGGTTCTTTTTCTTAAAAGTTTTTGTTGAGTCGTTTCAGTGATGCCTGACTCTTCATGACCCCATTTGGTGTTTCTAAGCAAAGGTACTATGAGTGATTTGCTATTTCCTTCTCCAGTTCATTTTAAAGATAAGGAAATGGAGGCAAACAGGGTTAAATGACTCATCCAAGGTCACATAGCTAGCAAGTGCCTAAGGCCAGATTTGAACTCCAGAAGATGAGTCTTCTTGATTCAAAGCCTAATGCTTCATCCACTATGCCACCTAGCTACCCTCAACTTAAGTATTTAAAAATGAATTTGTGTATGTATTCATTTAATTGATGCTTAGAAATTATTCTTACTGCTTCCACACTGTATGGCATGCCAGGAAATTGTTTCTTTGATCACAGATGACTAACAGGTGGTTCTGAAACTGTGGTCACAGTTGATGTATTAGGTGAATTTTATATTAGAAACATCAGTTGCTTTCAAATTAAGTTGGTTAGACCTCCTCTGCTTTGGGTAAAAAAAAAATCTGAAACCTCAACACTTAACAATTTAGGACCTAAACAAAGCCTGTAAGAAGGGATCATCTGAGAGACACTAATTTAATCCCAGCATGGAATGGACTGTAGGGCATAGATGAACCCATAATCAGCAAGTAGAGAGTTAACCCAAGTTTTCCTGATTCAGGTCTATGCAGTATTCTGTTCAATTATTTTTTGGAAGTGAAATTGCCCAATATCAGTCATAATCATTCAAATGTAAATATCCCAGCACATTCCCAAGCAAATGTAAATTGTGCTTGCGTTATCTGCCCTTTGGAATATCCATAGCACTTGGTACCTCTATTAGAGTGAGTAATTGAAAGTTGACTGCTGCTAAATTGTATTTATATTGCCTCTTAATATTGAAGCACAGTATAATCTTTGGTTAATCGGCACAATGTCATTATTATCTTTTCATGTGAACAGAGAACAAATAAAAGTGAAACAATTTGCAAGAGCTTGATCACTATCCTACTTCCAGAACATGATATTTGGAGGCTAATGCTAAACATAGGCATAAACATTTGTGTTAACCAGAATCTGCAGTTTGGCAAATGAGATTTTCTAAAGTGTGGGGGGGAAATATCCATTAAAACTTAAACAGATTGAAGTGAATTTTTAAAAAGGATGTTGGAGTGGGACAGCTAGGTGGCATAGTGGATAGAGCACTGTCCCTGGATTCAGGAGGACCCGAGTTCAAATCTAGCCTCAGACACTTAACACTTACTAGCTGTGTGACCCTGGACAAGTCACTTGACCCCAATTGCCTCACTAAAAAAAATGATGTTGGAGTTACCTTGACTCCTCCCTTTTCAACACCCCTTCCATCCTGTAATTTGCCAAGTCTTATCAACCAGTCTTTCAAATTCATCTCCTTTTGTACCCACACATTGATTTTCCACCCTCATTACACACTAACTGAAATATTAAACTAGCCTCCTAATTGATATTCCTACCTTGTCTTTCCATTCTCCAATCCACCTTCTATACAGCTGCCAAATTTATATTTCCCCTAAACGCAGGTCTGATGAGGCCATTTACAAACTTTTTTTTTCAGGGCAATGAGGGTTAAATGACTTGCCCAGGGTCACACAGCTAGTAAGTGTCAAGTGTCTGAGGTCAGATTTGAACTCAAGTCCTCCTGAATCCAGGGCTGGTGCTTAATCCACTGCACCACCTAGCTGCCCCCCAATTACAAACTTAAAAAAAATGTTTGCGACTCCCTATAGCTATTAGGTTAAAATACAACAACCTGATACTAGCATTAAAAGCCCTCCACAATATACCTCCAACCTACTTTTCCTTATTTGGTATTATTTCCTCATTTGTTAATTCATATAATTTGTCTTATTTTATTTGATTACCTTTCATGCATTCTTTGTTCCAATTGAACTAGCTTGCTGACTGTTCCCCATATATGACATTCAATATCTCACTTTCCTGCTCTTACGGTTGTGATCCCACCATTACTGAAATATATTCTCTTTTCTACCTAGCTTCCTTCGAAAGAAAGCTCAGGGACAACTTCCTCCAGGAGGTATTTTCTGATCCACTCTTTTGGTCCATGTTAACTTCTTGAGGGCAGGGTCTGTTCTGTCTTTGTCTTTATAGCCCCAGAACCCATGACAACATTTTGCAGATTATCCATCATAGAACAGTCATATCATAGATTTTGGGCTGGAAGGGATCCCAGTTACCATCTGGTCCAGTCTTCTCATTTTGTAAATGAAGAAACTAAGGTTCACTGGTATTAAATGACTTATGTAGGGTCACACAGGTAGGATGTGTCAAAGGGAGAATTCTATAAATTCTTATTGAATGTTTAATGAATTGAAGAAAACCACAAAAAATCTTTGTTTTACATGATTCAAAAATAGTGACATTTCCAACAATGATCAAGTAAATTAAATGATCATTTAAAACCAGTAAAATTAATTATTCTTTGTTACTTCACTTTGCATCTGCTGCCTTTCCTGGTTTCAGCTCCATGGGAAAAATGCCTCTCCTGGGATAAACTCATCACTTCTTCTTCTTCTTTTTCTTTTTTTAAATTTTTGGTATGTTTGTTTTGGCCAGGGGCAATGAGTCTTAAGTGATTTGCCCAGGGTCACACAGCTAGTAAGTGTCAAGTGTCTGAAGCAGCATTTGAACTCAGGTACTTCTGAATCCAGGACCAGTGCTTTATCCACTGTGCCACCTAGCCCAAGCTCATCACTTCTAAATTTGCCCCCATGCTACTAACTCAAGCCTTGACTGACACTTCCTCCTTCAGTTTCTTCTCCCCTTGGTTTGGAGGGCTAAAAGGTGGAGCACCCAACTCCTCCCAATGCCTTCAGAAAGTAGACTATCCTTTGCAGCTGCTCTGCTGCCTGGTTTCCACTCCATGGAAAAAGACACCCCTTCACCAGATACCTCAGGGTGTTCCCAACCCCTTTTCCTGTCTCTTTTTGTGAGTTGTCCTCCCCTTTAGATCATAATCTCCTTGGGGGCAGGGATCATCTTTCTTTTTATGAATTTTATCCCTAGTGCTTAGCACAGTTCTTGGACTTTTGTAAGCACTTAAATGTTTATGTGATTGGATTAATTAAAATACATTAGGTTAAATATTGCTCTTTTGCTTAGTCACAAACAGTTGAAGCTGAATACCTCATGATGACTCTAAAGCCAGGCTGTCAATCAATCTACAAACTTTTAAAAAGTACTTAACTCTGTGCTAGGCACTAGGGATATAATTCCAAAGAATAAAACAATCTCTACCCAAAAGAGCTTACATTCTAATGAGTATAAAGCAAGTTTTTTTTAAAAAAAATATTTGGGTTTATACATTGTTAAACAAATGACCCCCAAACCCAGAAAGGGACCTGAAATGAAACAGAGTCTGATATATCAATTAAAATCATTTCTTGTCTGAGAAAAGGCTTGTAGGGGAGAGAAGATCCTACAAGGGAGCAGAGGGAGAAAGAGTTCTTCAGCTTCTCAGAGGAAAGTAGAACAAGGTGAAAGATTAGAGTTTCCAGAAGCTTTTGGGCAGGGAGCAAGTTTAAGGGAGAGAACACCTGTACATAGAATAAGCCAGGAAGCAGGATGTGTTTAGTAAGATCTGAGCAAGGTCTTGAGTCTGCAGCAACTGCTCAAGGTCGGTCTTGAGCTGATCAAGCCTGGTTTCTGGCCACTATAGGCATATCCAAATTCAGCTAGAGTTCACTCCCAATAGATCACTGCCATGTCAAGCAGCTTTGACCCTCAGGAATCCTTCTAATTATCTGGTTTTTGTTTAACTCCATTGTCCAGCTTCCCTGTGATGAAGGGAAGTTCTAACACAGAGGATAGTCATTTTAGAGCCCACATTAACAATATCCAGGTGAGTGCTGGTCTTTACAGGTCAGCTGTACATTTATTCCAAAGATGCCACCCTTTTAAAGACAATTTGGGGAGGTCTTTTTAGAGGGTCTGAGGTCAATTCCGAAGAAAAGTGCCTCAAATAAATGTCTATAGCGAAGAGTGAGATTGCAACAAGTTCCAATCCAAGTTCACTGGAATTTCAAAGTTTGAAAAAATATTTATGAGCAGTGTTTCCTTTTTCTCCATATAAATATTTTATTATTTCCAGTTACATTTAGAGATAGTTTTCAACATTTGTTTTTATATGATTTCTAGTTTCAAATTTTTCTCCTCCCTCCCAAAGACAGCAAGTAATCTAATATAGGCTATGTATGTATAATCACATTAAACATATTCCTGCATTAGTCATGTTATGAGAGAAGAATCAGAGCAAAAAAGGAAAACCTCAAAAAAGAAAAACAACAACAAAAAACAATAGAAACAGTTTGGTTCGATCTGCATCTAGATTCCACAGTTCTTTTTTTCCCTGGATTTGGAGAACATTTTCCATCATGAGTCCTTTGGAACTGTCTTGGGCCTTTGTATTGCTGAGAAGAATCAAGTCTATCACAGTTGATCAACCCATAATGTTGTTGATACTGTGTACAATGTTCTCCTGGTTCTACTCATCTCATTCATCATCAGTTCATGTAAGTCCTTCCAGGTTTCTCTGAAATTCACCTGCTCATCGTTTCTTACACACAATAGCATTCCATTACATTCGTATACCACAACTTGTTCAGCCATTCCCCAATTGATGGGCAACCCCTCGATTTCCAATTCCTTGCCACCACAAAATTAGCAGCTATAAATATTTTTGTACATGTGGGTCCTTTTCCATTTTCCATGATCTTCCTGGGAAAAAGACCTAATAGTAGTATTGTTGGGTCAAAGGGTATGCACAGATTTATAGCCCTTGAGCATAGTACCAAACTGCTCTCCAGAATGGTTGGATCAGTTCACAGCTTCACCAACAATGCATTAGTGTTATGATTTGTCCACAGCTTCTCCAACATTTATTATTTTCCTTTTTTTGTCATATTAGCCAATCTGATAGGTGTCAGGTTGTTTTAATTTGCATTTCTCTAATCAATAATGAGTTAGAGCATTTTTCCACATGGCAATAGATAGCTTTGATTTCTTCATCAGAAAACTGCCTGTTCATATCCTTTGACCATTTTTCAATTAGGGAATGATTTGGATTCTGATAAATTTGATTCAGTTCCTGATAAATTTTAGAAATAAGGCCTTTATCAGAAGTATTGGCTATAAAAAATTGTTTCCCAGCTTTCTGTTTCCCTTCTAATTTTGCATGCATTGCTTCTGTTTGTGCAAAACCTTTTTAATTTAATGTAGTCAAAATCATCATCCATTTTGCATATCAAAATATTCTCTATGTCTTCTTTGGTCATAAACTGTTCTCCTTTCCAAAGACTTGAAAGGCAAATTATTCCTTCCTCTTCTAATTTACCTATGGTGTCACCTTTTATGTCTAAATCATGTACCCATTTTGACCTTATTTTAGTATAAGGTGTAAGATGTTGGTCTATGCCTAGTTTCTGCCATACTATCTTCCAGTTTTCCCAGCAGTTTTTGTCAAATACTGAGTTCCTATCCCAGAAGTTGGAGTCTTTGGGTTTATCAAACAGCACTTTACTAAAGTCATTTACTGCTATGTCTCCTGTGCCTAACCTATTCCATTGCTCCTCCACTCTATTTCTTAGCCAGTAGCAAATAGTTTTGATGACTGCTGCTTTATAGTAGAGCTTCAGATTTGGTACAGCTAGCCCACCTTCCTGGGCATTTTTCCCCCATTAGTTCCCTTGATATTCTTGACCTTTTGTTTTTCCAGATGAATTTTGTTATTATTTTTTCTGGCTATGAGCATTGTTTCTTGATAAAACAGCTCTATAAGGTGGGAACTGCAAGTATTATGATCATCATTTTACTGATGGAAGAACTTTGGTCTACCCAAGATATTTGTCCAGGGTCATATGGCTAATAAGCATTGAAAGGATTCAAGCCCAAGTCATTCCTTATAGTTTAGTTTTCTTTTTGCTATATCATGGGGCAGCTAGGTGGCACAATGCATAGAGCACAGGCCCTGAGTTTCAAAGGACCTGAGTTCATATTGCCTTCTAGGGAGCTATGAACTTGTAGTCATGGGCCCTGAGTTCCAAGCCCAGATCGACTGTTCACTACTTGTGTGGGTGAGTCTTCATGCAAGTTACATCCTTCCTGGCCTAAGATTCCTTTCCTGGGAATGGAAAGGATTTGATTGAAATTGAAAGGATTGAATTGAAAGGATTGGAAACTCAAAGGATTGGATGAGATGACTTCTGATCCATGATTCCATATGCTTCCCAGGAGGGCTACACTGAAGCTGTTAAGTCAGCATGCATTTATTAAGTACTTTCTGTGTGCCAAGCACACTGTATTAAGCACTGGGAGAACAAAGAAAGGCAAAGATAGTCCTTGCCTTTAAGGAGCTCACAGTCTGGGGTGGGAGGTGGGGAGAGAGACAACAGGCAGGCAACCACTTACAAACAAGACATCAGAAAGATAAATTAGAGGCAATGTCAGAGGGAAGGACTTAGAATTAAGGAGGAACAGGAAGGATTTCTTGCAGAGGGTGGGATTTTATCTGAGACTTCAAGGAAGTCAGGGAACCCAGGAGGTGGGGAAGAAAAAGAACAGCATTTCAAGCGTTGGATATAGCTATTGAAAGCACAATCAGGAGATGAAGTGTCTCATGGGAAGGACAAAAAGAAGGCCAGTGTTACTGAAGAGTAAAGTATATGGGGGGCAGCTAGGACCACCTAGCAGTGGATAAAGTACTGGCTCTGGATTCAGGAGGACCTGAGTTCAAAGCCAGCCTCAGACACTTAACACTTACTAGCTGTGTGACCCTGGGCAAGTCATTTAACCCCCATTGCCTCTAAAAAAAAGAAAGGAAAAGGAAAAAAAAGAGTAAAGTATATGGAGGTGAATTAAAAATATTGGCGAGAACACTCTTTGGGTGGAATAATTTCAGTTGAAAAAAATATGAGTTACCTTACTTCATATTCACCTCTTGTTCTCCAATAAGCCAGCAAAGCCTAGCTAATGATTTTGAAAGTCAGCTAAAAATAATTTTTCAACTTCTCATCTTCTTCATTATGCAAATGACTCAGGTAAATGGTAAGATCTCTCATCACTTCCTGGGAAAATTTCAGAAATTTCTATTTTAAGAAATTTGTCAAAAGAGGGTAATACCCTAGTGATTTTCATTAATATGATATCAAGGTTAGGTTTTATTTCCTTTGTACTTAAAGTTATATTGGATCCAAATAGCTTATGAAATAATAAAAAAAAGATTAAAGGTATGTCTAAGATTGAATTGAAAATGATGAGTTGTTAAAGTTTATTAAGATTTTCTCATTTCACATGCAGTTTGCCTATTCATGGGATAATACGTCATATTAGGGACCTCAGAGGTCATCTAGTCCATCTCTCTCACTTTACAGATGAGGGACATAGGCCCAGGGAGGCTAAGTGATTTGCTCAAAGTCACACAAGAAAGTACCCATAAGAGGCAGGATTTGAATCCAGGTTCTTTGACTCCAGAGTAATCCCTTCTTGGGCGGTACCTTTGAACAGTACCATGACATTCAAAATGGCGATTTTGTAAAAAGCATCATTGTTGATCAGTATTTTCAAAGAAATTGCTTGTCTTCTTGGCAATGGCATTGGAGAACCAATTTTAGGCCAGGAATCAGGAGATCTGATTTATAATTCTACCCCTGCCTCTGAATACTTAACTGTGTGGCCTTGGGCAGGTCATTCAACTTTTCAGGACATGCAATTCTTCATTTGCAGAATGATGAGGTTGAATATGATGGTATTTTAAGGTCTCTTTCACCACTAAAATTATATGATCTTATTAATATAAATTAATATTAATGATCAATATTCAGTTGATTCCCTCATATTAATTACCAACCCTTATGTCTATAATACTTTAAGAGTTACACAACTTTCCCTACAACCATCCTGTGAGGTAGGTAGAGCAAGGATTATGACATCCCTTTTATGAGGAGGAGGTTGGGGCTTATGGGTATGAAGGGAATTGCTCCGTGTCACAAGCTGGGACTCCACTCCTGTCTCTGAGTTCACTGATGTTTCCCCTGGATCATGCATCTCATTTTCATTGTACATGCCTTGTATGCAGTAGGTGCTCATTGAATATCAGTTGAACACACATGTTATTTTGTGAAAATTTAGACCAATGAGCTAGGCTGTGATACCTGGGGAAGTTCTAGAATGCAGCAATAAGGGAATGGTTAAAGAATACTTAGGATAGGAAACTGGTTACAAAGAACCAAGATGGCTTCATCTTGATCATGACAGACTGAACTTATTTCTCTTTTGGAAGGAGTTACTAATCAGAAGAATGAATGACAAAGTATTTGTTAATTGCCTACTATGTGCTGGATGGTGTTAAGTGACAGGGATACAAATACAAGCAAGAAAGACAGTTCTTGCCTTCAAGGAGCTTGTGCTGTAATGGAAGAAAACACAGAAAAATGAGCTAGAGTTAGAAAGGGAGAGGGCAGGATGCACATAAAGAGACATGGTTTGGAAATGACCAGAAGTGATATGGTGGCCAGATTATGGGTAAGATAAGGCAGAAGAAATCCACTGAGCAGAACTAAGAATTTTGGGGACAAAGGATCAAGGTCCAACAGAAAGAGAAGGAAAGCCAAAGTTCAGGTGGCATTGTCCAGAAATCACTAGAAAGATCTAATTTACCTACACTTTTAGCACATTTATAAGTGTCTCATAATGTTAGAGAAAAATAGGCTTGATGAGAGTGTGTTGTTCCGTTATTTCACTCATGTCTGAAATAGGTCACTTTGTAAACCCATTTGGCATTCTCTTGGCAAAGATACTGGAGTGGTTTGTGATTTCCTTTTCTAGCTCTTTTTACAGATGAAGAAAGGGAGGTAAATAGGATTAGGCATTCTATCTACTTTGCCACCTCGCTGCCCTGATGAGAGTATAGTTGGTTGGAATTAGAACTGATTGGTTGGTTGTTAATGAATTGTTAATATTTCAATATCAGTGTTGCAGGGATTCTCCAGGAGGGAGAGTAGGGAGCCCTGGGATTGGCTCTGCGTTTTTTAACATTTTGATCAATGATTTTGACAGAGGTACACATGTCATGTTTATCACAAATGAAGATGACCCAAAACTGGGGGTATAAATAGCTAATAGACAGGAAGATAGATCCCAAGAGGTTATGACAGATTAGAGCAATGAATTGAAGGTAATGAAGTTAAATGCAGTGGAAATCAAAGTAAAGTCTTACATTTGGGCTCAAAAGCTTAGCTTCTCAAGTCCAAGGGCAGGGCAATGTGGTTAGACATCAGTTTTCCGGGAAAAAAGGTCTCAGGGTTTTTTATGGTCTTTAGGCTCAGTATTAGTCAGAAGTATGATATGGTGATCAAAATAAACACCAACTAAGGAGGTCCTGGGCTTCAATAAGAAAAGTAAAAGGAATTCGTAGGTTTATTGTACTTCTCCCTGATCAGATGACATCTGGAACATGGTGTTCAGCTTGCATCCCTTAGTTTAGGAAGCAACTAAGATAGTCAAGGACATTGAATCCATGGTTAATGAGCACGAAGGAGCTGAGAGTGCATGGTACTGTCTTTCAAGTATCTGATGGGCTACTTTTGGAAGAAGTATTTGAATCAGTCTGTTTGGCCCAGGAGACAGAAGAAGGAGTCATGGGTGCGAGTCACAAAGAAGCAAATTCAGCTTTTATATCTGGAAAAATGTCAGAATGATGAGAGTGATACATAAGTGAAATTGGCTACCTTGGGAGGTGATCTCTTCCCCCAACTGGAAATATTTAAGCAAAGGCTTGATGAATACTTCTTGGGAACAGGACAGTAGGGATAATACTTTGGAAGATGGATTAGATTGGATGGCTGCTGAGGTCCCTCTGGAATAATAAAATTATTTGATCAAAAAGTCTAGCCTCTCTAAATGTAAGTTCCATTTCATTGCCTAAAGAGTCAATATTTCAAGGAGTCACTTTTATATTTATTTATTTCCTCAGCTCCTAGCACAGTGCCTGGCACATAGTAGGCATTTAATAAATACTCGTTGAATGATTAATTGAATCAAGTGGAAACCATTTTGTTCACTGACTGGGATATTTGTATGCAGAGCCAAAGAAGTAAATTGATCATCTGTCAGTTATTTGTGATTAATCAGTTTTCTGGTGCGGTATTTTCCCATTAATATTTCTCTTCCATATCATATTATAGAACTCACAGTACCAATCTAGCAACTAGAAATAGTCTAGAGAAGTAATTTTTATGCTAGATAAACTTCCTTAATAAAAATTATTACAAATTATATAAAATCATACAGTGATATAACATATTATCTTATATTACTATGTGTAATATATAAACTTATATAAAATAAATGATAAGATTTTTAAATGATTAAATTTTATAAAGCTTTTATAAAAAATTTAGTCTGAATATGGAAGGGTTTTTGCATTTTTTTTTCTGGCTTATTGGGCTTGTCTCCTCTTAGCAATAGAACAAATTACCTGAGTCCCCCAGAAGTGTAAATACAGGGCACTTGGGGAGGCTTCTACATTTTACATTTATTGAAAAAAAACAAAGGACTTGTAACAGAATTAAAGTGATTAAGTTTAATGGATTAAGCAGATTGGGCAATAAATAACCTATTGGGCAAAGAGAGTGCTGAAGTGGACTTTCCTAAGCAACGGATAATTTCCAAAATGTGAGAGAAGGCATTACTGCTGATACTAGTTTTCTTACTCATTAGGGAAGTATTGCAGAAAGCTTGAGATGAGATAAGAGAGTGTGGATACCTTGTGATCTATATCATTGGAGATGGCTATGCCAATGAGATAACTGATCCAAGGAGGTATTGATATAGGAAAATAGGTTAAAAAATCTGCAATCTGCCAAGATGAGAATTGACTGGCTAGTCAAAAGAAAACAAAATCAGACCTTCTCATTATTCTAGAATTCTGGACATAGTGAATATTAGTAGGCTGAAGAGACTCAGTCTTGAGGAATATTGGTCTGGCTGCCTGCATTTCTGCCCATCTGTCTGCTTCTTTGTATGCTATTCCTGCCTGCCTAGTTGTCTATCTGTTTGCCCGTCTGTCTAGCTATCAGAGTCAGAAGAATAAGTTCCAACCCTCATTCTGTTATTTATTTGCTAACTATGATCTTGGCCAAATCACTTAACGTATTTGGGCTTCATCTGCAAGATGAAGATGAAGATGAAGATGGATTATTTAGAGATTTACCCAAGAATTCTATTACCTTGGGAAAATTTAGTTGGAGGGACTAAGAAATGGGTGATAAGGAGACTTAAGCAAGGGTAGAAACTCAAGAAGACTCTGAAGCTGTTATTAATGATCTTGGGCATCCCATTTGGTAAAGATCCCTACGCCAGGTGGCATGCCAACAGGCTACTGTAATTGGGGACAGGTATTGGTTGCACCATAGGAGAATGTGAGATGGTGGATGTAGTTGTGAGTGTTATGATATCCTCAGGAGTGGTCAGTGAGAAGGCAGAGTAGTCCTCTCTCATATTTTGGCACTTTGTGGCAAAGTTCTGGTGGCCTTATGCAAGGTAATACTCTATGATATCTTTCTGTCAAAGTCTATGATCATATAAACTTTCTCTCTCTCTCTCTCTCTCTCTCTCTCTCTCTCTCTCTCTCCCTCCCTCCCTCCCTCCCTCCCTCCCTCCCTCTCATCTGTCTATCCATCCATCTCTATCATATATCACACATATTTGCAAATCAGATCTAACTAAATGTATGACCCTGGGCAAGGCATTTCATCTCTGTTCCTCCGTTTCTTTGTATAATGATGAAGGGTGCCTTTTAGTTTTACAATTCTATTATTCTGTATATAATTTTAGTGTTTTTCACAATATAATTTCATTTAGGTTCTATGGTCTGGAGCCTCATTCAGGGTTAGTCCCTCAGTGTGATTGTGTTTAAACATGCTTTAGGAAATTATGATGGTTTTTAGGTGTAGAAGAGAAATTCAAAGAAATAAAATGGAAGCCGTATTGATGCAACTTTCTAATTTCTGTGAATCACAATTTTGTGTTTTACAATTTTCAAGGAATTCTTTACAGTCAAGTCAACAAACTAACGTGTTTAGTAAGTGCCTACTATGTTCCAGTCACTTTGCTAAATATTGACTCTACAAAAAAGGCAAAAAACAATTCTTACTCTCAGAGAGTTCACAGTCTAGACTTTAGGGTTGAAAGAAATTACTGGTAGAAAGAACATTGAAATCAGAGTCAGAAGAGCGGGTATCAAATTCCCACTGTGCTGCCATGTGCCCATGGGAGTGTCACTTCTTCCCCAGGAGCCTTAGTCCTCATCTTAAAAATGAGAGGACTGATTTTAAGATAAAGTTACTTCCGGGGCAGCTAGATGGCGCAGTGGATAGAGCACCGGCCCTGGAGTCAGGAGTACCTGAGTTCAAATCCAGCCTCAGACACTTAACACTTACTAGCTGTGTGACCCTGGGCAAGTCACTTAACCCCAATTGCCTCACTTAAAAAAAAAAGATAAAGTTACTTCCAGCTTTAAAATAAGTGTTCTTCCAACCCTTTATTTAAAGGAGAGGATACTGAGGCTTGGGGTGGTAAAGGGTTTTATGCAAGGTAGCAGACATGGTCAAAAGCTGAGCAGAGATTCAAGGACAGCTCCTTTAACTCTAAATCCAGTGTTGGTTTCACTAGACTATGCTGACTTGACACTCTGGAAGCATTTGGGCTTCTGCAGAAATAATGCTGTTGGCCCTTTGGCAGTCTCCCCCTTATGATACATATTTTAAACTTAAACAGAGACATCTGGTAAAGGAGTAGCCTTTTCTACTTTCTTTGAAGTACTGAAGTTACTCTGGGATTTTCTTTGAATGTGTTGACACCCAACTGCACATGCAAATTCATTATGGTTAGTTGAATGAATGAATAGATGATGGAGAAAAATATTAAGCTATTCTTATATACCAGACTGTGCTAAATGTTGGCATTACAAATACAGAAATGCATGTCAGTTCCTTAAGGATCTCATTTCCTAATAAGGGGAAGTGGTGGCTAGGTAAGAGTAGGACTGGGAAGAGACAGAAATGGTGAGTTGAGCCATAGGACCATTGCCTGACCATTTCTTTCCAGGAATAGAGATGTTGCTTTGATTACTGATAATGGAGCTCCCTTATTGTTGATGTTCAGTCATATCTGACTCTTTGTGACCCCATTTGGCATTTTCTTAGCAAATATACTTGTGTGGTTTGCCATTTCCTTCTTCAGCTCATTTTAAAGATGAGGAAACTGAGGCAAGCAAGGTTAAATGATTTGCCCAGGGTCACATAATTAGTAAGCTTCTGAGGCCAGATTTGAAATCAAGAAGATGAGTCTGACTGACTTCAGGCCCCACACTCAGTCCATTGTACCACCCACCTAACTGCCCCAAAATATAGTGCAAAGAATACTGGATTTAGAGTCAGGAGGTCTGGGTTTGAATCTTGGCTCTACCTCACATGAAGTAGAACTCCAGGCAAAATCCTTAATTCTCCTGGACCTCATTTTCTTCATTTGATAAAATGGGGCCATTGTAGTAGATAACACCTATGTTCCCTTTCATTTCTTGATCAGTGAACCTATTTTCCTACTAAGGATAGTGCAAAAGTTAGTTTTGAAGGGGTATCTACTTCTGAGCTGGTTTTCTGGAGGACCCTCCGTATTATAGGCACTTTTTGTTAATTCCTTTCCTGAGATATGTTCCAGTTCATTTTACATAGTAATTCTAAATATGTAAGATAACAGCTAGTACTTATATAGCACTTGAAGGTTTGCCAAGTACTTTACAGAGATTATCTCTTTTGATCCTCACAACAACTCTGGGAGGTAGGTGCTATTGTTATCCACAATTTACATAGGAGGAAACAAAGGCAGACAGAAGTCAAGTGATTTGCCCAGGGTCTCACAACTAGTAAGTGTCTGATACTGGATTTGAACTTAGTTTTTCCTTACACCAGGACCAGTGCCATATAGTGGGCTCTAGTCAGAAATTGTTTTCCATCTTTACCCTGGAGGCAGTAGCATGCATCAGAGTTGTGCTGCTATTGGGTTTCCACATGAGGAGGAGGGATGTTAAGCAGAAAGAAGCAATGAAACTGTTTACAAGCTAGGAAAGTATGACCCATAATCCAGACTGAAGTTTGTTTTACTTGAAAAAGAGGCAGGTTGTTTGGATAAGACAAATCTCTAAAGATAGATGTTAGCCATGTTGGGGAGATTCTGTGGAAACCATGGGAAATGGTTAGGAATCTATCTGTTATTCAGGCAGAATGATATTATAGTTTACAGTGCTTTTTTTGACCTGAAGCAAAACCAAACTCTGAGGTGTTCCAGTGGATAGAATATTCCAAGTGATTTGGAGTTAGGAAGACCTGAATTTAAATACTGCCTCAAACACAGTAGCCTTGTGACCCTGGGCAAGTCACTTAACTTATATAGGCTTCATAATATGATGTAAGAGGTTTAGATTGAATAACCTCAAAATCTGCGATCCCATGGTCCAATTGAAATTAAAGGGAAGATGATTCCATTTACAAAATGATTCACCACCAGGTGCTTTTAAATAGTAAGCTACCGGGGCAGATGATTTGATTAAAAGTCACAGGCAAAGGGCACCAGTACCTTGGAGAGATCTTCCATGGAAGATTTATGATTGGCCAGAGACAAGAATCATTCAGCATCAGAAGATTAGCAATGTTAGATGGAAGACTCACATTTATAAGATCATGGATCCTTTGGAGTCTTGAAATATTGATTTACATGAAACTTTTTAGGAACACATTTGAGAACAATGAAAGGCTTTTCTAGAAGGTCTCTCTAAGTCCTTAAGTTATGGGGAAGTTGCCAGTCTGCATCGATAGAGGGAGGACCCCATCACAATGAAATAATGGTTTTGGTCCCTATCTCTTGTTAAGGGAGAGGTTACCTGAAAAGGGGAGGAAAGAAAGACGTATGGGGAAAGTTAGGTACTATAAAAACAAAAGAAATCATTGGAATTTTTTTGAAGAATAAAAAAAAATATTGGATTATGTGGCTTCCAATTTCCCTCTGGTCTCTAGATTTATAATTATATATATATATATATATATATATATATATATATATATATATTTTTTTTTTTTTTTTAAAGCCAATTTCCAATAGGGTAGACAGCTATTTTTCAAAATTATTTAGGTGAAATTGTAAAAGGATAGCTCGGAACATGACTTCTTAGGACTGAGGTTTTTTGAGGCCAGAAACTTTAATGGAGCCAAGCAATAGCTAACATCTTCTAGTGAATTTAAAAAAAAAGCATGAAATAAAATCTCTTCTTTTCTTTACGCATCATTCTGCATCCTCTGCAGAGTTGACTGTTTGGCTTCCACAGGCATGAATTAATAAAGTATTGATTTTGTTTATTGCTTTTATTTAATGGGTGTTTTTTTAATTGGGTACCACTATGCTTGAAATGAGTTTGGAGGAACCAGGGACTATGGAATATTTAAACCCTGGTGAATGATGGCAATAGTAATCACCGCAGAGCAGGAAGGAAGATGGGCTCCTTTATGGCAGTCCCGGCCCCCCTCCCCATCCCTGGAGACCTGGCTAGGAGAAATTCAATCTGGAGCAAGTCCAGAGGGGGTGGACCCAGGTTTTATGAAGGAGGATCATTGGGCTGCATAAATGTGTCCTGACTCAGTAGCCAATAAACAATACAGATTGTGTTTTCCACTATAATGAATGATAATCCCATTTCCCTGTCTTGATGCCCCTGCTGCATTTTCTGCGTTTGGGGCTCTGCATTGCGGTGCCCCATCTGGATGATTCATTCGAGGCCTTTGAAAAGGACAACCAACTTGAAATCCAGTTTCTGCCCTCTTGGTCACCAGGATGACTTGAAACCTACCTTCAAAAGCCCTTTCAAGATTCTTGGTCTCTTACCAACACTCCTAGGACTGAAATCCATTATTTGTCATTCTGTCTCTTGTCTCTGTTGGCCTCTACCCTGAGCTTCATGTCAGACCTTTGGGAATTTAATTCCCAGTGCTTTTGTGTATGTCTGTATCCTGGGAGGCCATATCCCTGCTGGAGGGATGCTCATAGTTCTAGGAGGCCCAAGGGGACTGGCCAAGAGGGAGCCGTGCTAGGCTCTGAAATGTGTGAAGTGATTATTGAGCTGACAAAAAATGATGTTCTTTTCTGTCACTTGCAAGTCCTGATCCAGAATGAGGTTGTATATTTCAATTCAGCAAACAATATTAAGGGTCTGCTCTGTGCCAGACACTGGGTTTGATGCTGGGGACAAGGATGAAAACTAGTCTTTGCAGGGGGAGCTAGGTGGTGCAGTAAATAAAGCACTGGCCCTGGATTCTGGAGGACCTGAGTTCAAATCCAGCCTCAGACACTTGATACTTACTAGCTGTGTGACCCTGGGAAAATCACTTAACCCTCATTGCCCCACAAAAGAAAAAGAAAAAAGAAAACTAGCCTTTGCCCTCAAAATGCTTATACTCTCCTGGGGCATTGGGGGAGGGGGAGCATTGTATAACTTGTATAGCATTAACACCAAGCCTCACTTGTTCATCATATGGACTTTGTTAGCTCAGAGTGAGTGTAAATAGCAACTCTTCTGGCCAGAAACTGAGTCTTTCCTTCCCAGACTGATTCTTTTGTGAAGGCAAACTAGTCCATCTTTTGCCTCATTTCTTACCTAGCCTTTAATTATTGTATGGGTGTTGCCTCAGACAACCTGAGACCTGGGAAGATTTTAGCTTAAAAGGCCCCCACTGCATCCAGAGCCATCATCAGTGGGCTTGACCTATGTCTTGTTGCTAGAAGCTGATGACTCTGCACAGTTTGGCTTCACTGAAATCCAATTAACTTGAAAGTCAAGACATCACCTTGTTTATGTCATCAGTCCTCTTAGAGAATGAAGGTTGAAGGATAGCATAGCCTTAATAACTAGGAGCATCAGGAAAGGCTTCCTGTGGGAGGTAGCACCTGAGCTAAGCACTGACAGAAGGTGAGAATTCAAAGAGGTGGAAGTGAGAAAGGAGTAAATTTCAGACATCACATACAGCCTAGGCAAATGCATGGAGGTGGTAAATGGAATATTGAGTTCAGTGAAAGTAGTCCAGTTGTGC
Organism: Dromiciops gliroides; assembly: GCF_019393635.1. Taxonomy (NCBI): domain Eukaryota; kingdom Metazoa; phylum Chordata; class Mammalia; order Microbiotheria; family Microbiotheriidae; genus Dromiciops; species Dromiciops gliroides. The sequence continues at coordinate 30,113,900 of NC_057862.1, read as the reverse complement.
TGGCTTGTAGAATGCTTGAATAAGAGTAATAGCGACTGCACCTGGGAAGACAAGTTTGGTCCCTATTGTAAAGGTCTTCAAATGTGAAACTGAGGAGACAAGCACAGAACAGTGGAAAGAAGGCAAAATTTAGGGACAGAGAGGTCATGTAGAGATGGCAGCTGTCTGACTTCTGTGTCACCTTGAACTTAAATCATTTGGCCTCTTGGGGCCAGATTTTCATTATCTGAAAAATAAATGTGTGGAAATTGATGATGTTTTAAAACTCCTTGGATCTTTTGTGTGTGTGTGTGTGTGTGTGTGTGTGTGTGTGTGTGTGTGTGTGTGTGTAAGGCCTTTGGGGTTAAGTGACTTGCCCAGGGTCACACAGCTAGTAAATGTCAAATGTCTGAGGCCGGATTTGAACTCATGTCCTCCTGAATCCAGGGCTGGTGCTCTACTGACTGTGCCACCTAGCTGCCCCTTCCTTGGGTCTTTAAATCTAGGATTCTTACCTCCCTTTAATAGATGGTAAGCTCTTTGAGGACAGGGACCATGTCTTATTTATCTTTGTGTATCCCTTAGCACATTAATAATAACAGGGAAGCTAAGTGGCACAGTACATAGAGCACTGACCCTGGAGTCAGGAGGACATGAGTTGAAATCCGACCTCAGACACTCAATACTTACTAGCTGTGTGACCCTGAGTAAGCCATTTAAACCCATTTGTCTCAAACAATTGGGGCTATCTCCAGTCTTCCTGATAACTATCTTGACACTGGACCCTGATGGATCCGGAGGAGAAAGTGAGACTGGTGACTTTGCATAGCCCTGCCTCACTTAAATCCAGTTCACTGCAAGTCATGACATCACCTCCTGATGTCATAGTTCCCTTTGAGAAGGAAGGACAAACAAGGATAATAACAGCAGCTTTTATTGAGCCCTTTAAGGTTTATAAATCATGTCACATACGTTATTTCATTTGATTTTCCCAACAGCCTTGTTATCTTCATTTTATAGACAAGGCAGATGGAAGTTAAGTTGCTTGTCCAGGGTCACACAGCTAGTGTCTGAAGTAAGAGTTGAATTCAGATCTTCTTGACTCCAAGTCCAGTACTGTATCCATAATAAACCATTTCTTAAGCAATAATTCATTTGACTTTTAAGGAAATATTATGCTTGAGAAGGTACTTATTAAATAAGAGCAGTAAAAACAGTCAATATTTTGAAAATTCTGGGTAGTTGGAGTCAGTTCAGCAGGGTGCTGAATTTTGGAGTCACCAACCTTTCAAAGACTATGAACTGGGGGAAGCTAGGTGGCACAGTGGATAAAGCACCAGCTCTGGATTCAGGAGGACCTGAGTTCAAATCTGGCCTCAGACACTTGACACTTACTAGCTGTGTGACCCTGGGTAAGTCACTTAACCCTCATTGCCCCTCAAAAAACCCAAAACAAAACAAAAACAAAGACAATGAACTAAATCGTGGAAGGCTTGCGATGAGAGTATATGGCAGGAGCAGCCCAGCTTGGCGTTTTATGGGTGGAAATGGAGCTTTTCTTGTCTTTTGCTCCTTCCTAGGTGGGAGGAGGAATAGTTTAGTTGATAGGAGTCAGGGAGACTTGGATTCCGAACCTTCCCCAGGCTTGTGCTGGCTGTGGGGTGCTTGGGGAGTTGCTTGGCCTCTAGAGTGTCCCAGGCAACTTTGGCAGACTCTAAGTTATAACCAGTTGTCAATAAGTGCCAGCAGAGGAAGTTTCCAGTCAGGGTTTCCCTACACAGCTGAAATCTCTTCTCCTCCCCCACTTTGCCTCAGACACAAGGCCACATGTCCCTATGGAAAATTTGATCTGAAGTCAGAAAGCTCTCGACTTTTGTGAGAATCTCAGAAAATCAGTCTTATTGAGGTGGGAAGCGGGTTTTGTTTTTTTGTTTGTTTGGGCTTTTTTGCTTGTTTTTTTTTTTTTCTATCAAGGACCATTGACCCAGCAGGTGGAAAAATCCATACAGGGACAGATAAGGAAAAAGCAACAGAATTTATTTCTTTTTAATGAGTGAGAGAGTAAACTATAAATCTTTCCACTCATACATTTTTAAGCACAGCTCTTCAGCTATCATCAGACACTCGTGTCCTCAAGGGAATAGCCTCTATAGGCACAGGGGGAATATCTTCATTTGGGCTGCAATGACTGGGTCAGAGGATTTTCCAGTTTAAGGCTGAGGTTTTATTCCTCAGTGGCTCTTGTGTCCATTTATAGGGTGTCCCAAAAGTCTTAGGGCAATTTTAAACTTTAATAGCCTAAACTTTAGCGATTTAAAACTGCCCTAAGGCTTTTGAGTCGTCCTATATTCATTGGCCTTTAGATTTTAATTCATTGGTGGATCTGGTGTTTTGCTAATCTGGGTGTTCATTTCCCCCATCAACACAGAGTATATGATATTCACATATCACGGATGACATCTTCTATGTGAGTTTTTTTCTGTGCCCTTCCACAACTTCCCTATTGAAAAATGTATATACATACACGTGTTTTATATGCAGTGAATTCTACTGCAGCCTTTGGGCTCTATCTCATGTGACCAATCTATGTCTTTTTTTAATGATACATATTCCTAATAATATCTTTTATATCCCACACAAGTCACAATCAATAATATGGCCCTAATAAATCATTTACTATATGATTTTTCCAGCTTGGTCCTAGTTTTAGATCTAGAACCCATCTTGGAGGCCAGCAAGTCTCACCCCCTTTTTTTTACAGAGGAGGAAGCTGAGGCCCCTTAAGTAAAGTGATTTTTCCTGGGTTCCAGAATATCTGGGTCAAGATTTGAACTCAGATCTTCCTTATGGAAAATCCAGCAACGTACTGCCAAGCTGCATATGAGGGCTTATGCTCCGTTGAGAATTCCTTGACAATTAAGGGTCAATGCCATGCCAAAATGAGGGGTTAGAGTAGGATTTTACTGGAGCTGTAAGTCTTTGAATTTTGGCAACTAGAGCAGTAACTGGCAATTAACCAGAAAGTATTTATTAGGTGGTTTGGGAAAGCTAGGTGGGCCAGTTGATAGAGAACTAGGCTTAGAATCAGGAAGACTCATCTTTCTGAGTTCAGCGCTGACTGCAGACAATAGCTGTGTGATCCTGGGCAAGTCACTTAACCCTGCTTGCCTCAGTTTCTGTAAATGAGCTGGAAAATGAGCTGGAAAAAGAAATGACAAACTACTGCAGTAACTTTGCACAGAAAACCCCACATGGGATCAGGAAGAGTCAGATGTGACTGAAATGACTGAACAATGGTGCAAGTATTAGGAGTGAGATAAGCAGCTAGGTGGCTGAATGTATAGAGAGCCCTGGGCCTGGAGTCAGGAAGATCTGAGGTCAAGTCTTGCTGGACAAGTCACTTAACTTCTGTTTCTCTGAATGCACTGGAGAAGAAAATGGCAAATCACTCCTGTATCTTTGTTAAGAAAATACCTTAGGAGGTAATGACTGGTTGGACAAGATTGAATGACAGAGTTAGACTCTATGTTAAGCACTGGGGATACAAATAAAAGCAAATCTAATCCCTGCCCTCTGGGGACCTTCCATTCTAATGGGGGAGGGGAACAACATTTATCTAAATAGAAATATACAAGATGCAGATAGAAGAGCGGCATCAGAAGCTGGGGAGACTGGGAAAGGCTTGCTACAGAAGGTTGCCATTGAGCTGAGTCTTAAAAGAAGCCATGGCTTCTACAGAGTCCCCAATTAACAAGTGCTAATTGAATTGAATTGTTGCATCCATAATAAGGACTGGCAGTTATATAGTACTTTAACTTTTGCAAATGCTTTACATACATTATCTCATTTGGTTCTCTTAACAACATAGTGACTTAGCTATTATAGTCTTTATCATTACTCCCATTTTCCTGATGGGAAAATTGAGGCTGTGACATTAAGTGGCTTGTCCAAAATAACTCTGCTAATAAGGGACAGAGGCAGAGAGAGTACTCTAGCCTTTCTGCCATGTTTGCACACAGTCAAGGGCATATGGTGATCTGGACATTGTGGCTTAATTAGAACCATTCCAACTCATCCTTTCCTTCTGTGAGTTTAGATAATTAGAAACATAAGTCATTATGAGTATGAAAATAGAGGTGAGCAGTACAATGGATAGGGTTGGACCTAGAGTGAGGAAGATCTGAGTTCAAATCCAGCCTCTGGCACTTACTAGCTGTATGACCCTGAGCAAGTCACTTAACCCTGTTTGCCTCCATTTCCTCCTTTGTAAAATGAGCTAGAGAAGGAAATAGAAAACCGCTCCAGTATCTTTGCCCAGAAAATCCCAAATGGGGTCAGGAAGAGTCAGACATGACTGAAATGACTCAACAATATTCAACATTGTAAGGTAAACCTGAAATACGATAGTTGTGGCATGAATGATCTGGATGGATGTGAGAGCTCTTGCAAAGGTGAAGTTGTTTGGACTTACTTGGTGATTGATCAGATAAAACTGTTGAAAGGGATGAAAGATTCCAAGCTAAGCCTGAGGTTTCCATCTCAGCTAATAATGGTGGTACCATGAAGAGAGTAAGGCAGCTATTGGGGGAAAGATAATACATTCAATTCTGGACTTGTTGAATTTTGGGTGCTGGTAGAACATCCACCAATCAGGTGGAAACATGGCCCTGGAGCTGGACCGATGCTACCCTGTAATCTCACCCTCATAGCCCTTGTGTGCCCAGTTACCAGCTTGTGCTGGCAAACACTCTGAAACTTTCATGCCTCAGTGCAGGTGAGAATTGGACTCTTCTTTTTGCCATGTAAAATGATGTTGTATTTGTATGGGGCTTCTTTTACAATTCCCTTTTGTTAAAAAACATCTGCACTTTAGTGCAGAGGAACAGTTGGATTTTAAGTTGTCTTACTAAAATGATATTTATTGAGAAATGCAGGCTCTGCTACTTTCTCTATGTGCTTCATAAAGGTAATGTGGTATAGTTGATTCAAGTGCTGAGTTTGCAATTAGAGAGCCCTGGGTATAAATTTTACCTCTGATACTTAGTTGTGTGACCCTCTGGGCAAGCCACTCAGTCTTTCTGGGCTCTGATAACTCCCTAGGGCTCTGTTCAGTGGAAAGAGAACTAGATTCAGAGTAAGGGTTTCGAACTGTCCTCTGCCCCTTGTTCTCTGTGTGACTTTGGAATTCACTTAACCTCTCTGGGCCTCAGTTTTTTAACCTATAAAAAAGGAAGGGAGGGTCAGCTAGGTGGTTCAGTGGATAGAACACGGGCCCTGGAGTCAGGAGGACCTGAGTTCAAATCTGGCCTCAGACACTTAACACTTACTAGCTGTGTGACCCTGGGCAAGTCACTTAACCCCAATTGCCTCACTAAAAAAAAAAAGGAAGGGGTTGGATTTAGTAACTTCTGAGGTCATCCCAAGTCTACATCTATGATTCTGTGCTCCTCTGCTGTATATGCTAAGTAGCAGGTAGGTGGGGATCTTCACTGGTGGAGACAGTTCCCACACTGGCATTTCCTCACCCTGAGAACATCCTTTGCATATTTGGTATTGATTGAAAAGGAGGTATTTGAGGAAGAATGGGCTTAGAGGTGTAATTGGATCATGTAGAAGGATTGATTTGGAGAAGAAAGCAAGTTGGCTGCATTCTGTATCACTCTTTTAGTCATTTTTAAGGGGGTGTTGGCCAATCTCTGAACTTGATCAAGACCTGTTTGAAGAAAGCCCATGGATTTGTGAATAGACATCTCTACAAATTGGTCATAACTAGTGCTCATTCCCAATCTTTGATTTCCCCCTATCTCTGCTCTTTTTACTGAGGTACTCCAGCTTCTTCATTGATTTAATTTCTCTGGTCTACTTGAGAGGCAGCTTGCTTCAGTGGGTTGAATGCTGGATTTGTACTCACTAGTATCAGGAAGATTTGGGTTCAGATCCAATTCCAGATACTATCTATATGACCATGGGCCAGTCACTTAATCTTTAACTTATATATATATATATATATATATATATACACACACATACACATATATGTATATGTGTATATATATATATATATACGTATATATGTGTGTATGTATATGAGAGAGTTGCATTTGATGTTCTCCAAGGTCCCTTATAGCTGTGAATCTTTGACTAGGTAAAATCAGCCCTTGACTACTTTTACTAGTGAAAAGGGGAGCTCTTTGTAAGCAGAGACTGTCTCTCATTTCAATTGATATTCTCAGGCTTAACACATAGTAAGTACTTAATAAATGCTTTCCCATTCCATCCCATTGACTTTAGAGGGAGCGTCCACAAAGTAATTTGGTTGTCTCTGTGTCATTGCCTGTCTTTGCCCGCCTTCTTCTAAGAAGGCTTATTGTGGTGTTGAGGTGACCCTGGGATCTCACAGGCTGTGCCCAAAGAGTGCCAGCCACTCTCATATACAAATCTGGAAGGACTTCAAGACTATGCCCAGGGATGGACATTCAAGTCTGTCATCTGACAACCTGCCCAAGTCAGAGAAAACCATCATCAACCGGGAGTGAGTTTTTTTGCCAAAGTTGATCATTAATGACTAACTACCAAGATATATATTTTTGTCTTCTTATCTCCCATGCCTAGGGATTTAGAGCTGGAAGGGACTTTGGAAACCATGTGGCTCAAATGCCATATATTACAGATGAGGAAACTGAGGCTCACATAGATTAAATGACTTGACACAGAGTCACATGGCTATTATTTGAATGGTAGGATTTGAACCAAAGTCCTCCTGATTCTGAGTCCAGAATCCTACCTACTATATCAGATCATTTTACAGATACGAGACTGAGGCTCACTGAGGTTAAGAGACTAGCCTGGGCCACAAAGCCAGTATATATCAGAGGTGTGATTTCAATGGAGGTCTTCCTCACTCCCAGGCCAGTACTCTATCTGCTCTATTTCTTGTACCCTAGCACAGTGCCTGGCACATGACATACACTTAATGAAGCATCTTGATTGATTGAGGGGTTTCAGCTATACAGGTAGAGGGAATTCAGATACAGTTGAATGATGACTCTTTGGAGGCATAGGTACATGCCTAGGCTTACAGTCCCCTTGGGTGACCATCTTTTATTTTTTCCTCCCTACAACAGCAGTGGAAAATCTGTCAGTAAGGAAACACATATTAAGTGCTGCCTTTCATTACGTTGATTTCCCATAGAAAGTGATCCAGTGCTCAAATGCCACTTCACATTTTCACCATATAATATCATATCCAAGGAGAAGAAGGAAGTTAATCTAGGCCACTTTGCAATTAGTGCATTAACTTAAGTATTATTTTTGGTATTGCTGTGTTCTGTGAGTCATCTGGTTAATGTGGGCTAGGGTCCCAATTTTCTGAGAGAGGAGGAATTGATATGTAAAATGCCACTAACGAACTTTTCTTTTTTTTACTTCTCTGGGAAACTTTTTTATTGGCTCTTTTTCTTCGTTCTGAAACATTTTCTTTTCTTTTTTTACTCCAAATTTAGAAGAATTAAAGCAGGATGCTGTGTTTTAAAGTAGCACCATGCTTCAATGAATAGACGTGCTTATCTAAATAGGTTTTCTGGAAGGATAATTTCTAATTTTTGTGGTAAGTGTGTTGCTGAAAAAAAAAAGAGGAGAAATCAAGTCTTGTATTTGCAGCTTTTCCTGACAAATACCGATGCTGTAAATTATACAGCTGTTCCTCCTCTGTATGGATTTTTGTAGTACTCAGAGCGATTTATAGGTCTAGAGTGCAGCTGCTGAAAGTCATTTATTCTCAGTTCTGTATTAAATCTATCATACACAAATGCATTAGCATTCAGAACCAACCTCAAGGGCTCAAGGCGTTTTTCCCCCTCAGAGCTGCTGTCCAGCAAGGGGTATGCAGGGTGAACAGAAAACAGCATCTAAAAAAAATTAGGTGATGATAGCATTTGCAAAGGAGCACTTTGGGGTTTTTATTTTGGGGGTACTTGAAAAGTGCTCCATTTTTGACACAAAGGAATGAGTCCCCCCCACCCTTTTTTCTCTTCCCTCCTCCCCACTTGAATGCTTCCAGTTCATCCATGCCTCTGCATTTTTTTTTGGTGGGACCATGAGGGTTAAGTGACTTGCCCAGGGTCACACAGCTAGTAAGTGTCATGTGTCTGAGGCTGCATTTGAACTCAGATCCTCCTGAATCCAAGGCCAGTGCTCTATCCACTGTGCCACGTAGCTGCCCCCACCTGCATTCTTTTTTGATGAAGGAAGTTGTCACCCTGTGCCCATTTGCTCCTTCCACCAGAAATGGAATATACTCCAAGTTCAGGGATTCTGTTATTTTGTCATGATGAACCATGCCCCCATAGAATGTGCTTAGGTCACCTTCCTTTCCTTCTACCTGTGTGCTTTTTTCCCCAACAAAGCAACAAATGTCCATCTTTCTTCTTTGCATCTCATGGAGCTCTTTGTTTCCCAACTCTTTAAAGCAGATACTAATCAAATCAAGGCAACAAATATTGACTGAGTACCTCAAGTGAACAAGGAGAAAGGCAGCATGGTACAGTGAGTGGTAGAGAGCCCAACCTTGGCATCATGAATACCTGAGTGTAAGTCCTACTTCTTACACATACGGATGGTGTGACCACAGGAGGAAGGAAACAAGCATTTATTAATCACCTCCTGTGTGTCAGGCACTGTGCTAAGCACTTTGCAAGTATCTCATTGATCTTCACAACGACCCTTTGAATGAAGTGCTATTATTATCTGGGGGGGGGGGGAGGTGTGCAGCTAGGTGGTACAATGGATATAGCACTGGCCCTGGAGTCCTGAGGACCTGAGTTCAAATTTCAACTCAGACACTTACTAGCTGTGTGACCCTGGGCAAGTCACTTAACCCCACTTGCCTTAAAACATCCGGGACCATCTCCATTTATCCTGATGTATATCATCTTGCTACTGGAGCCAGATGGCTCTGGAGGAAATAGTGAGGTTGGTGACCTTGCACAGCCCTCCCTCACTTAAATCCAATTCATTGAAAGTCATGACATCTGTCATGATCCTCTTGGATAATGAAAGACAAACAACATTATTATCTTCAGTAGAGGAAACTGAGACAAACAGAGGTCAAATCACTTGCCCATTGTGAAACAGCAGGTGAATATCAGTCTAGATTTGAACTCAGGTCTTGCTGCAGTAACCATTGATCCACTATAGGCATGTTCCTTCCTTTCTCAGTGCCAAAGGCAATGTTCTAAGATTAGAAATTGTGGATGGGTTGCTGGTGTACATTGGGGAGGAACTTTATACCATGGGATTTCCCATACTGAAAAATCACAAGTTGAGACCATATCCATGTGAATGTGTATATATGGCACAGACAGGCAAAAGCTAGTGACTACCTTCAAGGAGTTTATAATCTAATGGAAACTGAGACAGGCATTGTCTAGAAGGAGGCACCTCTCTTGTACTTCAGACAAAGCTAAGAATCCTCCAAAGTGGCAGGGAAGCAGGAGTATGTAGCAGACATGGAGGATCACCTTTTTTCAAAAGCAGAAAAGGAGATGGACAGTTGTTAGCCTGGAATGGAGATTGAAGTACTTCAGAAAGGTAGGAAAAAGACATATTGAGGACATATTTAAACACCAGGTTGGGAATTTTGAATTTTAACCCAGAGGAAACAAAAATTGGCTCAGGCTTTTTGATTAAGGGAGTGACATGGTATTGTGTAACATAATGTATATTTGTATCATCTCCTTAATAGACTGTAAACAACATGAAGGCAGGGGGTTGTGTCTTATCAAACGGTATAGTGTTTGTAAAGTCCTTTGAAATGTTTAAGGTGGAATGAGTTATTTATCCTCCTCCTCTTCTTCCTCAGTCATGCTCAGAGCCATCCTCATCTTCACAATTGCAGCATGGGGTTGTGGAAAGGGTGCTGGTTTGGAAGCCACAGAAGTTGTGCATGACACTTGCTGCTAGTGCAACCTTTAGTCTCTTTACTGCCTTGTACCTCTGTTTCCTCATCTGAAAAATCAGAAGGTTGCTCTACATTGTTTCTAAGGTCTCTTCTAGTTCTAGAGTTATGAGCCTCTGTATAATCCTGGGCAAGTCATTTTACCTCTTGAGACTGTTTTCTTAATAGTAAAATGGAGGGATTGGTCTTTATGGCATCTGAGGTCCCTTTCCACTCTAAACTGAGATCTGTGATCATCAGCAGCAGCAACAACAATACTTCTGCTATCATCTATCATAGTGTTGTATACACAGCAAGAACTCAATGAATTTCAACTACTATTAGTTTTGGAATCTCATTCCCAACAGTACCATGATGAATGAGCTGCCATTTTGGCTGAGACTAATTGTGATCTATTTATGAACCTTTGAGCTACTTGATTTCCTTATCCTTATAGAAAAATTAGATCTCTTTGCAGAGATCGTGAATGGAACTGAAATGATCACAAAGCCTTTAGTTGGCTAGGGGGTTATTTCTTTGGATGTACACTGAGAACACCAACTAACCCAAGTGTCTGTTTTGTTGTACAAACAACTCCATTAATAAACAATAAAATAATAAAAATAACAATAAATTTAATAACTATCAACAACATTTAAAATATTGATATTTTATAAAAAAACAATGATTGCTTGAAATACCCATCCAAACCCTTATGGTACTAGTGCATTAATAATAACATCATTATGAAGGAAGGGGCACAATATGATGTATCCTGGTTGTGGAAAAAGAAGACCCAATTACACATTCTGGCTTTTCTTTTTTTTCTTTTTAAATAATATTTTATTCATTTCTAATTATATGTAAATTTTTTTAGCATTGGGTTTTTTAAAAATTTGCACTTCCAAATTTCCTATATCCTCCCCTCCCATCTCTGTGAGATGATAAGCAATTTGACATAGTTTACACCTGTGCAATTATGCAAAACATATTTACAGGTTGTGAAAGAAGACATAGACGAAAAAAGAAAAAGAAATGCAAAAAACATTAAGTGAAAAGTAGTGTCCTTCAATTTGCATTCAGACTCCACCCGTGTTTTTTCCTCTGGATGTGGACAGCATTTTTTTTCTTTTGTCATTAGTTCCTTGGAATTTTCCTTTATCATTACACTGCTGAGAATTGCTAAGTCATTTACAGTTGATCATCACACAATATTGCTGTGACTATGCACAGTGTTCTGGTTCTGCTCACTTCAGTTTGCATCATCAGTCCATATCAGTCTTTCCAAGTTTTTTCTTAAATCATCCTACTCATCATTTCTTATAGTCCAATAGTATTCCATTACAATCATATACCACAGTTTGTTCAGCCATTCCTTAATTAAGGCTTTGCCCTCAATGTCCAATTCTTTGCCACGGCAAAAAGAGCTGCTATAAATATTTTCCCATTTTTTCTGTGTCTTTGGGCTATAGACTTAATGGGGGTGTCTCTGGATCAAAGGGTATGCACAATTTTATAACCTCTCGGGCACAGTTCTAAATTGCTCACCAGAATGGTTGGACTATTTCACAATTCTACCATATTGGTATCCCATTTTTCCTGTATCCCCTCCAAAATGTATCATTTTCATTTTCTGATATTAGCCATTCTGATAGCTGTGAGGTAGTACCTTGCAATTGTTTTAATTTGTATATCTCTAATCAATAAGGATTTAGGTCATTTTTTCATATGACTGTAGCTAGCTTTGATTTCTTCATTTCAAAACTGCCTGTTTATATACTTTGACCTTTATCAATTCTTATAAATTGGATTCACTTCTCTATATATTTGAAAAATGCAGCCGTCAGCAGGGACACTTGCCAAAAATTGTTTCCCAGTTCTCTTTCCTGCTAATCTTGGTTGCATTGGTTTTATTTATATAAAACCTTTTTAAATATAATAGAAGCAAAATGATCCATTTTACATCTCATAATTCTGTCTCTTGTTTGATCATACATTCTCTCCTTCTCCATATATCTGACAAAGAGTATTCTTTTGTCTTCTAATTTGTTTATGGCATTACCTTTTATGTCTAAATCATATACCTATCTTGGTATATAGTGTAAGATGTTGCTCTATACCTAGTTTCTGCCATACTGTTTTTCAGTTTTTCCAGGAATTTTCATCAAATAGTGAGTTCTGGAAAAATATCAATTGCTCATAAGTAGGTTGAGCTAATGTAATAGAAAATAATATCTGGAAAAAAACTGAAAGAATTAGAATAGGCAACAAGGAAACAAAACTATCACTCTTTTCAGATGATATGATGGCATACTTAGAGAATCCTAGAGAATAAACTAAAAAAAACCCTACTTGAAATAATTAACAACTTTAGCAAAGTTGCAGGATATAAAATAAGCCCACATAAATTATCACCGTTTCTATATATTTCCAACAAAATCCAGCAGCAAGAGCTAGAAAGAGAAATTCAATTTAAAATAACTGTAGGCAATATAAAATACTTGGGCGTCTACCTGCCAAAACAAACTCAGGAACCATATGAACACAATTATGAAACACTTTTCACAGAAATAAAGTCAGATCTAAGCAATTAGAAAACTATCAATTACTCATGGGTAGGCTGAGCCACTATAAATAGCAGTGATAATTCTATCTAAATTAATTTACTTATTCAGTTCCATGCTAATCATACTACCACACATTAATTTATAGAGCTAAAAAAATAATAAAATTAATCTGGAAGAATAAAAGGTCAAGAATATCTAGGGAATTGGGGCAGCTAGATGGCGCAGTGCTTAAGGCACCGGCCCTGGATTCAGGTGTACCTGACTTCAAATCCAGCCTCAGACACTTGACACTTACTAGCTGTGTGACCCTGGGCAAGTCGCTTAACCCTCATTGCCTGCAAAAAAAAAAATAGGGAATTGATGAAAAAAATGTGAAGGAAGGGGACCTGGACATACACACCCTTTCTCTTGTCTCCCTTCCCTTTTATATCCCTAGAGAGTAAGAGAGATTTCTATATACAACTGAGCATGAATATGATTCCCTTTCTGAGCCAATTCCAATAAGAGTAAAGTTCACATGTTGCTCACCCCCTATCTTTCCTTCTACTGTAATAAGTCTTTCATGCCTCTTTATGTGAGATAATTTATCTCATTCTACCTCCATTGTCTTCTCCCAGTGCAATCCTCTATTTCACCCCTTAATTTTTTTTGAATATCATTCTACCATAGTCAACTTATAGTCCTGCCCTCTATTTCTGTATACTCCTTCTAACTGTCCTAATAGTAATAAAATTCTTAAGAGTTATAAGTGTCCTGGGACAGATAGGTGGCACAGTGGATAGAGCACTGGCTCTGGATTCAGGAAGACCTGAGTTCAAATCCAGCCTAGACACTTGAAACTTACTAGCTATGTGACCTTGAGCAAGTCACTTAACCCCAATTGCCTCACTAAAAAAATAAAAATAAAAATTAAGAGTTATAAGTATCCTTTTTCCATGTAGGAATGTGAAGAGTTTAACTGTATTGAATCTTATGTTATCTCTTTCCTATTTACCTTTTTTGCTTTTCTTGAGTCTTGCATTTGAAAATCAAAGTTTCGGGGCAGCTAGGTGGCACAGTGGATGGAGCACTGGCCCTGGAGTCAGGAGTACCTGAGTTCAAATCCGGCCTCAGACACTTAACACTTAACTAGCTGTTTGACCCTGGGCAAGTCCCTTAACCCTAATTGCCTCACTTAAAAAAAAAAGAAAAGAAAATCAAAGTTTCTCTTCAGCTCTGCTCTTTTCAGGAATGCCTGAAATTCCTCTATTTCACTGAATGTCTATTTCTCTCCCTGAAGGATTATACTCAGTGTTTCTGGATAGTTGATTCTTGGTTGCAATTCTAACTCCATTGCCTTCTGGAATATCATATTCTAAGACCTTCACCCCTTTAATGTGCTAAAAATTCTGTGTAGTCTTGGCTGTAGCTTCATTATATTTAAATGGTTTCTTTCTGGCTGCTTGCAGTATTTTCTCCTTGACGTGGGAGCTCTGAAGTTTGGCTATAAAATTCCTGGCACTTTTCATTTTGGGATCTCTCTCAAAGGGTGATTGGTACATTCTTTAATTTTATTTTACCTTCTGGTTCTAGGATATCAGGAAAGTTTTCCTTGCTAATTTCTTGAAATTTGATGTCTACACTGTTTTCTTTTGGTCATTGATTTCAGGTATTCCAATAATTATTAAATTATGTCTCCTGGTTCTAATTTCCAGGTCAGTTATTTCCAGTGTGATATTTCACATTTTCTTCTATTTTTCTTTCTTTTTCTTTTGTTTTATTGTTTCTTGATGTCACAAAGAGTCATTAGCTTTCACTTACCCAATTCGAAGGAATTATTTCCTTCAGTGAGCTTTTGTACCTCCTCTTTCATTGGACCGATCCTACTTTTTAAGGAGTTGTTTTCTTCAGTGAATTTTTGTATATTTTATTCCTTTTTTTTGGTGTTTCCTTTACCAAGCTATTGACTCTTTTTTCATGGTTATCTTGTATCGCTCTAGTTTATTTTCCCAATTTTTCTTCTACCTCTATTATTTGATTTAAATTAAAAAAAAATCTCACAAGAGTTCCTTTTGGGCCTGGGATGAATTCATGTTTTTCTTTGAGCCTTTGCATGTAAGCATTTTGACTTTTTTTATTCTCTTTTGAGACTGTGATTTAATCTTCCCTGTCACTATAGTAATTCCATATGGTTAGGTTCTTTTTTTAATTGCCAATTATCAGCCTGTTTTGTGACTTTTAACTTTAAATTAAACTCTTTTCCTGTTCTTAAGTATGCACTGTCTTAAATGTCTTGGGCAGGGGCATGCGGCCTTTCTGCTTAGCTCCACCAGGGGCCATGGTGCCTCACCACTGGGCTGGACCAGGGACTTGGAGTCCCAGTTCTGGGTTGTGTTGGAGTCCAAGTGGCCTCTCTGATGCTGGACTATCCAGGGGATTGGGTCCTGGCTGTTGCCTTGCTGGGGTACATCCTGCTGCTGGCTTGCCTGGATGAAGCATGTGCTGGATTTCACTCCTGTTTTACCTGAGGGAGACACACCTTTCCTCCTGACCTTCTAAATTGCCTTAGGCTGGAAACTTTCTTTACCCTGTCTTTTTCTTGGTTCTGCCACCCTAGAATTGATTTTGAGGCATTATTTTATAGTTACATGGCAGTAAATTTGGAGAGTTTGAGCATTTTCCTGCCTTATTCCACCATCTTGACATTCTGGCTTTTAAATTTTCTGTCTGGGTGACCTTTATCAATTCACTTCCTTCTTTTTGGTCCTAATTTTCTCTTCTGTTAAATAACAACAAGAATAATAATCATTATCATTGACATAGTGATGCAAGGTTTATAAAACACTTTATACATAGTATCCCAAAAGTCGTAGTATAATTTAAACCTATTACTTAAAAGCTAGTGCCCAAAACTTCACTAAGACTATTGGGACACCCTGTATATATCATCATCTCATTTGGTCCTGATAATTACCCTGTGTGGCAGGTGACATTATTATTTGCATTTTACATATGAGTAAATTGAGGCTGATAGAAGTAAAATGACTTATTTAGCGTTATGATTAAATATCTAAAGGAGATTTGAATTTAGGTCTTTCTGATTCTGAGTCCAATGCCCCACTGATTATGCTGCCTTAATGTCTAAATGAAGATATTGGATTAGATGATCTCTGGCATTCAAACTCTGAATCTGTGATTCCTGGTAGTAAAACTCAATTAACTGAAATATTTAGAGGAATAGGATAAGTAATTAGACTAATTAGGTAAGCTAATTAATTGGCTAATTAATTTAGAGGAATAAGTCTAGTTAATTCATTTCTGGACTTCATGAGGATTAAGTAGGAATCACTTTTTATTTGTTTCAGCCCTTAAAACAGTATTTATAAAATCTTTTATTTTGCTTCCCTGCCTTAGTAAAATCCAGGGTAGTTTAAGGTATTATGAGAAATTAATATTTCTCTCTTATATTTAATAACTATTGTATTAAGACCAAGGTTTCTCCCTTTTCTCCTTCCTCATCCAGAAACCAACAAGTGTGGGAAATATCTCGTAGAGATTGACCCAGGCCAAGATCTAATCAGATAGTAAAAGAAATTCTAAGTTTGGATTAATAGATGCATTCCTGCTCATTGTGTTTGTTCAGACCGGTCCTACCTATTATCAACACAGGTGATATGCGAATCAACATCTCTTTGACCAAGATTTGAGTGAACTAAGTCATGTACCCCAAGATAGCCCACTTCCCATTTGATTACCCTTTCAGAGGTGATTAGGCAGCTATCAAGAACACCCCCTCTTTGAAAGGCATATAAACTATGACTCTATCACTCTTAGGGTTCTTTGAGAGAGATGGCCAAATGATTATCCTTTTATGTCTCTTGAGCTTTTTTGTTGGATTATATGACCTTGCAGTGTCTGACAGTGGTATTTCAAATTGTACAGGACTATAGAAGATATAGATTGAGAGCCAGAGGGACCTTAGATATCCTTAAGTTCAATCTTTTTCTTTTACAGATGAAGAAACCGAAACCTAGAAAGATTTAATGATTTGCCAAAGGTTACAGTAGTGAATGACTGAGCCAGCATTTGAACCCAGGTCCTCTTGCTCTATATCTACCACTCTTTCTATTGTACCATGTTATCTCTACTACACTGACCTGGAGCCATGAGGACTCCAGGATGTGTTTCAGCATTTGAATACATTCTTGACATATCCTTGTTTTTTCATCAATTAACACTTTTATCCCATTGGAAGACTCTAGTGTGGGTTGAGGAATTCTGTCTAAATGTAGATTCGTCTTGGCTGTAGAATGGAGCTTTTTGGGAAGAAACGTCATGATTTTGGAAACAAATTCAAGGGCACAGCCAGTAATGAACCCTTTTGTAGGATGATGGGTCTAAGAGGTACTTATATGGAATTGTTTAAAATATTTGTAGATATACTGTTGAGAACTCATGAAATTAAATGGATAGTGTAGGGGGCAGCTAGGTGGCTCAGTGGGTGAAGCACCAGCCCTGGATTCAGGAGGACCTGAGTTCAAATCCAGCCTTAGACACTTGATACTTACTAGCTGTGTGACCCTGGGCAAGTCACTTAACCCTCATTGCCCCACCAAAAAAAGTGTAGAATGGTTGAGAATTATCTCAAATATTTATTGAAAGGTATATGTATTGTTTCCAGTTGTAATTTTAAAATAATAAAACAAAAAATATTATAGCAAAAAAGTTTATAATGGGCCATGAAGTTCAAAGAAAAACATGGATTGTTTGAGCCAATTTTGGAATCCAGATGTTAGATCTTCAAGCAGCCTTAGTTCATCTGCAGAAAGCTGAATAACATAGGATGAACAAGAATGGACTACAGAATATACCCTGGCAGTCTTAAACCACCACCACCACCATCACAACAACACCAACACCACCAACAATACAACAATAACAACAACAACAACAATGGCAACAACAACAGGGCAGCTAGTTGGTGCAGTGGATAAAGCACTGGCCTTGGATTCAGGAGGACCTGAGTTCAAATCTGGCCTCAGAAACTTGACACTTACTTACTAGCTGTGTGACCCTGGGCAAGTTACTTAACCCTCATTTTGCTCTGCAAAATCAAACAAACCTACTAAAAACTAAAACAAAAACAAAAACCCCAAACAAACAGAAAAACCAACCAAATAAACCCAAGCCCCCAAACCCCAACTAGATCCCTGTCTTAGTAGTCTTATTTTCCCATGGATCCACACTTTCCTTCCCAAAACTGATCATTATACTTAAGATACATCTAAGTAGGCCCCAATTATTTATGAAATCACTGACTGAAAGGGCATGATGGATTGAAATCAGGAAGATCTAAGATTGGGTGGCCTAGAGAAAGGAAGGCTGGAGGGGTGGTGGGAAGGAACGTGAAGGTTGTCTTCACTTATTTGAAAGGCTGTCATATGGAAGAAGTATTAATTTTATTTTGCTTGGTCTCATCAGAGGGCAAAATTAGTTACAAACAGGTGGGAATTTCAAAGGAGTAAATTTAAGGGTAAAGATGTAGGGAAAAGCTACTTCTTGACAATTAGAATTGACAAAAGGTAGAATGGGCCCCTGGGAGAGGCACCATGATGTAAAGGGAAGAGCCCTTTATGGAAGGTAATCAAGTGCAGGCTGGAAGACCTCTCAAGCAGCCATGATATGGAGGGAAGATCCCTCATGGGAGATACTCAGGCCAAGACTGGAGAACCTAACAACCAGGTAGGGAGAATGATTTTCAGGTATGGGTTCTAATAGAGGACCTCTGTATACAGCAGGTGCTTAATCAATACTTGGTCATTGATTTCCAACCCTGAAATTTAATAGAATCTATGATTCCGCATGGATGAAATTACTCAAATGAAATGAAATTACAGATCCTTGGAAAGACAGAAGTATTTGAGGTAGTCAGTCCAGAGGATGTGGGATTTGGGTGTGCATTTAGAAATCCAGTGAAACCCAAGAAACTCTCAAAGTGATTTATTGCCCAGATTCTTGCCATCTAGAGGAATTGTGCAGGCTGGGTGTTGGTAATGAGAAGAACATGGAAGAAAACAAAGGGGACAGATGAAAAGACGCATTGGAAAAATCACGAACCAAACCAAACCTCTGAGGATTTGCTGTGCTAGCATCTGTCAGTATCTGCTTGCTTCAGGCTGTGTTTTTAAAATTTTTTTTTATTTTTTACCTAGAGCATTTTGTGAATACTTCTGTGGGAAAAGTGCTGTGAAAAACAAACAAGCCAAAACCCACCATATTTTATTCCATCTTATTTTAAATGTTGGACTCTCTTCTTTATAAGACTCTTGAACAGAATACTCACTTTGCTGAGGGGAATAAAAGCTGACATTACTGAATAGCCTTACTGCCTGACACTTAAAAAATTACAATTTGGTCTCAGTAGCTTTATGACTTAATGTAAATTTCATCTCATCAGTGTTAGCTCATTTATTGGAGTTGGGCTTCTCCCTCTCTGGGCCAGGGGTCCTTTTCAGTCCTGATTTACCAGTACTCCACCAGTAGTAGTAGAATTCTCATTACCCTGGGTCCTGCCAGCAATAGAAATGGTTATAAATTCTCTGAGTACAGGGTGGGAACTGGGTGTCACCTTGGAAAGGTTCATCTCTGCTAGGTATGTTTATGTGTGTGTGCCTATAAGGATGAGGTAGAGAAGGTAGGAAGGGTCCAATGCCACTCTCTTGGGTGCTCTGTCTAAAGACTGGGCTCAGGGGGTGAGGTCATTATGTTAAGATGTCTTACATATATTGTAAATACTTGGAATGCAGGAACTTTGTATTCCCAGGGCCTAATATAGTGCCTGGCAAATAGTAGGCAATTAATAGATGCTTTTTGATTGATTAACCAACACGCGAGGTAAATTACAGAGGCAATAGCAAGCAGCCAGTTAAAGAATAAAGGAAAGCGGCATAATGGAGAGATCCCTGGATTTGGGCTCATGACTTGGTCACTCAATAATTGCACGAGAATTTAGAGAGTGACTAGGATGGTGTGATCCTCCAGATTAAGCCATACAAAGATTAGTTGATGATGAGCCTAGTGAAGAGAAAACCAAGGGACATGAGAGTTGTCTTCAAGTGACCATAAGGCTTGTTTAAGAAGGATTTGGTTTGTTTTATTTGGCCACAGAGGGCAGGGCATAGAATAAAGTGTGATTGTTGAAGAGGCTCTACGTAAGGAGAAACTTCCCAGAAAGTATTGCTGTCCCAAACTGGATTAGACTGCCTTGGGGTGTGGTGGCTGTACCCAGGGAATCATGGACCTGAAATTGGAAGAGACCTCAAAGGTTATCCAAAACAACTCTCTCATTTTCCAAGTGAGGAAACTGAGGTACAGGGAGGCTAAGTAATTTTCCCAATGCTAGTGATAAGTTTGAGAGGCAGTACTTAAACTCAGGTCCTCTGACTCCCGTGTCACAGTACTTACCACTAATACTCTATCTGCCTTCTCGCTGTCTAAAGGTCTTCAAATCCTAGATGACTTCTTGTCAGGATGTTGTCAAGGCAAGTCTTGGTCAGGCACTGGTTGTCCTGGATGGCTCCCCAGGGTGTGTTCAGCTCCATGATTCTAAGATGTCATGGGAACCATGGGCATAGGCTCAGAGATTTAAAGCTGAGAACTTAGAGATCATCTGATCTAACACTCATTTTCTTTAAAGGAAGAAATTGATAGACAAAGACGCTAAGTGACGTGGTTCGTAAGTGGCTGAGCTGGGTTTGGGCTCCAGGTACTTTGATTTGACTCCAAATCCATCAGTCTTTGTACTGTACTAACCTGTGTCCCAGAGAAGTCATTTGACTTTAGTTTCCTCTTCTATAGATTGGATCCAAGAATATCTGTAGCACCTACTGAACAAGATTCTTGTGAGGTGCAAAGACAATAGTGTACATAAAGTACAACCTCTTGTTATTAGATTTCAGGCAAAGCCTTATACCATGCTTCTCATATAAATCTGCATAGATGCAATTGTTCTCCCCATTCCTCCTTTGGGCCAGCCACCTTGGAAAAACTTAATAAGCAACAATAAAATCAAATTACAGAAGTCTTTAAAGTTCTCAAAGTATAATGCAAACATTAGCTCCTTTGATAATCCTAATATAGTAAAGTAAGTTCTACAGAGATTGTGAGCCCCAATTTACAGTTGAGGAGATTGAGACACAGCAATTAAGTGACTTTCCCAAGGTCACCTCCCTACTAAATATCAGAAAGGGACTTTGAATCCATGTCTTCCTGATTCCAAAGCTAGCAATCTGTCACTTTGGATCATAGAATCATTAAGCTTGAGCTAGAAGGGACCCGAGAGTTCCAGGTATCCCCATACCCTCAATTCAAAGATGAGGAAATAGACCCATGAACCTAACATGCATTGTTCAAAGTCACACAGGCTTTAAGCATCAAAGGTTGGATTTGAACCCAGATTCTCTGGCTGCGGAGCCAAGGCTTTTTCTACTGTATGTTCATACCTCTTATAATAGCACATTTGGGGGCGGGGAGGAGATGTGAGGGGAGGTCAAGGATAGAATCCAGTTTTGTGATTTCATCAGTACAGGGAACTCCAGATATGGAAAGTCACTTCCACTGAAGAACATCAGAAACCTGGTTGTAACTTTGAGTCTTGGAGAGGTAAATGGGGTCATTGAGAAGTTCTTCGAGTGACTCGCTGATGGTCACACAGCTGCTGTATACCAGAGGCAGATATAGACCCCAGTTCTTCCTGAACTCAGGTCCTATTGTCCACCCGCTGTGGGAGAACAGAGTAGTATTAGATCTGAAACTTGCTGAGGTTCCAGCCAGATTTAATTTGGAATATATTTCAAGGCCTGCAGTTGACAAAGTGGATGGCAATATTAGCAGTCATGCCTGCTTGAAGGAGGAGGGTGCAATGGCCTCATTTGGATAACTGACTGGTCAGAATAATCGATAGAGACAATTCCCTTTACAACCCTCTTGGTTACTCACCATCTGGCCTTGCTGACCTATATCTGTCCCATTTTTCTCCCGATGCTTTGCCATGACAGTTAGCTTCTGTACGTTGACTCTCTCCCTCTAGTCATCACATGTTAATTACCTGTATGCCTCTAATTCTTCATCAGGATCACACCCCCCCCCCCAATGATGCCTTTGAAATAATCCAAATCTTTCCTTCTAGAATCAGTGGTAATTTAATTAGGATTTCTTCTATTCCTTACCAACAGCTCTTCTCTCCCCTCCCTTCCCTTTATTTTATCTTCTGTTTCTATTTTAACAGTATCTTCTCCTCAGGAAAGTATTAAATAATTTGGTAATCATCTTCTTGTTTAGATTTCTCTTGTCTCACTTATATAAATATCTCTTTCCCCCTGAGATCTATGAACAACATTTTTGAGTCTGCATAGAAAGTTTGAGCTCTTCAAGTTGTTTTTGAAAGCAGTGATTGGTAAGGTGTTTTGTGGGGGATATTCCTGATAATATTATGGACTTCTCCAAGTCTCTGTGCCTTAGACTCACTAGATTTTTCACAAAGCATCCCAGAGATCTAGTGCCTTGTTGGATGTGTGTGCTGGGATCCCCTTTATCCCTTATACAGCCATGAGAATATCATGGCCACTGCGGCTCCATTCCTCTAATTCTCATGCTCTAAATCGATGCCTCCTGTCAGTAATGTTAGCACTTGTTGATCTCCTTGAGTGTGTGTTTGGGCTTCTGATTAATTTTCCTTCTGTCTAAGAGAGGCAGTCTTTGGATTCTGCAGTGCAAGCCGGCTTTGTAACGTGGCACATCAGTGGGTTATCAAGTCATACCATGACTTCTGGTAGGGAAGTCCCTTCTCTAGGGATGGGAGATGGAGCTCAGTTGCTGAGACTTGGATATGCAGCACTTGCCTGAACCTGTAAAACATGACATTGTTGCTCAGATCCCCTTTATATCTGTTGGCTGGAGAAACATGGGACCCAAACTGGAACCCACATACAGACAGGAAGGAAACATGAAAATGCTGTATTGTTGCTGCCTTCTTGTAGAGCAGGTAGCAGCCAGGATTGTGGAGAGTTAACCTAGAGAAGTACACAAAGTACACATGATCACAATCTATTTTCTGAATCATTCCCATACTTACTTGGTCTATTCTAACATAACCTCACTCATAGAAGAGTGAGTGACACCCAAGATCAACTGATATAAAATCATTATGACAGACCTGTGCTGCAGGACTGACCCTATGTAGTAATATTATCACACAATTGTGCAGTGTTTTCCTCATCAGAACCCTATGAAGTAGCTAGGTCAACTATTGTTATCCCTATTTCACAGATGAAGAAACTGAGGTGATTTGGGAAGTGATTTTCCTAGGATTGAAAAGTTAGTAAGCACCAGAGGCAGAATTCAAACCCAGATCTTCTGACTTTGAGACTAGCAGTCTATCCATGCACCATGATACCTAATTTTCTAGGATTTTTTACATACAGAAGAACTAGAACTAGGTGACACAGTGGGTAGAGCATTGTATTTAGACTCAGGAACATTTGATATAGAATCTCGACTAACCAACTTAACTAGCTGCTTGACCCTGGGAAAGTCACTTAACTTTCCCCAATCTAAATTTCTTCATCTGTAAAACATGGGGATAATAATAGTGGCTGCCTCCCAGAGTTGTTGTGAGAATCAAATCAAAATCATATAAAATCCTTGGTAAAACTTAAAACACTAAAGTGCTATTGTTGTTGACATATAGTAGGTACTATACTCTTTACACAGAGGATGGGTTTGGGTTTGAGTATGAGGTCACATCCCATCATCCCTGAAATGTCAGTGATCCAGTTGATTGCTTAGTCACTGCTGCTGGGTCCACAGTTAATCTCAGGTAGACCTGATATAACCAATTAGGAGCATGTTGCTTACCTGGTTACCTATTCAACTTATGACAGAGATCCCATTGAGATGAAAGACTTTTTACATTTACCAATTCTGGTAATTTGAAGGGGACTTCCTCTGAGGTTCATCCATATTATTACCCCATCCAGATCTTAATAGTTATTGCCGATAGCTCTCCCTCTCACCCACTCTTCCTTTTTTCTCCAACAGTTCAGTACTTGTAGTAGAGTCTTCTTTATCCCAGTGCTTGCCTGGGGAATTGGGGATTCCAATACATAGACTGACATCGCTTCAAACACTCTGGCTTCCCAGTAGCCTCACATAACTCTTGGGACTTTTACAGCTACAGAAAAGGATAGGCTTACTCTTCATCTCTGCTATTCTTGAGTGTTTTGCTGACAGGATACTAAACTAAAATGCCTTCCTCTGATCACAATTTTAGGGGCAGCTAGGCCATGCAGTTCATAGAGTCAGGCCTGGAGTTAGGAAGATCTGAGTTCAAATTCAGCCTTCTGGCACTTATTAGCTGTGTGGCCCTAGCAAGTCATTTAATCCCCACGTGCTTCAGTTCCTCACCTGTAAAATTGGGACACAATGGAGAATGAAATGGCAAACCACTTTAGCATCTTTGCCAAGAAATCCCCATGGATAAGTCCCATGGGGTCATGAAGAGTTGAACACAACTGAACATCAGAAATCATGATCTTACCTTTCTTCCTATTTCTCAGCCTTCCAAGATGTTTTCGTCATCGTCATCCCAACCTCCAGGTACTTTGTCTCTTCATATTTCCCTAAAATATCACCCCTCTTCCCTCCCCAATCTCGAACCTATAATTAATTGGTTCAACTTTATGTTGTCTTCACCTCAAATTACTTGTGCCTTTTTCCTGTCCACTGTAATCTCTTTCTAAACCCCACCCTTAGATTATCATCATTTTCTACCATCATCATACTTCTACTTGTGTCTGGAAGAAATAATCTTGCCATGTTGACCAGATCCACTAAATTTTTTAAAAATCTAATCTCAATTAGACCCTTTCAGTTCCATGATAATAATTTTACCCTTCCTCAAATGACTCTCTAGAAATTCCCAATCTGTTCCAAATCTTTCGTTCTCTCCTCATTCTGCCCACACCTTCTGCAGTCCCTCTCAGCAGAGGGCCTTGCCTCCTACTCAATGGAGAAAGTTGAAACCAACTGTTGTAAGTTACCTCCTTGGCTCAATTTTTAAAAAGAATTAAAATTAATATTTTTCAAAGGCCAAAAATAATCTTTTTCTCCCTCTTGATCCTCTACCATTGAAAAAAAGAAAAACAAAACCATTGTAGTTAATAAATAAACAAATAAATAAATGGATGAATGACTGAATATATGAATGAATAAATAAATTATATATATATATATATATATATATATATATATTCATTCAAGCAAAACAAATTCCTGCCTTGGCTATGTCCAATATATAATTCTGCACCCTGGGTCTGTCACCTCTGTATAAGATGAAGTTTCATCAACCATTCTCTGCAATTATTATTGATCATTACATTGATCAGAGTTCTTACTGTTTTCTGAGTTGTTTGCTTTTACACTGTCATTATTTTATCAATTATTCTCCAGGTTCTATTCACTTTACTCTGCATCTATTCATACTAGTCTTCCCAAGTTTCTCTGAAATTGTATTTTCCATAGTTTCTTATAGCACAATAGTATTCCATTATGTTCATATGCTAGAATTTGTTTAGCTATTCCCTAGCCTATAGCAGCCTTCTGAGTTATCAGTACTTTTTCTACCTCAAAAAGAGTTGCTATAAATATTTTTGTACATATGGTTCCTTTTTCTATGATCTATTTGGCATATAAATTTGGTAGTGATTCATCAACCCAATTGTAAACGTCAGATTTTTTGAACGTCACCCTCTCTTCTCTGTTCCTTTGTTCTAACATCAGAGGAAGATGTGATCTATTTCTTTGGCATGACCAAGCTCTATACTTGGGATGTTGATCCCATTCTCTCATTGATTTTTTAAAAGGGCATTTCCCCCTTTATTCATCTTTGAATTTCTTTAATTATCATTCTTTCTTTACCTACAGTTTCCTTTCCTATTGTCATAAAAAAAATTCTCAGGTGTCTCCTAATCTTAAAAATTACCCTCCACTTGATCCTGCTATTTCCTCAAGCTATCATCCTATATCTCATCTCCCTTTTAACAGACAGACTTGGAGGGGAAAAAAAGTTGTCTATATTTGGTAACTTGACTTTTACACATCCCACTCACCACAGATCTCCTTGTAATTTGACTTTGGATCTCATTCCTTGACATTTCTCTTTTCATGGTCACCAGAGATCTCTACTACTAAATACGGTGGCCTTTTCTCATTCCTCTTTCTTTTTGATCTTCTTTGTAACATTTAACACTATTAACCATTCATTTCTCTAGAATACTCTCTGGCCCAGATTTTTCATATCCCTGCCATTGTTCTCTTCCTACCTCACTCCTCCTCCTCAGTCTTTATTACTGAATTATAATCAAGGTCAAAATCAGTAAGCATGGCTGTCTCCTAATGGTCTGTCTCAGATCAATTCATTCATTCTCATTCTCTCATTCTCTCTCTCTCTCTCTCTCTCTCTCTCTCTCTCTCTCTCTCTCTCTCTCCTGTCTCTCCTGTCTCTTCTCTCCTCTTCAGCTCCTATAGGAATTATCTTGGGTGATATTTCTAAAACCTACATGTCTAGCCCTTATCTCTGTCTTGAGTTCTGGTTCTACAATAGCAACTGCTTGTTGGACATTTCCCCCTGAATGTCTATTCTACTGGCATTGACATTTGCAAAATAGAACTCAGCATCATTTTTCTGTTAAATATATTATTTCTTGATTTTTCTTTTCTGTTGTGGACACCATCAACTTTCAGTCACTCAGGTTATCAACTTCCAAATCACTTTTAATTATTCCCTCTAATTCCACCCATGCATATGTAAACAGTTGCCACATCCTATTGATTTTACTGCCACCCCATCTTTTGCATCCTTCCCTTTCTCTTTACACACATGACCACCATCTTAGTTCAAGATATCATCATATATTATCATGCATATATTCATTGCACTATCTTCCTAGTCTTCCCACATCTACCTGCAGCCTCTTCCCTCTCTATTCTTCCATACAGCTGCCAAATCAATATTCCTAAAGCCCCTTATGACTGTGTCCTTCCTCTGGAGTTGTGGTGGCAAATGAGTTAGTGATTTTTCTTACATTTTCAAATTGTTTTGCAGAATTATTAAGTGAATTGACACCTCAACTCAGAGTATAATCATGTGGCTGTCTTTGCATAGACTCTCCAGCACTGACTGTTGTTGTCTTTCATCATCTTTCCCACACCAATAAGTGTGAAGTTGAATTTGAGAGTTATTTTCATTTGCACTTGTCTTATTAGTGATTTAGGGTATGTTTTCATGATTGTTGATAGTTTGACATGTTTTTCTCTTGAAAACTTTAGCTTTTGAACACAAATATTTTCCCCTTGATTTTTATGCCTAGAGCTAGCACTAGAGTAGATACCTATTGGTTTACTGTAAAAAATAACTTTAAAGAGGTGCTGAAACAACTTTTAAGTTTTACATTGTCAATGTAAAGAACATGAACAATAGTCTAAGTGAACTTGAGATATTACTTCAAGGAGGTAAATATTAATTTGTAGTTAGAGTAATAGTTTGCTAAAATTTTTATAGGGCTTTAACTTTTACAAAGAATTTTGAATATTTTTCAACACCTCTTTAAAGCTGATTTGCCATTGGTAACATACTTATTGAGTATCAGAGGTGTTAATCAAACTGAGGTTTTCTTTAAAATTCCAAGTCCAAGACTCTATCTGTTCTACCATGCTGCTTTTTAAGACAGCAATCAGATCAGATCTGTGGATTCCCTGGGTTAAAGAGCATGGATGGAATGTTAGTTTTGTTATTTGTTTAGTCATTCCTTAATGGATGGGTACCCACTTTATTTCCACTTCTTTGCTTCCACAAAAATATTGATATGAATATTCTAGAATATATAGAGCCTTTCACTCTATTCTCAACCTTACTTGAAAGTAAGAACTCATAACTATTAAGCCATACATCACACTTTGTGAGATATTCATAGAGATGAGATATTTTAGTTAAATGGTAAGGACATTTGAGTCTTTTTTGTTTTTATACCATTATAAATTGTTTTCTACAATAGCTGAACCAGCTCCAGAAAATGTGTGCCAGTTTCCCCACAGTTCCTGTAACACTATTTTCACATTTTTCAACCTTGAAAATTTTCTGGTGAGATAAAACCTCATAGTTATATTAATTTCTATTTTGTTATTATTAATGATTAGGAGCAGTCTTTCATAAAGCTATTGTCTGAAATGATTCTTTTGAGAATTATTTGTTCATAATCTTTGATCACTTATCTATTTGCAAATGTTTTTATTTTTACCTTTATCAAAGATATTTGACACAGAGATTTTTCTAATCAACAGCTTTTCTCCTTATCTTTGTTGCATTGATTTTGTCTGTTCACAAGCTTTTCAATCTCATATAATCCAAAATGTTTACCTTGTTATTTGTGAAGTCTTCTGTTTTCTGTTTTGTTTTCTTAGAAGCATTTCCTCCAGATACGGTAGTAAAAGATATGTCCTTTCAACCACCCCTCCTAATTTTTGAGTGATTTTACATTTTGTACTCTGTTCATCTATGCATTTGTAATTTATATGGTATGTTTAAACCTATATATTTTTTTTTTGCTAAACCGCTTTCTAGTTTTGCCAGTAGTTCATGTCAAATATGTATAATCCTTTCCCAATTAGTTTATGATCTTGGTTGAGTCACCATGGCTTCCTTATAAAAATGGCTTATACTAATATTGTGATTCACACTTTTAAAAGGTTTACAGAGTGCTTTTCATGTGTTTTCTAATTTGATTATTACAACAACCCTGGGAGATAGATGCTTTGGTTATTTTTGATTTACCAATGAGGAAATAGGATGGGAGAAGTTAAATGACTCATCCAAGGTGACATAGCTAGTAAGAATCTAAGGCAGGATTTGAAATCTAGTCTTCCTGACTCTCACTCCAGCAATTCATCCAGTGCATCACTTTTCTAGGGCCTATGTCATCTATGAAGTATATGTATAGGTATTATTATCCCTACTTTATGGATGATATCTTAGAATGTCCATACATGAAAAGATCTTAGAGATGTTTTCATCCTGTTACCTTATTTTATATGTGACAAAAGGTAGGTTCAGAGAACTAGAAGAAGTGACTTTCCCAAGGTCACACAACTAATTAGTTTCAGAACAGGGTCTAGAACCCAGATTTCCTAATTCTCTTGAGATTTTGTGGAGGTAAAAATAAAATGGATGTGTCTTAAATAAATAAAAGTATTTACAGTGAGTTTGCCTCTGTTCCATAAAAATGATCTGTTTTGTGAAAGTCTCAGATTTCTCAGAGTTGCTTTCTCTCTATAAATTTGGCACTGTTATGCAATGTAGAATGAAGCCAGCCCTAATGAGAGACTGTACCCTTACCTCCTCCTCACTTCTGCCTTATTATGTGTTACATAATCAACCCCAGCATTAAGATGGTTTAATTTGATAGTCGTTGCAAAGTGCCTCCCTCTTGGCACCCACAGTGTTGGTATTTTGGTCATGTAGTGTTTCCAAATGTCATTTTCAAGGATCATTCATATATTTTTCAGCTTCTCTGACTGCTCCTGACAACGTTTAACCCCTCCACTGGCTCAGTAGAATCAGCAGGTGGATGTACCTTGAATTCTAGTCCTGTCAATTTTGCTGTGGGGAATTTATATTAGATTTGGGAAGATGGTGGGTATCAAATTCAAGTAGA
The DNA here is from genome assembly GCF_019393635.1 of Dromiciops gliroides. NCBI lineage: Eukaryota > Metazoa > Chordata > Mammalia > Microbiotheria > Microbiotheriidae > Dromiciops > Dromiciops gliroides. Next base: position 30,084,675 of record NC_057862.1, on the reverse strand, counting down.
AACCTTTACATTTCAGGAGATAGGTGGTTATCTTGTAGTTGTTCTATGGGGCTAATAAACATAAGCAGGGTAGGGATACAGTAAGACCCATGGCTTAAGTGTTGTGAGTTTCAACGAACTAATTTGAAACACAAAAAGTTGGTGATGGCCTATGCACAAGTCTTGGGTTCTGCTTTATAGCCTTGTAGATTTAGAGCTGGGAATGTCAACAGGCTTTGCCACTAGATATCCTAGAATCATACATACAGAGTCAGGCAAGACATGGAGGACATCCAATCCAACCCTTCATTTTACAGAAAAGGAAACTGATGCCTGGGGAGATTATGGGACTTGACTGAAGATCACACAAATAAACATGAGAAACAGGATTTGAATTCAAGTCTTCTGACTCCATTGCTAGCATGTTACACTGCCTTGTGAATCCTAAACTTAAAAACACAAAACTCAAGTAATAGCCATTTTTGCAGGTGGTGGTAGACCAAATTATCCTGTATCCTGGTAGTAGCATGGAATGATGGGAAGAACATTACATCCATATATGTGACCTCCTTAAGGCCAGGGGCTGTTTTTGCATTCCTTTGTCTCACTTGCATAACACAATGTCTACAACATAGTAAGTGCTTAGTAAATATTTGTCAATTGATTGAGTAAAGGATATGGAATTGGAAGATTAGGGTTTGAGTCTTGACCCTGGTGCTGAACAGCTACATGGCTTTGGGAAAGTAGACCTTGGTTTCATCTTAATATAAAAGCATTGAACTAAATCTTGAAGGTCTCTTTCAGCTCTCAAGCTATGACTGTATGGCACTATTGTTGCTGTGTTCCTCTCTGACCTCATGGGCTCCCCCATCGAGACATCCCTCTTGGTCCTGCTCTCTACCAGCCCCTCAGAACGTACCCAGCTTCCCTAAGGATCTGGCTTTCTAAGGCCAACATTGACTTACCAGGCAAACAAATTTTGCCTAAAGCATCGATGGCTCCCAATGGGATAATGTATTGCTGAGCACAGCTACTGAATGCATAGTAGGCACCCAATATGTGCTGGTGGATGGATTTCTCACTACTATTTGTACCTAACAGTAGTGCTAGTATCCCTTTTGCTCTAGCACGTGAAGGTTTGCAGAGTAATAATAGGTAGGGGTGACACATAGCAGTAGAGTAGAGAAGGCAATGAACTTGGAGTCACAAGACTTGGGGTAGGATCCATCTCTGCCACTAACTACTAAGTGGGCAAGTCATTTAATCTCCTTAGGTCTCAGTTTATTCACTTGAACTTGGATTCAGAAGACTTGCGGGAGGATTCATTTCTGCCACTAACTACCCATGTGACCTTGGACAAGTCATTAATCTTCTTAGGTCTCAGTTTATTCACTTGTAGAACCAGGGGATTGGACTAGATCACTCCAAAGGTCCTTTCCAGCCCTAGAACCATGATCCACATAATACGAGTCCTTCTCCATAGCAAGGATCCCCACTGTGAAGTTCATTCAGATATCACGATTGTACTGGATGGCCCCTCCAGCTTGGAGGTCATCATCCAACATCTTAATCAAGGCCCCAAAGCTAGGAAGTTGGAGCGAAGGATTTGAAGCTAATGCATCTCCTACTCCCAGATGCAGTCTTCTTTCTGTTACCCTATGTTGTTTCTCCAGGGGATTTCTGAAGCCATGATGCCTTAATACAAAGGAACAAGTGTGTCACGGCACATGCTCAGGCTCTCTGGCAGGTCAGTGACTGCAGGCCATGAGGGAGACTGCTCAGATCAGTGGGAGCACTTAAATGTGGTCGGGCCCTTTAAAGAGTCTGAGCAGAGGCCAAAGCAGGCATGGGAGTTCTGAGGCCCTCTGAACTACAGAGCAGCCCATGCCATCTTTTATGATTAGACTGTCATTTGAGTCAGGGATATGGAGGCTCAGGAATCGGGGTCAAAGACTCCCATAACCTTGTTCTTTAGAAAGTAGGAGTATAACGGGGGCCAGGGCATGAAGGGCAAGGGGAGCCTCTAACTCTGTGGTATGCCCCTGTCTTTAGAGAGTGAGATTAGAGTGCCACAGTTTGCTAATAGGAAATCAAGCATCTTTGGGGATTGGTTGCTGCCTTTGAAGACAGGTCCATGTCACATAGGGACAATTGTGAAAATTCCTCAGTCCCTTCTGACTAGATATTGAGCTGAATGGATGCAGTTATGAAATAATAAGGACAGCTAACTTTTGTATAGCTTTGAGGTTTGTAAAATAGTTTATATGTATTTATCTCATTGGACCCATATAATACCCCTCTGAGGTAGATGCCATTATTATCCCCATTTTTCAGATGAGACTAATTTGAGGTATATAACTTGCCTAGGGTCATAAAGCTAGTGTCTGAGAAAGGATTTGGATTCTTTCTCTGGTGCTCTATCCATTTAACCTCTGAATGGGCTGGGCTCTCTGTAGCACCATATTAAGTGCAGATTTAATTCAGTGGATTATATATAAACACATACAGGAAAGACTTATGATTTTGTACATTTAGGGATCTGTAGGTGTGAAGATTGCTTCCACCAATAGAAAGAGGCACTCTGTGACTTGGTGGGTGAGGTCTAGTGAATTTTCTGTGAAGTTAAGTGACTTGCTTTGGTTCATGCAGCTAGTAAGTGGAAAAGATAAAATATAAACCCAGGCTTTCCTGACTCCAAGACTAGCACTCTTCCCTTTAAGCCCTTTTGCATCTATGCATTGCACGTAGTATGCTTAATAAATTCACGTTGAATAAATAGATACCCTAAATGTAAGGAGTGAGTGTGATGCAGGGGAAGATCACTCACTGTGGGTGCACAGGCCCTGGGTTCAAATTATAACTTGGAAACTTACTATATCTATGACCTTGAACAGGTCATTTAACCTTTCTCAACCTCAGTTGCCTCATCTGTAAAATGGGCTTGTCAAGCCTGAAATCTATGAATCCTAGGAATTTGAATGATATAAAGTACTTAATAAATATATAATGAATAAGTAATGATAGAATGATATAACATTGAATGAATGAATAATAATAGAGAGATGTGATTAATGGAAAAAAGGGAGGAGGCTGGTAAAGACTGAACATGACTAGGCTTTTAAGAGGATTTTTGAGAAATAGTTTTGGTCTTAGTAGTGATTCGGGGATATTTGAGTTTTTTTGCTATAAGTTACATTTCTATGGGATGAATCTTTAAAGCACTCCCTGTCCTAAGCTTAGGTTAGGAGCTCATTCTTAATTGTTCTTAAACCTCAGAGCTTTTCACCTTTTTCAGAAATATACATTAGAATGCGAATGCAGAAAAAGAAGTTTCCCTGGAGTAAATGAGATTTCAGGAAAATCTGCTTAGAATTCATTCTGGAAAAAAAAACAACAGCAGGTTAGGTCATTATGGTAAAATGTACCCTGAAACCACCATTTTGGGGAGTGAAGCTTTAGAAAAATAACACTCGGGGGCAGCTAGGTGGCGCAGTGGATAAAGCAATGGCCCTGGATTCAGGAGGTCCTGAGTTCAAATCCAGCCTCAGACACTTGACACTTACTAGCTGTGTGACCTTGGGCAAGTCACTTAACCCTCATTGCCCTGCCAAATAAACCAAACAAACAAAAAAAGAAAATTAAGGCTCATAACTGAAGTTTATGTAACCTTTTTAGGGTGACAAAGCACAGTAGCCACATTACATCAGAAATAGGGCACTAGATTTGGAATTGGGAAGAGCTGGACTCAAATTCCATCTCTTGTATTTACTGGCCATGTGACCCTGGACCAGTCAATTAATCTATCTCAATCCCAGTTTCCTCCTCAGTAAAATGTAACTTACAGTAGTAGCTCCTATTTTAAGGAGTCGTTGTAAGGGTCTTTGCCAAAATAAAGCTCTGGATAAACGTAAGCTATTTTATCTTGCGAGGTATTTTTGGCTTCATTTTGCAAATGAGGTAACAGGCTGAGGTAAATGTGTGGTTTGGCCAGGATCCCATAACTAGAAAGATGTTGAACCCAGGCCTTCTGTCTCCAAGTGCAGGGCTCTATTTGCTACTCCATGGCCCCTTTCCAAATTTCATGAGCAGATCTGCCTTCAAGGTGAGCAAAAAACAATAAAAGAAAATCTGGTTGGGTACATTCAATTCTCACACCTTTTGTGGTACCAATATCCTAACCACAGGAGTTTTCCCAAAGTGTAACCAGATGCCTTGGGTGGTGGTGTCTTTTTTCATTAAGGGTATTCAAAGGAAGCCTGGATGGCCATTTTTGGAGTGCTAGATAGAAGAGATTTCTGTTGGCAGAGATGCCCTCTAAAATTCCTTGGAGACCTGACATCCTATGATTCTGCACTTCTGCACCCCTAGGAGGAGGGCCCTTCATATGCAGGCCCTGGAAGTCACAATGGAGATGCTGAGGTTCTAATTTTTTTCCCAGGGAAGCTTTGAAATCCTTCAGGATGATGTCCGTGAACCCCAATTGTAGATAATCTTGTCCTCGCTCTGTCGTTCGTTAATTACTAGTTTTTTTTTCCTTCCAGAACAAATTCTGCTTTCCCTGTCCAAACAAACTCAGCAGAAACATGGAATGAAACAATGGCTCAAGCTCTGCTCAACAGAAAGTTGAGTTTGGTGCAACAGAGCCAACATATGCTGTGTGTTCTGCTCATTAAATGTGTAAAACTCACTGAGCAGAAGACGACTAACATCAGAAACACATACATATATAGGTATGTGGATATATATTCAGTTATATACACTTATGTATGTTTACAAACATACATAAAAATCCACATATGCCAAGAAATGCAAAACTCTCCCTTGCAAGAATGTTCATACGACAACCTTAACAATGCAGTCTTGGAAGGATTGTATACTCAAAATCATATTATCTTGAAGTCTCTGTGTCAGGGGATACCTCAGGGGCCAGCTAGTGCAACTCGGGTCTTCCCAACAGTTTCCTCTACAGAGTCCTCTATTTTTCTTGAAGATTTCTCATGAGGGAAATCTACTACCTCTTAAGGCATTCCACTTAGGGATAGTTTTAATTGTTAGGAAGTTTTTCCTTCTTTTAATCTTAAATCTTCCTCTCTATACATTCCACCTGTGCTCCCATTTCTGCCTTCTGAGGCTAAGCACAACTAATTTCATCTTCCCTGTGATAGCTCTTCAAATACACACACACACACACACATTTAGCATTGTGAAGACTACCTAGGAATAATGTGAGAAAAAAAATTACAAGGCAACAGGAACATTGAGTACTGCTTTTTAAAAAGTTGTTCTGAAATTTGTTCTCTTTGAGTGATGCCATTGAGACTTTTATGAATACAAGTCTTTGAAATTTTTAAGATGAAAAAAGAAACAACACAAATCTACACATAAACAAAACAAACATCCTTTTCACCTCCCCAAGAGCCTGTATGTTCTTAAAACAACTGCAGAGAATTAAAGGCATGGAATTATCATTCACATGTATCCTCTGAAACACAGCTGAGTGGAGGAGGTGGTGGTAGAGGGGGAAGTAGGTTATCACATGGGGGTCCCAGAAGCTGGGTAGATAGTGATTCGACATAATGTTTGATGGCTATCAAAAGAGGATCTTCTTTCCACAATCTATACCCAAAAAGCACATCTTAAACTGGAGGAAAGTTGGCATGGCTTCCTTTATTGGAAATGTTTACATATACATATACATATATACCTATACATACACGTGTGTGTCTATATATATAAGTACCCATACCATGAATATATTCAATAGGGTGCTTTTTTATCACAAGGTATTGATGCTTTGATCTGGATACCTCTTCCAATGGGATGCTCTGGAATCTCATCCCTAGTGCTTTTTGTCTGTGTGACCTTGAGCAAGTCACTTTCCCTCTGACAGTCTCAGTTTTTTCATCTGTAAACTGAGGGATTTGTACTAGATGACCTCTGAACTCCCTCCCACCTCCAAGTCTATGATCCTATAGTGTAGATCAAGGCCAGGCACCCAGGCCTCTTCATCTGGTGAAAATCTTTTGTCCATGTCTTGGAGTAACTCCTTCTTTGAGCATCTGTCCCCTGTATTGGAGGCCGACCTCTAAGGCTGTTTTTTTATTCAGTACCATTCTAACACTGAGGCTGTCTATCTGTTATCCCTCACTCTGTGACTGGGGATGCATGCTGGTTAGATCAGGCCCCTTCAGCAAGAAGAAAAAGAGGGACTTATCTTTCCCCATCCCAGACTAAAGACACTGATTTAAAAAAATGTGGTGGGGGTTGTAGACCTGTGACTTCATTAGTGTAAAGACTTCCCAGTGAGATATTCCTCCTACCAATGCAGATTAGTAACTGCTGTGAAACTCAGTAGATCTGTCCCAATAAGAGGTTAACTGACTTATGGAAGGATACACATCCAATATGTCTCAGAGATGGGATTTGAATTTAGGAATTCCTGACCCTCAGGCTATTTTACCATCCTGTTTCTGAAGACATTGATCTAGATCTATATCCATATCTATATCCGTATCTATATCCGTAACTATATCTGTATCTACATCTACATCTACATCTACATCTACATCTACATCTACATCTACATCTACATCTACATCCACATCCACATCCACATCCACATCCACATCCACATCCACATCCACATCCACATCCACATCCACATCCACATCCACATCCACATCCACATCCACATCCACATCCACATCCACATCCACATCCACATCCACATCCACATCCACATCCACATCCACATCCACATCCACATCCACATCCACATCCACATCCACACCCACACCCACACCCACACCCACACCCACACCCACATCCACACCCACATCCACACCCACATCTATATCCGTATCCATATCTATGTGTGTATGTATTTAAATGTTTCTCTTACCTTTATATTCCTTGTCTATTAGCTAAATGAATTGAAGAAAACCTTAATTATCAAATGGATATATTAATTTTGTTCTGCGTATCATTAAAGTATAACAACTACTGGGCATTTTACATGTTCATGTTATTCAAGTTCTTAGTGAATATATTTTTTCCCTGATTACCCTAATTACCTTATGTATCTGATCTTAAATGGTTGTAATTAAAGCTCAGATGAAATATTTTATATTTTGCAATTGTGTCCCTTTGCAGGGAGGAAATCCAATCAATTCCTCTCATCACACGAAGAGTAAAAGATGTGGTTCAAGTTCTAACTGGGACTAACTGGTCATGTGAAGTTGGGCAAACAGCTTTACTTCTGTGGGCCTCTGTTTCCTCATTTGGGAAATAAGGGGATCAGGCTAGATGACTTTGAAGTTCCCTTCCAGATCTAACAATCTGGGAAATCTCTTCAACTTTTCTGAACATTGTTAAATTATCTGATTTAGAGATGCATTCTCTCTCTCTCTCTCTCTCTCTCTCTCTCTCTCTCTCTCTCTCTCTCTCTCTCTCTCTCTCTCGCTTTAGGCAATTGGGGTTAAGTGACTTGCCCAAGGTCACACAGCTAGTAAGTGTCAAGTGTCTGAGGCCGCATTTGAACTCAGGTCGTCCTGACTCCAGGGCCGGTGCTCTATCCACTGTGCCGTCTCCTGTCCCCCCTTTCTCTTAATAGACTATAAATTCCTTGAGTGAATGGTTTTCCATTGAAGTCATTGAATCCCAAAGCCTAGACTAGTGCTGGGCATATAGTAAGTGCTTAATAAATGCTTCTCCATTGAGGGATTGATTAACTCTATGATAATAGAATAAAATAATAGCTATAGCATTATGAACTTAATGTCCTATGCCATCTAATTTCATCAGATCAAAGGATTGAGAGCTAAGAGAGTGATCATCTAGCAAAATCTCCTTATTTTACAGAGAAGGAAATTAAGGCCCACAAAATGGAAATGACTGGCCCAAGGTCACACAGGTAGCAGATATCCAAACTCAGCTTTAAACCCTGCTCTTCTGATTCCAATTCCAATGTTCTTTCCAGGCTACCAAGGCATTTTAGAAAACAAAGAAAAATTAGCATCTCTTATTGTGTGTTTATCTGGGCCTTTGTCCAAATAGTCATCCAGCAGCAATGAAATCCCTAAACCCAATCCCTCCTCTGAACAGAGAGATGATGATATAGGAGGGCTTTTTGAGCAAATTGTACTGGCTTTGTGAAACTCTAACACTCCGGGAATTTTTAGGTATTACAAATGAAAATACATTCTTCTTCCTTTGGTCTTTGGTGATTGTCCCAATCTGGCCCCAGGCTCAGCAGGTACTTGGATAGGGATTGAACAGAGGCATATGGTAATGTAGACCCTTCATTAGGGAAATCAGCCCAAGGGCTGGGGGATTTTTCTAGTGTGAAATTAGGAACGTAGAATCCTACTTCTCCTGCCTCTATATGAAAGATACAGCCACAGTGGGGGGAGGTTCTTGGCTATGCTCAGGAACAATTTTTTAGCGCCTAGTTAAAGGAAGAGGGTAGAAAATCTGGAAACAAATGATGTACCTTGCCTCACTCCCTTACCTCAATGTCAATTCAGATATTTAAATTTCTAAACCTGAAAATTCATAGTGTAATTTGATTCAGTTTTTAAGAGAAAGAAATATAGTAATAAAAAGGATCATCTAAGCAGAAAAAAACCCAAGTCTTTTTCTTTGATTTTTTTTTTTTTTGCGTGGGGCAATGAGGGTTAAGTGACTTGACCAGGGTCACACAGCTAGTAAGTGTCATGTGTCTGAGGCCAGATTTGAACTCAGGTCCTCCTGAATCCAGGGCCAGTGCTCTATCCACTGTGCCACCTAGCTGCTCCTCAGGAAGGACTTTATAAGCCATAAAGGGCTACAGATGTATCCCTTTATTATTATTAATTAGTGTAATTAATTATTAATAATCATTATTAATTGCTCAGTCTATTGTTTATAATATTGCAATGAACTTTATTCCTTGATGAATTGAAAGGAATTTTATAATAGGAGGAGGTGGTGGGCAAGAGAAAAGGACGACAGGTGGCCACCCAGAGAAAGGGAGGAAGGTCTCCTGCTCATTGGATGGACCCTTTAGGATAACCATTTGAGAAGACATGGACAAGAAATGGTGTTCAGTGATAGACAGGAGATCTGCATCATTGGAGGTAATGCCTGTGATGAGATCACCTGTGCAGTGGAGTATTGCGACATCATTTAAACATTATATTGACTTAGTGTCTGAATTTTTAAGATAAAATATAGATGTCTTTTTTTTAGGGTGGTGGTGATGGTGGTGGTGGTGGAGGAGGTGGTGGAGGTGGTGGAGATGGTGGAGCTCAGTCTGATTTCAAAGTCTTATCAAATTTGAATTCATTTCATCCACTCTGTAATCCAGTTCAACGGAAGCTTACTGTTCCCCATGCACATGTCATTTCCCACCACCATGCCTTTGCAAGGATGCCCCCCATTCTTGGAATGCTCTTCTTACCTCCACCTCTTCAAATTCCTAGTTTCTTTCACAAGATAGCATAAGCACTATGTCCTGCTTGAAAATTCTTGATACTTTTATCTGCTGGGGTATCCTCTTAACCTCTAAGAATTACTTTTCCTGAAACATTGAGATATTAAGAGATTTGCCCAGGGCCACTCAGCTACAGTTGTACCTGAAAGGGGAAGAGCCTGAACCTATGCTTTCGTGAGCCCTGGGCCAGCTCCCTATCAATCACACCACTTTGTCTTTCAATGGTAATAATCCCTCATATTTATGTAACACTTTAAAGCTGATACAATGGACATGCTGAAAACAATCCCACGAAGAAGGGAATGCCATCAATCCTAGCCCCATTTTACAGATAAAGAAACCTTAGCTTATGTCTAAAGTCCTATCTCGTAGCTGTTGTTCCTCCTTTATTCTCAGAGGACCAATGACATGAAGAGGGGGATGTCTTGACTTTCAAGTGAATTGGATTTAAGTGAGAAAGAGCTGTGCAAAGTCATCAGCCTCACTCTCTCCTCCAGAGTCATCTGAGTCCAGTGGCGAGACATAGTCAAGATGCTGGCGATGGCCCCAGATGCAGTGGGAGATCTTGGTCTTTTTTCTATCTGGTAGCTAATTCAATGTCGGACCCAGGATTTGGACTAGCATAACTTGTTGAGTGCTTTGATCATGTGTAGATCATGGCCTTTTCCAAGGGAGGTTATGATGTTGGGAGTGCACCATTAGCAGGCATCTAATACATGTCTGTTGAATGAATCGATCATAGCAGACACGTGGCTATACTGATGTCCTTTCAATATTGTAAGGAACCAAGATCACTTGGAATGTGACAGATTCCCATCAAACAGAGTTTAGTAACTCCAAGGCTAACTCTCTAACTACTCTAATAACAAAAATAGCTTTTACCTTTATGAGATTTAATGCTTATAAAACACTTTCTTCACAAATACCTGGCAGTTTGGACCAGTAGAAGGAGAACATGCTAGATATTGAGTCAGAGGAGATGGATTAATATCCAGGTCCTTCCCTTTACTAGCAGTATTGTGCTGGACAAGTCAGGTAATTGCTCTGAAACTCAATTTTCTCATTTATAAAATGAGGGGGCTAGGGGCAGCTAGGTGGCGCAATGGATAGAGCACCGGCCCTGGAGTCAGGAGTACCTGAGTTCAAATCTGGCCTCAGACACTTAATACTTACTAGCTGTGTGACCCTGGGCAAGTCACTTAATCCCAACTGCCTCACCAAAAAAAAAAAAATAAATAAATAAAATGAGGGGGCTGGATGAGATGATCTCTAAAATCTTTTCCATCTCTAAGGCTATGATTCTATAAGCCAGAGAGTACATTAATTCCGATTTACAGATGAAAAAAAACAGGGAGGAGATTTACCCGTAGTCACATGACTTGTAATTGAGTCAGATCATCGTTGTAGTTGTTGTTCAGTCATTTTTCATCCATGTCCAACTCTTTATGACTTTATTTGGGGTTTTCTTGGTAAAAATACTGGAGTGGTTTGCCATTTTCTTCTCCAGCTAATTTTACAGATGAGAAAACTGAGGCAAAAAGGGTGAAGTGACTTGCCCAGAGTCACACAGTTAGTAAGTGTCTGAGACCAGATTTGAACTCAGGAAGAGGAGTCTTCCTGACTCCAGGCCTGGCACTCTATCCACTGTGTCACCTCACTGCCAGAATTCAAATCCTAAGTTAATTGCTGTTTCCATTGTACCTTGTTGCTTCTTGTCTACTACCCAACTAAGTATTAGGTTTCTTTCAAACCCAGGTCTGTGATCTCTGTGTCATTTCCAGGCAGGAAATTGGAATCATGGGGTGTATCACCCCATGGAAGTCAATCAAGGTTGTTTACTCACCGTAGTGCTGTTCTAGGGATCAGCTTGAAGGGACTGGGGCTGTCGAACCCCAGGTAGGAAATGGGGCTGTCTTTAAGTATTTGAAGTGTTGTCATGTGGAACAGAGATTAAACTATTTCTGCTGGGCCCCCAGGGCAAGAATTATGAGGCACAGGTGGCAGGTGCAGAGAGGTGAGCCTCACATTTGTCAAGAAAAACTGCTTAGCAATGAGAACTCCCTGAAAACAGAATGGCTTCCTTTGGGAGGCAGCAGGATCCCCTTCACTAGAGGTCTTTAGGGAGATCTTGGATAAGCATTTGTCATGTATGCCATAGAAGGAATTTGTGGTCAGGTATGATTTGAACTAGGTGATGCTCCAAGATCTTTCCAGCTAGGATCCTAGGCACCAAGGTGGCACAACAGATAGAAGGTTGGACTTGGGTCAGGAAAACCTGAGTTTCAATCTTACCTCAGACACTTTAGAGTCGTGGGGCTCTGAGCAACTCATTTACCCTTTCATGCCTCAGTTTACTCTTTTGCAAATTAGGGATAATCATTGTATCTACTCCCCCACACCTCCTGGGGTTTTTGTAAGGACAAAATGAGATAACATGTATAAAATACTTTGCAAATCTTTAAGTGCTAAATCCATGCTAGCTATTATTATTCTTAGATTCTGCATGGGCTGCATTTTTTGAATGATTTTATTTCTGGATTGGAGGCAAACACCATTCTGAAGGTTGTCAACATTCCAGCACCATGCATCTGTTGTATTTATGATGGAAACAAGAGAGAAAAGAGTGTTTAGTCATCTGCAGCTTCCATTTGGTGTCAAACACATTCTGTTCTCTAGAGTGGGATTGGGCCAATACTTTTTTTTTATATTTCATTGTAGAAAGCAGTCATTCTCAAAGACAGATATTTAAAGGGGCAAGTCCCCAAAAGCTCATTTTGGAGACATAACTCAGGGAATGCTTTCTGTGCCCTGTTCTCAACATATCGATTATGAGAAATCCTGATTATAGCTCAGATTGGTTCTCACTGGGCAGGCTGTTTCCTCTCTCTTCCACAATAACTATAGCTGACCTCTTTTGTAAGTTCAAAGGAATATGGGTAACTTTGGAAAAGTGGCAATCAAATGGAATTTTTAGGACATGTAAGGCTCCAGTGAATGCAAAGTCAGAGGACTGGATGTTGACTAAAAAGACATCCGAGCAATGTAATTCACAAGCCCAGGGGGTTGGAATTTTATTTGGGTACTGTGGAAATAGCTCTGGACTTGGAGCCAGAGCCTAGATACAAATGTTGGTTCTGCTAATTACTCCCTGGGTGACTTTGGGAAAAGATCTATTCTCTGAGACTCTTTTTCCTCATTAGTAAAATGAAGTTGGAAGGGAACATGATGTGGGAGAAAGATCATGACTCTGGAGTCAGAGGGTTTGGGTTCATATCTCACTTCCAGAGCTATCAGTGTGACAGTGTGGTACAGTGGAAAGGGCATTCTCTCTCTCTGGAATGAGAGGGCCTGGGTTCAAATCTTGGCTCTGAATGTTGTCAGTGATGTGATCTCATATGAGGTTACTTACACTCAGGCAGCTAGGAAGCACAGTGGGTATAGCCCTGGGCCTGGAGTCAGGAAGACTTGTCTTCCTGAATTCAAATCTGGCCTTAGACACTTATTAGCTCTGTGACCCTGGGCAAGTTGCTTAACCCTGTTTACCTCAGTTTCCTCATCTATAAAATGAACTAGAGAAGAAATTGCAAATTACTCCAGTGTCTCTGCCAAGAAAACCCCAAATGGAGGCATGAATAGTCAGACACAACTAAAAGCAACTGAAAAACAAAACAACACCACCACACTCTTTGAACTTCAATTTTCTTATCCATAAAATGAGAGGATTATACTAGATGTTATATGGGGTGCCCTCCAACCCTCCATCTCTGTTCCCATGACCTCCAAGGTTTCTCTCTGCCCTGACGCTCTATATTCTCTCTCTCTATTATTCTTTCTGTAATGTAGCTGGAGGTGAGTGGCAAACAAGTGGTCCCAGACTCATAAGTAAGCCAGGGAAACTTATATAGGAAAAAATTTCAAGAGGCAAGCTATTTATTGATCTTTAGCTTAGTGTTCAAAGCTGCACTGGTTCTGACTTTCTACATTATAGATATTTAGAGCCTCTTGTCAGATTCCATGGCTAGGATGTATAAAGCAGTGTGTAAATGCAAGGGAGGGCTAACGTGTCAGAAAAGGAACTTTTTTGAACTCCCTCAGTCTTATCATGTTCAAAGCCATTTGGCTTAGTGTGTTTTATGATCAGCTAAGATCTGGATTCAAATTCATCCTTAGATACTTTAATAGCTGTGGGTCTTGTGCAAAGCACTTATCCTCTCTGAGTCTTACCTTCCCATCTGTAAAATTAAACTAATTCTAGCAGTGACCTTCCAGGGTTATTGTGAAGTTCAGACATGATGTATGGAGGGAGGGAGAGAGGACTACTCCCTCCCTACCTTAAAGTTTTATAGAAATTTCAGCCATGGTCACTGTCGTCATCATCTTATTCTGCTCATCTTTTCTGATGGAAAGGGTCCTGGAACAAATCAACTTCTTCAGCATGTAATGTTGTCTTGTCTTGCACAAGGGGATAAAATACCTGCTTTTTGTATCGGAACAAAGGTTAGGGTGTGAACTCATCTTCTGAAAACTCCCTAAAACTACCCTCACTACATCTTCAGCCACCAACAAGGCAGCATGGAGGATTTTCCTATTTCCACATGGCTTTGATCTCCTCTGATAAGTCTCTATACTTCAAAAACTTTTGTTTGCATGGAGCTTAGAGATTATGCATATTTGATATGCTAACATCTATTGGAAAACATTGTATTGAATTTCTTATTGATCAATGTCCTATCAGAATGATTTGAGGCAGCAGTTGGGTCTATGATAATGGTCTGGTTCCAACACTGTTTATTGATTAAACTCTTCAGGGTATTTTGAGGTCTGTATTTTGTTACAGCGATTTGTTGTTTGTTAGTCCATGAAAGGGAATGAGATTCAGATTTATTATTACTATTTTAAAAATTTTATTTGTTTTATTTTTAATGTATGAAATAAAACAAGCATTTCCATAATGTAATAGAATAAAAAAGATGATTGCATGTGAAATTGCAAATCTATTATGTACAACTTGCTATTCCTTTTATATATATGTATATGCATTTATATATTAAAGTTATCATGTAACTTTCTTTTTCCCCTTTTTTCTTCCTTCCGCACCCCCACCCTAGAGACACAAATATATAAGTGTGTACATATAATAGTCAAAATGACTTAGTCCTCAAAATAATATTGCTTACTGTGTGCAACCTTCTTTTGGTTCTGATCATTTCACTTTTCATTATTTTGTGCAAATCTACTCATTTTTTTCTAAACTCAACTAGCTCATCATTTATTATAGCACACTAATTCTCCATCACAATTATAGACCAAAACTTGTTTAGCCATTCCCAAATTGAAGGGCATCTCCACAATTTCTATTTCTTTTCTACTGCAAAGAGAGCTGTTATAAATACTTGATATATAGTTTATATAATATATAATATAAAATATAGGTTCTTTTCCTTTTCCCCCTGATCATCTTTGGAAATAGACCTAGTAGTTGTATTGCTAGGTCAAAGGATATACCCAGTTTTATAACTCTTTCTAGATTGTTCTCCAAAATGGTGGATCAGTTCACAGTTCTACTAACAGTGAATTAGTCTCCCAATTTTTCCACATCCCTTCTAATATTTGTTGTTTTCCCAGTCATTTTAGCCAATCTGATAGGCAAAAAATGATATCTTAAGATTTTAATTTGCATTTCTCTAATCAGTAATGATTTGGAGCAGTTTTTATATGGCTATAAATTTTTTTGATTTCTTCATCAGAAATCTGCCTGTTTGCATCCTTTGGCCATTTATCAATTGGGGAATGACTCATATTCTTATAGCTTTGACAAAATTCTGATTTATTATTGTTGTGGTAAAAACAATAACTTCTAACAGTTGTTTCTAATACTAGTTATATGGTAGATTGTTGCAGATAGAAGCTTTTTAATATATAAACTCTCAATGAACTCTAAAACAGAAAACATTATATTTCTTTTAAATGGATCAAAAAAATCTTACAGCCTTTTTTTTTAAAGGTTTTCAGTTTTGTTTCTTTTGCCCCCCATCTCTTCTGACTGGCACACTACTCTGCATTAGAATTTAGTCATACTCTTCTCCTTGGTGGTTTCTTTAGTATTCTTGGTATTCACCTTCCATGCATTTCAACTACCTGGTATGTATTAATGGCCCAGAATGCATACCCCAGTGTGTCTTCATGCTATTATTATATGGTATCTCACTTTTCCATTTGAATTTGAAGAAATCTGTTTTTCTTTTATTGAACTTATTCTACTACCATAGAGTGGGAATATGGGATGTTGCAGTCCTTTCAAAGCTGGATTCAAGTAATTTCCTGTAAGAAGACTTTCCCATTTCTTTAGATGTTAGTGCTTGTTTCAGCATTAGGAAATTTTTCTTCTCTCTCTCTCTCTCTCTCTCTCTCTCTCTCTCTCTTTCATTTTCCCCCTCTCTTTCCCCCTCTCCCTTCTTCTCTTCTTCTCTCCCCCCCCTCCCCATCTCTTTCCTAATCCCTCTTCCCCTCTCCTCCCCTCTCCTTTCTGCTCATACTACTAATGTACTGAGGGATTGAGGGATGTGTCCAGGATCACACAGCCAGTATGTATCAGAGGCAAAGCTTGAAACCCAGTCTCCCTGCCTGAAGTTGCCTCTCTACCACGATGCTTCTCTCTTGACACAAAGTAACCATTGAGCAAATTCTTGTGGGATGTGGTTCAGTGGAAGGAACCCTGGAGTCAGAGAACCTGGGTTCAAATCCTGTCTCTTCCACTTACTACCTGTGTGACCTTGGGCAAGTCACTCCACTTCTCAGGCTTCGGTTTCTTCATTTGTAAAAATGTGAGGTTTGGACAATCTAGTCTCTGGGGTCCTTCTGCTTCTCAGTCTATGATCATATGTAATAACATTAAAGTTGCCTCTGTTATCTCCTTGCCTGTTGGTTGTAAAAATCAAATATTTTCTGAAGACTTTCTTTCCTCTTCTATTGTAGCCCTTCCATATTGCATGTTATTGCTCAGTTAGGGCCAAACACTCCACCTTCTAATTTATGCTTGGGGAAAAACAGTCAAATTAGCAGGTGTTTGTTTGCTGATGGGATGGGAAGCTGCCCAGTGGCCACTGAGCCAGCTAACAGGCATATCTTGGCCAGGGAAAGACTGGGGACAGCAGCCAAGAAAGCAAGGAGTCCAAATAACAAAGAACCATGGGATTGAGGGCTGAATAGCTTAGTCTTGAGAAAACAAAATCACAGCCTGGAGGGTGCTTCTCATTCCACACATCCTCCTCCCTCCGTCCTTCCCTGGGTTCCCTCTCCCTTTGCTTACATTACAAATGTAATGGAGCAAAGTTGCCAAAAATCACAATTAGATACCTGGAAAAGTTCAGCAAATGATTTGCATGGGGTTTTGGTTTGTTGATAGTATCTGTTGAGTTATTTCACTTGATTAGAAATGTAGCTTATATGCATCATTGGCATTATTGGAGGACATGGGCAAATGTTTCAAGGACAGAGACATTAATAGCTAGAAATTATGATCAGTACTTTTGGAGAACAGTATAGAAACCTTTGAAGCCAAAGATCCATTGACTTATTAAAGTCCTAACAGGTGGTAGATATAGATAATTACCAGGTCTATGTAGCTAGCAATTCTTCCTTTCTTATTAATATTGGTATTTTATATTTTTGTAAGTATTTACCCATTTCATGTAAGTTGTCACTTGTTTTTTTTTGGGAGGGCAATGAGGGTTAAGTGACTTGCCCAAGGTCACACAGCTAGTAAGTGTCAAGTGTCTAAGGCTGGATTCGAACTCAGGAACTCCTGAATCCAGGGCCGGTGCTTTATCCATTGTGCCACCTAGCTGCCCCCCTAAGTTGTCACTTTTATTGTCATATAGTTGGGTAAAATAGTTTCTAATCATTTCCTTCATTTTTTCTTCATTTAAATAACAACCTTAGAGAACTGATGGGTCAAAGAACAAATCATAGAAATAATAATTACATTAAATCAAATAACAACAAGAGAACATACCAAAATTTGTGACAAATAGGCAAAGCAGTCCTCATGGAGAATATGTAAGTCCACTAAACTCTTTGATAAACAAAAGACTGAAATAACTGATCAACATGTTGTTGGTCAGCTAAAAAAAAACAACAGTAAAAACTTTAATTAAACACAAAAATAGAAGTTCTGAAAATCAAAGATGACATTAATAAAATTGAAACAAAAATTGAATTGAAAAATAGTTAAACCTAGTGTCTGTCTGTCTCTCTTTCTCTCTCTCTCTCTCTCTCTCTCTCTCTCTCTCTCTCTCTCTCTCTTTCCTTCTCTTTCCCTCCCTCTCTCCCTTTCTCTCCCCCTTCCTCTTTCTCTCTCCCCCCTCTCTTATCTGTATTTTCTGACCTTAAGCCCATTTTATATGTCAAAAGCAGTATTCCCTTACCCCAATTTCTTGGTGACACATTTAGAAAGAAGTGCTTTTAATATAGAGGGTCATCAAAAGCTTTCTGAAAAGTCAAAAGTTGATTGAGTGTAATCACTTGGTGTTCCTTTACCTGTAATTTACCTTCTTTTTAATTTTAAAAATTTTTTTTCCATGGGGCAGTGAAGGTTAAGTGACTTTCCCAGGGTCACACAGCTAGTAAGCATCAAGTATGTGAGGCTGGATTTGAACTCAGGTCCTCTTGAATCCAGGGCTGGTGCTTTATCCACTGCACCAGCTAGCTGCCCCTGTAATTTACCTTCTTAAAGAATTCCCATATGTTTCTCAGCTAGGTAGCACAGTAGTAAGAGTGTTGGACTTGGAGTTGGGAAGACCTATGTTTAAATCCTGCCTCAGACACTGATTACGTATCTGGGCAAATCAGTTTCCCTATCTATAAAGTGAAGATAATAATAGCATCTGTCCCAAAGGGTTGTCTTGGGGATCAAGAGTTAACATACCTCAAGTGTTTTCCTAACCTTAAGGTGCTATGTAAATACTAATGATACTGATGATGGTGGTGGTGGTAGCAGTGATTATGTTGGCTCTGTTGCCTTTCATCCAATTGGCTATTTCCATCGAAAAGTCTTTGATAATCTAGTCCTTCATAGGGACGTCATCAGCTTCTCCTGTAATTCACTTTGGTAGGGATAGGAAAGAACAGATGGGGCAAAACAAATTTACTCAGAACTCTTTTTTAATACCCAGTTTTGGTCTTTGGCTTTAAATTCACTGTCATCTCAGCATTAAAGTGATTCCAATTTGCAACCAGATATACATAGCTGCTATCCCAGGAAAAGAGTGATGAGACTTTAAATTTTGGCTCCTTTGTGGTGATTTATGTTAACTTTATGGTTCACCTGCCAGAGCCTAGCTAAGCATGGATGCTGCCATCCTAAATAGTTAAAGAAATGCCATATTTGTATCTCACTTTGGATGAGATTGTGTGTGAAGTTTCGATTAGGCCCTAATATACAGTGAATTTTCTACAGCTGTTTCTTGATATTTATGCTTCCATATCTTCCTTCCTCTGAGGAGCTCTGCATGCTTTCTAAACATTAAATTATTTATCCACCAAACAGCCCTCTGAAGTAGATAGTTTGTGCCATAAAATGTTAGAAAATTTGTTAAAAGCAAAAAAAAAAAATCACCAAGACCCTGTGAGAACATAAAATAGTAAAGCTATGGGGGAGGGGGGGCAATGAAAGAGCAGTGATAGTAATAATAATTCTGCCTCATTCATTGTAGTTTTCAAGTTCAAGCCAATTCATCAGATCAGAAGATAAGGTTGTAGATCTGGAGATGGAAAGGGCCTTAGAGTCCAGCTAGTCCCAGTCATGTTCATAGATCTTGCATTGGAAGGTGGCTCAGAGATGAACTCAGCTAAATTGGTCATTTTAGACATGACAGAATCAAGGACCAGAGTGACTTGCTCAAGGTCATAAAGGTAGCAAGGAGTACTTATTAGGCCTCTACTATGGTGTGGGGATGTGCTAAGGATGCAAAACAAAAAATGAAATCAATCCCTTCCCTCAGGGAACTTACATTCTATTTGGAGGAATAAGCATACACAGATAAGTAAATCTGAAATGTTTTTTAAGGGGAAGAGAACTAACAACTTGGTAGGAGTTCAGGAAATGTCTAATGAAGAGGGAGTGCTTGGGACAAGCCTTCAATAAAGTACTTGTGTGGCTATTATCTTGTTTAATTCTTTTGTGGGAGGTAGAAACTTTCATTCTCATTTTGTATTTGGAGAAACTGAGACATAGACAGGTGAAGGGATTTGTCTTAGGACATGTAGCTAGTTGATCATCGATATCTTTGGAGTTGTATGGGTCTGTTGAGACTCTCTTCACACTATTTCCCCGAAGAAGAAACTGAAGCACTGATAAGGAAAATGACTTGTCCAAAGACATGCAGGTTTTAAGTGGTAGAGTTGGGGAGTCACTGTATCAATTGTGCTGTATCCTAATGACAAAGTCAGGATTAGAACCTAGGTCTCCTGAGTCCTCATACAGGGCTCTTTTGAGAAGACTAGTGAAATGCAGGTGAGTGAGGTCATGGCCAGACAAGAGCAGGAAAACTTTGGGTTGTCTTCTTTGGAAGTTGTTGGGTGAGCATGCTAAGCTGACAACTTCTTCTAAATGTCCTCTTCTCTGTATCCTACAGAGGAGCTAATCTTCTCCCTAATTCCTATATGAACTAAAGAGATGAGATTTATTTTTCAGACAGGGGGAACTAAAATATAGCACTGCATAACATGTGTTAGCCCCCAAAAGGCTGGGACGTTTGTATGTTACAAGATGACTGGACTCTGCCTCCCACTTGAGTCAATGGTGTCAGGCAGTTTAAATGCCTCTGCCCCACTCCATTTGTTGGTTTTTCTTCATCACTAATCATTCAAAGGCCAAAGATGAGGATTGGTGGAATGGGAAAACCTTTCCATGGTTAAAGTTATAGCTCAGTGTTCTAAATTTAAAAGGGACAATGGATAAATAGATTTTGAGAATTATCCTAGAACACAACTGGAGAAGCAATGTGGCCTCATGGATAGAGAGCACAAGTGAGAGCTGGAGGGAACACTAAATTTACTCCCTCTCCTTTTACAAATGAAGAAACTGAGTCCCAGAGAGGTGACGTGTCACATATTTAACAGGTATCTGACATGGAATTTGAACCCAGCTTTTTCTGAATTCACCTTCAGTGCCTTATTATACTCTAAGAGGTGACTTCAGAGTTAGAAAGCACTGGGTTTATTTCTGACCTGTGACACATTCTAACTATTGGACTGGATAGATACAATCACCTCTTGGAGCTCTAAACACTCTTAAGTTATAGAGTAGGTGCTCATGTGCATCAGTAGAGGAAGGTGCCGATACTAATGAAATCACAAGTCTAGTCATTTGCTCCCTCCTTCATCTGCCCCCCCCCAAAGAGAGAAATGTATGTGGTTTCCGGGGTATCTGTCTGTGAGCGGGGCTTCTAAATGAACTGACATAGGCAGGACCAGCTCCTTTGTTGCACCCCTGTCCCAACACAATCTACTTACACCAACCCTTTTGCTAATTCAGAAGACAGAAGGGAAGCAGGGTACAGTATTCTATGACTATATCATTCACATCCCTGAAATTTAATTGATGGCTGCCTCTAATGGAGGTGAGACTACGCTGAAAGAAAAGTGGAATTTCTTTCTGCAAATCTGGCCAACCATATTCCAGACTGAGAAAATGTGCTTTTCCCTCCCCTCTCACAGGATTTGAAATCTCCAGCCCAGCGAGATGAGATTGCCGGGGCCCGGGCTTCGCTGAAGGAAAACTCTCCTCTTTTGCATTCGATTTGTTCTGCGTGCCTGGAGCATGATGATGTGGCCTCTCTCCGAGCCAGCAAGGACACAGTCTGTGATGAGATCCAGAATGCCCTCGATGTGATTTCTAATGCATCACAAGGGATCCAGAGCCCAAAGGCTGAGCCAGAGCCTCAGTCGGTCACACTGGGAAGTGCATTGGATGAACTTGAGGTAAGTCAGTAAGGGAGCTGCCAGGATCAGCCTGAGAAGGTTCTGAGATATGATTGAAAATAAACTTCATTTAAGGTCTTTCACAGTCTAGCATCATTTTTCCTTTCTAGTATCACTGTATAATACTGCCTTTTACTCACTCTGTGGTCTAGCCAAAGTGACCTCCTTGCTGTTTCTCACACATGGCATTCCATTACTTGTGTCCGTGCATAAGCTGTATCCCATATCTCCTTACCTCTTCCTCTTAGAATCTCTGGTTTCTTTAAAAACTAAATGTCATCTCCTACATGAGCCCTTTTCTAATCCTATCAGTAGTAAGTACCATCTTCTTCTGAAGTTATCATATATTTATATTTATGTTGATGTTATATCCAGTTATATGTGTACATTTTATTTTCCCTGGTAGAGTGTTGGGATTATTTTTTTCTCTGTTAAATTGTGTACCCCAGTACAGTTCTTGGCATATGTCAAGCCCTAATAAGTATTTGTTGAATATTAATAGGAGAAAGTCCCTTATCCCCAGAAGTCTCGATTCCTTGGACTTCCCTATGAAGATAGTGATAAATGGTGACTGGGTTAGATGATTCAGCAGAGAAAAATCACCTGACTTCTCAAAGGTCCAAGACCAAAAAAATGGAAAAAAAAATGACTAAGACTAGAGACAAATCAAGTAAAATAAAGATGATTAGTGCCAATTTCTCTCTTCAAAAGATGTTCCTATAAAATATTATTTCACGGGTAATATAAGAAATAAATCCACAGTCTATTATGCATGCATGATGTTTACATAGATTCTCTATGAAAGGTTTATGGGAGGACCTGGACAAAAAGCTCAAACAACGAAAAGGCATAGATTGGTGGTAAAATGTAGCCTTAGAGGATGTACCAATGTCAATGAGACAATGGATCCATTGGAGTATTGAACAAGTGTTTATGTAGACACTACAATTAACAAACCGTCTATTTCAAACCCTACTGTTTTAATTATATATTTAGTAGATGTTTGATGGAATTAGAAACCACTGTAGAAATAACCTTGAAATATTCCATTCCTTGACTCACTGAAAGCAAAAGAGGCAATTTGGTTTCTAATCCAGTACTCCTATTATTTGTTTCTTAATTATTCATTTCTTTATGAAAATTTTGGAAAACTCTTATTGCAAATGCAAATTTTTATGCCAGAGGTAATTCCCTAAATCCTGTCCTATTTTAGATTATCATCCTTGCATACTTTCACATTTATTCATTCAGTAGTCTAGGTGTCATCTTCCCTGGTCACGTCACATCCGATGTAGTGTGTTCAACCATGGGTGCCTTATTTTAGGAAGGGCATTCATAAACATGGGGCAACCAGGTGGTGAAGGTATCATAAGATCCTTGACTTAGTACTTCAAGATTCCTTACAGACAATCTAGTCCAACTCCCTTATTGTATAACCAAGGATTCTGGGGTTTAGAAAGGTTAAATTATTTGTCCAAAGTCACACATGTAGAAAAAATAGGGAAACTAGGTCCTCTGATTCCAAATCCCCCTCCTTCTCCATTGCACCATAATGTCTGGAGATCATCCCCAGGAAAGATGAGTTGAGTGAGCCAAGGGGAAGAGAAAACTTAAGAGACTTGAGGGTTGGGACATATTTGAAGCTCTTAAATCTGTTATTTTGTGTTTTTTCCCTTTCGTTCAATTCTTTATTTTATTTGTTGAAAAGAAAAAGAGCAAGCAGAATTATTAATTTTTTCAGGACATGAAAAAGAGAGAGAATTGGACTAGATGAACTCGACAATCCCTTTCAGCTCTTGGGGAGGGATAGGATTGTGGTCTTTAAGCAGTTGGAGGGTTGTGATGGTGACAGAGGTTTTGATTTATTCTTCTTACCCCCAGGGGGCAGAAATAGGAATGATTGTTTGTAAAGAGACAAGTTTTCCTATGCTTTGTAATTCTTTATCCTGTCTTTCAATACATCCTCAATTTCAAAGGTTTTGTTCCATAAATAAATATAAGGCACATTATGCTGCTCCAGTCAATGTTGGTTGGTTGATTCATAGGATCGTAGCATTTAGCACTGGGCAGGACCTTGGAGAGCATTTAGTCTAATATCCTCATTTTATAGATAACTGAGGTGTGGAGAAGTTAAGATACTTGCCCAAGGTCACACTGATGAATAAGTGACAGAGATAGGATTCCAAGGCCACTTTATGTCACGCAAAATGCATTGCTTTTCCCTTACAATTTTATCTCTTCGGTCCACTTATTTATTGAAGAAATATTTTTGTACTAGAGACTTCTAGCCTATGCAAGTCAGACCTGGATCAATGAATTTAGCAATAGTTGAAGCTACTATAAGGAGAAATACTGAATGTTCTAATGCTTAAGAGAAACCACATCTCAGGTAGTTTTTCCCCCCAGGGCAATGAGGGTTAAGTGACTTGCCTAGGGTCACACAGCTAGTAAGTGTAAAGTGTCTGAGACTGGATTTGAACTCAAGTCTTCCTGAATCCAGGGCCAGTGCTTTATCCACTGGGCCACCTACCTGCCCCCTCAGGTAGTTTTTAGAGAAAGGATCTGTACTGAAGAAAGATAAAGAGCAGGGGTGAGGCGTGGCCTGTCATAGTGGAAATGAGTAAGAGATTAGAGGAAGGAAGGCCTTGAGAGTAGCCAACTACTTTTTACATTTTTTACCACCACAGATTTGCACATGCTACTCTGGGTGGGTACAAGAAATGCCACAGCAGGCAGCTAGGTGGCACAGTGGATAAAGCACCAGCCCTGGATTCAGGAGGACCTGAATTGAAATCCGGCCTCAGACACTTGACACTTAATAGCTGTGTGACCCTGGGCAAGTCATTTAACCCTCATTGCCCCACAAATAAAAAACAGCAAACCAAACCAAACCAAACCAAAACAAAAAAAGCCAACAGCAACAGAAGAAGAGGAAGAAGAAGGGGAAGAGGAAGAGGAGGAGCAGGAGCCATAGCAAATCAACTTACTCATATGTGAGGATTCTTCAGCTCTACTCTTTCCCCGATTTTGGTCTTCTCAGTTTGGGCATGTGTGGTTACCATGGCCAAGAAGCAGATACATCTAGAAGAAAGGGTCATTAAATCATCATTTGAGAGCTGAAAGGGGCCTTTGAGGTTATCCAGTCTAATTCTTGCTTTTTTTAAGTGTCCTGAAAAAGTGAATGTTTTTGCTTATTTTTTTCTTTTTAAACAAATGAATATTTGACATAACACAAAGAATTCACCCAAAGGGGAAATAAACAAAATAGAAGATTTAAGAGTTTAAAATATGGCCCCAGCTTCAAATACATGGAGTGATTACCAGTTTCAGGAAGACATTGATGGTGTTTTGCCTAGAAGAGGGCATGCTGGTCCATACATATTTATGAATTCATAGGTGAGAGGAAACTTGAAACATGGAATGTTAGAGCTGGGAGGGAGCTTAAAATGGAATATCAGAGCTAGGAGAGATCTTAGAACACAAAATACAAATATTTGGAGTTATAAGGAATCTCAGAACATGGAATGTTATAGTAGGGAGGGACCTTAGAACAAAGAACATAGGACCTAAAATTTCAGATGTCAGAGGCGGAAGGTACCTTCAAATAAGGTAGCAACTAGGTGACACTGAGGTTAGAACTTCAGACTTGGAGTCGGGAAGTTGTTCAGTCATTTTTCAGTTACATCTGGCTCTTTGTGACCCCTCTTGAGGTTTTCTTGGCAAAGATGCTGGGGTCATTTGAATTTACTTTTCCAGCTTATTTTACAGATGAAGGTACTGAGACAAACAGGATTAAGTGACTTGCCCAGGGTCACACAGCTAATAAGTGTCTGAGGCTGCATACGAACATATGAAGGTGAGTCTTATTGACTCCAAACCTGGCACTCTGTCCACTACACCACCTAGCTGTTGAGTTAGGAAGACTTGAACTCAAATCATTTCCAGACACTCTTCAGCTATGTGAACCTGAGCATGTTACAAAACCTCTATCAGCCTCAGCTTACTCATCTGTAAATTGAGGATAATAGTAGTCACCTCATAGGATTGTTACATCAAAGTATAGAAAGTACTTTGAATCCTCCCAAACGTTATATTTGTTAGCTTAGGATTTAAAGCTGGAGAGGAGGATCACCTCAGAGGTCATCTAGTCCAACCCTCTTTTTTAACACATGAGGAAACTGAGGCAGATATAGGCTATGTAACTAGTGTCATATAGCTACTAGGTGTCTGAGGTAGGATTTGTACTCAGGACTTCATAACTCCAGGTCCATAATTCTATCTACCATTCCACCTAGATATTATGGAATGCCATAAATAGGAAGAATTTTAAAGCAGAAAGTGTCAATGCTAAAAAGAATTTCATATCAATGAACAATAGCAACAACAACAACAACAATAAAAAACCCAACCCTGAACATAGAATATCACAGCTGGCAATGAGTAACACAGCTGGAAGGGACCATGAGGTACATGTGTTTGCTGATTCTGTTTACAGTTAAGTCCCACAAGGTATTAAGTGAGAGCTAAAGATGCTATCATTGGAATCAAGCATCAGTTCAGTGAACAGGTTGAAGGGCACCAGGGCAGGGAGGGGAAAGATACTGTCTTGGATGGCCAGGTGTGACTTAATAAATGCCTCCAGTAGTTAGCCCTGGAGACTTAGGTAAGGTTGGGGGGGGTCATCATTTTGCTCTTTATTCACTTTTAGCTTATCGAGCACCGGCATCTGTAAGGTACTTGAGCACAGGTTAGAATTGTGCTTGTGATGTCCTTGCAGCAGGCCCTGGGAAAGTTCCCATTCTGGTGACTCAGGATCTGCTTGTCAGATTTCAGAGCACAAGCTCTGAAAATCAATGCAAAACCTCTCTTAGATTATAGCTAAGATATGGAGTTACGTCAAAGTAATTATTCAGATTCATAGGTTTTCCCTTGGGTTAGAGAGCCTTGGGTTTCCTTTGATCATCTTGGTGTTGTCTGACCACCAGAAAAGGCCCTTGACCTTTGGAATGGGGGCCTTTGTCCTTCAGGTAGGTTAACAGTCTACATGATAAGATGAGTCAGCCTTTAGTCTTGTAGCTGAGGTATTTTAGACCGATGCTCACTGCTGGATGAGCCCAAGAGAATGGGCAGCTTCATCTTCACCAAATATAGGGGGAGGGGGGGTGTTCCATTCTCATTTTCTGGAGCTTTCCATTATTTTGAATAACTGATGGATAAATGGTCAGTTGGTCCAACAAGAAATGTCCTTTTAGCTCTCTGAAGTGGTTGAAATCCATCACCTTTCCCCCCAAACTTGTGGCTGTTGAGGGGTTTGGAAATAGGTGATAGTAGATGGATGAAGTTAATGGGGATAGAATATCAAGGCCTCCCAAGTTTTCCTTGTACTTCCTGCCAAATTCTTTGGAGGTACTTTGGAGGCAATTCAAGGTTAGCTTATTGTGGCTGATCAATTTTCAGTGGAAGTTAACCACAGTGTAGTTGTTCTCTGTGTATAGTGGTCCAGGTATACTTTGTATAAGCCAAGAGGCATCTGTCGTCAAGCTTGTAATGGTGGGAGGGGGCATATAATAGCAGAAGATGAATGTAATGACATCTCAACTTATTGACCATTGATTACTTCAGGATGTCATTTCATGTTATATTATAGAAAGGATGATCTGATCCATGCCCAAGGCAGAGACCTCTCTGACTTTGGGGCATAAAGGGAAACTACTCCGAACATAAATGCCTTCTTTTTGTCCTCTTGTAATTTGGCCTCTGCTGACTCTTCCAAGTCTGTTTCTGACCTGTTTATAGCAGGATTCAGTCCAGCACTCGTGTATTCCCACTGTGATTGGTGGAATGTATTTCCTTATGTCCAGATCAAGGGCTACATTTCCTCATAGACAGAATGAGGGCATCAGACTTGCCTATAAGATCCCATCCTGTTCTATGGTCCAGTGGTGTTTTGACTAGATGCTCACTCAGGATTCCTCAGGCCCTCAAGCTCTAATATTAGCATCCTTACATATCTCAGGAAAAATGCTCTCCTTGTGCAGCATCCTCAGATTTACAGAACCTTTGCTGCCATTTGGTATTATCAACCAGCTCATGGGAATAGCTCCTAGTTAAGGCCAGAGAAGAGCAAGCTAGTACAAGATGTTCACTGGCAACTGAGTTTAATACTTCTTATTTCTGAGTAACACTAATGGTTTCCATGGCTGTCGGAATGAGATAAAGCAGAATTGATTGAACATTTGACCTTTTTTCTTTTTAAAATGATTTTGGAAACTAAATGGTAAAACTTATTTTTATTTACAGGAAGCACTATTGGATGAGGATCTAAAGTAACCTTTGGTCCATGCTGTTCCTGCAAATCTAATAGAAAAGAATAAATGGATATAGTAAATACTCTGTTGGGAGCAAGTCTCATTAAATGTTTATAGTGTGGGAATGTCCTAGATCACTTACTCAACAACTGCTGGGAGTTGCAGATTTGCTGAATCTCTCATCCTTACCCACAGTAGATCATGTGTATCTCACCAGAGAATACTGGGTAGGGATGTAGGCAGTGCACTGGAAGACCTCATCAGCCAAATGGACTCATCAGCAATGCTAACATGAAATGATGAGTGCCCCTCTTAACACTGCAGTTGGTTGAGAACTGACAAAATTTAATGTGGATACTTAGATCCTTTCAAAGTAGCTCTTTCAAAGAGCTGTGGATTCTTGGGCCTGGTTCTTCTTTACACTGATCCAGAACACAACAATTCTATTCCTTTTGCTAGGATCAGAGGTTTTTATTTACAGCTAGAAGAAACCTTAGAGGTCACCTAGTCCAGCCAAGGAACTGAAGCTTAGAGAAGTGACATGATTTGCCCCAGGCCATAGAAGTAGGAAGTAGAAAGATTCCCATTCAGACTTATCTTGTGTTTTCTAAATCAATTAATCAACAAATAAACTTCTATTAAGAACCTATTATATTTATGGCACTAAGCTGGGCCCCAAGAATACAAAACAGCAATGGATCAGTCTTTCCCCACAGGGAGCTTAGGTTCTATCAGGGAAGACATATACATATGTAAGCATAGACAAGATATAGAGAAGAGATGTGCCGAGTAACTGGTGGTGGGGGCTCAGAATCTGGGAGAGTCAAGGAAGTCTTCTTTAAGAAGTTTGACACTCCAAAAAAAAGGAGCAGCTAGGTGGTGCAGTGAATAAAGCACCAGGCTTGGAATCAGGAAGACCTGAGTTCAAATCTGACCTCAGACACTTGACACTTACTAGCTGTGTGACCCTGGGCAAGTCACTTAACCCCAATTGCCTCACCAAAAAAAACAAAAAAAGAAGTTTGACACTCTTTCCCTTGCAATCTGCTATCCTGTGTGATTTGTGTCCATCTTTCCTTTGAAATCCACCAGAGGGGATTTCCCAAGCATTATCCACTTCAAATTTTGAGGATGATTACATTCATATCCATGTTTTCAGCAATTTAGAGAATTTCCCATATGAGAGCTTCCATCACCCATGCAGATTGCTGCCTACTCTGTAATTTTTGGTCCTATAGCAGGGGTCTTAACATTTTGTGTCATGACCCACTTTGGCAGTTAGTCAGTTGAAACCTTGGACCCCTCTCCAGAATCATGTATTTAAACACATAAAAACAAAATCCATAGCATTACAGTGGTAACCAGTTGTATTGAAATACAATTATAAAAGATGTAGAGGTAACTAGGTAGTAGAGTGGATAGAATACCAGACATGAAAAACTGAGTTCGAATCTGTCCTTGGATGTACTACCTGTGTGACCCTGGACAAGTCACTTAACCCTTCTTTGCCTCGGTTCTTCATCTATTAAATGGGGAGACACTGAAGAAGGAAATGGCAAACTACTCCAGTATATTTGCCAAGAAAACTTCATGGACAAAAGTCCATGGGGTCATGTAGAGTTGTTCATGACGGAATGTCTGAACATTTTAGAGACAGCTAGGTGACATAGTGAGCAGAGAATGGAACCTGGAGTCACGAAGACCTGAATTTAAATTTTACTTCAGATACCTTCTAATCATGTGACCCTGTGAAAGTATTTAACCTTTTTTCCTCATCTGCAAAATGAGAATGATAACATTAGCTAACAGAGTTGTTGGTCAAATGAGTTAAAACATATAAAATTCTTTGCAAACCTTATTGTTCTTTTTATTATTACTATATTTCTAAAATTCAAATTCAAGACATCAGATTGAGAACCCTTGCCTCAGAAAGTTGCTGGACACACTGTGAAATAATGAGCTACCCAGGATCACACATCTATTATAACAGACTTGGACCCAAATCTTTCTGACTCAAAGGTTGGCCCCATATCTACTACACCACACTGTGTTTAAAAACAGAGACTTTCAACACCTGTTAGCTGAACTCTTGGTGATGAGTCTTAGCCAGACTGCCTCTCACACATCAGACATTCAGTCCATTGCCAGGTCTGTACTCTGAGACTTTGCAAATTCCACTCCCTTGCTAGGGCTTTATAACCCCAGGGTCACCTCTATACCATAACCTGTCATTGAACTTTGATGGTGGAAGGATAGCAGGATTCTTTCATCCTATTAGTCTGTCTGGTTCATACATCCAACCACATTCAAACAGGTGGAATTATTCTTCCATGAACTCTGATTAAACTTCAGCATTTGAAAAAGATGCCCTGTCTCATTAGGATGGGCAATCCTTGTCTGACACAGATTCCTACTCCTCAGGGCTTTTGGTAGATTACCTCCATGATGTGCTATAGCTTAGACAGTTCATAACTCTGTGGGCAACCTTTTAGTGATGAGCCCCCATGGGCCAAAGTGGATTTGTCAATGGATGTCAGACACAGTCCATCATGAACCTTTCTTGAAGCCTTTCCAGGTTGATTGGACCTGAGAGACTTTGTATACATAGCCTTTGGGAGGCAAAATTCGTTTCCACACCATTATGAGGCATTGGATCCAAGTACCAAAGATTTAGAACTGAAAAGGATTTCAGGAGCCATCTATTTGAACCCTTTCATTTTTCAGATGAAGAAACTGAAGTTGAAAGAGATTGAGACACAAGCCCGAGGTCACACCTGCAGAAGTGTCAAAGCTAGGTCCTCTGATACTGAAGCTCTTTTTAATGTTCCCTGCTTCACAAGAGATCAAATGAGATAATGTAATATCAAGTGCTTAGCATACTGCCTATAGTTAGCATTTAATAAATATATTCCCTCTACTTATTTATTCATTTATTTATCTATTTATTTGTTGATCTATTCATTCATCCATCTATTCATCTATTCATGCATTCATTCATCCATTTATTTATTAATTTATTTTTTGTGGGGCAATGAGGGTTAAGTAACCTGCCCAAGGTCACACAGCTAGTAAGTGTCGAGTGTCTGAGGTCCAACATGAACTCAGGTCCTGCTGAATTCAAGGCCAGTGCTTTATCCACTGTGCCACCTAGCTGTTCCCAAATATATTCCCTCTATTACATTCCTCTTCTCAGATGATAGATTTTTGAACAAATACAAAATAGCAACGGATCAGTCCTTGTTCCACAGGGAGCTTAGATTCTATCAGGGAAGACATATACATATGTAAGTATAGACAAGATATTGAGAAAAGAAGTGCCAAGTAACTGCTGGTGGGAACTCAAGATCTGGGAGTAAGGGAAGTCTTCTTTAAGAAGTTTGACACTCTTTCCATTGCAATTTGCTATCCTGTGTGAACTCAAAGGTCATCTAACCTAACCCTCCCCCCACTTTACAGATGAGGAAACAGTTTCAGACAGGTAAAGTGACTTACCCAAGGTCACACAGCTAGGAAATGGTCACTTACTATCACATCCATGTCCTTTGACTGCAGTTCTCTTTTGCTGTTTCCACTTCACTAGAGTAGAACTTGAGTAAAGCAAGAAATGTGGTATAAATTTCCTTTTTTATATTGAAGAATGAGGAAAAATGGTGGTATTTGGATATGGCATGCTGTTTACACCATCCCACTTAGATTCCTGAATGAGCCATTTGTAGCAAATGGCAGTTGGTTTGGGAATACAATTGAATCTTGATTTTCTTGAACTAATAGAAAGTGGGAAGTCTGGGGAGGTAGGTGACAACTACTCCAGGCATCACCCAACTGTGTTCCATTGAACCCATATGTTCCATGCCTTTCATTTCAGGGTTCCGTGAGGACATACTGAGACTGGTAATATCTTTGCCTCTGAATCTTTGACTATGAGATGGTTTGAATAAAAATATTCATGGTATTCATCTTTTTTCAGAATGAAAAAAAAACCCTTAATTTTCTTGACCCTTTCTCATCTTTCCATCTCTATTCCAAGGATTTTCATAAAAGATTAAGCTGAAAGGGAATTTAAGAATTATCTAGACTAGTCTCCTTTTTTCAGGAAACTGAGAGAAGAAAAACAACTTTCTTACGTGTCTGTAATCAGTAGCAGACCTAGGATTCAAACCCAGATCTTTTTCACTCCAAATACAGCTCTTCATGTCACAGCTGTCTCTCAGGTATCAATACCCCCATTTTGTAGATGAGCAAATTGAGGCTCAGAAAAGTTAAGTGTGGAACAGCTAGATGGTGCAATGGATAAAACACTGGCCCTGGATTCAGGAGGACCTGAGTTCAAATTTGGCCTCAGACACTTGACACTTACTAGCTGTGTGACCCTGGACAAGTCACTTAAGCCTTATTGCCCAACAAAAAAATAAAAAAAGAAAGGAAGAAAGGCAGGAAGAAAGGAAGGAAGAGAAAAGAAAAGAAAAGTTAAGTATGTGACCCAAAGTTATATGACTAATAAGTGACAGAGCCACATCCCAAATTCAGGACTTCTGTTGTTGAGCTGTGTACTTTCTCAATGTAACATACTAGCTCTGGGATTCCTATGTAGTAATGGAAAGAAGGGGAACCTTGGACCCAGGAGTGACCAGACATGGCATCTTGCCTGTGCTACTAAATAGTTGCATGCTCCATTTCCTTATTTTAAAAACGGGGATAGATAATACTGACCATCCAAGGATAAAGCTTTTTGTTGTTCAGTCATTTTAGTCATGGCTGATTGTGAGCCCATTTAGGGTTTTCTCGGCAGAGATATTGAAGTAATTTGCCATTTCCTTCTCCAGCTCATTTTACATATGAGGAATCTGAGGCAAATAAGGTAAAGTGACTTGCCCTGGGTTACACAGCTAGCAAGTGTCTGAGACTAGATTTGAACTCAAGAAGGTGTCTTCCTCTGCCTAAGCTTGGCACTGTACAAACTAGATGTAGATGAGGTCAAGTGGGTGTAATAGAGCATTTAAAGGAGACTAGGAAGCACTTCTTATAGAAGATGAGATTTTAGATGGAATGTGAAGGAAGCCAAGAGTAGAAATTAAGAGGGAGAATATTTCAGGTATGTAGGACAACCAATGAAAATGTCCAGTGTTGGGAAATGGATTACTCTATGTGAGGACCAAAAAGGAGACTGGTGTCAACTGGACTGCACAATACACGGGGTGGGGGTAGACTAAGGAAGAAGAATCTAGAAATGGAGGAAGGGTGGGTTGTGCAGGACTCTGAATGTCAAAAAAAGAACTGTATATTTCATCCTAGAGATGATAAGGAGTCCATGTGGCTTGCTTATCCATTAGGGAAGAAGTTCCTCAAACCAGTGAAATCTTAGGTCTAGTTAAAACAAAACTTAGTTTTCTCCCGTGTAAAATGAGGGGTTGGTGTTAGAGTATCTCTAGGGTCTCTTCTAACTCCGAATCCCTCTCTTTTTTGACAAAAAATGTCTTTTATGGAAATGTAATCTGGTATTCATTCAGTTAATATTTAGCCTGAAGAAGAGAAGACTCTTGAGACACATGATAATTGTCTTGAAATATCGGAAGAGAAATCATGTGGAAGATATTTTCTGTTTGGCCCCAGACCATAGAACTAGAAAATTATAAGGAGGTAGCTTTCAGCTTCATAGAAGGAAAAAATCTCCTTTTAGAGGTGTTCAGAAATGGAATGGGCTGTGATAGAAGATGGGTGGGAAGGCCCTGGTTTCCCTGACATTCAGGCAGAGGCAGGATAATCATTTAATGATGATGCTATGGAGCAAATTCTTGATTTTGGTCTTTATTGATTTGTAGGTGATTCCTTCTAACCACAATTTTGTGATTCCTAATGTGTTGAGTATCTACTATGTTGAAGAGGTCATACTTAATGCTCTGAGGGAGATGGTGACCTGTAAGATAACAGTCCCTGCCCCCCACAGTCCCTAATAATAGTGATGAAGTAATGATTATAATAGCATCTACATATATACACATATATATGTATATATAGTGCTTTATGAGTTGAAGCCCTTTGCACATTATGTAACTTGAGACTATAATACTACAGTGAGAAGGGCCTTAAAGGTATTATTATTTCCAAAGAAATAGAGGAAAATGAGGAAATTTAGGTTTAGAGAGGATAAGAGACTTGCAATGACATAGTATAAGAGGAAGATTTAAAACACTGGTCTTCATGACTCTAAATCCAGCATTGTATCAAGTTATAAACTAGTAGAAGAGAAGATATGTATACAGATAAGTACAATAAAAGGCAAGGCGAGGGATTGGTGACAAATTGTGGAGGTACTTGGACTCAAATTGTATAGGATTGGGCAGGCATGGTTGGTTGGGAATCTTCATTGTTGGAAGGAGCATTCAAATGCTGGCGATGACAGATTCTTAGGAATATTTGAGAATTTAAGGGTATATGCGATGCCTGCAACAAGAAGGGAAGTAGGGGCAGCTAGGTGGTGCAGTAGATAGAGCACTGGCCCTGAGTTCAAATCCGGCCTCACACACTTGACACTTACTAGTTGTGTGACCCTGGGCAAGCCAATTGCCTCACCAAAAAACAAACCACCCAAAAAAAAAACCAAGAAGAGAAGTAACTGGGGGAATTCAGAAAGAGGTAAAATGCTTTTTTGCATAAGGGGACTCAGAGAAGTTTTTATAAAGGAAGTGACATCTGAAACAGCCCTTGTAGAATGGGTGGCTAAGCAGTATTAACAGCCAGCATTTCTAGAGTGATGTAAATTTTGATTAGTGCTTCACATACAGATTGAGGAAGCTGGAGTTGAGGGAGGTAAAGGGATTTGCCCATGGTCACATAGCTAGTAAGCATCTAAGGAAGTATTCATACTAAGATCTTCCTCTTCTCCTCCACTATGCCTACTTAGCTGCCTGATTTGAGTTAGAGTTTTAGCAAGTGAACATGAAAGGTAAACATTTCAGCCTGTGGGAATGTTTAAGCACAGGCACTGAGGCAGAAAACTCCAAGGAGCAGCAAAGAATCTAGTTTGGTTAGAGCATAGAGTACAATACAAATATGGAAATAGTGAGAGACAAGGCTAATGAGATAGGATCATATAATAGTATTTGGGGCTGGAAGGGGCTTTAGAAGTCATTTACCAACCCCATCATTTTACAGAGGAGTCACAGGGATATTTTGACTTTCTGGTAACAGTACATTTCAGAGGAGTATGAACCAATGTGATTTGAATCTAATACTCTTTCTAGGATACTATGCTGCTAGAAATGAGTCCAAATTATGGAAGCAGTCTGGTGAATGTCAAGGCCATGAATTTTGCACCTTATTGTATAAACAGTGGGAGCTAGGAAGCCACTAACAGTTTTTGACCTAGGAGGTGACGTGACAAGTTGTGTTGTAGGAAGTTGACTGTGGGGTTAGTTTTCAGGGGGGGCTGGAGAGGACAGGTTGGATACAGGAAGACCTGTCAAGAAAATGACATAATGAAGTTATGGGTTAGTAAGGGCCAGAGTTTTGGGGTGGCCATAGTAGAAGAGGGAAACAAATGACATTTAGTGGGATAAGAGCAGGTGTTGGACTGAGAAGACCCAAGTTCAAATACCAGCTCTTCTGCTATTTGTTGCATTAGGTAAATTCCTTAAAGTCTTTGAGCCTCAGTTTCTTTGTAAATTGAGCTGGTCATATTATATGGCTTCTAAGGGTCTTCCAGCTCTGAGCCTATTGACCCACTAACCACAGAAATAGTGGGGCAGAAGTAGGGCCTTATTTGGGGGAGCTGATGAGATGTGGTTTAGATGTTTCCTTTCAGATCCTGGTAAGATGCATGCTTTTAGTCTTTATAGGATCTCCAAACCCTTCCTGCAGTTACTCTTTCCACTAGCACAGATTGCTCTTCATCTATGGTTTTTCGTCATGAATGATTCATGTCTATGTTGTGCCATAAATCCTCCATAGGCTAACAACCCACTGCACTGGAGGCTTTCCTCTGTTTCTTTTAATGGATCTTTTTTATGGATACCAGTGCAACCCATGGGTTATCAATCTACCGTGTCTCATTGTATATGGCCAGACCTCCTCCGTTCCTGGGATCCATTTTATTTTTCCTGGATGCATTTATCATTCTACCTTGAGTTGATGATTGATGGGAAGCTGTGCTATAAATGGAAAGTGCATGGACCATGTCATTCTCCACTTCCTGAATGTTCAGTATTTTGTTAATCACTATTGCCTTTAGGATAAAATAAAAATTCCTCTAGAGGTCCAACATTTGAAGCCCTCTACAGTCTAGTTCCAGCCTATCTTTCTTGGATAATTATACATTTCTCTCCTTCATGCTCTACATTCCAGCCAAACCAGCATACTTGCTGTTTCCTGCATGTGATCTGTCACCTTCTGCCATTACAAAGACCATCCCCCTTCCCGGAAACCCTCTCCCTCTTTACTACTACTTCTTGGATCTCTAATTCCTTTCAACAAACTCATGCCACTTCTTATCAGGTATTTCCTGATCTTTCTAGTTGTTCTTGTCAACACTTCTATTATCATACCACAGTTCTTGTATATTTCTTTATCTTAATAATTTTATTTTATAATTATTTATTGTTTCTCTAATTGTAATACAGTTTTATTGGCTGACTGACTTATTTTGTATGCATCCTTTTTTAACCACAAATGTGGTTAAGCCTTCCCCTCTTCACCCACAGAGTAGGTTGGGATCTCTTCAAGAGCAAGGATGGCTTCACTTCACTTTTTGCACCCCTGATATTTATGCAGAGTGCTTGGCACATAGTGAATGCTTAATAATTATTTGCTTGCTCAATGTATTCATGGTATTTGGAGTCAGAGAACATGTGTTCAAATCCCAGCTATATAGTTTACTACTTGTGTGACCTTCAGCAAGTCTTTTACCATCTCTGAAACCCATCTTCCTCATCTGTAAAACAGGACCATTGGACAAGATGATCTCTAAGGCCCCCTTCTGGCTTTTGATCTTGTGATGCCATTGAGAAGGTTTGCAGTGTTCCAGAGTTGGATGCAGTAAGCGCCACTTCCTCTGTAAACAGGACATCTGCCTGGAAGGGACATCTGGGTAGAAATGGTTATGATGTTCTGAGTAGGCAAATTTAGAACTTTTTTTGGAGTTAATTTCAGACCAATACATCACCATGTCCAATTGACTAGAGTGCCTAAAATAATTTTAGCTCAGAATTTGGGGGCAGTCAGAAAGAGTTGTTTCAGAGTTGCCTGTGTCTATGTTGGAAGTAACTCCTCCCTGGAATTGCTCTATAGTAGACCCTGGTACAGATTTCTTGAACATTCCAATTGATTTCTTATTTCGTCAATGTGAGTACTCCTAGTCCAATCAACAATCAAGCAATAAACAGTTATTTAGAACCTACTTTGTGCTGGGCACTAAACTAAATCCTCTGCACTATGCTAAGCCATTCACATAATAATCACCTTGTTCATGTCTTCCAATAAATCCTCTGCTGGGGTCCTTCCAACATGCCTGGGGGTTTTCCTCTAAACCTCTTATTGTTATGTGGGTGCTGGTGCACTATACATCTTATGCATTAGTTGTTTCTTATTCTCACTAACTGACCAACTCCTCCTCACCCCCCCCCCCCATGCATACAGTGCTTTGATCTGGTTTTCTCCACCAGTTCTTGTCCACAATTCTTTATTCTAAAGTAGTCTGCAGGCAGCCAGCTTCTCATCTACCATTAAACTCCTCATTGCCCTTCCAAGCACTTGGATCCTTTGTTCTCCAGAGATTGTGCTGTCCAGTGATTTAAAAGCATCATCAGAAGAACCTGGGGGCATTAAAAAAGCAAGGTTTTGTTTTAGGGACAGGCTTAGGTTGCTGAAGGCACTGCAGCAATTTCTCAAAAGCAACTATTCTATTCTTCCTTCCCAATTCTTGCCCCAATTCATTGTCCCTGTGTAGCGTCTAACACACACACACACACACACACACACACACACGTATTAATGGAGCAGCTCCAAGGATTACCCATCCAACTGAGTATTGAAGCCTGGGTAATAGTTATTCTTCAACCACTTAGTTTTTACTATGTGTATTGTTAGGCTTAATTCTTTTGAAATGATCTTTCCCAGTCTACCTCTCCTTAAGGTCACCTTCCCCCATTTCTGTAGATATCTTGTATGTATATGTTGTCTCCCCCTTTAAGATATCATTTCCTTGAGGACAGGAAATGGTCGCACTTTTTTTATTCATATCCCCAGGGCTTACTTAGTACAAGTGCTTGGCATGTAGCAAGTGGTTAATAGATGGTTATTGATTGATTGGCTCCAATTCAAATGTCAAATCATATATAATTCCTTGACAGACCTGACAGTGGGGATGTCTCCCTTCCCCCCCTTCCCTTCCCTCCCCTTCCCCTCCCTTCCCTTCCCCTCCCTTCCCTTCCCCTTCCCCTTCCCCTCCCCCTTCCCCTCCCCCTTCCCCTTCCCCTTCCTTCTTTTTTGGATAGTGTTATATTGATTGCATCGACTTCTGAGAATCCACTAAAGAAGATTCACAATTGCTGGGTTAAATTATCCCCATAAAATTTGTGACGTTATTTTAAATGCATGGGGAGAGAATGGTTCTGTCATTCAGGAACCCTACTGATACATGTTCAATGGAATCATGTTCATTGGATCAGCATTTCGGAACTTTGTATCATAGACTCACGGCTGAAAGGGACCTTAAGGACCATTGAGTCCAGTCCTCTGATTTTACTGATGAGGAAACTGAAGGTCAGAGAGGTTGAATAACTTGCGTGAACTCTATCATCTAAGACTAGACGGACGATTTTGATTCTGAAAAAAAAAAGTTTCTCCTTCATTTTGGGCTGAAAATCTCATAGCTAGAATTGCAGAATCATAGAATTTGAGAGTTGGAAGGATCCTCAGTGGCCATTTAGTCAAATCCATACACAAAAGAAGCCATACAATAAGATAACCAACAAGTAATCATGACTTTTTTTTTGGTGGGGCAATGAGGGTTAAGTGACTTACCCAGGGTCACATAGCTAGTAAGTGTCAAGTATCTGAGGCTGGATTTGAACTCAGGTCTTCCTGAATTCAGGACCAGTGCTTTATCCACTGCACCACCTAGCTGCCCTGCTAATCACGACTTTGATGAAATGACGTTTTGTCTGGCAGGATTTCTTGATGAAGTCAAAATGGCTCTTTACAATCACCACTTTCCTTTCCAGATGTTTGGCAACCATCTCTTTAATGATATGCTCTAGAATTTTCCCAGTAATTGAAGTAAAACTAACTGGCCTAGAATTTGCAGAATTTGTAGCTCTTCCTTCTTTTGAAAGTCAGGACAATTATTTTCCATCTCTATGTATAAGAATAAGTACTGTAAGTATGCTCAGACATCTGACTGTATTTTTTTTTATTTTTAAGTTTTAATTTTTCTGTATTTAGTTAAGCAGATAGTGTATCATTCCAATTTGACAGATAAGGAAAGTGGGGATCAGAGATGAGGGAGTGACATGGTCAGGTATTCAAAGCTATTAAGTGTGGGTGCTCAGACTTCCTAAGGCCATTTGACACTCTTTCCACCATACCACATAGCATCTCTGCAGAGGTTCTGAATATTTTAAAGTTATGTAATTAATAATAATAATAATATGAATGATAGCAAGGTATACTGGATAGAATGCTGGATTTGATGTCAGGAAGACCGGGCTTCAAATCTGGATTCAGATCCCACTCTAGACACTTATAAGCATTTTATTTTCCTTGGCCTCGCTATATTCATATGTAAAAATGAGGGAGCTTGATTTGATGGCTTCCAAGATGCCTACCATCTATCATACTGTGAGTTCTAATTCTTGGAGGAGGTACTACCAAGTTCAAGGAACAGCCTGTCTCCCAGTTCAGCTGGGACATACATGCTATAAAGGGGTATCATTTGAAAGGATTGAAAGGTAGATCAAACCCAGAATGGGGAGATCCTGTGATCTTTTGATGTGAGAAATGATATCTGTCATTGTTGTAGCACTTTGTAGTTTGCAAAGCAATGGACAGTCATTGGTCATTTGATCCTCCCCTCTATCCTTTGAGGTGGGCTCTCTTATTGAGCTCATTTTCTAGATGATGAAGCCCAGAGAGGCCACATGAATTGTCAGGGCCAACCAGGTCATGAGTGTCTGGGATAGGCATGGAAAGGAAATATTCTTGACTCCAATGGTGGCAATCTCGACTCCTCTATCATACTTAACCCCCCCTTCCCCAGTTGAAGATAGATTGTCAGTGCATAAAACTATATTGGTGGAGATAACAGTTTAGGATAAAAATGTGACATGTTAATTTGACAGCGGGCATTTTAGAAAATGGGAAAAATGCCCCTTGGCTTCTTTTTGGGAGAGCCCATGGATGCCTCTACCTTGCCATGCCTTTTGTTGGCCTCCTGCCATTGAAAAGCTAGCAGCTCATTCTGTCATATCCCTAAATATCTGAAATCTAGGACAGGGGCTACTGAGAAAGTCCAGCCAGCTCATCTGGGCAGATGGCTGACATCTCAGCCAATTGGGTTAACTGTAAGCTTGACATGTTCAGAGTCTAAGCTCCATTAGCCTCAAGCGACCACTTGACCTTGAATGAATATTTTACCAGACAGGAGCCCCAAATGCAAAGAACATAAGTCTGGAAGAAAAAGAAAAAAGTAGAAAAGATTGGCTGATGAGCAGACAGGAGGTACCTGCCAACACTTTCTCTGAGATCCTTCTCCAAACTCACCATAAGCCCATCAAGTGACATATGTCATGTTCTACAGATGGAGAAGTCCCAGCATGTGCATGTATGCAGTGCAGATGTATTTATCACGGAGCGACTGGAGGTTAAATTTGTTAAGCAGACTTCCAGCAGCTATGATTTTTGGGGAAGTGTTAGATGGTGGGTGGTGGCTCAGGTTGATTTGTTTCACATGGAAACCATGCTGCCTCAGACAGGTTCCACGCCTTCCTCAGAATTCTGGGATTAGTATGACCTTGTTTTCCCTTCCTATGATTGTTGCTTTCACTGAAGAATGACCTTGATGTATCATTATTGGCACGAGGTTGGCCCAGAGTTATTGAAGGCTATGGAAGCAGAGTGCCAACTGTGGCATAGACTTGACCAGGAGCATATATGTGCCTGCCTTTCCACAACCACTCCCATGTTGACTTTCTTCATCTTTTGATATCTTTGCCCATTTCCTGGCTATGAGGTTAAAAAGCTTAGAGTTATTTTGACTTGTGTTTCCTTTATTAGTGATTTGGAACAATCTGTCATCTGGTTGTTAAGAGTTTGCAATTCTTTTGGGAATAGTCTGCAACAGACTGAAAACTCCTTGAAGAAAAGGACTCTTTCACTTTTGTCTGTTTCTCTTTAGTGCTTGGCACATAGTAGGCACTTAATATAATCTTTTTCATTGATTAAACTGATGATTCACATTTTTTTACTTCTGTTCAATTGGGCATTTGTTATTAGTCCTACATTTATACTAGTATCAGACCCATATTAGAGGTTCTTCTCTATGCAGAGATACTACCACTCTGGGATCCAGTGATACCACTCTGGGGTACATAACCCATGGAGATGAAAGATAGAAAGGTTGCACATGCACTGAAGTATTTATAGCAGCACTTTTTGGAAGGGGTAGTAGCAAAGTAATAGTGAAGTAGATGCTCCTTGACTTACAAAGGGCTAAACAAATAGTGATTACCAAGTTGGGCCTAGTAAAGTCTGCTTCTGTGAACTTACCTAGTAGCTAAATGTTGTTGTTCAGTCATTTTTCAGTTGTGCTCAACTGTTTGTGACCCCATTTGGGGATTTCTTGGCAAAGATACTGAAGTGATTTGCCATTTCCTTCTTTAGATCATTTTACAGATGAGGAAACTGAGGCAAAGAGGATTAAGTACATATTCCAGTTACACAGCTAGTGTCTAAAACCAGAGATGAGCTCATGAAGACAAGTCTTCATGACTTCAGGCTCAATATCCTATCTACTATGCCACCTGTGGAGAGAGGTTTATCCTCATGTTAGTTGCAGGGTAATAAAACTTTTGGACAGTCTAACAGAACTGGAGAACCTAGTCCAACCCTGCCTGAAAAAGGATTCCTTTTACAACATACTCAATAAATGGTTGTCCAGACTGGAGAAAGAAATGACAAACCACTCCAGCATCTTTGCCAAGAATACCCCAAACTGGGTCATGAGGAGTTGGACATGAGTGAACAACAGCCCTCCATATCTAGAATGCTCTCCCTCTTCAACTCTACCCCTAGGAATACCATACATAGGACTTCAAGACTCGACTTAGTTCCACATCCCAAATATATATATATATATATATATATATATATATATATATATATATATATATATATATATATTTTCTCCTGATCCTTCCCACTGTTGATATTTTCTCTCTCTCAAAAATTATTTTGCATTCACTTGTGTATATGTTATATTCCTCCCCCTCCTGCCCTCCCTGAAACCCCAGATAATCTCCTTGATTAAAAGAACTACTCACTCTTTGTTTCTGATTGCTTAGCATAGTGCCAATCACATAGTAGGTACTCAATATTTGTTTAATGAAAGTGAAAATCTCTTTTTCATTGTTCTATTTTCTTTTGGTACTGAGGGCTCTCCTACCCTGTGGAACTTAAGCAGTGCTGTCCTTTCCATTTCTGGCCAACCAAGCTTTAGATTTGCCTTTTAATCATATGAGTCAGAGCTAGAAGGGACAGATATTAGAGCTCATCCAATCCAACCAACCCTCTCATTCTACACAGGAAGAAACTGAAGCTCAGAGAGAAGTGACTTACCCAAGGTCACGTGGCTAAGAAATGTCAGAACCATAAATGGAACAGTGGTCCTAATATAGCTCTGCTATTCAGATTATTAAAAGTCTGGGATGGGGATAGAAGAGACATTCAACACCCGCAACTTGAGAATATGGGTGGGGGAAGCCTGTTTCAAAAGTAGTCTTTTAAAGGATTTATTCACAGCAGGCATAGTGATGGAAGCTGAGAACTGCTAATTAAATACAATATTACATACATAGGCATACATATGTATGTATATATACATGTGCGTATGTATGTATGTATCTGAATTGTTGGGAAGCTTCCCAACCCTTCTTTTATCACATAAATAGAATCAATGTTTTCTCCTTTCATTCATATTCTGCTGAGTCATTGTATATGGAGAACTATTAGTTTTCTGTCATCCTACATCTCTGCTTTTAGGAAGCATCTGAAATATTATCTTTCCCTCCCTTCCCTCTCATTCATTCTCTTTCTCTTTGCCTCTGTCTCTTTCTCTGTCTTTCTCTGTCTCTGTGTCTCTGTTTCTGTCTCCCTGTCTCTGTCTCTCTCCCCTTTTCTCTTCTTTGCTTCCTCTCTGCATTTAAACATCCTCATGTTAACAACTGAAAAACATCCATGTGATGAGATTCCAAGGGGAAAAGGAAAACACTGATAACATTCCCTTAGGACTTTATTTCAATGTAAAATTAAGTCCAGCCATTTTAAAGTGCCCACTATGCCCATGTTTCTACCATAGTAAGTATACCATAGGAAACACAAGTCAATCTTTAGTACATCCAAAGCTGGCAGTGCTTCAAGGTTATCATCCTGAAGACCAGTCTTTAGAATCAGAGGACCAGAGCATAAATCCTGGCTCTGATTCTTATTAACTGTGTGACCTTAGGCAAGTCAGTGACCATTTTTCTGGGTCTCCATTTCCTCATCTGAAAATTGAAGATGTTAGGTTAGATGACCTTGGACATTTTTTCAGTCTTTACATTTTTGATCCCATAACTACAACCAAGGTAGGAAATGATACTCATTATGAACGAACTCTAAGATATTACCTGGAAATTGCTTTTAAAAAACCACTAAGTTCCTGATATGACTTTGTTTTCTTATACTTTGCTTCTTTCTGAGGAGTGAAAGCACCATTCCTACTTGTTTGGGAAATATTCTGCTTGAACACTTCCATTTTGTTGGGGGTGATGCACCATGCACATTTTTCTAAAGTAATCCAAAGTCATTTCCAAAACAAAGAAAGCACTGCCTTGGAGAAGGGGAGGAGAGGTAGAACATGATGAATCAGGAAAGGAAACTGGGAAAGAGAGAGAGTGGGGCAAGCATGTAAGAGGAGCACCAGGAAGAGCAGGGTCCCAGATGCCAAAGGAGGAGAAAGTGTCCAAGAGGAGGGGAATGGGCAACAGTGTCAAATGAAACTGGAGACTGGTTAAGGGCCAGTGTCTAGTAGTGAAGAGACCATGGGTAACTCTGGAGAGTGCACTTTCAA
Source organism: Dromiciops gliroides (assembly GCF_019393635.1). NCBI lineage: Eukaryota > Metazoa > Chordata > Mammalia > Microbiotheria > Microbiotheriidae > Dromiciops > Dromiciops gliroides. The sequence goes on along the minus strand of NC_057862.1, from coordinate 30,040,616 downwards.
TCAGGAGTAGGGTCTGAGGTGAGAATGTAAGACGTTAACAAAGGAGTGGGAGGTGAGAAAGTAAAAAGCTCCGTTTAGATGTTCTTCACCTAGTTTAAATGATGCTCATATAGTCAGACAGATCAGAAATCACAGCTATGTAGGTGGTTCCCCCTCAAAATGTGACCCCTCTATGTCTGCAATCCAAATAGTAGAAGTAGTGGCATTGGTGGCGGTAGTGATGGTCATTAGCATTTATATGGTACTTTAACTTTGCAAAGCACCTTACAAATATATCATTTTGTCCTTCCAACAACTGGGAAGTAGGTGCTATTATTTATTATCCCATTTAACAGATGAGAAAATTGAAGCACAAAGGCTAAGTAATTGCCTTTGCCAACATCACACAGCTAGTAAGTGTCTGAGACAGAATTGAATGCAGGTTTTCCTGACTCCAGGTCAAGATCTCTAGCCACTGTACCAACCAGTTGCATATGGGACTCTTGTCCTTGTCCTAGCTTAAGTTTCACATGGGGGTTCACTTAATATGTTGGCGGCCTTCCTGAATTTCTCTTGACATTTGGAAGATAACAATTAGAACATGGGCTGCCTACCCTCTCCATGACATCCTTCTCCATCCATCCATCTCCATGATATCCCTCTATAAGATCAGTCCAACTTCCATTTTATTCATATGTTGTCCAAAAGGGTCTTGGCAAGTTAGGACATTGAGTTGAATATAACAAGATGAAGTTCAGTAGGGATAAATTTAAAGTCTTGACCTGGAGAAAATCAACTTTAGAAGCATATAATGGAAAAAAACAAAAAATTAAAAAAGAAGCATATAGTGGAGGAAGTATGAATATACAATGGTTATCTTGAAAAAAAAAAAGATTGGGGCAGCTAGGTGGTGCAGTGGATAGAGCACCAGCCCTGGAGTCAGGAGTACCTGAGTTCAAATCCGGCCTCAGACACTTAACACTTACTAGCTGTGTGACCCTGGGCAAGTCACTTAACCCCAATTGCCTCACTTAAAAAAAAGATCTAGGGGAGTTTATTGGATCATAATTTTAATATGAGACACCGGTGTGAAGTGGCAGCCAAGAAAACTAATGAGATTTTGGTTTGTGTTAAGGAGACAGGGAGGTGATAGGGAGTCTCACTGTATCCTGCCCTTGTCAGACATCATTTGGAACTTTGTGTTCAGTTCTGGGTGCCACAGTTAAGAAGGACATTGATAAGCTGGGGAGTATACAAAAGAGGGCGACCAGCATGGGGGTCTTGAGTCTTCATCCTACTGGTGTCAACAGAAGGAAGTGGGCATTTTTAGCCTGATTAAGGAACGATTCAAAGGATACATGATATCTCTTTCCAAGTATTTGAAAGTCTGCCATGTGAAAGAAGGACTAGATTTATCCATGTTGTCCTAGAGGGCAGATTTAGGAGCAGTAGGTAGAAGTTGCAGAGGGGCTAATTTAGATTTAGCATCAGGGCAAACTTCCTAATAACGAGAGCTAACCAAAAGTGAGATAGGCAGCCTCAAGAGGAGGCGATCTCCCCTTTCATTGAGGGCCTCAATCAATGGGATTGGACAGTTTCTTGTGGCATATGTGACAGTCAGGCTTCATTTATGGCTTGTTTTGGAGGGTTGCCGAGGTCTCTTCCAGCTCTCAAATTCATCTTCAGCAGCATCCTTCAATCCAGTTCCTTGTTTCAATAACTTCAGAATATTGCCCAACTTCCATCATTTTCAGTTGTTGGTGCTATCCATGGAGCTAGGAGGGAAGGTAAGGGGCATTGCAGAACATGGAACAGTGATTTGTGTCATTGACACCTCATGTAGCTCCTCAGTCACATTCCCATCCCTTGTATCAGTGATTTACAAGCAGACCCAACCTGGAGAGTTTGTGCATTAACTGGGAATACTTAGGCTGGCTGCCTGCTTTCCTTCTGTGGTTCAATGCACTTATTGATTCAGGGCTTGGACTTAACCTGTTATTTCTCCCAAAGGGCATAATTAGAAGTTGGAGAGTAGAAGGTAGAGTCACAGAGAAATAGAGTCATGTGGGACTACTTATGTTTTTCGCTTGCCCCTTGAATGCCTTTTTTCTTTAGTCCTTCCAGAGTCATAGTGATGTATTTTTTTCCTTTATTTATTTTTCCCCACCATGTAATAAGTTCCTTTCTGGGAAACCTCTTCTGGCATAATAATCATTGTAAAACTTGGAAATGGCAAAGGCTATTCCCAACTACTTTTGAATTGTGTGACTCATGTTGATTAAGCCCTAGATTATTAACCCTCCTGTATGCAACAAGCAGGACAATGTGGCCATTCTTTCGGTGGCTTTGGAACTATCAATATAGTTAGCAAAAGGTTTTAGATGCCAACAGGAGAAAAAAAAGGTGTTTCCCTGCTGAGTGCCTAGAAAGACTTCATAGCAACTGTAGGATTACGTGTCCTTTTTATATGACTATTCTTACAGCCACAGCCTGGTCCATGCCATCATCACTTCTTGCCCATCCTATTGTAACAGCCTTCCAATCAGTCTGCCTGCTTCCAGGCTCTTCCTTCCATCTCCAGTCCATCTTCCACATAACTGTCAAATTGATAGCCCTGGAGTCCAAGTCTGATCATTTCACTCCCCTGTTAAAAAATCTCCGATGATTCCTTATTGATTCTAAGATACAAAATCCAGACCCCTCAATTTGACATTGAAAGTTCTCCCCAGGATGCATCTCATCATCTTTTTGGTTTAGTTTATATTGCTCACAATCATATACTCTCCCATTCAGTGTCAAAGGCTTCTAAAGACACACAAAATAGCTAAGAATACCTGTTCTAAGACTCTAAGTTACAACAGCTCTGGATCTGTATTGATAAAGTTCCTCCTGGCAGGCTCCCCACAACAAAGAAATCACATGTCCTTTCTATATCCCTTTCACTTGTCTTTCAAAACATAACCCCGGTGCTGCCTTCTACTGAGGCCTGGCTTGATCCACTGGTGCTTAGTTCTCTCTCTCCCTCCCTCACTTCTTCCCTCCCTCCCCTCATTCTCTCTCCCCATCTCTCTCTTTCCATAGCTCTCCCATTTTCTCTCTGTCTCTGTCTCTGTCTCTGCCTCTCTCTGTGTCTCTGTCTCTGTCTCTGTCTCTCTGTCTCCTTTCTATTTCCTCCTCTAGGTGAATTTCCTCAATAGAATATATGCTTCTTGAGGACAGGGACCATTTTGGTTTTGTATTTGTATCCCCAGCAACTTGCACAGTGCCTAGCACAAATAAATATTTGTTAGATTAAAATGGATTATTCCCATTCTCTTTGGCAATCTTGAAGTCATTATAAGGATCATCTTTGTTCCTGTTGACATCTTTAAAGGAAATTTCATGTATTCTTTTAAAAAACATCATTCAATTCTATTTAATTTTCTGTTCTGAATTCTCTCCCTCCCATCTCCACTTCCCCTACCTATTAAGAAAGTAAGAAAAATAAAATCTGTTACAAATATGTACAGCCAAGTAAAACAAATACATTAGCCATACTCTTTTTCCCCAAAGTATGCTTCAATCTACCCTCTGAGCCTATTACCTCTCTCTCTAGAGGTGGCCAGCATGCTTCATTCATCATGAGCCCTAAGAAACTGTGTTTAGTTCCATTGTTCATATACATTTTTGGAATAGACCATTTATATTTACTTTAAACCCAGGGTTCTTAACCTAGGGTCCACAACCTTTTTTTTTTTTTAATTAATAGCTGTATTTTCGCATGATTGGTTTCTTTTGTAATATTTTGATTTCCTCTTATGCATTTAAAAACATTATTCTGAGAAGGGGTTCATGGGTTCACCAGACTTCCAAAGGGGTACAGGATCAAAAAAGGTCAAAATCCCTGCATATATGCATTAATATTTATATATACATAATCATGATAGCTTGACATGATCACATCATTTTAGAGGGACCTCAGTGTCTCTATCTGAAAATGACTCCTATATGTCATATCCCTGATCAATGGTATTGTAGCTTTTCTTGATGACCTGTAATGAGGGGGAGCCCCATACTTTCTGAAGCAGCCCACACTATTTTGGGGCTAGATCTAAATGTTGGGAAGTTATTTTTTCTGTTACATCAAATTGAAATCTGTTTGTTTGCAATTTTCATGGACAACTCCTGGTTCTGTCTATTGGAGCCAAATGGAGAACATTTCATTTATCCTTCACATGACTGCTTTTTGTATGTTTAGAGGCGGTTGCCATTCCTTCCCCCCTCCCCCACAAGGTCTTCTCTTGTCAAGGCTAAACACCCCCTAGTTCCTTCAACCAATCCTCATGCAGCATAATCTTGAGGCCCTTCACCATCCTGGTGACTCTCTTCCACATGTTCTTCAGTTTTCCAAGATCCTTCCTAAAATGTAGTATCTATATTGAAAGTGAATATCCTCTTTTTCATGCTAAACATTTATAAGACCATAGATTTGGAGCTAGAAGTTTCCCTAGAAGCATTTGAGTCAAAACCATTCATTTTACTGATGAGTAAACTGAGGCACAGTGGTTAAATGACTTACTAATGAGAGAGCTAGTAAATGGCTAAGGCTGTATTTGAACCTAGATCTTTGTGACTCCAAGTCCAGAACTCTGTCTTCTATTTCATGTTGTTGCCATCCCAAGTCATTAAAATGTCTTTCCTCTGTTGGTAATCTTCTAATGGAACTATTAATTTAAGGCTTAAGTACCCCTCATGGCTTCAAGGAAGGTAATATAAAAAACGACATATTCACATCATTCTATTTCTAGCCAGAGGTCTTGAAAACAGAGGGATCCTCAAGGTGTTATTTTCAGTGCTGATACACTCAGATCAATGGTGAAATAAATGATTAGTTGAGTGGAGTCCTCTCTCTCTCTCTCTCTCTCTCTCTCTCTCTCTCTGTCTCTCTCTCTCTCTCTCTCTCTCTCTCTCTCTCTCTCTGTCTCTCTCTCTCTCTCTCTCTCTCTCTCTCTCTCTCTCTCTCTCTCTCTCTCTGTGTGTGTGTGTGTGTGTGTGTGTGTGTGTGTGTGTGTGTATGACAGAGGACTTAATTGGGTGATCTCTATCAGAGATCCACTGGGAGAAAGAAACAGCTGTCTCAAGGTCAGGCAAAATGAATAGCAGAATAGAGTTTCTGCTCATGTTTCTGTGTGGTACTTTTCCATCTATCTTTTGCTATTTAAGTGGCCTCCCCCATGGCATTTTTTCCCCTCCACACAGGTCATTCTGAGAAAGATAAAAGCAAGTGTATTCTTTGTCTGTGTCCAGTTAATTTCATCAAAATCCCTCCTAAACATGTTCTCTTTCCTAAGGGTCCCTATGAGATGGGGAATCTTTGCACTGTAATGTATATGTAATTAAAATAAGACTTGTATATTAATTTCCATTTTGTGCAGATACATCTGCAGACAATCTTCTTGTTGCCTTTAGGGTCATACCCAAAGATCATCATTGAATATTCAATCTTTTTGAGCTAATGCTTTTTCCCTATTCACAGTCTGCTAACTGCTAATGTGATACTGTTAACTTACTAACATTTAGATCTCTTTTGAGAGATTGCATGGGATAGCAGATAGAGAGCTGCATCCAAATCCCACCGCTGATACACACTGACTCTATGACTCTGGGTAAGTCATGGACTCAAAGCTAGAAGGCCTTAAAGGGCTAGTATAACCCTTTCATTTTTCTTTCTTTCTTTTTTTTTCAGGGCAATGAGGGTTAAGTGACTTGCCCAGGGTCACACAGCTAGTAAGTGTCAAGTGTCTGAGGCCAGATTTGAACTCAGGTACTCCTGAATCCAGGTGCTTTATCCACTGTGCCACCTAGTTGCCCCAACCCTTTCATTTTTTAATTAAGGAAATAGAGAAGCCGAGTAATTAAAGGATTTGACTGAAGTAATGTCATAAATATCTGAAGTAAAATTTGAACTCAAAGCTAGTGCTCTGTTCATTATACCATCCTGGGTTCCCTAGAAGCTCTTGAAGTATATCATTTGCAGTCAAAATAACAGTTGTAGATCTGAATGGGTAGAGGATACTTGTCACTAGGGAGCTCCCCTCAACAATGCAATCACAGTTGCTGCTCCAACACCCCCCCCCACTCACACCCCACTGGCAACACTACCACCAGTGCCAACAACATTTTGATGTCTTTCCTTACCAACATGGTGGGAAAAGACAATTGAACTAAAGGGTATGTGAGCCAAGGAATTACTAGCGAACCCTTTCACCCCCATTCTCTGGTAGTGATCAGAAGGTGAAATGACAAAACTTGAAATGACAAAATGGCTGCAGGGGAAACACCATTTACTTTCTATAGTGATCATTTCTGCTGTTTCCAACTCAAGTATGATGTAGGGAAAACCTTTCAGGGAAGGATGCTCCCATTTAGTAGTTGCCACAGTGACAACTCTTTGGATAAGCAATTTTACTTTTGGAGAACAGGTGCATAGTTTGAAGTGTTTGGGATGCAAGTCTGAGTTTAGAAGAGAGAGTATAAGACTGATGGATGGGGTTGATTTGATGTAATGAAAAATGTACAGACCATTAGAATAGTCTGGGAGTGCAATGGGATCCCTTGAGAGGAAGTGAGTTTTCCCAGTTGGATGTTTTCTGGCAAAGATGGGTGACTCCTTTTCAGGTCTATTTTTGAAAAGATTCTTTTTCAGGTTTAAGACTAAACAGCCTTTGGGGTCCATTCCCACTCATTCCCAATTCATCATTTTTCCATTTTTACCTTCTACCTTATCTGGTCATTTCCTAAATTCCTTTGTATTCTATAGAGCACAGGTGGTCATAAACAACATTTGATTATATTTCCTTGGAGTCTTATCTCATCCATGTGGGTATTTTTGGTGATGATGCAGATTGAACACAATTTAAACCTTCCAAAAGCCTGGGATTAGAAGTCCAGGAAAAATTAAGAGAGATTCAGTGAGATCCTTAGGATCACATACTATATAGTGGTGAGAACTTGACTTGGTGTTAGATAGATCTGAGTTCAAGTGCTACTTCTGAATGTGGTTGATGTGTGACCTTACCAATTGACCTAACTACTCTGAATCTCAATCTCCTTGTCTGTAAAAGGCAGGGATGTGTATTTCTATGATACCTCTCTCACAAAATTATTTTGAGACTCAGAAAAGATGATGTATGCAAAGTGTTTTGTGAACTTTAGAGAAGATTATGTATTTTATTCTTATTCTTATTAAAAGTGAAGCCAACTGTTGGTCATTTGTATATTCAGTTATGTTGATTGAGTATCTACTATGTGGGAGAGCACCTTTTACGTCAAAAGAATTTCATTAAATACTTTAGGAGACAAAAAATAAAGACATACTGCTCCCATGTATTCTATAATACTTAGAGATATGTATATTTTACTTTAAGGAAGTCCTAAAACAGTGCAAAGATATAAACAAGCATGGTAATTTCAAGCAACGTTCATAATTCAGTGTTCTTCCAAGTCTCATTTATTATTTATTCTTTTCTTGTCCAAGGGAATGTGGGATTGTGGGAAGATTACTGGAGCCTCAGAATATACCATGTTAGGACAATCTTGCAGCAGAAGCCCTTCAAGGGTAAAAGAAAGAGATAAGCAGAGGGTTCACTGAACAGGGCAAAACATTTCACCTGGTTATCACTTGGCCAGGCATGGACAGGATGATTACTAGATGCTAGTAGGGAACAGAGATCATGCAGTAACCAACATTAACAGCTCAGCAACAAGTGGGGGAGTTTTAGGTTGGAGCAATGAGGGCCAAATGAGGACATGAGAGTTGCCTTGAAACATTTGAAGAGTTGTGATATGGGAGAGGAAATAGAACTAGGGTTTGGCAGAAGTAGACAGAACCAGAAATAATGGATATGATTTCCAAAGCAGCACATTTAGACTTTAATTCCAAAAGGACTCTAACAATGAAGACTAGAACCAAGAGAAATTGTCTGCCCTAGGAGGTAGAGGGTTACTCTCCACTGGAGGTCTCTATGAAAAGGAAAGATGACCACTTATCTGGCATGTCATGGAGGGCATTCTTGTTGGGATATGGGCTGGACTAGGGTTCCCTTGCAAGTATGAGCTTTTTTTATTAAGAGCTAGGGAAGTTAAATCATTTGGGGGGGGGCCCTGGGGGAAACAGGGGAGTCCAGATTTCCATAATCCAGGAAGCAAACCAGTGTAGATGGCCAGTTTGGCTGAAGATGGAATAAGCTGGAACTCATAAGGCCCAGAGATGAAGGGGCAAGAAGCCATTGGAAATGAACACTGGTTGTGTCCTATGCTTGAGCCCTGATCACTAGCCTGGCCCTGGCATTTGTGTTTAAGATTCATCTTTGAACTAAGAACTAAAATTTAGGAAATCATCTTTTCTCCAAGATGATACTGTTCAGAGGCAGGAGTGTGCTGCAGGCTGATTGAAAAATTATGTAAGAATGACCAACTTAAGAACAGTAATGATAAAACTAAATCACCCATCAGTATTCAGCACAATGCCCGACACAAAGTAGGTACTTAATAAATGCTTATTGATTTGACTTATCTACAGTGCTTAAATAAGTTCTTCACTTCTAGGTAGTACAAATATTATTATTCCCATTTCACAGATATGGAACCTGGTATGAAAGCATGTGCTCAGCTTAGAGAATTAGCCAAAGAAAGTGAGTGCTGGGACCGGGAGCCTAAGGCTTCTATATTCTGTCCTGAGTTATTCCCAACATGCCTAAAGTAAGGCACCAGAACTATTATAGTGGTGGTGCTTAAGTCTGCTAGGTGAAACACTAACTTCAATGATAATATATTTGGAACTTGGTGAACTGGCATGATCTTCCTGATAATACAGAAACAGAAAAGTTTTCATTTCCATATTACATCTTCTAATTATAGCTGAGCAATAATGGAGCAATTTGATTGTCTCTTGGAACCCCTTCTTAATGGCAAAATTGCATTGGAGGGCCATTTTCAGTGATTTTAATTGGCTTAATTTTTGCCGTTAAGCACTGAAGTGGAGAGTTTGTACTGACTGAAGCCATCAAGGAGCAAGGGGCAGATGGAATGAAGGGGTGAGATTGGAAGCAAATGAATGAATAACATCTGTCCCATAGGCACAGAACCTTAAAACTCTTTGCCAGTCTGGATTGTTGACTGATTTTTCATCTGGCTTCCTGTCTACCCTCCACCTTCAAGAAGATTCTATTTTAATGGACAAAAGATGAATGCTCATATGAAAAGGCCTGATATTCCAATCAGTCCCATCTCCCCCAGTGGGATATTATAAACTAGTTTCTTAATATATGTCTTCAGTCTATTAAAGTGTAGGGCCCTAAATGGAGAGGCTTATTAAGAAAGAAAGAAGGGGGCAGCTAGGTGGCCCAGAGGATAAAGCACTCTCCCTGGATTCAGGAGGACCTGAGTTCAAATCTGTCCTCAGACACTTGGCACTTACTAGCTGTGTGACCCTGGACAAGTCATGTAACCCACATTGCCCTTCCAAAAAAAAACGAAGAAGGGAAATAGAGCTAGAGAATGAAAAACAGGAAAGGAAAATGACATGACATAATGGCAAGAACATTCAAATCAGAATCAGAGAAACTAGCTCAAATCTCAGTTTTGCAATTTCCTCGCTTTATGACATTGGGCCACTTGGGGCCTCAATTTCTTCAGCTGTAAAATGGATTGAATATCATCTAAGGCCTCTTCTAGCTCTGTAGTCTATGATCTGATGAATGAAAAAAAAATTCAGTGAATAAGTAGGATCCTTAGAATCTTGGGAACAAGGCCCAGATTTGTAATTAGAAGACAGGTTCAAATCTCATCTTGGCATCTTACCTGGTGATCTTTGAAAGATCACTTAAGATCTCAGGAATATAAGTCTGTCATCTGTAGAATGAATATAATAGTATCCGACATACTTATTTCACAAGGTTGCTATTGTGATGAAATAATGGGATTTCAAAGATACTCAAAGACCCACCTGGAGATTAATCTAGACTGATTGAATCAAGTGAGAGTGATTAACTGCTGATTAGCCTACTTCAAGTTAACTGTATTGTAATAACACCTTGAGAACACCTTCTGAACCAATGGATTTGGATGATGCCAACCAATCAGCTTGAAGCAGTGTGTAAGGACTGCCTCTGTTCCAGACCTATAAAATGCTTCCACAATCAGTTTGCTGGAGAGAGTTCATGATTGAAGCAGGCTTGTGGCAGAGGACTTGAGGAAGAACCAGACCAGACCAGGCTGGAACTCTAGGCTAAATAGGCTTTTTTCTTAACTTTCTGAACTCCATGGGAATATCTGTATGCTTTAATAAATGTTTATTGCCCAAAGACTGGTGCTGAAGCTTCTAATTTAAGGCAACCACAATTTAGATTTTAAACATCACATTATGAAGCTCAGAGGAAATAAGGTAGAGAGTGTATCAAAGGTCCTAGTGTAGTTGTATATAAAGTCCCATATAAAATAGCCCTTCTTTCCAGCTCTTCTCTTGTCATACCCTATAAAATGAAGGGTTTGTACTAAATGATCTTTGCCATTGCTTCTTCCTCATGATTCTATGCTTCCAGAATTAGAAAAAGAGATTTCACCCAACCCCCGTAAGAATAAACTGAAGCCTTAAGGAGCGATGCATAGGAGGATCACATGCTAGGTTCAGTACAATATTTACTGAGTTTATGCTGTGAACTGGGCATCCAAAGGCTAAAAAAGTAGTTCCCATCCTCAAGGAGCTTACATTCTAAAAAAAACTATTTTTATTCATCTCTATTTCATATCCTGCCTCTGCCTCATATGGTCTGTTTGACCCCAGTCAGTCATTTCCAGTCTAGCCTGTATATAGCTTGTGTTCATACCTAGTTATTTGTGTATTGTCTCCCCTAGTAGGCTGTGAGATTCTTGAGATCAGAGACTGTTTTTGTTTTTTTTACCTTTCTTTGTATCCCTAACACTTAACTTGGTGCCTGATACAATAAATGTTTATTGACTGGCTGACTGACAACATCTCATTACTCTAGCCAGCTCTTGAAGACAGTAAGTTAAAGGGAAGATACCTACCTGAACTGGTAGAGGAAGTTTTTGAAATCAGGAACTCTCTAGACCAATGAGACCAAAGATCTAGTTGTATAGTGATTTTTTTTCCTATCACCTTCATTTCCTAATATATGCTTGCTTTCTCCCCTTCACAGAGAAACATCCCTTTGAATAAAGAAATAAATAATAGGGGAAGAGTGGCTAAGTAAAAATAACCAACATATTGAAAATAATTTTATATTACATGCAGAGTTCCATTACCCATGGTCCCCTACCTCTGAGGAGCTTATGTCCTACCAAGGTCATAATCATGACTGTACCCATTTGAGTGAGTACAGATGCAAAGTAATTTCAGAGAGTACTAGCAAGTGATCAAATCAGGAAAATCTCTTTTAAGAGATAACACTTGAATTTAGCCTTGAAGAGAGCTAGGGGTTCTAAGACATGCTGTTTCCTTGTCATAAATTCTATTAACAAGACATATTACCTTCTAGCAAAAGGAAATTTTTAAAGGGCTGTGGAATTTTAACCCATCTAAACTTTTCTCCCTCTTTAGAATTTAGTAATCTTGGATCCACTCACAGTGAATGATGAGAAAATCCGGCCCTCTCTTGAGAAACGTTTAGAGGCCATCATCAGTGGGGCGGCCTTGTTGGCTGATTCTTCCTGCACACGAGACTTCCACCGGGAGCGCATCATCACTGAGTGTAACTCTATCCGACAGGCTCTCCAGGACTTGCTTTCAGAATATATGGACAATGTAAGTGCCTGGTTTTATTATGGTATTTCAAGTTTTCTCGAAGGTTTTCTCTCTTTCATGAATTATATAGTATCCACTTTGTGTGATAGCTATGGATGGTTCTTAATCCATTTAATGATGTGCCATAGATACATTGCATAGTTGAGATATTATGGAGCTTTCTGGATAGTAGTGCTTGGGAATGGACAAGCTGACCAGTGGGCAAAGTTGTTGGCTTCTTAATATCAAGTTTTATGAAATGACGGATCTTCACTCAGATCTCGAAGGCATATTGGGATAAGAATGAAAAATGTTTGAGGACATTTGATCTTGAAATTTGACAGAAGGCAAAGACTGAGTGAAATGAAAGTTTTATCCCAGGCATGTGTCATCTGCATGATTTGGTAATTATCAGGGTATGGTTTGAGACATATTAGCTAGAAATGATGTGACTTTTCAGGTGTGAAATTATAGATTAGTTCAGCAGATGTGCTTGTGCGAATGGTTGAAATATGCTAATATTAGTTGGTAGTTCTTTGAAACCATATATGATATGTGACAGATTCCCATGGTCTTAACATATGATTAGTTTGGTCCTTGATCAGGAGTCTCAGCCAATAACAATTAATAGATAAAGTGCAAATATATTTCATTCATAGAGAAGACATATTCTGGCTGTCACATCTGTCTTTCTGATTCTAAAACCACAAACATTTCTAGCATAGATGCTTCTTTTTGCTAAAGGTCTGTCAAGGTCATTCATGAACTATATTGAGAAGAAATGTTCATTTTAGTGTGTATGTCTATACACACAAAAATCATATACATGTATATGTCATGTGCGAATATATGGAGAGAGTGACAGAGAGAAAGAGATTAGAGGCATCTGTGATAGCTTTGTTTTTTTAACCTTAGGGTTAAAAAGTATGAATGCAAAGCATATTAAAGTTATTTCATATTTCCACCTGTCTTTATATTGATAGAGATGTTATACATGTTGTTAGGTTTCTTGGCTCAGTGATGTCAAGGGAATATCTTTATGTGAATAAAGTGTTCCATATAGGTAGGTTGGATTGAAAACCATGGCAAAGTATACACTAGGAAATGAATGTGGACAAGGCAGGCCTTTGGAGAAATCCAAGAAATTGAGGCTAAAATGTGGAGGTTTGGTTCCATTATGTATATTATTACAATAGTATTCCAATTTTACTATTTTAGCCTTCATCTTAAAGGAATAGTTTGACTCTGATTTCTGTACCACTCTTTTTATGGGTTAATTTTCTTAAATTTCACCTCTACCTCTGTCTGAGCTTAGCTAGGTTAGATCCTGGATACATAGAGAGAAAGAAAGAGAGCTGAGAGATATTGCAAAGATAACAAATTTTGTGCCATCATAGATTTTATGTAGTCTAACCCTTTTGATTTTGTAGATGAGGAAATTGACTTTTGGTCAATGAATGGGGATGATGATGATAATGACGATGACGATAATGATACTAGCTAGGATTTAAGACGACTGTACATGTTACCTTTTTGATCCTCCTGACAACTCAGTAAAGGAGGTGTACTATTATCCTCATTTGTAAAATGAGGAAAGTGAGCCAAACAGGGTTAATTGACTTGCTCAGGGTCACTCAGTTAAGGAAGTATGAGATAGGATTCAAATTCAGGTCCTCATGATTCTACGTCTGGCACTCTACTATGTAATCTAATTGTTGTTTTTGTGTCCTTCATTCTGGAAGAGGACCATGACTGATATCATGATTTAGAATTAAGTGAGGAAGGGCTGGGCAGAGTCACCAACCTCACTCTCTCCTCTGGAGCCATCTGGGTCCAGTGGCAAGAAGTATTATCAGGACAACAGGAGATAACCCCAGATGCTACTGCTAGTTAAATAATCCTGCTCTTTCTGAGCCAGTCTGGTTTGGATTACTACTAAAAGAATGGAGGTGTTATTTACTCTTTTCCTAAAGAGTTATATCATCCCTTGATGATGATGATAAAACATATGGTATCTACTTTGCTCGGCTATGGTGAAGAAAATTCTTTGTCAGGTATAAGGTACTATATAAATGTTATCTATTACTCCTGCTGCAATAATCAACCTCATGGATTTATTATAAGAAAATCTCTCTTTAAAGTACTATATAAATTTAGTTTACCATAAAAAAATGATGAGCAGGATGCTATCAGAAAAACCTGGAAAGACTTATGTGAGCTGATGCAACGTGAAATGTACTGTATACAAAATAACAGCAATATTGTAAAATGATCTGATGTAAATGACTTAGTTATTTTCAGCAATACAATGATCCAAGACAACTCTGAAGGACTTAGGAAAAATGCAATCCATTTTCAGAGAAAGAACTGATGTTACCTGAATACAGATTAAAGCATAAATTTTTTGTTAGTTCCTTTTTCTGAAGTTTTTTTTGTCTGTTTTCTTTTACAACCTGACTAATGTGGAAATGTTTTTCATGAGTACACATGTATAACTTATATTGGATTGCTTGAGTTCTCAAGGGGGCATGGGGAAGGAAGGGGGAAGAGAATGTGGAACACAAAGTTTTAAAAAATTGATGTTAAAATTTGTTTTACATGTAATTTGGGAAAATAAAATTCTAAATTAAAAAACATCATAAAAAATAAACCAAGTCACACTGGTAGTGTAAACCAAGTCCCGTGGTAGTGTATGTTTTAAATTGTTTTATAGCTGGAAAGCTCTTGTTCTTGCCCAGTAGATTTCAAGATACTTTAAGGGCAAGGGCTGCTTTGTTTTTGTCTTTTTATCCATGCCTTGAATACAGTAGATACCTAAAATATGCTTAATTAGGATTAAGGGAAGAAACTACTGGATTTAGCCATTAAGATGATAATTTTCAAAAGAGAAGTTTTGGTGAAAAGATCAGGTGGGAAGCTGAATTGTAAGAGATTAAAATGAGAATGAGAGGAAAGAAAATGAAGGCACATATTATAGACTTTTTTTTTCAGGTTTAGCCACACAAAGCAGAAGAGATAGAAGGTGATAATTAGGTGGGATGGAAGGATCAATGGTTTCTTAAATTGTGCTGGAAAGATGGATGCACTTTCACACAGTAGGGAATGAGCCAGTCGACAAGGACAGATTGAAAATAATGACAGAGTGGGGATGGCAAGTGGGGGGAGGAGGAGATAGATGAAATGGGATCACTTGAGCAGGTAGAAGGGTTAGTCTATGGTCTCTGTCCATGGTAATCCACAGCTTCTATTTCCTAAATTTATGTTATGATCACCTGTAATGTAATGCAATGGGTAAAGTTGAATGTGGCATCAGACAATTGTATATCTGCCCCTTCCTGTCTGTGTGATCTTGGGAAACTTACATGACTACGTTGGTGTTAATTTTCCTCTGCTCTCAATTGAAAGAGCTGGATTGGATGATCCCCCAAATCTCACTTACTGATCTAAGTGTTGATTTCTGTCTCTGTCATTTGAAGGTGTTGAACTGCGTAACTTCCAAGGTTCTTTATAATTCTAAGCCTTTACCACTCTGAGCCTCAGCTTTTTCCTTTGTCAAATGAGAGGATTGGGCTGGCTGACTTCTAAGTTCCCACCTAGTCCTAAATCTTTATCTTGGGCTCATTTTTCTTCTCTGACTAGTGAAGGGACTCCACCACCCTTTCTAAACTCCAAATTGCTGAACTGTTGTTCCACCCATTATGATTTCTCAGCATCTGACTCCCTGGATGATTCTAGAACTTCTGTGGTACCACAGCTCTGGCAAATGCTCCTTGAGACTCCTCCCTTCTTCCCTGGCAGCTCTTTCGTTTAATAGTGGGGGACCAGAAAAGAAATAGGGGAGGACAGCGCTGAGTTGGCAGCAGTATGACTGCAGCAGCCTGGGCCCAACCAGACAGAGAAGATGGACGCCTTGTTGGGTGCGTGGCAATGAGGCTGCTATTTCTGATGATAATCTGCTCTCAGTTAAGGGGGAAAAAAGCTTTCCTAATTTTAGAGTTCCCTTAAAAGTATCGATTGCCCATTTCACCTTGTGGCTGGCTTTTTATAAAACAGCAGCTGTGTTAGAAAGAATCAGCTCCGTCTGTTGGGATGACTGCTTTCTTTTAAAATCCAAGTTCTCATTCTGCAGGAGGGTGGGGGGGTGGGGGAGGCAGGCAGGCAGCCCCACCTTCCCTGCTCTTTGGATCAACACAGCATTTAGAGGGCACACTCTGAGGAACATTAACTGGATCTGGCCTGAGCCTAAGGCCGTGAGAGCTCCAGACAAGGGATGAGTGGCCATCATATACAATAGAGGAAAAAGGAAAGGCCTAGAGAGGACAGGTGACCTTCCCAAGGTCACAGAGTCAGAGGTGGGATTGAACCCCAACTCCTCCATCTCCAAGTCCAGTTAACTCACCAAAGTCAAATGAAATAATGGATTTAAAGTATTTTGTAAAACCTAAAGCTCAGGGGCAGCTAGGTGGCACAGTGGATAGAGCACCGGCCCTGGAGTCAGTAGTACCCGAGTTCAAATCTGGCCTCAGACACTTAACACTTACTGGCTGTGTGACCCTGGGCAAGTCACTTAACCCCAATTGCCTCACTAAAAAAACCCCAAAAAGCAAAACAAAGAAACAAACAAACAAACAAAAAGCTAAAGCTGAAAGGAAATGTAAGCTATTCATATTCATATTATTACAAGAGATCCAGCAGTGGAGCCAGAAAGACCTGAATTCAAGTTCTACTTTTGCCCCAGACAAGATGGGTGAATCTGGACAAATCACCCTCTCATTGCTCTAGGAAATTCTCTAAGACTAGAAATTACAGAGAACATGTCAACTTGCATTGGTAGAGGGACTTTCCTCATATGGGAGTTTTCTATACCAATGAAATCATAGGTCCAATCCCTTCCCCCATTTCTTCAAAGAGGATAAAAAAAATTTGTAAAGGAAACAGAAGCATACTGGGAAATAATGATAATAAGGATAGTAGTAGCAGTAGTCATATATAGTAGTTGTAGCCCTAGTACTAGTAACAATAACAACATTTTATAGCACTTGTAGGTTTGCAAAGTGCTTTACAAATATCTCATTTTATCTTCATAACAAACCTAGGAGGTTGGTGCTATTCTTATCCCCATTTTATACTTAAAGAAACTGAGACAGACAGGTTAAGTGACTTATCCAGAGTCACAAAGCTAGTAAGTGTCTGAGGCTGGATTTGAACTCAATTCTTCTCTCCTCTAAGTCTAGCCTTCCATTCACAGGACTATCTAAATGCCTCATAATAATCGATCAGCTTTGTTTGTTCAGTGAGGAACGTTTCCTTAAGCACCTCTTTTACTCTGTGCATGTCTGTGTGGAAAAGGGACAAAACGTTACTCATTGAGCTTCCATTTTACCAGGTGAAGAGATACAATATTGCATAGATAAATGTAAGGGAAGATAAGCTAAGATAATAAGAGATGAAAACAGAGATAAAGTTTAAAAAGTGAGGGAAATCTCAAACTTAGGGGACAAAGGAAGCCTTCCTATAGAAAGTGGCCCCAGACTTGGGTATTGAAGGAAGAAAGGAATTTCATGACTTGGAAATGGAATGTGAGACAGGCACCATGCCATGGTGGGTAGGAGGATCCTGCCCTTGGAGTTGGCTGCCTCAGATGTGTGCCCCTGGACAAGTCACTTAACTGCTCCATATTTTACTTTCCTTATCTGTAAATGTGAAGAGATTGTCTCTAAGATCCTTTCCAACTCTGTGATCCTAAGAGTTTGAGTTCATAGAGGAGGGCATGTTGAGTTCAGGGAGCAGCCAGCATCCCAGGTGGTAGGAACACATAACCAGGTAAGGGCAGCATTATGAAACAAGGCTGGAAAGGTAGGTCAGACCCAGACTGAGGAGGGCATTGAGGGTCAAACTGAGGAATTTAGATTTTATCTTACATTTTGTTTGAGGTTGTTAAACAGGGAAGATTTGAAGAAAGACTTCTTGATTTAGATTTTATTGGAGAAATCAACCACTGTATGATCATAGTCTTTCAGTTAGTGATCGAGCATTTATTAAGAACTTTCTGTGTACAAGGCATTATGCCAAGCACTGGGGATACAAAGATAAAAGAGAAACTGTCCTCTTCTGTTTGAATGGTGGAGACAGCATGTAAATAACTAGATACATACAAGGTTTATCCAGAGTAGAGTAAAGGTGATCTCAGAAGGGACCTGGCACATAATAAGCATTAAATAAATGCCTGTTGACTTGTTAGCAGTTGGTGTTGGGGGAAAGGGACTGGGACAGGCCTCCTGTAGAAGATGGGATCTGAGCTAAGTCATGAAGGAAGCCAGGGAAAAATAAGAGGCGGGGGTGAAGAAGGAGAACATTCTAGACATGGAACGGGCTAGCACAAGTCAGCAAGATTGATGATGGACATGATGGTTGAGGAAATACAAGTGCCAATCTCACTAGTGTGTAAAGTTTGTGGAGGGGAGTAAGATGGAAGGAGGCAGGGGCAGCTAAGTGGTGCAGTGGATAAAGCACTGGCCCTGGATTCAGGAGGACCTGAGTTCAAATCCGGACTCAGACACTTGACAATTACTAGCAGTGTGACCCTGGACCTGTCATTTAACTCCCATTGCCCTGCAAAAACAAACAAACAAACAAATAAATAAATGAACAAACAAATTAATTAATTGATTATAAAAAAAGGTAGAAGGAGGCTACCAAGGTAAGTAGATAGTTAGGGTAAGTCTGGGAAGGACTTTTAATACCAAATAGAACATTTTATATTAGAGCCTGAAGGAAATACAGAAGCACTGAAAGACATTGAATAGAAAGGTAATCTGGTTAGACCTATACATTAGTAAGATCACTTTGTCATCTGTTTGGAGAATTGATTTGACCGAGGAAAATAGTCAAGCAGGAAAATGAATAGGAAGTTATAATTATAGTCCAGGTGAGAGATGAGGAGAGTCTGTACTAGTCTAATGGCTGTGTGAGTGGGGGCAAGGCATATATAAGAGATGATGTGAAGTTTGAAACAAGATGATTTGACAATGAATTGTATATGTGGAGTGAGGAGTTATAGGGGCCCCAGGTTGTAGACCAAGGTAAGTCTGGGTTTTGGTGACAGTCACAGGGAAGTCTGGGAAAGGAAAGGTTTAGGGGATAGGGAGGAAATTATTATATTCAAATATGAAAATAATCTCCCTATCAACCTGGGCCCACATTATATGTGTGTGTATATGTATATGTATGTATACGCATATATATGTGTGTATGTATATACACATGTATGTTGTGGGTATAAATATATCTGTGTATGTATATATCTGTATATGTATATATATATATGTAAATAAAATTCTCACATAGTGATCTTATTATCTCTATATACATAATCCCTAGGCATACATACATACATGGTGTGTACAGCACTTGGAGGCATTGTGGATAGAGTATCAGACCTGGAGTCAGGAAGACTCATCTTTCTGAATTAAAATCTGATTTCTAACATTTACTAGCTATGTAACCCTGAGCAAGTCACTTAACCCTATTTGCCTCAATTTTCTCACCTGTAAAATGAACTGGAGAAGGAAACAACAAAACATTCTAGTATCTTTTCCAAGAAAACCCCAAATGGGGGTCCAAAAGAGTTGGATACAACTGAAAAACAACTGAACAACAACAATATACCTATACATACACATATACATACACACATACACGTATACACACATATATATGCACCTAGGAATTATTTGCATAGAGGCAATAAAGATCACCATTTTATATAATAGAGAGGAAAAGGAATGGAGTCCCTGACAGTCAAAGGGGTCACCCACTGTTAATGGGTATGATGGAGATTAAGATCTCCCAACAAAGCCTGGGAATGAGCAGTCAGCTATAGATCAGTCAGTGTGTGTCAGAGGTAAGGATTAAGTCTGTATCTGCCTGCTTCCAAGGTGAGAACCAGGAGAGAATAATATTAAAAACAAGAGAAGAGTGAGTATTCAGGTGGAGGAGGAGGTGATCAAGAGTGGCAAAGGCTGCCCAGAAGGGTCAAGATAGATAAATATTTAAGAAAGGTCATTAGGTTTGGCAATTAGAGAACATTTGTCATTTTGGAGACAGCAGTTTGAGATGAAGTTTGGAAACTACTCAACTACTCAATTAGTTGACTCAGGCAGCTAAGATTGTAAATTGTACATGAGTTACGAATCTATGTTGGTGGAGGGAGTCTCTACACTGGGAATTCCACTCACTGATGAAAGCACACATCTGGTCAGAATCCAAAACAAAATCCCCCAGTAGAATGTAGTGTTGTTGAGTTCAGATGCTGTTTTTTATTTCGTTCTTCATATCCCTCATGTCATCCATATAGAAAGCACATAAATGCTTTTGGAATTGAATCATTTCATATTTAAAATCTCAGGCACTGCATCCATACAAAATAAAAACAAATAAATGAGTAAATTAAACAAAAACTCCTCAAGTTTTCTTTAACTAAAGCCCATGGATTTTCCAAGTGAACCCAGATAAATGGGCCAGTTGATTGATTTTTATTGATCAGTCACAGAAGTCCAGATTATTGGTGTGAAAATCCCACATAATAAATTTTTCCTTCTGCTAAGGCTCCTCCACTAACTTACAATGTATGCTTGGACACATCATTTAAACTTTCTGGGCTCCAGGTTCTTACTTTATAAGTAATCATGTGCACAATTCCATCAGTATAGGAAACTTCTAATATGGAAATTCTACCCACCAGTGAAGATCATCAGCCTGTCTCAGAGTATTATAGACTATAGCTCACTGAGAGGTTAAGTGACTTGTGCGTAGTTATGATTTGTCAGTCAATCAGAGCTACAAGGTCAAATGTCTAATCATTGTGCCACACTATGTCATAAATAGTAATAACTCTTTTTTTTTTTTGCAGGACAATGAGGTTTAAGTGACTTGCCCAGGGGTCATGCAGCTAGTAAGTGTCAAGTGTCCGAAGCCAGTATCAAGCGTCTGAGGCCAGTGTCAAGTGTCTAAAGCCAATAACCCTTGATTATTCATATCTAGAATTTATGTTTCACTTTAAGATGCAGTTTTATTTTATTTTATCTTCACAATAACCCTATGAAATAAATGCTATCATTAGGCCCATTTTATAGATGAAAAAACTGAGGTTAGGAAAGATTTTAGGAATTCTGGAGGCAGAGCAAAGTTAGTGGAGTAGAGCAAGTACTCAGCCTAGCTCTCCTGACATTACCCTCCAAACAACTTTAAAATAATGGCTCAAATTTAATATTGGAGTGGCAGAGTGAACAGAAGTTCAGGGTGAGACATTAGTCTAGCCCAAGACAACTTGGCAGGTTGGAGGGAGAGATCTATCATATGAGACAGAGACTGGCCCAGAGTCCATGTAGATACACCAGTTGTGTAACTAAGTGATGGCAACAGAAGCAGCAGCAAATTTAATAGTACTCAAGTCATATGGTAAAGAGATATGGCAACTAGACAGAAAGAGATTATATCGGATATCTGTGCTAGGACTAGATGTGTTACCAGACACCGTTTGGCAACTCCATTGCCAAATTGGGTCACAGTTCAAGGATGGAGAAGATCATTTATGGTCAAGAGGGAGCAGGGGCTATCAGGAGCAGTTTTGTTTTTGGTGCCAAGTGAGCAGGGGCCCTCAAACAGTATCACTTCTTCTGGTTCTGGTACCAAGAGAACAGGGACCCTAAGTATCAGTATTGATTTCAATCCCAAAAGATCAGGAGTCCTTCCTTGGTAAGGAGCAGAGCATAGACCAGGAAAGCAATATCTTCATCCATATCACACTACCTTGGAAGCACCAAAAACCTTCCAAACCCTCAGAACTAGCTCTGAAAATAGCAGTGAGAAAAAGAATAAAGCTTGGGATAGTGCTCCCCAAAACCCTCAGAACAGACCAAGTCTAAGACTAAGTCATAAAGTCAAAGTCAAGAAAATAGGTGGGAAATGGGCAAATGATAATAAAAAATAACCTTCCCATAGAAACTACTGGGGTGGGAGGGAAGATTAAGACAAACTTAGAAACAAAACAGTGACAAGCAAAGCCTCAAAGAAAAAATATGAACTGGACACAAGCCCAGTAAGAATTCTTGGAAGAGCTAAAATGATTTTCAAAATCAAATAAGAGTGGTAGGGGAAAACTTAGGTAAAGAAATGAAAGCAAAGGAACAAATTATGAAATGACAACTACCAGCTTTGTAAAAGAGGCACAAAAATACTGAAGACACCTTAAAAAGCAGAATTAGCCAAATGGAAAAGATTTACAGAAGCTTACTGAAGAAAATAATTACTTAAAAATTAGAATTGGGCAAGTGGAAGCTAATGACTCCACAAGACATTAAGAAACAATAACAAAATAGTGAAAAGATAGAATTGAAATATTTCATCAGAAAACAACTGATCTGGAAAACAGGTCAAGGAATATAATTTTAGAATTATTGGACAACCTGAAAGTCATGATCAAAAAGAGCCTAGATTTCATATTTCAAGAAATCATATAAAACTTTCCTGATATCTTAGATCCAGAGGATAAAATGGAAATGGAAAGAATCCAGTGTTCACCTCCTAAAAGAGATCCACAAAAGAAGGCTCCCAGGAATATTGTAGCCAAATTCCAGAGCTCCCAGGTCAAAGAGAAAATACTTCAAGCAACCAGAAAGAAACCATTCAAATATTGTGGAACTACAAGTCAGGATCACAGAAGATTTAGCAGTTTCCACATTAAAGAAGTAAAGAGCTTGGAATATGACATTCTGGAGGGCACAGGAACTAAGATTACAACCAAAAATAACCTACCCAGAAAAACTGAACATAATTTTTTAGGGGGAAAATGGATATTTAATGAAATGGAGGACTTGTAAGGTCTTTGATGAAAAACAAGCTGAATAGGAAATTTGACATTCAAACATAAGACTCAGAAGAAGCATAAAATGGCAAATGGGAAAGAGACAACAACATAAAGGATTCATTAAAGTTAAACTGTTTATGTTCCTATGTCTAAAGATGTTACTTGTAACTCTTAAGAATTTTATCTTTATTAGGTCAGTTAGAAGGAATCTACATAGACAGAGGACATGGGTTTGTGAATTGATTTTTTTGGGATTATTTTTAAAAAATGAAGAGGTATGAAAGTGATGCACTGTGAGAAGGGGGAAGGGGGAGGTAGAGTGGGGAAACATTCTCATATAAAAAAAGCCCTTCACAAAAGAGCTTTTATAGTGGAGGTGAAAAATGGAAGAATTGGTGGGCAGTGCTTGAACCTCATTCTCAGTGGAATTTGTTCAAATAGGGAAGAATACACACACACACATACACACACACATACACACACACACACACTCACTCACTCAGCTGGGTATAGAAATCTATTTTGCCTAATAGAGAAATAGAAGGTGATGGGATAAGATATATGAAGGAGATGGGGATGATAAAAGGAAGGGTGGATTAAGGGAAGCAGTGGTCAGAAGCCAAATAAACTCTTGAGGAAGGAAAGGGTAAAAAGAGAGAAGGATAAATAGGAGAAAATAGGATGGAGGGAAACACAGAGTTAGTAATCATAACTGTGAATGTGTATGGGAATAACTCACCTATAAAATGGAAGTAGATAGCAGAATTAGCTAGAAACTAGAATTCACCAATATATTGTTTACAAGAGAAACACTTGAAACATATATTTAGTGTTAAAATAAAGGACTGGAGCACAATCAATCATACTTCAGTTGAAGTAAAAATATCAGGAGTTTAACAATCATGATCTCAGACAAAGCAAAAGCAAATGCAGAAATAGAACTAATTAAAAGAGATAGTCAGGGAAACAAAATTTTACTAAAAGGCATCAGACAATGTAGTAATATAAAAAAATTTAAGGGCAAATTTCTGATTTCTCAAACATAAGGAACTGAGTCAAATGTGAAAAGAAAAGAGCTATTCTCCAATTGATAAATGGTCAAAGGATATGAACTGGCAGTTTTCAGAAGAAGAAATGAAAACTGTTTATAGTCATTTGAAAAAAAAGAGTAATATAAATTTAAAAAATTCTAGCTACCACCTCACATTTATCAGAAATGATAAATATTGGAGGGGATGAGAGAAAATAAGTACAGTCATAAACTGTTGGTAAAGTTGTGAACTGGTCCAACCATTCTGGAGAACAACTTGAAACTATGCCCAAAGGGCTATAAAATTGAGCCTACGCATTGACCAGCAACATCACTACTAGGTCTGTACCCCAAAGAGATAAAAGAAAAAGGAAAAGGACCTATTTGTACAACAATATTTTATAGCAGCTCTTTTTTGTAGTGGTAAAGAATTGGAAAATGAGGAGATGCCTATCAATTGGCAAATGGCCAACTTTGCCTCTATATTTTTCCTTCTAGATGGGACTTTTTGGCTTCTGGATATAGGACTTAGACTTTCCTCACAACAACACTGTGAGATAGGTAATGCAAGTAGGATTTAGAGTTAGAAGAGGTCTTAGAGATTACCTAAGGTATACAGTGGAGAACCTGAGTCCTAGAAGCCAAACTCAGGCATCCTTCTAAGATGCCAAGTTACAGAGGAGCTGTCAGTCTGTATCATAGAGGAAGTTCTCACATCAGGAGTTCCTTACATAGAAGGTGACCTGGAAGAGCCAAACTTTTCACTCGGGTTCTCCTGTCACAAACCTAATGTTCTTTCCATTATACCACATTTGTTTCTATTATTATAACCATTTTCCAGAAAAGGAAATGGAAGACCAGAGAGATTGCACTTGGTAATACAGGTATTAAGTATTAGAACCCAGATTTGAACCCATTTCTCCGCACCTGAAGGCCAATCCTCTTCCTTCTAAAGCAGGCAGCCTCTCCCGAAGGCAAGTGGACTAGTTGATATCTGAGATGTCTCATTTTAAAATTCTCTAATCATATCATTCTAGAATATTCTAGATGTCAGGGTTCTACTTGTTTCCAAATCTCTCCTTTCCTTTTTGGCCCTGAATCCCTGAGACTTTCTTTTTGTAGCGCCAGACATCCCCAGTTAAAAGCACGGAGTTAATTTGTGTAACCTACTGAGAAATATTGCTTTACCATGAGTGGCTAAGTTAATGAATCCTGCTGAGGTTGAATGGTGAGGTGCTAGACGTCACTGGTCTGATGTATGGCTTATGGTCTTGGGAAAGTCTCTGTCCTTGGAGAGCACCAGCTAATATCTTGGGAGATGCTTTTCTCTTCCATCAAAAACAGTTCTTCCCTGGAGAACATTTGGGGTAGAATGCAAATGAGATATTCCAATGTGACTGGCTGAGCTGATGCAGCATCCTTTTCCTTGTCCCCTAAGGAATGACTGCTGCATCATGAAATGAGGCCATTTAATGGATGGCGATGTATGGCCCATTAAAACCCCAGTTGAAAAGTATAATCACCATGAGGCTTCCGTGTATATTTTGATGTATTTGAAAATGAAAGCTCCTTCCTTTGGAATTCTGCACACCAGCAGCTGCCAGTAGCTAGAATGATGAATCATGGGAGCAAGAAAGCTACCAAATTGAAAGGAAGAAGGAAAAGGGTTGAAGAATTCCATTATTGGCATTGAATACTTTGGAATTGTACTTTTTCTTTCTCTAACATTTTCCAGACAAACCTAAGACAAACACATGTAATCTTGTGCATATTTTATTATCTCTGGAGAAAACTAGCCTCTGTGCCTTTGGGATGTTCATTGTCTCTCAGAATTGTTCTAACTGTAAAACGAATCCCATTTTCATTCCAAACTCCATACCTGGTTTTTAGACTGCACAAACTGGCCTCCAACTGCAGGCTTCTCAGGCTCAGCAGGTTATCTATTTTTTTATCCTTTCTGTTGTGGAAGCTCCCTCCACAGACTCAGATGGCAACTCCTTTGTAACTTTGCATTTTAGAGAATTGTTGAAGGCATTGAGGTGTTTAATTTCTTGCCCAGGGTTACACAATTAGTAGGTCCCAGAGACTCTTTTAGTAGGAAACTAGGTGTGGGATAGAAGGAAACACAGCACCTAGAGAGTGAATCCTGCCTCAGGCATGTGGCAAGTATCTTAACCTCTCAGGCCCTCAGTTCCCTTGTCTGCAAACTGACAACCTCTAAAGACTCTGCCACATTTAAATCCATGATCCCAGCATCCTAGTCCAATTCTCTCATTTTTATAGAGGAGGAAACTGAGGCCCCAGGAGGTTGTGATTCAAAGCTAAGTCTTCTTTCTTCCTGACTTCAAGGAGAGCTCTCTCTATGCCAGGGAAGCCATGCTGTCTCCTGTAATAAATCTCCTCTCCTCCCCTCCCCCTTCTTCCTCTCCTTTCCTTCCTTCCATCCCTCCTTCCTTCCATCCTTCCTTCTTTCTTTCTCCCCTTTTCTTTTACTTTTTCTTCCTCTCATTCTCTCCCTTCCTTTCTTCTTTCTTTGTTTTTCTCCTTCCTTCCTTCCTTCTCTTTTCACTTCCATTTCATTGTCTCCCTCCCTCCATTCCTTCCCTTCCTCTCTCCTTCCACTCTCCCTCCCTCCCTCCCTCCCTCCCTTCCTCCCTTCCTTCCTTCCTTCCTTCCTTCCTTCCTTCCTTCCTTCCTTCCTTCCTTCCTTCCTTCCTTCCTTCCTTCCTTCCTTCCTTCCTTCCTTCCTCCCTCTCCCTCTCTTCCTTACTTCCCTCCCCTGTGTTTTCATTATTGTATAGAACTCAGTGAGAGGTAACTCCCTCTACCAATCAATATTGATATCTTTTTCTGAAATTGATAGTCTTGGAAAGTTGTTTGGGGCACTAAGAGGTTAGAGGACTTGTCCAGGATTACATGGCCAATATGAGACAGAGAGAACTCCTGTGTACCTAACTTGCATATTAGCCTTCTAGTTACATTCCAGGCTCCTTCTTGTCCTATTTCTGAGCATTAGCACAGCTACACTCATTAAAATAAGTGGAAATGCATTCTTCTACTGATTGCTTGCAAGTCATTCCAGTTACTTATTTCTCTAATTGATGCGACATCCAAACCACCTTATTTCACTCACAGTCCCTACTTGTTCAACTTGTTTAACTCTTTCTTTAAAAATTGGATTCTTTCTTTAAAAAATGGATGAGCTACAATAAAATTTAATGAGAGGTGTTATGATACAGAGGAAACTACTTTGGAATTGGGGAGACCTGGGTTTGATTCTTTAGTCTTAATATTCATCCCCAAAGTCTATGACAGGCTAGAATATTAGAAGAAATGAAAGAAGATAAAATTTAGTAGGCCTAAGTGTTGAGGCTTAAACTTGGAGAGCTGTCTTTTTATCCTAAGTAGAGGAGGGTTTCTACAGCGGTTTGTCCAGGTGTGAAGGGGAGGGACATGGAAATGGAAGGGTTTTAGTGGACTT
Source organism: Dromiciops gliroides (assembly GCF_019393635.1). Taxonomy (NCBI): domain Eukaryota; kingdom Metazoa; phylum Chordata; class Mammalia; order Microbiotheria; family Microbiotheriidae; genus Dromiciops; species Dromiciops gliroides. The sequence continues at coordinate 30,013,477 of NC_057862.1, read as the reverse complement.
TGAGCTCACCATGGGTCAGAAGTTGGAAGTGGCCATCAAGATGGCTAATTAGACTTTAAATTGTATTAGGAGAAGCCTTGTTTAAAGGAACAAGAATGTGTTAACCCTGCTGTACTCAGTCTCGGTCAAGCTGCCACTTGTCTTCCATACCAAGGTCCAAGGACATCAGTAGTTTACAGAGTGAATACAGGAAGGTAACCAGGTGGTAAAGGGCCTTAGTCCACAACTAAAGGAACTGGAGATGTTTAATTAATCAATCTATCAATCAGCATGTATCAATCATTTAATATACAGAAATCTGGACAACATAATTGATCCTGTATGTCCTTTATTTGTACATACTTGTTTCCATGTTGTCTCTTCCATTAGACTGTGAGCTCCTTGACAGCAGGGACTAATTTTTGGATTTTGAATTATTCTTATTTTTTGCCTTTCTTTGTATCCTATAACCTAGCACTGTTCCTGTCACACAGTAGGTGCTTAATAAATGCTTGTTGATTTGTTGAAAGGATGGCTATGTGCAAGTGTGTGTTAGGCTGTCATGAAGCAGAGGAATGGCATTCTATCTGAGGCCATGAGACAGAAGTAGGAACAATGGCCATATTTAGGCTTGATGTCAGCAAAACTTCTTAAAAATAGAGCTAACAGGGGTGGCTAGGTGGCGCAGTGGATAAAGCACCGGCCCTGGAGTCAGGAGGACCTGAGTTCAAATCCGGCCTGAGACACTTGACACTTACTAGCTGTGTGACCCTGGGCAAGTCACTTAACCCCCATTGCCTCACTTAAAAAGAAAAATAGAGCTAACAAAGGAATGGGCTGCTTCAGGGCATAGTGTGTTCAAGGAAAACTTGGCTGACCATTTTTCAGGTGGGGATTCCTTTCATATATGAGTAGGGAAGTCATTTAGCCTCCGTGAACCTCAGTTTCTTCTTCTGGAAAATAGAAATGATAGTACTTGTGCAGCCTACTTCCTAGGGTTGTTCTGAGAAAAACGCCTTGTAAACCTTAAAGTCCTATAATAATGTAGGTAGTTATTTTCTGTTGTTGCTGTTGTTGTTATTTTGAGGGGCAATGAGGGTTAAGTGACTTGCCCAGGGTCACACAGCTAGTAAGTGTCAAGTGTCTGAGGCCAGATTTGAACTCAGGAACTCCTGAATCCAGCACCAGTGCTTTATCCACTGCACCCCCTAGCTGCCCCTGCTAGTTACTTATTGTATGAAAGTGAATGATGCATCCTCCTTTAGAATGGAAATAAAAGGAATGTTAACGTAGGCAAGCAATGAAGAAAACAACAGGAAGAAGCAACATGTCAGAGGCCTTTAAAATATGCAGAACTGGAATTCAACTTAGCATATTCTCAACTGGCATAGATGTTTTAATAATGAATCCTCTTTCTATAACAATGGGTAGTGTTGAATAATATGAACATTAATTATTTACAGCCATGTAGCAATTTTAAGGTATTAAGGTAACTGTCTTCTGTACTGTTTGGCATCTGTTAAATTCCATTATATTTTTTTTCTATTTCACTTTCATTTTCTAGTTAAGGAAATCTACCTCATAGGGAGTCCAAATCATGACAATACAATTAAATGCTAACTAACACCTCTACTTCAAGTCCCAGTTTCTCTGGTTCACCCACCTTTCTTCATGGTCACACATGTAACAATTGGAATGATGCCACCTGCTGGAGACTTACTGTAGAAAAGCTCCACCATGAAAGGAAGGTCTTTGAGGGCAAGGCCATGTGTCTTTTCTTTGGCGTCAGGAAATGACGTTTGCTGGTGGGAGGAGGAAGGGGGAGCCTGGCACTCTGTCTTTCTCTCTTTCCTGGGGACTCTGGCGGAGAAGGGAGCTAGAAATGTGCTCTCCCTTTAATAGATAGATGAATGTAGGCCTTTCTCTCTCTCTTTACCAAAGTCTTATTCTCCTTAATAAATGCTTAAAAGCCTAACTCTTGCTAAAGCTTATAATTTATTGGTGACCACTCATTAGATATTTTAGACAGTTGAGCTAAAATTTTAGCCTTTAACAGATGGCTAACACACAGGATGGTAACATTGGAGTCATCTTAGATTCTCCCTTGTCTTTGATCTCCTAAGTGTGATCAATGGCTAAGTCTTGTTTATTTCTTCTTTCACAATGTTTGACACTTTACATTTTTCTATCTTCTCATAGCTTCTCCCTTAGTCTAGATCATCATTTCTATATCTCAGTTTACCAGTCATTCCTTTGCCTGATCATATTTACTGGACTCAGGATTTCACAAGAGTATAGGTGTAAATAGAGATTCAATTCAAAACGAACCTAACTTTATTTAAAAGGACAGCATTGATAAAGAAAAAAAGAGGTTTTCAGTTAGAAGTTATCCATTTTATGCATCAACAGTTGTTCTTTAATAACTTGTGGCTCCCCTAGCCCCAGGGCCTCAGTATCCAGAGTAAACGATTTTTCTTCTCTCCATAGATGTCTCACCTTACACCAAGAAGGAGGAAGCCTTTCTTGATTAGAGGGGCTTCTTTAATCTGCACAACTGTAGGACAAAGGCAGCTGTTATCCAAATATGATGGAATGCTGATGTGACACAAAATTAGTTGCTATCTGAGCCTTTAACAACTTAGGGTATAACTTGATAGATGCAAAGCCTGCTCAGATTAACGTTAGCTCCTCTTTTCCCTTTTGCCCTCTATCAAGAAATTGAATACTAGCCTCATGGCCAGCTCTGGAATAAAGCACTTGAGGCTGATTTCCAAATAATTGCCAACGTACACTACCATTTTCCAGTATGTGGTTGTTTTATCTCTCCAACGAAATTGTAAACTTTTTGGTAACAGAGATTGCAACTTTGATTTCTAACACTTTTTTTAATCCTCCATGGATGCCTTACATAATATAGGCAAGTAGGAAGTGCTCACTAATACTTGGGAAAGAAGGGAATGGGAAGGAAATAAGGAAGGACATTAAAAATGCATAGAGTTATAAGAGTTAAAACTAGAGGAGGCAGCTAGGTGGTGAGGTGGATAAGGCACTAGCCCTGGATTCAGGAAGACCTGAGTTCAAATGTGGCCTCAGTCACTTGACACTTACTAGCTGTGTGACCCTGGGCAAGTCACTTAACCCTCATTGCCCTGCAAAAAAAAAAAAAAAGAGTTAAAACTAGAAGAGACCCAAGAGAAAATCTTATCCAACCTCCTCATTCATTCTATGGATGAAAACACTGAGGCCAAGGAATTGAAGCCAACAAATATCTTAATCACAATCGGACAGTTCTGTGATCCTGTGAGAAGTTAGGAAAGATGATTCTGTCATTTGGATTCGATTCTGTGCCTCACACTTTAGGAAGCTTATTGCTAAGCCCAAGCCCTTCTAGAGAAAGGTCACTAAGGAGGTGAAGGACCTGGAGACTATGTTCTAGGTGGCTTGGATGATGGAACTGGGGATGATTGGCTGAAGGAAGAGAAGATCAAGGAGAGTAGGAGAGGCACCTTCAAGTATTTGGAGAACTCTCATTTGGAAAAGGGACTAGATATCTTCTGCTTGGCCCCAGAAAGCAGAGCCAGGAGCAATGAGGTTGTAAAAAGGTTCAATTTAATTTGATGGAAGGAAGAATTTCCTAACAGAGCCATCTAAGAGAGAATAGCTACCTCTAGGGTAGCGGGGGGAGGGAAGACAAAAAAGGGAAAAAAAATTACACGATGACTTTATTTAAAAGGAATAGCAAGTTGTGCATAGTAGATTTGTAGTTTCTTATGCAATCATCTTTTTTTTATTATACTATGTTATAGAAATGCTTGTTTTATTCCATAAATTAAAAATAAAATAAAATAATTTTTAAAAAGGGAGTGGAATGGGAAGTAGAAGGTTCCCTTTCATTCTTTAAGTCTTTAAACCAGGATGAGGTGACCACTTGTCAGGGCTGTTATAGGTGGGGTATGTAGTCTGGCATGGGGGTGTGGACTAGGTGGCCTGTAAGGTGTCTTTCAACTCTCAGGTTGTCTGGTGAGACTAATTATCATTGAGACTTTAGAAGGAAACATCAGCAATGTGTGCATTCTAGAATTTCCTTCCTGTAAAAAGACAATTAACTTGTGACCCTGATTAATAATGGAAACTGATGAAAAATATTTGTTGAGTAAATTTGAGCAAGTCACATAACCTCTCTGGGTACGAGGTGGCTCATTTGTTCTAGGAATGCGATGATTTTCTTATTTGTAATATAGTTACTTGTCTATAGGCAGGAATGTGCTGGAACCAACTCATATTGGCTTGGGAGAGTTTATTATTAAGTTTACAGTGTGAACATTTCCACCTCAGAAATCAGCAAATGCTACAAGTCAGGGCCTGATTTATTGTTTTGTTGATAGGACTTTTAAAAATAGATGGAGGGGGGCAGCTAGGTGGCGCAGTGGATAGAGCACCGGCCCTGGAGTCAGGAGTACCTGGGTTCAAATCCGGCCTCGGACACTTAACACTTACTAGCTGTGTGACCCTGGGCAAGTCACTTAACCTCAATTGCCTCACTAAAAAGAAAAAAAGAAAGAAAAGAAAAAATAGATGGAGGGGGAGACTTCCGGGGTGGAGCCAAGATGGCGGAGGAAAGGCAGTGAACTCTGGAAGTCATGACAAGATCGCTCCAAAAACATCCAAATAATGCCATAGGAAAATGCCTGGAGCAGCAAAACTCACAGAAGAATGTGCTGAAATCATCTTCTAACCAAGAACGGCTTGGAAGGTCAGAAGGAGGGAGCTGCTGTGCTGATACAGGGGTCGGGCCCAACCCCACAGTCACCCTGACACAGATCCAGTCTCAGGAAGTCCTCACCAGAGAAGGAGACCCCCAGAGCCTCTGAATCAGCTGAAGCACCAGTGTCATCTGGAACTAAGCTCACAGTCTGGTGAGTGGGCTGAGCCCTGGGCAGGGGGGAGACTATAGGGGTCTATGTTGGTGCTAAGGCAGAACTTGGATTTTACACCCCTGCTGAGAACCAGGTGGTAGGCTCGAGTAGAAGTGGCCCAGGTGGGGGAGGGGCACAGGCTCATCGGAGGTAACAACCACAACACACAAAGCTGGTTGATTGGCAAGTTGGTCTGGGGTCATCTAAGACCAGGAAACAGGCTGGGTGAGGGAAGAACATGATTCTCTTTAAATCATACCACCTGGGACTTCTTAAGCTTGGGATACTGCAGCCTGGAAACAGTGCCCCACTTTAAGGAGCTAAAAGTCTAGTAAAATAAAGGCAAGATGAGCAGATAGAGAAAGGTGAGGACCATAGAAAGTTTCTTCAGTACCAAGGAAGACCAAGGGGCACCTTCAGAGGAAGATGTCAACATCAGGGCCCCTATATCTAAAGCTTCCAAGAAAAATATGAATTGGTCTCAGGCCATAGAGGTGCTCAAAAAGGACTTTGAAGATAAAATTAGAGAGGTAGAAGAAAAAATGGAAAGAGAAATGAGGGTGATGCAGGAAAGACATGAGAAAAAAGTCCAACAGCTTGAAAAGTCAAATGGAAAAGGAGGTACAAAAGCTCTCTGACGAAAATAATTGCTAAGAATTAGGATTGAACAAATGGAAGCCAGTGACTTTATGAGAAACCAAGATACAATAAAGCAAATCCAAATGAATAAAAAAATAGAGGGCAATGTGAAATATCTCCTGGGAAAACCTGCTAACCTGGAAAAGAGGTCCAGGAGAGATAATTTGAAAATTCTTGGGCTACCTGAAAACCATGATCAAGGAAAGAGCTTAGACACCATCCTACAAGATATTCTCAGGGAAAATTGCCCTGAAATTCTAGAAGAAGAAGCTAAAATAGAAATTGAAAGAATCCACCGATCACCTCCAGAAAGAGATCCCAAAAAGAAAACTCCTAGGAATATTATAGCCAAATTCCAGAGCTCTCAGGTCAAGGAGAAAATATTGCAAGCTGCCAAAAAGAAAGAATTCAAGTACTGTGGAGCCCCAGTCAGGATGTCACAAGATCTAACAGCTTCTACACTAAAGGACCGGAGGGCATGGAATATGATATTCCAAAGGGCAAAGGAAATGGGATTACAACCAAGAATTACCTACCCAACAAAACTCAGCATTATCTTTCAGTGGAAAAAATGGGACTTTAGTGAAAAAAAAGACTTTCAGATATTTGTGATGAAAAGACCTGAACTGAATGGCAAATTTGACTTTCAAATACAAGACCCTAGAGAACCATAAAAAAAATAATTGGAGCTGGGGGACATACCTGGGGTTGTACGGTGGGTGACTGTCTTGTGTCTGAGGCCAGGTTTTGGCTGGGATCCCCCTGGATCCAGGGATTATGATTTGTCCACTCTGTCACTTAGATAGATGATAACATCTTTAGGGTTAAATTGAGGGGTGAAGGGAATTCATTGAGGGAGGGGGAAGGGCAGAAGTGAAATCCTACATGAAAGTAACAGGAAAAGGCTTATGGAGTGGGGGAAGAGATGGGAGAGGAGCAGGGCAGTAAATGAATTTTACACTCCTCAGAAAAGGCTCAAAGGTCTTAAACTCATCAGAGCTGCCTCAAGGAGGGACTAATAGACACACCCAACTGGGCGGAGTAATCTATTTAATCTGGACAGTAAATGAGCCTAACACTCGTCAAAATTGACTCAAAGACCTCAATCTCATTAGAATTGGCTCAAGGAGGGAATAATGGACACACTCAATTGGGTGGAGTAATATCTATAACCTGCAGGAAAATGTGAGGGGAAAGGGATAAAGAGAAAGGGGCAAAAGAAGGAAGGGCAGAGTGGGGGAGGGGACAGAATGAAGCAAATCCCTTTTGAAGAGTGATAGGATGAAAGAAGATGGATAATAGAATAAATATCATGGGGAAGGGAATAGGATGGAAGGGAAACAGTTAATAATAGTAATCATGAAAAAGAGAAAAGGGGGAAAATTGTACAAAAATATTTATAGCAACTCTTAGTGGAGGCTAAGAATTGAGAATCAAGGGAATGTCCATCAATTGAGGAATGATGGGAAAAGCTGTGTTATATGATTGTAGTGGAATGGTCTTGTGCTACAGGAAATGATAAACAGGATGATCTCCAAAAAACCAGGAAAGACTAATGAACATCGATGTATAGTGAAGTGAGCAGAGCTGGGAGGACATTGTGCATAGTGACAGCAGTATTGTTCAATGAGTAATTGTGAATGACTTAACTACTCTCAGCAGTGCAATGATCCAAGACAATCCCAAGGAACTAATGAGGAAGCTTACTATGCACCCCTATAGAAAGAACTGATAAAAAGAACACTTGTGGATTGTACATATATAACCTGATTGCAATCTTGTGGAAGGGGGAGGAAAGGGAAGGAGGGAGGCAGAAAAATTTGGAACTCTAAATCTTATGAAAATGAATGTTGAAAAAAAATAGATGGAGGGGGCAGCTAGATGGTGAAGCACCAGCCCAAGATTTAGGAGGACCTGAATTCAAATCCAGCCTCAGACACTTGGCACTTACTAGCTGTGTGACCCTGGCCTGCAAACCAAACCAACAAACAAAAAAACAGATGGAGAAAAATGTTACTAATGCATATCTAACTTAAAATGAGTACTTTTTCTTCAGAATTTGTTTTTTTCTCAAGAGAGTCAGTTGTTAAACATTTAATAGCACTCCCCTGCTTGTATGTATGTTTCACACCAAATCCCCTTTCTCTTACCCTAGATTGTCAGCTCCTTTAGGACAGGGACTGTCTCTTCCTTTTGGAGTTCTTAGTAGCCCTGTATTAGTATAATGAAGATCTATGATTTCGTCAGTCTATGGAATTCTAAATCTGAACATTTGATCCACTAACAATCACTGTGGATCCCCAGGTTCAAAGTCCTGTGTTCAAATCTTTCCTCAGATACTTGCTAGCTACCTGACCCTGGGCAAGTCACTTAACCTCTGTCTGCCTCAGTTTCTTCCTTTGTGGATCCAGTCCAAGGCTTTAGTGGCTATGTCCTGAGGTACTGAGAAATGATGAGTTTCACCAAGGTCAGGTAGCTAGTAATTGTCCAAGGTAGCACTTGAACTTAAGTCTTCCTCACTTTGTTGAGCCCTCTAGCTCCTTCTCAGCTCCCAGACTGAGTGCTTAATAAATGAGGAATAATAGTTGACAGCCTGCCTGCAGGATTGTAAGGAAAATGCTACCAGCTAGGCCATGCTCTCAGGTATCGATGCTCACCATCAAATTCATTTCCTTCTGTCTGGTTTACAGCAAATAGGAAGAAGAGTGGCTCATAATCAGCTGTTTCTCAATGGGTGACTCTAGAATCAGAGTCTGGTCTTTGTAAAGGTACCACATTTTATGAATGTGGTCTCTCTTTGGGGAGTTCTCTATTCATGCCACCATGATGAATGTGAGTGGATATATGAGTGAGTCTTCTTATAAGCAGATCATTTCCTTGGAATGCTATCAGGAACTTTTCATTGTTGAAGACAAGGCAGAGATACTGCGGTAAATACAGATTGTTCTAATGCCCGCATGGCACAGAGGATTTAGAGGGATGGAGAAATTGCTAAGATAATAACAGCTGGCATTTACTTAGCTCTTAATAATAGCTTGTATGTATTTAGCACTTTAAGGCCCACAAAATGCTTTAAATGGATTGCCTGCCCATCAAAAAACTTGTGAGGAAATAATCAGGCAGGTTGATCAAAGAGGTAGAGAACTGGACTTGGAATCAGGAAGTCCTAGTTTCCAGTCCTATCTTGGACACTTATTGACTATGTGATCTTGGATGAGTCACTTAATTTGCCTGGCCTCAGTTTCCTTTTCTGTAATATGGGGATAATGATAACATATCTCACTGGGTTGTTGTAAGGATCAAGTGAGTCACCACATATAAAACATTTGGAAAACTTGAAAGTGCAGAGGGGGGTGTGTGTGTGAAAAGCAAGCTGTTATCACAGCTATAATTTTTGTTTTTATCCCAGACTGATTTCATAAGTAGAGGAAGTTCCTGGTGAGTAAATTTCCTATATCCATGCAGATTGTCAACTCTTCTACAACTTTTAGTCTTAGACAGTTCCCTAAGGCACTGAGAAATGAAGGTTTTTGGCCAGGGTCACACAGTGTCTGAAACAGGGCTTGAAGCCAGGTTTCCCCATCTCTGAGTTCATCCTTCTAGCCATTCCTTCATTGTATTCCTCATTATAGACATTCCCCTCCCCCCTTCAAGCTGAGGTTTAAAGAAGCTAAACCATTTTCTTAGGGTCATGCAGCTAGTAGATGCTAGGGGGCTAATGGGTGGTGGGACTTAAACCCAGCTATCTCCTGACCCCCAAGTTCAGGACACTCTCCACTATATTCTATGTCTTCTGGATTCCAGGATGGTGGGGAGATACAGCAGGTCACCATTACTTTCTCCAAGTGTGAAATTGATCATGCATTAATTATCATGAGGATAAAAGTTGGATTCTTTGAATGACCTCCTCATTGAAGGTGCATGGCTGACCTTATAACTTTCTCTTCTGAGGCACCTGAATATCTTTGAATTGTCATTAAAAAAACTTCCTAACTTCTCTTTTGGAAGAAACTGACCATGCTGATGTTTAATTCAGCAAAAGATCAGACTCTGACAGAAAATCAGAGCTTTGGAGGTCAGCCTAGGGGTGGGGAGGGGGAAGAATTTTTCTTGCTGATGCTTCATATCCAATGATGAAAGGCAATGGCTAATATATTCCAGAACAATGCATCATTGCACAGTGGAAAGAGTTCTTGTTCTGGAGTTGGAGGATAGGGGCCCAAGTTCTGGAGCACTATTTACCACCTGCATGGACATCCAAAGCCATCTTGCCTCTCTGGGCCTCAGTTTCCTCACCTGTGCAGTGAAGAAGTTGTACTAGATTGCTTTTCACTTTCCTTCCAGCTGCCCTTCTAGATCAATAATTCTATGACCCTATATTGATTTTCTCTAAGGTGAAGTCTGAGCAAAAGGTCATGGAATAGAGGGATGATTTTTTCCTGTCTTTTTTGTTTAGGAAGTATCAGAGATTAAATAATTAGGAAAAATACAGCATCCACCCATTAGTAATGCTAGCTCAAGGGGATGGAAAGGTCATCTCTGATTTTACAGGAGGACCTAGAGAATTATTCAGTATGTATGCATGTATATGTATTTTTTTTTCAGAGTGTCTAGTTGGTCCCAAAGCACCATGAAAAATTCCATTGTATACCAAAGAAGAAAAGTTCTTCTCCCTTCCCAACTCCAACCAAGGACTATTGAGAAACGGAAAAGCAAAAAAAGGGATAATATGATAAAGTGAAATAGTGTGCAGAAGTTGAGCAATATAGGGGTGATTTCAGCTGATCAAGGGCAGGACTGTGCAGCTTTTTAATTTGCATCTCCAATGCCTAGTACTGTGTCTGTGGCATTAAGAGGTGCTGAAGAAATGCTTGCTGTTTGATTGACACAAAGGACAATGGACTTGGAGCCACAGGACTGTAGTATTTAGAAGGTCCCTTACAGAACATCTAATTCAACGTTCATGTTCATGGATAAGAAACTCGGGTCTAGAAAGGTTGTGCCTTGTCCATGGTAGAAGCAACAACTTTCAAACCCAGAATTGCTGATTCTGATGTTGCTTCTACAGCAAAAGAGATGAGAGAAATATCTTGGATTCAATGAGTAGAATATTCAAGTGAATCTCTTTATTCAGATTATCCTTTTTGCACAGCAGTTCCTGAAGTGGCCGATAAATCTACCAAGAGGGAAGAATTGTTGTTCTCTTTCCATTGTACTGTAATATAGCACATTCAGATAATGGAATCTGTCCACCATCTGATCACCCAATTTGTCCTGAACACTAGGCCAGTAGACTCTTAGAAGACTTTATATGGATGCATTGAGTTTTCTCTTGCCTTGCTATTGGGAATCATCTTATGAGCTCAGCTCTGATCGTATTGGTGATCCATTGTTATTGGTAATGAATTTACAATTTGGAAGTTTCTGGAATGCAGGATTAATCTTTGGACCCTGTTCTCCTTTGGAAGCTCTAAAATATGGTTAGAAGAGTATGATCTTTGTAGGTTGAAAAAGGCATAGGAAAAGATAATGGGGCGTTTTCCCTTCAGATACATCAATGAATCAACATTTGAATACAGCAAACCCCTTTCTGAAAAATCATATTCTAATAGGTTCTACTTTGGTTTATTTATATTAATACATTCAATTTCTGTAGACAGTCTTTTGAGAATACATACTTGTTGCAATGGATTGGGATAAATTGCAACATAAGGAAACCGAGGCCCCAAAATGGGGGTATGACTTTTCCAATATCATACCAATACTGCAAAGCCAGGTCACAGAATTGCAGAATTTCAGTTAGAAGGTAATCCAGTTTAATCCACAGCTCCCCAATAATTCCTTTTGAGACATAGGTATTTTCTAGCCTTTTCTTGGAACCCTTCCAAAGGGGGAACCTATTGCTTCTTGAGTCAGTCCTTTGCTCTCTGAGATAGTTCTATGAATTATCTGCAAACTACTAAGTCAGTTATGGAGTTTTTTCTCCTTGATATCAAGTCTGATTTTGCCTGTTGGCACCTTCCATCCATTATTCCTTTTCAGTTCTCTGGGGTCAAATGGAACAAGCCTAATCCTCCTTTAAAGAGACAGTTCTTCAAATACATGAAGACTGGTATCCTGTCCCCTGTGAGTCTCCTCTTTTCAAGGAAAAGCATCCTCATTTCCTTCCTAAATTCTTATATGTCATAAATTCCAGGTTTTTAATCTTGATTACTATTCGACTTGTCAGTGTTCTAGCCAAAGTGCTCTGCCCCAAACTACATGCTGACCTCCAGATGTGGTTGAACTCTCCATCCTCCCAACTCCAAATCTGGTCTTCCCTCATCTTCCTCCTTGTTTATCCAGTTCTGTCTCATCTGGGAAAATGGACTTGGAAAAAATCTTTGTATCATCATTGATTAACTTAGAGCCTGACACCTGGTCAGTGATTGATTTATTGCTCATAGGATATCAGAGTTGGAAGGGATCTTAGAAAGAGTTCTGGGGTGGCGGGGGGGGGACAACTAGGTGGTGTAGTGGGTGAAGCACCAGCCCTAGATTCAGGAGGACCTGAATTTAAATCCAGGATCAGACACTCAAAACTTACTAGCTATATGACCCTGCACAAGTCCCTTAACACTCATTGCCCTGCAAAAGAAAGAAAAAAAGAAAAAAAGAGTTATCTTCCTCTTCATATATTCCCAGGGCACTTTATGTGCTCTTTGCCTTGTTCTCATCATACTCTGCATTGCCTTATATACTTGTATATGTCATATTTCCCTTATTATACTGTAAACCTCTTGAGGACAGGGACTGAGTTGTTGTATCTATGTCTCTCACTCCTAGAATAAATCCTATACTCCAAAGGTACTCCATAAATGTTTATCAAGTTGAGCTGAATTTCTTTCTGACTAAAATTGGACTTAGATATTTGACAACTCCAAGCCAGTATAGCAATGGACAAAGTACTTGACTTGAAAGTCAGGAGGAATCTGGCTTCAAATCCTGCCTTTGACACATATTCTTAGTATGATCCTGGGCAAGTCATTTAACCTCTCTGGTTAAGGAATCGGGACTCTTCTGACGACTTACCTACAATGGGTTTGCTAATTGCCCATACTTCTCTGCACTAAAGAACTCATGACTCCTTGTCATTTTTGTGTTTAATAGCGAGATGATATCTTCAAGCCCAGATAGCTGCAAAATTGATACTCAGATGGATCTGGGACCTTATTGATGTTGAGATTTTCTCCAGTGGGAAAGAACAAAACTGATTCACATCTCCTCATATTGTCCAATTCTTGTTTGTGTCTTCTTGAATCTCCCCTACAGGAGGAGGGATGGCCATGCTCCCAATTTTCTGTTGTCCTTGCTTTAGATCTCTTAACATTGTATGGATGTGAAGCATCCCTCCATCTTGTCCATCTTTTATCTCCCACTCTTGGTATATTAATGGCCCACCTCCTTTCCCAGTCATTGACATTTCTTTACACTCTTTGTACACAGCTATTCATCTTCCATCTGGAAGATGAGGGGATTGAAATCGATGGCTTCAGAGAGGGCCTCCATCTCTAAAGCTTGGATCCTGTGATCCTATGATGCTTCACTGGTACAGGGAGGGGGCCCTGGTTCCTAAAAGGTTATGGCAGCAGAACAGAAGCCCTGCATGTTTCTATCCTTCTGGGAGGGCTACAGAAAATGCAGGTCCATAAACATGCTAGCTTTGCTCTTTAAGAACCAGCACTTATCTAAAGGCAGAGAGGTTCTTCATTAGTCAGATTCTTTGTCCATGTCATCCTACCTCTGTCCTTTATTATATCTAACCCCCCTGGGCCTCAGTTCCTTCAATGATGAATCTATGGCCCCAAGAAAAATGTCCCTATATAAACCTCCTCCTGCTTCAATAGGAATGGCTCCAGAGTGGTAGAAATGGAGAAGAGGCTGCTGAGGGTCAGCATTTTTAGAGTTACCCCAAAATACTCAAATTTTGCGTTAATGCTTTATGGGAAGTTGGGGGGGGCTCTCTATTCAGGCCTTAGTGACAGGATTTCAGTTTTGCTCAGAGACCAAGTAACTGAAAATTTTGGCAATATATTATTCCAATGTAACATTTGACCCTAAGCAAATTAATCTTTTATAACCCTTCTCCACTTGGTGCTTTTTTGGGGGAAAAATACTCTTTCTGATTAATTTGATTTACTGAGGCAGCTTCAGATAAATGTGCAATGCTGTCTTCTGATGTGTTAACTTCACGAAGAAGAGGCAAATGATTTATTGGATTTCTAAGCAAGATGACTTTATTAGCTGTTTTACAGGACTGAAATGGAGAGAGAAGGCTGTTAAATAATCCAAGTATTGTGTCTTACAGTAGCCAGGACTAGCTCTGCTCTGTTCCTCTTTGTATTCAAATAGGGCTCTCTGGTTCCATTCTCAGGTGCTTGGGTGCCTTTTGTCATAGGTGTGATGGATTTGCCCTCTCTCATCCATACTCTCTCATGAGTAGCAGCACAGGTTTGGAAGGTGATGGATGGCCGATCTGAGAGCTACAGACTGTGGCCCAAGAATAGGGAGGAGCCAATAGGCCTTTGCTAGTCAGTGGGCCTCTGACTATGGCCTCTTTGTTAGCAAATGAGATAATGGATGTAAGGCACTTTGCAAACCTGGCTTTCATTTAGCATTTTAAGGTTCGCCAGTACATTATCCCAAAGCCAGCTGTTTTTTTTTCATCAGCATTATTGTTTCTGGTTTTACCATCAATAAACATGCATATTGAACAGGCAGTTTTGAGATAAAGAAATCAAAACTATCTATTTCCATATGAAAAAATGCTCTAAATCACTATTGATTAGAAAAAAGCAAATTAAAACAACTCTGATGTACCACCTCACACCTATCAGATTGGCTAAAATGACAAAAAAGGAAAATAATAAATGTTGGAGAAGCTGTGGAAAAATTGCAACACTAATGCATTGTTGGTGGAGCTGTGACCTTGTCCAACCATTCTAGAGGGTAATTTGGAACTATGCCCAAAGGGTTATAAAACTGTTCATACCCTTTAACCCAGCAATACCACTATTTCGTCTTTTTCCAAAGAGATCATAAAAAATGTGAAAGAGCCCACATGTACAAAAATACTTATAGCTGCTCTTTTTGTGGTGGCAAGGAATTAGAAATTGAGGGGATGCCTATCAATTGGGGAATGGCTGAACAAGTGAACAAGTTGTGTTATATGAATATAATGGAATACTATTGTGCTATGAGAAATGGTGAGTGGGTGGATTTCAGAGAAACCTAGAAGCACTTACATGAATTGATGCTGAGTGAGATAAGCAGAACCAGAACATTGTACACAGTATCAACAACATTGTGTGCTAATCAACTGATAAACTTGACTCTTCTCAGCAATACAATGGTCCAAGATAATTCCAAAGGACTCATGATGGAAAATGCTCTCCAAATCCAAAAAAAGAACTATGGAACCTAGATACAGATTGAACCATACTGTTTCTACTTTTTTTGTTTTTCTTTTTTGAGGTTTTTCCTTTTTGTTCTGATTCTTCTTTCACAGCATGACTAATGAAGAAATATGTTTAATGTGATTGTACATATATAACCTACATCAGATTGCTTGATGACTTGGGGAGGGGGAGGGAGGAGAGGGAGGGAGAAAAAATTGGAACTAGAAATCTTATAAAAAGAAATGTTGAAAACTATCTCTACATGTAACTAGAAAATAATAAAATACTTTTATGATTAAAAAATAAGTACAGAGAGGCTCATCACTAGTTGCTTGAATTTTTTTTTTAGTGAGACAATTGGGCTTAAGTGACTTGCCCAGGGTCACACAGCTAGTAAGTGTCAAGTGTCAAGTGTCTGAGGTCAGATTTGAACTCAGGTCCTCCTGAATCCAGGGCCGGTGCTCTATCCACTGTGCCACCTAGCTAACCTGCTTGGATTCTTAAGGAAACTTTCTTTATGCATGTCATCCTAGAAGCATGTGCATAATCTAGACAGTGTCTAGAAAACAACAATTTGGTTAATTATGTTTCTTATTAGAATTAGGGGAATAAATTTTTTTAAAAAATCTTAAGAACCTACTACTTGGCAGACTCTGAAATAAGACCTAGGAATGAAAATACAAAAGTGAGATCCTTCTTGCCTTCAGGGAGCTTGTGGTCTAACAGGAAGATACAACCCTTGTAGGGAAGTGGTAGCCAGGAAGAAAGTGTCAGGGGAGTCACCGGGATGGTGAGTTTGTTGACAAGCCAAATCAAGGATAATGGCAGTGTTGTAGTATTGATTTAATTAATGAGCAAGATGAAAAGGATGTATGTGGATATGTGTGGAGAATGGGGGTATAAGAAGAATGTTTAGCTTGGTGACTACTTAAAGGGAAACATGGTACCCATGTTTAAGCATTTATAAGACTGACACATGGGAGAAGGTCAACATCATCACAGGATCTTGAATTTGGACTTGGAAAGGCCTTCAAAGTCCATCTAATTCACCTTGTCATTTTAGTTTCTGTGACTTGGCCAAAGTCAAACAGACAGCAATGTTCTATCTGGCTCCACGGGTCAGTTTAGGAGAAATGGGTAAGAATTGCAAAGCAGTGAACCCCAAAGAGTAGAAATAATTCTTCAGGAAATATATTGGATCTAAAGAAGATTTGTTGTTGCTATTTAGTCATTTTATAGTCTTGTCTGACTCTTTGTGACCCCATTTGGGGTTTTCTTCACAAAGATACTGGAGTGTTGCTATTTCTTTCTTCCAGCTTATTTTACAGGTAAGGAAACTGAGACAAACAGGGTTAAGTGACTTGCCCTGGGTTACACAGCTAGTAAGTGTCTGAGACCAGATTCAAATGTAGGAAGATGAGTCTTCTTGACTCTAAGCTTGGTGTTCTAGCCACTGTGTCACCTAACTGAAAAATAAAATACTTGAAAATGATAATAGTTTATATCCTATTCTTTGGGCCACACATTGCTAGCTCTTCCTGGTACCTGAGACCACTTCCCTAGTTTAGAAGCATTCTATGACAGACTTTCCTTTGTCTTCCTTCTAAAATGTGACCCTTCTTTCTGGAGAAGGGGAGTTAAAAGGGGTGGGATTTTTATGATCCTAATAATGGTTTATAGACAGTGTGGCAGAGCAGATAGGGGGATGACCTTTGTCTCAGGAATGTATGGTGGGAGGAGTTTCCACACCAGAGCTTCCCCATTACCAATATACCAATAACTTTTTTTGAGCATCTACTGGTATGTGTCAGGCATTATGCTAGGGAGGAAAAGACAAAACTAAAATCTCATAGGTCCATGTGTGACCCTGGGCAAGTCACTTAATTCTGCATTGCCCTGCAAAAAACCCACAAAATCGCATCAAAAGACAACTCCTTAAAGTCAATCAGTGATGAATCAACGAGCATCCATTTAACACTACTATGGAGCAGGCAGTGTGCTAGTCTCTGGAGATGTAAAGAGAAGAAAGAAATAGTCCCTGTTCCTAACGATTAAAGCTGCATTAATATACAGCCCTTGTAGAAATCAAGTCAGCACCGTGCTCATGGGAGATGAAGGCAGATTGAATTTGGAGCTGTGAATTAATTTTTAAAAGGGCATTGAAAGACCTACTTTTCTTGCAAAGTGGGCAGTGCTCACCATGACCACAATGGGACCCTGAATTCAACATTCAAATGGAGGAGTAAGGCTGCTTCTTCCTGTTCTTCGCTGATGCAGCTTTTCCTTCTCATTACCTCATTTTGGAGGTGGAAGGAGGGAAAAAGCAATCTTAGAAATGGAAATAGAAAATTCAGGCCATTTTAGTTGAAAAGTATCAATTTTTTAGATGTTCTTTCATCATCAACCCAGGGCATATCCATCTGGAAGCAGCACCATCATGTTTTAACTTCATTTCTTAATTATTATTATTATTATTAATGTCATTTTCTGAGAAGAGTTCTACTAAAAATGGCTGAATGAATGAAGTACCTACTGAGTGCTTACTACTGGCCAGGCACTATGCTAATTGCTAGGGATGCAAACGAAAATATACAAGACAAGTCCTTAAGGAGCTTCTAATCTCATGAGGAAAGAGAAACTCACAAGGGGGAAGGGCTAACTAAGAAGATGGCAGTTTGGAAATGGCTGGAAAGGAGTGCAAAGCTCTGGGTCTGGGTAAGATGGGGAAAAAGCTCACATGTCAGAGCCCAGGTCCTATGAGTGGAATACAGGTGCTGGTAGAAAAGGGTCAGAGAGCAGGAGGTCTAGAAATGCTTTTTGTAATTGAATAAACATGATTAATAACATCGATTGTCATTAATGATGAGGTACATAATAATGGTGAACGAAAATAAATGGTAATTAAATTTGTTGTAATTCAGTCTTTTCAGTTGTGTGTTACTCTTCATGTCCCCTTTTGGGGTTTTCTTGGCAAAGATACTGAAGTGGTTTGACATTTCCTTCTCCAACTTATTTTACAAATGAGGAAACTGAAGTAAATAGGGTTAAATGACTTGCTCAGGGTCACAAAGCTAGTAAGTATCCAGGGTTGGATTTAAACTCAGGTCCTCCTGACTGCAAGACTGGAACTCGATCTACTGTATCACCTAGTTTATAATTATAACATATGATAATATATTAATAACAATGAAAATAATAATGCCTTTCGGTTTTATATTGCATTCTTTTGGGGGAGGGGTTAAGTGACTTGCCCAGGGTCACACAGCTAGTAAGTTTCAAGTGTCTGAGGTTGGATTTGAACTGAGGTACTCCTGAATTCAGGGACAGTGCTTTATCCACTGCACCACCTAGCTGCCCTATTACATTCATTTTCTTTTCTTTTTTGTTTTGTTTTGTTTTTTGGTGAGGCAATTAGGGTTAAGTGATTTGCCTAGGGTCACACAGCTAGTACATTCATTTTCAAACATGTTTCTTCTCCCTCCCCTGTCAGTAAGTCTTTCCTTATTTAAAAAAAAATAGAGAAAAAGAACAGTTTAGAAAAACCAACCAACCTAGCAATTAATTCATAATATAAACAGTATTCAATACCCACAGTCCCCCACATTTGCAACGGATCTGCTTCCGTTCATTCCTAGTGGTTTTGCCCTATGGTTATAGGAGGCAATGCTCAGTTTCAGCTTCTCGTTGTTTGGACCTTTAAATTCTTTGGGGCTCAGAGAGTGACATCAGCTGCCATCCCAGCTATCCATACCAAGGACAGCACCAATGTGTTGGATGGAGAAAAGTCTATTGGAAAACTCTGTTGAAATCTTGCATCCTGGCAATTTTCTCTAAAGGAAGGAATCACTGGGAGGAAAAAAACCTGGATCTTCCAACCCAAATCTGAGTCAGATTTTGAGGAAATTGGTTTTGGTAACAACTCCAATAAGCTTGTTCGGGGGGACTCATACCCACACCTGCTCAGATCCCCACCAGTTTTCTGAATGGCTTTATTATCCTCCACGTGTTCCCCACTGGAGGCAGACAGCCGGCTCGTTCCTGCAGTGTTAGCTTAGGGACCCAGTAAGGAAAAACACCAGTCCCATTCATGGCTCCCCACCGGATGCAGGCTATTCAGGAAACATCATATTCACCCATCCTGAAGCTGTGTTTGTTTTTAGTGGCGGGTATAAGGGTGGGATGAATGTCTGGGGCTTCATGCACACGTGCCTATTCCAGTGGAAACAAGGCATTCAGACTTCCTGGCCTGGACGCATTTTGCTTAGTGGGTTTAACAGTCCCATTTTCACCCTGTCTTTATATTCTGCCAATTTGTCGAGTGCTGTCTGTCTTGTTTTTTCCCCTTTCTGTTGCACTATATGTAAAACAGGTGGCTAGGGAAGGAATTTACCAATGGGAGCATCACTGCAATGGGTAACTTACTAGGATTCATAGGTTAGCAGCTTTATATTACACAGGGTGTGTGAAAATGAAAGCAGCCCTCCATATTCTTGAGGCAATGGGGTGAAGGAGAAAGAATGTTAACTCTGGAGAGAGAGGATCAGGTTTCAAATGATATCTCTGCTGTTTTTCTTTCTCATTAAGAGTAGAGACAAGTCTTTCCTTTCTTTGTATCCTCAGATCTTAGCACGGACTAGGTCCTTAATGAGAAATTTGGATAGTGTATTTTTTTTAAGTCCCATGTTATCTCTTACTATGTTTTCTTGCATGAAAAATACAAATCAAAGCTGTTCCTGGGTCATTTTGACCCTCACGATGAATATATAGGATGCTGCTGAGTGCTTTCAGACCTTTGCAAAATCAGTGAAGAAAACTACTTGAAAGCATTTTATATGACAACTGCAACCTATGTTATCGATTTGTATGAGAAATGCTCCACATGCAGTAATGACAATAATAGCTGGCATTTGATAGAGAACTTTGTAGAGATTTCCAAATTACTTTGCATATACTATCTCATTTGAGCTTCACACACAAAAAAACCCTTATAAGGTAGATACACTGGTATTAATATTCTCCTTTTACAGATGAGAAAACTGAGGTGAAGTAATGATCAGAGTTCTACCACTAATGTGTCATAGGTGAGATTCCAAGCTAGTGCTGGACTCATGAATCCAGGGTTCTTTCCCTACCATGATATTGCTTGTTTCTTGTGTGTAAACTAGGTCAGAGGAATGATCATAGATAGAAAGTTGGATGGGAATTCAGAAGCCATAGAATTCAGTCCTCTCATTTTACAGATGAGAAAACTGAGGCATGGAGCAGTTAGGTGATTAGCCTTAGGTTAGTACCAGAGGCAGGATTTGCTCTAAGGCCTTCCTGATTACAAACCCAGCACTCTGTGCACTTTGCCATGTATATAGATATATATGTTATTGCATATACATGCATGTATGTAGATGTTCTGGAATTATAGCCCTCCAAGAAGCTCCCCCAAATTAAGATCAAATCATACACAAGAGGCAGTGTGACATAATAGAAAGTGCATTGGTCTGGGAGGGGGTGGGTTAGATCATGAGGAGTTTATTCACAGTCTTGCTAGTAAGCTGCTCTGTGATTGGGTAAACCCTTGCACTCCCCTACAGCTCAGTTTCTTACTGTTTAAAATAATAGTGTAGGAAAAGATGGTCAATAAGCTTTTTTCTCTTTCGTGTTTTGAGACCTCTCAACGTATAGCTTGGTTGCTGAGCCCTTCCCACCCTGCCTCCTACTTGTTCCTCCTGCCTAAGACACACCAGCAGGGAAATGAGCACCTCTTCACCCTCTCTCTCAGTAGGAGCAGCAAAGTGAGTAGGGAGAGTGAAGGCAACCTCTAGAGTCCATACTGAAATAGAGATGAGAATACATTCCGTTGTGCGTCAGGTGAACCAAACATGTTAAGAGAAATTATGGGCTCTGAGGATCAGGTTCCCCATTTTCCTTGATTCATTGGGGAAAGGAATATATAATTCCTTCCAAGATTGTTGTTGAGTAGTTTGTCAGTCATTTCTGACTCTTTGCCACCCCATTTGAAAGGTTTTCTTGGCAGAGATACTGGAGTGGTTCGTCATTTCCTTTTCCAACTCATTTTTCTGATGAGGGAACTGAGGCAAACAAGGTTAAGTGAATTGCCCAGGATCATATAGCTAGTGAGTGCTGAAGCCAGATTTGAACTCCGGTCTTCCTGACTACAGAACTTGCTCTCTATCCACTGCTCCACCTAGCTGCCTGCCAAAATATGGCACTATAAAAGGTGAAAGGTATAGGCTTACAATAAAATCTCTCTCTCTCTCTCTCTCTCTCTCTCTCTCTCTCTCTCTCTCTCTCTATATATATATATATATATATATATATATGTATATATGCCATGAATATAGTACTTACTCTGTGTCAGGCACTGTCCTTAGCTCTTTATAATTATTATTCCCTTTGGTCCTCACAACAACTATTCCCTCCATATTACAGATGAGAAAACTGAGGCAGACAAGGTTAAGAGACTTGCCCAGGGTCACAGAGCTACTAAGTATCTGAGGCTGGATTTGAACTTAGGAAGATGAGTGTCTTCCTGACTCCAGGTCTGGTGCTCTCTATCTACTGTACCACCTACTTACCACCCTCTAAGATTACTTAAAGGGAAATCATGGTCCTATGTAATACATTTGTCCATGGGGAAATGTTTCATTAGCGTGCCTCCCCGCCCCCTGCCAACTTGGGAAGTCATGAAAATAGCTTTAGTTATTTCTTCATCTAATTCAACAAGCATTTATTACACTCCTACTATGTGCAAAATTGCATTAGGCATTGAGGATATATATAAAGAAAAAATTTAAAAAACAGGACTCCTGATAAAGCACTTATACCCTACTCTGATAATGTATATGTTAATATGAAACAAAAATCCTTTGTGCTCATTTAAAGTCAATGGACACTTGAGGTTTCAGACAAAGGCCTCTAGTAGGAGACGGGCCCTGTTGGATTTCTAGAATGTGTGTGTTTTCTAGGGTTTCCAAGAGACAAGGGTGAGGAAGAGGCTCTCTGTGGACACTGGAGACAGTCAGTGGAGGGAGGCTGGAGATGGAAGGCGGAGTCTTGGGAGCGATTATTATGATGCTGTTTGGCTGCACTAGAGAGGAGGTTAGGGGGAGAATGGGTAGGCCAGAGGTAGATTTTGAAGGTCCTTAGATGCTGTGCTAAGGAGTTTGTATTTTATCCTAAGGATAGTAGAGAACTTCTTAGTGTTCTTGAGGAAGAAAAGACTGAGGGAGAGAAGGAAGGAAAACACCTATGATGTAGCAGGGACTGTGCTAAGCACTTTATAAATATTATCTCAGGGGCAGCTAGGTGGTGCAGTGGATAGAGCACCAGCCCTGGATTCAGGAGGACCTGAGTTCAAATATGGCCTCAGACACTTGACACTTACTAGCTGTGTGACCCTGGGCAAGTCACTTAACCCCAATTGCCTCACCAAAAAAAACAAAAACAAACAAAAAAACCCAAATGTTATCTCAATTGACCCTCACACCAACCCTGAGATATAGGTGCTGTTATCATTCTCATTTTACAATTGAGAAAACTGAGGCTGACCAGATAGTGGTTAAGTGGTTTTCCTGGTCACAGAGCTAGCAGCTGGATTTGAATTCCAAGCACAGTGCTCTATCTACTGCTGTACCTAGCTACCAAGAGAGTAACTTAATGAGATCTCTACTTTAGGGAAAGATTTCGGTAGCCACGGAGAGACTGGTTGGGCAGAAGGCAAAAGCCCAATGAAGAGTTTGTTGTAAAAGTCAAGGTAAGATGTGACAAGAGCCTGGGCTAGTGCAGAGATGGGGACATGGTGAGAGGTGCTGAATGTGGCTCACAGTTTCCTTCACCATCTTCTTCCCAGCAGCTCATTGGCTTTGTGGCCAAAAGGTTCAGCTGGTAGCATTTTCTTTGAGCTGTTTACACTCAATATTTAAATGCTGGGATCCCAAACATACTTTTGCTGTTAGAGGGAATGCTTTGGCTCTTGTTCCTTTCCCATTTGGCTCCGTGCCAGCCTCACCACCTGTGAGCTCCTGTGCATCTGAACAATTACGACAGCAGTGAACGGTTCCCCATTCTGTGCTGGGATAGGTTAGTTATTGCCTGCATGGGAATCAACTGTACCTAGACCTGTCCAAGCCCGTCCTTGCTGGGATATCATCAGAAGCTCACAAAGGGGCACAGAACAGCTCAAGAATTTGGAGTTTCAGTGGCAAAATACCATGGTGGTGGTGGAAGGTGGAGGGCTGCCCTTGCTGAATTATTGAAATCTTGATTTCAAAGAAAGGTTCCCCCTATGACATCCTTCTTACAGGATTCCTGCAGACAAAGTAGGCAGTTGTGATTTAGGCTCTCCAACTATGCAAACTGATGAATTATGGGGGAAAGAGACAAAAATTGTGTTTCGTGGGTAAGCACTCACCTTTCCTGATCATTGGGGGGTAATGGTGTAAAATCTGTAAAGAAAGTCTTAAGCACATTGGGA
This sequence comes from Dromiciops gliroides, assembly GCF_019393635.1. NCBI lineage: Eukaryota > Metazoa > Chordata > Mammalia > Microbiotheria > Microbiotheriidae > Dromiciops > Dromiciops gliroides. The sequence continues at coordinate 29,990,018 of NC_057862.1, read as the reverse complement.
ATCCAGGTTAGAAAGATTATTTATAATATTAACTGACATTTTAGGTTCACACACAGATACTTAATACAACTGACTTGATCATTCCAATCAACCTGTGAGGTAGGTTCTCCAGCCAATAGGATCTTCATTTTACAATAGAGGAAATGAAAGAACAGAAAAATCAAGACTTTTTCTAGGAAACATAGCTAAGTGGGAGTCTGAGGTGAGTTTTGAACCCAGGTTTTCTTGACTCGAAGCCCCCCATTCTATGCAGCATACCATGTTGGTGTTTCCTGTTGGGATTCTTGTATAAGGGTCAGGAAGACCAGGGATCAGTTTCTACCTCTGACATCAAAGGTTATATGGCTAATGGATATCAAAGGCCTTGAACCTGGATCTTTCTGAGTCCAAGCACAGTCCCCTATCCATTATCCCAGATTATATCACTTCTCAGGTGGGGATCCTGCCGATGACTAAGCTTTTCTATCTTGCCCATCCTGGAAGTGTAGGGGCTACTCACAGAACTCATCCCTTCATTTCTCAGCCTGGAAACATTGATCTGTTCCGTCTCTGGCCCCTCTTCCTGGGGGTTACCATACTAATGCTGATGTGAGTGTAGCCACCCGATCAGTATGGCCTACCTCAGCTCAGGATTCCTGAACGCAAGAGATCTGCCAATCAGAGACTCTCCAGTACCAGGTCCACATCACAATGCCTGGCAGGCTTAAAAAAATCAATGGCTGGGCGGCTAGGTGGCGAAGTGGATAGAGCACCGGCCCTGGAGGCAGGAGGACCTGAGTTCAAATCCGGCCTCAGACATTTAACACTTACTAGCTGTGTGACCCTGGGCAAGTCACTTAACTCCAACTGCCTCACTAAAAACAAACAAAACAAAACAAAAAAATCACTGACCTCCTTGAGGTATGTACAGAGTGGTGGGATCACTGGCACAAAATGTATGAATATTTTAAGTACTTTCTTTTCAAAAATCTAAATAGCCTAACAAATTTCGTTGTTCAGTCATTTCAGTCCTGTCTGACTCTTTGTGACCCCATTTGGAATTTTCTTGAAAGGATTCTGGAGTTGTTTGCCATTTCCTTCTCCAGCTCATTTTACAGATGAAACAACTGAGGCAAACAGGGTTAAGTGATTTTCCTAGGGTCACACAGCTACTAAGTATCTGAGACTAGATTTGAACTTAGGACTGGGCCTGACTCCAGGCCCAGTGCTCTCTCCACTGCTCCCCCCGACCCAGCTGCCCCAGTGGGGAATTGCAAGGAAAGAAATATAGGCTTGATGTCAGAAAGAAAACAAAAATAATCTTAATAGTGAGAACTGACCCAGAGTGGAGTGGGATGCCTCCCGGGGGAATACACTCCCTCTCACTAACGGACTCCAGCTGTCCAGCCGCTTGCCAGGTTTGGGTTGGATTTGATGGTCTCTGAGCTTCCTTCCAATTCTCATCCTCTGGACTATTGGGTAAAAAACCCCAAATGTCTCCCAGAGCAAGCATTCGGAATGGCCGTAAAGCCTTTTCGCTATATGGAGAGCTAGAGAAAGAAAATAGAAGATCTGCTTTCCTGAAATCCTGTTGTTCACCTCATCCTTTGGAGCCACATCATCTCAGGTCTGTTTCAACTGACTTTTTAACAAATTGGGATCCAGTGAAGGCAAGAGGCCAGCTCAGCCCATGGACTTCCAGCAGCTGAATTCGATGAAGGCCTCAGTAATTCATATCTGGAACAGCTAACAGCACAGGAAATATATTAGGCCAGCGAAGACAATTTTTTCCCCAAGAAAGCCTTCAACCAAGTGGCATTTCTCTGACCTCCAAGACAGAATAAATCCTTGCTATGCTAATGACCAAGGACTGTAGATAAATACTGGAGCACTTTGCTGACTAAACATCTCGACTTTTTCCCCACGTGGAGATGTTTCTTCTCCCCTTGATTCCAGGTGATTAGTGGGCAAGGTTTTAAGAAGTGAATATAAGGCAGAGAGTCAAAATAATTCATGTTTTACTTGGGGACTTATTTTTTTTTTAAAAGAAACTCTTAAAAGGATCGACTTTTCATGCTTTATAGTTACTGTTGAGAGGTAGTTATGGTGCAATGGGCAGAAGACCAGCCTTGGTGTCACAAAGACCTGGGCCCAGGCCCTGTTTTGTCATATACTAGCTGTGTGGCAAATCACTTAATTTCTCTGAACCTCAGTTTCTTCTTTTCTAACACCTTCAATGCTTATCTTACTGGGCTAGTAGGTGGACCAAATAAGAGAATGTAGATAAAACACTTTTAAATATCAGCTATTAATAATAGGTTGTCTTAATTTGGAAGGGGGATTTGTGGAGATTGGGCTAAACTTATACCGACCTTTTGAGTTTTGGCTCTTGTCTTTCTTCATGGAGCTCCGGGGAGAATAGACATTTCTTTCATGACAGCATAGTGACTGGGCACTTTTAGGAGAGCTTTCATTACATTCTTAATTTGGCATCTCTCTCACCACGGTGTGCAGTGGTAATTTACCTAAAGGTCCCCTGTTGGCTAAGAATGACCGTCTCTTGGGGATGCCCCATTTGCAAACAGGGAATAAATGACTGGTGCAGTAGCAAGAGCTTTGGATTTCCAGCCAGTGGCCCTAGGTTTGAGTTTCTGCCTTTTCTATCATATAAAATAAACAGTCACCTCCAATTTGACCTTGGATAATTTAGTTGACTTCTATGGATCTTATTTTCCATCTCTACAAAATAGGACTGGAGAGAAATGCTTGAATTCAATCCAAAGAGCACCTATAGGGGCAGCTAGGTGGTGCAGTGGATAAGGCACTGGCCCTGGATTCAGGAGGACCTGAGTTCAAATCTGGCCTCAGACACTTGACACTTACTAGCTGTGTGACCTTGGGTAAGTCACTTAACCCGCATTGCCTCACAAAAAAAAAAAAAGAACAAAAACCAGAGGACCTATGAATCACTTTTCTTTGTTTTGTGGATACAAAGAGAAAACAAAATAGTCTCTGCCCTTAAGGAGCATACTTTCTGTTAGGGATGAACAATGATACACATAAAGGCAAGTAAATGAATGAATGAATGTGTGTATTATGTATGTATACACACATATATGTAGAGAGAGACAGAGATAGAGTGTGTATACACAAATATATGCATATACATACATTTTTATCTTTCTGTACTTGAAAGGAAGGAATGCTATAAGAGCTGGAGAGATAAAGAAAGGTCTCATAAGAGGATATATGAGTTGAGCCTTGAAGGAAGCAAGGGATTTGAAGAGAAGTAGTCCTGAGATATGCTCTAGACAATGGCTTGGAGATGGAAGATGGATTGTTGTATAGGAAGAAGATCAAGCTAGCAGGCCAATGCTAGTGGTTGAGGATATAAAGATGAAAAGAAAAATCATGCCTGCCCTCAAAGAGCTTACATTCTGCTGACTTTGCAGGCTTCTTTCAGCTCTAAATCTACCATCCCCAGACAAACAGAAGATCCTGACAATGTCCTTATCATCTTGTATTCTTAAATTATACATTTCAGTACATCTTTTATCATAATAACAATAAAACGACATTCCTATGGATAGCACTGTGGTGCAGTAGATAGAGTGTTGGACACAGAGTCAGGAAGACCTTAGTTCAATCAGTCAATCAACAAGCATTTATCATTCACCTAATAGAGGATGGCCCAAATGTCTTAGTATAGTTTTTGGCTTTGTTAGGCTAAAAGTGTGCTGAGGTTTTGGGGGTACCATGTCCATGACAGATACCATGCTAGCTTCTGGGGATAGAAAGCCAAAAATGAAAATAATTCCTGCCCTCAAGCATCTGATAGTCTAACCAGAGGAAGGTAACATGTGACTATTTACATATATGCAAAATCAATGCAAGGTTATTTTGGGAAGAAGCCATTAGCATGAGGCGGCATCAAGAAACTTGCCCACTGGTGTGGGGTGTGATGGAGATTTGAACCCAGCTTTTCCTGCCTGAGTCCAGAAATATATGCATCATATGCTGTCTGGCCTTTCTGCCTAGTTTTCCTTGCTGACTCAGCTCTTTGCTTCCCACCACCCCTAAGCCATAATTGGCACCATCAGTGTCAATAATTTCTTTGTTAGATTCTGAGATAATTCTAGAAAATGATTCTGTTTTCTGAAATATGAGTGTCTTTCTTTACAAAACAGGAGGATGAGCCTCCTGCTCAGCGCTGAGAGCACTGGATTGCATTCCTTTGCCCTTGTCACTTGTGGATGTTTTCTGTCTGAGGATACACAGCATAGCAGGACCCTGATATGGGACACTTTTTTATGTCTTTAAGAGCTCTATTGTATACATGTAAATAAAAATTAACCACAGTGCCTGAAGGACTTGGCACCAAATTTGGCATTTTCTATAGATTTATATGCACTGATAGTTCTCTCTCCAAATATCCCAGAAAGATTGGGAAGAGAAAAGGCTGTAGAGGTAGCTGCATTCTGATTTGGGGTAAAAGTATACATAGGAGACAAATTTCCTTCCTTGTCCTTTTTCAACATGATTTCAGTATTTTTCAGGCTATTATCTGAATAAAATGCCCTTCATTTTGGTCTGTCTGCAGGATACGGCAGGTCTCCCCAGTTCAAAACTTGCTGGGGCTGAACCCTGTTCCAAGAACGTAATTTTGGCTCAGTTGCAGACACATAATGCCGGCATTACTCTATGTGGCCACTTTTAGCAGGAAGAATGGCACAGCTGGATAGCTAATTGGGATTTAGGAGGCTGACGTCAGGGTCAGCCGGCTGCCAGTAATCCTCCAAGTGCAGAGAGTATTCTGGCTAGATTGGGCCATGATAATAGGGTCTGCAGGTAGTAGGTAACAGGTGTATTTCTCTTGAGGAGCCTTTGAATGCAGGGATCTTGGAAATGCTTTTTTTTTACAAACATTAATTAAGCCTCCAACATCCCCATTAAGCAGATAAGTATTGTAACACTGCATGCATTTTACAGATCCTTTAAACAAAAATACCAAGAGATTAAATTTACTTGGCTGATGGCAAATATCAGAGTAAGCTACACATTCAGGAGTGTGGACTGGCCCACTTTAATGCTGATCAATTCAATAAACAATTATTAAGCATGCACTGTGTGGCCAGACCCTATGCCAGGTGCTGGCATACAGAGAAAAAGCAAAAATAGTCTTTGCATTAAGTGAGCTTTATTTCTATTGGGGAAGCAACATGTGTGCCTAGCAATGAATACAAATCCCAAAAGATAATGAATGAGTGTGTATGGGGGCACTAATTACTGGACCAGGAGAGGACCCAAGTAGAAGATGGTGCTATATAGGAGTCTTGAGTAAAGCTAGGAATGTCCAGAGGTAAGGGTTAAAAGGGAGAGCTTTCTAGGTATGCAAAATCTTGGGGACATCGTGTAAAATGTCTTGAATTGGGTTGGCCCATTTAACTAGTGTTAAAGGGCTAAAATTCTAGCTAAACTATCTAAGATATCTAATGAGTGGTCGCCAATAAATTATAAGCTTAGCAAGAGTTAGACTTTTAAGCATTTATTAAGGAGAATAAGAATTTGATAAAGAGAGAAGAAAGGCCTAGATTCCTATCTATTAAAGGGAGAGTGCATTTCTAGCTCCCTTCTCCACCAGCATTGTCAGGAGGAGAGAGAGAGAGGCAGAGCGCCTGGCTCCCCCTTCCTCCTCCCACCAGCAAACGTTACTTCCTGATGCCAAAGAAAAGACACATGGTCTTGCCCTCAAAGACCTTCCTTTCATGGCGGAGCTTTTCTACAGTAAGTATCCAGTAGGTGGCGTCATTCCAATCGTTACACTAGGATGTAGAATCAGTGATGGGAAGTAAATATGAATCTGAGTGGAAAGATAGGTTGGAGCCAGATTGTGAAGTACTTTAAAAACCAAAGAAAGGGATTTTTCTTTCATTTTGGAGGCAGTAGGGAGCCACTGACGCTTCTTGAGCACTTGAGTAACATGATCATATGTGGTCCTACCAGATATCCTTTTTATGATATTGGCTTAAATGGAGCTTCTGATCAATTTTATGAGTCCCCCCCTTCCATCTCATCAACTTGATGAGGTTATTGGGTAAGAACCTTTCATAGGCTGTCTCTCAAGCTTTCACAGTAGGATCTTACTGATTGGAGCTGTCTTTTGATAATTGTTTGATTGAGGTTCAGGAGGATGGAGCTCCTATTTTGGAGGAATTATCTCTTCTGTGGTGTAGAAAAGCCAGTAGTAAAGCAGCATATTCTACATTGAAATTCTGTGCAGACGTTATTGCCACTTTTTGGGAAACACAAGTCGTTATTAGGCTTTATTCAGATTTCCCTTGTATCTTACTCTAGGGTAGAGGCAGTGAGCCAAAGAGAGAAAATGACCCATTTGTGGTCAGGCCTCCATAATTAAACCAGGTCAATTTGAACCCACAATCCTGGAGTGAGGACCCTGGGCAAAATTTATAAAATAGGAACACTTGAGGAGATGGGGAAACAATATTAGATTGTACACTCCTTGGGGGTGAGGTAGGGCAGAGACTGTGTGTCTTGTATTTTTTATGCCTCATCAAATATAAATTGCTAGCACTATAGGGGAGTTTTTAGAAACCTATAGCAGATTTTCTCATTTCTAGATGAAGAAATTGATCCACAAGTAACTTGATAGTCCTGTGCCAGATGATAAGAAAAGTCAGAGGTTAATCAATACGGAAATATTTGGCAAGTAGGATTTGATTAGACAAGCTGAAATTCCCAGGCTAGACCCCTTTGGACTGGTGAACTGCTGAAATCCTCTCACTATGCAAAATGTGAGAGGTGTGTTTAGCTTGTTAATTTAGCCAGTCATGGTTTTCCCTTCTTGACCCAATCAGAAAAGTTTACCCTTTAGGGAATAGACAGTCTTGTTTACACATCATGCCTTTTGATGGATTAATTCTGTAACTCAATCAAAGAAGTTTCTCACTCGATAAAGGTGTCAAGGTATAGAACATCTTAATTGATGTATGGGAGCCTGCAACTCTACCCCTTACACAACCACCTTTTTTCTTTATTAGAACCCTCATCTCACTGTGTCAACACCCCTGTTCCTGGATCATTTTACTAGCTTTTTCTGGGGCCCTTCTCCAGTTCTGTTATGTCATCCTTGAGGACTGTTGATGCTGACTGTAAACACTACAACAGGCAGTGAGACAGTATCCTGTTGTAGGATTCCTGGGGGAGTGGGAGGCACCAGTAATGTGTGCTGATCCCACTTGTAAGGAGCTGCACCCCAGAAAAGGAAGTCACTAGAGCTTTGGTAAAACCTAGATTGAATTCTTCTTTCCTAATGACAGGGAAGGGAAGGGGCTCATTAAGCATTTATTAAGCACCTACTATGTTCTGGGCACTGTCCTAGGCACTTTATAGATATTATCCAATTTGATAATATCTGTAAGGAGCAAACAATAGAAATAAATATTACCAAGCCCAAGACACACTTGGTCTTCCACACTATTTTTCCTAGTTTCAGATGTCCAATCAAATCCTTCTAATTAATTATCCCTCCATGTCTTCAGCTTTACAAAGCAGGCTCAATCTAGACTAAGAAAACGAGTAGATTCCTCTGGGGCTTCTTTGCATGGGCTGAGAAATCCACCAGCTCTACCAAGGTCCTCTATTTTGTTGTAAAAGCCAGGAGTGGTTAATACCACAGAGACATACACAAAACCCCACACCTACCTCAAATTGCCAATTTCCCGTAGAATCTCTCTTCATAGAAGAATTCTAGGATTCTTCTCAAGTGCCACAAGGCGGGACCCGGGCCTTGGCATGGAAAGCTGGAATCCAGCATATATTGTGTGACAAATGATATGGCCAAGTGATTATTTAATTTTTCAGGCTGCCAGGTGGGCCCCAAGAGTAACCAGCTGGAGTTTGGAAAATCACCACCCCTGCATCTGGGGAAGCTGTGCATCTGTTTGGATTTATTTTACTTCTGATCTGTAGCTTCTCATACAATTTCAAATCCTTTAACTCTTTTCAAAATAAAATATAAACCTTCCTTGATTGTTGTGGTGGGTTTGAGCATGGGGATTAGGGGTTCAATAATACCATAATTTGTGAAAGCATTGCCTTTTATATATCAGAGGATAGATCTGTGGGGTCGAGACAAAAAGAACTGGGAATATTTGGAATGATGGAAAAAAAATGAGCCCCAAAGAGGCAGCTTTTGCTACTTTTGCTAATTCAAAGGCAAACTTCCAAGACAAATACTCTTTGGAGCTGTTTTATCTGTTTTTGTTCAGACCTATGATTTAATTGGCATGGGAAACTCCCAGTGTGGAAATTCCTATCAAAGGAAATCTACACACACTGTCTAATTTTAGCCTGTGAGCCTGGCCCATAGTATTGAGAGGGGAAGTGATTTGCTGAGGGTCACATAATCAGTGCCTGTTAGAAATGTAACTTGAACTTGGGTCTTCTTGACTTGGCCAACTTGACTCTCCTTTGGGTATTTTCAGTGCTGGTCCCTGGTATTGATATAATTAGATCCTCCCAATCTCCTCTGGAATTCACTACTTCCTCACCTCCTCCTCCTCCAACAACAACATCGATTATGATGGGTGACAGCAACAATGATGGTGAGAAAGATGATAATGATAATAAAGTGCTTACCAAGTGCCAGACTTTGTCTTAATTGCTTTGCATTTATTATCTCATTTGGTCCTCACAACAACCCTGGGAAGTTAGTACTTGTACTATATCCATTTTATAGATAAAGAAACTGAGGCAAATAGAGGTTAAGTGATTTGTCCAGGGTCACATGACTAGGAAAGTCTGAAGCCAAATTTAAACTCAGGTTTTCCTGACTCTGCCCAGCACTGTACCACCTAGCTGTCCCTAGACACCCAGAGCTTTCTTCAAAGCACAGCTCAAAGGCCCCCTGAGCTGCTTCACTAACCTGGTCCCAGTTCTGAATATTTTCTCTTTCTTGGAAAAACTTTGCATATACTTTTGATTCATTTTTTTCTGTGTGGGCAGCTAGATGGCGCAGTGGATAGAGCACCAGCCCTGGATTCAGGAGTACCTGAGTTCAAATCCAGCCTCAGACACTTAACACTTACTAGCTGTGTGACCCTGGGCAAGTCACTTAACCCCCATTGCCCTGCAAAAAAAAAAACACAAAACAACAAAAAAACAAAAACATTTTTTTTTCCTGTGTTCATGTTTGTAGCCCAGCCTACCACTCCCATAGAAGAATTATCTCCAGGAAGACAGACTTTCATTTCACCTTGATGTGTGGAGAGAAGCAACCTAGCATATTGGATAAGAGGTGATCTCAGAATAGGAAGATCTGGGTTCCAATACTGCCCAAATACATGCTGACTGATCCAAGACTTCCGTCATTCTGGTTACTCAAACATTCACCACTGATCTTTAGAATTATCTAAAAGAGAAGTTGGTTTTTTATAAAAACCCTCCTTCTTCTCAGAATACCAGGCAAAGGAATTATTCAAGAGGGGAACTACTGATGGTTAATAGGATCTGTTTCCTGTGGTGGTGGTAGGGTAATCTGGTCTGGTGCCCCCTAAACTTAAGCAATTAAAAATAAATAGCTAGGGGCAGCTAGGTGGCGCAGTGGATAGAGCACTGGCCCTGGAGTCAGGAGTACCTGAGTTCAAATCCAGCCTCAGACACTTAACACTTACTAGCTGTGTGACCCTGGGCAAGTCACTTAACCCCAATTGCCTCACTAAAAAATAAATAAATAAATAGCTAGAGGTCACTCTGTATAGTGGGCTCCCCATTACTGAAGGTCCATAAATAAAGACTAGAGAATCACTTTGGGGAGATATTGTAAATGGAATTTCTACTCACTTTAGCTCAGACTAGATGACGTCTATGGTCCCATTAGGTCATAAGCGTCTTGAGAGGCAAATTATTTTGGCCTTTCTTTGTATCCCTAATGCTTTGGACAGTGCCTAGCACACAGTAGGCACTTAATGAAGGCTTGTTTACTTGATCTGTGACCAGCAAGAAAGGATACAGAGTCATAGAATCATCTGGTCACAGATGAAAAAGAATTACTTAGGATCATTGTGTGTTCTTGTTGCTTGTCCTTCTTTCTTGAAGAGGACCATGACAACAGGGTGATGTCATGGCTTGCACTGAATTGGATTTAAGTGAGGGAGAACTCTGCAAGGTCATCAAGCTCGTTGCTCCAGAGCTATCCGGATCCAATGGCAAGATATATATCAGGATGACTAGAGATGGCACTGAAGGTTTAAGGCAATTAGAGTTAAGTGACTTGCCCAGGATCACACAGCTAATAAGTGTCTGAAGTAAAATTTGAACTCAGGTCATTCCAACTTCAGGGCCAGCACTCTTATCTATTGCACCACCTAGCTGCCCCTTCAGTGTGTCTGGAGATAGAAGAAGCTATTTAGTTTAATCTCACCCTCATTTTACAAAGCAGGATACTAAGGCACAGGGATTATTGTCAAATGAGATAATATTTGTAAAACACTTACTGTGGTGCCTGGCACATAGTAGGTACTTAATAAATACTTATTCCTTTTTCTTCCCTGTTAGATGGTGTCTTATTTCCAATGTGGCACAGAGTACTGGGCCTGGGGCTGGGAAGACTTGTGTTCAAATTCTACCACAGACACTTAATAGATGTGTGACTTGAACAAGTCACTCTGCCTTCCTTAGTTTCCTCATCTGTAAAAGGAGGATAATAGTACCCAACTCAGAGAGTTGTGGGCATCAGTGAGATAATATATTCAAAATGCTTTATAAACCTTCATGTTCTCTATAAATTTTGTCTCTGCTATTTTGCCTGATTGGGGCTTGGAGAGCCCTCTGGCCTCCAAAGGAAGGAGGCTCTTTGGCAGGGGGAGGAGGCGGCCCTCAGGTTATTTCTTGGGATTGTGTCCCACTTTTCATCACAGTCCCAGGGAAATTGCTCAGAATCCACTTTTTTTCATCCAGTCACTGCAGCTGCATAAGCTCTTCCATGGATTTATCTCCTTGGATTCTGTGGGCAGTGATAACCAAGCCTGGCAGATGGGCATGGGAGAAATTCTGTCTGCTATAAGCTGCAGGGTTATCCTGGGCTGTCCGTTTTCTGCACAGAGATCTGGGCTAGCAAATATGGTTGTGGCGGATGAACCTTTAATGTACTTGATGGAATCAATCTGGCTGTTTACTTCTCATTTCAAGTTATTTAAGGTGTATGTATGTGTGAATATTTGCAAGTGTGTGTGTCTGATACTGTGTGCCAATCAGAATCTCTCAGAAAAAACTAATGAGTGTGTGAGGATATGTCTGTGTGTATATGAATGACCGTGTGTATGTGTGTATGTACATTTATGTGTCTAATAGTGTATATATGTGTATATAAGTATGAGTGTGTAAGAAAAGAAGCAGAGGGTAGGCAGAAACAATGAAAGAGACCTTCCCTAATTTTAAGATTGTTAGCACCTGTTGGTCAGGGGCCATGATCTCCCTTTGGTGGGTGTATTCATTTCCTTAAGGATAGATGTTGCTGAGTAAAATGTAGGGAGATGTGACTTCTGATGGACTGAGAGAAGCATCAGACTCTTCTCTATTATCCAAGGGGATCTCTGCCTTGCAGTGAACAAATACAGTTGAACAAAATAAACCAGCCTATTGGCTCTGTCTGAACAGCATGCCATATTCTGCTCCCTTCTCTGGAATGCCATTCCTTCTCCCCACCTCTCCTGATTCCTCATTGTTTACTCTTTCTCACTATTATTTTATTTGTACTTTGTAATTGAGAGACAGATAGAGATCTGGGATCAGGAGGCTCTGGGTTCAAGTCCTGGACCCCAATCAACTCCTTAAGATTGTAAATTGTAGATTGTGTTAGTAGGAGTTTCTTCATTTGGGAGTTTCCTGTACCAATGAAACTACACATTCAATCTAAAACTAATAAAAACTTTCTACTTGGTGATATATGGGCACTGATCCATTATTTCATTGTGGTAGAGAACTTCCAGGTGAGAAAACTACCTCTACCAATAAAGTCTGGCACCTTCTCTGTGATTTATAATCTCAGACAGTTTCTGGGGGGCATTGAGAAGTGATGTGACTTGTTCTGGGTTACAAGTAAGAGGTGTGACTTGAACCCAAGTCTTTGTGGTTTCTAGGTCAGTTCTGTATCCATTATAGTATTCCTGTTTGTATTTAGATATATAAACATTATTTCTACCCATTTCCATCCCACCCTCAACAGACTGTAAGCTCTTAGAGTCAAAGATGGCTTGATTTATCTTTAGAACCCAGCACCTCATGCAGTGCTGGGCTCATACTAGAGACTGAACAAGTGTTTCCTGAATTGACTTTCCTGCTTCATTTCACACTCATGGTCCCCCAGCTCCCTCCTGACAGGAGGTCAGTGTAATCCGAGGTCATGTAGATCTTATGATCTGGACATCATTGGGGTGTATAGCTTGAGAAGGGATGACTTGGGGGGGAAATGATAGCTGTCTTAAAACAACTGAAGGATGTCATATGGAAACAGGATTAGGTTCATTCTGACAGTAAAAGAGTAAATCGGGCACAGCCCAGTTTGGGGTCTTTGCTAGATGAACTGGTTGCCATGGTGATTTTTCACTTGTTTTAGCTCTTTTACCATTTCCCCCTTAAATTGACTATTGTGGAATCTCTGATATACTAGACGCTTCTTGAGGGCAGAGACTGTTGTGTTTGTCTCTATATATACAGCTCTTGAAGCAGTGATTGGCATACTATAGTCTCTTAAATAGTGCTTGCCGATCCATCAGTTGGTTTCTTCCCTTCCTCTGGAGTCTGACCACTTTCCTTTCTAAGTTGTGATTCTATCCAACAGTATAGTGGTAACATGCTGTGTGCCCATATTGTTAGGCGCTGGATTTGCAAGGAAGCCTCGGGCACCCTCTCTGCCCTCCAGAACCTTATGCTCTAGTGAGGGCAACAATACTAATATTTCCCATCCCCCATAAACACAAATAGTTAAATAAGATGGTTAAGTAACAGGGTAAGACAATGATATGAGAGATTCCATGAGGAATTGACAAATGAGGGGTATGGATGAAATCTCAGATTTTGTTAAGGCTCAGAGTTGAGAAAAATTGGGAAGATTGTTCAGACTCCATGTGGAGTGTGAGGTTAGATTATGTCCACTGCCCACAAGGGATGGTGACAAACTGATACATGTCCAGTGGATGATAACCAAGATGGTGATGGGACTGGAGGCTGTCTTTTCAAGGACTAGCTGCAGGAACTAGGGGGTGTTTAGCCTGGAGAAGAGCAGCTCAGGAATGACTTGATAGCTTTCTTAGAATAATTGGAGGATTATCATATAAAAATGAGATTAGACTAGTTCTGCTTGGTTCAAGAGGTTAGAGATAAGAAAATTGAGTTGAAGTTACCCAAAGGATGATTTAGGCTTGGTATCCAGAAAGTTTTCCAAAGAATTAGTGTTTTCTTATAGAGGAATGGGCTTCCTCTGGAGATAGTGGATCCCCTCTCTCTGGAGGTCTTCCAAAGAGGTCTTCCTGGCTGTTCTCTAGAGATTCACACTATAAAGGGGATTTTTGAGTCAAGTTATGGGTTATGAGGGGCTATTAATTTGTGAGTCTGTGAGCTTGTATTTCTAATATTTTTGAAAACTGTGTATCGATATCATTGGTTTTCTTTGTAATTCTATGTATTTTATGCCTTTAAAAACACTGTTCTGAGAGAGTATCCATGTATTTCACCAGTCTGACAAAGGGTTCCATGACATGTAAAGAGTTAAGACACCCTGGATATCTATAGTCTCCATAGTCCCTTCCGACTTTAAGATTCTGTGATGATGTGGGTTGAAGAAGGGGGAAGACTGAGCTTTAGTAGTTTGGGAAGATGGTGTAAATGAGATGAGGTCTTCGGGGGGGACCTTGAAGGATATTGTGATCTTTGAAGGACCCATAAGGCATAGATAGGTATAGAAATGGGAACTGAATACTGCAAACCTGGTCAGCAACTGAAACAAATGCACACACGCAAAAAGGATGCTTGGGGGCTTATCCCAACCTTGCTCTTACTCCATGTTTTAATTTGGTCTAATCATTTTCTTTTTTTTTTCAGTCTCAGTTTCCTTGTGCCAAAAAGGAGGTGGTGGCCCACTATCACCTCTAAAACTACTTTCAACTCAAAAATATTCTATCCTTGATTAGCTATGATATGAAAAAAATTTTACAAAAACAGTAGGAGGCAAGGCAGGAAATGTAAATTCAGACTGGGTTTTGGAGGTCGTTGAACGCCAATACCAAACTGGTTTTTTTTTAATAGACCTGTACAATTTCATCCATAGTAAAGAATATTCAGAATGGGAAATGCCTCCGTCTCGTCAGATTTCTAATTTATCTGTTATCTTAAAATTGTTGATCATTTTTCCAAATACTAAGAGTTTAGGTGATTTCTCCATCCAGAGTCACATAGCTAATTGATGAAAGCAGATGGAATTTTCATATAGATTTTCTCACAACCAAGGTTAGAGGTCTACCTGATACACAATGCTGCTTCTCAGTAGCTAGATAGTCCATCAGTAAAATATTCATGGATTCAAAAGGTATAGAGACTTCTGATGATAGAGTGTGCGAGTGAGTTAGTAACTTCATGTGAATAATTTTCTGTCCACCAAAGACAATGATTGTTTGGTTTGTTGCTATGCTGGAAGGTGGATTGTGGTGGTAGTGTCTTAAATTCCGAGTGTTATTAAATGGTTTGTTTATGATACTTACTTATGCTTTGAGCTTTGACAAGTAAATGGTTTGTTTATGATACTTATGCTTTAAGCTTTCACATCTGAGGGGATAACATGATCTGCTCTTTTGGCAAATGGATGGTGAGGGTAGACTTCTTAACTATGAGTCAAAATGACCTTTAGGATTCTTTGTGACATTTAAGTTTCCTCCTCATCCTTGATTTCACATATTGACTTTAAAAAATTCAGTATCTTGGCTCACAGATTTTTCTCTTCTGCCTGCCAACTTGATCGGGAGGAAGAGAACAGCATCCCAGACTTTGAGTGTTGGAAGGGACTCCTAGTCCAACCCACACCAGAACAAGGAACCCAGCTGATAATAATAGCTCACATTTACACAAGCACTTTAAGGTTTACAAGGCACTGGGACAGACATCATCTTATTTGATCTCTCAACAACCTATGATTCAGGTGGGCTTGTTTTCTCCATTTGTATAGATAAGAAAACTGAGGTTAAGCATGATTTAGTGATTTTCCTGGGGTTACAAGTTCAGTTTTGGAGGGGTGATTCTTGACTACAGGTCTAGGATTCCTTCTGCACCTTCAGCACATTCAACAAGTGGCCATCCATTCTCTGCTGGAAGACATTGGGTGTGGAACAACCCCTTCACCTTCCAGGGCAGCCCAAGTCACTTGACAGCTCTCATTGTTAGGGCAGTCCTGAAATCAGGTGAAGACTGGCCTCTTTGGAACTTCCAGCCATTGATTAAAATGATGCCTTCTGGGGTCAAGCAGAATGAATACAATCTCTCTTCTGCATGCCAGCCCTTCAGATACATGATTCCAACTATCACAGCCCCTTCCTCCTGCTCCCAGTCCTCTCTTCTCCAGGATTAAAATCCTCAGCTCCTTCACTGGATCCTCTATTGGTGGATTCTGGAAGTTGTTCCTGTTCAAGGTGTGGGAATAGAATGTACAAAATTCTGAAGTTCGCCTTCCTGAACAGTGCAGTTACTCAGAAAGTTGCACCCCCATCCTATGTGTATATATTTCTAGGGAAAAATGTTTTAGAATGTTTTCTCCTCAAGCATAGTTGTTTAAAAAAGTTTCCTTTATAACAACAATAATAGCTTTGCTGGTTTTATTATTTTGCATATGAATGATAGGGAGCTAAGCACATTCTAAGTATACATGCCATTTGTTTATAAATTCCTTCCCTTTTTAACCAATATTTAATTATATTTCAATTCAATCCAATCCAATAACCATGTGCTGCCAATACTTCCTATCTGCTACATTCAGTTGTTTTTCAGTCAAGTCTAACTCTTTGTGGCTCCATTTGGAGTTTTCTTGGCAAAAGATACTGAAGTGATTTGCCATAACCTTCTCTAGCTTGTTTTATAAATGAGGAAACTGAGGAAAACAGGCTGAAGTGACTTATGAAAGGTCACACAGCTAGTCTCAGAAGTCATATTTGAACTAAGGAAGATGACTCTTCTTGAATCCAGGCCCATCCCCCTATCCATTCCACCACATAGCTGCCCTACTTGTTGCATAGTATTTAATAAATGCTTGTTTATTTATTTATACCAAAGGTCCAATGATAAGAGTTACAGATCCAGGGGCAGCTAGATGGCGCAGTAGATAGAGCACCGGCCCTGGAGTCAGGAGTACCTGAGTTCAAATCCGGCTTCAGACACTTAACACTTACTAGCTCTGTGACCCTGGGCAAGTCACTTAACCCCAATTGCCTCACTAAAAAAAAAAAAAAAGAGTTACAGATCCGAAGATAAATGCACAAATAGCCCCTATTTTCAAAGAGCTCATATTCTTCTTAGGTGGGGAGGAAGGGGATATTTATTCAGTTATGTACATAAACGTTACCTTGAGGAGGGACCAAACCCTAACTGAGGAATCAGATGGTACTTTCTGTAGGAGGGGGGCACGTTGGTTTAGCTAAGGTTCTTTTTTCTTTGTGGGGCAATGAGGGTTAAGTGACTTGCCTGAGGATGAGCAGACAAGAAGGAAGAAAACTTTTTCTCAAAAATTGTACAGGAAGGGAGAGCTGTTGGCTCAGTGGATAGAATACGGGGTCTGGAGGCAGGAAGACCCTCAGGTCTTCAAATGGGGTTGTAGACATTTACTCACTTTATGACCCTAGACAAATTACTTGACCATTGTCTGCCTCTGTTTCCTCAACTGAAAAATGTATGCAATAATAGTACCTTGTTTTGAGGATTAAGGGAGATAATATTTTAAAGAGTTTATAACAGTGCCTGGTGCATAGTAGGTGTCATAATTACTTATTCCCTTCCCTATTTGATAGAGGAAAATAAGTGAGTAATTTGATACATTTTATTAAGAAGGAAAACATTTTTCTTAGGGAGAAAGCAGGAGGTAATGATTCCTAGGTCATGCTTCTGGCAAGTAAGGTTAATAAGGCAGGTTAATAAGCACTAAAAGACTACTGTATTCTAGGCACTGTGTTCAGTGCTGGGGGCACACACAGAAAGGCAAAAGATAGTCTGCCTTGAAGTCTAATGGGACAGATAATGATGTACAAACAGACTACCCAGAGGGTTAACTGGAGATCATCTCAGAGGGCATGTGCTGGCATCATGGGCATCTGAAAAAGCTTCTTGCAGAAGGTGGGGGCTTTAGCTGGGATTTGAAGGCAGCCAGGAGGTGGAGATGAGGAAGGATATTCTAATGATGGAAGACTGTTTGTGGCCATAAAATAGGATGATTGAGAACATCCCTGAGATAACAGTGGCCAAGACAAGCACTGGGAGAAGGAAGCATAGTGGAATGGGGAAAGGACCTAGATTTGAATTCAGAGGACCTGAGTTTGAATCTCAACGCTATTACTATTACTATTTGTCTTGTGTTAATAACCAAGTTTCTTGGGTCTTGGTGTTCTCCTCTGTAAAATGAGGGATTGGAATGAGATGATCTCTAAAGTCATTTACAACTCTAGACAGGTAATATTAAATCATTTCACCTTTGTGGGCCTCAGTTTCCTCATTTGCAAAATGAAAGGGTTGGACCAAACAACCACCAGCAGTCTTTCCAGCTCTGAAAATGTAAACAGGTAAGGATAGAAGATATCTGCAAACTTTAGAATCCCGGAAAAATGACGTATTGGAGAGAATCATAGTGTAGTTGATAAGAGTACTCACTTTGGGTTTGAATCATATCCTTACTAGCTCTCTAACCCAGGGAAGCCACTTATCTTCTCTTGGTCTTGTTTCCCTTATCTGCAAAATGAGGAGTTTGCATTCAGTTACCTCAATGGATTTTTTTATACCTCTAAATCTATTATTCCATGACTCATAAATGCCTTTTACTTAAAGGATTAATTTCATTCATTTTTATTTATTTCAACAGGAAAAAAATTGGGACATGTGGTTCAAAGGGGTGTGTGTGTGTGTGTGTGTGTGTGTGTGTGTGTGCGCGCGCACGCGTGCTCAGTGTATGGAGGTAACAGTTGATTTCCAGACTGTTATTTAATTGTTCCAGTCATGTCTGACTCTTCATGACCTGATTTGGGGTTTTCTTGGCAAAGATACTGGAGTGGTTTTGCTATTTCCTCTCATAGCTCATTTTATAGAGGAGGAAACTGAGGCAAACAGGGTTAAGTAACTTGTCTAGCATCGCACAGCTAGTAAGTGTCTGATAGTAGATTTGAACTCAAGGCCTCACACTCTATCTACCATGCTACCTAATTTCCCCAATAATGACATATATTAAGGGCTAAAATTCTAGCTAAACTGTCTAAAATATCTAATGAGTGGTCGCCAATAAATTATAAGCTTTAGCAAGAGTTAGACTTTTAAGCATTTATTAAGGAGAATAAGAATTTGGTAAAGAGAGAGAAAAAGGCCTAGATTCCTATCTATTAAAGGGAGAGCACATTTCTAGCTCCGCTCTCCACCAGAGTCCTCAGGAAAAGAGAGTGAGACCAAGCACCAGTCTCTTCCTTCTTCCTCCCACTAGCCCGCGTCACTTCCTGACGCCAAAGAAAAGACTCCTGGTCTTGCCCTCAAAGACCTTCACTTCATGGGCAGAACTCTTCTACAGTAAGTCTCCAGCAGGTGGTGTCATTCCAATCGTTACACATATATACCAAAAAGTCATTGCTTCTCACCTTCCATATTCTGATATGATTTTGAATCTCTCGTACTACCCTTGAGGCAGATGCCTACTCCTCCAGGTATCTGGAGTCCGTAACTGGCTGGATAGAGAAGGACAAGACATTTCCTTTCCTTTTCTAGGACAGTTTCTTCCTTCTGAAACTCAATTTTGTAGGAAATCAATAATGCCGAATGTACTAAATGTAACCAATGTTGATTTACCAGCATCAGAACCATCTTTTCCAGAGGTGGATGTGTGTCAGTTTGAGTGAGGGCAACATAATGCATTTAGAAAAAAAAAGAACCCAAGGAGTCTGTATTTTCAGCAGAAGTTCACAAAAATCAGCTGGAAGGCCCTGTGAGTAAGTCTGAGACAAAGTCAGTCTTTGCTGCTGTGACCAAAAGGTCTCGAAAATAATGAGGAGTTTTGATAAGCTTTTTGGAAACTATACTCTTGTCTACAGCTATGATGCATTTCTTGGGTATTTACCCATTAAAAAAGAAACTCATTCAGGAAAGGTGAAGAGAAGATGCTTGAAATGGTCAAGAGGATGGGAAAAGGGTCATTGTTGAATGTTGAGGAATAAAAGGGTTAGGATCCTTTACTCTAGAAAGACAAGAGGGGACAGGACTGAGTTTAATAAAATCATGGCAGTTAAGAAAAGGGTGAACATGGTTTTGGTGATATTAGAACCAGGGAGGGCTAGATGGAACTTGAAAGATCTACAAGGATGGAGAAATCATCACCTCTCCAAACAACTCATCCCATTTTACATTCTCACTGTTAGGAATTTCAGCCTCTTTGTACCTTCTACCCATTGTTCCTAGTTCTGCCCTCTGGATTGCTGTAAGGAGAGACAGAGACAGAGATAGAGAGAGACAGACACACACAGAGAGACAGACACACACACAGAGACACAGAGAGAGAGAAAGAGAGAGAGATACACACACACAGGAGAGGGAGAGACAGACGGACAGAGACACAGAGAGAGAGAGAGAGACAGAGACACACAGAGAGAGAGAGAGAGAGAGAGAGAGAGAGAGAGAGAGAGAGAGAACGAACACAGAAAAATTGTTGCAAGCCTTAGAGTGCTATATAAATGTTAGCTAGTATTCGTAGGGAGCAGAGAGGATGCCCGTTTGACTAGAATGTAAAATGTATGGTGGGATCTTGTGGAAATAGTCTTGTAAGAGAAGCTGGAGCGGGACTGTGAAGGGCTTTAAATGCCAAAGAAGGACTTTGATTTTATCATGGAGAAAACAGCGAAATCGTTGATGGCTTCTTGAGCAGAGAAGAAACATGGTTAGACCTGTGCTTTAGGAATATCAATTTGGCAGCTGTGTGGAGGGTGGGTGGACCAAGGAAATAAAGGGCTGTAAGTAGGGGGACCAATTAATCTTGGATTTTCAGTGTGATGGAATCATTTCTGAACAAAACTGTAAATGGGTAGAAAGAGTTTAAAAAAAAAATGTCATGATTGACCCCATACCCAACTTCTGCTGCATTCCAATTTCCTCCTTTTATAGTAAGATGTCTTCCTGATTCCAAGAAACAGTATTTTATATTCCTTGCCCTTTCCTTTTCTTCTTCTTCTTTTCTCTCCCTCCCTCCCTCAATCCCTCCCTCTATCTTCTTCTCTTTGTCTCTGGCTCTGTCTGCCTCTCTGTCTTCCTCCCTCTCTTCTCTTTTATCTTTCTCTCTGTATCTCCTCTGTCTCTTTTCTCTGTCTCTCTGTCTCTCCTCTACTCTTATCTCACCTCTGTCTGCCTGTCTCTCCCTCTTCTCTCTCTCTCTCTCTCTCTCTCTCTCTCTCTCTGTGTGTCTCTCTGTCTCTCTCTGTCTTTCTCTGTCTTTCTCTGTCTCTCTGTCTCTCTCCCTTGTCTCTCTTTCCTCTGTCTGTCTGTCTCTCCCACCCTATCTCTTTTTTTGATTCTTGTATGTGTCTGGTATTAAATTTGGTTCTTTCAAATAGGTGTTTATCTTGGAAGAAAAACCATACTCTGTGCTCAAGACACCTATTTATTTTTGTTGGATTGTTGGATACCTTCAGGGATAAGCATTACATGCAGAATATTGATTTCTACCTGAGTTAATACACAGACTTTTGCTTGAATAACACTAAAGAAGAAACCAGAAAATGTTAAACCTTGGACTATTTTCAAATGTTGCCAAGCAGGCAAAGATATCTCTTCCCAGGATGGATTAATGATTGTTGCATAAACCCAAAACAATGTGTGAATGTAGGCATGGTGTTTGAGGTAAGAAAATGGGAAAATGGACCTCAGTTCTAGAGATGTAGGATTTATATATGCCCAGAATCTGAGAAAGATCATGCATTCCAAAGCCAGAATTTTGCAGAGAAAGAAACAGATGCTTGGAGAGGTTAAAGGGTCTTGTGCAGATGACATAACAAGTAGGAAGAAACTCCAGGATGACTATGCCCAAAGCTCCTGAGCTTCCAGTGCTTATTGGTCTACTTTTGCAAATGAAGAAACTGAGGGCCATAGAATTTTTGTGACTTGCCCAATGTTATACACATCATGACAGAGAGGGATTTGAACCCAGGGGACTCTGACTCTGGATGTGTCCTTGGTGCCTCCCATTTGAATGGTAGCTCTTTGAAGGCAAGTAAAGTTTTTGCTTTTTGCTTGTTTCTGTGGTGCTTAACCTTGTTCCAGGCACATTATAAGCACTGAATACATGCTTGGGATCAATTGACTGATGGGTTTCCTTATTTTTTATTTGGAAGGTAAGGTGATTGAGTGAATTATTTGGGTCAGAGGACCCGAGATTTGGAGCTCAATGGGACCTCAGAGGCCATTTGGTTTGAATGCTTCATTTGTTGACATGGAACTGGGTTAAGTGACTTGTCCAAGGTAACATAGGTAGTAAGTAGCCAAGAAGATATTCAAACTCATATTCCCTATTTCCCAAAGTAATATTCTTTCTTTTTCTTTCCCTACCTGGGATTCAACCCCCTACTGTGCCTTCCAATATTAAAGAACTCTCACTAAGTATTGGGATTGATTTGTTTTCCTGGCTACAAATTAATGAATGTTTAGGCTGGAGAAGAGAGGGCTCAGGGTGGGTATAACTGTTTCCAAGCATTTGTAGGGCTGTCACGTGGAAGAAGTAAGCAAGGAAATGAGCATTTATTAAGTGCCTCCTGTGTGCCAGGCATTATGCTAGGTACTTTACAAATATTATCTCATGTGATCCTCACAGGTAGGGGCTGTGATTATCCCCACTTTACAGTCAGGGGAAAGTGAGGCAGTCAGTGCTTAAGTAACTTAAGTAAGTGCTGAGGCTAAATTTGCACTCAGGTCCTCCTGAGGCCCAGCACTCTATCCGCTGAGGCACAGAGCCACAGAGCCACAGAGAGCAGAAATAGGAGTGTTTATTGGGGTAGAAGGTACAGAGAGGCATGATTAGATAAGATATAAGAAAAAACATTGCTAATGTTCCCAGATATCCAAAAGTGAGGGGGGTGTCCTTGAGAGGTAGTGAGTTTCCTTTCACTGGAGGTCTTGAAGCAAAAGCTAGATGACTACCTTTTTTGGATATAGTTGTGAGTTTCTCCATTAGACTGTGAGTTCCCCAAGATCAGGGATTTTCTTTTGCCTGTTTTTGTAGCCCTAGCACTTAGCACAGTGGTTAGCACATAGAGCACACTTAATAAGTATATATTGGGGGGCAGCTAGGTGGGCCAGTGGATAAAGCACTGGCCTTGGATTCAGGAGGACCTGAGTTCAAATATGACCTCAGACACTTGACACTTACTAGCTGTGTGACCCTGCACAAGTCACTTAACCCTCATTGCTCCACAAAAAAAAAAAAATATTGATTGACATCCATTGGTTGATTGATGTAATGGAGAGCATGTGTGTGTGTGTGTGTGTGTGTGTGTGTGTGTGTGTTGGGTTGGACTAAATGGCTGCTAAGGTCTTTTCTAAATCCAAAGTCATAATGTTAGTGAAGAATATAGCACTAGCCTAATTCACATTTTGATAAAGGATGAGGCTTTGGAATCATTAAGGGGGGGCTTTGTTGAATCATCCAGGTGTTTCATCATAATTACTCTAATCAATATTTAAAATACATTACATTAATATGCATGGCAGATACTCTGATTTTTTTTTTTTGTATTAGAACTGGGACTTAAAAATACAGGTAGAAATCAGACCTGAAGAAAGGAAGGAGAGGTGAGTAAGCTCCATTAACTCATAAGAAAGTGAAGAAGTCAAGCAGAAAGAAGAGTGTGGTGTGTTTGCTTCAACCTGACTTGAGTTGAGACAGTAGGAAAAATGGCGAATGTCATGGAGGGCCTAATGGAAACCAACTGTGAATTCTCTAAGACAGAAAAAAACAACAACAAAGGACCAAGTTTCTGCATGGCGTAGTGAGAAGAGGACTAGATTTAAAATGCAGGGCCCCTGATTCTGCCATATATGAACTATGGGAAAGTCATTCTACCTTTGTGGGCCTCAGTTTCCTCATATGTAAAATGAGGGAGTTGGAGCAGATGAACTTGACATTTCCTTCTGGCTTTGAATTTCTGATGCTATGGGAGCTGGAAGAAAATGTAAAATGCACTCACCCAAAATAAGAAAACCCTCTCATTAATTCAGGCTTAACTTTTCAGATTTCCAGATCTTCATTATGTGACCTTCTGGAACACCTGTCTCCTTGCATGATCGGGCTCAGCCAATTTCTGGCCCAGCACTGGAAGTGTCAAAGTTAATCACCCTTCCAGAAAAGTGAATTCACTCCTGGGCACATGCTCCCATTTGGGAGACAGCTGGTCTCCTGTTAGTCGCTCCATTGGACTAAGTGTCAACAGAGGCTGATTAAGGTACTTCCTACAGCACTCCGCTGGCTAATGAGATGTACCCAACAAAATACTATAGGTGAATAGCTACTTTCTGGCAAGAGAAACCCGAGGCAGAGTTTTGATTCTTGAATTCTCAAAACCCCCTTTTCCCCATTTTACTTATTTTTAATATTGCCCACTTGGCACACAATAAAGTCTTAGAGTTTCAGTGCTAATGAATTAAAATCAAATTAATATTCATTTGGTAATATAAGATCATAGATGGAGAGGGACCATCTAACCCAATGACCTCATTTTATATAGGAGGAAGCTAGGGGAAACTGAGGCTCAGGCACATTAAGTAATTGTTCCAGGGTCACACAAGGTAGTAAGGGACTGAGTCAGCAGTTGAGCTCAAGACCTCTGATGCCAGAGCTAGTGTTCTTCCATTGTACTGCACTGCCTCCTTTCTCTGCCTGCTGAATTTTCATATATTTCTACACAAAAAAATGCTCTCGCATACTAGTATTGAGAGAAGGTAGTAGAGTGATCTTGATTGCTTTGAAACCAGTGAGACATTTCATATATACATATACATATATACATACACATATATACACATACATACATATACATATATATACATAAATATACACATACCCATATTATATAACAGATATAGATATATACACATATGTACATATGCATAGACACCTAAATGTGTGTCTACATGTATACATATTCTCCCTATTTCTACCTCTTTAATACCCTGCCCCCTGTGAAAAAATTATACTTCAGATATATTTTTTATTTACTTACCTGGGCAGCTAGGTGGTGTACTCTACTTGGGGTCAGGCATACTTGAATTCAAATCCCGTCAGACTTATGAGAAATGAAATCCATCTTCAGAGAAAGAACTAATGGTATCTGAAAGAGATGGAAGTGTATTTTGTTGTTATTGTCATTAGTTCCTTTTTCTAAAGATTTTCTCTGCTATGTTTTGCATAACTGAACATAATTTATATTGAATTGCTTGAGTTCTTAAGGGAGGGATAGGGAGGAGTTTTAAAAATTGATGATACAATTTGTTTTTATATGTAAGGTGGGGAAAAATTCTAAATAAAATAAATTTTTAAAACAAAAAAAGTAAAAAAAACAAGCAAACCAAATAAAATCCCATCAGATATTTGCTAGCACTGTGATCTTAGGCAAATCACTTCACCTCTCTCTGCTTCAGTTCCCGCATCTGCAAAATGGAAATAGTAAAAGCACCTTACCCCCCAGCTTTATTGTGAGGATCAAATGAGATACTATATGTAAAAGCTTGCTTTGCAAAATTCAAATAATTATATAAATGTTAACTAGTAGTAGTGGTAGCAGCAGCAGTCATAGCAGTGCATTATTTCTCTTTGATGGATTTCAAGTGTACCAAGGACAGAGAATTGTTTTTTTTTAATCTTTGTACCCCCAGTATCTAATCCACCAATACCTGCCATGTAAAGTCCTTAGCAGATATTTATTAAAAAAAAATTGGTCCCCTTATAAAATTTAATCACTATTTATTTTTCCGTGCCTTAGCAAAGACTTTCAAGCTAGAGGGGGTTTTGGTATCACTCAGTCTAATTCTCTCTTTTTACATATGAAGAAATGAGCCCCAAAGATGGTAAGTGTTAAAAGTCAAAACTCACTCATTCTTTCACTGTGAACTACCCCTGGATGCTTAATGCTCCACTGTGCTGCCTCCCACAGAGAGGTGATTCCAGAGACTCAAATGTCTCATTGTCCTAGAATCTTGTATAAGGCCATTTGGAAAAAGCTCCATTTCCCCTATGAGGGACCAGAGAATGGGTACTTGGTCATTTAAAGGGCAAGATTTTCTTAAACATAGGATTTTCAAGTGCAGATGATAAAACTGGTTTTATTTAAAAAACAAAACAAAAAAACCCCCAAAAAACCTTCCCAAATTTTGGCCCCAGGGTAGGGTGGGATTTCCCTGGATGGGCTTTTCTTTTCTTTCTCTAGCCTGGAACCATCTGAGCTCTTACAGTGCATCCTTTACTCCAATTTTGGAAAAGGTCCCTAGGCAAGTGAACAGACTGGTTAACAAAAGGGTTAAAAAGGGGGTGGGGGGCACAAGCAATAGAAGTCTTCCTTGAGGTCAGTTACACTTTTGAATTTTTGTGAGGGAAAAATCCATCCTCTTCTCAATAATTCTCAGGAACTCAGCAGCGAAGTGACAAAGGCTTTATTTTCTTCTCATGAGAAGGAGGCACCCTAGTGTACAGCTAGTGGGTGCCCAGAAAGGGGGCTCGCAGGCCCTGTTTTATACCCTAGTCCCTAACACGAATGGACCTTCCCCTTTTTCATCACTGGTCGGGGTTACAATCTACATGCAAAAACTAGCTAATCGGAATGCAGTATTCCCACCCCTCTTCCTTGTATGGGCATAACTCAGGAGTGGACCTTACACTTCCTTATATGGACAGAACTCTGGAGAGGACCTAATTGAGACCAGGGCTCCTTGAACCATGTGACCTCGATAACCTGAGGGGGAGGAGGGAATCCGAGACCTTTGTCCTACAAACAGGTCAGGGGAGTATGACTGACTGTTATATCCACATTGAGAGGAGACAATTACCCATTTCTCACAATTTTTATTCCAAGACATACTGGTATTCTCAATATGTGGAAGGTGCCTAGAACTTAGCAAGCACTTAATAAATGCTTTTTGAGTAAAATCACACAGGAGTTCAAATCCTCCTTCTGACTTTTAACACTCTTGTGATCTTGGCCAAGTCACTTAATGTACTTAGGTCTTAGTTTTCTCATGTGTAAAATGAAGTTGGTGGACTAGATAGGTCTCTTCCAGCTCTAGGACTTGGGTCTTCTCTGTGAACTGAGATACTAGCCTGTGATTTGGAGAGAGGTTCTATTGTCAATAAATATGTTTTAAAATTAGTTTGGAGAAAGATGGAGAAGGTCTATAAAGGTGATTGCAAAACATTTTGAGAGTATGGGTTGCTAGTAATTCTAGGAGATCAAACACTTAATGACAAATTATAATAATACAAATGTATTCTAATAATAGGAGTTATTGCTTATGTTGCTTGGACTTACAATAAATAATAATAATATTAATAATAATAATAACTTGCATTCATATGGTGCTTTACAATTTACAAAGTTCTTTGTAAATATTATCATAATCGATCTTCAAAGCAACCCTGGGAGGAGTTGTTATTATCTCTATTTTAAGGTTGAGGAAATGGAGGCAGAGAGGCTAAGTGATTTCCTCAGGGTCATTTAGCTATTAAGGTTCTGAGGCTGGATTTGAACTCATGTCTTCCTGACTCCAGGTCGGGCATCTATCCACTGTGTCCCTAGCTTCCTAATGTGTCTGACATTTAACTTCTTGAGTACAGGGAATCTCATTATAGGAACTTTCTCCATCTATGTGAATCAATTGATTAATCAATCAACAAACATTTATTAAGTGCTTGCTGTGTGCCAGTCATGGTTCTGGGCACCCAGGACCCAAAGAAAAACAAAACGGTTCTTGCCCTTGATGAGATTACATTTGCATGGGGGAGATACTATGAAAATACATAAGTATATGTGTGTATATGCATATACTACAAAATGAACAAAATTAATATAGGGTAGTTAGTGGTGAAAGGGCATTATGGAGAGAGGGGCTCAAAAAAGGTTATTTGAGCTGAGTCTTGAAGGAAATGAGAGATTCAAAGAGGAGGAGGTGAGCAGGGATGAATGCATTCCTTGATCTGTAACTCAGTCAGTAAATAAGCATTTATTAAGCAATTACAATGCCAGATGCTGTGCTAAACTCTGGGGGTTCAAAAAGAGATTAAAGAAAGTCCCTGCCCTCGAGGAGCTTACAATCTAAGGGGGAGACAAGATGCAAACAAACATACAGAGCAAGCTCTGTGCAGGATAAATAGGAAATGGTTAACAGAGAAAAGGCACCAGAATTACGAGGGGTTGGGGAAGGCTTCTTATAAATCAGAGAGTTATTATTACTATAGCCCTGAGAAGTTCTCCAGGAGGCATTGCCATTTTTAGGATCTGTTACAATCAGCAAAAATTCATCCATACAAAGAAGTATCTGGAAAACCTCCCTACCTATAGAGGATCTCCCTCTGCCTTGGGTTCCACACTGGCTCTTGCCCATGGCAGTGATGCCCATCTTTAGCAAACATGTATCTCTGTGTCTTATTCCTTTACCGATATTAGTAATGAGCAGATCTTCCAATGAGAATGTCTCTGCTAGATCTTTGTAGAAATCTTGCGCAAATTTTGCCATATACATTGGGGACATTTTGTGGGACAAGAGGCACTTTGTTTTGTGTCCTAGGTCCCTTTGGCAATCTGAAGCCTGTGAGCCCCTTCTCAGCATGGTGTTTTTGAATTATAAAACACATGGAAATACAAAGGAAATCAATTGACATTTATAAATCAATTGAATTTATAAAACACATGGAATTACAAAGGAAATCAATTGAAAAGCATTTACCAAAATATTTTTTAAAAGTTCATACATGCAAGGCTAAGAACCTCTGCTTTTAAGCTTTTTTTTTTTTTTTTTGGTGAGGCAATTGGGGTTAAGTGACTTGCCCAGGGTCACACAGCTAGTAAGTGTCTGAGGCTGGATTTGAACTCAGGTACTCCTGAATCCAGGGCTGGTGCTTATCCACTGCGCCATCTAGCTGCCCCCGCTTTTAAGCTTTTAAGACAACATTTTGTTCTACCAAATAAATTGTTAAAAAATAGTCAGTATACAATTAACACAATAGGACCTTGTATTCTCTGAACTTTTCAGTCAGTCGTGTAAAGGTAAAGACTTGATCTGCTGTAGAATATTGCTTGAGGAATTCTGCCTAGAATGCTGGGATTGGACTATGGAAGACCTGGGTTCAAATTCAGCCTGGGAAACTGACTGGCTTTGTGAACACTCATGCCTTTCTGAACCTGGTTTTTAAACAGTGAAATAAAGGTGTTGGAATCAATTGTCTCTAAATCACCTTCCATCTCTAAATCATGGTGAATCCTGATGCATCCAGAGGTTATTTTCATGAAATTTTGTAGAGATGAGAAAAGAGACACATGATAGGAAATACTCATAGTGCACTTGAAAATTTCTAAAACTCTTCACCTATGATATCACATTTGTGCCTTGCAACAGCTTTGTGAGGGAGGTGCTAGTATTATTACCATTTTACAGATGAAGAAACTGAGGCTAAGTGGATTGCCCAAAGTCTTAGATGCTGAATCTGAACTCAGGTCTCTCTGACTCCCAGTCCAGCTACCCTTCCACTACCCAATGTGGTACTTGAACTGAAGCTTGGAGGAGATCATGCATTCTAAATTGTGGAGGTGAGGAGGGCTTGTGCCATTCTGTAACTTACAGTCTTAGAGAGTTGCCTAGGGGGCTTTGACTTGGACTCTACTTTGAATCTCCATGTGACAACAATACCCATATTTGGTGACGTTGAATCATATGGGTCAATAGCTATTGACTTTCTCCCCATCACCTTTTTTGGTAATAAGAAGGTTTGAGATTTTTTTCCCCATGCCTTTGGCATCAAGCCTTCCTTCAGCTAGTTTAGGAATCAATTCCCCAACACCCTCAAAACTGTGTTGCCTTCAGTGTGAGTCTCCTCTCCATGTGCACTTGGTCTGATCCAGAAGCTCTTTCTATTGAATTAATAATTTTGTAGAATTTATTTTTAATCAATAAATGACAGTCATGGAAATGATTGCCTTTAACACATTTATTAGCAATAGCCAACACTAGGAGGGGACAAAATACCAGGAGAGGGTAAATAGGATAATTAGTGTTTCTCTTGCATAATCAGTGTGTTGAAAACACAAGTGTGAACAGACATTGGCCAAAATGAGTAGGGTCTGGTGGTGCTTTGCTTTGTGAAATTAACAGGCGAAGGGATCCATGCTTTCTTCTCTCGCTCCTGACTTCCTGTCTGACCTTGCTGTCTAGAAGTCCGCCCTCCGACAGAGCACCAGCCATTGATTATTGGCTCACCTGACTCAATATGATAAATTATTCTGGGGAAGGCATCTGTCAGCAAGGGCACAGCGATGTTGCTTATTCAGACCACTGTAGCTACGATAATATCGGCGTCCTTTATCTGTGACGGCCGTGGGCAGACCTTCCTGGAGGCACACAGTCTTTAGTCTGTGTGGTAGTTAAATTGGAAGGAATATTTACAGCCAGGAAATAACATTTGGAAAGTCTACTGGAAGGTCAGTCCAGGTGAAATGGAAAAGTCGTTAAAGGCAAAAGACACTTTGCAGTGTGTGATACTCTGTGTATGTGTGTATGCATGATGTGTGCGATGCTGACTTTTTGAATGTGCCAGAAAGCAATTTTCTTGATTTAGAGACATAATGGTTTGTTTAGTATAGCTAAGTTTTCTATAAATTTATATGATCTTAAGAGTCAGAGCTAGAAGTAACCTTTGGTTTAAACCACCTGCTTTAAAAGCTTCCTTTTACTGTTGAAAAATATCTGAAGCTAATGTACTAATGCAGGATCCACGATCTCACTTTGCCTTTGATTTCTTTCTTTCCTTAGAGGTAAATGGGGTCAAGTCACTTGCCTAGGATCAAACAGATAGTAAGTTGTCTGTGGCAACTTATGGAGGGGGTGAGGTCTTCCTCATTGGAGGTCTACAAGCCAATGCTGGACAACCTCTTGTGTGGTAAATTATAAAGGAGATTCTTGTTCAGATATGGGCTGGCTTGTGCCCCAGTTTCCTCATCTTTAAAATGAAGGTGCTGAGTGGGGCAGCTAGATGGCGCAGTGGTTAAAGCACCGGCCCTGGATTCAGGAGTACCTGGGTTCGGATCCGGCCTTAGACATTTGACACTTACTAGCTGTGTGACCCTGGGCAAGTCACTTAACCCCCATTGCCTAAAAATAAAAAAATAAAAAAAAATAAAATGAAGGTGCTGGATTGGATTCAATGACTTCCCAAAGTCCCTTTGGACTCAAAGTCTCTGATCCTATGAGCTTATGAGCCCATGAACCTGTGATTAGATGGCAGCTCAGGTCTGTTAACAATGTAAGATTCTGTCATTCTGGGTCTTGGGCATCATTAGGCCATACTGTACTTGGTTTGTGAGAAAATGGGTCATTTAAAAATTTTATAACATGATCTTGCAGGGAGATTTTGCCTTATTTTCTCTAATTCTTTTAAACTGAAGGAGATGTTGCCATGTCACTAATGAGTCCCATATGCATTTATACTTAAAGAAAAAATAATGATTTATGTTAATCGCTATCTTAATTAGGAATCCCATCACGTGCAGGTTTGGATAAAATATAATGATTTCTTTGCAAATATGAAGGCAGTTTTAATTTAAAAATTATAATATTCCATTATGTAATTGAAAATCCTCCCTGGGCTTCAGTGCATTTGTAAAACATACCCTCTTCCCTTCAGAGGTCTCAAGAAAATATGTATTCTCCCTATTTTAAAGATGGGATAACACAGGCAAAATACACACACATATACATACCTATGCTTACATATATATATATACACATAGACCTATGTATCTGTATATTAGTATATGTGCATGTATATGTATATATATATATACCTATATGTATATATGTCTAGGTGTATGTATACCTATATGTGTATATATACCTATATGTGTGTGTGTGTGTGTGTATAAAATCAATCTGATGGGACAGTGACCAGAGTGCCAGGCTTGAGTCAGGAAGACTCATTTCCTGAGTTCAAATCTAGCCTCAGACACTTAAAAGCTGTATGACCCTGGGCAAGTCACTACACCCTGTTTGCCTCAGCTTTCTCATCTGTAAAATGAGCTGGAGAAGGAAATGGCAAATCACTCTAGGATCTTTCCTAAGAAAACCCCAAATGGGATCACAGAGTTGGACATGACTGAAATGAGTGAACAACAACAATATACACACATACATATATATGTGAGTGTATATATGATATATGTACACACATATACACATATACATATTCACACATACACATATATGTGTGTAGAGTGACCCAGCTGCTACTGCTCTTGTATGTAGTGTTTTCTACTCCTGAAGTAAAAGGCATATTTGTTAGAGGGACTGAGAAAATAGTATCTGTTATAACCCAGTTAATTTGAATGCTGCTTGGGGAGACAGTACATTAATAATATTTTCTAAATATCTAAGAAGTATAGCTTCTGTCTAACAGAAGTTTAGCCTGAAACCCCCTTTTGTTTTACACCTTATTGAAAGTCTTCTGGAGATTCATAATTATACTTTAGTGTCTTAATAAATGAGAAATAGCATGGCATAATGGATAGAGGGCAAAGCCTTAGTCAGGAAATTCCAGTTTCAAGTCTTCTTGGGTAAGTCCCTTTCCTCAGTTTGCTCATGAGTAAAACGAGGTTGTTGGATTTCATGATTTCTGAAGTCTCTTCCAGCTCTCAAATTCTGATCCCTTGATGCTCTAATCCTTCTTCTAAAACATACTCACTTGGTAACCTTAGGCTAGACAGAGCTTCGGGCAATATGCAGATGAGTGACCAGTCTCCATCTGAGAGGAAATTCTCTCTAAGGGGAATGAAAGGTCAAGAACAAAAGGAAAAACAACATATTAATGAGCTATACTGATCATTTAATTTATCTCTGAAGACTGCAGTGTGCCAGGATCAGTTTTTGAGTTCTTTTAAATGTTTTAACCAATTTTATAGATATCTTTTGTTTTAATAATTGCCTATATTTCCCCCTTTGCTCCTGCCCTTCCTCCTCTTATCATGAAGTATTTTTTTTTTTTTTGGTGAGGCCCAGGGTCACATAGCTAGTAAGTGTCTAAAGTGTCTGAGGCCAGATTTGAACTCAGGTCTTCCTGAATCCAGGGCTGGTGCTCTATCCATTGTACCACCTAGCTGCCCCATGAAGTATTTTTTTAAAAATAAAAGTATTTTATTATTTTCTGGTTTACATATAGAGATAGTTTTCAGTATTTGTTTATATAAGATTTCCAATTTCAGATTTTTCTCCCTCCCTCCCCTCTCTCACCCCCTCCCCTAGACAGCAGGCAATCCGATATAGGTTATACACACACACACACACAGAGACACACACATACATACATATACATACACACATACACATATACATAACAACATTAAACATATTTACTTTATGGAATAAAACAGGCATAACTATATTTTTTTTAAAAAAGATGAATGTACACAAAATTGCAAATCTACTGTGTTTAACTTGTGGGACAATGAGGGTTAAGTGACTTGACCAGGGTCACACAGCTAGTATGTATCAAGTGTCTGAGGCTGGATTCAAACTCAGATTCTCCTGAATCCAAGGCTGGTGCTTTATCCACTGTGCCACTTAGCTGCCCCCTATTTTGTATGTTCTTAATAAATGCTTTTTCCCCTTGACCAATGCTGGAGAGACAAGAAGAGTTTCTAGCCCTGTGGCATCTTCTCCCTATTTTTCCTGCCCCCCCATCTTTTCCTTTCCTTCTTTTCCCTTTTCTCTTCTCTCCCTGGTCTTCATTACTGCTTCTTCTCTTGCCTTTTTGTCCCTTTGTTTTCCCTTAATCCACAATAATATGGCAGTGAGCCACGGTTATAGTTTATTAGCAATGTGATAATGAAATGACATTGTTTGGGGCCATACTAGATGGGTCATGACTGTAATTGAATCCAAACTTGTACTGTCACATGTGATAGGTCCCCTCCGCTGTCCCTGGGGCAATCTCTCAACATAGGGTAGAATCAGAAGTGGAGGCTGTGAAGTATAGCCTATGAAGCCAGCACTGGGTCTGAGGGCATCCCTTCCCCTCCATCCTGGGGGAATGCAGCCCCTCAGTGAGAACTTCTTCCTTCCTTGCAGAGTTTTTGCTGGAGCTGCTGCCCTTGCTTCATCAGGATTCAGGATGCTCATACTCAGCTCACCATGAGAGCTACTTCATTAGACATGGGCTACACATCCCCTGGTCCTGAAAGAGCTGAGCCTTCCAAAAGTGTATTTAATGGGCTGGATTCGGGCTGGAAATTAGACCAGAATGCACTAATGCTTACCACGGCTGATGCTGCATCATCCCTGTTTTTCTTTTCTCTTTTTTGAAGCCCCAACAAACAACGATCAATTTCTTAGTGTGGGAGTGAATACTTTCTATTAATGCAGACTTATTTTTTTTTAAAGAGTAGTACAATTCCGACATATTAGGATGGCATATTGCTGGTAATATATCCTGAACGTGGCCTCATCAGACCGATGTTCCTGTAACTCAGCAGGCCTTTTCATATTATTGAAAAATCTTCCCCTTTCAGCCAGGGGAGTATTAAAATCCCACACAAGAAGAGATCTGGTTGGGCCGCCATCACCATGCATGCCGCCAGCATTTTAAAACAATAATTTCAAAGTGCAAACATGGTTTCCAGATCATCAAATTATGTGAAAATGCTCTTTTGTTTGCACTGAAATACAGTGTTTGTTGCTTGCCGAGTACCAGGCAAGATGAATCCAGCCGCACAAAAGACTGAATGACTACAAAAAGAGGCAAATGTACTTTGTAGAAATCACGATTAACCCCTCTTGCCCCAAATACACATAGTAATCAGATAAATTAGACGCTGACACTATACTGGTATGCCGGCAGCCAGAATGTCTGCTGCCTCTGTAAATCGAACACGGTTGGTGCCAGCTCTGCAAATTCGTGCTGGACAAGAAGAAGCCTGACACATGGTGGACAAGTAAGGATTTTAAGAAATACCGACACTATGTCTACTGCATACCAGTGCATCCCTGTATTTCCCTATAGCATCATTTTGATTTTGTTATTATATACGCTGTTCTTAACTGCTACAATTGTTATTAGTCATAATGGAAGTGATAGGTAAAAACAGGTGCAGCGTTTGTGATTTCATTAGGCTTGGGAACTCCCTGTGTGGAAACTCCATCCAAACAAGATTACCAACCCATGTATGATTTAATAGTTAATTACTAGGAAGTTGCCTGAGGGACATAGAGGTTGCCTCTGACTTGCTGGGCATTGCACAAATAAATGTCACTTACAGGTCTTTCTCTAAATCCAGCAGTTTGTCCACTATACAACACAGCCTCTGTTAGTAACATTTATGGTTACTTTATTGTTATGGCTGCTTGAATTACTGTTGCTAATACTACGTCTGCGTATTCTGATACTGTCCAAAGAGAGAATGTGGCTTGGAACTAGATAAGGTGTAACATGTATGCTCTAAGGCCCTTATTGACCAGTCCAGCTATGCCAATGAGTAATTCTGATAGTACTCTTATCATTAATATTATTATTTTTAGTACTAGGACTTGAATGATTAATTCTACTAATATTATTGCTACTAATAGAATTTGTAACAATATCTTTATTATTACTATTATTCATCATAATTGCTACCATTTGAATTAGATTCATCATTATCAGTATTGAAAGTATTATTATTATTATTATTGAGTGTTAATACAGGTAGGAATTATACCTGCTTTTGTTCTTCATACTAGATGATACTATTCCTGTCGCTGTTTTTTTATTATTACTGTTAGTGTTGGGGTTGCTCGTTTTTGTGGGTATGGGCAAGAGGTAGAGCCCCATTAAGGCTTTTGGGAGCATTGCTCCCTTTGGGGTCTCAGCTGAAAGTTCCATCCCCCTCCTGCCTTCCTGTGCTTACCAGGTACCAAAGGAATGGCTTCAGCAACACGTTTGTATCTTTACATTTCTACCCTCCCACCCCCTTGCCATTTTATGTTGACTCAGAGATAGGCTAAGGGAAGTGGATGTGTTGGCTAATGTTCCTGTGTCTGCTGTTATTGGCAGGATGTACGGTCAGGCAGCGCTTAACGACTACACAATGTATAAAAACCCAATGAAAATCATCTCAGCTGGTCAAAAATAGCCATGGAAGGAGAGACGGAATAAGCATTTATAAAGTGCTTTCTCTGTGCAAGTCGCTGTCTTTTTCACAAATATTATTTCATTTGATTCCCACAACAACCTTGTGATGTTGGCCCTATTGTCATTCTCATTTTACAGGTAAAGTAAATAGAGGAAAGGCACTTGCCCAAGGAAACACAGCTAGCAAGTGTCTGAGGCTAGATTTGAACTCAGGTTTTCCTGACTTGGGGATCCTATATGCTACCAGCTTTCCTTAAGGAAGGAGAGGGAGGTTGTGCTCTGCACCTTTTAGAGATCACTGCATTATCCAGTTCCCTAAATTCCAGCACACATCCCTGATGTGGCTGAAAAGATCTAGGGATAACAAGGTGCTTCCACTACCTTTGTGAGGAGTGACTTCAGATGCACAGCTATTGCTAGGACTAGAGGAGTCAGTCACTTGGTGTTGATGAAAAGTAGGCAATCATAGTTTGGGTGATCCCTTTATTACTTCAATTTTCTCTACATAGTCTTTACAGTAATGACCACCACCACCACCATGACTTCTACTACTACTACCACCACTACCACCACCACCACCACCACCACCACTACCACTACCACTACCACCACTACTATCACTACTACTTCTTCCTCTTTCTTCCATTAGACTTAGCTGAACCCCACTTTTGAATCCTGCCCCCAACACTTACTGGCTGCGTGATCACGGATAAGTCATGTGGCCTGCCTAAACCTAATTTATTCATCTGTACAAGGAGGATCATGGTATCAATAGTAGCAGATCTGCTGTCAAGATTAAGTGAGATAATTTGGGTTCTATAAGCTTCAGGCTAAATAAATGATCACTGCATTTCTTCTTCTCCCCTGTTCCCAACTTCCCCTGCCCCTTGGCCATATAGTGCCCCCCATGTTGACTCCTGGATGCTGAGGGCCCTTAATAGCTTCTTTCCATCTGGGCAGATCTTCACACAACTCTGGCACTTTCCAGTCTAGACTCAGTTGTCCTGTCCTGATCTCTATTTCCTTAGGCTCTTGCTCTGTTGGGAAATGCTACATGAATCCAAGGTATCATGCCCTACAGTAAGAGAAGAGCTGGCATTCTGAGTAAGCTATTCTTATTAGAAGAGGTTTCTGGAGAAAATGCCTCCTCTATCAATGGAGTGACTGGACCTCTTAGGAATCTCAAGGTCTATTGAGGACTCACTGGGAACATGCTTTGAAGGAGAAAGATCTTTACTCAACTTCCCAGGTGATCTTCCTAAAGCACAGGTCTGGCCTCATCACTTCCCTACTCTGTAACCTCCAGTGGCTCTCCATCATCTCTACAATCAAATACTGAATCTTCTGACTTTGAAACTCCAACATCTGGTCCCTTCCTGCCTTTCCAGTCTTTTTACACCTGCCTCACTGCCATGTACTCTGCCTCTAGGGACACAGGTCTGTTATTCATCCATCTCCCAGATCCATATTTACTGGATGCCTTCTATACCTGGAAGACTCTCCCTTCTTATTTCTTGCCTCCTTTCTAGCTGCCTTTGCTTTCTTCAAATTTCACCTAAAATGTGAGCTTCTGCATAAAGCCTTTCCCTATGCCCTCAATGCCAGTGGCCTCCCTCTCAGACTGCCTGTACTGTGCCCTGCAGAGCTTTTGCATATGATGTGTGGGCTTGCTGTTTCCCCCATAAGCATGTAAGCTTTTTGAAGATAGGGGCTGTTCTCCTATTTTTTTGTATCCTCCAGCACTCAGTGTGATGCCTGACATATAACAAATTCAATGAACTCTTATTGACTTGACTTGGAGCTGGGTCTTATGGTACTTTGGAAAGGAGGCTTGATCTAGGGTTGGAGGCCCTGAGTGCTGATCCTGACCCTGCAGCTTACTAGACTGATTTCCTGAATAAATCCCTTTTCCTTTGGTATTTACTTTGGACACATCTTACATTTACTTATCGTATAAACATTTCCCCAAGGTTGAATAAGTTCCCAAAGGGCAGTGACTTTTTTTGTTTTTGAAGCATTATGGTGTGGTAGAAAGAGAACTGGCTCTAGAGTTAGAGGATCTGAGTTCAAATCTTTTTTTTTTATACTTGCTACCTGTGTGACCTTGGTAAAGTCACAACCTCTCTGCACCTCAGTTTCCTCCTCTATAAAAATGACAATTTGACTTCATGGCCTCTGAGGTCCTTTCCTGCTCTGTACCTACGAACAATGGGAGCTTAATTAATAACTCTGGATTGGCCTTAAGTGATGTCTGCAGAAGTACAGTGATAGTGGAAAGCTGGTAAAAAAGGCATTTTGGGAAAACTACAGGATGGGCCAGAAGTCATGAAGTTATCAAGGGGTTTCAATATTTAATAACTCCTTTATTTGTTTTTAATTTACAATACCATAGCATCGTATATAGTATATATAGGGAATGAAGAAAAAATAATTTTTAAAAAGTTATTAAAATATCAGATGCCTTTGTGACTTTTGGCCTACCCTATACAAAACAAAACCAAGCTCAAATCTTGGCCCCGTTAGAAAAACAGGAAGTGATGAGTCAGGCAGCAATAAGCATGCCTCCGTTGGATCTCACAGACTGCAGTATTCTGATTCACCCCATCTCCCCCCCTCCCCATCATTGATTCCCATTTGGTGTGTTTGAGTAAGAACCCAAATGAGGCTTGTTTGGGAATGATGGTTGTTTATGTGGGTTTTAAAACATGGAGTCGCTTTATTTGGCCCAGCAGAGAAATCACCTCCTCTACTCTGCTTCCTCCTTTTCTTTCTGTGGCATGTCAATGAACAAGAAAGCTGAAGCCTGTGGATTTTCTTTCCCTCCTGAAATGCTCATTGCTATGCAGGGAGATGTGTCGGAGTCTGGAGTCCTCTTCATTTTAAAGACATCTTTCCAGCAGTTTCATTCTTCCTCATAGAGATTGGGAACTGCCTTTGGGTTTGGAGGGCCCTGAAATGCAGAGAAGGTTCTTGGCTAGTGGCCAGGGCGTAGAAGAGGGGGCTCATAAAGACGTGGGGACTTTTGCTGTCTGTCCCTTAATTTGATGTGTGACCTTGAGAAGTCACTTGACTTGAATTAGTCTTTACATGCTAGAAAGAAGATGCTCTATCCATTTAAAAACCACAGTGAGAAAATGAATATTTCACTGCAAAAATCTGTATGTTTTATGGTGAGGAAACCAAACTTCCAAGGGTATGTACTCTGAATGGTAGAGTATCATATAATATTGTATAGCATAGCATAGGTTGGAGCTGTAACTAGAGTGAATTGACCAGGATTTTGTCCTAGGGTGCTGTAATTTAGATGGTGCGTATAGTGTCATCATTGCCAGTGCTTCTTCCCAAAAGGAACACTTCAGTTGAGCTCCTCGAGTAGAGACACTACGGATGACTGCAGCCTCATTCTAGGCTATGCTTTCTTCAATAGGTGTATTCAGAGGTAGATGTCCTCAGAGGTGAGTTTACAACTCCTACCCCAGAACCTCCTGTCACCACCTTCCCCAGTGCATTGTCCCAAGTGTAAGTGTTCCTTAATTATATCTCTGGTCTTGGGCCTGCTGGTCCAGATAAGAGAGTCTCCATTACAATGCGTAAAGAAGGGACCTAAAGGAGACATTTTTGGTCCATCCACCTTGGACTCTTACTTTGTCTCAAGATAGAAATGTTGGACATGATTGATTATGAAAGGAAGAAGGCCATTTCCTAATAATTAATTGGATGACATATAAAGGCTGGATCAAAAAGTCCATTAAATTTGTTTAATCATTAGCAGAAACCTATCTGACTTTGCTTGTAGAAAATCAATACAGAGCTTGGGAGACCTTGTATGTAGTCTTTTCAATAGCTTCAGGTAAAATTCCATCAATTTCGAGTTATCCTGGATTGGGGTGGCATCCTTTCCCTCCCTGGAGAAGAGGTCATAGGGTCATAAAATCACAGATCTAGGGATTGAAGGGTCCTTACAAGGAATCTAGTTTAGCCTCTTCCTGAGGCCCAGGAAGTTTAAATGAATTGTCCAAAGTCAAGCAGGTGATAATCACCTGCGGTGGGGTTTGAACTCAGATCCTAGGACGACAGAGCTAGTTAACTTTCCACCTTGCTTCTTGGGAACAGAACCAGCTTGCTAACTTTTTCAAATATTATCTTGTTATAGCATAATGTAGTGTATAGAGTGACTAAGGTAGACTTGGGCTCAGCACCTGCCTCTGACAGTTACAACTCTGTGACCTAGGAAAAGTCATGACCTCTCAGAGCCTTAATATGTTGATTTGTTAAAGGTGGACAGGATCATAATACCTATAGGATGTAGGAATTTCTTACGGAAATGTTGTGAGAATCAAATGAGATTAACATGGAAAACACCTTTCAAACTTTAAAATGCTACGTGCATATCACACGTAATAAATAATTGCTATTAATTACATTTAATCATTTTCATCATATTCTATGGAGTTCAGATGAAAATGATCCAGGAACAAATCATTATCACACTTTTATTGTTTTATGTTTAATGTTGGGCAGATTATTAGGCAGGTCAATAAAATGGTGGCCTTTTGTAGATGAACAAAAGCATTGAGGGACCAGGATATGTGTTTTTAGGTCCACTGAAAACATCTTTGGGACAATTCCACTAATAGGCAGGAAGATAGGGGTGATTTGTACTGCATCTTTTTTCCCCACTTTTTAAAAAAAATTATTATTATTTTTCTTTCTCTTGGTCTCTTTGTTCTGTTAACTTTCCAAAGCACATAATTTGGAGATTGGATATTCACTATGGTGACGTCCAACAACTTGTTGTCCTTAAATTTTTATGGGTTGTTGTTATAGTCAGATTATCATGGACAACTGCTCTGTTTGCTTCCCCCTCCCCAGTATTTATTTTTAGTATTTTCCATTTGATTTGTTGAATTCTCCAGGAGATTTAGAGGCATTTATAGTGTGGGAATTTGTGGTCTGTTTGCTTACAAGAGAGTACAAGTTTCTGGTGAAGAATTATAAGCATAATTATTATGGAGAACTAGTTTGACATGGTGGACTGAAGGCCAGTCTTTGAGTCAGGAACACCTCGGTGCCAGGCCTGTCTCTATTACATATAACCTCTGCAGCTATGTGCAAGTTGTATCACTTCCATTGTCCCAAGCAACTTTATATGACCACGACTTAAGGGCAAATTATTGATTGGCATTATACGTTCATAGAATAAAAGAGAGTCATCAGCTTAGATTTAGAGTTGGAGAAGATGTTAGTGGCCTTTTAATCTAAAAGGACTCATTTTAGTGATCAGGAAACAGATTCATAGAGATTAAGGGATTTGCCTAAGATCATGTAGGTAGTTAGTAGGAGATTTAGGATTTGAACCCAGTTCATTTTATTCCGCATCCAGCTCCTCTTCTCCTTTACTATGTTGTTTGCCAGTGGTGAGAGTTCCTTACATCAATGAAATTACAAATTCAGGCCAAATAAAATTACTTTTTTAAAGAGAAAAGGCTTCACTACAAAGCAGGGATAATAATTTCTTCTTTTTTTTCGTTGAACAAACCTGTGAAGGGGAAGGAGGTGTTGTTACCACCCACTTTCAGTGTTTTATCATGGAAGAGCACAGTGAAATATTCTATAGGATAAATATGATGTATTCCAGAAGTCTAAACATGCTTGCACCCCTTCTAAGAGATGGAATTAAATTTGCTGATGCTGAAAAAAAAATCAACATGATTGATAGAGTATTTACACTTGACTGACTGCTAATGAATTCTCATTCAACATTTGTTTGCTTTTGCTAAAATTATACAGAAAGCAAGCTAGAAAATAGCCTGGAGCTACTAAAAGTCCTAGAAAGGAAAACAACTCAACTGTCACATCTCTGATATATGAACAATGGTTCATATGGTGTGGATTTTTCTTTTCAGGTAGAGGGCCCCCAATCTCTTTGGACTATCTCATTAATATAGACATGAAAAAGTTTGACACTGGCAGAAACTTTTGTACTCTTTACCTAATAACTCAAAGTGAGGCCTAGCATGATGAAAATGAGGCTTAATACTTATTGTTGAGGCTGTATTTATCATGGCTTTATTTAGAAAACGGTCCTTTACGGATCTAGCAAAAAGAAATCTTCCGGAGAGTCAGGAAGATTGAGTTCTGTTTATAGGCAGCAAGAGTTGGGGTGGGGTGGTAATAGCCTGTTTAAGTACTGTGGTGTGAAGGCATTTGTGTTAACAGTGATAATGAAGAATAATAAGAGGAATAATAAGGAAAGATAGTTGGGAGGTCATGACTGCATGAAAAATATCAGTCTTTGATCAAGGAAGTAGAATATTTATGAAGGGTGCTGAGATCAAGGCTATGACTATGCTTACTTGCAATGGAGTGGAGAAGTAAGTCATAGGAGTTGACTAGATTGAAGGATGGGGAGGTAATGGGGGTAAACATATTTGAGGGAAAACCAACATGTAGACTGAAGAATGAGCTAGCTACCTTGGAAAGTAGTGGCTTCTCCCTCACTGGTGGTCTTCAAACAAAGCTAGCATAACCACTTATTAAGTGTGCTATTGAAAAGATTCTTTTTTAAGGTCCTGGTTTGACAAGATGCCCTGTGAGGTCCCTCCTCATTTCATGACTGTTTAATATGGGTGTTTTCATTATAGTCTTCCTCTCCCTTTAATATTTTTTTCAATGGGCAAATGAACTCATCACCACCATCATTTCAGAATTCTTCACAAATAACTTCACAAATTTCTTTTCTCATTCCTACATGGTAGCTATTGTAAGTAGGATCTCTCTTTTTTTTTTCTTTAGATAAAGCACAATGCAGGTAATAATGAAGAATCCTACATATTACATATACAGAGTATTCTCAAAAGTCTCGGTAGGACCATCCAGAACTTAGGCTCTCTTACCATAGGCCTTGAGAAGCCCCAATCATTTCCATGACACCCTGCAGAGTATTAGGATAGCACTTTGCTTAGAGGCAACATAGATAGAGATCTGGCCTTAGAAAACCCAGGTTCAAATAATGGCAATGGGATGCTGGGTAAATCAGTTCCTCCTCAACCCCTCATCGGCTCCACCTCCATGCCAACTGCCTTGTGTAACCTAAAGATGACTGATCTGAGGGGTCCTCACTGATTAGTCGGTCTTTGACTCATAATTTCAAATCTTGAGGACATCTGGTTTTATGTTGCTCATTTCAATTCCTTCTAACTCTCCGGGTATTCTTCACTTCTACACCAACTGCCTTATTCCTTTGTATGGGAGTACCTCTTACTCCCATTTTCCATCTCCCTTTTATGTTTTGTCTTTCTCTACTGGAATATAAATTCCTTGAAATAAAAACAGTCTTGTTTTTATATCTTAAAAAAATCTCTCTTCTCTCTCTCTCTCTCTCTCTCTCTCTCTCTCTCTCTCTCTCTCTCTCTCTCTCTCTCTCTCTCTCTCTCAGGACTCCTCCCTGCCCCCCCCACCCCACAAACAAAAACTTTATAAAACTATAAATTGCAGAACAGTCCCCAATGTCTGTTGCTGGAGTTTCTTCTGTTGAAAAAATCAGATCCAAACCCATTCCTTCTTCCCCTAGCTCTAGTAGGTAGTTAATACCTCTTTATTCAATTACTGAATCATAGGTGCGTCCTTCTAACATTGTAAGGAACTAGAATTTGTCTAGACTTTTTTTGTTTTTTGTTTTTTTTTAGTGAGGCAGTTGGGGTTAAGTGACTTGCCCAGGGTCACACAGCTAGTAAGTGTTAAGTGTCTGAGGCTGGATTTGAACTCAGGTACTCCTGACTCCAGGGCCGGTGCTCTATCCGCTGCGCCATCTAGCTGCCCCTTGCCTAGACTTTGAGATTCAGGCCATACTGATCTCCATGATAGAGAAATGGGGTCTTTAACTTTCTTGGAAACAGGGTGTGTGTGTGTGTGTGTGTGTGTGTGGTGTGTGTGTGTGTGTGTGTGTGTGTGTGTGTGTGTATTTTTTTTTCTTTTTCCCAAGACTTATGATCTCCAGAGTTGAGGCAGATGTGAATTGTTGATTGTGAAGTCCTTGACATGACAGTAAAATATTTTGAGTAGAGTGTTGGAAGAGGAGTTACTATTGATTATATATTTTTTTCTACTGGCTGGATTTCCAACAAAGAGGATTACAGTAGAGAAGAGTGGTTTTTTTTTTTATTTTGTTCTGTTTTGTTTTGTTTTTCCTTTAGCAAGAGGCAGCTAGCTTGGAAATCTATTAGATAAGGACTCAGAGTTTAACAGTGGGTGAGTGATTACTCTACTGGATGAAGGTCCCAACCATCTAATCCACTGAATGTTTATTACCTACTATGTGCAAGGATGTCATCAAAGAAATGTAGAAGCAAAAAAAAAAAAAAAGATGGGCTGTTTGTGCAATGATAGCAAGAATCATTGTTGTTCAGTCATTTTATTCATGTCCAATTCTTTATGGCCTCTTTTGGGGTTTTCTTGGCAAAAGATACTGAAATGGTTTGCCATTTCCTTCTTCAACTCATTATACAGATAAGGGATTGAGAAAAACGGGATTAAGTGACTTGCCCAAGGTCATGGAAGTAGTAAGTGTCTAAGGTCAGATATATGAGAGCTAGAATAACAAGTAGATAAGCCATGGGCTCTGTTAGTATCCTCATGATGTCAAGAGAAAACAAGGAAGTCCTTAAGCACATTAGGTAAAACCTGGTGGCAAACTTTTGGGACGATGAGGACAATAATCACCTATTGTGCAGGCATAGATGGCTTGCAATTGGCATCATGAG
This sequence comes from Dromiciops gliroides, assembly GCF_019393635.1. Taxonomy (NCBI): domain Eukaryota; kingdom Metazoa; phylum Chordata; class Mammalia; order Microbiotheria; family Microbiotheriidae; genus Dromiciops; species Dromiciops gliroides. Next base: position 29,945,642 of record NC_057862.1, on the reverse strand, counting down.
AGTTTTTAAGTATGTACAAGCCAGTGTGCTGAGCTTTGGGAAACATGCAAAACCAGAATTGATAAGTTACACCATTTCTTCAGTTGGCTTTCACTATCTGCTTTGATTAATATGTCTGGACTCCTTAATTATAAACTTTTTGAAATTTCTAGTGATCATGACATGGTTGTTATTTGCTATTCAGGTTCAAAATATAGTTTCTTCCTTCAAGGAAATCACTGTGTCCCTCCCCTACTCTACCTCCCCTCCCCAAACCCAGCATCAAGAGTCAATGGGAATTTTCCAGGGTTCTATTAAAATAAAATGGGAAGGGGGCAGCTGGATGGCACAGTGGATAGAGCACCGTCCCTGGAGTCAGGAATATCTGAGTTCAAATCTGGCCTCAGACACTTGACACTTACTAGCTGTGTGACCCTGGGCAAGTCACTTAACCCCAATTGCCTCACTAAAAAAATAAAATAAAATGGGAGGGACCTTGGAAGTCCTTGGTTCCAACCTAGCTCTGAAATAAGATTTACAGTTGATTTAGATGCTGATTTGTGCCTCCCCTCCCCCTCATATTTCCCCTTTATTCAGGCTTTCCTTCAGAGCATCCTGTTTAGTTGTCAGACTATTTGCTGGACAGATGTCTTCTTAGATCTGCCCACTCTTCCCTGAAAGGCAATAACTATTCCAGTAGCCATTAGCATATGAAAAAATTTGAGTAATGTCATATGGCACACATTAATTTGCTCCTGTTGATTATTTAGCGTAACGTAGCAAGTGTTTGCTGCAGAAGACTGCAAGTAAAATTGACATCCACGGGGCCTTCACTGCTCCCAATACCTCTGAAGTCTTCCCAAGTTGCATCAGAGCTCTTGAGTCATTAATAAGTATATTGAACACCTGTGTGGGCTCCATCCCTTAGGCAGCTCATTATTAACCTAATTGCACAGCTCCATGGTATTTCCTTTAACCTTGATTTTATGACCATTCATTGTTTCCAACTGTGAGTCTCTCAAATTGATGATGAGACTTTCCCTTTCCCCTTGTGGCTACCTTGATTCCTTAATAGAATTTGACAATTTTTTTTTTGAGGGCAGTGGAGTGGAGGGTGAAGGGAGGGAGTATTCTAAATCAGGAGGAAACCACCTGTCATGCTTGCTTTGAAACATCTTAAAGACCTCAATTTATGTTTGAAGGCATTCTACTAGTTCTACTCACACTGTTTTCCCCTAATCTAGGTCATTCGGAATTCTTCTCTGCAATTCTTTTTTTTTTTTTTTTTTTTTGTGAGGCAATTGAGGTTAAGTGACTTACCCAGGGTCACACAGCTAGTATGTGTCAAGTGTCTGAGGCTGGATTTGAACTCAGGTACTCCTGACTCCAGGGACAGTGCTCTATCCACTGCGCCACCTAGCTGCCCCGAAGTTCTTTTGCTTATACTTTGGTTATATTCACTGAGGCAGGTGTGGAAGGCAGGTGGCTGGTCATGCTAGCTCCTATTTCTGTGCCTTCCCATAGACTATTCCCAAAGCCTGGAATGTAATTGTCCATTCCCTCTGCTTCTGAAAGTTCCTAGTTTAATTCAAGGTCATCTCCATTGCCATCTCCTGAATATCTTAGTCATTAGGGCTCTCAACCTATACTATAAATTTGCCCACTAATCTTTATGGATTTACCTATTGCCTTCCCCTGGTAGAATGGAATCTACTTGAGAGCAAGGAGAGTCTGAGGCTTTACTCTCTTACCAGCAACTAGCATATTGCCTTTTGCACCTCCCAGGGTTGTTGTGAGGATCAAATGAGATAATATTTGTAAATCGTAGTTCCTGGCACATATTAAAAAGTTTATACTTTTTTGTCTCTTTGTCTCCACCCCTACCCCTTAGGGATTTAGAACCAAAAGGGACCTCAGAGGCTATGTAGACATTTTATGAATGGGGAAACTGAGGCTTAGGTTAAATGATGTGTCCATGGGCCATGGTCACAGAACTGACCTGCATGGGGGGCGGGATTCATTCTTAGTCTACCTGACTCCAAGTCTAGCTCATGATCTCCAGCTCCACTCTTGAGGTGACAAGTGATTGATTCTTCAGCCTTAAACAAAGCAAGCTCAGGAGAAAGGTTTACTGAATAGGGATTTGGATTATTTTTGGACACCCCTTACAGCCCCAACTCTGAGTGGAACTTTTCAAGCCAAGGGCTATATCACATGTTGTCTTTATATAACTGGACCCTAGCAGCTAAAAAATGTTTAGTTGTTTTGAGTTGAATCATAATTTGATGTTCTTCAGTGTCTCTTACAGCAAAATTTTTGCAGCTTTTTTTGTCTTTGGGGAGATTGGTTCAGACCTCCAAGCCTGATGGAATCCATAAAGATGAAGGGTATTCCAATGCCACTGGAAGACTAGCATCAAATGGAATGGTCCAGGCCCTACGTTTTATAGTAAGTTCCTCCTTGGGAATGTCGGAAGCATTTCAGGAGAAACAGTAAATCTTTCAGGTTCATGATTCATCTGCTTTGGGGAAAAGCGTTTTCTCCTGTCATGTGTTCAAATAATGTAATTTAAGACGTTTAGTAAATTATCACACCAGGGCACGAAATAGAGTTAATGCAACTCTAGGGGTTATGCCCGGGAAGCTGCTCACTTATTCAGGATGTGCTGGCTCATTGTTCTGCATCATAGAAAGAGGGGAAGAATTACTGAAAGTATGATGAAATACCAGGAAGACTATTGGTGAGCATGGGATCATTGGCTCAGAACTGGAAGGACCCTTGTGGGTCATGTAGCCCAACCTTTTCATTTTAGAGGGGAGGATTCTGAGATTCATAGAGAGAAGTGACTTATCCAAAATCACACAGCTCATAAATGGTAAAACTAGGATTTTAATTCAGGTCCTCTGACCCCTGTTGTTCATTATCTCCTAGATCATGGGACTTGGGAATAGGAAGAAACCTTAAATGTCATCCAGCTCAACTTTGTTGTTTTACAGATGGGAAAAGTATGAGCCAGAGCAGCATAAAATCTTTGAGATGTAAAATTAAGTGACTTGTCCAAGGTCATGCAGCTATTTAGTGACAAAGCTGTAACTAGAGCTGGGTTGCCCAATTTTTAATCCCATGATAATTGTACTATATCCCACTAACACCTTGTTAATTAAACAGATAAAATGAGTTGTATTTCAATGTTTAAAGATGAAGATACAAAAAAACCCCAAACCTGTTCTAGAGGTATTCATTTGGAATTTCATAAAGGACTGATATTATCAGATCTAATTGCTCCCAGAAAAAAAAAACCAACAGCTTATTAAAACAGCAGTGATTAGGAAATGCCAATCAATTTGTGAATGGTTAAATAAGCTGTGCTATATGATGGTGATGGAATATTATTGTGTTATAAGAAATGACAAGCAGAATGATTTCAGAAAGGTCTGGAATGACTTATATGAAGCAATGTATAGTGAAGTGAGCAGAACCATGAGAACATTGTGCACAGTGACAGCAATATTGCTCAATGAAGAACTGTGAATGACAACTGTTCTCAGCAATACAATGATCCAAGACAATCCTAAAGAACTAATGATGAAGCATACTATCCACCTCCAAAGAAAGAACTGATATTGATTGGCAACAGTTTGAAGCAAGCTATTCTTCACTTTCTTTCTTTCTTTTATTCAAATTTTCTCATACAAGATGACTTAAATGGTAATGTTTTACATAATTGCACATGTATAACCTATATCTAATTGCTTACTGCCTCAGGGAGGGGGAAGGAAGGATAAAATTTAGAACTCAAAACTTTAAAAATGTTTAATAAAAAAAAAAACAACCACCCAGCAACAGTTGTGGCTTACAAGTTCAAATCTATTCCTTGGATGTGAATGTTTACCCAGGCTTTATTCCCTTCTACTCTTCTCTCTTACTTTCCTGATTGATCATCGATTTAGAGATGAAGAGATTAGGAGTATATGGCTTATGGTTCATCTCTCCCTCCCTCCCTGTCCCATTTTATGGATGCATAGGAAGATTGATTGAAGGAATTGGATATGTTTAGCCTTGAGAAGAGACAGACATCACAGGCAGACATCAGAGTTGTCTTCAAACATTTGCAAGGCACTTATGGGTAAGGAGGTGGGAGATTAGACCTGTGTTATTTGCCCCAGGAGGGCAAAACAAGGAGCAATGGGCAGAAGATGGAAAAAGGCTTGATATCAGGGAAAGTTTTCCCCAAATTAGAGCTGTCCCAAAGTGTAATCAGTTATCTGGAGGAGTACTGGATTCCCTCTTCATGGCAAGCAGAGGCCAAATGTCCACTTGTCAGGTCTGTAATAATGGGAATTCCTTCTGGGTATAGATTGGTTGAGCGGCAGCTGAAGTATCTTCCAACTCTTAAATTTCACATTTCTGTGATTATTTAAACTTTCCTAAGTGGTGCAGTGGGTAGAGCACCAGCCCTGGATTCAGAAGGACCTGAGTTCAAATCTGGCCTCAGATACTTGACACTTACTAGCTGTGTGACCCTGGGTAAGTCACTTAACCCTCATTGCCCCACCAAAAATAAATAAATAAATAAATAAATAAATAAATAAATAAATAAATAAACAAACAAACAAACAAACAAATAAATAAACTTTCCTTTAAATTCATCATGATCACCTTGGGGGTAATTTGGGCTTGTTTAGCCAAGTCATTGGGATGAACACATCCCTGAAGCTACTTGAGTATTGTTCCAGGGATGCAGTTTATCTTTGGGAGAGTTTAAGTTTTACTCTTCAGACCAGAGGAACTACAAGCTTAATAATGGCCCCCATTTTTAGCTGAAGTTCTTCTAGGAGCCTGGCATTCTTAGATTGAACTTTATTTTGGTACAGACCTAGAATTCTATCTCATGGGGAGCTTCCAGTGTGGAGATTCCCTCGTTAGATGGAGATCACCCACTCAGCTGGGACTAAAATAATCTGAAAAAGGTTCCTGGGACATTGCAAGGTTAAGTGATCTGCTCATGGTCACGCAGATAGAAGAAATTATAGCAAGCTTATAATGAACAGGATTTGAATCCGCATGTCCCTGAGGCCAAGACTGACTGACACTCTCTCTCTCTCTCTCTCTGTCCCTCCTTTACTCCCTCCCCCTTCTTTCTCTCTCTCCTCTTTCTCCTTCTCTCTCTCCTTTCTTCTCTCTTCCTTTCTCTCTCTCCTTTTCTCTTCACCTCCCCTCTTTAATATTCTGCCTCTCTTAAAATACCCAGATTAAAATTTAAATGTTTTTGTCCTTAGGTATGTGTTCTAGGGAAGAGAATCCCCTAGAACCAGGGATGACTTAGGAGTCAGAGCATGACATCTCAGCTAGAATTTCTTGCTGGGTCTACACCAATCAAGATTTTTAGAATATAAAAGTTAAGTAAAGATCTACAGAGTATTTGTCCAAACCCCTTTATCCTTTGGTGTTAGTTGTACTTCCAAATGAAATCCAACATTAATGTTGTACATTTTAGTCTAAAACAAGGCTGGAGAAGATCATGGAGATGAACGAATTCTTTTCTACTTAAAGGCTCTTTGGGATCTCTTTGTCTCCTCTCCACCTCCTTCCTGTTCCCCTGGAATGAGTTTACCACTTGACTTTACTGTATTTGTTCATAAGACAACTCTATTTCACCCAAGTGTATCCACCCCAATGAAGTTATTTCTAGAACTCAGACTTGCTTTGCCCTAGTATTGAAATGTAATTTTAAACCATGCCACAGTGCAATTTAGAAGTGAAATATGAGTCCAGGGTTTTCATATTCTTATGAAATATTAGCTTATTTAAGGAGTATATAAATTTACTCAGTGCATAATCCATGTGTTTTACTATTTCTTTAATCTACCAAGAAACCCAGATGCTAATTGGATCTGGAATTCAAGTTTTTAATGTAAATAGCCCTCACTTTCCTGTTCTCACTTTTAATCCACTCTAAATTTCCAAGAGCATTCATCATTTCCTTCTTGCTGTCCTCAAGGAGTAATGGGGCACCAGGACTCTCAACCAAGGACTGTGGATTTGCATACCAAGTGGGCATTTTTATATTTTAAATCTGTCTCTGTTGTATGGCTCATAAATCTGTCAGTGGCTTAAGTTCGAACAGTATAAATATACCAAGAGAAGCTACATATGAATGAATGGACTCTTTCATTATTATGAATAAAATGTAATTTTATTTTGCCTTTAGATGGAATTTTTATGACCCAAGACTACAGTTCCTTGTGAGTTTCAAATCTGATCCAAAACTTAAATATGGGAACTTATTTTGAGATGTCCATTGATATGTATTTCCTATTTCATTAGCAAGAACAAAGTGAAGCAAACATCAGTATCATAGATTTAGAACTGGAGGTATCTTTAGGGATATCTAGTCTAATAACATCTTTTTACATATGGGGAAACTGAGGCTCTGAGGGGAGAAATGACTTACCCTATGTCATATAGGCTGTTAATGACACAGGTATGATTTGAACCCATGTTCTTGAATGACAAATTCAACATTCTTTTCTACCATATCATACTGCCTCAATTTAAAAGTTTAAAGAAATCACATACTTGCTCTGGTTTTCCCATTGTAAATGAAAGAAGGTGACTTCCATTGAGCCATGGCTAGTTATATAAGATATCATAACATGGCTCTTTCTCAGACTGGATATACAACTTAGTAATGGGGAGGGGGGGATGGCTGCAGGCATATTCTGGGAAACTTTCCTATCTTCAAGTGTTCCAGGTACTTAGGAAAAAGAAGGGTTGGATTTATTCTTTTTGGCCTCAAAGGGTCTTGAGAGGTGTGGAGGGGGCATATGTTCCTCCTTCACTGGAGGTATTCAAGCAATGGCTGGGTGACAGCTTGTTGATCAAGTTATAAAAGGGATTCTTCTTTTGGCATGGACTGGATTAAATGGATACTGAGGTTCTCTCTGTCTTTGAAATTCTATAGTTCTGAGAAGATGATTGTAATTTTAATTGTGTTGATTATCTGACTACCAACTCTATGAGTCAATGTAGGTTAGCATGAGATCACTAATAAACCTAATGTTGAGTGTTACATCAACCTGTAGGTCAGTTAGCTTTATATCAAGGAAAAATAACAGCAAAAGTAACAATACTCCCCCCCCCCCCCGCCCCATGCTATTGATGACAGTCCTCTTCCCAGACTATTACTGATTACTGTACCTATTTAAGGCAGGAAAAGAGAGTGTGGATGGTCCTCTTCAAATGTCATGAAGGAAAACCCCATGAAGTTGGATGCTAATGTTAGGTCAATTGATAGATTGACGAATGGATAGAAAAAAAAGAGATGGATAGAGAGGAAGAGGAAGAGAAAGATGGAGGAAGGAAGGAGGGAAGGAAAAGGAAGGAAGCAAGGAAGGTAGGAAGGGAAAGAAGAAGAGAGGGAGGGAGGAAGGAAAGGAGAGAGGGAGGGAGGGAGGAAGGAAAGGTGGGAGGAAGGAAAGATAAAAGATTCATTAAATGCTTACTCTGTCAGGCATTGTGCCTTAGTCTTTCCCTTTCTTGTTGTTTCAGTTGTGTCCAACTCTTTGAAGGCCATTTGTTTTTTTTCTTCACAGAGGTACAGGGGTGACTTGCCATTTTCTCCTCTAGTTCATTTTACAAATGAGGACCTGAGGCAGACAGCATTAAGTGACTTGCCCGGGGTCACACAGCTACTAAGTGTCTGAGGCCAGACTTTAACTCAAATAGATGAGTCTTCCTGACTGCAGGTCTAGTGTTCTATCCACCTAGCTGCCCATTTTACCTTTCCATTTGTCATTATCTATAGAATTGCACATAGAATACCTGAGTTTGAATCAGGTCTCCATTTAGTATCTGCGTGAGCCTGGATAAATCACTTAACCTCTTAGGGTCTCAGTTTCTTTTTTTGTTCAACAACAGGAGTTTGAACTCAGTTACTTCTCAGAACCATCCAGGCACCATCCCATCAAAAGTATGGAACTTCTAGTATTTGATTTGACAGTTAAAGATGAAGCAAAGGGGATTAATCATGGATAAACAATGGAGTATTCAATCACTTCAGCAAGTATTAATTAAGGCATTGAGCAAACCCTTGGGGATTAAAAAAACAACAACAACATTATGTATCTTTTCATTCATTGCTATAAGAAACCTCCAGGGACAAGAGTGGGACTCTTCCTACCAGTTTAGTTAGGTCACCTGTTTTATAGTCTCAAAAAGTTGTTTGGGGTTAATGAGTCATTAACCAAGGCTGAATCATTTGCTATGGGAAAAACAATGTGTGTCTGATCCTGGACTTGAAGAGAGTTCTTCCTGCCTAAAGCCATTCCTGACCCCCCCACCCCCCCAAAAAAACAACAACACACCTTACATTTAATTACTTTGTAAGTATGTTATGTATTCACCTTATATTTATTCTGTATTTATTTAATATGTGCAGTTGTTGTCTCCCATTGGAATGTAAGTCCTTGGGAGGAGACAATTCTCTATTTGTACTTGTACCCCAAGTGCCTGGCACATTATTGGTACTTAACAAAGCCTCGTTGAATGATGGATTGATTGATTTCATTCCAACCACAGCATGCTGCCACTCAGGGCCTGAGGATGTAAAGACAAAAATGAATCTGAGCCTGCTGTGTTTATCTTATCTCCTAGCGATACTATGGCTCGCTTGGTTTTTATTAATGTAGATTAGCTAATAAAATTTGGCTAAAGGGAAAGCTTAGCTAAAACTCAAGGCAAAACACAATTATATTTTCAAAATAATGAAAGAATTTATTCATTCACATGTAGATTCTATATGTATATACTATATATGTATATTAGTACACATATACAAACATGTGCATGTATACTATTCAAATAATAAAGCAGCTGCTGCCTAATTTCTCTATCACAATAAATAAATTTATGAGACCTTTATTTGAGTTTCCAGGCTAGTTTTTATATGGAATTTAGGTAGTAAGATTGAGTACTTGTAGAAAGTTCTTATGAGAGAAGTAAAAATGACTAAAGGACTGGAATTACTAGACTTGGGTGATGTCTTTTCAAGTCTTCTTATATTTGTAAAAATGAAAATGGAGTTTGAAAATGGGAAAACCAACAATATAGTAAAGTGGACACCACGGATATAGAGTCAGAGGACTTGGGTTTGAATCTCAGCTTTGAATGAAAAATATGGAAGGAAGAAAGAAAGAAGAGAGGGAGGAAGGAAGGAAGAAGGAAGGAAGGAAGGAGGGAGGGAGGGAAGGGAGATCTAAAGAATTGATGTCACATTAAGCTGGGATGTCATTAACTGGAATAATTAATCCTATATCTTCTAGACCCTCCCCACCTCATATTACTGTTATAACTAGCATTAGTTCATGGATGTGCATGTATCAAAAGAGGAGATAATATGCAATAGAAGGAAAAGTAGCAACATACCATGGCTTCTCATAAATTTCTAACTCCACCCCAAACTAAAGTGAACACTGGAGTCAGAGTTTGGGGAGAATAAATAAACTATGCTGGAGAAAGAATAGATGTGGGGAGATGTTGGGAATTCTAGGTCATCTCTAATAAAGGGAGGCAGTTACAAAATATCTGGGATCTAATGCCAAAAGGGGGGTGAAGGTGTATTATCATAATTATCAGTTATAAATAAGTCAGTTGTTCATTACTTCTATTGAAAGAACAAGCTGACAACAGCATCTATTCAATGTGTGAATGATTCACTTAATGACTTTTCATGGCTCATTTCTGACATATTTTTTTGGTATAAAAATACTGAAATGATAGAAATACCCTATGCTGGGTGCCTCACATATAATTCATTGCTAACTGGTTATCTCATTTCTAACTGAGGGGTCTATTGCTCCAGAAAGCGACAGTTGCCTTCAGGCTAGAATCCACAGGCTTTTCCTAAAAGCAACTCAGTGGAGCCTGGGTGGCAGCACCAGGTGCCAGGTGAATAGCCCCAAATTGTTTTTTCTCTTCAGTAATTCCTTTCACTGATAAGACTGAGGTTGCCTTTGTAGATTTTCCCAGAGTCTTATGGGACCAGACAGGTCATTGTGAAAGGGATGGACAATTGGAACTGTGTGTTCATTTCACCGCCACCATGTCAACATGGCCCATGGTGAATCAGAGGATTGCTAATTAAGGGCCAAAAGGGAAATGGAAGGGCATCTTTCTCAACTTTATCATTTTCTAGATGAAGAAACTGAGTTCATGGAGGAGAAATGACTTGTTCATAGCCATATAGGTAGTAAATAGAAGAGCCCGGATTTGAACCTGAAGCTTCAGTCTCTGAATCTGTCATCCTTCCCCCTATGCAGCCTCTCAACAGTAATAACTGAGAATGAATAAAGGGTTTAAGGGAAATTCTTGCATTCTTGGAGTTCTAAAATTTTATTTTTAGTCTAAGGGTGTTTTTAAACTTTGTTAATGCTTTTCTCTGTGTTTTCTTTTTTATTTGATTTGATTTTAGTTACCCTAGGGATGGAGATTTGTCTTTCTGCCTACAAATGTATACATTGTTCTTTGCACCCCAATTGTTTTCAACAGTGACTGTCTTTGGCTTCTGTGGAATGCAGAACAATGTGTAACCTTAAGTATTTCATTATACAGTATTCCTATGAGACAGCAATTGTCTCCTAGCAAAGACTAAGAGATTGCATTGTTCGAGATAGTGACTTATTCAATGTCAGTATAAAAAAAAAATCACAAAAATTGATCGAATTGCCTACAGAGGGCAAAAGTATGGATGAATATAGGGCCTATGGTCAATGACTGGTATATTATCCCTATGTCATAACTAAATACAGAAGCTGCTAGGTGGCCCAGTAGATAGTGGGTTGGAATTGGAGTCAGGAAGAACTGATTATAAACCCTGCCTTAGGTACTTTCTGGCTGTTGTGTGATCCTGGTCAAGTCATTTCACTTCTGTTTGCTTCAGTTTCCTCATCTTTAAAATGGTGTTAAAATAGCAACTACCTTAAAGAAGCATTGTGAGAATCAAATGAAATATATGTGTGTGATGTATATACATATACACACATGTATATATGTATGCATATATACACATACATACATAATACACATATATAAAGAGAGAGCATGAGCAAGCACTGGGCTGGGAATCAAATATATAGTGAGAATCAAGTGAAATACATATATGCATGCATGTATGAACACACACATATACATAAACACATATATTGCTACATATGTATGTGTATGTGTGAGTGTATCTCTTAAGGCCTTAAAGTGATGTATAAAACTGAAAGATTATTCTTGTCATTGTCTTATTCCTCCTCCACTGAATTGTAATCTGGAAAAATCATCTAATTTTCTTCCAGACACATGAGGACAGGAATCTTCAACAATACTATAGCTTCTTGATGATTTGGGAGTAGTATTATAAACCAAACTTTTTTGCACATTAGTTTGGTGTTATACAGACTAGATTTTTGTTTCTTTTTTATTTTTAATATCTACTAGTTTTATAGTTATTTTAGGGGAAGCTGGGTGGCACAGTGGATAGAACAGTAGGCTGGGAATCAGGGAGATTCATCTTCCTGAGTTCAAATCCAGCCTTAGACACTCACTAGATGGGTGACCCAGGGCAAGTCACTTAACCTTGTTTTTCTCAGTTCCACATGCATAAAAAGAGTTGGAGAAGGAAATGGCAAACCACTCCAGTATCTTTGCAAAGAAAACATCAAATGGGGTCACATGGAGTCGGACATGACTAAAAAATGACTGAACAACATACCTACTATATTTAGACACCTAAATTTTGTAGATTAATAATATTTGTTGCTATATATGTAGGCCTTCTCTTGGAGACTTTGGCCTTAGTCACCTTGAACATAGCTGGTGATTAAGGCTTGTTTGTTAGCTGATGCAGTAGATAAAATCAAAACAGTAAGATCTGAGTTCTAATGCTGCCTCAGATACTAACTTTGTGACCTTGGGCAAGTCACTAAAATTCTCTCAACTTCAGTTTCCATTTATTCAAAATCATAACCATAACCATAATAATTGCATCCATCTTACATGGTTGCTGTTTCAAATGAGACATCATATGTAAATTACTAAAACAAAATTAAAAGCACTATAAAATATAAATGACTATCAAATGTTGAATTAAATTGAATTGGATTGCATTTCTATTCTACCCTTTCTAAGGTATGAGAGAATTTCAGGATTGGGGAGGAGAGCAGGGACTCTTTTCTTTTTCCCCAGGACTTGACTGGCAGCCCTCCCCCTACCCATACTGTCTACTTCTCCACTCTTTTTTTCTCAAGTCTTCAAGAACAGAAAAGTTTCAGGAATGGAAATTGCAGTGAGACAGATTTAGGCTCAATATAAAGAAAATGATCCTTAAAATATCGTGATCATTTTAATTATGCAAGAGTAGGATGGGGCTGCCTTAGGAAGCCCCCTCATCAACAGCCTCCTATCCAAAGATAATGATAAAGTGTTGGGTATATCTTAGAGAAGATTCTTTGTCAGACATGGTTCAGGCAAGATGACCACTAAGGTTTTGTCCAACTGAGGCTCTGTGTGGAAAAAAAAAGAACCCAGCAATGGATCCCACTGCCTCCTGATGGGATTTGCTGCCATTTACAAGAGCTACCAGATAAAGCTTTAGCAATCCACAGGCAGTCGTCACTTACCATTAATTTATTCTCGCTAATAAATTATTGTCCTTACATATGTAATACTTCAAGGATGACACTGGAAGTACCAGTCATTAAGGATGTATTAGGTGTTTAATATAACAGGACTGGTTGCAGTATAATGAATCCTCAGTTGCAGGCTCATTTGCCCCCCACAGCAGGTGCTACAATGTAGCTAACGATTGAAAGAGACAGTTTAAAAGTAATTTATTTACAGGGAAACTTATGTTGATGAATGACAATATAAATTTCCTGTCATCTGGGACTTTCATGATTGCACTCATCACATTTCAGTGTTCATAAGCCACATCGGCATTCCAGTGGAAACCAATTCCTTTGGCATTCATTAAAATAGCGTTATTCACGATGAACTCTATGGGTGTAAATGTGGATAAGTTCGGAAAACTTATAATTCAAATTAATCAGCTTCTCTAATTACAGAGACCCGGAACCCAAGCCTTGACCTAGTTACTGAAAACAGTAACACTATTTTGACTTGAATGAGTGAATATAAGCATCCTTTAAAACAAAAACAAAGAGCAAGATTCTTATGTAGTGATCAGATAAGCAGTCTCCTTGGGAGGTAGTATGCGTTTTGGGTTTTTTTCTTATATATTTAGTGGCACTTAGGAGCATGAAAAACGGTTCTTGAAAGGAGAATAGTTTTCAAGGCAAATATTCTGATTTTTCCACCGGTTGTGATTGCCCAAATTTCCCTTGACGATGCTTTTGTCCTCTCTCCAAATGAGATAATATTTGAAAAGCACTTAGTACCCTGCCTGGAAAAAGTAGGTACCTTATAAATGATTGTTCCCTCTTTTTTTTCCTTCTTTGAATGACACTGAGTCCAGCCGATAGTAGTAGAGGTAGAGCTGGAAGGGATTTCATAGGTCATCTCATCCAACTGCCGAATTTAACAGATGAGGAAACTGAGGCTAGGGAAGGTTAAGTGACTTTCCCAAACAAGAGGCAGGGGGGTGTAATGGGCTGCCTTGAATGGTAATGAGGTCCCGTTCTTTGGAGATTTTTTTTTTTGGGGGTAAGGCAATTGGGGTTAAGTGACTTGCCCAGGGTCACACAGCTAGTAAGTGTCAAGGGTCTGAAGCCAGATTTGAACTCAGGTCCTCCTGACTCCAAGGCCGGCGCTATCTACTGCGCCACCTAGCTGCCGCCTCTTTGGAGATTTTTGAGAAGAGGTTGGATGACAAGAAAGGAGGATGTGGAATAGGGGATTCTTAGTCAACGATGGATCGCACTAGTTGTCCTCTCCAAAGCTGGTGATTTGGTGATTCTGTGAATCTACAACTCTCCCTCCTCAAGATGCTTTTTGAAAGAATTAGAAATGTTTATTAATGAAGCAAGTGCCTACTATGTACCAAACCCTGTTCTAGACATTGGAGAAGAATAAACTAGCAGGGACTGGGGCAATTAGAAGAGAGATTAGATTTATTTTACTTGACTCCAGGCCCAAGAGCAGCAGATAGAAAGGAGGTGGAAGTTGCAATCAATCCATAGGAATTTTCTTAAGTACCCACTGTATGTCAGACACTGAACACAAAGAAACAAATTCCCTTAGGTTTGTCCTAAGCCACCCGAGAAGATACCTGAAGAGGACATAAGTTTGATAGATGAAGAACAAAAAGAGAAGGCTTGCAATCCAGCCACCTCTCTTTGTATAATGCCCAGAGAGATCAAATAGTTCACCCCAAGTCACACAGTATCAGAAGTGGTTGGGGGACAGCTAGATGGCTCAATGAATAAGCACCGGCCCTGGATTCAGGAGTACCTGAGTTCAAATCTGGCCTCAGACACTTACTAGCTGTGTGACCCTGGGCAAGTCACTTAACCCCAATTGCCTCACCAAAAAAATAAATAAAATAAAATTTTAAAAAATAAACAAAGAAGTGGTTGGGATCCCCTTTATCCTGTCTTCAAGTGAAAGTCTGATGCCCATTTGTTGGAGACATGGTGGAGGAGGGCATTCATAGTCACTTGGGAATTGGACTAGCTGGCCTCTGAGATACTTTCTGACTCCAATATTCTGAAATACCTCAAAGACTCATTGTACCTTAGCCTCATTTGCTTTCCTGTCATTCTTCTGTCTTGAATTGTTGGCAGGGATAATTTAAATTCCAGCAGGAACTCTCCCCTTCCACCTCTGTCCATACTCCCTGGAGAACAAAACAGCAATGTGGACCTTTCGGAGACAGACATGGATTGAATCTAGAATAAAAGGACTCAGAAATTCCATTAAACACATTTTGTAGAAATGTAAATATCCATCTGTGCTTATCACCGAAGCTCAAAATTGGATGCTTTCTCTTTCCCATTTTTCCCCCATCATGTTTCTAGGATCCTGTCTGGAGCAAGTCTCTTGACAAAGGACTTTTCACTATTGTAGAAGGAAAGAAACACAGTAGGAACTGGGGAAAATACCAGGCTCTTAGAATTCTAAAGTGTACTCTGTGTTAACCCATTACTTCACAGGGCTGACTTCTTAGAGAATCTCAATGTCATTGGGACATGTGTTATTTGGTTTAGGATGGGACCTGTGGTTTTTGTAGTGATCCTGTCTATCTGTTTTGGGGATTATTATAGGGCCCATTATGGACAAAATTATGTATACCAGGCGTTGTGGAGGGGTTCAAAGGAAATATGAGATGCTAGCTGAGTCTCTGTGGAGGGCTTATATTCGAATGTTGGGTAAAGCCAATTTCATTGTTTCAAATACCTTGTGTGAATATCTCATCTGCCCTCAGAGATAGAACAGTCTGACCTAGTAGCTAGTCTTCCTCAGTTACTGTGACTAAAAAAATCCATTACCCTCTGGTCAAGTAAGAGATGGGCCTCTATGAACTAATTTATGTTGGTTCTTGAGCTGTGGACCATCAACACCTGATCCATTCAGTTGTTTTTTTAGGTGGCAAAGAACTGGAAACTAAAAGGAATGCCCATCTGTTGGTGAGTAATTACATGAATTATGGTAGATGAATGTAATGAAATACAATCATGCCATGAGAAAGCACTAGGACCATTCTTAAAATCTTTCCAGCTTGAGAGAGCCTGCAGGAAGGTTCATTCTCCTGACACAACCTTGGTGAACCCACCTCATGTACATGTGAGGGAAAAATCAGAATGCTTACAAATCAAAATGCAAATAAGTGCAAATTAGTATTGTAGAAACTAAGTACTGTACACAAGCACAGAGAAAGGCAGAATACTGAAGCAATCAGAGTCTTATGGGAAGAAGTAATCTTTCCACTTAAAAAAAAAGACCTGCTAATTTACCTTCCTATGCCTTATATTTTTAAAAATAAAGAATATATAAATATCTGTATCCTCAGGGTAGAGATAGTTCTTTGTAGGCTGTTATTATTCTCATAAGATGTGCATACAATATACAGTTTTAGCAAAGAGATGCTCAGTTCCATACCTGTCATTGATTAGGTGAGTCATTTTTGACAAGGTATCTTATCATTGTTCTTCAGTTAGTTCATCTGTGAAATGGAAATAACCTCATGGAGTCTTGTGGGAATCAATGAAGCAGTAGATCAGAAAATTCCTTTGAGAATTATTTGAGTATTTATCTTTCAAAACCCACCCCTATATCATCATTATGTTTTTCTCCTTACCCCACTCTATATCTCTAGTCCAAGCTGATTTCTCCTCATCCTGACGGACATTTATAAAAAATTGTTTACATTCTGTTCACCCTTATTTACATTGTCTTAGATTGTTCTTGATTTCATGTGGATCATGTATGAATCTTTGCTGCTTCCTATGAGTTCCTTGGGACCACAAATCTCACATGTACTTAAAACATGTACACATGCACATATCTGCTATAGAGTGCTATGGTGTGCATATAAGTGACATCTGGTAAGCCTTGGAGTCAGAAAGACCTGACTACAAGTCTTGCCTCTCGTATGTACGAGTTACATGAACAGGAGTATTTGCCTTACCTCTTGGGGCCCAATTTTCTAAGACTATGTTTCAGAGAGTTGCCAGTCTGAATCTGGGCGAGGAGTTTCCACACTGGAAGTTCCCAAGATAGATGAAATCATAGGTGCAGACAAAAAGTTTGGCTCTAACAACAAAACAGAGGCCAGCACATCGTAGGAAATATATTGGGTATTTGAAGAATGTAATATGGGAAGACATTTGGAATGGATGGGTTCCTTTGATTGTTTTTTTTTTTTGGGGGGGGGGCAATGAGGGTTAAGCGACTTGCTCAGGGTCACACAACTAGTACATATCAAGTGTCTGAGGCCAGATTTGAACTCAGGTCCTCCTGAGTCCAGGGCCAGTGCTCTATCCACTGTGCCACCTAGCTGCCCCGATTCTTTTGATTGTTAACCAAATA
Source organism: Dromiciops gliroides (assembly GCF_019393635.1). Lineage (NCBI taxonomy): Eukaryota > Metazoa > Chordata > Mammalia > Microbiotheria > Microbiotheriidae > Dromiciops > Dromiciops gliroides. Next base: position 29,928,632 of record NC_057862.1, on the reverse strand, counting down.
CGTTGCTTTCTAAATAAGCACAACACTCCTCCAAGTAATGAAGAAGACAAGGATAGCTATTTGAGGGGGTCTTACCCTAAATGACTTGTAGTTCAGATTGCTCAGAAGTTTGTGATTTAGAATCTGCAATTGAAAGTATAGGATACCTAAGTGGTGCAGTAGATACAGCGCTGGGCCTGGAGTCAGAAAGCTCCATCTTCATTTGTTCAAATCTGGACTTAGACACTAGCTGTGTGACCCTAGGCATGTCACTAACCTCATGTGCCTCAGTTTCCTCATCTGTAAAATGAGGTGAAGAAGGACATGGCAAACCACTTTTGTATCTTTGCCAAGGAAATCCCATAAGGGGGTCACAGAGAGTCAGACATGACTGAGAAATGACTGAAAAGGTAAACTTTTATCTGAAAAAGATCTGAAGGACTTAAGTAGGCTGGGAATCCCCTGTCAGTTCATAGTGTGATAAGGCAGCCAAGAAAACTCAGTGCAATTTCGGCTGCATTCAGAGAGGCTGTTGGTGCTGCTGCTTTGTTCTTTTTTTTTTGCGGGGCAATGGGGGTTAAGTGACTTGCTCAGGGTCACACAGCTAGTAAGTGTCAAGTGTCTGAGGCCAGATTTGAACTCAGGTCCTCCTGAATCCAGGGCCGGTGCTTTATCTACTGCGCCACCTAGCTGCCCCTGCTGCTTTGTTCTTGAAGAGGACCAATGACATCAGGAGGGCGATATCTTGACTTGTGTATGAATTGGATTTGTGAGGCAAGGGCCTCACTCTCCTCTAGAACCACCATGGTCTAGTGGCAGGAAGAAAGTCAAGATGACTGGAGACACCTTGGGACATAGTGGATGATTTTGGCCTTTCTAAATTAGGGGCAGAGATGTAGAGTGTAAAGAACTGGGAAGAAGTTGACCCTGTAATGCAGAAGAGGAACCAGACTCTGCTTAGACTTAAAGTGAAGAACCGGGAGTAGGAGGTAGAAATTCCACAAAGGCAGATTTTGGCTTGCTGTGAGGGAAAAACAAAACAAAACAAAAACCATATAAGTAAAATTTGTCCCAAACCAGCATGGGCTGGCTGGGGAGGAATTGTTTAAGCCAAAGCTGGATGAGTGGGGGAATGTTTTACAGGTGATTTTACAAAGGTCCAGGTTGAATTAGATTCCTTCTGACTCTGAGAATGTGTGAGGCTACGGTTGGCAGGAGGTTGGCTGTTAGTCAGTGAAGGGGTATGGTGGTAAGGCTGATGGGTTTGAAGCAAGAACTGAGTTGAAATCCATTCTTAACAGTTACTTCTCGATGTGAATCTGAACAAGTCACTTCAACTCTTTCAGCCTCAGTTTCATCATCTGTAAAATAAAAATACTGCTGATAAGCATTTCTTAAGGGCCTACTATGAGCATGGTACATTGGATAGAGTGCTAGGCCTGGAGTTACGAAGAATCATCTTCCTGAGTTCAAATTCACCCTTAGACCCTTACTAGCTGGGTGACCCTGGGCAAGTCACTTAACTCTGCTTGCCTCAGTTCCAGATCTAGAGAAAGGAATGGCAAACCACTCCAGCGTCTTTGCCAAGAAAACCCCAAATGGGGTCATGAAGGGTCAGATACAACTGAAAAAAAAAATGACTGAATACCAACAGATGTGCCAGATTGGAGAGATGAAAAGAGGCAAATGAGAGCCCTTGTCTTCAAGGAGCTTATAATGAAATATAAAGTGGAGATAATAATAGTATCGAGTTTCCAGGGTTAGGATGAGGATCAAATGTGATAATATATATACTAAGTGCTTTGCATATTTTACAACACTATGCAAATGTTTGCTATCATCATCAGTCATCAGGTGATCGTGCCTTTGGCCACGGGAACCTATGGAACTTACATGGGTGGAACCTCTAGAGTAATGAGTAGTTTGAGTAGATTTGGAAAGACAAGTTTTTTGGGGTTTTTTTTTTTTTTTTGGTGATGCAATTGGGATTAAGTGACTTGCCCAGGGTCACACAGCTAGTAAGTGTCAAATGTCTGAGGCTGGATTTGAACTCAGGTCCTCCTGACCCCAGGGCCAGTGCTCTATCCACTGTGCCACCTAGCTGCCCCAGATTTGGAGAGACAAGTAATGGAGATCTAGTGAATTGGCATAGGAAGCCCTTAGTTATTACCTCTGTGTTCCTGGACAAATCACATGATATGTTCCTGCCTCCGTTTTCCCATTTGCACCTGATGGCTTCTGAGGTTCTCTTTAGATCTAAATTGATGGTCCCATGAACTTTAAACTGAAGAAGTTGGTTTTCTTCCTCTTTGATTTAAATCCCATGTTATGATTTATATTGTTTTTTTGAAAAAGATTATGATTACCCACCATTATTTTGTTCTTGATATTTGATTCTCAAATAATATTTGATTCTCAATATTTGCTCTCTCAGTAGATTAATTCTCTTCATTGATTATCCTTAGAGACATATCCTATTTACTTTTCTACCTGAGTTGTATATTTCTTGATTGTACATTGTTACTTGGAAATTCCACCTCCCCGCCACCCTATTTAACTCCTTGAGGGCAGGGACTGTGTTTTTTGCCTTTCTTTGTATCCCCAGTGCTTAGTATAGTGTCTGGTATATAATAGAAAGTGCTTAATAAATACTTATTGACTGATTAACTCTGCACTGGACTTTAAAGAGTTTGCTGATGACTGCTATATAAAATACTGGCCAAGTCTATTCTATTTCATAGAATAGACATTCATGTTGAAAACTAACGCCAGGGCTGCTAATAACACCCACTCAGACTTCACTTACCTCTTGATACAGACCTTGCATTTTCTTCATTTTCTTTTTCTTTATATTCAAGCCAAGTCACCAAGGACATCTTTGTCATCCATGATTGTCACTATTCAAAGTATTTCAGATAACATCACCCAGATGGTAGGTGAGGTGCCAGTTCTAATCAGATACAGGGCAAGTGTGTTTCAACACAACAGGGCTCCTTCCTTGTCTGTACTTAAACCCCATTTTCAATTCCTACTCCAGTTTTGCCATTGTAATTCTGTTCCTGATTTCAATAAAACTGCCACTAATTATATAAAACATTTTCCTGGTTTCAAGATCACTGACAATATTTTAAAGTATTTTTTTGCTTGGGTCCTCCATGTTCTCAAATCATCCATGATGGTTGTAGTAGCTGGCAGGGTTGGGGTGGGGGTGGGCACTCATGTAATTCTATAATGACCTTACCTTAGTCTTGTTCAGTGTCAGGATGAGGAACAAAAGTCTAATCCGTGGGTCTTTGAGACTTTAATGGAGTAATGTATTCCTTCTTTTCAGTTACCAGTATGAGTCTTGTTGAAGACATGTTGAGGCTGAGGCAGAAAGCATTTAAACACGAGAAAAGTTTTCCCAATTGCCCACCTTGCACAACAGAGGAGAATAGTCACCTGACCCTGACCGTGACAATCGTGTTTGATTTCAGGTTGGGATCCACATTATCTGCTGTGAGTAGCATTGGACGTGGGCATCATTACATTGTGCCCCTGTAAGGAAGAATACCCTCCCAGTCTACTTTATATACTGTGTATACATGAATATGTGTCTTTTATCATAGCTAAATAAACATTCGTCCATCAAGGCCAGCACACTCTCAAATCATTGGCATCCAGTATCCCCATGCTACGCCATAACATTTTTATGAACATTAGTTATGGGTTGGCCAATTGCCAATTGCACTTTTATAACTTTATAGGATGTTGAATTTGTTCCTTGCCAACTTGCATTTAGTTACCTTATTAGCTATTGGTCCTTTTGGTTTTAATTTCACTTCTCTCCTCTCCATCTTTCTTTTGGGGTGGGGGTGGGGCAATGAGGGTTAAGTGACTTGCCCAAGGTCACACAGTTGGTCAGTGTCAAGTGTCTGATGCCGAATTTGAACTCAGGTCCTCCCGAATCCAGGGCTGGTGCTTTATCCACTGCTCCACCTAGCTGCTCCCCCCTCCCACACACTTTATTTCTTTTACAATTATCTTACGGATTTCTAATGATCATCCTCAGCTCTCTCTCCCCTTGAACAGATCATGTCATCTATGTCTTATCATAGTGTATGGTCTTTGCCCATGCCCTTCCCTTCCCTGAGGTTCTTAGAGGATTTACCAAAATGCCCTGAAATGTCCAAGTCTCTAATAATCCTATTTTAGCTATAATTGAATAGTATGCTTTGCACAGTGCTAAGTACCTGGTGAGTAATTAATAAATATTCATTGATTGACTTGGAAATGAAAATGTATCATGGGCATTTGGTAGACTGCATATTTCATTTGTTTCTTTCTATAAGAAAAGCATACATTTTATAGAAAATAGACAAATGTTCTGTCCTTAATTTGAAAATACTTAATATTGCTTATTTGGAATCTCTGGGGATACAACCTAGATTTACACAAAATGGAAAGAATATTGGTTTTTAATTATGGAGTTGGAAAATATGGATTTGAAACTCAGTTCTGATACTCCAAATTGTGTGACCTTGGGCAAATCACCTGCCTAGAGTTTTCCAATAATATACTCACATGGACTCATTTTCTTCTTCTGTGAAATGGGGGGGGTTGAACTTAGAAGCTGTCTAAGCTTCTTTCCGGCTCTACAGTCTATGATTTTGTAAGATATTCAGACAGGGTGATATTTTTATTGGAGTTTTTATATTGGGGAATTGGGTTTGTTTTTAACAATAGGGCATTTTCTTGAGATTACCCCCTTTTGTTGTTGTTGTTTGTCCTACATTCTCTAAGAGGACCATGACATTGGGGTGATGTCATGACTTGCAGTGATTTAAAGGAGGGAGGGCTGTGCAAAGTCACCAATCTCACTCTCTTCTCCAGAGCAACCTGGGTCCAGTGGCAAAATATATCAGGATGACTGAAGCTGGCCTCGGATGTTTAAGGCAGTTGGGATTGTGACTTCCCCAGAGTCACATAGCTAGTAAATGTTTGAAGTGATCATTGAACTCAGGTCCTCCCAACTTCAGAGCCAGTGCTCTATCTACTGCTCTACCTAGCTGTCCCAGATTGCCCCTTAGGTAATTGTGAAAACTCGTGAGAGCTTTTCAACAAAGCACTAAATGCATAGCACTAAAAGCACTGTACCAAGTTGTTGGTTTATGCCAATGCCTGCTGATCGGGAATGGATCAATCATGAGAGCAGGAACCTATTCAGAAGGGCAAATCATATTGAAAGAGGAAAGCCAAAGACCCACACACATTGGCAAGAACCTATGTGGTCTTTAACTTACATCCTTCCACTAGGGAGGAAGAGAGCTCCATTGACCTCAGAGAACAGCAGCCTTGTTGGCACAGGAAAGAACACATGGTAGCAGCCAATGGCCAGAGGATATCAGATAGTAGGGTACCTTGTCAGATATCCATCTGTTCAGATTGATTGTCATCACTCTTGCTTGGCATTTTGTTTGGACCTTTCTTCTTGCTCTTTCCCAATTGTGACACTCCATGTCTGGATTCCCTGCTTTTTCATTGAAATTTGTGCCCAGGCACATCTCCACCTCTTAGAGTCCCTCATTTCTTTCAAGCCTCAGATCAAGGGCCACCTTCTATGTGAAAATTTCTTTGAGATATTCAGCTGCTGGTGCTCTTTTCAACCACAAATTGTTTCCTGTATCCTTTGTGTTTTCTTATATGTAGACATTTTGTTTCCCCTAATAGAATGTAAGCTCTTTGAAGAGAGTTTTATTTTTGTCTCTGTATTTCTTGTGCCTACCTCACTGTGTGGAGTGTATAATCAGTGCTCAATAAATATATTTGTTGACTGAGAAATAGTTGATAGTTGAGTGATAAAAGGTTTCACAATCTCTATTAGTTGACTCTGAGACCAAATTCTGAATAAAATTCAACAGGACTACTAAGAGGCAGGAGTGTATTTATATCTAGGAAGGTATATCTAAATTGTGGACCAATATAAACATAATAACAATAAAATAATCTAAAACCCAATTATCCAGATTCTGATTATCTAGTTTTTGCCTTAAGCATGCCCTGGTGTCTTTATGTACCCAGAGATTTTCATTTTTCACTCATATCTCTACCAAGAGGGGTCTGGTGGTTGGCCTGAGGAGGAGGTAGATGTTGAGGCCAATAAATAAAATTAGCTTTATTCTATGTCCTTTCTAATTTGCTCTGCCCCTCAATCCTTGGTTATTCATCAGTACTTTCCTTCATAGCACTTCAATAATTTACAAGATCATAGGTTCAAAGATTCAAAGGGACTTCAGAAGTCATTGGGTCCAACTGGCTCATTTTAAAGGTGACAAAGATGAGCCCTAGAGAGGTTAAGTGACTTGTGTGGGGTGATACAGTTAATTAGTGTTTGAAGTGCAGTTGGACTTTCCAGTCTTCCTTACTCCAAGTGTAGTACTCTATTCACTCTACCATCAATTCATCTTGGTTCAATTCAGCTAGCATTTGTTAATCACATACTGTGCCCCAGCCTCTCTTCTTGGTGCTATGGATTCAAAGACAAAAACAACATTTTTGTTCCCTTTCTTCAGGGAGCTTACAGTCTTGTTTTTCTACCTATTCTGTCTCTATTTGTTTTATTTGTGAGTTTCAGAATTGGTATATAGATTATGAAGTATTTAATGACTCAAGAAAAGTGTATAACAGACGATCATAAAGTCTTTGTGAAATAAATATGACTTTCATGGGAATAATTGAGTATTGTGAATTGGTTGTAGTAATGAGGACTTAATGTGTATCATGTATAGGCCACGGGGTCCAAGAATCCAAGCAATGGCCCCAGCCAGACTCTTTTAAGCACAATGGAAGGACAGACCTTTATTTCACAGGTGAAGAGAGGAGTATAACGTTCTTCAGTGAATTTCCAATGTTATCTAGTATCCATAGGATCCAATTTAATGAACTTCAGTATCTGGAAAGCCACACTTACATAGGGACAAAACACGACTTGATTATTTCTCTTAGGGAAAGTGTTACTGCTGGGATCGTTTGAAAAAGCAAATCCCCTTTGTTTCTTTGCAAAACCTAGCTTTGCCTTTAGCTTTTCATAAACATATTTTTCAAATAAAGTTATATCCAGCTATCCATCAATGGGGCAGAGAAGAAATCAGAGCTCTCTGGATCCTCAGGTATTGAGCTAGTATATTCTTCATAGGCCATTCTTCAAGGCAAATGCAAATACTTTTCAATTTATTTTAAAGAAACATCATCTGCCTTTCCTGAAAGTACCAGAATATAATTTTAAATGTGAAAATGAAATAAAATTTAGATCTATTTTTTAAAACTTCCAAATAATTTTATTTTGAAATGAAATTCTCCCTTAGACAACTGCACAGTGTCCTGACCTTGAACTTGTTAGTCTGTGAGCTGTTTATCTCAATGGAAAATTAGATCCATCACAGAATACTAAAACTGGAAGAAACTTTGGGGTATGTTAGTCATCAATTTCTTTCCCAGGATTAAACAGGTGTGAAAATAGAATTTGTACCTGATTCATCCTAGGAGATACAGGTGGTTTATATTGAAGTTGAGACTAGAACCCAGTCCTGCTGATAAATATCATAGCTGTTGTTGTTGTTTTTGGTCAAATAACAGAAATTCACTAGTTGTTCATGGCCCTCTTCTCAGATAACTATGTATGTACGTATGTATGTATATATATATATATATATGTATATATATATATATATATATATATATATATATATATATATATATATATATATATATATATATATATATATATGATTTTATATTGTGCATCCTTCCAGTAGAATTTAAGCTCCTTGAGGGTAGGGACTATTTCATTTTTTTCTTTGTATTCTTAGCATGTAGGACAGTGCCAGGCACATAATAGGTGCTTAATAAATGCTCATTGGATTGAGCTTTTTTATGTCATATTTGTCAACCCCACTCAGATTGTATTTTATAGGAAAGTCTTTAGAACAGTAGTTGGGCCCTTTCTCTTTTGTCTTCCTTGTTACCTAGAGGGTGTCTTCAATTTTGCCTTTGAACTACTGGAAATATATACTGATTGAAAGAAATAGAAACACCCACAGACCTATGCATATTGGAGAATGAAGTCAAACAGTAAAAAGTAGTCAAACTCTGGGAACTCTTTGGAGACAGACCCCTTGCAGCAATACCAAAAAGGGCAGGAGTGCAGAAAGTAAGTCCAACACTCTTCTCCCTTCACACCCCCTTCCCCTACCATTGACCATGGCATCAGAGATACTGAACCACAAAATACAGTGCATCCAGCAGGGAGTTGAAAGAAGAAAAATTAGATTTATCGAAGAAAGGCATTTTCAATGAGTGTGACTTCTTTGGGGCAGAGAGAAGGACAGCTATTGGCTGTACAAAGACACTGGCCCTTGGAGCTCAGTAGGTAGCTACACCTGAAGAAAACTTCATAAAGTTTCCACAAAGGGAGAGAAACCCTTCCAATAATTTGGAGTTATGAATTGATTAAATGACCACAGGAGCTTTTTAATCTCGAGTCTACTTCCTCTTGAATTCTGTGAGTACTTCTGGGGGAGCACACTCCCGGGTTGGGGCAATATTTTTTACCAGCTATGTTCCCTGTACCATCTTATTAAATACCTATTTCTAAAAGTTATTGTACCTTTGGCATATTGATTAAACAAAAGAAGAGTATATTGGTGGAGATTCATAAGAAATGGTAGTAGATGATCTCAGGCCCTTAGTGTTTGTCCTTAGAATAATAAGTGGATAAAGCAACTTTTCTCAGGGGATCCAACGGGCCAGTATTAGTGGGAGTTAGAGAAGGTGCTCAAAGGGCTGTTAAAATTGGATCTGATTAAGTGAGTACTTTCTCATCCTATCTGAGGGCTTTCTTAGGACCAGCCTTTCTGAGAGCAGATTGCATCTTCCCCTCCCTTTACCCATTTGTGGTGTTTCTACCTACTGAACCTTCTTTATATACTTCTCTACATTTAGAGTCTATTTTAGCACAGGGAATTGCCCAACCTTTATTTAAAAAGCATAAAAAGGCAGCTTGGTGTGATGTGTATGGTACTTGCCTTGGCATCACAGTATCACAAACTTTCCCAGTTGGGGCCATCCAGTCCAACCCAAGCCAGAGAAGAAATCAGCACTACAGCATTCCCAGCAAGGGGTCATTGAGCCTGCTGAAAGCCCTCCAATGAGAGGCAGCCCAATACCTCTTCAAGAAGCCCAATCCACTGTTTTGATAACTCTAATTGTTGCTATTTTTAATTTTTTTCTTGACAACATGGTGCAGCAGAAAGAGTCCAGGACCTGGAGTTGTGATTGTCAGGGGGTCTGAATTTGAATCTTAGCTCTTCCACTTGCTATCTCTCTTCCCTTTGTGAGCCACTTAGTTCTTTGGTGTGAACCTTTATCTCTCTAAATCTGTGATCCCAAATCTATTTAGTGCTTCTAGTTCTAAAGCTATGTTTCTAAAATGAATAATATTTATATTGTCTTTTAAAGTTAGCAAAACATTTTATGTGTGATTTTCTTATAAAAGTTAATTCAACCCTTTTCATCAAACATAAAACTGTATTTTTTTTCAGTTTGTACCCGTTGCTCTCAGTGCTGCCTTCAGGGTCCCAAGACCCCAACCCTCATCTGTCCTCTGTGTTTCAGTCTGTCAAATACTCAATGATGGCTATAACATTGCATCTGTTTCTTCTCCTTAGCAGGCTTAAATATCCCTGGTTTCTTCTTTTACCTATTCCTGGTTGCTAAAGTTGGTGACTTTGATTGTTGAGACAACTTTCTGCCCTAGGCATGCATTTTAACAACTCTTAAGTCTTGTTAGTTATTTCAAATCTGTAGTGGTGTGAGATGATGTCATCCTCCATTGTGAATAGCAGAGAGATCAAATACCATCCTGTCCCCTTTTTGTGTCATTATGTTCTGAACCAAGTAGTGAAGTCCCTAATGGAAATATGCTTGACCCTTATAGTACTTTTAAATAGGACTTTGGGTATATCATGCATGTTGACAGCCAACTATATACTGAAGATCTAACATTCTGTTTGTGTGAGATATCTCTCCATAGATTCTAGGGAGTTGCATGAGACGATGAGAATTTAAGTGGCCTGCCCACAGTTTCACCACTAGCAAGTGTGGGGATGGAATTCAAAGCCACGCCTTTCTCAACTCCAAGGCTAGGGCTATACCATTTATGCAACAGTGTAGCTGAGACTCCTTCAGAATCTTGAAACTCTGGGATGTCCCAGGCCATCCTTAGAAATGGTCAACAAAATAAAATTAAAAAAGAAAAGAAATGGTCAACAGCCCTGCCTTTGATAAGATACCTGAAATTTATGGTGGGATGTGTAATCTGGGCTTCAGTATTCTATTCTATGTCTGCCCTGTTCTGTGAAATGAAACAAAACAAAGCATTATTTGTCATTTTAAGAAGGTGGTTGTGGGATTTTTTTTTATACCAACTAGAGAAAAGTGGAATTGTGCATGGTGGGCTGTTCTGTGGTCCAGGTATCTGGTGCTTGGTTTTCCAACTCGTTCTGACCTTGCTATGAAGTCCATCTGTATGCATCTCTATCATAGGGATGATTCCCTTTACAGTCATCCATAAAAGCCAGAACTTCTCCCCTTGTGAGTTCCTAAGTTCACAGGAGCACCATGGGGCCTACATAAACCTGTAACTTCAGAACACCTGTTCTTCCTGTCTCTACACAAGCTGGTATGTTAAGTATGTGACCCACTACCCTCTCTTGGCATCTCCACTAATGTCTTCCTCCAGTGTTTCATTGGGGCATGCAGGTAACCCTGCCAATGGAGTATAAACTCAGGTTGGGGCTGCCAAGCTGGAGAGTCTTTGAGTAGGGGGCTGGTGATAAACAGTGTCTGTTGTACAAAGACCTGTCTAATTGCTTGAGCAGCCGGGTAGGGCAATAGAGTGTATAGCTGGGAATCAGGAGGACCTGAGTTCAAATCCTGCCTCAGACACTTACTAGCTGTATTAACCTGGGCAGGTCACTTAACCTTTCCTAGCTGGTCTTCTTCATCTGTAAAATGGGGGAGTGATAATAGCACTTCCCTCCCAGGATTATTGTAAGGATAAAATTAAATACTATTTTGAAAGTGTTTTTCAAACTTCAAAGTGCTGTATAACTCTAATCTATTATTATTTGGAATAATTACATTCAGAAAGATTTATTATCCAAAGGGTTGTCACCAAGAGGATGATTTTTTGTTCCTCTTTTTTTTGGGGGGGTGGGCAGAGCAATGAGGGTTAAGTGACTTGTCCAGGGTCACACAGCTAGTGTCAAGTGTCTGAGGCTAGACTTGAACTCAGGTCCTCCTGAATCTAGGGCTGGTGCTTTATCTACTGCACCACCCAGCTGCCCCCACGATGATTTTTAAAAGCATAGCAGGGGCAGCTAGGTGACACAGTGGATAGAACACCAGCCCTGGATTCGGGAGGACCTGAGTTAAAATCTGGCCTCAAACACTTAACACTTACTAGCTGTATGACCCTGGGCAAGTCAGCCCCAATTGCCTCACCAAAAAAGAAAAAAAATTGAAAAAAAAATCATAGCAAACCATAAGAACATTTATTAAGGATGGAGGGGTGATATTAATCTTCCTCAGTATAAAGAATAATCACACTGAAATGCACATCCTTGAAATATCCTGAATGGTGAGATTTAGTTAAGAATACTATATAATCCCCAAATCGAGTCAATTCAGGCTGTATTTAATACAGGCATTGTGAAATTTTACTTTTGGTATCCCTGTCCCATTTGTCAAAGTTCTCTGACCATTTAGTTTGCAATTCATAGAAATGGGCCACACAACCTTTAGGTTGAGCCACTCCTTGCAAAGACTTCTGTTACTTTAGGATGAATAGATAGGAGTTTTTATTTTAAAATGATAAAAGGAGATTCCAAGCATGGATTATTTCATATAGGAAGATGACACATTGGGCAGAGAGCACTGGACTTACAATTCACTACGATGTGAGTTTGAATCCTTCCTCAGACACTTACAAGTATGACCCTGAGCAAATCATTTAACCTTTCTCAGCCTCAGTTTCCCCATCTCTAAAGTGGGGATAATAATAGCCTTCACATTACAGGGTTGTTGGGAGGATTAAATGATACAGCAAATGTAAAGTGCGTTGAAAAAAATTTAAAACTATATAAATGCTAGTTATTACTGTTTGTTGTTATTTTTCTTGTTATTACTATTACTATGTTACTGAAAGCATCATGATATTCCTGGAGAATGAAAGACTTAGGATCAAAATGCATATGTATAATCAGATGAGATAAAATGTGTGAAGTGCTTTACAAAACTCAATGCCTTATACAAATGTGAGCTACCAATGTACGACCCACAGGAAGTATAAGGCCACATACTAATGTTGCCATTCTCCATTGTTTTGTTTTGTTTTTGGTGGGGCAATGAGGGTTAAGTGACTCACCCAAGGTCACACAGCTAGTGTTAAGTGTCTAAGGCTGGATTTGGACTCAGGTCCTCCTGAATCCAAGGCCAGTGCTTTATCCACTGTGCCACCTAGCTGCCCCTCCATTGCATTATAAAATGGAAAGAGCACAGACTTGGGAGTCAGGACACCTGGGTTTAAATCCTGCTTCTGCCACCTCTGTGTGACTTTGGTCAAGGGACAACCCCTATGGGACTCAGTTTCCTCATCTGAAAAATGAGGGGATTGGATGAGATGATTTCTAATGTCTTTTCTACCTCTAAAATTGTGATCCTTGGATAGTTCTTCCATTTTCATATTCAGTTATCAAATTGACAAATAAGCTTCTTTAAAAGAATTCTTATTGGCATAATTTAATTAAAATTTTTTTTTATTTTTTGGTGGGGCAATGAGGGTTAAGTGACTTTCCCAGGGTCACACAGCTAGTAAGTGTCAAGGGTCTGAGGCCGGATTTGAACTCAGGTCCTCCTGAATCCAGGGCTGGTGCTTTATCCACTGTGCCATCTATCTTCCCCTGGCATAATTTTAAATTTGAGAAATCCTCTGAATTCTAAGGGATTCAATTAGCAGGTACTGTCATTTCCATAATACCTGGACCTTGGGATTCTAAGTTGTATGAGCTTTAGTCCCAAGGATGCAGATTAATCCATGTTTTTTCTCATTATTATTTTGGGGGAGGGCAGTTCAGTGACTTGCCCAGGGTCACACAGCTGGTGTCAAGTGTCTAAGGCCATATTTGAACTCAGGTTCTCCTGAATCCAGGGCCAGTGCTTTATCCTCTGCACCACCTAGCTGCCCCAATGCACATTTTTATGGAAGGACTTTTGAATGCTTAAAAAAAAGAATGTTGTTTAGGGCAATGAAGGAGACAGGCTTTGTGATGATTCTAAAGAATTAAAATTTCCCAAAATAGATTTTTTTAAATGATGGAAGTTTTCTGTAGCTGTCTAAATGTAATCTAATCATCTCTATGCATTAATTTCTTTTCTTTGAGATCAAATCCCAGAAAGAGTCCCAGAAAGGAATCTCATTTGATTTGCCAAATTTCCAGTGTGTTTCAAAAACTTCAAAAAAAGATATTTAAAAAATATCTCTGATTAATGGAAAAATAAATAGGTTCTTCTCTCTATGTTTTCTCTGCATGAGAAAAATCCCAATTTGGAGAGGAAGAAAATTTTGAGGGCAACCCAGAAATGGATCAAAGAAATTAGGATAGGGAGGGGGGTGATGTGAAGATTAAAAATTTGGCCTTAAAATACCAAATAGCAAGTAATTTATGCAAAATATGCTTTGAAAATTGAGAATGTTAAATGAATGATACAAGTCATTCATTCTATATTGACATTTTCTTCCACTCGAAATCGTGAATTTTCATCTCATTGTTCTATATTCTACATCATTTTTCAGACCTGCAGTGCCTGAAGTCTTTTTACAAACATTTGCCCTATGATTTTCTAGTTCATTTTCCTTGAAACCATTCTGAAGCTATGGTGTGATAAACAACCAGAAAACATGAGTCTTTTGAATATGTAATTTTCTCTTTGGAAGAAGACAGAATTTTAAAAAGTTTTGGATGTAGTTCTCACCTAATTTGTAGAAATATTAAGTGTTTCCCATTGTTTTTCCTCCCAGCTAGATTGCCTTATTTTTAGTTTCCATTTCATGAATATAAAATAACCTTACTTAAAAATAATTTTTCCTCCTAGTTTAGAATTAATAGAAACTTGCAGTATTAGAAAAATGGAGGGTGCAGTAATTGCTATCATATGTCTTTAAGATGTCAATACTAAGCAATAACCTGTGGGAAGCAAATAATAGAAATGAGTCAATTTCACTGTCCTGAGTACCCAATTCCTTCAATGCTTCAAAGTCAGGTTTTTCCCAACCTGATCTGCATTAACCTTCAAGCTCAATTGTACACCCACTCTTCATCCTCTCTCACAGTTGTGGGTCAAATTATTTTCAGTTATTTTTGCAGATAAATTAGAGGTGACCTCTTGCAAAAGACATTAACTCCAACCATTTAGAAAATGTCAGGGGATGGTTAAACTCAAATTTCAGTAAAAATATCTTTCCCCTTGTACAGATATGTTGAAATGAACATTGGATATCAAAATCTCTTCGCCAGAGAGAGAATTGTACAAAACCCCCAAACCCTTCACTTCCATTACTGCTGCCAAAAAAGGAAAGAAAAGAAGGAAGGAAGGAAAAGAGAGAACAAAAGGAAGCAAGGAAGGAAGAGAAAGAAAGAGAAATGAAGGAAGGAAGAGAAAGAAGGAAAGAAAGGAAAACAATAGTATTTTTCCTTTAAGTTTCCAAATGTAATCTAATCATTTCCAAATTAAACACCAGTGACTAGCTATTTGCTTATTTGTTTAAGGGTAAAATTCCTTATGGAGAGGCAGCAAAGGATGGGGCAAAGAGGAAGATGATCTGAGTTCACATCTTTCCTTGGGCATGTACTAACTTTGTCATCATCCTTCTCTGTTCACTTCCTCTCTTGGTTTCCCAGGCAACTCAGTTTATACAGGGGTAGCTGATCTACATGGGCGGGGGGGGGGGGGGGGGGGGGGGTTTCCACACTGCGGTTTGCCGAAATTGGTGAAATTATACCTCCCCCTGCAAAAAAAAAATCTCCTTGGATTAATTAGAAAACGAATATCAACAATGATTACTTACTATCCTCCTATATAGGGTAGGAAAATAAAATAATACTGAGCATTTATAGAACACTTTAAAGTTTGCAAAGCACTTTCTATATATTAACTCATTTGACATATATAAATATATATATATATATATACACACATACATATATATGACACACATATATGGACATATATATGTATAAACACACATATATCTATATATTTATTATTATTTACTATTAGCAAATATTTCTCTTGCTTTTTAGCTTTAAAGTGTATGAATGTATCTGTCGTTCCTTTTATGGCTTTTGTCTCTATTGATGACCTGCCAATACGTTTGCCGACCCTTCAATACCAGCCCTATGTTACTCAAAAGAATAAAATAATGAGTCATTCATTCAGAAATGTGTTGTTAAAATATCCCTCTTTATCGTTAACATTTTGCTGCTTAGAAACTAGGCTGTGATTCAAGGCAACAGGAAGTCTGAGAAGAACCATTAAAAAAAAAAACCCAACACTCCTCTGATTTTCATTTGTAAGGAAAAAAAAAAATTGTCTTCATCTTTGAAGAACCAACCTCTCACAAATCTGAGCAATTAAACATTTTACCCCTTTTGGTTAATGTATTATTTCTGGAGCGAGTAGATAAAATTCTATGTGGTAAGCCTGGTAAAAATAATGTAGGATCTGTCTGCCCATCACTATTCCCAGAGTGGAGTTTTCTGGGCGTCCCAAAGCAGTAACAAAGCCAGTCCCTACAAAATGGAGTAACTCAGAAGAACACAGGAAAGACTCATTGTTAATTTAAAATTTTAGAAACAGAAATTTGTAAAGCAAAATGTAATTAAATCATGGTACTGTACATACCAATTGCTCTTAATAATTGAAACTTTACAATATGAAAAATACATTAGCTCTGTACAGTTTTTTTTCTTTTTTCTTTCTTCTTTTTTTTTTTTTTAACAGGTAGGTAGGATGAGTTCTGAAAAAAAGATTCTTTTTTTTTTCCCCAGGGTCATACTCTGTTTAAGTCAAAAAAATACTGCACAACTTAGCTAATTACAAAGTGTCAACTTGAAACAATTCACGTCTTAATCAATTTCGGGTCTCGCTCTTGGTTCTTGTTTTTTGTTTCTGTTTTGCTTATTGGAACAGGGGCTTTTGGAATCCATCAAGAACAACCAAATCCTCCTCTTTTTTGTCCTTCGGGTAACATAGAGTTTGGTGATGTCCCTCCGCTCCCAAAGAGTGTAATTAAGCCAGCTGTTGAGTGTGTTCACTGATTCGGGCAGCTGTGGTGATTGTGCTCAGATCCAGGTCAGTGTCCAGGTGGGTTTCCATTGTTTCTTCCTGGGCATTCGTTTCAAAGGGCTTATGAGAGAGAAGATCGTGATGCACCCCACAGTAACTGATTGTTGGCTGGTCATATGCGAGAAAGGTTGACACATTCATTGATAAAGGTATCTGGGGAAAAATGAAAATGAAGAATAGTCAGTTATGGAAAGAATGACAACTTCAGGATCTGAGGTTGGTATCCATGGAAACCCTAGCTTGAATGAGAACTACTCTGGACATGGACTGCTCAAGGCTTCCCCCATGGAGTGTTAGTAGAGTACCAAATGCTGGACGAGCATCAGCCTCATCTTCTAGGGCCTGATGAGCTAGTGATCACATTTCTAGAGTGTGGGAAGAAAGAGCCCAGAGGCTGAGTTTCTAGCCTCTGGGAAAGTAGAAAATAGCAGCCCAGTTTACCAAGTGGTACAGAAAATAATAAGCCTATGACTGGAAGAATGAGAGGAAATGCTTCCAGTGTTTGGAAGGAGAATGGATATTCAGATTCAAAAATAATAATTAGTTTGGATTGAGTTGTGTTATAGATCAGCAAGTATCGACAGGCCAGTGACTGATTTGGCTTTCTCTAACCTCTAAGCTGAATACTGTAGTGGACTTATAATTGTATTTTTTGCATTACTTACATTTCTTTAGTATTCAGGATATATTCCCTCCAAGGTAATGAATTACAACCCATCCATGTCTACACAATCTTTTTGTTTTTTTTTAACTTTTGTGCATATTTTTTCTTTTGTTTTTTGTTCATGCAAATTCTTCAGAGGGGATTCACCCACTGTGCTGGGAGTCTTTCTGTCATTCTCTTGACACCCCATGCATGCCAATGGAGCATGGGAGATATTCATCCAATGCCCAAAAGATAGTGCTTAAAATCATATTTATTTTAATTTTACTTTGCCCTCTTGTCTTGCTAATAAAAGTAGAGTTCAGAGACAACTGAAGGTATGGATTGGAGAGGGGAGAGGGGGAAGAGGGGTATGTCTAAAGGGGATCCTCTTCATCTTATTAGGAGGGCATCAGTCCTTCATAGAAAGTTCTTATAAGGATTATAAAAGATTTTGTGTGTATGTGTGTGTGTGTGTGTGTGTGTGTTGTGTAAAGCTCTTATTGACTCGCATGTCATTTTTAGTATAGAGAAATGTCTAAGGATATTGTGAAGAGAAGGGAAGAATAACCATTATGAGAAAAGAAAGAGCACGTATCAAGAACTAAAAACAGCCTACAGAATTGAGTCAGATAACATGATTCTTTGTAGGAAACTTGACCTAATGAGTCATGGCAGGTCTATGATCCAAAGGCACAACTAGGGCAGGGCAACTGTTGCAATGCCCCAGGGCACTGCAATTTAGAAAAAAGTTTATAGCATTTAAGTAGTATAGAAACTATTGTGTTTAGTCCCTGGTTAGCAAGAATAATGAGTTAAAATAGGAATCCATATGAGCTTTCTCCCCACCCTCCTAACCAGCCTCTTGGTATCCTTTCACCTTTTATTTCAGGAAGCTTTTCATGTTTTTTTGTCCTGTATGTCAAAATCCCTATTTACAGCTCAAGCAAAACCTCATCCCTTCATTCCCCAGCCTCTATTTTCCCACCATTCTATTTAATATTATAGCTATTAGATTGAGTTTCAGGAGCTGTTTGACTTTACCTTTGTATATCAAGTACCCAACACAATGTGTGGCTGCTTAGTAATATGCTTGGTTGATCAATTGCTTCTCTCCATGGGAACTTGATGGAATGAAGGCTATTCATTCATTACTGGTGATTTAGATACCATGCAAACTCCTTAGAATCTGCCCTTTTCTATAGATGGGATATCAATGCATCATTAACCTAGTTTTCCTACTAATTCCTTACCTTACTTGCCTTGCCCTTCCTTTTCTCATTCTTTCACCTTCCCTATCAGCTCCCATCCTCAGGATTTATTTCCTATTAACTAGAAATTTAGTTGTGAGCAATGATTTCTTTGTTTCCTTTCCCCCAAATTATTTCCTGCTTCTTAGATGATTCTAAAGTTATGACACATTGATTATGACTGTAAATTTCAGTCCTTACCAGGGAGAAAGATAATCCAATGCATCAAGTTGAGCTGTCAGGAGCATCTAGTCTTGAATTGAACCAATTTTTGTTTATTCTAGACATGAAGATAGCTGAGGCATGACTTTTTAACAGTTAAACCTCTTGAAATATAATCAAGAGAATGTTCCAGTAAACCCTTTTCTTGCTAAGGTATTTGTTGTGTATTGATTAAAACATGGACGTTGTCATTGTTGTAGATGGATTAGGGTGGATGGGGAGGGGGGAGTGTATCATTACACAAATGGATTGTAGGAAATAGAGAAAGTTAGATATAGAAACATCCAGAAACTAGATCGATTATTGATGTTCATGATCCTCTGAGTTATCATAAGGTAAATAGACCTCTAGAGTGACTCCTAGGTCATGTATTTTTTTGGCGGGGTGGGTTAAGTGACTTGCCCAGGGTCACACAGCTAGTAAGTGTCAAGTATCTGAGACTGAATTTGAACTCAGGTACTCCTGATTCCAGGGCTGGTGCTCTATCCACTGTGCCATCTACCTGCACCTTTACATGGCTTTTGAAACATATTTTATGTTTGTTTTCAAACATTCTACTCTGTCGATACTAAGTATTTACTGATTTAGTGTATGTTGTTTATTTTTTCCTCTCTAAAGTTTTGTAAAATGTCAGGAGCGTGAATTAAGAGTTGAAAGGGACCTTAGAGGTGATTTAGTATATTCCTCTAATTTTATAGTTAAAGAAACTGAGGCCTAGACACGGGAAAGTTTCTCGTTCTATGACTTATGGCTAGTAAATAGCAGTCAAGTAAGTGCATTAACACTGCATCCTTTGACAGGAAACCCAGTATGCTTGAGGAATGAGATGGACGAGGCGCTTTTCAGATATTGAGTTGGTACAACCCTAATTTATTCTATATCAAGTTTAAGACTTCCAGTAATGGGGGCAGCTAGGTGGCGCAGTGGATAGAGCACCGGCCCTGGAGTCAGGAGGACCTGAGTTCAAATCTGACCTCAGACATTTAACACTTACTAGCTGTGTGACCCTAGGCAAGTCACTTGAAGAGATTGAAGACAACAACCCGGGCTATTTCTCCTAAATACTGAGAGAATGCAGTGAAGTGGGAATCTTTAACCTGGGATTCCAATATTGTTCCTAAAGTCTCCTAGGTAAACAATGTTACATTGAATAAGTGTGAGTTGTTATGGGGGTATATGTCAGTAGCTTAATTTTCTATCACTTGAATGAAAACTCAAACTTTCTATACAAATTCCATATCATGGAATACGTCTCAAATATGGCTTTTTTATCTTGGATTTTTTTTTTATCTTCTGCATCAACAACAACAACATGTCACGTCCTTTCTACATGGAGGGAACTATTGCTGCACCATTCCTGGGGCTTTGTTCACTTCCCAGAAGCAAAGGGAATGCTCAGGAAGGAGCACCGTCCATCCCAGTCACAAAAGCCAGAAGCACTTAGTGTGTTAAGTGATCACTTTCTGTTGTGACCCAATCTGAGCATCATCCATTACTTAGGGGGAAATCAGCATGAAATGGCAAATGTTCCTGAGTGTGGGAGAACCAAATTTATGCTACTCTAATGGTGTTGGTTTTCCATAATACTAGTATTCACTGACATATATCTAATACTATTAGATTTCAGATAAATGATTGGAACTAATAAGATAAATTCTAGCACATATACACACAGAAACAGAGAAAAAGAGCTTCAGAGTTTGAACCTGTGGATCTACAAATGAAGAAATTCCTTCCACTTATATAGATCTGCTAAAACTTATAGGTTTAAAGAGTTGTCTGGGAGGACTGAGAGGTTGAGTGACAAGCCCAGAGTCACAGAGCTGGGAGGTTGTTAAGCACCTATGTGTTGTAGTGGGTAGAGTGGTGGACTCAGGGTCAGGAAGACTTTGAACTGAGCCTCATCTACTTAGCTGTATGACCCTGGGCTTCACTTTTCTCAGCTTTTAGTTTCCTTAGCTGAAAAATAGGGATAATAATAACACATGTTTTTGAGGCTTGTTGTGAGGATCGAAGGAGATGATCTATGTAATTGCATTGCAAACTTTAAAGAGCTATCTCAATGGTAGTTTATTATTACTGTCACGATCATCAGTTTTTATATGTCAGAGCCAGAATCTGAACACAGGACTTGGTTTTACCTGACTTTGGACATTTCGTATAGAGTGAGCTTCTGGAGGGGGATATGGTCCCAGTATGGGAACACTGTCCAACATAAATTGCAACACTTCCAAATCTGGGTATTTTAATCCCAAGGAGTTGCCTGAGGCATTAGAGTGACTTACTCAGTAGTCACATAGTAATTTTCAGAGGTGTTATTTGAATTTAGGACTTCCTGATATTAACTCATCAAGAATTTATGAGTGGATAAAGCACTGGCCCTGGATTCAGGAGGACCTGAGTTCAAATCCAGTATCAGACACTTGACTAGCTGTATGACTCTGGGCAATTCACTTAACCCTCACTGCCCTGAAAAAAAATATGAAGGACATACCATGGACAAGAAAATGTGTTAAGTACTAAGGACACAGAAACACATATATACAAAGAAGGGAACAATTCATGCTGCCAAGGAACTGACATTCTTCGTGGGTGGCATTGGGAGAGAGCAAGTACACAAGTTAGTAGAAATATTTCTATTTCTATTGTCACTAACACCTTAGGGTGGAGGGAGGAAGACTGGGGAAGGCCCCAAGGACTTAACACTTGAGCAGAGCATTTGTAGGAAGCCAGATCTTAGAACTGGTAGACATGAAGGGCATAACCCCCAATCAGACCACAGCTTTTGGGGACAACTTGTGCAGAAGCTTGTCTGGAGGATGTGGGATTTTGTGTATGGGGAAGAGCAAGGAGATCAATCCTGTATCAATTCTGCCACTATCTTCTCCGTGTAGAAATATCATAAAAAATAGGCAGGTGGCCCAGTAGGAAGAGTCCTGGACAGCAAGACTCAAGTTCAAATCCTGTTCTCAGATACTTACTAGTTGTGTGACCCTAAGCAAGTATTATATGCTACAATAGCCTAATTTATAAAACAGAGATGATAATAGCATCTACCCTCTGAGTTTATTGTCAGTATCTCATATAGAGCATTTTGCAAACCTTAAAGAACTGTTAACCTTAGCTATTTTTATTTGCATATGTGTGTACATACAGGCATATAAACACACACATATACACACATCTGTCTCTGTCTATCTATCCATCTATCTACACACATACATACATACATAGACCTAAATATGCTAAGTGGCACAGTGGGTAGAATGCTGGACTTAGAGTTAAAAACACTCCTATTTCTGAGTTCCAGTACAGCCTCAGACATTTCCTAGCTGTGTGACCCTGGGCAAGTCACTTAACCTGATTACCTCAGTTTCCTCATCAGCATATTGGAGCTGGAGAAGGAAATGGCAAACCATTCCAGTATCTCTACCAAGAAAACCCCAAATGGGGTCATGAAGAGTAGGACATGACTGAAATACCTGAACAACAATACCTAAACCATACACATACACATGCATGTTATTTATTTTTAGTGGTCCAGTAAGCAAGTGTTCCATAAATCAGACCTTTTGCCAGAGAACAACTGTTTAAAGGAAATCTGTCCTCTTTTGAGGATCAGACATGACTTTCCAAAGCGAAAATCATACTATAAAAAGTCTGCATTGTTTTTCACTACAGAAATGCAAAACCTCCAGGCCATGTATACTTACTAAATAAATTTTATTTACATAAAGAGGCTTTAAAAATAACAGTCATCTAAAATACTCTTGTTGGTTTTCTTTCGGTAGCTTGCCTACTGTGTTCTTTAGAAACATAATCCAGGAAAAGAAACTTTTTTTTTTCAGGTAATAAATGGATTGTCTGCTATTATCTGCTATTGTAAAAGGTGATAACTTCAGGTCCTTTCCTCTCCCCCTCCCATCATCCACTTCCTCTAAATGAATAGAATCCAAACTGTTGCTCTGAGTTCAAAGTCATTTGAGATCAAGATTTCCTTAATTTCTGAATACGGCTTCCTTTGTTGTGTGGCACTATTCATGCATGGGCCTTTATTACATTGTTTTTACCCATTGCCTAAAGAGCTTTTCATCTCAGATTATTTTTACTCATTAACATATTAAACCAAGAAAAGCAGGTGTTGCTTTCATCATAACAGTTATACGGTGTTTACAATTTTCTCTAATTTAGTACAAATTGGATACGCGTGCCATGCTGGAACACATTTGGAGTTGGGTGGGGGTCCCTGTTCTGGGAATATTTTTGAATGAGATTTCTTGGTCTGTGCCTCAATAGTCCTGCTAAGAACTTAGGGCCTCCCCCTCAGTTTTATAGATCAGAGCCTTCTACTGACATTTAATATGCCTTCAACAAACACTGTGAAAGACCTACTATATGCCAGGCCGCACATCATGGTGTACAGAGAGTAGGCCTCAAGGTGAAGCCGACTCACTCTGACATACAGGGCTGTTTGATTCTAGTTAAGTCAACCTCTCAGGAGGTCCAGGCAGCTCTCGAAGTCTCTAAGTTTTAGAAAATGGTGGCTCAAGGCATCCTAGATTGATAAAGCTGGGAAGGTGTCTCAGAGGCCACTTGGTCCAACCTTCTCATTTTACAGATGAAGAAACTGAGGCCCAACGGGATGATATGACTTGCCCTGAGTCACACAGGCAATAAACATCAGAGTCAAGCTTTCAACCCAGGTGCTTTGTGAAGAGGGGACTGGTTGGGATAGGGTGGTTCCACAAAGCCTCTGGGGAAACAGAGAAGATAATTTTAAGCTGTGACACTGAGAAGGGAAGACAAGCATCCTTGGCTGTCCTGACAGTGCTAAGCACAAGGCTTAGTGCATAGTAGGCTCTGCCTGGCTATTCTGGATGAAGTTAGAGGCCCTCTGCACTCTTTGCAGGGCAGGATAGAGCTTAAATCCTTAGTTCCTCTCTCTCTTGTTGTGTCCCTCAGTCACATTAATAAAATATATTAAAATTTTTTAAAGGAGATGATTTTTTGAAAGAGAATCCTTGTAATGATTACATCCCTATGTAGTGCAGAGAAGGCAGGGCAGGAGCTTAGGAAAAAGCCCAGTGCAGGGAAAATCCTATAGGGTTTGGACTCCACGCCTATGAGTTTGAATCCTAGTTCTGCCATTCAATGGCTGTTACACTGGGCAAATCCTCTCTAGGCCTTGGATTATTCATGAATGAATTGGGCTGAACCTCCACGTTCCCTTTTAGCCCTAAATCTATGAACCTGAATGCAGCAAGTTCCTTGGTCTTTTTTTCCCTTTTTTTTCCAGGGCAATGAGGGTTAAGTGACTTGCCCAGGGTCACACAGCTAGTAAGTGTCAAGTGTCTGAAGCCGAATTTGAACTCAGGTCCTCTTGAATCCAGGGCCGGCACTTTATCCACTGTGCCACCTTGCTGTCCCCCCTTGGTCTTTCTAATCTTCAGTTTCCATGCTTGTGAAATAGGTATAATACTGCTTTTTGTTACATCTCACAGGATTATGGTCACATGGACTTTCAAGCAGTCTAGGATTGTGAACTGTTATTATGAGCACTTTTACCAAAAGAGGATGATTCTATACCGTGCCTTTCCTGATGCCCCAGTTACTAGTAGGGCCACTAGGCGATGTAGGAGATAGAGCACCGGGCCTGGAGTCAAGAGGTCCTGAGTTCCAATCTAGCCTTAGACACTTACTAGCTGTGTGATCAGGGCAAGTCACTTAACGCTGTTTGCCTTGGTCTCGTCATCTGTATAACTCAACAACAACAACAACTACTGATTCTCTGTCCTTTGTAGCACTCTGCGTATACTTTCTATACACTTCCTTTTGTCAGTATTTTCAGCTGGAGTTTGGACAGATATAAATATTGGGTTGATGCAGTACCGTGTACCCAACTTTTCTACATGGATGGGGGGTGGGGAAGGGGAGACAATTCCAGGAGTGATATAAACAAACCCAGAGTTAGAAAATGAGAGTGTATCAGTGGGAGCCAGTGGTAGGAGTGTCCACATATGGTCCAAGGAAGAGGGAACAGAAATGGGGACAAGGAGAGCAGAGACAAAGGTGGGTAACATGCTCAGTCATTATCTACTTAAATGTCAGCTCTGCTATCATTGGCTCTGGAATCAGAGAATCTAAATTCAGTCCTAGCTTTGATGCTTTCTACCTGAATGAACTTGGGCAATAACCACTTCCTGTTGTCTCATTTTCTTATCCACAAAAGCGAGGTCCCTTCCCATTCTTGAATGATGATCCTGGTCCCTCTTATAGTGTCATACGTTGTATGTAGTTTGGGTTACCTAGTGGAATATGTGTAGGAGGTGGTGTGAAGGTCTTATAATAGCCAGAACTCTGCTTTACAAATATCTCCTTTGATCGTCACAACAACCTTGGGAGGTAGGTGATCATATCCTCTCCATTTTATAGATGAGGAAACTGAGACAAAAAGGGGCAAGGGAACCTGCCCAGAGTTACCCAGCTAGTTCCTAAGGCAGTATTTGAATTTCAATCTTCCTAACTCCATGAGCTGCTTTCTATCCCCTAATGCCACCTAGATTCCATATTCACTGTCCTGATTTCTTCAGTTCTTGTACCCATTTGTGCCCGATTCCTTGGACCCCATATAGGTGCTATTGATACAGACCTACACACACACACACGCATATACATACATATATATACACACATACATATATATACACATATATATACATATACACACATACATATATACATATACACACATACATATATACATATACACACACACACACACACACACACACATATATATATATACACACCCTTATTCTTTGGCTCTGGGACTGTTCTCATCACTCCTAGAGGTTCTCTCCCTCCCCCAACCCCCACAATGTGGAACATCTGCGCATTTAGTACTCTGACACTGAGATATTGCCATCTGTCAAATCCTTGCCATTATCCTCTGCAAGGGGCTGTATCCATCCATAGGCCAAGAGGCAGCTGGTAGTACAGTGGATAGAATGCTGGGATTGGAGTCAGGAGGACCTGAGTTCAAATCTGAATTTAGACACATACTAGCTGTGTGACCCTGGGTAAGTCAATTAACCTCTGACTCACTTCCTTCAACTAAAATGAGGATCATAATACTACCTACTTTTCAAGGTTGTTGTGAGGACCAAATGGGATAATGTTTTTTTTTTAAAATAAAAGTGCTTAGTATAGTACCTGGCATATAGTAGATGCTTCATAAATGCTTAAGTCCTTATTCCTTTCTTCATATGGTTCATCAGGACTGAAAGCACTATCTCTCTTGTTAGCGGGATGAAAACTGAGGGACCTTGTCTCCAAGTGCAGCCTTATTTCTCACTCTAATCCCCCTTTCCTTTTTTAAAAAAATCTATTTTGTTTTAAGTTTGAACTTATTTCCCTCCTTTTTCTTCTTCCCTCAGTCATCTAGAAGCTGAGCAAAGCAAAATCCTCATGTATGTATGTATGTAGATACACACATGTATACATGCATATACAGATAAATGTACATAGCTGTGTATACACATGTACATGTGTGTATATGTGTACACACGTGCATGTGTATTGCGTATATACACACATGTATATCATCATATAAAATAAATACCTTTATTAGCCATATTTCCCCCAAAAAAAAAGAAAAAGGAAGAAAAGACAATATATTGCAATCTGTTTTCTAAGTCTATCAGCTCTCTTTGGAGGTAGATAGCATGCTTCATCATGAGTTCTTTGGAATTGATCTTTGTATTGATCAGAGTTCCCAAATCTTTCAATGTTAATTATCTATACAATATTGCCAACCCCCATTTTCTAAAGAGAAGTTTGTCTGATGGAACAAACCACTTACTTTTGGGTGACATTTAATGACCCCATACTCACCATTAAGTGTCCTAATTGAGTGCATGAGCACACACACACACACACACACACACACACACACAGCTCTTTTCTCTCCCTTGCACTCAACCCTCATTAAAAGCTCTGGCACTGAGAGTCATACCTTGCAGGAACTTGTTTTAACTAAGATTCTCAGAGCTTCCACACACATTTTATAAACTTCTCACCCCTAAACTTTATTCACAACATACTCCACTAGAACTGACCAGGGACAGGTTTTCAAACATATCAACTCTCCCAGTTGCCAGCATCAGGAGCAGCTCTTGCCACTGCTTTATAGCACAGAGCTAGGAGGTATTCACCAATTATTGGCACCTTTCACCTCCTCACACAGCAGCATGCCTTGCAAGTTGGGCACCCTGAGTTGAACACTTTTTGGATCCTGTAGTGCTGACCTCAACTCTGAAAACATGCTGATTATCAGACTTGACCTGGCTAGAGAACTCAGAGCAGTTAGACATCACAGCATGTCTAAGGCCTCGTTTTTGATATATCTGTGACCGGGTTCCTGAAATCTGTCTTATATTTCTAGCTCAGTCTGTTTTGCAGTACCTGCAGATGCCTTAAACTTCAAATGCATCCTGCTTTACCCATTGGTTTCTCCAGGAATGAATCTTATAGACTATCAGAAAAGACTGACTACATTTGGGTGGGATAGATGATAACAGTTGGACCCGTGAGGGCTTTTCACCCCCTCCTGTTGTCTTGTGACTAGGTCTGAGGTGCAGGGTCAAGGCAGTAAACCTGGGACAAGTACCTTGGACAGAGTGCTCAATGTAACATTTTGGCTGGACCAAAATGGTAGTTTTCATCAAGCTAGGATTATAATTACAGTGAGCTTTTGGTGATTTTGCAGGAAGATATAATGCTAACTTAGAGGATCTAATAACATATCTAATTATATAGTACATGTATATGTATATATTTTGATGTGACTATATCTAAATAAATATATATGTGCATATGTATATGTATACACACACACACATATCTCACATATATTTAGGAGGTCAAAGAGGTAGAAACCTTTAAGGAGGTCATCTTTTCTTTCAGAAAAGTTGAATTAGAGACATTGGCTTATGGAGAGAAGAGGGGGAATAAGCCAAGTCAACAAGTATTAATTAAGTGTACCAAGGCTTTACTGGAGAGAGTTTGAACATCAACTTACTGTTTACTTACTCTATGACCTTCCATAAGTTACTGTCACCTCACTGGGCCTGACTTTACTTACCTATAAAATGCTAGAGTTGGACCAGATGACCTTGAATGGCCTTTCTAGTTTCAGATTGTTGAACTTATGATTGTTTTTGTACATCCTCCCTCTCAGGATGGACAGACTATTGTATCAAGGCGTTCTTGTATTGTCACATAAAATTTAAGCTTTTATTGTTAGGATTTACTGGAAACTGTTAGTAGATGCTGAAAAAGTAACTCATTGCTTACTTTTATAGACTCTTCAGAGTTTATGGGGTTGGCACTTAGCAAGTGTTTGATTTATTTCTTTAAATAGCATTCTAGTCTAAAAACTCGTTAGGATACTAGCTGTTAATTGGTGTGAGTACACCAGAACGCTGGCTCATTAATTTCCATTACCTTGAATCACAGAATCAGATAATCTCTGATTTGGAAGGCCATCTCGGAGAGGCCCCTTGGCCCTACTAATAATTTCTTTCTCAAACATTCTCCAGAAGTTCTCAATTAAATGGAGTAAGCTTGATGCAATTTTAAAACAAATGAACAAAAGGTAAGGGGTGGAGGAGGGAGATAGTTTTACATGAGAGGATCCAGAACTGGAAGGAACTTTAAGGTTCAGTAGCTTCTTATACAGATAAGGACACTGAAACCCCAAAAGGGTATATGACTTGGCCATTATCACACAAATGGTAACTAGAAGGACTAGATTCAAGTCTAGGTTTTCTCTTTCAAAATCTCAATCTTTGGGGCAGCTAGGTGGTGCAGTGGATAGAGCACCGGCCTTGGATTCAGGAGGACCTGAGTTTAAATGTGACCTCAGACGCTTAACACTTACCAGCTGTGTGACCCTGGGCAAGTCACTCAACCCCACTTGCCTCACTAAAAAAAATCTCAATCTTTAGAGCTTCTCTCTACTTCTACTGTTCTTGATTCTTCCCTGTGGAAATATTGCAAATCAAAATTCCTCTTTCATAGGATATTCTTTTCAAGGACTTGAAGATAGTTATCCTGAATCCCTTCCCCCAGCCTTCTCTTCTTTAGTCTCAATACTCTTCCTCCTACTCATAAAGCCATTCATCATTCTGGATGCTCTCCAGCTTATCTTCTCCCTTCCTAAAATGTGGAGACCAGAACTGGACACAACATTCCATATGTCATCTGGCCATGGCAAGGGAACAGTTCAATAATCATTTTTCTTCTTAATGAAACCAGAGACCTTTCTAGCTGTCTGTCCTTACTATTGACTCGTCTTGAGCTTTCAGTCACTAAAATCCCCACATCTTTTTTTCAGATGAACTCAACCACGCCTCCCCTTTCTTGTAATGGGGTGGGGCTCTGAACCCAAGTATGATATTGTGTTGCAAACCTTGGCCTAGGATTTTAGCCCTTTGAGATGTTTTCGCATCCCAACTTTGTCATCCTCTGTGTTACCTCTCCTCATAGTTCGGTGTCATCCATGAATTTCTATTCTCAGTCATCTAGAAGAGGAGATCATCTTCTCAAAAACAAGTGCCTATCTTGGCTTGCTTTAAGGAAAAGTGCTAAGCTTAGTTCAATGGCTCGAGGCCCACTGTATCTGTATTTCTTATGAAGAATATCTATTCTAAGCACATACTTATTAGCATGCCCGGTGCCCTGATCAGAATGACAGGGTTTTCTCCATTGATAGTTTCTTTTCTCTCTCTTTTTTTTTTTTTTTTGGGCAGGGCAATGAGGGTTAAGTGACTTGCCCAGGGTCACACAGCTAGTAAGTGTCAAGTGTCTGAGGTCATATTTGAACTCAGGTCCTCCTGAATCCAGGGCTGGTGCTTTATCCACTGCACCATCTAGCTGCCCAATAGTTTCTTACAGTTGTCCAATTGTTCAACTTGTCTGGGACTCAGGCAAGGAACAGACAAAGGAGGCTGAGCTTCTTAGAGGCCTCACATCCCCCAGTGAGGTTATACTTAGATGTTCTCTTCCTCGCAGTCTGATGAGTCGATACTACTTCGGGTGATTTGTCATTGGTGCACATAGACATTAATAGTCAATAAACATCTACTGAGCATCTCCTATGTACCAGACACTATGCCAAGTGATGTGGGTACAAATACAGTCCAATGTAAATACTTTAAGTCTTGTCATTGTCTTTAGAAAGCAAAAGGAGAGGGGTGGTATAAGCAACCTATTTCTTCTGGTCCCAACACAGGGCCTGATCCTCTAACCCTGGAAGGAGTTTCTATCAAATAGCTTAATAATTTGGATGCTCCATCCATGCAGTTCAATTCAGGAAAAATTAATGAAATACCTACAGTGCTCAGCTTACTGTGCTTTGTGTTGGTAATAACAAAAATAAAAACCTCCTCTGCTCTCAAGATGTTTGTGTTCTGGGGCAGCTAGGTGGCACAGTGGATAGAGCACCAGCCCTGGAGTCAGGAGTACCTGAGTTCAAATCCAGCCTCAGACACTTAACACTTATTAGCTGTGTGACCCTGGGTAAGTCACTTAACCCCAATTGCCTCACTAAAAAAAAAAAAAAAAGATGTTTGTTTTCTAATAGAAGACAGAAAGGGATCTGCTTTCATTATATGTACCGGTTCAGTCAGTAAGTCAATAATAATTTATTAAGCACCTACTATGTGTCAGACACTGGGGATACAAAAAGAGACAAACGACAATTTCTGTCCTTAATGATCTCACAGTCTAATGGGGGAGAAAACAAGCAAACGGATATGTATAAATAAGTTATACATGGGAAAAAAGGAAATAATTAAAAGATTATAAATATATAATGAATAGGTGTTTTTTTGTGTTTTGTTTTCTTAAGGAAATGCTTCCTCCAGAAGGGGGATTCGAGTTGAGACTTGGAAGAAGCCTAGGGATTCAGGAGGTAGTAGACATGAGGAGGGAGAACATTCCAGGCATGGTGGTCAGCCAGAGAAAACGCTGTTTTGTTCATGTGACAGCAAGGAGGCCAGCATCACTGGATTAAAGAGTATGGAGCTGGGGCATAAGGCATAAAAAGACTGGAAAGGTTAGGTTGACTAAGATCAATCCATATCCTGACCCTAATATGTGTTAAGATACAGGAATACAAAGAGAAAAGCAAAATAGTCCTTACCGTCAACGAGCTTACAGTCAATTTGGGGCCCAAGAGACCAGTGAGAAGGAAGCGCGTTTCATATTTGGGGGAAACCATGTGCAAAGGGACCGACGTGGGAGCTGGAGGATCATCTCACGGAGACTAACTGGGAGGCCAGGCTGGGGTGGGGAGGGGAGAAGGGGTGTCCTAGGAAATAATATCAGAAAGGGAGGTGGGACCCAGATTGTGAAGAACTTCAGACACCAGGTTCTTCATATTTGATCCCAGCACCGCGCTTGGCACATAATAAATGCTTATTAAAGGTATTTGTTTATTTATCCTAGAGGCAGTAGGAAGCTGCTCAGCATTTCAGTGTTGCATCTTGTGAAGGCCCAGAGCATATACAATCTTTGCCTGGGCTCCTAATCTCTTTGCTTCTGTGCATCCCTGACTTAGATGGTCTTCAGACAGTGAAGGGTTGACTCATCCCTTTGTGCCTCATCTGCTGATGGTCTTCTTCAAAGAGAGTGAGGTGGGGCAGCTAGGTGGCCCAGTGGATAGAGCCCTGGCCCTGGAGTCAGGAGTACCTGAGTTCAAATCCAGCCTCAGACACTTAACACTTACTAGCTGTGTGACCCTGGGCAAGTCACTTAACCCCAATTGCCTCACTAAAAAAAAAAACAAAAACAAAAACAAAGAGAGTGAGGTGATTCCCCAGAAAATAGACACGTGGTTCATCAGACTGTCTATCCTCAGATTTTCCCAGGATACTCTTTCTAGTCTCTCCCTTTTCCTCTTAGCATTTTCCTTCCTATTATTCCTGTCTGTGTACGAGACATTATTCTACCTGTCCCCCCTGAAGACTGTGAGCTCCTTGAGATCTAAGACTGTTTCATTTTATTGTTCCTAAGCCATTCATGGCCGGCACCATGCCTTACACACAGTTGGTGTTTAATAAATATTAGGTAGACTAAATTGAAATGTTCCACCAAGGGGGCAGTTAGGTGGTGTAGTGGATAAAACACCAGCCCTGGATTCAGGAGGACCTGAGTTCAAATCCAGCCTCAGACACTTGACATTTACTAGCTGTGTGACCCTAGGAAAGTCACTTAACCCCCATTGCCCCTTAAAAAATAATAATAGTTTTAAAAAATAGAAATGTGCCGCCGTGCCCATGGCCAAAGTCTTTTCAGCATAATGGGACCTGCCAGACCTTGCGTTCATCCAATATCTTTTGGGAAGACAAAGTCATATAGATTTAGATTCTGAAAGGGACATTAGAGATCATTTAGTCCAGGGATTCTTAGCCTGAACAGGTTTTTAAAATATTTTGATAACCAGCATAATTTGTTTTCTTCATAATCCTATTTTTTTTTAAAAAATACACATAAAGGTGATTTTGAAAAGGTCTTCATGGGCTTCATCAGAGTGCCCAAGGGGAGGGGTCCATGATACATAGAAGTGAATTTCCTCTAATCTGTGGAGGTTTTGTGACTTCTCCAAGGTCACATGGCTAATAAATTGAAGAGCTGCTACTTATTTGAACTCAAGTCCTTTGCCCAAATCTAGGACTTTCTCCATTTGCAGTCATTTTTGTGCCATTATGTAACATTGGGTCAGGACCTTAATGGGAGAACTGTGTCCTCTAGCCAGTTTTTTTTAATTTACTTTTTATTTATTTATTTATTTATTTATTTTAGTGAGGCAATTGGGGTTAAGTGACTTGCCCAGGGTCACACAGCTAGTAAGTGTTAAGTGTCTGAGGCCAGATCTGAACTCAGGTCCTCCTGACTCCAGGACCAGTGCTTTATCCACTGCACCACCCAGTTTTTTTTTGACAATTTCTTTTTTTGTCGATTTCCTGTTTTCTTGATCCTAGAAAATATGACATCTGTGATTTAGCCTATGATAGAATTGAGAGCCTGAACCCCATATCCTGACACATAGACTTATTTATCATTCATCTAGTACTTACTATGTATCTAGCATAGTGCTAGGCACTGGGGATGAAAGGCAAAAAACAAACAAACAAACAAACAAACAAATAAAAACAGACACTGCCCTCAGGGATCTTGTATTCTAATGGGGGGAAATAATGGGTACACAGAAAATTCAATCCCAAAACATACTCAAAGTAAACACAAAATAATTTCCTAGTGGAGGGTACTAGTGACTAGAAGGATCGATATAGGCTTCTTGTAGGAATTAGATTACATTAGAATGCAAGTTCACTGTAAAGAGGAATTATTTCATTGTTTGCATTTGTATGCTCAGCATGCCTGGCCCATATTTGGGATTTATGAAGTTAATTGATTGGTAGGAGACATAGCCTAAGTAATGAAGGAAGCCAGCGATTTGAGGAGAGAGTCCATTGCAGAAATGTTCCATGCAGAGATATACAGAGATTGCAGGTAGAATACTAAATATTTGAATGCATCTTCCTAAAATAGCTTCTCATCATCTATGCTTGACATTTAGGCCTCTAGATTTGCATGGAACACCTGACTTTTTGGTTGGATGTTGCGAGGAAGGAGAACACCAATGAAAATATGATTTTTTAAAAAGAGAGAAAATTAAAAGTTTGAGAGAGAGAATCTTCAAAGACCAACACCAACTCCTTTTTCCTCAGGGTATTTTCATCAAGTTTTCACTTGGCTATTTATGTTCTGCATGTCCTAAACACATTTTCAGTAGTAGAAGTTGTAGTGGCGTAACTTTATGCCTAATGTAAGAAGCTCTTCCTACTAATGAGAGGTACAAATAATTGATGTGGGCTGCCTTGAGAACTAGTAAGTCCCCCACACTGCAGTTGTTAAAGTAGAGGATGGCTAATCATTTGGTCTGTTCAAAGGAGAATGAGATTCTCCTTCAGGTATGGGTTGGACTGTATGACTGTTGGGCACCCTTGTAACTGTCAAATCTTTTTTTGATTATATAAACTTAGTGATCCATGTTAGGGCCTCATAAAATTTTTTTCAACTCTAAGAGAACGTTAAAACACCACCAACAACAACGCAAACTATTCTTTCAACTTCAATATTTTTGTCCAGTGATTTCCACCTTCATCCACTGCCTCTGGTCCCCCAGTCCATTCTAGACCTACGTCTTTCCTATTCTTCTTTGGTCCTTAGTCACCTCTGTTCTCCAAGAGCATGGTTTGCCTTTCCAAACTCTATGCCCAGTAATGTCCCCTCCACTCTTGCCCCTCTTGTGATACTCTCCATTTCATTATTATCACACCAAAGGAAAGCAGTGTTCTTGTGTTCAGGAGACAAGAGAAGGTTCCCCCAAGCTGTGTTCATTTACATGCAAATCTCTTTGTATGCCTCCAGGCTAGAGAAATCTGTCCAGCTGCCAGGCAGAGTGTTGGGACCTAAATGGAGATCAGGGCCCAAGGGCCCCACTAATCTTGATGGAGGACTTCCAAATCCCTTTCTTCCTGCTGTGAAGCCAAAGAGGTTGCAGTTGGTAATCAGTGTGTAAAAATCTAACTCTGCTTTGTATGGTGGGCAGGGTGACTTCTGCAAAGGGCCCCATTATAATGAT
Source organism: Dromiciops gliroides (assembly GCF_019393635.1). Taxonomy (NCBI): domain Eukaryota; kingdom Metazoa; phylum Chordata; class Mammalia; order Microbiotheria; family Microbiotheriidae; genus Dromiciops; species Dromiciops gliroides. The sequence continues at coordinate 29,894,383 of NC_057862.1, read as the reverse complement.
ATAAAGGGTGATTTTAATCTCTCCTCCTATAGGTTTCCAAGGAAGAAATATGTCTAGTCGCCCACATCCTCCACCAAAAACAAAACAAAAAACAAAAACAAACAAACAAAAACAAAATATGTCAGTTCTATCAGAAAGAAGTTCTCTGAACTTCTTAGCACTGGGAGAGGATGTATTGGCTGTGAGCTCCTTGCGAGTGGGGACTGTCCTGTAAGGGGCTACCATTCTAGCTAGTCTGTCTAAAATAGCTAATGAGTGGTCACCAATAAATTATAAGCTTTAGCAAGAGTTTAGACTTTTAAGCATTTATTAAGGAGAATAAGAATTTGGTGAACAGAGAAAGAAAGGCCTAGATTCATCTATCTGTCAAAGGGAGAGTGCATTTTAGCTCTACTCTCCACCAGAGTCCCAGCCTCGCCCCCTCTTCCTCCCACAAGCAAACATCACTTCCTGATGCCAAAGAAAAGCCTTGCCCTCAGGTGCCTTTTCCTCATGGTGGGGCTTTCCTACAATAAGTCTCCAGCAGGTGGCGTCATTCCAATCGTTACAGTCCTTAGCTTTTCTTTGTGTACCAAGAACCTAACACAACACCTGGAACACAGTAGGTACTTAATAAATGTTTATTTGGGGCAGATAGGTGGCACAGTGGATAAAGCACTGGCTCTGGATTCAGGAGGACCTGAGTTCAAATCTAACCTCAGAAACTTGACACTTACTAGCTGTGTGATTCTGGGCAAGTCACTTAACCCTCATTGCCCCACCAAAAAAAAAAAGTCTATCTGACTGACTGGCATAACTCTCTTGCATATGTGATGAAGTGAATGAGGGAGTTAATGAATGAAAAAGCATTATCAAGTACTTGCTATGTGCAAAGGGCTATGCTAAGAACTGGTATCAGGGATATCCAATTAAAAAGGGGTATAGCAAGAGTCCCATGCTGAGTTGGCCATTTCATCTGGCAAAGTCCTTTGGACTTCTTTTGAGACCTTCTGACATACCAGCTGGTGTGACCAACTGCCTCCTTTCTCCTCCTTCACCTCCCCCACCTCCCACCAACTAAGTCCACCTTCCAGGCTTGCTGCTGTCATTGCGACTCCTTATAATAACAGTTGGCTTCATTTTCTGATCATCCAGGCTAGGCAGCTTGCATGACTCCTTATACCATATGGATAGCCCCACCGTTAAAGAAAAGTCCCTGTTCCTCCTGTCTAGATATCCCTACCATTAATCCTAATAGCTGTCTGCCTTTTAATGAATGGCTATCCTAATGAGGACAACTTTGCATACTGCTTTTTTTGTATTCGTGTGTTACTATGTTAACAGGATTTCTGAAACTACTGGCTCACAATTGTTGGGTGAATTGAACAAGAGGACAATTAATTAAGAAGAGTTTCCATTCTTCAATATCAAAACATGGCCAACTTGTAACATTTCTTCCATGATCCCATTCAAGTGTTACCTCCTTCCAGGAACCTTCCAGATTTATTCCTCCCTACAGCTAGGTGATGCAGTGGGCAGAGCACGGGGCCTGGAGTGAGGAAGACTCACTTTCCTGAGTTCAAATCTGGCCTCAGACACTTCCTAGCTGTTTGACCCTGGGCAAGTCAATTAACCCTGTTTGTTTCAGTTTCCTCATCTGTAAAATGAGCTGGAGAAAGACATGGCAAAGCACTCCAGGATCTCTGCCAAGAAAACCGCGAGTAGGGTCATGGAGAGTCACACATGATTGAAAAACAACAACAATAACACAGTAACCTTCCGTGGCTTTGAGTTCCCATTATTGAGACATTGTGCTATAGGGGAAATATTTTCAAGGTTTGGAGCCAGGAATTACTTGTCTCTTATGAGCCTCAATTTCCTCAAAATAAAAATGGTGACGAGGTAGGCGGTATAGTGCTGGACCATAGGACTTGGAATCAGGAATGTTCCATCAGATAACTAGATATGTGACTGAGCAAGTCACTTACCCTCTGTCAATGTCAGTTCCTCATCTACAAATTGGACATCACAATATCACCTACCTCTCAGGGTTGTTGTTAGGATTAAATGAGGAATAAACAAACTATATATGTACTATTTGGTCAGACCAGTAATGGACACACAGATTTCTTATTGAGTTCCTTCTTCTTTTATCAAGGCTAATTTGTTAGTTTAATTAGTGCCATTAAGTCTGAATTGTAGGTGTCAACAGCACAAGAGTCTGACTGAGTCATAGTCCTGGGTACAAAATACAGGATTTACAGAATTCATGCATATTCAATATCAAAAGCATTTCCATTCCCTAGACTATCAATGGAACCCTTGCTCTTAGTTAAAAGAAACAAATGATTATCTTTGACACTAGAATTATAAAAATGGAATAGAATGCCATTTATTAAGTATTTATTGTGTGTCAGCTACTTCACTAAGTGTTGGGTAAAAAAACATAAAAATGGAAGATGCTACCTGTCCTCCTGAAGGAGCTTGCATTCTAATAGAGGGAAGACAACATATACAGGGGAATTGTGGACAAGGAGCAGAGGTATGATGGTATTGCTTTTATTACTGAAAAATTCTCAGAGTTCACAGATTTTCTAATTATTCTTCCTTACTATGAAAATTAACTGCTTTGCAGTGTGTACTTTTGAAAGCACATTTCATCTCAGGCTTGTATTTCACAAAGTATACTAGTGATCGATAATACTGATCGTTTCTCTTTAAGGTTTTCATGTACTTTATACATGCTATCTAATTTGATCCTCATAATAAGCCTGTGGAATAAGTAGTTCTAGGATAATTGTTCTCATTTTACAGATGAGGGAACTAAGGATCTAAGAAATTATGTGACTCCGTCACCCAACTCATGTTTTTTAATTGGCTCTCCCCCATTCCTGGAATAATTTCCCTTCTAATCTCTCTGCCTCCTGGTTTCCCTGGCTTCCTTCAAGACTCAGTCCATATTTCCTCTTCTGTTAAGAATCCTTTCCTCATCTTTCAATTCCATCCCTTCCTCTCCTCCTAGTGCCTTTCTTCTGAGATTACCTTCAATTTACAGTTAGGTGGCTCAATGGATAGAGCTCTGGACTTGGGATCAGGAAGACTCATCTTCTTGAGTTTAAATCTGACCTCAGACACTTACTAGCCATGTGACCCTGAGCAAGTCATTTCAACCTGTTTGCCTCAGTTCCTCATCTGTAAAAAGGAACTGGAGAAGAAAATGGCAAACCACTCCAGTATTTTGGTCAAGAAAATTCCAAACTGGGGTCATGGAGAGTCCAACACAAAGGAACAACAACAAAATATCTTATATGTACATTTTTTTACATGATTTCTCCCCTATTAGAACGCAAATTCCCTGAGGGCAGGGGCAGGGGCAGGGGCAGGGTTTTTGTTTTTGTTTTTCCTTTCTTTGTATCCTTAGCAGATGGGACAGTGCTTCACCCATAGTAAACACTTTATAAATGATTGTTGACTCACTGACTTGCCCATGATCACTTATCTAGTGAGTGAGTTGGGATTTCAACCAAGGCCAACAGCTTCCAAGCCTAGCACCCTCTGAATTACAAAACACTGCCAGAACTATGATAGTAACATAACCCCAGTGAGATGTTTCCCTAATTTGACTCACTTTTGGAATCTTTCTTCCACTACTGATCCTCATAAGTAAAGGTTTCTGGAATGACCATTGCATGCATTGTGTTATCCAAGGTACATAAGAATTATTCAGAGGTCAGTTAGGTAAGAAGAAGACGTGATAACTACCCCTGATCGTCTCAGATACCAGCCAGATCTGGAACAAAGTGACAGATTGGGCCAGTGACTGAACATTGACTGGACAAGTGCTGTGCTTTGCTATCTCTATGGCTTAATATACTCCCAGCATCTAGGCCAGTGCGAGGCAGATGGCTGTGGTTAGTAAATGTTGATAGGATTGAATTGAATCAAATGATGGAAGCCCTATGAAAGGTTCATTGCAATCCAACAAGGCCTTTCCTCTGCCTCCAAGACCAGGGCCTTGTCAGCAAACCTCAAATGCTGCTGTTTGACAGTAAACCATTTTAAAGGAGGAATTACATATTGCAGTAGTTTTGTTATTAAATTCCTCTTCTTCAAATGTTCTCATTTCTGCAATTCTGTTCCATGCCTCAGTGGTTTTGTTTTAAATTATAAACAGTGGAATTTTCCTGAAAGGTGGAAATTAACCTGCTGATATTTCTGGTTTTGTCTCTGTTTCTCCCTCCTTCCTACTCCCTTCTCCCCCCACCCTTTCCACCCCCCCACACTCCCACTATACACACTTCCTGCAGCTCTAGAAGATAAATGGAAATGCAATTTCAAAGGCCAATCCAGCAGAAAATCAGCCTAGAGTTAGGTTCCTGGGCTGCAAAGTCTCTGGCTGGCTCCTGTACTGGGGTGGGGGAGTGGGGGTGGTGCAGTCCTCCTCCACATATAGGGCCCCTTCAGAAAGAAACATTTGTATTTTGGGTCACCACTCAAACTGGTTTCACTTTTTCTAGGTCCAGGTCAATTCAGTAAACATTTCTTAAGTACCTACCACTAGCAAGGACCAATGTAGTGGACGTGGCACTGAACCTGGAGTCAGAGAGACTAGAGTTCAGATTTTGTCCCTGGCACTTACTAGCTGGCAACATAATGTATAGGGTGCCAGGCCTGGAGTCAGGAAGCCTCATCTTCCTGAGTCCAAATGTGGCCTCAGACATTAGTTGAATGTTCCTGGACAAGTCACTTCACCCTGTTTGCCTCAGTTTCCTCATCTGTTTAATAAGTTGAAGAAGGAAATGGCACACCATTCTAGGGGCTTCACCAAGAAAACCCAAATGGGGTCATGAAGACTTGGACACAACTAAAAAGTCTCAACAACAACAACAACAACAACAACAACAACAATAACTTACTACTTATGTGACCCTGAAAATTTCTAAGCCTTATCCGGCTGCTGCTGTTGTGTTGTTTGTCATGTCCAACTCTCTACGACCCCATTTATGGTTTTCTTGGCAAAGATACTGGAATGATTTGCCATTTCCTTCTCCAGCTCATTTTACAAAAGAGGAAACAGAGACAGAGTTAAGTGACTTGCCAAAGGTCACATAGCTAGCAAATTTCTGAGGCACAATTCAAATTCAGCTATTCCTGACTCCAGGCCTGGAGTTTTATCCCATATACTATCTAGTTGCTTTTATCATCCTCTGAATTTATTTTGGTCCTACTTACTCAGAACTATTTATGTTCATCATCATTACCACCACCACCACAGTAATAATAACAGATCATCCATATAGCACCTACTATGTGATAGGCACTTTCTGACTAAGCTCTTTACAAATTTGCAATGAAATTTACAATTTCATTGGATTTTTAGAGCATCCCTGGGAGGTAGGTAGTATAATTATCCACATTTTACACTCGAGGAAACTGAGACAGAAAGAGTTGACATGACTTGCCCAGGGTCATACAGCTCATGTCTGATGGAGCATTGGAAATTAGGTCTTCCTGACTCCAGGCTCAGCTCTCTATTCACTCATATGCACTGGTCATTTCCTTAACAAGATTGTTTAAGTAACTATAAGCTATATAGTTCACAACATTTGGCAAAGTCGCTGGCATAGTCATTGAGTCAAGTCAAATCAGCAAGCAGAAAAAGGCAAACACCATATCTGCCTTCAGGAAGCTCATCGTTCTTGGTTTTTGTCCTTCATTCTCCAAGAGGAGCACATCATGGGGTAATGTGATGACCTGCACTGAATTGGATGTAAAACCCACCAACCTCACTCTCTCCTCCTGAGCCATCTGGGTGCAGTGGTAAGATATACATAAGGATGACAGGAGATGGCCCCAGATGTTTGTAAGGCAATTGGGGTTAAGTGACTTGCCCAGGGTCACACAGCTAGTGTCTGAGGGGAGATTTGAACTCGGGTTTTCCTGATTCCAGGGCCAGTGCCCTCTCCATTGCACCACCTAGCTGCCACTCAGGGAGCTCATAGAGGGATTTGAAGTTACTGATGTACTTGTTATTATTCCTCTGCATGACACTCATTTCCTGCCTGCTGGTCTTTGCCCAGGCAGTTTCCCTATGACTGGCAGACTCTCCCTTTTTCCTCTTCATCTCTTGGAATTCCTATCTGGATTCAAGGTTCAGTTCAAGCTCCACCTCTCAGAGGAGGCATTTTGGCATTCTCTCACTTGGTGCTATTACTCAACCACACAACCAAATGGTTTTGTGTTTTTTTTTTTTTTTTAACTCCCTTTTAGATACCTATGATTTCATCTATATGGGGAGGAGACCTGGTGAGGCATTGTTCTTGCTCTGTGTTGATTTATCTCTTGCTGCTCTTCAGTAGCATGTTATTGTTTTCCTAACTTTGGTGCTTAACAGAGTAGAAAGCTATTAAAAGCTTGTCAGATTTAATCTGGTAGGATTGGAGCTGGAAAGGATCTTGTTGATCATCTAGCCCTTATTTTGTAAAGAAAGCCCAGAGAGGGGAATTGACTTCCCCAGGGTCACACAAAGTGGCAGAGCTGAATTTGGAAACCAGTTCTAATGCCATATCTCACGCTCTTTATATCATTGAACTCTGCCTATGTATAAAATGAAATTAAAAGATATGATGCCTGGGGATGGCTAGGTGGTGCAGTGGATAAAGCATGGGCCCTGGATTCAGGAGGACCTGAGTTCAAATCTGGCTTCAGACACTTGACACTTACTAGCTGTGTGACCTTGGGCAGGTCATTTAACCCTCATTGCCCCACTAAAAAAAAAAAAAAAAGCTATGCTACCTCCAAGCACAGTAGGCACTTAATAAATTCTTGTTTCCTTCTCCTTTCCTCAGTGGCTTTGGATAGGGCTGCAGGGCAAAGCCTCTGATTTGGGTTATCAAATCCACACCACTGAAAACTCTTCCTGGCTACTATGTGTAGTCTTCCCTTATTACTGAACGTAGGCTCCTTAAAGGCTGAGAGACCATCTTCACATTTATTCTTATATACCCAGGATTTAGCACAGTGCTTGGCACACAGAGAGTGCTTAATAAATACCCTTCCATTAGGCTGTGAGCATCTCAAGAGGATAGATTTTTTTTTTTGGTTTTGTTTGTTTTTGCCATTCTTTGCTTTTCCAGTTCTTACCTAGTACCTGGCACATGGTAGGTGCTTAGTGAATGCTAGCTTACTTAACTGACCGATTTCATACTACTGTGTGGAAAGAAAGAAATAAGTGGTTTGGTTGGGGTCAGTGGAATCAGAGAAGACATATCAGCCTCTGCAAGTTGAAGGGGGCAGATCCTGGAGAACAGTAAAAAAAAAAACAGTTAAAAAAAAACACAACAGTAAAAAACAAACAAAAAACAGCTTTGAAAAACTTAATTGTGATCAGTGCCGCGATCAACAGTGATTTCAGAGGTCCGATAATGATCTACTTGCCAAGAGTTCAAATTCACCTTCAGATATTTACTATCTGTGTGACCCTGGGTGAGTCATTTAGCTTCTGCCTGCCTCAGTTTCTCAATCATAACAGAAGGATCATAATACCTGCTACCTCTCCAGTTTGTTGTGAGGATCCAGTGAGAGAGAATATCTGTAAAGTGCTTAGCATAATTCCTGTCACATAGTAGGTGTTAATAAATGCTGGCTGCAGTCCTTCCTGCCTGATAGAGAGGTAATAGACTCTAGACACAGAATGAGTCATAGATTTTTGGACATGGACAGTGTGGAAATTTGTTTTGCTTGGCTATGCATATTTGTGACACGGATTTCTGTCCCCCTTAAATTTGAGAAGGGTCAGAGAGAGAAATACTTGTTAATTGTAAAAGAAAACAAAAAGTAAAGAAAAATATTACTCTAGGGGCAGCTAGGTGGCGCAGTGGATAGAGCACCGTCCCTGGAGTCAGGAGGACCTGAGTTCAAATCCGGCCTCAGACACTTAACACTTACTAGCTGTGTGACCCTGGGCGAGTCACTTAACCCCCATTACCTCACTAAAAAAAAAAAACAAAAAACCAAAAACAAAACTCTATTGAATTCTATTTTAATAATTTCCTAAATCTTAGTTAGAGGGTAACTTACAAATCACCCAGGCCCTTTGCTCCCCTTCCCCTATTTCTCCATTCCCCTCCCGAGGATCTGTTCTTATCCTTCCTCCCTCAGCCCTCTCAGAAGCTCATTGACTCAGTCTCTCCCTGGCATGCATTTCTTTCTGATCTCTACCACTATGAGTCTGTTCTTCTCTGTGCCTGGAGCCTTCTTGGTGCCTCCCCTGAGACCTGGCCCTGGGCTCTGCACACAGTAGGAGCTAATGAATGTTGATCAGATTGAATTGAATCAGGAAAGCTAGCTAGGCCAGATCAGAGGCTCGGAGTCTGGGGACTAAGGTTTCTAGGCCCTTGTTTCCTTCTTGGAATTCTTCCCTCAGCCTCCAAAGCAGGCACTTTTTTTTTTTTTTAAATGCACAACATGTGCTCGTAAATCAACCCTGCATATAGATCCGCAGGAAAATAAAATATGACTAGCTGAGCATCAGGGAAACTAAACTGGGAATGCAAATTCTGTCTCTGAGCCTCATAAATATGGATGATGCTTTGTCTGCCTGGATGTTAGGAATGATCTGTGGCCTTAAAATTTATAGTCTTGCCTCTAGAGGGGTTTGGGTTAGGGGCTCCTTAACAAGTGGACCCCAATTTTGGAAGTTCCCAATGACAGCTAAAGGATTCTTGTCCATTGTTCCAGATTGTCAAGGAAGTGCCTCGTGGCTTGTGGTCATAACAGCTTGAATTTTATTTTGTCTGAGGCCTCCCTGCACCCCCAATCCTTGTCTTACTGGCTTTCTTTAGTGATTTGTGACCAGTTAACTTCTTCCTAGATTCTCTGGACCCTGAGGGCATAACTGACCTAGCTGTCAAAAATGCTTTAAATCCATTGTTCCATATCTGCCAATTCCTGAAGCCTACCCATCATGACCTCCACAAAACCCCAGTTCATTTCCAACCCAGAGGAACTCCCACCCCCATTCCCATAGGTGAGCCTTTTGCTGTGGTAGTTAGCTGGTTGCTTCCTCAGTCTCTCTGCACTGCTCACTGCCCTTCCTCTCCTTCCAAAGACTAACTTCCTTTCTAGCTTGGCCCATCACCCGCAGTTTCAGGCAGGGTCAGTCTTGTTTGCTCTTATTCAGATAAATAGTGGTCTGCTGGGAAAAGTTTAACTATGGCCCCCCCCCAAAAAAAAGTATTCATGATACAATTTAAAGTTTAATCTATGCTATTAAAACTTTCTCCATCATTTCAGTTTAGAGAATCAACAACAAATCCAGCCCTGATATGTAGTGTTTGCCAATTCCTGAGATATAATGCTCATACTGAAAATGTAGGAAGTAGCTCTTGTGGTCAGCTCCAACACACTACAGTCTACATATGTGTGTGCAATCATGTATGTAAACAATGGTATGTTCACATACGTCAACTGTGGTATGCTGTAGCTGGATGCAAGAATCAGTTGTATGTATAATACACATATATGTATATATGTGTGCATGTATACACATGATATATACTTATAAACATATACATGCATGTGGGCAAGAGAGATGCTCTTGATTTGAACCCAGGACCTCTGGCTGCAAAGCCAGGATTCTCCCTACTGGCTCATCCCTGCCTCTAAGACCTCTTTCCGCTGGGATCCTGTACCCTGGGAAACACAGGGGCGCAATAGACCACTGGAGTCTGGCCTTGGAGTCAGGATGTGCAGGCTTCAGATTTGGCCGCTGCCCATCCCAGCTGCTGCGCTGTGTGACCAAGGCCAAGTCTCAGAACCTCAGCCGTCAGATGGTGACAATGGTGCCTGCAGGATGCGCTTCACAGAACGGCTGTGAGGTTGAGATCACGTCCCCAGAGCAGTCTGCAGCCGTGCCAGTGCTTTATAACTTGTGATTTATTATGGCTTCGATTCCTGAAATATCTTAAGTGCCGTGAGTTCCCTCCCTTCACATTGGGTCTTCCTGTCTTTCCTTCCTCTTTCCTGCTAAGATCTGTGGGTGTGATTGATCATGCTGTTGGCGTATTGTGAAGGGGCCTGCTTGGTAGATAGGTCACAGGAGCAGAGATTTAGAGCTGGAAGGGACCTTAGAGGATATCTGGCCCCACCCTGTCATTTTTCAAATGAGCAAAATGAGTCACAGAGAGGCTAAATAATTTAGAGTCACCTGGCTGGTAAATATCTGAGGTGGGATTTGAACCCAGCACTCCCTGGCTCCAAGTTCAGCTTCCTGGTCAATTCCAGGCTGTGACAACTATAGCGTGGCCTCCTTGGGCTCTATTTGTACAGTGACTGATTGTGAGGAATACAGATCAGGGTGGAGGTGTGTCCTATACAGCCCATTAAACTGTAAACTCCTTGAAGGAAGGGACTATCTTTTGCCTCTTTTTTATATCCTGGATACTTGATACATTAAGAGTTACTTAATTGGGGCAGCTGGGTAGTTTAGTGGGTAGAGTGCAGGCCCTGGAGTCAGGAAGACTCATCTTCATGAGTTAAAATGTGATCTCGGACACATAATAGTTATGTGACCTGGGCAGGTCACTTACCCCTGTTTGCCTCAGTTTCCTCATTTGTAAAATGAGCTGGAGAAGGAAGTAGCAAACCACTCCAGTGTCTTTGCTAAGAAAACCCCAAATGAGGTCACGAAGAGTAGGACATGACTAAACAATAAACAAAATAGGGGGCAGCTAGATGGCACAGTGGATAAAGCACTGGCCCTGGATTCAGGAGGACCTGAGTTCAAATTCGGACGCAGACCACTTACTAGCTGTGTGACCCCTGGGCAAGTCACTTAACCCCAATGGCCCAGCAAAAACAAAAACAAAAAAATAAACAAAATATCAACAAATGCTTTTTGACTGATTGGTCATTAACTCTTAGAATCCCAAGTTTCCTTCAACTCTCCTGTCCAGTGCCACTTGCTCCAGGAAGCAGCCCCCCCCCCCAAAGTTTTTAACGTCCTTACCCTGAAATTCCTTTGAATCCGTTTTATAACTATACTGTACACATGTTTCTGTGTATCTCTCATTCCTCTCCTACATAGTGGGTGACCCTCTGGAGACACTTAATTGCTTATCAGCTGGGGGCAGGGAGGAGGGATAAATCTTTGCTTCTATTCTTAATTAGTTGGGGAGGTATAATTAAAGTAAAGTTGTAAATGTATCCTGGAAAAGTTACTTAGGGAATAGTTGCTTAGTAAGCGTCCTGAATTTGGAATCGACTGTCTTCTCCAAATTCTCCTGAAGCTATGGAATGTAAGCTTCCTGAGGGCAGAGACATCCCCTCTCTTTATTTTTCTAGATCCTACCATAGTTGTTTTTATTGTTGTTCAGTCATGTCTGACTTTTCTTGACACCATTTGGGGTTTTCTTGGCAGAGACACTGGAGTGGTTTGCCATTTCCTTCTACCACTCATTTTACAGATGAGGAAACTGAGGCAAGTGGGGTGAAATGACTTGCCCAGGGTCACACAGCTAGTAAGTGTCTGAGGGTAGATTCAAACTCAGGGAGATAAGTCTTCCCAACTCTAGGCCTATCATTCTATCCAATGAACTACTTAGCTGTCCCTCCAACCACCATATCTGGAACAAAATAGCCAAGTAGAGCATTTTATATTTGATTCTGTAAGTCAAAGCCAAAATACTCTAGCTGGCATTGAAAGCCCTTTGCCACGTGGCTCCTTAGCTTTCTGCTCTTCTTACTCTTTGTCCCCCTCCGCTTACCTCTGGGATCCAGGTATCCTGGCCTCCCTGCTGTGCAGACTCTCCATCTCTATGGCCCTGGCCACGTTCCCCCTTCCTGGACCCTTCTCCTCCCTCACCTCTGCCTCCTGTCTCCCCTCAAGACAGCTTGCATTCCTACAAGTGCCTTCCATTTGAGATCAATGTCCATGTACTCTGTCAATATCTTGTGGCTACACAGATGTTTGCATATCATCTGCTTCATTGGAATGGGAACTCCTTGAGTGCAGGAGTGATTTGTTTTATTTTGTTTTTTGGTATCCCCTACACTCACTATGGTATCTGACACTTAGGGGCTTAATCGATGCTTGCTGACTGACTGACTGACTGATGGAATAACCACTTCCCTAATGCTTCCTAAGTTGCATTTCATTTCTGTTTAATACTTGTGTGATCCTGGGTAAATCATACCACCCCTTCCTCTGTGCCTCAGTTTCCTCATTTGTAAAAGGAGGAGAATTAGACTAGATGACCTCCAAGGGACCTTCCAACACATACTCCCAGAATTCTTTAAGATCTTCATTCATATTCAAGAATATTTTAGGTCAGAGAATGCATTGGATCTCTCACAATTATTATGCAGGGTCTTATAAAGAAGAGTTTATAGGTTCCTCCAGCTTCATACATATCCTGAAAGGCAGCCAGATTGCTGCTGAATGTGGAGGAGAGGTGAGCAGCAGCAGGTTCCCAATGTCAGGCTTGGGTGGTGAATTTGACTGTTAAATTCTACAAGTCCTTAAGAGGAGGAAGAAGTTTATATGAAATGGAGAAAAAAGAAAATTGCCTTGCGGATGTAAAGGACCATCTGCTTCGGGATCTGTTCTGGTCTCTACACCTTCCATGAAAGGGATGGATGATTGAAAACGCTGATTTTGCCGGCAAGTTGGGGAAAAAAAAAGTCAGGCTCTTCCTGTGTTGCTTATGATGGAATTTAAAAATAGATGGCTGAATTGGGGAATCAGGTTCTAGTTGTGTTTGCCTGGGCTGCCCCATTCAGGAGGAAGGATGGGAGGAAGCCCTCAAAGTCCGTTCACATTTGGCTTGGCTCATGATGGGCCTCCCCAATGGTCTCTGTTGGAAGCCTGTCGCCCAGGCCAGAGGAGATCAAGCCTCCCTTTCTTTTCTCTTTAGGACAAGTTTCATTTTCTTGCCAGGGGTAGAGGAAGTCCCAGTAATATTTTGAGCAGAAACTTGGTCCTTCACCTTCTAGTTTCTCATATATAGCAGAGGAATGATAAGCTCTGATTTTATGTCACTTTAAGGTTTGAAAAGCATTTAGTCATCATGTAATCAGGGTGGGTGAACTTATCCCCATTTTATAGAGTTGGAGACAAAGGCCTAGAGGAATGAAGGGACTTTCCCCACTCAAGTGTGAGAGTTGGGATTTGAACCCCAGGGTTATGGGGCTCCTGGCTAGAAGGGATAGAGATCATTGAGTCTAGCTTCTTTAGTTTATAGATGACGCTCAGAGAGGTTCAGGATTTGCCAAAGTGCCATAGCCAGGAAGCATTACAGCCAGTATTTGAACCCAGGGGTCCTGATCACCAGGAGCAGTTCTTTCCACTACATTGATGTTTTAAATGGACAGGGTGAGCCCTAGGCTACCTTGTCGAGTTGAAGAAGTTTGTCTTTGGTATTCCTCATCCCTTGCAAGTACTTAGGATGGTCTGGCTAAAAAAACCTATATTTAAGATCATGGACATGATACTGGAATGTGACCTTAGAGGCTTTCTAGGTATTTTTCCTTCTTTTTTACTAAGAGGGAAGCTGAGGTCCAGAAAGGTTAAATGAATTGTCCAAGGTCACACTGAGCCATTGACAGAAGCAGGTTTCAGATTCAGGTCGACAGATTCCATGTTAGCATTCTTTCTACTGTGGTGTTGTTGAGTTGTTTCAGTCCTGTCCAATTCTTTGTGATCTTATTTTGGGGTTTTCTTGGCAAAGATACTAGAGTGATTTACCATTTCCTTCTCCAGCTCATTTTACAGATGAGGAAACTGAGGCAAACAGGGCGAAGTGACTTGCACAGGGTCACTCAACTAGTAAGTATCTGAAGTCAGATTTGAACTTGGGAAGATGAGTCTTCCTGAATTCCTGACCCCAGGTCCAGCACACCATCCGCTGCGCCACCTAGCTGTCCCCTCTTATTACTGTGCTTAGGTGAATTCTAGCTTAGTACTCATTTAAATGAAAGATGAACTCTTCTACTCATATTTGCAACATATGCCTTCATTCTTCTCCTGGAACAAAAAGTTCTGCACCTTGAGTTGAGTTAAGATGTTGATTGGTCTGTGAACCAGAGGCAGCCACCTATTCTGCTTACGGGAAGGGCATTAGCTTGGGCAGTCTTCATAAATCTGGAAGATCCTGGATCTCATGGATTCCTTGAGCTGCAAAAGAGACTGGAGATGATGTAGTCTAACTCTGTGTTTTACAGATGTGGATCCTGAAGCTCAGTGAAGTAAACAGACTAGCCCAAGGTCACACAACTTCTCAGTAGAATCCAACTAGAATGATTAAGCAAAAGTTTTTAGGGATTTGAAACTGCCACAGGCTGTATCATGTTTGAAAGTCAAACTAGCATGTGTACTCCACTCCCTCCCCTCTATGGTCAGTAATCCCAGATAACAGAGCCTGTGTGCCAAGTTGGTTACACCTCGTTCCAAGGGCCATTTCTCCAGATGGCATCTCACCTGCTGACACTTGGCTTGGATTATTCAAGCCCTGAAAACAGCCCCACCATTAGAAATGCCAAATGTATCCCTGAACACCACAAGGAGAAGGAGCACTTATACACCTACTCTCTTAGGATGAGAAAGAGCTGAGGGTTTAGGTATTAGTTTGTGAAATATTGTCTCTTTGACAGTCTTGCCTGTCTTCAAAGTGAATTCTTTCCTCCAGCTTCTTTTGGGGCAAATAGTGGAAAACTTTGCATTTTCCCTGAGTCACAGTTCTTATTCACTATCTACATATATGTGGTTGTGAGATAGGCAAGATGTCACCTTGGAAAAGGGATCTGGCTTATTTCCAGTGGTCCCAGGGGACAGATGTGGAGGGTTTGGTATTAGGGCAAAGGGACTTCCTCTAGCGGCTGGGAGCTTCCCCTTCAATGGAAATCTTAGCAAAGGCTGTATGATGGTTTATGTGTCTAGTGCATTGTGGAAGGGATTCTTTCTCATGCATGTGTTAGGCTTGCTGGCCTCTGCGGTCCCACTCAGCTCTGATACCATGTGATTCTCTAGGGTCAAATCTCTCAAGATTTTAGATATTGTACTTCTTTTATTGGTTGTTGGGATTTACAGATATCTGGAATCAATTAACCTAGGCAGGATGGAGTAATTGAAATGAGCACAGATTGAGGAGTAATAGAGATAGAGAGAGAAACAGATGTTGGATAGATATAATAGATAATAGTTGATAAATAGATATTATTATTGTATATAAATATATATATGTATATATATATATATATATATGATAAATGGATAGATGATAGGTATGTTAGATAGGTGATACCTAGTTAGCTACCTAGATGGTAGATAGATAGATCGAGTATTTATTAAGTGACTACTGTTTGCTAGACACTGGATTAAATGCTGGGGATATAAATTTAAGTAGGATAATCTCCACCTTTAGGGAGTTAATAGTCTAATGGAAAAGACATCACATAATAGGGAACTGGTTGGAAAGTGGTCCAAAGTGACACTGACAGAAGTAAGGCCATGGACAAGGAGAACAAACATACAGGAAAGCGAGCTGAGCCATTAGTGAAGTGATTATGGCTGAGGGCTCTCCTGAAGTGGTGATCTGGGCTAGGGACTTACCCATTAGGGAACCAGGGCTCTAGGGCCCATGATTCTCCAGGGAATGAAAGCTGCTAATGAGGAACATGAGACAACAGGAGAACTCAGAATAAGCTGGGAGAATCTTAGGATTTAAAGCTAGAATCAATGAAAATCACAAAAGGGAAACCATTCAGAAGCAGCCCCCCTCATTTTTGAGGGGAGGAAACTAAGAATGAACAAGATCGCCACTTTCCCACAGTTATACAAGTAACATACATATACACACAGACACAGACACACAGACACAGACACACACACACACACACACCAGCCCTACCAGGTGTATGTGTGTGTGTATATATGGTGTATAAGGTATCTACATATCTACGTCTATGTCAATGTCTGTCAATATCTATGTCTATCTGGTAGGCTTGTTGTGAGGAGCAAATGAGATAATATTTGTAAAAAACCAGTTAGCATAGTACCTGACACATACGAGGTGATATATAAGTGCTTATTCCCTTCTTCCCTTCCATTTTCAAACATAATGTAAGCGCTACGAGGTGTCCTTTGACATTTCTGAGATTATGGCAAATATGGAGGCAAGTATAAGACTTGGTTCCCCATCCTGGTTCTGACTCTTACTATTTGGGTGACCTATGGGTAGTCACTTTCCCTTGTTTGTCTTCAATTTCATCATCTATTTATAGGATGGCTTATTATCAATACATGTATTAAAGGAAAGTATATGGCAAGATAGGAGCATAACAGTGACCTTGCCCTTTGGCAACTTTTTTTCCTACTGAAATTAATTTTTACTATGGATTCAAAATATTGTTGAATTCTTAAGAAAACAAACCATCATGGTTCAAACTCACATTTTTCGTATGAGGTTTCTTTGGCAAAACCTCACAAATTGTATTTTGTGACACAGTATCCCCATGAAGGAGTTATGCAGGAAGGTACTAGGTATTTCTAACCCAAAGTTAGAGTGAAGCTTCTGAGAGAGAACTTGTCCTTGGTGAGCATGAATTAGAGGGTTTCAAAAAATTAAGTCTATGGAAACTTATCTGGGCCTGTGTGCTATTCCAAAGCAATTGGCTCATTGGGTTATTATCTTCTTTTGGAGGAAGAACTAACTGCCTATTAGATCCAAGGCCCTGAGAATAGACAGATCCTTCTTATGGAAGGCAAAGAACTTCTAATATTTTCCCTTATCTGATGATAGGGTGTGTAAGGGATCTGCTTTTCTGAAAGAACCATAACAAAAAGCCTTGGGACTTTAACAGAGATATGACAGAGCCCTCTCTTCCTGTTGTGGATGGGAGGTAGTATGGCATCTTTAGCTGAAGGTAAAAACAAAGAGAAACTCTCTAACTGCATTCCAGACAGAGATGTGCCTGACAGCAGCCACTGGACCAATGATACACCAACAAGTAGAAGCCACTTGAGACCATTAGACACAGGAGTCTCCACATAATATTGACAGCACCCACAGAGAGGGCATGCCTTAAGGGAGTGTGTGCTCATCCATCAGAATAATCAATGGGTAAATGACTGTAAGGAATAGTATCGAGCAGATTCCTGTATTAGGAGCAAGGTAGGGTACTGAAGGCAGCAGGTACAGTGGGAAAAGCATTGGACTTGGAGTCTGATGACTTGGGTTCAAATCTCGGTTCTATCACTATGTAACTTTGGACATGTCATTTCCTTCTCCAGGATTCATTTTCCTCAACTTTAAAATGAAATGGTTAGATTTGATATTCAAGTTTCCTTGCAGGCATTAATTTATGATTCTATAACTTCTAAAGTCTTTTCTAATTGAGATTCTCTGAGTTTACCGGAGAACATGAATGAGGCTGAATAGGAATTCTTAATTTATTTACCTGAAGACTCAAAACTTCCCATATTTCTCAGTAAACACATCTAGCCTTTTTCACAGACTTGTTTGCTATCTGAAATCTAGCGATATTGTTGACTGATCACTGGGAAAGTGACTTAGGAAGATACCTCTTGAGGGCAGATAGCCACGGTCTCTGTAGGAGTACACAGGAGATAGGATCCACAGAGGTGCCTTTGCATCCCTTACTTGCATGCCAGATTAATAGCAGGTGACAGATCTCTGCATCTCCTAGAATTCTTCCTTGACCATGACTAGGGTACCTGAAATTGTCTTCCTGGGGTCTGTGCAGGCCGGTTCCACACAGCTTGGCACAATTGATTATCATGCTGTTGTCCTGTGTGCATTATACCCACAGTTCATGAATGCATAATGATTTGTCCAGGGGAAAAAAGAGCATTTGAGTCCCACCTAATTCCCAGCTCAAGCCAGCCTCGCTCCAAGATGTCTTCTGATTCAGTCATAGAAATATCAGGACACACGTTTCACCCAGGGAACTTTGGGGACAGGCTTTATTTCAAAGCAAAAGTTCATTATTTAATCTAGAGAAGGGAAAGCCTGGGGAACAACTTCAAGTATATGACCTGAGGCAGGGAAACCAACTATTTTCTAACTTGGCTGATAGCTAAGTGTGAAGAAGTAGAGAAGTAGACTTAAAATATTGCCAGACAGATTTTGTTTAGAAAATAGATAATTTCCCAAACAGGAGGACAGTAAGATGCCCCCTAAGGGCATGGGTCAGGTGGTGGAGTGAGATCTTTGGATATATTTTGAAATATTGAAGGTATGAGAGTCAGTAAGGGCATGTTGTCTAGGCAGCATCAGAAGGAGCTGGATTCAAGTCCTGCTTTTGACACATATGAGGCAGGAGACCTTGGGGGAATCACAAAGTCTGAGTGTCTGAGAATATCCTCTAAGATTCTAAATAGTAGACCAGTTATTGATCTGCCCCGTGAGAGGTAGATGGGTTTCTCTACCAGGAAGCTCCTACTCCTGATGAAATGCACACATACACCACCCCCCCCCACCACCAAATACTCACATATATAAACTATACACATATACACACTACACAACACATACACGCACCACACACATACACACATATATACTATTGTGGTAAAAAGTTTTTTAACAGTCGGTTAGTGAATATGGAAAGACGCCAGTTTTTCAAGGACCACCCTTTCAGGGAGGAGACTGACGGCCGTGCATGGGCTATGCATGCCAGGCTGCTAGGCACTCCACTTCCGGGGTGCAAGCTTAAAAGGCAAGGAGAGAACGGAAGTGCGATCTCTTTTCGGCTCTCCTTGTTCACTGGCTGTGCTGCACACACAGAGGCTGACGGAGGTTGGACTCGGCCGGCTCGCTGTAACAGCACGTGCTTGACGCGGCTCTCCCCGCCAAAGGTGGCCTTGGGCTTTTGGTGAGTTTAATACAGAATATAGACTAAGCTTAGACTTAAGACTATTTGTTTTGTATTCCTACTTTCCTATCCCTCTAATCAACATCACCTTGTAATTTCCAAACAATAAAAGCTCTAACTAGAGATCAGAGGCTTCTTCCATAATGCTCTAGTATCCAATTTTAAATCTCACACTATACAAATATACACATATGTATACTTCACACAAATATACATATACACACTATACACATATACCACATAACAATATACACTCCATACACACCATACATGTACACATGCATATATACTATATATAAACACATCTGTATACTACACACATACATGTTATACACATATACCATACAACACATATATACTCTACGCATACCACACATGTACACATGCATATATACTATAGGTATAAACACATATGTATACTATACACATACACACTCCACAACATGTATACATAGTACATATAAACACATACATACCACATATGTACACACATATATACTATAAAAATATACAGATATGTATACTTCACACAAATACACATATACACACTATATACATACCACATATGTACACATGCATATATAAACACATCTATATACTACACACATACACATTATACACATATACACTCTACAATACCACGCATGTACACATGCATATATACTACACATATAAACACATATGTATACTGCACACATATACACTCCACAACATGTATATACAGTACACATAGACACATATATACACTAAAAACTACACACATACAGACTAGAGAATGAATTCTAATTCACCTTCAGCACATTTTACCATCCCTCCTATATCACACTCTGTCTGCCATCCCTAGGCCTTTGCACTGGCTGATTCCTGGACCTGCAATGTTCTCCCTCTTGACCTCTGCCTTTGCAGTCCCTGGTGGCCTCCGGCCCTCAGCTCAAGCCCTGCCTTTTACATGAACCCTTTCTTGACTCCCCCCCCTCATTAAATTACCTTCTCTCTCTTTTGTGTCTATTTTGTATACAACTAGGTGTCTCCCTCAATGGACTGTAAGTTCCTTGAGCATGTGGCCTATTTCACTTTTGTCTTTGTATCTCCATTCCCTAATGCACACAATAGGCAATTAATAAATGTTTTCTGATCAATTAGGAGCTCATATAGACCTTTCAAAATAGAAGGAACACAGATGACTCTGGGAGAAATGGGGACCTTGTACCCTTGATATAAAACAGTGGAAAGGGCAGTGGATGTGGGTTCAAATCTCAGATCTTCCATTTCCTACCTGAGTGAGCCTAACCAGTCATTTAAGCTTTCTACATGATGGTTTCCTTCATTTTTAAAAATGAGAGAAGAGGTTGGACTAAGGTTCTTTTCATCCTGACATCCTATAGATTCTAAGCCTTCCAGCATTAATTATTATTATTATTTTTTGCTTTAGAGGTAGAAAGAAGGTCAAAGGTCAGCCAAACCAGCCCTCTCCTTTTTCAGATGAGGAATAGAGGAGCAATAGAGGTCCCAGCTCCCATGTGAAGAGCCAGGGGCTGCCTCCATGGCCTCTGACTCCCAAAGCAGACCCCCTTCCACTGTATTGTCCACCTTCAGGGACGTGACAAGGAAGGGACTTTAGAGAGAATTTAGACGCAAGATCACAGATTTCAAGGTAGAAGGGACCTGCTATGTCATGTGGTTCAATGCTCACATTTCACAGGCAAGTCCCGAGTGATTCAGGGACACTCTCAGGGGTCACACAGCGGTGACTCCGAATCCATTGTTTTTCCTTCTCCGCATCTGTCTGCTCTGCAGGTAAGAACACTGAAGGTTAAAGAGTGGAAGGGATAATGGGTACAATGTTCTGATGATTTTATTTTGCATCAGTTTATTTATGTCTTTCTGGTTCTCAGATTATTAAAAAAAATCATTACAAAGAACAAAAAAAAAAAAAAGAGTGGAAGGGAGGGATTGTCCAAAGTCCCTCAGGGAACAGCAGGAGCAGCACCAGGAGAGTCCTTTGAACCTTACATTCCCTCTCTTCTTATATGAATAAGGTACTTCTGGAAGCCTGAGGCACTTTCTCTGGTAGTAGCAGCTGACATTGTCCTAGCACTTGACATTTAACAAAGGAAATCATCTTGGATTTCCACAAAAGTCCCAGGTGGTATGAGAATGACTGTTTTTCTTTTCCTCCCTGGCTCTCTCCCTTGCCCCATTTCTTTTGCTTTGTATTTGTGGTTTCTTCCATGCAGGGAGCTCCAGGGAGGAATTTCTACCAATGAACACCCATCTTTTTTATCTGAAAAGTATAGGCTTAACTTCCTGGGGCACTGAGAAGTAAAATGGCCCACCCAGGGTCACACAGCCAATGTATAGAGAAGAAATAGAACTTGGCTCTGTGCCTTCCTAGTTTCAAGGCCAATCCTCTCTGTGAGGTTCCATCAGCATTACCCATAAAGGTACTCAAGGCATCCAACCTTGATCTTAATTCTTATGGATAGAGAATGAGGGAGCAGTAGTCATGGTAAGCTGGGGGAGTTTCCTGATAGATTTTGTAAATGTCATATGATTTTGCCTTCATGCTCCCAGTTTTCACAAAGTACTAGAGCTCTGGGAGTCTGGAACGCAGGATGAGGGACTGGAAGAATGTGGATACAGAGATTGTGGGGTCTTCCAAATGAGGTCACCTTGGGATCATCTAGTTTTTTTTTTTTTTGGTGAGGCAATTAGGGTTAAGTGACTTGCCCAGGTTCACACAGCTAGTAAGTGTTAAGTGTCTGAGGTCAGATCTGAACTCAGGTCCTCCTGACTCCAGGGC
Source organism: Dromiciops gliroides (assembly GCF_019393635.1). NCBI lineage: Eukaryota > Metazoa > Chordata > Mammalia > Microbiotheria > Microbiotheriidae > Dromiciops > Dromiciops gliroides. The sequence continues at coordinate 29,872,710 of NC_057862.1, read as the reverse complement.
CAGTGCTCTATCCACTGCACCACCCAGGATCATCTAGTTTTACAGCTGAGAAAATAGGGGCAGTGACTTGACCAAGGGCACAAAAGCAGTCAATGGCTGATGTGAGATTTGAACCTGGGTTCTTTGACCTTGGAATCAGTTCTCCCCCACCACAATCAGGGTGAAGTGACTTGCCCAGGGTCACACTGCTAGTAAGTGTCTGAGGCTGGATTTGAAATTAGATCTTCCTGATGTTCTGACTGGGAAATGTACTCCAAATCAGTGTGTTATAGCTAAAAAAAAAAATGGACATGATAAGATCATAGAGCTAGAGCTAGAAGATACCTCTTGGGTTACTAGGTCACTCCATAGATAAAGCACCGATCCTGGGCTCAGGAAGACTTGAGTTCAAGTCCAACCTCAGGCACTTGACACTTACTAGCTGTGTGACCCTGGGCAAGTCACTTAACCCTCACTGCCCAGCAAAAAAAAAAAAAAAAAGTTACCACTAAAGCCATTTAGTAAAACCCCATCCTTTACAGAGAAGGAAATCGAGGCCTGGAGTGGTCAAGTGACTTCTGCGAGGTGATGAGCCTAGCTCATGGCAGAAATGAGGCTGTTGATTATCAGTCCAGTACCATTTCTACTATACCATACTTGCTCACTACTTGACCTCATTTTATCCATATCAGGGAATTAATGATGAAACTGTAATTAATATCAGCCAGCATAAATACTCAGTAGAAAAGATTAATTATGTGGTATCTCTTAAAAGTTTTAACCTTCTCAGTAAATTGGTTTTCATAAGGTGATTGCATCATTATTTTAAATACTAATATTAGAATTATTATCATTATCATAATTAGAACTTTAGATTTAGGCATGCACACACCTCTCATGAAATATGACTGTATGTTGTTTAAAGTTCTTCCTTGCTTACTGCTAATCCAAATATTTCTCAAGCTACTTTTTGAACTTACATGTTTTACGATTTCTGTACATATCGGTGAGCAACATTTTAAACAGTCATAACTAGGCTGGGGCACTCAGGACTTTGTCTCAAGTTGCTCAAATTTAGTGGGTGCCTATAGTACTTGTATTGATTCAACAGGTAAAAAACAACTGAACTTATCATCTTGATAGCAAGAATAATTAGTAAAAATAAGAAGCCAGTCACATATTGGGTGGCTCCTGATTGTGAATTTATGGGAAAACATGTCCAAGTCATACAGAATGGGCAGCCATGGACAGATTGAGATTTATATTGCTAAAATGAACATCACTATAAATGAGATCATAGATCCATTAGCATACTGAAGGAAGCTTCCAGTCAGTAGGGGTGCTAGCTCTCTTTCCCTAGGTTAGATCCCACACTCCTCCTGCCAATGGAGTGGCCCTACCTAATGAGGGCCAGCATCCTTCCGTGTCTGTCTCCCCTTTACTCAGTGGTATCCCAAGGACTTTCACTGAATGGAACCTTATATTCGGAGGTCTCTCCCCAACCCCAGTGGTTTACTTCTTGATGGTTTACTTTTTCACCCTCAGAGAACGTAAGCTCCTCTGAGAGCAGACACTGTAGTGTTTTGTTTTGTTTTTTGTATCTCCATCTCCTAGCACAAGGCCTAGCTCATGATAAGCTCACAACAGACTCATCCATAGATTTGTTGATTGTTTCTTGGGTCAGAATGACTCATTACAGCTCTTATTTTAGTGTCCAGGTTTTAAGACAAGCCTGGTATTAGCCTCTCATTAGCCTGGAACATGCATTTGGGTCCTGCACATGTCAAAGAATCAGAATGGTAGAGCTCGAGAAGGGACCTTGAGGTTCTCCCGTCCTGCCCCCTCCTTCTGCGGAGGAAGGGGAAGCAGAAACGTACAGCTCCGACAGTAAAAGCCACCCTAGCTTTCTTTTGGTGTATCTGTCCCCAGTGACCCCAGCAGAAGAGAAAGGCTGGGACAGCTCAGAGAGACAAGGAGCCCAAAGAGCTTTGTTCTAACTGGCACTATTCTGGAGAATTGTCACCAGGAGAGACTTATCTTTGATACTGGGAAAAGTACTTGGATATAGCTGAGAGACTTACAATCTGAAATGAAAACAAATCAGCGAACAAAAACCAACCCAGAGTCCCTTCCACGAAAGAACTGATGTTTTGAAATGTATTTAGTGACATACACACATACACACACACACACACACACACACACACACACACATAGATATATAGACATATATATGCATATCTATTACATATTTTAATACCATAATTTTATCCAATTTCCCATAACTGAGCAATTACAATTACATTATTACTTGCAAGGGGTTGGCCCTGCATAATTATTTTATAGGGTTGAAAGGAAGACACCTTGGTAGACAATGTGATGGAAGCCAGGCAGAATGCTAATGTCTGCTGTCTGCTGAATTGGAAGTTGGGCAGACCAGAGTCCTCCAGTGTAGCAACCGCAAATCCTAGTTGGATGGCAGGGCATTTTGACAATTCAGATGTCAGAATGATGGAAGATGAAGGGAAGCACTTATTCATGGGCATGAATAAAACAGAGGCGGAGGCTAACTAGGTCGGTGAAGATGCATTCAAGATGGAAGGGAGATGACTAGACTATTAAGGGAAAGCCTAGGGAATCTGGCATGGTGCAGCTGACTTCACTGAACAGACTATCCAGAGGGGGAGGAGAGTCTAGCACTCAATTCAGACACAAATATTATGAGCCTGTATATTTATAAACCATTTCCTGATCCCAGAATCTATTAGAGGGAATGTATCCTGGATCCAGAGACAGAGGACCAGCTTTTACCACTTAGGGAACCTTAGGCAAGTCACTTAATTTCTTTAAGCCTCAGTTTCCTCAATTAGAAAAAAAAGAGGGCCTTGGAATAGTTGGGATCTCTGGTCCCTTATAGCTCTAAATTGATGATCTACGTATGACCCAGGAGGATGTTCATATAGAAAACAAATTTTTTCAAAACTTCCTATTACCTTGACCTCCTGGGTCTCCAACTCAGTAGAATTTAAGCTCCATCAGTTAGTCAGGCAGTCAATAAACTTTTATTAAGCTCTGATTCCATGCCAGGCATTGTGGGAAATATTCCTTAAGGGCAAAAATTATCTTGGTTTTGTCCTTATATCCTGATTAGCCAGTATAGTTCATGTCAGAATAGTCACTAAATAAATCTTTGGCGAACTGGTTTCAGTTGAATTGTGAAGTTGGGTGGATAGGGAGGCCCCAAATCCTTAGGATTTGGGAATTAATATCCATAGCATTACAGAAGCATAGAGTTAATAGGGGCGTTCCTGCCCCTTCAGCCCCCCTTCCCCCCCAAGTCCATCCCCTCCAAACACTGCCTAGACAAGAATCCTTTCCATTTACACTGCACCCAGTGAAGAGTCAGTCACTCAGCCTCTGATCCAGGCCCTACAGTGAAATAGGGAGCTCATTCCCTCCTAAGTCAGTCCATTCTGCTTTGAGACACCTCTAAGAGTTCTGAAAATATCCATGATAAATCTAACCATTTATGTCTTCTACCTATCACTCCTAATTCTTCTCCATGTGACCATGGGGCTATGTCTATCAATTAATAAACATTTGTGAAGTGCTTGCTGTGTGACAGGCACTTTGCTGAAGACTGGGGATACAAAAAAAAAAAAAAGCAAAAGACAATTCCTGCCCTCAAGGGGCTTAAATTTAATGGGGGAAAACAATACATCAAGAAATATATACAAAGTAAGCTATATACTAGATAAATAGGAAATAATTTAAAGAGGGATAGCACTGGAATTAAGAGGGGTTGGGGAAAGCTTCCTGTAGAAGGTAAAATTTTAGTTGAGACTTTAAGGAAGTCAGTAGTTGGAGAGGAGAGGGGACAGTGCTCTAGGTATGGAGGACAGCCAGAAAAAATGCCCAGATGACTAATTTCTTGTGCACATGTTGACCCTTCAGATCCTTGCCTACTGCTATTATATTCTCCTTAAGTCTTATCTTCTCCAGTTTCTTCCTGGTCCTCTTCCTCTGGATTCTCTTTACCTTATCAACATCCTTCCAAGAATGTGGTGCCTAGCACTGATCACAGTATGTATGTTTGCAGATGTGTATGTACTGGAACTATAAAATGGGTGTTAATGAATATCCAAGAATTTATACATTTAAATGTCTATTCTCCTTCAAAGCTTTCTCTTTTGGAAGTTACACATTGAATTGAATGATATGAAACTTCATGAAAGGAGCAGGGGAGTGGGTAAATTATCTTCTGAAACAGTTTTTGATACAGTCACAAAAAGCATTTCTATAAATTTAGAGTCATATACCCTTCCTGGGCAGAAGTGGCATCATCCAGCTTGGTCACTGACCCAGGAAGTCAGATATGACTCTTAATGGCTACCCTCCAACACTGTCCTCCTTCCCCATTGGTCCTAGGATGGCCCTCTGGGTCCAAGCATAATGATTTAATCCTTCTTCCCAAGAACAGACTTCACATATTTAAAAGTGCAATTTCATATACTATATGTGAAGAATGACTCACATGCTTCCTAAGCTGTGCTAGCAATGGGACCTGTGAAAGACGTTATCTTATTTGAGTCACTCGACAACCCTGAGAAGTAGGTAATGAAACCTATTTCAGGATCTCGGAAATTGAGGCTTGAGCTTAAGTGACTGGTCTAAGGTCATGTGACTAACAGCGGTTATTGAAGCAGGAAGTAGGTCTTGGATGTCCTGCTTGTAGGATTCATTCTCCTTCCATTATCCTATAGATAGCATCAGTTGTCAAAGGGACCCCATAACCGAATAAGATCTCTTCAGTGGAACACATCTGACAGCTGGTCATCCAACCTTTGTTTGAGCTCCAGGGATGGTGAGCTTACCATCTTCTGGGCAGCCCTTTCCACCCTTTGGATAGTTCTCATTGTTGGGAAGTTTGCCTTGACATCAAGCTTCTTTTTGTATCAAAATCAGCGTCAGAGTTAGGAGGATCTGGCTTCAGTCCTGTGTTTAACACCTATCACCTCTGATGTCCTGGAAGAATCATCTAATCTCTCAGTGCCCTGCCAACTCTTTGAGACAATAAACTACAGAGAGTACTTAGTGATCTGCACTGGTAGAGCCATCTTCCTCACCCAAAATTCTTTACATAAGTGAATCACAGGTTTGTATATTTCTACCCCCAATACAAAACAAAAGAAAGAAAAAGACAAAAAAACTAAACCTCCAATTATAGAAACTGATCACTAATCTAATAATGATCAGAATGGAGAGAGCCTCTTGCAGGGGGAAGAAAGCTAGCTATGTAATCAATCCACTTAGTACCTATTTGACCTTGGACAAGTCCCGTAAACTCTCTTACCCCTAATTTCTTCCTCTGTAAAATGGAGGTGGGGGGCAGGATTGGGTTATGTGAATTCTAAGTTCCCTTCCTGCCTCTGATCAAGTTCATCCCCTTATCCCCAGGAAGTATCTAATATAATCCACCTTGGATAGAAGTTAGGACTTGTCGGGTGAGGTCTAGTAATAATATTGTACATCTGGAAGTTTAGAGGTTATAACTTCTTCATTTGATGGGAGTGGGGTGGGAGATGAAAACCTAGAAAGAGAAGTGACTTGTTGAAGGATTCTGTGTTTGTTTTCATTGAGACCAATAGGTACTTTGAGAGGCTACAAGCACATACAAGCTGGTGTAGGGAAATAATGCTATTTTTGGAGTCAGGGTCCTGGGTTCAAATATTGGCATTAATGCCTACTGCCTCTGCGTATTTAGCCAAGTTACTTCATTTCTCTGAGTCTCACTTTCCCCTATCTAAAATGATAGATTTGTAAAAGGTGGCCTTTGATCCCTTTCCCCCCCTAAATTGATGAACCTTGTCCACTTACACATTGCAGATAGTTATCCAGTGAAGGTAGAAACCATTTGTTATTAAAACAGTGCTTACCATCTGTTCATCAATGTAATAAAATTTGATCCTCTTACCTAGGGCCAATTTTCAGGCCTCTGTCTTAGACTTTAAGCACTTGTCTCAGCATGTTCCCTGAGTGCTGTCTCTCTTGGTTAGACTTACCACCCTAGTGCTCCATTCCTGATGTGATCTGACCTGGTGGAGACCTGTCCTCCTCACTCGATCTTCACTCTGGTCTTCATTTGGGAATTAAACACTCTGATATGTGTGGCATATCTATATTTGGAGTAAGAAGTCCAGAATTCATATGCAGGCTCTGTTATTCATGACATAGGTAGTGATGCTAGAAAGGGATTTCCCCTCTATAAGTCTCAGTTTCCTCTTTTGTAAAGTGAAAAAGGTGATCTATAAGCTTCCCTCTACCTCTTGATGCTATATATGTCTATGTGGCAGCTTTCACTGGCCTAGTCATGACTGCTGGTTATGCCCTCACTGATTTGTCCCATTTGGCCATATCCTGGTCTTGAGAAGAGATCAGAATCTACTCTTTAAAATAAGTGGTGAAGAAATCTGTTAATATTTTATGAAGTGCCTACTATGTGCCACTTGTTGTGCTATAGGATGGAGATACAGAGACAAAAATACAATGCCTTGTCTTCAGGGAGCTTATATTCCCATTAGAAGATTTGACATTCTGTCAGAAGTGTAAATCAATGTGATGGTGAGAAATCATTTTCCCTTATATTATGTCAGATTTGGAAGTAAAGATCTAGAGATAAAAGGCTGGGTTGACCAGCTGGCTTAGCTCCTTATTCCTCCTTTTGGAATGATGTATATGAGATACACATCTAAAAGCTCTTTGAAAGGAGAGGGGAGTCACAAATTATAAAATCTCAGAGTTAGGAGGGTCTCAGAAGTCATCTACTTCAACCCATACCAGAACAAACATCCCTGACAAGAAGTCACCCAGAGTTTGCTTGGAGATGTCAGTAGGGGGACCCTACTACTTCTTCAGGCAGACCTCTTTTCTTCTGTTCACCTTTAGTTAGAAAGTTTGCTCCCTTACATTGAGCCAAAATCCACTTTTCTGCTCCATCATGCAATCCACTATGTCATATTCCTGAAGAGCACTGCTGACTGTTGTTCAGGAGGAGACAGTGCCATAGATGGAAAGTTCTTGGTTGACACCCAGCATGAATCTTTTTTCTATTTGGTAATTGCCTGGAATGAATTCCCTTCTCACTTTCTTATAATCTCTGACTTTCTTCAAAGTAATCCTCAGATTTCTCTTCCTACAGGAGACTTTCTTGGACCCTTCAGGTACCATGCCCTAGAAATTACTGTTATTTTTCCTCAATAAGGTAGGCAGGAAGGGCACTTTTGTACCCACTTTATAGAAAAGGAAACAAACTCAAAATGAAGGGTCTCCCTGTTGGTAAATCATGAAATCTGAGTTCCAACTCAGTCTCCTATTTTCTAGTCCAGTGTACTCTTTAATATGTTGCTATGAAGACTGAAGTCATTTATCTAAAAATGGAGATCCAGGGAAATGATGGAAGGCAGTCAAAAATATATTATTGGACTTACTATGTTCAATGACAAACTATGCTGTCCATTGTGAGAAATACAAAGCAGAAGACTCCATCCCCCCTACTCAAGAACCTTCAGCAGTCCTCGCTTGGCTGAAGGATTAACTATGAACTCCTCAGAGTTCATTCAAGCCCCTCCATAACCAGGCTCCATTTTCTCTTACTGGTGTACTCTGAGGTTATTTTACTTAATACATCACATTTCAGCCACAGGAAACCAGTTTGAACCCAGAATTTATCACTTTCAAGCTGTGGAATCTTGATGAATTCCTTCATCTTCCTGACCTCGAGTTTCCTCCTTGATAGAATAGGGATAATAGATGGCACCTTTCCTGTTTCTGTCTTGGGGTCTCTTGGAAGATCAAGTGAGTTGATTTTGGTGTGAAAACAAACTCTGAAAATAGGAGAAGGTTCTGCAAATGATTATTCACCATATTCAGAGTATTGTTAGGGATTAAAGAGAAAAAGGAGTTTCTAATGACTTTTACCCTAAAGGAGTTTGCAGAGTTGTTTGGAATTCCCAGAATTCTCCCATATCATTACATTTCTCCTCTAAGCATTGCCTCAAAGCCAGCTCCCAATCACCTCTGTATTTCTAGAATTCATGCCTTATTAAAGTCTACATATATAGTCCAACATCCTAAAACCTTCCATGGAGGTTACTTTTTTCTTATTTTCTTTCTTGTTGTGTATATTCTTTCCTATTTCTTTTTCTGTAATTTACCAAATTTCCCCAGTATTCCCTTTGTTCACTTCTCATCCTTACTCTGACCATAGCCTATGACTTTCTCTTGAAATATTCTCCATTATCTTCCAAAGTATCTTTTCTGCTCATTGTTTAAAAGAAAGGACCCATGGGTGAGAGTTGCCAAAAGCCAGTTTCAAGGTAAAACACTTCTTTGGAATAAGATTTACCCAACAGCAGAAAGGGCTGCTTTGGGAGGTGATGGGTTCCCCTTCATTGAGGATATTAAGTAAGAGTGGGGTGACTACATGTTGATGATATTTTGAGGGGATTTCTGTTCTGGTGTAGGTTGGACAAGATGGCTCCAGAGCTCCCTTATAGTTCTGAAATATTGTGATTCATCTTGACTTCAACCTCACTTTTGTTATACATTCTCATTAAGTTATCCACTCATTAAGTGGAAATGAAGTAAAGGATTAAACTTATGTCTTTCAAAATGAATTAACCATGACCTTGTGTATGTAAGGAGGGGGGAGGGGGAAAAGGATCAGAATTATATTTTAATTGGTATGGAGAAATCCTAGTGAGGAAATTTCAATTGGACTGACAACTAGCTACTCTATTTAATTTTGGAGATTTTCCTGGAGAACTGAGAAGTTGACCAGATAGCCAAAGGAGAGGAAGGAGAGAACCTTGAACCCACTTCTTCCTACTACTGAGTCCTGATTTCTATAAACAACAGCTCTATAAACTATGTCACACTATCTCTCTGTAAAATGTTCCCACTGCAGGAAGAAAAAGGTTATGTTTTCATTTGATCTCATGTAATTACTTTTCAGGCATTTCAGGTATGTCTGATTCTTCATGATCAGATTAGGGGTTTTCTTGGCAAAGATACAGTGGTTTGTCATTTCATTCTCCAGTTCATTTTACAGATGAGAAAACTGAGGCAAACAGGGTTAAGTGACTTGCACAGGGTCACTCAACTAGTAAGTATCTGAGGCTAGATTTGAACTCGTCTTCCTGGCCCCAGGCCTGGCACTCTATCCACTGTGCCACCTAGCTGCCTAATCTCATATAGATTGGAATGGAAGCTCTTCAAGGGTAAAAAGCATTATTTTTTAACCAGATTTTATAAAAAAAAGTCTGTTATGTTACCACTTGATTTCCGTCAAGTAACCACTTGACTTTTAACATTTAACTAAATTAAGAGCAGGCTAATTGTCAGCACTGCTTTAGATTATGATGACTTAGCTAGTGGGGTCTACTGGCCTCTACAGCACCCTTGTGAATGGCAGCTGGATGACCAAGAAGGATCTGATCATAATTGCCTTGGACCTGAAGTGGGGCACCTTTTATTTAAAGAAAAAAAGAGAAGCAGCAACATTAGTTGGATAGTGTTGGTCAGAACGCTTGACCTCAGCTCACATGGCAGCTGTCTTGCAGATTTATACATTGGGAATGTGACTCTTTCTGACTTTTAAGTAAGTAGGGGGAAAGGATGTAGCTCAGGGGAAATAATAGCCGTGTTTTCTATTGTGTACATGGCGATGATGGGAAGTATTGACCTTTTTGACCTGCAGGGTATTAACTAATATATCCTTTGCCTTGCTGAGGAAGGGAACTTGAGTTCCTAGGACATTTCCTAGGGAAACATTGAAGTTGTTTCTTTAGTGATCATCACCATCATGATCCAGAAAGTGAGAATTTGAGCTCATTCTCAGTCTGATATCCTGCATCCAAAAAAAAAAAAAAAAGATCACTACTCCCCATATCTATTTGGGGCAGCTTGGGGGCGCAGTGGATAGAGCACTGGCCTTGGATTCAGGAGGACCTGAGTTCAAATCCAGCCTCAGACACTTGACACTTACTAGCTGTGTGACCCCGGGCAAGTCACTTAACCCCAGTTGCCTTACCAACCCCCAACCCCCAAAAAAGATCTCTACTGATATCCTCCATCATGTGATCATGGATCTAGAGCTAGAAAAGGCTTCAGAAGTCATCTAGCCCAACCCCCCATCCCCCATGCTAAAGGTAAGGAAACAATTGTTTGTATATTCATGTAAATTCTTTCTCCTCTTTTCACCATGATAATTTCTTTGCTGGCATACAAAAACTAGAGCTTACAAACACCGCAGCCAAGTGGGATACAGAAAGACCTTACTTAGAGAGCCAAGCGCCATAGGCTTTAGGGGTGGAGTTGGGATAAGTCTCTAAGCAAAGTCAATTTCCATAGTCAATAATTGATAATGGTTAATGAACATGATTGAGGATAAAGACACAATAAAATGGGTACTAGTGGTTGAAGCACTGGACTCAGAGGATCACAGAATAACAAGAGATGGGCAACCAACTAGTTCAAACTCTAAACTAGAATTATTGTTATTGCTATTAATAACATAATGGCTAGTAATTTAACATTTGCTTTACAAATATGAATACTTTATAAATAGTTTATTCTCAAAACAACTTTGGGAGGTGGGTGCTCTTATTATTCCCCGTTTAACAGATTATGAAAATGAAGCTGACAGAAAATAATTGACTTGGACAGGGTCATATATAACTAAGAAGATCCTGGGGCCAGATTGGAACTAACATTTTCCTTATTTTAGGTCCAGCACTTGATCCACTGTATCACCTACTTGAATGAGGTGTTTTGGGAGAATCTACAACAAATCCATCGAAGGGTCATTGAACCTTTTCTTTGAAGACTCACAGTGGTGGTAAGGGTAGGTTACTATCTCCCAAGGCACCTCATTGCACTTCTGGATTGCTTTCATTGTTAGGAAGTTATTTATTGGGGGCAGCTATGTGGGGCAGTGAATAAAGCACCAGCCCTGGATTCAGGAGGACCTGAATTCAAGGACTCAGCCACTTGATACTTACTAGCTGTGTGACCCTGGGCAAGTCACTTAACCCTCATTGCCTTGGGAAAAAAAAGAATAAAAGAAAAGAAAGAAAAAAATAAGGAAGTTGTTTATCAATTTGCTTTTCTTAACAGCAAGCCTAAACCTCTTTGCAATTTCTCTTCCTCAGTCTTGATTCCATATTTTTGGCCAAGACAACAAAATCCAATCCCTTTTCCAAATGATAACATTTCAAATGTTTGAAAACAACTCGCATGCCTTCACAAAGTCTATGCTTCTCAAAGCAAATAGGGAGAGGACCCTCCTTGTTTGTGGGTACTTCTGACACTTCTGTCTTCCTCTCCCCTGTTGCTTCCATGACCTTTTTTCATCATTGTTCTTTTTATCATGGTGACAGTTAGATCCCGACTTGGTTTCTTCACTTGGGAATGAGGGACCCAGAGAGTTTGCCAGTTGCATCAGTGGACTCGATGTCTTCAATGGAAGAATATGGTTTCTGACCTGAAACTCTAGCCTTAGAAGCCTTTCTTCACAAGTGGTGATGGTTTAGCAGGGATCATTCTTGGGTAAATTCACTATCGTGACTTTTTACCTTCTATAGGAGCCCTTTCCTAATCCTGCTAGCTGTGGCTGTTCCCCAACCCCTAGTAACAATGATGTAGCAACGATAATAATAATAACGTAATGATAATGATATCCGACCTTTATCTCGTACCTTAAGGTGTGCAAACACTTTGCATATATGATCTCCTTTGATCTCAACAACCCTTCCAGGTCGGTGTTTTAATATTCCCTTTATACCAATAAGAGCCACTAGATGGCACAGTAAAGGCAAGATGGCACCAGAAAGATTGAGTTTAAATCCTGTATTAGACATTAATTGTATCTGATACTAGACAAGGCACCTAATCTTTCTCAGCCTCAGTTTCCACATCTATTCAATGGGGATCATAATAGCACCTACCTCACAGAGATGTGAGGATCAAAGGAGTTAATATGTATGAATCACTTTGCAAATCTGGAAGCACCACATAAATACTAGTGGGCTGATGAGGAGAAGAGGAGGAGTATTACTGATGCGCAAAATGAGGCTGACAGATTAAAAGACTCATCCACGGTCTTATAGTTAATATGTGTATGATGTAGAATTTGAATTCAGGCCTTCTTGATTTCAAGACGGGCTTTCTTTTCCTTATCCTACATGACCTCGATTAACTTGTGTTTCTATATTTATTTGATATTTGCTGATCTGTGTGTATGTCTCCCCTCTTAGACTATAATCTCCTTGAATATAAGGACTCTTTTTTTGGTCACTGTATCCCCAATAATAAGCACACTGTGTAGCATATAATAGGAAAACAATATTGTTGACTTGATTAGTTGGGCAAGTACAGCTTTCTCTATAAAACAGAGACTTCCCGGTCCAGAGCAGATAAACGTGGCTGAAAGTGTTCTGACCTGAAGAAGGGCTATTTTGCCCCCCTTCCCACCGTGACAGTTTCCTTGCTAGTGTATGAAAACTAAAAGTCATAAACGCTTCAGTTGGTTGGAAAACAAACAGAAGGGAGAGCCAAGGGCCATACACTTTAGAAGTTAGTATTGAAAATCAAGCCCAATCCTTGCCTCTGATGGGGGATCCTGATGATAGGTCTGAGTCACTCGTAAACAGAGCTGGGTTCTAACCCAGCAGGCTCTTTGACGCCAAATCCAGATACTAGATACTGGCATGAGCTGAGAAGACCCTTCCTCTCAAACAACCCTCTCACTGCTGCCTGAAATTCTGCCATTCATCCTTTTAGGGTCAAGTGTCACCTTCGTCCTGTGTTGTTGTTCTGTTGTTATTCAGTCATTCAGTTGTGTCGGACTTTTTGTGACCCAGGGGACCCTGGATGTCAGACCCGTCTATCCTTTGCTATATCTCAAAGTCTGTCCAAGTTCACGTCTCCATTGGAGTGCTCTCTCAAAATCTGAATGCCCAATCAGATGACTCCTGAACATTAACTCTTTATGCCATGGGCATGAATAAGGTCCAGAGCTAAAGAGTTGGAAAAGACTTTAGTCCATCTCTCTCATTTTATAGATGAAGAAACTGATGCCTGACTTGCCCAAACTTACACATGCAGGAAACATCAGAGGTGGGATTTGAACCGGATTTGATCATATTTCTCTAATATTTTTCCCCTTAGTAGAATGTAGGCTCTTTGAAGATTGCTTCATCTTTGTCTTCATATCCCTACTAACACAGTGCCTGATATATAGTAGGCGCTTAACCATTGCTTCTTGAATCTCGATGAATTCAAGGAGAGGTTGAAGCAACTCGAGATACACAGATTGAGTCATTGAAAACACTAAGAGAAGGGGCAGCTAGGTGGCATAGTGGATAGAGCACCGGCCCTGGAGTCAGGAGTACCTGATTTCAAATCCGGCCTCAGACACTTAACACTTACTAGCTGTGTGACCCTGGGCAAGTCACTTAGCCCCAATTGCCTCACTAAAAAAAAAAAAAAAGAAAATACTAAGAGAAGAGAGCTACTGAAAGAGCGTGAAGATGATGAAGAAAAGGGGCCTAGTTCAGGAGACAAACTTTGGCAGCCTCACAACTTTATGTAGGGCCACACCCTAGAAGTAGGTACTCTGTTCAAGTCTCCTGGTGGGCCAAAGAAAACATTGAGCACAGGCTCACTTGGAGAAGTCATCAGAATCAGACAAAGCCAATCTAGGAACAGACAGGATTGGCAATGCGATGCTTAGTGACTGTGACTAATTAAGAGACTTAATTAAGCTGTCAAGAAAGAATAAAGATAATCACTCTCAGTCAGTTCCTACTCTTTTGCAACCAGTGGCTCGAGAGAACCCAAATTCCATCACAGACTATAGCAGGATACCCGCCTCCCTTCCTTGGTGTTGACTCAGCTTTGTGTTCCCTTGCCAGGGTGAGTTGGGTCCACCTTGTAAATGATGGCTTTTGAGTCTTGTATTTGGCTCTTTAATTGCTGATTCCAATTCATCTTAGAAATTGATGTTTGAATTTGTCATTTTTGTATTGGTCAATTGATCCTGCAGGGGAAAATAAGTGGGGAAGATCTAAGGAGGCAACATATGCAAAACATCTTGTAAACCTTAAAGTGCTTTATAAATGTTTGCTATAATTATTTTCAGATGAGAAAACTGAAGTCCAGAGAGGTGATTTCAAAGGACAAAAGAGTGAGATCTGGAAGAAATCTCACTTACTCACAGACTCCTCCTGCTTATTACTCTACTACCTTTGAGATCAAAGATCAACTCCTCTGTGGTGGGCCTTTAAAACTCATTTCCTGCACTCTTCCCTTCTTTTCCAAGGTGATGAAACCCAAACCCTAAGACAACTTTCTACATAGACATCCAGTATCAGAGGCAAAATTTGAAAATTAGGTCCACTGACTCCAAAGGAAGTACCTTTTGCCCTTCATCAAACTGCCTTACACCTTCTAGGTTCTTTAAGTTCCTTGGACTTGACCACCAGGAGGCTTCTATCACTATTTGTTTTTTTTTTAATTTTTAAATTTTTGGGGGGGGGGCAGTGAGGGTTAAGTGACTTGCCCAGGGTCACACAGCTAGTAACTGTCAAGTGTCTGAGGCTGGATTTGAACTCAGGTCCTCCTGAATCCAGGGCCAGTGCTCTATCCACTTCGCCACCTAGCTGCCCTCTTTTATCAATATTGATAAGGAGATTTCTCTATGTTGATAAAATTACAGATCATTTGCCTAAATGTAATTTCCATAGCCCAGTTGACTTATACAGAATTCCTTGAGAATTAAAAAAAATATTACTGAATTTCCTTCAGCTTGTAAGGCCTTTGCATGCCTAAGAAACATCTTGTTCTTGGAGGGTCTGAATACAGAAATGTTAGGATTTAGAACTGGTAGGGACCATAGAGGTTCAAACCCTCATTTTACAGAGGAAGAAACAGGCTCAGAAGTGGTAAGGGACTAGAAGTAGGAAGGGGCCAAGTTATAAAGTGTTTTAAAGGCTCCCAAATAAAGGAGTTAATTTATGATTTCAAAGGTAATAGGTAATAAGTAAGAATCTGTCAATAAGTGAATCAATAAGCATGTATTAAGTGACTACTACATACTGAGTCATGTGCAAGATGTTGTTTGATGAAAATACTGTGGTCATAGTGGTCTTTGGCCAGGATTTGTTTTGAATGGAAGTTATGAGTGAATTGATTTTTGCTGCTCCATATCTTGACACAATCTGAGTGTTTTACAAAGAAATAAGCGTAGATTTCCATCGGGATAATTTGTTCTGGCTGATGTTCAAACCTTCAGTTCCTACAATGCCTGAGTATTAGTGGGTGGCTGGCAAGTTCAATCGGGTGCTGCTTTGTGCTTATTAAGCTGAGGTTTTGAGTTAGATTCCCCTGTGGCCTAGTTCTCATCCTTCTATCCAGCAACCACAAACCACATCCCTGAAACTTGGCAGCCCAGTTTAGAAAGGAAACAAAATGAAAGACTGAGAGATCAGCACCTCATGGCATTGGCTCTCAATGGGAAGACTTGGCCTTAGGGAGGCCTGCCTGGGAAACATACCAGTGGGATCATAGGTCAGTCAGTTCACTTTTGGAGTCTCAGATTCCTCGGTGATCATAACTTATACTATCTACTTCATGGGAGAGTGGTGAGGTTAAATGTGCGATGGGAAGAGAAGCTAATGAGGAACAACGCTAGGTAGATAACCAGCCATTCATATAGCAGCGTGGATTATGAAGATCAACAAGATGTATGTGTGTGTACATGTATGTTCATGCGCATACACGTGGGTAGGAATATGTATGCTTTAATGTATATATGTATATGTCATTGTGGAGATAAAGGGCTTGTATTCAAATTCTTGCTCTGATAACGTGTATATAAACTTCAGGCATGTGGTTTCGTCAACTGGCCTATAAAAAGAAGGGATTGGATTAGGTCTCTAAAGTTCCTTTCCATTCTGAAATGGAATTTGCTTTTAGAGGGTACTGAAAGAATTTACAGAGGTAGATAGGTGGTCCGTTGGATAGAGCACAGGGGCTAGAGTTAGGAAGGCCTGAATTTCAATCCATTCTCAAATACTTAAAAGCTATGTGGGCAAGTCACAACCTTTGTATGCCTCAGTTTCTTCAACTATTAAATGGAGATAATAATAGCATATGCTTCCCCAGATTCATCGTAAGGATCAAATTAAATAATACTTGTAAAGTACTTTGCAAATCTTTAAGTGCTATAAAAATTCTAGCTACAACAATAGTAAGAACTACTACTACTACTGCTGCTGCTGCTGCTGCTACTACTACTACTGTTACTATTACTACTACTGCCACTACTACTACTGTTACTACTACTACTGTTACTATTACTACTACTGCCACTACTACTACTGTTACTACTACTACTGTTACTATTACTACTACTGCCACTACTACTACTGTTACTACTACTACTGTTACTACTACTACTGTTACTACTACTACTGTTACTATTACTACTACTGCCACTACTACTACTGTTACTACTACTACTGTTACTACTACTGTTACTATTACTACTACTGCCACTACTACTACTGTTACTACTACTACTGTTACTATTACTACTACTGCCACTACTACTACTGTTACTATTACTACTACTGCCACTACTACTACAGTCACTACTGCTACTACTTCTAGTAGCACTATTACTATTACTAGTACTGCAGCTGCTCCTCCTCCTCCTCCTCTTCCTCTTCTTCCTCCTATCCTTCATCACCATAGAAACAACAGAACTTAGCATCTATTTAGCAAGAAAACATAGTTAAAATAGTAATCTTCAAGACTGGGGCTGAGTTGAGCATAAGCTATACCTTCTCATGTTTTAATAGTGGGTAGAATGCTGAACTTAGAAAGATCAACAAGCCATGCAACTCTTGGCAAGTCACAACCTCTTGCAGGCTTAGTTTCTTCCTGTCTATAAAAAGGGGATAATACTAGCTCCTACCTTTATGCATTTCTGTGAGGATCAAATGAGCATGTGTGTGTATGTATGTACATATATATACATATGCATATGTACAGGGCTCTACTATTCTTAAAATGCTATGTAAATATTCTTATCATCAATATTCATATAAATAAAAAACCAACTACTTCCATTGGTGCATTCAGCAACTTCTTTGTAACTTTTAGTCTTAGAAAGTTGGTTGAGTGACTTGCTTAGGGTCCCACAGTTAGCATGTGCTAGGGTTAAGACTCGAAGCCAGGGCTTCTAGAAGCTATGCCATGTTCTTACCCTACAGTGGATGTGTGCTTCTAAGTGCATATGCCATTGTTCCCTTGTATAAGCTGATCATTATAAGTTATATTGGGACAGGGAGGAGTTTGGTGGTGATATTAAAGAGCTTCTGACCCTCACCCTACCTCATTAACATTTCTTGAACACCCACAGCTTGCCCAGAATCAGACAGGCCTCCATGCCTGTTCAGCTCAATTCACTGGCCATTAGATCACAATGGTCATCAAGATGAATTTATTGGTTATTTTGCATCCCCAGATGACTTTTTTTTTAAGTTGCTGGGAATTGAGATTGTGTTTTTCTCTAAAATGACCCTGAGTTTATGGACCTTGGTGGCATTCAGCAGTATTTCATATTGAAACATTTTAATTGTAGTTATTGTAGCAACTTTGTCTTCATCTAATCATCAAGAAAACCCAGTGCAATATAGTTGTGATCTGAATAATGCATTTTAGGAAACTCTTGAACAGGGTGATTCTTTTTTTAATTGCTTTTTTCCTCTCTACTTTTCTTCCCAATACTGTGGACCTGTGTGATTTCTTAAAGGCATCACTGGTTTCAGAGCAGAAACCCTAGATTCAAATCCTATTTCTACAACCAGCTACCTGTATAACATCTGACAGATCATTAAAACTCCCAGAGTCTCAGTTTCCTTATCTATAAAATAAGGGGGTTGAACTCGATGGCTTCTGAGATCTATGATGTCAGGACATCAGATGATTCTCAATTTCCCCTGATGTCCAGAAACATACAGCCCCTTCTTTACCTACAGAAAAATGACTTCAGAACCTAAAAGACAGCTAATAAAAAATAAATTCTCCAACTAAATATGTATAGATATAAGTGTTTGAACAGCATTTATAGAATGCTTATTCATCTAGTTTCAACTCAAATATACAAAGCCTTCCCAGAT
This sequence comes from Dromiciops gliroides, assembly GCF_019393635.1. NCBI lineage: Eukaryota > Metazoa > Chordata > Mammalia > Microbiotheria > Microbiotheriidae > Dromiciops > Dromiciops gliroides. The sequence goes on along the minus strand of NC_057862.1, from coordinate 29,854,486 downwards.
TTCTCCACTCTGTGCCAGTTGTTCATTCTTTTCCCCCTCTTTGAATTACATTTTTTAATTCCCCTCATTTTTATACGTGCTATATCTTCTCATTAAAATATAAGCTCTTGGAGTAAAGGGGCTAGTTCATTTTTTATTTTATCCTTAATTCAGGGAATAAAACAAGCATTTCCATAACATAGTATGGAAAAAAAAAAGATAATTGCAATGAAATTGCCAATCAAGATTACCAAAAAATTATTTTACCAAATTAGAAAAAAATAACAAAATTCGTTTGGAAGAACAAAAAGCCAAGAATACCAAAGGAAGTAATAAAAAAATGTAAAGGAAGGACATTTAGCAGTACCAGAAATTATATTATAAGGCAGTAATTATCAAAACTATCTGGCACTGGCTAAGAAATAGAATGGCAGATCAATGGAATAGAGGAGAGATACTATTAATAGCAGCAAATAAATATAATAACCATGTATTTGACAAGTGTAAAGACTTAACATTTTGTGATAAGAATTCAGTATTTAAAGGCACCTAGGTGGCACAGAAGATAAAGCACTGGCCCTGGAGGACCTGAGTTCAAATCTGGCCTCAGACACTTGACACTAGCTGCGTGACCCTGGGCAAGTCACTTAACCTTCATTGCCCTGGGGGGAAAAAGAAAAGAAAAAAAAGAATTCAGTATTTGGTAAAAATTGTTGGGAAAACTGGAAAGCAATATGGTTGAACTGGGCATAGACCAATATCTTAGACCATTGACCAAGATAAGGTCAGAATGATTCACTTTAAAACTCTTTTTGTCCCAGAAGCTGGAGTCTTTGGGTTTATCAAACACTACATTACTAGTGTCATTTACTACTGTGTTTCCTCTTCCTAGCCTATTACATTGATCCTCCACTCTATTTCTTAGCCAGTACCAGATAGTTTTGATGACTCCTGCTTTATAGTAAAGCCCCACGTGTGGTATAGCTAACCCACCTTTCTGTACATTTTTTTCATTATTTCTCTTGATATTCTTGACTTTTTGTTTTTCCAGATGAATTTTGTTATTATTTTTTCTAGCTCTATAAAATAATTTTTAGGTAGTCTTATAGGTATGGCACTGAATAAGTAAATTAATTTAGGTAGAATTGTCATTTTTACTATATTAGCTCTGCCTATCCATGAGCAATTGATATCTTTCTAATTATTTAGATCTGATTTGACTTGTGTGAAGAGTGTTTGGTAATTGTGTTCATAGAGTTCCTGGGTTTGTCTTGGCAAGTAGACTCCCAAGTATTTTATATTATCTACTGTTATTTTAAATGGAATTTCTCTTTCTATCTCTTGCTGCTGGACTTTGTTGGTCATGTATAGAAAAGCTGATGATTTATGTGGATTTATTTTATATCCTGCTACTTTGCTAAAGTTGTTAATTGTTTCAAGTAATTTTTGAGTTGATTCTCTAGGATTCTTTAAGTATACCACCATATCATCTGCAAAGAGTGATAGTTTTGTTTCCTCCTTGCCTATTCTAATTCCTTTAGTTCCTTTTTCTTCTCTGATTGCTAAAGCTAACATTTCTAGTACAATATTAAATAATAGGGGTGATAATGGACATCCCTGTTTCACACCTGATCTTATTGGCAAAGCCTCTAACTTATCTCTATTGCATATAATGCTTGCTGATGGTTTTAGGTAGATACTGTTTATTATTTTAAGGAAAGCTCCACCTATTCCTAAGCTCTCTAGTGTTTTTATTAGGAATGGGTGTTGTATTTTGTCAAAAGCTTTCTCTGCATCTATTGAGGTAATCATATGATTTTGATTAGTTTTCTTATTGATGTGGTTGATTATGTTAATAGTTTTCCTAATGTTGAACCAGCCCTGCATTCCTGGTATAAATCCCACCTGGTCATAGTATGTTATCCTGGTGATCACTTGCTGTAATCTCTTTGCTAATATCTTATTTAAGATTTTAGCATCAATGTTCATTAGGGAAATTGGTCTATAATTTTCTTTCTCTGTGTTTTGCTTTGCCTGGTTTGGGTATCACCACCATATTTGTATCATAAAATGAATTTGGTAGGACTCCTTCTTCACCTATTTTTCCAAATAATTTGTATAATATTAGAATTAGTTGTTCTTTAAATGTTTGGTAAAATTCACCTGTAAACCCATCTGGCCCTGTGGATTTTTTCTTAGGGAGTTCATTAATGGCTTGTTTAATTTCTTTTTCTAATACGGGCTTATTTAAGGATTTTATTTCCTCTTCATTTAACCTGGGCAGTTTTTATTTTTCAGTATTAGACAAAATATGCTGGGAAAACTGGAAGATAGTATGGCAGAAATTAGGCATAGACCAACATCTTACACCTTATACTAAAATAAGATCAAAATGGATACATGATTTAGACATGAGGTGATACCATAGGTAAATTAGGAGAGAAAGGAATAGTCTACCTTTCAGATCTTTGGAAAGGAGAACAGTTTATGACCAAACAAGAGATAGAGAATATTATAGAATGCAAAATGGATTATTTTGATTACATTACATTAAAAAGTTTTTGTACAAACAGAAGCAATGTATCCAAAATTAGAAGGGAGGCAGAAAGCTGGGAAACAATTTTTATGTCTAGTACTTCTGATAAAGGCCTCATTTCTAAAATATATAGGGAACTAAATCAAATTTATAATAATTCAAGTCATTCCCCAATTGAGAAATGGTCAAAGGATATGAACAGGCAGTTTTCTGATGAAGAAATCAAAGCTATCTATTCCCATATGAAAAAGTGCTCTAAATCATTAATGATTAGAGAGATGCAAATTAAAACAACTCTGAGGTACCACCTGACACCCATCAGATTGGCTAAAATGACAAAAAAGGAAAATAATAAATATTGGAGAAGTTGTGGAAAAATTGGAACACTAATGCATTGTTGGTGGAGCTGTGAACTGATCTAACCATTCTGGAGAGCAATTTGAAATTATGCCCAAAGGGCTATAAAGCTGTTCATACCCTTTGATCCAGCAATATTGCTTTTGGGTCTTTTTCTGAAAGAGACCATGGAAAAGGGAAAAGGACCCACATGCACAAAAATATTTATAGCTGCTCTTTATGTTGTGGCAAGGAATTGGAAGTTGAGGGGATGACCATCATTGGGGAATGGCTGGACAAGTTGTGGTATATGAATACAATGGAATACTATTGTGCTGTAAGAAATGATGAGCAGGAGGAGTTCAGAGAAACCTGGAGGGTCTTGTATGGGCTGATGATGAGTGAGATGAGCAGAACCAGAAGAGCATTGTACACAGTATCATCAACATTGTGTGTTGATCTACTGTGATGGACTAGATTCATCTCACCAATGCAATGGTACAGAAGAGTTCCAGGGAACTCATGATGGAAGAGAATCTCCAAATCCAGGGGAAAAAAAAAGAACTGTGGAGTATAGATGCTGATTAAACCAGACTATTTCTTTTGTTTTTAGTGCTGTTGTTTTTCTATTTTGAGGTTTTTCCTCATTGCTCTGATTTTTCTCTTATAACATGACTAATGAAGAAATATGTCTAGGGGAGTGGGAAGGGAGGGAAAAAAATCTGAAATTGGAAAGCTTGTATAAACAAAAGTTGAGAACTATCTTTACATGTAACTGGAAAAAAATTAAAATACTTTGTTTTAAAAATGAAAAAACAAAAAAACCCTCTTTTTGTATCCAGTGCCTAGGATGATGATTGGCACCAAATTCATGCCTCCATCTGTTGAACTACTGAACCTAAATCGGATTGTGTCTATGCATGCTTTGCTTTTCTTGTTTGGGGAATTCTTTAGAGTAATAGCGTTCCTCCTCAAATTTATATATTTGTAACTAGGAATTTTATCCTGTATTCACACACTTATAGATGACATCATTGCTGAAACAAGATGAAGGGCTACAGTATATGACCATCATCAGTGTCTAGTAATAACTACCTATAACATCCCAGATGCCACTGGCAAAGGATGGCATTTTCAGGCCTGGGCCCAGCCTTTTATTTTCTCTGAGGACCTAGAAACAAGGACATTTGTCTCTACTTTTCACTCCTTTAAAAGCTGCCTTCTATTCCCTGAGCAACAATAGAATGAACATACACCAAGGCAATAGACCATAAGAGGCGTGATGAGAACTCAGGAGTGTACTCGTGAGAGAACATGCAAGAATCCATGTAAATAAAATGGAGAAATGTTTGCCCTGTCCAAAAACCATTTTCAATATTCAAATTCCTCTTCACGATGGATATATTGGCAGAATCACAGTGGTGGTTTATCATGAGGGAGCAGGGGGGAAGTTTGGGAAATGTAAGGTTGCTTTGATTTCTTCACTGGTTTTAAGAAGCTCTGAACTGAGCTCTTTCTTCCTCTCCCTGCTATGAACTCAGTGGCCTGATTGGCTCAGGCCTCACTGTCCCTTCCCTGGGGCTCTATTTAAAAAGCCACCATTCTTGCTGAAAGAGCAGAGCTTGAATGATAGTGGCGAATGCAGCCTGGTTTTCCTTAGGAATATCAAACTCTATAGTTTGGGTGTAATGATAGAAATGGTAAAAATAATAACAATAATAATGGCAATGCTGCTGCTGATAATAATTTCACAGTAGTGACTACTCTCAACTTAAAATGTGCAGTCACTTATATCCACTATCTCCGTAGATTAGGTTCATATAATCTGACCTACACACAACCCCTCTCTCTTCTTTGTAATATAATCCTTCTTTACTTCTATCTTCTTTATATCAACCAGGAAAATATCATCTTGCCTGTTCACAGGACCTGAATTTGAATCCTAAATGCTTTACAAATATGATCTCATTTGATCCTTACAACAACCCTGGGAGGTAGGTCCTATTATTTTTCCCCATTTTGTAGTTGAGGAAAGTAAGGCAAACGATGATTAAGTTACTTGCTTGAGGTTACACAGCTAGAAAATCCCTGAGGCTGGATTTGAATTCAGACCTAGTACTATATCCACTGCATCACCTATCTGCCTATCACAGACTTAGAGCTGGAAGAAACCTCAGAGATCATGTGGCCTAGGACCCAAATGCTGTAGAAACTGAGGCCAAGAAACATAAAGTGAGTTTTCCAAGGTCACAAGGTAGCAAATAACAAAGCTAGGATTTGAACCAAGGTCTGCTGCCTGCTGTATGGAGCTCTCTTTCATTGAGTGACATCTCCCCTCATAGACAACATAATGGGCCTTCCTTGGCCTCATCTGAGAATATTCTAATAGGTTCCATATTGTGTGGCTCCTACCTGCCTCATCTAGTTGGCACAGTGGGTATCGAGGTGGCTTAGTGGATAGAGTACTAGAGCTGGAGTCAGGAAGACTCATCTTTATGAATTCAAATCTGGCCTCATTCACTTACCAGCTGTGTGCTCCTTGTTAAGTCACTTAACCCTGTCTGTCTTGGTTTCCGCATCTGTAAAATGAGCTGGAGAAGAAAATGGCAAACCACTGTAATACCTTTGCCAAGAAAACCCCAAATGGGCTCATGAAGAATCAGACATGACTGAACAACAAGAAAATTCCTCTGGACCTCTTGGATCTATCCCCTCCTCACTATGCACCGTGATAATGCCCAAGGAAAAACCCTCATTGGAGTGTCATGTGACTGCAACCCAGCATTATGTGTTTATTGACAAAGAGCTGATAGGGGCCTCAGTAGCCTTCTTCCATAGCCTCCATATTTGACATATTGGGAAACAAATCGAGAGAAGGGATGTGACTTGCTCAAGGTCATACATCAAGAGGCACTGCCACATCTCATGGTCAACACAGTGCCTGGCCCATCCCGCACTCTTCAATGATGCTTGGTGATTGTTGGCTGTGGGACGTGAGCTGAAGTCCTCTGCCTCTCAATTCTGTGGTGAGCTACCATAACCTGGCTAATGTTAAGGAAGTTTCCTTTCTCTTTTTCTCTCTTCCACCCACCCAAAATTCACACAATGAGTTGTATCATCTTGGCAAAGGAAGAAGAACCATATGGACCTAAAGAATACAAGCCAAGCTGTGTGTGCCTATACTCTACAATCATATGTTTATGTATGCAGACAGGCATCTGCATGTGCACACACATACCCTAGAATAGCAGGGCAGGCATCTTCACTGAGTGAGAGCATAGCACAGTTAGCAATGCAATCAAGGGCTCTGCTTCCCTAAGCTCTCCAAGTCCCAGAGTGGAGTATAATCTCATTGAACAGGTCATTTCTGATTTCTGCTAGAGAGAAAGTACATTCATTTCTTCTTGCTGCTGCCTGATAAAGTAGTTTAAATTTGATGCTGAACTTGGAAGACAGAGGAATCTCTTTAGTTTTGTCCTATATCCTGAGTCTAGAAGAATCCAGAGACCTGGCAGAAAAATGTTTCTTTGCTGAAAGAAGAAAAAAATAACTGTCACTTGTGATCACTGAGCCACTGTCACTGGTCTTGGAAAAATGTGGACAATAAGAGGTACTGCAGGATTGTTCTCTCCCTCTTCCTCTCCATTTCCCTTTTCCTGGCTTCTTTCAAGTCTGAGCTAAAATCCCTTTTTGGCAAGAATCTGTTCCCTTTCCTCTTTAAACTTGATGCCTTCCCTCTGAGATGACCCTCAATTTATCCTATATAGATGATATCTGTACCTAGCTGTTTGCATGTGGTCTCCCCCATTAGACCATGTCTTCCTTGAGTGTCTTTTGCTTTTCTTTGGGTTCCTATCACTTAGTGCAATGCATGGTACACAGTAGGTGCTTAATCAATGCTAGTTGACTGACTGGAGAAAAGCAGTTATTCTAATTTTTAAAAAGAGGAAGAGAATGAAGTCCATGAAATATAGGTCTGTGTGCTGGGTGTCCATAATTAGAAAAATTCTAGAATGCATGAATAAAGGGATGATTGGTAGTCTCAGTGGATAGAGTGCTGAGCCTGGAGTCAAAAAGATTCATCTTTGTCAGTTCAAATATGGCTTCAGATACTAAGTAGCTGTGTGACCCTGGCTAAGTCACTTAACCCTCTTTGCCTCAGTTTCCTCAACCATAAAATGAGCTGGAGAAGGAAATGACAAACCACTGCTTTGCCAAGAAAACCCCAAATGGGGTCACAGAGTCAGATATGACTGAAAACCAAACAAACAACAACACAACAGGAAGCACTGATAACAAACATCCATTCTGTGCTCATCAAGATCTGTTAGTGCTAGATGAACCCCATTTCCTTTTTCCAAAAAGTTATTAAATGTGGTAGAGCAAGAGAATGCAGTAAAATAGTTGTCCTTAATAGGCTTTGTGTCATGGAGCCCTTTGGAAATCTGAAGAAGCCTTTGGATCCTTTCTAAGAAGACTGTTTTTAAAAATTGATTCATAGGATTCCAAAGGAAACCAATTACACTAAAATACCTTCCTCTCTCTTTCTCTCCCTTTGAATGTATGTATGTGTGTGTTCTCAGACCATACATTAAGAACACCTATTTTATAGTTTACCTAAACTTGGTTAAACATTTACAAAATCATTCATGTCATCTTTTTTTTGTGGAAAAGATAGAGGAATGTAGGTTTCATGATAGGACAAGTTGATTTCAGCCTGGAAATAACTCCTTGGTGGAATGTTATGAAAATTGTGTTTGGCACTGAAATGTTTAATATTTTCATCAATAATTTGGACAAAGGCATAGATGCTCATTAACTCTGTGAACAACACAAGACTGGGAGGAGTGTTTAGTACACTGGAATGGCAGAGTCAGGATCCAAAGTGTTCTGTAAAAGACTAGAATATTGAAGGGACTTAGTATAATAGGAGTCAATGTAAACTCATGCTTGAGATAAAAAACAATCAGCATCACAAGTACAGGATTAGGGAAGTCATAGGGTCATAAGTTTAGAGCTGGAAGGGACATCAGAGTTACTTTAGTTCTCATTTTGTCTCGGGAAATTAAATGACTTACTCAGTGTCACATAGGTGGCAAAAGTCATGTGTCACTGGATGCCAATTGCTCTGAGGATTGGTCGAACCAAGACTCTGTGATGGAAAGTGGTGTGCATATATTTGCAGTCTTCAGGTATTTGAAGGCTTGTCTTATAAATGAGGAAATAAACTTGTCTTTCTTGCTCCCAATTGGGTGAACCTCACAAAGAGATAAATTGAGGTTTGATAACAATCCCTAAGAATTTGAGTTGTCTGAGGTAGTATAGGCTATTGTGGGAGGCAGTGAATTCTGCCTCTTTGGAGGTCTTCAAACAAAGATTTGAATGGTCACTTGTTGGGTGTGGTGGAGAGGAGACTTGTTCGGGTATGGGCTGGATGCAGTAACTCCTGAGGTCCCTCCCACCTCTGAGATTGGATTCAATAGCTCTTTGCTTTTGGTCCTTCCACCAAGAGGATGAGCCACTTGTGGGCAAGGCCTTTGAGTAATGGTTGTGTCCAGATACCAGTTGAAGCAACTGATCTCTGAACTCCTTTCTATTTCTGAATTTCTAAGATACTGTGAATGTGTCTGTTTTCCTCTCTAAGCACAATCCCTCTACAATGTATCCCTCTTATTCTGTAAGTTCCTAGGGGGAAGAGGTTGTCTGTCTTTCTCTGTCTCTGTCTTTCCCTTTCTGTTTCTCTCTTTTGTTCCTGTATGTCTGTATGACTCTGTCTCTCTGTGTGTCTCTTTCTCTGTCTCTGTCTCTGTCTCTCTCCTGTTCCTGTATCACTGTATATCTCCACTCCTTTGTATGTTTCTATCTCTGTGAGTCTTTGTTTCTGTTTGTCTCTAGCTTTCTCCATCTCTATATTCTCTGCCTCTCCATCTCAGTCTTTCTATTTCTCTTTCTCCTCAAAGCCTCCTAGAACACTGCCTGGCATACAATAAATACTTAATGAATGCCCCCCCCATTCATACCTGTAACCCATCTCTCCAGTTGCCAATGCTGTCCCTCCCAATGTTACCTTGTATCTGCATAGTATGTTTTCTACCTGCTTGTATACTATGTCTTTGTGTAGTGTATTCCCATTAATATGCTAACTCCTGAGGACAAAACTGTCTTATTTTTTTCTTTGTATCCCAGGGTCTATTAAGCAGAGGGCCTGCTTAATAGATTCTTGTTTAAGGATGGATTTGGCTGATTCATAGTAGAAACAAGGATAAATTGGATGTCTTCCTGAAGGCAGATGTGTTCATTCAGTCACCTAGCTCAATGTAGGTTGGCTGGCTTTCTTGCTTGCATCAACCCTTTACTCTTCTGCCCTTTCACTGCCCTTTCCTTCAAATTATTTGGACAAACTGGATGCCCACGTGTCATGTTTACATTGGTTAGCTGATGAAAAGTTTCTCTCTCTAATTACTCTCTAATTAATAATGGAAAAACCAGTGGCAGGATAAAATGTAAGACTTTAGAGTTGATGAAAATGCCATGCAAAGGGGAAAAGGGAAGATCTCATTATACTGAATTTGCCTGAATTTGGAGAAATTAGGTGTGTAGCCCACTGACCCCAAATACCATTCCTCTGCCCTTTCCCCCCAAATTTCCAATTGTCTACTACATATTCTTCAGCAGTCCTGTATAAGACTGTGTAATTAAAGCAGAGGGAGAGGTCAGGGATCCAGGCAGCATGAATCAGAAGAAACACTCTGGCCTTGAAATCTTTGGCTCTTCCCATGCGTAGGAGGAATAGTGGAAATAGCATTGAAGTTTGGAGTCACTAGATCTGGGCTCTTAGACACTTCCTTGTCTATTAACAAGTCTCGACCTTTCCTGAGTCTCCCTTTGCTTCTCCATATATGGTTGTACTTCCTTTTCCCCTAGGGTTTCTGGAAACAAAGGGCCTTATAAGTTTTTTTTTTTTAAAGTTAATTACTTTGACAATATCTATACTAGGTGAGTCTTATGTATATTCAAACTTGCTGAATGAGTGAGGGATAAGATAATTTGCAAATAAAACCAGCATGGAGGGTGTTTGTTCCATGGTTCATCATTTGTAATAATAATGATATTAATAAGAGCTAATATTTGTGTAGGACTTTTAAAGTTTTCAAAATACCTTAAATATGCTTTCTCTTTCATTGTCACGAGAACCCTGTGAGGTAGAGTACAAAATGCTATCCCCATCTTCATATGTGGAAGTTGAGGCTGAGAAAGATTAAGTGACTTGCCCAACATTATATATATCTACTAAGTATCTGAGGCAGTATTTGAACTCAGCTCTTTCTGACTCCAGGCCTGGAGTGAGGGATGAAATCATCTTCCTGAGTTGAAATCTGGCCTCAGACACTTACTAGCTGTGGACCTTGGACAAGTCACTTAACTGTGTTTGCCTTATTTGGCTCTTCATCAGTTTGACAAGTATTTTTGTTTTTTAACCAATTGTCCTAGCAATATTTAATCAGATTAGATTTGACCCAATATTCTCTTATCTCTTATATTTTACATCAAGATTCATGTTCTGATGCTTTCAGGCAGTTATCCCCAAAAGGTGCAGTAGCTTTGTGCCATTTGTTCATTTTCTAAGTGTTCCATCTATGCCTTAATACAAGTTATTAATAAAAAACATTAAACAGCATAGGACAAAGGTCCCTGAATTATTCCTTTTGTAGCTCTTTCTATGATGACAACAAGTTATTACTGACTCCTCTGAATTTAGCCATTCTACCAGACCCAAATTTGCCCTACTGTATTGTCATCTAGTTTATATTTCTCCATCTTTTCCACAAAAAAACCAACATGAGATTTTTAAAATGCCTTTCTAAAAATGAAGCTGAACTCTTTCTACCATTTCCCCAGATCTTCTGGCTTAGGAACTGTGTCCAGGAAGGAAATGAGATCAGTCTGGCATGCTCTGTTCTTGTGGAAGCCATGTTGGCTCTTTGTGATCACCACATTCTCTTCCCAGTCCCATAGCAAGCCACCAAGCAACCTGGGTCCCTAACTTCCTACTTTGCTTCCTCTTGTCTTTCCCTCCTTTCTTTTGTTCTTTCTGCCCAGAAGTGAGGGAACAACTTTAAAATCAAAAGTTTCTAGTGGCTCATCTCTTCTCAGACCTTCCCATTTGCTTTCATGAAATAAGGACTGAACAGTACTTCCATCACTGATCCTGCTTGCTCTGCAGCCCCTGAGATCTGAATGACATTGATTTAATTCCTGTTTGCAAGCTTAGAAATTCAAGAAGCAAGTCACTGGTGATCATAAAGGGTGGCCACTGCAGAAAAGCATTAACCCTTGCAGGTGGTAAGCAGGGGAAAACCTGTGGAAGATGGAAAGCCAGTAACTTTGCCAAGTCCAGTAGTCCCCAAAGAATGTGCATAGTTCTGCAGTTCCATCATAAAATTTTTAGAAAGATTTCATAACATGAAGCAGACATGCCAGAGGACCCAGGAGTGCCATTGCTTCCTCAACAGCAGAACTGTTGTTAAGGGGGGACAACATATTCTCAGTGATGTCAGCTGTGGTGTGTTTTTTTTTTCCCAAGCTTTTGTTCCTCTTTGTCCCTGTCAATATATTCCTTTCTCATCTCTGGCATTTTTGTCTGTCTCGATACCTCCATATTTCACCAACCAACACTTCAGTGATAAGCTGCTAAATGTGTCTGCCAGGTCATTAGTAAAGATTTTCAATGAGGACAGTGTTTACACCCCATCTTTGGCCTGTGTCCTTGCCAATGGCCTCCTGCTTCTGGAAATGTTAGAAAGATTACAGTAGGGGCAGCTAGGTGGCGCAGTGGATAAAGCAACAGCCCTGGATTCAGGAGGACCTGAGTTCAAATCCTACCTCAGACACTTTACACTTACTAGCTGTGTGACCCTGGGGAAGTCAATTAACCCTCATTGCTCTGAAAGAAAAAAAATACAATAAACCTGTTGCTACCCTCAAGGAATTATTTCTCTGCTTCAGGAATCTTCAACTTGGTCAGTATATGCCTGTCCAAAAGACAAAAGTCATGGTTCATTTATGACCTATTAGATGGTCTTTAAGAGCCACCATGGGGGAAAAGACCGAGCCCATGTGACCATCTTGAGGATGAACCTTTCTGAACTTAGCTGGGTAGATGCTTCATCAAGAGACCCACAGGCCATTGTTGGATCCCATATTCTACCTTTTATCTCCTGGATTTGGAATATGGGTTCAAGTCGCTAATCAGCCACCTGTTAGCCTAGAGAAGACTTACAAGAGGGATTAGACATAGTTTGGCCCCAGAAAGCAGAAACAGAATCAGTGAGTGTTACAAAAAGGCCCAATTTAAGCTTACTTTAAGAAAGAACTCTCTAACAAGTTATGGCTACTCAAAAATGAAATGGATTCTCCTTCATTTGGAGAGTTGTTGTTCTTGTTGTTTTCTTCCATTTGGGCCTTCCTGTTTGTTCAGGTTAGGAGTTCAGTCTTCCTTCCTTCCTCCCTTCCCCCTTTTCTCCCTCCTCCCTTATGTTGTTTATGCCAAAATTATCTAGTTAATAACCTCAGTTCATGGTTTCCCTAGAAATCAACCTTTATGTCCAGAACCGCTGTTTTATTTGGTGGCCTCTTCTTTTATGTAGATCCTCAGATTTTCTTTTTTTACCCTAATTAGTATCTGTCCTCATTTAATTTCCCTCTCACTGTGTTCAGTGGGCCCTAAGTGGCAAAGTAGAGAGACTACTCTGCTTGTAGTCAAGAAGACCTGAGTTCAAATCCAGCCTCAGTGTGTAATGGACAGGAAAAGGACGGGAACTTGAAAACAGCGTCATCGTGAAGGGTGATTGAAAGAACTGGGAATGTTTGGGCTGGAGAATAAAGATTCAGAAAGGGACATGATTGTCATTTTGAGTGTTGAAGGCCTATTATGTGGAAGGAGATGAGTTTCCTCCTCTTGGTCCCCAGTGCGAACAAGGAGCTTGGATGAAGGTGAATGCAGGAAAATGTAGGGTTCACTTAAGGACAGACTTCTAAGAATTAGAATCGTACACAAATGACACAGGCTAACTCAAACCTTGGCTTTGCACACCTATTACCAGTGCTTGACCTGGGGCAAATCACTTAAGTCTCTGATTCTTCCCCTGCTTTTCTCAACTATATCCATCTATTCGAATTTCTCAGTGATTTCTAATAGAAAGGTAAACACAGCTGGTTGCTCCAAGGGAACAATGTCCACCAGGTGATGTTGTCAATAAACAACCTTTTTTGGTTTGGCATTTTGCAAATTCAGTACCCTGTTTTTCTCATGGGTGATCATGGGAATAAAATAACATATTGCCTCATCAGGAAAAGAACCAAAGACAGCAGAAAACAATGAGCAGGTAGAGGAAAAGAAGGGGAGAGCTGAAAGGAAGGGAAAAGACTTCAAGAAGGAAAGCCATAAAAAATAAGAAATGGAGAGGGGAGGAGGGGAGGGAGGAAAGAGGAAAAAAAGTAAGGAATGGGGAGAAGGAGATAGGCAGAGGCAGTCGCATAGAGAGAGACATAGACACAGTGACAGAGAAGAAACAATTGCCAGTGTGTTGTGATGGTTAAAGTGTGAGGGAGACCTATGTCTAAATTCTATCTCTAACACTTAATAATGGTATGATCATGAGCAAGTCACTTTCTCTCTCTTAGACTCAGTTTCTTCTTTTGTAAAAGGGAATAATAATGACTTTAATATCCACTTCCTGGGGTTGTCATGTGACTAAGTCAGTGTTTCTTAACCAGTCACTATCTGCCAGGCACTGTACTAAGCACTGGGCATATAAAGAAAAGCAAAAGACAGCCCCTGTGCTCAAGGAGCTTACAGTCTAATGGTGGAGACATCACGGACACAACGATGTACAAAACAATACTGAGATGATAAACAGGAAAACAAATCAACAGGGAAGAAAATAATATACAGAAGAGATAATATGCAATTGAAAGTGGTTTTCAAATGATCAGGTGCTTTATAAATGTATCATTAGTAGTAATCAGTGATATCACGTCTAGATTAAAATAGAAAGCATAGAGATGGAAATGAAAAGCTTTTCACACAACACTCTGATCCCACTTGACCTCTCGATAGGAGACTGGGCATGTGGAAAAGGGGCTCATCAATGGCTGGGTTTAGTTTCTACTTCATAACAAGTGCAAAGGACTCAATAGTTGCTCTGCTTCCCACATGGTCTACCATCTGGTCTTGATATAAACACCCATAAGCTTTCAACTGCAAGACAGATTGTTGACTGGACTGTGGCTGTCTTCTACTTGAACATCACTCCTCCCTCCAACTTTCAAAAAGTCCTCCTTCGCTCTCTCTCCCCACCCCTTCAAAAACACATAAAAAGCCTCAACAAAGATTGTCCTTTCTCTGCTCAATGCCATCAACCAAGGACAGGCTGAACATTAGCAAGGTATGAAAGAGAACCATGGGATGAGCTATAGTCAATGCCAGAGGGTGTCTTTTTATTACATATTCTGTCTGAAGTGGTGAGGCATTGCTGAGCAGGGAAAAAAAGGATAGTCTGTCAGGAAAAGGAAAAAAGCCTCTTAATTACAGGAACTATGTCCAGGCTGGGGATGGTAAATACCACAATTTAACATCTTAAGCATCTCCTTGTCTAACCCCAATAATCCAACTTTGACTAGGAGGAGAAATAGATTTCATAAAATAACTACCTTCATCTCTCTTCTTCTTCTTTTTTGTGCCGTCCTGTTTTAAGAGCACACTTAGCCAATGATACAATTTTATTGATAATGCAAACCTGCAGAAAAAGTATATGTATATACACATGTAGACACGTGTGTACATACTTGTATGTATCTATGTACATGTGCAGTACTTGTGTGTATGCACATTATGTTTCCAGAAATCAAGGAATCTCTGCGGAGGACTCCTTAGAGCTAAGCAGCACATTTTGAGTGGGCTACCCAATGCTTAATGCCCTTGAGAAAACAAAGTGAGTACTTTGGGGTCTTCACACAAGTTGATCATCTGTAGCCTTCCTTTATCTTGTCAGAGAGTGGCACAATAAAGTGGGATGAAAGCTCACTTTCAGCTACAAAGATAATATATGTAAATAGGAAAGCTACAAAGATAATCAGCTCTATGGTTGAAGATCAGAGCAAGGGGGGAAAAACACATATCCCTGGGACTCGTTGACATAGTCTAAGAATATGATCAGAGCTTAAGAAATAAATTGCCTAAAGGTCAAGAAACTCTACAATTAGGAAATATTATTTCAGGGTCTGTTTAATTCACTTGAATAAACATTTTTAAAGTATATACTGTTCATAGAACAGACTGTTAGTCACTAAAACAAAAAGAAAACAGTGCCTGCCTTCTAAGAGCTTAATATAGTTGGGGGAGGGACAGAATACAACTTATACAAAATCAATAAATACAAATGAATTACAAGATGTGGAAAGCACCAACAACTCCATACTATGTTGCCTCTTTGCCACGCATAACAAACTTTGTATTTTCACTTTGAATGCCCGAATTAGAATGAAGAGAAGATGAGTCCAAATCCTTCAGCTATCTAGCCCAACCCATAACCCAAAAGAATCCCCTACTATCACAGGACCACCAAATCATCACCTTGGTTCTGCATGAATTCCAAAGAAAGGAAATCTGTTAATTCAAAGGACAGCCATTCCACTTTGAGTTATCTATAACTGCTAGGAATTTTTTTTTCCATACAAGTTCAAGTCGTCTTCTTTGTAACTATAATCTGTGGCTTTTTCAAACAAAATAAGTCTAATCCCTCTTCTCCTTGGCAACCCTTCCAATATTTGAATGCATCTATCCATACCCTTCCTTCTCCCATTCCCGGATTCTTTTGGTTCTGAGGATAAATATCCTCAGGAAGAAGATGAAATGGGATTTGAACTCGGGTCCGTCCTCTGACTCCAAATCCAGGAAATAGCAAGGTTAGAATTCGGACCCAGCAGTGGTCTGCAGTCCTGTCAATGAAGAATCAGCCCAACTAAATTGAGAAAGGCCCATCTACAGATTCGTGGCATGAGCATGAACTTTTTCCCCACAGCAACTCTTATAGACTGTCTATTAATTCATAAAGAGAACACAAGTTGTGTCTGAATGGAAATAATTTCTTGAGTATGGAGACTTTCCTCATTGGCTTTATATCACCAACACAGACTCTGCCTCATAATAAATGCTTGTTGATTGAATATTCATATCGTTGTGAGGCTAAAGTGAAATAATCATTCTAAATATGTACCAGATGATCATTACCATTATCTTATATTTAGAACTAGAAGGCATCATATAGTTTATCTAGTGAGACTTTTTTCATTATGCAGATGAATACCTGGAGACCCAGTGAAGGCAAGTGACTTGCCCAATCAATTAGGTTAAGTATTTCAGCTAGAATTTCTAATCCCATGAGTCTTCTAATTCCATGTCCATTCCTTTTCCAACCACCTCCAAACCACCTACCATTTCGTTGTTGTTATTGTTGGTCAAATTTTCCCCTTGTCTATTTGAGAACCTGTGAGCAAGGTCAGGGAAATGAAAAGAAGGATCGCAAGGCGGTCCATCCACTCTGAGTCCCCTCATTTAGTTGTCTTGTGTGAGATGTCATTGAGTACTCCTGAAACTTGCCCGAAGGAGCTCAAAACAAGGTCTAATGGTTGAAGCAAATGTTTCCAGTGGCAGGAGGCCATTGGAGAGGACACTGGGCATGGATGGGGGTGGCGACTTTTCTCATTTAAAAATCTTTATTAATGATCTGGCAGACACAGCCAGCTGCACATCAATGAAGTTGGTGGGCAGAGCTGAATCTGGAGGTGTCAAGACACCAGCGGAGCTAGAGAAATCATTCAAGGAAACCAGGGACTGCAAGAAACAGGCTAAATGGTGCTAAATGACAGCTTAGTCTGAGCAACACAAGAGATGAAGATTTCCCAGAGGAGAAATTAACCTTATGAAATTCTCCTATGGTTATGGGGGGAAGGGATGTTCTGGGTGAATTTTGGCAGACTGAGTTGCCAGTTGTCCCTGTGACAGGGTTCTGTACACCAGGGAACCTGTCTAAGCTTTCTTAGATATCTCTACAGGAGCCAGAGAATACCTGAGTAAGGGGCATGGGAGAAACTTTGTATTGTTTTTCATGCCAAGTGCAGCACTTAGAGTAAGAGCCCTGATTCTCTCAATGCTAGAGAAGAATAGTGAATAGAGCGGTTGGGAAGACTTTGATTCGAATCTCACCTCTGATAATTAGCAGCTGTGTGATAGGATAAAGATAAAGAGAGAGATTAGTCCTATGATTCCATGGGTATAAGAAACTCCCAGATGAGGTAACTGCCTCCACCAATACAGGACAGAACCTTCTCAATTTTGAGTCTCAGAAAGTTAGTTTTTTAAAAAAAATATTTTTCAGAGACAGTTGGGGCTAAGTGACTTGCCCAAGGTCACACAGCTAGTAAATGTCAGAGGCCAGATTTGAGCTCAGGTTTTCCTCATTCTAGGGACAGTACACTATCCACTGCACCATCTAGCTGCCCTGAAAATTAGTCCTAGAGCACTGAGAATTGAAGGGACTTGCCCACGGTTATGTAGCCAGTTGGTATCAGAGACATGACTTGAATTCAGGTCTTTTTGGCTTCAAGGTCAACTCTCTACTATGTTCTGCTATCTCTTACCCGCGGAGGACCCACAATTTGTTGAACCTCTTTGAGCTGCAGTTTCTCCATCTGTAAAAATGGGACAATAATACCTTCCATCCTGAGCTGCCTAGATAATTGTGAGGCCAAAGTGAGATCACATCTGTAAAAGAACATTGTATGTTTTAAAAGTAACATAAAATTTCAGATATTTGAAGTCAGAAAACAGAGATTCAAATTCCAGCTTGGCTCCATTTGTGATCTTGGGCAAGTAAGTAATGTTTTGCGGCCTCAGTTGAATCCTCTGTGCAAAGACAGGGGTGGAATCGATGTCCTCTAGGTCCATTCCATCGCTAAGTTTTATGTTCCTAGGATGATTTATGCAAACAAAGACAAAATCGGGCCACTGAAGGGTTGTTTGGGTAACTAAAGGGAACCTAACTAATGGGAGTTGCCAAGCTCCTGGATGCCAGAAAGTAAGGTTCAAGTCAATTCATCAAGCTTTCAGTAAGCCCCTACTATGTGCCCAACAGAGGGCAGTCTGACAGTGGATAAGAAGCCCGGGTCAGGTTATCTTGGTTCTAAGTCTTGCTTCTGAAAGATTCTGGCTGTGTGTCCCTGGGCAAGTCATTTTGTTGTTGTTCATCATTCATTCTTTTTTTTTTTTTTTAAGTGACTTGCTTGGGTCACACAGCTAGTAAGTGTTAAGTGTCTGAGGTCAGATTTGAACTCAGGTTGTCCTGAATCCAGGGCCAGTGCTTCATCTACTGTACCACCTAGCTGCTCCCCTCCCCCCCCCCCGCCCCCACCATCATTCATTCTTGAAGAGGGCTGATGCCTTCATGAAGGTGAGTCTTGGCTTGCTAGTGCATTGTATTTTAGAGAGGCAAAGCTGGGCAAAGCCATCAGCCTCACTCTCTTCTCCAGAGTCAAAATGGACTAAAAAAGTCAAGACATTTAACTTCTCAGGGAGATAGACAACTCTTGAGACTTGCAATTTCAGAGAAGGGGGCCATCCATGTTGGTAGCAAGGGCTTTTGTCATTGGGTGATCACTGCACTAATAAAACCATAAGTTTGAGCCAATTTAAAAAAATGTTAGGCAGTGAGTTGGTGCTGAGTATACAAAGAGAAAAAGAAAGGATCTCTGCCCTCCAAGAGTATGTGCTCTACCTTTCTAGTATACCAGGGTTGAAAATGGTTGCATATGTGGAAGGCACTTAATTGTGTCTTTGCACAGAATGTTTCAGATGTTTGGAAAATATCATTCCACCTCTGCTTCATCTGATTACTAGTGTTCTTTATGGTCCCTTGGTTCCTAATCCCTTTCCCATCTCTCCTCCCACTCCCCACCCACCCACATTGACCAACCCACTCTCTTTCCTTCCTTCCTTCCTTCTTTCCTTCCTTCTTTCTTTCTTTTGTCTTTTTCCTTTTCCTTTTCTTTCTTTTTTTATTTCTTGGTGGGGCAATAAGGGTTAAGTGACTTGTCTAAGGTTACACAGATAGTAAATGTCAAGTGTCCGAGGTTGAATTTGAATTTGGGTCCTCCTGAATCCAAGGCCACTGCTTTATCCACTGTACCACCTAGCTTCCCACCTCTTTTTTTTCTTTCTTAAATTGACATTTTATTTCTCTCTCTCTCTCTCTCTCTCTCTCTCTCTCTCTCACACACACACACACACACACACACACACACACACACACTCTCCCTCTCTCACTCTCTCTCATTCTCCCTCTCTGTGTGTAATTACCTACATGCTATTTTCTTGAGTGGAAAGTAAGCTCTTTGAAGGCAGGGGCTATAATTGTATCTCTTTCACCTAGTAAAGTATTGTGCATAGAGTTCACCATTCTTCCCATCCCTAGCATTCCCAAGCTTGTAACCATCTTCAGCTCTTCCATCTCACTACACCCTCATCTCCAGTCACATGCCAAGTCTTGTCACTTTTTTCTACTCAAAACTATTCACATCTGTGCCTTTCTTTCTCCCCATGCCACAACTACCCACTTTAGGGTCCTTGGTACTTTCACCTGGATTTCTCTTAATTGATCTCCTTGCATGAAATGCAGCTTCCTTTTCCTAATCTATCCTCCACATAGCTCCCAAATTATGAGTTCTGTAGTTCAGATTTGCCTTTGTCGCTTTCTTCCCTGTCCCCTCTCCCAGTTCAGGAAGCTTCCGGAGTTTTCCTTAGTTGCCAGGATGAAATAATAACCACTCTGGATGGCCTTTCATGCCCTTCCTTCTCTGGCTTGAGTCCTTTCCAGCTTGACTTAATACTACGCCCCTTCATGTACTCTGTGCTCCAGGAAAAATGGACTTACTTGCTGTTCCCTCTATGTGATAAGACATTGCCAACCTCTGGGCCCCATGTTAGAAATCAATAGAATGTTTTCTCTTTACCTCTTTCCCTTGGAATTCCTAGTTCCCTGTGAGGGTCAGCTCAGTTGCCATCTCCTTCAAGATGCTTTCCCAAGCTTTCCTAGTTGTTAGTGATTTTGTGGTTACTTTCTAGAGATCTTCTATTTATTTATCTGTGAACATGTTGTATCTCTCATCTGATAATTAAAGTCTTTTACAATTGGTCCCTGGCAGATAGGTGACACAGTGGATAGAGCCCTGGACCTGAAGTCAGGGGTTCAAATATGACCTCAGATGCTTACTAGTTGTGTGACCCTGGGCAAGTCACTTAACCCTGTTCTCCTCACTTTCCTAATCTGTAAAATGAGCTGGAGGAGGAAATGGCAAACTACTTTAGTGCATCTGCCAAGAAAACCTCAGGTGGAGCCACAAAGAGTTGAACAGAACTGAACAACAACCCATTTTCTCAGCTTTATTTTAAATCACTGCCCTTCCTAGTTCCACAGTCCAACAAAACCAGCCCTTTTTGTTGTTCCTCTCCCAAGATGCACCTTTGCACTAGCTGACCCTAAGCCTAGAAATCACTTCTTTTCCTCAGCCTCTGAGAACCCCTGGTTTTTTTAAGACTCCATTCAAGCATGACATTCTTTCTGAAGCCTCCCACCTCCCCCAATAGCTCCTAGTACCCTCCCTTCCACAAATTTTATAAATAATCCATACACACACACACACACACACACACACACACACATGCTAGCTCATTGGCTAGAGGGCAGAGGCTATTTTGTCTTCATCTTTGTAACACTAATGCTGAACACAGTGCTTGGTACATAACAGGTGCTTAATAAATGCATGCTGTTGGAATCATAGCTTTAGAGATGGAAGAAACCTTGGAGATCATCAATCTAGCTGTATCATTTTAGGAATATGAAAACTGAAGTCCAGAGAGGTTGAGTGACTTGTCAGGGGTGACAAATCTAGTGTCTGGGTCAGGGTTTGAACTCTGGACTAGAAGTCTGGTGCTCTATCTGCTCTACCACACTCCTTCTATTGATTGAGTGATAGGCATGCAATAAATATTTGTTACATTTAATCAAAGTGAATGGAGTTTGTACGTGTTGAATGAATGCATGGCTTCCTAATTACAGAATCTTTGGTAATTTGCTAAGCATTCACAGTTGATAGCATGCCAACAAGAGGAGAGGAAGGGTGGGGAAAGAAAGAAGAGAACCATATCCCAAGAGCTGTTCAGAAGTGCTGGGAGTTCCCAGCTGAGTACTAGCTCCCATGACTCTCCTCTGCTCTTTGCGACCATGTTTGATTTAGTTCCATACTTGATGCTGGGTTCTTAAGATCTTGCTAATGAACTACTTTGCACTGAACTTTGAAGCCTTCTGTCAGACGGGCATTCATTTTGCCTTGTCATTCTCTACAGGCTTTTTATTGTACTAACTGGAAAAAAAAAAGGAGACTCCCTAGTGGCCTGAATGAAACCTCCATTGTACATTCATAGTAATCAATAGGCTAATCATAGCCTGATATTGAAAAAAAAGTGTCTCTTTTTCATGTAATGGTTGTAAATTTCAATGAGGCTGCATTTTGATGAACATTTCTATTAACTTCTGTTGGCCTACATGCTTGGGATCATTGAAGTATGAGCTTGAAAGGACCAAAGAGAATCTCAAGCTTAATCAGCTCATTTTGCACATGAGGAAAATGGGTCCTGGAGAATTTTCCCTGGATTACCCATATAGTAAATTAGAGAACAGGGATCTGAAACGGGATCCTTTGCCCCCAGATCCAGGCCTCTTTTCCCTATACCATGTTTCTAATGCCCTTGCTTATTCAACCACATTCCTATACTCAGGGGATAAGCATCCATAGGAAATGAGAGCATGGTCTAGTGAAGAAAGCTCCAGACTAGTCATACAATCCAGGCTCAGGAAGTGACTTGATATGTCCACTGTTTTGGCCCTCAGTTACCTCAAAATGAAAAAGGATAATAATTCATGGGAGATCTGCCATGTAGGATTGAATGAAAGTCACCATAAGATCATGGAAAAGCATGTTGATTGGTAACAGAGTGGCCAGAGAAATGCAGAGGCATGATGGTAGCTCTACCATTATGCAGAAATATTCCAATAGTGGAGTAATCCATCTAAATTGGGCAGTAAATGAGTTTTACCCTCATAAGAATTGGCTCAAAGACCTTAATCTCATCAGAATTGGCTCAAGAAGAGAATAACACACACTCAGTTGGGTGGAGTAATCTACCTAACCCTGCAGGAAAATAGGAGGAGAAGGGGATAAGGAGGGAGGGGTAAAGGAAGAGAGGGCAGATGAGGGGAGGGGACAGTCAAAAGCAAATTGCTTTTGAGGAGGGATAGGGTGAAAGAAGATAGATAATAGAGTAAATATCATGGGGAAGGGAATAGGTGGAGGGAAACAGTAAACAATAGTAATTGTGAAAAAGATAAAAGGGAATTATTTTTTTGGGCAGCTTAAAGAGGGTTAAGTGATTTGCCCAGGGTCACACAGCTAGTAAGTGTCAAGTGTCTGAGGCTGGATTTGAACTCCTGAATCCAGGGGTGGTGCTTTCTCCACTGTGCCACCTAGCTACCCCCAGGGGGAAAAATTGTACAAAAAATATTTATAGCAACTCTTTGTGGTGGGTAAGAATTGGAAATTGAAGGAATGTCCATCAATTGGGGAATGACTGAACAAGCTGTGGTATATGATTGTAATGAAATATTATTGTGCTATGAGAAATGACAAGCGGGATAATTTCAGAAAAACCTGGAAAGACTCATATGATGTGTAATGAAGTGAGTAGAACCACGAGAACATTTTGCACAGTGACAGCATTATTGTTCTAATAGCAATTGTGAATGACTTGACTACTCTCAGCAATACAGTAATCTAAGACAAACAAAAGGACTAATTATGAAGCATTATTATTCACTTCCAGAGAAGGAAACTGATACTGATAGAACACAGACTGAAACATGCTATTTTGCGCTTTTACTTTTTTTTTTCACTTGAGTCTTTTTATGTAAAATGACTAATATGGTAAGGTTTTACATTAATCGCACACATATAAACCTATACTGATTGCTTGCAGCCTTGGGCAGGGAGGGAGGGTAGGGAGGAGGGAATGAGAGGGATAGCATTTGGAACTCAAAACTTAAGTAAGTAGGGGCAGCTAGGTGGCACAGTGGAATAGAGCATGGGCCTGGAGTCAGGAGGACCTGAGTTCAAATCAGGCTCAGACACTTAACACTTATTAGCTGTGTGACCCTGGGCAAGTCACTTAACCCCAATTGCCTCACTTAAGGAAAAAAAAAAAGAAAACTTAAGTAAGTAAATGAACAAAGGAACAAATGAACGAGTAAACAAACAAATTTTAAAAAGTCAATAAATAGATAAGTAAATAAATGAATAACTAAATGAATGAATGAAAGAAAGAAAGAAAGGAAGGAAGGAAGAAAGAAAGAAAGAAAGAAAGAAAGAAAGAAAGAAAGAAAGAAAGAAAGACCCCAGTAATGCACATTTTCCAAACCTGTGTGACCCTGGGCAAGTCATTTAACCCTCATTCCCCTCCCCCCCCAAAAAAAAAGAAGTAAAATATCCAGGATGTTTGGAAAAATTCAGTAAAAGTCAATTAGCATGAATTAATTATCAACTATGCTCATGATGCCATGCTTAGTACTAGGAATGCAAAGGCAAAATATCATTTAGTTCTTGTCCTCAAGGAGTTTATATTCTACCAGTAGCACATGGAGACTTTTATAGATGGCTTATTCCCTCAGTTTTTTCATCTGAAAAATGAGAGGGTTGGACTAGTCATTGCTGATCCCCTTAACTGTTAGTATCTCCCTTCATTCTTCTCATTATCTTGTATTTTTGTTTTGTTTTGGCTATGCCCACATTTGTATACAATGTCTGTCTCCTCTCCTTTAGAATGTAAGCTTCTTGAGGGCAGGCACTGCTTCAGTTTTGTCTTTATATTCCCAGACCCTCGCACAGGATCTAGCATATAGTAGATGACCTATGGTTCCTTCCTGATCTAAGGCTTCAGCTTTTAGGAAAGTTACATTCAGCTAATCCACCTTTTCCTCTTGCTTTTCACTTAAGAGATTCTGAGGTCAGAAATGGCTCTTCCCAGAGCTATGGCTGTCTAATTTAATGACAGGCAATTAGACTGAAGGGTAGGGGTGGCAATGAGTAGTTACCGTCCTCATGGTGCTGTCAAATCAAATGTGTTAGTGTAAACAGGGACCTTTATACCAAGGAGATGTTCTGGTTACTTAGCTACCTGAGTTCAATTCAATTTATTAAATGCCTAGAAGGTGCCATTCAATTAGTTAGTCAAGAAGTATTTATTAACTGATTACTTCCTCTCCAGGCATGATGCTAGAGCTAGTGATACAAAGGGAAAAAAAAATTAAATACTTCCTGTCCCTAAGGGCCTTCTATTCTATTTGGGGGAAAGAACTAATTCATACAAAATTAAATACAAAATCTATAAAGAGTAATTTCTGCAAAATAGGGGCACTAGTGTACACTGTTGGTGGAGTTGTGAATTGGTCCAACCATTCTGGAGAACAATTTGGAACTATGCCCAAAGGACAATAAAGCTGTGTATACGCTTTGACCAAGCATTACCACTACTGGATGTGTATCCCAAAGAAATCAAAGGGAAAAAGATCCGCATGTACAAATATATTTGTAGCATATCTTTTTGTGGTGGCAAAGAATTAGAAATTAGGGTGATGCACTTCAATTGCGGAAAGCTGAACAATGTGGTATACAATTGTGATGGAATATTATTGTGCTACAAGAAATTACAAGGGGGTGGTTTCGGAAAAACCTGGGAAGTCTTATATGAAGTGATGCAAAGTGAAGTGAGCAGAATCAAGAGAACATTGTACTTAGTAATAGCAGTACTGTAATAATGATCATCCGTGAAATACTTAGCTAGTCTGATTAAAACAATGATCCAAGATAATTCACAAGACCTATGATGAAAAATGCTATCTGTCTCTAGACAGAGAACTGATGATCTCTAAGTATGGATTGAAGTGTAGTTTTTCACTTTATTTTTCTTAGTCTGTGTGTGTTTGTGTGTCTGTATTTTCTTTTGTAACGTGGCTCACATGAGGGGGGATTTCGAGGGGGAGGACACTATGAGCAATTGAGATGAGGGGGATAAGATTTCTGATGTAGAGTTAAGCCTTGAAAGACTCTAGATTCTAGGGAACAGAGAAGCAGAGATGGTGCATTCCAGATATGACAGCCAAGTCAAAGGCATAGAGAAGGAAGATGAAGGAATAGCAAGTAAGTCAATTCATCTAGAACACAGAGGGGGCAAAAGAGAATCCTATGCAATAAACCTGTAAATAGGATTAATATCTAGAAAAGACTCCAGAGATCATCTAGTAAACAGCCATCATTTTACTGAAGAGAAATAAAATGACTTGGTTAGGGTCAAACAGGTTGTAACAGAACAGGGATTTGAATTTGGCTCTACTGCAAAGGACTGTGATGGCTCCCTTGTTTGTATGGTTTCAATGGAGAAGGATCAGTGTTGAGGCAGAACCTGTTAGACTTGAATGTAACTGCAGAGGTACCTTAGCAGGGCAGAGTGGTTCACAGGCTGGACCCAGGTTCACATCTTGCCTCTAACACAAAGAAAAACATGAAATTGTCTCTGCCCCTCAAGGAGCTTATACTCCAATAGGAGAAGGTGATATATCCTGGGCAGTGGTCGCCTAAAGGGGGTATTTGTCTGAGAACTCATGGGGATGGTGAATAGAGCCAGAAGATGACTAATTAACATGCCCTTTCCTGAAAAGGTATGTATATATATACATATATACATATACATATATATATATATATATATACACACACACACATACATACATACATATATAATAACAGAATAATGAAGCTTCTGTTCACCTGAAGGTTGATGCATAATACTGGACTCATTAGCAAACTTCTTGATCCATAATATTTGCTTTGTTTAAACAATGATTATCAGAAAAACAGCTTGGCCTTGAGAAATAAATAAAACTAGAAATGAGAAACAGGTCTCACATAAGTGTGTGTGTATATATATATGAGTGTCATATGCAGATTGTGTGTATTGGGGGAGGGGAGAAGTATGAGCATGTGAGGTATACCTCTATATAGTGGCATGACTGGAGAACATTTCTTATTCCATTTTATTTAGAAATACTAAATGTTGGTTTGAGGAAAGATATCCTCATCTAATAAGCTAGACTACTCAGATGGCCAAAGGTTTTCTAAAATGACTCAATGTAGTCCCCTTATATTTTCTTTGACCCTTTTAGTGTCATTCAATTCATCCATGTGGGGAATTCCTTGTATCGAAATCCACCCCACCAACGGACATGTAACTTCCAGTCCCAGAGAGCCGCCTCATACCCTCAGAGGCAGAAAGACTCACTTTGGGGCCCATAGGCATGTGACATAAGACCCAAAACCAAGCCTCACCAACTACAAAACTATTCTTGTCTCCCTTCTTCCATTCTTCCTCTCAGGCCCTTTTGAGATCTGTTTCTCTAGCTTTATTTATTTCTCAAGGCTAAGCTGTTTTTCTAATAAGCATTGTTTAAACATAGCAAATATTATGGATCAAGAAGTCTGCTAATGAGTCCAGTATTATGCATCAACCTTCAGGTGAACAGCAGCTTAATTATTCTGTTATTATAAACTTAGATCAGCCAAGTGGCACCGTACACTCTATCTGAAGTGCTGAGCATCTTATAATTCAAATGTCCTTGGGAAAGCTCATGCTCCTTCCTTCAAATCCTATTCTGTGCCTATATCATGGGGAGCTGCTGGTCTCCACAATAATTTTCATATCCTGAGCAACCTACTTCAGGCTTTATGATATCTGAAAATATAATTTCAAAAGGTATAATGTTCAGAATTTATACTAGTCTGGTTCCCAGCAGCTGCTGTGCTCTTCCATACATCTGTTCTCTCCAATCTAACCTGTAATTTTCTACTAGTTCCATTTTGCAAAGATGCCATTTTGGTTATAATGCTAAATTCACTAATGGTGTAGTTTACAGTTTCATAATGACCTCACCAAGAAGCACTTGTTAATAACTTATTCCGAGGCGAGAGAGAGCCAAGAACAGCATTTTAAATAAATATGAGAACATTTGCTTGTGCCATCTTTTCCTTTAGGTATTTATTAACATTCTGAAGGTGATGAGAGCCATAACTAGCATGGGCAACTGGAGCTTTGCCGCAGGATATTAACTTTTCATGGGGTGGCTTATTCCAGATGGAGGTCAGAAAGGTGCTGAACATTGTTGTGAAAAGGTCTATACCACAGCCAGACTCAGGCCTTACTCTCTGAGAGTCATGATACTATGACATCCATCTCTCTGACTTTCTTACTACCAAGATGGCAGACTGTGTTTATGCCTTTTGGCCTGGAGATCTGTGTTATGCTGGATATTTGGGGTCAGAGGCAATGGCAGTATGTATTAGAACAGCTAGGTGGCACAGTGGATAGAGCACTGAGCTTGGAATCAGGAAGACTCATTTTCATGAGTTCAAATGTGGCCTCAGATACACCCTAGCTGTGTAACTCCGGGCAAGTCACTTTAACCCTGTTTGCCTCAGTTTCCTCATC
This sequence comes from Dromiciops gliroides, assembly GCF_019393635.1. NCBI lineage: Eukaryota > Metazoa > Chordata > Mammalia > Microbiotheria > Microbiotheriidae > Dromiciops > Dromiciops gliroides. Next base: position 29,826,932 of record NC_057862.1, on the reverse strand, counting down.
TGTAAAATGAGCTGAAGAAGGAAATGGCAAAGCACTCCAGGATCTTCACCAAGAAAACCCCAAATGGGGTCCAGGATCTTTGTCCTCTCCCCTCAGTTACCTTTTACCTTGCCCTGCAGCTTCACCAAATTTGCCCCAAATACCTCCTTGGTGAAGCTTCTTCCATATTCCACAGGGTTCATGCCTAGATGGTTCTCTTCCAATTGAACATTTCAGGCTTAGAATTCAAATACACTTCTTTTCTTTAAAAAAATGTGCTTTGCTACCAAGAAGGATGCCATATGCTATCCTGAGTATTGTAAAAGTCAAGAATTCACTCTTAGTGTCACTTTGAACCCATACTTCAGAAAAGCAGTGTGCATAGGTGATCAGAGAGCGAGAGAAAAGAGCAATTCTGAGACTGGTTCCTCATCTTCCTGTGTATTCCTTCCTGAAGGCCTTACTCAGGGACTTTGTGAGCATTACCTCAGGAGTGAAAAAAAATTGGGGATGAAAGGTCCAATAAAAGATAAAGATAATACAAGTGAGCATTTATAGAAGCCTTTAGATTCTCCAAAGAGAAGGGCCTTTGTTATTTCTAAAATTCACCCCAAATCCTTGTGAATTACCAAACAGGTAATTTCTCCTTTACCCAATATATGATTATAGCAACTTGAGAAAGACTATCTAAGAGCTGAGTGAGATTTAATCTGGGTAGTTCCCAATTCTCCCTCTTCAGAGTTATGTCAGAATGGCATCACTGTGTCCTTCTTTGGGAATGAATATTTATTAACCTGGCACTGCTGAGCAACCCTTGATTTTTAGGAAACCAAATACTATAGAGCATGTTGAAATAACTAGACCTATATAAGAAAAAAAAGGAAAGAGAAAGGGGAAATATTTCATCTCAGGGAAAAACAAAAACAAACCTAAGGTCAATGGCGAAAGGTAACAAAAATAATTTAAGTGGTCACTTAATCCTTGATGGTTATCCATTACATATACAATGCTTAAATACAATGCTTAAAATAAAAGATCAAAATAAACTGGGTGTTAGGAAAAGAGATGTGTTAAGGGCTAAAATTCTAGCTAAACTGTCTAAAATATCTAATGAGTGGTCGCCAATAAATTATAAGCTTTAGCAAGAGTTAGACTTTTAAACATTTATTAAGGAGAATAAGAATTTGGTAAAGAGAGAAGAAAAGGTCTAGATTCCTATCTATTAAAGGGAGAGCACATTTCTAGCTCCCTTCTCCACCAGCGTCTCCAGGAAAAAAGTCCCAGTCAGAGCGCCAGGTTCCTCCTTCTTCCTCCCACTAGCAAACGTTACTTCCTGACGCCAAAGAAAAGACTCATGTTCTTGCCCTCAAAGACCTTCCTTTCATGGTGGAGCTTTTCTACAGTAGGTCTCCAGCAGGTGGCGTCATTCCAATCGTTACAGATGCATTTCATAGCATAAACGAGATATACTATATAACCATAAAAATACATACTAAAGATAAAATTGAAACTCTTGCTGAAGTTGACATTACTAAAGAAGTCAGGTAATGCAGCTCAATAGTACAGTGTATAGAGATTGGGGGGGTGAGGGGGGTAGAGTCAAGAAGATCCGAGTTCAGATCCTGTGTTAAAAACTCACCAGTTTATCACCTTAACCAGTTCATAAAATAAAAATAATAATATCATACACCTCACAAGATTGTTGAGAGGATTCAATTAGATAATATATGTAATTCACTTGGCCAACCTCAAAGTGCCACGTAAATGTTCAATATTCACTGTGATGTTAAGTCTTGGAAGGACAAACAGGCATCTATTATCATTAAGTTGCTACCAGTAAATATCAGTAATTATAAGCATGTTGAGTGTCTGGTTAACAACTCTCTAAGCCCAGTTAATGAGCAAACTCTCTCTGTTTATTCTGCAGATAACAAATTAAGTAAATACTGTATGCCATTAGCTAACAAATGTTGACATTACCCAGAGTTCCCCAAAGTAGAGTTTATTCTTCAAATGGAGTCCTTTTGTCCAAGGCTTTAGAATTTCTCCTTTTATTATCTTTCCTCTATTCTTAGTACTTTTATTTGCATTGAAATAGAAGGTATTATAAAGAGCATCTACTTTGGAGGCAATGAGAAATGGGCTAAAATCAGTGGAACACAATTTTGAATCCACATGCAGCAGAGACTGACTGGAAAAAATAGATCTTTATGTAAAAAAATTGCAAATTAGTTCTCAGGGAGCTTTGCTTTTTTTTTTTTTTTCTGACAATATCCCTCCCCCTTCCAAAACACTCTGGTAGGTAATCACAAAGATTTCACATGGTAAGTGATTAATAAATATTAGTTGACTTTAAATTGATGACTCATTCTGGAGAAAAAGTTTAAAAGCCCTCTGGTAAATATCATTTATCTTTGAAAGAGGGGACATGTTTCTTATTTTTAAACATCTTCTGGGGAAAATGACCTTTACAAAATGGTTTCAATAAGAAGCCAATACCACACAAACAGACCATCTGGTCAACCTGCTTTTGAAGAATGTAGGCAAATATGGCCTAAAGAATTTGTCAAGGATGTTGTCTAGTCACTCAACAAGTCTTACTAAGAATGTATGCTAGATATATGTATCTACCTATACACAAGTATATGAGCCATGCTCCCTCCTCTCTGCATGTTTAGAATTTAGTGGAGATGCTAAGAAATGCACAAATAAGTCACGTAGAAGGAAGTATGTGATGAAAGTGGAAAAAATAAAGGTTTTTTAGGCTTCGGTAGATGGATCCTGGCCAGAGGATAAAGTGAGGCTGGCTGAAGGAAGTGTTTGACCTGAGCCTTGTAGCATGGGTCAGATTTTGTAGGTAGAGATGACAGGTTGGGTATGGGAACATTTCAGTTCAACATCAAACATTCATTAAGGAACCAGTGTGCAAAGGCCTGGGCTGTGTGCCTTGGATACATAAGATAAAAGTAAAATAATGCTTGTCCTCAAGGATCTTGCCTATGTTGGCAGGGATGCAAGATGTATGTGAATAAGTGTAATAGAAGGGAATACAGATTTCCAGTAAGAAAGGGAATGAATGCTTCCCAAGGGAGCCTTTTCTACCTTTGGATAGTCCTAACTCTTAGGAATGTTATTGTCACATCAGGCTCAAATTTGCCTCTATGGAACTTGACTCATCACCCCTAGCTCTACTGTCTGGTGTCAAACAGAATAAGTCTAATCAATCTTTCATGTGAAAGCCCAGACTTTTTAGATGAAAATCTATCATCCTTCTTTCCCCACTGCATTTAAGTCTTCTCTTTTTCTGGGTAAACAGGATCTTTTTTTTTTAGCTGATTCCCATATGGCATAAATTTGAGGCCATGTATCATCCTGGTTCCCCTTCCATAAGTTCTCTTTAACTTATTGGTACCCTGCATGTGTCTCAAAGAAGGGATCACGATATTCCAGGTATGGTTTGTCCAGAACAATAGAGAAGCATACTTATGTCCCTGGTGCTTTTGGAAGATGAAATTTGTAGGACGGACTGTAGGGGAGAGACTGGTCTCAAAAAATGAGGCCACCTGACAGGCAATGATAGCAGGAGTGGGAGATAGACATTGTTAATACTAATGAAGCCAAGCCCATTGAACATAGGGATTGGATGGAGCAGGCATAGTGGGGGCTTTGGTGGCAGGAATAGTGGGAAGAAAAAAGAGAAGAGAGCCCCCTTGGAAATACCTGAAATACAAAGAATACAGCATCTCTTCTCAAATGAGATGAACAGAATAGTTCTCAGTAAATGCATTCCTCTTCAAAAGCCCTGATAATTCATTTTACTGGTAAGGGGAACCATTTGACTTAGCCAGAAGGTTATGAATATTTGTGTAGTAGCACAGTGGTTAAACAAACCAATTCCTAGTATCAGCATAGAGCAGAAATTATTGAGTGCAGCCCTGTGATTCTTCTCCATCACATACTGGTGTATTCTTCAGTTTTTGTTTTTCTCATTCAATTTACTTTTCAGGTAACAAGGAACTGGCACTTCCCCCCGCCCCCCACCACTATGACTTTCTCAAAGGAATTCCTTTGAAGGAAGGAGAGAACATGAAGATTTGGGCTGCCTAGTTAAATTCCCAGGGAGAAGAGATTTGCACTAGTAACAAACATACTAAAAAAAAAAAAAGACCTGTAGAAAAATGTTTCTAATCACCTGAGAAAACTAAATTACCCAACAAACTACTTCAAACTCCTCAGAGAGAGAAAGCCTTGACAAGGTAGAGCATAGTTCATTAAGACCAGAACTAAGAGAACTCACGGAACATGTGTCTAATGGAAATCATCTCTGAAATGAAAATCAATCTCTGTTACCCCCCTGTTTATTTTAGTTGACATTCTCCTTGGAGCAGGGTAGTTATCTACGAGTCTCATGGGCATCCTAGCCATTGTCTTGTTTCTTCTATGAACAAAGTAGGAAGAATTTAAACAGCATAGGTAAAAAATGATGGTGCTTTAGCGCAAAGGGATTCCAGCAGCCAGGAGTACTGCATCATTTACAATTCTGCAGTGTGCAGATATTTGAAGAGAAAATGTCAGATGAGAGCACCATAGGCTTGGCCACTCTGCTAGAAATTGGGAAAAACAGTGTCATTTATTTTATGTGTTTCTAAATGGATACCCAGTGTCCAGTGTATACTAATAGGGATGCTAATTGAACTGGAAAGGCATAGGAAGATGGAAAATGGAATGGAACATGTTGGTAAATTTTAAATGGCAAAGGGACCTGATTCTACAGGTCTTCTGCTCCATAGGATGGAGTATAATAAAAATTAGCAGTCTTGAAAATGGTAGGAACTAATTTGGTGTCATTCTCATTAGCTTTCTTTGTTTGACTGAAAGGGCTAAGGGATTCTGGTTCAAGGTTTTTCAGTCAGTTGCATTTATTAAACACTTCATTGTGTATGTTTTGGTGCTAGATGTTGTACAGAAATGAATTCTCTATCCTTGCTCTTTTCCTTTTTGTGATCTTTTACTTAATGTTTACAACTCTAATAACAGATTCAATGGTACGCCACTGGTACCTCAATCATCACCATGACTCAATTCAGTAACTCAATGTAGATGAATTTAGTGCTACTGTATATGTGATGTAGCATTTGGTGAAGGCAACAGCCTTTCTTGGTCCACAAATTTAATAAGTTTTTTTAAACATCATAGAAATAGATTGAATTATTCCCCCATTTCTTAAGCATCCACTATATGCAAGGCCATGTGTTGGGTGCTAAAGATACCAAGAGAAGATGGTAGACCCTTCTTGTCCTCTAGGAACATACATCTGAATATGTGGCTAAGAAATTGGAATGAATTACTAGGGAATCTTCTTGGAATATCCTCAAAGGTCGAGACCTTCGAGAAGACTATTTTTATTCTCATTAGGGAGCCTCTTGACTTATTGTCAGAGGGCAATGCCGAGTCATGCAAAAAAACATTGCATTTGGAATCAGAAGACCTGGGTTTTAATCCTAGCTCTAACATCTTATTTCCAAGTCACCGTAGATGTCCCTTCTTTTCTCTGGATGCCATTTTCCCTATCTCTAAAATGAGATATGTCCTGAATTACTTCTGAGGTCCCATTATACCTTTCAATCCTATTGTGATAGTCTATTCCTAGAACAAAAGCACTGACATGTAAAGTGTCATTATTAAATGAAAATAAATGTTGACAATCTACTAAAAACAAAACCAGATTTAGGTTCTTGGAGACAGAAGGATTATCAAATTGAGCTCTGGCCATTCCCACATTCCCGTGATTTTGTGGTCTTTTGACTGTGTTATGGTTGGCTTTTTTTTGTCCCTGTTTGCTAGGATCTTTGGCCCCATGTTTCATTTGTTTCTAAGAGAAACTAAATTCATCAGGGACATATGTTTGTTTGTTTTTCAGACAGAAATCGTTTATCATTTCTATGTTTTTGTCCCAGTGCTTTGAATATAATTGGTGCTTAGAAGCTATTTCATTGACTCCCTTAAAGGGGAACTTTGAACGTCTGGTTTCAGATAGAGTTGATCGACTTCTGTGACATTCTAAACATAATCCATGCTTTCTAACCTAACCTACCTAAAAGTGGTATGATTCCTGCCTCACTTTTCCCCTGTGATGTTTAAAATATAAATGTGTGGTCACCTTAAATTAGAAGCTTTAACACCAGTCTTTGGGCATTAAACATTTATTAAAGCATACCAGGCATTAGTGAAAAGAGAACATGTGGAGTTCTGAAAGTTAGGAGATCTGTCTACCCTGCCTACTTCTGCCACCACACACTGGTTTCGAACCAAAAGAGTGATCCTCAGTCTGTTCCAGTGGAAGCTTCCTGTGGGACCAGAAAAGGGGCAGTCCCCATACACAACTCCAAGCTAATTGGCTGGTCCATTGATTGACATGACTTACAGGCGGTCTATGAATAGATGTAACTTCCAGATGCCAGGCAGCTTCTGGATGTTAGTCACATACTTTCTTTTGGGGGGGGGCATTGCCCTGGTTCTCACAATGTCTTTCTCAGCAGGGGGTGGCACCCTGATTCTCACACTCTAAACATCTGAATTAATCTTAGACAAATTCTAATAAATAATAAAAAAACTCTACTTATGAAATTATCAATGAGATAACCAATGCAGTTGTATAACTTCCCAATAAGCTGCCCTCGGGCAGTTAGCTGCAGACAACTCATGACAGGAATAGCTGATGGAAGAAACTATGTTAGTAAATGGACCAAGAAATGGGCCAGATTGGAATCTTCTATATGGGACTTTGCCATTGATTTGACCCCATTGCTGAACAAGCCACCCAAATTCTCTGGAACTTTTCCCCTCTTGTTAAAGGGAAAGCAGAATGCTTCCTGTCCCTGCCTATCTCCCTGGGATGTGGTGCTGATATATTAGAAAAGTTCTTACAAGTTACTCAATAAAAGAAACTATTATAGATAAAATAGAGGATTATGGGGTCTGGTATTTTAGATGGCCCTAGGAGCATTTTACCATTCTAGGGATTTTCAAAATGACTGCCAAATTAATTTAATATCGGCCACTTGGACAGGGGCCCTGGATTAAAATTCAAGGGTATGTTTTTAAGCAGTTTTATCCCTGATAAGCCTTTGTACAGATTTCTGACATAAAAGGCTGACCAGGTGGAATTAATGACGACTTTCCAATAACAATATCAGAGTTTGTTTTAAGAGGAGTAAGGGGTGTGTGTGTGTGTGTGTGTGTGTGTGTATGAGAAAGAGAAAGAGAAAAGGAGGGAGAGAGGGAAGGAGGGAGGGAGAGAGATAGAGAGGGTGAGAGACAGAGAGACAGAGAGACAGAGACAGAGAGACACAGAGAGAAGGGTGGCTGAATCATCAACATATCCAATTTTGTAGCTGGTAAACACCTTAGAGATTGCTTCCTAACCTAACACTCTTTTTTATAAATGGAGAGAATGTCACTATCCATCGAACAATTAAGTCAATGTTTGCTTAAGAGCCTACTATGGGCAAAATGTCACATACACACTGGTGACACAAGGGTGAAAAGGAAACAGTTCCCATCCCTAAAGAGTCTATGTTCCAGCACTTAGTACAGTTTCAGGAGCATAGTAAATGATTAAAAAATGCTTGTTGACTGACTGACTGACTGACTGACTGTCTATTAGGGGATAGAACATGTATACGAATGAGTAAATAAAATTTTAATATGGAGTTAAAGAAAATAATTTCAAGAGGGAAAGTACACTAGGAATGAAAAAGATGAGGAAAGGTCTCCTAGGAGAAGAAACACAAACTTTGATTTAATTTTTCTTAAAGAAACAAACTAGGGTAAGGCATTCATTTATTCACTCATTCATTTAGTAAACCTTTTGACTCCGACCTATCTTTCTAGGCTGATCATGCATTATTTTACCCTCATGTACTCTGGGCTTGAGCCAAAGAGTCTACTTGTTTTTCCCAGGCACTGCTTTCCATCTGCCACCCCCATGCCTTTGGAAAGACTGGCGCCAATACTCACCATCCATCCCTTTTCTATCCCTATGCACCACTTGGAAATTTAAGCTCCCTTAAAAACTTCACTACTGTACTACTGTCCATATGGGACCTTTCTCAATGTACACATCTTACTTTACCCATTCCTCCAGTTATCAGTACACTGTCCTCTAGAATTTACTCTGTATTACCTTGGTGTATATTCTGTGATACTTAGCTGTGTTTTGGGTTGCTTCCCTCCAGTAGAACATTAGCTTTTTGAGGACAGAAATTGTTTCTTTTTTGTCTCAGCATCCCTGGAACCCAACATAGTACCTGGCTCATCGGAAGTGCCTAATAAATGCTTGTTGAATGAATGAAAGTTGACCTGTAAATCCATTTCCCCCACTGTAAGATCATTGAACCATAATTTTAGCTAAATTTCCCCTTTTGTTGTACCTTCATTTCCTTATCTGGTTATAGACATAATTCACCAAAAAGGATCTGGTGTGAATTAATGAATTGAGTATTATCTATTAACTGCACTAAACTCCTTGGGAGAAAGAAAAAAGTTCCATAAAACTACTCAGTGTTATTCACTTTTATCTCTGCCATTCTGGGTTTTATTGTAAATGGTGTCTATTCCATAACTAATTTCTTGATGTGCTAAACTACCCTGATTTTATCCTTTGGGCAATTTAGGAAATTTTCATATCATTTGTAATTGAAAGTCAATTTAAAAAATGCTTCCAAAGTTTATAAATTACAATTATATTTTACATGCCATTACTTTAAAGATGCCACCTTCAATGTTGCTTAACCTCTATGGTGTTCTACAGAGGATAATGCCATAAAAATGAAATTGCTTTAAAAGGAGAGTCAAATGACAAAATTGAAAAAAAAAATCCGCAGCAGAGATTTCTACCTCCTTCTATAATCCACAAAATCTTTTATTTCAGGAACAGATCCCTTTATTGCTATTAAATTAACTCAGCAGTAAAAGCAGATTCTTGTGATAATAGAGGAAGCCATGACATCAATTTGGCTCCTTATCTACACCCTCTTTCAGTTTTAGGTTCAGTTTTTGTGCTAGGAGGGAGTTTAAAGATGCTCTTGTCCTTCCCTTCCACCCACTTTGGCCATGAGGAGAGTGAGTCAAAGAGGACTAAAGCCAGTGAATTGGAGTCAGAGCCTCCTATATGACCTTTTCTAAGGTATATCTGAACAGGAATCCTCTCACAATAACTCCACCAAGCACTTGCCCACTTTCAGCTTAAAGACCACCAGTGATGGAGAACTCATTGCCTTAGAAAGCAGTCCACTTTTGAATATTTCAACATGTTTGAAAGATTTTCTTACATGGAATTTGAATCTGCCTCTCTATAACTTAACCTGATGTAGATTTCTAGTTTTGTCCTTTCTTCTCTCTCTTCTACTCAACAACCCTTCCAGAAATGGGGAATGGAGGGGAACAAGCATTCATTAAGCACCTAATAGGTGCCAGTGACTGTGCTAAGTCCTGTACAAATTTTATATCATTCAATCCTCACAAAAACCTACTAGATAGGTGCTGTTATCATCCCTATTTCGTAGGTGGGGAAACAGAAGCCAGACATAGAGGAAGTGACTTTGCTGTCTCTTTGGCTAGGAAATGTTGGAGACTGAATTTGAATTCAGGTCTTCCTGACTCCAGGTCTAGGGCTCTTTGCACTGTGCCACTTAGCTCTGAAATCTGTGATTGATATTGTTTTGATCAGTAACTTTGTAGCAACATCATCTATATCTTTGCTTCTTTTAAGGATTCTTGGCTTCAGCTAAACAATTCAGTTCTTTCAACAGTCCTCATATAAAAGCATTTCAAGATCCTTCATGGTTCAAGTCTCCATCCTTGCGACACTCTCTAGAATATCAGAGGTTCTGCTAAATCAGAGTGCCAGCTTCCTAACAACTGGCCAGGTCAAGGTTAGAGAGTTAATTGGGCGGGGTCAAGATATATCTCTGGTTCTTCTTATTCCAAAGCTTTCTTCTCACCTGCAATTTCTTCATCTAGAAAATAGGGATGGTCATATCACCTACTTCATGGGTTCTTGTGAGGATTAACTGAATTCACATATAAAAGACCTTTGTAAGCCCTAATATGTTGTTATTCTGATTATTGTTGTGGTTATTATTTATGATTATTATATTTTAGTCCACCATTCTCCCTTTCTCACTCTGCTTATCAGGGATGTGGAAGGATGTGGCATAAATACTTTCATGGGGTGAATACAGGACATTCAGAAGCTGGGAATATTTTCTTGTAGATATAAGTAACTGGACCATTGAATCCTTGGATTAGAAATAAATTTGGAGGTTTACCGAGGTCAGTATCCTCGCTATGAGGACTATATCACAGAAGAGAATTTAAGCTGTTTTTAAAGATTCTGAGAGGAAAGAATACCTAGACTTTTCTGGGGGTATTCATCGTATTGAGGTGCTTACTCAACATCCCTTACTACCAGGAAACTTTATTTCTTCTTCAACCTGAAGCATCTGCCAATATACCTGTGATCTCATTAATATGGAAATCCCTGCAGTGATGTAGAACATCACCCATGGAAGTCTGCCCATCCTGGATGATCTTGACCATTTCTTCCCCTAGGTTCATCACAGAGGGCCCATCCAGGGGATTGGAGATCTGCTAGCCTTTCTCCTGACATTGTGAAGACCATCAACTCTCCATCCCTGACCTTTACTATATAAGCAATCCACCTCTTTCTATCTAACATTTCCCCAATGACATTTTTGACTCCTGTTCTTCTTTAGAGTTTCTCATTGCTTGTATGTTGCAGCCTGTTTGCTGTCACCCTGGGCCTCTCCAGTGTCCTCTGTGTGATATTCATCTTTATTTCTTCAGGGGCTATTTTATGCCCTGTTTCATTACCATACAACAATTTAGAATATGATGCAGCTTAATCCTATTTCTGTATTCAGAAAGAATGAAGATGGAGAAGACTGGTGACCATCCTTTGCAAAAGACCATTTCTAAACTGGCTCTGAACCAAGGGGAAAAATCTCAAAAGCCTTCACTTTCTGTTATAGGTCTCTCCAGGCCATTAGTCATTCTCTCCTGAGCTTGCTCTAAAATCACTATGACCCTATTTAGCAGCAAATGTAACAACTTCCAAATAGATTTGCCAGGCTAGGTTGCTACTTCAACTAGATATTAGCATTTCATCTAATACTGGACTAGGGCATGTGAACCTTTTCTAATGGCTGCCAACAATTTAGCTGATGAAGTAATGCCTTGGCTCCAAGTTCCATCCTAATAACAAAAGCAATTAAGCTGAACAATAGAGTGGTGTTAACACATATTAGTGGTAGGAGAGAGAGAGGGAGAGGGAGAGATTGAAAGAAATGAGAAATAGAGAGAGACCGTGACACAGAGAGACACACACACAGAGAAGAGAATAGTGAGAGAGAAGAGGAGGAGAGAGGAGGGAAGCAGGGAGAAGAGAAGAGGGAGGGTGGGAAGGAGAGAGATGGTCTTATTCTTTGAAATTATAGAACCTGCTTGATAACATGTAAAAGGAGAGAGTGGGTAAGATGTTGTAGATAAACTTAAATGGAGAATAATCTCTAGCTTCTGTGGGGTGTTCTGTCTAATTCCTTGGCACATTTGATGGAAGAGAAAGTTGAGTTTGGCTGTCCCTTCACACCCCAATGTTAAATGGCCTCATTAAGTTTGATATTTTTAATCCATAAATTGCTAGCAGCTCACCCACAGGCTTCCCCAGGCCTTGGAATCTAATTGCTCACAGTGTCAAGCCTGGGAGGGGTGGTCTCAAAGGAATATTCTACTGAGTTCACTGGCACTTGATTGGTTTTTCCAGAACTCCTAGCTTTTAGAGGGGGTGGAAAAGCATTAAGCCCTGACTGGTAGTGACAGCTGCAAATGGTACTTATCCCATATCTTTTGAGTTGAATACTATCATCCCTGCCAGCAAATCATCGAGATTGCCAGTTGTTATCAAGGCCCTGCGTAAATTCCCCAATTCTAAAACATAAAGAAAAGCAATTCAAAGAGAAGAAAAACTACTGAAAATAGTCAAAATGGATCTGAAGCCAACAAAAGAAAGGATCATTGAATTTTTGCAGTTGACAGAAACCTTATAGAACATCTAGTCCAGTTCCCTTGATTTTCAGATGAGGAAACCATAGACTAATGGTGAAATGACTCTACCAAGGTCAAAAAGCTGAGAAGTGGTCACACTGGGATTAGAAACCAGGACCAGTGAATCTGAACCCAGCCCCCTTTATTCTACAACATAGCCCAAATCAATGTAGCATGTTTTCCTAAAAAAAAAAAAAAAAAACCAAACCAAAAAAAAACAAACAAAAAGATTCTTAAGCATGATCCACAGGGGATAATTCTAGAAAATAAAATTTCTTTGAGGGGAAAACAAAACTTGAAAGCTAAGAAATATACCATATACATTTCTTTAAGGATTAAAAATGCTATCCTTTAGAAGAGGTGTTCACATTATTCTACTAAGCCCCAGACAGAACCAGGATCAATAGAAAGAACAGGTGATTGAATGACAAGCCATTTTAGGAGCTTACTCTATTCCAGCCACTGGGAATACAAATAAAAAACTCAGTCAGTCTGTCCTAAGGGAGTTGGCATTCCATGGGGGGGGGAGTGGGCAGCACATTTAGGAAAGGCATGAACAATGAAGGGGGTTTGGGCTGGGGAATCACGGATAGGATGAGTGGAGCCACAGGGCAGTCAATTGCTGGGTATTTTGGGGAGGTAGTATTGATTTAGTATTATTGATATATTATTATTTTTTTTGTGAGGCAATTGGGGTTAAGTGACTTGCCTAGAGTCACACAGCTAGTAAGTGTAAAGTGTCTGAGGCTGGATTTGAACTCAGGTCCTCCTGAATCCAGGGCCAGTGCTTTATCCACTGCCCCACCTAGCTGCCCTGTTGATATATTATTGATAACTATATGATTATATCTTCATCATTTTAATTAACTTAGCTAGCTAGCAATAGAAGCTATATAGTGTTTAAGGTGTGCAAAGTACTTTACATCTCTTATTTCAGTTGATATCCACAATGACCCTGTGAGATAAGTGCTATTTTATAGATGCCCATTTTATAGATCAGGAAATAGGGTGTGAGAAGGTAAATGGATTACACAAAGTGTCTCAAGCAGAATTTGAATGTGCAGGTCTTCTTGATTCTGAATCCCACATTCTATCCAGGGCAACATCTATGCTCTGATTTGATTACTATTTTCAGATGAAAGGATAGAAAATAAGATTTTGAGGGTAGGGGCAGAGCATATGACATTATGTATTATGTGACTTTGCATTTATACACCAAGTAGGACAGTTGAACCTAGACCCAAGACAGAGTGGAGTCAGGAAGACCTGAATTCAAATCTAGCTTTGGACACTAGCTAAGTGACCCTGGACAAGTCACTTAACCCTCTTTGCTTCAGTTTCCTCATCTGTATAATGAGCTGGAGAAGGAAATGGCAAACTGCTCCAGTGTCTTTGCCAAGAAAACTACAAGAAGAGTCATAAACAGTAGGACACAACTGAACAACAATAAGATTTACTCTCTCAGGGAAAGTCTCTGGAGATCTGGTCCAGTTGTTTAAGGTGTCAAAAGGCATAAAGCATAAAATGTAGTCAGAATTCGGGTTCCATGTTAGGAAAACTTTGACTCAAACTATCCCACAATAGAATGGGCTCTGCCATGGTGAGCATGAATTGATCCTCTTAGAAAGGATCTGAACCCAAGTCTTCCAATCCTGAATGAGTCATAGGCCTAGGCAGTTAGTCAGGAATGCAGAAAACAAGCCTGATTCCCAAGCATTTTCCAGTAGTCCACTGCAGTTTGTTGGGACCATTTTCTGACTTTTTACTCTCAGGGTGGGTAGAGGTAACACCCCTCTCCCTAACACCTGAGGCCCCCTCAGAGGCTCCCTGGTAGTATTTGTTTGCACTGTCCTAAAGGAAGGCATCTGTCGTAGGGTTGGTGGCAGACAGGAAGGAGGAATAGAGAAAATGAGCCTCATTGATTTGGGATTTCTGAATCCTTTGGTTCCAAACCAAAATCAACCTCTCTCTTTCACTGACTGTGCCTTAGGCCAGTCAAGGGATGTGGTCATTGAAATATATGAAAAATACTGGTGAGGGCAATATATATGTCAAAGCTCAGACCTTTCCTAGTTACCCAGCGACATAAAAAAGGATGACTCCATTTCGAGGTGATGTTTGCTCATCTTTTCTGAGCCTGTTATTTCCCCCGAGTACAAATATTATTCAGAGGACTGGGGTCTCTGGAGAAGCAATTTTGGCTGCTATTGAAACTGAGATGGGATGGGAGCTTCCTCTGGAAATGTTCTCTTTGAGGTCTTTAACTTGCCATCTCGTTTCCATTTTTCTCATTAATGTGCCTCTCTCCCTTGTTTCTTATGCTCTGAAATAATAACCCCCCTTTATAGTTTATTTAGAACTCTTTAGTGAGCAATAATATTTATGAAGGGCCACCTGGTAATTAATTCATTTTACTTTACCAAAACTCCTCTTGATGCTGGTTTGCTTGTCTGTCAGTGAGACTGGAGCCAGTAAGGGCAGCTAGGTGGTGCAGTGGATAAAGCAGTGGATAAAGCACTGGCCCTGGATTTAGGAGGACCTGAGTTTAAATTCTACCTCAGACACTTGACACTTACTAGCTGTGTGACCCTGGGCAAGTTACTTAACCCCAATTGCCTCACCAAAAAAAAAAAAAGAAAAGAAAGAAAGAAAGGAAGGAAGGAAGGAAGGAAGAAAGAAGCCTATAGCTAGGCATTATGAATCCTGGTTGGAGTGGGTGGGGGGAGGGCAGTCACACTTCTCTGAGTTTTGGATATTTTGTTAATAAGGAGGGCTGCCACATATTGAGTGGTTTAAAGTTTATAGAGGGGGCAGCTAGGTGGTGTGGTGGATAAAACACTGGCCCTAGATTCAGAAGGACCTGAGTTCAAATCTGGCCTCAGACACTTGACACTTACTAGCTGTGTGACCCTGGGCAAGTCACATAACCCTCATTGCCCCCCCCCCAAAAAAAAAGTTTGTAGAGAGTTTTATATCCATTAGTTCATGTGACATTGAAAGTCACAGTGCTATTCTTATGATACTCATTTTACAGATGAGGAAACTGAGGTTCAGAGTGGCTCAATTACTTGCCCATGGTTACATAGCTACTGAGCATCAGAGCCAGGTTTTGAACCCAGACCTTTTTGACTTCAACTCATGTTCTCTGTCTGCTATCTTGTTCTGACTCTCAAATACTAGGAATTAAAACAATGTATTAGGGTTCTGATGACATGGAATTATAGAATGTTAGAGATGGATGGGTTCTAAGATCATAGAATGTTAAATCTAGAAGGAACTTCAAAGATTATAGGGATCTTAAAGGTTTTCCCTTCAAACCTCTGCCTTTTAAGGAGGAAAAAGCTGAGGGCAACAAAGTTCCAGGGCCTGGCTGTGATCACTGAGCCAATAAACTTCAGGAGGAGGATTCAAACCCAGGTCTTCCTTACTCCAAGACCAAATGGGTCTCTACCTCATGTATGTACTTGTAGTATTTAATTTTTTTCATATATACAGGAGCTTTTTAAAATCCTTTTTCTTAATATTATTTTCCCCAATCTAGAATGCTATATTATAATAGTTAATTTTTTTTCACCTGTACAAGAGGGGTGTGTGCATCTCTTATAGTATATGTCAACATTGCAATGTTTCACACCCATAGCCCCTCACTTCTCCAAAGAAAGGGAGAAGTATGAAATGACACTATCCTAAAAGCAGTATACTTGAGATCCTCTCCTTCTAAAAGAATTTACACACACACGAACACGATCTCCTCTGCAGACCTTCACCCTATTTGCTTCAGTGGCCTCATTTCAAAGCCTGGCTTGGACTTGAGGAGGCCCAGCCATTTAATTTCATTAGACTCTTAGTTTATAAAATGCCATAAATCTGCCCAGTCACTGCTTTTGACAGTGTCTTTTTATTGCCTGGTGATTGGAGATGAACAGTGGCAAGAGAAGGTGACCTTGTGGCTGGAGGCTGGGCCTACACTTCTGGACACAAGGGAGGCCAACAGTGGCCCTGGTTTTAATGTAATGATGTTGTTAAATGCGCCAGAGGTGAATTCCTTAAAGGAAATTAAACAAGTGACATGCCTATTTCATAAACTCCATTTAATCTCACGCCTCACTGTCTTTATGATAGAATTACAGCAATCTGGGAAATTAGGTATGAATGGACAAGTAGCCAATACCATGGTGAGCAGCTATTTTGTATTACAACGTCAACTGCAAGAGAAATGTCTGAGAAGTCAAACAGGACAGTTTGTGTGAGGTGGCCTTCCTTAGCCAGGTGGTAGAAAATACACACACATGCACATCGCCTCAGAGGATGCATCTCTGAATGGAACATAGAAGTCCTTGGCCTAAAGATGCAGTCAGTAGGATACCAAAGTATTCTGGAGAGAAATATTTAGATGCTAGTTTCATCTTTTTTTTTTTTTTTTTGCGGGGCAATTGGGGTTAAGTGACTTGTCCAGGGTCACACAACTAGTAAGTGTTAAGTGTCTGAGGCTGGATTTGAACTCAGGTCCTCCTGAATTCAGGGCCAGTGCTTTATCCACTGCGCCACCTAGCTTCCCCTTAGTTTCATCTCTGTAGCTGCTGAAATATATTAAAACATCGGGTGGGTGGATGGATGGATGGATGGATGGATAGAAGGAAGGAAGAATAGCTGGATGTCTGGATAGATGGATGTTCAATTCAGGTGACATTGATTAAAAGCTTACTTAATATAGTCGAGTAGATAGATAGCTCCATTTTGGAGTTAGTGAGTCCGTTCTATTCCTTTTTAACCTTTAATCTGTTCTTGAACTAATCACTTAGTTTCTCCAGACTCAGTTTCCTCATCTCAAAAAATGAGAGGGTAGGACTAGGTTGTCTCTAAGGTCCCTTTTTATCCATTGTGCAATATTCCTGTGATCTTACTTTAGGAATACCACTGAAATTCTCTAGGTCTCAATTTCCTCGTATGTCAAATGAGGCTGTTGGATCGATGGCTTCTGATGTGCTGCCTCAAGGTAGCTAGGTGGTACAGTGAAAGGAGCACTGAGTCTAGAGTTAGGAAGACGTAAGTTCAGATGTGGCCCTAGACACCTATAAGCTGTGTGACCCTGGACAAGTCACCTAACCTCTGTTTCCTCAACTGTAAAATGAAGATAATAACAGCACCACCCTCCCAGGGTTGTTGTGAGGATTAAATGAGTTAGTAATCATAAAGTGCTTTGTTCAGTGCCTGGCACATAGTAGGCACTTAATAAAGAATCACTTCCTCCCTTTCCAGATTGAGTTCTGAGCTTGTTACCTCTGTGATGAGGATAATAGTGATTGCATTAACTAGGTCAGTGTTCTGTCAACTCTATGGATTATTAACTACGCAAATATTGTTACAGTTGGTGTGGCTACTAGCCATCTATCATATTTTAATAAGGCACAGAGGAGGTGGAATTAGAGGAGGCCCTTCCTCCCAATCTTCTCCTCAGTGTCCATTCTCTTTTCCTTTCTGGATGCTGGTCCCATCTTTATCCTCATGGGAGGGAACCCAGAGATTCTGATCCACTTCAAATCCTGGGACCATCCCTCACCCCCTTCCCAATGGTCATGGATAGACACCTCAAGCCCCAAGGTTTGGGGGCATATATGGCTATGTAGACTGCTCGGAATCAGCAGAAGTCTCTAAATATAATTATTCTGGTAATATGGAGAACTGTCTGGGATTGCCATCTTCCTTGCTGCTATTCCCTAAAGATTCTTGGGTCTTTTCATTAATCTTGCCATTCAACCCTAGTAATCATTGGACTTTATCATCTTCCTTATAGTTCACTCCTTTCTGTGTTGTAACCTCCATGTGAAATCCATGAGAGCCCAGGTTATCTTGATTTTCTATGTTTATTGCCAGTGTAAAGCATAGTGAGTGGCACATACTGAGGGGTCAATAAATGGTTTACCATTCAGGTTTTAGTTAATGTCTGGCTTGTCTAATGGCTTTCTTCTTCCTCATTCCTTCTATGACTTCCTCTCAAGAAATCCAAACAAAAATTATAGAAAACTTACCCAAATTCAACATAAATGAAACACAGTGCAATTCTTTGTTTTGGGAGACTGGTCTGGAATTTTTCTATGATCATGGGAACCTCTGATTTAAGCTGTCACTATCTTCACCACCTTACTAGAATGGAATTAATGCCAGAACTTGTCTAGTCAAAGTTTGGCCCAGTTAGGTCACTGAGGATATAGGAAAGGATTGGCAATTTCCCTTTTCTACTATGTGGTAGACAGGAACTCAGTAGTTGGCTTCTGCCCACTGGGAAGGACTCCATTCTAGGCATTATTTGTTTATTGAGTTCTGGACCATTTGTGTCTTTGAATCATTGAATCAAAGAAAATGATAGGAGCAAATGGGAGTATAGACATTGGAGATGTGAAGACAAAAGGATAACACATAGACTATATTTCAGTGCATATGGAAGGAATTGTGTACAGTGTTACTATGGGAAAACTGTGTGTATTTATTGTTGTGATAAATTGCAAGTAAATACTGTGTTCATTTTTCAGAAGGCCTACAAGGATGCCACAGAAACACATGATTTTATGGAAGAAGGTACTTCAGTGACCATCTAGTCAAACTCATAAGTAGAAAAAAATCCCCAGTTCAAGGTAGTGGACTAATGGTTAGCTAGCCTTTTCTTGAAGATCTCAATGAAGGGGAACCAACCACCTCCCCAGGCCCCACATTTGAATTTTAAACAGCTCTAATTGTTAGGAAGTCTTTCATGGCATCAAACTTAAATATGCCTCTGGGCAACTTCTCTCCATTATTCCTTTTTAAAGAAGAATAGGGAAAGATAGTTTGCTAGATAATGGTGATTATTTCAAGAGGAAGTCACTGGATAAGGACCATCATTAAGAAGAGAAATAAACAAAGAGTACATTAGGAAAGTTTGCTAAATTGTATCTAAGAAAGTAAGGGAACAGATTAGGTATGACAAAAGAATGAAAAAGAAGAAATGATTGAGAAGCAGGAGATCCACTAGAAGATTTTCATAAGGAGTGGGAACCTGGGCTCAAAACATTGATTTGAGGTTGGCTTTGGGTTGGCCAAGGTTTAGATGTAGAATTTCACTCTGGGGTCAAGGGAACATTTGCCCCTTCCCTGAAGACTTGGGTGAGACAGGATACACTCCCCCCCAGAAGGTACTTTCTCAATTTTTGGATTATTTACATCATTTGCAAAATGCTCCTTCAGTTAACCCTAAACTTGTCTCATTGCAGCTTGCATTCATTGTTCCTAGTTCTGTTTTCTTGAAACCAAATAGAAATCTACTCCCTTTTCCATGTGGCAGCCTTTCTCTCAGCCTTCTCTTGTCCATGCTAAACAATCTCATTACACAATTCCCACATAGCACAAACTCTGATCCCATTCACTGGTTTTTTCTGGATGCTCTCCACCTCATCTGTAGTCCTCATAGTTGTTTTAGGTGGATTTTTCCTTTCTATCACCTCCTCTTGGGTTTCGTTGGAAATTCTGGTTATTTGTATGGATTTATTTTATATCCAGTAATTTTACTGAAATTATTAATGGTTTCAATTAATTTTTGTTGACTCATTAGGGTTCTCCAAATATGATATCATATGCAAAAGAGTGATAGGCTGGTTTCCTCTTTTATCTATGTTTATTTCCTCATTTCTTTTCCTGCCATAACTGCTCTAAGGAGCATTTCAAACATGATATATCATAGTGGTAAGAAAAGGTAGGTAGCACAGAGGGTTGGATTTAAAGTTAGGGATATTAAAGTTCAAATCCTGTCTTGGACCCTTACTAGCCTTTTTCACCCTAGGCAAGTCCCATAACTTCTCTCTACCTCAAATTTCCTTATCTATCAAATGGTGGTAATAATCACACCTATCTCAGGGTTGCTGCTAGGATCCAATGAGATAAGAGATATAAAACACTTTAAACTTCAAAGTGCTATCCAAGTGCTAGCTTTTTAAATAAACATTGGAATAGAATACAGTAATCCATATGAAATTAGGCAGTGAGACTAACCTCTGTTTTTTATGGAAGCTCCACCCTTCTCAAGTCTATAATTGCATTAATTTCTATGGCTGCCATATCATATTGTCAATGCCTATTGTGAATTCTGTCTGTTAAAATCCCTATATATTTTCCAGACAAATTTGCTAATTTTACCTCACCATCTTGTACTTGCTATGTTAATTTTTTGAACCCAGTGTAAGACTTTACATTTTTCCTGATTAATTTTCATATTATTAGATTCAGCTCAATTTTCTGATCTGTGAAGATCTTGGACCCTGACTGTCATCCAGTATATTAGCTATTCCTCCTACTGTGTTTTTTTTTTACCTGAAAAAAACATGATTGACTTCAGATATTTGTATTTTTTCTCAGAGATATCAGTTTTAGATTAAAATATTATTATACTTATGAGATGTCAACATACCTATTATATAGCATGGACCACCTGCTATTCACAGATAAAAATATTTTTCCATTTAGAAACCCCTAATCCTAGCAGATTCTCCCAATGAAGAATTATCCAGTAGCTTTTTAAAGCTATAAATAGAAGCTAATTAAATCAAGCAGCTTGACATAATAGATTAATTTTCTGCATGAGATAATCTATTACTACTCTGTTATCAATGATGTGTAGGATATGTGTGTTTCCATGTACCTGAGCAAGGCTGATATTGTCATAGATTTTATGATTAATTCAAATACATTATTATTTGCATAGTATTTTCCTGGGTCTAGTTAACAAGAAAAGGTATATATCACAGAACCTAAAGAGCAACTGATCATCTCTGTTCACATAATCACATCATCTCAGAGTTCAACTGATATTTGCACAGGGATCTTCTTGATCACATTCTCAACAAGTGGTTATGCAGTCCTTGCTTTAAGACCTACAGTGTGAAAGAACTATCCCCTCTCCCTGGCCTCTATCTTGCGGCAGCCCATTCCATTACTGGATAGCCTTTGTAGTTGGGAAGATTTTCCATATGTTAAGTCTAAACTTGCCTCTTAAAAGTAGCCTTCCTAGGGGCAGCTAGGTGGCGCAGTGGATAGAGCACCGGCCCTGGATTCAGGAGGACCTGAGTTCAAATCTGGCCTCAGACACTTGATATTTACTAGCTGTGTGACCCTGGGCAAGTCACTTAACCCCACCTGCCTCACCAAAAACAAAGAAACAAGACAAAAAAAAAAAAACCCAAAATGTAGCCTTCCTCCCAGTTCTGTTCTTGGAGGATCAAGAAAAACAAGTCTAGGCCCTTGTCCATATGTCATTCAAATTCTTGAAGGCAGCCAACTTGCTTCTCCAAATCCCCATTTTCTTCACTGATTCTTACATATCATGATCTTCAGGCCCTTCCTTCTATTGGCAGTTGTCCTCTGCATGCTCTCCAGCTTTATCAACACCCCCCTAAAATATGGCACCTGGATTGGAATCCAACACTCCAGCTGTAGTCTGGGTAGGGCAAAGTACAATAGGACTAATGTCTCCCTAACCGTGGACACTGCTTCTCTTAATACAACCCTTTTTTTGCAAGAGGTTTGTAGGCTGCCATGTTGTGCTTTTGACTCATGTTGAGCTTGCAGTCCACTAAAACCCTCAGATCATTTTCACAGGAACAATTTGTTATTATCTCTCTTTCAGGACCCTAGAAGAAATATAGACACACAGATACATTTGTACACCCCCACCCACATATGTATGTGTCTGAGTTGTTTTCCTTCAGTTTTAAGCTACTAAAGCTTCTAATAGCTTTAAGCTTTAATAGCTTAAAACTGTACTAAGACTTTTGGGATTGCATATGTATGTTTATACATACATAAACACAGGAGTATAGAAGCAAATATATATATATATATATGTGTGCACATTTATAACATATAATCCTACACGTAGACACACATTTGCACCCTCTTGCATTGTCTCTATCATGTTGTTTGAGAATAAGTTGGCATTCCTTCTTTTTTTTTTGTGGGGCAATGAGGGTTAAGTGACTTGCCCAGGGTCAAGTGTCTGAGGTCGGATTTGAACTCAGGTCCTCCTGAATCCAGGGCCGGTGCTTTATCCACTGCACCACCTAGCCGCCCCGGCATTCCTTCTTTCAAGAAAGAGTGCAATAGTTCTTTTTCCCCTTGAGTAGCCTAGCTCAGCAGGATCTTATATCTCTATCCTTAATTCTCTAGTCTGCTTTGAAACTCTAAATTTGTAAAAGAGGAGGGTGGGGGCTGCTTCCACTCCTGGTCATATTTTCCACAGCCCAGTGACTCTGAATCCTATTCCAAACCCTGTTCCATATGCCTTACCACCCAACTCCTCATTCCTATCTCCCTCAACTCTACCACTCCAAAGTTCCAACCTAAGTCCACCCAGTCCTTCCATTGTGCCTTCTGAAATACTTTTTTCATAGGTAATAAACTTCCCTTCTTAAATATTATCCACTCCTTCTGTCTACTAACCCTTACTGAAATCTGACTTTCTTTTTTTTTCTTTTTCTTTTTCGGCACGGGACAATGAGGGTTAAGTGACTTTCCAAGGGTCACACAGCTAGTAAGTGTCAATGGTATGAGGCTGGATTTGAACTTGGGTCCTCCTGAATCCAGGGCTGGTGCACTATCCACTGCGCCACCTAGCTGCCCCCTCTGGCTTCTTTCTGATAACACAACTTCCTTGGCCACTGTTTCCAGCACTTATAGCACTTTCACTTATTCTCCTTGCCTCACTGATCCAGGCAAGTAAATTGGAATATTCCTTGCACCCCGTTTTCACTCCCAGGTTCTCCCCCTTCCTCCTTCACACAGTAACATATCTACCTTCAAGGTTCATGCTATTCATATCTACCACCCAATTAAAATCCTGGTAGTTGTTGTCTACAGACTTCCTTACTTCCTCAGTGAGTTCAATACTTGGCTCACAATTCTCTCTCCTTCCCAACTCTTGCCTTCATACTAGGAGACTTCAGTATGCAATTGATTCTTCCTCAAATACCCTAACCACTCAGTGCCTCAACCTACTCTCCTCTAATGAGCTACTCCTCAGCCTTACCTCAGCATTATGCAAAGATGGTTATACTCTCAACCTTACCATCATCAACCTCAAAAATACTGAAATCCCTGTAATCTACTATAATCTATTGGCTTTTCAATGCTGCTTCTTGTTTTCCTTTATGAAATCTTTTTTTTTTTCCCCAACATCAAGACCTCCAGCATTAGCCACCCTCTCCTCTTTTCTCCATCTTAAAATCTTGGTGAACTAATTAAATGCTATACTGTCATCCTCTCTTGAATTCCTGGCACCATTTTCATATCATCAATTGCACCCAGCCAAGCCTCAGTCTTCTATCACTCCCACCATTTGTCACCTCCACTCCTACATATGTGCTGCTCAATGAAAATGAAGAAAATCTTGCAACCATTCTGACTGGGGACACAACAAATTTACATTATATAACCTCAACTGGGTGCTTACTTCTACTAAGAAATCTTACCATTTCTCCGTTATCAACTCACTATCCCACTCTCCACTGTGGCTTCTCATATCTCCTCAAATCTCCCATGACTTCACTCTCCTCCTACTCTCTCTCAGCTGAGAATTTTGCCTCATTCTTTATAGAATAAATTGTGTCCATTCACTGTGAACGAACTCTCTCTCTTCCCCCCTCTTCCTCATCTTCTATCTTTCTGATTCTTTCTACCACTTTCTCTTCTTACATCTCAGTCTCCTATGATGAAGTGGTCATACTCTTTACTAAGGCTAACCCTTCTACTTGTTCAAGTGACCCTGTTTCATCCCATCTCCCACAACAGATTGCCCCCTCTGACATCCCCAATCTTTCACTCATTTTCAATTTCTCCCTGTATCTGGCTCATTTCCTACTGCCTACAAACATGCTCATGTCTCCCCCAACCTGAAAAAAAAGAGCCCTCAGTTGATACTTCCATCTCTACTATTGTCCTATATATCTCTTCTGCCTTTTTGTAGATAAATTCCTTGAAAAGGCCACCTACAATAGCTGCTTCAGAGTTCTCTCACTCTCTTCTTAACCCCTTACCATCTGGCTTTTGGCCTTATCATTCTGCCTAAACTGTTCTTTTCAAAGTTAATAATGCTCTCAGCTGCCACATCCAAAGAACTTTTTTCAACTCTCCTTCTCCTCAACTTCTCTGCAGTCCTTGGCACTGTTGATCACTCCTCCTTAATACTCTCTTTTCTCTGGGTTATCAGTACCACCCCCCCCCACCCTTTCCTGGTTCTCTTCCTCCATATCTGATCATTCCTTCTCAGTCTCCTTTGCTGGATCATTTTCCAGATCTAACCCTAGGTGCCCTTCAACATTTACATTGCACCCACTTTGTGCCAGGCACTATGATAAACACTTTACAACAGCCCTACAAAATAGGAACTGTAGTTATCCCCATTTTACAGATGAGGAAACTGAGGCAGACAGATGAATCAACTTGCCCTGGTAACTTGGCTATTAAGTGTCTGAGGCAGGATTTGAATTCAAATCTTGCTGACACCAAGCCCAGTTCTCTACCTATGGAGCCACCTAGCTACCTCTGACTGCAACCCAAAGCCCTCTTGATTTCAAATTCAGAGCTCTTTCTGCTGACTTTCAGGGAGAGCACACTTATTCTCACTCCAATGGACTCCTTCTCTGTGACCTGACCTAAAACACATTCCATCTTAGTGACTCATTCTACAATTGTAAGATGATGTTACAGTTCCATTCAAAATGGAGAAGAAACCTCTGAGTGTAAGCATAGGTTTGTTTTTTTTCCATTCTTTTTTTTATCATTCCATTGACTTCAGCTCACTTATTACTATCCCATAGATCAAGAGAAGTTTCAAGAGTCCTGTACCAGGGGTGGCTATCAGGTGGTAAACTTTGTGTTAATAAGGTATTTCATCTCTTCTCCATTACAAATGTAATTTTCATTGAACACATAGGAACAATATAGGAACATATATTCCTTTGTGTCATGAAAAACTACAAAAGAGACATGTGGCATGTGGAACAGTGAATAGAGAGACTTTTTTAGGTGACAATGACAATGTGATGATGCCATCTTCATATTTCCACTGTGAGAATGAGAAGAGCTCTGGGAAAATGTTTCTTTGCCTAAATATGTGATTATGTTAGGTAGAAAGACCATTGATTTAGAACTATAAGGGATCCTAGAAGTCATTGAGTTCAAGCCTCTCATTTTATAGATGAGGAAATTAAGGGCTAGAGAGGGTAGTTGATTTGCTCAGGGTCATGCAAGTGGTACAGATCAGAGTTATTATTTGGCCCCAATCGTACTTTCCAAATTTTTGCAGTGTAGCTGCTACATATGCAGATATGTATATACACATAAACATATATAGGTATATATATATATATACACTATCATATATGTGTATATCTATCTCTATCTATGTATCTTTACATACGTGTTTATCCTTTCCAGTAGCAGTGTATCGCTGTGAGAGTTGGACTATAAAGGAAGCTAAGTGCTGCAGAATCGATGCTTTTGAATTGTTCAGAAGAAGATTTTAGAGAGTCCCTTGGACAGAAAGCAGATAAAATCAATCAATACCTAAAGAAATTTGTTCAGACTACTCATTGGAAGGACAAATACTCAATTTGAAGCTTAAATATTTTGGCCACATCATGAGAAGATGGGACTCACTGGAAAAGACCCTGATGGTGGGAAAGTTTTAAGGTGAAAGGAGAAAGGGATGGCAGAGGATGAGATGGAAGGATAGTGTCATCGAAACAATGAGCGTGAGCTTAAGTAGACTTTGGGATATAGTGAAGGATAGAAGGGTCTGGCGTCCATGGGGTCAGGAAGACTCAAACGTGATCGAATGACTGAACAATAAAAGTGTGTGTGTGCATGTGCACGTGTGTGTGTGTGTGTGTGTGTATTTGAGACCAAGTCTCCCAATCTTGCCCAGATTAGCAGTTCAGTAATGACTCACAGGCCTGTCCCCAATGCTGACTGATATGGGCACTTCAAACTGTTCTGCTTTATGACCTGGGCTTGTCCATCCCTCGTTAGATAGCCATATTTGTACTGGGCTTAGTCAGGCTGCCCAATTGGCTTAGCTCATTGTAGCTCAAAACTCTTGAACTCTGTCAGTCCACCACCCTCAACCTTCCCTGAAGCAGGTATTAAGAGTAAGTGGTAAATGCCACCATGTTTGATTACGGCTTTCATTTATAAGTGATGCCTATTTGAAGATTATCATAAGAGTTCAGGGCTTTAAAAAAGAAATTCTCCCCCATTTGAGAAATCATTCATTTTCAGACTCAGGGTAAATAAGTATCACCTTCTTTTAAATAGGACATCACATTTCTGTAGCACTTCAAGGTGTGTAAAGTACTTTCTTCATCCTCATTTTATAGACAATGAAACAAGGGTTTTGAGAAGCAAGAAGTGATTGTAGCATTATGAAATTAGAGTTGGTTGGGATTGGGGGAGGGTTATTTCATCCAACACCATCATTTTCCAGATAGGAACTGAGCCCTAGAGGAGAAATGATGTGCCCAAGGTCACACAGAGAGTAATGGTCAAAGACGGGACATGATTCAGTGATTCTGACCCTAAATCCACTACCTCTTGCCCTTATCCATAACCATATGTCTCCTCAGTGTCAGAGATTTGAACCTAGGAGTAATGATGTCAAATCTGTATTCTTTCCTTTCATTATGCTACCATACAGCCTAAGTAACGAAGATGTGAATTCATCTTTTGTACTAAGCATAGTGTATCTCAAAGGATTGTGTGCCATGCAAGAACCTTTGAAGATTCTTCACTGAAAGTAAAGAATTTTTCTCATGTTCGTCCATGACAAAGTTTTGGTAAATTAAAGAAAGAAAGAGAAACCAGGCTTAACTTTTTTGTTTTGGGGGGTACTCTATATTATTTTCAAATATCGTTATTTTTTTTAAGCATTGATCTGGGGTTTGAAAGCTAGAAGCTTCCTTAGCTTCTCTTGGCTTCTCTTGACCTCTTATAGATAGTCCCGAGGCCTGGTTGTGATGACTGGGGTCCTAGGGGAAATAAAAAATATTAGAACTGGAAAGCGAACACACGTTTGGCCACCTGCTCTCTCCTAGAGCTTCAGGATGAGCACATATAAATCCAGCTCTGCTCATCCCATTCGACCAGTGACCTTCTTGCCTTTGGCAATGAGGGATGTTCAACAAAGGTCACCATTTTGTTTCTCTTTCTCTTCTGGTGTGTCTGTTTTCCTTTCTCATTGGAGAAGTCTCCCTTATTTTACAATGTAACCAAAGAGCTTGTGTATGGTGGGTTTTAGGTAAAACAAAATTTCATTAAAAGTACTTTAAAGAAAGCTTAGGCAGAGCATAAAACCCAGGTCCATGGCCTCTAATACATAGAGCAGGGTCCTTCAGCTATTGAAAAACACAATTCTGAGAAGTCCAGAGGCCTCACCAGGCTAACTGGCAAAGGGATGAACTCCTGATTTGGATGGTTTGAGTCTTCCCTCACAGTGACTATTATATGTTAACAACAAAAATAATAATAGCTAGTATTTATTCAGCACTTTAAGTTTTGCAAAGTGTTTTATAAGTATTATTACATTAAGTAGATGTTATTATCCCCAATTTACATATAGGGAAACTGAGGCAGAAGGAGAGTAAGTGACTTGTCCAGGTAGAACTAGGAAGTGCCTGAAACTGGATTTGAACTCAGGTGTTCTGCCCCCAAGTCCAGTGCTCTATCCATTGTGCCACCTAGATGCAGTTAATCTTCCCACAGCAAGTGGAATTTTCCTTAAACATATAGGAGCCAATATAGGAGCATGGACTCTCTGCTGTCATGACTGATTTGGGGACAGAGACATATGTGAGTGACACACGGCACAGCTGGTGGGATGACTGCGCAAATGTCTAATGATGTGATCTCTCAGATGTGGCATCTTCACGTGCCTATGAGAAGAACTTGGGGAAAATACTTTCTCCCAAGTTTGTGATACTTTTAAATCATAACACCGTAGAGTTAGAACTGGGAGGCACCTAAAAATTCCTTCAGTATAAACACTTCCTTTTATAGGTGAGAAAACTGAGGCCCAGAGAGACTGAATTGCCCAAAGTCTCACAGCCAGGAATCAATAGAATCTCTGAATCCAAATCCGCCATATCTTCTGTTGGACATGGAACACTGGCCTGGGCATTCTGGATTGAAATCTTGACTTAGATCACTGGTTATATGATCCTGGGTGAATAACATCACCTCTATCAGTGTTTGCTCACACTTTGCCTGCTAGCAATAGGTCTATGCCAGGTGCACCATCCTCACAATTAAGAAGGGTAGAATGGACCCTAACCATTTCTAGCTCCTGTCTTCCTTTGCTCTGTGTTACTGCTATGCCATCTGGATATAAATCATGACACATTTATTCAGCCCTTCCTATATGATAGGCATTGTGCTGGATGCTGGGCCAACCAAGAATGAAACAATTCCTCTCCTAGAGGAGGTTGTTGCTATTAAATGCCAGCTCTCATTATTATTATTGCTGGCAGCTCAGTGGTCTATTGGGTAGACCACTGGACATGGAGTCGGGAAGACATGAGTTCAAATTCTGCCTCACCCACATATTAGTTGGGTGGCCCTGGGTAAGTCTCTTACACATATGCGTCTGTAAAAAGGAGGACAGTGATAGCATTCACCTCACAGGGTTGTTGTGAGGATCAAATATGACATATGTAGAGTACTTTACAAACCTTAAAGTTCTGCTTAAATACGAGTTATTCTTTATGGAAAACTTTCATTTCTTCAAGATCTCTAACAAGTGTCCGAGGTGAGGTTTGAACCTGGATCTACTGACTGTGTCCAACACTCAACCACTTATGCCCTCAACCTCCTAAATGTTGAAGACACCAATTGAGAGTTTGTCCTAGGGAAGAACCATGTGGCCCCATCATGGAGACTTCTTCCTTCCCTTCCCTCTTCTGGGGCTCGCTTATACCCAGCTTTCTCCAGATCTCAGTGGCCTCTCCAGGACTCTTTGCTCCATCTCTCACTTTCCTTTTCCAACCTATACACTGAACAGACACCCAGGTCCCAGAGCAGGAGGCAGAGGAGCTGACATGATCTTTGCTCTTCACCATTGATTTCAGACCTTTGCATTTGTGAGATTTAAAATTGGATATTAGATCATAAATCTCCCCTCTTTAACCTTTCCCTTAATTTATCTCCCAGACTAGTAAATGGAAGAAGCTTCTGGTTTTCTAGTTAGAGCTTTTATTGTATGGTAGTCACAAGGTGATGTTGATTAGAAGGATAGGAAAGTAGAAATACAATACAAATCGTCTTAAGTCCAAGCTTAGTCTATATTCCATATAAAACTCACCAAAAGCTGAAGGCCACCTTTGGGGAGAGAGAGAGAGAGACATGTGTCAAGCGTGTGCTGCTGCTAACCGGGAGCCGGGCCCAGTCGAACTCTTGTCAGCATCAGCCTGTGCAGCGCAGTCAGGGGACCATCAGAGCAGGAAAAGGTCTTTTACTTCCGTTCTCTCCTTGCCTTTTAAGCTTGCACCCTGGAAGTCAAGTGCTAGCAGGTAGTCTGACGTGTGGAGCAGGTGGACTGGCGTGCGTAGCTCATGCCATTGGTCTCCTCCCCAAAAGGGTGGTCCTTCAAAAACTGGCGTCTTTCAGTTATCCTAACCGACTGTTAAGAAACTTTCATATTTTTTTTTACCACACATTCTACCAGCCATCAGTGGCACCTTCTCTTCCTTGAAATTTTGCTTCATCCTGCCCACATCCTTGTTGCTGTCATCTATGACCCACTGTGTTACTCCCCAGTCAATTCCATGTTTAGCTCACTGTTTCCTATTCCACTTCAACTTTCTCCCCTTTAAACACTCAGTCTTTCCCTGGTCTCAATCTCTTAAAATCACACAACCTCTGTCTCCATTATATCTTTTTTTTTGCAAGGCAATGAGGGTTAAGTGACTTGCCCAGGGTCACACAGCTAGTAAGTGTCAAGTGTCTGAGGCTAGATTTGAACTCAGGTCCTCCTGAATCCAGGGCTGGTGCTCTATCCACTGCACCACCTAGCTGCCCCTGTCTCCATTATATCTTAACCATAAAAGGAGTGGTCATGCCCGAAGCCCCAAAGGCTAACCCCCAATTCAATTAGATTTGCCCAAGACACCAAGAATCCCAATTTAGAGCTCAGTAAAGACTGAGCTTTTCTGCTTTCCAAATATATTTTTCTTGGGTTCCACCCACCTCCGCCTCTCTGTGTTTTTTCTTAAGTTTTGACAGCACTCTTGGTGTAGCCAACAAGGCAGGATTACAGTTTATCACCATAACCATGTAAGTATTAAGAGTCTTAGAACCTTCATAATCTTCCACTGAGCACTGCCTTATTGCTTCCTTAAAACTAGCCCATCCAAAGTGTTCTTTCCCTGGAAATGAACAGACCTCGACATCTTGTTGTACCTGGGAGACTGAACAAGGCCCATTTTCAAAGGGCCAAGAAGACAAAATGCTAAGAAAAACCCCAACAATTTTAATTAGCATCAAACTCCAGATATGGGGCTCAGGAATGGAAGGTATTATTTATCATGTCCATGGAATCACAAATCTGCAGCTGAAAAGGATCTGTCAGTCTACCTTTCCTAATTTTACATATGGGGATACCAAGGCACAGGAAGGTTGAATAACTTGAGAAAATAACATCGGTAGTAAGCATCAGGGATAAGATTTGAAATCGGGGCCTTGGACTCCAGTACCATTACTCTTTCCATTGTTTCTATTTTCATTTTGTCTCTGTGTCCCTGGTACCTACCACAGTACCTGGCACGTAGAATCATGGATGTAGAGTTGGAAGGGCTCTCAGTGGCTGTCTCATCTAACCTGCTCAATTTAGAAATGAAGACACCAGCCATATCTCAGAGAGGTAAAGGTACTTGCCCCAGGTCACACAACTAGGAAGCATCAGAGGGGCAGCTAGGTGGCACAGTGGATAGAGCACCGGCCCTGGATTCAGGAGGACCTGAGTTCAAATCCGGCCTCAGGCACTTGACACTTGCTAGCTGTGTGACCCTGAGCAAGTCACTTAACCCCAATTGCCTTACCACAATAAAAGGAAGCATCAGAGGAGAGATTTAAATCCAGGACCTTGGACTTCAGAGCCAGGTTCGTGATTAATGAATTTAAACCAAGTCAATTAATGCTCTGTAATTTATTAACATCCTCCCCAAAACGTGGCACTAAGAAATGAACACAATACTTCAAATGAACAACTCTAATGTTGCCTGATGAATGACATTCTGCAGTTGCAGTGACATGAAATCTTTCTGTTAGGCCTCATTTTTTAGCTCTCCCTTCTTACTGCTCCCTTCCTGTTTTTCTCCCTTTCCCCATGCTCTTCTTCCTTTGTGGTCCATCAGATATGTATAAAATTTCAATTAGCACTACATTCCAGCTGAGGAAGATTTTCTTTTAATTGAAAACTACTAAAGGAAGAATTTTAATTTGAGCTTCATGCTGCCATTCATGAGGGACCCTGAGCAGGCCCATCGCCTCTCTCTGACCTTCCACTTGGGGCCCATTTGTCTCAGAAAACAAAATGAAAAAATGGAGGCCATGGCCAGCCCTCTCTTTTCCTCTATTACTCAGAAAAAACAAAGTGAACAAGGTGTCTATTTGTCTGCCGTTGGATAATATCAACAAGAAAATGTAGGATATTGTAGAGTTTGTAGGGAGATGGTAACTCATGGTGGATGGAGTCTTGCTTCCTACTCTTGTCAGCTTCACCTGCCAGAAGGAGGTGGAGGCTTTGGGTTATCAGTCTGAGCTTAGCTGTGTTTCCTAACTTTTCCCATTCTTCTCCTGCCCACTGAATTGTTTTCCTAATGATAGGTTTCAGTTATCTGGGACTGGGAGCTGGGGGTTGGGGAGGCTTCCATTAGGCTATAGTGAAGGTGGGCTCTTTGAGGGTGGGGCCAATCATGCCTGTCCTTAACTAGTGAAGTGGAAGATGGGGATTGCAGGATTTCCTAGTGATGAGAAAAAGAGTCATTTATAAATAAGAAAGGCTGGGCAGCTAGGTGGTGCAGTGGATAGAGCACCGGCCCTGGAGTCAGGAGGACCTGAGTTCAAATCCGGCCTCAGACACTTGACACTTTACTAGCTGTGTGACCCTGGGCAAGTCACTTAACCCCAATTGCCTCACTAAACAAAAAAAAAAAAAGAAAGGCTGGAGATGGTGGAAGGAAGGCTGCTGTAATCAACCATCACTTACCTGTGATTATGCCCAGAGGAGCTGCTGTTCTCTTGGGCTAAGGCAGTGTGGATAACTACCTTGACTGTCCCCAGGATTGTTGCTGGAGTATAATATCAGAATGGGGCAGGGATGGTGAGAAGGGAAAAGGGAGGTGTTACTATGGCCCAGTGGATGATGGTACGTGGGACATGGAGTCAGAAAGACCTAGTTTTAATGCCGTAACTGCTTATATTCTAACTTTTAGCCTCAATTTTCTTTTCTGTAAAATGGGGATAGTAATAGTATTTACATATTATAGTATTATTTATTTATAGTATGTATGTAAGGTTGGCAAAGCCCCTTATGTAGATTATCTCATTTTATCCTGTCAACAACCCTGTCTGATGTGCGGTTATTATCACCATCATATAGATGAGGAAAATGAGACAGAGGGATGTTAAGAGTCTAGACCACAGTCCCAATGCTACTAAGTGTCTGAAGTAGGACTCAAACTCGGGTCTTCCTGACTCTGTCTTTGCCATCTGTCTTCTTTATGATGCAGTTATAGGTCTTCTATCTTTACCTACCATACCTACACAGGGGCAGCTAGATGGCCCAGTGACCCATCTGCCAGGTCTGGAGTTGGGAAGACTCATTGTCCTGCATTCAAATCCAGCCTCAGACACTTATCAGCTAGGTGACCCTGGGCTAGTCACTTCACCTTGTTTGCCTCAGTTTCTTCATCTGTAAAATGAGCCGGAGAAGGAAATAGCAACCTGCTCCAGTATCTGTGCCAAGAAAACCCAAATGGGGTCAAACAAAGTGTCAGACATGACTGAAAAACAACAACAACATAGCTGTTTAACTGTCTCATTACAAGGACTATATGTCACTATTTGTGCATGTGTAGATGACTCTGCCCTTCGATTTCACTGTTATAGCAAATTCCCCCTCCCAATGAAGATCTTTACCTGTTTACAACTTAGAGTCTTGGAGAGGGGGGCGGGGAGGGGAAAAGAAAGGCTCAGTGCTCAGGGTCATTCAGCCAGTATGTGTCAGAGGCAGGACTGGAACAAAGTACTTCCTGATCCTGGGGCAGGCTCCTAGTCTCTACCTCATGCTGTCTCAAATATCCAGATCTATTTCTCAATTTCTCTCCATATGAATATGCACACAAACACACACTCACATGTGTGTATATATTATGTTTACCCACATACGTATATACACATATATACACACTTCTCTCTCTATATGTGTGTATATGTATACACACTTGATATATATGAATATACAGGGTGTCCCCAAAGTCTTAGTGCAGCTTTAAGATTTAATGGCTTTAAACTACATTAATTTTTTTTGAGAGACCTGATTCATGTGTATTTATACACACACACTATAATCTCTTGTCTCTCTTTCTCTCTCTCTCCTCTATGGCTCTGACTCTGGGTTCCTGTCTCTCTGCTGTCTGTCTCTGTTCCTCTCTGTATCTGTCTCTGTCTCTCAAAATGAGGTGACAAATCATTCTTTATTGATTTCATACCTCCCCCAAGTATGCCCCCCCCACTTATTAACTATTTCTCCCTTTTGAAATGACTTTGGTTTTCCTTGTACATGCTTCGTATTTGTATTTGCTCATTTTTGATCACCTTGCATCTCCCCAGTAGAATAAAAGTCCTCTGGAAACAGGGAATGGTAGCTTTTGATCCCGGATCCCCAGCAGGTAGTCCAGGACCTTGTATATAGGGAGGACTTATGAAATCCTTAAATTGAGAGTCAGGGAGGCCTGAGCTGAAGCCCTGTCTATGACATATGCTGACTGTGTGACCCTGTGCCTCAGGGCACTGGCTTTGACTCTAAATTGTAGTTGCCCATGGGTAGAGGGGCTTTTATCACCACACCCAGGAAATCACAGGTCAGTGAGTCAGTCAGAAAGAATTTATTCAGTGCTTACCCTATGCCAGGCACTGTGCTAAGTACAGGGGATGAAAACAAAAGCAGAACTAGTTTCTTTTTTCTAGGTCCTCACAGACTAAATGTGGTGGTGGTGGTGGGGAGCCAGAAGGATAACATGCAAACAAAGTATGTTCAAGAAATATGCAGAGTAGATAGTAATCTCAGAGAGTAGCAGCTGCAAAGGATACTGGGAAGGTCCCCCTGCAGAAGTTGGAATTGGAGCTGAGTCTTGGAAGAAGCCAGAGAAGGTAAGAGGCAGAAGTTAGGAGAGAGTGAGCATTCTAGGCATAAGGAACAGCTGAGGCAAAGGCTCGGAGATGAGAGATTGTGTCAAGTTTGAACAATAAAAACTAGGCCTGTGAAGCTGGCTCATACAATACATGAAGGTGGGTAAAATGCAAGGAGACCAAAAAGATAGAAAGAAGCCAAGTTATGAAAAGTTTAAATACCAAACAGACAATTCCTGTCTATCTGTGTGTATGTTTCTGTGCATGTATACATATACATGTGTATGTGGGCTTTCACCCAATCAATAAGCATTTATGAAGTGCTTACTATATTCCAGGTGTTTGCATGCACACGATGCTTTACAAACCTTGAAGTGCTAATGAGATGTGTTATTATTGTTATTGTTGTTACTGTACGGATTTACAGAGGATGGCCTGTAAGGGATTATATTTTTCAAAACTCGAATTAAGAAGCTTTTTCTTCCACTTCCTCTGCTTGTGCCCTCATCTCCTTTGTGGGTGTGAGTGGCATATGGGGCTGGGAAACTGACAGGGAGGAACATCATTTCTGAGGAGCTGTGCACATTTGTGCTTCTTTTCCAAGGGTGGCGGTGCGGGGGGAGGAAAACAGGGCTCTGAGATGAGGGGTTTTCTAGCTTGGTTTTCAAAGCAGCCTCATTTTGGTGGCTTTTTCAGCTCTTCCTCCTCTCTGACCGTTTTAGAATTTGGATCCCTTAATGACGGCCATGGGGGAGATTGAAAAGACTAAGCTAGCCCTGGGAGCAGCAGAGGGCAATGTACTCAGCTGCCCTGCCACAGATGGGTCTATGAGACAGCAGAGTCACACTGTCACATTTCCAAGAGAAGGCAAGATATGGAAGCAACCCCCCTCCCCCCCAAAAAAACCCCTGAAACTCTTCTCTCAGAAACTTCCAGATGTCCTTTAAAGCAGCTCTCTTCTAGAAGCAGCCTTATATGGAGCTGTCTGTCGGTATCTGGGAAGACTTTCTGCTCAGTTCTGACTCCAGTAGTCAAATCTTGGAAGATTTCACATGGCAGAGGCATTGAAATATAACCTTCTCTTACCAGCCAAGGAAAGGACAAGGGCTGGAATCCTTTTACTGTCACTTTCAATTTGACAATTGCATGTTAAGAATTTGAGTATTCAAAGGTCAGATGGGCTTGGCCTCATACATAGGCATTTATGTAATATGGTTTGATCCCTTATCCTCTGATTTCTACCTGCTGTGGTCCTCAGCAACATGCCATAGAGGATAGAGAGCTGGTACAGACATCAAGAAGACCTGGGTTCAAGTCTTATCTCTGACCTATACCGTGTGACCCTGGGCAAGTCACAAGAATCTCCCTAAGACTCCAAATTGTAAAAAAAAAAAAATAGCTAGCCCTTCTGTAGTGCTTTAAAGTTTGCCGCATATGTCTTCTCCAGTTGGAACTTCCCAACAGTCCTGAGAGGCAGGCGCCAATATTGTCTCCATTTTACATGCTTGAATCCTCAGGCCAACAACTGAAGGAGCTCACCTAGTCTCACACAGCTACTATGTATCTCAAGGAGGACTGGAATCCTGGTCTTCCTGAGCGCTACATCTAGCATGGCAGCCACTCTGCTACCTGGTTATTTTGTACAATAATTGCCAGTGTATGTAGGGAAGGGGGTTTTCTCAATGCACATTTCCTATACCAAGGGATCTCAGGTCTAGACCAAAATAATAATAAGCCTAACAACAACAACAATTAGGCACTTGGTGACTTGATGTAGTGGATTAAGTGCAAGTTTGCCATCAGTAAGAACCGGGTTTGAATCCTCAACTCTGATACTTCCAAGCCCTGTGATCTTGGGCAAATAACCATTTAACATCTCTGAGACTATTTTCTCCTCTGCAAAATGAAGATAATGCCAGTTGTTTACCCTCTTCACAGGGCTGTGTGAGACACAAATGAGATTCATGCCGCTAACATACCTGCCCTTTGCAGACTGATTTACATATAGCTATACACATATGTATAAGCAGTATATATGCAAATCAATATGCAAAACCTGTATGTTAATCAATATGCAAAGAACAGCTGTTGCTTGTATATACGTGTGGGTGGGTATATGTAAATAAATATGCAAAGGACATCTATGAAAAAGAGGCCCCTCTCATCTTATTTTGCCACCTCTGCCACTA
The DNA here is from genome assembly GCF_019393635.1 of Dromiciops gliroides. Lineage (NCBI taxonomy): Eukaryota > Metazoa > Chordata > Mammalia > Microbiotheria > Microbiotheriidae > Dromiciops > Dromiciops gliroides. The sequence goes on along the minus strand of NC_057862.1, from coordinate 29,790,216 downwards.
TGGAGACCCAACCAGAGGTAACGGTTCTAGATGAAACCACAATCTTGCTTTCAGTTTCCTAGTTGGTGTGGAGGAAAATGTGCTTGTGGATGGACCAAGGCACAATGATGCTCTATCACCTTTTGAGAATCTTCCCCATCAGATCAGAGCTAATGATGGTATTCTCTTAGTGGCCTTTGAACAGAGCCGTGCCACTATGAACAGCCATCTCATTCTAATTCATGTAATAGCTAACGATTAGATTTTATTCAGTAATGACAAATCTCATTAAGAGTACATTTAGGCTGAGGGAGAGTCTAAGCATGTGCTATTTCTGTAGAGTTTAGCCTGAAGTTTTGACATTTGTCTTATTTCACAGTATTTCCCATTACACACTGGCTAGTCCAGGCAAGATGGCCTCTAACCCATTCCCTATACATATAGAACATTTCAATTCCTCCTTTTCTGCATTTGCCTCAGTAGTCCTTCCTGCCTAGAGTGCCCTCTCTCCTCACTGCCCACTCTTTTAAAGAGTTGGCTTCCCACAAAGCCCAGCTTCAGTGTAGGCTCCTACACGAAGCCCTTCCTGACTCTGTCTCACCAACCCATATTATTATTGCCCTGCTCCTTGTAGTTAAATTAAATTGTAATTACTTGTCTTGGTTCACATTGTTTCCTCCCAGTAGAATATAAATTCTTTGAGGAGAGGAATGGGCTTGGTTTTTTTGTCTTTGTATCTCTGGAGTCTAGTATATAATGCTATGTAGATGAAAGGCACCTAGTTAATGCTCCCTGAATTTAACTGGATTCAATTTGACATACCTTATTTTGAATATGTCTTCATTTTAATTAAAGAGATGTTTACTTGGAGAAATATCACACCTATATGTATATACATATAGGTGTATATTTTTCTTCTTTCATCCCTCTCTCCCTTTTTTCTCCTTCCTTCTTTCTTTTCTTTCTTCCTTTCTTCCTCCTTTTCTCTTCTTCCTTCCTTGCTTCTTTCTTCCCCCCATCCCTCTTTTTCCCTTCTTTCCTTCCTCCTTTTCTTTCTTCCTTTCTCCCTTCTTTCATGCATGTATATGGTGTTAATATGAATATATGGATCACCTGGGTTTGATGGAGGTACCTTATTATCCAAATTGGATTTTATGAGACCCCGGAAAATGCCCTTTGGCTAAAACTTCAGACTGAACCTAGATAGCTAGTAGATGAGTCCCTATTTACTAACTTCTCTCTCCAAGAGAGTAAACAAATCAAAATGCCTCTTTTGACTAAACTCCAACTAACAAGACCCCATTCACTGGCTTCTTTTCCCCAAAGAGTAAATAGAGCAAATATCTAGACATCCATGTCCTTGGTAAACCCTTCCTGTGTCTTTAAGCTGCCTGTTAATAGTATTTGTTTTGGGTTACTTTGTATCATGCTAATAAAACTGACATCACCCTGTAACCAGTAAGCAAAGAAAACCTTATTTATCCTTAGAAAGAGGGAGTCCTCGAGCTTCCCTCTTGGGAGGGGAGACTCCACACATGGTCATGTGTTGTATATTTCCTCTTGTGACAAAATATGAAATTGATATCGTTTCTTCTGTCTGTCTCTGATCTGGTTTTGTCTTGTAGGAGATAGCATGTTCTTTGATGTGGTTTTGGTAGGAGATATTATAAGATATTTTAATTTCTCTGATCTGTTTATTGATTCAGTTTGTAGGAGACAGGCAGATACAAAAAACTATATTTAATATTCAGCAATACATGCATACACATAAACACATGTATACATTAAACAAACACATCTAGGAATAAATAAGTGCACACATGTGTACTGCATGTGCATACACACACACACTCCTTTTTTATACAACTTGAGAGCCAGTGGGGCTTGGTAGATAGGAGACCAGTCTTTGAGTCAGAACAATGTGGACTTAAAACCTATCTTTGACATATACTAGTTGTGTGACCTTAAGAAAGGTAATTAATGTCTCAGCACCTGCCACAACTCTCTAAGGCTACACATTACATTTGAGTTTTCTCTCTGCCCTGGCAAGAGAAATTCCACATGGAGAGTTCTTCACAGTGATTAAATCCCATTTTGAGTACATGCATGTTTATGTATACGTTTATATGTATGTGTTTGTATGTTTGCTTATGTGTGTGTAAATCCTTAGGAGGTCTTAGCCAAGACCAAGGCCAGTGTTTAGGGCTCATAAAACAAACCAGATAATAGCTTCCCCCCTCCAGCCCCCCACCTCCCCATTTAAAGCCAGCTTCCCACTTAGGAGCTTTGCTTTTGTACATTCGGGCAACTGCAGGCCCGGGGATGTCATAAATTAAAGGAAATGAAGGATCCCATCTTTCACAACCAGAATTGCTCAAAGAGGGATGCTCTCCATGTAGAAATAGCGATTATCTGTAGCTTGAATCTGCTGACAGCATTCCTGAAGGCTCTTTCATTAAGCCCATTATTATATTATGTTAGTTCATTTTAAACATAAAATCTATCACGGTGCCTTCCCCCAACTTCTCTTTCAAAGTGGATTATATAATAGATAAAAGTGACCTTGGAGAGGGTATCAATAGCTGATTACTAAATGACTTTGTTCTTTGAAGATAGAATCAATGAAATGGAATGGTTTGATATGGGAGGGAACCTTGGCTAAAATAGATTAGGGACTGGGTATCCTTAGGGGAGTAATGTCTGCAAGATGACAGCACCTACTCCCTTTAAAGAGTGTTTATTTTATTTTGTGGGGCAATGAGGGTTAAGTGACTTACCCATGGTCACACAGCTAGTAATGTCAAGTGTCTGAAGCCAAATTTGAACTCGGGTCCTCCTGAATCCAGGACCGGTGCTCTATCTACTGCGCCACCTAGCTGCCCCCAAAAGAGTGTTTATTAAGAGCAAGGAACCCAGGGAGGAATAATTGAGGGACAGCGTGCTACAGTGAAAAGGTAAATTCCGAGGACCTCAGTTCAAATCTCAGATTTGCTTCCTGTAGGCCTTGGCAAGTCTTTCTTGGTTGGTTTCTTTACCCATAAAATGGAATTTGGGCTAAATGACTTCTGAGGTCCTTTCCAGCTCCAAATCTGTGAACAGTCCTTCTAATTGGTCAAGAATGTTTTCCTGGGGCGGCTGGGTGGCGCAGTGGTTAGAGCACCAGCCCTGGAGTCAGGAGGACCTGAGTTCAAATCTGGCCTCAGATGCTTGACACTTAGTAGCTGTGTGACCCTGGGCAAGTCACTTAACCCCAATTGCACCACAAAAAAAAAAAAAAAAAAAAAGAATTGTTTTCCGTCCATAGCTAGAGCAAAACTCACAGGGGAATGTGAAATCTTATTTAGTTTGTTAAAGGTAATTTAAGAGAGGCATGCATCATTGTGTGATAGTTGGTTATTTTAAAAAAAAAATCTAAGGACAAAGGAGATAAATTGGAAGATAGAATTTCTTCTTGTCCTCTCTGTTCAATGGGCTTTGTAACTACAGCTTCATTCTGACTTGCTTGTGTTCATGACAGATTATGTGGAATTCACTTTGGTTTTTTGTTTGTTTTGGTTTTGTTTTTTTGGTAGAAATTGTGCTGGACTTAGCCAGGGAAGCCCTGAGGAGGTAGGGTGATACATTGGAAAGTGTACATACTTTGGAGTTAGAGGAACTGGGTTCAAATCAGCGTCACCCCTTGAATACTTATATGAACTTTGGCAAATCACTAGACCCCTCTGGGCCTCGGTTTTCTGGTCAGTAAAATGAGGGGCAGCTAGATGGTGCCATAAATAGGCTTGGTGTCAGGAAGACTCATCTTCCCAAGTTCAAATCTAGCCTTAGACACTTGCTACCTGTGTGATTCTGGGCAAGTCACTTAACCTTGCTTGCCTCATCTGTAAAATGAGCAGAAGAAGGAAATGGCAAACCACTCCAGTATCTCTGCCAAGAAAACCTCAAATGGGGCACAAAGATGATTGAAATAACTGAACAGTACTTAACCTAAGATTAGAAAATAAAAAATTCTATTTGTAAGGAATAACTCAATTTTACAAACACCTATGAAATAGATGTAATAGCTGCATGAAGTAGGTAGTTAAAAGTGTTTTCTAGTTCATTTTACAGATAAATGTCTGAAGTTAAGTGGCCAGCCAAAGGATTGGATCCAGGAGAGGTATTCTGATTGTAGACCTCCTGCATAGCATCAGACAGTTGTGGAAAGAGAGCTGAGTCTGGAATCAGGAAAGACTTGAGATCATATCCTACCTCCAACCCTGACTACCTGTGTGACCTTGGTGAAGTCCCTACCTGTTTTTGAGCTTCATTTTCCTCATTTGTATAGCACTGAATTTAGAGACCTATTTTGAGAATAAAAGGAAATCATGTGGGTAAAGTGCTTTGCAAACATTAAAGTTCTCCATAAATGTTAGCTATGATTATTGTGCCTAGATCTGATTCCCAATTATGTGTTCTTCTTACCCCCTCATATCTCCATATAAAGTAATGTTCTGGACTTTGGGAATACAAAAAAAAAAAAAGGAAAGGAAATAAGACAGTGTAGGTCTCTACCCTTAAAGAGTTTATAATGGAATAAATATACATAAATAATGACAATCTAAACTAGAATTCACTGAGCAGAGATGAGTGTCAAACATTACCTTATTTTGTAAGTCAGGCCAATAATATCTTAGATTTGCTTAAAATGAAGGGGACGTAGATGTTATTCCTTACTCTGCTTCTTCTTATTTGTGTGACCTTGGACAAATCCCTTCCTCTCTGGGCCTCCATTTTGTGGTCTATAAAATGAGGGCCTTGGCTTAGATCTCTGAAGCTACCTTCTTGTACCTGTCTTCCCATCCCCCTCATCCTTAGAGGCAAGATTTCATGGAGAGCTTGGCCGCTTTAAGATGATTTTACAATCCAAACATCTCTAGCAATTCAATGTTATACCCACCTCTTCATTATTTTCCATTTCTCTCTCCCTACTCTACCTTTTGTCTCTCGTAGAAGTGGGACTAAATTGTGCTGACTGGTCGATTTCCTGCCAGTTGGGCATGAATAATGGACAAAGCATAGAAATCCTCAAATTCCATTTGTAAATTCCTCAACCTTAATGGAGCAGCATTCTAATCCTTTGATTGCATTCATTATCTTCTCCCCATAGACTTTCATTGCAAAACTTCGAATTTCGGTTACTGAGCCTGGGTGTCAGATTGCTGGTCTTGAATCCAACTATCTCTATGGAAGTTGCAGTGAGAAAAGTGTCAACTGGGACCAGGGAGATTGGATTCCAAGCATGCTGTGGAACTTGTGCCAAGTTGTTTAGCTTTGCTGGTCCTCAGTTTCCTTGTCCAAAAAAAACCCTAGGCATTTAGATTCAAAGAAGGCCCTCAAAACTTAAAAAAAAAATCTGCATTATCTTATTATTTTGTGTTTTGTAGTTTGAATATTTTGAGTTTAGCTCCAGTAATTCAAATTTTATTTATTGTTGTTTAGGGGGGTGGAAAACTTCTTGTAGAGTGATATGGCCAGATCTCTTTCTCCCTTCATCCTTTTCATGGCAATTCTCTTTTTGCTCCTTTTTATGGACTAATCTGTCTTCTTGTTTGGTAGCAGCAGCAAGAAATTTCTGATCTAATTTACCATGTCCAATGAGCATTTATCACCATCCATGTGCAAATAACATAAAAGGGCAACTTTATATACTATGGGATTATGAATCAGTATTCAGCCTTGGAATCAGGAGGAACTGGATTCCAGTTCTGACACTGACTCCCACTATTTGTGTGATTTCAATTCCTCTTGGAACTCTCTAAGACTTTAATTACTGAACATCTGCTTTGATAGAGTGAATTTCCTAACAGGGAGTTCTTTCCCATGAAAAAAAATGGTGTTAGGTGCTTCCTGCCCTCCACCCATGCAGCACCTTGTCAGTACTTCCTTCACCACCAGAGTGTGAATGTATTACTTAATTGAGATGGGGAAGTATCCATGGATTTATCTCATCTAACCCTCTTATTTTCCTGATATGGAAACCTAAGCCCAGAGAATCCCTCCCTCACTCTTCCCAAAGGTAGGATATTCACTGAGGAAAACACTTGTAAATTTTTAAGTAGATAGAAAAGGAGTTACTTTACATCTATTTATTTTTTTTAATTATTTTTTTTTTTTGCTGGGCAATGGGGGTTAAGTGACTTGCCCAGGGTCACACAGCTAGTAAGTCAAGTGTCTGAGGCCAGAGTTGAACTCAGGTACTCCTGAATCCAAGGCTGGTGCTTTATCCACTGTGCCACCTAGCCGCCCCACTTTACATCTATTTAAAAAAAAATAAGTGAGTGAATGATCAGCACCTAGAAGGTTTCTCATATCACTGGTTGAACCACTGAAGGCAGTATAGTCAATTACTTCTTCACTTGCACTTCCCTCTAGGACCAATGATGATCTATGGTCATTCTGAGGCCGAATCATAGAATTTCAGTTTTGGAGTTCGTCTGGATCTAGGTCTGACCCTCAAATACCAGCAGCTGTTGTTTATTTGTTTCAGCTGTATATGGCTCCTTGTGACCCCATTTGGGGTTTACTTGGCAGAGATATTGGAGTGGTTTGCCATTTCCTTCTCCAGCTGATTTAACAGATGAGGAACTAAGGCAAACAATTAAATGACTTGCCCAAGGTTACATAGCTAGTAAGTATCTGAGGCTGGACTTGAATCCAGGTTTTCCTGACTCCAGGCCTAGGACTCTCCATTGAGAGTCTTAACTGCCCAGTACTGCACCAGCAACTATTTTCTTATATGGATGTAAAGATATATGTCTGTTCACATATCTGTATCCTGGCTTCCTCTTTCCCAGGTTACCTATTTCTCTTTGTAAAACAATACATTTCCACTTATACACATTGTAGAACTAGACTATTGACTTACAGAGATGTACTCATTTTTACTGAAGTCTTGCTCTGAGTTCTTGTTTAGTGTAGAAATAACTGCATTTTTGGAGACTGTCAACAGCCCAAGCTCTGGAAGGTACTACGAAACTGGCATAACTTTGGATATTGACACAGTCTGTTTCTGTCTTCTGAAGACTAGCTTAGATGAGTTCTGAGAAGCATAACATTAGGTTAAGTCAGGGTCACAGGTTTTTTGGACGTGCAACTCCCAGTGATTCTGTATTAAGATGTAGAGATGGTGTTTTTGGCATGGACAGAGGGTTTGTCTACATGGATGGAATCACACATCCTTAAAATATTGAAGTGTGCACAAAGCAGTTTCACAAACACAGGTAGTATTGATGTTCTCAAAAGTTTTCTTCAATAACCCAGTCTCTACCATCTGTTACTCTTTTTTAATCCCCAAAATGCAGCTTTCTGAAATTAGTAGAAAAGCTGAGGAAACAGGCTATATAAACAATGTATTCTTGGGTGATATTAAAGCCTCAGTAGTTTTAATTGTGAAAAACAACCACCCCACAAATTAAACCATTAGCAAGATGAATGTTTCTGCTGGATTAAAGTTGATGGGGCAATGACTGGCAAAATCCAGTTACTGATCTGGAGTCCATTTCAATAATCAGGTGACCTTGGATGCCTTTTAATTAACACTTCTGAATAGATTTCTATTATGAGTCTGGAAAGGGGCTTCAGTAATCAAGAGCACAGTTGGCATACAAATTTGGAAACTGATGGTAAAATCAAATGTAATTGTCAGCAGTCTGAAACTGGACTGCATTGGAAATGTCAAAATTGAGAAATTGGCAACGTGGCCAGTAAAGAAGCTTGCAGAGTACAAAGAACTCTGCATTTTCTATCCAAACTAAGACCCATTTATCCTAAATTAACCTCAAACACAACTTTGATGTCTTCAGAAAGGCCTTTTCCAGGTTGACATTTAATGAGATTTCTTTTATGTTCTAAAGTGTTTCATATCTGAGTCTAAGCTCTCTCACCTGATAAGGATGAGCAGTGGTAATGAACGAGTCATTGTGAATGAAGACATTCTAGGGCAGATTAGTCCATGATGGGAACTAGTGGCTGCTCTCCTCTGAAATGAGTCTGAGGTTGAAAATAACTTATCAAATGACCCAATGACAATCAGTCCTAGTGCATTAATGAAATATTAGTTCCAAGGAATCTTGGGTTAGTCCTATTCTCAGAATCAGAACACACTTTCTTCAGTTAGCCAGTGGCTAACATTTCAGCTTAGGGGCTTCGTTTCATGAAGGCATTTCTGGAGTAAACAACCTATGGTGTAATTCAGCAACAGGATGAAAAGTCTTTCAACGGGGAAATTGGAAAGCACAAGATGATAGTGTTTCTGCTGACAAAAACAAAACTTTGATGAATGGGCTATTTGAGTGCAAAGTATCTTCATGCAACTGATAAGCTAAAGGAAGTTTATAGCCATAGAGCTTTCTTTAGAAACCTTAGAGCCTCTATGCCAATTCCAGGATTTTTCAGAATTATAGGGCTGGGTATTTTGTCAACTCTTGACACCTCCCTCTTCCCCTTAAATGCTGTCCCTAAACTCCATGATGAGTGAATTTTAACAAAATTAAAATAGATTTATTTTGATTTAGTGATGCCCACTGAGGTTCAAATAAATATTGGGAGATAGAAGATCTGATTTCTGGTGATGATTCAGTTATAGACTGTGAGTCACTTCCTGTGCCTTGATTTCCTTAATTGTAAGATGAGGGGGTGGGACTAGATGTCTCATTGAGCAGGTCTTTTCCTACTTTCAGTAGCTGGCATTTCAGAAGCACTTTCCCTATATCATCCCATTTGCTTCTTGCAACAATATGGTCAAGGCTCTTATCACCACTCCCATTGTACAAAAGAAGAGACTGAAGGTCACAATGGGTAAGAGATTTGCCCAAAGTCACCACTGGTTGATTATCTCCTCCCTCTAGCTTATTTATTTATCTTACTTTATACTCATCTCCCCTTAGTCTGGGATCCAGTGACACTGGGCTCCATTCTGTTCCTCATATTACACACTCCATCTCTCTGATCCAGGCATTTTCACTGGCTTTTCCTCATGCCTCTCTCCTCACTTCTGCCCCTTGGCCTCCTTTGCTTCTTTCAAATCTCAGTGAAAATTCCATGTTCTACAAGGGGCCTTTCCTGTGTTGCCCTATTGAGATTGCTTTCTGAGGTTACTTTCTATTTCCCCTAAATATATTTTATATCTACATAATTCTTGACATGTTGTCTCCCTCATTTGACCTCTTGGAGTAAGAACAGGGAACACCTTTTGCTGTGTGTGTGTGTGTGTGTGTGTGTGGTGTGTAACTTTCTTTGTTTTCCCATCACTCAGAATGTTGCCTCATACGTTGTTGTTTTTGTTCATTTTCAGTCATGTTCAACTCTTCATGGCCACATCTGGGGTTTTCTGGCAAAGAAACTGGAGTGGTTTGCTATTTCCTTCTCCAGATCATTTTATAGATCAGGAAACTGAGGCAAACAGGGTGAAGTGTGACTTATCCATGGTCACACAGCTAGTAAGTGTCTGAGGCCAGATTTGAACTAAGGAAAATGAGTCTTTCTTACTCTAGGCCCTCACACAGAGTAGTACTTAATTACATGCTACTTCTTGACTGACTTTTGTTTTTGAACTTTCCTATGTCTCTAATAAAGTTTATTAATTAGAAATGCAGAGTGGGAGGGCAGCTAGGTGGCACAGTGGATAGAGTACTGGCTCTGGATTCAGGAAGACCTGAGTTCAAATTTGGCCTCAGACACTTGACACTTACTAGCTGTGTGACACTGGGCAAGTCACTTAACCCCAATTGCTTCACCAAAAAAAAAAAAAAAAAAGGAAAAGAAAAGAAAAAAAAAAGAAATGCAGAGGGAATATAAATGTGCCAAACTCTTTAGCTTTTGGCCTGTTCTCTCCACCCCTTACCATAAACTTTGCAGGGTGGTAACAAAGCGGATAATCCACATTATTCCATCCCATCCTTTTCCTCTTTTAAATTTCAGAATGCACAAACACTGGACGTTTTAAGCTTTTCTTTCAATGTCTTTAGCTCTTCAGAGGCAAAGTGTTAGAAAAATCCAGTGTGATTTTTAATGCTTCGTGCATTTGACACTGAGCCCTGGAAAGAGGGTGGGAGAGAATTATCCTTGTCCTACCATGGATCTGCCAATCAGCATTGATGAAAGGGTCCTGAGTTCAGTGTGCTCTAACTAGGCACCTAAACTCTAGTTGCTTATCTGTGCCTTAGCTTAGTTGTCTTTCCATCTGGGAAGAACTGGCTTGAACTGCAGGGCCTCCACTTTCTTGAAATAGCCAGAATGAGTGCTAGCCTGTCTTATCCTGCTATTTATTAGGCATTCAGCTCACCTCGGCCCTGCCCTCTTCTGCCATACAACTAGAAATTGTAGTGATGGTTGATAATTGAGTTGAGTATCTATTGTAGGAGGATGAGAGTGGGGGGTTGTAGATTTCTTTTCTAAAAAAACTCAAGCTGAGCCTGATTCCAGTTATAAGGGAGGCTTATTTGTCACTATCTGGAACCAATTTTGAAAACTTAAAAAAAATAGTTATTAACCAAGGGTGTGATTAAGCCTGGGTACCAAAAGGTTTATTTATGTTGACTTTCTTGATAGAATGGAAATTCCTCCTTCCTTCTTCCTCCCTCCTTCCTTCTTTCTTCCCTCCATCTTTCCCTCTCTCCTTTTCTTCCCTCTCTCCTTCCTTCCCTCCTTCCTCCTTTCCTTCCTTTCTTCCCTCTCTCCCTCCCTCCCTCCTTCCTTCCTTCCTTCGCTCCTTCCTTCCCTCCCTCCTTCCTTCCCTCCTTCGCTCCTTCCTTTCCTCCCTCCCTTCCCTCCTTCCCTCCCTCCCTCCCTCCCTCCCTCCCTCCCTTCCTTCCTTCCTTCCTTCCTTCCTTCCTTCCTTCCTTCCTTCCTTCCTTCCTTCCTTCTTTCCTTCTTTCCTTTGCTCCTTCCTTCCTTCCCTCCCTCCCTTCCCTCCTTCCCTCCTTCCTTCCTTCCTTCTTTCCTTTCTTCCTTCCTTCCTTCCTTTCCTCCCTCCTTCTTTCCTTCCTTCCCTCCCTCTCTCCCTCCTTCCTTCCCTCCCTTCCTTCCTTCCTTCCCTCCCTCCTTCCTTCCCTCCCTCCTTCTTTCCTTCCTTCCCTCCCTCTCTCCCTCCTTCCTTCCCTCCCTCCCTCCCTCCCTTCCTTCCTTCTTTCCTTTGCTCCTTCCTTCCCTCCCTTCCCTCCTTCCTTCCTTCCCTCCTTCCCTCCTTCCTTCCTTCCTTCCTTCCTTCCTTCCTTCCTTCCTTCGCTCCTTCCTTCCCTCCCTCCCTTCCTTCCCTCCCTCCCTCCCTTCCTTCCTTCCTTCCTTCCTTCCTTCCTTCCTTCCTTCCTTCCTTCCTTCCTTCCTTCCTTCCTTCCTTCCTTTGCTCCTTCCTTCCCTCCCTCCTTCCTTCCCTCCCTCCTTCCTTTCCTCCCTCCTTCTTTCCTTCCTTCCCTCCCTCTCTCCCTCCTTCCTTCCCTCCCTCCCTTCCTTCCCTCCCTCCCTCCCTCCCTTCCTTCCTTCCTTCCTTCTTTCCTTCTTTCCTTTGCTCCTTCCTTCCCTCCCTTCCCTCCTTCCCTCCTTCCTTCCTTCCTTCCTTCCTTCCCTCCCTCCCTCCCTCCCTCCCTCCCTCCCTCCCTCCCTCAGTGCTTAGCACAGTTCTTGGAAGAAAATAAAAGCTTAACAAATTCTTATTGATTGGTTGATCGATTGCCATAAAGAGGATACATGAAGGTTACCAAGCTGAGATATTTATCATCATCATAATTGAGCATGATGCCCTTAGAGGATAATTAATATCACAACATCACCTTTCCCACCACTACCATCATCTTCCTTACTGACATTTTCCAAAGGCCTTAAGGTTTACAAATCATTTAAAATCCATTAGCTTCTTTGAAACTAACAAACTTATATGATAAGTATTACTAGTGTTATCAAGCATCCTGTTTGTCATGATCAGTTAAAGCGCTTTTCTATAGTCACACAGCTAATAAGTTTGGAGGCAGAATTTAAATCCAGGCTTTTATCACTCCCAATTAGGCTCTTTTCCCATGTCATGCTACAGAGGAAGGGAATGAACTAGAACTCTGAGGTTCCTCCTAACTCTTAAGTTCTGTTATAGTATGATTTCATACCTAAGCAGGAGAGTGATTTGGTCAAACAAAGACTCTTCTCTGGCTCCCTAACTCCTCTAGGATAAGAAATATATGCCTCAGTTTAATATTTAAAGTTTCTTACAGATTGGCTATGTCCTGCCTCTCCAAACTGAAGATACTTTTTTTTTCCTTCTCCTGTACTTTACATAATAGCCAGGTTGACTTGCTTTCTGTTCCTGGCACAAAACTTTCCATCTCCCACCTCTTGCCTTGATACAGACTTCTACTCATTCCCAAAATCAGTTCTTCTTCTTCCTAAGCCTCCCTTTGCATAGCGCTCTGACTTTTCCAAATACTTCTTGATTTCCCACCAATGGGCTGCTTGGTTTCAACTTCATGAACATCAGGTTCCCCCCGAAAAGCTCATCATTCAAAATGTCTACATCATGAAGGGCTTCCCTTCCTTTACATATCCTCAATACCACCTCTCCCCTCTGATTGCAGCTCTGGAGGTGTCCTCCCAAAGTCTCCCTTTATAGAAGCCTCCAAATTTTCAGCTAGCTCTTTCTTTCCTACCAATGACTCTGCCTGGTTTTTACTTATTCAGATAGAAACATCAAACAGTCCCTGCTTTTAAGGTGATCATATATGGAAGGTTTTAGCTGTGAGTTAGAGGGAAAGGTCCCTCGGTCCTTAGGATGCAGCAGCAAAGCAGATGACAATGTCTTTATAATGTCATTTCCCTATATCAAATTATATCAGTTTCTGATGTTGATCGATTTAATAAAACCAAACACTTGGAATATAAATACATAGCCCCAGTGACAGATTGTTAATTAATCAGAGAATCTTTATCGGAACATACTATGTGCAAGTGACCATGCTACAAAGCTATAGAACCTTGTTTCAGAGGAAGCTGATTCCCAGCAAAAGATGTCCAAAGCATTTGACCTCCGGAGTAGAGTGATTGGGGAGTGATTGGCATAAACTGAGCTATTTTCTTGGAGGAGGTGAGTTTAAGCTAGGGGTTAAGGAAAGTATTAGATGTAGATGTAGACAGAATGAGCAGGAGCCCGGATAGGAAGATGACTAAAATCTATAAGAAAGACTACCAACCTGGTTGGAACTGAGAGGTATAGAAAATTGGGGTTGGAGAAGTATGGGTACTGAGTTAGCAAAGGGTTGTGTATACTAGACTGAAGAGTTGCAATTTGATCTAATATATAAGTGGTGGAAAGATGTGTTTGGAGAAGATTGTCTTGGGAATTATGCACAGTACAGTCTTGGAGAATGTTTACTAAATACAAAAGATTCAATTCCAGTAGAATACATGGTGCTGCAGAAGAAAATGATGAATATGGATTCTATTTTCTATGGTTCTCAGAAATAGAGGCGGTATCCTTAATATCCTACAATATTGGTCAGATACGGATAGTAATATACAAGATGAACCGTACTATTTGTTGACCAAAGTGTATTCATGTGGCCAGCATGGTTCCACAACTAAGGCCTTCCATTCCTAATCACAGAGGATTTAATTTATGATGAGAGGTGGTGGGAATTAAATATGGTTTCCTCCTACAAAAATGAAACCAATTCTATCTGAGTAGTTAGCCGGATCATCAATTGTGTAGAGAGAAGTTCAAAATCAATACCAAATGAGAAAAATTAAAGTTGGAAAGTAGGACATTCATTTAAAGCAGTGCTATCTGACCCACTTAAATAAGGTACTGATGTGCCCAAATTGGAAATGAATAAAGGAAGAGACATTAACATAGACTTCTTGTTCTGTCCTTTATTCTCAAAGGGGACCATGACATCAGGAGGTGATGTCATGACTTGCAGTGAATTAGATTTAAATGAGGGAGGGTTGTGCAAAGTCACCAGCCTCACTCTCACCTCCAGGGCCATGTGGGTCCAAAGATAAGATATACATCAGGACAATTAGAGATGGCCCCAGATGTTTGAGGCAGTTGGGGTTAAGTGACTTGTCCAGGGTCATACAGCTAGTATATGTCAAGTGTCTCAGGCTGAATTTGAATTCAAATCCTCCTGACTCCAGGGCCAGTGCTATCCACTGTGCCACATAGACTGACTATTTTCTAAGGAAGTTTAAGTGATACAAATCAATTTCCACAATGAGGAGGCAAAAAGAGCCTAGAAAGTGTCTCAACCAGCAAACACTTGCTCTCTGCATCCTGAAAATACTTGATATCGACTTGTAAGGAGGAATTGGCCAAGGCCCCCCAAGAAATCTGTGCTTGACCCTGTTCTTTTAAATAATTTAATTAATCACTTGGATAAAGTCATGGATTACATGCTTACCAAATTTTGAGATTAAGAAAAGCTGAGAGGGATAGTTAGATAGTTGGTGGACAGAATTGACATTTAAAAAGATCTTGACAAGCAAAAAAAAATGGACCAAATCAAGGAAATGAAATTTAATAAGTTTAGGTTTTATATCAATCAATTTCACAAAGTTGGGAAAGGCATGGCTGGATTGCATTTGGTCTGAAAAAAAGTTTTGTGAGTATTAATGAATTACAAATAGAATAAGATAATACAGTAATAGAACATCATGATATAACAACATACAAAAGCTAATGTGATCTTTGGAAAGACATAACCCCCCAAGAAGAAGGAAATAGCAGTTGTATTGTACACTGTCTGGTCAGAGAACATCTAGAGAACTAGGCGATGTTCTACCTGCCACATTTTAGGTTGAGCATAGATAACCCGGAGACTATCCAGAGGAGAGCAATCAAGATGCTGAAGGGCCTCAAGTCCAGGCCAAGTGAGGCCTGAAAGCAATAGTATTTATTTAGCTTGGAGAAGAGTAGAATTTGTGGTGGGGGTGGAGGGGATAGGATACCTCTTTTTTATGTGTTTCAAAGGCTGTTGTGTAGGAGAGGAATTATTTTTTCCCTTGTTTTGCTCCAGAAGACAGAGGAAAATATGTTGGAGTGGATAGAATGCCAGATTTGGAATCAGGAAGAGTTGGTTCAAATACTCCTTAAGAGGATACTTACTGAATGACCCTAGGAAGGTTATTTAAGTGCCCTCTGCCTCAGTTTCCACATTTGTAGAATACAAACATTAGACTAAATGACCTCTAAGATGACCTTAAAGATTTTATGAATTAGGAGTTATGTGTGGAAATTTCAGAGGTAAATTTATAATTTATTGATGGGAAAATGTCTTAAAAACAATTATCCAAAAGTAGAATGGCATTCTTTGGGAAATAGTAGCCTCACTCCCCTCACTGGACATCATCAAGTGAAGACTTCATGAGCAGGGATGTGGTGGAGGGGTGATGTTTTTCAGGTATGGATTAGATCATAAGGCTTGGGAAATTTTTCCAAATTTGATTTGGAAATGGCAAATTTTGCAATTCTGTGACCCCTGACAAGTAGAAAGGTAAGGTAGCCAAGGACGACGCTGGTTTAGAATATAGACTCTTTTTCAAGATCTTCTAGCTGTGGTTGTGGAAAAGATTCTGATTAGCCCAAAGGAGTTAAGAAAAAAATGAGGTTAAAGATAACAGCACGACACTAATCATTGAAAAACAAAGCTAGAAGGACAACAAATCTATGAAAATTGGAAAAGATCTGTCAGGATCACTACAACAAATGATTTTTTTTTTTTCTGTCAGTGACCACGGAGCTCAAAGAATTGGATTGTAACATCACAGGCCATGCTGGACTAGTGAAGTAAGCAGAAAAGGCGCTTGTGAGCACAAAGATGGAAAGAAAGCCAGGTCAGACGAAATATAGGCAGAAGCAGCACCATTCAGAGGCATTATGGGAGGAGTTCTCATGATAGCTGAACTAGGAGATGATAGCAAATGATTCTTTTTTTTTTTTTAAACTACAGTATTTCTGTAATGCTCAAGTAAGATAATGTATTTAAAGTGCTTTGGAAATTCTTAACTGCCGTGTAAATGTCATTTCATTTCAGAAAAACTCTGAAAATGAAGGTTCAGAGGTTAAACCATTGGCCCATGGTCAACAGTATTATATATTGGAAGCAAGGTTTGATTGACAGGCCTTCTCAGCCCTAGCTGTAGTGTTCCTCCCACTGCTGCTGCCAGAGGCATGAGGCTCCCAAACAGATGGACCCTCAAGGTTCTCAGAGCTATAGAAATTACTATCCTCTTTCTTCTGTCATGAAAGGGAAGCTGGATCAGTTCATGAACAATGACACTTGCACAAGAGAAAGATGCTGACAGTGGTTTAAGTCTCTCTTCTGGGGTGAGAGGAAAATTACTTGGTTAGAAATGAGGAACTCCCTAGGTCAAGTGTCCAGGGAACATACAAGGTGTCCCAAAGTTGTTAGTGCAGTTTTAAAAACACCAAGACTTTTGGGACACCCTGTGTGTTGGCTCCATCTGTCCATGTGCCTGCTTGTCTGTCTATCTCTGTCTCTATATTTCTGTCTTCTCTGTGACTCTGTATCTGTATCTTACTCCCGGAGTCTCTCTGTCTCTGTCTCTATCTCCCCCCACCCAACCGTCTCCATCTCAGTCTGCCTGTCTGTCTTATTGTGTATAGGAATCTCAGCTATCCCCTGCCTTAAATACCAGGTGAGTTACAAAGCAGTCATTTTTAAAAACTGGAATTCTTTTAAAATTTCTGTAGGAGAGCTCATTGTTTTTACAAGATTCCTTTGGAAAATGATCACTCTCCATTTGATGTTATGTCACTTAGTATTTCTGTATGTGGGTCTGTGTTAATGCAGTTCCCAGATATACATGGAAGTGCCATTTACAATGGATAGATATTTCTTCTTATACCATTTGCATGCTAGCTAACACCGTAATCGGCTCTGAAGTACTCTCCCAGGCTGAGCATATGAAAAGCTAACCGAATTTCAGTAACATGATAGCTGCGGCTCTTATTTCATTTCAGAAAAGAGAAGTAAAAAATATAAACAAATGTAGGCAGAGGAATACTATTTTTCACCAGCCTCGTTTTATTATGTGATATGTGTCAGGTTTTTAAGTGCTTGAAAAGAAACTTTTCCAATTTCAAAGACCTTTTTCTAGGTTAGTACTTGATGTTTTGAAATCTCAGAAAATAGATGCCTACATATAAACCAAAAGAAGTTAATGTTATCTTGGGCTACATTAAGAGAGGGATCATGTCCAGGATTTTAAAGAGATATATGGTAAGCCCCAGAAATGGGCCCATCATTTAGTGAGAGCCAAGGACAAGTAATGGTTAGCCCATATACTATATTGATATTCACTTGAAATCAGGATACCTAAAGGAAGGCCCTTAGTATATCTAGTGGGCCACTATATTGTATTTATGGGTGAGCATGAACAAGAGTGGCACAGGAAGAGAAAGGATTGAAGGCGACCCACATCACTGAAATCAAAGATACATTGAAGCATTATACTGAGTAGGGCTAGGGAACTGAAATTCCCACTCTTCTCTGCTTTGGTCAGATTGTGGCTGTAGTCCTGTGTCTAAGTCTTGGTGATGCATTTTAGGAAGGATATTGATAAGCTAGACCGCATCCAGTGTAGAACAAGTTAAACGGCAAAGACTTCAAGTTTATGCAATATGCGGATCGATTGAGAAAAACAAAAATGAAAGATGTTTAGCCTGTTGAAGAGAAAAC
This sequence comes from Dromiciops gliroides, assembly GCF_019393635.1. Lineage (NCBI taxonomy): Eukaryota > Metazoa > Chordata > Mammalia > Microbiotheria > Microbiotheriidae > Dromiciops > Dromiciops gliroides. Next base: position 29,772,520 of record NC_057862.1, on the reverse strand, counting down.
TTGGGGAACTACAGAGTTTCAAGGATTTATGGGACAATTCTGGCAAAGTGGACTTAGATGAGTACTTTGCATTAGAGGGGTAGCTAGGTGGCTCAGTGGATAAAGCACCAGCCCTGGATTCAGGAGGACCTGAGTTTAAATCTGTCCTCCAACACTTGACACTTACTAGCTGTGCGACCCTGGACAAGTCACTTAACCCTCATTGCCCCACCCTGCCCCCCAAAAGATGAGCACTTTCTGGTGCTTAGCACCGTGCCTGACACATAGTAGGTACTTAATAAATGTTTATTGACTATTATTTATTAACTATTGACTTGTTTCAAGAGGATGAAACTAGGAGTATTGAGTGAAAGTTAGAGGCAAATTTAAGCTTCTTTTAAAGAGGAACTTTCTCCTTAACAATTAGAAATTCCCCAAAGTGAAATGTGCTGTCTTGGGAGTTGCTTACTACTTTGCCAACAGACAGGCACTCAATGCATATTTATTGGATGATGTTGATTTGAGAGATACTGAGTGTCCTATAACTAGAGGTCTTTGAGCTAAGGCTGATGTCCAATTGTCAAGGATATTGGAGAAGGGGACTTTTTTCAGGAACAGTTTGAATAGATGACTTTTGTGGCCCCTTTCCAATCTGAGAGTCTGTGATTTAGAATGATATAAAATAGGAGTGTCATGGCCATAGTCAGAAATAACAGGGAGTTTTAAAGACAGCATTGTGGGATCATGGGATGGAAAAGTCTTTTTTTTTTTTTTTTTGGTGTTGTTGCTCTGTTTTGTTTTGTTTTTTGACTCAGAAAAAAAATACTATATAGTAGTAAAAACTAAAAGATGGTCTATGCTTTAGATCTGGAAGATGCCTTGGAGGTCACATCAACCAATCTTCTCATTTTACAGATGAGCAAACTGAGGCCTAAAAAGATGAACTAACTTGTCCAAGGGCACATGGGAAATAAATACCAAAGGCAAGTTTCAAATGTAGATGCCCTGACCAGCATTCATTCCATAGCACCACACTGGTTCCCAAGTCAAGGTTCTGACTAATTTATATTGATAATCTAGTGATGAGGAGCTAGAAATTCAAAGGGAGTTCTTAATGGCCAGAAATTGGACAACTGAGCATCAAGTTGCTGTTCTCTGTTTAGAAAGAATAAATGGGATTAAATAATGATAGGATTTTGTTGTTAGATCAAGAGCTTTCTTGTTATTCTAGGGCGTATGATTCTCATTATCATGACTAATATAATTCAGAAGAAATATAGCCGATTACATCTATAAAATGCTTTAAGGTTTGCCAAGGTCCTTTATATGCATCATCTCATTTGATCATTACAGTAGTCCCATGAGATAGACATCATCATTATTATTATTCCTAAAAACTGAGATTTAGGAAAGCACAATGACTTGTCTAAGATCATAAAGTTCTTAAGTGTTGAAGGCACGAATTGAATCTTGGTATTCCTGACTCCAAGTCCCGGGCTCCATCCACTATGTTATGCTTCTTTTCATATTCCCTTAAATATTAGCAGATATGCAAGGGATAGAAGGTCCTTCTGGTAGTTTGTTTGTATTTTAAAATGGGCCATATTGTTTGAAACCTACCAGAAGACCATCAATAAGTGCACAAATATTGGAGTGTTGCAATGCCATCTCTGTCCCTTGCAAGCTGTGTGCCCTTGGACAAGACTCTCAGCTATTGTTCCCTTTGGGTGGCTTACTAAGCTGCTGTGGGCCTCAATTTCCTCATCTGTAAAATGAGACTAAAAAATGAAGTGATGGAATTAAATGATATCTCTAAGGCCTCTTCCAGATCTAAGTCTAAAGATCCCTCTCTCTTGTAAAACCCATATTTCTTCATGGAGAACTATGAAAAATCACTGGAAATAATAACTGCGTTCACATTATCTCACTTTTGGTTCAGTTTGGTTGAATTTGACACCAGGATGTGCTGGGTTTGGCTCTCTCCAGGCTCGGGAGATGGGAGCAAAAGTAATGACTTTTTATCTCATGGTTTCAACCTCTCTTCTCAGAAGCTGATTTTTGGAAAGCTCCCCAGGTAGTTGTAGTTCTTACTTTTCTAAGCTTTGGCCCTAGTTCAACTTCCAGGACTGAGATAGTATCTAATTACTGCAGAGCTTCTTGAAGTATCTTTGGCCCTAAACCTAATGGTTTTGTGCAGTCAGCAGGTAGGAAATGTCAGTGTAAATAAATTAGTGCAAAGGGTTCCTTTTCTTCACTTTGCTCCAGTGTAAGCATGTGGCATTTGAACAGTGGTTCAAATTACCTGAAACTAGGATTACTATGAAAAACTGCTCACCCAGTTCTGCATAAGTAATCCAAGGACCATGAATTTAGAGCTGACAGGGACCTCAGAGTTCCCCTACTCCAGCTCTATTGTTTTGTTGCTGTTGAGTTATTTCCATTACGTCTGACTCTTTGAGATCCTATTTGGGGATTTTCTTGGCAAAAATACTGGAGTGGTTTGCCATTTCCTTTTCCAGCTCATTTTACATATGAAGAGACTGCGGCAAACAGGGTTAAGTGACTTGCCCAGGGTCACACAGCTAATAAATCTCTGAAGCTGGATTTGAACTCAGGAAGATGAGTCTTCCTCTTTCCAAGCCCAATGCTCTATCTACTGTACCACCTAGCTACCCTTGTTTTACAGAAGAGGAAACTGAGGTCCAGAGAGCCTGATTGACTTGCCCCAAATCACACAGGTGGCAGAAATGGGATTTGAATCGAGGTACTTCAACTCCAAAGCCATGTTTTTTCCACTGGTCCAGGGTGCCGCTACTCAATCAGATAAAACTCAATACCAATTAGATGAACAAAACTCAATCAGGATAATCCCCAAATAAATAAGCGGGCAACTATCAGAGCTTCTTCACTGTGCTCTGTGTGAATAGTGAAAGATGTAAAGTTTCCCATTACAAAAGAATGTCCAGTGCTTGTCCCCAGGACAAGAAATTCCTTCAGTAGCATAGAAACAATGGAGTTTAACACTCAATTGCCTCAGAATCATGCTCTCTGGTGTAGGGAACTTAAGGCATGAAAAAGTTCTCCACTCATTGAGATCAGCAACTTAGGTATTGTCTTAGAATTGCCTGGGGTTGGGTGGGGATGGGGTGGTGCTTGGAGGGAGGGGGCAACTGAGAGTAAAAGTAGCCTGCTTGTGATCCCACTCACTGTGTGTGCCACAGCTAGGGCTTGAATTGAGATCTTCCTGACTCCAAAGACCATCCTCTATTCACCTCACCATGCCGTTACTGTGCAGCTAGTTAGCAAGAATAAGTAATTTAAATGAAAAGCGTCCAAGTAGTGGGTTGGGGTAAGCTTCTTTGCCATCCCATTCTGCTGTGTCCTCCAAAGATAAGCCCCAAGACTACCCATTCCCAGCTGAGAATCCATTTTATGTCCCTTGTCCTGCTGGTTCTTTTTGAAGCCTGTCCAGGGATATGCTGGCTAATGTTGAACTGATGACACAAAACAACAACAACAACAAAAACAACAAAAACAAACAAAAGTAGGCAGGAAGCACTTTTAAGTTTAATCTTCATTAACATTTTCTCCATGGCTCCACAATCAATAAAACAAGAAATCAGGTCCTAATTGGTAAAACTTGCTGATTTCTGAGGTGTAAATGGTCACAATGAACATTTAACGATTGGTCCTCCTCAGCCTGTAAGGACTTTGCTCCAGTGAGTCCCTGGACTTGCCCCATGTTACTCACTGCTTTGAGGAAGTAATATCTTTCAAAATGCCTTTCCTAGGCACCCATTCAGAAACTACAGTAAGTCTTTAAACTTCCATTGACCTGAAACTCAAACAAAGAGAAACCTTAAGTATGATGGTTGCCCCTAACTTTTCAGAGGGGGGGGGCGCGGGGAAGGAGGACAGGGGAGTAGCCTGGTTTGAGGAATAGATCCTGGGATCTTCAATCTAGAGCCAGAATGGCCCTGAGAGGTCATCTAGTTCAATTGTGGATGAGGAAAAGGCACAAGGTCACACACACACACACACACACACACACACACACACACACAGAGTAAACTTCAGAGGTCAGATTTGAACCCAGGTTCCCTGACTTTAGAACTTGTTCCTTTTACCACTGGCTTACTCTGCCCTCTAAGAGAATGGTTGTACAATAACTTTATACCCATCCATTCTTTATTTTACACCTTTTATTTCCCAGTTATTTTTTAGCTTAAAAAGTGAGCTCCCTGCAGTTTCCCCAGGGCAGCATGGATAACCTTATATTAGGAATGAAGAAATAGGGTCAAAGAAAGACAGTAACTTGAAGCCCATATGGTATGGTGAAAAGAGCAATGGTTTTGGAGTGAGAGGACCTGAGTTCAAAGCTCGCAACTGTAATTTACTAGTTGTATGACCTTGGGCCAGTCTCTTCCCTCAATCTGAGTAATAGTTTCCACATTCCTCTACGATTTATGATAATAAATTAATGATATCTCTTTTGTCATCTCAAAGAGATTGGTCTATTCATCTTGTATCTCCCACAGGGAAAAAACAAAACAACTATTATCATAGATTTAGAATCATGAGGGACCTTAAAAGTCATCAAGTACAACCTTCTCAATTTATAGCGGTAATAACAGGCTGAACCAGATTAAGTACCAGGGCCCCATCTAGGCAAGATTTGAACTCAGGTCATCCTGACTTCACGACTCTTTGCATTAGTACTATTGCATCCTATGATTTCCTTCTTTGCATTATAAACTAGAGTCTCCAAATTTAGCTACAAGAAATTCAAACTAGGGACACTTCTTTCTAAATTATTCATGATGATGGGATTGGGATGGGGAGGTTTTGGTCCAGATTAAGTGAAATCCACAAACAGTTTCTCATTGATTTGTGTTCATACATTGCCTCTTTAAAATGACTGAACATGAGTAAGGCCAAGTGATTGGAATGGGAGCTCCTTTCCTTGCCCTCCAATATGGTCCTAATGAACTGCAAAAAAATATGGGCAGCTAAAGGGAAGAGGAGGAGGAGTAGAGGCCCAGATCTCCAAATGGAGAAGCAGCCGTTAGCAGTGAAGCAGCACAATTATTTGGCATTTACATTGGCATATTTTCTACCCATCAACTTGCATATATTTATTACATCCCAAGGGAAGTAGGAAGCTTAGTGGCTTTAATCCTAGTCTCCTGGGTCTCTTAAGTGCAAATGTAATCACTTATTATATATGAGACTCCACTTTCTTATCTGTTTTGGGGCAGAGTAACCATAGATAATTATATTCAGAATTTTTAAGGAATAAGAAACAGCATCAAAAATAGCCGTCATGATTTTACAAGGATATGAGGGATCCTCTAGTCCAAACCCCTTATTTTATAAAGAAAGAATTGGAGGCCCAAAGAGGCCAAGCAACTAGTCTGTGATCCTATGGGAGCCCAGGAAGAAGAGGAACAGACATTTATTAAACAACCACTGTGCGCCAGGTACTATGCTAACTATCTTGCAAATATCTCATTTTATACTTATAATAATCCTGAAGTATATGCTATTATTAACCCCATTTTACAGTTGAGGAAACTGAGGCAGACAGAAGTTAAGTGAATGACTTTAATCATTTTAATCCCAATGCACTTGACTGCCTCTGCAAGCAAACATGCTGGCAAAATAATCTTTAAGCTCAATTCTGACCATGTCATTATTTTACCCAGGCAACTTCTCTGAGTCCCTATTGGCCTTTAGATAAAATACAAAGACTTCTGTCTAGCATTTATTGGCTTTCACAGTCTCTGGTTCTACCAGCCTATCTTTCTAGGTTTCTTAGGCATTACTATCTTTCATATAGTCTAGACTTCAGCCAAACTGTCTTACTAGATGTTCCTGAAACTCAGTACTTTACCCACTCCCAGTCCTTTGAACAGGCTGTCCTCTGTGCCGGAAATGCACTCCCTTCTCTATTCTACTACTAAAATCCTGAGCATGCTTCCAGGGTTGGCTCTCTGCACCCTCTCCTTCTCCTCCAGGCTAACTGTTCCCTTGCAAGTTAAAGCTTCTCTGATTTTTGAAAAGCTCTCCAGGTAGTTCTTTTCATTCATCTTGCATTTTCTTTTTTGTATACGTCATCTGCCCCAATCCAATGTAAGCTCTTTGAGGGTAAGGGCTGCATTGTTTTTGTCTCTGGATCCCCTATGCCTGACATATAGCAGGGGCCTAATAAATACTTGTTCCTGCTGTTATTGAACATTCTTTTGGAGAAAAAAACAACACTCTTGCCTGCCTAGTTGTCCATGGGATCCCTCCTGCTCATATCTTCTTTGATCTTCTACAAACAACATATCATAAATAAACTTTTGGATAAAAAAATAAGATCTTATTTAAATTCACTCATTGAGGCACTAATTCTGTTAGTTTTAAATTTTCTGCAAGGACTGAAGGGAGAAAAAGCCTATGGAATGAATCATTTATATGTTCATTTTTCTCTGTTTTCAGTACATTTTCTTAAATCATTAAAGTATCGTAATATGAGAATAGAGGAAAAATAAAGGGAAATGAATAATGAATAGGGAAGAAATGAACCAGTTGGGTTTATCCTGCTACTTATCCCCATAACAAGAAATCCACCATTAATTTTCAAAATTGAATTTGTTGATCATTTAACCAGGATTTTCATCCACTAACTTAAATTCACCATTTTCTTGGACAGTTAAGATTGCCAGTATATTAGAAGTGACTTCTGAGTCATGGACTTAAGCTCCTTACTGTGTTCCTTTTCTTCTTATCGTCTTTGCTCACACTTTAATATTTGGTCAATTTCATTTCTTATTTTCTTATAGATTTTACGTGACAAGGGAATCAACTTCTTTGACCTCTTATCTCCACTCATTTCCTTTCTCCAGTAGCATTCATCACCCAATCCCTTCCTTACCCAGATTCTAGGGTAATTACCCCTTTCCCCAATTCTCTGTAGTATATGGTCAGATTTCTTTTTTGTTTGATTTTTTGTTTATTTTTCCTATCCTTCACCCAAATTAACAATAAAATTTAAAAGGTAAATAAAAGTTTATAATAAATAAAATTATAAATTCCAAAAGTTGTCACCTTTAATTTTTTTTCTTTTGATGATGACAATAAACATAGTCTCTCTAAATAAATGAAATTATTTTATGAAAAGTGTATGTCTAAGTGTTTAAAAGTCTTAATCTTTTAGCTATTTAAGAAAAAAAATGTCACCTGTTTATCAGGAGTATATAAAAATCATGAGATCTCCAGTCATTTCGGAGAAATTGACCCAACTATTCCTGTAAGAAAAACAAGGTGGATGAAGAAAAAAAAATTATTATGTTCATACTATTCAGATAAAAGGAGAATACATTTAGAGGTGCAAGGTACCTTAGAAGTCATCTAGGGGCAGCTAGGTGGTGCAGTGGATAAAGCACCGGCCCTGGATTCAGGAGTACCTGAGTACAAATCCGGCCTGAGCCACTTGACACTTACCAGCTGTGTGACCCTGGGCAAGTCACTTAACCCCCATTGCCCCACAAAAAAAAAAAAAAAGAAGTCATCTAGCCCAGCCCCCTCATTTTACAGATGAAGAAACTAAGACTCAGAGAGGTTATTGATTTGCCCACGGTCACACAGGAAGGAAGTAGCAGGTCTAGCATTAGAATTCAAACCTTCTTAGTTCAAGTTCAATACTCCAAGGATAATAGAATATATTTTTATAGAGCTGCTGCCTCTGCTGTATCTGGTATGCTCTTGGGTGGACACTGAGTCTGTAACACTGACTTAGTATCTACATACATATTTCTTGCTAATGAACTGGGCCCAGAACTGAGTAAGAGGATTAGGTAGGATTGCCTTTGGGACACCATGCCATGCTCCACAAAGTGCTCTGTGGGGCCAATCCCCATCTTTTAAATGACAACATTTTTCTGGTGATGTTCCCTTTTAGATAGGAGGCAACTAGTCAGCTCAGTGGATAGAGGACCAGGCCTGAAATCAGCAAAACCTGAGTTCAAATCCGGCCTCAGACATTTACTAGCTGTGTGACCCTGGGCAAGTCATTTAATGTCTGTTTGCATCAAGTCACTAGAAAAGGAAATGGCAAACCACGCCACTATAAATTTGCCAAGAAAATGCCATACAGGGTCATGAAGAGTCAGACATGAGTATACAACTGAAAAACAACAATAAATTCCATTCTGTAAATCACAGGAGAGCACAATCTAAAATAATTCAAAATTGAATATACCTCAAGGAACAAGAGAAAATAGGCAAATGGGCTACTACATATAGCCAACAATTTGCATTTAATTAGTGGTATAAAAGACATCATAGAAAAAGAAGTGTGATGATCATGTGTCTAAGCTTCTACAGGGCAGGGGCTGTTTCTTATTTGTCTTTGTATCTTTAGCACCTGGAATAGTTCCTGGCACATAGTAGGGGCTTAAGAAATGTTGGTTCAATAGAATCTATGCAAAGAATAACTTGACAGGCCACTTGAGTGCTATATGCAGGAAATACTACAATAGCTGCACTAATTACGTTATTTTGCTAAATATGCTATATTTTAGTTATCTGTTTATATACTTTCCCTCTAGTTGAATGTAAATAAACTTCTAAAGGATAGAGGGCTATTTCAATTTTTGCTTTATATAGCAGATGCTTAAATGCTTACTGAATTGAATTGAAGACCTACATTGTATTGAGTAGCACCTCAATGGTGGTTTTATGGGAAGATGTAAGAAGGAAGGGATCAGTTATAATCTTTATGATTAGGCTACACAAACAGATGAGATCCCAAATTCATTCAAGGCAGAATATACTCAGATGTCAGATAAGCTTGGAATAAAAAAATGCATGCATATAAGTATGTAACTATGCAATACACATGTGCATATATGTATACATGTTTATGTCCATGTGTGCACACGTAAACACAGTACACATACACAAATGCATGCATACATTTTTGTATCTCTAAGACGTCAACGGATTAAAAAATCCTTTGTCTTGAGACAAAAAGGGACCTCAGGGGCCATCTAGGGTCCCTTTTAAGAAGAGGCACAGGGGCAGCTAGGTGGTGCAGTGGATAGAGCATTGGCCTTGGAGTCAGGAGGATCTGAGTTCAAATCTGGCCTCAGACACTTAACACTTACTAGCTGTGTGACCCTAGGCAAGTCACTTAACCCCAATTGCCTCACCAAAAAAAAAGAAAAGAAAAGAAAAGAAAGAAGAAAGAAAAAAGAAGAGGCACAAAAGGCTTCCTGGCCCCAATCCCCATCAGAATCCCATTGATAATCAACATTTACTTTCACTGAAGAGTAATAATCTCCTCAACAGCTGGTAAATCAGATGCAATTTTTATCTTGGAATTTAGAACTTCTTCCAGTGCTTAGTTCAAATGCTGATTCTTCATATCTTTTCTTTGTATCCTTTTTTTTTTTTTGGGTGAGGCATTTGGGGTTAAGTGACTTGCCCAGGGTCACACAGCTAGTATTAAGTGTTTGAGGTTGGATTTGAACTCAGGTACTCCTGACTCCAGGGCAGGTGCTCTATCCACTATGCCACCTAGCTGCCCCCTTCATATCTTTTCTAATCCCTCTAATTATTATCAGTGCTTCCCTCCCAACCTGTCCTCTCGAAATCATTTTGCTCTTTCCTTCCTTTCTTCCTTCCTTTCCAAAATAATTACTCAATCCACTTGCATTTAAAATCCACCCCTTTCTACTGTTCTATTGCTTTTTACACATTTTGTATTGATTTGTCTGTACATGTATTCCCTCAATGGAATAAGAATATAGCTCTTTGAAGAATTACTATCTTTTTTGTCTTTGAATCCTTAGCATTTACCATAGTTCCTGGAACTCAGGGGTACTTAATATGTGCATACTTAATTAGATTGATTTGTGTACAAGGAGCAAATGGCATAAAACACATTATCTCTGAAATGCAAGATTGGAAAAGAAAGTGGACTGGCCCTGTAACCCAAGGAAGAAATAGCCATTGGGCATCCATGAATTATTAAAATGTTTAGAAGGTTTCTCTCTCATTGTACAGATCCTCTAGGGAATTTTTATATAAGGACATCAGCTAGAATTCCCCAGAATGTAAAAGGTATGGATGGGATGTCACCTGCAGCAGCGCATGGGGCACCTACACTGTGACATCCTAGATCAATCAAAGTATGGAATTATTGAAGAATGCATGTGACTTCTTGCAAGAGAGGGAGGTTTGGGTCCCATAAAAATCTCATTCATTTTCCCTCTCTTCTTTGTCCTTGAACACCTGCGGCAAGGAATTCATGAGTCTCTGAGGATTTGTAGGTGCTGGGCTGGGCTATATCAGTCAGCCAATCACAGAGGCTCCTGAAAGAACCAAACTATGGTGGTGGTAGGAGAGGAATGGAGGGGTTAGAGAAGAATCACCACTTTTACTATATGCTTTTGGTGTGTTCGCCATCAAAACTCTTCTCCATTGGGCATTATAGATTCCAATTTATGAAAGCATCCTGGGAGAACCGATAAATAAGAAAACTTTCACATAGCTATTTGCTTGTGCTCATGGGGAAAGTTACAGAAAATGTGCATTAATAAATCAAGCTGAGTTAATTAAAATCCAATTCAGCAGCCAACAAGGGGAAACTTTTAAGAAAAAATGATTACATATTACCTTGAAATGCAAATGTGATTAACAGAGACAATAATTTTGCTTAGGAAAAAGTTACAGAAGGGGACTCTGCAATGACTCATACTTGGTGTCAGCATAAACAATATGGTCAGTGCTGACTGGAGCACATATGCAGAGAGATAACTGGCTCCACATTTATTACTGTCGTCTATCCACAATCATTTTTTTTAATAGTTCAAGTGACCATTGACCAACTCCCAAGGCAATAAGATGGTGGGTAGTTGAAAAAATGATTTGTTTTATTTAATACCATCACTTCTGATATGAGAACATTTTAATAAAATTAAATGTAAGAAGAAATCTTGGTTGCAATTGTAAAATCTACTGAGGTTGTAAGTGTGTGGGGGCAAAAGCAGCCTGGAATAGGGAATTAAGGATGCACTAGGTTGCACAGGAAATAGAAAGTTGGACTTGGAGTCAGGAAAACTCAAGTCCAAATCTTATCCTAAACATTTACTAGCTGTGTGACCCTGGGCAAATGAATAACCTCTCTGTTCCTCAGTGTCATCATCTATAAAATAAATGGGTTGGACTGAATGGTTTCTAAGGTTTTTTCTAGCTTTGATCCTGTGATATGTCAAGAAGTCTTGGGCTTGAATGTTGACTCACATGGCCTTTGAGTTGTGAAACCATGGGAAAGCCATTCTGAGAGTCAGGAAGATTTGGGTCCAGGTTCAGCTTTGGACACCTATCTACCAGCTCTGTGTCCAGGGTTAATCAGTTCAGTGCCCTTGGAAACTCTCTAGGACAATAACTTAGATCAGAATTTCTGCTTTGTATTACTGGAGGGAGTTTGCACAGTGGAAGTTCCACACACTAATAAAATCATATGTCAAACCTAACAAAAATTAACCAAAAAACCAAAAATAAAATCTAAAACCTGTAATAACTCCAGAAGAAGAAGCTATGGATTTTCTAAACATTGTATTTAAAATTTCACCGGAGAATATTTACAAATATTTTAAATCAGCAAACATCCTTCAGATAAATTCAGTCATTTTAATGGTGCCCCAAACACATATAGCTAGATCTAATTTTAAACTAGAGTTGTTGAATATTTTCCTTCAATAATGCCTGGCCTTGGGGGTATATCCATCTATAGCTATAGCCGGTAGCCTATGCCATTTTTCTTCCCACAATTCAGTTTAGTTAGCAACTATTTATTGAGTGCCTACTTTGTGCTAGGCCCTGAGGAAACAGGAACAAAATAAGTCAGTACCCCTGCTCTCCAGGACCCTACATTCTACTGGGGTGGGGGGGGAGGAGGATCATACATGCACACAGATAAACAAATACTGTACAGCATATGTAGAAAAAATGTAAATATTTAACAATGGGAGGAAGAAGGAAAGGTCTCTTGGAGGAGGTGAGACATGAAGCTACATCACAAAGGTAGCTAAGTGTTCTAAGAGGCTGAGGTGAAGAGGGACACCATTTCAGATCTAGAGTCAGGGGTATGTAATAGGGATGAGGGGCAACAGTATGAGCAAAGGCCAATGATGAAATATTCGGAACAGGAAAAGGCATAGAGGTCATTTTGACCAGAACACCTAGTGATTGAGAGGGTTTTCATATGTGATCAACCCAGACAGACCTGCTAGCTGATTATCTGATCAAGAAGGTGGGAAACAGGGCAGCTAGGTGGCGTAGTGGATAAAGCATCAGCCCTAGATTCAGGAGGACCTGAGTTCAAATCTGGCCTCAGACACTTGACACTAGCTATGTGACCCTGGGCAAATCACTTATCCCTCATTGCCTCCCCCACCCACCCAAAGAAAAAGGTAGGAGCCAAATTTTGAGAGACATTAAATACTAAATGTGCTTGAATTTTATCTCCAGAAGGAAAGCTTCTTAAGTTAAGGTAGTAGCATCCCACATCAAGTCAATGCATTGAATAAGCACTTATAGTATGCATGTACTAGGCTAAGTGTTGGCCATACAGTGAAAGGCAAAAATGTTGTGGGCCTTTTGCCCTCAAGTTGTTTGCAGTTTAATGAGGGATACTGCAAACAGGTCCGAATCCATACAGGGTAAACTGTTGGGAATCTCAGCTAGAAAGAAAACCTTGTTATTGAGGGAGCGATGGATTCTTACAAAAGTGGGCTTCAAGTAGAGTCTTAAAGGAGCCCAGGGAGCCGAGACGTGGAAGTCACTGCTGTGATTTGTCTTTCTGTCCAAAGTGCTATGTTGTCAGAAGTGCTGAGCTTTGAAAAAGAATAATCTATATATGTTTTACACACACACACACACACACACACACACACACACACACACACACACACACACACACAAACACTTTTTTTTCTGACATAACTTTTTTAGTCTTATTGATTGTGAGGACTCAACAGAGCTCCTTCCTGCTGATTTGGGTAATGAATAGCCCTAGCCTGGCCCCCAAACTTGGCCACGGCTGCCCTCAGGACTGGGCCCTTCTGCATCTGAGTGCACTTAACTCATGGCAGATGGAGCCAGCTGGGCCACCAGAACTGGAAGCCTTGAGGCCTTTGCAGACACACTGGGCCATTTATCTCCTGGGCTGTCTGGCCTTGTGACTTCTCTTGCTTTCTTCCCAGCTCAGCAAACTAGCAGAATTTCAGAGGTATTTCGGGGACTTCAGAGTAGATCTGGTCCATACACAAACATGTGGCTCATTTAGGCCATCACCAGCAAATGTTCACTCTGGGACTAAAGACTTCAAATCAGAGGGCAGGCCCTGTCTCCTGAGACGAGGCACCGAGCATTAATTATGCCAGGCATTAAACTTAAGTGTTAAGAAGCAAAAAAAAAAAAAAGTGCTATTAGCTCTGAAGGAGTTGCCAGTCTAGTGGGGGAGACTGTGCAAACAGCTCTGGACTTCCAATTTATGCAGGGTAGACTGGAGGGAATCTCAGAGAGAAAACAAGCATTGGATTGAGGGGGCCAGGGCTGGACGCTTACACAAGTGGGATTCAAGTGGAGTGTTGAAAGCCAGGGCAAGGAAGAGGGAGAAGTGAAGAGTTTAGTCCGCTTTGGGCCAGCTCTCATTGTTGGAATATTTCTCCACAATTTCAAGCCACATTTGTCTCTTTATAACTCCTGCCTAGCAGTCTTAGGTGATCTTTGTGTTAGAGCCAAAAGGGACTTGAGAGGCCACCTAGCCCACCTCCTTCATTTTGCACATGAGAAAGCCAAGGGTCAGAGAGGCCAAGCGATTTGCCCAACGTCACACAGGAAAGAAGTGGCAGAGACACTGCTTCCCAAGTTAGATCCATTCTCCCCTCCCTGCTCGGTCTCACCTCCTTTCCACACAACAATCATTCAAATACCTGAAGACAGCCATCATTCCCTCGAGACAGTGCCCCAGCTTGTCATGGTCTTTGTCCAGGCCTCCGAGAGAACCTGATCTCCACTTTTCTTAATCTAACAGTTGCATTCTCTTCTCTCCCTTGACGTGCTGGTTGATTTGTCCCTCTCCCCTCTATCCCACCTCTCTTCTGGCTTCCTACACGGTCCTGTTGACCTGGCTTTTATCTCTGCTCATCCTGTTTCCGTTTCCATCCTGAGCGAGTGGCATCTCTTCTCACCCATCTATCAGTCCGTTGTTTGCTCAGCTCTTTTCTTTTTTTTGCTGGTGGTGATTGTCTTACTTTTATAAATTGGTTTTTGTGATGCTTTATTTCAGTTACCTCATTTTCTCAATATTGGGTATCTGGCAGATGTCGGGTTTCACTTTTGGTGGCAAAAGCTCTGTCACCTCCCAGACATCTCTGTTACTAAAATTGCTGAAGGATTTGTACACACACATACCCAACCACACCCATACACACACACACACACACACACACACACACACACACACACACACTTTTTTTTTTTTTTTTGCATAGGTACCACATTGTATTGAGTCCTACTGTCAGAAGGGATGCTTTGATGCAAACATTATATCTGGAATGTTGCCAAGGGAGGCAATACCAGGGCAGTGACCAGTCCCTTGAAGGATATTTTAAATAGCATCTTCCTGTGGCTTTTATTTACAGGTGGCTGCAGTTTTCTTTCCCCTCTGGCTTGATCTGCTTATCCCCCGACCTTCTCCTATAAGGCTGGATGGAGAAAGTCCTTTCTCCCCAAGTCAAAAGGAACTACTTGCTCTCGTGTGACTAAAGCAATGAGAAGAGATACGGCCAATCAGGTCACCTTTAGGGCCTTTCCAGTAGGCTCAAGTCCTCCCTTCACTCTCTTTTTATAACGCTGCTTTGGGTAAGGATCATTGGTCAAACAAGAGATAAAATTTGGGGGCTTAGTAGTCCAGAGAAGGGATAGAAATGCTTGCAGGAGTAAATGGTTAGAAACACTTTTTTTCCTTCTTCTCAAAACACGTACCACTGAATGACAATTAGGTTTGCTCCTGCATCCACAGGGCATCAGCTAACAGTGAGTTAACAAGTCTCACCATCCTGACATCTGGTCTGATGCGACAGTAGCACTGACATGATCGCCACTGGAGATGTGCATTCTTGTGCCAGAATTAGCCACAGATGTCATTTAAGAATAGCTGCATACTTAGATGATCATAGCAGAAAGAAATCACTTCACTAGAGAAGTTGGCTTAGAAGACACAGAGACTGGGCCATGGATGAGGAAGGTGCAGGAGGAAATCAATCCCATAGTAATTAGGTGATCCAAGATCATTTCACCCAAGCCCCCCAAAAAAGGAAATGGGCCCAGAGAGGGGAAGTGATTTTCCCAAGGTCACACAGGTAGCAAGCATCAGAGGTAAAATTTGAACTCAGTACCCTGTATTCCAAATTTCTTACACTTGTGATTATACTAGTCTCTACTAAGTGTCCCCTGTGCACTAGACAGGGTGGTAGGTGATGAGAATTCAAAGAGAATTCCTAAAGGAGATTACATCCCTTTTTCATACATGTTGAGTATTATGTGGGACCTCAGCAACCAGCTAGGCCAACCCACTCAAGAAACCATGGCTCCTTCCTCCCAAACAAAATCCTGACACGTGGTGATCAAGCTTCTACTTGAAGACCTCTGGGAGTGGTGTAGGCTATGGAACCTACCATCTCCTAGGGCAGTTCATTCCACCTCAAGTACCTCTAGTTATTTTGTTTTTTTGTTGTTGTTTCCCCCATGACATCAAACCTAAATCTGTCTTTGTAACTACTACGCTGCCCTCTGTGGCCAAATGGAACAAAATGAATCCCTTCTCCATGTGACAGCCTCCTCAAATACTTCAAAGCAGCTGCCATGTGCCCCCTTTTTCTTCTCTTCCCAAGGCTAACTAACCATCCCTAGTTCCTTCATCCATTCCCCACATGGATGATCTGACCACAACAAGGTTAGGGGGAGGTACTGGTTATAACATGTTCCCAGAAAAGTAAATAGAGAAAACAAAGTCATTTCAGGGTGGTGGTGAGAGAATAAAGTGTTTGATTGGGATGGAATTTGGGGGCAGAACTGGGAAAGGCCTCCTATAGGATATGGAAACTGAGGCTCAAGTGAAGGTGGCCAGCATTGCAGGCATGGAGGAAAGCCAGAGCCAATTCACAGATGTGGGACATGGAATGTGGCATGTGGCAAACAGCAGGTAGACCATGTTGGCTTGAGATATTGGTTGGAGACAGATGGCAAAGGGCTATAAATGCCAAACAGAGGCTTTTGCAGTTTAGTCTAGAGGTAATACGGAGCTCCTGAAGTTTCATGGATGATTGAGAGAGATGGTCAGATGTGCTTTAGGAGGATCAAACTGAGGGGACAATGCCTTTGGTCAATGACAAGACAGGTGGAAAAGAGAGACATTGGTCTTGAGGAGATGGCTGGGGTGATGGAGGAACTGAGAAAGTTGGGTGAGACTTGATTGAATTTGAACTAATGATATTTGACACCAGGACAGCAATTTAGAAGTAGATTTAGAAATTTGCAAGGAGCCAGTAAGGTCAGGGGCTATAAATCTGTTAGCTCATCATCTGAACATGCTGCATCCCAGAGAATATTGACTTAAGAATTAACTTTCAGTAATACCCTGGACTCTTGAAGTGATTAAGGTCGGAGGAAAAAATGGAGAGAGACTCAAAATCCTAGTGAGCCCTGATTAGGCCAAGAGTCAAGCTCATATTTGACATGAGGCTGGAGAGCTATTCTCTAAAACACTAATCTCTCAAGTAGATCAGCTGTTCTCACTTCTCAGGGAGCAATGAGGGGGGCAGATGCACATGGACAGGGAGGCCCAGTTGGATCAAATTTTTCTGAACCTGCAGATGCAATTTATTTCTTTGTCTGGGTCACTGAGGATGCTTCTTTTAAAAAAATCAAGGCAATAAAATGTCAGCTCAACAGAAATGCTGGCTTTTAAGTGCTCCGGGAGGCCCTGGGTCACCCTACCACCACCATCTGCCTTGATGTTTTTCCTTTGGCTCCCGAAGTCCCATGCAGAGTGGCTGGTCTTAGTGTTTTTGGTCCCCTTTCAACTTGAACGTCTGCGTGGCCAGTTGGCAGGGTCAGTGTCTGCTGTGGCTACTGGCCACCAGGTCTTATGACCCTGCTGGAGTCTGGTGCTACCCATCTCTCACCACTTAACATCACAAAACAGGCACTAAACATTTCTTGTTCCCCACTGTTTGGCTCTGCCTGGATTGATCTTCTCTCCTGCCTTATGGTCCACCTGGCTTGGAAGGACAGATCAGGAAACCAGAGACTTTCGGAGGGAAAATTGAGAAAAGGCAAATGCTGGAATGTTTCCCATTGCTATACCTTCCCAATACCCTTGGAGTTCCTCACCCCTTGAGTTTATTTTTTCTTTCTACAAATGAGGATCTGAATAAGTTTATAAGGAAGAATTTTTTTTTCCTGTCCCACCATCTGTCATTATTCCAAGGTGTCTCCCAGTAGGTGTCCCTCCACACTTAAGGACAGATTTTTTTTTTGTAGTCACCCAAGCCAACCCTTATTGTCCTTCCTCTTTCCCATAGAACAGGAGAAAATAAAATCAGGGCAGGAAAACACCTGCTGCCTCTTTGGCACAGCATGGAAAAAAAGGAACACTGTAAATGCATTTTTCTTATACTGGCCTTGATGCTTAAAAATTTTGATAGTGCCAATTCAGGAGACTTTTCCCCACAAAGGCAGTTTTGCAAAATGTCAGTTCTCTGGTCCTGAAGCATAGAATTTGATATCAAAAACTCTGGGATGGCTCCATTTTTGTCATTCTCTCTCAAATGAGTCTAGTATGGAAAAAAAGATTTGTCACCAAAATAGTTAGCAGAAGATATTCCAAGGTATATTTCATATACACAGGACCTGAGAATGAGGTATGAAAGAGGCTGGAAGAAACTACAGATCATTGAATCTTAGATTTTGAGCTGGAAGGGACCTTAGAGACTAGTTAATTCAATCCCCTCATTTTCTAGATTAGGAAACTCAGAGAAATGTGGTGAGGTCAGGTGATTTGTCCAAGGTCATGCAGGTAGAGTCAGGATTTGAATTCAGGTCTCTGGACTCTAGATATAGAGCTTCTTCTGTTTTATCCAATTCCTCTCTAGTTTCCTCAGTTTCTAGAGTAGAAAACCAAAACCCAAGCAGATCATGTGATGTTCCATGGTCACACAGCCACAAAAAACTAGAACATGGCCATGAAACCAGGTCATGGAACCGTAGGTTGAATTGGAAGGAATAGGACTATGAGAGACATCAATTACAGATGAAGAAGCTGTGGCCAAGGGGAATGAATTGACTTACCCAAGGTCACCAAGTCTGAAAGGATCAGAGGTGGGATTTTAGCATAAGTCCTTTGCCTCCAGGGCTAGTGAGCCTTCCCCTGTGCCATGCTACCTACAAGTCCAATTTTTGTTACACCACATCAGGCTTCCTATTTCAGTGAATAGATTTTACAGGCATGCCTTGCTTTGGGGAACTCAATATACCCATATCTGAGTTTACAAAGCACATATAATGAGTGGCCATTTGTATTATGAGAGGATTTTTGATCCTGGAAGAGGATTTATCTAGGTCTTCCTTTAATCATCAAGTCTCCTGTTAAGTGCATTAACAGTGTTTGATTCACAGATATACACTGTGTATATCATTCTTTGAGAACACATTTTTTCTCTAAATCCAACTATTTCATTTCTTCTTTTTTGTCCATTAGTGCTTTCTTTGCATTAGGGAATTCCAAATGAGGAAATGCCCTCTATCATTGCTTATCGAGAAAGTTAAATCTTAGCTGTCTGAGAGATGCTGATAAGGCAAGTGACTAGCCCAGGGTCACACAGTCAGGATTTGTTAGGATGTGGCTTGAATCTTGACTTCTAGATTTCATGAGGCCTGTTTTCTATCTACTAAAATCAAGAACTTAATAAATCAATTAATCAAATATTAATTATGATCTTCCTATGTGCCAAGCACTGTGCTAAACCCTGGGGATACAAAGAAAAGCAAAAACAGTGTCCCTGCACTCAGCTCACAGACACAGTTGGGTGGCACAATGGGTAGAGTGCAGGCCTTGGGATCAGGAAAAGCTGAGATCAGATCCTGACTCAGACACTTACTAGCTATGTGACCCTGGGTAAACCACTTAGCCTTTCTCTTCCTCCGTCTCATCTATAAAACCAGGATAATATAAGCACCTATTTCCTAGGGGTTTTGTGAGGATGAAATGAGACACCATTTATAAAGCACTTTGTCAACCTTAAACTGCTATAGAAATGCTCTTTTTTGTTATTATCATCACCATCATTAAAATGACATGTAAATAACTAAACACATTCAAATATATACAACTTAGAAGAAAGTTAACCTCAGAGGCAAAGGCTCTAGAAGATGGGGAGACTAGCAAAGCCCTCCTTCAGAAGGTGACATGGGGGCAGCTAGGTGGAGCAGGGAATAAAGCACCGGCCCTGGATTCAGGAAGACCTGAGTTCAAATATGGCCTCAGACACTTGACACTTACTGGCTGTGTGACCCTGGGCAAGTCACTCAACCCTCATTGCCCTGCAACAACAAAAAATAAAAGAAGGAAGAGGAGGAGAAGGAGAAGGAGAAGGAGAAGGTGGTGGTGGTGGTGGTGGTGACATGGATTGAGTCTTGAAGAAGCCAGTGATTTTAAGAGGCAGAGGTTAGGAGGGAGAACATTCACCATGGCCCCTACAACACTAAGATATCTCTATATAATATTACTGAAAAAACTGAACAAAATGCCATCTCTAATGAGTGAATTCTTAAACATTAGGGAGTACTCCCTTTACACTTGATGTTTTTTACTTAATATTAGCTGGCTTGGACCCAGAATTGCCGAATTTTTCATACAGTTGGCAGGGCCCTCATTGGCTCTCTTCTCCAACCCATACCTACCAAAGAATTTCTAATATGATATACCCAACATGTCCTCATGTAGCCTTTGTGTGAAGAGGTAGCTACTAGCTCCCTAGGGAGTCCATTTCAGTTTGGGATAGAGTTCTCTTGGTTACAGTTTCCTGACCTCAAGCCAAAATGTGATTTTATGCAGTTTCCACACTGCTAATTCTCTCCTCTGGGACCAAGCAGAACAAAACTAATCCTTCTTTCACATGATAGGTCCATTACAAATTTGAAGAAAGCCATCATGCTCCCATTTTTTCCCACCCAGGCTTCTTTTCTCTAGGCTACCAAGTTTTCTCTTTAAATCTTCAGGTTCTTCTTTTCAGAAAGGTTATGAAGAGCCCAGGAATGTGTGCAATGTCATATGTTGGGTGGCTGCCACAGTTGGTGACTTCTGTCCCCCAATTGCATGTTAGCAGTGAAAATGTGCCCTTGTGGGATGCTTTATGACAAAGTTGAGTATCATGGTATCAGTCCTCCAAGCCCCTATCCATGGTACGCCTTTCTTCTCTGAGACAAATGAAGAGATAAGTGAACAAGGCACAGATGAGATGCTGATTTTAGAATGTGAGTTGGTCTGATCTCATAACGAAAGTGTTCTAACATTTTGAAACATCAGTGAGAGAGCAATACCTAATGCAATGGTCTACAACAGAATATGACACAACTCGGGAAGGAGTGGAGGGCTGTTGCCTTTTTTCCCTCAGTTTCTATCTATTTCCTCAAATTCAGTGGAAGGGAAGTCAGAAGTCATCAAATGCTATTCATGAGCAAAAGTCCTTTTCGTGCTCTCTCTCTACAAGTGGCTATTTAGGCTCCATTGCATGACTTAGCAGTAAAGAGTTAACCACTTAACTTGATCATCATCTCCCAAGGCAGTCCATTCCATCCTTGGATAATGTTTGAGCCCCTTCTCCTAAATGTGGTCTCCTTGAAAAGTGCTACTGGGAGGTTCTTAAAGGTATCTTCTTTTCTCTACTAGGGGTCTGTTTTATTCAGAACTCTGACATCCCCATTGCCCTTTATAGATCCCAGCTCCCCATAATAATCCTATGAAATAGGGCTTTTTAAAAAAAAGAATCATAGATTGAGAGAAAGAAAATAGCTCAGAGATCATCTCCCTTCACATTTTATAGTTGAGTAGAGTGAGGATCTCACGGGTGAAATCACTTACAAAAGTAGAAAGTTGCAGACAGTGATATATCCAACTTCTTTGACACCAAATCTGATAGTCTTTCCGTTGACCCATAGTTCCCATTTTCAAGATGGAACAATCAAGATTTTGAGTGGTTTAGCATCACAATGAATAAGTATCAGAGCCAGGAGTTGGACCCACTTCTCCTGAGTTTAATATTCTCTTTACTATATCACACTACCTCTAGTTTCATGGATGTCCAGTATGCACATTGCTTAGGCAGAGCACAAGATTCTCTAATACTCTTGTCTTTTCCTTTAGACTCAGAAATTGGGAGTAGCCTGTTCCCCAAACTCGAATTCTGAGTTGTGGGCTTGGACACCACCACTCACTACTATGAATATTACCACCACAATGCCCATGACCACCATCGCCAAAAGGATCATATTTATATTGCAATGATCTGGCTCAGCAGACTTGCATCTTTTTTTTTTTTTATTCTTCACGTTATTATTTTCAGAAGTACCTCCCATTGCAGGTATAGACAATCCTGGAAGTCATCCCATGTTGGGGGACATCATATACTATCATAAAATATCTTTACCTTTCAGAAGCCTTTCAGAGCCTCAGCATTTGGAGGTTTCAAAGTGGCAGGTCTTTCTAGTTCCTGGGCACCCAGGCAGCCTGTTCATCTTGTTCCCACAACTTTTGTTGCAAAAGCTATTACCCAGACAAGATAACTAGCAAGAATCCATTAACTTACAGTGGAATAGGGTTTTGATTCTTACAGTGTCAAAGGAATAACTCATTCAATTTTTAAATCAAATAGCCAATAAACTCCTCCCTATTAGAGACCCAAGCTGTGATTCATTCCAATTACAGACAATAAACACAGGGAAATAGGAGCTCTGGAAAAACAACTGCAGTCTCAAAGATCACATGGATTTGTTTTACCCAGGAAAAAACCCACCAGCTTTTTAATTTTTGTTTTTGCTGTTTTGGCTTGATGGATACACATTTGAGTGTTCTATACTTCAATATGTTGATGGCACATTTATACCTTTGAAACTCTGAGGGTCTTCCCCTCCCAGGTTGATTCTTTTATGAAGGCCAACTAGGCCATCTTTTGGCTCACTTATTACCTAGCCTTTAATCACTGATTATATGTGGCCTTAGACAAACTGAAACCTGGGAAAGACCTTAGTTTGAGAAAGCTAAAGTCTCCCACTGCATCCTGGGTCATTGGCAGTCATCCTGACCTGTGTCTTGCCACTGGACTTTACTGACTAGAGGAAAGAGTGAGGCTGATGGCTCTGTCTCACTCAAATCCAATTCACTTGCAAGTCATGACATCACCCTCATGATGTCATTGGTCCTCTTTGAGAACAAAAGATGAACAATGACTCTCTGCAAGCATGTAGATCACAGCCTTCCTATCCTGTGTAGCTCTTGCCTATATCCTCCCCTAAATTCTTCACAGGGTTCTGCCAAATGTACCAAGGACCTTCTTCTAGGTCAGGACTTCTTAACCCTCTCTGATAACCCTCTCTTAACCCTCTCTTCTTAACCCCTTAGATATTCTAGTGAAACCTAAGGATCCATTCACAGAATGATGTTTTTAATTTTACAAACCAGAATGCCTAAGAAATTATAAAGGAAACCTATTGTAGTTTTTTTCTCATCTAAGTTCCTGGAACCCTTGAAATCCCTCTGCAGACCCCTGCTGCTCCTTGTATTCTTGGCTAAGAATCTAAGCCTTTTGAGGTTGAATGGATACTTAGAGAAGATATAGATTACCTACCTGAGTGGCAGAATGTAAAAAGAATACTGACTTTGTAGGCAGAGGAGCTAGGTTTGAATTCTGCTTCTGATTCTTATGACCTAGTCATTCCTAAGCAAGCCTCTCTACTTCTGTTTCCTCATATGCAATGTGGGGGATTGGATTCTCTGGCCTCTAAAGTTTCATCTGTCTCTCTGTCTATGATCTTCTAATCCCATGATCTCCCTTGGCCTCATTTTCTCATCTGTGTAATGAAAGGGTGGGACTAGATCATCTCTGAGGACCCTTATAGCTCTCAACCTCTATACCTTCTTATGGTCCTTCGATCAGTTGCTTTTCCTACATGATCTGCCCACCTTGCTTTCTAATCATACTTCTTTCTAGTGATCTCCTCTGTACCATTTCTTTTTTGTTTTGTTTTTTTTGTGGGGCAATGGGGATTAAGTGACTTGCCCAGGGTCACACAGCTAGTAAGTACTGAGTGTCTGAGGCCGGATTGGAACTCAGGTACTCCTGAATTCAGGACCAGTGCTTTATCCACTGCACCACCTAGCTGCCCCCTGAACATTTCTTTTAAAAAAGTTCCTTATTGATAATTTGTTGCAGCCTACCCATACCCATCACATGCTTATCATATACTCATATTAAACACTGCCAGTCAGTTTGACTTGGAAACTTGGAAATCTCAAATTGATATATTGGTGACATTTCCATATTTAAGATTCTCCTCATGCTGTTCTCCAGACATTAGTGTTTCCAGTAGTGAAAGGGTTACCATCATCACATCCATTTTACAGAGGCAGAAACAGAAGCTCTGAGGGGTTAAGATTAGGGAGCTAGTAAGTGTGCAAGGTGGGACTCAAAGCCAAGTCATTGATTCCAAGTCTTCCACACTCCCCATTGGGCCATGGCACCTCTGTAGTAACATTTGACTTAGACTAGAAAGCAGAGTTGAGATATGGTTGGCTGATGTGATTTGGGAGAAGGCAGCATGATATCTGGAGTGAGAGGTGGAAGGCACATTTATCTTGCTCCCTTCCTACAAGATCTCAGACTCCTTCTGTTTTTCATTACATAGCTATCAGCTGAAGCCACAGAGAGAAGGGGGAAGGTGAGGTAACCCCCTCCCCTGAGAAATCACAGCTGGCCCTGGAGAACCTTAGCAAGGGGACGGCCATCTGTGGGGAAACATTTCCATCATCATCAGCTATTGTTCATTTCATTGATTAAATGACTGAATCCATCTGGCTGCCTATAAAAGACAAATATTTTAATGTCTCTGACTCGGTTATTCAGTTGCCAATGAGACTGGAATAATGGGGCCAAGGATTATGAAGGAGGCCACAGAGTGTGATTTCTTTAGGGTGCTGGGAACATTGGCTGCTCCCTACCCTCAGGAAAAAAACAAAACAAAACAAAACAAACTCCTCTGCTTCCTTAGTTCCTGAATGTAGTTAAAGATTAATTTCTTTTGGTTAAAACTTCATTCCCAGTTAAAATTCATATATTCTTGGGAGATGTGATTACTTAACATCTATTTATTGAATGTGTATTACATATTCATTCAACAAACATTTTAAATCCTACTTGTGCAAAATACTCTAAAAGATCTTAAGAAAGTAAAACCTCCTTGAGGGCAAGAACTGTTTTCATGTTGCCTTTATGTCCCTAGCATCTACAGGCATACAGCTACATAGTAGTCACTTTATATATGATTATTGAATTGTCTTAAGAGAGATAAGAAAATTTGGATTAGATAGATCCTTTCCTCTTTGGCTAGTCAACATAACTAACAACACAAACATGAACAACTATTCAGCTACACAATCACAGGAGGATTGATACATAAGTGGAAATAAGGTTTCTTAATTGAGAGAAGTTATAAAGCCCAACCACCTCATTTTACAAGGGAGGAAACTGAGGCATAGAGGAGTTAAGTGACTTATCCAGATAGCTAGGAAATGTCTGAGCCAGGATTTGAAATTGAAGTTTCCTATCTCCATGCCCAGGACTTAATCCATCTTCCCATGTTCACTTTTTTTTTTTATTTGGGCAGGGCAATGTGGGTTAAGTGACTTGACCAGGGTCACACAGCTAGTAGGTGTCAACTGTTTGAAGCCAAATTTGAACTCAGGTCCTCCTGAATTCAGGGCCAGTGCTTTATCTACTGCACCCCCAACTGCCCCCTCACATTCACTTTTGGTCATCATGCTTCTCCTTTTCCTTCCCTAGGGTGACTTATCCAAGTCCTTTCTTGTCTGAACTCCCATGCTAATCCTCTACAACCCTCATACTGAAAGTGGATGAATTAACCTCCTGCTTCATGGGAAATTCAAATTGATGGGCATTTATTAAGCAACCACTACTTCAGGCATAGTTCCAGACACTACATCTACAAGGATGAAACCTCAACAATGCTTATCCTCCTAGAGCTTACCATATCACATGAGAGTAATTTAAAGGAATCATGGATGTGTGGGATAAAGATGAGTTGGTTGAGGGTGAGCCTGATAGCTCTCTTTGAGTATTTGAAGGGCTGGCATGAAGAAGAGGGGCTGTAGTTGGGGGAGGGACTTCTGGCCCCAGACAACATAACCAGGAATGGTAACAGACAGTTCCCACAAGGCCTCTTTAGGCCTGGTGTCAGCAACAGGAAAGTCTCATTTTTCAATGTGCACACTTTGCTGGCATTGCTCTATGGCAGTAAGACCTGGAATAACACTATTTTGAAGAACAAATGATGAACGTCACACAAAGATCAATGGAGAGGAAGATGGTGGATGTGAGCAGGCTTCAACTTAAAACCAAGGAAGACCAGGAATAAGGGAGGTCATCAAAGAATTGTGCGATAAAAATAGAATGTGGGCTGACAGACAGAGGGCCAGAGCATTGCAGTGATTCCCTGGTAAGGGTAGGAGAGAGTGAGAAAGGTCTCCAGCATTTTAGGTATGCATCCTGTGCTGAACTGTTGGGAAGTAAAGGGTGAGGGTCACACAAGATGAGGAGGTCCTAACTTTATAACATAACAGATTTGTTGGAGTATTTGACTTGTCAGGAAGAAGAAAATCTTCCTCATAATTAAAAATTCTCCAAAAGTCCTTTGTGAGGGAGTGAACTTCCCCTCCTTGGAGAGCATCAAGCAGAGACCGGATGACTGCCTTTTCAGGCATGTTATAGTGGGGCATCCTTTTATGTATTGGTTGGACTAGATATGTGACCCTAGAAAAGCCTCATCTTCTCATGCTCAATTTCTTCATATTTAAAAATGGGGATAATAATAGCAGCAACCTCACTGGGACCCTCTTGAGTTAAGTGAATTATCATGATAATATACTTTTATCTTGTTGTTCAGCCATTTCAGCTGGATCTGACTCTGTGACCCCATTTGGGATTCTTGTCACAAAGATACTGGAATGGTTTGCCATTTCCTTCTCCAGCTCACTTTACAGATGAGGAAACTGAGGCAAACAGGGTTAAATAACTTGCCCAGGATCATACTGCTAGAAAGTAAGTGTCTGAGGTTGGATTTGAACTCAGGAAGATGAGTCTGCCTGACTCCAGACCCCTCCCTCTATCCCCTGTGCCATCTAGTTGACTTATTTACTTTTATACCAAACTTTAAAAGTACACAAAGTTCATGGTAAGCATGATATCATTTACCTTCACAACAATCTTATGAGGTGGATAGAATAGCTCCACCTCTAGTGAATGATCCACCATAGTGGCTGCCCTTCTCATGATGGAATTATTCACACTAAGCTCAATCACTCAAAAAGTAATTATTAAGTTTACTATGTATTAGACACAATTCTAAGCTCTAGGGATCCAAAGAAAGACAAAAATAGTCTTTGCCCTCAAGGAGCTTACATTCTAATGGGGGAGATAAATATAATTAACTAGGTAAATTCTCTCTGTCTCTCTGTCTCTGTCTCTCTCCCTCTTCCTCTCTTATTCTCCTTCTCCCTCTTTGTTTCTGCCTTTCAGTCTCTCTTAAATTGAAAGTAATCTTAGAGGGAAGGTTCAAACAATGGTGGTGGGGTGTGTGAGGGGAGAATGGGAAAATCTTCTTGTAGTAAACAAGGCAATCTAGTAGGTGGAAGTGAAGACAGAAGGTGTCAAAGAGTGGAGAATAGCCAGTGCAAAGGCACAGAGACAAGAGATGGTGTGTCTCACAGACCATGATATCTGGATCCTAGGGTGGGTGGAAGTGGGTGAGTAAAGTGTAAAAAAGATGAGAAAGGTAGAAAGGGGTTAGATTGTGGAGAACTTTAAGTGCCAGATTGTATGTTTGATTTTAGAGGTAGTAGGGAGCCACTGGAATTTATGGAGTAGTGTGGGGACTTGGTCAGACCAGTACTCTATAGAAATCATCTGAACAACATTATTGTGAGACAAGCTCTTTATGAACCTTAATGTATTACAAAAATGTGTGTCTGGATCCTGTTTTAGCCCCAAAGACTCAATAATGGTTGACCTTCATGTAGCTCTTTAACTTTCAGAATACATTTTCTCTGACTCTTACAATCTTATGAGGAAGATATAGATGGTTCTATTTCCATATTGCAGATGGCAAAACCAAGGCACAGGAAGGTTAAGGAATTTGTCCAGGGTTATATAGATACTATGTGTTGAAGGTATAATTTGATTTCTGTTCTTTTCTGGCATCAAGCTCATTGTTTCCTCAATAAGCCTATACTTCCTCTCAGCACACTGAGTATGCTGCGTTGGAAGTAGGCCAGTCTGATACAACTTGTAAAACATGTCATTGAGTCCATCATCTCACTTCTCATGGCCTCCATTCTAGCATATATGAAAAGGGGATGAGTCACACATGGTATCCTCATAGGTCAGGCCCCTTGTAGTGCTCAGATCCTGACACATGTAATATTTGAGTTTTAATTGACCCTTTCTAGTTGTAATTTCCTTTTCATCTTCTTTCCACATCCTCTGAAGACCATATAGAATCAACACCAATACCTAATGTCACACAGTACTCCAGTATGTTGGATTGACATGTAGTTGGCCAGCAATGAGCCATCGAAAGTTTTGTAAGTAGGCTTAAGCCTGTGTTGAAGAGGTTGAGTTAGAAAAACAGTGATTGATGAAATAAGTCCTAATGATTAAAAAAGAGTCCATTCCCAGCAATACGGAAAAGAACCAAAGAGAAAGCTGTGCTTTGAAGGGTATGGACAAAAAATAAAATAAAAACCAATTTCTTTGGGTAACAAAGTGGAGCTTGGCCAACTCTAAAAATTTAAATAGATGTTGTCAAATCAGGTATAGGAGATGCTCCAAGACAGATAACAGGTGAGCGTAGAAGGCCTATCATGAAAGTACAAGAGAATCCATGCAAGAAACTTAGCAACTTAGCACTCAGGAATTGAGAGTATTAGCCATGTATGTCACTTGGGTGATGGCTGAGGTCAAGAGTAAGGAGGGTTTATAGAAGGACACAAGAACATGTAATTTCAAATTCTTGAAACTAATGTGACCATGAAATATATAAAGTGAGTCAAAATGGTATTAAAATAGATAAAAAATGTTCTGAAAAGGAAAGAAGAGAGTAAAAAGAATGGGGGGAAGGAAAACTCAATAACAAAAAGGTAGTATGAGTGATTTGGATGTGAGGAGCATAGATTTAATTCTGAAATCATATAATCATAGATTTAGAGCTGGGATAGACCTTAGAGGCCTTGTAGTTCAACTACATTTTAAAGATGAAGAAACTGAGGCACCAAGAAGTTAGTGACTTATCCAAGGTCTTTATAGACCTTATTAAACTTAAAATGTCAGACTTCCCCAAAACTCTCTCTTATACTTCCCTGCTTTGGACAGTATGTGGAATACAGTAAAAAATATGGTAATGATCTCTTTTGTACTAACTCCAGAGTTTCAGAAGCAGAAGGTATCTTAGGAACCATCTATGTAAAAAAAAATACCTGAACAAGAATCCTTATTAACATATACCTAATAAATGATCACTAACCTTTATTTTGATGACCCCTGGTGATAAGGAACTTGCTAGCCCCTGAGGCAACCCATTACATTTTTGGGATATCTCTAATTAGTAAGGAATTTTTCCTAATATCAAACCTAAAAGTCAGAGAAAATTATTCACTCAATAAATAATTCACCTAATCAGGGCAGAGAGTTTCCCTAATCTCATGGGGATTATAGACTAATAGGGGAAGGGCACAAATTTCATTAAGTACAAGGAGATGGGAAAGGGGATAATAAAAATAAATAACCACAACTCACAAATCTTCAAGATTACAAAACACTTCCTAGACAGTCATGCTAGCATAATGTAAGACTTTTTGTTTTTTTTAAATTTCCATTCTCCAGATTGGGAAACTCTGGCACAGGAAAGGATATGAACCATGGTCTCATGATTCTGGGTTTAGTGTTCTTCCCTCTGCACCTTCACAAAACAGGGAAGGGAAGAGAGAACACAGAGAGAGGCAGCTATACTTGCATACACAGCAAGGGAACAAACTGGAGGAGAGCATCTTGCAAACCATCTGTGAGCTGGCATTTCAGTGCATACTGTCTGGAATGGGGGAAGGGACTGATACTGTCTTCTACATGTAAGATCCTAAGAAGAACAAGCGATGCAAAAGTATCTATCAATGGATAGCATCTCTTTCTCTTTCATTAAATTTCTGGGTGACTTTTCTTCCAGCTTTATTCTTCTTAGAGTTAGCCATCTAATCCAATTGCCAGATTCTATGGATGTGACTCAGAGAAATGATGTTATTTGTCCAAGGTCACAGAAGTTGTAAGTAGGAGAGCCAGGATTCTAGCCCAGAACTTTGAATTCTAGATCTCATCCTCTTTCCCCTCTACTAGGCTGCCTCCCATTATGTCATGATTTGGGAAAATACCAGTTCTTTTTGGACTTACTGATCTTTAATGCCTTTCTCCTCCTAAATTATGTGAATAAGTTCTTATATTTTTTGAGTCATATTCTTGGTATCCTCAATACAACATGAGAAAAGTTGTTGTTTGTCATTCATTTTTTTTTTTTTTTGCGGGGCAATGGGTGCTTTATCCACTGCACCACCTAGCCGCCCCTGTCATTCATTTCCAAAGAGAATCAATGATACCACAGGGTGATGTCTTGGCTCATGGGTGCATTGGATTTAAGTGAGGTAGAGTTGATCAAAGTTGTCAGCCTGATGCTAAGTAATCACTCTGTTGGAAGATTTTTGGGTGTTCATAAGATCACGGAGTGAGAATGTTTGTAGAGGCCATGTAGTTTAACCTCCCTAATTTAAAGATAAGGAAACTAAGGCCCAGAGATTGACTTTTCCAGTGTCATACAGTCATTGTGTCAGGAACATGGAGACTCAGAGACTTCTGAGAAAATAAAATCCATAGCATTCATAAAAGCTGGGACCTGAGGATCATAGACTTGGAGGAGCTAAAAGAGCCCTTCAAGAGTACCTAATACCCTTTATTTTACATATGAAGATGCTGAAGGAGAGAGACATTAATAGATAGATCAAGGCTGTCCAGAGCTGAAATTCAAACCCACATACATTGGGGGTCAAATTTCTTTTGACTACATTGTATTTGGCTACAAATGACTTTAGTAGATACCAGTATTGTTTTATATGGACTATTGGGTTGCTAAGAGACTCATTAGCATCAAGGACCCATTGTCAGAGTACTGCTGGGAAGAAAGAAGAAATTGTTTCCTTTGTGAAAAGATATCCATGACTCTATTCCCTAGGAGATGGTGGTGTAAAAGCAAATGATAGACTCGCAAAACATTATAGAATAACTATAAAGCAATCCCATGAGCCACACTTACTGCTGAAAGGCTGTAAACTTTCCTGGATGACTCAGCCTTATACCTATTTACCTCATTGGATGCTATCATGGTTCAGGGCTTCTAAAACTCACCAAAGAGCAAGAATCACTTCTTGGTTGTTTGCCCAAAGATGCCGCAGTCTCAGAGTAGCCTGGTGATTTATTATGGATTGCAGCTTTTCCAGAGCTCCTGATATTTCCCCAACTCATTATATTTATGACTAGTTAGCTGATCTGTAACACTTTCTATTTCCAAAGTGCTTTATGATAATTATGTCTCAGGAGTACTCCATCAGGTAGTCCCATGTTGCTGTCCTCATTTATAAGAAGTGACACGCAGGTTAGGGAATCTGCATCCTATTAGAGTATGATATTTCAGTGAACTGTTCCTCCTAGAAGGGAACTAACCTCAAAGCAGCCAATATCTATTAATGTTACCTGAGGAAATGTGTGTTCTTGTTGTACCTGCCTGATGAAATGTTGGTAGAAAAGGATATGTCAATAAAAATAATACTAGCTAACATTTATATAGCACTTTAAGGTGTGAAAAACCCTTCATTATCTCATGTAGCAATATGTTGTTGTTCAGTTGTTTTTGGTTGTATCCAGCTCTTTGTGACTTCATTTGGGGTTTTCTTGGCAGAGATCCTGGGATGGTTTACCATTTTCTTCTTGTTTTACAGGTGAGGAAACTGAGGCAAACAGGATTTAGTAACTTTCCCAGGGTCACACAGCTATTACATGTCTGAAGCCAGATTTGAACTCAGTAAGATGACTATTCCTGACTCCAGGCCCTGCAAGATCCACTATGGCGCCACCTAGCTGCCCCTTTATATGCATTTTATTTTACCTACTCTGCGAGGTAGGGGATATTATTTACATCTCAATTTTATAGACAAAGAAACTGAGTTTCAGAGAGGCCAAATATTAATTTAGAGTCATACAGCTAGTACATATCAGATGAAATATTTGAGCTCAGGTTTCTAGGCTCCAACTCCAATATTTTATTCACTATGTTACTAGTAGAGGAAAAATTTGCACTCTGGTGTGGCAGGATTGCTTCTGATTAGTATGGTAGCCTTTGTGAATAACAACAGCCACAAGGCCCTTTTAGAACAGATATACTCATTTACTTAATTTATACTTTATTTATGTATATATGTATATGTGTATATATATACATACACACATACATAATACTTATATATACATATATAGTGTGTATTATGTATATATACACACATGTGTGTTGCTGTTGTACCCACAGAATGTAAGCTTACTGATGGTAGACACTCTTTTTTTTCTCTTCATCCCTAACACCAATCTTACTTTCTGTATCTCCAAAGCACTTAATAAATGCCCATCAAGTGAGAGAATCATATAGCTCAACCTACACATGTATCTTATAACCTTCATGATAAGAGCTATTTCTTCATGGTAATATATAATCAAGTCAGTAATTTTCATTTGGGGAACAGAAGGTTCTATGTTCAAGCACACTGCAGTCATTTCTTATAATTTTCCCCTCTCTATTTCAAATCACTTGTGGATTTTCATGCTTCCACTAATTTTGCCATCACACATGTGACCTCTGATGATCCGTGTTGTATATGTACAGAAGGAGCAGCCATGAGACACTGCAGAGATGGATGAAGATTTTGACATGCCATAAGGAAAAACAAACAATCCTCTTAACCATTAAAGGTATCCCAAAGTAGAATGGACTTATTTTAGAGTTTGAAGGTTTCCCCTCACTTTAGGTCTTTATGCAGAAGCTGACTGCTTATTAGGAATATTACAGAAGGGACTCTGAGATTTTGTAAGACATAGGACAGTTTATTTTTCATATATTCACTAGAGTATTTTTACCTTATTTCCAGCCATCTCTGTCTCTTCCATAGACTCATCTAAAGCTAGTTATGTCCTGGTTTTGCAAGGAAGATGACAGCTTCCTGGCTGCCATTTTGATCATTAGTAAGAAAACATAAAATCAAAGCTGTAACGAGTCATTTTTGTTCCTAGGACAAGCATCATGGATGCTCTTATCCAACATTTCAAGATATTTAAAGGTGGAAATATAGACACCCAAGGAGATCTGAAGATGAGTACCATGAGAAAGGTGGCTGGGCCCAGGTTTTTCGGCCTGGTTGAAGCAGGCCATAGATCTGCCTTTTAATAGTATTTGTACACACAGATGTTAAACATATCATTGCACAAGAGGAAAATGTAACTATTAAATAACAGATCTATCAAGTGCTCTTCTTAAATGTTTGAAATGTATCTTTGAATCATAGGTTTCATTAGTATTCTGGAGTCCAATACTTTCCTCCCATCTGTGACTCGATTATCTGCTCATTATAACAGAATTTCATTTTGGGGGGGGGAAAGGGGATGTCTCCCACACAATCAGGATTGCACATGTTATACTGAATATTTTCAAATGGTGCCATTTGTTGGTGTTGAATAAAATTGATGGAAATTTTCAATTACTAGAGAAATGATTTTCCTTTTTGTCAATGACATGTATTTCTGACATTATGTAGAATATTCTTCAGCCTATGGTTTTAGTTTATGTTGCCAGGATTATTCTGAAACTCAATAATCCTTAAATGACCTTACGCACTCTTCTACACAAAATACAAAACATCATTGTCTTTAATTAAGAAAAAAATCACGTTTGATCTTCTTTTTTCAGCAGTAATCAGTGTTTCTTTGTTTTAAGGAGTCCGGCATATTTAGTTGCCTCTCCACCCCCGGCCATCATAGTGAATTTACTTTAGGACATTGATATGAGTGACAGGCAGTATGGCATACTATGTAGAAAGCTGGGCTCAAGTCCCACCCCTGACACATAGTGATTTAATGGGCCTGAGTAAGTCACTTAACTTCTCAATACCCCAATCTGTAAAGAAAATAATTTATAGAGCAAGGGCCAGTCTTCCTTGTTAGAAGGAATGATTTCTTGCGGGGGAGGGGGCTTCCTCCACTTATGAAAACATTAGATCAATCTTCCTTGCTCCCCCGCCCCACATGTAAGAGACTAACATAAGATGAGAGGGCATGGTATGAATGGGGTGTGATCAATTTCATGGGAAGTAATGTCTATATCAATAAGATTGCAGATGCATTGGCATTTTGAGGTATTGGCAAACGCATCAATCACCAAATCAGTGTCTATGTTGGTTGCATATAGAGTTCTCTGTGCATTCTGGTCTTCCACATAAAGTCTGTTTTTATATTCTCTTAATTTCATTATCACAATTATCATCATTATTGACTGTCTAGAGGATCTTTAATTAGAAAGTGCCTTAGAGATTATGAAAGCCAAATCTATCATTTTACAGATGAAGAAACTGAGTCCCAGAAAAGGAGGAGTGGATTGCCTGTAATCTCACAGTCTCAGAGACCTTTTTCAGACACATGAGTTTTGTTTCCAAATTCATTGTGCTTTCCTTTCACCAGACCTTTTAGATTTGATCAAATGTGATTAATGCTGAGTAAGGTGTTATATAAAAGTGAATGAAAATATTTAGTCATGGATGACTCATTCATTTTAAAAAACAGTTATTAAGAGCAATCTACAGAGAAATGTGTTAGGTGCTGAGAATGTATAGATTTTAGGTGATACATACCCTTTATTGAGCTTACAATTTACAACTTGTAAATGGAAGAGGTCTTGTAGATCATCACTACATATTGTTTCTTTTGATAGAATTTAAGCTCCCTGAGGGCAGAGACTTTTGCTATTCTTATTTTTATGTCTTTAGCACCTATAACAAGTATGATATATCATAGGTTCTTGATAAGTGCTTATTCATTGATTAATAAAAGCAGAAGCCAGAGAAATGAAGCCAATTTTCTACCTTGTTAGTGACAGAGTGGAAATGATAACCCAATTTTAGCTTTCTTTCTTCCCTAGGATCAAATATTTTAAAGGAAATACCATATCAAAACAGGAGAAATGAGGTATTTTATCTCAACACAAATAATTTTATTCTTATGACTTAGGCATGAACCCATATCTTTCAGAGCTCCAGTGTTTATCCCTCTCCCTTGGATTTATACATTTTTTTTAACCCTCATTCTGTTCAATAGGTCTAAGAATAGAAATACGGATCAGGAAATGGGCAGAGGAGGCAGCTCATGAGAAAAAAGGAACTGTCAGTTTCAGGGAAAATGAAGAAATGAACAAAGAGAGGGGAACTAACCCATTGATTGACCAAGATGCTTTCACATTGGGCAGTAAGTAGCATAGGAATGAAGAATGAACCACTCCATCATCGTCTTCCAATTTGGGGATTTAAAATGTTTATTTATTTATTTATTTTTATGGGGAAATGGGGGTTAAGTGACTTGCCCAGGGTCACACAGCTAGTAAGTATCAAGTGTCTGAGGGCAGATTTGAACTCAGGTCCTTCTGAATCCAGGGCTGGTGCTTTATCCACTGCTCCACCTAGCTGCCCCCAATTTGAAGATTAAAAAAAAAAAATTGTACTGGTAAGTGACTAAGGTAAGGGTCTAATGTTAATAGGCAAGGACTGTAGGAGAACCAACACTAGTATGAGAGCTCTGGATTTTGGGTCCAGGTGCTGATCACCTGTCTCCCTCAGTAAGAGGCTACTGGCTCTCCCAACTATACCCAGGGCCACCACCATCATACCTGCTCCTGATGCTGGTATGACTAACATGCCTCTACACCAGCTCCTTACCCTTGGGGTCGATTGCTTCTAGCATACCTCAGTATGTCTGGGAATGATGCAAGGTCAGTGGTGAAGGTGGCTTAGGGCTGCACCAGCTGCTATGTTCTGTCGTCAGCCACAGTCAATTTAGTCCTGGTACCCTTGGTCCTATCCTCAGATGCCATTGTGATCCTTGCTTGTTCTTAACCCCTAACATCATCCTAGACCTTATTCTGTCTTTTGATAATCCTTTATATCTACCCCTCACACCATCTGATCCTCAGGCCCAAGAGGAGAGGTTGTCATACTCCTTACTCCCCCCAGCTACTTTCAGAACTTCCCTTTGCCTCATCACTCAGCAAATCCCTCCCATATCTGTTATCTATGGACCTCTTGGTTACTATCCTTTCTCTCCAGTAAGGTCAGTCCCTAGATCATTGTCTTCATATTTAGTCTGATCCCTGTTACTTTGAAATATCCTCTAAAATAATCTTACTTCTTCAACTTCCTCAGCTCCCATGGTAATTTCCTCCCTCTTCCCCCATCCCATCTGATTCTGACCTGGTGCCAAGATTTCTAGTTATGGCTCTGGACCAAAGTTTCTACTACTCTCCCTTGATGCAAAGGGCTCAGCCCCAGTGGATTTCAAAGCATTTAATCTTACACACATTTGCTTCCAGAAAAAGTTATGTGAGACTGTCTGCTTATTTTACCTGGGGCTATTTCTTTGTAGCACAATTTACCAGGTGGCTTGAGGCCAAAGGATTTGAAGGAATAGCCAAGAGGAAGCCAGCATTAAACTTGCACTGCAACAACACAAGAGCTGACATTTTCTTCCTCATCCTATTGTTCTCATAAAGAAAAAAAAATATCTCACACACAAGAGAATGAATGTTAGCATGAGAATAATCATATAATAATGGGAAGTATTGCAATTTTACAATTCCATAGATGGTGATAACAATAGTGGGGGGGGTGGGAAGGGGGAGCTGGCATGAGTCGGTCATAACAACCTTGACTCATTCATTGATTTGGTCCCAAGTCTATTTGCTAACATCATAGGAGAAATTGTTAACAAGGTGTTAACACATTAAACAAAGTATGAAACACCTGTGTAGTTCCTCCTCTTTCTCCTTTAGAGTTTTCCCTAATGGATTTGGAGGGCAGCTCGTTCAGCTTGGCAGCTCTGGACATATTCAGGAAGGAAGGAGTGTTTGTCCTGTGATTTGGAGGAGAACCAGAAATGGAGGAAGACCTGGCTCTTTAGATAGCATCCCTCGGTATTTCCTCTCATGTCTCTCCTAAAGGGGAGACTCCCTAAACCCTCCATCAACAAGAGTATCATGCCAAAGAGATATTTATCCTTTGCTGAGGCAGACTCAAAGAGTCAGGCAGTCAAGGGGGGTCCCCTTGGATGTGGCTCTTAGGAATGTATCTAGCAACAGAAAGCCAATTGGATTTAAGAGAGAACTTCCTTGCCTTGGTGCCCTGGTAGTGGAGAGTGCTAATGAGGGCAAGAGACAAAGAGAGACAGAGAAATGCAGAGAGAGTCAGACAGAGAGAGTAGAGGTAGGGAAGAGGAGGAGATTTTCTAATTTTGGGAATTAACTTATTTGTCTGTCAAAAAACCCCAGATCAATAGTCATGTTTATCCATTGTTTATTACAAGAAAAGCAGAGGAGGCTTTAAAACATTTGTCCACTGGTATAATCTGAGGAGAAGCACAATGTGGTTAAGAGTCCTAGACCTGGAGTTAGGAGAGACCTACATTTGAATCCTTTCTCTGAAGGGATTCAAAATTGCTCACTGTAAAAGTATGAACAAGTCAATTAGATTCTCTTAGTCTCCATTTTCTTGTCTGGCAGATGGGTATAATGATGCCTCCAACACTTACCTCACAGTGTTCTATCAGGGGTCCAATAAAATAACCACTTAATCAATTAAAAAACCTTTTATAAGTTCCTACTATATGTCAATCATGTGCTGGACATCAAAGACTGAGACAAATGACCATAAACTGCTTTATGAATGCCTGCTATTTTATTATGACACATTAATTCTGTTGTGGTTGTTTCAAATTTGCCATGATACCATCTCTTTAAACAAGTAACAAGAACTCAGAAATTGTGGCAAATCCCCATTTTTCCCCCAGAGCCTCCATATGTTTGCAATGGAATTCAGAAGTTCTACAAGCTTCCCAGCAGGGACCTGTCTCACAAATTGTTTTGTGGCCCCAAAGAGACCACAATTTATGGCATTAATTTCTTTGCTTTCCATGTGTGGAGAAAAAGAGCCATGACAACTGGAAGTTCTTTCCTCCCTTCCCCCCTCCTCCTGATTGTTCTGGGGAATCTCTGGTGCATTGATATCTTTGTCCCATTCTGAGGTGCAGAAGTGTTTGTTGTACTCAGCACCTCTTAACACCCGTTTCCTTGACTCACAGGGGACAGAGAGATGTTTTAGATCTCCCTACTTATCCCCAAGTCTCAATTCAGGATGGCACATAAAAGACAGTTTTTCATTTTACCAATATCTGTGACACTGGAAATAGTGAATTAAAAAAAACAAAACACCCTAGGAATATGCTGACACTAATTCTTTCCTTTGCACCAAACAATGTGTGTTACACGGTAGGGGAGATGAGCTTTCATTTTCAACCCAATAAATATTAATAAGCATGAGTTATATAGGAGTGGAAAATGCTTTGGATAAATAGAGCTTCTCAATAACTCTTTGAGGTATTATTCCCATTTTTTAGAAAAATGAGATTCAGAGAGGTTGTGACTGGCCCTTGTCACACAGGTAATAAGGGAGGGAGGTGAGAATTGAACTCAAGTCATTTCCAAGTCTAACACTATCCACTATTTCAAGTTTCTTCTCATTAAGGGTCTCATATTCAAGACATTATTCTGGGGGTACAAAAATTAAAGAGTGCCACAGCTCATTTGCTGACAAAATATAGGATGTGAATTCAGCAATGAAGTATGACTTGAGGTAGAGTAGGGCAGCTAGATGTTGCAGTGTATAGATGGAGACTTCCTGGAGTCAGGAAGTCTCATCTTCCCAAGTTCAAATCTAGCCTCAGACATTTACAAGCTATGTGAGTTTGGGCAAGTCATTAAACCCTGTTTTCCTTAATTTCCTCTTCTGTAAAATGATCTGGAGAAGGAAAATGGAAAATAATTCCAACATCTTTTCCAAGAAACTCCAATTGAAGTCATGGGGAGTTAGGCATGACTGAAACAACAACAAGAAGGATGATGTACCCTGACTACATGTCTCCGTTGCTTCTGAGGAAATTTGAGGAGGGAGGTATTATCTTCTGGACAGGGAAGACCAAATGAAGGAAATAACCCTGGCCTGGTCCTTGAATGAAAAGGACTTGAACAAGGGGAGCTGAGGAGAGACTGTGTGTCCTTGCATAAATTAAGGGCAGCAAGAGAACCTGGATGATATGCATGAATTATTCATTTGTGCAGGAATGTGTTGTGTGTGAAAGGAACTTGAATATAAGAGACCTGGGAAGGTCAATTGGATTAAGATTACTAAAGGAAAGATGTTTGAGCAGGTCAATGGCAGGATCAATCTTCTTCTTCTTCTTCTTCTTCTTTGCAGGGCAATGATGAGGGTTAAGTGACTTGCCTAGGGTCACACAACTAGTAAGAGTCAAGTGTCTGAGGTTGGATTTGAACTCAGGCCCTCCTGAATCCAGGGCCAATGCTTTATCCACTTTGCCACCTAGCTTCCCCAGGATTAGTCCTTTTATTAGGAAGATTGATTCCATAGCACTGTGAATGTGGAACTGGAAAAGATAGCGATTAGAAGTCAGGAGGTCACTTAGGTAGCTGTTAGAGTTGTATGGGTGAGAGGTGACAAAGATACAAACTTGGGAGGCATTTGTGTGAATGGGGAGATGAGATGGGATAGTGACAAGATATGCTGTGCAAGTATACCCAAAGGAGTAATCAACATTTATTAAGCATCTACTAGTAGACACTATGCTAGGTAGATTGGGTAAGCACAAGGACAAAAATGAAATGATCCTTGACCTCAAGGAACTTCTATTCTATTGAAATATTGGATAGGACTTAAGAACAGATTGACATGAGAAGTAGGGGAGGACCATGGATCAGAGATAATACTGATATGTCCTGCCCAGATGACTAGGAAGATGGAAATGCCATTACCAGAAATGGGGGATTTTGGAGGAAGGGAAATTCAGGGCAAGGATCAATAATGAGTTCAGTTTTGGTCTTGATGAATTTGAGATGCAGATGGGAATTCCAGATGGAACTGTCTCTCAGGCAATTGGAAATGAAAGACTGGAGTAGAGGGGAAGAAATCAGACCTGGAGAGATCATATGGCTTTGGGGAGTTTTCCATATTTTAATATGTCTAGAGATTGCAATGAATTACATAGCCAAGGGAGAGAATATGGGTAGAAGATGAAAGGATATAGAGCAGAAACTTAAGAGATAATCATGACAGTGGAGGCAAAAAATGATGGAGATTCCCTTATACTAGAGAGAAGAAATGCTATGTTATATCTGATGTAATAATCCCAAATTGATCCCTTCCTTGTGTTTTTCTTTATACTAGCTTTTTAAAACCCAGGAACAGGTTTTGCTTTTCATTCTGTCTCCAGCACTTAGCCTGACACATAGTAGGAGTAGGTACTTAATAAATGCTTGTTGACTTAACTACCAGTTCATCTTCCCAGTGCATTGCCAAAGAGATTTTCTTAAAGTACAGGACTACCATATACTACAAACTTCAATGGCTCCCTATTATCTCTAGGGTAAAAGAGTAATGCCTCTGTTGAGTTTTTAAGCCCTATACAACCTGGCCCCATCTTCATTCCTTCATTGTATATTACTCCCCATTCTTCATTCAATGATTCAGCCAAAATGTTTTCTTTCTGTTCTTGATATAAGGGATGCCATCTCTAGCTTCCACTTCATGGCTTAGATCCTTACCTTATTTGTTCCTCCTTTATCTTCTCTGTGTCACTCAGGAGGGTAAGGCTTAACAAGTATTTCATTTCAACTCCTTTCCCTCTCTTTTCTATCTTATTGCTTTTGTAACTCCAACCCCATCTTCCCTATTTTTCCTGTGTTTTTTCCAGAAACAATGCATGAAGGAAGCAATGTCTAATGGAAGCAGCACTTTGCGGTGGGGGCTACTCTCTGTGCCAGATCATGCCATTTAGTTCTCCTCCCTGCCTTTACCCCAGTTAGTCTCCATCCTGAAGGCTAGGGTTTTTGTGCCCATTGTCATTTCAAGTACTGACTGCCCTTGGGATTCATACAGTCCCTTTTTGGGGGTGCAGTGTTGACCTGGGCATCATAGCCCTTTCTCAGAGAAGGTGGTCCCTAATGTAGAAATTCCCTCTGGCTAAAACCCAAATTAGAAAGTTTCTGTCCCTTAGTACAGTCATCTACTTCCCAAACAACCTGGGAAAGGTTTTCAATGCCATTCCATGGTTTTTCTTTCCAGGATGAGTCCCTTCTTTCCACTCCTTCTGTATCAGTTCCTCCCTTTTATTGCTTTAACCCTAATTACCTCTACTCTTACTGAAAACCTAAAGGAACTGTTTTAGAAAGCCTTAAATGTCTCATTTTTTTATGTCAGGTTCATATTTCTTCAGTGGTAATTGTGCTCAGCTTTTTGCATCATATTATCTTGGGTTGCGTTTGACTTCCTATGCTTTGGAATATCTTGTCCCATTCTTCTGCTGTGAATTTTTTTGACATTAGGGACTGTTTTGCCTTTCTTACTATCCCCAGCACTTAGCATAGTGCTTGTGATCCAGTAAGAATTGACTTGAGAGGATAATCCTGGATTATTTGAATTTGTTTCCCTTCATAATGCCTACGATCTCAATTTGATACTTTTATTGTGAACTTTTATCACTATGTTCCATAGTTTTGAGCATTTTTTTAAAGCCATTTTTGGTTTTGATGGAACATTGTGGTTGCTGTCATTATTTTGAATAAAATCTGAACAGTTCTCTTGTACTATTTCCTGCAGTATGGCATTTGGGTTCTTTAATTTAGATTTGCAATTCTTAAATTATCTCTGTACCCTTTGTCTTCAAGGTTAATTGTTTTGGCTTGTATTGAAACTGTTGGGGCTTTTAAAAAAGTATTGTTGTCTTTTACTTCTCTTCAACTAGTTTTTTTCTGCTTCTGCACTTTCACATTCCACATTTGTTAGGTTGTCTCAGACTTTTTGTTGGAGAGAATATCAACTATGCAATTTCAAATCCTTTCCTCTACTGTTTCTTATCTCATCTCTGTCTAATGGGCTCTGATTTCTGGCTTCATTACATTTCATTTCTAATCTCGTGAATTTTATTTCCTTTAAGCCATTCTAGAGTTTATGCTATTGTTCTGTGATTGCCAAGGAGTCTGCAGAATTCTTCTTTTGATAAGAGCTTTGATAGATTTTACTTCTTAAACTATGTTTATTTTTTGTGCTCTTGCAGCCCTCATCATTGTTCTCTCTTTGTGAGCCTCTATTAGTCTATCTCCTTGTGCACTAGGTTTTTACTTGGGTTCTCTCCCTTGGCCATTTTATGGCTGAATTTTTCCTCTTCGAATCCTTGTTCCATTACCTTCCATTGTAGCCCAGATCCACCCACACTCTTGTTCCTCCCTC
Source organism: Dromiciops gliroides (assembly GCF_019393635.1). Classification (NCBI taxonomy): domain Eukaryota; kingdom Metazoa; phylum Chordata; class Mammalia; order Microbiotheria; family Microbiotheriidae; genus Dromiciops; species Dromiciops gliroides. Next base: position 29,730,447 of record NC_057862.1, on the reverse strand, counting down.
TCGGGTTTTCTTCCCTCCCTCCTCCCTTCTTTCCTCCTTCTCTTCCTTCCTTCCTTCCTTATTCATCTTTATTTATTCAGTTCCTGGGGTATAATTCCTTTTTTTTTTTTTTGGAGGATTTGGCCTGTTGCTGTCTGTGGATAAAAAAAAGCACAACTCCTCTGCAATATTGCTGATCATGTCATGTCTAGAAATTGCATTTTAATGGGTTGGGGCCAGGGAGAAGGTGACAGACCTTGAAAGCTTGATAGGGGCCTAGACAAGAAAAGAAGGAGGCAAAACAGTGTAAAGAGAGCTGGGTTAAGACTTAGAGGTTTCGGGTTGAGGTCTCACTTTTGCTTTTTATAATCCGAATAATCACTTAAATGCTCTGAGTCTCACTTTCTCCAACTATAAAATGAGAGAGTTGAACTAGGTGATCTCTATGGGTCCTTCCACTTTTTATCACCCTATGACACCCATCATATTTAAGAATCACATTAAATATAACATTCTTTTTCAGATGCCAATAACTGCGAGTAGAATCCTGGCTGTTAGAGGGAACTGAAAGATGCCTTATGTTGAAGGGAAATGGCTTTAGATTCTCTTTACAACCCAGTTCTAATTATTCATCCTTTTTATGAGTTTGAAAATATTCCTTACCAGGCACCGGGTCCATGTAAATTCAGAGAGACAGGTGAATTGGATGAGGAGTATCATTTGGACCCATTAAAATATAATTCTCCCTACATGGCTACATCATTCATGTTGTCTAATGTTATACTAAGAGAGAATTCAGCATCAGCTCCTCTGACTACATTGTCCTTCTATATCAGGACATTGCTTGTCCATTCCTAAAATCAAGTGGAAAAGGCACTGACTCTAGAGTCAAAGTTTCTAGTTCAAATCCTACCACAGTTACTCAATACATGTATGATCTTGTACAAATGATTTAACCTGCCATGGTCTCAATTTCCCTACCTATAAAATGAAGTCAATGGACTAGATGACTTCTGAAGTCCTTTCTAGATCGAGGAACCTATGAAATTTCTGGGCACAGGTTTTGTTTATGTTTATACTTTATGTAACCCATTGGGCTTAACAACTGAGTCATAGACTTCTTCGAGAATCCTCCAGTTGAAGCCACCAAATTTCCAATTAGGAAAAAGCGGAAGGATGGATTATATGGAGCATAATGAAGGGGGTTTTCCTCTATGAAAATGCTGTCTATCTATAGTCCTGATAACATTTCTATATAGACATCTGTTTCTTTTTCTATATTAATACCCTCAGTCAGAACAAGTAGATTTTTGCATTTAGTATTTGTCTAAATCTAAGAAAGGAAATGGAGTTTGAAGACATGCAACTAAAAAACAAAACAAACCCCCCAAACCATTGATATATTTGGTTGGTTTAAGTGTCAGGCCTGAAGTCTCGAAGACTCATCTTCTTGAGTTCAAATCCAGCCTCATAAACTTATAAGCTGTGTGACCCTGGACAAGTCACTTCACCTCCTTTGCCTCAGTTCCTCATCTGCAAAATGAGCTGAGAAAGCAAAGACAAACCACTCTAGTATTTCTGCCAATAAAACTCCAAATGGAGTCATGAAGAGTTGGACATGACTGAAAATGATTGAAGAAAAGATTATCTTTTCTGTTTCTTTTCTGGGATTTGATACAAGAGACTTCTACATAATATACCCAGGGGGTATCTTCACTTTTCTCCCTTTGGGTAAATTTCAGTTCACTCGAACAAATATTTATTAAGCACCTGTTACATGCTAGACATTCATATATTTTGTTTGTACTTACACATACACATATGTGCACATTTCATTTCCCTTGATAGAATGGAAGTTTCTTGAGGACAGGATTTGTTTCATTTTTCTTTTTCTTTTGTACTTCCAGTACCCAGGCAATACTTTTAAAATGGTGCCATGCATGAGGTGCTTAATAAATGCTTCTTGATTGGTTGATTGAATACTATGTGTTATAGAAACAATGACAGAATCCAAATAGTCCCTGCTCTCATGTCACTTACAATCTATTGGACTGATGCAGCACGTATGCTAGCAAGGAGAGAGAAACTAAATACAAAGAAATATGAAGAGGGAAAGAAAACTAATGACCAGAGGAATATGGGAATGCCTCATAGAGGCAGTAGGACCTCAGCTGTTCTTTGAAGGGAGTTGGCAGCTAGGTGATGCAGTGAATAGTGCTCTAGGTTCTTAATTCTTATTGAGCTCTAGCATTTAGGAGGAAGCAAATAACTGAAATGGTGTGTGTATCTGGTCCAGCATTTGGTCAGCCAACTCTCTCTAGTTAAGTTTATAAATCAAAATGGCATCTGAAAAAACAGCAGCTGAAAAACAATACAGGGCTAAGAATACTCTACTCTCTTTGCAGGTGACCTATGATATAATTTTCTACATGGTTAAAGAATGATCTAGGGGCAGCTAGGTGGCACAGTGGATAAAGCACTGGCCCTGGATTCAGGAAGACCTGAGTTCAAATCTAGCCTCAGACACTTGACACTTACTATCTGTGTGACCCTGGACAAGTCACTTAACCTTCACTGCCTCACACAAAAAAAGAATGATCTAAAATGAGTAGATATAAAAAATTAAAACAAAACAGACTTGAAATTTTTTGTGTAATTATACAGGATCATAGACCTAGAGTCAAAAGGGACTTGAGAAGTCATGTGGTCCAGCCTCATTATTTTAGAGAATGGGGAATTGAGAGCCAGAGAGGTTAAATTACTTGCTTAAGGTTACTTGCATAAGAAGTGGCAAAGATTAAATTCAAACCCAAATCTTTTTTTTTTTTTTTTTTAGTGAGGCAACTGGAGTTAAGTGACTTGCCCAGGGTCACACAGCTAATAAGTGTTAAGTGTCTGAGACTGGATTTGAACTCAGGTACTCCTGACTCCAGGGCCAGTGCCCTATCTACTGTGCCACCTAGCTGCCCCAAACCCAAATCTTTTAACTCCAGATCTAAGTGTTCTTTCTAGTGCATCATGATCACTTTGCTTTTGATAACTTCATGAAAGATGAAGATGATCTTTTTGAGAATCTCATGAACAATTTTTTGTCCAGGTACTGGATTATGGAATTTAACACTTGGGAGTGGATTTAGTCCAACACCCTCATTTTACAGAAGATAAAACTGAAGCTGCGGGAAGCTGAGTGACTCATTCAAAACCAGAGTTAGACACAGAGTAGCTGCTAAAACCCAGATAGAGGTTAAAAGAAAAACAATGATCACATAAGTGGAAAAGTCTGGATTAGAACTCATCTCTGGATTCTCCATGCAGAGATTTGCCCATGCTCTTGCTCCACACGACACAATCATTCTTTACAATAGGGAATTAGAAGATGTCATTATTTTTCCTAATCGAAGAGATGAGTTTTAGAGACAATAAATCCTATCATGTACAAAGTCAGCAGGAGTACTATTAAATAAAACTCATGTCCTCCACTCTCCTCTTTAGCCAAATTGCACTATTTGCTTATTCCACTCTGCATTTATACACCTCAGTTCTTTTCCTTATACAGTTTCCTATGCCTGGAAGCCTAGAATGGCATATTTTCCTCATCACTTTCACTTCTTACCTATCTTACAAGGCTTAGTTCAAGTGCCATCCATTTGAAAAGCTGTTTCTTCCTTCCCTCAGTCAGAAGCACGGGGTTTCTCCTTTCCACTGTCCTACCTTTTTTCCCTGTTCTATGATCTTCTGTTAGATATTTCTTTGATGACATATTTTCTAATACGTCTGCATAATTTCTTATTTGAATTTTGATGTATCCTGCTTCCATTGACCATTTATCTCACTGTTATTCTTTGGGTAATCTTCAGTTTCTGGATATGGCTGTCATTTGTGTATGTGTTTTATCTTTTCTGTTAGAAAGATAACTTCATCAGGGTAGGCATTATGACCTGTACAATACTTGAACTATTTTGGTTGCTTGGTGAAACACTTGGAATATGGATATGGAGTCATTTGACTATCTTTGTATTCCTCACAGAATCTTACACACAATAGGTACTCAGACACAGAAATGCACACACACACACACACACAGAAAGAGACAGACAGACTGACTGACTGACTGACTGACTGAGAGACCTAGGAGGGGTGTCAAGAGTAGATAAGGTGATGAAGACAAGGGGTGGACTCAGACCTCACTAGAGTCTTTCACCAGAAACGGAAGAGAAAGCAGCAACCAGCCTGGGTATCAAGTTGAAGACTCATTGAACAGTCCCTGGGTTCTATGAGCCCAGGTTCTGAGTGGAACCCCTTCTGGGCCACTTTCTCTCTACCATCCATTTTAAATCATTTTAACCAAAATTAACCAAGGTTAATCTTCCAGATCCCTCTCCCCTGAACCTTTAGTGTTGTGATGGATGTTTTTAGGCCTGATTTGTTTAGAGTCCATTGTTTCCAGATAAGTCTTCCCCACAAGTTGTATTAGGAATGCAATACCTGTTTAGCTGCTAAGGCATTAACTAGCTGGGTTCTTTCCTCTCTGGTTTTATGGTTTAGAAACTCTCTGGCAGGACAGATTGAGACAATATTGATTTTATTTTACTAACAATCTTATAAATCTTTTAATAGGCAAAGAACCTTAAAATGGAGGCCAAGGCTTTCTTTTTCTCCCTAGACAGAGCATATGGTGTCATCCCAGTTGTGGTGTGAGTTTTGGGGGCTACATATTTCCCCTCCACATGAAAAGGGGAAAGAGAGGAAGAGACAGAGAGATAAGACAGACACAGATACATAGGAAGACAGAGACAGAGAGGAACTAAAAAAAGAGAGACACAGATACAATGAGAGACAGAGAGATACAAAGGGAGACACAGAGACAGACAGAAGAGGAAGTGAGGAGGTGATGAGAAAAGTAAGCCTTCTCTTTAGCACATGATTAGGTGGGAATAAAGTAATGTATGGAGATTTGAATGCCCTTTTTCCTACTTTACCAACTTCATTCCTCATGGGCAGGTGAGGCCTATATAATTAAGTGGCTACCACAATGATATCTAGGATGCTGCCACCCAGAATTTATAACAACTGGCACTAGAAGCAGTTGAATGATAAAGATTCACAGAATCATAGGGTACAAAGGCATTTCCAAAGGCACTCAATGCAAAACTACTCCCAAAAGCATTCCCACAGCAGCATATTTGTGGTCATCCAGCTTTCCCTTGAAGGCCTCCATTGAGTGGTAGCAGGGGCAGCTCTTCCATTTTTGGATAACTCTCATTGTTAGGAAGTCACCCCTCTGCCAATTAAATACCTCTTTGCAGCTGCAGTTCTGCAAACCTCCTCAGAAGCTCACCAAAAAGAGAGAGCCCCTAAGAATCACGGAGGGACGATTAAGGAGGGGAGAGCATGGAGGGGATGCTGTAGTCTATTCTGGCTCAGAGCCAGTCATGGTAAAATTCTGCTGCCTCTGGGAATTCTGGTCTAGTTATGGCCAAGTAAGAGTTTGCCTGGCTTTTGTTTGCTAAGAGTATTTAATAAAATGGCAGGATTCAGTTCATTGCTTATTAAATTCCTTCTGCCTGGGAAATATGCAAATTCAGAACCCAGCTGCCTGTTTGTGACAAAGAGATGGCTAATAATCCAGTATATTTGTTTATTAAAAAAAACACACACAACAACACAAAAACAACCCTTTCCTATAAGGACAGGACTAGAGTGTCCAAAGTTATGCCTTTTAGATCTCTAGGTTTAAATTTGCTTTCTATTAATAGCTTTCCAAAGCTTTTCTAAATAACCTTGAGATATATACTATTTTTCTTGCAACGTATCAGGTGAGGAAAAAATTACTTCTGGGTTGTTAACCAATAAAAGCATGGTGAGTGACCATACTTAGGTCAAACAGAATGATTCTTTCGTTTTAAATTAAAAATGGCACAGTCCTCCACCTATTATCATCCTTATCTTCTTCCAAGGCTCAGCTCAGATGCAATCTCTTCCATGAAGCCTTTCTGCATCTTCCTCCCTGCTTGTTAGTGTTCTCTATCCCTCCTCAAATCATCTTATATTTAATACAATTATGAAATTTCTATTTAAATTTTAAAAATGGTATGTTTCTCAGGGAATCAGAAAGGAGCCTTAGAGATCAACCTTCTTATGAAATGGAAAAAGAAGCGAAGGCCTAGAGAGGATCGGTGATTGGCCTAAGTTTGGCTAATTAATATCGGATACTGCATATGAACCCCAGTCTTCTGACTGGCATTCTTACACTGTGTTCATTGCATTTCATTCCACTAGAGACAAAGCTTCCCCACCAGGACCTAGTTATCCCCTAAACCATTGTTCCCAAATCAAAATAATTTAATAGAGCTTTTTTTTATTATATCTTAAGTGTTCTTACTTATCGTCTATGATCTCCAGAGGTAGGATAAATGATCATTATTTTTATATTTCAAAAGACATTCCCAGCTGAAGAGCAAATGTTAAATTGTCAGCAAGAGCCTGAATTCCATGTACTTCTCATCTACCTAAGCTAGCTTCTTTTAGGGAAAATTAAGACTAGTTGGGGTGGAACTTCGGAGGACTCATTAAAGGCTAGAGGAAAGAAAGAAACTCTTGGCCTATTCCCTATCACCCCAAAGTGTCATTTCATCGGGGTATCACTCAGTCCTGGGTTTGGGTGAAATCAACCAGGAGATTTCAGTGACCAGGCCACAGGATATTAAGAAATAGTCATTTGGGACATGACTGAGTCTAGGCGTGGTGATTTAATAGCTCTATAACTCAAGGTGGGTCAATAATTAGGATGGATTCCCTTCCTGAAGGTCCATTTCCCCACTTGTATAATGATGGGGGCATATTCAGAGGCCCTGAATAACTTTTGAAATAATTTAGGACCCTGTGTTTCCATTTCCCTCTAACTGTTGACTCAGTTTCAGACCCTATTACCAGGAATCTTTTTTTAAAAAAAATCAATCAACAAGCATTTTTATCTGTCTGTCTATCTATCTATCTATCTATCTATCTATCTATCTATCTATCTATCTATCTATCTGTCTGTCTGTCTGTCTGTCTGTCTGTCTGTCTGTCTGTCTGTCTGTCTATCTTTGAGGCAATCAGGGTTAAGTAAATTGCCCAGGGTCACGTAGCTAGTCAGATTTGAACTCGGGTCCTCCTGACTCCAGGGCTAGGGCCATATCCATTGCACCACCTAGCTGCCTATTTATTCAACAAGCTTTGGAGAGATGACTATATATCAGACACTGTGCTAAGCATAGGAAAGGCATACAAAGAAGACAGAAAAACAGTCCTTGTCCCATGGATCTTCTATTTAAATGGAGGAGACCATAAAGACATCAGTTGGTATGTAAATGATACATATAAAGTCAATAGAAGGTAACTTTAGAGTGGAAGATAGTAACACTACTACAAAGAACTCTTCCCATTACACATTTAGGAATATTTTCGATGCTACTGTTCCTTTATCTGTTCTCATTTTAAAATCTATTTTATTATGATGAAATAGACAGGTGGAAGTCACACCCTGACAAATTCTCCTTTCAAGTACATTTCCTGGGTAGGAAAATAAGAGAGCAGGATTTAGAATCAGAGCAACAGGATCTGAATCCTGGCTCCTCAAAGGACCTACATGACCTTTTAGAGGTCACTCTAAAATGGGTCATTGGATCTAGCAGATGCCTAGGGTCTGTCTCTTCCAGCTAGAAGTTTATGATGCTTGGATTCTGTTCCATATCACTTTCCACTCTTATAATTTACTAATTGCTAATAGAATACTAAAAATTTGCCCTTGAACTTCGGTACCACCATCATCTATTATATTTGACTCAGACTTTGTCACCATTTAATGCTGTCTGTATTGACCTTGCCATTGTGTTTAGAGCTAAGATTTCTCATCTCTGTAGTGCAGATTGGTCACATTAGACCCCTTCCCCCTTTTTCAGGAAGTGAGGGGTACGTGTTGCTGTTGTTGAGTCATGTCAGTCATGTCTGACTCTTAGTGACCCCATTTGGGAATTTTTTTTGGCAAAAATACTACAGTGGTTTGCCATTTTCTTCTTCAACCCATTTTATAGATGACAAACTGAGGCAAATAGGGTTAAGTGACTTGCCCAGGGTCACACAGTTAATAAGTGTCTGGGGTCAAATTTGAATTTAGGTCCTCCTGACTCCAAGGCTGGCTACTTATCTGCTGTGCCATCTAGCTGCACTACAGGGGAGGGATACATGGGCAGACACAACTAGAATGACTGAGAACAGAAAGTGGAGCCCCTGATGCTTGAGGAATTGGGCTAACTTAGTAGTTAATCCTCTTCTGGCTGGCACATAGTTGGTGTATTCCTAGGCTACCGGATGAACTTTCTCTCCCATTCTTTTTTAACCCCAACCATTGCAAAGACCTTGCTGAACATCCCTAAAGGATTAATCATAGTGAGTGATAAACACTCCAGGAGTTGTTTTCAGAGCCCATCACACTGTCAATTATCAAGCCTCTCTTTGAGGATGGTTAGTCACGGCTGAATTCTGTTGAAGGCAAGTTGAACAGTCACTTTGGAAAAATCCAGATGCATCTATTTTAAACACAGCCTGAGCCTTGGAATTCTCATCAGCATGGCTCTAGAGAAACAGGTAAGAAAAATAAGAAGAATTAATTTTCCTCCAAACATGACAGCCTTCTGCCTGTGCACTGTTGAATCTTCCCAGCAAATGAAAAGATATGAACACATCTCCAAATTATGCCTCTATTGAGATCTTTTCACTTGTGGAAAAAAAACGGAGAGCCCTCAGCAGCAGCCCCACAGGGCTCATCACTCCCTGGTGAGGGAGTTAAATAATGTAACGGTTATTTGGCCTGCTGATGATGCTGGCATGCCGGGATGCTCAGCCAAAGCTTTACAAGCAAGTTGATGATAGATGGAGGGAAGTAGGTTCCAGATTTCTGGCTGATTCAGAGTCCTTTGGTTAGCCTCCGGGATCAGTTCATCAATAAACACTGCCTATGTATCCAATATGTGTATGTACTCTGGTCTGGGGGAATGGGAGAGTAGAAGCATAGAAGACTTGACTCTTTTCCTCAGGAATTTTATGGTCTAATTACAGGGCTCAGTCACATGACAGAGGTAGGTAACTGTTGTTGTTCAGTTGTTTTCACTCATTTCTAACTGTTTATGATCCTAGTTTGGATTTGCTTCGTGAAGATATGGAAGTGGTTTGTCATTTTCTTCTCCAGATCATTTTACAGATGAGGAAACTGAGGCAAACAGGGTTAAGTGACTTGCCCAGAATCACACAGCTAGTACGTATCTGAGAGTGGATTTGAACTCAGGTCCTCCTAACTCGAGGCCAGGCACTCTATTCACTGCACAACCTTGCTGTTCATTAGAATATACAGAGTCAGGGGGCAGCTAGGTGGCTCAGTGGATAAAGCACTGGCTCTGGATTCAGGGGAACTTTAGTTCAAATCTGGCCTCAGACACTTGACACTTACCAGTTGTGTGACCCTGGGCAAGTCACTTAACCCTAACTGCCCAGAAAATAAATAAATAAACAAATAAACAAACCAACAAATAAACAAACAAACAAATAAATAAGTGTGTGTGTGTGTATCTCTATCTCTATGTCTATCTCATCTATCTATCTATCTAGAGAGTCTGTAAGACATCTAGGGGTCTCCTGTCACTCATGTTCAAATTCTGGTTCTTCAGAGTAAATTGCTGTATGATCCTCGACAAGTTGTTTCACCTTTCCTGGACTCAGTTTATTCTTTGGGGGGTAATGAGGGTTAAGTGACTTGCCCAGGGTCACACAGCTAGTAAACATCAAGTGTCTGAGGCAGTTTACTCTTCTGAAAAGTAGAGGGTTGGAGACAATCACCTCTAAACTCCCTTTCAATTAAGAGAGTCTACAACTATGTCAAAAGGGAGCCATACTATTGAACAAGGGAATGGGGGTTAGACAGCTTTCCATAGGATCAGAAATAAGAGTGACTCTCAACTTCCCAAGAATAGAATGTACCAAGAACTCTACATTTTATAACAGGGTTCCTGGGTTTGAATCCTGCTTCAGATACTCATCAGCTGTATGATCATGAGCAAGTCACATTATGATCTGGGATCTAAGTTTCCTAAAATGTATGCTGAGAACCAAACTACCCATAGTGCTTGGTTTCCGATATTGTTATGAGAAAAAAATCCATATTATTTTCCTTGTCTCCCAGCAACACTGTGCAACTGGTCCAGTAACTATTGTTATGTCCACTTTACAGCTTCATCAATTAATTAATCAGTGCCTGTTATGTACCAGGAAGATGAGAAAAGAGGTTTAGAAAACTCTTGCTCATAGTTCTATAGCTCAGAAGCATTAGAGGTAGATTTGAAGTCAGCTTTTTCCAATCCACTGTGCCATATATTCTTTCTTTATGCTGAAGTCTTTTATGCCTCTTCCATAAGGATTCATACCTACATTAAAATCCTACGAATCATAAAGCCTCTGCTGCTCATTAGCAAATCTGTTATTCCATGAAGAATGTTTCAATACACATTGTTGCAGGGATTTCCAATGGCTCTTTGGGAACCAGGGCAGAGCATTAGTGGATGCCTCATGCTATGGACGGGGGGGGGGGGGGGGGGGGGGGGGGGGGGGGGGGTGGAAACTGAGAGGGACCAAGATGCCCTTAGATCTAGGACTCTGAGGAGTATTTGAGAAGCTATTTGCCCAGAAGTAGCCAGACAGAGAATCATGCCATTAACAGGGAAGGTACAGTGGTGACCTTGGGCTGCTAAATCAGAGTTAATGCTGCCCACCTGGGGCACTGAGTGCCAGGTCTGTGTGGGTGTTGCTGCCCTAAAGCCTATATCTATTGGTTGTACCGATGGTAGCTTTTGAAAGCTGAAGTCCTTGAAAGATCCCAGCATTTCCCAGCATTCTCTCCTCTGCTCCTCGCTGTGTTCTGAACACTACCTCCATGTCTTTGTCTTATAAATACTATATTACTTGGGCTAGAATTCAGCCTTTTAGGAAAAGTATATTCCATTTAAGCTACCCCCAGGTAGCCATTTGCTAGATCTGAAGAATTTCTGCCATTAAAGATTCATTTCTTAAGTACTTCCTTTCTGGAAGATGCATAGGATGGGCTAGGGATTCAATGTTATAAAAGGCCCAGTCCCTGCCCTCAAGAGACTTACCTTCTATGGTTGAGGGATATGATATTATGCAGGTAAATAAAGAAAAGGGCAATGAGGAGAGGCATCAACCTAACAGCTGGGCAGGGGAGGAGCACGAGGGTGTTCAGAAAGGCTTCAGGGAAGAAAGGGCACCTAGAATAAGCCTTCATCATGGATTTGAATATACAATAAGCATAGCCATCTAGTTTGAAATTAATTATATCAGTGGGGATATTGAGGCACAGAGACGGTAAGTTACTTGAAAAGGGCACATAGCTAGTAAATATCTGAATGCAGATTTGAACCCAGGTCTTCCTTACTCTAGGTCTAGCACTCTATCCAATTGGGGTTAAGTGACTTGCCCAAGGTCACACAGCTAGTAAGTGTTAAGTGTCTGAGGCCGGATTTGAACTCAGGTACTCCTGACTCCAGGGCCGGTGCTCTATCCACACTCTATCCAATTTGAAGTTTTGCTCCTCTCACTCAGGTAAAAATTTTGAGAGGCAGAAATTAATCAAACAATGAAATATCATATTTACCTATATGCATATGCATATATGTGTGTATTCAAAGCACTTTACAGATATTATCTTATTTGATCCTCATAATATCCCTGAGAAGGAGGTGCAGTTATTAGAAACATTTCACAATTAAGAAAACTGAGGCAGACAGAAGTTAAATGACTTGCCTAGGGTCATACAGTGTCTGAAGCCAGAAGTTAACAGCTCTTCCTTACTTGGGATCAAGTACGCTATTTACTGTGGCACCTGGATATATAGGAGAAGAGGAGGGAGTGCAAAAAGCCTGTGGGGTTACAGGAGGTGGAAGAATGAGTATGGAATTCAGAAAGCAGCTATGAGTCTAGTTGGGTTGAAATGCAGAAGCTGGGAAGAGGAGCCATGGGATAGGACTGGAAGGGACTGTTAGAGCCAGACAGAGAAGGATTATATATGCCAGGCTGAGAAGTTTGCATCTTTTTCTAGAGGTAATAGGGAGCAACTGAATATCTTTGAGAAGGCGAGTGTCATAGTCATACCTGTATACTGGGAGTGTTATTTTGGCAGCACTGTGGAGAATGGCTGGAAAAGGATGGTTTACCTCAGTGTTTGTTTTAATCATTTTTTTTTGCCTTGTCATTCATCAGGTGGTAAATTTATAGGGATTTGCAACAGATGTTAATGATAAGAACAGTCATGCATATATGTTACTTTATACTTTTTAGGGCTTTTTCACAGTCATTCTGTGATGATAGCTAACATATATACATGCATATGTATATCTTATACATGCATGTGTACATGCACAAACAGTTGTTTATGTATGTGTGTGTATAAGAGAGAGAGGAGAGAGAGAAAAGAGAGGAGAGGGAGGGAGAGAGGGAGGGAGGGAGAGGGAGAGGGAGAGGGAGAGGGAGAGGGAGAGGGAGGGGCAGGCTCTGACACTATGTTCCAGGGTTTGTGCTAAGCTAAGCTTTACAAATATTAACTCATTTGATTCTCTTAATCCTAGAAAGTAGCTACTATTATTACCCCCATTTCACACTTGATGAAATTGACTTTAAGTGATTTGCCCCAGGTCCCACAGCTAGGGAGTATTCCCATAACCGTATGAGAAGCACAGACTTTACTTTAAATCATCCCATATAGCATCTCTTATCCTTTTTGAGGCTTTACTTTGCTGGCTCAAGGTGACTGTCATGGATGTTAGAATTAAGTAAGTTCCTCAAGAATAGAGACCATTTCATTCTTTGTTTTTGTATATTTGCCAGGTGTCCCCAGGACCTAGCAGAGTGTCTGGCAGAGAGTGGGCAGTTTCAGAATGATTGCAGAATGACTGATAGATTGATGCCCACACAGTCCTTGCTTGGGCTAGCTACCTAGGAGTTCTCATTATAATTTTAGCCTATTTTCCTTTTTGTGTGCTCCAATTTATTTATTTTGTTCAATATTTGCCAATTATATTTTCATTTCATTGGGCCTCAACCCTATTTTCTTTTCCAACAGCCATGATGCAGTCTTGGCTGCCTTTTCTTGCATATGAAGTAATGGATGCTTGGTTCAGGGTTATATAAGTAATAAGTGTCAGGGTGGCATTTGAACCAAGGTCTCCAAAGATTCTTTCCACCCTATGACACTGATGTTATGTGTATGTGTATACATGTTCATGTGTGTATGTATATGCATGTAAATATATACACATACATATATGTGTATGCATATATACACACATATACCATTTGTATTAATCAATCATCAAGTTTCAATGAAGCATCATTTCTCTGCCAGGCATTGCTAGGTCCTACGGATACAAAGTCAAACCACCCCTCTTCTCAAGGAGTCTAACTTCCATAGGAAGCAAATGTCAGTATTTCAAATGTCTATTTTTTTATGTCTATTAAAAAACACCATGAGTCATGCTGCCCACGTTAGAGTTACAATATTTCTCTTCCAAGAGTTGAAAAATACTTCAGAAAAGGATGGCTATATGACTTATCTTTCAGAAAAATAAGCCCCAAGAAACATAAAAGTATTATTTGTAATCACTGGGTTTTTGATTAAGAGATAGACTATCCTAAAATAGCTTCCTTGATCCCTTTTCCATTTTCTCCTGGCGGATGTTTGTAGGTGAGTTTGGGGCAAGGGAAGTGTTCCTAAATGGCTCAGTGCCGCTACAAATAGTCCTTTTCAAGAAGATTACCAACCCCCTCTTTAAACATCTTTACCAGTGATTTGGGAAATTGAAGGAAGGTGCTGGGTAGATTCAGTCAATTGCCAACATGTGGAGTTGATGGGTTGAAGCTCCAGGTAGGTTATCAACCACTCAGGGTAACCTAAAGGGATGTGCTGATGTGAAGGCTAACTGAACACTGTATGGAGCAGGGGGTTTCATTCTGCCTTTGCTGATCATTTCTTCTGCAAACTTGGAATTGTTACTGATTGGACTTTTATGCTCCCAAGGGCCAAAGTCGCTGACCAGGAGTAAGGAAAGCAATTAGAGAAGGTCAGTAACTCCTCTTGGCTCTTTGGAAGCCACCCAGAGCCCTTTAGCAGAAGTGTTCTAAATGGTGATAGTTCCCAAAATTCCTCCATCTTAGCTCTGGACAAAAAGCTCTCATTGGATTAGGAGGGGAAAAATAAAAAGTATACAATATCACTAACTTCTTCCTTAGTAGAAATAGTTTTAGGGATAGGGATAGGGAGAGGGTAAGGCCTGTGAAGAATTGTTATAGAGAACTCCTGGAGTTGGAAGCTTCTTCTGAAACTTATAGTTCTACAGTTGTTGAGAGCACAGCTTGGCTAAGTGACTTGCCCAGGGTCACACAGACTTTATGTTTCCAAGGAGTGTTTGAACCCAGGTTTTCCTGACTCCAAGATCAACCCTTTATTTGCTACATCATGCTGGCTCTCAGAATGTAATTTAAAAAAAAGTTTGATAAAAAAAACCTACCTCTTTCCAAAACTTACTACTTTGATAAACAGAATTATTGGCCACATGAGTAAACTAGGTGGATAATAATCAGTTTCTATTTTGGCTCAAAGCTGTCATTTTGGGGGCGGCTAGGTGGCTCAGTGGATAAAGCACCAGCCCTGGATTCAGCAGTTCCTGAGTTCAAATCCTGCCTCAGACACTTGATACTTACTGGCTGTGTGACCCTGGGCAAGTCACTTAACCCCCATTGCCCCGCAAAAAACAAAAACAAAAACAAAAACACAAAAGAAAAAAAAAGCTGTCATTTCTTCTTGGGTACAGGAATTATATTACTGCAGATCAGCCATTTATAATTTACAGTCTCAGAGTTTTGCTTGGGCTTGTCCAGGGTCCTGTGACTTGTCCAAGGTCACACAACCACAATGTATGTGAGTCCAGACTTCTTGTACCTTCATCTTTAAGATTCTAAGGATGTTTTTCTACCCACTTCATTAGAGATGTCAAACATATTGTTCATGGGCTAAATGCATACACAATATTCCCAAGTGTGGCCTGAACCAGATAAAGATGCAATTGGGAAATATTTATCAACATCGATAAAACGCAATAAAACATAGATGACATTATATTTTAAAACTAAGTCAATATTCAGCCTTCAGGGAATCTTGAGTGTGGTTTGGTGGTACTTGTTTCTATGAGTTTGACACCACTGACCCTCACTGTCCAAATAACTCACTGCAATATAAGGGATAGTAAGATGCCAATCTCTTTCTCTCTTATGCTTTAGGCATATAGTCCTCATTTATCCAACAGCCACAAAGACACATGTGTTATACTCTTCTACTGAGGTGTTCACTGATCTAGAACCTTCTTTTTCTCTTTAGATCTTTGGATCTCTGAAATCTGGAACTTCCAGTTGCTCTTGTGGCAAAGCCCAAGCCCTAAGAAATCTCCTTTCCATCTATAGGCTAGATTCTGAGATTATAGTGCCTAGACTGTAAAAGAGACTTATGATTAAGGAGGACAAGCATATGCAGCTCTCATTCTCTTCTCTTGTGGAGAAAAGGGGAAAATCCTACCT
Source organism: Dromiciops gliroides (assembly GCF_019393635.1). Lineage (NCBI taxonomy): Eukaryota > Metazoa > Chordata > Mammalia > Microbiotheria > Microbiotheriidae > Dromiciops > Dromiciops gliroides. Next base: position 29,714,796 of record NC_057862.1, on the reverse strand, counting down.
CCTGCCCCACTCACTCCATGGTACTCCTGAGGAAATATGTAAGAGAACAGGTAAAAAGGGGATTCAAATCACCGAGGAGTGGCTTTTCTCACAAGGGTCCATCTTCCTAAGAGTCCCAGTCAATGAAATCTTATTGTAACAACCTCTATCACTGAAATCCATCAATATTTTAAACTGTTAAGGGATGGATCCCAACCAACCAGTTCATTTTAGGATAATCTGAGTGTTTGAGACCTAATTAGGAGTTGGCGCTGTGCTCTTAATAAGGTGCTGATTGGCATGTGGATGCTCTATCAGGAAAGATGCTTGCAGATGCTTGCAAAGAATCAAAGGCTCTTGGCCTTTAAGCTCATTAAATTGAATGAGGGAGTGTCTTGATCAGTTCCCCTCACCCCAACCCTTATATAATCATCTCTAGTTCCTTGAATAATTTTTACCTTATAACTTTTGTGTTTCCCTATCCTTTTAAATTTCACACGTGAAATATATGTCCTTGGTGACAGGCTTGAAGCATAATAACAACACTAAGCTGGAAGGAGCCCTTTTTTGAAAACACTGAATAGTTGGCATGCCTCCTAAAATATGATTCTGAGAAATGGACTCCATAGTGTAGACATGGCCTTCCTGGGCACAGGACAGAAGGGCTGCCAATGCCATCATTCTGGATTCCATACCATTTTTGTGGTGGTATAAGGAAAGGAAGGTGACTTTTCTTTAGCTTTTAAAGCCTTTCACAACCTGCCCCTAACTTACCTTTCCATCCTTATTCTATAGAATTCTACTTTTTGCACTCTGTGTTGTGGTCCAACAGGCCTCCTCTACGACCCTCCATTTCCTCTCTTTGAACCTTGGCACCAACAGTCTCCTGGGCATCTCTCCCCCTTGGAATTCCTCAGCTCCAAACTGTTCCGTGGGTTACATTTTCTAATGCTCTCAACCACTACAGATTTTACCTTGTAATACATATACACACACACACATAAAATTCATACACAGGTATATACTATATGTATATGTATATATTTAGATAATGTATGCCTGTATGTCACATATACATGTTTATGTATACATCTTTTTATACAGACACATCATTTTAATCTTAGCAGCACCTTCAGGGAATTATGCAGCTAGCTGTTAGACAACTACCGTTCTACTCAGCTGAAATGATTTTGGTCCCCATCTTTCTTACAGTAGGAAAAGTAAGGAAGTAAGGGAGGAAATAGGCTCAACACAACAGTTAATCTCTCTCTCTCTCTCTCTCTCTCTCTCTCTCTCTCTCTCTCTCTCTCTCTCTTTCTCTTTTTCTGTTTCTCTGATCTCTCTCACTTCTCTGTCATCTATCTATCCACACATAAAATACAGAGTTATACACATGTATAAACACACACTCATATATATTGTTAAGGGCTAAAATTCTAGCTAAACTGTCTAAAATATCTAGTGAGTGGTCGCCAATCAATTATAAGCTTTAGCAAGAGTTAGACTTTTAAGCATTTATTAAGGAGAATAAGAATTTGATAAAGAGAGAAGAAAGGCCTAGATTCCTATCTATTAAAGGGAGAGTGCATTTCTAGCTGCCTTCTCCACCAGCATCCCCAGGAAAAAGCGTCAGACAGAGCGCTAGTCTCTTCCTTCTTCCTCCCACTAGCCCGCGTCACTTCCTTTTCCAAAAAAAAAGACTCCTGGTCTTGCCCTCAAAGACCTTTGCTTCATGGGCAGAACTCTTCTACAGTAAGTCTCCAACAGGTGGCGTCATTCCAATCATTCCAATATGTATATGTATATGCATATATATCTATATCTATATGTCTATCTCTATCTCTATTATCTATCTCTCTATGTTTTCTTTACTTTTGCAGGGCAATGGGGGTTAAGTGACTTGCCCAGGGTCACACAGCAAGTAAGTGTCAAGTGTCTGAGGCCAGATTTGATCTCAGGTCCTCCTGAATCCAGGGCCAGTGCTTTATCCACTGTGCCACCTAGCTGCCCCATCTATGGTTTTTTGGGGGCGGGGGATATAAGCTCCTTGAGGTCAGGAGTTGTTTCCTTTTTATCCTTGTAGCCCTAGAATGTACTAGAATACATTGCCTGTTACATGGCATATGCTTAATAAATACTTGTTAGCTGATGGATCATTTAGTTGATTGATCGAGACAGAATTAAACCAGGAGTGGTAATATGGGTAGCCAGCCCAGGAGGTCAGATATGCCAATGTCTGTTCTGGCACTAGGCTTGAAGAACACTATTGCCTCTTTCATAGGAGCATACAATAATACATGTAGAGCTGGAAAGGATATTAAAAGTCCTTATGAATAACCCTTCCCCCCTTACATTTTAGAAAGGAGGAAGCTGGGGCAGCTAGGTGGTATAGTGGATGGAGCACCGGCCCTGGAGTCAGGAAGACCTGAGTTCAAACCCGGCCTCAGACATTTAACACTTACTAGTTGTGTGACCCTGGGCAAGTCACTTAATCCCAATTGCCTCACCAAAAAAATTAAAAAAAGAAAGGAGGAAGCTGAGGCTGACTGTGATGAAGAGATTTATTCGAGATCATCATTATTGTCATTCATCCTTTGTTTTTGAAGAAGAGTGATGACATGGAGCAATGTCTTGACTTGCACATGAATTGGATTTAGCACAAAGTTGTGCAAAGCACTTGGCCTCACTCTCTGTTCTAGAGTCATCAAAGTCCAGTGGCAAGACAAAAGTCAAGATTACTGGTGATGGCACAGGAAGCAGTGGGTGACCTTGGTGTCTTCAATATCTGACCAAGCACTAAACTCTCCACAGCCCCTCCTTCAGCTGCCTTCATAGCCATTGGAACAAATTGTTCTCATCCATCCATTCCACCAGGGGAAGTCTTCATATGTTTGTGGCAGACATCCCACTATCTCACCAATGGGTTTGATGGCTGTCTGTTCCTTTCAACCTGGTTTATCTTGTCTGCTAAAATAGTTTTACCAGGGTGTGGCCACTGCACATGCTACAGTTCCTGGAGCCACAGGTGAGAGTTGGGTGCCAGGGGGACACCAAAGGTGGATGAGCAGCCCAAAAAAGGGGTCAGCAAGCCATACATCACAGGTACTAGTCTTCCCTTCTGATACCACACTGGGCACTCTTTCTCCTATTCCATACTTTTTCTCCTCTGAAGTCACTCAGGATTCAGGGAGATAATTGTTTTGCCAGAACACACTGCATAAGGACCCACGTGGCATATGAAAATTGACATAAAACTGGGTTTGCCTGAGGCATCCTCTGGAGAAAGGTGAAGTTAGAGACAGTCAGAGAGAGTGGAATCAAACCTGGCACACCCACTTTCCACTTCTGGCTCTGCTTCTCCCTAGTTCTGTAACCGTGGGTACATAACTTCTCCTCTTTCTGCCCTAGTTTCCTCCTTAAAAAATAAAAACAGAAACAAATCTTGGGAGTTGGCTTAGATCACCCATATGGTCCCTATAGCTTCAAGATTCTATCATTCCAAAGTCCTTTTTTTCTTTTGGATTCAAGATCATCATAATATCCTAAAAGGATATTGACTCTTGGGTCAAGCTGAAAATGACTTTCTTCCCATTGAAAGTCCCCAAGTCTCTTTGGAAGTTGCCTGGACCATGCTCCTCTCAAATCATCTCAGCCCAGCTAGCTCTAGCCTCTGCATGGTTTCAATTATAATGAGAATCCTTTTTTATGTTATTTTAATCTTAGCAGCCCCTTTGGGAGCCATGAAGCTGTTAGACAACTGCTGTTCCACTCTCCAGTGGTGGCTAAAGTGATTCTGGTCCCCATCTTACAGTAGGGAAAGTTTGAGGGAGGAAATGGGCTCAGCAGGGCAGGAAATATTGACTGGCTTTCCAAATTAGGTTCAGCAGCTAAAAGTCACAAATGTGGGTTCAGAGACAAATCACCCATTTCAGCCAGGGCTCCAAGCGGGATGTTTCCTTGATTCCTTTTCAGCTTCTCTAGGCTCAGAATATCAGACCCCTCCTGAAGCTAAGGCAAGATAGGAAAGTAGAAAGAACATGAAAATAGGAGGCCAAAGATCTGGGTCTAATCCCTGCTCTTGCCATTTGTTAGTTGTGTGACTTTAGACAAGATGCATCCACTCTCTGGTTTCTTCATCTAGAAGACCAGAGTGGTGATGACTGTTCTTATTTCTCACTTCTGTTGCTTATTGGTCAAACAATCAATAACATTTATTAACCAACTACTATATGCTATATTAAGGTACGGTGCTAAGCTCTAGGGTTACAAAAATAGAGGCATAAGACAATTCATGCCCCCAAACAGCTCCAAATCTAATGGGGGAAAAGACAAACTTTGTACAGGATTGATAGGAAATAACAAAGAAGAGGAAGGTATTGTAATTGAGGGGGATTGGGAAACCCTTCCTATAGAAAATTAAAATACTCTTAAGAGCTGAGTAAATAGAGGGTCATTCTCAAATGGGAAAGCAATGGGCCTGGCCCGCAGTGGCTGTGGTACTTGTCCTGTCAATGGCCCAGGTGACTTTCTAAGGCTACAGATTGCAGAACAAGAAGCCCCTTTAATAGCAGTCAAGCAAGGGATCATCTAAATCTTGCTTAAAGATTGCCAGTGAAGGGGGCTCCCTCCCTCCCCTTAGAGCCTTTCTGAGCGACCACAATTCCTAGGAAATTGTCATTTTCCCTTTTTAAAGATTATTTTTCCATGACACCACTCCCTGGTTCTCTTTCTTCACTGTACTCCTATAATAATTATGGCCAATGCTGATCACTTCACATTTATATGATACCTTTTCCTTCACATCTCTCATTCTCTGATGCTTCTCATGGTGTGGAATGAACCCTGGGATTTCAAAGACTCAAGGAATAAACAAGAACGACTCTGGTATGCCCTCTCAATTTGGGAAGGCTTTAAGTATAATTCTAGCAATGCATGGCATGCCTTTTTTCTGAGTACTATTATAGGATGTAAGTTCCTGGAGTACAGAGATTATTCAATTATTGTCTGAATACCTTAGTCCTATCACAATTCGTAACACATAACAGGTGCTTAAGAAATGCTAGTTGAATGAATGAACAAACAAATAAATGAATGAATGAATGAATGAACAAATAAATAGACAAACGAATGAATGAATGAAAATAAAGAAAATGATGACAATCCCAGTTAAAATTCATCAGATTTTCCATTGAAGATCATTTGCTAAATTAGAGATGATTTACAATCTGTGCTTCCAGCAGTAACTACCCAATGATATTACATATCCTTGAGTTACTGAATTATGTTATTTAATTCTGAGAGTCCCATATAGCCCAGTAGAGATAGTAGTAGATTCAGAATAGCTGCCTCAAATAGTACTTCTGTCATTTGTTAGCTATGTGACCATGTGATTCAACATGATGTGTAGTGAATTGTGTTAGGATTCAGGAAGACTATTCAAATGCATCTCACAAACTTACTAGCTGTGTGATCCTGAAGGTGTGTGGTCTAAATGGTCTCTAATGTTTTTTTCCAGCTCTCCATCTATGTTCATGTACCTTTACTTTATCACATCTGACTTACATTTGAGTTCAGAAAACTCTTCAATCAATCGTTTCTTTTTTATTTATCACTTATTTATTTGGGTTTTTGTTTATTTATTTATTTATTTTGCAATTGAGCATTTCTTAAAGACTTTCTAAGTGCAGGACAGGGCAGCTAGGTGGCACAGTGGATAGTATGTGGGACCTGCAGTCAGGAAGGCCTGAGTTCAAATCTGGTATCAGACACTTACTAGCTATGCGACCCTGAGAAAGTTATTTAACTAAACTATTTGCCTTAGTTTCCTCATTTGTAAAATGATCTGGAGAAAGAAGTGGCAAAGCAATCCAACATCTTTGCCAAGAAAACTCCAAATGTGGTCATGAAGAATCAGACATGACTGAAATGACTGAACAACAACATGTACAGGCCATGGTGTTAGTTATAGAGCATACAAATACAAAGAATAAACCACTGTGTGCCCTCAAGGAACTTTCTTTCAGAGGTTAGAACATGTACAGGTCCACATATAAGAAGATAGAAAATAACTTCAAGTAATTTTTGTAGGGAATCTAGCAACTAATGGTCCTTGACACATTGACCTTCTACTATTATTTTCATAATAATCTGTGCTGTTTCTTCAGTTTTTAGTGGAAACTACACCTTCTTTCTTTGTACCCAGGACACATAGTTGACATATAGTAAATATTTATTTTTGTTTTTTATGTCATCCAATGATGGAACTTTATGCCACCATACCAGTAAAGGCCCTTTGTCCATAAACTGGTGCTCAGATCTATTACACTGGTGCTTAAGGAATCTGTAATTTCATCTATATGGATTTCCCTGTTTGGATGCTAATCACAGCCTCAAAATCCCAGAGTAGATGATTCAATAAACTGTTGTTACCATGAGTAATTCTTCCCCAGTGATCAACATCTGGGTGATGAATCTCTCCAAATTTAGCTAAGCTAAATCAGATTGGCTAGATACATTGAGGCACATGCATAAAATGGAATGTTGTTGTGTTAAAACTATATTTTGGAGGAAACTGGGGTGAATGTTGTGATCTGATGAGGAGTAAAGTGAGCCAAACTAGAACAACTCATATAATTATAACAACATTAAAGGGAAAAATAACTTTGAAGAACTTGAGAACTCTATCAATGCGATGATGACTCATGAGTCCACAAGAATGCCACTTACATCCTTCTAGATAAATGATAAATTTAAGATATTGAAAGAGACATATACTTTTGGACATGTCTGGTATGGGATTTTGTGTTGAAAGGACTATGCACATACACATTGAGGGCTTTACTTTTAATTTAATAATATTCAATATGGGGGTAGTGGGAAGGAGAGATTGTAAAAAGAAAAGAAGAAAAACACCTGCTATCATCATCATTATTTTAAATAAGCTGGTCCTCAGATAACAGAAAGTCCATTACTATGAACCTATAAAAAGGCTTTCCATATTTGCAGTATCTGCTAGAGTGTATGCTCAACTAGAATAGTCTTCAAAACCCCAGGGTTATCTCAAAGCCATGTTGAATTGTCATTAAAGAAATTGAATGGAAGCCCAAACCTCTTAATTGTTGCAAATATTTCAGCTGATATGGAAGAAGTGGGTTTGCTAATTGGGAATCCTGGGATTGAGAATGAGATATTCCTTAGTAAATCACTTTCTATTGTACTTAATCATCCTAGTAAATGCTGCCCTTACTACCTTGTAATTTTCACATCTGTGACTTCTTTCATGTATTGTTAAAATAACGTATGATTTGAGAGACTCTGCTCTTTAAACATGACTTTGACATGCCCTGTAAAGCTGGAAGTTGTCTGAGCCAAGCATCAGGCAGTTTCTTTCTTTGCCAAGTATCAAAAGAATGGATTTTAATTTCTACAGCATATAAACTTTTGAAACATACACAGAATGACTTTAATCATATCCACTTCTCTACCCATTGCTACATAATAGCTTAAAAACAAACAGCAACTGAGCTTTTTCGTGTTCTTCAAGTTGATTTTGCAAGGGGTTGCTCACAATGCTAGTGCTTGGTTTTGCTCTGCAGAATGATTGTTGTGTGTAATAAACACCTTCTTGATTTCATCCGATATCGTTGCAAGAAAAGAAGCCAACATCAGTCCGTGTGTCCTCCATTAAGAATTTGTGCCCTGTAACTGCTACATTAAGACTGATATACTCTTGCCCTGTTACAAACCAACGGGAAGTATAACTGAAGCAAGGGGTAAGGGTAGAGATGGCATGAAGGATCTTTCATTAAAGTAATACCATCCTTCTGATTGAAACTTGAGAGACCAAGGGACTTTCAGAAATGTGGCTTCAAAAACAAACCTTCACAGCCTTGTTCTTTGGAGAATATGGAAGAGAAGCAATGGTAAAGGCTCAATGATTTTAATATGTCTTTGAACAGCTTCCTTCCCCCACACCCAATTAACTCTATCTCCTCTGATTCAAGGAAGCCTGAAAGCTTTCAAATTGTTTGGCTCAGCCTTTGATGTATACCTTTACAGAATAACAACCAACATGTATATTGTATTTTTAAGTCTTTAAAATGCTTTGCATATAGTCTCTCTTTTGAATTTTATCATGATCCTGTGCATTAGAAGGTGGGAGATTTCAATTACTCCTATTTTATCACATGAGAAAATTGAGGCTCAGAAAAGTTAAGTGACTTCCCTGTGGTCACACAGCTAGTAATAGTCAGGATTTGAACTCAAGTCTGCTGATAGCATTACTACTTTATCTACCATTACATGTTGCCTTTACATAAGACCACATACTTTGCCTAGAATATTATCAACAGTACACACATTTTTGTCTTTAGGTTTTACAAAGCCCTTTTCTCACAATGACCCTGAGAGGGTGGTAGATCTTAATGATCATTTACAGGGAAGTCAAGTGATTTATTAATGATCACACTGGTAGTAAGTGTTAGAACCAGAATTTGAACTCATGTCTAGTATTCTTTCTCTGATATCCTAGTGTTTCTCTCCCCCTAGCTTTGAGAATGTATACAGACATTTTATCCGACTTTTAATATATTTATATTTAAAATTAGTTCATTGAGCTTGAAATTTCTCCACCCTGTATTTGGTTAATTTCACACCTTTTCTTCCTTCTCTTTTCTCCTTGCCCTTACCATGGTTTCTTACATTGAGATTTGCAGTGGATCTCATTGAGGTCTGATTTATAGCTCGTCAATGAATTTCAGTTTTTTTGTTGTACTTCATTTCAGCAGGAAGTATCCAGACAATGACATAGTAACCAAAGAGCCAGATTGTAGTTATCCCATCCCTTTAGTAGCAGGAATAGTTTGGTGGGTGACTGGCACCTCCAGGGTGCTATGGCATTGTTCTTGCAGTTACAGATGTTGGAAAGAAGATGAGCCATGTTTTATCTTGTTGTTCAGCTCCATGGATCAATGTTAATTAAGTAAATAGTGCATTAATCAAAATGTGTCAGGTAGAATTCAAATTGAAAACTGAGAAGAAGAAAGATTTCATAATGAAACCAGCAGTGGTCATTAACTGCACATCAGACTACACTTGAAGCTCTTTGACTGTAGGGACAAAGACTGATCTAAATTTTGTATCATGATATTTGCCCTGGGTTCTGTCACTACTACTAATGATATTAATATAACCACAACAATACTAGCAGCTTTCTGATCTTCACACTTCTTGTTCTCTCTAATGCTTATGTCATTATTGACCATTCTACCTCCTACATATTCCCTTTTCTTGACTTCTATAAGACTGTTCTGTCCTGGTTCCCTTCTTACCTCTGTTATCATCCCTTCTTAGGTGCTATTGCTGCATCACTCTCTTTTGTTCCTTTTCACAAAGTGTAGGATTCCCTCAAAGCTTTGTCCTGGGCCCTCGTCTCTTCTCCTTTCATACACTATTTCTTACTGAAGCCCTCATGGGTTCAATTATCATGTCAATGCAGATGACTCCAAAATTTATACATCCAACTTGGATCTCTCTCCTGAGTTTTCAATCATCAGTCAATCCACATGCATTTATTAAGCACTTAGTAGGTGTGAGATGCTCTAGGTGCAAAGAAAGAAAAAGACCCAGATTTTACAGAGTTCACTTTCTAATGAGGATGACCACATTTATGTAACTATGTAAATATAAGATCTCTGCAGTGTAAATTGGAGATACAAATAGTGCTAGAGAACCAGGAAAGGTCATGTGCAGAATGTATGATTTGAACTAAATAAATCTTGAAGGAGCCATGGAACTGAAAAGGTGGAGCAAATAAATAAATAAGTAGCAAATAAGATTGCTTATTGGATACCTCCACTTGGGAACCAACTAGACATCTCTAGGTCAACACGTCCAAAGCATGAGTCAGCATTTCCTCTGCCCCATCTGTAAACCTCATCCTTTAAATTCCCCTATTTCTTTTAAACATCAAGCAACTCAATTTTAGTGTCGTCCTTGACTGTTCCCTCTCCCTTACCATCAATATCCAATGAGTTGCCTGATCTTGCCAATTTTATTTCTAAAACTTCTAACACATATGTCCTGTTCTCTCTACAATGACAATGATAACACACATGACCACTACCCTCAGTCAGGCCCTGTCACCTCTCAATTGCTTCCTAATTGATCCCCTGTGTCCAGTGTCTTTCTTCTCCAATCCCTTTTCCATATAGTTGCCAAAGTGATTTTCCTACAACAGAGGGTTTACCCTATGCTTCGCTAACTCAATCATATACAGTGGTTCACCATTATTTCTAGGATAGATTTCAAACTCCTTAGCATTGTACCTTTAGAATCTGGATTTAATCCCTATTTCCAAATTTATTTCACTTAAGTAACTTGTATACATCCTAAATTCCATCCAATCTGTCTCTTTTACCTTTCCCAAGAGCAGCATTGAAACCCCTCTCTCCATGCTTTGACCTATGCTATTTCCCTTATCCTTGGGATGCACTCATCACTTCCACTTGTTAATCCTTAGCTTTCTTGGAGGTTCAACTCCAGTTTCCCCTGCTTTGAGAAGCCTAGGAAGTGTTCTCTCCCTCCTTCCTTTCTGAATAGCCAGTTGATAGAAGGTTTTTCTTAAAGGGGAAGTTGGAGGAATGAAGGGAAGTGTTCCAGCAAGGTGGGCTGTTATGGAAAACCTATGAATGGAAAGAAGGTCGCTGGGAAAAATGGTGGAATTACCTTTGGCCTCCTTGTGTGTTTTGCAGAAGGTTGACCCTGTCCATGATCAAATCCAAAACATGAAGACTAAAAAAATAAATTTTATGTTGCAAGTTTCTAACAGAGACTTCCATGTAGTAAACACTTAACAATTGTTTAATTGAATTAAAATCTATACCTGACTGCAAATAAAACACAACTTTGCAGTAATGATAGTTGACACCGATATAACATTTCAGATTTGGAAAGTGTTTTACATATATTATCTAATTTGATCCTGTCTAAAACTCTGTGAGCAAAGTAATAGATATTATCATAATTTTTTTCATATGAGTAAACTAAGATTGAGAGAAGATAAATAAATGGACTAGAGTTACATAGTTCTTACATGCCTAAGATAGTACATTACCTACTCTGGCTTAAGAGGGGAGCATTCACCACCCAGACAGCCTTCTGAGCCTAGAGTGTGAGCCAATAATGGTGTTTGTCCTGTGTTCTGTCTTTTTTCTCCCTTCTATAGAGGCAGCTCCTTACACACTGATCAAAGCTAATTTTCTAGCATCATTCAATTTCATTGTTTGATATGACCTGAGGGGGGTCCATATTCAAATAAGTTGTAACATGATGATATCAGGGTCTAATGGGAGAAACCTGGAGGAGCAAGGGCAAATTCAGATAGGTCTGGTTTTAATGCCCTCAATTCACTGATCTAGAGACAAAGAGTCTTATCTCCATTCCTTGGACTTGCTTTGACCTCCCTCCTAACATTGACCTCTGAATTGGGGAGAGGTAGAGAGAAACTGGGTCCCTGGGTTCCCCAAGAAATCTATTATTAATAATTATTTTCTCACAGAGGGATAATTAAGACGTTAGACAATGGATTTCAGAATCCAACATTGTAATGACAGGCTAATGCAGTGAACTTAATAAGGACATATTTATGGATAAATGTAAAGACCTACAGTTTGGTTCAGGAAGTAATTTACTAAGTACAAGATGCAGGAATCCTAGAAACTGGAGCACTGATTATGTGAAAAAAAAGTCTTATGGTTCTAGTGGATGACAGGTTTTTAATAAGCCAGTAGTGTGATGTATCAGGGAAAAAGAATATTTATAATTTTGGTTGTTGTTGGCAGCTAGGTGGTGGAGAGTATAGAGTACTAGAATTGGAGTTAGGAAGAGAAGTTCAAACATTACCTCAGACATTAACTATGTGACCCTTGACAGTCACTTAACAATTGTCCACCTCAGTTTTCTTTTTTTAACTGTCAAATGAAGATAATAATAGAACCTACCTCCCAAGATTGTTGTGAGGATATAATGATATATAATATATTTGCGAAGTACTTAGAGCAGTGCCTGTCACATAATATCTCCTTAATAAAGACTTGTTTTCCCCCTCCCTTCCTTTCTTCTTTCCTTCTTTAATTCCTTTCTATTGTATGGACCTTTTATTTCATTGGCACAGTTAGCTTCTGGTATATACGTTCCTTCTAGGTATGTTGATTAGCAACTCATCTGTAACTTATAGTCTTTGAGAGATGTCTTAGAGACTCGTACCTTAATTTAATTAATTAATCAATTAAACATATATTAGGAACCTACTATGTCCCAGCTGGAGTGTTTCAGAGGCAGGATTATGCCCTAGATTATTTTTGTTTGTTTGTTTGTTTTGTTTTTTTTTTTTAGTGAGGCAATTGGGTTTAAGTGACTTGCCCAGGGTCACACAGCTAGTAAGTGTTAAGTGTCTGAGGCTGGATTTGAACTCAGGTACTCCTGAATTCAGGGCCGGTGCTCTATCCACTGCGCCACCTAGCTGCCCTTGCCCTAGATTATTTGGAACTCCAAAGCCAGTCCTCTTTCTACTAGACCACAGAACTTAGGTTGCAGAAATCAAGACATAGTTTCTGCAATGAAAGAGTTGATGGTTCTTTTAAATTTTATCCTGGGTAGAATACATCTGGAAAATTGTGTTGAATTCTGGATACCACATTTTAGGAATGGCCCTGCCATGCTGAAACTGGTCTGAAGAAGAGTAACTAGGAGAGTAACTGAACTGGAGAAAAATGTCATATGTGTGCTGGTTGAAGGAATGGAGCATGGGGGATGAAATGAGGTAGTGTTGGTAGTTATCTTGAAAAAGAAAAGCATTGGAGACATGATCCCCAAATTCAAATATTTGAAGACTTGTCACATGGAAGAAGAAATAAATTTTGTTTGGTGGTCCCCAGAAGGTTGAATCAGAATCAGTGCCATTTAGGCCCAATATCTTGGGGGGAAATCCTAGTAATTAAAGCTGGGCCAAAGTAGAATGGTCTTCCTTGAAAGGTCGTGGAGTTCCTTGACTAGATGACCTCAGAAATGCTGAAGAGGGAAGTCCTGCTACAGTACAGATGACACTAGATGGCTTCAGGGCTCCCTGCCACTTTCTAGCTCTGAAATCTGAGGATTTCTATTCTGAACAGGAGTTGTGTTAGGAGATAGGGAGATAGCAATATAACAGACAAAGACATTTCTCCCAAAGCTTCCCACATGTCAAAATTATGAATAATTCAAGAGCTCTCCACCTACTGGACTTCAGTTTAAAGACTTGGAAAAATTCTAAAAGCTTTTGTATTTCAAGTATTTCATATTTCAAGAGAGAAGGAAGGCAAGGTCTTCCTTAGGTAAACATCTTTTCTTCCTTCCCCTTCTCTTCCTTTCTTGCTTTGTCTCCCTAATAGTCCTTGCCTCTGATTTCCTGAGGCAACACAGTTCTCTTTAAGCAAGCACATTTAACACATTGTCTGCTGTTGCTATTAAAATATTTTGATGACCACCAAAGGAATCATTTGGCAGAGAGCTCACTGTGAACTAGAGAAAGCCAGAAGTTGAAAAATGAGCTTCTACTGAGGTTATTTTCAAAAGTGAGGAAAAAATAACAAGCAAACACAAAAGAACTTGTGATAAGGCTCACATTGTGAAGGTGTGACATGGAAAGGTTTGGCATGGTGCATTTCTAACTTCAGCTAGTGATTTCCTTTTCACATGAACCTATGTAAAAAAATTCTAATAAGATTTAAGACTTCACAATCATCAACTAATTAATTAGCTAGTGAGCCCACTCAGGAAGGCTTTGGGAGAGCTGAGCTCAAGACCTCTGAATTCTCAGCTCTTCTGCACTGAAGAAACCAAAAGGTTTTCATCTCTGCCCTTTCTCATCGTTCAAAAAAACCTAAATATAAATCTGCCCCATGTTAAGGGCAAGAATTAAATTCTTCTCCTGTGTTGATAAAATGGAGGTAGTAAAGGGATATTACAAACACAATGCAGTTAACATAAGCATTTTTTTTAAGTGAGGCAATTGGGGTTAAGTGACTTGCCCAGAGTCACACAGCTAGTAAGTGTCAAGTGTCTGAGGCCGGATTTGAACTCAGGTACTCCTGACTCCAGGGCTGGTGCTCTATCCACTGTGCCACCTAGCTGCCCCTAATGTAAGCAATTTTAACGGTAGACATGGAACTAGAACAGAGCAGGTAGGTGGCGCTTTGCTACATGATCCTATATTTCAGAGGGTCTCAACAATACTTTTTGTCCTTCAGTGTACTGATGTGAGCTGGTTGATCACTTACATAGGAAAGGTTTCATATCAGAATGCTGAGGTCTCTGTCTTTTCCCTTATAATCTAGTGTCCTTGTCTCTTAACCTTTCCAACTGAATGCCTTTATTCTATGATATGTCTCTGGCACAATATTTCTGGTTATGACACTTGATTGTTACAATGTTAAATTCCAGTTTTCTAAAGAATTATAAAAATTGTTGGTACTGGGTTTTAGCTCCCAGGACTAGGCTTTTATTTAATTCTTTCCTTTTATACTGTACCTCTATCCCCCTCTGCCCAACCCCCACACACAGTGTACCTTCCTTTTTAACAAAGAAAAAATTCCAACAAAACTAACCAACACAATGACTGTTTCTGACAGCATAAGCATGCAGCATTCCATTTCTATAGCTCCCTATCTCTCTTTTGAGGAAAAGTAGGAGCATTTATTCCCATTATAGGTTTTCTAGAATCAAGACCAGTCATTAAATTGATGTGAGTTTGGCTATATTTGACCCTTTTGAAAGTTCCTCATAATGGAAGTATTTTGACCATGATTTCTTGAATTTAAATAGACTTTTTATTATTTTTTTCAATCTCTTTTTTTTTTTTTGCGGGGCAATGGGGGTTAAGTGACTTGCCCAGGGTCACATAGCTAGTAAGTGTCAAGGGTCTGAGGCCGGATTTGAACTCAGGTACTCCTGAATCCAGGGCCACTGCTTTATCCACTGTGCCACCTAGCCACCCCACTATTTTTTCGATCTTAATAACATTTTTTCCCACTTACATGTAAAGATAGTTTTCAACATTCTTTAAAAAAATTTTTTTTTCTTTGCAGGGCAATGAGGGTTAAGTGACTTGCCCAGAGCCATAAAGCTAGTAAGTTTCAAGTGTCTGTCTGAGGCCAGATTTGAAATCAGATCCTCCTGAATCCACAGCCAGTGTTTTTATCCAATGTCCCATCTAGCTGCCCTGCTCAATATTCTTTTTTATAAGATTTTGAATTCCAAATTTTTCTCCTTCCCTTAAACACTTTTTGAAAATATTATATATATACACATATATATGTATATATAATATTATATGTACACATATATGAATATATGTATAACCACATAATTTCCAGCAAAATATACATTATAATTTCATCCCTGGTACATCAGATAAAAACTAAGGGAGCAAGATGGCATAGAGAAGCCAGGAAGTTGCCTAAGCTCTCCCAAGTTTCCCTCAAAAACAACATGAAATCAAGTCTCTGAATAGATTCTGAAATGATAGAACCTACAAAAAGACAGAAAAACACTGTCTTCCAACTTGAGATATTTGAGAAGACTTCAGGAAATGTTGGTCTCACTTGGGCAAAAGCGGAGCCCAGTGCTGCTGCTCAGTGTAGCACAGCAAGGCTCAGGGCAATGCAGCACAAAGGGGATTGGGACAAGTCAGCAGGGGGCTCTTGGCCAGCAACTGAGGCCCCTTGCTCCTGGCTCAGCAGGCTAGTGGTGCAGCAGGCCAGTTGTGAGAGCCACTAGTGCCAGCTAAGAAGGCAAACTGCTACCTAAAGAAACACCCACAGGACAGGTGCTCCTTGTCCAACCCATCCCAGTGCAGGGAGCAGGTCTAGGGGTATGAGAAATCCACAAACCACAGAGACCTCAGAGCAGAACTCCAGTGATGCAGCCCCTATCTCCCAGCACAAGAAGCTTGCAACAGTGGCCCCTGTGATCCAGGAGCAGACCTCAACTTCAAAGGTAAAAAACATACACACACACACACACACACACACACACACACACACACACACACACACACATATATATATATATAAAATGCCACAATATGAGTAAGAAACAGAAAAGGGCCCTTACCATTGAGAGATTCTGTGTAAACAGAGAAGACTAAAATACAAATTCATATGAGGACAATACACTCAAAATGACTACATGTGAATCCTCAAGGTGGAAGATGAATTGGTCTCAAGACCAAAAACTCAAAAAGGATTTTGAAAATCAAATGACAGAGGTAGAAGAAAAAATGGTAAAAGAAATGATAGAAATGAAAGTTAGATAAGAAAATTATATAAAAAATCAATAGCTTAGAAAAGGAAGCAGAAAAATTGACTGAAGAAAAGAATTACTTAAACGATATAACTGGCCAAATGGGGAAAACAACTGGTCAAATAGAAAAGGAGGTGCAAAAGTTTCCTGAAGAAAACAATGCCTTAAAAATTCGAATTGGGCAGATGGAAGCTAATGACTCCATGAGACAGCAATAATCAAACAGAATCAAAAGAATGGAAAAATAGAAGAAAATGTGAAATACCTCATCAGAAAGACAACTGACCTGGAAAATAGATCCAGGAGAAATAATTAGAGAATTATCAGACTACCTGAAAGCCATGATCAGAAAAAAAGAATCTAGACACCATATTCCAGGAAATTATCAAGGAGAACTTACCTGATATTATAGAATCAGAAGATAAAGTAGTCATTGAAAGAGTCTACAAATCACCTCCTGAAAAAGGCCCCAAAAGGAAAACCCCCAAGAATATTGTAGCCAAAATCCAGAATTATCAGGTGAAGGAGAAAATACTACAAGCAGCCAGAAAAAAACAATTTAAATATCATGGAGCCACAATAAGGATTGCACAGAACCTGACAGCTTCAACATTAAAAGATCATAGGGCTTGCAATATGATATTCTGGAGGGCAAATGAGCTTAGATTACAACCAAGAATCAACCACCCAGCAAAACTGAGCACTCTCTTTCAGGGGAAAAATGGATTTTCAATGAATAGGGGCCTTCTAAGATTTCCTGAAAAAAAAAAAAAGACCAGAACTGAACAGAAAATTTGATTTTCAAACACAGGAATTAAGAGAAGTATAAAAAGGTAAACAGGGGGAAAAAGTTATTCAATAAGGCTAAACTGTTTACATTCCTATGAGGGAATATAATACTTTTAACTATTGAGAACTGTATCCCTCTTATAGTAATGTTACTAAATAGACTTTGATATGATGATATAAAGAAACTTAAGGGGCAGAATAAAAGGAGAATAATAGGGGAGGAGAGGGAAGGGGAGGTAGAATTGGGTTAACTACATCATATGAAGAGGCACAAAAAACCTATTAAAATAAAGGGAAAGAAGGGAGGGGTGAGCATTGTTTCAACCTTAATATCATCAGATTTGGTTTAAAGATGGAAATATATATATATATATATATATATATATATACACACACACATATATATATACATATATACACACATATATACATATATATATATACACACACATATATATACATATATATATATGTATGTGTGTGTGTATATACACACACACACACACATATGGACAAAGAAACTTAATTTGCTCTTTAAAGAAGTAAAAGGGTAAGGGGAAAAGGGTGGTACTGACAGAAGGGAGGGCAGAATCAGGGGAGGAAAGAGGAAAGGAAAGGAAGTGGGCTGATAAAAGGGAAGGCAGATTGGGGGAAGCACAGCTCAGAAGCAAAACACTGGTGAGGAGGATGGAAGAAGAAAAAAAGTACAAAGGGTGAAAAAAGGAAGGAGGGAATTAGACAGTTAGTAATCAGAATTGTGAATGTGGATGGGATGGACTCTCCAATAGGACAGAATTGAATAGAAGAGTAGATTAAAAACCAGAATCTTACAATATGTTGTTCACAAGAAACACATTTGAAGCAGAGAGATACACATAGAGTGAAGGTAAAAAGTTGGAGTAGAACACATTATGATTCAGCTGAAGTAAAAAAAGCAGGGATACCAATTCTTATCTTAGACAAAGCAAAAGCAAAAATAGATCTAATTAAAAGAGATAAGGAAGGAAACTATATCTTGCTAAAAGGTACCATAAGTAATGAAGTAATATCAGTACTAAACATATATGCACCAAGTGGTATAGCATCCAAATTCTTAGAGGAGAAGTTAAATGAGTTACAAGAAGAAATAGACAGCAAAACTATACTAGTGGGGTATCTGAACCTTCCCCTTCCAGAACTAGATAAATCTAGCCACAAAATGAATAAGAAAGAGGTTAAAGAGGTGAATATAATTTTAGAAAAGTTAGATATGATAGACATCTGGAGAAAACTGAATGGGGATAGAAGGGAATATACTTTTTTTCTGAGTGGTACATGGAACATACTCAAAAATTGATCATGTATTAGGGCACAAAAACCTCACAGTCAAATGTAGAAAGGCAGAAATAGTAACTGCATCCTTCTCAGATCATGATGAAATTAAAATTTCATGTAATAAAGAGCCATGGAAAGGTAGACTGAAAATTAATTGGAAACTCAATAATCTCATCATAAGAATAGTGAGTCAAACAACAAATCATAAAAACAATATCTTCATCCACGAGAATGACAATAATGAGACAACATACCAAAACCTTTGGGATGCAGCCAAAGCAGTTATTAGGGGACATTTTATATCTCTAAATGCTTACATGAATAAAAAAGAGAAAGAGGAAATAAATGAATTGGTAATGCAACTAAAAAAGCTAGAAAAACAACAAATTAAAAATCCCCAATTAAATACTAAATTAAAAAACCCTGAAAATCAAAGAAGAGATTAATAAAATTGAAAGTAGGGGCAGCTAGGTGGTGTAGTGGATAGAGCACTGACCCTGGATTCAGGAGGACCTGAGTTCAAATCCAGCCTCAGATGCTTGACACATACTAGCTGTGTGACCCTGGGCAAGTCACTTAACCCCAATTGCCTCACCAAAACAAAACAAAACAAAAAAATAATAAAATAAAATAAAATTTAAAGTAAGAAAACTATAGAATTAATCAATAAAATTAAGAGCTGGTTTTATGAAAAAAATCAATAAAATAGATAAATCTTTGGGTAATTTGATTAAAAGAAAGAAAGAAGAAAACCAAATCACCAACGTCAAAAATGAAAGGGGTGAATTCACCACCAATGACATGGAAATTAAAGCAATAAGTAGGAGCTATTTTGCCCAACTCTATGCCAATAAATTTGACAATCTAAATAAAATAGATGAATATTTGCAAAAATACAAATTGCCCAGATTAACTGAAGAGGAAATAAAATCACTAAATAGGCTCATTTTAGAAAAAGAAATTGAACAAGCCATCAATGAAATCCCTAAGAAAAAGTCTCCAGGGTAAGATGGGTTTACAAGTGAATTCTACCAAACATTTAAAGAACAATTAATTCCAATACTATACAAATTATTTGGAAAAATAGGTGAAGAAGGAATTCTGCCAAATTCATTTTATGACACAAATATGGTATTGATACCTAAACCAGGCAGAGCCAAAACAGAGAAAGAAAATTACAGACCAATTTGCCTATTGAATATCGATACAAAAATCTTATATAAGATATTAGCAAGGAGATTACAGGAAGTCATCACCAGGATAATACACTCTTTTTCTTGGGGGGAGGGGCAATGGGGGTTAAGTGACTTGCCCAGTGTCACACAGCTAGTGTCAAGTGCTGAGGCTGGATTTGAATTCAGGTACTCCTGAATTCAGGGCCATTGCTTTATCCACTGTGCCACCTAGCTGCCCCAATAATACACTCTTACCAGTTGGGATTTATACCAGGAATGCAAGGCTGGTGCAACATCAGGAAAACTAGCAAAATAATAGACCACATCAACAAAACCAAAATCATATGATTATCTCAGATGCAGAGAAAGCATTTGACAAAATAGAACACTTATTACCTCGATTATTTAACATTTTCTTAGAAATGTTAGCTTTAGCAATAAGAGAAGAAAAATGAATGAAAGGAATTAGAATAGGCAAGGAAGAAGCAAAACTTTCACTCTTTGCAGATGATATGATGGTATACTTAGAGAATCCTAAAGAATCAACTAAAAAACTACTTGAAATAATGAACAACTTTAGCACAGTTGCAGGATATAAAATAAACCCACATGACCAACAAAACTCAACAACATGAGATAGAAAGAGAAATTCCATTTAAAATAACTGTAGACAATATAAAATACTTGGGAGTCTACCTGCCAAGATAAACCCAGGAATTCTATGAACACAATTACAAAACACTTTTCACACAAATATAATCAGATTTATATAATTGGAAAAATACCAATTGCTCATGGATAGGGCAAGCTAATATAATAAACATGACAGTTCTACCTAAATTAATTTACTTATTCAGTGCCATACCACACTACCTAAAATTATTTTATAGAGTTAGAAAACATAATAACAAAATTCATCTGGAAGAATAAAAAGTCAAAAATATCAAGGGAGCAAATGAAAAAATATGCACAGGAATATGGGTTAGCTGTACCAAATTTAAAGATATACTGTTTAATCAGAAGTCTTCAAAACTATGTGGTATTGGCTAAGAAATCAAGTGGTGGATCAATAGATTAGGTTAGGCACAGGAAACACAGTAGTAAATGATTATAGTTACCTACTATAAACCCCCAAATTTCAGCTTTTGGGATAGGAAGTCAGTGTTTGACAAAAACTGCTGGGCGAACTGGAAGATAGTATGGCAGAAACTAGGCATAGACAAACATCTTACACCATATACCAAAACAAGGTCAAAATGGATACATGATTTAGATATAAAGGGTTATAGCATAGGTAAATTAGGAGAGGAAGGAATAGTTTACCTCTCAGATCTATGGAGAGGAAAACAGTTTATTTTCAAACAAGAGATAGAGAATATTATAAAATGGATGATTTTGATTACATTAAATTAAAAAGTTTTTGTACAAACAGAAGCAATGAAGCCAAAACTGGAATGGAGGCAGAAAGCTGGGAGACATTTTTATAGCCAGTATTTAAGATAAAGGCCTCCTTTCTAAAATATATTGGGAACTAAGTCAAATGTATAAGAGTCCTGCAGTGGATAAAGCACCAGCCCTGGATTCAGGAATACCTGAGTTCAAAATCCAGCCTCAGACACTTAACACTTACTAGCTGTGTGACCCTGGGCAAGTCACTTCACCACCATTGCTCTGCCAAAAAAAATTTTTTTTTAAATGTTTAAGATTCAAATTCATTCCCCAATTGAGAAATGGTCAGAGGATATGACCAAGCAGTTTTCAGATGAAGAAATCAAAGCTATCTATTGTCATATGAAAAAAAAGCTCTACATCACTATTGATTAAAGAAATGCAAATTTAAACAACTCTAAGGTACCACCTCACACCTATCAGATTGGCTAATATGACAAAAAAAGGAAAATAATAAATGTTGGAGAAGCTGTGGAAACACTGGAACACTAATGCATTATTGCTGGAGCTGTGAACTGATCCATCCATTCTGGAGAGCAATTTGGAATTATGCCCCAAGGTCTATGGAACTGTGCATGCCCTTTGACCCATTTATACCACTACTAGGTCTATATCCCAAAGGGATAATAGAAGAAGGAAAATGACCCATATGTACAAAAATATTTAAAGCAACTCTATTTGTGTTGGCAAAGAATTGGAAATTGAAGGAATGTCCATCAACTGGGGAATGGCTAAACAAGTTGTGGTATATGAATGTAATAGAATACTATTGTGCTGTAAGAAACAATAAGCAGGAGGCTTTCAGAGAAACCTGGAAGAGCTTACGTGAACTGATGCTGAGTGAGATGAGCAGAACCAGGAGAACACTGCACACAGTAACAACAACATTGTGTGATGACCAACTGTGATAGACTTGGCTCTTCTCATCAGTGCAATGATCCAAAACAATTTCAAAGAATTCATTATAGAAAATGTTCTCCACATCTGGAAAAAAGAACTGTGGATTGATTCTAAATGCTGATTGAACCATACTGTTTCTACTGAGCTGTTTTTTTGGTTGTTGTTGAGTTTTTTCCCTTTTCTGATTCTTCTTTTACAATATGAATAATGCAGAAATATGTTTAATGTGGTTGTACATATATAACCTATATCAGATTGCTTTCCGTTTTGAGGAGAGGAGAGGGAAGGCAGAATGGGAGAAAAATTTGGAACTAAAAATCCTATGAAAACAAATGTTGAAAACTATGTTTACATGTAAGTGGAAAATAATAAAATACTTTTATGATTAAAAAACACAGAAACAAACAAACAAAAGCTAAGGAAGCATAAATTTTCCCTGACATGAGTTAAATTTTCCTAAGAATTGGAATCATCCCAAAGTGGAATGAGCTGGTCAGGATATAATGACTTCCCTGTCCCTGTATGGAATTCAACATTATAACACTCAAGAGTCATAACCAGAAATATTTATCCCTGAGCCATAATTAAATAAAAGCCTAGTCCTATGAACTAAAAGCCCAGAACCAACAATTCATATAAGTCTGTAGAACACTAGAATTCAACACAAACATATATATGTGTATATATATATATATATATATATATGTGTGTGTGTGTGTGTATGTATGTATATGCATGTGTATGTATGTCTATGTATACATAGAAATACATATACACCTATACATACATGCATATACACCTCTCTCTCTCTTTCTCTCTCTCTCTTCCTCCCTCCCTCCCTCCCTTCCTTTCTCTGTTGCTTGTTTCAGTCACGTACAACTGTTTGTGACCCATCTGGGGTTTTCTTTGCAAAGATACTGCAGCAATTTGCTATTTCTTTCTCCAGCTCATTTTAAAGATGTGAAAACTGAAGCAAACAAGGTTAATTGACTTGCCCAGAGTCACATAGCTAGTAAGTGTCTGAGGCCAGATATGAACTCAGGATGAGTCTTCCTGACTCGAGGCCTTGCACTCTATACACTATGCCACCTAGCTGCATACATTCACATAAATATAGATAAATTTATATAAATATATGTATACATATGTATAAATATAAAAATACTTACATTTTATATTATCTATCATATATATCTGTCCATCTGTCTCTCTATCAATCACACCCAGGCTGTAGATGGCCTATGACCTTAGAATATATATTATATTGCATCATTTTATCACATTTCATTTTATAGTCGTATGTAACATATTACATTATCTTATTATTTTCTGTTATATCATATCATGCCGCTTAATATATTTCATGATATATCATATTATATCATATATCATATTTCCTCATACGTATACATATAATCTCTTCCCTAGAACCAAAGTCTGTGTATCCTTCCCCAAGTAGGAAGTCAGATGTCAACTCCTTCAGGCATTCATGTAGCACACAGCACCCTGACATAATAATACCCATCTCCTGAAAACTGGGAAGTATTTGACAGATTCCAAGTTTTAGAAAAAATTGGGAATGAGGAAGGAAGAGGGGATAAACAATAAAAAAGAAACACTGGGCAGATGCTTCAAAGGGAGATGTTAAATAGAATTGCGATTGTGCTGTGAATAAATTGATCACAAAATAGACATGATGTGGAATTAAGGGGAGAAGAAGCAGATTTAACACTGGAAATTTTCTGCTCTGGGGCTATGAAGAGGGACTTGTGAGAGATGCTACTCTGAATATTGGGCAACAGCTTGAAAATGGTAGGCAGCAGTCACCCCCTTCCTGGAAGACTGATTAATCTTTCAATTTAATTTTCCACTTGAGACATTAATCTTTAAGAATATCTGGCCATTTCCCCAAGCCCACAAACTGACAGTGGTTTCTCTACTTTTCACTCTTCTATTTAAATCATCTTATTTCGTTGCAAATATCACCCCCCCCTTCAAATACACAAACATTTTTTCTCTATGAGTAGAACAATTCTAATAACTTTGATTTGTTTTTTTGTGATTTTATCAAGTAAAGAATGCTAGTTTGGGACCAACACGGAGGGTTAGGGGAGGCTACTTGCCTGACTCCCCTGAGGTTTCTACCTAATTAGAAATGGAATTTGTAAACATTCCCAGCATGGGCATCCTGGTTTGCTTTCTCTCTTTCTAAACACCATAATCCATGCTGCTCTGTCTCTTGCCTGGCGCAATCGCATGGTCAAGGCTGCAGCTGTTGGCATTCCCCTCCCCCACCTCCCCATGCCTCATCATGAGTTCTTCAAATGCATCCTGAAGAATGATAAGGTTGCTACACTTTCTTTGATAAATTTCTGGTTTGTACTTTAACTTGTCATATCTCTTATGAGCTGCATTATCAGGCAAGTTAGTTCTCAGTTTCAAGGGCCCCAGTGTGTGACCACATTAAAGGAATTGGCTGTCCTTGGGCAAGAGGATGACCCATCCCTTAAAACAGACTTAGGAAATATTGTTTATAACTACTTGGAGAGAAAGGATATTTTCACGGCATTCTGGTTTCAAATCATCACAATCAGTGTTGCATCCTTTATTCTTTAGGAGCTTGGGTAATTCTTTTTGTGACAGCAAAGGGACATTTCAGAGTTAAATAGAGATTGGAGGGGGATGCTTTCTCTGTAACATCGTCCATGACACTGGAGTAAAACTGAGACACAGATCATTCAGCTGCAGGCTCTAAGAGGGTCCGTTGTAACTGTGCATTTTAATGAAGTGAATCAGCTGAAGAAATGTTGTCTCTATACTGTGGGCTAGCTGTGTGCCTTGTACACCGCCCCCAAGGAGACACAGAGGACTACTATTCCTGAGGCTGCTATTTGCCGTGCCCTCTAGGAGTATATGGACTTTTCTTTTGGTTGGGGTTCTATGCTTGTTCTTTATTATGTCTTTTAGAATAGGTGCAAGAGGTTTAATGAACTCCTGCATGGGGCTCTAGAAGAATTGGTTGCATTTTCTGAACATTTCACCCCAAATGAGGGTGAGTTCAGGATGCATGACTTTCTTGTGAGTATGTAGAAGCATTTAAAATGTAAATCAATTTCATTGCATTACCAGGGATGACATCTGTACTCTGGTAGTACAATTGAAATACAAATTGGATTTAGGAGATCAAATACCTTCTCTTAACTAATCACTGGGCCACTATGAACAGAGTCAACGACATGGGAATAAATTGCCCATTGATTGCTGGGGTAGCACATGCTGGTGAACATTTTGTAAAAGGGAATATGGTGATATTTTCTTGGTTTAAGGTTCCAGACGTGACTTGTAGACTTGAACTTTGGAAATCTTACTGTCTAGTTACCTGTCTGTATCCTGCTTAGTAGTATTACTCAATTCAATTCAACAAACATCTTATAGCAAGATGAAAAGAGCCCTTCACTTGGAGTCTAGAGAGATCTAGGTTCAAGTCCTGGCCTTAGTACTCAATAGCAGAACAGTTTATACAATAACATGTAAAGACAAATGACTTTGGAAAACAAAATTGCTCTGATGGATTGAATGGCTAACATAATTCCAGAGGACTGAGGAAGGTCTAACCCAGACCCTCTTCCTGTAGTAATGATCCAGAATGGGACCAGTTGGAAATATGGGCTACTTGCTGCTGCACGTTTATTACATGGGATTTTGTTTTTCTTTTTCTTTTAAAGGGACAGGGCAAGAAGGAGAGATTAAATGCTTCTTAGTTGAAATGTAAAATAAAATAGATTGATATTAGAAATGATCAGTAGCTGTATATATGTGGCCAAGTCCTTCTGACCTTTTTAAAGCTTCTTTCATTGAATGATAAACTGGAGAGAATGATATTTATATTTCCTTCTTCATGGGGCCTTTGGGAAGAAAGCATTTTGTAAACATCCAAATAATTAACGTGTTCCCCAGTATTTATACTGATAATTGGTATAACAGTAATTAGTGGTGTGATTATTATTGTTTTTTGCTGAAGCTGTACAGTATAGGGGATACAGGGCAGTTCTTGGCATCTGGAAGACCTGTATTTAAGCCTAAAACTGCCAGGAATTGACTGCATGACCATGGCTCAAACCCTAACCTCTCTGCTCTGAGCACTGATTTAAGACTATATTAAAAAGCACAGACCAGCCCACAGGATGGGTGTAGTGAAGACCTGTAATTTCATTTGTAGTCCTCTTTTTCTGCTCTGTGATACTTCTGCAAACAACCATTCCATTTGATATTTGTTGAGTTCAAATTAAAAATAAAAATTAACTTTATAAAAGGACTATGGAGTGCAGTTCTACATCAGTGTGAGGTGACATTTCCATCGTGGGAGTTTCCCACTGGTGAAATGATAGGTTTGGAGGGATATTCTCTGCCTCTGTCTTGGTCTCTTTCCCTCCATCCTCCTCCTTCTCTCTTCCTCCCTCCTTTTTTTCTCTCCTTGTCTCTTTTCCCTTTCCTTCTCCCTCTCCTTTCACCCAGCCCAGCTAGAAAACTCCTTCTAACAATGCAGATTAGCACCTTCTCTACAACTTGTAGTTCTAGAGAATTATCTACATGAGGTAAACTTACTTGACCAGGGGCACACAGTTTGTGTCACTAGTAGGATTTGAACCTAAGTCTCTATGGCTTCTATACCAGTTCTCTATTACACTGTAATGCATCTCTTCTATATTATCTATCTATCTATCTATCTATCTATCTATCTATCTATCTATCTATCTATCTATCTATCTATCTATCTATCTATCTATCTATCTATCCATCCATCCATCCATCCATCCATCCATCCCAACCATTCATCCATCCTTCCTTCCTTCCTCCCTTCCATCCATCCATCCATAATCTATCTCTGTGTCATCTCTCTCTCTCTTTGTCTCTATTGACATCTCTAATATGTTTCTGTTAACATTTCTTTCTCTATCCAAACACCTATCTAAAGTCTGCTTCTAGGTATATCTCTAGCTTTATGCCAAGATTGATATCCACATCTCTCTGTATTTATACCTCTGTATCTATATCTCTGTATTTCTCTAGAGTTTTGTTTGTTGATAGTGATACAAAGATGAAAAATCACACTGTCTCTCTCCCATAAATGAATAACAGGTGCTACATTTACATTAATCTATAAGTTAACTAACCAGAGGGTTTGGGTGGGGGGTACTCCTAGCCATATTTTGGCTACTGATCTGCTTGGGTAATGAGTCCCAGAAAAGGTAAATTTCTTACCCAGGGTCATACAGGCAATAACCAGTAAAGTTAAGATGAGAAATGAAGTACTATCTGTACTCCAGACAAGCTTCTTTCCACACTATCTTGCTATTGTCTAGAGTCCTTGATATTAGATATTAATATCAACCCTCCAGTGTCATGGGCTTTGCATGTTCTGTGCAGAATATCAGGATCAAATTTCAAGCAGAACTAAGGTGACTAGAGAGGCTAAGAGGAGTCTCTGAGCCATGAACACAAACAAGTACTTGGAGGTTAAGGCCATGAATTCACTACAGAAACCCAATAATAGTTCCTGAGTATTTGGGGTCATTGGCTTTGAATTTCTCGACTGCCAGTGCCCATAGATCAAAAGACAACAACAGGTCCCATCAGATTCATCCTACTTCATGCCTCCCAGGGAACTTCTCAAGCCATGCTGACTTGTTTGTTTTATTTCTGTTTTTGTAGTTGGCTTCCATCTGCCTGACTCTGCAACTCTCCCCAACTGTTTCTTTCTCTGTCCTCTGGGGCCAAGTTGAATAATCTCACTACCCTCCTTACTCCTTTGGACAGTGTCTGATTTGTCAAAACTGATTTTCTTGCTCTCTTCCAGCAATGTAATTCTATGATTAAATGTAAGTCAATGTTCTGCTCCAAAAGCAGATCTGCAGTTTTGATGGCAAAGATACTATAGATCACATCTTTGCAGAGATGATGGGTAGAAATAAGCATATGCAAGGATCTAAAAATGGAAGAGAAAAATATTATATATATATATATATATATATATATATATATATATATATGAAGTTGTCCAGGCTCAGAAAACAGAACTGAAGCATGATTTATTTTGAGATATATTAATATATTAGGAAGCTCCATCATTTCTAATCCTAAACTCAAACTATAATATATATTTATACATAACATGTATAGATATTATATTTATATTTAACATATTCATATATTATATTTTAATATTTAATATATTTGTATCTTATATACTACCATCATATTGTGTGTATATATACATATACACATATATGTATATATATATTTAAACAATGTTGTGACTGCAAATAGGCTCTTGAACTCCCTTATTAGTAAAAATAAATAACTGGCTATATAATTTTAATTATTATTTAGCTAAGGTTTCAGAAACCATTAACAATTTCCTTTGAATATAGTCTGAAAGTTTTATACTGTAAGGGATTTTGCTGGTATTAGAAGGGGTAGAAATGGTGGAAATTCAGAAAAATATTAGAGGAAAGACAAGGTAGAGAAGGAAGATCAGGGGAAATCCAACACAGGACCACAATATGTTGATCTTAGCACTTTTATGGTGCTAGGAGTCATTGACCTTGAGTAAACATTCTTTTCTTCCTTTTTTTTATCATTGTAGAGATTAGAGAAATTAGAAAGAATTATTAGAATTAGAAAGATGACTTGTACCAACCATCAATTGCTGAAAATTCACTTTGTTGGAAGGGCCCTTTTAGTGAAGTGATTTTTTTATGTATGAATAATCAAATCCAATAATATCATCCTGAGTCTATCTTGGCCTGTTAGGGAAGAATCCTGGTCCGGTATTATGTGTGGGTTAAAGCAGTATTGTGCTTTAAGACTAGACTTTAGCTGCAGAAGATAGCTAAGAGAAAGAGTCCAAGACCTAACTGAAGAGTAGAAGACCCTACCAAGAAGAGTGGTGGCAAGTGGAGGGTTGTATTTTTGGGGACCACACACTAGGGGTTGGATTGTATTTGGAGATATCCATTCTATGTAAGCAAAATGTTGAAGACATTGTGTGATGTAATCTTTCAAGATCTCCCCATTTGGCCTCTCCCACTACATATGAGAGCCTTCGTCATGATCTCATAGCCTCCAAGACCATCTTTATGACCACCTCTTTGACCACTGTTAGATGCTCATTGTGCACTCAGAGTCACCTGGTAGCATATTTGACCTTGAAAGCACTCAGGTATAAAGATTCATAGAACCATTGAGCCACAAATCTTTATCACTGGAAAGGACCTCTGAGGAATTTTAGTCCAACTTGGCCCTGACCAAGAATTGCTTCTACACATGACCTTAAAAGCAATCATCTGGTCCTTGTTCAGAGACCTCAGTGGTGGAGGAGCCCAGTCTTTCCCTCAAGCAGCCCATTTTACTATTTAATAGTTGTAATCATCAGGAAGTCCTTTCTTTCAACTCTAGCTTGGTCTCTTTGTAACTTCTTTCTCCTTCATCTACTCTTTGGGGCTGAGCAGACAAAATTGAGTCTTTCTTCCACATGACATCCCTTTAGATGGTTGAAGATGGCTATTTCTACCCTCTGTCTCCAAAGCCCTCTCTCCTCCAAAGCTACAACCTCCCAGTTCCTTTAACTGATTCTCATATGACATCAATCCAAGTCCCTTTGCCTTCTTGGTTGTCCTCCTCTGGATATTTCCCATATTTCCCATGTTCTTCCTAAATGTGGCACTAAGAATTATATCATTAATTCATTCATTTTATTCATTTCATCAATCAACAAGCATTTCTTAAATGGTTACTACGTATTGGCACTATGTTAGGGGATAGGGGTATAACATAGAATAAAATTGATCTTCCTCACAAGGACCTTACATTCTAACTGAATACCCCTATAGTTATAGTCTTTCCGACTAAGAAAGTCAACTCTGAGAAAGGTACTTAGTCTTTGAGTACCACAAATAACGCTCTTTGACTAAGTTTCAGAGCACATACCTATTTATATTGTTAGAAGGAATTCGTTACTGAGAACTACCTATTTGTTATTGTTATTGAGTTGTTTCAGTCATGTCCAACTCTCTGTGATCCCCTTTGTGATTTTCTTGGCAAAGATACTAGAGTGATTTGCCATTTCCTTCTCTACCTCATTTCACAAATGAAGAAAGTGAGGCAAACAGAGTTAAGCTACTTGCCCAGGGTCACATAGCTAGCAAGTTTCTAAGGCCAGATTTGAATTTAGGTTTTCCTGACTCCTGGCAAAGCAGTCTCTCCACTAGCTACTGGTGCTACCTATATTGATGAAATCAAAGATCTTGGCAAAGAAAAAAAAATTAAAAACATGATTAATCTTGTAAGAGGCTCTAAGATATACTGGAGAAAGGTGACTTCAAAACCAAGAAAACCTGTGTTCAAATTCTGCCTCTGACACATATTGGCTCTGTGATTCTAGACAAATCACTTAACTTCTCTTCTAGGACAGACATGTTGAACACATGCATGTGGCCCAGAATACTCACGTGTGCAGCCTGAGCCAGATTCAAATGTGATTGGGAAATACTTAGCAAAAGAAGTAGAAATACAATAAACATATATAATAATACGCTTTGAAATTAAATCAATATGTAGCCTTCACAGATCCTTATGTATGGATTAGTGGCCCTTCTTTCTATTAGAGTTCAACACCACTAGACTAGACAATTCTAAGACTATAAATTGCAGAGGAGTCAACCTGCATTGGACCCTGGGCAAGTCACTTAACCCTCATTGCCCTAAAAGAAAAATGAATAAGGATAAGGAAAAGGGGCTTTCTAGGCCAAGTTTTCCTTATGCCAATGAAATTCTAGATCTCATTGCTATATCTAATTGTAATCCTATAAATATGGGATGAAAATCATTAAGGCTGAGTATATGGAAGATCAAAACTTTTACCTTCCTTTTCTGGGCCTGTTTCCTTAGCTAGAAAAATGAGTATGTTTTCTTAAGTGATCTATAAAGTCCTTTAGAACACTAACATTGTGTGTCTCATTGTTGATTAAATACAGGGACTTATAATCATGCCTAATTTTTTTAGTCAGATATTTATTGACAAGTATAGTACATAGCTGCCTATGTGATATTTTTTCAGGAATTCCAGAAAGCTCTGTTTTCCCCAAAGGTAATTTTTCAAGCCTATTGACTGGTATTTGCCACTCTGCTATTAGAGTTTAATTTCTTTAGCTTAATGCTTAGATATAATTGGGTTATCTTAACTTCCTCGTCACTTTCCCTTATATTCTATCTTCATGCCAGTTGTCTTGTCCAGCAAAGGATGATTCTTTACTGCAGCCTTTTCCCTGACTGGTGAGTTCCTCCCTGGGATTGCCATAATTTGAGGCTCCTTAGCCATGCTCTTTAGTTCCTTTCCTGTTGACTCTGGTCAATTTTACCTCCACACCAGTAGCTTTGTCCTCCATGATTTCCAGTTCCCTTTTTCATTTTATCTTTCCCTATTAGAATGACTCAGACATGTACTAGCTATGTGAATCTGGGCAAATTACTTAACTCTATTTGCCTCCATTTCCTCATCTGTCAAATGAGAGGCAGAAAGAAATGGCAAAATACTCTAGTATCTTTGCAAAGAAAACCATAAATGGTATCACAAAGAGTTGGATGTGACGAAAAAAATGACTAAATAACAATTAAAATGTTAGCTCTTCATGAGTATTGATGACATTGTGCTTCTATCTGCTACCACTTAGCACAGTGCCTGGCCCAGAGTAAGCACTTAATAAATGCTCGCTCACTCTATCTATCTATCTATCTATCTATCTATCTATCTATCTATCTATCTATCTATCTATCTATCTATCTATATCACCATGACAATCATTATAAAGAGAATTTGGATTATTTCCTGGCAACAAAATGGGATAATGAAGAATAGGGCAGAACCATGAAAACACTGGCCATATACTTGATGGGGAGGGAAGGGAAAATCAGGGGAAAGAATATCAGAAGTGAGAGAAAAGACACAGAAAAGAGAAGACCAGATTAGTGAAGGCATATAAGCTCCTTTAGAATTTTTCTCTGGATGGGAACTGTGGGGTTGTAATTCAGAGGGAAGGAATCTGAGACAGCCTCAAGTTAAATGCTTAAGAAATATATGATATAATTGATAGAAAAGAAAAGGATGAAATTGCTAGATGAAAGAATAGAAGACAAACTTGATATCTTTAAAGACTATAGAAAAAAACCACATCCTAAGAGAAGCCTTAGAAGGGAAGTGTACAAAAGTTGAAGCAAAGAATAATTGGAAGATAAATAAACCATCAAAGAACTAGAGAGAAGATTCATTACTTAGTATTATTAATAGTAAGGATAATGGTTTCCACTCAATATAGTGTGAGAACTTACTTCTATTTTAATTTTTAGGCATGCCCTGTTCCTTTCCTCCCTTGAATTTATAGCTAGTTCAAGTCTTTTGCAGTTATGTGTGAATCTAATGTAGTCCTATACATTTGGTGTGGTGGACTATAAAAATGACCCAAAGAGCATAAAAACATGTACAATATTGCATATTAGAGAATAGTAGAGGACAAAAAATATCTGATTCAAATTAAGAGTTGTAAAGCCCTCCTTTACTATTCTGAAGTTGCCATATAAGCAGCTAGGACCAAGGGTACAAGTCTCATTGGAGTATGCCAGACTGGAGTGTGTCTATAGGAATGACGTTTTAAGATGGATGGATGACAAATAAGATCTCAACCAGAAAAGAGTAATAATGGTGGTAAAGGAAACCAGAGAATGTTAGAAAATTTTAAAGGAATTAGAGATGCTTCAGTTGGAGAAGATCAAACTTAAGTTTACCAAGGTGGACATTTTCAAATGATTGAAGAAATATCAAGTGTGAGAAGGACTACTCTTGTTCTCCCGAGACCCAAGTGCAGTGGGTAGCAGTTATTAGTGAGGGAAATTTTGAACCAGAGTAAAGACAAATGTTCAAATGATTACGACTCTACAAAGGTGGAATGGACTGTTGGGAATCCAAAGTCTGTGAATCTCTGTCATTAGAAATGGCATAGTGAAGAAATGACATTTGTTGAATAGAGAAGTGGAAAAAATGAGCTTAAAAATCTTGATTTAGAAATTGAAGAGCTTGTTGAATCCAAGCCTTTCTTATTTTGCAAATGAAGAAACTGAGTCCCAGAGAAGTTAGATAACTTGCTGAAAGTCATACACATCACTAAATTGTACCACATGGGATGCCCTGTAGTTTGGGACGGTGCATCCTGGAAGTAGCACTCCACTTTAAGGAGTTAAAAGCAAAGAAATAGACAGGCCAGATGAGCAGGCAGAGAAAGCAGCAGACCATCAAAAGTATCTTTAATGGCAAGGTAGATCAAAATACACCCTCAGAAGAAGATAACAAATACACAGCTGTTACATCCAAAGCTTCCAAGAAAAATATTAATTGGTCTTAGGCCATAGAAGCTCTCAAAAAGGACTTTGAAGCTAAAGTAAGAGAAGTTGAGGGAAAAGTAATAGAGGTAGAGGAAAAAATGGAAAGAGAAATGAGAGTGATGCAAGAGGGTCATGAAAAAAAGTCAACACCTTGAAAAGCCAAATTGGCCAAGTGGAAAAGGAGGTACATAAACTCTCTGAAGAAAATCATTGCTTAAGAATCAGGATAGAGCAAATAGAAGCTAATGGCTTTATGAGAAATCAAGACACAATAAAGGAAATCTAAATGAATAAAAATTAGAGGGCAATATGAAACATCTCCTTAGAAAAACAGCTGACCTGGAAAATAGATCCAGGAGAGATAATTTGAAAATCATTGGACTAACTGAAAACCATTATCAAAATAAGAGCCTAGACATCATCTTCCAGGAAATTGTCAGGGAAAATTGCCCTGATATTTTAGAAGCAGAAGGTAAAATAGAATTTGAAAGAATCCACCTATCACCTCCTAAAAGGGATCCCAAAATGAAAACTTCCAGGAATATTATAGCCAAATTCCAGAGATCCCAGGTCAAGGAGAAAATATTGCAAGAAGCTAGAAAAAAAGGAATTCAAATACTGTGGAGTTACAGTCAGGATAACATAAGATCTAGCAGCTTCTACATTAAGGGACCAGAGGGCATGGAATATGATATTCTGGAGGACAAAGGAACTGGGATTATAACCAAAAATCACCTGCCCAGAAAAACTGTGTATAATTTTTCAGGTGAAAAATGGTAATTCAATGAAAGAGATGACATTCAGGCATTTATGATGAAAAGACCTGAACTGAATAGAAAATTTGATTTTCAAATACAAGACCCTATAGAAGCATAAAAAGGTAAACAGGAAAAAGGAATTGTAAGAGATATCAAAAGGTTAAACTGTTTACATTCCTACAAGGCAAGATAATACTTTTAACTCATAAGAACTTTCTCAGTATTAGGGCATCTAAAAGGAATATATTTAGAGGGCACAGGTATGAGTTGAATATGAAAGGATGATATCTGTAAAGCATTTATTTTTTGTTTATCCTTTGTTTTGGGGGTCAGGCAGGTTGGGGTGGCTTATGTCTGGGGCTGTGGGACTTCCTGGGTTCAGGGCTGGTACCTAGTCCACTGTGTCACCTAGCTGACCCATGCTGACATCTTTAAAATAAAAATAAGGGGTAAGATGAATGCACTGGAAGAAAGGGAAAGGGGGAGGTGGAATGTAGTAAAGTAGCTCACATAAAAGAAACAAGAAAAAGCTTATGGAGTAGAGGGGAAGATGGAGAAGGAGTGGAGGAGTGTGTGAGCCTTACTCTGATCAAAAATGACTCAGAGGGAATAACATACACACTCAAGTGGGTATAGTAATATATATTTGCCCTGAGGGAAAGTGGGAGGGGAAAGGTATAAAGGGGGAGAGCTGAAGGAAGGGAGGGCAGATTGGGGGAGGGGGCCGTAAAACGGAAAACACTTTTGAGGAGGTATAGGGTGAAAGAAGATAGAAAATAGAGTAAGTATTAAGGGGGAGGGAATAGGATAGAGGGTAATACAATTAGCAATAGTAATTGTGAAAGAAATAATGAGCAGGATGCTATCAGAAGGATGTATTAAAGATGCAAACCATCAACAGAGAAAGAACTGATGGTATCTGAATATAGATTGAAGTATAATTTTATTTGTTAGTTCCTCTTTCTAAAGTTATTTTGTCTATTTTCTTTCACTACCTTACTAATGTGAAGATGTTTTGAATGACTGCACATATATGAAAAAAAGTCATACAGCTCATGTAAGTCACATAGGATAGAAGCATATAGTAGATAATTGCTAATGTCATGAAGAAGGGTTTGCCGATCAAAAAGGTAATTTTAACACACTACCCATTGTCTGGTACTCTACTATTAGAGATTTATTTCTTTAGCCCAATGCTTAGATACCTAGTATCACAGAAGCAGTCTGGGGAAACATGATTTCAATCATTCATTGGCAAGAGAGGATCTTGCTGATAATTGTATCTGATCCTGAGTCTTTAAGATGGTAATGGAATCCAGTTCTTCTAATTCTCAGTCTCATTTTATTTAGGTGACATCACTCAAGGTTCTCACCAGACCTAAG
Organism: Dromiciops gliroides; assembly: GCF_019393635.1. Taxonomy (NCBI): domain Eukaryota; kingdom Metazoa; phylum Chordata; class Mammalia; order Microbiotheria; family Microbiotheriidae; genus Dromiciops; species Dromiciops gliroides. The sequence continues at coordinate 29,679,278 of NC_057862.1, read as the reverse complement.
ATGCCCTGACTCTATTATTTTTTTTTCTGTAGATGGGGTCTTAGCCTTGTTTAAATTGATTCCTCTGTCTTGATTGACTAGAAGATGTAGAGAAGGAGATAATTTGAATTAATAAAGGATGTTTCTCATGGGGGGACTCCCTATATTGCTGATATCACAGTGCTGATCAAAAAGTGTGCTATAGACATGTGAGTGGTTTTTATAATGATTGTATCTATGTCCTTTCACTTGTAAACACCCTGTTCCAGTTCTTCACCATTCCCATTTGTAAATTGAATTTAATGCTGTCATGTGTTGATTGCAAATCCGCTGCTTCATGGCTAAAATATCTGATTGAACTCTCTTCACTGCAAATGAAAAACTTAGAGTTATTGCTCTAGAATCCCTACTGTTTATCCTCAAAAATGACCTGGTTTGGGCAGCTAGATGGCACAGTGGATAGAGTACCGGCCCCGGAGTCAGGAGTACCAGAGTTCAAATCTGGCCTCAGACACTTAACACTTACTAGCTGTGTGACCCTGGGCAAGTCACTTAACCCCAATTGCCTCACACACAAAAAAAACAAACAAACAAAAAATGACCTGGTCCATCTGCTTCCTGTAGGATCTTTACCATCAAGGTATTTAGAAAAGGAAAGAATCTTTGGGATCATCAAATCTAATCTTTTGAAAGATGAACAAAAGGATATTCAGAGGTTAAATGACTGCCCTCAGGTCACACTGCTAATAAATACCAGACAAGATATTAAAACCCAGGGCTCTGGATCCCTTAGTCCAATGCTGATGCCTCATTGGCCCCAGTCTGCTTTCAGGAAATTAAGCTGAAGACCATATTTCATTTCTGCTTGTGTAACAGGGTATGCAAACATTCAGAATCACTTTCTCAACTATACATGACAGGAAGAGTAAACCTTGAATACCACTTCATAATGATTCCTTACCGGTCTCCCTGTCTAGGAACAGTCTCCTTCTGCCACCTCATTAATGAGTTTAAGCCCTGGGAGTGCTGAATAAGGGTTTGTGGTTAATTGAAGTCCTCTGCTCTTTACTGACAAAATGTATTTTACACACTGGTTGGATGTAATTAGTGCGATGAAGCTTTAAAAGAAATTGGCTTTGCTAAATTTAGTATTTGCCATGCTGTTTTATATGTGAGACAAAGGGTTCTGGGGGCTTATCACAGTGGAGACAGAACTGGGACTACTAATGGCTTCAGGATTGATGGATTGGTACACTAAAGCCATCCTGCCTTCAATAGTCAGAATCTCCAACCCAAGAAGGGTGGATGAGCCAAAGAACAAGAGAGATGATATCTGCATACATATCCTTGGTTGTTTTAGCAGAATTCAGATAAGACTTTAAGTTTTGGCTTGGGGTGAGTTTGGTTTGGGGTGGTTTGGGATTGTCAAGAGTAGAGTCACACACACACAAGTGGTACAGAACCCAGATTTGGAAGGGATTTCAGAAGCCCTCTACCCACACCCTTATCTGAACAAAGATCCTACTGTTTCCCCAAATAGCCCAATCTACTTTTGTACCTCTTTAATTTCTAGGAAATTAGGCCATCTAGCAATCCTGCAATGTATACAGCTCTGCCCCATTGCTTCTAGTATTCTCCTGTGCAGGCCAAGCAGATCTTGGATCATCTTTCCATATGACAGTTCTTCAGGTACTTGAGAACAGTTGTTTAATCAATCAATCAACAAATTACTATATCAGTTAACAATGATCAACAAGTGATTCTTAAATTCAAGGCATTTACCTTAAGGATGTCAAAGAGAGAAAGTATGTATAGCAGTGTATCCAATGCCTATATCTCTATCTCTTTATCACTGATAAAGAACTGGAAGCCTCAAACTCATTGAATACAGAATTAAAGAAATATGAATGTAATGGAGTATTACTGCATTGTAAGAAATAACAATTATGAATAATATAGAGAAATGTGGAGAGACATTTACCAGTGATATGTACAGGCAGCAGAACCTAGAGAACAATATACACCATTACTACAATATAAATGGAAAGAACAACTAAAGAGGAGATGTAAGACTTTCTATTATAATGGCTGAGCTTGGCCCCCAAGAAGAGATGAAAAATGCATCTCTTGTCCATTCATTTGAATGGTGGGGAACTGTGGGTGAAGGCAGTAAACATTGTACACACTTTCAGAGTAAACTGATCTGTTGCTTAGTTCTTCAGAACTGCCTCCTCCTCTTTAATTTTTATTCTTTGTAACAAGGATGGCTCTGTCGCAGGAGTAGGAGAGGAGGAGAGATATATTGGGAAATACATGATTTAAAAGGAAAAATATTAATTTTCAAAAATCTCTTAAGAAATATTTATTGAATTATTGAAGTGAATTCAATTCAGTTCAATTCAGCAAAGAATTAAGAAGCACCAGAACCTGGGATTATAAGGAGAAGCATCATGTCTATTTAGATTTTAAACATCACAGTGTTTCTTGTGGAAAGTTTTAAAGGAAGGAAGACATTTAAAGGAAGGAAGACAGAGGTTGTGTGGCAGAGCCTGATTTACTTGGAGTTTCTAGCCAGAAGCTTGGGATAATTGCCAAGATTTTAGGTGTTGAAGTCAGAGGATATGCCTTTTCATCCTGGCTCTCTTACCTGTTACCTGTGTGGGTCTTTGAATAAGTCATATCAACACCCTGAGACTTCAGCTCTTCATTTACAAAATTAGATCTTCTGTATGAAGTTATGAAACTGATGAGTGACCTGGTCTATCAACATTTAATTATGTACTGTACCTGAAGGAATAGGACTTTAGTGCAGATTTTGAATGAACTAAGGTAAATCGAGATACAGAACCAAGATGATGGTTCAGAGCCAATAGAAGAATAACTTCGGAGGAGAAAAGAAGACATGAATCAACTTGGAAATAGTAGAGAATCCAACAGGCTTGGGAAAAGGTTAAGATTCTAGTTTGCTATTTATTAATTTTGTGGCTCTAGGCAAGCCACTTCAGCTCTAAGTGCCCCAGATTTCTTATCCATAAGGAGAGGGGACTAAATGTTTTCTAAGTACCTTCTAGCTTTGAAGCAGATCCTATGACTAATATGAAAAATCCTTCTCTTGACTGTATATCAATTCATTTCACATCTCAGACTCACTTTCCTTATTTGTAGAAAAGACAGGGTTATCTTAGATGACCTTCAAGGTAGTCACTAGCTCTAAAGCCTTATGAACTTGGCCTTTATAGGAAGCAACAGAGGAACTGAAAATCTTTTAAATTTAGAAATCTGTAAAGACCAATAGAGTAAAACGATGAGTTAGAATTTGTGGTATTTGATTTCTTACCAACATGACTTTGATTATCAAGGCATTCAGTGTATGGGGGATGGGAGAGCTGTATTTACAAAGTGTAATAGTAAACTAATCTGAGGAATTTGGCATCATAAAAGAATCCAGGTCTCCTTTCTTTGCCTGTTGTCAGATTTCAGGTCAATTTTATTGAAATGATATCCAAATAAATATGAGACAGATTGGCCCTCCTGTGCAACTGTGTTATTAGAGATTCTTCCATGTTCTGTTCATGCTCAAGGGGAAGGGTATAAGCATTTAGATAGCACCCAATATGTGCTAGGTATTTTTACGAATATCTCATTTGATACCTACAACAATCATGCTAAGTAGGTGCTATTATCCTCATTTGATGATTGAGGAAACTGAGGCAAACAGAGGTTAAGTGACCTGTCCAGGGTTACACAGCTAGCAAGTGTCTGAGACCAGATTTCAAATCAAGTCTTCCTGACTTAAGGCTCAACACTATACATTGCACCATGAAGTTGCTTTTACAAGTTCTCACTTTATAAGACACCACTTTCTTCTAACCAACTAATTTCTAACTTTTCACACTATAAGGTCCTAAATAAAAAAGAGAGAGGTGGGAGCAGGCATTGTGGGAAGCTTGAAGAGAGACCAGACCAAAATGTTTGGACCCTTGCTGTAAAGACTGAGATAGTGCATGAGGTGGGGAGGAATACAGTAATAAGCATGCCACATCAAGAGCCCAGGTGAAATTAGACAACAGATTTGTAGTTGGCTAAACCTGCATGGTTTTGTGATTTCCTTCTGCTTCATTCAGCAGCATGTGAAGAAGACAGATGATAGGAACACCGCAAAGCCCAGGCTTGGCAAAGTGTGGGGTTAATCCAAAGGGGCAAGTTGAGATAGGGTAATGGGGAGAGGTTACCTAGTGTAGGGATAATGGCTTTGGAAGGAACTAATGGATGGAGGGGATAGAGATCATAATGTGGAAAAAGAACAGAGTTAGGGGTTGTAAGGCATAGGAAAAGATGAAACACTATGAGATTATGATTAAATGAAGGAATTTTGGAGTAAATGAGCACTATGGTGAAATACTTATGGGTGATAGGAAGTTCAAAAGTATGAGCATCTTTGCATGTGTTATGGGTAGAGTGGCATTAGGGGAATTGAATAGATTGAGAGAATGGGAAGTTTAGGGTATCTGAGGAAGCATCAGTAGGTATATTGAAGTATGAGGGCAGGTGTTGAGGTGGAGAGAGGCACTGAACTCATTGATGAAGGAAGGAGAATGTCTTAGTGTTTGGTAGATAAAAGCCACCAGAATTTTTATTGGGTGATAAATTAGGATTCAGCATACTTCCAGAAGAGGGGTTGCTGAGGAATAGTAATAGAATGAAAGCATCGAAGAGTCCAGGAATCAAGGAGTATTATGACTTCCCCACTTCAATCAGTGAGTCATGGGGTAATAAAGTATAGTCAGTACTGAAAAGGGAGATGAAGAGAAACAGTGTCACCAAGGAGTCAGATTTCAGTGAGTGTGAGAAGATGGAAGGAGGGAGAAAGAAAAAGTTTTAAAATTCTTCATTATGGAGTGTGTATTCCAGAGGTCACAATGGAAGACCCTGGTAAATCTGCAGTGGAACATTAGGCTAAGGGATAGAATTGAGATGGACAGAAATAAGGGAGTGAGCAGGCAGGGATGAGGACTAGGCTTGGGATATTGGTGGCAATGGATTTAGAAGAGGTAATACGGAGAAAACAGCTTTAGGATTAAATAGGGAGAATATAAAGGGATGGGAATATCATAACAGATTAGAATTGTGTCTGGCCAGACTGTAAAATGACTTCTAAGGTCCCTTCATGTTCTGAAAGTATGATTCCATGATCTGTGTGCTTATAGCAATTCAGGTCTACTCAGCCTATTGGCAATAAAACAAACAAGCAAAATCTTACATCTAAAAAGAGCTTTGCTACAAATATGAAACAAGTACTGCTCAAGCAGAGATTAACCATATTCAGTGGAGAGGGCTGGATTTGTGTTGACCAATCTTTGGTGGAAGCAAATGGAAAAGAAGTTATGTTGAGGGTTTTCAATTTGCAGAGGCTTAATGCTGGGTTACAAATGAAAGAAGGCAAGTGGCATTAAACATTGCTATTTTCCTAGCAGAGATCAGCTCCTTAAACTGGTGTAGGGAGAAAAAAATTCTGTACTAAATACAGATTGCAAGTATTTTTTTCATTGAACCACAAGTCAAGTGATTGGCAGTTGAGATATGAGCTAGTGCCGGTTTAATATAAGACTCAGTTATCTCATTGACTTTAACCCCTGCAACGGTGTCAGCATTCCATAGAATTTTGTATTCATAATTATTCAACATAAGGAATGATTGTCACAAGAGAGATGGTAGAAGGGACATGGTATATTTACCTGGACCTCTGGCCAGCTCTTGTTTTCCCACCATGTTTTAGAAGGCCATCTTTGCAGATGCCCTCTTTTGTGGCTGCTTTATGCAGTCATTATTGTTTCTAAAAGTGTATTTTAAAGGTTTGTGAAATATAAGTTCCTTGAGAGCAAACACGGTTTTCTTTTTGTCTTTGTATCCCCTTTGCCTAGAATGGTGCCTGACACATAGTAGGCTCTTGGAAAATAGTTCCTCTGAGAAACCCCCATAAAAATGGAAGTCAGTGGTGGAAGAATAATTAGCTTCTGAAGTTTCAGCTATTGAAATAATTGATAGATATGCTTGGTTACCAAGCCCAGAAGAGATTGTTGGGCTACTATCACTGCTGCTGCTACTACTACAACTACTACTACTGCTGCCTTTAAAAATAAGCCAACTTCAATCATGACTTTTTGTTGGTTCATTGTTTTCAGTTGTGTCCCATTTTCCATGGCCCATTTTGAGGGTTTTCTTGGCAAAGATACTGAACAGTTTGCCGTTTCCTTCTCCAGCTCATTTTACATATGAGGAAACTGAGGCAAACAGGGTTAAGTGACTTGCCCAGGATCATATAGCTAGTAAGGTGTCTGAAACCACATTTGAACTCAGGTCTTCCTGATTCTACACCCATTTGTCTATTCACTGTACCACCTAGCTGCCCAAAGGCATGACTAGGTGAAGAGAGCCAGTCTTAGATTTAAGTCCTGCCCCTGACACATACTTGCTGTGTGACTCTAGGCTGGTGACTTAATCTCTCAGTGTTCAGTCAACTCTCTAAGATTTAAATTACAGAACAGGTGCCAATATGCATTGGTAGAAAAGCCCTCATTAAGAGTCCTCTAGCAGCAACTGGGTGGTGCAGTGGATAAAGCACCAGCCCTGGATTCAGGAGGACCTGAGTTCAAATCCAGCCACGACACTTGACACTTACTAGCTGTGTGACCCTGGGCAAGTCACTTAACCCTTGTCTCACAAAAAAAAAAACACACAACAAAAACAAATTTAAAAAAGTCCTCTGTATAGATGACATCACAGGTATAGTTTAAAAAAGTCACACAAACTAAAACAAATCCATTTATTAAGCACTTGCCATGTACTGGGAACTGTAGACTCAAAGACAAAATATGACAATTCCTATCTTCAAGAAGCTTATATTCTTTTAAACAAGTATGTTCATTTCCCCTCCCTCTAAGTCAAACTGAAATCAACTTATTTTCACATCTGAATTGAAAGACACACACTCAAAATTGCTTTCACACTAACATTTTCATTAACTCACTGCACTGCTAAATTTAGGATCTAGTATCTGAAAACTCATATGCATTTCTATCTTCCTGTGGATTTCCAGTATGATTCTTAGGTGACCTGTTGAGGGCAGAAAAACAATCACTCCTTCACATGCATCAAGTTGTACTAAGAATTTAGTTTTGCAAAGAGATTTTCAAAAACCATTTGGTCAGAACCAATTTTATTTGTCCTCCAATGTATTGCTTAAATTCGGTGATGCTGTCTTTCTCTTTGTCTGCCTGGCCTTGTCTGGTTCTGATTATCAAACAAGAAAAGAAGCACCTGCCTGGAGTCCTTGTATAATAATATTAGTTATTTTGGTAGTAATAATAGGAGCAGTAATAATGCGTGCTTTATACAGTGCCTGGCACATAGTAGGCACTTAAAATATTTATTAACTAATAATTTTAATGATGATGATGATAACAGAACAAGAGTAGGTTAGTGACATACTGGGTGCTTTGCCCTTTGTATCTAAACTCCTTTAAATACAAAGATGATAGGGGGCAGCTAGGTGGCACAGTGGATAAAGCACCAGCCCTGGATTCAGGAGGACCTGAGTTCAAATCCGGCTTCAGATACTTGACATGTACTAGCTGTGTGACCCTGGGTAAGTCACTTAACCCTCCTTGCCCCACAAAAAAGAAACAAAAACAAAAAACCACAAAGATGATAACAACAATAGCACAAATCACAACTGACATTTATATAGTACTTTACATTTGCAAAGTGCTTAACATACTGTAAAGAATTAATTGTTGGGGGCAGCTAGGTGGCACAGTGGATAAAGCAGTGGCCCTGGATTCAGGAGTACCTGAGTTCAAATCCGGCCTCAGACAGTTGACACTTACTAGCTGTGTGACCCATGGCAAGTCACTTAACCCCCATTGCCCAGCAAAAAAAAAAAAAAGAAGAAGAATTAGTTGTTATTGGAGGTTTTAAATTGGTCCCCACAATACATTATCTCATTTTAGCCACCTAATAATCCTATGAGGTTGGTACTGCAAGTACAATTAGCTCCATTTTACAGATGAAAAAACTGAAAAACAGAGAAGTGATGTGATTTGTCAATGGTCACATGACCCAGTAGGTGTCAGAGGCTGACTTCAAACCCAGTTCTTCCTCACTCCAATGCCAGTGCCTTATTCCATCTATATCAGATCACCTCCTCAGGATATACATAAGGATGATGTTGCAAATCTGGTGAAGGAGAAACAGCAGGAAAGAAACTGTATTGAACATTCTGGCCATTGGACTCATGGTCTGAATTTAATTTGGCAGCCTGGATTTCCATCAGGTGCTGGAGACCAGGGCTAGTGCTTCTTTTTCTGACAGGCTTAATCTGTATTCTAAATCAGGGGTTCTTATCATATCATCCATGAGTCCATGGAGAGATTTTTTTCTGGAGGGAGAAGTCAGTGAACTTGGGTAGGAAAACCAAATACATGTGTATGTGTATGCATATGCATATGTGTATGTTTATACACACACACACACACACACATATATATATATATATATATATATATATATATACACAAAGATATGAACACACATATATTGATTAATGTTTGGCTTACCTTGTAATCCTATTTATCTGATTTTACTCATTTAAAAACATGACTCCAAGAAGGAATGCATTGTTTTCCCTAGATTTTCTAAGAAGTTCAGGCTACAAAGAGGTTACTTACTCCTGCTCTAAACAAATTCTTTCAAGTTCTCCTTCCTGTAAATGCCAGAATGAGAGAAAGCAAAGCATAATTTGGAGGTGGGGAGGATTTCTTGCTAATCCATGGAAATCCCCTACTTCATCTAAGAAGCCTTCTGGGTATATTAGCATTCCTTGGTAGGAAAGCAAGGTGTCATCCTCCGTGAATCATCACCTCAGAGCATTTCCTTGCTGGAAGGCCTGATTGCCTGAACAGAGAGGTAGATACAAGGTGGCAAGGGGCCAAGCTCCTCAAATATAACCATATGTGCAGGGCATCAGGCCAGTGGTGTGTGCTGCCTCTTCTCAGCCCCTCTAGGCCTGATATCTAACTAATCTCCGAATAGCACATCACAACCCTTCTTTGTTAAGACAAGAACATATTTCTTGCACACATAATTTAAGCCATCTTTCAGAATCTTCCTGAATACAGACATTGAAAAGTTCAGTGGAAACGTGTCAGAATCTTTGGCCCACATTTATGTATCTAAATAATTTAAGAGGTTTCTCTTGGGCCTTCATTATCCAGAATGATTTCCTATACTGAGTTCTCAGTGCCTATTTCCATTTCTTGTTCCCTACTCCTGCTCTCCTCCCTTTTTTCTACATCTCATTACAGTCTACAAGCCATGTGCAGAAGGGACCTTGAAAAGAAGATTCCATTACAATTATGCATCCTGGTGAAAGGCAGCAAAATGGGATTCAAAGATGATACATCTTTGGAACAACTTACAATATAAATAAACACACTATTGCACAGGAGGCAGGATAATAAGCTAAAATGCCTAAATTGAAGGATAAATAGCTGTGATTGATAGCATCAACCACTAGGTGGCAGCGTTATTCCACAGAAGTCTAAGTGGGCAATTCTACTTGGGGAGTGGACTCATTAAAAAGAACATTAAGGGGAGAAATGTTTTAAACTCTGCAAAGATCCAATGTCAACATCTTGGGAAAACGTAAACTCATTTAAGAAAAAAAAAAGCAGGGTTTGGGGAACGGGTGTAGGTTAGAAGATTGTAACATTAGGGATTTGTTCCTTAATGCTGAGTGGAGGTTGTGTTATCTATAGCGTAGAAATAGACATGCAAAGAAATTAAGATGTATTTCTGGAGAGATCAACCCCATGACTCATGAGCCTGGACCAAGAGCAATCAAAGGTCTGACTAGGAGTTGTAGGCATGACCTCTCCACCGGAGATCAGTGGAGGGGATTACATAACTGCTATCACCTTTGGGTGATGTGGTGGAGATAGCATTGCTCTCTCCCCATGAAAAATGTCCGGAGACTAAAGGCTTTTATTGTCACTCTATCCAGCTTGCAAAGAATTCACAAGACTTAGGTACTAATAGCTGCTACCACAGAGTTCAAGAGAATAAAGAATAATAAAAATAAAAATAACAAAATTACAACACTATTAATCTTTAACTTTGTCTTGAGATTTGGCAAAGTCATGAGGTGAGGGGGCTGTCTCTCCCCTCTTAGATATGATGAAGACCTGCTAGCATTTAGCAGATCGTGATGGAGTCGATAGTACCCTGGGTTTGAGAATGATAGAATTTAGATTTCATGTCTTAGCTTTGACATTAGTTACCCTGTGTCAGGAATTTCAGCAACTCACTTAAACTCTTTGGGTCTTAATTTCTTCCCCTGTAAAATGGCCGAATTGAGCTAGATGATCATTAAAGTCACTCTGAACTCTAAATATATGATCATGTGATCCAGGGATTTCGACTTGAATCTTCCCTACGTATACTAACTAGCTGTCTAACTCTTGGCAGTTTTCCTGCCCTGAGTCTCAACTTCCTTCCCTATAAAAGATAGTTATAATAAAAGCATACACCTCTGAAGATTAGCGTAAGGACCAAATGGGACAATGTAGATAAAGTTGTTCATAAACAATAAAGTAATAAATAAAAAACAAGATTATGTCTTCATAATCTGCTCATCTGCATGTCAAATAGTAACAACAACTCACTTTTATACATACACATCCCTTTGATGTTTATGAAACAGTTTATCTATGTTCACTCATTTGATCTTTGCATTTGTCTTTTTAGATAGATGTTGCTGCCATGCACATTTTTATAGATAAGGAAACTATAGGGCTCTGAGAGGTGAGATTCTTTGCTCAGGGCCACATAGGTAGTTAGTGACTACAGTAGGATTCACACCTAGATCTTGGATTCATAGTTCTTGATGATTGTTTTATTTTCCCCATTAGAGTTGTTTCCTCCCCAAATGGAAAAAAAAAAAAAAAGAAAAGAAGAAGAAAAGAAACAAGGTATTTCCAGGTGATGGTCCTCCTTAATTCAGGCATGCAGTCTTCTCAGCTCCCATATATTACATGAATTCCCCATTTTCTTAAGGCATAGCCCTAGCATACCAAGTGCCTATTCTCTCTATGAGAAAATATTTAGGAGATCTGGTTGCTACTGTTCCCTCATTGTATAGACAATATGGTTGCTATAATGTTCTTGGCATCCACACAACTAGATTAAAAACCATAATTATCCCTGAATCAACATGGATTTTCTTGTCTGGAGCTTTTAGCTTGGTTCCTGTCTGGTACTTCATTTATGGTCAATACTGGGTGTAAGAAATGAGCAATTTAATGCTAGCCTTCCAAATATTAGTCATTTGTTTCCTCTTCCACTATCTTTTGAATACCAACTGCCTCTTTTATTTGGGCACCACTGTTTAGTGTAATGTGAATGTTTTAATGATCCATATGATATGTATAGAGCCCTAGTAAGATTGAAGGGAGAAAAGACCAAAAAACAACAAAACCAGTCAAATATCACAATAGTATCCTCCCTATGCTTTGCCTAAGGGAGTTAGTGGCCATCACACAAGTGAAATCACAGACTAGAGATGTCCTTTTTATTTTCACTTGGAACACCACCTTTAATTAATACAATCACCTTTAGTACACACACAAGCCAAATTGACTCAAGAGCCTTTCAGCCTGAGATGGGGCCATTTTTACTGACATTTCATGAAAAACTGCAAAATTACAACTTGGTTACCCACATCAAAGAAGCTTCCACTATTCAATTTTTTTTTTCTTCCACCACAGTTGATAAGAAAGCTGCGTGATTTCTCAGCTAGGAATTTCTGATGCTTTACCACAAACCAATGGATAATAGCAGTATGACACAGTTAAATACATTGCAGTAAGGAGGGATCCCCTCTGCCTTAGGCATCTGTGTTGGTCTCTAAGCCAAAGCAAAGTTTTATTGAGAAAAAGGACTAGGTCATGGTTTTAATTTTTTATTGTTAATTAATCTATGATTTCCAAGGTCTACGTTCACTGGAATTTGTATTCCATAGATTATTGCCTTTCTTTTCTCCCAAACATGGAAAAGCAAAATCTGAAAATTCCAGGGAAACACAGGTTTTGGTGGGTTTTTTGTTTTTTGTTTTGTTTTGTTAAGAATTTTAAAAAACCACCACCCTAGCACCCATTTGGTTTCCTGTCTTTGCTGCAGCGGTCCTGTTTTAGAGACACAGTGACATGGTTGAAGATGCTTGGACGTGTGGCTTAGAAAGCCAATTTAAATCCAACAGCCTAGCTGTTGCCATCTCTGAATAAAGCTTCTGTAAAAGAGCGGGTCGGTTTGGGGGATGGAAGAGAAAAATGAGCCCCCCCCCAACCTCCCGAACCTTCCCCAACCACCACAGCCACCAACCCCCTTGAGTTAAAGGAATAGCTCATCTGGATGGTGATATAAATTGTTTAAATACAGAGGCTGGGATATTGGGTGCTGCAGTCAATAAACTTTTGCCAGTGGCATAAGAAAGCATGGGCATGCAGCTGGCAGGGTGCCAATAGTGTTTGGCCAGAGCCATGCTGATGGAAGATTTCACATTACAGAAGAACATCCCTGAATCTCCCTAATGTCTGCAATACAGAAACAAATGGAAACTCTGGTGGAGTTTTAAAACATCTTTTCTTTCTTTTATTCGTTCTCTCTCTTTTTTAAAGAGTCATTTTATTCATTTCTTAAAGAGTTTCCCAAAATGGGCTCTGGCCCGGCCCTCCCCCCCCCCCCCCCCCGCCCCCAACTCCCTACAAAGCCTGTGGCTCTTGGGATGTGGGTCTTGGAAAGATTCCTCTCCAGCCTCTGAATGAAGCCTCAGTTAGCCATCAGAGGAGTGGTGTGCATAGCTCAGAAACAGGACAGCCTGAGGAAGCCCCAGAGAACCCAGACTAAGCTCCTAAGCTTTGCTGCTTTCTCTTACTATGTGGTCTGTGAAAGAACTGGGAAGGAAAGAAGAAAACAGAAAAGAAAAAAAAAAGAAATACCATGCAACAACCCTCCCACCCATACCCTCACCTTGTAACACAAGTCTTTACAAGCTCTCTTTCCCTTCCTCAACCTTACTTTCTGAAATCTTTCCACGGGAGCAGTTAGGGGATTCCTTTTGACCATTTTTCTGCAGTGCCATTTCAATGTCCAAAGAAACTAACAGTGCTGGGGGTGGGAGGAGGGTGGGGTGGGGGATCAGTAGTAATTCACATTCATAGCTTTCAATGGAGAGACAGCCACACTGAAACTTTGCATTTGCACTCATCACACTCCATTTTGCAATTCCCTAGTTGCATTTTTAACCCTTTCCTTCTCCCCCAGGCTTAACTCCTTAAAAGGACTAGGATGCTGCTTCAGTCTAGCACCATCTCTTGATAGGTCCTTGTAATTATTATTATTTTTTTTTAACCCAGCTCTATTTGTGAGGCCGTTATTGCAACATTTTTGCAATGATTGTCTTTCCCAAATGAATTGAGCACTTGGATACCAGAATCCCTTCCCAGTCCCTTAGATGTGTTCAGTGAATTGCAAAGCAACTCCTCCCACCCTCAACTATATGCAGGTCTGGCCTGAAGGGAGCTGCATGACTGCAGATGTAGGGGATTACCCATGAAAGAAGTTTTATCTTAAAACAAGGGAGACTTTAATGAAATCAATGAAGGTTCTTGTACAATAGGGATTCTCCTAAACCTGGGAGCTCAGATTCCTTATAGATTGTGGTGTTTCAATTTCAATGAGTTGACTTTTTTTGGGGGGGGGAGGAATAAAAAACCCCTATCAGGGTTAAACTGAAATTGACATAGAACTTGGGGGGAGGAGGTTAGGGAGGAGAAATAAACAGGAAACATACACCCACTCACATACCCCCACATGTTTCCCTTCACAGTCGCAGTAGTTCAAGACAGCCCCACTATTTGCCAGCTCTCTTAGGACAAGGGATTCATACCTCACACTCCCTGGAGCCCGACTTGCTATATGTGCAGGGTCCTGTCCCATTCAGGAGCATCTCACTGGTCTCTGTGTTGGTGGGCTTGTAATCAACATAGAATTCCTGGGTGCTGGGGGTCATCTGCTTGAGGGACTGCCTTTTCTTTTTCCTATGCCTCCGCATGAGTGAACGCTGCTGCAGCTGCTTCATGCTAGCCGGGTACCGCTTCCAGGACACATAGATTACCAGCAGGATCACCAGGACGGACAGGAACAGGGCCACGCTGCCGGCGATGATCTTGTGGAAGGAGATGTGTTCTGTGTCTTCTGGGTCGGTCTCTGGACCTGGTTCGGTGGCCCCCACCGTGGGGGGGACAGGGGGCTTGCTCTCATGCTTGGGCCTGGGCAGCTTCGGTTTGAAGGTGGGTTTGGGCAGAGCCCTGGCCAGCTCGAACCTCTCTGTGGTACTTTTGCCACAGATGCTGTAATTTTTCACGGCATCGATCACATTCACCCCTTGTAGCTCTTTGGGGCTGGCACAGATGATGGTATTTTCCCTCAGCCCTTTGAAACTTTTCAGCCAGTTGACCAGGGAGCAAATATTCCTGCTGCATTCCCATATGTTCCCGGCCAGGCTAATGTCATTGAGGGATATCCAAGAATCTAAAATCTCTTGCCCAATAAATGTCAACTTATTGGAATCCAGGTTGAGGCGTTGCAAATTGGGGACACACTGGAAAACGCTGGGTCCACTGAAGGCTTCGATTTCATTCCCTGACAAATCCAGCCTTTGCAAGGAGCTCCAGGTCCAGGACATGGTTTGCCCTATGACACTGATTTTATTCCATTGCAAGTACAGGTTCTGCAGGCTGACCAGCCTAGGGAACAGTGCCAAGTTGAGCTTGGAAAACTGATTATGCTCTAGGTGAAGTTCTTTCAGGCGGATCATGCCTGCAAAGACATTCCTGGCCAGGCTTCGGATCCTGTTGTAGCCCAGGTCCAAGAGTTCCAGGTTGCGACAGTCCTGGAATATCCTCACAGGGATGGTTCTCAGGGAGTTGGACCGCAAATGTAAACTCAGCAGCTTCCGCAAGCCCCGGAATTGTTCTGATCCCAGAGACTGCAGCTGGTTATAGGACAGGTCCAAGTTCCGTAAATTGGTCACAGGTCTGAAGGTATTGTTAAGAAAATAGGAGATGCGATTGGAACTCAGAATCAACTCTTTCAGTCTGCGTATGCCATTAAAAGCATTCTCGTCTATATTGCTGATATGGTTGTGGTCTAGGTAAAGCCAGGTGAGCTGGTTGAGCCCTTTGAACTGGTTATATTTAAGTTTCTGAAGGCTGTTATAACGAAGGGATAGACCTAAACAGCCAGCAGATATACTTGAGGGTATCTCCTGTAATTTCTGAGATTCACAATATACCATTTTGCCTTCGCACCTACAGCCCTTAGGGCATCCTCGTTCAGCAGAAGAGAGCATTGTCAGTAACACAGTGGGAGCTATTACCAGGGCTACAGCTGATCCGCTCAGTAGCCTAATTACATTGAAACCTGGAAATAAAAACAACTTAGAAAAGTTATCCCCCCAAAAAAAGAATTCATGTTTTTTTTTTTCAATCAAGCAAAGGAAAAAAAAAACAACAACATTCAAGGATTTTTTTTTTTAATTCCAAATCAGGATCACCCAATTTAACAGCTAATAACCTCTCTGTCATTTAAAGAAAACCATCTTTTGAGATGGTTTAAAAGAGTTAAGCAAGGCATGTCTCTGGCAGGCAGTTGACTCTACAGTCACACAAGGCAAGACAATCTCTATGAGAATTAAGCCAGAATTTCTGTACAGGCTAGATAAATGTATCTATATACATATATTGCCACATTTTTTAAAGAAGAAAAAAAACAAAACATACCCATCCTTTGTGTTGTTCACAGGTCTTCCTTAGGTCCTTTGCTTTGGCTTAGGGTACCTCTAGCATGACAGCCCCTGTCAGCTGCACTGTCGTGAGTCAGGGCTCGCTGACACCCAGGAAGAAAAATTGGACCCCTTGGGAGATGGACCAATTTGGGCACATTATTCTTTGCCTGCCAAGCAGAACCCTCCAAGAACAAATAAATGCCAAGTGGGCATCCACTGCTGAAGTCGAGATTCCTCCTAGGTAATGGGATCTTCATGAATGTTACGTTTTTGCATCTTTACACTTTGGGGAGGGGGGGATAGAATGAAAGAAAAAAAAACACCCACCCAAACCTCCCCCTAACCACAACTGGCTTCTACAGTTTCTCCTTAGAGTAGAACATGCTGTCTTCCTTTGGGCCAGCTTCTCCTAGCTGAGCGACCACATCTGTATTCCATAGCCCAGCGGTTAGTTCTCTTAGGGAGCGCTGGCTTCGGCTGCAGAGCCGCTGCTTCCTGGGAGCAGAGAAGGCAGTAGCATCCCCTCTGGCTGCTGCTGCTGCGCGTCCGCCACCGTGCAGGAGCTCAGCTCCCTTCTGCAGCCTGGCATGCTGAACGCTCCCCCGACTGACTGAGTGACTGACTGTTGCTCTGGTCCCTGAGAATCCAGTCTTATGTAAAGCTGCCTCCAGTGGTGAAGTCTATTATGGGCATGTGCAGAAACAGGGGCCTCTTTTATCTTGCAAATGAGCAAGATCTCTGCTGGGAAATGAGGGATGACTGGGAGGCTCAATGGGGGTGGGGGGGGGGACGATTTGACCAAAAAGTGGCCACTTTTTCTTTTCCTGATTATTTCCGGGAGTCTCAGTTTTCCGGGGCTGGCTTTGATCTGTCAGCTTGATCAAGGAGAATTTTAAGGTCCTGGATTTAGATCAGGGAGGAACTTTAAGGATTATGTATTTCAGAGATTCTTAACCTTTTTTGGTGCGTGTCACGGATTCCCCTTAGCAATCTGGGAAAGTCTGTGAACTCCCCCCCTCCTTTTTTTTTTTAACATCACGTTTTTAAATGTATAAAACAAAATACATAAGATCACAAACAAAACCAAGAAAATTAAGTTAATGTTATCAAAATATTTTTAAAAAAGAAATAAACAGGTTCAGAGATCTCAGGTTAATAACGAACTTCTGATCTAGTCTAACTAGCCATCCCTCAACCTCTTTCCTCCCAACATCCCAAATGGAATGTTGAAGCTAAATCTCAGAGAGGGAAAGTAACTTTCCTAAGGTCTTACAGTAAATAAGGAACAGAGCCAGGTCTTGAGTGATGTTACAGTTGAAGGCTCTTGTGATTTGGAGCTAGAGGATCTGGGTTTAAATTCTACCTGTCATTACCTGTATGCCACTTCTCCTCCCTGGGTTTCAGTATCTTCACTTGTAAAAGAAGAGGACTGGGTTTAGATAGTCAACTTCAAGTCTAGGAACCTATGACCCTGGAAGGATAGGGAGAGGGATGTCACCTGTGATTCTACTAGTATAGGAAGTACCTAGGAGCTTGAAGAGACTTCCTCTTTCCCTGAAGGCTGGCACTGTCTCTGCAGTTTTCAGTCTTAGATAATTCCTTAGGGCAATAAGAAGTTAGCCAGAGTCCCAGAGCCAGAATGTGTCGGAGACTGGATGTGACCTCAGGTGTTCCTGATGGCAAGGGTGGCTTCTGTCCATGCTACCTGTCA
Source organism: Dromiciops gliroides (assembly GCF_019393635.1). Taxonomy (NCBI): domain Eukaryota; kingdom Metazoa; phylum Chordata; class Mammalia; order Microbiotheria; family Microbiotheriidae; genus Dromiciops; species Dromiciops gliroides. Next base: position 29,661,687 of record NC_057862.1, on the reverse strand, counting down.
GATCTCTAAACTATCATAAAAACGAGAGTCCAAATACAGAGCCCTTATTGGCTCCACCAAACCCTGTGTAGAGTTACTCTTGAAGCCCATGCAAGGTCATTTAATGAGCAGCATTCTTCTGGGGCTTAAGGGACTCATTGGCACTAAGTGAGGTGCTTTAAGAAACTGTATCAATTCATTTAGTTCATGCAGGTCCCATTAAGTGTGCTGAAGGGAGATTTCACTAAATGAGACTCTCATATAATAGCAGTAGCAGTGAAGAGCATCCCCCAGAAGCAATAAGAGTAATCCCATTGGACTTAATCAGTAAGTGTGTTCCCTACAAATGGGAAGACTTCTTTAAGCCAAAGCTGGCTAACCACTTGTCAGGGATATCATCAAAGGGAGTCCTAGCCAGGTTCAGGTTAGACTAAATGACTTCTTAGGTGCTTTCTAATTCAGAGAGTCACTGATTATACTCATTCTTACTTAGTGAGATCCCAGAGTTTTAATCTCTTTCACCTGACCACCCTTCAGCTGCTTGAACATGGATAGTCATAATATCTAGGTTGTGAGCATCTTCTGCCAGCCAATCTCCCCCCAAAGAAGCTTTCATTGAGCCCCTCCTATATGTAAGCTTTTGGGGACTCTTTTCTGAGGTCATCTATCTACTCTTTATGGGTTTCATTATTGAAATGAAATGGGGGCAGCTAGTTGGCAGAGTGGATAAAGCACCAACCCTGGATTCAGGAGGACCTGAGTTCAAATCCGGACTCAAACACTTGACACTCACTAGCTGTGTGACCCTGGGCAAGTCACCTAACCCTCATTGCCCTGCAAAAAAAAAAAAAATTAAATGAAAGCTTTTAAAGGGCAGGTACTACCCTGCCTTCCTTTCTTTGTATCTCTAACACTTATCACAGTCCTTGGCTTATACCAAGTGCAGAATGTATGTGTGATGACTGATTGATTACAGGGTTCTGTGTTTGGTGATGGAGAGAAAAAATGAAAAACAACAGCTTCTGTGCACAGAAAGCTTACATTCTTCATTCTAAAAGATCTAACCAGAGTTATGCTAGAACCAGCTCACACCAGCTCAGAGAGCTGTATTAGCTGTTCATAGTATCTACCTTAGGATCTAAGGAGAGACTGGATGCAAATTCCCCAAAGAACAAACAAAGCCCACTGTGTGAAACCTAAGGGAGCATCTTGAGGACTCCATCCAAAGGACTGTCAAAAGGTGTGTTACCCCTTTGTAACCTTGAGCCCACTTGCCTGTGGACTTTATATGTACTGATGGGACAATACTTCATGGATTTTAAGGAGGGTGTTTTCTACCAAGTGTTCATAATATGGTACTTCAGTAAATAAATGGTCCTTTTGAAATTATAAAATATATATGAGGGGCGGCTAGGTGGCACAGTGAATAAAGCACCGGCTCTGGATTTAGGAATACCTGAGTTCAAATCCAGCCTCAGACACTTGACACTTACTAGCTGTGTGACCCTGGGCAAGTCACTTAACCCCCATTGCCCCACCAAAAAAAAACCTCTCTCTCTCTCTCTCTCTATATATATATATGTGTGAAATATAAATATATGTAATAAATGAATGTTAGTATAGTTACATAAAGTTTTCTATACTACATAGTATTAAACAATATTTAATAAACATAAATTAATATTTATGTAAATACAATGTATATAATATATATAATCTATATTGTACATATGTTTCTCTTTTGAGATGTATTTTCTAGGCATGAGGCATGATCTGTACAGAGGAACAGAGGCAGGTGATAGGCTACTAAGTGTGCTGGTCGGTTTGTCTGGAACAACTACAACAACAATCACTAAAGTTTATATAGAATTTTAAAATTTGTAAAGCACCCCTTTACAAATATTATCTCACTTTATCTTCACAACAATTAGAGAAGACAGGTGCTGTTATGCCCATTTTCCAGATGAGGAAATTGAAGGAGACAGACTTAAGTGACTTTTCCAGGGTCACCCATCTGGTAAATGCCTGAGATTAGATTTGAACTCAGATCTTCCTGACTCTAGGTTCAGAGCTCTAGCCACTCTGGCATCTAGCTGCCCCTAAAAGAAGTGTGTGAAGAATAATGATAGTCATTAAGCTCAAGAAGGTAAGGTGCAACTAGCTTATATGAGGCTTTAAATGAGAAGCTGAGGATTTTGTATTTTATTGAAATGGTAATAGGGGACCACTGAAGTTTCTTGAACACTCAAGTGACACGCTTAGATTTGTTCTCTAGGATGATTATTTTGTCAATTAGGAGGCCGATAGATTGGAAAGGGGACAAGCAAGAAAATGAGAGTCCTTTGAAGAGGCTGTTAAAACAAATCAGAAGGTCCTGAACAAGAAAATGTACACATGCCTGGGGAGAAGGGGATGGATCTGAGAGACATCGTGGGGGAAGAATTGACACGACCTAGAAAATGATTAGATACAGTGGTTGAGAAAGTGATGCCAACTTTTGTGAACCTGGCTGGACCGGAAGCGTGGTTTTGCTCTCTTGAATATAGGGAATTTGAGAAAAGGCAGGGTGTTTAAAAAGGTCTCACACAGTCCGTGATCATACAGTACCTGTAGGTTTTGACTCCTTAAACAAATATGTTTCCAGTATATGGTTCTTTTTACTACTCTGTGCCACACCCAATATGTTCTGTCCACTTTTTTTTCTACATTTGATATAAAGATAATGAATCACATGTCAATGTAGAAATTTATAAAGTGAGCAAGGCACCACTGGCTATCAGCATCACCTCTGGGATTCCTAGTTCTTAAATCCTATAGACAACCAAAGATTAAATACTTAATCACAGGCAATTTTGTTATTGAGAATGCACCCCCTCCCAATTGTCTTGATTTCTTTTGCATATATTTTGTATCTTCTAAGATGTGTACACACGGTTTGCCTTAATGTTACATGAGATCCTTGAGGTCATGGGCTATATCTTCTTTGTCTTTGCATCCAAGGGACCTAGCATAGTGCCTTGGCTTTTAGTAGGTACTTATTGATTGACTGGTTGGGAGTTTTGAGGCAATGAACAATAGTATATGCTTTTGTTCTGCTATGGAAACTTTGATAAGTCAGTAAAATATAAGCTCCAAGAGGACACGGGTCTTATTTTTTGACTCTTTTTTTTTTGTTTGTTTGCTTGGTTTTGGTCCCCATATTTCTAGCACCCACCACAGAGCCTTGTATATATAGCTTATTTTTTTTTATATTTTAAATTTATTTTTAACATTGTTTTTTTTAATGAATTCCAAGCTGTCCCCCTCCCTCGATCCCCTCCCCATCTATCATGAAGGCAAGCAATACAACATCAATTATGCATGTAAAATCATACAGAACATATTTCCATTTCATCCATATTGCAAATAAAAGCAAGACAAATGAAGAAAGTAAAAGAAACCATACTTCCATTTGTACTCAGAGTTTATCAGTTCTCTCTTTGGAAGTGAATATAATTTTTCATTATGCTTCCTCCAGAATTGTCTTGGATTATGTTATTGATCAGAGTAGGTAGGTCTTTCACAGTTGATCATTACAATATAGATGTCCCTGTATACAGTGATCTTCTAGTTCTGTTCACTTTGCATCAATTCATATAGATCTTCCTAGGTTTTTCTGAAACCATTTCCTTTGTCCTTTCTTACAGAATAATTGTATACCATCACAACCACAAACCACAACTTTCTCAAGCCATTTCTTAATTGATGGATATCTGCTCAATTTTCAATTCTTTGCTACCACAAAAAGAGCTGTTATAAATATTTTTGCACATTTATGTCCCTTTGCTTTTTCTTTGATCTCTTTGGGCTGTAGACCTAGCAGTGCTATTCATATAGTCAGTTCTTAATAAATGGCTTTTCTTCATGTACTATATTAAATAAAATTAGTAGTTTGCTCTTTTACCATTCTTAATAAGAACCAGACTGTGTGGGACTCTAAATCATTATCTCTATATCTTAGAGCTAGAAGTGAATTCAATACCTCCGATATGCCTTTTTTTATTTGATAAATTAACTCTGTGAGAAAATATCGGGGTTTTGAGAGTCCCCAGAGGCCCCAGTCAGCCTGCCCTGACCTTTCTTAAGGTCAACTCAGAGTCAGGAAGTTACCTCATTGAAAATCACACCTACCTGAAAGCCTTGTTCCTGCTGGGTGGGGGTGGGGTGGGAGGGGTCTCTGAACTCTGACCTCAGCACGTTCTACTCAAGGACCACCCTTAAATCCAGTGAACCAATAGATTTGAGTGATGATAGACAGTTAACTTTGAACAATGTGTATGGACAGGCTCTGCTCCTGCCCTCAGCAAGCTTTCACAGACACTCACTCTCTTTGGCAGAGGAACAGGATGAGAGCAGATGCATCCCATTAGGGTTTCCCATTTTCTCTCTTCTCTCTCTTCTATTTCCTAGCTAGGCTTTCCTATCTTTCAGAGCCATGTGTGTTTTCTTTACTAGTACTTATTTTGCTTAAAAAATGCTTAATGCCCCCAAACTGGTTCAGTAGCCTCTAATTTCTAAGTAACAAATATATGATAAACCCCAGCTAAAATTCCCTACACTTGGGACAGAAATAGGGTGACCACATATAGTTTTACTTGCCACAATTCTCTCTTCACCTTCTAGATTCAACAATTGAGCAGGAATATCTTTTTAAAATAAAAAACCATTTTTATTTAAAATTTCAACTTCCAAATTCTATTCGTCTTTCTTTCTCTCCCCTTCCTCCTCCCTGAGGTGATAAGCAGTTATAGGTTATACATCTGCAATTATGTAAAACATTACCATATTAGTCATTTTTGTATAAGAAAACAAATTTTCAAAAAGAAAGTGAAAAATAACATGCTTCATTCTGTGTTCAGTCAATATCAGTTTTTTCTTTGAAAGTAGATAATATGCTTCATCATTAGTCCTTTGGGATTGTCTTGGATCATTGCATTACTGAGAATAGTTAAGTCATTCACAGTTCTTCATCAAACAATACTGATATCACAGAACAGGCATATCTTAAGCACCTAAACCACAGAGAAGGCGCCAATTTGCTTCCCCAATTGGGAAAGCCCTATGTCATTGAAATCATGCATGTAGTCCTCATCTCTAGTCTATCCCTATCTACTGTGGCAGTGTAAGGGCCTAAAATTCTAGCTGTGATGTCTAAAATTTAATGAGTAGTCGCCTTAAATTAGAAGCTTTAGCAAGAGTTTAGACTCTTAAGTATTTATTAAAGTGCATTAGAAGCTAGTGAAGAGGGGGCAGCTAGGTGGCACAGTGGATAAAACACTGGCCCTGGATTCAGGAGGACCTGAGTTCAAATCTGGCCTCAGACACTTGACACTTATTAGCTGTGTGACCTTGGGCAAGTCACTTAACCCTCATTGCCCCACAAAAACAAACAAACAAAAAAGAAGTACGTGAAGAGAGAGAGCTTGAGAACAGATTCCTTATAGCATGGAAACTCCTAGTTTAGATCTGTCCATTATAGCCAGAGAGAAAAACTTGCCTTTCCCTAACAGCTCACATGAAGTTCTTCCTATTCTGCCTGTCCCTGCCACCAAGTCACCATCTGGACATGAAAAGGCCACACTCCTCCGTGCTTCTCCCAGAAGCCTCCTGTCAAACAGGAAACAGGGCTGTCCACACACACACACAGCTCCAAGCTAATTGGCTGGTAACACTGATTGACAGGATCCACGGGCAGCAGACATCACTTCCGGACGCCAAAGTCATATGGTTTCTTTTCAGGCCAGAGCTCATAATGTCCCTCCTAACAGGGGGTGTCATTGCAATTCTCACAGCAGGCAGCATGTAAAATGTTGGGATTACAATTCTTTCTAAAAAAAAGAAGCTTATGCTCTGTCGAGGGGGAGGGAAAATGGGGGGGGGTAGATAAGTAAATACACACAAAGACATTTTAAGCAGAGCTTACATTACTAAATAGGAAAATCAGGAATTGTCACTTTTAGAAGTTCATGCTTTAGCTCAGTCTTGAGGAGAGTGACATGAGGAGGGAATGCATTCTAGGTGTGGGAGATAGTCTGTAAAAAGTCCTCAAAATGAGAAATGGGATGCCGTGTACCAGGAACAGCATGTATGCAGGGCTGGCTCAAACACAGAGTGTGAGGGAGTTGGGAGAAGAATGTATAATCAACCTGGAAAGATGTTTGGAGCCAGATGGTGAAGGATTTTAAAGGCCCAAAACAAGAGACTCTATTTTATCCTAAAGGCAATAGGGCTCTCTTCAAGTTTCTTAAATATAATATGGGGGACTGAATCAGAGTTTGGTTTTAGACATCACAGTGTGGAGGAAGTGTGGAGGATGCATTGGAAAGAAGAGAGGTTGGATATGAGGAGTCAACCTGAGAGATTCTGATGACAAAATCCTAGGGTCATCAGATGAATGGAGAGAGGAGGGCAGATGTGAAATATGCGATGGAGCTAGACATGACAACACTTGGCAAGCCATTGGATATGGAAGTTGAATAAGTCACAAGTGAAAGGATACCACCAAAGCTGTAAATAAATGTTGGTGACTGGAACAATAGAAATAAGGAAGTTAGGAAGATAGGTAGGCTTAAGGCAGAAGAATAGAAGCTTTGAATGGGATCTAATATAACACCCTGGAGGGGAGGAACTTTCGTTTTTGTCTCCGTCACTAGGCCTGGAACACAGCAGCTATTTAATAAATGTTTGTTATTTGCGCATATTGAATGTGAGAAATCTATCCTGTTGCAGATGTGTGGCAGGTAGTTGTAGAGAGGAGACTGGACCTTGTAAGAGAAATGAGAGCATGATATGTGAATCTGGGAGTCATCTGGAAAGGACACAATTCTTCTTTCTCTGAGGTTTAGCGATATGACTTGCTCAAAGTTTAACCATGAAAAAGAGGCCCATGGGGGAGTGGGAGGTTCTCCTTTTTGGTACCTCGGTTTTTTGGGGGCACATATGGGGTGTTCAGGGAGGACTAGCTCCTCTGTGTGAGCGCTTGCTGAGCTAGGGCTGCTCAGCCACCTCTGGTGTCTACCTCTCACCCAACTCTCACTTGTGGTTCCAAGAATCTAGAATGACCACACCCCAGTAAAACCATCTTATCAGGGGCAGCTACGTGGCACAGTGGATGAAGAATCAGCCCTGGATTCAGGAGGACCTGAGTTCAAATCCAGCCTCAGACACTTTACACTTACTAGCTGTGTGACCTTGGGTAAGTGACTTAACCCTCATTGCCCCGCAAAAAGAACCAAAACCAAAAACCAATAAAATCCAAAACAAAACAAACAAGCAAAATCTTAGCAGATAGGCTAACTCGGGTTGAGGGTAACCAAGGGGTTTCAAACTCATTTCTAAATTAAGGAGGTGTCTATCCCAAGCATGTGAAGACTTCCTCCCACAGAATGGGTGAATGAGAACAACTTGTTGCAGTGGCCATGAAGGAGGCTGAAACAAGTCCTTGGTAGCAGAGAACTGGGTCGGACACAGAAGATATGAAGGTCACCCACAGCATCCTGGGCCATCATCAGTCATCTTAACTTCTGTCCGGCCACTGGACTTCAGTGACTCTGGAAGAGAGAGAGGCTGATGACTTTGTGCATCTCTGCTTCATTCAAATCCAGTTCACGGGCAGCTAGATGGTGCAGTGGATAAAGCACTGGCCCTGGATTCAGGGGGACCTTAGTTCAAATCTGGTCTCAGACATTTGACACTTAGCCCTGTGACCCTGGACAAATCACTTAACCCTCATTGCCCCACCAAAGGAAAAAAAAAATCCAGTACAAGTCAAGTCATCACTCCATAATGTCACTGGTCCCCTTTGAAAATGAAGAACAAACAACAACATTGTGGTTTCTTGTAGACCATGAGACTGTATTTCTGGATTTATAGCTCGGTTTTGACTTTATATTCTATTTTTTCCCAAATTTTAGCTATTGTTTTTATTAAGATTATTTTTAAATCATAAAAGTATTTTATTATTTTCCAGTTACATGTAAAGATAGTTTTCAGCATTTGTTTTCATAAGATTTTTAGTTTCAAATTTTTCTGTCTTCCTCCCTTCCCTTTCCCTTCCCCAAGACAGAAAGTAATCTGATATAGGTTATATATGTACAATCACATTAAACATATTTCTGCATTAGTCATGTTGTGAAAGAAGAATCAGAACAAAAGGGAAAAACCTCAAAAAAGAAAAAAAAAGTAGAGACAGTATGGTTCAATCTGCATTCAGAATCCACAGTTCTTATTTCTGGATGTGGAGAACATCTTTCAAAAAGAGTCCTAGGAGGGGCAGCTAGGTGGCACAGTGTATAAAGCACTGGCCCTGGATTCAGGAGGACCTGAGTTCAAATCTAGTCTAAGATACTAGATACTTGCTAGCTGTGTGACCTTGGGCAAGTCACTTAACCCTCATTGCCCCGCAAAAATTAAAAAAAAAAAAATGTGATATTTAGGGGCAGCTAGGTGGCACAGTGGTTAGAGCACCGGCCCTGGAGTCAGGAGTACCTGAGTTCAAATCCGGCCTCAGACACTTAACACTTACTAGCTGTGTGACCCTGGGCAAGTCACTTAACCCCAATTGCCTCACTAAAAAAAAAAAAAGAGTCCTTGGGAATTGTCTTGGATCATTACATTGCTGAGAAGAGTGAAGCCTATCACAGTTTATCATAACACAATGTTGCTGTTACTGTGAGTAATGTTCTCCTGGTTCTGCTCACTTCACTCAACATCAGTCTGCTTAAGTCTTTCCAGGTTTCTCTGAAATCTGCCTGCTCATCATTTGTTACAGCACAATATTCCATTACATTCATATACCACAACTTGTTCAGCCATTCCCCAATTGATGGGCATTCCCTCAATTGCCAATTCTTTGCCACCACAAAGAGAGCTGCTATAAATATTCTTGTAGGGGGCAGCTAGGTCGTGCTGTGGATAAAGCAACGGCCCCAGATTCAGGAGTATTTGAGTTCAAATCCGGCCTCAGACGCTTGACACTTACTAGCTGTATGACCCTGGCAAGTCACTTAACCCCCATTGCCCCGCAAAAACAAAACAAAAAAACAACAACAACAACAAAAAAGAAAATATAAATATTCTTGTACATGTGGGTCCCCTTACCTTCCCTTTTCTTTTCTTTTAAAACCTTTTCTTCCCCTTCCCTTTTCTATGATCTCTTTGGGATACAAACCCAGCAGTGGAACCCCTGGGGCAAAGGGTATGCACAGTCCCATAGCCCTTTGGGCATAGTTCCAAATTTTGGCTTTACATTCTTAGGGAAACACTGTTGAGCATAACTATGTTGTCTTTACTTTTTATTTTCTTTCTTGAGGCAGATAGTTATACATCAATTGTGTTGGCAAAACAAGAGAATACTCCATATAAAAGGACACCCCCCCCAGTTCTATATCCCTACAATTGCTTCTTTTTAAAAAAAATTTTTTTTTTTAATTTAAGGGAGGCAATTGGGATTAAGTGACTTGCCCAGAGTCACACAGCTAGTAAGTGTTAAGTATCTGAGGCTGGATTTGAACTCAGGTACTCCTGACTCCAGGGCCAGTGCTCTATCCACTGCACCACCTAGCCTCCCCCCTACAATTGCTTCTTAGGAGCAGTATGGTGTGGTGGCTGCAGTGATAGACTTTTCATCACAAATACCAGGCTCTGATCCCTACTTCAGATGTTTACTTTGCTATGTAAACTTGAGGGAAATAAGTCACATGACCACTTTCAATTTCAGCTTCCTCACCTGTAAAATGGGGATAATAATAGCACCTTTCTCCCAGGGCTCTTGTGAAGATCAAATGCCAAGATTGTTGTGACCTGCTTGACAACTCTTTAAGTACCATATATGCCTTCTGCCAGGAGGCATAGTCGAGAGTATTAGGCCTGCAATCAGGAAGATCTGAGGTCATATAGGACTTCAGACACTCACTAGCTAGCTGTGTGACCCTGGGCAAATCCCTTAATTCCTTCCTGTCTTAGTTTCCACATCTGTTAAATTGAAATACTAATAATGCCTACCTCTAAGGGTTGTTGAAATAAGGTCATTGTGAAGTACTTAGCACAGTGCCTGGTATAGTAAGCTTTATAGAAATGTTCATTATTTTGGCTACAAATGTGGAAATATATGAATTGAGTTTGAAGATTAGCCAGAAGGCTATCTCCCCAACTATGGTGTAAGCTTCTTTAGGGAAAGGGGCCATGTGTTAGTCCCATTTTTTTCCCTCCATAGTGCTTAGCACAAAGATTGATACATTATAGATGCTCAATGTATACTTAGTTGCATGCTTGAATGAATGAAACAGGTAGAATAGTGAATGCTGAGCCATGGATATTATACGAGAGAATTTAAGTTGTTTTGAGACTGCAGAGGACAGACACCATGACTCAAGAATTGGCAAAGCTTCAGTCCTGGAAACCATGACCCTAAGAATGGGGAAAACGTCCAACCCCTCAATATCTCCCCTAATGACTAGGAAAATCCAACGATGTGAGATCCTTTACTTCTTTTTTTTTTTCAACTTTTCAAAGCCCCCAACTAACTAATTATCCCTGGTGGCAGGGGAGGGTTGAGTTGGAGGTAAGGAGGAGTACCTTACCTCTTTAGGAGATAGAATTTTAGGGAGATTTATGACCACTAGCTAAAAACAAAGATCTTTAAATGACTGGGAACAGGGAAGGGCACCGGAGCAGAAGAGAGGGTGTGCTTAAAGAAGAGTGTTGGTTGTTTGGTTGTTTGGCTGTTATCCTTCATTCTTAAAGAGCACTCACATGACATCACTTTGTCAGAGTCAAGGTACAGCATGTCCAGCTGTGGCTGATCAGACTAATATGGGTTCAGAATCCTCTACCACAGGTCAGGCACAAATAATGACAACAAAGGTGAATATCATGAGTTTGCTGATCAGGGATCACTATGGCATCTGGTCCAGGGAAATAAAAATCATATTTGAGAAGGGTGCTTCTATTCCTTATATAGAAGACAGTTTGGAGATGTCAGCAAAAAGACCATGTAGGAAGTTTCGGTGAGGGTTGTTACATGTATAAAACTTACATAAGTAAGTCAGAACAATGGCTATAGAGTGAGGTTTGTTTGGGGCTCAGCAATTCTTTGTGTGTGTGAAGCAATTGGGGTTAAGTGACTTGCCCAGGGTCACACAACTAGTAAGTGTTAAGTGTCTGAGGCCAGATTTGAACTCAGGTCCTCCTGACTCCAGGGCCACTGTGCCACCTGGCGGCCCAGGGGCTCAGCAATTCTTGAAGGCTGTCTACTAAGGAACAGAGGAGTTGCAATCTGCTTCAATGTAGGGAGTAATCATAATGGGAAAATCATGCATACATTCATAGTAATAACTGACGTTTATATAGTGCTTATAAACCTTACATCATTTGGTCCTTAGAACACAAGGCAGTAAAGGAGACATTAGGACCCTTAACTTGCCAACCATCAAACAGGGTGTATGTAGCTGTGCCCGAGTCTTCTTAATTCTAAGACCCCAGTGCTCTTTCTACTATATCTCACTGTTTCTCAATCATTGAATGATGAATTTGAATATACCAAGACACAGCCCTGGTACCCAAAGAGCATAACTTAACTTCTCAAACAGGAAACCATTCTTAAAATTCTTTCTAAAACATAATATCTTTTCCTTCCAAGAAAGTTGATTAGTTCCAATTTCCCTTTAGTGGAAGCAAAATTATAACCCATTATGTACTTTGCTACTTCTTTCACACCTACAGAACAAGCCGCAAACTCTCTGACAACCCTTATCTTCTTTTAGCATTGAAACTTCTTATAAATTGTATGGCCACAGGGAAGTATCAGGTATCCGGAAGCATTTGCATTTCTTTTAATTTGAGCTTGGAGAGCTTCAAACCACTGAACAGATTTGGCTTTAATTGGGTAAACAAATTCATACCCAGAATGACCCCTTAATGCCAAGTTTCTGTCCAGAGTGAATTGAACAGTCAAATTATAAACTTAGAAAATAGGGTTTAGAGAAGTACTGATCTTTATTGAGAGTCTTTGGGATTTGAACATCATTTGAATTAACTCTGAATCTAATTCTCTTTTCCTCCATTGGATGGCATTTTATTGGGTCCCTAGACAATTCACCCCAGGTCAAAGATACTCTATGTCTGTATTAAGTCAAAATACCATTTCTCCTGAGCCCCCACCAATATTTTTAAATTTTCTAGTTAGCCAGAGGACACAATTAGTTCAAAGCAAAGATTTAAACAGATATCATACTAAGAAAAACAACACGAGCATTTTCCCCATAAATGTAGGCCATACTTTCCAACAATTACACACATAAACAATGGGAAGATCATACATACTTGTGAAATTCATGTGGAGGGGCAATCTTATTGGGAACACATGTGGTCAGTACAAAATATGGAGTGGCAACTCCATAAACCTTCAGAGATATTTGCTGATTTATGGAAAGATGAGGCAGGGCCATTGATCACTTCTGATGGTGTTATTATGCTGCTTCTACCAGAATGGCTTGCCACTAACCTAAAGTGATGAATATTATCTGCCCAGTGGTGCTTTGCTGGTCTTGTGGTAACACTTGACTTTGCTATGAAATGGTTGTGGAATAGGTTGTCTGATTCTAACCTCTGACTTTAGTAGAGTCTTCCACTGATGTGCCAACTTTCCCATAAAAGGATGAATGGGTTCTACCAACGCTCTTTTATCTCAAAGCCTAGAGGCTTCAGGTCTTTTGGGGAGCAGACCTTTCACATACCTAGCACAAGACTCTGGCTAAAAATAATAAAATATCTCTCAGTTGTTTATCCACCTCATAAAAAAGAGAAATCCATCAATTCTCAGAGACTTGTTTATGGTCAGTCTTTTCTCCCTAAAAGGTCTCCAGACTCTAGGGTCTTTTGTAACTCAGAACATCTATTCACCTAAATCTAGCCTCACGTAAATGTGAAATTATGAGACGCAAATGCATTTAATCTGTTGTGGCATTACAGGATTTTAGATATATAGCTAGAAGACACATCAGAGACCATTTATTCAGGGGAAGCTAGGTGGTGCAGTGGATAAAGCACTGGCCTTGGATTCAGGAGGACCTGAGTTCAAATCCAGCCTCAGACACTTGACACTTAACTAGCTGTGTGACCCTGGGCAAGTCACTAAACCTTCATTACCCTGCAAAAACAAAAACCAAGACCATTTATTCAAACACTTATTTATAGGTAAAGACAGTGAGAACTTGGGAAGTTAAATAACTCATCCACTGTCACATCAGTGTTAAGCATTAGAAGCAGGATTTGAATCTAGATCCTCTGACTCTGATACCATTATATCCCATTGTTTTCTTTCTTTGAGTCACACTTGCTCCTGCCTTCTATGAATACCCTCTCTGTCTCAACCATATATATGAGTGATATCAAACTCGAGGACCACTGGCCCCAAGTTGCCCATGATAATCCCAGTGTAACTGAACTAGATTAAAATGTAATTGTAAATGTTTAACAAACAAAAGAAAACTACAATATAAATAATACTAATTTCTGTTATGTTTTTAAGTCAATAGGTAGCCTAAAGCATTTGGGACTATTAGTGTTTGACACTACTGTTCTATATGACTTTGGGTCAGAAATTATTATTACTACCACTTAATTTCTGATTACTCCGTGCCCCCCATTCCTTCAGAATCACTTTAAAATCTGCTTTTTCTACAGATACTGTTAAGGGCTAAAATTCTAGCTAAACTGTCTAAAATATCTAATGAGTGGTCGGCAATAAATTATAAGCTTTAGCAAGTTAGACTTTTAAGCATTTATTAAGGAGAGTAAGAATTTGGTAAAGAGAGAAGAAAAGGCCTAGATTCCTATCTATTAAAGGGAAAGCACATTTCTAGCTGCCTTCTCCATCAGTGTCCCCAGGAAAAAGAGAGCGAGGCAGAGCACACGGCTCCTCCTTCCTCCTCCCACCAGCAAACGTCACTTCCTGACACCAAAGAAAAGATGCATGATCCTGCCCTCAAAGACCTTCCTTCATGGCGGAGCTTTCCTATAGTAAGTCTCCAGCAGGTGGTGTCATTCCAATCATTACAAGGATGGTGTCTGAGATGAACTGATCATTTTAACTCTGTGATTCATTTATTTGTTTTAGCTTCCCAGGCAAATAAAAGACAGAAAGAAAGCAAGGAATACACATTCCTAGATGAAGCCATGCAGAAGCATCAATGCTTCCTACAAACTTCTGTTCCAAATTCCCAATTTTATCATGTACACATTGTTGTGCCACAGGCTTTCCCAACTCAGAACCTTTCTACATCAATTTAAATGAACAAACACTTCCTTCTTGACCACAAAAGATCCTAATTATCGACCAAGAAGGGACTTTCACTTTCTCCTGCTGGAACCTCTTCATTGACTCCCAGTGAGGGAAATTGTCAAAGGCCACACAATTAGCAGGATTAGGTTTCCAGCCCAATTTCTCCACCTCTTGATAGGGTTGGTGTCTTTCCACTGCCCCTTATTGTGTAATAATAACACTTTAAAGAGATATTGACAGAGAGCTAGACCTGTGATGTCACTGGCATAGGGAGCATCCACGTCATGAAGTTCTTTTGCTGATGTAAATCAGAACCGGTGCTGCAATGTTGAGTCTTGGAGAGTGGCCTAGATAAGGAGAAGTTACATGCCTTATCTAGGGTCACACAGCTAGTAAGTTTCAGAGGAGGGACTCAAATCCAGCTCCTTGTGCTTTTGAGGGTGGCTCTTTATCCATGAAGTCAGACTGTCTCACAACCACATTAAAATATTTTATAACCACCAGTCTTATTTTTAGGAGTATCAACACCTCACTATCATTCCACAGAGCAATCCAACATCTTCAATAAAATATACAGATAGCAGGTTAATATTTAGATTTTATAGTAAGAAAATCTGTAGCAAAAACCCAGAACATTATTCAGGTTGTCCTGTGGAAGGAGTGTATTGTCAATAAGGCTTAGGAGAGAACTTTGCATTTTTCTTGAACCAGAAGCATAGAATATTAAAAGATAAAATTATTTAGGAGTTGTTCCCTGTGGAGTTCAGTCTAGGGTAGCTGAGGCCTTTGGATTGGAGCAAACAGGTCCTGAAGTCAGGAAAACTCATCTTCATGAGTTCAAATCCATCCTCATAAATTTATTAGCTCTGTGACTCTAGGTAAGTTACTTAACCCTGTTTGCCTCAGTTTCTTCATCTGTAAAATTAGCTAGAGAAGGAAATAGCAAACCATGCCATATTTTTGCCAAGAAGACTACAAATGGGGTCACAGAGAGTCAGGTGTGACTAAAGTGAATGAACAATACCAACAAAGCAGGTCCTGGGGACAGGGTTCACTTATGGATAGTGACTGGGTCATTGCCCTTGAATCCTATGGTAGAATCTAAACTCCTTGAAGGCAAGGACTGTTTTTCCCCCATTTTGTTTTTATATCCCTTAGATCTTTCAGAGTGTCCTGTGCATCGTAGGTACTTCATATATTCTCATTGTATGAAATTGTCAGATTTGTGGAAAATTAGATGATTCATGTTACCAAAGATAATTTATAGGAAGTATTGAGAATAGTCCTTCCACAGAATAAATCCAATTCCACATAATACAAAAGAACTTCTCTGGAGCAGGGTTTTTAAAACTTTTTCCACTGGAAATCCCTTTTTGCCCAAGAAATTTTTACATGACCCTGGGTATGTAGGTATATAAAATAGGTATACACAACTTTTTCCTGTTGCCAAATTTTTCACTGCCCCCACATTCAGTTAGAAGACCCCATATGTGGTTGTGCCCCAGAGTTTAAGAAGCTTTAGAGTAAATTGGAGAATGTACAAATTCAATTTGATATATATATATATATTTTGAAGTTTATTTTTATTTATAATATGTCTAAATTGTAGATATAACATGGTGTCATGGATAGCTCTTGGCTCAGAATCAGACAGTTTCCATCTGTGATATTTACCAGCTGTGCAACCTTTGAAAAGTCATTTAACATCTTGGTGATTCAAGCAAGTCCCCAGGACTTTCCTAGTCATAGATGGTTTGTGATCTACCCTGGTAGTAGAAAGTTCCTACACAAGGAGAGCTGAGGAAATATCAGGCCATTTGCATATTCAGATTGTTAAATTATGCCTATTCTGTGTCTCAGTTTCTTCATTTGTCAAATAATAGAGTTGAACTGGGTGATTTCTAGGAACCATTCCAGCTCAAACTCTCATGATTTTAAGGAATGCTAACATTAGATCAATTGTTCAGGAACTATCTAGGATATTAGACTTTAATCCAGAAAGAAATGCAGATTCAGTTCAATCCATTATGTGCAAACCACTGTGCTAGGTGCTGGAGATACAAAATCAACAATGAGAAACAATTATTGCCCACAAGGTGTTTCTATTCTACTGGGGGGATGCAACATGTGATCCTATGTGTAAATATAAGATAATTTGAGGAGTCAGAGAGTACTACAATTAGGGAGAAGTCTGAGATGATCTGAAAGAACTGGTAGGTTATAACATATTATTTAAATGTAAGGTTAAAATAAGAACACTTTTAAACCATGTCACCGAACCCTAGTTCTAAGTTTACATGGTTTGGTAACATTATAATACGGTTCACGTTTAGGTTCAGTCAATAGTAAGCATTCATTAACTATTTAGTATATGCTAGTTTTTCAGTCATTTTCAGTCATATTCAACTCTTCATGATGCCATTTTGGGGTTTTCTTGGCAAAGATACTAGAGTGGTTTGCCATTTTCTTCTCCAGCTCATTTTACAGAAGTAAACAGGGCTAAGTGACTTGCCCAGGGTCACACAGCTAGTAAGCATCCGAGGCCAGATTTGAAATCAGGAAGATGAGTCTTACTGACTTCAGACCTGTCACTCTATCCACTGTACTGCCTACCTGCCCTACTATGTGTCAGTCACTGTGTTAAGTGTTGAGGTTGCAAAAGTATTACTATTTCCCTTAAGGAGCACACATTCTAATAAGGTAGATAGCTCGCAGAAAAGATATATTGACTAAGTGCAAAATAATCTCAGAGGGAAGACTAGAGTAGGGATTGGGGATGATGGGTGGGAAAGAAATCTGGCATTAAGTGGGTTTATTTGAGTCTGGAAAAAAAGCCAGATTAGTCAGGATGTTGAGGTAGAGAGGGAGAACATTCTAGGCACAAAGCTGATGTGAGATTAGAGCTCAGGAGAGAGAGAGTAGAGTTCGATAAATGCATTTGGCAAAAATGATGCACAGAGATGAAAATTTAACCCATGGGAGCTACGGAAAGCACAAAATCATATAGTATAGTGGGGAGAGGTGGTGGTGGGGAAAGAAGCCTCGAACAGAGCTTTCATCAGTCTAGTTCTGATGAAGGGCAAAAACTAGCCTTGACCAGCCACATGGAGACTCTCCATTTTCCCGCTCTTTAGCTCCAATTCCTTTTTGTTGCGGAAACTTAGTGTAGTCCAAGAATGCTTCCTCTTCCCTCCGAGAGGCTTGTTCTAGGAACTAGGTATTGCCCAGGAACCCTCCCATTTCTTTTCAAGAGATCTTATCATACAAATATCATAGAAGACTGGGTCTTGTCTCTTTACTCATTATGCTAATTCACTGGGATAATGAGAACAATGGGGACCTTTTGTTTTCTGAAAGCCACATCCCACAGCTTATTCAGGGGCCTCAGATCCTGAGTGATGCCAGGTAAACGACTTTGCTTTGGTCTAATATGATTCAACACACTACTGAACCAATCTAGGGTAAGTAGACATGAGAAAGAAAATAGCTTCAGGTGACTACATGAAACAAGGGGAGTAAAACATGTCATCAACAAAGTCAATGAAGGGATGTGTCTGTTTTAACTTTTGACCCAGACTCCTGATACTATCTGTATATGCCTTTCACCGTGAGGAAACACGATCTTCTTCATAGTCCATTAATTTTTACCGTATTATTTGTAAACATATCCCTAGGAGCACTACTTCCTTTTTCTAGTACATCATTCAGAAAAAAATTAAAATAGGAAACATTTATATAGCTCTTATTATGTGTCAAGTAGTGTGCTAAACAATTTAGAATTATAGGGCATCTAGATGGCACAGTGGATAAAGCACTGGCCCAGGATTCAGGAAGACCTGAGTTCAAATCCAACCTCAAACACTTAGTAGCTGTGTGACCCTAGGCAAGCCACTTAACCCTCATTGCCCCACAAAAACAAACAAACAAAAAAAACAAAAACATACTATTTACAATTATTATCTCGTTTGATCCTCACAACAACCTTGCAAGAGAAGTGTTATTATTATCTCTATTGTGTAGCTAAGGAAACTGAACCAAACAGAACTTAAATAATATGCATGGAGTGACACAAGTAATAAATGTCTCATGTTATATTTGAATTCAGGTCTTCCTGACTCCAGGCATAGCACTCTATTGACTGAGCCACTTAGCAGTAGCCTACTCATGTGATTTATATGTTTCTTCTCTTACTTTGGACCTCCTACTACATTGTTTTTTTGGGAGATGATATTATTCCAAGATTTACACCTAAACAGCATTTCCAGGAGAATACATTAACAAAAATTTTGTGGTGTTCTATAGAGCAGTTTGGGATCATTGGAAACATTTACTTCCTAAATGCAAAGTAATAATTCTTGGTCATTCCATTGCTCATTTGAAGTGCTCATCCCATATGCATATACTAATAGACTAACTCAATGAACTTTACAGTCAACTGTCTTTGTCAGAGACCAAGTATGAGGCATAGTCATCCATTTTGGTTTTTATTTGTGTATTCTTCTCTATTCCCCAAATGTCATTGTAGTGGTACTTAGATGATGTTCTAACTTCTGTTGGTCAGTCAGTAATAATTAAGTACTGAGTATTTGCCAGATATTATGCTAAGTGCTAAGGATGCAAATATGAAAAAGAAAGACACTTCCTGCCCTCAAAGAAACTTGAGTCTAATGGGGAAGATGATACATGAACCAAAGCTAAAAGGGGACAGGAGCAGGATGGAAAAATACAAAGGAATATAGCCTGGTGGGAAATGAAATGATAGCTAACCTGAATGCTCTTTTTAAATGGAGGGCTGGGGATGGCCTTTCTTCCCTACACTCCAATCAGATGGCAGAGGGTGTATGCTGCAAAAGTCAGTTAACAAAATGCGTTAAAAGTCCATCATTATCCTTGGAGTTGAGAGAGATTAGTTTCTTAGCTGTTCTTTTAAAATAATTCCCATAAAGAAACATGTAACCCTGAAATCACATTGCAGTTATAAAGTGTCATTTGGATTATTTTTGTGTGTTCTCAAGTATTGCAATTTCTCACAGTGGAACCAAAGAATTTTAGAATAATTGGCAAAAAAGCAATAGAACCAATTTTCTACTTTAATATTTGATAAGTGTTTACTCTGCATATATTGTACTTTGAATTTAAAGTAAATGTTAAGCTCATTTCTCTATAAAGATTTTTGCTGTACTTACATTACATATGTTCAAGGGGGAGCAAGCCAATTTGAAGGCAATTCAGCAAACGTATTAATTCTATGCAATTCAATTCATACAACATTTACTAAATATCTACTTTGTGCACAGAGATGTATTGGACAATGGAGAAGCAAAAACTAAAAAGAAACAGAGCTTGTTCTCCAAG
Source organism: Dromiciops gliroides (assembly GCF_019393635.1). Lineage (NCBI taxonomy): Eukaryota > Metazoa > Chordata > Mammalia > Microbiotheria > Microbiotheriidae > Dromiciops > Dromiciops gliroides. The sequence continues at coordinate 29,642,033 of NC_057862.1, read as the reverse complement.
AGCTTACATTCTATTAGAGGAAATCAATGTACCCTCAAATAAAAGGAAAAAAATATGCAAAGGAATGAAGATGGCAGTCAATTTGGGATCATTGGAAATACCTGTGAATTTCCTAAATGCAAAGTAATCATTCTGGGTCATCATTTGTGTTCTTTCATGATATCCACTTGGCAGATATGTGAAGAATTGAATGGAGAGAGAATTAGAAGCTTTTGAAAAAGTTTAGCTGGTGAACTCATCAAGAGAGAGAATGCAAAGAGAGAAGAAAAGAGGATCCTTGTGGACATCTATGCTTTGAGGGTGGGAGGAGAATGTCATAAATCAGCAAAGAATCAATCAAATCAATCACTGTTTCCAGCAAAGTGCTTGCTGTGCCAAGGGTCTAATATTAAGCCCTGGGACAAAGAATAAAGTTGACACTTGCTCCTGTCCTCATGGTGCTTACAGTCTAAGTCAAGACACACAGAGAAATAGATTAAACCTGAAAGAATACGTGATAGATGTCTGAAAGTGTTTCCAGCCAAGTTTTATATGACACGTGAGGATGGTGAAGTAAAAATACAATCTTCATTGTCCTTTTAAAGTGTCATAGTGTTAGTCAACTGAGAGTATTTGCCCTCTAAAATTGTTTCCCTCTAAAGATTTGAGAACATCAGGTAATCGTTTCCCCAAGGAAACTGGGGGACTGTGGGGACAGATAATAGAAATCTTGATTCAGCTACACAAGTAGCTTGGTGCCCCTAATGTTAGCTACATTTCTGTTTCTGAAACCGTAAGCCTCATTCGCCATTCTTTTAGGCAGGGGACCACAGGGATATAGCCTGATACAATGAATACCTATGGCATAGGGAGAGACCTTCTGAGTTCCTGAGCTGCTGTATTATATGAGGGGCAAGCTTGTCAGATGGGTTTATGGTTTGACTTTGTTACTTATCTACATTCTTTTTGGTTATTTCTTTGGAGGCAGTGGGGTTAAGTGACTTGCCCAGGGTCACACAGCTAGTAAGTGTTTGAGGCCGGATTTGAACTCATGTCCTCCTATCAGGTTGGTGGTCTATCCACTGTGTCACCCAGCTGTCCTTTCCACATTCTTATTCAAAATGTCTCTCATTCTTTTGGCACTATGACACACACATACACCCCTTCCCCTCTGTCCCATTATGACAGACAGTGAGGGGAATATTTGAAAGTGAGTAACCTGGAGTCTTACTGCGTTAAAAAGTTGTTTATTCTTGTACCAGGCACAATCATTTGCTCAAATCAGGATGGGAAGTGGGGGAAGAGATTGCTTTCTGTAGTCTGCTAACCAGAAGGAGAGAATCTGAAAGAATTTCTGAAATTTCCAATAGACAGATTCCCTACCTCAAGAGAAAGAACCAGCTGTGTCTGACTGAGGGACATAGTTTGTGCTAGTTTTTGCTTATATTTTCAGATCAGAGCTAGGTTACCAAGAAGTTAAGCAGAGTGATTATTGGGCAGTGATTTAAATATTGACTAATTGACTCGGGCTGAGAAATCAATTCAACAAACATTTATTGAAAATCTACTTTGTGCTAGGTAATCTTCTAGGATCTAGAGATCCAAAATGAGTACAAAATGAAATAGCCCCTTTCCTCAAAAAGTTGACAGTGTACTAGAAGAAAACTGGTCAGCATAGCACCAGACTGTTAAGCATGTTTTACTATATTTTCATGGACTCATTCATCTGTGTTTTTACCCTGACTCTTTCCATATAAGACCTGAGGTGGCCAGCCCTCAAGTATATAAAGTAATATCATTGTGTAAGTAACAGAAATTCCATATGTGATACATGTGGCATGTATGGCTCACTTCAAATTAAAACATAGGCCATGGAATTGCCCCACAAACAATTTGAGATCACCAGTTCATTTGTAGGACTAACCTATGTATGGACTTGATACTTAAATACACCCATGGTTCATTGGTGCGAACACTGGCTCCATTTGTATCAATGGCCACCTATCTGTGCCTTCTCATCCTGTGTGACTATTGCCCATATCTTCCTGTAAATCCTGCACAGGGACATCCCAACTTACTGGGGGCTTTCCACTAAGTGTCTTTTGATCATGTGGATAACATTATTGCATGCAGGTTGTCTGTTATTCTTGGCTCTTATGACACAACTGGCCCAACTCCATTTTCTGGTCATACATCTCTCTGGTTCTAATTTGCTTGGTGTGTTTTGCATATCTTTTATTTATTTATTTATTCATTCATTCATTCAAAATTAATTAATTAATTAATTTGTTTGCAGGGTGATGAGGGTTAAGTGACTAGCCCAGGGTCACACAGCTAGTAAGTGTCAAGTGACTGAGGTCAGATTTGAACTCAGGTCCTCCTGAATCCAGGGCCAGTGCTTTAGCCACTGTGCCACCTAGCTGCCCCCCTTGCATATCTTTTATCATGGGAAATATGTAACAGCTTGTTTATGCCCAGAATGAGTCTTACCCACTATACCCTTGGGATGACCTTCAAGTTTTCATTTTCATCATGATTTTGGTTTTCTAGACTTGCCCTACTAGGCCATTCTTAGAAGCATATTCATATCAATAAAGATGGATTTTTTTTTTTAGTTGGGAAAGCCCAAGCACTATATATTCTCCCATTTTTTTGTTACCCCAACTATAGAAAGGTCATTTTAGTGACCCCTTTAAGGCTTTTCTATATCAAGCTGTTCTAAAAATCAAATCCTAAATATTTTGGATACCCAGAGAATAGAGGGGAAAATGGGATCATGACCTCACAGTATCCATTTTCCTTCTTATCTTTGCATTCACTGCTAATCAGTGCCTTCATATTAATACCATATGGAAATTTTCCTTTATTCTTGATAACATCTTTATAGCAACATGCTAAAGTTCTCACATGGACCTGTGATTTAATGATAGTGGCTGCTCACTACATCTGATCAGATTGCATCTAATTTGTGCTTTCTTCTCCTGTTAGATTCTTGTCATTTCTATTTTTATATTATCTCTCACATCGATCCCATTTTCCTCATTCATACAGCTTCCACCTTAGTTCAGTATATCCTAACCTCTTAGCTGGACTATAGCAATAGCCTCCTGTTTGGTCTTTCTTCCCCAAATTTTTCCCCACTCTAATCATTCCTCTGCAAAGCTGCCAAAGTGATTCTCCTAAAGAGTAGATCTAAATTTCACTTTTATCACTTTTATAATATGTGCCTTATATCATATTTCTATCACTGAAGCTCCTTAAAATAGAGATTATTTCACATTTGTTTTCATGTTATCAACACATAGTAGGAACTTAATATATGTTTATTGAATGCAATGAAATCAGTCATTGATTTTTTTTTTTGATCAATGAGCATTTATTGAATCTACACTCATGTCTGATCACCATTAGCACACTGCAGGCTATTAATGGCAGAATCATCTTTCCATCTACCATGATTTGTGTACTGCAGGGGTTTATTTGATATGAATTTAATTTAATTTGGTCACTGGGAAAGGATTACCTGGTGGCATCAGAACAATTCTTCTTATCCACTCATTGTTTTTGAGAACAGACTTCTGAATGGCAACAGCCTACATTGATTTTCTGTTTTCTCTCCGTAAACAATTCATGGCAAAGAACACAGAGAATAACTTGGAATCCGTGGATTATGACATTCAGTCTCAGGGATTTTCCTGTTGAGCTTATCTCTTGGGTTTTATGTCTGGAGAAACAAAAATAGTTCTGTTCAAGTCATCTTATATTCAGGAAATCATTAGTTACTAATTCTTATACTTTGGTTGTATTCTTTGGATACATCTAAAGGACTCAATGAGTTTAATGTGATTTCAAATGGCTTAAGAGCTTTGTGAGGGAAGATTTCTGAAAAAAAAAAAAGGAATACAAGTAATTAATGTTGATGCAAAGACTCCTTTGAGACAAAAGAATGCCTTATTGTTCCTCTGTGGAAAACCTCATTTTATTGTTAAAGTTTCAGTAATATAGAGATCCCCTATTCTCCAAGGTGAGTTACCCTAACTGGAATAAATGTATTCTTTGCTTTATGCCTTTTAGAAAGCTATAGTGTCCTGATGTCTTTGTCTTCAAATCACAGAATTGTCGTGTTCAAAAGAACCAGGTATTCCTAAAATCTTCACCATGCCTTTTACAGCCAAGGATTTTGAGGCCCAGAGGTGACTTGCTTAGCCATTGAAGGAGCTAACATTAGAACATAGATTTTAGTACAAATAGATCACAGAATTAGAAGGAATCCCATAGGTGAGCTATCCTTTTTTTTTTTTTTTTACAAAAAACATTTTTATTTATAGTTTGGGTTTCCAATTTTTATTCCTCTTTCTCTCCTCCCTTCCCTTCCCCCCACCTTGAGGCAGCAAACAATCAGATATGGATTTTATATATATATATACACACACAGACACATACACACACACACATATATACATATACATATATATACACGCACATATATATGTATATATATATATGATTATGTAAAACATTACTATTTTTTTCATTTTGTACAAGAAAAGTTGATTAAAAGAAAAAAATGAGGGGGCAGCTAGGTAGTGCAGTGGATAAAACACTGGCCCTGGATTAAGGAGGACCTGATTTCACATCTAGCCTCAGACACTTGACACTTACTGGCTGTGTGACCTTGAGAAAGTTACTTAATCCTCAAGGCCCCACAAAAAAAGAAAACAATTAAAGAAAATGAAAAATACCATGCTTCAGTCTGTTCCATGAATATCAGTTCTTATAAAAGTTGATCAGGTATTATTTTCTCCAATATCCCTGACTAGTAAGTTATTTGAGAACAGATTGTCCCTTCTTATTTATATTCCCAGAATTCATTGCCTGATAAGTAGTAGGTACTTAATAAATACTTATTGATTGATAGTGTCCATCTATCCTTCATGTGAACACTAGCCACAAAGAAGAAATTAGTGTCTCCTGAGCCAGCCCCTTTAATTATTGAACAATTGACACTGAACCAAAATCCCCCTCTCTGAAAATCCTGCTACGAGAGTTTCACCTTGTGGGGCCACACAGAAGATAGCTATCATGTCCTGCCTAAGTCTTATCATTTCTTGGGTAAATATTCCCTTCTTTTTCAACCAAGTTTTGCATAGGGTTTAGAGCTCTAGGAGACTTTAGAGATAATCCTAGATCATTAGAAATGGAAGAGTCCTTGAAAATTATTGAGTCCATCCCTTTTCACTTTACAGATGAAGAAGCTCAGGCCCAGAAATGTTCCCCCATATAGGCAGAAAATAACAAAGCTGGATCTGAACCCTCTGACCCCAAATCCAGCATTCTTTCTACTGTAGCTTGTTAGGTTTAAATCATATTTTAAAGAAATGCAACATCCTGTATGGCTATATTTTGTCATTTTCTCCCCACTACCATTGCCATTTGGGAAACATCATTGTACAGAGCCTAGATGGAGGACCCCATATCTATCTCTGTGCCCTTTTCAGACCTTTATCTGGAAGCCAAGAATGAAGTTGGTGCCTAAAACCACTTCTGAATGGTGAATCACCATGGTTACACTTGAATATGTTCTCCCAGCTGTATTTTCCACTCTTGCTCTTTCTCTGTGTACAAATTAGTTTCTTCTATTCCTTTCCTGCTTTTGTTGATTTCTCAGTGGCCACCATTCCATATGAGGATGGATGCCCAATGGCCTCTTAACACTTTCATGGTGTTTCTTCCTTCACTTTCAATAATCAACAGGGGCTTTGATATTTTTTATAATCTTTGTTAACTTAAAAGATGACAGTAAATAGAGTGGCATTTAAGGTCAGATTCTGAATAGTCCTCCTTCCAGAGGAACCACCTTTTCCTCTTCAGCACATGAATAATTGGTTCCATTTGTAAACAGAAAGTTGAAGCTGCTAAAACCTAAATACGTCCCTCTAGTGTTGACACCCAGATTCCCTGAGGTAAAGATGACCTCAGCACCTATCCACACTCCAAAAGGAATCCCATCTGCCCCATACCAGCAAGTGGGCCTCAAATCTTTGCTTCATGATCTGCACTGAGGAAGAAACAAACTTTCTTTTGAAGAGTTGGTGCCACTTGTGGATTGCTCTAGTTGATAGGAACATTTCAAATTGGGAAACTGAAGTGGAGCTAAAATTTAATTCTTTGCAAATTCCACTCATTCTTCCTTGTTCTGTCCTTTGGGGAAAAAAAGCGCAAGTCTTGACTGTTTTCCCTATGATGGCCTTTCCAATGCTTACTGATGGAGCTCACCTCCTCATTGTATCTTCTTTTCTGCATATTAAATAGCCTATTTCTTTCACATGATCACCACATGTGTAAGCTTCACCATTCTCATTGTCCTTCTATGAATTTTCTTCAGTTCATCAAAGTCCCCCATTCCCAATCCTCACCCAGATGTGGTCTGACCAATGTAGATCCTGTGGATACAAAGACAGAAATTAAAAATTCCTGCCCTCAAGGAGCTGCCAATCTAATAGGGGTATATAACTTGTACATAGATGATCAAGTCACACCAAAGCCTAATTGTTGTTTCTCAAACATGTTCTGCTTATTGGTTCCTTCAAGCGTTACCTTGTTTCATTTGATAGGCCCTAAGTGGCCTTATTCCTTTTCACCTGCAGTATCCTTTAAATCCTACTTCAGATGATACCTCCTCAAATAGCATTCCCTTATTCCCCTTTTCATTATTGATTTTCTCCCTTGGCCCTCATATAAGCACTGTGTCATTTGTGATGATATCTCATCCTCCTATTAGACTGTAAGTTCTATAAGGACAAGGAATGGATGTTATCTAAATTTATGCTTCCTATGGTCCAATGACCTGTTTCTTGAGGTGCTTGTTGTTAGAGATAGGTAGTACAGTGGATAGAGCACTAGGCCTGAAACCAAGAAGATATGAATTCAAATCCTCTCTCAGACACTGATGACCTGTGGAAAAGGGGCACAAGAGTTTAGGATACTGTAATACATAGAATTGTACAGGAGAAGTGGAGTCATCAAAGATATTTGTGACCAGAAAACTGAAGTCAATCACATGACCAGAGTAAGTATAAGGGATGAAAAGTCTGTGTGCCATAGGGGTATTCATACAATGTCTAAAGAATTAAAAATTAAAAAAAAAAAGAATTAATTTAAAAAAAAATTTGAGGATGGGCCCTGTAATCTTAGGTAGATCATCTATGAAATATATGTGGGAAAATAGGGACAAGATGGAAGATGAGTTGCTATTGACACCACTGGAGGGGTGGGGAGCTAACTTTCAATGAGAACAAAAATCTCTTGGAATATTTTTAACTGAGCTCAAAAGACATCTAATATAGGACCACATCAGTCTTCTGCATACAAATAATCTTTAAACTTTAACAGACAAGGTTCATTAGGAGAAGCCTTTGGGAAAAGCTTGAGCCAGAATGCTAATATTAGGAAATAATAAGGTTTATCTTCTGCTCTTACATGCAGAGGTTGTAGATGGCATAAAGACAAAACAGAGAGGTGTTTGAATAAACTTTTCATTCTTGTCTATTGTCCAGTGTGGTCTATTTGAGTCTGTTTATGAATATTTTTATAAGTTATTTTTATTATTTATTTCCCCCAAGATTTGTCATCATTTATTTTATTTTATTTTGCCTTGGGCTGGAAGCCTGCTGTGGCCCTCCATTGGACTATTTTTACTTAAGCCTCCATTAGGTTGCCCATTATGGAAGGGTCTTTGATGGCCTATTTTTCATTATTCTCAGTACTGCATCTGTAGTAAAGAAAATTCATGGTAATATTTTATACCAAAGTCCTTTTGATACTGAGGAAGTCCTGATGGTGGTGCACTAGATAGAATACTGGGCTTGAAATCAGGAAGACACATCTTCATGAGCTGAAATACAGCTACAGACACTTCTGCAACCCTGAACAAGTAATTTTACCCTGTTTCCCTCAGATCCTCATTTATAAAATAATCTGGATAAGGAAATGGCAAAGTTCTCCAGTATCTTTTTTAAATAATAAACATTTTTATTTATAGTTTGGGGTTCCAATTTTATCCCTCTTTCCCTCCTTCTCCTCCCCCCTCCCTGAGGCAGCAACCAATCAGATGTGTGTTATACATGTATGATAATGCAAAACATTATCATTTTTCTCATTTTGTACAAGCAAACTTGGTCTTGCCAAGAATACCCCCAAATGGGGTCACAAAGGGTTGGACCCAACTGAAAACAGTTGAATGATAATAACAACAAAAACTGATGATGAATCAGACTTATGCTAAGCTCTAATATGGGATGAAAATAATTAGCAGGAACTTTTAATTCATTGATCATCCTCTTAGCTTTCTTTAATACTACATAACTGAAAAAAAATACTACATACTCAGGGCAGCTCTTACTTTTGGAGGGACCCAGTGCAGATACCAGGACATGATGCTGACTCAAGAAAAGCAGCACGATGACCTCACCAAAAGCTATTGATGGTCCTGTGGCATCAGAGGCATGGACTTCCCTATTGTAACGATTGGAATGACACCATCTACTGGAGACTTATTGTAGAACAGCTCCGCGATGAAGTGAAGGTCTTTGAGGGCAAGACCAGGAGTCTTTTCTTTGGCGTCAGGAAGTGACATCTGCTTGTGGCAGGAAGAAGGGAGGAACCTGGTGCTCTGACTGGCTCTCTTTCCTTTGGACTCTGGTGGAGAGCAGAGCTAGAAATGTGCTCTCCCTTGAATAGATAGATGAATGTAGGTCTTTCTCTCTCTCTTTACCAAATTCTTATTCTCCTTAATAAATGCTTAAAAGTCTAAATCTTGCTAAAGCTTATAATTTATTGGCGACCACTGATTAGATATTTTAGACAGACTAGCTAGAATTTTAGCCCTAAATGCTATCTATTTATGTCCCTGAATACATATGCTGTCTATGTATATTTTGCTCCTTTGTCTTTTTCTTATTGATTTATATTTTGATCTGCTTCCTGTGATTCTATTTTGACATTTTGGGAGTTTAAAAAAAATCTTCTTCCTTCCTTCCAAAGTTTACCTTTTCAGGGACCTCATCAAATACCTGGACTTTTCTCATCAAACTCATTTCTGAATGGCCTTCAGTTTCTTAAACAAAGTTATGTAGCACATCAAGTCAACTAGCATATATGTGGTTATCTCAAAGAATAGACATTCATAGGTAGTATCAGAAGTGCCTCCTTTTGTTGAAGACCATTTATTTAGAAATTTTTAAAAATCTTAACCAAATTATCATTACTCATTCCCTCAATTGAGAGAAATTGGGCAAAGACAGAATACATACTGGTCTATCATCTAGTTGCTTCTTCTTTGTAAATTAAAAAAAAATTTTTTTACTTAAAAAAAAATTTATTATTTATGTATTTTTTGCAGACCAATGAGGGTTAAGTGGCTTGCCCAGGGTCACACAGGTAGTAAGGGTCAAGTGTCTGAGGCTGGATTTGAACTTATGTCCTCCTGAATCCAGAGCTGTTGCTTTAATCTACTATGCCACCCAGTTGCCCCCAATCTAGTAGATTCTTGTGTTGTTATTTTTGTTAACTAGGTAATAAATTTCATTGTTTCTAACTAATAAAAGTAGCCTTCTAAAATTTAGGTCCAAGGGTAAAATTCTCTTAGCCACACCCTTGGTAAAACTCTGAGCTTGTTGTTTTAAAGACCTAAGATCTTTAGATATTTCATCAGCTTCGTCAGAAGAATGGCATGGAGAGTTAAATAGGTCCAAATATCTAGTTTGGTACTCAGCATCATATCTTTTTTTTTTTTTTTTGGTGAGGTAATTGGGGTTAAGTGACTTGCCCAGGGTCACACAGCTAATAAGTGTTAAGTGTCTGAGGCTGGATTTGAACTCAGGTCCTCCTGAATCCAGGGCCAGTGCTTTATCCACTGTGCCACCTAGCTGCCCCCTATCTTTTGTAATTTGAAATACTGCAAATCCTTTTTAAGATCTTCCTGTAGAGCCTGTTTTTTTGTTTGTTTGTTTTTTTATGGGCTTGTCACCATAAGAGAAAATTCTAGTGATGTCTCCATCCTTCAGTCATGTATAAACTTCATGCCTTTGCACTCAAAGGTTAGATCATTTTTAAAAGTCATAAATGAGAAAATTCATATATAGCTACATATAGTAACATCTCAATAAGGGGAGAGAACATGGCAGTTGAGAGGATTGGAAGAGAAAAAAGAAACAAGAGCCCCATTGAGAACTACCTAATCATGCTTGTTGAAACTGACTAGTTTGAATGTGACATTCAAAGTAGTTACATAACAAAGTTTAGTAATCTGTTTTCCAGGCCCCTCACTCATTCTGAAGTACACATTTTTCCTTAGAAAATATTTGATCTTCCTCATAAGATTAAAAGATTCTGCTTTTCCACTAGCTTTGAAATGCATTAATCAGTATTTCCCTGATTATTCCTAGAATGTTGGGTACATTAGTTTCAAGTTGCAATATCTTTAGAAAAAAAGAAATACGTGGTATCATCTTCCTACATAGAACTTTGGTCAATTAATTAGAAACATGACTGTGGCACAGTAGAACTTATGCTAGACATGGAGTCAGGACTCTGGGGTTCTATTCCTGTTTTAGGCATTAATTAGCTTTTGACAACGGGCAAATCACAACCTCTTTAAGTTTCAGTTTTCTTTTTTGTAAATTACTAATTGTTATGCCTATTTCAAAGGGTTATTGGCAGGCTCAAATGAAGTAATGCATGTACATTTTAAAGAACTACATAAATGTCAGTCATCATCAATAACCATCATCATTGACAGTGTTGTGATCATTGTTATCATTGTCATCACACAATAGAATATTAGTGCCTTGATAGCAGAGACAGTTTCATTCTTTTTCTCTTTGTAGCCTCAGTGTCTGGTACAGTGCCTCAAATATGGCAGGTGTTTAATCAATAATTTTTTGAGGTATGACTCAGTAATGATTAACGTGCTGAATATTGAAAATTATCCTTGATGTCATATTTTCTGGCTCAAAGATACTAAGAAAACTTTTTATTTATTTTTTTTTAGTGTAGGTAAGGAGAAATTCCACTATTGAGCTCCATTCCAATTTCTTTCTCATCTCAAAATAATAAACACCCATTCAAGTGTCCAAATACAATTCAAATCCTTTATTAATCTCATCTAGAACTTTACAAATAAAAGCATTCTTGAATGTTTTCCAAAAGTCTAACTCCATGTGATTTACAATATATTTAATGAAAATTAAACCATATTGGTTTTCCTGGCGGGGGGAGTCAGCAGTACATGATTCATTGTTGTTATTTTTAAATCATAGACTTTTATTTCTTTGGTTTATGGAGAATCCAGATACAGGGAAGAAATAATGGTGCCTGAAAGTGAACACATCACATTTTGACACTTTCCCTAATTAAAATATCAGTATATCTGAAGCGATTATGTTTTATATGAGTTTGCCTTGCTAGCTGACTTTATACTTCATGCCTTTACTTCTGCTTTCTATAAACCAAACTGCCCACTTGTCAACCACATGAAAAGATGGGAAAAGAAAAAAAAGTGTCTTCTTTTCCTCCCCAATAGTTTTGTTGTTGTTGTTATTTGTTTATTATCAGCTATCACATCGGGTTAGGGTCATGATTAGCATATTACAGTTAAATATTGCCAGTAACTAACATATTTTGCTTGATACTTAGTAGGTGCTTAATAAATATGTTTGCTATAATTACAGATGGATGAATGAATATCAAGCATACATACAAGAAGCAATGTGATTTATTGCCATTTACGTTTGGTTTAGAGTAACTGAATCAGATATTTACAATGGGAAAGGATTATAGAGACCAATGAATCTAATTCATTTGATCCTTATTTCATAGGTAAAGAAATGGACACCCTGTCAGTATCACCTTGGCTCAATCTTGTCTTCTCTCTAAACCCTTGTTTATTTATCTGAAACTGAAGGTGTTGGACTAAATGATTTCCTTTATACAATAAATATATAATCCTTTAGAGCAACGATATTTAGCCTTTTGGGCAGGCATAGCTGGTTTTCCTCAAACCCCTACATGTGTAGGTTTGCCTTTAAGAATCTATAATGAATAGAGTTTTGAGAGATGGGCTGCTCTATGAAGTTGATTAGTACATGTACCCTTGTACTGTTCTGTATGTAATTTTCACCAGCAGTTTCTAGCTGGCTATAAGGAACATGGGTTATTTCATTTTCTATATATGTCATATCTCACCATTAGAATTTAACCTTCTTGAGAATAGATGTTAGCTTTATAAAAATATATAGATATAGATAGAAATTTGTATCTTTACCATTTAAGCATAGTGTTTTGTGCACAGTAAATACCTAACACATGTTATTTTTTATTATTCACTCATTTGTGAAATGTAGAACTGGCCTATCACACAAAGTTGGTTCTTGGATAATAGATATGTGGCTATTTCTTAAATTGTGGTCTCTCCAGCAAGTGGAATTTTCATCCCTGAGATCAAGGCATTTGAAAATGAGGAGACATGCCTGGTTTCTCTTCTTCGTTTTCACTCCTTCATTTGGTGGTATACTCTCCTAATGAGTGGTACCATGTAAGCTACAGTAGGAATGGTAAAAGGAATCATGCATGAGACTTAGATATACAAAGTATATTCTTTATAGATGGCTAGAGAACATATAATATTTATATTTATGTTATCTACAATGCCAAGTAATCATCTCTGAATATCACAGGTGCTTATTTTTTTCTTGAAGTGAACTGATTGCTCATGAAACCATAAACAATTCTTTTTCTAAGATATCTTAGGGCTTGAACTTATGCATGACCGATGATTTCCTTTGCATAGTGCTGAGCCCAATGCTGTATCATAATGCCACTTTTTAATTCTGAAAAGGAGTCAGACAGTGTCATATGGGTTTTTTTTTGTTTGTTTTTTTTTGGTGAGGCAATTGGGGTTAAGTGACTTGCCCAGGGTCACACAGCTAATAAGTGTTAAGTGTCTAAGGTCGGATTTGAACTCAGGTCCTCCTGAATTCAGGGCCAGCGCTCTATCCACTGCACCACCTAGCTGCCCCAGTGTCATATTTTTTATGAGCCTGAGATATCTTGGACCTTTAAATGCATATTCAAATTGGGGCAGGGGGATAGCATCTTCCAAGACTGAGGTGGTGGTGGAGTTTAAATTTTTTTTCAATTTTCTTTTCATATAGGAAGAGTCCCCTCTCTGATATATGTTAAAAATGTTCCCTCCTGTGGATTCCAGGATGATGATTGTAGAACAAAGTGTTATTGACTACCTCTGCTTCAAGATATATGCCTTGGGATCACTAAGGTCAATAGTTACTTGAGAGGGCTGAGTTTAGGAGGGTGAAATATTCTGTGATTTACTCAAGGTTGACTAACAAAGAGGGAATGGCGATTCTTATGCATTTTGGTAGGAATCATGGGACTTGCTGGGTTCATATGGACAGTTTATTTGTGAAGTTTATTGGGAAAAGATGGGGAGAACTTCTAAACCTATTTTAGGGTTAAAATCCTTCTTAACCTATTGTATATTAAACTGTTTATAAGATACATGCCACTTATATGTCATGTGCCAGTCAATGAGTGGATTAGTTTCTCATGTGAGGAATCAAATGCCTCCCACCTTAACAGGTGCTCCCACTCTTCCCACCCCACCTTAAAATTCGACATGTGAAATAACTAACTCACAAACACATTGCCTAAGGGAGGGAAAAAATTCCCATAAATAATGATCCTAACAAGGGGAGAAAGTCCTTACTTATTAATATAATTCTGTATCAAGGTTTATATGCACATATCTATTCTATAGCAAACCATATTGATTCATTTACATTTCTCACTGTGAGGAAGAATAACACTTGACAGTTACCAAATTCTAAGAAGCAAAACTATGTTGCTAACCACAAAGACAAAAGAGGTATAGAACCTTGGGGTTCAGTTGGGTGTTTTTGCAGGGCCATGAGAGTTAAGTGACTTGCCAGGGTCACACAGTTAGTGTCAAGTGACTGAGGCCAGATTTGAACTGAGGTCCTCCTGCATCCAGGGCCAGTGCTTTATCCACTGCACCACCTAGCTGACCCATGGGGTTCAGCCATTTTGAAAGGCATTGGAGCAGTTAAAGTTTTGTTGGCCCTCACACAGTCTTCAAAGTCTTTCTAGCTGGGTGGGTAGGACATCCTACAGCTTGCAATATGCTGATCTAGTCTGTCAAGAGCCCAGGGTCATAGCCAGGCCATTATAAGTCTTCAAAGGAAGACATTAGTGTATGAAGATGTCAGCTCCAAGTGGAATTGAATTCTTCTGATGATGAAAAATTAGATGCTTGGCTCTTGGAATGCTTAGCCAATGAAAGAGAATACTGAGATGGGAATACTCCACACACCTGAGTTAAGCAGACTGGCTTGATGTCAGCAATTTAACACATTTACATGGCTTATTTTTTATTAAACATCTTATTAAAAACTTAATATTGAACATCACTATAACCAGCTAAATTTGTTTATGCAATATTTACTGAATGTCAGTTTAGAAAATATCTTATTAATTCCTCACTTTTATCTTCTGTTTCTCTGTTGTGATTCTGTTTATTAATTCTTATCAATGTTTCTTCTAATAAATAGTGTGGGTGCTGTCCTTCTGGCTTTGTGGGAGTTTTAATCATTGTATTTTTTTGCATAAAGATTGATTTAGATTTTATTGTTCTTAGTGGCATTACAGCATCCCCTTAAAGCTAGGCTTGTTAACCTGGAAGGCATGAACATAAAAAAAAGCGAACCATATTTCAGTAGGATTTGGTTTACTTTATAATTGTATGTATTTTACTCTAGGTATTAAAATCATTATTTATAGAATGATCCATAGGCTTTATCAAACTGCCATCAAAGTTCATGACACAAAAAAAAAATTAGGACCCTCCTATTCCACTACTTTACTTAACCTATTTTCTATTGTTGAACATTTAGGTTGTTTTCAGCTTTTTGAAATTGCCTATACTGCTTTCATACAAATTTTTGAACCAGTGCCTTTTTTTTCTTGTTATTCTTGATAACACTTTCATAGCAAGAATGGAATTCTCGGATCAATTGTTATGATTATTTTTTATAATTTTACAGTGTTCTGCCAGATTATCCTCCAAAATGATTGTACAAGTTTACAATCCTGCCAGCAGTCCCTGATGATGCCTATAGCTCTATGGCTCCACTAGCATTGAATTGCATTGTTTTAATTAATTTTTTGTCAATTTTATGGATGTGAAGGTGAACTCAAAATTGCTTTAATTGGCATTACATCGGATCATATGATGGTAGAATCATAGATTTATTGTGTCTAATTCATCCAATGGATTTTTCAGATGATAATACAGAGGTCTTTGATCATTAATGAGAATGGATATTTTTTTAACTGATCATCAACAATTTGTATTCCTTCATGCTACAAAGGCAGGTATTAAAAAAACATGGTGAGGGGCAGTTAGATGGTGCAGTGGATAAAGCACTGGCCTTGGATTCAGGAGGACCTGAGTTCAAATCCAGCCTCAGACACTTGACACTTACTAGCTATGTGACCCTGGGCAAGTCACTTAACCCCAATTGCCTCACCATAAACAAAACACAACAAAACAAAACAAAAAAACATGGTGAATGCTTTAGCCAAGGCATACTTTCCCTATAGTTCCTAGGATAAGGACAGATTTCCATTGATTTTGTAAATTTATCTAGAGGGTTCACAAGATTAGCAAAATGGAAGACTAGAGCCTCAAAATGGAAAAGAAGGAAAGAAGAATGAAATTTCTGTTACTCCAACCTGGATCCACATGATGAGAAGATATCCCCAGCCTATGCCCACCCAATAGGATGGCTATAGCCAGTATAAGAAACCTAACAACATGAGTTTTAGGATCTGTCTGTAGGATATTTGACCCAATTCACCAGTGGTAGTAACATAATCTGATCTTTTAGCTCTAACATTCATGCCCCAGAGGAGACAAAAGATTGTGAGTATCTCCTGCTCTATGAGTAAGGGAATGCAATCATATGTGGTGGCAATTTGTAGAGGATATGGAGATGCAAAGCTGGCCAGAGGAGAAGGGGTTCACATGGCCAAAGGAAAGGAGATTAAATACCTCTCTAGGACTATCCCTCTCCCCAAGCAATTTATTCTTGTTAGGAAAGAAATGGTTCAAGCTCCAAATTCAAGGAAACTGAGGATGTCTAATCATGGGGTTCTACATAAACATGGTTTACAGTGAAAGGGAAGGGGATAAAAGTGAGGGGAGAAGACAGAGATAGTATATTGGGAATATAAGGAAAATATTATTGTTGAGTCATTTCAATTGTGACCCTATTTGGGTTTCTTGACAAAGATACTGGAGTGGTTTGCCATTTCCTTCTCTAGCTCATTTTTCAGATGAGGAAACTGAGGCAAATTGGATTAAGTTACTTGCCCAGGATCCCACAGCTAGTAAGTGTCTGAGGGCAGATTTAAACTCAAGTCCTCCTAACTTCAAGGTTTTCACTCTATCTACTGCATCACCTAGTTGCCCATTATAAGGAAAATAAGAAATGATAAAACATTTAAGAGAGCCTGAGGAGACCAGCTTCCAAACAAATAAAACAAAAATGAAAAAATTGAAAATTAGATCAGCATAATAGGCTAACTAGGCAAGAGGAGCCCAGGTATGGATAACAGCAAAATGAGAAAGTACGTGGTATAAGTCCCTGCTGACAAGAACTCCCAAGAAAACTGAAAAGCAGTTGGCAAGGAAAAAAAAGTTTTAGTCTAATATCTTGTACTATATATAATAAATTCTAAATGGATGTCAACTGAGTACAAAAAGGTAATATTTTTTAATAAAGAGGTAAAAAAGGAAAGAAGTGCATCTCACAGTTTTGACTAAGGGGAATTTTTTTCCCCCTAAGGGGAAATTCTTAACCAATCAGTGGATTGTCTTTTATTTTTCCCTTTTGTTCTTGAAGAGGACTATCACATTGGGAGGTAAAGTCATTACTTGCAGTGCATTGGATCTAAGTGAGAGAGGGCTGTGCCAAATCACTAGTCTCACTCTCTCCTCCAGAGCCATTTAAATCCAATGTTAAAATATACATCAGGATGACTAGAGCTGACCCTGGATGTTTGAGGCAATCAGGTTAAGTTTCCCAAGGTCACACAGCTAATAAGTGTCAAGTGTCTGAGGGCAGATTTCAACTCAGGTCTTCTAACTTCAGGGCCAGTACTTTATCCATTGCGCCACTTAGCTACTCTAACCAATCAAAGGGTAGAGGAGATGACAAGAAATAAAATACACAATGTTAATCATATGAATTTTTTTTAAAAATGGTTTTAAATTAAAATATTAATGCTGTAAGGATATTGGGAAAAACTATTGCTTTGTAAAAAATAAATATTCTCTCTGAGAAGAAACTCATATTCCTCATATATACAGAATTAACACAAATATTTGTTCCAAGAGTCATTATCTAACCAATAGGAGGTCAAAGGGTATGAACCAATATTTCTCAAAATAACTGAATGCTGTAATATGAAAGAAGCTCCAAATTACTAATCATAAGAGAAATGCACATTTTAAAAGTAGGTTTCACTTTACATCAAGCAAATTGGCAAATTTTTTTAACATTCACTTTTTAAAAATGAGTTCCAAATTCTCTCCCTCCCTCTAGCCTCTTCCCCCATTCATTAAGAATGCACATAATAGGGGGCAGCTAGATGGTGCAGTGGTTAAAGCACCGGCCCTGGAGTCAGGAGTACCTGAGTTCAAATCCGGCCTCAGACACTTAACACTTACTAGCTGTGTGACCCTGGGCAAGTCACTTAACCCCCATTGCCCCGCAAAACAAAAAAAAAAAAAAAAAACCAAGAATGCACATAATATACATCATATTTTCCATGTGAAATCTTACAAAACACATGTATTTATTAACCATGTTGCCAAAAAGCAAGAAAAACAAATAAAATTATATATACACATATGTACATATGCATGTGCATTTACATATATACACATACATACTTCAATCTTCATTCAGAATTCATTACTTCTCTCTCTGGTGATAGTATTTTTCATCATGAGGTATTTTGAATTGCTGTGGATTATTGTAGTTATCAGTGAAGCTAAGCCTTTTACAAATGATCATCATTAAAATATTGCTGTTACTGTATACACTGTTTTCTTGGTTCTACTCACTTCGCTTTGCGTTAATTCATATATCATCCCAGATTTTTTCTGAAACCATCGTGCTTCTCATTTATTTTGGTACAATTGTATTCCATCACAATCATATATCACCATTTGTTCAGCCATTTTCCAACTGAGAATCCCCCCAATTTCCACTTCTTTGCAATCACAAAAAGAGCTGCTATATTTTTGTTCTTATATGTACTTTCCCTTTGTCTTTGAGTTCTTTGGTATACATACCTACTAGTGGTATTACCAGGTCAAAGGGTGTGCCCAGTTTCATAGCTCTTTGGACATAGTTACAAATTGTTCCTCAGTTGTTGGACCAGTTCATGGCTTCACCAATAGAGTATTACTGTAATTATTGTTTCACATTCTATCATGTGAGTCAAATTGATAGGTTTAAGGTGATGCCTTTTAGTTGTTTAATTTGCATTTCTCTAATTATTAATTAGAGCATTTTTATATGACTAGTAATAGCTTTGGTTTCTTCTGAAAACTGCCTATTCAACTCTTTGATCATTCATCAATTGGGGAATGAATCTTATTTTATAAATTTAATATCCCTTCTCTATTTTATAAATGAGGCCTTTACCAGAGAAACTTGTAAAAAAATTTCCCCAGTTTCCTATTTTCCTTCTAATTTGGGCTATATTGGTTTTGTTTGCGTAAAAGCTTTTAATTTCATATAATCGAAACTGTACCCGCCATGATCTTTTCTGTCTCTTGTTTAGCCATAAATACTTCCCTTACCTGTAGCTCTGAAAAGTAATTTTTCTTTTCCATGCTCTCTTAATTTGCTTATGATATCACTCTTTATGTCTAAATCATGTACCCATTTAGACCTTATCTTGGCATATAGCATGAAATATTGGTCTCTGCCTAGTTTCTGCCAGGCTGCTTTCCAGTTTTTCAATTAGTTTTTGTTAAATGTAATTCTTGCCCTAAAGTTTGGATCTTTGGGTTTATCAAACATTATATGATTGTAGTCATTTACCTCTGTAAATTGGTAACCAATCTATCCACTGATCTACCATTCTATTTCTTAGCCAATACCAGATGGTTTTTAACAACATGGTAAATTATAAAGAAAAAGATGAAAATAGTGTTGCAAGTATGTCGGACAGACACGCTCAGATATACTGCTAGTAGAGCTGTGAGTTTGTCTGACCATTTTATAACACAATTTTTAATTATGTTTACAAAAATCGAAATGCTCAAGCACTTTTACTCAGAATTCACACTGCTAGTCATATATCCCCAAAAAGTCAGTGGCCAAAAATGATTACATATATTTCAAAATATTCATGACAGCATTCTGTGTATGTGAGTGTGTACGTGTGTTTGGTAGCAAAGAACTTGAAACAAAGTGGGCACCAATTGATGGGGGAATGACTAAATGAAGTATTATTTTACTGTGAGATTGACAAATATTAAGAATGCAAAGAAATGTGAAGATTTGTATAAACTTAATTGAGTAAATCAAACAAAGGAGTCAATGATAAAAATGTTAACAAAAATAACAACAAGAAAAATATGAAACATAATTGCAATGGTTAATCTTGATCCTGGAGAAGAAAAGATGAAATGCACTTACCTTTTATTAGAGAGGTAGGGGACTATTGAATATCTAGGTGTTGTAGTGAATAGCATACCAGGCCTACAGTTAGGAAGACCCAAATTCAAATCTGGCCTTAGGCAATTACAAACTGTGTGACCCTGGGCAACTCAGTTAACCCTGTGTGCCTCAGTTTCTCCATCTATAAAATGAGCCAAAGAAGGAAAGGCAAACCACTCCAATATCTTTGCCAAGAGAATCCCAAAAAGGGTCACAAAGCATCAGATGTAACTGAAAATCACTTAAAAAACAAGGGGACTATTAGTACTTTGCCTATGCTGTACATTGTGGTCAGTGTGCTGTTTATTTTCTTCCTTAACTGATTCGTTTTTGTTTTTTTTTGTTTTTTTGTTTTTATAAGGGAAGGCTTACTTGATTTGGAAAGTGAATAGGGACATATTCAGAAATGACTACAATGTAAAAATGGAAGACATCAGTAAAACTTAAAAATCAAGCAAATGTGACTAGGGCTCCTCTTCTGTGGTCCTATTCATTTCTGGCATATGAACTTATACTTTATTATGAGCAATATTGATGACAGAGAGAACTGAGTGAGAAAGGTGAACTGGCTGTTGTGAAAAAATGAAAGAGTGAATCATTTTCAGACAGTTGTTTGCTTCAAACCACGATGAGTACCTGGTCATTTTGTTCTCACCTGATAATGAGCCCTCAAGTGTGGTTCTTCATCTTTCTGCATGGAGAGGGAGGAAATCTATCCAAAGTAATGAGCAACTAGTAAAACAATAGACTACACAGGGTGCAGTAAGTTGCGTAGGAACTTCCAAGGCTAGTGAAATTCTGTAGGTGGATGTCCCTCATTTGTGTTTTAAAGATATGGCGTGCTTGTCTTTTCGAAATACAGCTCTGTCATTTGCCTCAAGAGTGGTTAATAACAGAGTGTAGGCATGAACTTGGGCCTTCTAATTGTAAGGAGGGTATTATTTTTACTATGTCGCTATCTTTTTCTAAAGCAAAACTAGGATTTTTTAAAAGTGAAATTGAAAGCACATGAAGAGCTAAAAATGAAAAAAAAATCTGTTTTTTTTTAATAGACATTAATCTTAACATCATTTTTCAGTCAATTGAAAACTGCTTTGGAACATTTTTCAAAATTTATCCTGCCTTCCTTCCTTCCTTGCCTCATCTCCTCTTCCCCTATTTCCAATCTCTCCTCTGTTTCAGTCTTCCTCTTCCCCTCCTCTGGCTCCTGGGACTATGGGATGATAAGGAATTGACCTATTGGCAGATGGCGGATAAGAACAAGAATCATTCAGTTCCTTTTTGTTTCTCAGTACATGATGTCTACCTTTTGATACCAAAAGGTATCTTTGAAAGGTGGAAGTCCCATTATCCAGTTGAACAAATACAGATTGGATTGTCAGTCCTTTGTGCATTTTTTTTCTCACGGAAACTCCAAAGTGTCTGCTCTACACGATAACTACAGTAATGAGAGTGTTGTACTTCAAAAAAGTTCCCCAAATTATTTTTTTATTGTCCTTTATTCAGCAGGAGTTTATTTCCCCTTCCATTTTCTTTGTGGTGATTAAACAAAAACATTTCTGAATGCATCGAGAGGTCTAAAATCAATCTCTTCTTTGTGTCTTGAGTTGCCACTGAGGTGATAGTTTTATTATATGAACCAGTTCCCGATGGAGGTGATTTACAGGGGAGAACAAAAAAAAATCAGTATATACTGTTATTTTCTCCACATCTCTTCTAACAGACCCTGTAGCAAAAGCAAGAGCCAAAGCATTAAATTGATCACAGCCTAGATCTTGGCATCTTCTTGGTAGAAAAAAAAAAGAAGAAGAAGAGGAAAAGGGGAATAACTGATTTGTGGCAAATATGAATTTTATTTTATTCAGTCATTTTCTTTTTTCTTTTTTTGGGGGGGCAATGAGGGTTAAGTGATTTGCCCAGGATCACACAGCTAGTAAAGTCAAGTGTCTGAATCCAGATTTGAACTCAGGTACTCCAGGGCCAATGCTTTATCTACTGTTCCACCCAGCTGCCCCCAGATTTAGTCATTTTCAATCATGTCCAGTTCTTCATAAATCCTTTTTGGGGTTTTCTTTATAAAGATAGTGAAATTGGGGCAGCTAGGCGGCACAGTGGATAGAGCATCGGCCCTGGATTCAGGAGGACCTGAGTTCAAATCCGGCTACAGACACTTAACACTTACTAGCTGTGTGACCCTGGGCAAGTCACTTAACCCCAATTGCCTCACCATATATACATATATATATATATATATATATATATATATATATAATTAAAAACAAAGATAGTAGAGTTGTTTGCAATTTCCTTCTCCAGTTAATTTTATAGATGAAGAAAGTGAGCAAACAGGGTTAAGTGACTTGCTCAGAGTCACAGATCTAGCAAATGTCTGAGGCTAGATTTGAACTCAGGGCTTCCTGATTCCAGGTCTAGCACTTTACCTCCTATGTCACCTAGTAGATTTACCCCACTATGATGCCATCCAAGGTGAGGGCTATCTATAGAATTATTCCAGAAAAGGGAATTATTTTTGGTTTTGCCTTTGTATTCCCAGTATTTGTCACATAGTAGGTGCTTAAAACGCTTGTGGAATGAATGACTAAATGAATGAGGGTATGCTTACTTTGTCAGTAATCACTATCCCTGAGCCTCACTTTATTATACAGTCTTACATCTAACCAAAAAAGTGTTCCTAGAAGTTGTCAATCTCATCTCCCAAAGAAGCTTCGTCCTTGGATGAGCAGTCTATTCTCCTCTTCCTTTTCCTTTCTCAACAGTAGAATGATGAGTTTCTTAACAGTAATCACTGTTTTATTTCATATATTTGTATCCTGAATACCTATCATTGCACTTTGTACATAGTAGGTGCTTAATAAATGATTGAGTTTAATTGATCCATGATTTGAATTAATGTCTTGAATTGACAACTTGATTTGAACTGTTTTATTCCTAGGAGAAAATAGAATTCTGATTATTACTCTGAGAATAGTACAATTGAACAGCTGAACCTAAAATAAAAAGCCATTCACTGCTCAAGAGCCCCCCCCCCCCGCCCTTCCCATCCTGATTGTAGTTTGCTACAAGGAAAGAAATTTTATAAGCTGTAGAAAATCATTGGCCCTTAGTGATCAAGACCCTAATTAAGAATCATATCATAATTCCATGCTCTGTCTTAATGAAATATGTTAATGGATCAGGGATAGTCAGTGAAAGCCAGCTATTAGGAAATGTGAGCATGCTAAACCCAAAGGGAAGTGACTCATTTCAACTCCATGTATATTACAAATAACATAAGGTTGGCTGCAAAGCATTTGGACTTTGTAACCTTGTATGTTTGGGAGAGTCAAAGGAAATGCTCTGAGTGTCGTCTCATGTTCCTCTTTTTTCTGTGTACAGTTGGTTAGATCTTGCCAGGAGGTAAATTGCTGACTCTGGGTGGTAAGCATAGGCTTCCAAGCACTGTTTCAAACTTGTGGGAAGGAGTGTACCCTTCAATGCAGTATTTGCTATCCTCTCTCTCTGAGGGGCAATGTGTACTGAGTAACATTAGAAAGAAGGCAAAGCTTTTGTGAGATGTTTCTCCTGTTTTCCTTTTCTTTAGCCAGCCTCCTGGCTCAAGGGTTTACCAGGTTCAAATCTCATATCTTGATGTTTGCTACCTGAATGATCTTTGTCAAATGACTTTACTTCTCCATGCTTTTCCGAAAAACTGATTGAGTAGGGATGAGGGAGATTAGACTAGATTGTACTCAGTTTTTTGAAAGCTTTTAAGCATTTTAATTTATTAGAACCATATATTTGGCATTATGAAGAACTACTATCATCATAGATGGCTGGTGAAAAAATAGTATCACTTTAGTGTAATTCTAAAACATGAAATTGGTTCGATCAATTTTGAGGATTGTGTAGATAATAACAGAATCAAACAATATTCTGATCCCTGTTATTTATTGGGTGATTCTTCCTAGATACCCTGGTCTTGGATCAGGGGCTTCTTCGTTATACTGTATAGAATCATTTATTCACTTAACAAACATTTGTGGAGACTATGTTTCTGAAAGCTGCAGAATATTCAATACTTAGTTAAGACATCGGGCCTTGCCCTCATGCCACTTACAGTTTAGTAACCTTAAGCTACAGGTGGAGCCCTAATGGTGGGAACTTCAGGACCATTGGCAGGCTACAGCATAAGGTGGGACCTGTTAGGATCCTTTTAATTAGAATTATATGGCACATTAGAGTTTATCTATTCTACTCAATTCTTTTTAAGACAAAAGAAATGAAACCCAGGGAAATAATTTTCACAAAGTCAAAATTAAGCAAATAGGGGAAGCTAGGTGGCACAGTGGATAAAGCATTAGCCCTGGATTCAGGAGGACCTGAGTTCAAATCCAGCCTCAGACACTTGACACTCACTAGCTGTGTGACCCTGGGCAAGTCACTTAACCCTCATTGCCCAGGAAAAAAATAGTCAGTAAATAGGTTCAGGACAAAAACTTTAATAGCTTTGCTCCCAATGTGGTGCTCTATCCTTTTCCCTAGAATATGGCACCACCTCCAACATCACTCCATAGAGCCAAGTACTGTGAAAATATTTTGTTAGCTAGGGCTAATTTGGGGGCTAAACTATGGATGACTAATCTTTCTGAGTGGAGGACTAATCTTGGGACTTTTGACTATTTGACTATCTGACTTCCTTAATTTAATGTGGGCCGTTTATAAAGTTCCACCACACTGCTCCCAAACTGATAGACTAAAGATTAAGAAGCCCCTTAACCAAATAATCAAAGCAGAGTTTATTTATGAGATACTATTTAAAAATAAGAATACAGGGAAATAAAATGTACAACCTGACTGCTTTCCTGTGGTCTCTTTCCCACCTGCTGTGCTTAGAACTTCTTGAATACAATAAGGGCTTTAGCCGCACCCGCCTCAGGGCACTCAGGTCCTTTATTCTAACTCTGAGCCCCTTTCACTTTGTAAATCCTAACTTCTAACTTTCCTCTCCTTACTGCCACCACTGAACCCCTGTGTTTCTCTCTCACCGACCTTCTGTCTGTCTGCTCTGTCAGTTTGCCCTTTGACCTCTCTTTTGCCTGCTCCTAGTCCTTCTCATCTTCTCCTGCTTCCTTGTAGCTCCGTCTCTAGTCTCCAATCTTTGCCATCTCCTCAGCCGCCTCTTGACCTCTTCTTGTCTGTCCGAACCCCTGAGTCTTGTCCGCAGGCCTCCAGTCCTCCTGTCAGCCCCCGGTACCTTGTCTATCTAGTCTGTCCTCCTCCTTTTCTGTCTAACTCCCAGGTCTATATATATACCTTTCCTTCTCTCCACTCAAATCTCTGGGCTTCCTTCGCCCCCACAGACCAAGCTAATCCGCCAGCCAGAGCTGCGGCTGGTTGGGAGGGGGGTGCACTCCCACCTCACATACCTCAGTACAAACTATCTGGGATCCTTCGGATAGCTCCGCTCAGGTCGGAGGGAGCTGGGGCTTTTTTTTCCCCCAGCTGTCTGACCTGGCATCTTGTATAGCCCACGGGGCTTTTTCCGCCCAGTTGAAGCTGAGGAGGAGGGGGAGAGACCCTGAGGGCCTAAGGCTTTCTAATCTCAGCCTAAAGGTAGGGTCCCCAAATCAAAATAAATTTCCACAATACCTACTGAAAATCTCATCAGTGTATAGATGTGAGTTACTAACTCAGTGGCAGGTACTGGCCAGTTGTATATTGCTATGGACTGCTGCTTCTGCCTCTTAGAAGAATATAACCCTCCTGTGAGTAAGGTGGTTTTTTTTTTCCCATTTTTGAATTTGTACCCTCAAAATTTAACAAAGTGCTTTGCTGGAGTAAACAATTAAAAATGCTTGTTGAATTGAATCAAGGCAGACTAAAATAAATTAGACCAAAGTAAATACACATTTATTGGGGAATAGCTACAGAAATATGTTGTTGTACATGAAAGCAATAGAATATTACTGAAATGTAAAAATAGGATGAAAAAGAAAAATTCAGAGAAGCATGGGATGATAAACTTATACAGAAAGAAGTAAGCAGAATAAGGAAAACAATATTCATAATTACAACAATGTAAATTAAGTTAGCAGGAATAAAACTCCCGAGCTTAATGCAGTATAATTAAAATGACCAAGCTTATGCTAAGAAAAGAGATAAGAACCTCCCTACACCTCTCAGCCTTCTTAGCCAAGGTAGGGAAAAATGAGTACAGAATATCAAATTAACTGCCAGATGTAGTTGATGTGTTGGTTTGTTTTCCTGACCTCATTTTTCTTGTTCTTTTCACCTTTATATTACAAGGATCATAGAGCTAGTGCTAGAAAGATCTTCAAAGAGTTTCTAGTCCAACACCTTCATTTTATAGATGAGGAAACCAAAGTCCAAAGGGCTAGCTAAGTGAATTGTCCAAGATCGTACAGGTAGTATACATCAGAAATATATTTGAAGTGTGACTTCCTGGTATGGAAGGTATAAAGAATATATTTTTTAAAAAATAAGGGGATAACATAAAGAAGAGAGAGAAATTCTGTTGAAAGTTATTTTAGGGGGCAGCTAAGTGGTGCAGTGGATAGAGCACTGGCCCTGGATTCAGGAGGACATGAGTTCAAATCTGGCCTCAGACACTTAACGCTTACTAGCTGTGTGACCCTGGGCAAGTCATTTAACTCTCATTGCCCCGCCAAAAAGAAAAAAAAAAGTTATTTTAGAAGGCATAAAATATTTAAGCACCTACCTACCAATACATACATAGGAACTATATGAATGCAACTATCAAACATTCCATATAGAAATATAGATGGACCTAAGCAAATAGAGAGCTAATAAATGCTCATGAAGGAACTATGCTAATATAATTAGGATGACAATACTACCTAAACTAATTAACTTATTCAGTCTCATATAAATGAAAGTACCAAAGGATCGCTTGAGGAAGTGATAAAAAAAATGGTAACATTCAACTGGAAGGAAAAAAAAAGGTCAAAATTCTCAAGGCAGAAAAAGTGGGAAGGAAGAAGACTGGAAGTATCAGATCTGAAGCTACGCTACAAAGAAGTGACCTTTAAACCTTCTGGTACTAGCTAAAAATATGAAAAGTTGGTCAGTGAAACACATCAGTTATATAACATACTGAAGCAAATGTACACAGTGGCATTAGTGTTCAGTAACACAAAGACCAAATATTTTCACATAAGAACTAATAGTTCTAGAGAAACGTTTTGGAAAACTGATAATCAGCCTGACAAGTGCTAGGTATAGGTCAGGAACTCACATCATAAACCATAAAAAATTCTGAATGGGTATATGGCCCATGTCTAAAAGAACTAATCATAAGCAAATCAGAGGAGAAAGGAAGAAAATCGCTTTTACACCTATGTATAAGGGAAGGGGTCTTGACCAAGGAATGATAGAGAGGATCAGAAAAGGTGAAATAAACAATTTTGACTGTAAAATTGAAAAAAAAATCACAGAGAAAATCAATATAGTTAAAATTAGGAGGAAAATAGTTAACTGGGGAAAAGGTCTTTTCAGCAAGTTTCTGTGACAAAAGTTGGATAAATAAGGAATAGATTCCAAGATATATAAGGAGGAGATTCAACTACATAAAAATGTGAGAGCTATTCCACAATAGATAACCAGTCAGAGCATACGAATGAAAAGATCTTAATTAAAAAAGTGCTTATGATCAATTGCCACAGGAAGAAATTCTCCAACTCGTTAACTAGAGAATGCAAATTAAGACAATTCTGAGGTTTACCCTTACACCTAATTGGCAAAGTTGGCAAAATGGAAAATAGCAGTTATTGGAGGGACTCCATTGAGGCAGAGACACTCGTATACTGTTGGTAGAGCTATGAATCAGTCCACCCACTGTAGAACATAATTTTGAATTATGCATAAAATGTCATTGAAGTATGCAGATCCTTTGAGCCAAATGATAACACTAACAGTTCTATACCCCAAAGAGGAAAAAAGTCTATGAGTGAAAAGTGATTTCTAGCAGAAGTTTTTGTTGCAGCAAAGGAAACAAAGATATTCTCCCCAAATTGAGAAATACAAACAAAAAGGAAAGTTTTATAAGTAACATTAAATTCATTATATGTCATTTTTAAGTAAGCTAAAATATCTCCAATATTTGTGGTTTCACATATAATCTTTTTTATGTTCTACTTTGTACGTGAAAATATTCTTTCTTTTCTTTTCTTTTTTGTGGGGCAATGAGGGTTAAGTGACTTGCCCAGGGTCACACAGCTAGTAAGTGTCAAGTATCTGAGTTTGGATTTGAACTCAGGTCCTCCTGAATTCAGGACTGGTGCTTTATCCACTGCAGTGCCATCTAGCTGCCCAAATGTTCTTTCTTTTAGAGAGGGGTGTTTGTTAAATTCTATTTTTTTAAAGATATTAATAAAAATGAAAGTTAAATTAAATTCAAAATTTCATAAATGATAATCATTTATAATCCTTCTCATCCCTGTATCACTGCCTTTTTCTCACCTCTATGATTTCTTTTGTATTCTTTACTTGTCTCTTGGTTCCTTTTGTCTTAGAATCCCTTGATCCCCTCTCTACCAAATCCCTAGGCCTTTCCCTCATCTACAGCCTTCACATTCCACTTCAATAATGATCTAAGAAGGCATTGCATGGCATGGATTCATATTGCTCTTCTCTGATGGGAAAAGATTTCCAACAGAGGAGACAACATAATGTTACTCTTAAGGAAGTATGTAAATCCTCTGTAAACACCGCCTCTGCCCAATGCCATTGGCACATGACATTATGGATTGGCAAATGTGCTCTTAACAGATGGGAATGAGTATCGGCAGTCAAGTGTTCATGCCCTGGATCTGTATTGACTAATGGTTTTGATGGCAAAAATTCAAGTCAGGCTCCCGCCATCTCTGCATCAGATCAAGTGCTTGCAATTAAAGCAATGGGGGCCACTCCCTTTCTCCTCTAACTCAAGTTTAATTTAATTTAGAATTAAAACAAACAATTTTCTTGAACCATATGAGGAGGGCATTTTGGTGTCCAACTAATCAGGATTAATGTCATCAAGTCTCCACCCCTGGACAAATTACAAAAAGCCCATAAGTAGCTGGTTTGCTATTTCCCTCAACATGTTGTATGGCTGCTTGATAGCGTGATACTAGAAAGCATTCTCATATCCGGCCCCTGTGTTGAAACTAGTTGGGGTCCTGGTAGAAAATGCCAGTGGCCTAATGTAGCATGGCATCAGCATGAGCATTTGGCTCCTGTCCACGACTCTCAGAAGGTCATTTGTCATGCCATTGTGGAGTCATTGGAATCAAAGCTCTGGCTTGAAACCAGGCTGCTATGGAGGCCAGGCTGGGCCTGGCAATTGGTGGTGTCTGGCTACAGTGCCTTGACTGGGGCTCTGAGGAGTTAGTTCATCTGGTCACAACATAGCATGAATCAGCACCTGATCAAAGGTGTGATTCCCATGGGGTCCAGATTGATTTAGCCTGTTCCATGGCTAATGCTGGCATCCTATGATTGCTTTCTTTTTTTTGTTGGTTTTTTTTTTTTTTAGTGAGGCAATGGGGGTTTAGTGACTTGCCCAGGGTCACACAGCTAGTAAGTGTCAAGTGTCTGAGGCTGGATTTGAACTCAGGTACTCCTGACTGTAGGGCCAGTGCTCTATCCACTGCGCCATCTAGCTGCCCCATCATCCTATGTTTGGTTAGGTTTTTTGCAAATGCTGGATTTTGGGAAAGAGAGCCTTCGAAAGGACATTGAAAAATAAGATATGTATATGTATATATATATATATATATATAAACATATACAATAGGTGTATATATGATATATAATAGTTGTATATATAATAGTCATATATAATATATATGATAGACGTATATATAATATATATAATATTCATATAGTGCTAGAAGGTTTTAAAAGTACCTTTCCTCAAGACGTAGGCAGATACTCTTTATCTTTCTTTCCTCCTTCCTTCCCTCCTTTCCTCTCTCCCTCTCTCCTTTCCTCCCTCCCTCCCTTCCTTTCTTCCTTCCTTCCTTTCTCCCTCCATTCCTCCCTCCCTCCTTCCTCCTTTTCAGTACAGTATTTTAGTTCAAGGATAGGAAGGTGGCACTCTCTGCTTCGTTGCAAGAAGAATACATATATCCTCCAGGTGACAAGATGAGTCTCTGCCTTTGGACCAAAATCTCTGATAAGAGTGAGAGAATCATACATTCTGCTGGTGTCAAAGTGATTGCTAGCGTCCCTTCTGCTCAAGGTGGATCAGGAAATCCTGAGAGATTCTCTTATGTCTGAAAACATAGAAAAACAACTTCACACTCTGATTCTAGTTTAAGACTAAGATGGTTTGACTAGTCAGGCTGCAGGACAGCAAAAATGCCCGATCTGGTGCCAGGAGCCCCAGCTCCAAATTGTTCTTCTGACATTTGTGACCATAGTGAACTAGTCAGTACATCTTTTTGAGCCTCAGTTTCTCCCAGGCATATTTGTATCTATTTCATAGTATTTTTTACAAGAATCATATAAGCTAAAGTATACATGGAGAACTTCAAATTGCTATATTATATATATATGCATATATATGCATATAGTATAAATGTAAATATATAGTATATGCATATCTAATATATGAAAACATTTTTATTCTGGAGGTCTTACTGGGGCAGTGGAAACAGCCTTGGCTTTAGAATCAGAAGACCTGGGTTCAAATATTTGCCCTGCCACTTATTACCCCTGTGACCATACCCAAGTTATACTTGCTATATGATCTTAAGAGACCCCGTGGCAGAGTGGATTGAGTGCTGTACTCAGTAGGAAAAATGTTGATTCAAATTCTTCCTGAGATGATGGCTATGTGACCTTGGACAATTGAGGTCACCTCTTTGTACCTCAGTTTCCTCATCTGTCAAAAATCGGATGGATTGGATGGCCATAATGATCTTCCCAGCTCTACCTCTGTGATGGGGTATTAAATGCCTCTGGAATGTTGTGGCCAGAGCCTTGACTGTGGAGGCAGAGGGCATGGATTTGAAACCAGTATCTGGAGCTTCTTAGATGTTTCTTTGCACAAGTCTTCTCTTTTCTGAATTTGTTTCTTCATCCGGAAAATTGCAATGATAAGAGTTATAGGCTCTACTGCTTCACAGGGGTGTTGCCAGGTATATACCTTGTAAACATTAAGGGGCTTTAGAAATATTTATTATTCTTAGCATTATGCATGGTTGATGGAATGTTAGAATTTAAAGATTCATAAGGGAATTGAGGAAATGTGCAATCTAGTCACACCATATTGCTCAGAGAGATTATAGAGCTTGCTCAATTCAAGACTGCCATAACATTTCCTGGATGTATTTGCACTATAACATCACTAGCATGAGCCTATCAACTCTACCTTCTTCCTACCAGAATCTTTGGCTTGGTACCTGAAACCATCCTGAGATCTGGTAGGCCACTTTTGATTTAGGCCTCCATAATATTTCCCCACCATTTCCATACCTTGCTTCGGTATGAGTGTCTCCCACATATAACTTTCTTTTTCAGTCCCCTTTAGGTGTTGTCCTCCACCTCCTCTCATTAGAATGTAACCTCTTTGACGGTGAGGGAAGAGATTGTCATGAATGCTTATGTTTCTACCCCTGGTGCTTAGCCCAGTTTTGGTACCTGGTTAAGACATGTTTCTCTGTCTCTTTCTCATCTATCTTTTTCATTTATCAATAAAAATATCTATCTTTATTATCTGTTTATTATCTCGGTTTCTATTATCTATCACATCAATAGCTATCTATAGCTATCCTCTGTCAATTATATCTGTCTGTCTATCCATTTATCTATAATTTATCTAATCTATTATCTCTTCTATTATCTATTTACTATCTATATCTTTCAGCTGTATCTGTCTGTCTGCCTGTCTTTCTATCTGTCATTTCTCTGTCTCGATCTATCCAGTGAAGAAATAACTGTATTTTGACTCTGCCTGGATCACTGGAGTAAGTAGTAAAGGAAAGTAATAAAAATAACCCCCTTTTGTTGCTATTAAGTCTTGTCTAGATGCACGTTCAAAAGAAGTAGCTGGGTAGGAACTGAATTTACTGGGAATGCTAGTGCAGGACTAGGGCAGAAATGGCATTTCCCAGCATTTCCAGGCATCATGAAGCTTGCCAAGCTAGAGGCACTGTTCAGCTGTCTAAATTCGTATGAATGTGATCCCTTGTTCCAATAGTGGGATTTGAGGATGTTGTGAACAGGAACTGGAACTCGAAATTATTCTCAAAGATTGAACCATTGTATGAGTTTTATGGTGGGGGAGGAACTCAGAGTGAAACCACATATTCGACAGAATGTCTATGCCAGTAGTCATGGGTGCAGGGGCTGGTGGACAACACAGAGAAAAGGAGCGAGCTGGGAGACAAGTTTCAGCCACTGTCTTCTTTGACTCCAAGTTCAGACGTTCCAATCCAGAATTTTCAAAATCAGGTTCCAGAAGGAAGCATTGATGATTTCTTCATTCAATTCAACAGACCTTTTAGATCTCCTATTATATGCTAGGTACTGGAGATATTACAGGCAGAAATAAAAAATAGCCCTCCCCTCAAAGAACTTACATTCTATCATTAAAAAAATAGAAGTCTGGATATCTTCAAAGCCAGAAATGGTGGTGCCCAAAGCAAAATTCTGCCAAGCAGAATGTTAATCATCAATAATTTATTGATTGTCCAACAATGCATTTATTATGTGTTTAGTACATGATAGTTTTTGTGCTAGATCATGGGGATAAACACAACAGTCTCTACCTTGAAGGAATTTTTTAAGGAGAAAATCACATGCATGTCTATGTTGTTTGTCCTTTGTTTTCAGAGGACCCATATAACATCAAGGGTGATGTCTTGACTTGTTTTTGAATTGGATTGAAGTGAGGCAGAGTTGCAAAAAGTTATCAGCCTCACTCTCTCTTCCCATGGCATTGAAGTCCAGTGACAGGACAAAAGTCAAGACACCTGTCAATAGCCTGGGAGGCAGCAGATGACCTTAAAGTCTTTGATGTCTGACCAAGCTTTAAGTGTTTCACAGTGCCTGTTTCAGCCATTTCTTTGTTTTCTTTTTGTGGGGCAGTAAGGGTTAAGTGCCTTGCCCAGGGTCCCAAAGCTAGTAAGTGTCAAGTGTCTGAGGCCGGATTTGAACTCAGGTCCTTCTGAATCCAGGGCTGGTGCTTTATCCACTGTCCCACCTAGCTCCCCTTATTTCAGCCATTTCAGTGGCCATTGGAATGAATTGTTCTCATTTGCCCATTCTGCCAAGGGAAGTCTTCACATGCTTAGAGTAAACATCCCCCTAACTCACCAGTGGCTTTGAGACCCTATTTAGCCTGTCTGCTGAGACAGTTTACTGGGGTGTGGCTGCTGCATTTGCTATAGCTTCTTGGAGCCACAGGTGAGAATTAGATGAAAGGTAGCCACCAATGGTACATGAGCAACTTGGAAAAGGGCTCAGCAAGCTGACCGACACCAGAGGGGTTACTCCTCCTAGAACATCCAGTGGGCACAAAATGAATATGAAGTCAACTCAAGATAAGTAGAGTCCAAAAGGTATTAACATCGCAGTAGACTGGGAAAGACTTTATGGCACAGGTGAGCTTTGATGCAAGATAGGGGTTCTAGGAAGTAGGGATAAGGAGTGAGTATATTCCTAGCATGAGTGACAATCAATGAAAATGTTTTGATTTTAGGGGGCCGTTGGTGGCACATTGGATAAAGCACCGGCACTGGATTCAGGAGGACCTGAGTTCAAATCTGACGTCAGACACTTGACACTTACTAGCTGGGCAAGGCACTCAACCCTCATTGCCCCATGTAAAAAAGAAAGAAAGAGAAAAAGAAAGAAAGGAAGAAAGGAAGAAAGGAAGAAAGGAAGGAAGGAAGAAAGGAAGAAAGGAAGAAAGGAAGAAAGAAAGAAAATGTATTGATTTAGGAGATAGCATTTCCTGTGTAAAGAATAGTAAGGACACCATTGTCACTGGATTGTAGAATAAACTGTGCAGTGTTTAAAATAATGCTGTGAGGGAAGCACTCCAGGCATCCTCATCCCCATTCTATAGATGAGAAAATTAGGCTTAGAGGGGTAGAGTGGCTTCACAGTCATGGAATTAGGAAATTGTTAGAAGGGCTATTTGGACTCAGCTCCTTCCTTACTCCAGGGCAACATACCGCCCAGATCACCATCATGCATCTGTTCGTATATTTGCATAGAGACGATGAAATTATTATAAACTTGAGTGGCATTTAACATTGTTATGGGGCTAATAAATAGAAGTTGGCCATTAAAAATAATTCTAATTATTTTACTGGGCAAAAAAGCTTAGTGTGGCTTTCATAACTGGAGAGTTTTAGGGGGGAGATTAATACCCTCTGATTGGGGCAGACATACTCTTCCAGTGGTGATAGTCACAGTTATCCAAGGCCATTGCTGGCCAGGTACCTACAATCCACCCCGCTGTGTCATTCTTCAGTTTCATCCCTGGACTTTCTCCTTATTTTACTCTTTTGCGTGTGTTTTTGGTTTACCTTGCCTGTGCCTGTGACCTGCCAGGGACATGGTCCCTGCTTGATATCAGGACAGAGTTGAATCCTGGCCTCTAGGGTTTGCATCATTGCTTACAACATTTCATGTTAAGGATTTCCTTAAGGCAAGGATGCCTTTAAAAATCTTAAAGTATCTGCTAAATGGGAACAATTGTTCAAATGTTACATTAACTGGCACAAATAGCTGTCATTGTTTTCATAGGATCCAGGATCCAGAGCTGGAAGGGGCCTTAATGGTCACCTGATCCAAATTCCTTCAGTTTACAGAAGAAGAAAATGAATCTTAGAAAGGATAAAGTGGGGGCAGCAAGGTGGCACAGTGGATAGAGCACTGGCCCTGCAGTCAGGAGTACCTGAGTTCAAATCCAGCCTCAGACATTTAACACTTACTAGCTGTGGGACCCTGGGAAAGTCACTTAATCCCAATTGACTCACTTAAAAAAAAGAAAGAAAGAAAGGGTAAGGTCCTTAACTGAGATCACACAAGTATAGTAAATGGCAGAGCTAAATGTCATTTAAATGACACTTAGCTACCAGGTGCCAAAGTCCTCTGATTCCTCTGGAAATATCCACATATTATTAAAAATTTTAGGGATGTGTCAGAATCTCTGATTTCACTAGGAATTCCTGACATAGCAACTCCTTTCATCCATATAACTTGGCTTTTTACGAATGACTTAGATAATTGCCTATGAAACTGAAAGGTGATCACACTAATATATGTCAGAGGAAGGACTTGAACGCAGGACTTCCTGCCTCTGAAGCCATCCCTCTATTCATGGTGCCACATTGTCTCTCCTATGTCAGACGATTCTTGACAAAGAAAATGGCAATCTTAGGGCATAAGATTTAGAATTAGAAGAGACTTTAGAATTCATCCAGACTAACCCTGTCATTTTACAAATGAGATAACTCATTGGCTCATAGAAAGTGATTTTTTTTCAAGGTCCGGAGTGATCACCAACTATTTTTGCACCTGGGTTAGTGTTGGTCATGTGATGAGGTCAGGAGCATGATTATTCAGGGTTGAGAAGTGAGTGAGAGGAGAAGAAACTGTGGCAGTTTATTTTTTTCCCCTAGGAATTTTAATTGAGAAAAGGAGGATAGATACAGGGCAATAGCCTCAGAGGCTATCAGTAGTTTACCTGAGGATATGGTGTCATAGGATGGTTATTAAGAATTCAAAAAACTCAGTTGTCATATAAATCTGGATTATAATCACAGGTAAAAGAAAAAACTCAACTAAATTCTATAGTGGAATAGGGTACAATGTAGATGACAAAGAATAAGCAGATATTCAATCATGATTAAAACTAAGGGTGTTTCAAACTTGGGTTTTCTCTAAGGTCTTTTTCTTCTCTTTGGAGGTTTCATCTTTCGGTGGCTTGTGTGTGTTTATTTCAGTGTTCACATGGCTCATTTCTGCCTTACCGCTTGCCTTTATATTTCCTTTGCAAGCATATTTCCTGAGAGAAGCTCTTCAGAATCACCCTGAACACGGTCAAACCTGTCCCAGCAGATGCGGTGGAAAGCAAGGCAGGCATGTACTACAATATCCAGCTTCATAATGGTGCTCCCCCAGGGTTCTGAGGACAGGGTCAAAATTTATCTTGAACAAGAGTCAGACACTTAATTTCTCTGGGACTCAGTTTCCTCATGTGTAAAATGAAAAAAAATTAGATAATTGACCTTGAATAGCTGTCTAATTCTAGGATGCTTCTCTGGGCCTGGGCCTCAGTTTCCTCATTTGTAAAAAGTAGGAGTTAGGACTTTTAAAGTGCCTTCTAGCTCTTAATCTAGGATCTTATGACTGGTTCAGTGATACCTGTGGGATTTAAATTCAGTAGCCAACCAACAATGTGTCACACATTTAGAGGAATATTAGCCAAACAGTTGAGAGTAACTAATTCAGTGGTTCTCAAGGTGATCTGGAGACCCCTGGGGCATCCCTGAGACTCTTTAAGGGAGCCCACCTGCAAGATCAAAAAATATTTTCATAATAATACTAAGATGTCCTCATTTCTAATACAGTAAATATCAATAGATGTAATCCACATAAACAGAAACTATTGGGCAATCCTCAATAATTTTTAAGAGTGTAAATGGGTCAAAAAAGAGTGTAAATGGGTGATGGAACTAAAAAGTTTAAGAACCATTACTCTAGCATGTAAAGGATCTGGACGTTTTTTACCTTTTTATTGCCTTAAAAGTCTTTGATAACTATCCGGGGGTATCTCAGAAAGAAGTTCTGAGCTGATTCCTGATTGCTTCTTTTCATTATTCTTTTCCCCCAATAATTGCATAAGTCCCATTGTTATGCCTCCAGCAATAAAATTGGGTACTGATGAGAATTGCTCAACATTTTTAGATCAAAATATGTTTTCCTTCATCCACCGTGGGAGGGAGGATTAACTGATTGTCCAAGACATATGTATTTTTAATTTTCTGATATATGGCATTATATTATTGAAGGAAAAAAAAAGTGTTACCCCCAGAGAACTTTGGTCACAAGCCATTGTTTAAAGATGAAATATCAAGTCAGAGATGTGGTAAGATGAAAAGACATCACAGAGAAGTGGACAGAAGTCTTATCTGGAGTAGAATCTTGTTTTCTGTCCCTTGTTCAAGGTCACACAACTAGTGCCTGATGCTGTCTTTAAACTCAAGTAGTGGATAGAGTTTCAGACCTGAAGATAAGAAAACCTAAGTAAAAATCTCATCTCAGATACTTACAAGCTGTGTGACCTTGGGCAAGTCACTTAACCTTGTTTGTCCCAGTTTCCTCATATGTAAAATGAGTTTTAGAAGGAAATGGAAGGCCATTTCAGTATCATTTCCAAGAAAATCGCAAATGGGTTCACAAAGAATTGGACATGACTGAAATGACCAAACAACAAAACTTCATGACTCCAGGTCTGGCTCTCTGTCCACTGTGCCACCTAGTTGGCTCAAGTATCCAAAATCAAATTATTCCATTTCTCTGTGCTTCAGTTTTCTTACTTTACAAAAAAAGAAAAAGAAAAAAAAGAAAAAGGCATGTTCTGCATAACCAGGTTCCATCAAGTTCTAAGATTCCAACATTTAGATCATTGGTTAAAAGTGAACATGACTTGGATCAGTGATACTGTGTGAGAACATAGTGACCTAAGGTGGATTTTCTGCCAGTTTGCTTAGTTTGGTAGCCACCATAGTCACCAGAAGAGCAGACATCTTTGTCTGATTAAGGCATCTATTTCTCATTCTACTTTTCTTATGTTTAGTGATATTTAGGATCCTTTTTTTGCAGTGCAATGAGGGTTAAGTGACTTTCCCAGGGTCACACAGCTAGTAAGTGTTAAGTGTATGATTCTGGATTTGAATTCAGGTCCTCCTGAATCCAGGGCCAGCGCTTCATCCATTGTGCCACCTAGCTGCCCCTGGGATGCTTTTGAAGTAGAGGCTTTTTTAAGTTGGAGATGGTCCAGAATTGTTGAAGTTATGGTATAGTAGAAAGAATACTAGCTCTGATGTCAGATGACCTGTATTTAAATCCTGCCCAACACTACCTCTGTGACTTTAGTCAAATCACTTAAGGTCTCTTGGCTCCACTTTCCTCATCTCATCAAAAGAGATATTTGACTATATGACATTTGAGGTTGTTTCAGATTCTAAATCTATGCTCTAATGACTTTGTCATTGGTGTGCAAGTATGGGCAGAGACCATTTGGCTAAAAAGGTTCACAGATAGAAAGACCTCTTTGTCTCTCTTCCTGTCTCTCTCCCTCCATCTGTCCATTCATCTATCTGTCTGTGTATTTGGATAGATAGATAGATAGATAGATAGATAGATAGATAGATAGATAGATAGATAGATAGATAGATAGATAGATAGATAGATAGATAGATAGATAGAAGGACCTCAGAGTCCATCTAGTCTAAGTTCTTAATTTTTCATAGGAGGAAAGTGAGATACAGAAAAGTGAAATGAGTTTCCCTGATCACATGAGTAGGCAGTGACATAGCTGAGATTTGAACCCCAAAACCTTGATTCCAGATCTAAAGGTCATTCATTGTACCATACTGTGCCATCTTCATCTCAGAGAACAGACTGTATGTCTGTGGCCTAGGAATTGTCTACCCATGTTCATTGAGGCACATCACCAAGTTGGCTAAAGGGTGAAGAACTATTTTGGTCATAGCAACTCTTGAAGACCATCAACTAACTTATGGGGTTGGGGGTGGGGGGGGAGTTGTTTTTCAAGGGACTACATGGAAATAAATTTTTTTTTCATGAAGTTTTGAGTAAAGGACTAAGAAAAGAAGGGAAAATAGATTTGGTGTCCTAAAGACCAGAGTTATTCCAGAAAGAAGATACTAAGAATATGGATATTTCTCTTATAGAGCCAAAATCCAGCACAGAGGTGATAGGTTTCTATTCACACATCCCTAGATGCTTACATATGCATGTATATGTAAAAGTATTGGACTCGTGGTACTGATAAAAATCATTTCTTGACTCCTATTTCCTCTGAGAAAAAGGTCAAGTTATTTAAGTTATTTCACATTTGAGTGAGAGCCACAAATAGAAATTAGGAGTGGGGGAAAAAACTCTTAGCGATTTTTAAAAAACCTATTTAAACCAAGTGGGCTTTGAGATGCCAATCCTACTTGAGTCTTTTGATATATACATGGATTTGTTTTTGGAAATACATAACTCTTACTTCCTAAAGGGAAAAATAAAACCCTGAAAAGGTTGATTTGGGGCATCTCAGTGGTTCACTAGGTATTCAATAACTCCTTCATTGAAACCAAATGTTTGTTAGAGTGTATTTTCAGCATGGCAGGTTTTTTAAAAAGTGTTTCATACTTACATCGAACCAGAAAAATAATTTAATATGAGGTATTTGTTCAATAAAAATTTGAATGCCAGTGATATGTTAGTGTATCAAGCCTCCACCAAGGACTGCAAAATCAATACACTTACCTTATTTGGGGCAATGCTGAGGAAACCTTCAGCATGAATTCAACACTAGTCTATGCATTGGGATTGGGGGATTAAGTGCTAAACCAAATACAGTTGTGCCCCGATTTTACCAATGAGAAATCTGAGTCCTGGAGAGAAGTGGGGAGGGAAAAGGAGGGGAAGAACTAGGGAATACCCTAGGTCCCACAGCCAGTGAGTTGCAGAACAGGACCTATGTGTGAGTCCTACTCAGACCTAGGTCCTTTCACTGCATAACCAATGTTTCCTACATCATGCTTCTTGTTATGAATGTATCTTTAAAGATAAATGGGGCAGATAGGTGGCAGAGTGGATAGAGCACTGGCCCTGGAGTCAGGAGTACCTGAGTTCAAATCTGACCTCAGACACTTAACACTTACCAGCTGTGTGAGCCTGGGCAAGTCACTTAACCCCAATTGCCTCACTTAAAAAAAAAAAAAGATACAGCAAAAACCAAATGGAAGAAAGAAATAGTCAAGGGAAATTAAAGTTCTTCTAAACCCTGAGCATTTGGAAGGAAGTCAGCTTCCTTGTTGAGTGCCAAATGTGAATGAGTTTGCCTGTCTGCCATATATTGTTCATTGTTGTCCAACCAATATATGCCAAGACAGTGGGAGTCTCTTAATGGTTCACTTAATTTTGCGAGTTTGGCCTTTTCATCTCAGTAATTTCAGTGGCACTTTTTCAGCCATTAGAGATTAGTTTATTGAGATTACTCATTTTATAAGTACAATCATTCATTACAGTAATTTTCTTCTATATCTTGCCCTCATGGAAAGCAAAGCTCTTGGATTTTCTGGATTCTATTCCCTCCCTATTCCCCAGCCCACCCATGTACATAATGTAGACTGATAAGATGTCCTATTAAGGAAAAGACAGGTACAAAGAAGTAAAAGGGTGATGTTTTCCTGATGAAAGGAACCTGCTTACTTGTATTGAGTTTTTGTTGTTTAGTCTTTTTTTAAGTTATGTTTAACTCTTTGTGACCCCTTTTGGGATTTTCTTGGCAGAGATACTTGAGTGGTTTGCTATTTCCTTCTCCAGCTCATTTTACAGATGAGGAAACTGAGGCAAACCGAGTTAAGTGACTTAGCCACCATACTCGAATTCAGGAAGCTATGTCCTTCTGACTCTAGGCCTGGCACTCTATCCACTGCACCACATAGCTGTTGCATTGAGTAGGTTGGGTTAATCCATCTATACTCTAAAGCCTAGCTTCTTAAACTGTGAATTGCAACCCCATAAAGGGTCACATAACCGAATGTAGGGGGTCACAAAAATTTGGCAACAGTCAAAGGTTATGCATAGCTATTTTATATACCTATAAACCTGGGGTCACAAAAAATTAAAGTTTAAGAAGCCCCACTCTAAAGAAAAGTAGAAGTGATGGAAAAGTCTTTGAGTGGGAAACAGACTATTCCACTCATTTCTATATACTAATGTCAGACTTACCCTCATGCTGGAAGTTATTGTTTCATCAATTATCACACCAGTTGCCCAAACCTCCTTTCTTTTCCTCAATCCCTCTACCTTATCCCTGTCCGTTATCCCAATCTTCTACAGCTACCGGCCCAGTGAGTTAAGGCATCTGCCATTCTCCTTAGCAGACCTGAGAAACCAGTTTATTCACCCTGTGTCATATATCTCATCATCTTAAATGAGACAATTCATAATTAATATTTTTAAATGAGCTAATGTGTTTCTTGGGCCTGTCTTTGCATTTGTAGAGCTCATCCTCTCTGATACTATAACAAGAATTTGAATGGATATTTCTTCAGGTCTGGTGAATCTAAATCTGGAGGCAGAAATGTTTAGTCAAGGTGAGAAATGAGGTACTATGGATATGCAATTGTGAACATTTGGTTGAGATTTATAACTTCAGCTCTGGCCTTCAGGTTGCATCCAAAAAAGTACTGAGTTGTTTTTTCTTATTGTTTTTGGGAGAGGGAATCTGGGAGGAGGTATAATAGGATTGTCAGGGGGTCAGACAGATTGCTGGTCAAGAAGAAAAATCAGACTCCTCTTGAATGGGGCAGGACCTAGAGATAAGGATTCTCTAGCCAGAAATGTATTCTTGCTGGTTTCCATCTTCCCCAAACGTTAGGAGAGGAAACAGTATTTTAGCTTCATCCGACCTAATTAAAATACCATGGAGGAAGCCTTCTTTAATTCTCTTTCTATGACTATTTAAAACAAAATCTTGTTGAGTCTCTTATTCTCTTTAGGGTTTATCATTCATTTAAACTGAAACCAGGGCTTTTATTATGAATGGGCTGTAGTCTAGTTTATCTCTAACCCTTGAGTAGAACAGAGTACTGGATATAGAATTAGAGCACTTGAGCTTGAATTTCTATTCAACCACTTGCCTACTTTTGTGATCTTGGTAAAGTCATTTTACTTCTACAGACTACAGTTTCCTTAGCTATAAAATAAGGGAGTTGTCACAGACCCCCAAGGTCATTTATAGTGCTAGGATACTATCTCTTGTCTTCTCATTATGCTAGGGAAGGGGGGACGGGAATAAACATTTATGTAGCTGTTACTAGGTGCCAGGCACTGTGCTATGCACTTTGCAAAAATCATGTCATCTGTTCCTCATAATAACCTTGTAAGGATGGCAATCTTATTATTGCCATTTTACAGATGGGGAAACTGAGGCAAGAAGATTATTTTAAGTGCTTAGCTACTGAGTGTTTGAGGTCACATTTGAACTAAGGTCTTTCTGACTTCAGGTCCAGTCCTC
This sequence comes from Dromiciops gliroides, assembly GCF_019393635.1. Classification (NCBI taxonomy): domain Eukaryota; kingdom Metazoa; phylum Chordata; class Mammalia; order Microbiotheria; family Microbiotheriidae; genus Dromiciops; species Dromiciops gliroides. Next base: position 29,599,913 of record NC_057862.1, on the reverse strand, counting down.
TATCTACTGTACTACCGAACTGCTGCAAATAGACTACTACTAGGAACAGATAAAGAGAATTCATCATAGAGAAGTTGAGGTCTCAAATTTTAAAACTTAATTCTTCCCCTGTGTTATGTGCCGTGTCGCATTCCCAGTTCTACTTTGACTGATCTTTTAGCACCTAAGAGCAAAGATGTTAAATTGGGCCTTAAAATCATAGCTGTAGTTAGAAAGGCCTATACAGGTGATATAATGCAACATCTTTACAAATGAGAACTTAGGTGACTTACCCAAGATCATGTTGTAACCATCAAATCCCTCCATAATCTGGGCCATTCCTATCTTTCTAGTTTTCTTATACTTTAAAGCCACCCCCCTGTCCGCCATATACTCTGTGACCCACTGACAGTAGCTTCCTTGCTACTTCTTGCATCAGACACTCCATCTTCCAACACCAAGCCTGTAGTTAGATGTTTGCACCTTATTTCCGCCTATAAGACTGTGATTTTCTTAAGAGCAGGGGCTGTTTTACCTTTCATTGTAGCACCAGCATTTAACACAGTACTATTGTTGTTGTTCAGGCATTTACATTGTGTTGACATTTTTGTGACTCCTTTTGTTTGTTTGGTTGTTTTTTTTTTTGGGGGGGGCAAATATACTGGAGTGGTTTGCTGTTTCCTTCTCCAGCTCATTTTACAGAAGAAGAAACTGAGACAGACAGGGTTAAGTGACTTATCCAGGGTCACATAGCTAGTAAGTGTCAAAAATCAGATTTGATTTCAGGAAGGTGTCTCCCTGATTCTAAGACCAATGCCCTATCTGCTGCACCACCTAGCTGCCCCTTGGCACATAGTATGTTTTATAAATGCTTGTTGAATGACTAATTACTTTATTAGTAAGTAGCAGAGTTAGGCTTCAAATCACATGCATGTAATCCTTTCTACCTTATCTCTGCCATTTGTTTTCCCTGACTTCCTTCCAGACTGAACTCAAATCATTTCTCTAAAAGGTTCCTTTACTAGTTTCCTCAGTGGCTAATGCCTTTCCCCTCTCACATTATCTTTCTTTGCCCCCTCCACATATGTGTGTATACACATACACACATATACATACATGTGTTAATATAAAAACACATCTATACATATACACATATAATGTGTATGTATGTGTGTGTACACATACAGACACACACACACCTACCTACTTATTTAATGCTACCTTCCATAGTAGAGTGCATGTTTTTTAAGGGCAGGGTCTTTGTTTTAACCTTTCTTTGTAACCTTGGTACTTAGCACAGTGCCTGATACATAGTAGCTACTTAATACTATTAATACATATTTGTTGACTGACTGACTCCAGAACCAGCACGCAGCTACTGTATCATATCATAGCTTCCCAAGGGTGACATGAATGAGTTTTTGAAAATCCCAACCTCCCCAACCTCAATTAATTTTTTAAATCACTATGTCTCTTGATATTGAAAGATTTTCCCTGTGATTTACTTGGTGACAATGCATTTCTTTTGTTGTTGTTGTTGTTTTTGTGGGGCAATGGGGGTTAAGTGACTTGCCCAGGGTCACTCAGCTAGTAAGTGTCAAGTGTCTGAGGCTGGATTTGAACTCAGGTACTTCTGAATCTAGGGTCGGTGCTTTATCCACTACGCCACCTAGCTGCCCCTGTGACAATGCATTTCTAAGAGTGTCCATGGGAAGTCATTCAGGAGTCAAATATTGTATTTAAGTGATTTTCTGTATGTCTGATGAAAAATGGGGAAGAAAGAGGGAAGTTCTTTTCTTCATTCTCCCTTCCTTATGCTGAGAGATCCAGTTACATAGGTTCTCCTAAAGACTAGGAATAATGAATTAGAAAGGGAAAAGAATACCAGATGTCTCCATGTAATTGTACTCTACCTTTTTATAAAAACATATATAAACAATCAACAAGCATTTCTTAAGAGTTTACTGTGTGTCAGGCATTGTGCTAGGTGGCGGTGTGACACAAGGACAAAGTATACCCGTCAACCCATCTTATAATGGGCCTATTTTTACATTGTGTAACACTGAGAAGAGATTATTAGGGTGTCTTCCTTTTATCAGGATGTTAGAGAAAGGCCAATTGTTTCCAACTTCATTTGGCAACATTTACTAATTACCTGTTGTATCTATAAGTTCAACTAATTAAGTTATATGATGAGTCCTAACTGTCAGGTTACATCAAAAAAGAAGGCACTGGGAATGCCAACTATTTTAAAGGAAAAATTAAAAGTTCTTACTCTAAATTGCTTCCATGCTATTAAGGAGATAAACTATTCAAACACACAGGTGAAAGTAATTAAGGGTAATTAGAAGAATAAGTGAGTACTAGCAAACTGGAACAGTATAGTAGGTAGAATGCTGGTTCTGGAGTCAGGAAGACTCATTTTCCTGAGCTCAAATCTGGCTTCAGATGTATGCTAGCTGTGTGACTCTGGACAAGTCACTTAACCCTGTTTGCCTCACTTCCTCATCTCTAAAATGAGCAGGAGAAGGAAATGGCAAACCACTCTAGTATTTCCACCAAGAAAACCCTAAATGGAGTCACAAAGAGTTAGGCATTACTGAATAACGAAGTGAACTGAAATGTCAGGGTAAGTATTAAGGATGAGGTATACAGAGATGAGACTCAAAGTTGGAGAGTGAGTGAACTCTTGGCATGGGGGACAGCTATTATAAATGTATGGTAGTAGGGAACTAGACATTTAGCTTGGCTGGAATATAAAGTACATGGGAGGGAGTAATGGGGGAAAAAGGTTGCAGAGACTTTTATTTGATACAGAGCTTCATTTTTTTCTTCCTAAAACATAGAGACCTTCTATGATTTGCAATTTGTTGTATATTTAGCGATTCTCTATGCTCAAGTCACTAGGACCTCAAATTTGGAACTGGAAGAGATTCTAGAGATGATCAATTCCTACTACTCCTTTTGTGGCTAAAGAAGCTAAGGCCTAGAGAGGGAAGTTGAATTTCTTAAGGTCACTCAGGTAATAAATAACAGAGATGGATACTGAACCCAGATCTCGTCACTCCAGAATCGCCATATTTTTCATTTTGCTTCCTTCACAAAACTTTGAGTATGAAAACGAGAGGGGTACAGTTCCTGAACCCACACAGATATGTATATAAGAAACAACAAGATCAGAATTTTTCCTGTAAATACCAGTGTGAGAAACAGGTGCAGACCACCATCTCAAAACAAGTTCTTTCAGAGGCAACTTTAGTATGACAAAAGCCTTTTATCAAATTCTCATGAGAATGGGGCACCCACAGTAAAGCCAATTAATAAGTGCCAATGCTGAGAGGGCGCAGCCCATTTTTATCTTATGCCCTGCCATAATCAGTCCCTCCCCTGAGCCACCATAGATTACTAGGCACAGATTCACAATCTTCCTAGAAGAATTCTAGCTAAATCCTCCTTGATATGTTATCCCTCCCATACACATAAACCTTTATGCAATCCATAATCAAAAATATTTTAGGCAGGTGAGGAAATGTTAATATTAATAAGTCTATTAAGCAAGTGCAGTAGAGACTAGGGTTAACCTTTTGCCTACTTTTTCTAGGACACTGGCAAGAGTCAGCTCAAACTAGTTACTATCTCTAGCCCTGAAAAAACTTACTTTTCTCTTCCTCGAGTGGACATAGTTCACTATCAGATAATATTGTCTTGCTGTTTTCTATATGGGCATGCTTTCCTTGAGAAAATTCACCATGTATCAAGCTATTACTGTTTCCCACAAGAACAATTATGGTCATTAAAAGAGAAATTACTTCGGGGCAGCTAGGTGGCACAGTGGATAAAGCACCAGCCCTGGATTCAGGAGGACCTGAGTTCAAATCCAGCTTCAGACACTTGACACTTACTGGCTGTGTGACCCTGAGCAAGTCACTTAACCCTCATTGCCCCCACAAAAAACAAAAACAAAAACAAAAACAAAAAAAAACGAACAAAAAAAATGAAACATAAAATACTTCAAGACCTGCAGAATGCTTTGTATCCATTATCTCATTTGAACTTCATGACAATATGAGCTGCAGGTACTCTTATCCTCACATCATGAATAAGGAAATGAAGCTTACAATAGATCATGATCTTCCCTTGGTTACAAAGCGAGTATAAGAAGCAGAATTGCAGCCCATTTTTCCTGACTCTCAGCCCATGCCACACTTAGGATCAAAGTTTTAGAGCAAGAAGGGCCCTTGTAGGTGACCTAGTCAAATACCCTCATTTTATAGAAGAGGAGTCTAAGATCTAGAGAGGTTATTTAATTTACCTAGTTATACAAGTAAATACTCATTGGTAGAACCAGAATTTGAACTCAAATCCTCTGATGCCAAATCTAGCTTCTTTCCCTGGGAAATGCTGCCTTTCTAGCTACTAGATCACATGACCTTTTTTTTTTTTTTGCGAGGAAATGGGGGTTAAGTGACTTGCCAAGGGTCACACACCTAGTAAGTGTCAAGTGTGTGAGGCCGAATTTGAACTCAAGTCCTCCTGAATCCAGGGCTGGTGCTTTATCCACTGCACCACCTAGCTGCCCCGATCACATGACTTTTAAGGAAGGAAAACATTCATGTAAGAGTCCATGTTAAAATAAAGCTGCCAGCCCATCATGGAATGAACTGCTTCAGGCGGAAATGGCCTTTCCATCACTGGAGGTCTTTGTGAAGAGGCTGGCTGTTTGTTAGGGTTATTGTAGAATGAATTTATATTCATGTAGGAGATGGATCAAATGGCCTCTAAGGTCCCTTGTGGCTCTTAAATCCTGTGATCCTGGGGCAACTAGGTGGTGTGGTGGCTAAAGCACCGGCCATGGAGTCAGGAGGACCTGAGTTCAAATCTGGCCTCAGATACATGACACTTACTAGCTGTGTGACCTTGGGCAAGTCACTTAACCCTCATTGCCCCATCCCCCAAAATAAAAAATACCATGATTCTGCAAGGGTCCACAAAAGAGGGAATCTCCTGAAAAGACTTTAGAGGCATGAACTCTCCAGTCATCATGGTTTTCCCTATGTTGTGAGAGTTTTCTGCTCGGGAGTACAAATTGGTTCATAGCTCTTGCTCATGTGATATCAGACTTGACAGAATACTTAATAAAAGCAAAGTTAGAGATTATGTGAATGTGTTGGCAGTGGGGTCTTTATTTGTTTTACCCACAGGACCAGGGAAATTGAATAGTATTGGATTGGGTGGTATAATGCATGCTATCAGATATTCCCAGGGATTGCTGTAAATCCAATATTACAATAAAATAGAGTTTGTTGATGCTGGCTACAATAAGACATTTGCCTATACTTTATACTGCGTGGTTTGGGTTTTGCAAATAGGATACAAGGAATTATATAATAATGTGAAGCATCAGACAGTATTTTATTGTTAATTTCATAATTTGCATATTGCATAATTCAGTGCACAAAGCCAAATGTTTCTATGCTGAAACCAGACACCACCAAACTAACATAAAACATGGTGTCATAGCAGGAGATGGAAAGTTGGGCATAGGGAATAGTCATCAGACCAGTTTGCCTAGAAAAAGAGATCACATGAAGGGAGATAATGTGAAATAAAACGAAAAAAAAATAGAATGTAGAGGGCTTCAAACACTAGGCTAACAATTTTATATTTTGTCATGTTGAAGATAAGATAAGGCATTGAAGATTTTTTGAGGGAGGGTGTTTTATATTGGGAAAGACAAACAAGAATGGGGTAGAGGGAACCAGTTAGGAGGCTATCAAAGTAGTTTAGACAATGGATGGTGAGGACCTGAATTAGGTCAAGAACATGTGAATGAAAAAAATATTAATTAGATGAGAAAGGTATCTGTGATAATTCTTCTGGGGAAGACATCATTATTTTCTGTCTTCAGATCGGTAAGGGACTATTAAGTATAAGAGGCTTAAGGCATACCATTTGGTCTGACTTGATACTGTGATTCATGATCTGTGATTTTACTGATATAAACGATTCCTTCAAAGATATCTACTACAATCTAAACTTTCTTGTCCATTTATTGGTACTCATCTATTTAATGATCTATTGAAGGTCTACCCAATGTGATAGGTGCCTCATTTTTGTTCTCTGGATGTTGGACATGTACCAATAGAATATCCCAGCTTTCTATCAATTATTCATTGCTCTTGCTGCATGACCAGTCTATTCCCCCCATCACAAATAATACAGTGGATGTCACTATTCCTGAATAATTCTTTAATTGTAATGTGTGGTTGCTTCCTTAGAGAAAGCAGGAGTACTTCCATTGTCCTTTGTTCAGTCAATTTTGTGAGAGAAAATATATATAATTGCTTATCTTATTGGAATTAAAAAAAATACTTTCTAATGTGGCTGTCCCAGTATGAGAACATGGAAGTGTACATGGTGGTTCCAGGATTCTGTGTAACTTTCTTCTCCATATTCTCCACTTATTACAGTCCTTTCACAGATTTTTCCTTCAAGGTCCCATCATTATTTCCACCCTCTTTCACAAAACATTGTTTGCCTTCCTCAGCCTTTGGTGATCATATCCTTTGACATAAATTATCTTCTTTCTCACTTATCTGTTGTCCATCTTACTTCCTTACATTTGCTATAGTCTATTGTTATTTATTTTCTTATGAACACATCCTGTCTACCTAGAAAGATTGTCAACTTTTTCAGGTTAGGGTTTGCCTCATATTTCTTCATATGCCCACAATTCAACATACTGACATGGTCTGTACAGTATACAGAAATCTTCACTCTTGATTGTAGCCATGATAATGATCTCAGTCATTACAAAAGGCTTTCACTGTAGAAGGCTAACCCCATCCTTTAACTGATACTCTAAATAGGAAATAACCTACAAGTGAGGTTTTGAGACAGTAATAAGTTTCATTCTAAGCCATCCCCACTCCTAACTTGATTTTTTATGGTAATCACTTGGCCTGATCTCCTCCAGCAGGAGGAGGTTGGGTCTGTGGGAGAGAGGATAAAGAATGTGAAAGGAATGAGAATTGGAATGAATCTTTTGAAATGTAAATACAAATTTCCACACCAAAAAAAAAACCCCAAAAACACTTCAAAGGAGCAGAAATACATGTTGTATGTTTTGAGTATTTAATTCATGTTGTTCATTGATATCTGTTGGCTTCCCCAACCAACACCAAAGCTAGTTTTTGACTCATTCCTAGGATTGACACTCTCTGGTCCCTCTTCATCTCCCCTTACCCCACTGGCTTTTTGCATATGAACTAAAAGTGATGCATTCCTTGGAGAGAGAAAAACAATATCTTCACTGACTTACTTTTTGATGATCTGTTCTTTCAACCCATGGTCATGTGGACTACATTTCCACCCCAGAATATAAAATCTTCAATTACAGAATTCTAAAACGAGAAGAGATGCTTTAGATCATGAAGGGTCTGATTTGCCACCCTACCACTCCCCCATGGTCCTTTTTAATCTTTGTAATATTCCAGTATGAAACTTCTACCCAGGCCCTCCTTCTCTGAAAGTCCATATTAACCCATCTGGAAATACTAAGGAACCAACAAATGAAGGGTTTCTGATTGCCTCATGCCTGGAATGCTCTCTCCCTTCACCTTCATTCTTTACCATTTCTGGCTTCCTTTAACACTCGGCTCAAACACCAGCTTCTCCAGAAGGCATTTCCCTATCTCCTCAGCAACTGGTGCTCTCCTTTCTCAGATTACCTCCCATACATTCTGTTTATATCTTGAATGTACATAGCTGTTTGCATATTGTCTCCCTGTTAGAATGTGAGCTCCTTGAGGGCAGGGCCTGTTTTTGCCCTTTTTTGTAGCTCAAGGGCTTGGCACTGTACCTGGCACAAAAAAAGCACTTTGAGTGATGAATTGACCATTTGTTAACTTTGGTGTGCATTCATCAATAGGAATTTAATTTTAAAATGTTGTGGTGTGACTTACAGCCTATACTGAACAAATGGAAAACGTGGATTTAATGCACCTGTAATAATATACATACACAATTCTGGTCAAACAGTTTCAGTTTAAAAAAAAAAAAAGGAGAGAAAGAAGGTTGTTCTCCTGATGGCCTTGTCTCCAGCTCTCTGGAGGGGTTGACATTCAGCTCAAATGTGCCTTTTCTTCCTCTCTTTGCTGCTACTTGGTTTGGCATAATTTTAATATAAATGAATGTTAGCAAAACATTGTCAGCATTAAAGAGTGCTGGCGTGAGAGTGCTACAGAATTAATATACCCATGGGATTTATCTGTAATCCGCTTTTAAATTGAATCTAGCTAATACGAGCAATTGTCATTCAATGAAAGATTTTGTACATAAATATTTGGTAATTTTTTTCTCTAAAGCTAAATTAAATCTTACCTATGCACCACCATATGTTTGATCTCCAGGAAGACATGAGGTTGTCAGGCTGTAATTCAGTAAATATTATTGAGTGCCCCTATGGTGGGTGAGGTTACCAAGGAAATAGGAGATTTAGGCAATGCCTTTTGAGAGAAATTCTGATTTAGCTGAGGTCTTAAATAAATGCCCAATGAAGTGGAAACAGCAATGTGCAAGGGTCAGGATGATAGTATATATTTTTTCTTAGCTCTACCACTAACTATGTGACTTTGGGCAGATGACAGTTTCTGTGGGGTTCAGTATCCACTTTGTAAAATGGGAGTTGGACAAGATTATCTCTTAGGTCCTTCCAGCTCTGATCTATATCCCTTCATAAATGCATGAAGTAAGTCAAGAATACCTAAAACAGAATGTATAGACATGTGTGAATTAATATAATTCAAACATTCAGTGGAACCAAGGGAGAAGAGAATGATTGTCATTCCTACAGAGAGCTTTTTCCATTGCCCTTCTCCTGGCTGGCATCAAGTAAATGTGAGGTCTCTGCCAGGTTCTACTTTTCCCCAGGTTACTCCCCATTGGGGGTATTATGAATGACCGACCCCTTAGAACCCCATCTCTAGGACACCTATAGACAAAGGTGAGCCTGAGGACAATTTGCATCACTACTTGATTTTCCCTTCCTGCTGCAAATCAAATGAGCTCATATCCATGTGCACACTCTAGTGAGTGAGAAAAGCTTTCCTGAGAGCAAAGTTCTCTCCTGACCAACACTTCCGAGACCTGTGATGGAATGATGGGACTACAAGTTTAGAGCTTGAAAGGAACTTTGTGGTCTAGCCTGACCTTTCATTTTGCAGATGAGAAACCAGAAAGCACATATTCCAAACCCTGGAAATGGCCGGGCAGGCTACCAGATGAAGCAGGAGTAAAAAAAAAATTTTTTTTGGGGGGGGCGGTAATAAGATTTCATCAAGAGCCTTTATACAGAAAAGACATTTAGTATATAATGAAGGAAACAGCACAGGTAAAGCTTAAAAATATATAGGTTGAGGCAAACAACAAAAAGTTGAACTTTTGTTTTTGGTTATACTTACAGTGTTTAGCATAGTTCCTGGCATGTAGTACTTCATAAATGCTTATTAATTTATTGCCTAAGATATTCACTGGTGGAACTTGAGAAATCATATTGTCCAATCTCTTCATTTTAGGAGTGAGGAAAGTAAGATATGACTACACTCGACTACTCACCTCTGGTAAATCTATGGTTATGGGAGTGAACTCCAGGTTCCTTAGAGAAGTGAAATATGGTAGTGATGGATTTTTTTAAATTATAAAAGCATTTTGTTATTTTCTAGTTACATGTAGAGATAGTTTTCAACATTTGTTTTTATAAGATTTCTAGTTTCAAATTTTTCTCCCTCCCTCCCCTCCCTCTCCCCCTCCCCAAGACAACAAGTAATCTGATATAGGTTATATATGTACAATAACATTAAACATATTTCTGCATTAGTCATGTTATAAGAAAGAATCAGAGCAGGGGCAGCTAGGTGGTGCAGTGGATAAAACACCAGCCCTGGATTCAGGAGTACCTGAGTTCAAATCCGGCCTCAGACACTTGACACTTACTAGCTGTGTGACCCTGGGCAAGTCACTTAACCCCCATTGCCCCACAAAAAACCCCCCAAAAAACAAACAAACAAAAAAGAAAGAATCAGAGCAAAAAGGAAAAACCTCAAAAAAGGAAAACAACAACACTAAAACCAAAAGAAATAGTATGGTTCAATCTGCATCCATATTCCACAGTTTTTTTTTTTTTCTGGATTTGGAGAGCCTTTTGCATCATGAGTCATTTGGAACTATCTTGTACCATTGTATTGCTGAGAAGAATCAAGTGTATCACAGTTGAACAACACATAATGTTGATGATACTGTGTACAATGTTCTCCTGGTTCTGCTCATCTCACTCATCATCAGTTCATGCAAGTCCTTCCAGGTTCCTTTGAAATCTAAATGCTCATCATTTCTTACATTACAATAGAATTCCATTACATCCATATACCATAGTGATGGATTAAAAAAAAAAAAGTAATGAGGGCAGCTAGGTGGTGCAGTGGATAAAGCACTGGCCCTGGATTCAGGAGGACCTAAATTCAAGTCTGCCCTCGGACACTTGACACTTACTAACTGTGTGACCCTGGGCAAATCACTTACCCCTCATTGTCCTGACCCATCCCCCCCCAAAACCAAAAACAACAAAAACATTTTTGATTACATGTAAAATTATTTTTAACATTTGTTTTTTAAATTGAATTCTAAATTTTCTCCTTCCTGTTCCACCTCATTTAGACAGCGAACAATTTGGTAGAGGTTATATATTTGTAGTCATGAAAAATATATTTCCATGTTAATCATGAAAGAAAACATAAACAAACAAACAAAACCCAAGAAAAATACAGTAATAAAAAAGTATCCTTCAATTTCCGTTCAGGCTCCAATCAGTTCTTTCTCAGTTTTTTTCATCATACTTCGTTTGGAATTGTCATGCATTATTGCACTGATCAGAATACTTGTCTTTCACAGTTTATTATCATTACAATATTGCTGTTATTATGTACATTATCCTCCTGTTTATTATTATTTCACTTTGCATCAGTTCATATATGCCTTTCCAAGTTATTCTGAAACCATTTCCTTCATCATTTCTTCTAGAACAATAATATTCCACCTCAGTCATGCTGCACAACTTCAGCCATTCTCTAGGTGATGGATATCCCCTCAATTTTTACTTCCTTGCCACCATAAAAAGAGCAGAAATAAATACTTTTGTACATATAAATCCTTTTCCTTTTTTAAAATTTTGTCTCTTTGATATACAGACCCAGTAGTGGTAATCGTGATATGCATGGTTTTTATAGCCCTTTGGGTATAGTTTCAAATTGCTTTCCAGAATGGTAGCATCAGTTCACAACTGCACCAACAATGTATTAGTCTTCCAATTTTTTCACAATTTCTCCCTTCAACATTTGCCATTTTCGTTTTCTCTCCTATTAGCCAATCTGATACATGTGAGGTGGTACCTCAGCGCTGTTTTAATTTGCATTTCTCTAATCACTAATGATTTAGAGCATTTTTTTTCATATGACTATAGATAGCTTTATTTCTTCATCTGATAACTACCTGTTCATAACCTTTGACTATAAATTGGGGAAAGTCTTGTGTTCCTATAAATTTGACTCAGTTCTCTATATATTTGAGAAATGAAGCTTTTATCAGAGAAACTTGCTGTAAATTTTTTCATAGATAAAATTACTATGTATTTCCTATTTGCCTTCACTTTCTCTCTTTCTTTTCATCTTATCACTCCTCAAAAGTGTTTTACCCCTGGGGGCAGCTAGGTGGTGCAGTGGATAAAGCTCTGGCCCTGGATACAAGAGGACCTGAGTTCAAATCCAGCCTCAGACACTTAGCACTTACTAGCTGTGTGACCCTGCCTAAGTCACTTAACCCTCATTGCCCCACCCCCCCAAAAGTGTTTTACTCCTAACCATCAGCTCCCCAAATTTGCCTTCCCTTCTATTTTATTAGCCTCTTTCCTTCTCTTATCCCCTTCCCCTCTTACTTCCCTGTGGGGTAAGATACCCAACCGAATGTATATGTTATTCCTTCTTTGAACCAGTTCCAATGAGAGTAAAGTTCAAGTAATGTCCACCCCACCCATCTTCCCCTCCACCATATAAGCTATTTTCATCTCTTTTATGAGTGATAATTTACACCAGTCTACTTCTCCCTTTCCCCTTTTCCTAATACAGCCCTCTTTCTCAACCTTTATCTTTATTTTTAGATATTATCCCATCATACTCAACTCACACCTGTGCCCTCTTTCTATATATATTCTTTCTAACTGCCCTAATGATGATAAAGTTTTTAAGAGTTAACAATGATAAAGTATCATCTTCCCATGTAGGAATATAAACAATTTAATCTTATTGAATCCCATATTTTAAAAAATATTTGTAGTATTCATGATCACCATCCCTATCCAATTATATACTGTCTTGGGCACAGTTACTGTGTAGGTAACATTCAAGGGCATGAAGCTGATTTGTCAGAATTCTGATCATATCTAATAATATTGGGTCAAAAGGCAAAATTTCTCTCTCTGTCATTACTAAACCACATTTGTATAAGAACATTTAGTAACATGGGTTGTGGACAGATAAACAAAGGAAAATGCCTTCAATTAGTGTGCTGTTTATTTTTTAAAACATCATTTCCTATAATATAATTATCCATGGCAATTATTTGATTACATGTATTTATACCAAGTACATAATTAGTTGTAATTATGAAAATTATATGCATAGAGTGTGTGATTAACTAAAATTTATTTAAAGGAAATGAGAATATTCAACAACAAAAAAACACATTAATGAAACATAACATTTGTGGTACATGGTGATATCAGCCAAGAAATGTACGGTACAGGACTCTTTGATTTGTGACTGCACAATGACGGTGCCTGCAGATAGATAGATAGATAGATAGATAGATAGATAGATAGATAGATAGATAGATAGATAGATAGATAGATATCTTTGAGTCACAGGGTTAGACATCTCTAATTATGGATATGCTCCTGTGTTAAGTATGTATGAAAATATATTTCTTCTTTATGTCCCCATTATGAGCTCCAAGTTTGTACTTTCTATTCTTGGAGATGTTTGAATGCTCAGTTTACAAACATAGGATCAGAATCAGACCTGGATTTGAGTGGCTCCTAAACTCCATAACTGGGACCACTTAAAATACATTAAGTATCATGTTTCTTATCTGTAAAATGGAGATGAGCATAATACTTATACTAAATTCCTCACAGATACATTAGGTACCATAGTGTGATGTGGCACTATAAAGTGAGGAGTTTGCCATTAATGGCATTGTGATCCTATGTTTTAGATTATTTTTCAGCACTATTGGAAATGGGATTCATAATTTTAATATGGCTTGCACCAGAAGAACTCTGGTATGCCTTCCAGCTCTGCATACCTGTTTAGTAGAATGCAGGCTCCTTGAGGTCAGAGAATATTTCATTTCTATTTTTTTCCATTTGCAACATCCAGCATGGTGATTTGCATGCATGTTTGACAAATATTTGAATTCTTAATCCAATGCTTCTTAGAGCTAGAAATAACCATAATTAGTTTCTTGATCACTTTTTTTTTTTTACTTTATAAAGTGAGGACCTTGGGACTTAAGCATCTTATATAAGGTCACTCAGTTCCTTTGAATCAGGGCTAAGACTTGTACCCCAAACTCTTTGTCATATACCATCATGGCCGCCTAAAATATGCCACTTTCTTCTGGTAAGGAGATACAAAGAAATGTACGAGGACATGGAGGCATATCTAACTTTCCCACCCTCTCATGTCAATTAATCCTAGTAAGGCACTGTGACTTATGGGGGTATAAGGATAATTACTCATATTTTGATTTTGCCATTGACTATCCTAAATGTTCTTGAAGTCACATGTTATAGAAGCTAGGCTCTAGCGAGGTATATTCTAGCAACATTTTGGTGAATTGATTCAGCCAAATGAGGTTCCTTTAGAAATTTCATTCATTCATTTACATTGGCATATGCATAGCACATGACATTGTACTTAGACATACCTTAATGTCTTTAAAAAATACAATTTTGTGACTCCTTTCTAAGGTTTCTATTTTAAGTAAAGTTTATCTTTTAAATAAAATCCATTAAATTGATGGATTTAAACCATATCCTTTATGATCGAGTAGGCAGTAATTGCTAGTTTCAAAATGGATAAAATTTTCTGGGTGCACACTATTATGAAATATACTGTCCATATCAATGACAAACTTTTATCTAGCTTTAATTGTGTTAAGAGACTATTGGTGGATGCAGGGGAGTATAAAAATTATAAATAAGTATGTGGTGTCCATCTTCCTAGTACATACACAAGTATAGGCATATGTTCTATGCAGCTCATTTTACAGATGAGGAAACTGAAACAAACAGAGTTAAGTTACTTACCCAGGGTCACACAGTCAGTAAATAGCTGAGGCCAGATTTGAACTCACATTTTCCTGACTTCAGTGTCTGTAAAAGAAAAGGAAATGGCAAACCACTCTCGTATCTTAGCCAAGAAAACCCCAAATGAGATCACAGAGACTCAGGCACAACTGAAACGACTGAACAACAACAACAAAATACATACATACACATATACATATGTATATACACATATATAAACATATGTATATAGTGTGTATGTATGTGTGTGTATACACACACACACACACACACACACACACACACACACACGCATGAATCCAGCTCTTTGGAAAGTCTGCTGGTAGCAATTAAGTATGCTCCATAGTGGTTATATATTATATGTGTGTATATTTTTGCTACTGTCTTTTCGTATCTTCCTTCAAGTTTACCCTTCTAAACATAGCCCCAGTTGACTTATCACAGGCCTTTCCCTTCTAGAATTTATGCTTTGAGTATAAGGGCTCATAGAATTCCAGGAGTACATTGAGTTAAGGGTCAAGAGAACTCATCATATTGGAGCAGAAAGAGCACTGGAGACAGAAAGTAAACAGCATTAACCTTGATTTGTTGTCCTATTCTCAGGTCTATGAGTTGGACATTGCTGTGGCTTTGGTTTTTGTTGTTATCATTATAATTATCATCATTATTATTGCCATTTTGGATTGTTTATGATTAAGCAATAGACATGGCTAGGGATGTGGTTATACTGGGATGTTATATGAGTTGAAATATTTGCAGAAAATTTATTTGCCAGTGAAGCTGGATAGATGCAATCTTAGATTCTGCCTATAAAATTTTCATGTACTCTCTGGGTAAACAAATAATTTATATAACCACAGGGGAAAAGGATTAGAGACAGTTTAATGGTGAGGATTGTCTTATGTATAGTAAATACTGGGATGGCAGGAACATCTATGAAAAGGCAAGGGCCATTTGTACATGAGGCACAGTGAAATGGTGCTTGGAATAGCTGGGCACCCAAGAAGGTACGTGCCAAACTTCCAGCCATTCAGAAGCTGCTGGTGACATTTTAATAGCCTTGTTTCTTGTGCCTGCTGTGGAATGCACCATCTGTTTATTAGATCCAGGAATTGCATAGATTCTTGTAAATGCTGTAGCAATGTTCTTTGATGAATTGAAGGACATCCCATATACAGGTCACCATTTTGGACTTGTAGATAATTGCTTCTCATAATCTACTAAAAACATTCCTAATCCAGAATTGATACTTTTAAACAAGCAGTCATGTTTTTCTTCATTATCTAATTAGTATGAGGTTCTTATACAATGTGAAAGTTTGGATTCAGAGACAGGAAGAAACAAAGAGAGAAAGAGACAGAGAGATAGGGAGAGACTGGGACAGAGAGGAGAAAGAAACAGCAAGAGTGAGAGCGAGGGAGGCAGAGGGAGGCAGAGAGAGAGAACTCATTAAGCACTTTGTGCTTGATAGTGAGCAATGTGCTAGGGATATGGATACAAGCAAAAAAGACAGTTCATACCCCCAAGAAACTCAGATTCTAACGGAACTAAAGCATCCACGAAAAACCCTAGGAAGGGGAGTGGGGTATGGATGATGGTGAAGAGGTAAAGTCTAGGAATGAAGAGCAGAAGGGGGAGTGAAGTTACACATGACCTGGATACCTTATAAAATGATGATGAGACCAACATGTTAAGAGAGTGAACCTCAGAGCAGAGACATCCCTATGTAGGACAGTGACTTGAGGAGGTTGTGGGGGGAAAGGAGACTACTCTGGAGAGTGAGGAGTAGAGAAGGGACGACATTTCCATTACTATTGCTTAGTTTTCATTTGTCAGTAGTATTTTTCTGTCTTTTGGCATATAGGTACTCCTCCCTCTGCCCAGTTTTCTTGAATTTAGGAAGAAAATGAGGTATGATATATGTTGAGAATTATTAGTCCATGTGACTCAAATATTTCTGGTTTCATTGTTGATAGTTGATTCACTTACAACCTCATATTATCCTGCTTCCCAAAGAATATAAAATTTTTCATGGCAGAAACTGTTTTTTAAAAATTTTTGTCTCCCCCAAATTTAGCACAGTGCCTAGAATAGAGTAGATATATAATAAATATACTCATGGAATAGAATAGAATGGAATGGAATGGAATCAAACCACCTTGTGGACAATCCATTGGTGAGCCCTGCTGAACAGTGCTAGTCTGGTGCTCTGATGGCAGACAAGCCATCCATTGCCAGACTCCTGGGACCTCTCTCTACTTGTGTTCCACTGAGCTCAATTTCAAGAACCCAGGGTGACATTGACACCAAGATGAAACACCAAGAGAGGGCTTGAGTCAAAGATTAGACAACATAGAAGAACGAGTGTAAGAAACCCATTTATTGTCCTGAATCCTGTTATGAGGTGTTCATAATTGCTTTCTTATTGTCTAGTGAAAGTAACCTTTTAAAGCTAATTTCAGAAATGGAGTCAAGGACTATTTGAATGAGATTCAGAGAGAGAGAGAGAGCCTGTTATGTAGAGTGGGGGAAAATAGCTCCTAGAAGGCAGATTGTTCAAGAGGCTGTTTTAGCAATTACCTTAAATCATGTTAGCTGGGAGGCAGGAAAAAAAAAAAAAGTTCCTTGCTGACCTTGAACTTCGCCTTGTCCATTTTGGTTCATGGCATTGCTTTAAATTTGAGCTAATACCTATTGTGTATAAATGACATTAATAGCCCTGTTTTTATTCATTCACTTCATGTAATGAGGCAAATTCCCAAGGAATAAGACTAGGAAGGAAGAAGTTAAATAAATGAAACAATGACTCTTTCTCTCTCATAAATGGGTTATGATGCTCTCTATCTTGTCCCATTGGGCTAGTATATGCCTTTGAGAGATGCTGCTAAAAATGGTGGCCAAGAAGCAGTAGGCTTTGGGGGGAGGGCATTTAGACTGGAGAGATCCTGAAGGAGAAGCTAAGAAATTCATTGCTGGTGCTTGATATGTTAAAATGGTGGGTCACAAATGCTCACAGAATTGACAGTGCTTTGGGTTTTGCTGCCTTTCTGGTCTGACTTCTCTTAGGTCCATAGCTATTTAGATCCTTGTGATCAGGGTCTTTGCCCCAGGAGAGGCAAGTGATGAATGAACACTCTATGATGGAAGGGTCTCTCAAACCTTTCTACCCCTAGTACATACATGTTGATTTATTAGGGGCAGCGAGGTAGCACTGTGGAGAGAACAATTGACCTAGAGTTAAGAAGATCTGAATTAAAATCTGAACTCAGACTCTTACTAGTTGTGTGCCTCTGGACAAGTCACTTAACCTCTGCTTGCCTCACTTTCCTCATGTGTAAAATGGGGATAATAATAGCATCTACCTCCCAGGGTTGTGAAGACCAAATGAGATAATAATTGTAAAGTGCTTAGAATAGCGCCAGGTCCATAATAAATGCTATATAAATGTTAGCTATTTGTTATCGTCATCATCATCTTTATTAATTATTCCACTGAGGGACTGAGCATTGATGAAGTGGTTACTACCTTTTCAGTGGGAAGAAGATTTTCTTCTCTGAGATCTAATGCAGCAGAGTTCATAGTATATGTAACTACTCTGACCAAACTTCAAATCTTATACGTTTAAATGTAGTCTTAGAAGACTCTGTATTGGGTAGTGATAGGCAAGGCAGGCAGCATGATAGAGTGCTTTGGATAGAGGCTTTGGAATCAGATGGCCTGGATTCCAATCCCACCTCTGATATTTGGCAATGGAAGGATCTCAGACAAGTCATGTTGGTTTCTCTGACCGTCATGAGAATGTCCTTTAAGTTCCCTTCCCTGTGATCCTAAGTCAGTTGACCTCTTTGAACCTCATTTTTCCCATCTGTAAAATGATACGGTTGGATTATATGACCTGTGAATCCTTCCAGATCTTAATCTAGGATCCTTTGGATCTATAAATGTATTTCATAGAATCATAATGTTTAAAGGAAGAAAGGACTTTGGAAATCATCTCATCTGAGTGACCTTGATTTTCTAGATGACAGGGCTGAGGCCCAATGAGGTTTAGTCATTTCCCTAAGGTATGCCACGTGGCTTCAGTCATCATAGATGGTGCTGGGATGGTAATCCCTGTCCTCTCCATTGAAACCTGTTGTTCTCAAGAGGGAAATGGCAAGTAGTATAGGACTAGACTGAAATGGAAGATTTCTGTGGCCAACCTGATGGGAGTTCACTATCCCAAACAAGTCTGTTCCCTAAACCATCAAAGACTTCCCCTTTGGAACAACTAAACTCTTTACCATGAAATCTACCTTGAACCTTGGTGCATAGACACAGGGTTGTCTCCATTGTACAAGGGGGAGCAGAGGTGCCAGCTATGGTATAACAAGGAGAACAAAGAATTAAAATTTAAAGATATTTTACATGTGGTTGTTACTTATGCTTCATTTTCTAAGAGGAACATTTCAGAGTTGCATTTCAAGGATTTGTAAGTTCCCTTCACAAAGTTGTCTGCATCACTCTCTTTTCTTGAGTTACTGAAGTCCAGTGGCAAGACACAATTCAAGATGACCGGTGATAGCCCAGGGTGCATATGATAGGATAACTTTAGAAGTAGTAAAAACTGCAAGGGCCTTTCCCAATTTTACCAATTGTTAGCTTTTATGAATGAAGAATAGAAAGAAGGGAGTCTTTTTATCTTCACTGCCTAGCCTAGACCCTTTATATGGTCAACATTTAATAAATGCTTTTCAATTAATTGAGTTGAGTTGAATTGATTTAAGTATAGACCCAACTCCTCATAAAGCACTTGTTCTCACTAGCCAGGATCATGGCTGAGCAAAAATCATCTCTCTCCTCTTGTTCACTAGGACATCGAGCATGACAGGGCTCCTTTCTTTCTTTCTCCTTCTCCTCTGTCTTAGGGATGATCTGGAACCAACTGGAATCAGCTCTCGAGAGCTGATTGTTAAATTTTCAGTGTGAACATTTGCACCTTAGACATTAGAAAATGCTACAGATCAGGGGTTAATATATTATTTTGTTAATTTCCTAGCCTTAAGAAAGAGTTAACAATGCAGATTAAACTTTAAAGTGTGTCCCCTGTATAATTATCTTTTTTTTTTTTTCTGGAATGATGTAATACCAGCACATCACTTCTCCCTATCCAATATCCAACATTCCTTCTCTTTGCAGGCTCCGTCCCTCTTCTTTCTCTCCCCTTTCTGCATCTTTGGCGTGCTCTCTCTCTCTCTCTTTCTGTCTCTCTCTCTCTCTCTCTCTCTCTCTCTCTGTCTCTCTCTCTCTCTGTCTCTCTCTCTCTCTGTCTCTCTCTCTCTGTGTCTCTCTCTCTCTCTGTCTCTCTCTCTCTCTGTCTCTCTCTCTCTCACACCACACACACACACACACACACACACACACACACACACACACGCACAATCATTCCCCCCCTCCTTTGCCACTTTTCAGGACTCAGAATGTCTGAACAGAATTTGACATAGATTCAGATTTGAGACAATCTCAGGTAATCCTTTGTTATGTGAATGTGTATTTTGAGAATTAGTGTGATATATATGTGTATATATATATATATATATATATGTATATATATATATATATATAATTTTCTCAGTTTATAGAAGCTATTTTCAACAGATTTCATGTGTGCTTTGATCTAGAAATTTCCCCAATGGTTCATGTCTTATGACTTATTAAATATTTCTGTCTTTCAAGAGAAGTTGTATTTTTGGTTTATTTGGATTTGTTCTCCAACAAGGCTCGACTGACCAATTTCAAGGAGTAGTAGAGAAAAGGGAAGAGAAAAGGAACTTTAAACCTGTGTCCACAGCACAACTTTTACTACTTACCTCTAGGGTATTAAGGTCAGGCCTGAGCAATCAAGGTACTTGACAATCATGACTGGTGAGGATTAAAAAGCCTCAGAAGGCCAGAGACACAGCATCAGGCATCCAAAAGCACATCTGCCTTAAGTTCATCGTGGGCCTTTGGTACTGACACTGACTTGTTTGCCTATGGCTCCATTTTAAAACCACAGCCTAAACTCATAGGCTGGAAGGGACTTTACAGTCCCTTGGGTCTAGCCCCCTCATTTTACAAATGAGGAAACTGAGTCCCAGAGATTTTAAGAGACTTGGCCAGTAGGTGGCAGACCTCAGATTTCAATTCAGGTCTGATTCCAAATCCAGAAGTCATAAGAACATAGTTTTAGAGCCCAAAGGGACCTCAGAAATCTTGTCGTGTAATCTCTTCATTTTTATAATTGAAGAACCTGAGGCACAGAGATTTTAAGTGACTTTCCTGATGGCATGCAGAAAGAATCGGGAGATAGGTCCTCTGGGCCTACTGCCGGTGTTCCTTGCACTCTCTGCTACCACAGCTGCAGCCTATGTTCATTGGCTCTCTTGCTCAAGAGTGTTTTCACAACTGGCTACATCTGGTAAACAGTACTTTCCAATTTGACTCAACAGTGGCTTGACTTCTTCAGCACTCTCTGGGGCCCAATTATTTCAGAAGATTGATAGAGTGCAAATCTCATGTAAAAGCAAAACTAGTTTAATGTATTTGGACACGAAGCATAATCTACTGGAAACAGCACTGAACTGAAGAAAGGATCTCTGTTCAAGTTTCTGTCATTTAGTAGCTACGTGGCCTCAGAAGAATAGCTTTCCCTCTCAGACCCTCAGTTTTCTCTTCTGTAAAATAAGGTATTTGGCACAACTAGATGAGGTGTTTTTAACTTGGCATCCCCAGAGCCCCAAAATGTCTGTAGGTAGACTTCAGGAGATTAGAGAAACTCTTAATTATTTTTAGTAACTTCTGCCTAAAATTTAGCAAATTCCTTCCAATTATAAATGAAGGAAACAAATATTATTCTTAGATAGCCCTAAGCTATCCCCATTTGCCAAAGGGGTCCATGCCACATAAAATGTTTAAGTTCAGTTCTTGATTATTTCTCAGGTTCCTTTTATTTATTTATTTTGGGTGGGGCAATGAGGGTTAAGTGACTTGCCCAGGGACACAGCTAGTAAGTGTCAAGTGTCTGAGGCCAATTTGAACTCAGATCCCCCTGAATCCAGGGCTGGTGCTTTATCCATTGTGCCACCTAGTTGTGCCTCTCAGGTTCCTTTTAGCTCTGAGATTCTGTGAAATATAATACAGTGACACCCCCACCCCTTCAAATCTGGGAGTCACTTGTAGGCAGTGAATAGGAACAAATTTATCTTCGCTACTCGGTGACTATTAGGATATCCATTGATTAGGATGAATATTATTTTATCCACATTTAACAAAATGAAAATAACTTCATAGGATATTTTGGTCATTTTATTTTGTTTCTGGTTTGTGTATACTGCTGTCAGGATCTCCTAGAAAATTATCATTTATTTTCAAAACTGCTTTCTGGTGTAGGAAGAGACTATCATTCTTTCCTTTTTCATAATAAAGAAACAGGCTGGGGCAGCTAGGTGGTGCAGTGGATAGAGCACCGGCCCTGGAGTCAGGAGGACCTGAGTTCAAATCTGGCCTCAGACACTTGACACTTACTAGTTGTGTGACCCTGGGCAAGTCACTTAACCCCCATTGCCCCGAAAAAAACAAAAAACAACAACAACAACAACAACAAAAAACAGGCTAAGAAAGGCAGGTAAGTTGCTTAAGTATTAGAATCAGGGAAAATCCACTGATTATCGTTTAAGCATACTACTCCTATCTTCTTGTGAAGGATTGGTAACTTAGAGTGGATTTTTTTACAATAGGTTTTTATTGATATCTTTTGTTTTTATATTACGTAAATCTTTCTTCCTTGTGTCCTCCTCCCTCCGCCTCTCAGAGATCCATCCATATTCACACACAAAAATTGTTAAAAGAAAAATAAATAAGGAAGAAGGTGTGGGGGTGATTGAGCAAAGATAGTACATTTTTTTTTTTGAGGCAATTGGGGTTAATGACTTGTCCAGGGTCACACAGCTAGTAAGTGTCAAGTGTCTGAGGTCAGATTTGAACTCAAGTATTCCTGAATCCAGGGCCAGTGCTCTATCCACTGCGCCACCTAGCTGCCCCTTAAGATAGTACATTTTTAAAAATCTGAAAATGTATGCAGTGTTCAATATCCGTGGCCCTCCCACTCCTGAACAGGAGTGGTGAAGCTATCTTTTCACATATCCCTTCTTTGGAGCCAAACTAGGTGTTTGTAATTTCGCAACTTTCATTTTTGATAGTTTTCTGTTTATTGTTCTTTCCATTCCTATTTTTATAATCATTGTGTCCTGTGTATTCTTTTGGTTCTCTTTATTTCACACCATTCGCTGTAAGTCATTGTTTCTCCGTATTCATCATATTTCCTGTTTATTACAACTCATTAATATCTGTTACACTTATGGACCATAATTTGTTTAGACATTACACAAATAACGGACATCCACCTTTAAAATATCGATTTTAAATAGAACTTTGTAAATGCCTTTCAAGAAATGGTTTATTGATTCCTTTTGTTTTTAACTACACTGTTATTTCCATCATTATGCACCAATGATAAACTTTTAAACCTGCTTTGTATCAAAGAAAAAAGAATAGAATAACCTAAATGGCTTGTGGCCATGTCTGTATGTATACAACATTCTGGACTCACAGTCCCACAACTTTGTCGAAAAGAGAACTGTTTCCTTATTTTTCCCCTGAGGACCAAAATTGATCATTATAATTTCTTAGAATTTAGCTTCTTTTAAATGTTCTTTTCTTTTATCTTACTATAATCATTGTGTACATTTTCTTCCTCTTTATACATTTTTTACTCTTCATCAGTTCATAAAATTTTCCCCATGCTTCTCTGAAATTCTCATGCTCATCACTTCTTAATTCCCAACCCATTCTAGTATAGTCATGGAATATGATTTGTTCATCTCTTCCACAATCCCTGGACACACACTTTCTTTACTTTGTTATCCCCCAAAGTGTTTCTATGAGTAGTTTAGAAAGCATTCTGCCTTTTTTGCATCTTTATTCTCCTTGGGATGTCAGGGAAATGATGGTGACTTCCTTTAAAGGCCAAAATTAAATGGCTAAAAAAAGTAAGAAATAATGAGATGATCTCTAAAGTCTCTGACATAACCCCTTATGAATATCTCTTCTTTAGTGCTATATGCTTAAGTGACTAGAAAGGAAAAAGTAAAACATGTGTGGATATTATTATAGTGGTAAATGATCTACAGATGTTTTTTATTCTAAACACTTCCAATTCACATCCCTCTAAACTTCCAATCCCTCTAAACACTTCCAATTCACATTTCAACAAAATAATTTTGAGGCCATTTCATTAATGATGTACATCTCAGATCTGCTTCTTGTTCTCATTGAAAGGTCACTTATGTGTGTGATCTATAACAACCTTACACAACATTGGCTTTTTAAAAACATATTTCTAATTTTATTTTCCAAATTACACATAAAAACAAATTTTGACATCAATTCTTTTAAAAACTTTGTGTTCCAGGGACAGCTAGGTGGCACAGTGGAGAGAGCACTGGCTCTGGAGTCAGGAGGAAGTGAGTTCAAATCCAGCTTCAGACAATTGACACTTACTAGCTGTGTGACCCTGGGCAAGTCACTTAACCTCAATTGCCTTACCAAAAAAAACAAAAACAAAACCAAAAAACTTTGTGTTCCAGCTTCTCTTCCTCCCTCCCCCGCCCTCCAAGCACTCCAGCAATTCAGTAAAAGTTATACATGAGTAGTCATGCAAAACATCTCTACTTTAGCCAGGTTGTGAAAGAAAATGGTCAAAAACAAAACTTTAGATTAAGGAACTATCAAAAAATGATGCTTCAATCTGTTTTCAGATACCATCAGTTCTTTCTCTGGAGATGGATTGCAATTTTTATAAATCCTTCAGAGTTATCTTGGATCACTGAATTGCCAGATGTAACCAAGTCATTCACAGCAGGTGATCTACCTTACAATATTGCTGTTATTTTATATAAAGTATATTTCACTCTGCATCTTT
This sequence comes from Dromiciops gliroides, assembly GCF_019393635.1. Taxonomy (NCBI): domain Eukaryota; kingdom Metazoa; phylum Chordata; class Mammalia; order Microbiotheria; family Microbiotheriidae; genus Dromiciops; species Dromiciops gliroides. The sequence goes on along the minus strand of NC_057862.1, from coordinate 29,575,515 downwards.
TCATGTTGGTCCTCACAGGTTTTTCTGATAGCATCCTGCTTATCATTTTTTTTTGGGGTTTGTTTCTGATAAAGTAACTAACAAAAAATATGTTTCAATCAGTATTCAAATACCATCAGTTCTCTCTCTGTAGATAGCTTACATTTTTCATAAGACCTTCAGAGTTCAATATTATTGTTATTTTGTATACAGTAGATTTCACTTTGCATCAGCTCATGCAGTTCCCTCCAGGTCTTTCTGATAGTAACCTGCTCATCATTTTTTTTGTACTAAACTACATTTATATTGTACTTTAAAGAGATATTTCCTTACAACAAACCCATGAGGTTAATTATTGCAACAACAGTAATAGATAAGTTTTATATAGTACCTTAAACTCGACAGAGAGATTTTTTCACAAGAGTCCAGCAAAGTATCATACCTTTTGCCTCCATCATCATCAATCACCAATCGCCATCCATCAGTCCACACAGTCCAATCATCATCCTCAGTCAATCCTCATCATTGTCATTCAGTCCTCATCTTCTTCATTCAACTCTCCTCCTCATCAATCTTCATCTTCCTCCAATCATCATCAATCCACCATCATCAATCATTATCATCTTATAATACTCTTGCCTCTGCTTCAAAATTTTTTTCACAATTACTATTGTTAACTGTTTCTTTCCATCCTTATTCCCTTCCCATGATATTTACTCTATTTTCTATCTTCTTTTACCCTATTTCTTCTCAAAAGTGTTTTGCTTCTGACTGCCCCCCTCCCCCAATCTGTCCTCCCTTCTTTTACCCCTCCCTCCTTATCCCATTTCCCTCCTACTTTCCTGCAGGGTAAGATAGTTATTCTACCCAATTGAGTGGGTATGTTATTCCCTCCTTGAGCCAACTCTCATGAGATTAAGGTCTTTGAGCTAATTCTGATGAATGTAAGGCTCATTCACTTCCCCACTCCTTCCCCTATATCTCCCCCCACTTCATCAGCCCTTTTCTGCTTCTTTCATGTGAGATTTTACCCCATTCTATCTTTTCCCCCTCAATTTCACCCTAAAGATGTCATCATGGGGCAGCTAGGTGACCCAGTGGACAAAGCACCCATCCTGGACCCAGGAGGACCCAAGCCCAAATCTGGCCTCAGACATAAGACTCTCACCAACCCTGACCACCCCCAACCTGCCCCCCCCCAAGAGAAACAAAAAAAATGCTTCACAGGTATCATCCCTTCATAATCAATTCCTACCTGAGCACTCTTTCTAAATGTATTCCTATCATCTGCCCTAATACTCAGAAAGCTCTTATGATTTAGACATATCAGCTTCTCATGTAGGAATGTAAATAATTTAACCTTTTCACATCTCTCATGATTTCTTTTTTCTGTTTACGTTTTTATGCTTCTTTAGGTTCTTGCCTTTGAAAGTCAAATTTTCTATTCAGTTCAGGTCTTTTTATCATGAATACCTGAAAATCCTCTTTTTCATTGAAGTCCCATTTTTCCCCTGAAAGATTATACTAAGTTTTGCTGGGTGGGTGATTTGGGGTTGTAATCCCAATTCCTTTGCCCTCCAGAATATCATTATTTTATGCCCTCTGATCTTTAATGTAGAAACTTTTATATTCTGTGCTATCCTGACTGTGCCTCCACAATATCGGCATTGTTTCTTTCTGGCTTCTTGCAATATTTTCTCCTTGACCTAAGAGCTCTGGAATTTGGCTATAATATTCCTGGAAGTTTTCATTTTGGGATCTGTTTCAGAAGGAAATCAATGGATTCTTTCATTTTCTATTTTACCTTCTGCTTCTAGAATATTAGGACCATTTGCCCTGACAATCTCTTGGAAGAACTTGATATCTAAGCTCTTATTTTGATCATGGTTTTCAGGTAGTCCAATAATTTTCAAATTATCTCTCCTGGATCTCTTTTCCTGGCCAGCAGTTTTTCAGTTTTTCCAAGAAGATGTTTCATCTTGCCCTCTATTTTTTTTTATTCATGTGGATTTTCTTTATTGTGTTTTGGTTTCTCTTAAAGGCACTAGCTTCCAGTTGTTCAATCCTAATTCTTAGGCAATTATTTTCTTCAGAGGACTTTTGTATCTCCTTGTCCATTTGGCTTTTCAAGCTGTTGACATTTTCATGACCCTCCTGCATCACTCTCATTTCTCTTTCCATTCTTTCCTCTACCTCTCTTTATTTTCAAAGTCCTTTTTGAGTGTCTCTATGGCCTGAGACCAATTCATATTTTTATTGGAAGCTTTGGATGTAGGAGACCTGATGTTGCTATCCTCTTCTGAGGGTGCATGTTTTCACTAAAGAAACTTTCAATGATTTGCAACTTTCTCTGCTTGCTCATCTTGTCCATCTTTGAATTGACTTTTATCTCCTTCTTAAAGTGAGGCCCTGCTTCCAGGCTACACTATACCAAGATTAAGGGAAGTCCCGGGTGATATAATTTAAGGAGGGGCAGGTTCTTCACTTGCCTGGCCTATGTTCTGGTCTATAAATAACCCAGGACAACTTGCTAATTAACCGGGCAACAAAATTTTGTTTGCTGTGGTTGTTAGCTCAGATGAGCCTGCACCCCTCCCCTACCTGATCCTCTGCCACTCAAGATTTCTTCCTGTTTCCCTGCTGGGATAGGACAACCAAATTACCCCTCAGCTCCTGCAGACACCCCTGTAGTTTCCCCCCTGGGGAGCTGTTCTGCCCTTTCACCAGACTTTGAGCTTAGTTCTAGAAGACACTGGTGCTGTTGCTGAGTCAGAGGCTCAGGGGTAAGTTTCTCTGGTGCAGCCTCTCTGGGGCTGGATCTTGTGTCAGTGACTTTGGGGTTGGTGTCCACTTCCTGCCTGGCCCAGCAGCTCCCTCCTGCCAAACTTCTAAGCCATCTTTAGCTGGAAAATAATATCAGCCCAACTTTTTGTGGATTCTGCTGCACCAGGAGTTGTCTTATGACTGTGTTTGGAGTTTTTTGAAGTAATTGCATCAGGAACTCTGAGAATTTACTGCCTTTCCTCCTTCGCCTTGTCTCCCCCTGTGATTATTCCTCCCCTTGGCTTTTAAAGAAAACCTTGCTTACTTTGCAAGTAAGAACAAAGAAAGGAGATCAAATCAACTAATACACAGCAAAAGAGAAATGTATCACCCAACATAGGTTTTCTAGTACTCTGAAGAACTCTAGGCTTCATGTTGATTTTTTTCACCAGCTGAATTCTGTTTCTTTTTGAACTTAATCACATCTACCCAGAGACAGTGTGGTGCCGCAGAAAAAAAGGACCTCAAGAATTAGCTGTGTGACCTTGGCTAAATCACTTAACATCTCTAAATCTCAGTTGCTACTTAAAGAGGCATCCAAGAGGCTTTGTCAGTGTGTAGAAAAGAATTTAGAATGGGGGAACTGTTATAAGTCCAAAAGCTGGCACTTATAAAAATCTATGCAATCATGAAAAAGCTTCTCTGCCCCTCTGTGTCTCAGTTCTTCTGGAAATTTGAAGATTATAATTGCATTACCTGTTCCACATTGTTATCATGAGATGTATACAATGCAAAAAGCTACCTATGTTCACCAAACTGTAGCTGAGCACCTACTATGTGTATGGATGTTTTTTGGCTGCTGGAGATACAAAGGTAAAAATGGGAGAATAGAAAGTTTTGAGGAGCTCATATATTTCTGTATTTCAAAGATTTCCAAGTCCCTTCACACAGGACCACACAGGTAGGAAGGGTCAGAGACAGCATTCTCACTCAGGTCTTCCCAACACTATGTCTAGTGCCTTATCCCTAGGCTTTTTGGCTGTGTTTGGTACTTAGTCAGAAGACATACTGGTGGTCATGGGGTCTGCTGTGCTTGTGTCCTTTCAGTAATGTCTGACACTTCATGACCCCGTTTGGGGTTCTCTTGGAAGAGATAATGGACTGGTTTGCCATTTCCTTCTCCAGCTCATTTTACAGATGAGGAAACTGAGGCAAACAGGGTTAAGTGACTTGCCCCGGGTAACACAACTAAGAAGTGTTGGAGGTTGGATTTGAACACAGGTTTTCCTTACTCTAGGCATGTGCTTTATCTACTTCACCACCTACATGCCCCATGAGCTCTGTAACCAAAGCCTTTCTCTGGTTAGGAAGACCAGTCAGAGATCATTTTCCTCTGGCATAGGCTTTGAGAATCCAAGGTCCCTTCCACAACTCAATTCAGTATCAGAGTGAGACTTCATAGAAAGAACTCATGCAAAGTGACCAAGCTCCCCTTGACTGACTGAAAGCTGAAATCTCAAGATTCTTTGAAGAGCATCTTCATTTCTCAGTTGAATCTAGAGGGATAAATAAAAAAGTCACCACCCAAAACAATAATACAACAGTTCCTATGATGTTTGGTAGAGTTGTATGCTGATTGGGGACTTTAAAAAGATTTCATTGTGGTTTTAAAAAAAAAAGATAAAAAATATTGTCTGTAGAACTCAAATGTTGGGGAAAATGGGCATGTATGCATTACGTGTTCCTTCTCTGCATAAGATACTGATAAACATGAGCTCTTATTTTGGGGAGAAAATTATCTACAACTATCATTTTGTTCCCATTATGTTCTACTTTCTTCCTCTCATTAAATTCTAACAATAGCTTAGAAAACTTGGGCAATCTGTCCTAGAAAGGCAGTTATGACCAGAAATAGGGAAGTTTTTTTATTTGCTAGGGGAAAATGGTAATAGATTAAAAGACATCTTTTAGCACCATTAGGAAGCTGCAATAGCACAGTTTGGGAGAAGGTTTTCTGTGTAACTACAAATTTAATGAGAACTGAATGACAGGAGTGCCCTCTTGTAGAAAACAATGAATTTGCCATTGTAGCCAGTAAATGCCCCTATTTTTCCAGTTATGAGAGATGTTGGCAAGTTGATATTCACTTTGTGAGTATTGGCTAGGAAATATGCTGCAGGATCTGGGGGAAGATTAATGAAGCCTGAAATTCATCATGCTTTGCCTCAGCTCTCTGCTATGAATGCATCGATGGGAAGCTAGGTGAGACCCCTCAGGTGTTAGTAGTAATTATAGGAATTGCTGATCAGTCAGGGGAGCATAACTGAACTACAGAGCCTTAAAGGTGGAAGATACTTCTGAAGGCATCTGGTTTCAATTACATCTAAACTGGTGTCTTTGCTTTAGTGTCTCAACAAGAAGAGCTTTTCCTAAATACCCAACCAAGAAGAAACCACTCTTCCCAAGGCAACTCTTTGCATATTTAGATATTAGTAATGATTAGGAAATTCCCCCCTCCAAATAATCTCTTTGTCTCTGTCTCTCTGTTTTTTTTTTTGTTTTACACATGCTCTCATTTTTTCTATTATTTTTTCTTTCCTTTCCTTTTTTTTTTTTTGGTGGGTGTAAGGCAATTGGGATTAAGTGACTTGTCCAGGGTCACACAGCTAGTACATGTTAAGTGTTTGAGGCTGGATTTGAACTCAGGTCCTCCTGACTCCAGGTCTGGTGCTCTATTCACTGCACCACCAAGCTGCCCCTACACATACTCTCTTAATGTGCCTTGTTAATCCCTGAAGGACTACACAGAACCAATCCATTCCTCTTTTATACGGTAGCACTTAAAACCCTTTGACAGCTATCATGTATGGCTAAAGGCTTTACTTCTCCACTTTTTTTTTTTAAGTGAGGCAGTTGGGGTTAAGTGACTTGCCCAGGGTCACACAGCTAGTAAGTGTGTGTTAAGTGTCTGAGGCCAGATTTGAACTCAGGTCCTCCTGACTCCAGGTCTGGTGCTCTATTCACTGCACCACCAAGCTGCCCCTACACATACTCTCTTAATGTGCCTTGTTAATCCCTGAAGGACTACACAGAACCAATCCATTCCTCTTTTATACGGTAGCACTTAAAACCCTTTGACAGCTATCATGTATGGCTAAAGGCTTTACTTCTCCACTTTTTTTTTTAAGTGAGGCAGTTGGGGTTAAGTGACTTGCCCAGGGTCACACAGCTAGTAAGTGTGTGTTAAGTGTCTGAGGCCAGATTTGAACTCAGGTCCTCCTGACTCCAGGGCCGGTGCTCTATCCACTGCACCACCTAGCTGCCCTACTCCTTCATTTTCAACATGCCAGGTTCCTTAACTAGGCCTAATTTAGAATGATCTTGAGGCCCTTCATTCTCCTGGTTACTTTCTTGTACAGGTTATTACTGTCCTTCCTAAAATATAGAACCAGAAACTGAACACATCGTTTTGGTTGTAATCTGATGTTGCCTCCTGAATTCGGTCATAATCCTCTTCTAACATAGTCTAATATTTCATCAGCTTTTCTTGCAGCCATGTCATACTCTTGTCCTATGTTGGGCTTGCCATCCAATAAAATGCCCAGGTCTTTTGTAAGTTCTTTTTCAGCTTTTTGTTTTAGTTTTGGGGTTTATTTTTTGTTTGTTGGAATGGATAAAATAAAGGTGTGGTATATGATTTTGATGGAATACTACTATGCTGTAAGAAATGATGTGGTTAATGATAGCTTAAAAAAACATGGATAGCCTTGCATGAAATAATGAATAGCAAAATGAGCAGAACCAAGAGAATGTTGTACGCATTAATAGAAACATTTTTGTATTAAGAATGACTGAACGGGGCAGCTAGGTGGTGAAGTGGATAGAGCACCGGCCCTGGAGTCAGGAGTACCTGAGGTCAAATCCGGCCTCAGACACTTAACACACACTTACTAGCTGTGTGACCCTGGGCAAGTCACTTAACCCCAATTGCCTCACTAAAAAAAAAAAGAAAAAAAAACTTAAAAAAAAAAAAGAAAAAAAGAATGACTGAACAATTTTAAGTCACTTTGACTATTACAAATACCTACAAATTAACTACAAAGGTACATGACGGAAGGCACTATCTGCATCCAGAGAAAGAAGTGATAAATAGAAGTATGTATAGAATGATTTTACACACACACACATACACACACACTCATATACTCACATACACATTTGTGTCTAATGGTAGACGTCAATAGGGTGAGGGGGAAAGGGAAGAAAGAAAAAAGAAATTTCCATGATAACTTTATTATATATTTAGAAGGAATAGCAAGTTGTACATAATAGATTTGCAGTTTCATGGGCAAACTTTTTTATTATATAGTTATGGAAATGCTTGTTTTATTCCACAAGTTAAAAAAATCAGTTAATTACAAAAAGAAAATCACATATTAACATTAAAAAAGAAAAAGTTTTAAAAAAGAGTTATTTTCAGCTATACTACTATAATCTTGGGCTTCTGAAGTTTTTTTTTTAACCCAAGTTTAAGACCATATATTTCACCACATTTTGTTTCATTTTAGATTCAGCCTAATATCCTGGCTTGTCAAAATCTGTTTGTATCTTGACTCTTATCTACTAGTGTTTTAATTACTGTTTTAGGTTCATATCATCAGGAAGTTGATAAATCAGTTATTGATTTATATAAAGTCATTCATAAAATTATTAAGCAATGCAGGGCCAAGCATACATTCCCGGGTCTGTCCTTTGGAGACCACATTTAAAGTTCATGTAGAATTTTTAATGACAATATGTTGCACCTTGTTGTTCAGCCAGAAAGAAAATCACTTACCCATACAAATGCTTACTCTCCATTATTCTACCTTTTGCACAGAGGTAGAATGATAGTAAGAACACATTTCAGCTCCATAAGGCAGACAGTATGGACCATTGAGAAGGGCCCTGGATATGAAGGTAGAAAAATTGAGTTTGAATCTAAGCTTTTCTACTTGCCTCCTTTGAGACCAAGGGGTTGAACACCAGAGAAATTACACAGTCCATTCAATCGTAGTTGTTTCTCCTCTGATTTTCAAAATTTCTTCTTGGATTTGTAAGTTTGTTAATTTGTTGATTCTCTACATTTGTTATAATCTTATATTGAATTCATTAATTCTCTCTTTTCTTATGTTGTTAATGTGTGCAATTGTTTCTGTGAAAGACTGAACATTCTGTTTATTTGGAATCATTTAATACCCAGTGAATTTCTATGTCAGAGCATGTATAGATTTAATTCTATCCTCCTTACTTTCAACGCTTTAATATATTTTGGTTCAATTTGGTTTAGTTTTGGATAAGTTTAATTTTCTTTGTGGCTTTCTTTTGCTGTATCCCACCCCTAGAAATATCTTTATACAAAAGAGGCTGCGAAAAGTACTGGGTGTAGAGCTCAGTGGATAAAGTGGTAGGCATAAAGTCAAGGAGCCCTGAGTTCAAATACAGCCTCAGACATTTACTTGCTGTGTTATCCTAAGCAAGTCACTTAATCTCTGTTTGGCTCAGTTTCCTTATCTGTAAAATGGGGATAATAATAGTATCTACCTCTCAGAGTTGTTATGAGAATCAGAGGAGATAATAATTCTAAAGTGCAGAGCCTGCAATTCTTTTTTTTTTTAATTTATGGAATAAAACAAGCAATTCCATAACATAGTACAATAAAAAGATGATCTTACATGAAACTGCAAATCTATTATGCACAACTTGCTGTTTCTTCCAAATTTACAACAAAATCACATAAATTTCTTTCTTTTCTTTTTCTTCCCTCTCTAACTTCCCTAGAGATGGCTACCATTAGACACAAACAGGTGTATATATTTGTAAGATTATTCTATACATACTTCTATTTATTAGTTCTTTCTCTTAATATGGATAGCATCTTTCTTCCTATGTCCTTTCTAGTTAATTTGGCTATTTATAGTAGGCAAAATAGCTTATTTGCACAGTCATTCTTTTATTATTAGTATTATTTTTGTGGGGCATTGAGGGTTAATTTATAATTTCTATTATAATATGATCTTTTACAAGTATTTTTCCTTTTTTATGAGATATTTTATTTTTTCCGTTACATGTAAAGATAGTTCTCAACTTTTGTTTATACATGCTTTACAATTTCAGATTTTTCTCCCTCCCTCCCCTCCCTCCCCCTCCCCTAGACAGCAGGTAATCTGATATAGGTTATATCTATATATCTCTATACATATACATATAGATATATATATATATACACACACACATATATATACACATAATAACATTAATCCTATTTCTGCATTAATCCTGTTACAAGAGAAAGAATCAGAGCAGTGATGCAAAACCTCAAAATAGAAAAAAAAAACAACAGCACCCAAAACAAAAGAAATAATATGGTTCAATCAGCATCTATACTCCACAGTTCTTTCTTTCTTTTTTTTTTCTTGGATTTGGAGATCCTCTTCTATCATGAGTTCCCTGGAACTCTTCTGTGCCATTGCATTGGTGAGAAGAATATAGTCCATCACAGTAGGTCAACACTCAATGTTGATGATACTGTGTACAATGTTCTTCTGGTTCTGCTCATCTCACTCATCATCAGCTCACGTAAGACCCTCCAGGTTTCTCTGAACTCTTCCTGCTCATCATTTCTTACAGCACAATAGTATTCCATTGTATTCATATACCACAACTTGTCCAGCCATTCCCCAATTGATGGGCACCCCCTCAACTTCCAATTCCTTGCTACCACGTAAAGAACAGCTATAAATATTTTTGTACATGTGGATCCCTTTCCCCCTTCCATGATTTCTTTGGGCAAAAGACCTAAAAGTGGGATTGCTGGGTCAAAGAGTATGCACAGCTTTATCGCCCTTTGGGCATAATTCCAAATTGCTCTCCAGAATGGTTGGATCAGCTCACAGCTCCACCAACAATGCATTAGTGTTCCAATTTTCCCACAGCCTCTCCAACATTTATTATCTTCCTTTTTTGTCATTTTAGCCAATCTGATAGATGTCAGGTGGTACCTCAGAGTTGTTTTAATTTGCATCTCTCTAATCATTAGAGATTTAGAGCATTTTTTCATATGGGAATAGATAGCTTTGGTTTCTTCATCAGAAAACTGCCTGTTCATATCCTTTGACCATTTCTCAATTGGGGAATGACTTGGATTCTTATAAATTTGATTTAATTCCCTATATATTTTAGAGATGAGGCCTTTATCAGAAGCACTGGCCTCAAAAATTGTTTCCCAGCTTTCTGCCTCCCTTCTAATTTTGGATGCATTGCTTCTGTTTGTACAAAAATTTTTTAATTTAATATAATCAAAATCATCCACTTTGCATTTTATAATATACTCTATCTCATGTTTGGTCAAAAACTGTTCTCCTTTCCAAAGATCTGATAGGTACACTATTCCTTTCTCTCCTAATTTACCTACGGTATCACCTCTTATGTCTAAATCATGTATCCATTTTGACCTTATTTTAGTATAAGGTGTAAGATGTTGGTCTAAGCCTAATTTCTGCCATACTATCTTCCAGTTTTCCCAGCAGTTTTTGTCAAATACTGAGTTCCTATCCCAGAAGCTGGAGTCTTTGGGTTTATCAAACACTACATTACTAGTGTCATTTACTACTGCATTTCCTGAGCCTAGCCTATTCCATTGATCTACCACTCTATTTTTTAGCCAGTACCAGATAGTTTTGATGACAGCCGCTTTATAGTAAAGCTCCAGGTTTGGTACTGCTAACCCACCTTCCTGTGAATTTTTTTTCATTATTTCCCTGGATATTCTTGATTTTTTGTTTTTCCAGATGAATTTTGTTATTATTTTTTCTAGCTGTATAAAATAATTTTTAGGTAGCCTGATTGGTATGGCACTGAATAAGTAAATTAATTCTATTAATTTCTATTATAATATGACCTTTTACAAGTATTTTTTCCTTTTTAAAAAATATTTATTTATTTATTTAATTTTTTTGTGGGTCAATGAGGATTAAGTGACTTGCCCAGGGTCACAGAGCTAGTAAGTGTCAAGTGTCTGAGGCTGGATTTGAACTCAGGTCCTCCTGAATTCCAGGCTGGTGCTTTATCCACTATGCCACCTAGCTGCCCCCGTTCTAAAAAGATTATTTATCTTTTTAGCCACTCTAAAGTTTCTTGTTATTGTAGGGGAATGCACAGGGCTCTTTTTTTCATTTGGGTTTCTGGGGCCAGAAAAACAGATGAGGAAAGATATCTTTCTTCTTTTGTTGAAAAGCTGGGAGACTATGGCATTAGAATGTTGCATATGGTGCTGATAATAATAGAAAATAATAGTATAGATAATAATAATAACCAACATCTAAACAGTATTTACTTTCTGCCAGGCACTGTGCTAATTAAGCACTTCAGGTTTTGATCCTCACAACAACCCTGCACAGTAGGTGCTATTATTGTCCTCATTTTACAGAAGAGGAAATTGAGGTAAACAGGAAGTGACTTGTCCAGGGTCACCCCACTAGTCCGTTTCTTAGGACAGATTTGAACTCAGGTCTTCCTAACTCCAAGTCCACAGTTGGCTGTTTTTTGCCTTCTATTTCCGCCTCCCCCCCCCCAACTTTTCTTGCTAGCAAAAGCTCATTGGAAGGAGGAGAGGAATACAGATTATATTTGCACATGACCATGACCAGCACGTAAAAACAAAAGCCATCAATAAAACCTTAAAAATGGAAATGGAAACAAGGTACAGATGAACACTCCTCTAGATAAGCTATGACTGAGTGCTTCTTTTTAATAATCTGAAGGCAAACATGGAGCTCTCTTCAGAGGGTGACGAATCTTCAAAGTCGGAAAAAAGACAGGAGCTCATCTTAAATTAATTTCATGAAAAATCGTTTCATTTGAAATGACCCGAGATTCTAAAATGTTCTAGGTTTGATAACGGTTCTCAAATCTCAACCTTGTCTTTAATTAATGAGGACCGCTTTCACACTGTTCGCATATGGCAAGATCTGGGAAGAGGGGAGAAAAGCAGCTGTTGTCATTCTCCAGGAATGAGTAATAGAAATAAAGCCATGTTATGGGGTGTTTTTTTTTTTTTAAAGTCAAAATATTAGATGCCATTCCATATAATAATACTGTTCCTTCTGATACTATATAGTATTATAGTTCTCTTATCAAAACATATCCCAAAGAATACGCAAAATATAGAGAATAATCTCCAAAGACGTGAAAGAAATTGAGGGAAAAAGGAAGCCTAGGTAAAGAGAAAATGCTTCATATGAAATTCTAATTTCAGAGAATTATCTGTTTCTTCCATCCTCTTTTCTACTTACTCCTTTTTCAGACATATTTCATTTAAAAGTTATTGCTATAATAATTATTATTATTTAAGCTTCCTATAATTATGACTCAACAGTTGTTTTTTTCTCGAACTTATGGACAACTGAGGATTTATTATTGATATTCTTAATGAATCCCCATATTTTAAATCATTCTCTATGAACTAAGGAGAAAGATTGACAACAGATGAGCAATAATGAATCATTTTAGCATTTTATATGTGTTGGAGAAGGGAAGGAGGGAGGGAGGGAAGGAGGGGATGGGTCTTTGACTCTATTGGCTTTTTTTTTCCTATTGGCTTTTTGAATGCCAGGTCAGAAACTCCCTTTCTCAGTGTCACTCAGCAACTTTTCTATAAATTTGGTGGCATGAGATCATTGATTTAAAGCTTGAAAGAGACTTTAGAATCTTAGAGTTCATCGAACCCACTTCCTCCTTCTTCACTGTTGCTGTTTTACAGAAGTGGAAATTGAAGCCCAGAAGGGTTAAGCTTGTTGATCAAGGTCATCAGAGGTAGTAAGTCGCAGACAGAATTTGAATCCAGATCCTCAGATTCCAGATGCATCACCATATTGCTTGCTTTATAGTGTCTCTTGGGGAACTTAGATGGTACAGAGATTACCAAAGTCCAACAACTAGTTTATATCAGAGACAGGAATAGAAACCTTGTCTTCCTAACTCCAGCTAGGTGGTACATGCATAGGGTGCTGGACCTGGAGTAGAGAAGACCTAAGTTAAAATCCAGCCTCTGACAGCCTCAGTTTCCTCAAACATAAAATAGAGGGGGCGGCTAGGTGGCTCAGTGGATAAAGCACCGACTCTGGAGTCAGGAGGACCTGAGTTCAAATCCAGCATCAGACACTTGACACTTACTAGCTGTGTGACCCTGGGCAAGTCACTTCACCCTCATTGCCCTGCCAAAAACAAAAACAAAAACAAAACAAAACAAAACAAACACAAAATAGAGATAATAAGATCATCTACCTAGTAGGGTTGTTGTGAGGGTCAAATGAGATAATATTTGTAAAGTACTTAGCACAGTTCTTGGCACATAGTAGATGCTAAATAAATGCTTGTTTCTTTTTTTTTTTCTTTCCTTCTGACAAGTCTAGTCCTTTCTATTCACTTTACCATGCTGCCTTTTTTTTTTTTTTGGTGAGGTATTTGGGGTTAAGTGACTTGCCTAACGTCACACAGCTAGTTAAGTGTTAAGTGTCTGAGGCTGGATTTGAACTCAGGTCCTCCTGACTCCAGGGCCGGTGCTCTATCCACTGCACCACCTAGCTGCGCCGCTGCCTTTCTTTTAAAAGGCCTGCCTTGGAAAATAGGAGGAAGCTAGGTGGTGCTGTGGATCAAGCACTGGACCTCTAGTCAGGGAGACTCATCTTCCTGAGTTGAAATCTGGCCTCAGACACTTACTATCTGTGTGGCCCTGGGTAAGTCACTTAATCTATTTGCCTCAGTTTCCTTATCTGCAAAATGACCTGAAGAAGGAAATGAGTAACTATTCTAGTATTTTTGCCAAGAAAACTCCATGAACTCCATGTGTTGGTTTGCTGTGGTCCACAGGGTCACGAAGAGTCAGACATGACTGAACAATAATAAACAACTAGGAAAACAGACAAACACACAAAAATGCCACAGTTCTTGTTATTGTTTTTAGTACAGTCAGGGATCTTAGGCAGGAAGGGAATTTGGACTCCTTCTAGCCCCACAGCCTCTTTATGCAGATAAGGAAACTGGAAAAACTTCAGTGACTTACCCAAGGTCTCTCACACACAGCAGGTGTCAGAGGTACGATGTGAGGCAAAGTCCTGATTCCCGAACCTCTATTTTTTTCAGTTGTCTTCTTAAGCCAAGAGACAGTTGGTTTCCTTCACAATGGAGCTCATTCCATTTTTGTTTCATGCAGAAACAGCAGAAATGTTCAAACATTTTTCCTCCTGGGTTTTCACTGATACCTTTTGTTTGTTTATATTCTAATAGTTCCCAGATACACCTTCCCTTTTCCATCCCTATCCTTTTCATCCCCGTGCACAGTAATGCTATTCGATAATAATAAATAACAATAACTAACATCTATATAGTTCTTACTATGTGCCAAGCATTTTGTTATATGCTTTCCAATTATTCTCCTTTGATCCTCACAACAACCCTGGGAGGTAGATGCTATTATCATCCCCATTTTACAGATGGGAAACTGCAGCAAACAGAGGTTAAGTGACTTGCCCAGGGTTACACAGCTAGCAAGTGTCTCAGGACAGATTTGAGGTCAGGTCTTCCTGACTGTAGGCCCCAGGGCTCTATCCACTGGGCCACCTGGCTATACTCCAGTGAGTGTTTCATTGTTACAAACAACACAGTTAGGTCTAATCAATTTATACAATGACTGTGACAGTCTATGCAGCATTCTGTCCCCATAGCCTACCACTTCACCAAGGAAAAGAGATGGGAGCATTTTATCATCTCTTTCTGCTCCCTGACCATTTTTCTTGCAGTTTCTTTGCCCCTTATTTCTAGCAGACACCTTACCCAGAAGATTTTAACTCGTTTATCTCTGGAACTTCTACCCTGGGGCTTTGCCATAGTGGGGGATTGTGATTTCCCATCATTCTCTATTGGATGGAAGCACCATCCATGCTCTGCTGCACTACCTACTCCCAGGCCATAGTCATTCCAACTCCCTCATACCCTCACATCATTCCTCCCTCTAATCATAATCAAATTAACTCTGCCCTTGTTTCTAAAGGGGCCTCTCAGTTGAATCCCATATGGCCCCATCCACCAGCCCTGTAATTTTCTGGAAAAATGACAATAACTCCTCAATGTACATTCTCTCTATGTGTGTGAGGATGCAAATTTCTAGGCAGGGACAGACTTTACTCTTTTTTTTTTTTTCCCAGAGCTTAGCACAGAGCAGGACTTAATGTTCGTTTGTTCATTTGTTCATTCCTTCGTTCATTTGTTTGTTCATTCGTTTGTTCCTTCATTCCTGAGTGAGTATGTGTATGTGAGCATGCATGCACTCATTCATGCATTTATTTAGTCATCTTTCTCTTGGGCCATGGGTGGTATTGTAACTACAAAACCTTCAGCTGTCTCTTAATGGCCTTTCATTTACATTATTTTCTTCTTTGTTTATATATAGGGTCGCTTGTTTTGCTTCCTCCCTCCTTCATATTTGGATTTTGAATTCCATCTGGAAAATGTGATTTGCTTTGCCTCAAGTTGCTTTTCAGAGAGTTATGTCTTAGGCCTGGTGTACCTCCCAAGTTTTCTAGGGGAACTCAGGGAACATTCTCCTTGAAAAGCTAAACCAAAGGACAGACACACCTAAAGAGATTGGAACTGAGTTAACTCCAGGAGCACCACCCTTCATTACAGTCTCCCCCACCCCTCCAAAAATAATCCTATTAGGCTTGTGTAAGGTCTAAAATTTTAGGTGTGATGTTTAAAATCTAATGTGTGGTCACCTGATCTGACCCCAGTGTGGGGGGATAAACTAGCTAAGATATACTGATCAATTCAGCAGGACTTTAGGCTTTTAAGTATTTATTAAAGTGTATTAGAAATTAGTGAAGAGAACAAGAGAGGAAAACCCTAGTTTGGATCTATTCGGCATAGCCAGAGAGAAAAACTTGCCTTTCGCTGACAGCCCAAGTGAAGTTCTCTGCCACCACCCCAAAGTCCAGACCCGAAAGACCTTGCTTCTCTGAGGCTTCTCCCAGACCCCTGTGAAACAGGAAACAGGGCCATACATACACACACACACACACACACACACACACACATACACACACACACACACACACACAGCTCCAAGCTAATTGGCTGGTAACTTTTGATAGACAAGACCCACAGGCATTTGACATAACTTCTGGATGCCAATCCAAACTTCGAAACCCCAGAAAGGTCATTTCCGGATGCCGAAGTCACATGCTTTCTTTTCATGGCAGAGCTTCCCTGCAATATCTTTCTCAGCAGGTTGGTAGTACTGTAATCATCACATGTGGCTGCTGCCTGACTGGCACCAGCAGAGAGGAGATGGCTTGAAACATAGGAGCCACCTTTTGCCCAACTTCCCTCCAGCCCATCATCAATGAGGGATGTCTCACCCTCAGGCAATCACCTAATAAAGGAACTTTCCACAGTCAGATGATCACCCGATTTGTCCCTCCACCATTGGTCCTCTACAAAAGCATTTGCCTTTCTCCTGCTCTGTGCCATGCCTTCTCCTGATGAGAAAAGTTCAAGGACTTCTCTCTTGATTTCCTTTCTCTAGTGCCTAAATAAAAGATTATTTTATTCTAATTGGATATGTGTGTGAGAAGGTACAATTCTTTAAAGAGGAATTTCTAAGGACCCCAACACCCCCGCCAACCATTTTTCCCATAACAGTTAGAAAAACCCTAAACTGGGAGAACAGAAAAAATATCACAAGCTCAGACTCTGAGAAATTCTAAAATCTGGCACCAGAATTACTGTAGAGGCCCACAGAGCTTTGACATACTCACCCACACTAAGTGAAGATTAAAAAAACAAACAAACAAAAACCAGAACAATCTTCTGTCAGATCACACTGAGGTACAGGAGCTATGCTGGATACACTGAGCTTTCTTTTGGAGACACAGGTGGCACCTTCAAATTTGTTTTGTACATTGTCTGATTTATTTTAACCCTAATTTCTCCTAGGACCTGGGCTTGCTTGCATGGCTTCCATCATATTATATCCAGGAGGACTTGTGAACTAGCACATACTGGGAGGACTTTCCTGCCTCATGTCCTCTTCCTGGCATTCCTGACTTTTTTCAAGTCTCAGCTAAAATTCTACCTTCTTCAAGAAACCTTTCCCATTACTCATTAATCTTAGTGCTTCCCTTGTGAGATTATTCCATTTGTCCTGTCTATATCTTCTATGTACATAGAGGTTTTCATATTGTCTTACTTCTTAGACTGGGACCTTATTTAAAGTAGGTACTATTTTTTGGTCTTTTGTCTCAAGCACAGTGCCTGACACATAGTTGGTGATTCTTAAATTCTAGTTGACTGACTTAGGGAAGCAGGTCTAACACCTTTGGTTTTTATCTATCCATCCATCCATCCATCCATTTATCCATCTATCCATCTATCATTTATCAATCATATTTCATCATCATCATCTCCCTATACTTATCATTTGTCAACCATATGTTTAATAATTCTCAATAAGCACTTGATTTCTTTCCCTCCCATTTTCCCTATTGAAGAATAAAAAAGAGAAAAAAAGCACTCAAAAGAAATATTCATTGTTAAGCAAAACAATTCTCCACATTTATCATATCCAAAAAATGTCTCTGCCTTTTGAGTCTATCCCTCTCTGACAGTAGGGTGAGGGTTTATCTTTAATCCTCTGGAATCATGGCTGGTCATTGCACTGATGAAAATTCTAAAATCTTTTGAGATGGTTTTTCTTTATTATGTTATTTTCATTGTATACATTGTTCTACTTCTGCTTACTTCACTTTGCAAAAATTCATAAAAATCTCCATTTCCTTTGGAACTGTCCATTTTTCACATTTCATGGTGTGATAATCTCTTACATTTACATGCCATAACTTGATCAGCCACTCCCCAATATGTGGACATCTTTGTTTTCAGTTTGGGGCTATTCTGAGATGCTAGAAATATTTTTGTGCATATGGTTCCTTTTCCTCTTTTTAAAAAATTTTCTTTGTGGCACATGCCTAGTACATATATCACTGTGTCAAGGACTATGCATAACAGTGACTTTTTGATCATAGTTCTAAATTACCAGGATGCTGGAGAAATTCAGAACTCAATCTCTTCTTTTGTTATCCTTGCTAACCTGATGCCCCCCCCCCAATTTTATAGAAGGAACCTGAGACCCATATTGGTTACATGGTTTATATAAGGTCAAACATCATCAGTGCCAGAATTTGAGTTATTCTGGCTCGTGTCGGTTGAAGCCAAATCCAAGTTTCTTTCCTCTTCTTTGTTTTATATTTATCACCCTTTAAAGAATCTTAGCTTGTTTTTTCTCCTTTGTCACTTATTTTTATCTTTCCCAGTTGGGGAGCATGTGTGCTAATTGTGTTTAAAATTAATGAAAAGAACACATGTTAAGACCTTAACATTCATAATAGTACTTGATTTGGATATGAGATTTTACAATAGTTTCATGATTTTTTCTAACATTTTCTTTCTTTCTTGAATTCGTTGGCATAGGGTAGCATTTTGGGAAATGGGGGAGACATACCTGTTACAGTTTTGATATTTCAATATTTTAGAAACCCAAGATTTCATTGGTGTAGACAGTACTTCAGTAGGCAAACATTGGGATGCCTCAATACTTTAGTATAGGGTTTTCATGAGTCATGTGGCTAAAAATGGTAACTTGATGGACAGTCTCTTGGTGAAGATACTCTCTGACCTCAGCTGGGCTATTCCTTGAAGGAAGATATACAGTTCATTGCCAGGTGCATGCTTTAATGCCTTTCCAGCTTGGTGGAGCTTTTGATTGCTTGTGTTCTATGGGTGTAGCCAAAATGCCAAAATGCCTTCAGCATCACCAAGAAACCTTGATGGAGGAGTTTAAGAATGAACTCACGAGGGGGCGGCTAGGTGGTACAGTGGATAAAACACTGGCTCTGGATTCAGGAGTACCTGAGTTCAAATCCGGCCTCAGACATTTGACACTTACTAGCTGTGTGATCCTGGGCAAGTCACTTAACCTCCATTGCCCTGCAAAAAAAAAAAAAAAAGAAGAATGAACTCATGGTTGTCATAAATTATCATTGTATTAAAGAATCAAAGCTATTATAATTCTGTTGGTCCTTTATAATATCCTTCTTATAGTTATATTGTATGATATTCTAGAACTTATGAGTTACTGATATTCTTCATTGATCCACAATAAAACCCCAAACCCCCAAACAAAACCTCTTTCAGCTCTGAGGTTTTACAACATATTAAAAAAATGTCTTCAGTAAGTATTCAACTACTACATATCAACCTTAACAGTATCAACAGGCTCTTTCTATTTTATTAGGCTCATTTGAATTACAATGTATGCTCCTATCCAAGAACAATTTACCCATAGGAATTTAGTAGTTGCCTTAAAAATGAAACCCTTTAAATAATGCTCAAGGGCCACAAAGTTGGTAGAAAACATTCTAATTGAAAAAAGACAGGAGGGAGTTTGCTGGGAGTGGATGGAAGGAGATGTATCAGGTTACTGGCTTTTTATCTTTAATGTATAAGAAGAGAAGTTAGAGACAATGTTCTTTTCACTGTGATATGTCAAGGTAATTGTGCTGATGATGATGTTAACAATAATAACCTATATTGATATAGTGCCTGCTACGTGACAGATACTGTGCTACAATAAAAATTTATAATTATTATCTCATTGAATCTTTGCCACAGGGGGCGGCTAAGTGGCACAGTGGATAAAGCACCAGCCCTGGATTCAGGAGTACCTGAGTTCAAATCTGGCCTCAGACACTTGACACTTACTAGCTATGTGACCCTGGGCAAGTCACTTAACCCCCATTGCCCCATTAAAAAAAAATTAAAAAAAAAAATCTTTGCCACTACTCTGGAAGGTAGTACTATTGTTAGCCCTGTTTTACAGATGAGTAAACTGAGGCAAACAGAAGTTAAATGACTTTCCCAGGGTCACACACCTAGCGTAAACTCATATCTTCCTGACATCAGGTCTAGCACTGTATCCACTGTGCCAGAGAAGACAGGGAGAACCCAGTGTCATTTTCATGTCACTGAGCCCATATCTCTAGCCAGTCTGCATCTCCATGGTGAATGCATCTATATCTGTGGATATGAGTGTGTAGTAAACTTTGTACTAAAGTCAAAAGGGGTTGTAATATGGTTGTATAGAAGAAGAGGCCATGCCAACAAAATCCCTAGTTCTTGAAAAATTAAGTTATAAGCAATAAAACACAAGCTTGTTTGTACACTGGTAACAAAAATTCCTATATCTGTGTACATATGAGTATGTAGTGACAAATATTGTGAATAAATCTATGGATTGTACTGATAGGGAATAGAGATAGACAGGTAGGTAGGTCAGTAGATAGAAAGATAGATAGATAGATAGATGGATGGATGGAAGGATCCATGATAGGCAGATACCTGAATTTCAAGTGTTTGTATACAATTATAACTACTGCGTGATTTTCAAATTTCTAAATTTCAAAGACTGTTGGAGAGAATAGGCAGATAAATGAACTTGTGATGATGGGTTGATTTCATAGGTTTGGACAGTTCTTTATCAGACACAGATTGCGATCCTTCAGTGCTTTGATAGTTATGTTATTATTTCTATTAATATGTGTTTAATATACAGATTATCCCAAAAGTGCAGTTTTAAGCTTAAAATTATATATACTATGTATATACATATTTTTACAAATATAAATGTGTATATATACATATATATATATACATTATTATCTAGATATGGTTTTAGGGATAACACAATGATAATTACTCATATATCATGATAAATTAGATAATTAGATAGATAGATGCATGTATGCATAGGGGGAATGACACAGCATGGTTTACTGGATAGAAATGACTAGCCATCTTCCAACTCAGGAAGGCCAAGGTTGAATTCTTGCCTCTGATCCGTGACCCTTGGCAAATTAGTTAAATGATACAGTGGGAAGACTTTAGGTCATTTTTATCTCTTAAGAACTAGTTTCAAGTCTTGTCTATGATGTGTACTATCTATGTGATGCTTAGAAAGGAATTATACTTTTCCATTTGCCTCCTCTCTCAGGTAACTTTCTAAGATCCTAAATTAATAGAAAAGTTGCTCATCTGCCACAGAGGAGGGACTTACTCTATGAGAGCTCCCTGACTCAGGGAAATCACCAGATACAACACCAAAAACAATCAAAGCTTTGTTATACCTGTAAAAAAATAAATATATCTAATCTAAAAAATTATATATTTGTACTTATATGAAAAATTATATCCATAAGAAAAATGATCAGTTTAGAAAAATTATAATTGGGCTGTAAATCCCTTTGTGGTTGCCATTCAAATGTAAGAATAAGTTTTAGCTAACTGGGGAGACTAATCTGTGGACCCTTGACTGGCTGGATATCTGACTGCTATTAATTTAATATGGGCCCTTTTAAAAATTCCGCCAGGATAGAGCACCAGTCCTGGAGTCAGGAGTACCTGAATTCAAATCCAGCCTCAGACACTTAACACTTACTAGCTAGCTGTGTGACCCTGGGCAAGTCACTTAACCCCAATTGCCTCACTAAAAAAAAAACAAAAAACAAAAAAACCAAACAATAATAACAAAAAATTCCCCCTCACTGCTCCACTCCCAAATTGATAAGAAAAGGATTAAGAAACCTCTGGATTAAATAATCAAAGCAGAGTTTATTTATAAAAATCAATGTAAAAGATAAGGGTAAAGAAATGCAAATTATACTTCCTGTCTGCTTTTAATATAATGAGGGCTGTTGCTGCCTCTTGCCTGAGGGTATGCTTCTTAGACCAGTTTTTGACCCCCTGCTCTTCTCTACTGGCTCCATCAGTCTGCCCCCCTCAGCATCTCTAGCCTTCTTTCACCAACCTCCTTGAATTCTCTTAGTTCTCTGGTGTCCTCTTTCTGTCTATCCTCCCCAGTATATATCTTCCTTCTCTCCCCTTTAACCTCAGGATCCCTGCCCCCCCCCCTCCACACACACACCAAGGTAATTGGCCAGCTGAGCTAGGGCTGTGCTCAAGGAGGGGCAGCGGTGCTTGAGTGTCTGGTGTGTACCACACCCAAGGCTCAAGGGGCCTGTGCCCCGTGCTGTGCACCCAGGGCCTGGCAGGACAAGCCTGGGATTTCCCGGGCAGCTCCCTTCAGGGCAGAGGGAGCTGGGGCTTTCCCCAGCTGTCTGCCCAACTGGTATTCTCTAAGGCCCCTGGGCTTCTCCAAGTGGCTGAAGCGAGGGGGAGGAGCACCAGCCCCTCTTACAAGAGAACCTTGAGGGCCTAAGGCTTTTTAATCTTAGCCTAAAGGCAGGGTCCCCCAAATCACAATAAATTCCCACATACAGAAGCTTATGAATGAGTTTCAAGTGGCCATGAGCAAATTCATTATTGTTTATTAGCTTCATTTGATGGCATTTAAACATCAAATGATCCATTTTTCATAAATAATCATAATAGCTGGCATTATATTGCATTTTAAGGTTTGTGTAGTACTTTTACTGTATTATCTTATTCAATCCTCAAAACTGCCCAATGATACTTTATATCATCAGTTTTAGAGATGAGTAAACAGAGGAAGCTAAAGTGATCTGCCCGGGGTTACATAGTCAATATCTGAGGTGAAATTTTAATCTGTTCTCTAGTCCTATCAGTTTAGTCAGTATACATGGTGGTATCATTTCCACTCACACCACCATGCCCTGGAATAAGCCCCATACTACATTGGATTTGAGTGTTTGAAGGATCGCACTGATCTCCCTGACTCTAGACTTCCTCTCCCAATTTGTCCTATATAGGGATGCCAAAAAACCAAAGCGAACAAAACAAAACAAAATAAAGAATCCACTACCTCAAATCACTCTCTTGTTCAAGAATTGTCTGTGGCTTATGTTTGCCTTCAGGCAAATATAGGCGGTCTGTTGTCTTAGTCCTAGCATCTAAGATCCTTGCAATCTGGCCCCATACTTTCTAAATTGCTCTTCTCTGACTTTTCAGCATGACCTCAATTTACTCCTGATTTACTCCTTGTATCTTGGCACTATTTTGTCCATTCCCTCCAAGAACCCAGAATGTCCATGTAGTTCTTCTTTCATATCAAAATCTAGACTACCCATCAAGGCTCAACCCAGGAGCTGTAGTTTTTATTACTCTTTCCCTGGCCACTCCAGGTCTCACATGTTTCTCTCTAAATTTTATAATAATTGTGCTCTGCTGGACATGCATTTACAACTTAATCATAGATGGTTATACTTATCTGTTACTCTTTTGTGAGTGTTATTTTTGTCTCACTAATAACAATAGTGATAACAAAATCAATCATCACAGTAATAATAGCAACAACACTAATAGCTGCAGCAAGGAGACCCATTTCTAGAACACTTTAAGGCTTGTAAAGTCCTTTTCCACATCAAGCCCTGTGAAGTTGGCTGTGTTTGAAGAGGAAGGGTCGAAGGATTGTACCTTAGAGATTTCTTTTTCTTCTCTTCACCCTCATCCCTATTTCCTAGGACTTAGCATAGTTTCTTACCTATAGTATACATTACTTCTAGTTGCCTAAAGATAACTATTATTTATGTAGGACTTTCAGGTTGCTAGGGAGTAGAGGGGATATAGTATTAGATTTTCAATCAAGACAATCCAAGTTCAAACACTGCGTCACCTACTTATTAGCTTTATATTCATGAACAAGTCGCATAAGTTCACACAGACTCAGTTTCCTCATCTATGAAATAGAGATAATGATAGCAACTGTCTTAAGGGTTATGGTTATGGTCAAATGAAATTTACATATATATGTAAACATCAAAGTACTATATGCAATATATTTGAAACATATATATATATACACACACACATACCATATATACTAATAGTATATATTACATACTATTAGTATATATCATGTATGATATATGCTATATATACTAATATATACTATATATTTGAAAACATCATGGTACTATATAATTTTTGATATATTTATGTACATATACACTACATAGTCAATTCTTATTTGATCCTCATGACAACACTGTGAGATCTTATTATTATCCATGTCTTACCAATGAGGAAACTTATATGATTTGCCCATAAATACACTGCTAATAACTACCTGGAGCAAGATTTTTATTCAGGTCTTCAAAATCCAGTCCCGTATCTATTTACCACTTACTTGCATCTATATTTGTATATATGATTCTATGTATATATACAAACATTTATATAGATATACTTACATAGACACACAGAGGCAATTACATATATGTATGTATACATATACACATACACATAAATTTATTGTTGTTCAGTTTTTTCAGTTGTGTCTGACTCTTCATGACCCCTTGTGCTGTTTTCTTGGCAAAGGTACTGGTTTGCCCTTTCTTTCTTCAGCTTATTTTACACAAGAGAAAACTGAGCAAATAGGGTTAAGTGACTTTCCCAGGATCACATGTCTATTAAGTATTCAAGGACATATTTGAACTTGGGAAAATAAGTCTTCCTGACTTCAGACCTGGTACTCTATTGTACCGCCTAGCTGCCCCTAGACAGATTTATACATACTTGTTAAGTCCAAACCAGGTTCTTTATGATCCCAAAGTAGCAATAGGGATTGTAGACATTTACTTGAAGTTTAGCAAGTTAAAACTACATCTTAGGAGGGCAGCTAGGCACAGTGGGTAAAGCACTGGCCCTGGATTCAGGAGGACCCAAATTCAAATCCGGCCTCAGACACTTGACATTAGCTGTGTGACCCTGGTCAAGTCACTTAACCCCAATCGCCTCACTAAAACAAAACAAAACAAAACAAAACAAAAAAACTACATCTTAGGAAAATAGAAATAGAGCTATAAATTACTTTACAAGTCATCTACTCTAGACTCTTTATTTTACATATAAGAAAATTGATGGTGATGGCAGTGATGTGACGTGCCCAAGGTGACCCAGGGAGTATTCAACAGAGCTAAGCCTTGAACCCATGACATCTGACTCCACATGCAACATTATCTTCTGGGAAAGAATACCAGTTCCCTTTCATACTCTGCTCTGAGGAACATCTTTCATCAGATCCCTAACATAGTAATATGGGGGAAAAAGGAATGTGGGAGAAAAGTTCTCATTGCTTAGAAAGATTTGTATGAACTGATACAGAGGGAAGAAAAGAGAAACATGAAAATAATGTACAGACAAAAATATTTATAGCTGCTCTTTATGTGGTGGCAAGGAATTGGAAGTTGAGGGGGTGCCCATCCATTGGGGAATGGCTGGACAAGTTGTGGTATATGAATACAATGGAATACTATTGTGCTGTAAGAAACGATGAGCAGGAGGAGTTCAGAGAAACCTGGAGGGTCTTGCTGGGTTGATGATGAGTGAGATGAGCAGAACCAGAAGAACATTGTACACAGTATCATCAACATTGAGTGTTGACCTACTGTGATGGACTATATTCTTCTCACCAATGCAATGGTACAGAAGAGTTCCAGGGAACTCATGATAGAAGAGGATCTCCAAATCCAGGGAAAAAAAAAAAAAAAGAACTGTGGAGTATACAGGCTGAATGAACCATACTATTTATTTTGGTTTTGGTGCTGTTGTTTTTTTCTATTTTGAGGTTTTTCATCATTGCTCTGATTTTTCTCTTATAACATGACTAATGCAGAAATAGGATTAATGTTATTATGTGTGTATATATGTATATATATATATACACATACATACACATACATATATATATACATACATATATATGTGTGTATATATATATACACATACATACACACATATATGTATGTATATATATGTGTGTGTGTGTATATATATATATATATATATATATATATATATAAAACCTATATCAGATTACCTGCTGTCTAGGGGAGGGGGGAGGGAGGGAGAAAAATCTGAAATTGGAAAGCTTGTATAAACAAAAGTTGAGAACTATCTTTATATGTAATGTAAAAAAAAATTAATTAATTTTTTAAAAAAAGAAAATAATGTACAGAAACCACAAGAATGTGAAGGAAAGAACACTACACAGACATTAGTGTTCTAATCAATGTGATAACCAATATTGATTCTAGAATATTGATTGTAAAACACATTCCCCTTCTGTACATGGTAATGGAGGCAATAGGATATATCAGAAAAAGTACCAGATTTAAAATTAGGAAGGCATAGATTTAAATGCTAGCTCTACTACTTACTGACTGTAATACCTTGGGTAAGTCATTTAACCCGTGCAGGTAGGGAAAGCTCAATATCTGTTAACCTATGTGTCCCCTTATTTCATGGCTAAATGATTACAGTTGTTGGAACATTCTCCTATAGTTTCAAAGCTACAGCATTTAAACAAGAGTCTTTGTTGCTTGTACTAGAAAAGATATTGACATAAAGACAATAATTTACAAACAAGACGAGAGAAACTCTGAGGAGTTCATGTGAACACTGGGCTAAGTGTCTTTCCTAGTCATTCATTTTCCAAGCCTTCACCAAATCAATAGGTTAGTCTGTTTCCAAATGAATAGCTTTCTTTAAATAGCAGCAAGGAGGGGACCCACCACTTATTCAGGTATTGACTAAAAATATCTAGGGATCAGAGCTTCACCTGAAAATTTAGCTAGGTAATAAGTATTTTAGGGGAAAACCATAAATTTCCCAAATCAAATAATGATCAGGATAGGAACAGTTTAAGGGAGGGTTATTACTCCTCTAGAAGAGTGAACTTTTCAGTAGTAAGAGGTAAATTCGTCCTTCCCAGTCTCCTTATCAATTATAGCTCAATCCAATGGGATGAAGAAAAGAAACATGAGTAGAAAGTTGTATGCTAGTTTCCTTTCAACTATTTGTTATGATATGTTTATCTTCCAACTAGAAATACCAGTTTATATAAATGTACATAGCTTAAGATGAGAAAGTTAATATGAGAAAGTTAGATTAAGACATTACAGTGAGTTCTAGATGTGGAGTTAGGAAGAACTGGGTTCAAATCCTGCCTGAAAATATTTATTAGTTGTGTGACCTTGAACAACTCACTTAACTACTTTGTATATAAAATGGGGATGAAAATAATAGTGCCGATCTCAAATGATTTCTATCAGCATACATGAAACAATGTTTTCATTGTTATTATAACATTGTTATTATAACATCATTGTTATTATAACAGCAGCACATACACCATTTACCCATTTTATATATAGAGAGAGCATAGAATCATAGATTTAGAAATGGAAGGGGGCAGGTAGGTGGCACAGTGGATAGAACACTGGCCCAAGATTCAAGAGGACCAGAGTTCAAATCCAGCTTCAGACACTTGATACTTACTAGCTGTGTGACCCTGGGCAAATCACTTAACCCCAATTGCCTCAACAAAAAAAAAGAAAAGAAAAAAGTGGAAGGGACCACTCATTGTATAAACAAGGAAACCAAGGTAGTAGAGTTTAAGTGACTTTCCCAGGGTTCCACATATAATATTGTAGATAGAATTTATTTGTTTTTTTTGTTTTTGTTTTTGTTTTGCGGGGCAATGGGGGTTAAGTGACTTGCCCAGGGTCACACAGCTAGTAAGTGTCAAGTGTCTGAGGCCGGATTTGAACTCAGGTACTCCTGAATCCAGGGCCGGTGCTTTATCCACTGCGCCACCTAGCTGCCCCTTGTTTTTTTTTTTTTTTTTTTAGTGAGGCAACTGGGGTAAAGTGACTTGCCCAGGGTCACACAGCTAGTGCGTGTTAAGTGTCTGAGGCCGGATTTGAACTCAGGTACTCCTGAGTCCAGGGCTGATGCTCTATCCACTGTGCCACCTAGCTGCCCCTGTAGATAGAATTTAAACCCAGGTCTTCCAGAAGGAAGGATGACATTCTGAAGTGATCTTTGAGATGTGATGTATAACAAGGGGTTTGCAGTAAATGGACTCTTTAGGGCCCCTTCAGACATCCAGGCTGCATAATGGGGAGAGTATTAAACCTAGGGGTTAGTAAGATCTGTGTTTGAATCCTTCTTCCAATACTTATTAACTGTAACTGGGTGACTTAACCTTTCTGTATCTCAGTTCCTTCTTTCGTAAAATGAGAATAAAAATAGAATTTACCTCACAGGGTTTTTGTGAGGAATAGATGAGATAACATCTTTAATCACTATTAAAACCTTACTGTAGGGGCAGCTAGGTGGCACAGTGGATAGAGCACTGGCCCTGGATTCAGGAATACCTGAGTTCAAATGCAGCCTCAGACACTTGACACTTACTAGCTGTGTGACCCTGGGCAGGTCACTTAACCCCCATTGCCCTGCAAAACAAACAAACAAACAAAAACCTTGCTGTATAAATGCTAACTTTTTATATTATTATCAATAACATTATTGTTGTTGTTATGCTTCACAATCATCCACACTGTCTTCCCCTCTGTGCCTTAATTCACAATGATTCCACTCCAGGTCTGTATCGAGTGAGTTTAGTCTTATGTCTCTAATGGTCCAGATGAAAAAAAGTGAGAGGAAGAAATAGTGAAAGGCAGGACTGATTTCTCAAGGGAAAATGCCAATTTCATGAGAATTTTATCCCAGGAATCCAACACAATTGTGCAATTGAGAGTTTGGGGAACTTCTGATTCTGGGCAGCCAAAAGAAAGAAAAAGAGATGGGAGAGAAGATCATTAACTAGTTAGAGGATTAAGAGAAATCTAAGTCTGGCATCTTTTATATCCATCCCTTCCATGTCATGGGTATTAGGGGTGTGGTACCACTGTGATCTAGAAAATCTATGTAAAAAATGTTGGCCCTCCCTTCATACCAGAGAAAAAGTCTAGATTTTTTTTCCTGTTATGAGTGTTTATAGTCCCTTATTGTAAAATTTGGGTGTTAAGTATTTGGTCATGGTCTCTGTGTTACATGTCATCTGTGGCTTCTGCAAAACTTCCCCCAAATTCCCATTTAATTTCTTTTGCTTACCCCTGAAATATTGAAACCATGATGGGGAAAGTTGTGATGTGGAAAGGATAACTGTGGAAAACCAAGATTAGCCTTTGAAACTGTTGTAATCTTCTCCATTTGTTGTTTTAAATCTCAATTTATTTCACTTTCAGGAAGATGATAGATATAGAGGGACCCAGAGGCTAATTAGACCAATATCTTTCTTTTACATGAGAGAAAAGTAAGGGCAGTGAGGCTAATCACTTGCTCTAAATCCCACAGGCAGTGAGTTTCAGAAACGGGATTTGAATCCAGATTCTTTGACTCTAGAGATAGTGGTCTTTCCAGTGTATCATATAACCTTTAGATGCCCCATCCCCACCACAGCTGGCTGATTGAATTTCTATTCAGTCATCCAGAATTATGCTTCCTAGTTGGGTAACATGTATGCTAATTATGTTTAAAATAATTGAAAAAGAGCACATCATAAAACCTTAATATTAGTTCTGGATAGGGATATGAGATTTTGGAATGGTTTAATGACTTCTTTCTAACATGATTTTTGTTCTTTCTTGAATTCAGGGCAAAGAGTAGGTATTTCTTTTTCCATATCTTCAAATGCCCATTGGTCATTCCTATATGCTATAGATTTATAATTCTGTTGGATAAGATTTTTTTTTAAAGAAAGACACTATTGGATTTGGTGTTATGGGGAAGGTCTTTGCTATTCCTTTGTCTTCCCATCACTTGACTTCCCTGGAGTTTGACCAGAAATTCTCTGAATATTCTTTTTGAGGATTTCAAGGAGCTCTGAGGATTGACATTTGAAGGCTTTTACTCAGACTGCCTTTAAATTTCATACTTCTTGCTGTCTGAAGTCTTATGGAACAGTTGGCTATGTATACTTTTCTATGGGACATTAAGTATTAGTTTAAATTTGAGCCTCAGTAGACAGAATGGATGACGAATTTTATTTTTATGAGGTTTTTGTGCCTTTCTGCATTGGTAGGACACTCTTTGGATTATGTTTCCTCAGTTTATATGGTCAGTAATTCTGTATACTTTTATGACTTAGCTGTAAAACACTAGTATTCATGTCATGTGTCAGCTGAGACTTTGAATTCTCTTTGGCAGACTGTATTTCCCACTCTCTCATTTGTACCTCCTGCTTTGTATCTCTGAGTTTATGTTGGCCCATTTTGGAGTCATGGCTGGGAGAGTCATTACTTCATCACCTTCCCAGGTACCAATAATTCAAACAGAAACAAGGAAGTGATTTCTCATAACGTTTGGTAAATGTCACAGTGTGGCTTAGTGGAAAGAGTACTCAATCTGGCATTGAAAAGCACGGTTTGAAATCCTGGCTCAGCTACATATGACAGGTATGACCTTGAAAAAGTAAATTCTCTCAGCCTCAATATTCTCATCTGTAAAATGATTTGTTTAGACAATATGACTAATAATATTCCTATTAGCTTTATCTTTGTGACCCTATGACCACATGGAGAGGATCCATTTTGAAAAGGGTTGAATTATAGTTTTAGAGGATGGAAGAAATATAAAGGTCATCTCTTCCAACCCCCCTATTTGACAGAAAAGAAGACTGAGGTCCAGAGACTTTAGATGACTCCCCAAAAAGTGTCAAGTGTTGTAGGCCAAGGATTTGAACCAAGGTTCCCTGATTCACAAATTCAGAATTTTTTCCATGGCACCATGCAAATCAAAGTTCAATATGTTATTCAAAACTTATTTGGACTGCTGACATGATTGTATGTTAGAAAAATGGATTATTTTACATCATTCAAGAACCCTGAAGGTTAGTGAGTTGATGTACTCTTCCTCTGGCTTCAAAGATCACCCTGGATCCATTCTTCTACAAGGAGCAGAAGTTGAGATGAAATTATAACTGTTAAACACTTAAGAAATTTTTGAAGTATAATGTAAAAGTCTACCTTCATCATGAGCCAATCAATAGACATTAAATAACCTACTATGTGATATATACTCTACCAAGTGCTAAGGATACAAAAACAAAGATGAAGCTAGCAATCTCCCGCGTGAAAAAAGGTTACAATTTAGTTGGGGGTGAAACAATATGTACATGTATTTATCTATGAATGTTATCTCTGTATATGTGTGAATACAAAATAGATACAAGATAAACCTTTTGTATACGTCTACACACAAACATATGACACATGTGTGTCAAATTATATATAATGTGATTTTATATATAATAAGTAACATAAGAAATATATCACACTTGGATTTTCCAGATAAGATGACACAAATGCATTGAGGTTAGTGTTGGAGGATTTGGGTCCAAATCCCCCCTCAACCCCTTAAGAGAAAGTTTTGTTGTTCAGACATGCCTGACTCTTTATGACCCCTTTTGGGTTTTTTTTGGCAAAGATACTGGAGCTGTTTGGCATTTCCTTCTCCAGTTCATTTTACAGATGAAAGAATTGAGGCAAACAAGGTTAACCACTTGCCTTGGGGTCACACAACTCGTAATTATCTGAGGCCAGAGTTGAACTCAGGAAAATGAATCTTCTTGATTTAAGTTCTGGTACTCTATCCACCATGCCACCTAGCTACCTAAGAAGAAAGTAGAAAGATGGTACTGACCTCTTTAGATCTGGCCCAATCAGTTCTCTTTTAGGTATCTCACATAAAGGGTTGGCCTAAACGGGCTCCAATCTCTTTCAGTTCTAACTCTATTATTCTATAATTTGGGTTCATAGAATTTGAGTTCTGGACATTCCCTACAGAATCAAACTTCTCCCTTTCCAGAGGAAGGAGCAGAGACTCAGATTGGTTAGGCAACATACCAAAAGTCATGGGACGTAGAGTGGCAGAGCCAGACTATACATACAGTAGGTCCTTTGATCCCCATTTTAATGTTTTCTTTATACTATGTCATGCTTAGGTTTCTCTTAAAGTTCTCTTAAAGTATTAGTTTGTAGACACAAAGGAAGCCTGGGCTAACCTAGAAGATTAGTGCATGGTTAATAAGGATAAAAATACCTAGCATTTCTAGGTCACTTTAAGATTTACAAGGCATTCTACATATGGCGTCTCCTTTGTTGTTTATAATCGTGTGAAACAGATGCTGTCATTATCCTCACTTTATAAACAAGGAAACCGAGGCTGAAAAAGGTAAAGTGATTGTCCAGAGTCACACAGCTTAATAAATGCCTGAGGTAGGATTAGAACTCAGATCTTTTTTACTTCAAATCCAGTATACTTATTCACTCTGCCGCCAAATCAGCAATGAATTTGAACTGATTTTCTGAAGTATTAATTCATTGGTTCCTTATATGTCTCTTGGCCCTTGAAGAATAGGAAATACAGGAACAATTACTCATCAAACATTTATTAAGCAACTACTATGTGCTAAGCTCTGTGCTAAGCCATGAGTAGAAAGACAAATGGGAAATAATCCCTTACCTCAAAAAGTGTACACTCTATATAGGGAAAGAAAACTTTTGGGATCCTGAAGTGGGATCTCAGATGGCTACATCATAGATTAAAGCATTAAAATCCTATTGGCTGCATTTATTCTTCCTAAAACAACATGATCATGTCAGTGGGGAAATCTTTAATAGCAATTTATAAACTTGAAAAATGTCCTTCAGATCAGGCTTGTATGAACTATTTAGGTTGGTTGGTTGGTTGGTTGATTGGTTGGTTGAATTGATGGTTGGTTGGATAGATAATTAATTGGTTGGTTGTTGTCCTTAGTCCTTGAGGAGAACCAGAATGACATCCCTATGTTAGAGTCAAGTTACAACGTGTTTGACTTTGGCTTATCAGACCAATATGAGCTTGAAATACTCTACCACAGGTTGGGCACAAATAGGCCATTTGAGCATTTGGGGTGAATTCTCTAGATTTGCGCTTCTTGTGTTCCTTTGAACTACTTCAATTCTGCTTTGCTCACAGAGCACAACACCTTCTGGGCATTCCTGAGCCAGTGTTTCTCATGTCATACAATCAATTCCAAAGTTCTTCAGGGAATGGTATGAATGATGTCTTTTGATTCTTGTGTAAATGAGGCAGTTGCATAAAGTCATCATCCTCACCCCCTTCTGGTGTTATCAGAGTCCAATGGCATGAGAGAACCGAGATGACTGATGATAGCTTGAGATGCAGTAGACTATCTTGGTGTCTTCCATGTCTGACCAAATTTTAAGTGCTTTACATCTCTGCTTCAGCTGCCTTTATCACTGTTGGAACAAAGTGCTCTTATCTGCTTATTCCATGAGTCCATTCCAAGAGAATGTCTTCAAATGCTTGGAGTAAACACCCTCCCTAACTCACTGAAGGATTTAGCACCCCTCGGTGACCCTCAACCTGGTTTCGCCTGTCTGCCAAGATGGTGTATCAGAATGTGGCCACTACACATGCTATAGCTTCTTGGAACCACAGGTGACAGTTATATGGATCAGGTAGACACCAAAGGTTAAAAGCAGGCCTGAAAAGGGTTTGGCAGTCCTCACACCAGAGGTACTAATCTTCCCTGAACACACCATATACCCTAGAATTTTAAGAATCCGAGAGACAAGGAAGGATTTGTAGGGTCTGAGAAGTATCTGCTAAGGAGAGATCTATGATCAGAATATTAAACAAAGTGGCACTTATCATGCAGAATCACAAAACTTAGTGCCTCTCTGTCTTGAGTCCTGCATTGAACATGGTGTGAATGAATGATGAATGAATGAAAAAGGACTGAATGACAGTAGATCTGTGGAGCTTATTAATTGTAGGCTCCTTACAACAGACAGAATATTATGAATGGATAAATGGGTATACAAATAAATGATAAAACATTAATCAAGTATTTGGTTTGTGATTGGTACTTTTCTAAGCACTAGGGAAGCAAATTATTCTCCTTCCTGTTCCCTCAAGGAGCTGACAATCTATTTTGGGAAGAGATATAAAGGAAGCTAGAAAGGAGAATAGAATAATCCAAGGCAAAATTTGGTGATGTCCAGGAAATTACGTGAAGTAATGGGAAGGATATTTGCTTTTGAATCTGAAGATCTGGGCTTATATCCTGACTACTAAATGTTTGACCTTGGCCAAGTTACTCTGGCACAAGAGAAGGATCTGGAAGCAAAAGACCTGAGTTCAAATTTTGGCTTTGCCACTTACTACCCCGTGACCTTTATTTGTTCAAAAGAGGAAGTTACACTAGATGACTCATAAAGCCTTTTCTCCCTCTCATTATATGAGTTGTTACTTCACCTCCCTAGTTCCAAATCTAGGATCCTATAATCTGATAATCCTTTCCTAAGTGATCATTTCTAGAATCTTTCTGACTCATTTATGTCCTTCCTAAATCATGACACCCAGAGCTGAAGACACTGTTACTAAGAAGGTGTGACAAGGACAAAGGACAACAGGCTATCATTGCCTTATCCCTAACTGGACACTATACCTTCCAAAGTTCAAAATGCTGATGATCTTGACTCCTTGTGTGACCTGGGGCAATTAAAAAAAAAAATCACAGGTTCACAGTTCTGTAGTTTGAAGAGACCTCAGAAGACATATAGCCCAACCTGCTAGTTTTTAGATAAGGAAACTGAGACACAAGGAGGTTAAGTAACTTACTCAAGATCATAAAGGTATTAAAAGGCAGTTTAAAAAAAGGGCAGTTAGGTGACTCAGTTGGTAGAGCATAGGCCCCTTATTCAGGAAAACCTGGCTTGTTAATCCAGCCTTAGATACCATCTAGCTGCTTGACCTCAAGCAAGTCAAATAAATGCTATATGCCTCAGTTTCCTCATCTATAAAAATGGGGATAATAATAGCACCTACCTCCCATGGTTGTTATGAGGATAAAATGAGATAACATTTATAAAGTACTTTGCAAACCTTAATGTTACACATGATTCCTATTTATCATATATAATTTATATTTATTACAGATAATCCATTATACTTATCACATATAATTTTATATGATATATATTGTAGTATATATTATTTCTGAATGTTTTAATTATATTTTATAAATATAGGTCATATATAATACATATGATTATATATGATAAATACAGATCATATATAATACAAACATAATTGTTTGTGGTAAATATATATCACATATGTAATCTTATTAAGTAGGGCCATATTTGAACCCAGAACCAGTACTTTTTCCATCATAGCATTAACCCCTCTGGATCTCAGTTTTTTGTTTTTTGTTTTCATATGTTAAGTGAGAAGCTTTAACTAGATGTTCATCTAGGTCCCTTTCAGTTCTAAATCTATGATCCCATGATCCTCCATTTTTAAGCTGACAGAGACAAAGTAGAGTATTAAGTGAATCAAGGTGGGGCGTTTGTTTTGTTTTTTGTTTGTTTGTTTTTTGTTTTTCAGGGCAATGAGGGTCAAGTGACTTGCACAGGGTCACACAGCTAGCAAGGGTCAAGTGTCTGACGCTGGATTTGAACTCAGGTCCTCCTGAATCCAAGGCCAGTGCTTTATCCACTGCGCCACCTAGATGCCCCCAAGGTGGGGCATTTGGAAGGGGAGACAGCCTAGAACTGGAATGCAACAAAGGCAGGCCTACAAGAAATCCATTTCACAAAACTGCATCAACATGAATGACAATCAATTCCTTGTCATCAGGCCTTAAGTGAATGAGGCCTCACCGTTGGAAAAATTGGATCTGAAGGGCTTTAGTTTTCTTCTGGCCAGAGTCCAACTCCGAAGACTTTTGGTGGGTGCAATCACAGGGCTAGGGCTGGGGGTGGGGGAAGAAAATTACTCTGGGATTTTGTTCTGTAGTAGGTTAAGGTCTTCAAGCTGAGGCCGTCACTGCTGGCTGCTGGCAGTCCCACATCAGGGAGCTCAGGGGAATCTGGGCATGGACCTCCAACATGCTTACACAGGTGCCTGGGCCACTCAGAACATCGCTCAGGACAAAAGTAAAATAGAGAAGATAGCTTGCTTTTTACAATTTTTATTTTATTTTATTTTTTCCTTCCCCTCTGGTATCATTTCTGCTGGAGAAGAATATTTATTGATTTTGGTGTTATCATGTCCTCAGTGAAAAGTCTTTTTCTTTTTCTTTTTTTTTTGTCTGTTACCCATTTATCCGTGAAGCTATGTAGAAGTTACCTATGCACCATTAACTCTGGATGTGTCTCCATGTCAGTGGAACCTCGCAGCAAGTAGGTCGGAAGGAAGGAGATGTTTTAAATAGCAAATGTTTGGGTAAATTCATTCCAGGGCTCAGCTCAAGCCCCACATCCTGTGGGAACTCCAAATTGGCTTCTCCCTTTGCTCCAGACCCTAGTGAATCCCTCCACACATATGTCTTTGTATTCTTCTTCTTCTTCTCCTTCTCCTTCTTCTTCTTCTTCTTCTTCTTCTTCTTCTTCTTCTTCTTCTTCTTCTTCTTCTTCTTCTTCTTCCTCTTCTTCCTCTTCTTCCTCTTCTTCTTCTTCTTCTTCCTCTTCCTCTTCCTCTTCCTCTTCCTCATCCTCCTCCTCCTCCTCCTCCTCCTTTCAATAGGATACAAACTTCTTGAGGTCAGGGACTGTGTATAATTTTTATTTTTGCATCTCCATCACCTGCACACACAGTAGAGCCTGGCAGACAGTAGGCAATGGGCACTTAACAAATGCTTGTGGATGGTTTATTGACATAAATTATTTCGAAGAGGTTCATTCACTTTTCACCCAGTTCCATGGATTCTTAACCTTGGGTCTAATGAACTTCACACAATGTATGTATTTATATACTTATGCATATATAATGTATATATTTATGAACACACGAAATTTACATATAATTTATGTATATATACTATACACATGTATATGTCGCATGTCTATGTGTATAATATGCACACATGTATATTCATATATGTATATAATAGTCCCTTGCCTATGTTATTTGCATGCATATATGTGTGTATATATGCATATATACATATATATGGATATACATGCATCTATATATATATAGTATACATGTGTGTATGTGTATATATATTACCACACAAGTAAAAACCTATTTTTCCCCCACAACATTGATGATGTCTATTTTAGTTTTGTTCACTTAATCCTCAAGTGAGTACCTTTAATAATAAATAATATCATGTTTGTTATTAAGTTGTTCCAATTTTTCAAGGGAAGAAGGAATTAAAATAGAATCAGATATTGTGAGAAATCAGAGGGTTTTAGGTGTCAGATATTTTATATGTCATCTGGTCCAAAGGCCTCATTTTACAACTGAGGAAACTGAGGGCCCAAGCAGTTAAATGATTTGCCCGAGGTCACCCTGTTAGGAAGTTGTGCAGCTGGGATTTGAAGCCAGCTTTGTGGTCTCCAAATGCAATTCTCTGCCCACTATATGCAGCACCCCAGGTGATATTCATTTAGAAGAGTCCTTATGGAGAATGAATAAGAATCTATATTTCAGAGCCCACCTTAGTGAAAGGGAATACTATTAGAGTTGGAAATCTAGGTCCTGGGTTCAAAGTCTGACTTTGAACGTCCCCTTATATCATGGGGAGGCAGCTGAGTCTCTCTGCCTTACTTTCTTCATTTGCAAAATGGGAATAATTGTATCTGCATTGTCCTCTTGAATTGAATTATTGTGAGGAAAGTTACTTTTAAGATGTTATTAAAATGTGACTTGCAGTCAAATGGGAATTTGATTATGGGGAGGAATATGGTAGAAAGGAGAAAGCTAGCTTTTGGAACCATCTATACCTTTGGCAAAGGGTTAGTGTCAGGAAAGAGAAATGCAGGTCTTTTAATGTCTTTCTTTATTATCGTTGGTTATGACACTTGAACAATTTCACTTTTCTGGTTTTTGGGTTTTTTTTGCTTTTAATATACAAAGAAGCAATCTTGCTTATTTCCTCCAGGCTGCACAAAGCTCATATTCATTCGCCACTGAAAACTTTTATCTGGATAGAATTTCCTAATTTTCTTTCTCTTGAAGTCCTTCTCCAGGGCTCACAGTCCCCTGTCCTGTCAAGCTCTTATTTCTCCCCACTTGACTTTAATGACTACCATCTTCTACGAGGCCATTCTGCCCAGCTCACAGCATCCCCAACTTGGGCACTGAGCTGTGCTTGTCTTATCCTGAGGGGTCTCTTGTCTATGAGACCTGCCCTAAGCCAGTGGACACGTATGCTCCCCTTGTTCCAGGAACTGTGGCCAATGAAGAAAATAGAACAAAAATAAGGCAGTAATCATAGCACAGGGATGTCCCTATGGGGCATGAAGTGGGATTAAATGTGGAACCCCATTCTGTCATTGTTGTGTACACTGGCATCAAGGAAGTAGAAAGCCAGGGTTCCTGCAGCACGCAAGCTGTTATTGGGTTACTGGAATAGACCTATTGAATTAACCCCCCGTAGTCATTTTTTCAGGCACAATAATTCCCCTGAACTCTTTTAGGCATCTGAGTTCTTGCCTTAGTTTGGCTCAGGTATTATTTACAGATTATGTATGCTCTAGGTGATGTAAAGTCATTTGTTAATGTATACTTTCCCTCAGAGAACTCCCTTACTTAATAAGATATTAATAACAAACAGAAAGAGAGGAGAAAGGACGATTTAAAAAAAGAAAAAGAAAGGAAGGGGGTTGACATTTTTGAAACCAAAATACCTGTCTTCAACATGATGGTGTTCAAGCCTCAGTAAACTAGACAAAGGTCTGTATTTAGGGTCAGACTCCCTGACTTTGGAAGTCTGTTAAATTTACCACTTGTGTGACCTTGGGAAATTCATTGTACCTACCTCAGTTTCTCATCTGCCAAATGAAAGGGATAGATTAGACGACCTCTAAGTTCCCTTCTGGCTCTGAATCAATGGTCCTAGATAAAAGAAATGTCCTTTTTAATATTTTAAATGTTGATGTACCTGCCGCAAAACCACTTGTCAAATATGTTATAGTGGGGATTCTTGTTTTGCATAGATTGGCCTGCCGGACCAGTGAACTCGCTTACCATTTTCGGATTTGGTGATTCTGTTAAGGTAGATCAGTATTTAGCAGGTCTGTTTGTGAGTCCTGTTAACTTTCTGGACCCCACCCAAGTCTGCTTTCTAGAGGACCAACCTCCCAAAACTCAGCTTCCCTTCCTTACTGCAATGGTGGTGAGGCACCATTATAGGATGGCAGCAGAAGATGAAGAGAGATCCTTAGTACTTAGAACCCAGCAGGGCCCTGGCCTCGGTGCCTGGATTTTCATATTTTCCTTCATATGTATCCCCCAAAGGTCTCAGACTCAGCTCTGGCATCTGGCGCACTGCTGTCTCCCGGACAATACATTTTTCAGCTTATTTCTGGACTGCTAGGCCAAAGAGAAGACAGCTTTTGTTCCTTAAGATTGTTCCCAGAACTCCTGGCCTCCCTGCAGAGTCAGGTACAAATCTCAGCAGGGTGGAGCTGGCTCACTTTCCTTCTGAGGCTGATCCATTGAGATAGATATGGTTTCTCAGCATGGATTCTTAGATGTCTAACCATAGACTTCCATAATTGAGGCCCTATCTGCTGGGGCTGGACACACTTCTAAGCACTCAGGCCTCCTAGTGCAGACAGAGCAATTTATCCCCATAGATGGGGCAGTGTTTCCAGTGCCCTGAAGAGAGCATGACTTCTTTAAAATAGATGGGAGCATTATTTTGTATGTAATATTTATTTGAGCTGTGTGTGACCCAGAAGTTTATAGAGCTTGAGAACTTTTAATTGTACTGGTTATTTTTAGCATGGATGGTCTAACTCAGTCACAGAATGGGGAGCCAGGAAGAGATGTTGTTGGCGTGTCCAAACTCCCCCCACCCCACCCGATTTTACATAGGAAGGAGCCAAGGATCAGGAAGGGAAAGTGTTTTGCCTAGGATCACCCAATTGGTTGGTTGCAGTTTTGATCCAAAGTATGGGACAGTAGGAAAAAAAAAAACACACCAAAGATTAAAGCCAGAAGACCTGGGTTCAGATCTCACCTCTGATGCTTATGAATTATATGTTGTCGGGTAGGTTATGTTTTCCCCTTTACACTTCAGGTTCCTCAGCTGTAAAATGAAGGGAATAGGGAGGTTGATTAGATGTCCACTGTGGTCCTTTCCAGCTCCTTATCCATGATCTTTTAATCCTCTGACTCCCGTGACAGTTCAGATTTGGAAGAATTCACAGAGAATCTAAGAATCTAGCCCAACTCCCTCATTTTGGAAGTGGGGAAACTGAAGTCAGGAGAGGTGAGATGACTTGCCAGGCTCCCAGAAATAGATTGAAGAATTAGGGTTCAAGTCAAGGTTCTGTGAGTATAGATTTAGACCCAGCAGGGGCCTCATAACTCGTCTTACCTCCCCCATTTTCAGATAAAGAAACTGAGACCTAGAGAGACCTAGACTGAGATTTAACTCAAGGTGATATAGGTGGAAAGCATCAGAGGCACGATTTGAACCCAGGCCTAGTGCTAAAGCAATTTCGATTGGTCAAATTCATCCTATTTGAACACATTTGGGAAACTGAATTCCTTTTACTATAATACCAACTTTCATATTAAATATGTGATTTGGGCAGCTAGGTGGTATAGTGGATAAAGCTGTGGACCTAGGTTATGGAAGACTCATCTTCATGAGTTCAAATCTGGCCTCAGATGTTTACTAGCTATGTGTCCCTGGGCAAATCACTTAACCCCATTTGCCTCAGTTTCTTCATCTGTAAAATGAGCTGGAGAAGGAAATGGCCAACCCCTCCAGTATTTCTGCCAAGAAAACCTCCAAAAGGAACATGATGAGCAAGACACAACTGAATACAACTAAACAATATGCCATTTATATATCATCATTTCATAATCAAATTTGTTTTCTAATTCTGTGTGTGTGAATGCTTAAACTTCTTCAAAAAATTTGGGGCTCTTTAGGGCAGGGTAAATATTCCAAATCACTAATGAATAATTCTTCCCCCTCATCCAGTGCATCCTTCACACAGCTACCAAAATAATGTTCATAAAGAACAGACTGTTGTTGTCTGCTCTTTTGAGAAGTTTCATTGTCTCTCTCTCTCTCTCTTTTTTTTTTTTGTGAGGCAATTGGAGTTAAGTGATTTACCCAAGGTCACACAGCTAGTAAGTGTCAAGTGTCTGAGATCGAATTTGAACTCAGGTCCTCTTGACTCCAGGGCCAGTGCTCTATCCACTGCGCCACCTAGCTGCCCCTAATTTTTTTTTTTTTTTTTAGTGAAGCAATTGGGGTTAAGTGACTTGCCTAGGGTCACACAGCTAGTAAGTGTTAAGTGTCTGAGGCCGGATATGAACTCAGGTACTCCTGACTCCAGGGCCGGTGCCCTATCCACTGCACCACCTAGCTGCCCCATCATTGTCTCTTAAGTATAGCAATGTATCTTCTGTGGTGTAATTTACTGTCTCATGGAAATTTAGTAATTTATGCTTACTTACAAAGACAGTAGATACTCTTAATCATGACCTCCAAAGTAATACAGGATACTTGAACACTCCAAATACACCACTGGAGCAGAGACCTGGCCCAACTATTCTGCAAAATAATTTGAAATCATATGAAAAAAGTCCATATACTTCCTGGCCATGTGCTCACCTGCTGTCTTTACTCTGGCCATCAGACCCATCTCCCCTAGCCCTACCAGGACTTTTAACTCCATGCCTGGGGCACAGGGCTCTGATAGGTCTGGTTCACTTCATCTTGTGCAAAATAAGGCCTCCATCAACTCCCTAGCTCTCTTCACACCATTGCCTCACTCCCAACTTCATCCTCTTCCAGTACTTCTCAGTGAATTAGCTTCTTTCTTTTGAATGTTAGCTCCTGTAGTCCAGGAACTGCCTGGCTTGCTTGTATTGGTGTCCCTAGTATTTGAAAGGCACTTAAAAATGGTAAATGATCTTTGAGCTGTATCCATCTCTATTTATCATCTCTACCTATCTCTCTCTCTATACACATTATCTACGTCCATCTCTGTCATATCTATCTACCTACCTATCTCTCTCTATATATATACACACACTATCTACATCCATTTCTATTTACCATTTCCATATTCCTATCTCTCTATTTATATATAAACATTATCTATGTTCATCTTTATCATTTTTATCATCTCTTTCTACCTCTCTCTCTATCTATATATAATACACTACCTATGTCATCCCTCTCTATACACATACATTATCTATATCCATTTCTATCATCTCCTACTTATTTATGAACATATATATTATCTATATCCATTTATCATCTCTCTATATTATCTATAACTATCTCTATCATCTCTTTCTGTCTGTCTATTTATATTTGCATATACATTATTTATATCCATCTCAATCATCTCCATCTATGTGCATTATCTGCATTGATCCTTATTTATCATCTCTATCTGTCTATTTACCAGCTATCTATCCCTCTGTATCACAATATCCACATATCCAGAGCAGCATTTTATTTGGTAGTAAACGCACACACACACACACACACATACACACACATGGGTGGAAACAAAATACAGAAATAAGGTGCATGCCTATAGGTGGGGAAATGATTGCATAGACTATACCATGTCAATGTAAGGCAATGTTATTTTATTGGAATAAGTCAGGAATTCAGAGAGAATTGAGAAGACTCATAACCTGAATGAAGAACACAGCTAGAATCTGTAAGTCATTATTCGTTATAACAAAGTGAGAAAAGGCAGAGCCCCAACCTTTTTGACAGGAGTGAGAAATCTTCATAGAAGGGAAGAGCTCAAGAAATGCATTACTCTCCTTTCTTTAAAGATATGGAAGCAGTGTATATGTTGGGTGCAGAATAGTGTATAGGCCGTCAAGGGTTGGTTGATTTTACTTACATTTTAAAAAATTGATTACACACTAAGGATCATGGGTAGATAGGAATATTTCTGGAAATGATGATGGAAAAAACAAAAGGCTTAAGTCAAAAATGACTTTTAAAAGATCATGAATTTCTTTCTGAATCAGTAAAAGCTATGTTATGTCCACTCTGGTTTGGAGAATAAGTATTTGGGTGTGTCTTTTTTGCGTGTTAACTGTATTCTAATTATGTTAAAATCATATTAAGGAAGTGGAATTAGGGAGAAAGTAACTTGAAAAAGTTTCTTTCTCTGCAGGATTTCCTTTTACTCTGAATAGTCTCAGGCTTAATTTGTTCCATTAGTCATCTTTATTTCCCTGTGTAGCACAATGACAGATAGGTGTATGGAGGAGTGAGCTTGTCATCAAGGAGACTGAAAACCTGAAGTGTCAGAAAGGCCACTTCTGCAGGGATTCACAGAAGTGCAACTATTTAAGCATTTTCAAACATATCACATATAGATATAGATATAGTGTGTGCCTGCACATATATACAAAGATGCCATGTTTGTATATATGTATATATGCATATATATATAAGCCTAGTATATGTGACCACATAGGACACACACACCCCTACGGAGTGTCTAGATGGTGCATGTCCTCACTGTAGATCTCAAACCATTAGGCGTCTCCAAGGTCATTTAGTCCTACCTTCTCATTTTCCAAAAGAGGAAACGGAAGTGTAACGATTGGAATAACGCCACCTGCTGGATACTTACTGTAGAAGAGTTCTGCCCATGAAGGGAAGGTCTTTGAGGGCAAGACCAGGAGTCAGGAAGTGACGCGGACTAGTGGGAGGAGGAAGGAAGAGACTGGCGCTCAGTCTTGGGCTCTTTCCTCTGGACTCTGGTGGAGAAGGGAGCTAAAAATGTGCTCTCCCTTTAATAGATAGAAATCTAGGCCTTTCTCTCTCTCTTTACCAAATTCTTATTCTCCTTAATAAATGCTTAAAAGTCTAACTCTTGCTAAAGCTTATAATTTATTGGCGACCACTCATTAGATATTTTAGACAGTTTAGCTAGAATTTTACCCCTTAACAGATGGCTGACCACGAAGAGGAAAGCTAAACCTCAGTCTTCTGATCTTCTGGTTGGGTAAGAAATTTTCCCTACCCTATACCTTTAAATCCGAAGTACTGCTGAATTGCTGGGTGTTTCCCCTTTAAATTTTTTCAATTGGACCTTTTAAACTCCC
The DNA here is from genome assembly GCF_019393635.1 of Dromiciops gliroides. NCBI lineage: Eukaryota > Metazoa > Chordata > Mammalia > Microbiotheria > Microbiotheriidae > Dromiciops > Dromiciops gliroides. Next base: position 29,531,721 of record NC_057862.1, on the reverse strand, counting down.
TAATTACCCTATTTTTGATTTTAGTCTGTTTAACCAGACAAATTGGGGATAAGATCATGTTAATGCTTTGTTTTTGTGGATTTTCTATTTTCCTTTTTATTTTTGTTAAAAGAGCCAGCAACTTACTCACACAAGGAAATATCTCTTCCTCTCCCAACCATGCTTTTTCAGAGAAACCTGAAGAGATTCCTGTAGCTTTTCCCAGTTCTAACATTAATTGTTGCTTTAATTTTGCATGCCTGGAGGCAATGACCCACCCTCTAGAAGCTTTTAATCCCCTAGCACCTAGAGGCAAAGTGGGGGAAGAGGAATCCAGGCCTGAGTTCAAAATCAAGTCTGATTCTAATTGTGCTGGTCCCTCCCCTCCTCTCCAAACCCCACCCTCTACTCCTCCCATGGCCAAGCCCATTGCTTCCCCTGCCTGGGAAGTCCAGAGATCTGATGCGCATGTGCAGCTTTCTCTACCTGCATTTGCAGCTTTAGGCTCAGCCCTTCCCCAGCCTGGCTGTGCTTCTGAGACAACCTTAGAAAACCCTTTAAATTCCAGATATGCTCGATTTGTTCATAATTTTGCTAACCTGCTTTTGTCTTTAATTAGTAATCTTATAAAGCATTTGTATGGTGAAAAGACTGACAGACAATATAGAGGGGTTAAAGAAGAAAAACTTAAGCTGAATAAGAATGACAATCATCACCATAGTTCAAGACTCTGCTTCTTTTGCCATGGAAGGGTACATATTTTACAGAAATGTAGAAGTAAGCAGCAAGGTATTGATATGAGTATTGGGGATTTTAGATATCGGAATCAAAAGTGTTCTGAATTCACTCAGAGTAATAGTATCAGTTCAGAGGTTACATAGGATTTCTATGCTATTATATATACATTTTGAAATTAATGGTATGGGTTTATTTTCATAGAGATTTTCATCCTTTTGAGATTGTGTCTTATACTTAGTTTTTAAAACAAGGAGAATATTTGTAAAAGCTTTTTATAGTCATGTGATCAAGTTTATATTTTATAGTACTCTTATTAATATTAAATTCATATTCATTTAGATTTCCCTAGTTTGAATTTCACTGTCTTTTATTGTTCCACGTGTATTTTCTTCTATTCATTCATCTATCTAATTTTGAAACATGGTTTTGATTTCATAATACAATGTTAATTCTAGGAGTATTGTGCTCCCATATTCTGAGTTGTTTGTTTTTGTTATTTTTTTTTCCTCAACTGATTATTTGATCAAACTCTTTAAAGCATTTCCCTGGCAAATTGGTTGCCATGGCAAGTGTAAATTGATTCTAGAAGTATTATTTTTGATAAGCATATTCCCAAAAAAAAAAAAAAAAGAGGGGAACATTTGTAAAAGTTTTCTTTTTAAAAAAAAAAGTTTTCTTTGAGATTCTGTTGTGCTTTAACTTGTATTTAAATATGTTCTGATTTTTCACAAAAGTAATTGTATACTAAGTAAAAAAAAGGTATTATTTGAAATTGTTGCATAATTATATATTATATTCTGAGTCAAGATGTATTCACATTTTTTGCAATCATTTATTATCCTCAATTTTTAAATCCATATGAGACTTGGATTATGGGAACTTATCATTTAAGACATTAATTGCCTTTATTCTGAGTTATCAGATGCCAGTTGGCCAAGATGCCATCCAATCACAAGAGGAATACACGCAAGAGCAGACACTGAACTATCACATGAGGGGAGACATGCATGAAGTCAAGGTATGGCCAAGGGAACGGCTTTTGACAAATGTTGAGGTTGGATTCTCTTGGTTTAATATTTTATTTTATTTTTCCCCACAATATTGTACGGATGGCTGGAAGTATTGATCCCACCCATCTCACTTCTACACCTGGCTTCTATGCTCCCTCCTATATGCCTGATGCCATGGACATCTCAATCCCATGCATCTGATTAAGTCTGACTCAGTTTCCTCCAATATGTTCGGTGGCATGGACATATATTCCATCCACCTATTTTAAGCCTGACATACTGCATGGGCAGTACATATTGCTCAAGTGTGGGAATGCTCATATCCCATTATTTCTCTGTTCTTTTATGGTAACCCCCATAATTATCTCAGGTGTCATGATAAATAACAGTGTTGAATTTGGCCTTGACATCTGTTACCAATTATATTAGATTTTTAAATTTCTCATAATGGCATGAGGATAATTAGGCAGATGATGCAAAAAATGATGAAACAAAGATAAAAATTATTTTAAAAAATTAATATCACAGCAATTGTCTTCTCAATTACCCTCCATAAGGGGGGACTATAGTAATATTATAATTTTAAAGAATGTTTCAATTTTTGTTTTATTATATGTTTCATGTGTAACAACTAAGATTCTGAATTCCCTTAGACATGTTTTTGAGAACTTTCATTGTTTGATTTGATTATTGACAAAGCTATTTTAAAGTTGTATTAAGCTCAATTTTGTAGGAAATTTCCTGGCTGATTACCAGTATCCACACATCAACCCCTGAAAAGACTTCCATTCCACGACTACACCTAGAGGACATCTGAGAAAAGACTTTCAGAGACTTTAAATGAACAGTTTTGATTTGTTGTTTTTGTTGTTTTTTTTCTCTTTCTGTTATAATATACACCATCTGTAACATGTATTCTCTGCAGAGGCCCTCCCTTTGCAAGACCAATGTCAAAGCGTCGGTTCATGAGGACAAAAAATCACCCCTCTGGACAAAACTTTCCTCTCTTCCTTTTCTATATTGTTGTTCACATATTATTAGTTAGCAATAGTTATTATATTCTTTTTACTGTTCCGTCAAGGAAACATTTTGTTTCTTGAGGAACAACAGGGGGGACTGTAACGATTGGAATAACGCCACCTGCTGGATACTTACTGTAGAAGAGTTCTGCCCATGAAGGGAAGGTCTTTGAGGGCAAGACCAGGAGTCAGGAAGTGACGCGGACTAGTGGGAGGAGGAAGGAAGAGACTGGCGCTCAGTCTTGGGCTCTTTCCTCTGGACTCTGGTGGAGAAGGGAGCTAAAAATGTGCTCTCCCTTTAATAGATAGAAATCTAGGCCTTTCTCTCTCTCTTTACCAAATTCTTATTCTCCTTAATAAATGCTTAAAAGTCTAACTCTTGCTAAAGCTTATAATTTATTGGCGACCACTCATTAGATATTTTAGACAGTTTAGCTAGAATTTTACCCCTTAACAGAAGCCCAAAGAAGTTAAGGAACTCTCCCAAGGTCACCCCAGATAGTGTTGTGAAAGGTATTTCTAGGCTGACTCTAATTTTAAAACTTCCTCAGGGGCAGCTAGGTGGCACAGTGGATAAAGCACCAGCCTTAGATTCAGGAGGACTGAGTTCAAATCCAGCCTCAGACACTTGATACTTACTAGCTGTGTGACCCTGGGTGAGTCACTTAACCCCAGTTGCCTCACCAAAATAAACAAACAAACAAACAAACAAACAAAAAAACTTCCTCCATGGAATCTTTGGGTTAAATAATCTGTAGTTAGAAGGAGCTTTAGCAATCAACTGGTCCAAGCCCTTCATTCTATAAAAGAGGAAAGAAGCCCAGAGAAAGGGAAGTGACTTACTCAATATCAAACTGGTGGAAAGTAGCCAAGCCAGGATTCAACCACATGGACTCCAGACTTTGTGTTCTTTCCCATGCACTAATCTGGGGAAAGGAAGAGAAAACCCGGATAGACAGACATCTTCATCTGAGGCATGGTATTATAAGAGAGAAAGAAAATCCCCAGAGGGTATGGGTAAGCGGCTAGAGGAATCTTCCTGTTGTTGTAGGAAACATCCTGAGAGAAAATGAGGAAGTCCAGTGGTCAAGCAAGGGGTAGGGTTACAAAGAAGATGGAAGTGTATACTAATGTTCTAGTGGGCCAAGTGATCTTGTGATGGGAAGAACAACCTGGGGGGGTGTGTGGATGGAGGGGGCGGTTCTGGGTGATCATTTCCTTTCAAAAAGACTGAATTTGCTGCTTCAGAGAAAGGAAAATGGAATAAGGAAAAGTAACTTATGAAAAAAAGGCCAATCTCAACCTCTAGAGGTTCTTCAATCTCCAGTACTGACAAAGACTGAATAGATAAGAGCTTCCTAAAATTTAGCAGGGAAAAATCATCTAGATTGACATGTCAGTGATTTGCCAACCAGCATCTACAAAGGTGCAGGGGTGGAGGGGGAGTGTGGCAGGATTTACGTATACCATGAAAAATCTCAAAGGGACACTGGAAATTCCATTAATTCAGCTTACTCAGTAAGCCCTAAGGTGGCAGAGTGGATAGAATGCCTGACTTATAGTCAGAAAGATGTGAATTAAATCTTGCTTCAGATTAGTTATGTGACTGTGAGCAAGTCACCAAGTTTCTTTCAGCCTCATTTTCCTCATCAACATAATGGGGCTAAGCATAGCATCAACTTCATAGGGTTTTCATGAAGATCAAATAAGATAATATATGCAAAGTACTGTGTAAACCTCGAAGCATGATACAAATGTTGTTTTATGATTGTTATTATGTATGTGGAAACTGAGAGCCAGAGAGGTGAAATTATTTACCAGTGTTAATCTATCAGATAGAATTTATGAAATGTTTACTTTGTGCCTGGCACAGTGATAGGCAACGGGGTCACAAAGGCAAAATTAAATAGTCCCTACCCTTATGGAACCTACAATGTAGAGAGGGTGGGGTTAACATTTGCATAGATAGGCATATATGGAATGAAAACAAATAATGGGGGGGGAGGCTTTTATGTCTCTTCAATTGGTATTAAGGGAAGGGATTTTCTTTTTCTTTGCATCTCCAGAGCCTACCACACTACCTAGTGCATATTAAACACAATACATTCTTGCTGACTGATTTATTGGCTGACTAAAAGCACTGGAAGCTGGGGAGCATCAGGAAATACTTCATGTATAAGGTGGTACTTGAACTGAACCTAGAAGGAAATTGGCCAATAGCCTGGGTAGGACAAGTTGTAAGTGACATAAGGAGGATTCGACCCAAGTCTTTCACCTCTAGATGCAGCACACTGTCTACTGTCCTCAAGGGTATTTTGTTTGCTTCATTTCATTCATTTACCAAATATTTGTTGAGGATCTACTGTATCATACTATGGTAGATGGTGGAGAAAAACAGCATAGAGCTTTGTCAGCATGGCAACTGACTCCTTAGAGCTTTGTCAGCAAGATATTCAACCCCTCTGGTGCAACTCAGTGGAAACCATGGTAGACCAGGAAAAGGGGATTTCCAAATAAATTGTTTAAGGAAGATTTGAGAAAAGAGCAATCACATTTTTTATTGGAAAAAGAAAAACAAAAGGCTTCATGAGGGTAGGTTGCAGATAGCACTAGAGTTGGGCCTTAAAGGGAAGAGGCAAAACAATTCAGTAGATGAGAAGGAGGAGGAAGAACTACAATCCAGAGGTAAGGAGAGACCAGCATGAATACATGGAAACATGAAATGTCAGGATGAAGTAAAGTAACCTCAAGTCATTCAGTTTGGCTAAGTTGTGAAGTATATAAAGAGGAGTGTGCAAAATAAGGCTTTCAAGATGGATTGGTATCAGACACTGGTAGATCTTAAATTCTAGACTGAAGTTTCTATTTTATTTCTAGAAGTGTTAAAGAAACATAAAATCAATAAGCATTTATTAAGTGCTTATAATGTGCCAGGCACTAGCCTGTGCTCTGGAAATACAAAGAAAAAAGCAAAAGCAGTTCCTATCCTCAAAGAGATTCTCATCTAATAAGGGAAACTATGCAGACAAGTAGGCATATATGAAACACATGTGGAATATAGAGACCTTAATCTGAGAAGGGATGTCATGAGCAGCTTTTTGGGGCACTGGGGAGAGGAGGCACCAGAACATGAAAACCACTTAGAAAGGGGCAGCTAGGTGGTGCAGTGGATAGAACACCGGCCCTGGAGTCAGGAGTACCTGAGTTCAAATCTGGTCGCAGACACATAACACTTACTAGCTGTGTGACCCTGGGCAAGTCACTTAACCCCAATTGCCCCCCCCCCCAAAAAAAAAGAAGGCTATGTCAGAAAGGGAATGAAGGGGCAGTCAGGTGGTGCAGTGGATAAAGCACCAGCCCTGGATTCAGGAGGACCTGAGTTCAAATTTGACCTCAGACACTTGACACTCACTAGATGTGTGACCCTGGGAAAATCACTTAACCCCCATTTCCCTGAAAAAGAAAAAAAAGAAAGGGAATGAAGCCCTGGGTTATGGTAGTGGCAGTGTGAATAGGGAAGAATTACATGCATTCATAAATTATTGAGATAAAAGAAGCAGCTAATTTAATGTGGGACATGAGAAGAAATGGTAGTCTTAGGTCACAGAGTCTAATTGAAAAGAGCTTCAGAAACCATGGAGTTGAATCTCTCTTTGAAGAAAACAATTCTATACAACATCTCCAACAGGTCTTCATTCCACCACTGCTACAAAACCACTGGTGGGGAGAGATTCTACTACACAACAATGCAGCCCTTTTAATTTTGAGCTAGGTCTACTTGTTAGGAAGATTTTTTTCCCCTTTATACTGAATGGCCATCTCTTTGCCACTTCTTGTTATCATATTACTCCTGAATGTGCCTCCTTAGAACCAAGAAGAACACTTTCCCACTCTCCAGTCCTTCAGATACTCAAAACACAGTTAGCATGTCCCCTGGGAATCTTTTCTTCTTCAGGTTAAACATTTTCAGTTCCTTCAATGTCTTCTCACGCTGCCACTCAAGACCCTTCATCATTCTGGTTGCCTCTCAAGTTGATCCCCAGCGTAACCACACATTTACCAAAATGTGGATTCTAGACCTCAGTGAACCCAATACTCCAGGATATGGTTGATCAGGAGAGAGTACAGTGGGAATGTTGTCTGCTGGGAGGTAACTAGGTTGCACAGTCGATAGAGTGTTGGGTTTTGAGTTGGGAATCTTTGAGTTCAAATATAGTCTGACACCTATTAGTTGTATGACCCCGGTATGTCACTTAAACACTGTCTCCTTCAGCTTCATTATCTGTGAAAATAGGGGAGAATAAAAGCACTTACATACCAAGGTTATTTTGAAGATCAAATAAGATGATATTTATAAAATTCTTAGCAAACTGACTGGCACAAAATATGTACTTCATGCATGTTTCTTTCCTTCCTGGCCTTAGACCCTTTGCCTCTCTTGATGCAAACTAAATAAAGTGTAAGACTTTACATTTATCCCTCTTCTACTTCACCTTTCAGAAGTTGGATGAGCATTACAACCTGTGCAGATCTATCTGAATCATGACTTTGTCATTCAGCATAATAGCTGTTCCTTTTTGCTTTGTGCCATCTACAAATTTAACAAATATACCAATGAAGCCTTTCTCCAAGGCATTAATAAGAACAGGAAACAGGACAAGGAGAAGCAAAAGCTCTGTGGGACATTCCACAAGATACCACGTTGTGTACTGACATTGAACCATTCATGACTACCTCTTGCATTCTGCCAAGACATGAGTTTTGCTATATAGTTTACTGTACTGTTTATGATCTTGCTCATCCTTTACATTTTGACCACAAGAATATCTAGGGGAGACTTCATCAAATACTTTTCTAAAATATAGGCAGGTTATGCCTGCTGCATTTCTCTGATCTAAAAGACTTGTGAGCCTATCAAGAAAGGGGAAAGAATAATTTAGCATGAGCCATTCCAAATGAAACCAGATTGTCCATTTGGGTTCCTCACTTTGGGCTGTTCATCATTCCTTTAATAATAATAAATTTTAGTGTTTTGGTGTAGCCGAAATCAGACATATTGTCTACATAGTATGCAGACTCCAATCTTCCCTCTTTTATGAAAATCAAGGCACATGTCTTTCCTTAGTCCTATGGTTTCTTCTCCTTCTTCTCCTTCTTCTCCTCCTCCTCCTTCTCTTCCTCCTCCTCCTCCTCCTTCTCCTCCTCCTCCTCCTTCTCCTCTTCCTTCTTCTTCTCCTCCTCCTTCTCCTCCTCCTCCTCCTCCTTCTCCTCTTCCTTCTTCTTCTCCTCCTCCTTCTTCTCCTCCTCCTCCTCCTCCTCTTCCTCCTCCTCTTCCTTCTTCTTCTCCTCCTCCTCCTCTTCCTCCTTCTCCTCCTCCTTCTCCTCCTCCTCTTCCTCCTTCTCCTCCTCCTTCTCCTCCTCCTCCTCCTTCTCCTCCTCCTTCTCCTCCTCCTCCTCCTTCTCCTCCTCCTTCTCCTCCTCCTCCTCCTTCTCCTCCTCCTCCTCCTTCTCCTCTTCCTCCTTCTTCTTCTTCTCCTCCTTCTTCTCCTCCTCCTTCTCCTCCTCCTCCTCCTTCTCCTCCTCCTCCTCCTTCTCCTCTTCCTTCTTCTTCTCCTCCTCCTTCTCCTCCTCCTCCTCCTCCTCCTCTTCCTCCTCCTCCTCCTCCTCCTTCTCCTCCTCCTCCTCCTTCTCCTCTTCCTTCTTCTCCTTCTCCTTCTCCTCCTCCTCCTCCTTCTCCTCCTCCTCCTTTTTTTTGCAGAGATGAATAACAATAACTCAGCAATCACAACCAAAATTCATTTAATATCCAATGATATCATTCATTTTGGGTAGTGGTGACTTCAACTCATCATGGGCAGAGAGGTGCTTTCTCATTATCTCCATGCAAATTTATTCCAAGTGCTCCTTTTTTTTTCTTCTGTTCTAGGACATTAGAACAGTAGCTAGGAGGTTCTGATAAATTTAGAATAGATTTAATTCAAAGCTGTTCAGCAGACATCAACAACCTTTAATGGGTCTGCATTGTAATTAATAGTGCATGTTTACTAAAAAAAAATTAAAAGGTGAGAATTAGAGATACATTATATGCTATGAACAAAACAGAGTTTTCCTCTGTGATAAGTGACCTAGATCAGAGGCAAATGGAAATAATGACTTAAGTCTCATGGACGTCAAACAAACCAATGATATCTACTTGCCCAGTGTCTGAAACTCATATATTTTATCATCAAAAAAAATTCTTCCTCCAAGAAAGTTTAAAAATCTTGGCCATTGGACAATTGGACAATAGATGGATGGATGAATGGAAGAATGGATGGACAGACAGATAGATAGGAGAATAGAGTGGTAGTCCCAATGCTTCCTGTGAGATTATAGAGTAAACTGTGGCCATTCAGCTAGGGGAGACTTACAGAAGACCTGTGGAAGACTGTAGGCCTCATAGGAGACCTTAAGATCTATAGAAGAAAATAATGATTGTATTTATATAATCTTTAAAAATGGGGGGAATGATAATGGTCTTCAGGCTAACCACCTGCTAGGGCTTTACCTGGACCTTGTCAAAACCACCTTCTTCTAATCCCTCAAACAGTAATTTAGAAATAGTCTGAACATCTCTGCTGAAGGAAATTCTTAAAAGGTTTGATGTGGCTTTAGGGAGGCTAATGAGAGCGATGCCACATCATCTTTGTTTAGAGGTCATCTCTTTTTTCCTAAAAGCCACTTCACCAACATGGATATTCCTTATAGCCTTCCCCTCAGTTCTCAGACCATGAATTAATATCAAATCACCTCTGCCATTGATCCTTTGTGGGCTATATCAGTCTACTTCCCTAAGGCCTAGTCACAATCATGTGACTTTCCCAAGCAAAATATAACTCCCTGGCCATCACTTCCCTTTGTACACTATCCTACCTGTGAGAACATAAGTTCTTTGAGGTTTGTGTCTGTTTGGTTCTTGTTTTGTTTTGTTTTGTTTTTTGCAGTTAAATCCCTAGTACTTAGCAAAGTTTATAGCATACAGTAAGACCCTACTAAATGCCTTTTGATTCATGTATTCATTGATGGAAGAAGTTATTCACTGGAAGTTTCCTATATAAATGAAAAAAAAATGACAAGTCCAGTCCCTAGTATCTCTAGTAGCAGTCATGGTTTTTGTTTGTTAGGTTGTTTGGTTGTTTGTTTGATTGTTTTTTTGGGGGGGAGAGGGGTGGTTAGTATAATGAAAACCTTGAGGATTATATTTATATAAGGGGAGGGTGAGTTCTTCCACTACCTCCATTAATGTAATACACAAAAAAGTTTAAAGACCTCCGTATATTGTCATAGAATCAAGCAATCAAAAAGAAGGCCCAAAATATGATGACAAAGTAAAAAGTAGCCATTGGGGAATTTTCTTATAATATTATTATGATATCTGATTAAGGCTTTTAGCAATTTGAAAGAATTATAAAGTTTTGGCCATTAGAAAAAAAGGAAATAACACCGGAGGAGAAACATTTTATGACTGTTGTGACACTTATTCATGTCCGTTGGTCCTATATATTAAAATTTCAGGATTTGGACAACATAAAGGTAGGAAAGAGTTTCTGGTAGGCATCTATGCATTAAATCAGGTCAGGAGTGGAAAGAAAAATCAAGAAATGGAGTCACTCATAGGAGGGAGAAGACTTTTGACCTTTCATTTCTCCTATCTCCCTTGATCTTTTCATAAGAAAGACTGGATCAGCAAGGAAACTATTCATCTAGCCAGGAGTAGAAAGTCACATTAAGGATAGAAGATTTTGGATACAAAGCAGGCAGTTCCTTGGCACATGACTCCTTAAATTGGAGGAGAATCCCTGATATGGCCACAAGAAAAGACTTCAAGATCATAAAATATAAAAAGTTGTGAGTGACACTTACCCACATGTGTGCCTCACTACTATTGTACTCTTAAATTTCAGTCAACTTTTCCAATTAATACTATTTGTGGGAGGGCACACCCCAGGTGGTGTTTTAAAAATTAATTGTTGTTATCATAACATCTGAATAATTGCCTTTGCTATAAGCTAATGACTCAGCTGGCCACTTGATAATGGGGAGTGCACAGGTAGGGGCTCATTAATGATAGCATCAGCAGCATAACCCTAAAATTCTCATAGTATCAGCCCAATATCTCAGGACCCAATCTGAAAGTGCAAATTGTAAGGGTGGTCCAAAAACAGTGATATTCTCCATGTTATCAGAACATTTACTTTGTGAGAGTCAGTCTCCTATAGCTCTTCTATCTAGACACCAAAAATGTTAGATTCTACCTCCTTTTGTGTGTCACTATGTTTTTTAAGAAATAAATGTCATTCTTAGGATAATTAATACCTTCTTTTTCCTAATATCGCTAAAAATTCAATCTCCTATGCCCTTTGAATGAGTTGTTCCCGTTGCTGTTAAAGACTAATAGGATTAGGGGACAGCTAGGTGGCACAGTGGATAAAGCCCTGGTCCTGGATTCAGGAGGACCTGAGTTCAAATCTGGCCTCAGACACTTAACATTTACTAGCTATGTGACCCTGGGCAAGTCACTTAACTCTCATTGCCCCACACTGCCCCCCCCCCAAAAAAAAGACTAATAGGATTTCCATGATCATGTCATCTCCTTGCATAGGAAACTTACATGACACTTTTTTGCATCCTGCATAAAACACAGACTTCTCTTTTATGCATCTAAAGTCCTGTATAATCTGGATCCAATCAGTCTTTCTAAATTGATTATAAATGGCTGCCACGTACTGCTCTACATCTGGCCTATTAATGTTTGAGGATGCTTCCATTGTTTTTGATTAGGCTGTTTCCTACTTCCTGGAATGCTTTCATTTACCTCTCCCTCTTGAAACCCTTTGTACCCTTCAAGAGCCAGATCAAGGAGAGCCTTTTTTGACTCCTACAATTCCTACCTCTTCTCCCCCCCTCACCCACCTGCTCCTTACTTTGTTTTTACTTTTTGTATATGAAGTACATTCTTATTTGTGCCCATTACTTTTCTACAATTGACTGCAAACTCCTTGTGGGCAGGTCCTATTTTAATTTTGGTATCCCTAGTGCACAATGACTGACACATAGTAGGTGCTTAATAAATGCTTGTTTGAATTGAGTTTCTGTGTGCATATATAATGTGTTCATACATGTATATATGTTTTATGTGTTTAAGCATGCAATATGTGGCCTATGTATTAGGCATATTCTTTCAAGTATTCTAGCCTTTAAACATTTAGGTTGGCAATTATGCATTAGCCACTCCCTCATTATGAAATTTTCCAGGATTTGGTTAAGTTCCTAGGCTCTCCTCCTACATAATATACTAAGTACAGCTCCTTTTTTATTTTTACTTTTTGCATGATGGTCATTTACATGAAGCTATTGGAACATTGCTAGGAAGGCTGTCACACACACACACACACACACACACACAGAAATACATTTTCTGCTGAACTGGTTTTTGAAACTATCATTAGGATGTCTTCCTTTGGACTCAGAATTGTCCTCTCCCTGGACTTAGAGAGGAGAATGCATTCAGTCTCAGAGGGTTTATCAAGACATTTTTCTGACTATGTATGACTGTTTTGATACAATCGTCTGGCATAAGGGAGTTCCTCCTTGGAGGACCTAGGGTTCCCCCCCACCAAATTGGGCTCCCCATGCCATACTCCCCCAGTGTAGCTATGGCTATCAGTAGGGTAAGTCCTTGTCCTCATACCCAGTTTATGTCTAAGGTAAGGTCCTTGGGCCAGCCAAAGACTTAAGGCAAAAAAACCCCTTAATGAGTTCAGATGCTGAGGAAAAAAAAAAAAAAAACAATACATGTGAATCAATGCAATCAGTTCAATGCAAAACTATTGCAAGCAATGGGGAAGAGGAAGAAGGTGAAAGAGGAAAAAGCAACCTAACATAACATTTAGGCATATGTACTTACATAGAGCAAAACTCACATAAAGTCAGTACTGTGTCAGGGAGCACAAAGCCATGGGTCCATTCAGCAGGAAGGGTGAATGCTCCAGTGGGAAAGGGGGCTCCTTCTGGAGGGGAGGTTATGCCTCAGTGTGCTCTCTCTTTTTTTTTTTTTTTTTTTGCAGGGCAATGGGGTTAAGTGACTTGCCCAGGGTCACACAGCTAGTAAGTGTCAAGTGTCTGAGGTTGGATTTGAACTCAGGTACTCCTGAATTCAGGGCCGGTGTTTTGTCCACTGCGCTACCTAGCTGCCCCATCAATGTGCTCTTCTAAGAGCAAGGTTCTTATATCGTGATGTTGGCTGGCCTTTCTGGAGTATACCAGGGGTAGGGGCAAAATATTATTTGGGGGCTTCATCATGAGGTACAAAAACCCAGTTGCTGGTAGACAAGTATTATTTGGGACACACAGCTGTACCAGCCTTCACAAATGTTATTGTCAGTGTTTTTCCATGAGTATGTTCTATAAGCTTTCAGCTTTCATTAAGTGGATAATGTCATGATGAGTTAAAAACTATCAGGCCTAATCTTACAACAATGGTTTCCATGAATAAATGCTATAAGCTACAGCCTCCCTTAAAGGGAAACTCTCCTGGTGGTCTCAAGACCACCAGGTCTAATCTTTTTTTTTTTTTTTTTTTGCAAGGCAATGAGGGTTAAGTGACTTGCCCAGAGTCACATAGCTAGTCAATGTCAAGTGTCTGAGGCTGGATTTGAACTCAGGTACTCCTGAATCCAGGGCTGGAGCTTTATCCACTGTGCCACCTAGCTGCCCCCGAGGTCTAATCTTATAAAAATCCACCCCTTGGTCTTCAGGTCTACCAATGACTTGTGCAGCTGCAAGATCTGTTGTGGTGTGTCCCCTTTGGTAAGTATGCCTTTGAGGCTTACTTATAGAGTTAGGGGCACATGGGCAAGGCAAAGGAGGGTCTTAATCTAACTGGAAAGTCCTATGGCACAAGTAATGCCACACTATCTTTATTCCTACCACACACAAGATAAAGAGAATCAGATACTCAAAGGTCCAAGATCCCCAATTGCTGGGGAGGACCCAGGAGGAGTGAAGAGAAAGAGCTGATGGATACAAACCAGAAGTTTTTAGTTTTAGTCTGGGGTCAGCCTTGCTTCCCTTGGCCCTTGCATGACTCCAAAGCCAGAATCTTCACATATAAACACATAGAAGTTTGATGAAGGGGAGGAAACTAAGAATTAATTTGGAAGGGCAGGACTTAGTGGTTACAGGCTTGAAACTTGAAAGAAGAGAATAATATTTAAAAGTATTGAGGAAGAAAAAAATATTCTAAGCATGGAGGATAGCTAATGCAAATGCATAGAGGTGGCAGATGGGATGTTAACTTTGGATAACTATTATTATTTTGTGTTTTAAATACTTAGTTACATATGTCAAGTTCTCTACAAGACCATAAACTTTGTGATGGCAAAGATAATATTTTGTACTATCTGTCTCTTGTAATATAGTACTTTTAAATGGTTATGAAATGAAAGAAAACATGAGTGAGCGTATGAATGAATCAGTCAATCAATCAATCAGTTAATCAATCAATCAATCAATGGGAGAATATAATGTGAGGCCTGAAATAATGACATTAATTCACCATAACCTACGGTTGACTGTATAAATCTGGTGCTGTGGAAATAATTGAAAAACTGGAAAGGGACTCATGCATGACTCTGAGCTCTCACCACAGTGCTGGGCTTAATTCCCTGGTTCCCTGCCTAAAGTTACAAATTCCTGCCTGGTGGGAAGCATCAGTTTTTGCTTGTGCTCTCAGCATCTCCTGCTGCCTGGCCCCTCCTTCTCTTCCTCCTCCTCTGTTTGTTGACAACCTCACTTAGGAAATGGGGCTCTCTTTCCAAGACAAGAGCTCAGAGGCTTGTCAGTTACAGGAAAAATACAAAGCTACAGCCTACATGATGTGAAGGCTCCTCTCTTCCTAAAATGATTCACAGGCTGATGTTTTTTTCCTGGCACTTATCACCTCCTAGACCAGGGGTCCTTAACCTATTTTGTGTTGTGGGACTCTTGGACAGTTTGGTAAAAGCTACAGAGTCCTTGGCAGAATCATGTATTTAAATCTGTAAATTAAAATGCAAAGCAATAACAAAAGTAACTGATTATATTGAAACACAATTTTCTTTTATGATCTTTTTTTTTGAGGGGCATACAGCTAGGAAGTGTCACGTGTCTGAGGCTGGATTTGAACTTAAGTCCTCCTGAATGCAGGACAGGTGCTTTATCCATTGCACCATTTAGCTGCCCCTGAAACACACTTTTCTAATTATATTAAAAAAAACACAACTTCACAGATCCTATATTAAGAACCCTTGTCTTAAAAGCTCCCATAAGGCCTTCACATTGGTCTCATGTTCACTGTCCTCCCCTCTACTTTCCCTTCAAAATGGTAGTGATTTTAAACTATATAGTGATTTTGTTAAGGGCTAAAATTCTAGCAATTCTGTCTAAAATATCTAATGAGTGATATCGAATAAATTATAAGCTTTAGCAAGAGTTAGACTTTTAAGCATTTATTAAGGAGAATAAGAATTTGGTAAAAAGAGAGGGAAAGGCCTACATTCATCTATCTACTTCCTCCCACAAGCAAACATCACTTCCTGACGCCAAAGAAAAGATGCATGGTCTGGCCCTCAGAGACCTTCACCTCATGGCAGAGCTTTTCTACAGTAAGTCTCCAGCAGGTGGCATCATTCCAATCATTACAATTTTAAAACTAGCTTTTGATCCCAAAGAGGTCAAAATCAGGAAGAAAGATTCCATATAAAACAAAATATTTCCAGCAACACTTTTCTGCTGAAGCAAAGGTCTGACAAGAAAGTAGGTGACCACTGACTGAATACTAGATTGGCAAATTGTGGTACATAGATATAATGAGAAGTTTGTGCTGTAAAAAAATGACAAATATGAGGATTTCAGAGCAACATGGGAAGATTTCTATGAACTGATGCAGAATAAAGTTAGCAGAAACAGGAAAATATTGTATAACTAATCAATACATATATATATATATATATATAGTTATTTGGTATTACTAAACTAATTTTTAAAACTCTTTCTTATTAGATATCTCTTACAAGGGATGGCTCATTAAATAGGAGGTGGAGAAGGAATATATTCAGAAATGAATGAGAAGTAAAAATTAAGAATAACAGTAAAAATAAGACAAAATTTCAAAACAATGTAATTTTAGAAATAATTTTAATAGGATTATTCTGCTGATCTTTAGCATACTTATTTGTGCTACCTCCATATTACTTGTGCATTTACCACTTCAAAAGCTTGTGTAACAATCATATGACATAGTAAACAAAATCTGAACCCTTTCCCTATAATGCCCATTTAAGTCTACGACAAGTGAGAAAAATATCTACAGGGTCATTGATTTAGAGCTAGAAAGGACCTTAGAGGCCATCTTATCCAACCACCTTATTTTATACATTAAGAAACCTGAGCCATAAACAGATTAAGTAGTTACCCAGGGTCACATAACTAGGAAGTGTTTGAGGCAGGATTTGAATCCAGGTCTTCTTGACTCTAATTCTGGTGTTCTATTTACTATACGATACCTTTCTCCTCAAATATGTTTTCACTTTTGTTGTTGCTATATGTAATAATTTTCTACTCAAGCAGATCCCTTTCTTTGATCTTATAATGTCAATGCAGATGAAATCTATCATAGACAGTGCTTTTTGATATTTAAGATAGACACCACCTCTAGTGTGTAACTAGATAACTGGATATTCATAGACATGAAATACATAGAAATCCATGTAATTTCCATGTATAGCCAGCCCCTTGATTTGGGCATTTTCATTACTAGATCTCTTTTTCTCTTTCTACTTTTTCCCCCCTAGTTAGAAGAAGGCTTAAATTCCACTTCTTAGATTTTTTTATTGATCCCTGGTGACAAATGCTTGTTGTTAACCTGATATTCATTTTTGTAATATTCCAATAAAGACACAACAACTGATGGCTAGATATTATAAATTTGGATACAGATCTAAATTCGGGACTTTGTACATGTTTGAATCTCAGCTCCATTAACCTGCCATGCTCATTTTTTTTTTTGCATGGTATTAAAATCCCCAGCATACCAGATCGCAGTTTTATTGAATATATGGTCATTATAGAAACCTAAAGATTTCCTGCTTCTATGTCTAGGTTCCTGTGTATATAAACAGGCAGTTCTGGCTCTGTATGTATGTAGGAATTTGCAGGGATATATGAAAAATCCATAGATAGATTTAGGCAGCTCAGGATGTGATCAGTTTTACACACACATATATACACACATAGGGAGAATGCTATCTACACATTTAAAATCAATATGGAAATGCTTGTATGATGAATAACAATTCCAAAATCATGGTCATCTCTGCCAGTCTGAATTCAATGCCTCTTTGGAGAGAAAAGTAAATTAATGGAAGCTGGATGCAGCATTGTTACAGGATCACAGATTCATTAGTGTTGGAATGGATATAAGCAGATGCCTAATCCAACCCTTCCCCAAAATAGAATGGCTTCTCCAAGATTCCAACCTCTTCTTAAAAATTCTCAGTGAGAATGAGTGTACCCATTCCCATTACATTTTTTGTTGTTGTTATTGTTTTTTGGTGGGGCAATGAGGGTAAAGTGACTTGCCCAGGGTCACACAGCTAGTAATTGTCAAGTGTCTGAGGCCAAATTTGAACACAGGTCCTCCTGAATCCAAAGCTCGTACTTTATCCTCTGCACCACCTAGCTGCCCCCATTCCCATTACATTTTTTTTTTTATGGGGTAGTTTTCAACATTCATTTTCATAAGATTTAGAGTTCCAAAATTTTCTCCCTCCCTTTCCTCCCCCCTCCACAAGATCCCAATCAGGTTATATATGTATAATCCATAAGTGTTCTTTTTATCAGTTCTTTCTATAGCAGTGCACAGTATGCTTCCTCATTAGTTCCTTGGGATTGTCCTGGATCATTGTACTGATGAGAGTAGCTAAGTCATTGATAATTACTCATTGAACAATACTGCCGTCACTATGCACAATGTCCTCCCAGCTCTGCTCACTTCACCATACATCGATGTTCATTAGTCTTTCAAGGTTTTTCGGGGATCATCCTGTTTGTCATTTCCTGTAGCACAAGTCCATTCCACTACAATCATATAATACAGTTTTTTCCATCATTCCTCCATTGATGGACATTCCCTTGATTCTCACTTCTTAGCTTCCACCAAGAGTTGCTATAAATATTTTTTGTGGGGCAGCTAGATGGCGCAGTGGATAGAGCACCGGCCCTGGAGTCAGGAGTACCTGAGTTCAAATCGAGCCTCAGACACTTAACACTTACTAGCTGTGTGACCCTGGGCAAGTCACTTAACCCCAATTGCCTCACTAAAAAAAAAAAAAAAGAAAAATATTTTTTGTACAATTTTTCCCCCTTTTCTCTTTTTCATGATTACTGTTGTTAACTGTTTCCCTTCCATCCTATTCCCTTCCCCATGATATTTATTCTATTATCCATCTTCTTTCATCCTATCACTCTTTAAAAGGGATTTGCTTCTGTCTGTCCCCTCCCTGACTCTGCCCTTCCTTCTTTTGCCCCTCTCTCTTTATCCCCTTCCCCTCCTATTTTCCTGCAGGGTTATAGAGATTACTCTCCCAATTGAGTGTGTACATTAGTCCCTCCTTGAGTCAATTCTAATGAGATTGAGGTCTTTGAGCCAATTTTAATGAATGTTAGGGTCATTTACTGCCCAGATTAAATAGATTACTCCCCCCAGTTGGGTGTGTCTATTAGTCCCTCCTTGAGCCAATTCTAATGAGATTGAGGTCTTTGAGCCAATTTTAATGAATATTAGGGTCATTTACTGCCCAGATTAAATAGATTACTTCCCCCCAGTTGGGTGTGTCTATTAGTCCCTCCTTGAGGCAGCTCTGATGATTTTAAGATCTTTGAGCCTTTTCTGATGAGTGTAAAATTCTTTTACTGCCCTGCTCCTCTCCCATCTCTTCCCCCACTCCATAAGCCTTTTCCTGTTACTTTCATGTAGGATTTTGCTTCTGCCCTTCCCCCTCCCCCAATGAATTCCCTTCACCCCTCAATTTAACCCTAAAGATGTTATCATCTAGCTAAGTGACACAGTAGACAAATCATCACCCCTGGACCCAGGGGGATCCCAACCAAAACCTGGCTTCAGACACAAGATAATCACCCACTGTACAACCCCAGGTATGTTCCCCAGCTCCAATTTTTTTTTTTTTAGGGTTCTCTAGGGTCTTGTATTTGAAAGTCAAATTTGCCATTCAGTTCAGGAGTTTTCATCACAAATATCTGAAAGTCTTTTTCATTAAAGTCCCATTTTTTCCGCTGAAAGATAATGCTGAGTTTTGCTGGGTAGGTGGTTCTTGGTTGTAATTCCATTTCCTTTGCCCTTTGGAATATCATATTCCATGCCCTCTGGTCCTTTAATGTAGAAGCTGTTAGATCTTGTGCTATCCTGACTGGGGCTCCACAGTACTTGAATTCTTTCTTTTTGGCAGCTTGCAATATTTTCTCCTTGACCTGAGAGCTCTGGAATTTGGCTATAATGTTCCTAGGAGTTTTCTTTTTGGGATCTCTTTCTGGAGGTGATCGGTGGATTCTTTCAATTTATTTATTTTAGCTTCTTCTTCTAGAATTTCAGGGCAATTTTCCCTGAGGATATCTTGGAAGATGGTATCTAAGCTCTTTCCTTGATCATGGTTTTCAGGTAGACCAATAATTTTCAAATGATCTCTCCTGGACCTATTTTCCAGGTCAGCAGTTTTTCCCAGAAGATATTTCACATTGCCCTCTATTTTTTTATTCATTTGGATTTGCTTTATTGTGTCTTGGTTTCTCATAAAGTCACTGCCTTCCATTTGTTCAATCCCAATTCTTAGGCAATTATTTTCATCAGAGAGCTTTTGTACCTCGTTTTCCATTTGACTTTTCAAGCTGTAGACTTTTTTCTCATGTCTTTCCTGCATCATCCTCATTTCTCTTTCCATTTTTTCCTCTGCCTCTCTAATTTTATCTTCAAAGTCCTTTTTGAGCACCTCTGTGGCCTGAGACCAATTTGTATTTTTCTTGGAAGCTTTAGATATAGGGGCCCTGATGTTGACATCTTCCTCTGAGGGTGCCCCTTGGTCTTCCTTGGTACTGAAGAAACTTTCTATGGTCCTCACCTTTCTCTATCTGCTCATCTTGCCTTTCTTTTATTGACTTTTAGCTCCTTAAAGTGGGGCACTGTTTCCTGGCTGCAGTATCCCAAGCTTAAGAAGTCCCAGGTGGTATGATTTAAGGAGAATCAGGTTCTTCCCTTGCCCGCCCTGTTTCCTGGTCCTAGATGACCCCAGACCAGCTTGCCAATCAACCAGCTTTGTGTGTTGTGGTTGTTAGCTCCGATGAGCCTGTGCCCCTCCCCCACCTGGGCCACTTCTACTCGAGCCTACCACCTGGTTCTCAGCAGGGGTGTAAATTCCAAGCTCTGCCTTAGCACCAACATAGACCCCTGTAGTCTCCCCCCTGTCCAGGGCTCAGCCCACTCACCAGACTGTGAGCTTAGTTCCAGATGACACTGGTGCTTCAGCTGATTCAGAGGCTCTGGGGGTCTCCTTCTCTGGTGAGGACTTCCTGAGACTGGATCTGTGTCAGGGTGACTGTGGGGTTGGGCCCAACTCCTGTATCAGCACAGCACCTCTCTCCTTCTGACCTTCCCAGCTGTTCTTGGTTTGAAGATGATTTCGGCACATTCTTCTGTGAGTTTTGCTGCTCCGGGCATTTTCCTATGACCTTATTTGGATGTTTTTTGGAGAGATCGCGTCATGAGTTCAGGAGCTCACTGCCTTTCCTCCCCTATCTTGGCTCCGCCCTGGAAGTCTCCCCTATTACATTTTAAGGAAGCTCTAATTGTTACCATGTTCCTCCCCACACCTCTTCTCTCCTCATGTATGGGTGTGTTGGCAGCAGGTTTGGGAGAGCAGGTTAAGTTTTCAGTATGAGCATTTATATCTTGGAAATTGGCAAAAGATAAATATTAGTGATTCATTTATTGGTTTGTTGATTGTGTAGACTTTAAAAAGTGATAGAGAAAACATTAATATTCAGTTTAAACTTTTTCTTTTCTTTTTTTTCCTTTTTTTTGGTAAGGCAATTGGGGTTAAGTGACTTGCCCAGGGTCACACAGCTGGTAAGTGTCAAGTGTCTGAGGCTGGATTTGAACTTAGGTCTTCCTGAATCCAGGGCTGGTGCTCTATCCACTGTGCCACCTAGCTGCCCCTCAGTTTAAACTTAAAAGTATATTTATGTACATCCCCTCCCCAAACACAGAGTGCTGATTAATAAACATTTGCCAGGATATCCTTGGTATAATAATCCCAACTTTGCCACTTCACAACTTCTTCCCACTGCTCTAACTTTGCCCTATAGGCCCAAATGAAATTAACCTGATCACTCTTATGCAATACTGAAAGACAGCTGTCTTCATCCTGTAAAGAAATAAACATTCCCATTTCCTTCAATTGAGACACAAAGGACATAGAACTGAAGTCCTTCACCAACCTGTTTGTTGTAGAATTAACTTCTACCTATAGCTATTATAGAGAAGGGCATCCCTACTATTTCAAGAAGAAAGTATGACTTATTAGACATTTTTGGAAATCTAGAACTAAAAGCTTTTCCATTTGCAAATATTGGTTGAGACAGATAATATTCACAGATGGGTTAATGTCCACAACTCATTATGGAATTAAGATGCTTTGCTTCTTATTATATTTATATTCATAACCTAATTATCCTTTTTTTTTTCAATAATCCTCATTAGCCTTTTAGGGCACAATACTAAATTGTCTTTGGATCAAAAGAATACATATAAGGGGCCTCAAAGAAAAATAACAACTATTACTTTAAAAGTTTTTAGACTATTTTAGCAGTTATTTAACTCAATGTATAACTATGTATGAGGAGATGGAGAAACAAAGTTTGGATAAAAAACATTGTCTTCATATGAGACAGAAATAGCAAATTACAATACAGTTTCTTCCATAATACATAAATAAGTTTTATCTGACAATGGGAAAGGTAGTTTCTGACAACTGGAAAAAGGTGGAATTTATAAAAGACTTTATGGAGAAGCTGACATTTGAGTTTGACTTTAAAGGTAGATAAGATCCCAACAGAAGAGAGCAAAGGAGGGCATTCTAGGTATAGGCATCAGCAAAGACACAGAGATAGGAAAATATAGGTCACTTCTAGAAGACATGGAACATTCCAAACTTGTTAACCTATAAAATATAGGAGGGGCAGGTGCTGCAATCTTAGATTTTTGCAGAGCCTGAACATCAATCTAAGATGTCTGAATACTATCTTATAGTCAGTAGGGAGCCACTAATTTTCATTTTAATTTTTTAAACAGTAACATGGTTAGGCATTGTGATATAAAAAAGACAATAAGTGACATACATTTGTTTGTAAATCTAATTACCATAATGTAAACTTTTAACTTCCTGAGCTTTTAAGCTTTTTAACTTCTAAGATATCAGACTTAGAATCATAGATTTTGAATGAGAAGAAAGCTTCTGAGATATTTTAGTTTTTCTCAAACACCCCTTCTTCATTTATGGATGAGGAAACAATTCCATGTAGATGAAGTGAATTGTCCAAGGTTGAGTGAGTCATATGAGACCAAACCAGCATAAAAAGAATAGCTGATAGCTAAATAATGAGTGCCATCTAACGTGAAAAGATGAAGAACCAGCCCTGGAAGCAAGAAGACCCGAGTTTACGTTCTGCCTCTAATATATTCTGGTTGAGTGGCCATTGGATTGCTTTTTCCCAAGGCAAGAGGTGAAGATAGGAGGGCATGGATGAGGGTGTGGAAGTGGTGGTAGTACAGAAGGCTGTAGTCCAGATGCGACTTCATTTGCTGGTGGCTTGCTAGATGGGATGTGGAGCCTGGTCTAGGATTTCCTAGATGTTGTGGTCAAGTGAGTTTGCATTCACTCATTAGTCAGGAAAGATCAGTCCTAGGGAAGGGTTCAGAAAATAACTGTGGAATGGGGATAGGGCACTTAACAGAAACAGGAAGAGAAAGTTAAAGGGAAAATCTTGCTTGTATAAAAAGCACTTAAGAAATCTATGTTGAATTCACGTGATGATCCTCCTGTAAAACTACATAGAATCACAGAATTGAAAGGAACCTCAGAGGTTATTGATTCTGCTCATTAATTATATTGTAAGCATTTCCACTGTATCATGGAAAAGTAGGCTTCCAACCTTCACTTGAAGACTTATAGCAAAGAGGAATTCCCTTCCACCCAATGCATCCCATTACACATTTTGATTATTTTATTTTATTTATTTATTTTTTTGATGAGGCGCTTGGGGTTAAGTGACTTGCCCAGGGTCACGCAGCTAGTAATTGTTAAGTGTCTGAGGCCAGATCTGAACTCAGGTCCTCCCGAATCCAGGGCTGGTACTCTATCCACTGTGCCACCTTGCTGCCCCATTTTGATCATTTTAAATCAAGGATTCTTCAATTCAGATCTTCTGACCAATTTTTTTTAAGCATGTCCACAAATGTAAATTGGAAAAAAATATATAAATTTTGATTTGCACTAGCCACTTATAGAAATTTAGCATTTCCTTCAATTATTTGTTGTCCTGAGAAGGCTTTACCAGGTTGCCAAAGGGGCCTGTGACAGAAAAAGATGTTTTTAAAATCCTCTAAATACTAAATACTAATATGTGTATGTTTACAAGGAGCCTTATGCTTAATGATACATGGTCAGAAACTAAGAATGTAAACCATCTCCATAATTTTCTGACTAGTGCAGAGCCCCTGTTTCATTTGTCCGTACACCGAATAAATGAAGGCTAAAACAGTTATCATGAATTATAGCCACTAATTGTTAATTATCTGCTACAGAGTTTGTCACTTGTATTAACTAAGGGCATATACAAATCACTCCCTGATCCCTATTGAATGAGATAATCCCCAGTATCATAGATTCAGAACTTGAAGGGACCTTTGGGGCCATATTGTCAACCCTTTGCTTTTTTTGTCCAGGGTCACACACTTAGAGTCAGGAGTGGGACTCGAACTCAGATTTTCCTGACTCCAAACCTAGCACTTTTTTCCTTTACTGTACGAGTAATATATTTAGACTATATTGTCGAGTTAAGCGATTTACTGCGGTTAGGAAAGTTTAGCCGTGAGATGAAAAATGACTTAGAAGAACGGTTTTCTGATCATTTTGTAAATTGAGTGAGAACACACGTTATCACCCAGTAAGATAGCGAAATACTTCGAAGCGAGTGAAAAATCGGAGGAGGAGAAGGCCCCCTCTTCAATCCATCCCCAGAGAAGAAGATTCTGTAGAGGCAATCGGACACAGAGGAGAGTGGCAGCAATTTCAGTCTGCCTCTCACAGAGAAAACTATTTTAGATTAAGTCATAAAAAATGGGCATTATGTGGCTGCTATTGGAACATCGGACAAACTGAATAGGCCAAGGCTCAGAGCTCTCTGTGCTGGCAAACATCATATCATTTCACGTTCTTTGTCGGGGGCCTCATTAAACAAATAGGGGTTATGAAAGCCGGCCTCCATTTGATGTGCTTGGGGTGGGCAGCTGCAAAGACTAAGCCGTGGACAATTTTCGGATGATGCTGAATGAGTCCATTACCTCTGGGAGCAGCTCAGACATAGCTGGCTTAGTTTCAGAGG
The DNA here is from genome assembly GCF_019393635.1 of Dromiciops gliroides. Lineage (NCBI taxonomy): Eukaryota > Metazoa > Chordata > Mammalia > Microbiotheria > Microbiotheriidae > Dromiciops > Dromiciops gliroides. Next base: position 29,507,225 of record NC_057862.1, on the reverse strand, counting down.
AACAGCCTAATGAGCGATGAAAGATACACATTTGTTCCAAATCCAAATGGAGGCCCAATTAGAGAACACTTCTTTTGGATGTGTAAGTGAGAGGTGTCCTGGGTAAGGTTTTGCAGGTGCCCCTCCCCCACCATCCACCCAGGAGATTTACACTTAAAATCATAGCATTTGAAAAAGCTCAGGAGCTGGAAGCAATTGAGACCACAACTCCCGCCCCCTCATTGGCTTTATGAAGGAAAACTCAAACTTGCCTAGGGCCACATAGCTAATTAGTAATCAAGCCAAGAAAAAAATCTGGGGCTATTGTGCCATATTATTTTTAGCATAAAACCTTCAGTGATTGTGACAACGTTCCCTTATATCAAATCTAAGATTTGAAGGTGAGAGAAATGAGTATTAATAACCAACTTTTTGGGGAGATCAAGAGTTTCCCACTTTTTCTAAAGTCCTGACTTTTTTTTTAAACTTCAGTCTCTTGAAGGACACTGCTGATAATGAGATTGGACCAACTTTCTTGTTCAGACCATGCCCAAGTGGGATAACTATTGTGTTCTTCTCAGGCTTGACTGGGGCATACACTCTTTGACTAGATTGCCCAAGGGTAGGGGTGGTCTAGGTATAGAGGTAGACTCTTTGTCCAAGGGTGGCATGATTTCACTCTAAACTCCTCACTGAACTCTTTGAAGAGTATATAAACTGTGAGGGGCTGCTAGGTGGCACAGTGGTTAGAGCACCAGCCCTGGAGTCAGTAGTACCTGAGTTCAGATCTGGCCTCAGATGCTTGACACTAGCTGTGTGACCCTGGGCAAGTCATTTGACCCCAATTGCCTCATCAAAAAAACCCAAAACTTAATTACATATATAATAGTATAATGTTAAGAGTATATAAACTATGAGCCCACCACCATGATTATCTTGGTATAAGAGAGTTGGCTAAATGACCATCCTTTCATCAATAAAGTGCTGGCCTATTAATAAAATGATTAAATTACCCAGAAACTCTGTCTTTCAAACCTTTTAAACTGTTACAGAGGGGGTGATATTTTATGTTTTTGTCTCTACCTCTCTTCCAATGCAAGTCGCTGACTCTTTCATTGGCATGATGTCAGTCACCTGGCACATTGGAGGATGAGGAGACTGACCTTTGGTCAATCAGCCTTGAAGTCAGATCCTCTGGATGTGAAGCTGGTTCTCTAGTCACTAGGCGGAGATGCCTTTTGTCAAATCTAGTATTGATCAAAATAAACAAAGGATACCAGGTTTTCTGTGAAACTAGCTCCTTAAAATCACAAAAGCCTATCTCTTGATTGTAAATAGTATAAACCATGATCTCTAAAGAATTCAAAATATTTTTTAGCTGAAACAGTAACTGGAGAGCATTATGAAGGGAGTAAGTAGGTTGCAAAAACTTGCCAATAATGGAATGCATGTAAGATGTGACATTAGAGGTTTTAGTAAAGGAGTATATGACTGATTATAATAATATTAATTAACTGGAGAGTTAGACTTAGGAGTGGCAAACTGACAATCTATGTATGGTAACCATATTAGAACCTATAAAATATTCTAAGAATCCGAGAAAGGCCTCAACATCTTGACTGGCTCCACCATGAGCAAAAACAGGAGTCACATAGGATAAAAAGTCACAGATGAGAAGGACGTTATACTGTTTGACATATTACCACATTAATAGAAAGCAAAGGGCAGTTAGGTGGTACAGTGGATAGAGCACTGGGGTTGGAATTAGGAAGACTTTTTGTGAATTCAAAACAGGCCTTAGACACTTACTAGCTGTGTGACCCTTGGCAAGTCACTTTACTCTGTTTGCCTCAGTTCCTCATCTGTAAAATGACCTGAAGAAGGAAATGGCAAACCACTCTAGAATACTTGCCAAGGAAACCCCAGTGGCAGGTCCTATGAAGTGTCAGACAAAACAAAAACAAACAAACAAACAAAAACAAAAAAAAAAAACCAAAAAGAGAGCAGGGATCCTTTTAAATATTGAAGACTATAAATGGTAATTTCATTTCTGTAAAAGAATGAAAGAAATTCCTATGGGTAGAAGAAGGAGGTAAACTGACATTAATTCAGTAACTACTATGTCCCATGTAGTATGATAAGTGCTTTATAAATATCTCAATTGATATACATAGCAACCCTGGGGTAAAATCATTAAAAAGTAGAACATGGGATAGAAATGAGAATGCATATTTATAGATATATCCACCAATACAAGTGGATATCACAATTACAAGTGAGGCAACTCCAGCCCAACTTATTAAAACAAACTTTTGGTGCAAATAAATGGGAAATGAACAAAGGAATAGACATCAGCACAATAATTCTAAACTAAGGGAAAATTTAAGCAAGCTGATCACAACAATAAAGAGGGGGAAAAAGAACCTCGGAACTACCTCAGTTAGGAAATAATTGATTTCTTTGTTAAATGAATAAATATGGAAATCCAGAACACTTCTCTTTTTATTATTAAGTGGTATATATAATCCTATGGAAGAGGCTATTAGGAGAGTATTAGTTATATCAAATAAAACCAAGAAATGGGATAGAGAAAAAAAAAGTCATTTTATAGAAAGCTTGGCCAGAGGCCATCAGAGGAAAATAATCCTAAGAATATTTGTTGGTAAAATTAGAACAACAAATACACAAATCTGAGAAAGATCTGCAGAGATTTATCTAAGCCCTTTGCTTCTTCAGGAACAGTGTAGTCACCACAATTGAACTCTAATATCACAGTCCCCAATATACTTCATGACAAAGTACTATAAGGATGACACTAAAGGTGAAGAAAAAAGGAAAATGAAACAGCTAGATTGATTTGGCTAAGTATATGTAAGTGTTAAAATTAGCCCCAGGCTCCCTGAACTGAGCATCCCTTTCCCCAGTGCAAATGCTCTCCCAAAACTGCCCAGCACAGAGGCCTCAGGAGCCCAAGACCCGCTCAGTGATGATACGCACATAAACCTCATGCAAATGCCAGCTTCCTCCACCCAGCCCCAGCTCCAGGCGTGCATGGCAGGAAGGCTTATTGTCCCTGCGGGCCTTGGACACCTGCCCTGGGAGTGGCCAGTGAATTAGCTTGGTGTTTTCTTGGGCTTGGCGTGGCCTGAGGGTCAGGAGCAAAAGTAGTGAAAGACACTATGGAAGGAAAAAGTGCAAGCAGTAAGATAGAGAGGGGGAGGCATGGCTGCAGGCCTCAGTGGCAGCAGCCAGCATACCCTTGGGCAAAAGAGACATGCCTACAGGAGAGAAAGTTTAAAAGCCAGGAGTTCACAGATTAAGCCCACCAGTTAAAAATATTTTTTTTACATGTACATAGAGAAACTTTATGTCGTAGCTGACATACTTGTTCTTATGCAAGAGTTTGAAAGCGCCAGTACCATATTCTTGGGGAACATTTTCTGTTTTTATTGTAACCAAAAAATTTTAAAGTATTTTATTTTTTTCCTGTTACATGTAAAGATAGTTCTCAACTTTTGTTTTTACAGGCTTTCCAATTTCAGATTTTTCTCCCTCCCTCCCCTCCCTCCTCCCTCCCCCAGACAGCAGGTAATCTGATATAGGTTACATATATATATATATATATATATATATATATATATATATATATATACACACACACACACACACACACACACACACACATATTAATCCTATTTCTGCATTAGTCATGTTATAAGAGAAGAATCAGAGCAATGATGAAAAACCTCAGAATAGAAAAAACAACAGCACCAAAAACAAAAGAAATAGTATGGTTCATTCAGCATCTATACTCTACAGTTCTTTTTTTTTTTCTTGGATTTGGAGATCTTCTTCTGTCATGAGTTGTCTGGAACTCTTCTGTACCATTGCATTGGTGAGAAGAATATAGTCCATCACAGTAGATCAACACTCAGTGTTGATGATACTTTGTACAATGTTCTTCTGGTTCTGCTCATCTCACTCATCATCAGCCCACACAAGATATCCTCCAGGTTTCTCTGAACTCCTCCTGCTCATCATTTTTCTTACAGCACAATAGTATTTCATTGTAGTCATATACCACAACTTGTCCAGCCATTCCCCAATTGATGAGCATCCCCTCAACTTCCAATTCCTTGCCACCACGTAAAGAGCAGCTATAAATATTTTTGTACATGTGGGTCCCTTTCCCTTTTCCATGATTTCTTTGGGAAAAAGACCCAAAAGTGGTATTGCTGGGTCAAAGGGTATGCACAGCTTTATCGCCCTTTGGGCATAATTCCAAATTGCTCTCCAGAATGGTTGGATCAGTTCACAGCTCCACCAACAATGCATTAGTGTTCCAATATAACTAAAAAATTTTGACTGAGACAGGCCTTTTTAAAATTATTGACCAATATAATTACTTAGCACCTCAACATTTTATGAGAAATAGTACCTTTGATGAATAATGGTTAAAGTTTATATAGTGATCTAGATTTGCAAAATGCTTTACACATATTTTGTTTTTATACTTAAAATAACCCTGGAAGGTATTCACAATTATTATCCCCATTTCACACATGAGGAAAGTGAGGCAAGCAGGTTAATTGACTTGCCAGAGGTCACAAAGCTATTAAGTTTCTGAGGCTAGAGTTGGAATCAGGTGTTCTTGACTCAAGGTCCAGCACTCTATACACCTTGGTAGGCCACCTAGTGGTCTACCTAATGAAGACAGGCTTTCACAGATGATATTCTACAGCTCATTACATTACAATCTTGAAATTTACTGAAAGTTGTTTTTACCAAAAAAGAAAGAAAGAAAGAAAGAAAGAAAGAAAGAAAGAAAGAAATAGAATTCCAAGGTCTCTCTCCTAATAGTGTGTCATGCCTGTATATGTCACAAGTTTAAAAGATTCCTTGAAATATATTGTTATATATTTCTCTTGTTAGAGAAATAGCTTTGTTTGAGAACTTGCATATTATTGACAAATGAGGCATAAAATAGGAATGGGCATACTGATGAAACTGCCTTCTAGCAGTATTTACAGTGTCCAAAGCAGAATCCAAATGGAAAAGAGATTCTGAAAAATGTCAAGCCCATCGTCCAGATGGTACCATCCTGGAGACTTGAAAAGTCTTGCATATGACTGTTTTAAGACTTAAGTCTTGTCCAATTACTTCCAATTTTTTTTTAAAGTGGATTAAGAATTCCAGATTATGATATGAAATTAGTTAGACAAGCCACAGAAATGTTCTATCTGTACTTTACCTCTTAAGTTGAGAATTCAGAAGGACAATGACAGTGATCTACATTATCTTGTAGAAATGTAGAAATGTTTTTAAGAACCCTGAAGTTCCCTGTCAGTGAACAGTAGAACCAGTCTTGGATCCAGGAAGACCTGGTTTCAGGTTCTTTGTCTTACACATTTTATTTCTGTGAAATTGGCTAAGTTACCTAGCTTCTTAGTGCCCCCAAGCAAACCTCTAAGAGTAAAACTTAGAGAGAAGGTAAATCGCTAAGACTATGGCCTGCAGATAAGGTGATAGCTTCCCTTGTCTGGAGTGCTCTATAAAAAGGAAATCACATCTTTAGGACGCATCCCCAACCCTTTAATGGTAGTAAGCTTCTCCCAGATGCAAAGACACATCTTAAAACCAGTATCCTTCCTGTGATCATGCTCAGTTTCATGTCATGGAAGACCACAGCATCCAAAGAATAGGGGAGTACATAGTGAGCTTAGGTGGTATTCAGGTGATGCCAGTGAGAGATTTGGCAGGGAGCGAGAGTGTGTGTGTGGGGGGGGAAGGGAGTTGTGTAAAGGATGTCATTAGAAAATGTGTGACTGAAAACAAAAAACGAACAAAACAAAACAAAACAAAAAAAGACAATGTATGACTGATAGAGAAGGCAGTCTGACCACAAAACCAAAAAGGGGAGGGGGGATAAATGTTTTGCATTTCTTTGTATTCCACAGCATTTAGCTGAGTGCCTGGCACAATGGAAAGATTTAATAGATATATTTTGACTGACTAGCTGACTATAAAATAGGTGCCCTCCTCTGACGGTGATCATGGAATGTCACAGGACCTAAAACATAGTTCCCAGGAGTGCATTGGAAGAAAATGAACAAGAGTTGCATAGTGTGAGAAGTCATGGAAAGGTTGAATTCTGCCCCACTGAAAAGTGCTGGGGCAGCTAGGTGGCACAGTGGATAGAGCACCAGCCCTGGAGTCAGGAGTACCTGGGTTCAAATCCGGCCTCAGACACTTAACACTTACTAGCTGTGTGACCCTGGGCAAGTCACTTAACCCCAATTGCCTCACTAAAAAAAAAAAAGAAAAGAAAAGTGCTGAGGTATTGTTGTTATTGTTGTTTTTCAATCAAGACCTCTCATTTTGTTGTTGATGGGAAATCTCGGTGAGGGAACTCCAGCCACCAAAAGCCTGCAATTCATAATCTTATGGAGTTTCCAGATGTTGGTGGGAAGAAGGGGGTACATATTTAGAAATAAAGTGACTTGCTCAAACAGAATCAGAGATAAATTAGGTGTCAGCAGAAGGAATTCATCCCAGAATTTCTTCCTGAATCTATGATCCCTTAAGCCCAATGCTGGGCTGGCTCTCACTTTAAATTATTATATAAACCTAATATTAAATACCAGTAAAATAAATTTAATTTGCTTTGAAATAATTTAATTCCATAAAATCAGACCCTCATCTCTACATACAGAATTACCCTAGTTTAATCTGACTTAATTCAGAAAAAAATATCATTCTCAAAAAAAGAATCTTCACCCTCCTCACAAAGGACAAAACTTAACAAGAGGGTGGGGCAGCTGAGATATGAAGTAAATTGAGCAAAAGATCTGAGTTCAAATTTGGCCTCAGGTTCTCACTAGCTGTGTGACCCCAGGAAAAGTGTCTTAACCTCTGCATACCTTGGTTTTCTCATTTGTAAAATGGGAAAAATATCACGTACCTCCTTAGGATTGTTCTGAGGATCAAATGAGAAAATATTTTTTTGTAATGAATATTTTTATTTAAAATTTTGTGTTCCAAAATCTATCCCTCCGTCCCTCTCTCCCTTCTCCCTCTCTGAGACAGTAGGCAGTCAGATACGTTATACATGTGCAACTATGTAAAACATTACCATATTAGTCCTTTTGTACAAGAAAACTCAAAAGAAAAAAAAAACAAAAGAAGGAAAAACAGCATGGTTCAGTCTGTGTTCAATCAATATCAGTTCCTTCTTTGGAGGTAGGTAGTATGCTTCATCATTAGTCCTTTGGGATTGTCTCAAATCATTGCTTTGCTGACAATAGTTAAGTTCATTCACAATTCTTCAGGGAACAATATTGCCATCATACTGTACAATGTTCTCCTGGTTCTGCTCACTTCACTATACATCAGTTCATTTAAGTCTTTCCAGGCCTTAAATGAGATAATCATAAAGCACTCAGCACAATGTCTGGCACATGGTAAGTTCTATATAAATGTTAGCTACCTTTATATTAATTAGAGACAAGAAGTGGAAGTTGAAAAGAGATCAGTTTCAGCTGAGCATAAGGAATATCTTCGTAACAATGAGAGGCGTCCCCCAGTAGAATGGGCTGCGTCAGGGGGACAGTGAGGTCTTCCTTGTTAGATGACTTTTCACTGAAGTCCTGAACTAGGTGGTCTCTGAAATATGGTAAAACTCTGAGATTCTGTGTGGAAAAAAGAAAAACAAAGAGGTTCAATAAATACAATATCATGACTGTTCAATGTCTCCTCCTTCATCTCCATTCAGATTCTTCATTTCTATCCATTCGTTTTTCCTTTCATATGATTCCTGTCAATGTGGACTCTCTAGTTTTGGTTCTGCTTTTCCTTCCTTCATTCTCTTCCTTCATTTCCACATTCTCAGTAATTCTGGGATTTCACTCTGGCTCTGTTGCTGATATCTGTTGTGCAAATTTGGGCAATCCATTTCTCTTGTCTGCATTTCATTTTTCATCATCAGTAAGGTAGAATTGAATGGGATGATCTTTAATCCTGCCCCCCCTAGTTCTGAGAATAATCACTTCCTTGATTTTCCTATATCATCATCATCACCATCTTCTCTACTCTTCCTCCTTATACTTCTTCTCTTTCCCCTCCCTCCTTTCTCCCTCCCCCTCATTTGCTCTCTTTCCCCTCTTTTCCTTCTTCCCCTCTCCTTTTCTCCTTCTTTTCTTATCCCCCCCATATGTAGTAGTCATCAGAGTTAATGAAACCAGCCTATATTCGTGATTTCCAGGGAGTCTAGCCTGAGGAGATCCTTAGCCTTTCTTGGAAAATGACATATGGAGTAACATTGGGTTAAAGAGACTCGGAAGCTTAGTTCCAGTCACTCAGGACTATCTGCAATTCCACATCAAAACAACAACTTTGATTTACTTTGGTGATTAAAACAAACACTAAACCTTCAGCCAGTTTGCATGGGAGGTGGCATCCCTAAATCAGCTTCTAAACTAAAATATCTTAATATGTTTAATTTTACATTCTTCTGTCTTTCCCAATACCTCTTCCCCAGCCTCAATAATATGATCTTATGGCCATTTATATGCTAGTTCATAACTGCAAAAATCTCATGCTGCTATTTCATAGTGACCTTTTTTCCCCAACTAATTTTCCATTTTATTGCTGTAAAACTACCCAAATCATCCCAGTGAATGGTGAAAGGAGAGGACTGACACATATCCCATCCAAATTAGGAAACTGAGCATATAAGTGAACAGCAATAAATGTCCCCAGGCAGTCTTAATATCTGGGAATTTGTAAGTTCGTTCATTTCTACTTGATTCCCTTTTCCCTCCTCTACAAACAAAGACAAACATATTTCCTTTTTGTAATCTTAGAACCATAGGTCATTAAGTCTAACAATGTTATTTTACAGATGCAGAAACTGAGTCTTGAGGGCTTGAGTGATTTGCCTAGTAGACACAGCTACTAAATAATTTATGCAGGATTTAAATCCACATATATTTGTTCTCCAAATTCAAAACTCTATGAAGTACTGAACACTGACACTAGGGGAAATGATATTCTCTATCTCCTTTATTTTACATAGAAGGAAAGTGATACCAGGAAACACTCTTGGTCCAGGGGACACATAAGTCATAAGTAGCAGATTTAGGTTTGAACTGAGGTACTCCAGTTCCATCATTACCATGATACACACACAGCACCTTTTGGATAAATTCATCACTTAACCTTATCTCCTAGTGAAGGTCAGCATCATATTAATTAAATTAATTCAACAATCATTCCATGTCTCTCCTTAAAATCTTTTCTCATTGTTATGTGGACCCATCAATATTTCTTATAAAGGAGCCAGATAAAGTAAAATGATAAAAAAATGAGATTTTGGATTATTTTAAATGCATTTCTTAGAAATTGATTAGAGCATTGTAGAATCATAGCTTATCAGCTAGAAGAGACATTTAATGGCATTTAGTTCAATTCTCTCATTTTGGCCAGTTAGGAAATGGGTTCAGATTGGTCAGGGTGGGATAGGGGGCGCATGGTCCAAGGATATATAGATAGTCACCAAGTTAGGATTTGAACTCAGGTCCCCAACCCTAAGTTAACTCTTCTTTTAAATGTACCATGTTTCCTCATGCGATACTATCATGTTTTCTTTCTTCTTAAATGACTGCTTCTAGTAGTCTGTATTACTATGTCTATGATTTGTTATAATTCAACAGATATCTTTTAAGGACTTTGAATACTACTTTTGTTACTCCCTGCCTGTGTGACCTTGGGTGAATTTCTTCCCTTTAGAGCCTTCATTACTTTTTTCTCTTAAATGAAAGGGTTGATTAGCTTATAACTAGCTTGTCATTCTGTGTCATCGTTGATTCAATAAGCATTATTAAAAAACCTACCCTGTCTAAGGTGTTATGCTAGGCATTGGGGGGTATAAATACAAAACATCAAAAGATAATCCTTGACCTGAAGAAAATTTCAGTTGACTGGAGGAAAAACAACATGTAGTCAGGCGGATAAATAATTAATAATTAAAATCTCAAATAATTAACAAGTACTATGAGGGAGGACTGAGGGAGTTACAAAATTCATAGAAGACACTGTCCATGCCCTCGTATAACATAGTCTTTTTTCTTCTTCTTCTTCTTTTTTTTTTTTTGTGGGGCAATGAGGGTTAAGTGACTTGCCCAGGGTCACACAGCTAGTAAGTGTTAAGTGTCTGAGGCTGGATTTGAACTCAGGTCCTCCTGAATCCAGGGCCAGTGCTTTATCCACTGTGCCACCTAGCTGCCCCCAGACTCTTTTTTTCTTTTTAACATAGTCTTGTTGATTGCAGCCTATGTCAGTCAGTCAGATAGGACTTATAAAGTTACTACTGTGTGCCAAGCACTGAACTAAGTGTTGGAGATAAAAAGAAAAGCAAAAGAACAAGAACAACAACAAAAAACAAAAACAAAAAAGAGAGAAGCAAACACCAGTCCTTGCTCTTAGAAGCTCACTACCTAACAGTTAAAAAGGAACATAAAATCTAATAAAATCATTTGCTGTGGAATTCATGTTACTCCTCACAAAGGATATTTTTAAACTTAATTTTTATTTCTTTTTTCCCTGAAGTGGTAAACATAAAAGCCAAACTTTCCCCAAGTTTTCATGTTATTGTTTTTACTGTGTTAAACTATTTTACCTCCTTTAACTAGAGAATCTGTCCAGTGCCCCTGTGTAAATCCCATTACAATTTTCTTCACTTCCATCCCCAGTCTGTGTAACAGGAAACCTTCCCAGATTCCTTCAGAGAGGCCGGGCGAAGCAGAAGAGGGAAAACTTGAGAGAGTTACTGACATGAAAGGCAGAGAAGGGACAGATGGGTTGTAGGGCCGATGTTTTGATGTTTTAGCCAGGCTCATTACTGGGAAAGGGAGGCAGACAGCTCTGACAGGAATGGCAGGCAAGGGAGGAGCGTGATGATTGGGAGAGGTCTCCACAGTAGTAAGAGAGGTTCGTTAAGGAGGGCCCTAGACACTGGTTCCCAGGTTGGCAAGTGCAAAGACTGCCCTGGGAAAAATTAGGCTACTAGGGAGCTCCTTGCTGGCCTGGTAAGTGTGAATGTCTTGGGTGTCACTCTTGAGTGGGTGTCAATATACTTTCTAATTTATATGGGCACTTGACCAAAATATAATTAACCAAAAAACCCTTCATTTTTCAAGAAGCCAATTTGAAAACAAAAAACCAGTTCCTATAAAAAATATACACACAGAAATAGATAGATACATAGATGACATACAGATAGGTAGATGATAGATAGATAGATGATAAACAGGCAGGTAAGTAGGTAGATGATAGGTAGATGATTGATAGACAGTGTGTATATATTACATACATTTTAATCTATCTATATGTACTTATATATGTATACACATACTTTTTTTTTTTTTGCGGGGCAATGAGGGCTAAGTGACTTGTCAAGTGTCTGAGGTCAGATTTGAACTCAGGCCCTCCTGAATCCAGGGATGGTGCTTTATCCACTGCGCCACCTAGCTGCCCCCACACTTTTTTAAAATAAAAAAATCTTAGAGTGTGGTATACTGGTATGGAGTTGCTGAACAGCCTGTGAATTTCTGAAACCCTTCATGTATGCCAGTAGCAGCTGCTCAGAGACAGGGAAAATAAATACTGCATCACTGCTAGAAACCTCTCTCAAAATAATCAACTTTGGTGGATCTTAGGAGTCTTTAGCTGATGGGTATATGTAACAGTGAAAGTAAGGTCTCCAGGCATTGGTTCAGGGCCTGAAAGACTTCAGAGCTGGAATAGATCATCAGAGAACATATTTGTCCAAACAACTAATTTTGCAAAAGAGGTTCAAAGAAGGGAAATGAATTGCCCAGGGTCATGCATCTAGCTATTAAGTAGCAGGGAAGACATTAAACCCATGTCCTTTGATTCCAAATCCAGGCAAGAATTGTAGACAATACCATGAGACAAAGATGGCCAACCTGATCTAAGGTGTTGTTTTTTCAAGCATGAGATCAGGCAGGTAGATTTGGGGGGGGAGGGGGAGAGGGAACCTTGATGGTAATATCAAACTCCAAGGTCTTTTCACTTTTGCAGGGTCAGAAATTGGAATTGGTTATTGTTGGTGTGACCCAACCTGGGTCATCTCTACCATATGAATCCTTGGAATAATAATTGTATTTCCATACATTTGAGTACTTAAATGTATATGTATGTGTATGTGTATGTGTATGTGTATGTGTATGTGTATGTGTATGTGTATGTGTATGTGTATGTGTATGTGTAAATGTATGTGTATATGTATGTGTATATGTATATGTATATGTATATGTATATGTATATGTATATGTATATGTATATGTATATGTATATGTTCAGGCCAGCCTTCAGCATGGATACTAACTCAGTCATACCAATAATGCTCCAAGTCTCCATAGAGAAACTATAGCCACTGCAGGGGTTTCCAGATCTCATCTGATGTCCCTGAATTGCTTAGGACCAGACATGATCTCAGTCTATTAAAACACCCAGCCTCAGGCCAGACCTACTAGGATCAACTTAGTAGAGATCAATGCATTTCAATACAAAAAGTGTTTGCTTACCACATATGGTAAATATGGTCCTAGGCTCAGGGATTTTATCAATGTGAACATTCCTTTCAGTGATCACCACCCATCCATGTTTGTCCCTCCTGTATGGATGTGACTCAGTTCTGTTTACACCTTCACATATGTTGGCAGCAACAGGACCTTCCAATATCTGGGAAGAGCTCCTTGATTTATCTTGACATCTTGAGGTTACTAGTAAACAGTAAGATTTCCCCTTGCTGTCACCATGTGACTTACTCATCTTTTTCCACTCATCGATTTCTTTGATGTCATCTTTTACTTCTGTTTTCCTTCTTCAAGATCCCTTTGGGGTAGCATGTTCTAGTCTGTTCACACTCACCACAATTCCCCGCATTGGGATTCTTCCAAATGTACAGCAACCTTGAATCCTCTCTGTCATTCCAGACATTACGGTGTTCCCCATGAGGTAGCCTACTAAATTGAACTACTTTCTATTAATGTTGACATTTCATTTCCTAACTCTGTCCCTTTCTACAGTCTATTTCTATCCCTAGAATTATCTCCCTCCTCATCTTTACTTCTTGGAACCTCTTGTTTCTTTCAGTTATCACTTGTGAGGCACTTCCTTGCGGAAACATTCCTAATTCTCCAACATGTTAATTACTCCCTCAACTTACTTTGTATTTATCTGTATTTACTTAGTAGAGGGCATATTGTATCCTTCAGCAGATCAAGGAATTGTTTCACTTTGAGAGTTGTCTGGGTCACTTACCCAGTGACACATAGTAGATACTTAATAAATGACTTTGATTGAGAGGAAGTACATCATAGTGGAAAGAATACTAACTCAGCAGTCAAAAGATGCATGCACAAATCCTACCTTTGACAGTCCCTCAAGTTCTTTCTCCTCTAAGCCAAATTGAGTCAGTCTTCATATGTTTTGGATTCCACTTTTGCAACCAACAAAGTTGTCCCCTCTGTCAATTTCTGTTTGTTAATGTCCTTCTTAAATGGTGGCACCAAGAACTGTGCAACCTTGGGTACATCATTTAAACTCCCAGGGTCCTCATGTAGAAAATAAATGGTCTGGACTAGACAGCCTCTGAGTTCCCTTTTAACTACTGATCCATTACCAAATGATTAATAAAATGAAAATGTAAAGTGTAGAACTTTTTTTAAGGGAGACATTTGGATACAAAATGTTTTCTTTTTTTCTTTCTTTTCAATGAGACTGAACCTGTACTCCAGAAACCTATAATTATTTAGGGTGGAGGTGGGAAATGGTGTAAGAAACAATACATACATAAATAAGTAAAAAAATGAGTGCAATAGTAGTAGACATGATGTTAACATCGTAGAAGAATTACCAAAAAAGCACTTGATGTGAGGTGATGGATTCATTTTTCCTCATTTAAAAGATTGGATTCTACTTTACAACTGTTGCAAACTACCTTTCTCTCATCTCACATATACATCTATTAATGTTGACAGTGTCAATATGTACCATGAGCACTAAACAGAAGTCAAGGTCACCAGGGTACCCTTATCCTTCATCCCTACCTAGGAATACATTATTAAGGCGGGATCCTGGCCAGGTAAATGGGATTTTTCTGGGTTAAGCTGCTAGAAAACTCTTTCAAAGGTTCATTCATTTTGCCACTTATTCACACACAATGACTTTAGTATTTAAATGTGTTCCCTTTTTATTGCAGAATTCATTTAGCCAGTGAACTGTGTCATTGTAGGGTTCTTTTTTTTTAATGGAGGAAACATAAGATGACTGTTCTTCGGCACTTCGCTTTAGTGCTAAGAGGGGCTTCCCCCAATTTGTCAAACTGATATTGTGGTCACCCTTCATGAGATGGGGGTTGAGGAGAGAGTGTTACCTAAATGCCCTACTCTATATAGGCATGGGCGTGGCGGGGGAGGGGGGGAGCAAATGGGGAGGACTCTAGGCAATCTGAGAGCCTCTCCACTTCCTCAAATACATAGCTCATCATTTCCCATTGAGAAATGACTGATTAGACAGAGAACACATTAGTTTCAAGCAAAATACATTTTTGTCATATTATAAACATTCTCCAGACTTAAGAAATAGGTGCTATCATTTGCTTATAGACTCTAGTTTGTGACTGAAGGGATAGCACAATGCTTAGCACATAGTAGGCACTTCATCAATGCTTTTTCTCATCCCTTCCCCTTGTAAATGTAGCAGTCAGAGTTGACAAAGAAACCAATCGCTTTTCAGCTAAGTTCAATGATGTCCATATCTTGCCTTTCCTCTAAAGTATATTAATTTAGAATATTTATACAATCTCTAGCTTCAGCTATTCCTTTCTCACCCTTCCCTCCTTCCAAGATATAGTGGAGGGTGATTAACCATTTGAGAGCCAATATATGGAAAACCAATCCAAAATACTTAAAATGATGATTGTGGAAAAACTCAGGTGAAAATATGAAAATTATTTCTTACAAATTATTCTCTTTATTTTTCCTGTCTACAACAATTTTACTGTCCTTGAAAGGGCTCACCCTCTTACACATGTCAAAACAGCACTTCTATTCATTCATCCACACATTTATATTGAGTATAGAATATAATATTAGGTGCTGGGTTTTCATAACCACAACAATTGCCCCTGTCTCAAGGAGCTTATAGTCCTCTGGGGATATAACATGTACACACACACACACACACACACACACACACACACACACACACACACACACACACACTACAAAATAACTACTAAGTAATTTAGGGGAGCCATGGTCAGAGTACTTGCAATGCAGGGGGCAGGGAAGAAAGGCTGGTCAGTGTTTAGAGAGCTATGAAAATATTAGGTGTTTGAGTTTTCTTTTTAATTTTAACAAATTAAGTGAAGTCACAAAAATGTTAGTTTTTGGACCTGGCCTATTCTGTGCTCTCCCTAATCTTGGGCTAATTGATTCTCACTATTTTCACAGAATCTCAGTGGTGGGTGGATTTGAGAATTCATTTCATCTAACATATGCTTGGATAGGAATCCTTTGTCCAAGCACTTTATGAGATGGTATAGTGTAAAAGAAAGAAAACTGACTTTGGAAACTGATGTCCTAGGTACAAATCCTGCTTCTGTCATTTATTCCCTGTGTGAACTTGGACAAGTCACTTAATTTCTTTGAGTTTCAGTTTCTTAACTTGTAAAATTCTGTGGTTACATATGATTTCTAAGATTCCTTTACATGCTAAATCTATGTTTCTTTGATCACTCCACAACATCCTCATGGAGGGTTCATCCAGTCTGCTGTAAGATCTCCTGTGACTGGCAACTCCAGAAAGGTACATATTACTTTCTGGGCAGTCCTATTTTTTTTTTTCCTATTTTGAGGCAAAGGTCACTTGTCTGTGAATTTCATTCATTGCTTTTTAGTTCTGTCCCCTTGGGCCCAGCAGAATAAATCAAATTCATCTTCCATATTCCAGTCCTTCAAACACTTGAGATCAACTGTCATGGCCCCTTCAAGGCATCTCTTCTCCAGGAAAATATTTCCAGGTCCTTCAACTAGTCTTCATATGTTTTTGTTTTTCACTGTTCACATCCCAGTTGTCTGCCTCTGCCAATTTCTGTTTAATATTCTTAAATTGTAGTATCAAGAACTAAATAAAGTTCTCCAAGTATAGTTTGACCAGGACATAATATAGAGAGAATATTACTTGCTTATTTTCTAGAAGCTAGACCTCCCTTAAAATAGTTCAGGATCACATTCCTTATTTATTTATTTGTTCATTTATTAATTTGTTTTTATTTACTTGTTTGTTTATTTATTGATTCATTCATTGACTCACAATGTACTCAGTTCTTTTCTGCCTCCCTCCCTGCCACCTGAAAACCTTTATTTATACAAACCATTTTCTATTCTTGAGAAGATTTTGAATGTCTTGCTTAAATATAAGAACAGAAATGATTTACATATAAGAATAATACTGCCCATTGGAGTTCTCATGCACATTTGAGAATAGATGAAGCATGGGATATTGGTTGGAACTCCGGATTTTGAGTCAAAGGACCCGAATTTAAACCACTGTCCTGTCATTGTGTTACCTTGGGCAAAGTATTAAACTTCTTTAGTCCTCAGTGTCCACAGCTGTGGAAAAAAAATGAGGGCTTTTGATTTGGTGGTGCCTAAATTCTCTTTCAATTCTAAGTTTCTGACAGTTCCTCCTCTATTGGTCCCTTGGGTATTCTGTATACCTTTGGGGCCCCTTTTCTTTTCTACTTCATGTTGTATGACTGGATATCTTTGTCCAGATCAATGATTTATAGTGAAATACTTCTAATGAAAATTTGTCAGCTTGTGTTAAAGGGAAAATCTTAGCAGAAGGTGAGTGGGATCCCTTGATCTTCAGTGACTCACAATACCAAATGTGACTGAATATTATTGTTTTTGTGACTAATTTATCTTGTGAGAAAGTGGGATGCATTTACCCTGGGTAGGGAGGAAGGTCAGGAATGTGAGGCCATCTGAGTGAATAAATAGAAGGAATGCTAGATATTTGGAGAAATAGTGATCACTGGCCTGTCAACACATAGTATGTCATGCCCACTTAACAGTTACAGTACTGATCCTTCCTCAAGGTAGTTAATATAAAAATAATCAACACCCTTTTATAGTCTAAAAAAAAAGAAAAAAAAAACAAGCTGAGATAACAGTGAATCCTCCTCCACTTTTTGGTATGACTGTGGAGTTGCCTTTGGTCATCTTTGAAAAGTTGGGGAGAATTGGAACCTAGAAATGGGTAAATGTGGTCTTGGTTTTGAAAAAGAAGTGGGAAGGAAGAAAGAAGATTCTTTAAATTTATAGACTCAATTTCATTCAATAAGTATTTATCAAGTACCTACTGTATGCCACATACTGTGATAGGCAATGGTTCATTGACTGGCTCGATTTCAATTCCTGACCTAAATCCTAGGACATATTATCAAATGCATGGGTTCTGAGCATTTAAAAAGAGAAGCAGTGATCACTTAGAACTAGGATGGGTCCATCAATCAAAAATAATACCGGGGGCAGCTAGGTGGAGCAGTGGATAGAGCACCAGCCCTGGATTCAGGAGGACCTGAGTTCAAATCTGGGCTTAGACACTTAACACGTACTAGCTGTGTGACCCTGGGCAAGTCACTTAACCCCCATTGCCCCGCCCCCCAAAAAATACTGACTCTCCAAAGATCCCAACAGTTTAATGAGGTGATTTATGTCAGGGGGAATGACATGAACATATTATGCATGGAATTTAACAAAATCTCTCATGACATTTTGAAGGACAAGAAGTCATCATGCATTTAAATGAATGAAGAACTGTTTGAAATTCTTGACCCAATTATTTAGGACGAATGGATCAGTGTCATGGTGGAGAGAGATATCTAGAGCTTTACACAAGAAAATCTCAATCTCTCTCTCTGTCTCTCTCTGACAAAACACATCATAATCCAACAAACATTTACTAAGTATATATTCTTTTTTTTTTGTGGGGCAATGGGGGTTAAGTGGCTTGCCCAGGGTCTCACAGCTAGTAAGTATCAAGTGTCTGAGGCGGGATTTGAACTCAGGTACTCCTGAATCCAGGGCCAGTGCTCTATCTACTGCACCAACTAGCTGCCCAGTATCTATTCTTCCTAACTCCAGGTCTGGCACTCTATCCAGTGTGCCAACTAGCTGCCCCCAAATTTTAATTAGATGGCTTCTAATGTTCTTTCCAGTTCTAAATCTGTGATTTTAGCATTATAAGATTAAGAACAGGAGGTTGATAGGGTTAGGAATCATCCCAGTGTAGTGAATTTCCTTACAGAATGTTCTGGGTTCCTGATCTGGCCTTGGTCCCATCTCTGTGACTTTATTTGACCTTCTAAGTCTCAGGTTTGTCATCTATAAAATGGGTATGATAGTTGCAATGCATTCTTCACAGGGATGTGGTAATAATAATGCTTTGTTAAACTTAAAGTCTTCTAGAAACACGAGCCATTGTAAAATTAATTTTGATGATTTACTATACAGTATACATTTGCTTAGAGATAGGTAAATTTTAAAATAGAATTCTAGGATGCTAGAATACACCTAATATTGTCATTACATAATGTCTTGAACATGTGCATGGGTGCATGCATTTGTATGTAGACCTGTGGTTTTATTGACATGCAGAGCTGCCCACAGAGAAATTCTAATGATGCTGATCTGCAGTTCATCTGTTACTTAAGAAGCTCAGGGGGGCAGCTAGATGGCACAGTGGATAGAGCACCGGCCCTGGAGTCAGGAGTACCTGAGTTCAAATCTGGCCTCAGACACTTAACACTTACTAGCTGTGTGACCGTGGGCAAGTCAGTTAACCCCAATTGCCTCACTAAAAAAAAAAAAAAAAAACCTTTCTTGGTATAGAAAGGTTATGGCACTCATTTCTACTCTCACAAGTAGATCATGTCAAAGGTAGTTCTCAAGCCTATGTCCTCCCAATTCTCAGGCTGGGCCTCTGTCCACTATATCACATTGGCTATCAATGTGTACATCGTAGGCATGAAATAATTGCTTATTGAATTGAACAGAAAGACCCTGATGTCATTAAACAAATGGTCCACGAGATTCCCCCAATGTTGTAATTAAATTCTACCAAACAGATTTTGGTATTTTGAGACCAGAAAGATTGCATATGTTCCCAAGTAGTAGTTGGCATTTTTTGCTGGCATCATGAACAGATGAGAGGCAAGCTGGAGAGTTGAATTTTGAGCCAGCCTCATAGTGAGACAGATAGGAGTTTACATCCCACATGGTAGCTGTGTGACCCTGGGCCACTCTCTTAACTTCTCAGTGCTCCAGGTAGCTCTCCAAGACTTTAAGTTTCAGAACAGAGAGATAGGGCAGTGGATAGAGTGCTGAGCCTGGAGTCAACAAGACCTGAGTTTTCACACACACATATATAAACTCACATGTGTTTTATATATATATATATGTATATATATATATATATACATACACACATATATGCATATAACACATGTGAGTTTTCAATACATACATGCAACATTCGTGCACACGCATACATACACATGAAAACATGTGTAACACATGTATACACACTTGGGTGTAATGGTAGCCATCTTTAGGGCAGGGAGAAAGGAAGAAAGCAAAAAGAAAAAAAATTACATGGCAAATATCATATATTTAAAAGGTGAGTTGCATATAATAAATTTGCAGTTTCATGTGCAATCATCATTTTATAAAATTATACTATGCCATGGGAATGCTTACTTTATTTAACAAATTAAAAATAAAATAAAATAAAAAGAGGCACTGAGTTCAGATCCAACATCAGACATTTTATTAGTTATATGATCCTAGGCAAGTCCCTTTATCTTTATTTGCCTCAGTTTCCTCATTTATAAAATGGGGATAATAATAACACTTACCTCCTACAATTGTTATGAGGATCAAATGAGATAATCATTATAAAGCACTTAGCACAGTGTAAGTAAGTAGGTAAGACAGATAGTATCATGTAAATGTTAACTGTTATAATGTTTTTTTAAGCAAATGCTCACCTTCATTTGGTAGAATTAGTTCCTTCCCTAAGACCTCCCTACACTAATTAAACAACAGGTTTGGTTTAAAAATAATCAGTCACTGCAAATGTACTGGGCATGCCTGGTGATTAGCAATATTTGACATTGCTTCCTGGATAGGACGTTGGACTTGGAGTCGGGAAGACTGGACTTCCAATCCTGCCTTAGCTGCGTGATCTTAGGACAAAACAGTTAACCTCTCTGAGTCTCAGTCTCCTCCTATGTAAACTAAGTTATTTGGACTCCATGACCCCTAAGCATGACCCCTTCTAGCCTTAGCTCTTTGGTCATGTAATTGACTTTGGGTTATAAATAAATTTATTATGGTAAAGTAGGAGATACGTGGAGTTACTATGCTTGCTGGAATTACACAATGCCCTTTCTAATGGATCCCTTTCAACCTTGGCTTTGGAATGAAGATAGAAAAAAAAACTTTCTGAAGAAACTTGGACCCATTCTATTTTATTATCTAAAATGTATAAAAAAGAAAGAAAAAGTAAAAAAGAAAGAAAAACAAGAAAAGAAAAGTTGTCTGCTTCTGGAAAACAAAGCATTTAAAATGATCTAAAGGCATATTCTAATTACTTTATATGTTCCTGGAGAGATAAAGCCTAGAAATAAACAAGACTCCAGAACCTAAATTTCATATGTTAGTTACGTCTCTCACAATTATTTTACTTTTAGTTTTTGTTTTTTTGGGAGGCAGGGCAATAAGGGTTAAGTGACTTGCCCAGGGTCACACAGCTAGTAAGTATTAAGTGTTTGAGGTCATATTTGAACTCAGATCCTTCTGAATCCAGGGCCTATGCTTTATCCACTCTGCCACCTAGCTGCCCCCCCCCCAAGTATTTTAAAAAAGAATCCTGCAGAAATATCAGTTTCTTTTTGGATAAGATCCTATATGAAATCTTTGTGAATGTAATCAAATTTCTTGGGTGTGTGTGTGGGGGGGTGTGGCAAAGTGAGGGTGAATGATCACCCTCTGTCACCACAGACAAAACTTTTCAAAGCCCTTGTAGAGGGTTCTTTGAGTTGATGTGTCCAATTCAATGGAGTGAGCAATGTTTTGACCCTTGGAATCCCAAGTTTCAGTTATCAGGAAGAATCCATTTAACTAGAATACAGACCTTTCAAATGATGCTGATTTTTTGTAATGTACATTTAAATGTTAAATACATTTTTCTTAGTTACACATACTTTGCAAAGACATGGATATTCATTCAATATAAACAAATTAAGAATTTTTCTCCTTCAGATCAACTTGTGAATTATCAAATTGGACAAGCAACAAACATAAAAATAAATTCTACAGACTTTTGTTAAACTCAATTATGTGCTTGGCACTATGCCAATCGCTGTGCTAAGCACAAGGAAGTAAGTATATGAAAATGAAACAATTCCTGACCTCATTGATCTTGTAGTCTATTCATCATCTTAAAATTTTCTTTCTTGTGAAGCAGATCTCTGAATTTAATAAAGCCGGTTCTCAGATGACAGACACAATCCAGTGTTTGTCTGGAATTTAAAGTTTTTTCTTTCTTAATGGGACCAACTAGAGTACATGCTAATGTAAGGTAAAACTCTTTTCATAGATGAAGAGTTTGATTCTTGAAAGGAATAGGGAAATTACTTTTGTTTAATATAAAGTTCCATAAAAAACATAGTTTTTAGATAGGTAGTGAGCAATTTCATTAAAAGCGAGAAGGAAATGAACCATGGCACAAATACAAAGGCTTAAATCATCTGTAAACAATGTAGGATAATACTCTCTTGAATATGAACAATTTGATGGTTCAGAGAACCAAAGAAAAAACTTTTTAGACATTAAAGCGTGAAATACAAATGTGAAAAAAACCACATCGCTTTCAGAGGTTTAGATTATGAAAGAGGACCATTTTGAGAACTAATAAATGGCTAGAGCTGCAAGACATAATTGACCCTGAGTTCATTTGCATAAGACTGTTTTAAGACTTAAGAAGATAAAATCCATGGAAAATATGTGTATGTGGCTGTATGTATATTTTCAGAGATATAGTATGATCAAATAAAAACTGCTGAATTTATGGGGGGCTGGGGAATTTGGTAAGTTTTAACTTCTTATAAGATAGGTGTCACTAAAACCCAAGAGGTATTCTGAGCTTCTTGGAAACATTCAAAGCAAGTAATGTATTTGAAGAAGGCTAACTGGAATGACCAAGAATAGGCAGGAGAAGAAACACTCATTAGAGAGTATAAATGCAGTTCTTTAGGGGCCTTGTGTAGAAATCAGTAACAGGAGCATTTGGTTTCAGCTGCTGATTCTTATTGGGATGATTAAAGGCAAGAAAATAAAGAGAATTGGAAGAAGGCTCCAGTTCCAGCTATTGTTCTTCAGATCATCTAGAGGCTGGGAGAGGTGAAATTTTGAAAAGTGCTGTTGCTTTATATTGCCCTCTCAGGGTTGAATGGGAAAAGCAGAAATGGGAAAACCAGATTTTATAGCTGCTTGTCTACAGGGAGAGATGTAGAGACTTAAATGGACAATGCAGATTCCTGGTGAGTGAAGAGCTCACTGGACTTGTTCACCTTGCCCTTGGATTCAACTTGAGTTTTTTTGTTGCAAACTCTGTTTTCTATAAACTGATTACACATTGAAGCATCTTGGTGAGCAAAAGCAGGCTGGTCTTGTTTGTATTGCCCAGAGAGAGGGAGATGGCCTGATGATTTTTTGCAATTCTCTGGATTAAAAAGAACAGCTATCTAATTCAACAATGTAGCAATTTTCTCAATATCCTTTTAAGGGTGACTAAGTTGAAAGAGTTTGTAAGCTTCATTGGCTTGAGAGTAGAACAGAAGAGGATTTGCCCAGCTGGAGAACCAAGATGAACAAAAGGGCAAGTGTTAGTGGAAAAGTGGCTTTGTATGGTTCAGATATTCCTGAATGCACAAATGATATCAAATAATACTAAAACCTTCAGTCCAAACTCATAAGCTGTCCTAAGCTTATGAGTTTTCCTCTATCAGGCATTTCCCTAGTAGTTTTCTATAAGTATGTGCCTCTTTTCACCCATAGATATTGAGTTGATTAATGGGAAAATGTGTTGCACAATAATATATATCATTGAGTTGCTATTATTTCTTTTTGCTTATTACTGGGTAAAGAGTTACAGTTAAGATCTGAAATTGTTATCATTGAAAGTGGTTGATATGATGTAGCAGGAAGCACACAGGTGGGGGCTCAAGAGCTACAATGATGAGTAGAAGAAGTATGTCCTCTCCAGAAGAAGTTTTTTTTTTTTCTTAGACCCTGAGAGAGTTTGAATAGAGCCTTGTGATGTTGCTCTTTCTTTTGGGAACCTGGCCAGTGTGAAGGTAGATTGGAGAAAATAAATAAGCCCAATCAACCTAATTATATCCAATCAGCATCATATAAGAGAGCACATAGATAGCCACATGCCAATTATCAGAGATGTCAGTTTCCATACAGTGAGTAGCCCATGACTATTGAAAGAGGTTGACAATGTGTTGGCCAAAAGAAGGGATTTCCTGTGTACCCATTACAGTAGTAAAACCTTTGATAATCCCACATACACAGGGATGTATATTTATATAGATGATAAAGTTAAATACAAGAACATTACTAGGTAGGATAAATTATTCTTATTACTATTATAATACTAATAATGAGTTTATAAAGTTGTTTGCAAGTGTAAGGGCTAAAATTCTAGTTATACTGTCTAAAATATCTAATGAGTGGTCGCCAATAAATTATAAGCTTTAGCAAGAGTTAGACTTTTAAGCATTTATTAAGGAGAATAAGAATTTGGTAAAGAGAAAGGCCTAGATTCATCTATCTGTTATAGGGAGAGAGCATTTCTAGCTCCCTTCTCCACTAGAGTCCTCAGGAAAAAGCACAAGCCAGCGCGCCAGCCTCCCCCTTTCTCCTCCCACAAGCCAACGTCACTTCCTGACGCCAAAGAAAGCTGCATGGTCCCGCCCTCAGAGGCCCTCTCCTCATGTTGGAGCTTTCCTACAGTAAGTCTCCAGCAGGTGGTGTCATTCCAATCATTACACAAGTATCAAGTAATTTTATCCTCACAATTTTGTGAAGTAGGTCCTGTTTTATCCCTATTTTGTAGATGACAAAACTAAGGCAGACAAAGATTAAGTGACTTGCCCACAGTCATGCAGCTAATAGTATCTGAAGCCAGATAGGAACTCTGGTCTTCCTTATTCCCGGTCAAGTCCTCTATCCATTGTGCCCATCTAGTTGCTTTCAATGATGAGAGTGGGTTTTTCCAAGTTCCCCTTAGGTTTCATTCTATTATCCTGCTTCCTTGTTAAGGAATTCTAACCACTGAAAATAGAAGACATTGAGGACTTAAGGATGAGGTGCAATCTCAGGCAGCAGGCCAAGTGTGGGGCTAACTCATCTTGTTTCCTTTCAGAAGATATGATTACTGGAGCTCCATCTTCAAATTCTCCTTATTTTGTTTTGCGAATAGCCTTCAGGCTGCAGGGTCTAAGAGCTACTACTTCCTTTCCTTTCCCCACATTTTACAGGTGGTCTGATTGGGTTGATTTATTCAATTCAACAAATATTTAAGAGCCTACTTTGTGCCAGGCACTTGAAATATAAAGATAAAAAAAAATCACAAAAAAATCAAAATCATTTTCTGCTTTCCAGGATCTAATGTTCTTTTCTTTTCTTTATTTCAGAGAGGTACATGGAAAAGTTAGGATTCTCAGGTATTTGGGAGTAGATGTTCTTGAGTTGTTTCAGTTGTGAGTGACTCTTTTCTTGGCAATGATAGTAGAGTGGTTTACCATTTCCTTCTCCAGCTCATTTTTACATTTGAGGAACTGATACAAACGGGATTAAGTGACACTTGACTGGGGTCACATATTCTCATAAGTGTCTGAGATAGGATTTGAATTCAGATCCTTCCCAACTCTAGGGCCCACAGTGCCACCTAGAGGGTCTGGAGTAACTATATATACATGTATAAATACACAGATACATAAATACATATACACACATACATGCATGTATATATGTATATATATAGTGTTTGTATTCATACATACATATCTTAGAATATGAACTCCTTGAAGGTTAGGACTATAATTTTTTCTTTTATTTGTATCCTTGGTCCTTAGCATTGTGCCTGACATAGAGTGTACATTTGTTTTTGTTGTTTAGTCATTTATGAGAAAAATAATGATTAATATCTGAATTATTATTAATATTTTAAAATTAATATTAGTGTTAATAATAATAAAAACCAATATCTAATAGCCAATATCTTGTGGAGATTCAGAGCTCTCCCCCTCTTCCAAAATCCCAAAAATTCAGTCCCTTAAGGGAAATTACTGATCATGAAATTGAATTAACTCTCCCCATCTTGGTCAGACCCCACTTACACTTACAAGGAATTTACTCTAAAGTGGGGAAGCACATTGTGTTCTACTCAAGCTTTGGTGGAGAAAGATCCTTTTGTCTAGATAGCTCAAGACTGCAGGTGGTTGAAGTAGAGATGATTTCTCTGTCCAAGTGTAACATAAAGTCAGCCTCAACACCTCCTTGAAATGGGTATATAAACTGTGAGCCCTGCTACCATGATGGTCTTTGGTCTAAGAGACACAGATAAATGACCATCCTTTTATTAACAACCTCTGGCCTTATTAATAAAAGTATTAAATTACTCAGAAACTATGTCTCTTGAACCTTTTTAAATGTCACATTCAGTCAGTCATGTTTAACTCTTTATGACACTGTTGACCATACTGTGCATGGAGTTTTCTTGGCAAAGATACTGGAATGGTTTGCCACTTCCTTCTCTAGTGCATTAAAGTAAACAGGTTAAGTAACTTTCCTAGGATCACATAGATAGTGTGAGATTTAAAATTGGATATAAGAGCATTAAACTCCCCTTTAACCTTTCCCTAATATATCTCCCAGACCAGTAAGAGAAAGAAGCCTCTGAGCTTTAGTTAGAGATGGATTACTTAGCTTTTATTGTTTGTGAATTAATTAGCCAACAAACAAGGTGATGCTGATTAGAGAAATAGGAAAGTAGAAATACAAATAAATAGTCTTAGATCTAAGCTTAGTCTATATTCCTTATAAAACTCACCAAATCCCAAGGCCATCTCTGAGGCTGAGAACCACGTCAAGCATGTGCTGTTACCGAGGACCAGGTCGATCACCAGACCACACTGTCAAACCTGAGTCAGCATGTGTGTGCAGAGAGAGAGAGCGAGAAAGAGACCACTTCCATTCTCTCCTCATTTTTAAGCTCACACCCCGCAAGTGGAGTGCTCGGTATAAGCAGGTGCACGGCTGTTCGTCATGGTCTCCTCCCCGAAAGGGTGGTCCTTCAAAAACTGACATCCTTCAGTTATTGTTAACCAACTCTTTTAAATTTTAGTTAAAAGCTTTCATTTTTTACCACAATAGTAAATAGATAAGACCAGATTTGAACTTTTGTATTCCTGACTCCTATACCCAATGCTCCACCCACTGAACTACCTAGCTGCCTCCAGCATTTAGTGAAGACATATTGACTGACTGCAAGAATCTAGCTCAAATACTTCCTCCTCTAGGGAACCTTCTGGGATCTGAAATAGTATTACTATTATTATTATTATTATAGTCTAGTCTTCTCCATCTGTATTATGTTTAACATGTAGTATTATAAACTATATTTGTACAAATCTTAGGGATAGTAAGATGGTTGTTGCCCTAATTTGTAAGTTGCCTAGGAGGAAAGACCATCTCCTTGATTATATTTGCAGATTCCTTAGCAACAAGTATAATGCTACGCATGTTTAGGTTTTTTGATGGATCCATGGTTTTACCACTATGGAAACCATTTTAAGGCTTGCTTCAGCCAAAAAGTATTCATCATTTGTCGGCCAGGCTCTGACTGACAAAGCTCTGAAAGTCATTTAGCAAATAGTTGTTGGATGGATGGATGGATAGATGGCTGAATCATTGTACAGAAGTGCTCATTTTAAAAATAAGGGAGTGAAGTTCATTTGAAAGAATGCTGAAGTTGGAGTCAGAGAAACCTACTTTCAATTTTAGATATATTCTTTATGACCTTGGTCAAGTCATTTTGCTTAATCATATACTTCAGTTTCATCCTCTTTAAAATGAGAAGTTTGAATTAAATGACAGCCAAGGTTGCTTCCATCTCCAAATTTATGAGCCCATGCATGGCCACAAACTAACTGTGTGACCTTGGGTACATCCTTTGGCCTCTGTGCCTCAGAGGGGGAACAAGAATTCAGGTCACCTGACTCCTGTACTTTCCACTACATCAAACTACAAGAAATATTGCCAAGGACCAAGTTTCATTTTCAATTTGGACACACATTATTGCATGTTTGCAGCGCACTCCTAATTCGGATTGGAGGATTTATGGCTTGTTGTTCAGCTGATTATTATCAGGGCAATCTCAGGAAACTCAGTTCCCTTTCATCAGTGGCTTTGCACTTCTTTATCAGGCTTCTCTGACAGCTGGAACTGATCTATGGAGACTTCCAAATCAGCACATCTAGAGGGGTCTTTGTTTATGAACACTCTAAAGTATGTTTGCTCTGGTGGAAGGACAGCCCAGTTTCCCCAGATAATTTCTTTGGGAGTGAAAGTTGGCTATTGTTGGGTAGATTTCATTTTTTTACCTGGCATCTCAGAGATAGAGGAAATTCTTGAATAGAAATAACAATGCTGTTGTTCAGTTATTTTAGTCATGTCCAACTCTTTGTGACCCCTTTTGGCATTGATTGCAGAGTCCCCTACAGACATATGTTCAGTGAGCCCAAACAGCAATGAATTAATAAGGACCCGAGATTATTACCTGATACAGAACACTCAGTGCCTATGATGGCAAGAACCCCTTGAAAATATGAGTGACTCCAACCCCCGACTCCCAGTGGGAGAGATATTTCGATATACCTTAGTAGCTAGGTTCAAAAGTTCTGACCCAGTTGAAACCTTACCCTCCCCACCCACAGAAATTGGTTCCCAAGGAAGGAACAATAGAACTGAGCCTGAGACCTTGAGCTTGGGGTATTATCACTATTCTAAGAAATAAGAGAACTTATTCTAGAATAAGATCCTAAGTTCAAATCTTACTTTTCATGTTTACTACCATTTTTTTCATTAGGAAAATGAACCTTTCAGGGTCTTATTTGCTTCAATGATGGAATGAGAAGGCAGTTATAGATCACCTCTGAGGGTCCTCTCTAGCTTTCACTATATCATCCTGTGATTTTATGATGCTTTCTAGTAGGCATTATATATCTTCAGAAAGGGATAGGAAGGAGGGCTTGTGAGCTCAGGGTAAATGACATATGTATTTCCTATCTGTGGTGGTGAAGTTGAATTAAGGGAAGTTGACTCCTAGGAAAAAGAAATCTTAGCATAAAAAAGATAACTTGAGACTTATAGGATGCATTAACCACATAGAAGGAGGAATTCAGTGGTTTGGCTGGGATATGAACCTGGTAATCTGTGCCATTTACACTGAAATGGGCAGTCTCATTTCCAAAATTTCCATGAATCAAACTTTTGAGTAATGAAGTTTGGGTTTTATATTTTTTAATAACCCATATTTTTAATTTCTGGAACTCCTGGTATGGAGGGCATTTACATAGCATCTACAATGTGCCAAGTACTCCAAGAAGATAAAGAGTCAATGCCAGATATGTGTTTCTACCTGATTCACAAGATAATAATAAAAATGCTGCCCAACTCAGCCTAACCCTCCTGAAGGATTTCTAAAACATATTGATTTTCTCCTCTTCTTTATTGATTTTCTCCATAAACATCTATCTTTAAGAGATGATACAAAGAAAAAAGGGCATCAAAAAGTTTGCACATATAGGTGACAGGTCAGCTAGGATGGTCACCATTTCCTCTCATATCTTGCTGACTGGACTTGGAATCCAGAGAACAGAGCAGGTGTCCCTACAATGGGAAGCAGCCTGACAATTGCTTAAAGGATCAACCAACCTATGAGCATTTATTAAGTGTCTTTTGTGTGCCAGGCACTTCTTTAGGCACCAGGGAACAAAGACAAAATGGAAGCACTCCCACCCTCATGGAACTTCTTGTTGTTGTCTTTTTTTTTTAAAGTGGTATCTGACTGTGAACCCATTTTAGTCTTTTTTTCCAATTTCTTTTTATTTTGATGTTTTTTCAAGTAATAAACATTTTTATTTATAGTTTTGAATTCCAATTTATTATACCTCTTTTCCTTCCTCTCCTCCCCCCTCCCTGAGGTGGTAAGCAGTCAGATATAGGTTATACATGTATGATTAGGTAAACATTACCATGCTAGTCATTTTGTACAAGAAAACTTGAATAAAAGAAAAAAAGAAAGTGAAAAAAGCATCCTTCAGTCTGTGTTCCATCAATGTCAGTTATTTTTGGCAGGTGGATAGTCTGCTTCGTCAATAACCTTTTGGGATTATCTTGGATCATTGTACTGCTGAGAAGAGTTAAGTCATTCACATTCTCTTGGTGATGCTGACTTCACTATGCATCAGTTCATTCAAGTCTTTCCAGGTTAGGGTTTTCTTGACAGAGATACTGGAGTGGTTTGTCATTTCCTTCTTCTCATGGAACTGCCCTTATTCGATTTGGGAAAACTATGTAAATACATAGAAGGAAGTAGGAGGGAGCTGAACAAAGTAAACCCAAGGTACTTTCAGAGCACTTACTAGTTCTAGACAAGGCCTCAAATAGAAAGTGATCTGTGAGCTGAGCTTTAAAAAAATCTATGGATTTTAAAAGCTGAGGGTGAAGAGAGGATACATTAGAAAAAAAAGGGAGTAGGGGGACAACTTGTGTAAAAACAGAGAGAAATGAAATGATGCTTTTTGGGTGAAAAGGAGCAACAGGGGAGTGATGAAATCAAAGTAAGATTTAGAGGAACTTTAAAGGACAAAGGGAGGGGTTTGTAATTAATATTAGAAGAAATAGGGAGCCACTTGCTCTGGTATTTACTACTTGTGGCTCCCTGAGGAAGTATCTTAACTTCTGTGGCCTTCAGTTTCCTCATCTGTAGAATGGGGATAATAAAATTTGTACATCCTACCTCACAAGGCTGTTGGGAAAAAGCTTTGTAAACCTTCAAGTAAGTTAATAGGATTGTATCTATAATACTGTAAAAAAAACCCATGAAAATATGAAGGCCTACATTAAAATTTCATTTTTGAAATATGGTTTTAATAGGAAAATATTGTCTACTGTGTTGTGGTATAAAAATACTAGAGGATAAAGGACAGTTAAGTTTCAGCCTAGGCTGTAAGGGAAATTCATTTTTTTGTATTCTTTCAGCTCCCTTCCTTCTTTTTCCTCTCTATGCCTCCTGTCCTCCAGGTTGTTCCTGGTCTATACTAATACGCCCCAATCTGGGATATCGTTAACTACTCCTTGTTCATTCTTTCTTTTGGAGGCAAAGGATCTGGGTTCAAATTCCAATTCTGTCACTCACACCTGTGGCATCCTGGGTTAGTCAGTAGGCATTCTCCCTTATTCTGTGCTTTTCTTCCTGTGATTCCCCAATCAGACTTAACCTGAGCTATTATCTCTGTCTATTGCATGACAACTTAATTAATCTGTTGGATCAATTCATGCTAATAATTCCACTCTTCTTAGTTTATTACAAATAGAAGACTTTGGGGGGTGCAGAAATAGACACATTGTGCATTGGTCTGTTAATTTACACAAATTATACCAGTTTGTTGGCAACCTGTGTTACCTATATGCATGGCCAGTCCTTGAAAAGGCTACTCATTTTTCTACATGTCTACCTTGAGTTGTTTTTACAATGGAAGGCAGTCCGATTACAAGATGTCTATAAATGGGGACAAGAAGATTTCTCTGTCTCTCCCCTCCTTCTCCCTTTCCACTTTCTGCTTTCTCTTTTCTTTCTTTCTCTCTCTTCTGCTCCTCCTGCCCCCATCCTTAAGAGAAGCCATGCCACTTAGATTTTTAAAATTCTATTAGGGGGTTGGACTCAAAGTCTTTCAAAATGCCTTCTGACTCTAAATCTATGATTTTATGAATTCTGTCTATGTAAAGCAAATTGTTTTACATAAATATATCTGTAAATCAACATTCTAATTTTGTTCTTAAAAACTGATTAAATCAGAGCCCACCTCTTGAATCTTGGTAAGACCTGAAAATTCTTTTGAGAACAGAACAATGAAAATGCTAATTGATCTACTATATAGGAATGTCATAAGATATATTATGAGGCCACAAGAAACAACTAATATGAGGAATTCAGGAAAAACAACAACATGAGATTGATGCAGTGTCATGTAAGCAGAACCATGGCAACAATGTAAGTAGGTAACTACAACAACATAAATGAAGGGATACTAAAATGAATATGACTGACGTTTCAATGGCCAATCTGAATTACCAGATATCCAGTGACACTCCACACCAAGAGTCCCCTAAATGTAAAATCTTGGTCATTAAAAATACAGAACCCAAACTCCATTAGTCAAAAGTTTGATTCATAGAAATTTTGGAAATGTGACTGCCCATTTCAGTGTAAAGGGCACAGAATACTAGGTTCAAACCCTAGCCAAACCACTGAATCCTTCAGGTAAGTCATGTTTTCTCTGTAAAGTGAGAGCTTTGGATAATCTCTGAGATACTTTCCAGCTCTGAATCTGTTCCTCTATTAACATTAAGAAAATCAGGATTTGAAAATGGAGAGGCAAGGGGAATAAGATGCACACTAAAAAGATGGAGACATAAGGAAAATAATCAAATTTTTAATAGATGAGTTGGAGTGTTTTTCTCTGCCTCACACAACATTTATGGAGGTAAAGAGCTTGCCAGGGAACAGTGTTTCTACTTAAAAGAGAATACCACTGGAGTATAATTTATCAGGTTTATGTATATTCTATAATACCATTGCTTATTAGGCTCTGGTATTTGAATACTACAGAGAAAGTCTTTGCTGTTATAGCTCAAAGGATAATTGACAATATAAAACAATGCTTTCCCCCTTGTGTAAAGGTGCTCTCTGCTTCTTTCATACCCACAACAGCACCCATAGTCCAAATACCACTTGGTACTGAGTCAGGTCATCATCTTCATAATAACAACAATAATAACAATAACAACAGCAATAATAATAATGAACAACAACTAGCATTTCAATAGCACCTACTATGTACCAGGCAGTCCCAAATCACTTTATAATTATCTTATGAAACCCCATAATAACTATGAGAGGGAAGTGCTATTATGACTCCCATTTCATAGTTGAGGGAACTGAGACTAACAGAGGTTAAGTGATTTGCTCAAGGTCACATAATTTGCAAGTGTTTAAAGCCAGATTTAAACTCTGGTATTTCTGATTCCAAGCCCCACACTATCTCCACTGTGCTACCTAGCTGCCTAGCTTCTTAATGTTATCTGTATGAAGTTAGGGCCTTACAAAGCCTTGGTAGTATAGTGTGGTAGCCTAAAATGAGCATAGTCTGCTGTCAGAGGGCCTCAGTTCAAATCTCACCTCTGCTACTCTTTAAGTCTGTGATGTTAGACAAACCACTTCCCTTTTCTTTGTTTTCATTCCTTCCCACCCCCCACCCCTCCAAATGATAGGATTAGATTTGATAGTGTCCACAGGCCCTTCCAGCTTTCAATCATAAGATCTTACAAGGTGGCCATTCAAAATTCTGATCCCTAATGAGGGCAACAATGAACAAATCCTTGGGATGAGAATAGAAGTGTTCACTAGGTCATAATTACCAATTTGCTGACACATTAATGGACATTAGCCGACTCGTGAACTTTAGCCATGACAAATCTTTGTCATTTACTATTACATTTTCCTAGGAATAGGGGTGGGTGGTTTCTAAATCATGGGACATTGCATAGGCAGGACTGTGCTAAAGAAAGGGCTTTGCAGGCTTCTGGTAATGAAACCCCTAGGATTATGATTGGATTTTAAACATCACAAGTGCTCACACACACACGCGCGCGTGCGCGCACACACACACAGACTTACAGATACATACAAACACAAAGAAGGATACATACATACACAGTCACAGAGAACAAAATGAACAACTAGAATTATTTCGAGCAAACCAGAAGCTGTTTTCAACTGTGCCAACACAGCATCAAGGCAACTGGTTGATTTAGTCAAATTAATCTGTAATCTGTTCAGTTTTGGTCTGAAAACCGTTATCATAGAATCACAAATACATAGTTTTTGGCTCCCATTGAGCCAAAGCTCTTCCTTAGAACATGTGTCATTCAGTTTCAACTACTATCATGAATAGTGAGAATGGGACTGTGAGCAGCCTTGACTTTTCTTATCGCTCTCCCTGTTACTTGCCTGTGTGAAAGAAACATACTTCAGTAGAGCTAGAAGGAACCATATCCACAATAAGGTCTTTGCAGGATAAGTCTTTATTTCTGTCTTTTTATCAATAGTGTCTCATCTGTGTCCAAAGTCAGCCCTGCTATCATTATCTTCTGTTTCTATCAATGTCCCTCTCCTTCCTCTTTCTCCCACCTGTATATATTCATATATACATATATGATATTATATATACATACAATATGTATTATCTTCGTCATTAGTATGTAAGCTTCTTGAAAGCATTAAATATTTTTTCTTTGTCTTTGTATGGCCAGAAATAAACAAAATACCTGGCACATAGTCAGGACTCAATCACTGTTGAATGATTGATTAAACTCTTGTCATTTCTTTGGGGTACTCCCAATAAAAAAACTAATGAGTAGAGAAAAAAATTGGAACTATACCCAAAGGGCTATAGAACTATCCATAACCTTAGTTACAGTTGTGCCACTACTAGGTCTGTATCCCAAAGAGATCAGAGTGAAGGGAAAAGGACTTATTTGTCCATAAAAATATTTACAGCCATGATTTTTGTGGTAGCAAAGAATTGGAAATTGAAGAGAGATGCCTATCAATTGGGTAATGGCTGAAAAAGTTATGTTATATGAATGTAATGGAAAATGTTTGGACCATAAAAAATGAACATGGGAAAACATGGGAAGTCTTACATGAACTGATACAAAGCGAGGTGAGCAGAATGAGGAGAACATTGTACATGGTAACAGCGATATTGTAACAATGACCAGCTATGGATGATTTATTCTTAGCAATACAATGATCCAACACAATTCCAAAGGATCCATGGTGTAAAATATTTTGTACCCCAGAAAGAGAACTGAAGAACTCTGAAGGCAAATAGGACCATACTTTTTTCATTTTCTTTATTTTTTTTATTGTGTGTATGTGTTTTCTTTTGGAGTATGACTAATATAGAAATATATTTTGCGTGACAATATGTATAATCAATATTAGTTGCCTTCTTAAGGAATGGAGGAGGGATATAAGTAAGGCAAATAATTTGAAACAAATTATTTTTTAAAAAATTTCAGAAACAAGTAAACTGAGGAAGGACTCCCAGTCCAGTGCAAAGCAGGAAGGCAATTTTACTATGATCTTCCAAGAAAGGGCACACACTTTCAAGGAAGTTGTGCAATATGAGCCCATCACAGCAGGCTTTTTATCATGGCTCTAACATAAAGATTCCCTCCTCCATTTCACCATTGGCTGACTATTCCAGCTACACACTATTCATGACATTCCTATTTCATATTAAGTCCTAAACATGTACCCCCACCCTGATCATATGACATATTATAATGTTAAATATCCACCTAGGGGTGTGTTAGATACAATGTATGAGGCTTATTAAGCAAGTACAGTACAATTTAGGGTGAGCTAGGGGACATGCAGGGGCTGGTTTGGACTAGTATGCTAATCTCCCTGATTCTGGGGAGATATCATCCTTGTGGAACAACTTCTGATTGGATGGCAGTTCTGTGGTCTTCTTGTTATCTATCCTAGGCAACTGTAGCTGCCAGCTCAGCAGAAGGGGGAAAAGGGAGGGGGAGGGGACCCTGGATACTTGAGCAATGTGGTCTGCCTACAATGAGGAGAGCACATTTCACTTATTTCTCTCAAAAAATGATTGTTTAAAAGTGTAAAAAAGACAATGGGTAAATATTTAATGAAACACTTAGACACACATTATAAACATAATTATATATGTGCATATATGTACATTTATTCTCATTAGTTTTTATATTTATATTCTTATTCATTTATATATGTTTTCTATATGTGTGTGTGTGTGTGTGTTTGTGTATTATCTATCTGTCTGTCTATCTACTAATAAGAATTGGTACCTGTTAGGCAATTTTTAGTATCAGAGAGTGGCTTAGTGGCTCTTAGAAGTTGTAACTTTGGGGCAGCTAGGTGGCACAGTGAATAAAGCACCAACCCTGAATTCAGGAGGACCTGAGTTCAAATCCAGATTCAGACACTTGACACTTACTAGGTGTGTGATCCTGGGCAAGTCACTTAACACTCATTGTCCTGAAAAAAAAAGAAAATGGTAACTTGAAAAGCATCACAACAGACAACATGT
Organism: Dromiciops gliroides; assembly: GCF_019393635.1. NCBI lineage: Eukaryota > Metazoa > Chordata > Mammalia > Microbiotheria > Microbiotheriidae > Dromiciops > Dromiciops gliroides. The sequence continues at coordinate 29,471,590 of NC_057862.1, read as the reverse complement.
GTTGGAGTCCAGGATTTCCCTTCTCCTGGGCTAACTCTATGTACTGTGCTACTACCCTGTTTCTTTAAGAGGAAGAAACAACAGAGAAGGGAAGGGGGAAAATAGATAGCCTCAGGTGTGACCTGAGGAATAGGCAGAGGAAATGACTACCTACTTGGCATTATTTCAGAGGTGTTCCAAGACTTGTTTCTACCACAGAATTCTTGAATCACCAATCAGCCTAACTTTCCCTAATTAGAAATTAATTTCTTTTCCTTTGAGACTTCTCCCCGGATAAAATTTAAATGCCCCTTGAGGAGGCAAAATATTTAGTTAGCTCCATTGGTAATTTACCTAAAGTGAAGATTCTAGTAGCATCTTCCTCACAGCTTTGTTGTGAGACTCAAATGTGATAATATATGTAGCTACATAAATGTTAGCTATTATTGTTTTAATTATGCAAAGTGCTTAACACACTTTAAAGTGTATGTAAATGTGAGTCATTATCTAGTATAATGCAAGTTTCTTAATGGTAGGAACCCTTCTTACCTTTTGTCTTTCTATAGCTGGGGGTAGTAGTCTTAATAATGTTGGTAGATTTGAATTGGCTTATGAGCTGCTTTCCAAAGAACAGGCAAAGTTAGGAAGAATGACAAAGTTCTGCATGCTTGAAAGGAAAGAGAATGGACTTGTGAGATCCTCCAATCCTTTTACTTTGCAGAAGAGAGGTTTGCCCAGAGTCCTACTGGAGGTAGGGGATGAGTACAGGAAAAGCAAGAGAATCCAGTAGAACTAGAAATCACCTTTGGCCATTCCATGTATTTGCTAGGGGTCAGCCCATGTGGTAAAAGAGTGAGTCAGGTAGTCCAATGGACAGTACCAGATTGCTCTTAGCTCTGCCAGTGGAACAGTTTTAGGCTGAGTTCAATTGCAGTTGGTCAACTTAATGCCTCAACTGTCCTTCCTTAAGAGTAAAAGGCTCATGATTTAGTTATAGTTCTCAGGTTCAAAGCAGGTGAATCATATCAGAGAAGCCAAGAATAGAAAAACAGAGAGACAGAGACACAAAGACAGAGACACAGAGACAGAGAGAGACACAGGCAAAGACAGTCATACACAGAGAGACAGACAGACATATAAACACATATCTACATGAAATATATAATATGGATTAGGTAGGATATGAAGAGGTCATAAGGACAAGAGGAGGACAGGAAAGATGACAAAAAGCCTTGGTTTTATACCAATTGAGGAACAAATGAAGGACCTGGAATTGTATATCATTGAGAAAAGAAAATACCAGAATGAGGATGCTGCCATAATACATGTGATAGGTTGTTGAATATAATGGAAGAGCGATGAGACTTGTTTTGATTGTCTTTTGTGGGAGAAGGATCATGAAAGATAGATGCTTTTGAGCTGAATAGGAATAGTAATTTGCTCAGGAGACTTGGAGGTATTTGACCAAGTAAAGAAGCACAAAGGTTGAATTTGAGTTAGTAAGGGAGGATGAATTTGGGGCAGCTATATGACTCAATTGATAGGTACAGGGCCTGGAGTCAGGAAGACCTGAGTTCAAATATGGCCTCAGAGACTAGCTGTGGGATCTTTCTTGGTCAAGTCATTTAATCTCTGTTTCCCTAGGAGGCAGATAGATGGCTCAATGGATAGAGCATTGGACTTGGTATCAGAAAGACTTGAGTACAAATCCGGCCTGAGATACTTACTAGCTATGTGATCCTGGGACAGTCACTTAACCTGTTTTCTTTCATCCACTGTTGAAGAAAATGTCAAACCACTCTAGTATCTTTTCCAAGAAAAGCCCATGGATAGCATGATCCAAAGGGTCATGGAGAGTTGGACAAAATCGAAAGAATGAACAACAACAACAAAAGGGGAGGAGAAATTAGGGAGAAACTTAGTCAAATTTGAAGGAGACTGTCAGCTAAAATGTCTACTGGGATTCTTTCCAACTCTTAGTCTAGAATGCATGATGATGACGGTGATGATGGTGATATGATGATGAGTCATGTTCATACAGCCCCTTTTTCACTTCATCTCTATCTCTCTTTTCTTCTCTCTATTGTTCTCTTTCCTGCAATCTCTCTTGACCACATCAACCAAGTGCCATATGTGTTATCTCCCTCATTAAAATGTAAATTCCTTGAAAGTAAGGACTCCTTTCTTTTTGTATCCCTAGTAATTGGCACTGTTTTGCACATAATAAGTGTTAAACAAATGTTTTATTCATTCATTCATTCATTTACCTTCCATCCACATATCTATTAATCTTGTCTAACCTGTTTATAAACAAGAATATGCTTTCCAACATATCACAGAGTAAAGGGTCAACCTTTACCCAAAGTTCAACAGGATAAAATGATTGAAGGAGAAAATGACAAATTTTGGAGGTGACGTGGAAAAATTGTGATATAATTCATTGTTGGTGGAATTGTGAACTTATCCAAACATTTTAGAGAACAATCTGGAATGATGCCCAGAGCTATTAAACTGCCTATTGTGATGATTAAAAATGTAAGACCTAGTTTCTGGAAAATGCAGTCATTTTATTAATATGGCTGGCAGGATATAAATACAAGGCAGTCTATTTCATGTATCTCAGACCAAAGACACCTAATGGCAGTGGGAGTCTCTGTTCATAGACCCTTCCAACTGTAGGAGGCCCATGACATAGCAATCAAATCCAACTGTTTAACATGATTTGAGTGAGGGTTATATTAAAATGAAGTTGGGGATACATGACTCAAATAAAGATGACATCAGGGAAGAATGCAGAGAACCCCACCAAAACTGTTGGGGGCACAGTGGTTCCCACCTAGAACTGGTTCACGCAAGCCCAATCATCAGTAAAGTCCTTTAATTTACTTATCTAGACAAAAAATCTGTCTTCACCCCAGGATCCTTTTGTGAGCTTGTCTTGGGCTCGGCCCAGATGGAATCTCTCAAGAACTCTACTTTTTGGAGTAGGGGAGGGGGAGAAAGGGCTAAGAATTAAGGGGAGATCACTGGATCCCCCAAGATATTGATTGTTAATGATTACTTCTCACACTATGCCTTTTGACCCAGCAATAGCACTCCTTTGTTTCCAAAGATGATGAGAGAGAAAATCCAGCTACTCTTGTTGAGCCCTTTAAGTTTGTCCTTACAGAGATCCTAAATCTCTATCTTTACAATTTCTGCCCACTGCTGCTAGTTCTTCCCTCTAAGATGAAATAGAAAAATATTAGGGAAGCATATGGTTTAGTGGTTATACGGACAGAGTAAGAAGGGCTAGAAATTAGATGCTGTGTCTGGCATAAGTTAGCTCTGGCCATAGACAAGTCATTTAAATGCTCAAGACCTCAGTTTCCTCATCTGTAAAATGAGAAGGTTGTACCAGATGCTTGTATGGGTCCTTCTAGTTCTAGACATGGGTCTGTGATCTAAGGACCCTAAATCTAATCCCTCCTTTTGGAAATATCCCTTCATCACAGCTCCCTTGTTCTGCCTCAGTCTTCTCTAGATAAACAACTCCAGTTCTTTCATTTTCTCCTCATAATGCATGAACTTGAGGTCCATTGTCTTCCTGGTTCTTCTCTGGTAGCTGCAGTTCATTAATCAGTCAATCAAAAAGCGTTCATTTATTTAGTACATTTGTGGTTATTCAGTTGTTTTTCAGTCCTGTCTGACTCTTCATGACCCCATTTGGGTTTTTCTTGGCAAAGTTGCTGGAGTGGTTTGCCATTTCCTTCTTCAGCCCATTTTAGAAGTCTGAAAACTGAGGCAGACAGGGTTAAGCTAGTTGCCAGGGTCACACAGCTAGTGACTGTCTGAAGCCAGATTTGAACTCAGGAAGGGGAATCTTCTTGATTCCAGGCCTGGCAGTATGTCTACTGTACCACCTAGGTGCTTCTAGCCAGGGAGAGTTCCATCAAGATTTTTGCTGTTCAGTTGTGTCTAACTATCCTTGACCTCATTTGGGATTTTCTTGTCAGAAATACTGGAGTGTTTTGCCATTTCATTCTCCAGCTCATTTTATAGGTGAGAAAACTGAGGCAAACAGGGTTAAGTAACTTGCCCAGGGTCACACAGCTAGTAAGTGTCTGAGGTCTGATTTGAACTGAAGAAGAAGAGTCCTCTGATTGCAAGTCTGCCACTCTGTCCACTGTACCACCTAGCTGCATTATTAAGTACCCATTGTATGCCAAACATGGCACTGGGCTAGGAAGATTAAAAAAAATGTGAATGAAATAAGCCTTATTTAAAACTTACTTGTTTTTTAACATCACACTCTTTAGACTGGGGATGACCCCAGAGGTCAAAGGGTACTTACTAGGTATACAAGGTGGGGACCACAGAATGCCCCACGGAAGACTTAAATGTTTATCAATGTTGTCGTTAAACCAAAGTGCTCAGAACTGACCATAGGGCTCCAGCTGGAAGTCTTACTAAAACAGGGTACAGTGGGACCCCATTCTTCTTGGAATCTATGCCCTCCTTCACAGGCTTTCCACTTTAATGCCCATCTTAAAATCTACCCCCCTGAACTAAATGTATCTTTCAAGGCATAACTTGGCCAGGGTCGTATGTAGAGGGATATGTATTAAATTCTGAGGAAAGACATCTCAGCAATCCTTTCACTTAGTAGGGGGTGGAGAAACAGGATTTTAATGACACCACATTCACATGTTTTCCTGACAGAGTATACACCACCCTGAAATTGAAGGCTTTATTTTTTATGCTTATATATCTATGTGTCTTCTGTTCCTGAAAACAATAAGGATAGCAACAAAAAACAAAACTCCCAACATTTGCTGAAATCTACTAAGCACCAAGTACAAAAAGACCCCGACTGTTTCTGTGGAGAAGAAATAAGCCCAAGGACAGTACATTTTCTCTTTATGATGAAATGTAGATTTCCCACTAAAAGGCAAATGTGTCATTCCGAAAGGTTGGATAGGATGCTACTTTCAGAAAAAGAGAAAGAAAGAACTCCAGCTGGTTAAGTTTTGCTTCGGTACAAGATGCTGCTTAGCTTCTATAGCATTTTAGAAATTGGATTATCAGTTGAGTATATTTTTCCTGGCTGTTAAATACCCTTTGGTATTTAGGCCTTCAGTGGTCTCCCCGGAGTCATCAAAACCATCTTGCTCATTTGAAACATCTCTTCCCTTTGTCTCATTTCCAGTCAAACAGAGCCTCACACTCATCAACCCATTTTTAGGACAAGAAATAGTATTTTTCTTATCCTGTTTTGGTTCTTTCACAGAATGAGGCCTTTACTTTAAATCATCAATGTAATAATAGCTGGTATTTTGGGTGTGAGCTATTATTTATCAGTATATTATTATAATATGAAATGAAAAATGCATATGGATATTTTATAAAATGTTTCTCATTACCTTCAGGCCCGGAATCATCTTCATCCCTCCTTTCCTTCGCCCATGAGACTCCTGAGCTTTTTATAGAGACCAAATCCCAATCCCACACGAGACCTTACCTGACCTCCCCCTTCCAGAAGCCCCAGTTTGGGGTACTTTTCCCTCCTGCAATCACTTTGAATTTACTCATTTATGCACATGTATGCTCTCCTCAGTGAAATATGAGTCCCTGAGATAGGGATAATATGCTGCTTGTAATATATTAAATGCTTAATGAATGCTTGTTGATTGACTGATTGATTTATTAATTAACTTGTGTTTACTTCCTCAATGCCTAGTATGGTACCTGGAATGTAATATGAGCATTACAAATGTATATTCGATTGAAGTGAACTGAACCATAAATCACTTTTCTTACCACTACCATGTGAGTTAGATAGGGTCATAGATTTAAAGTAGGAAAGAACTATAAACATTATATAGTCCAAACTTTTCACTGTAGAAATGAAGAAATTGGGACTCATAAAAACTTGTTCAAATTTATAGAGATAATTAGTGACAGAATCCCAGTTTGACCCCCTGGTTTATAACTCCCAAGTTCAGCCCAATGTAATTTTTATGATCATCTCTGTTTTACAAAAAAGGAAACTGAGGCTTTGAAAAGTTAATTAACTGATAAAAAATCACTTGGCTAGTCAGTGTCAGAGAAATGACTTGGTCCAGGCTCCTCACCACTGCCCCAAACTGACTCGGCCATAACTTGTCACAGACAATTCAGTACTCTCGTTTTACATCTGTGGAACCTGAGACTGAGGGGAAGTGGCTTTTCCAAAATCAGGTTCTCAGCCCTTTCCATTATTTTTTTTCAGAACCATTGTTAGATTAACATGGTGTTAGGGCTTAATAAATGAATGTCGAGTTGAATTAGATTATAGTCTGAGAAATCTTGACCTGGAAGGGACGTGTGGCACCACTAGTTTTACAGATGAGCACAGGGTTGGTTGGTTTTAATAAATGTTGCTACATAGATGGGTTGTTGAGGAATCTGAGGCCAGGAGTTATTAAGTGACTTGTCCAAGATCACATGAGTAACAAGTGCCAGAGAAAAGATCTAGGCCTTGGTCCTCTGATTTTGGAGCTAGTGTTTCCTTCCACCATAGGGTACTTAGTTTTATGCTATGCAAAATGAAGTGGGGGGTGGGGTCAGGCTGGCAACCAAATTCTGAACAAACCAAGTAGGGAATAAAGTAAAGAATAGAAAGCTAAAAGCTGAATGAGAAGAGCAAGAATGTGGGAAGGAAGAAACAGATGATCCCCAGTGTGAAGAGCCGATGTTTAAAGTGAAAATGTGCCCAGCCCTGTAAAGACCCAGCCTGAGCCCTGGACATAAAAAATAGGAAATCATCTTTATGGCCTTTATTGAATCTTTTCATGTTACCACCTTGTGTCACCACTGCCACTTCTAATAATGCTGCCATCTTTTAACAGTATTGATGAATCACACTTCAGACGATACCAGGCATGCTAAAAATAGGAGAGTTTGAAGGACTGGCATAAATTTCTTCTGTGCAATTGCTAGTTGTGCTTGTGACCCTGAGGGCTCCTTGTGTTCCCTTTCAGGCTTGCCTTCATCCTTTTATCCCTGCTGTAGGAAGGCATTCGAGTGAGGGGCAGAGATAGTATGGTAAAGGTCAGTGAACCCAGAGTCAGAAGTCTTGGGTTGGAACCTTGCCTTAATGCTTATCACCTGTGTGACCTTGGGAAAATCATTTTACCTCTATGAGACTCAGTTTCCTTAATTGGAAAATAAGGGTAATGGGTACAATGACTCTAAGGTCCCTTCTAGCTCTAAATCTATAATCCTGAAGAATACCCATTTCATTCCTGAAGGAGTGACACTGGACCAGTATCAGCAAACTGTAAACCTGTGCATCAGACACTTCCATTGAGATGTTTCTGGCTGCTTCTGACAGAGGTTGCCCAGTGATGACCCCTCTCACCTATGCTCTCACAGGTCTACTCACTTGTTCTTTTCATACGCAGGGCTTTGTTCCCAATAGCCCTGTGACAGTGGTACTGAGAATTGTAGCCTTTTTTTTTTTTTTAACCAATGAAGAGACTGAGGTTCAACAAGGTACAATGTCTTCCTCAAGGTCACAAAAATAGTAACCCTTGGAGGTGGAATTTAAAATGAGAACCCTGTTGAACCCAAGACCAGCAGATTCTTTCCCTCTTTCCTCCTTTGTGTGATCTATGAAGAGAATGATAGTGCACGTAAATTTAGTTGAATCTTCTGCATAGGAACCTTGATGAGGTAGAAAAGACAATGGCTTTTGAGCTAGAAGACCTCAGTTTGAATCCCTCCTTTGCCACTGATTCCCTGTGTGGATTCAATTTCCTAAGCTATAAATGATGGGGATCATATGAAATCACCTCTAAAATACCTTCCCAATTTAAAGAGATTATCCTATGAGCCTTATTTTATCCTTTTTGTTCGTTTGTTTGTTCGTTTGTTTTGTTTTGTTTGTTTTGTTTTGTTTTTGTTTTGTTTTTTGCCGGGCAATGAGGGTTAAGTGACTTGTCCAGGGCCAAACAGCTAATAAGTGTCAAGTGTCTGAGGCTGGATTTGAACTCAGGTCCTCCTGAATCCATGGCCAGTGCTTAATCTACTGCACCACCGAGTTGCCCCCTGAGCCTTATTTTATCAAGATCTTTACTTATGCTTTGAAGTTGTTGTTGCTCAGTCATTTCAGTCATGCCCAACTTCTGTGACCCCTCTTGAAACCTTTATGGTTTCCTTGGCAAAAAATTCTGGAGTGTTTTGCTGTGTCCTTCTCCAGCTCATTTGAGAGATAAGGAAATTGAGGCAAACTGGGTGAAGTGACTTGCCCAGAGTCACACAACTAGTAAGAGTCTGAAGCTCTATTTGAACTCAAATCTTCCTGACTCCAGGCCTGACATTCTATCCACTATGCCACCTAGCTTAGCATGATCTCACAATACAATACAATAAACATTTATTAAGTGCCTACCAGGTTCCAGGTACTGTGCTAAATGTATGGAGGGGGGCAAGTCAACACAAAAAAAGAATCTGGAAAAGGAAGGATGGGGAGGAGACAGCCAGCACAGGGCCATCCATGATGAGAGTGGTGTTGATTTCATCCCCGACCAGGCTGTCTAGGAAGAGTTGGCCGGGCAGCTGAGCCCTCTCTAAATAGACAGTAGGATTTTTGCTCCTCTCTCCAGTCCTCCAGTTAGTGAAGCAGAGGCAAATGAAGGTCCTGATGAAGTATGAGTTCCAGTCTTTGTAATATGTTTCTTGGCTAGGAGATTTTTTTGGGGGGTGGGGGGGTGGGAGGAGGACAGAATGATGATGATGGAATCCAAAGAGTGGAACTGGTGGGGAATGAAATAGTCTTCCCTTTTTACCTTTCCAATCCTCAGTTTCCACATATATAAAATAAGCCTTTCAGGGAAAAAACAAATCTTTTTATGGAGCCCAGTTCCCTGAAAAAATTAGATGCTCTCTTAATGGCCAATTCCTGCAGTCACTGGCTCCTTGAATTTCTCTTTCTTACTTTCAAGGTCTCTTCCCAAGGAGCATTCTCAGCTTATTAATTTAAAGAGCAGCCATTTTCAAAGAAGTGAATCACATAATGGTCATTTCCATCTCTTTTATGCTAAATATCATCAGAAAAAAATCTCAGTTTCAACTCAGTATTTGCCCAAGAAACTTACACTCCCCCCATTCCTGAACACCCCCCACACAGACACACACAGACACACACTCACATTAGTGACCAAGGGTCTTCTCTCTTCACAGCTTCAGGATTTAAGTTAACAACAAAATGAGAGAATACAACAGGTAAGCTAACAAACTTCTGATTGAAGGTGATATCATTAAGCCTCTAGAAACTGAAGAGACTTTGGAAATCAGTATTTGGTTGTATTTGGTTGTTGTCCTTTGGTCTCAGAGAGGACTGAAATGACATCACTATTCTGGAGTCAAGATGGAGTGTGTCTGATGGTGTCTGATCAAACCAATATGAGCTTGGAAGGCTCTACCACAGATTGGGTACAAATGCAGTTATCCTTTCCACACTGACTTTCCCCATTGGGGTTTAGATATATCTCAGGCTGGAATAAGAAATTATGTAGGGGGGCAGCTAGGTGGCACAGTGGATAAAGCACTGTCCCTGGATTCAGGAGGACTTGAGTTCAAATCTAGCCTGACACTTGACACTTGATGGTTGTGTGACCCTAGGAAAGTCACTTAACCCCAATTGCTTGACCAAAAAAGAAAAAGAAAAAAAAAGAAATAAATTATGTAGGAATTTTGGGGGAGTTTTGCAGAAGCCTCAGATGACACACAAAGGTCAACAGGGGACACTGGAAAAGTATAGAAACTCAGAAATGCACAATATGTATGTGTTGTATTATATAACAATATATTTTATCTTTCAATATTATAATAACTTGGACTTCTTTGGTATGGAGGACCAAAAAGTCTCATGCAGATGTTCCAGATTGTGGGAGGCATCTTGCCCTTAATCCCTGTGATGGAGATGGGATAACTGTAGTCCATATGAAGGATTAGAACAATGGCCCCTCCCTTTCCAGTCCGTTAGAATGGGGGGGGGTGTCCATTGTCATTTTTGCTGTTACCTGAACTCCTAGAATGGTATCTAGTACCTTTTAGATTCTTATTAAATGATTCTCAGATTCATTTGGATCCAGAATGGAAAGGTACTTCCAAAGCCATGACGAGAAATTCCTTCATTTTTTTTTCAGATGGTGTATGGCACAACACAAAGAATTTTTGTCCAGGGTCCCATAGAGAACAAATGGCAATGCCAGAATTCAAACTCAGTCCTCATGATTCTGTGTTAAGTTCTCTTGCCACAGAAACAAAGGGAAAAGGTGGCCTTCAGGTTGTCTGGAGAAGCCCACAGATTGCTTTACATTGTCCCTGGAAACAATTTGTTCTTGGAATCTTGTCAGCCAAATCCATGGTCAAGGTTCGCACTGCATATTTTACTTGATTTTCTACAAAGCTCCAATATGTCTCGGCATCCATTGCACAACGCGATTAAAATTCCTCCTTTCAGAAACTCCCACAGAAGGTGACAAATTGGGCCTCTGGTGCTTTTAAGCTAATTGCTCAGCTTAGTGGGTAACAAGCTGGTATGCTGGGAGCTGCGGAGTAGCATTCTATACAGATCCTGTTCTGTATGATGCCTGGCTGACTGGACCCTGGCACTGTTGCAGCCATGCCACACCATGCCATGGCCCCTTAAAGGACAAACCAATTTGGCCATTAATCATGATTCTACTTCTCTTAAGCAAGATGTTCATCTCTCTTATGCAACACGTTAGTGGGTTGAAAACCTGTTCTTGAAAAGCCAAGCTGTTATTTGCTAGGGATTGGGTGGGGCAGGGATGGGGGAAAGAAAATTGCTAACAACAAGATAGCAATTAGATTCCGTTTGTGATGATAGTTTTTTGTCTTATGTTTTCTTCCAGGCTGGGAAGAAGGAAAGGAGCAATGCCCTGAATATTGCAATAGATAATATGTGCAAAAAGACCAGAGACCTTCGAAGACAGGTGAGAGGAGAACAGGGGAGGGGAGAGGAGAGGAGAGGGATGGTTGGGAAAATGGGCCACACTCAAGTAGGCAAAGCAGTTCTGTCTTGCTTTTGACCTATCTTGGGTAAAAGAAGAGTCATGGTATTACAGATTAAAAGTTGGAAGAGAATTTAGAGGTTATATTCCCTCCTTTTCCAGTTGAGGAAACTAAGGCCCGTAGATGGTAAATTACTTTCCTAGGGTCCTACAGCTAGTAAATATATTAGTCAGGAATCAAATTCAGATTTTCTTGATTACTACCCATCACACCATGTTGCCTCATGTGATTTAAGTATCTCAAAAAAAGTCAAGTAATATATTTCAAGCTATTTATCATTCTGGTAGTCATAACAATAGAATCATCCTTATAACATGCAAGACAAGCAGATATCCAGTCTCTGCTGGAGCATCCCTAGTAAAGAGGAAGCTAACCCAGGGCTGTCTATTCCACTTTTTGCCATCTGAAGTTGTGAAGAAGTTCATCACTCCACCCCCCCACCCCCATACACACTTTCTGCTTCCAGCTTCAAGCCAATATTTACCTGTTGGATTGCAGAGTTAAAGGATCATAGATTTCAAGCTACTGGAAAGGTCTTTGCAGGTTATCTAGTCCAACCCTTTCATTTGACAGAGCAGCAAACTGAGGCTCAGAAAAATGAAGTGCATTGTCACACTGCTACTCAGTCAAGCCTAGAACTCTACCCATCATATCATATAGCCTTTTCAACATACAACCCTCTCTCCAGGGTTTTCTTTCTGTGACCAAGCCACAGAACAAGGCTGATCTCTCTTCCATATGAAAGGCAACCTTCCCACACTGGATCATATCTTTGATGTTTATCAAGAGTCCTTCCTTTTCCAGGCTTAACATCCTGAATGCCCCTTTAGCCTCATCAAAAATGAAAATATGGGGGGGGCAGCTAGGTGGCACAGTGGATAAAACACTAGCCCTGGATTCAAGAAGACCTGAGTCTCAGACACTTGACACTTACTAGCTGTGTGACCCTGGGCAAGTCACTGAACCTTCATTGCCCTGCCCCCCCAAAAAGGAAAATGTGATTGATTTGGCATGGCTGTTCTTAATGAGGCCATGTTGCCTCTTTGTAACTGTTGCTTGACATTGATATTAAACACTAATAATAATAATAAAAATATCATTTTAAGATTTACAGAGCAAAAATAACAATAAAAAAAGATTTACAGAGCATTTTGCAGATACCTCAGAGATATTAAAATCCTCAAAATAATTTAAAAAATAGGTCCTATAATTATACCCATTGTGTAAATGAGGTAACTGAGGCTGACAAGTTAAGAGGCTTTGCCCAGGAAAATATAGCTAGTAAATATTTGAGGAAGGATTTGAGTTCTGGTCTTCCTAACTTCAAATCTAGCACTTTATATAGAATTATTCCCAGGAATATTTCTCAAGAAACTCATCACCTACTTCTGTCCTTTAAATAAGTAGTGTTTCTTATGATATTGATAGAGAAGAAAGACAAGAGACAGGTGGCTAACATGCAAGAGCAAAGGTATAATAACTAAAATTCCACCAGCAAGCCTATGATGTCCATGAGGGAGCTACATTTATTGTTCTCTTCCCAGAAGACACAGACTCTAAATAAATTTAATGGAACCATTAAGATACAAAAAGCTAGAGATTAAGGGTAAATTATCTTCCTCTTGGGAAAGGAATCTGAGTTTGCAAAATGATTCTGATAAGCAATTAAGAGAAAGAAGCAAGCCCCAACATCTTACTTTCCATACCTTCACTAATCCTGCTAGTCTCTCCTCACTTTGTTCTGGGTACACTCCTCCATACCCCATTTCATGCTTTCTTTTATCCAGTAAGAATTTTTTAAAAATCTGGAGGTTTGGGGCAGGTAGGTGGCACAGTAGATAGAGCACTGGCCCTGGAGTCAGGAGAACCTGAGTTCAAATCGAGCCTCAGACACTTAACACTTACTAGCTGTGTGACCCCGGTCAAGTCACTTAACCCCAATTGCCTCACCAAAAAAAAAAAAATCTGGAGGTCTGAGTGAACAATAAGTTCAATATAAGTCAACATCATCACATTGGCCTCCCCAAACTGTTGCTATTTTAGGAGGCACTAATATGAATATGGTCCAGAATGAAGACATGTATATATATATATGAATATGGTCCAGAATGAAGGCATATATATATATACACACACACACACACACACACACACACACACACACACACACACAAAATATTGATCAGACCACACCTGGAGCCTTGTGCTTAGGTCAGGTTGTTACATATTATAGAGGGAATTGACTAGGGTTGTGCTAGAGCCAGCATTCAAGAGCTGATTGTTAAATTTTCATTGTGAACATTTCCAGCTCAGAAATGCCCAGTCACTATAAATCAGGCTTTGACTGATTGTTTTGTTTTTTATTGTCTAGAGTTAAGATAATGTCAGAAATGCAGATTTAGCTTAAAAATGCCTGTGTATTTTTTTTTTCTGGGAGAGTCAGATTGTTATGCATTTAGCGGCTCACTGCTGTATTGCTCTACAAACACTGAGCTCAACAGGAGTGCAGTGGAAGGTTCAGAGGCTGAGAGAGTGAAGTCATCATGGCACTGGAAGCCTGCTGACTGTATGAAGATGATGGCAATGACAACAATAATAACAACAACAACCTTCCATTTGCGTAGAGTTTAGAGAGTACAAAGCTAAACCTGACAACACCCCTGGAAATGACAAGCTTGGTGGGGGGAGGGCATTTAGAGGAAGACAGTCATGACTATAGGCCACTTGAGAATTAGTTGTAGGAACTGAGGTGTTTAACTTGATGATGAAAAGATTTGGTCTGGTGGGCGTCATTTCTGCCTTTAAAGATTTGAATGGCTGTCATGGGCAAGGAGGATTAGCTTTTTTCTGCTTGGCTCTAGGGAACTAAGAAAGGATCAATGGAAAGACATCTATCTAAGAGAGACAAAATTCAAGTTGATATGAGGAAACAAAAAAAGCTTCCCCAAACCAACCCCCAAATGACTTTCTAACAAGTACAGCTGTTCACAGGTAGAATGGGCTATTTTGAAAGGCAGATAAGTTTCTTTTACTAGAGATCTTCAAGCAAAGGCTGAAGGACTGCTTCTTGGGAATTTTATGAAGTGTGGTCCATATAAGGTGAAGGTTGGACTAAATGACCTCTGAGATTCCTTCTAAATTCTAAAATTCTGTAACTTCTCACATATGATTCAACAGCTGCCTTCTCCCAATCTCTATCTTCCTTATGTGAGTATTAGTTCAAGTAACTTCCATTCCTTTTGGTTGATTTCTGCAGGCCTGATGTGATGGGATCATCCCATGGGAGTCTCCTTCTGAATGCTCCCCTCCATGCCCCATCCTCTCTAGACGATTGGCTATAAAAATGTGATTTAACATAGCAATATGAGTCATCTCAACCCCTATAACCCTTGGCTAACTCAAACTGTTTCTCAGAATCATCTTCTGAATCCTTATTCATTTCTCATGAGAAGAAAATGCTACCCCTCCTTTCCATGATAATTGTATCTGTTCTTTTACTTTAGTACAGTTAGTATCATTTCTTTGGGGGAGAGAATAACAAACTCAACTCCCTCACTGACTTCCCAGGCTTGCTGGCAAAAAGTGCTTGGCATACCTTGAAGTGATGTAGACATTTCCATTATTACATCCACAACCCTTTCATGCTTCCTTCCTGTGCCTCATAGGAGTCTTCCTTCGCTAACTTTATCCCCAAAAAATTCATTATTTTTGATTCAAAGGACTAGAGTGGATCATGAGTTTTCTGAGGGAGATTGCTGAGAATAATTCTATGAGGAAAAATAAAGGAAAAGGACATTAATTGTGGAATCTGAAGGTTTGGGCTCAAATGCATCCTTTTTATTACTGTTTAGGTGACCAATGTCAAATCTCATTTTTTCCGTGTATAAAAGAGGCATTTGGACTAGGTACCTTCTGTATTCACTTTGAGCCCTACACTTTGAGGCCTGTTCTCTGTGTCACAATCACTTTTCCGGGTGATTGGCTTTAGATATTAGGGGATAGAGCTTGGTTTTTGGAGTCAGACCCATTTGAACACTCAAACATTTTAAAATACAAATTTATTGGTCTTTTGTTTAAAATCACTCTCATTTCCCATGGCATCCACCTTTAACCTAGAGAATCATTCCTTGAAATAAAGAATAAGAAATAGTTAAATTAGCTCAGTAAAACTAACCAAAAGTCATACTTTATTTCCATTAATACCATATGTTCCCTTCCACAAATAAATGAAGGGAAGTGCTCACTCATATGTCGTCTTTGGGGCCAAGTTTGATCATTATAATTTCAGTTTTAATCATTTTATTTTGATGCTCTATTTACATTATGTAGTTATTGTATAGATTGTTTTCTTGATTCTACTTACTTCATTTTACATCAATTCATACAGATCTCATCCCTCTTGGCCTGCCATATATTTATTATATCATTTCATTACATTGGTAAATTATAGTTTGATTAGCCATTCGTTATTTTATTGGCATCAACATTGTTTCCTAGCTCTTTGTTATGACAAGAAATGCTTACATAAATATTTTGGTACACAAGGGGGTTCTTTTTTGTCATTCGCCTCCTTGGGATATAGTATACCTGAAAGTGAGATCTCTGTATCTAAGAATAAGGAAATTTTAATCACCTTTTTAGCATAATGGTTCAACCAGTTCCCAACTCCATCCACAGTACATTTGTGTATTCATCATGTAGGCTCTTCCCATTTTTTGTCATCTTTGCCAATTGTATGAAAATTGTATGATTATATTGATTCTTCTATTATGTTTGTTTCAGAACATTCTTTTATGCTATATGAATGATTCTTCTGAAAATTTTTCAGTCATGTCTTTTGACCACATCTATTGGAAAATGAGTGAATGAAAAAATATTTCTTAAGGACTTTGTGTAAAACATTGTCCTAAGCATTGGAGACACTAAAGAAAGGTAACCCCTATGCTGAAGGATTTCATATTCTAATAGGAGACAGCTACATATAGAAAATAGTTCAGCCAGATGGAGGGGCCAAGAGTTCCTTAGCATGCAGCAGTAAATCAGATGGAAAAGTATCTTATTCAGTGGCATTTCCACTGGCAAAACAGTATTTTTTCTAATATTTAACAATTTGGAAGTGTATAGGACATTTGTTACCAAAAGGTATTTATTTATCCAACTCACTTATCAAATGCCTATGTGCCAAGGATATACTAGGCCTTGGTGGTACAAAGACAAAAAAATGAAACAATCCTTGTCCTTCATGAACTTATATTCTATTGAAGGAAATACCACACATATACACATAGACATACTTATATGTACATATAAATATGTATGCATCTTCCTGTGTTTATATGCACATACAACTAACATACAAAATAAATACAATGTTATTTTGGGAAATAGGACACTGGCTCAAGGTGGGGTGAAGATATCAGGAAAGATTTCATGTAAAAAGTGGAACATGACCTAAGTACCAAAGGGAACAATGATTCTCAGAGGCACAAATGAGGAAGGAGAAAATTCTTGGAAGGGATTCAGCCATTTCAGTGATAAGTAGATGGGAGTTGGAGTGTCATATGTGAGAAACAGTGAGAAGGTCAGCCTGACCTGAAAACTATGGGAAAGAAAGTAATGAATGAAATGTCTGCAGATGTGGTTGGGGTCAGATTATGAAGGGCTTTGAAGACTAAATAGAAGGAGTTCTGTTTGATATTAGAGGTGATATGCCCCATGGGTGGTAATTAAGGATGGGAATCATACGGTCAGACTAGTACTTAAGAAAAAACATTTTGTTATATGGGTACAGAGTGACTAAAAGAGATGAAAGACAAACAAAGAAACAATTTAGCAGTGAATGGTATATAATATTACTGAGGCTAAGGGCCTGATGTTGAGTGTTGAATGTACAAGCAGTGAGGACGGATTAGTTGAGAAAGGTATTTGTGAACTTCAAGTCTCTATGATTTGTCATCTAATTTGGATAAGTTATGGGACAGCTAGTTGGCACAATGGATAGAGCACTGGCCCTACAGTCAAGAGGACTTGAGTTCAAATATCACCTTAGACACTTACTAGCTGTGTGACCCTGAGCAAGTCACTTAACCCCAATTGACTTAAACATCCAGGGTGATTGCCAGTCATCCTGATATATATCTTGCCACTGCACCCAGATGGCTCTGGAGGAAAGAGTGAGGGTGCTGACCTTTCCCAGCTCTCCCTCACTTAAATCCAATTCAGTATAAGTTGTGACATCACCCTGATGTCATGGTCCTCTTTGAGAAAAAAGGACAAACGACAACAAACAATTGGATAAGTGGACTGAGGGAGAGTGAGACCAATGTGTTTGAATTCTATCTTTGTTATGGTGCCCAAGCCCCTTCACCTTTTTTCAGTTTCAGTTTCCAAAAAGTGTAATAAGGGAGTCTTAATGTTGGAACTACCATCCAAAATTCTTGTGATAACTGTACTTCTTTTTTTTTTTTCTTTTCTTTTTTTTTAGTGAGGCAATTGGGGTTAAGTGACTTGCCTAGGGTCACATAGCTAGTAAGTGTTAAGTGTCTGAGGCCGGATTTGAACTCAGGTACTCCTGACTCCAGGGCCAGTGCTCTATCCACTGTGCCACCTAGCTGCCCTGATAACTGTACTTCTTAATGATAAAATACCCCCAAAATGTAAGGCTTTCCTATTGTGGTCTTAGCTGCTTCTACTTCCCTGACTCAGCTTTCTGCTTATTTCTTCCATACTCCACCCCTAAAGAGATGCAGTCTGATATTCTTCTGAGATGATTTTTAAAAGCCTTCATGTCATTTGGAATATACACAAACACCACGTATATGAGTATATGTATACACACATATGTATACACATATATAAGCTATGAAACTATGCATATATATATATTCCTGCATACTTATAATATATGTGAATTTATACATATGTGTATTATAAATATATACATGTATCTATACATACACATTTGGATAAATATGTGTATACAGAAACATATATCTATGCACATACATATTTTGCGTATGTGTGTGTTTCTGCCCCACTACCTTGTAATGTGGAAAAATAATTTCACTGAAAAGAGTAAAAAGATTTTCTCAGAAAAATTCAAGAACTCCATGGTCTCATATCTGTTAGAAGTGCAGAGTACAAATGTGGGTAAAGACAAATGGCAAATACAACAGGATTTTGGTTAGAAGCCAAGATTAATGCTCTAGCTGCTCACTATCCATACTTCCTTGTTATCCTTGAGTGAAGAATTCACAATGGTCTTGGAATTAGGGATTAGAAGCTACTTAGTTGCCATCTTTACCATCAGATATTTGTTTTTTGTTTGTTTGTTTGTTTGTTTGTTTTTGCAGGGCAATGAGGGTTAAATGACTTGCCCAGGGTTACACAGCTAGTAAGTGTCAAGTGTCTGAGGCCAGATTTGAACTCAGGTCCTCCTGAATCCGGGGCTGGTGCTTTATCCACTGTGCCACCTAGCTGCTCCCTATGATCAGATATTTGTGAGAAATAACATGAAACAGAAGAAAGGACACTGAGGGTAGAATCAGCTTTGTTGTTGTTCAGTCGCATCTGACTTTTGTGACCTGATTTTTTTGTTTGTTTATTTTGTTTTCTGATTTTTTTTAGCAAAGTTACTGGAGTGTTTTGCCATTTCTTTTTTCAGCTCATTTTACAGTTGAGGAAACTGAGGCAAGCAGGGGTAAAGGACTTGCTGAGGGTCACCTAGCCAGTAAGTGTCTGAGGCTGGATTTGAACTCAGCAAGAAGAGTCTTCTTGACTCTAGGCTTGGCGCTCTATTTATTGAGCCACCGAGCTACCCAGGAGTCAGTCAAATATCAACTCAGATATTTCATAGCTTTATGGTTGAGTATGAGTTTTGGAGTCAAAAGACTTGGATTAAAATCTCTCCTCTGTTGGAACCTTGGACAGTTCACTAAGTCTTTTTCCACTTTCACTTCTTCAGTGTTAATTGGAGAGTGTTGGACTAGATGGTCCCCAAGTTCCTTTATACTTTTATTTCCATTTTTCTATGACCTTGGAGAAGATTTGTCACCTCTCACTCTCAGTTTCCAGATCTGTGGAATGGAAATAATACTGCTCACATCATAATGTGAATGGAATGGAAGAATTACTGGGCTTGAAGTCAGAAGGAACCGAACTTTAATTACTGCCTCCCAAACGGACAGATTGTATAAACATATACAAGTGATTTTGTTTCTCTGAGCCTCAGTTTCCTTATCTATAAAATAAGGTTATTGCCAATTGCACAATTGGTATTATAGTCTGATGAGAGGCCCATAAAGCTCAATAGACTATCAAAATGGTTCATGATAGAAAAAATGGGGGGAGAACTCTGATCTTTTGGGAGGGGGGTAGGGAATAAGGGTTAAGTGACTTGTCAAGGGTCACACAGGTAGTAAGTGTCAAGTGTCTGAGGCTAGAGAACCCCTGATATTTTTATTATTTTTTTTGAGAGGGCAGTGAAGGTTATGTGTCTTGCCCAGGGTCAGAGAACCCCTGAGCTTAAGAAAAGTGGCAAAGGCAAATGCTCACCTGGTGGTGCTGATTTGCTCTCTTGGTTCCATGGCACCATTTCTCTAATCTGACCCTTCCTGACTACACTGCCCCTAAAATAGAATGAAATCTATCACTAGATCATGGAAATAAAAATGAGATTGATTGGGATGATTTGAATATCATTTAGGAATTCCCCATTTAGAGAAATTCTTCTTGATTTAGAGGAGGTGATGGCATACTCCAAACCTACAATGGCAGAACAAAGAACATATATGGTAACTCAAGTTAAGTGGCTCCATGATGCTGGGTATTGTAATTATGTTGCCAAGAGCAGCCCCTTTCAAAACAGAAGTAAGAGTTTGTTGTAGGTGGTCTAATTCTGTTTCTAATCCTTTGTCATCTTTCTATTGTCTGCTAAGCAACACATGGGATGTGGAAATGGTTTCTAGATTTGCTTCATAATAAACCATTGTCAGGGATTTGAGTTAAAAGCTTCTTTGGAAATTAATGTTGTTTTATCTGTTTCTCTGGGCTTACTCACTGTTTAGATACCCAGCGTCTTGTCTTCTGACTCTAAAGATTTCCCCAGAAGGGTTAAGTGAAAGTCAGGGAAGATGAAGTTAGGGAATGAAAGGGATAAGGGAAAGTCAAGCAGGGAAGGACTATAGCGGGGTGGGGTGGGGATGGAAAGAGGAGATGGCCAAAAATGGAAAGAGGAGATGGCCACTGTATTAATGAGGCCAAATGACCAGGGCCTTTGCCCAGAATGCCTGAAAGTGCTGACAGCATTTAGATTTTGAACTCAGCATCTAATGAACAAAAAGTATTTGTTAAAATAAGAAAATACCTCTATGATTTCCTCTCCTTTGTGACTGCACCCTAGACAAGCCTCCCCAGGCCCTCAATCCCTACCCCTCCCCACACACACTGTGGTTGCCCATCAAGTACCAGCTATCCCATAATCTTTCATTGCATTTCTTATTTTTTCTTCTCATTTTATTGATGACTTTTGTTTTTGTGTCACATACATTTCAAGACATACCCCTTCCTTAATCTCCAATAAACCTTCTCTTGCAATAAATTTTAAAAATGAAATCACTGTAATCACTGAGCACATTGATTGTATCTGACAGTCCAAACACATACACATACATACACACATGGTGTGCATATATAGCAAATATGTTATATTGTGTATGCATACAAATATATCACACACATATACATAAATGTATAATATAGTATACATATCCACATACATATACATATACATATACATGTATGTATGTAAGATTCTATAGCCATAGACCCACATCTCTCCAGTGAAACAAGGAAGTATATGTTTCTTCAAAATTCGACTCAGATATCACTGTATCTGGCAAGCATTCCTTGACGCACTAGCATTAGCTGTCTTTCCTCTGAGGTATGCAGATAGTCATTTTATACTATGACTGCTTTTCATTTTAGCTCTCTGAGACTGTCTCTTGTAGCCCTACCAGGCTTCAAGCTTTTTGAGGGAAATGATCACATCTTAGCTAAACTCTATCTCCCACTTTGTACATTTCTCTATACACAGCAGGTATGCAAAGTAAATGTTTATGTAAAAGAAACATGATACAGATTCTGTGTGCCTCAGTTTCCTTATCCATAAATATAGTACAATTTAACTAGAAAGGGTTATTGTGAACAAAGCACTTTTCAAACTTTAAAGTACTCTATAAATCACTTCTCCCTCCTCCTCCTTGTTCTCCTTCTCCTCCCCTCCTCCTTCACTTTCTTTGCATCCTCCTTCTTTTTTCATTTACCCTTTAACTTTTCCTCTTTCTGCTTTCTCCCTTCCTCTTACTAATTATTTCATCTTTATTCTCTTTTGACTCATATATATATATATAATTGTAATTTATATAACATATATATATAGTATATAAATTACAATTTTTATACTTTTTTGCAGGGCAATGTGGGTTAAGTGACTTGCCCAGGGTCACATAGCTAGTAAGTGTCAAATGTCTTTGGCCAGATTTGAATTCAGGTCCTTCTGAATCCAGGATCAGTGCCTCATCTACCACACCACCTAGCTGTCCCCCCTACATTTTCCTTTTTCTTTTCTTTTCTTTTCTTTTTTTTTTTTTTTGGTGAGGCAATTGGGGTTAAGTGACTTGCCCAGGGTCACACAGCTAGTAAGTGTTAAGTGTCTGAGGCTGGATTTGAACTCAGGTACTCCTGAATCCAGGGCTGGTGCTTTATCCACTGTACCATCTAGCTGCCCCTTGCAGTTTTCTTTTACAATGCTAAACTTCTTACTGACACAAAAACTTATCTTTATTAATAATTTTCCCCTGATGAAGTTATATGTGTGCAGATCATGTAACTAAAATTATGGGTGGTCCCAATGTTAATGGAAACTGATTGGGCAAAATTAGGCTGGGATGCAAGAAGTTACATACTAGGTGTTATTTAGGATATTCATGAGTAGAAAAGGAGATGGGTTGGTCACATAGGAAGAAACAAAGTAGTATCTGAATCATCTAAGTGTCTGTTGTTCAGTCATTTAATCATATCTGACTCTTTATGACCCCATGGACCATACTGTCCATGGCATTTTCTTGGCACAGATACTGGAGTAGTTTGGCATTTCCTTCTCCTGTGTTCTAAGGCAAAGAGAGGTTAATTGGCTCACATTGGAGTCATATATCTAATGTGTCTAATGGTAGATATGATCTCAGGTCTTCCTGGCTTCAGGCACAGTGCTCTAACCACTGAGTCACCTAGCTACCCCCTTACTGTCCATGTTTGTAAGAATGGGACATTAAGAAGCCTTGAGAAAGCATCCATACATTGAGTAGATCCACTATGGGGGGATTACTAGAGAGATGCGGTAGATGAGAAGGAATGGAGAATTTTGATTTTTCCCTTTTTGAGGGAGAAACCAGATCAGTGAAATATGAATCTATTGAACAATTATCAGAATGTAACCTAAGTGGAGTCAAGGGCTGTCTCATTTTTGTCTTTGTAATGGAAAAAGTAATAAATATTTATATAGTACCTACTATGTACCAGACACTATGCTAAGCATTTTACAAATATTACCTCATTTGATCCTCACAATAATCCTGCAAGAGAGTTTACTGTTATCATCCTGGGAAAGCAAGGCAAACAAAAGTTAAGTCATTTGCCCAGGGTCCTGCAAGCTAGGAAGTGTCTGAAGTTGAATTTGAATTTGGGTCTTCTTGATTCTGGACCCATTGTTCTATCCACTGAACCACCAGCTGCTTCGGTACCCAGCATAGTCTCTGGCACAAAATAGACGCCAAAATGGGTTTTAGATTGAACTCTAGGTTCAATTTCTTCCTTTGAAAAATTGGGAAATTGGAGTAGATGGTCTCTGAGGTCCCTTCCATTTCTAGATCTAATGAAATGTTATTTGGAAAGTCTGATAGGCAAAGACTTCCTTTACTCTGAGACCTGAGGACATGTCATTCATTTTCATGTTCTCAGCAATTTGGAATTATGCCCAAAGGGCTATAAAACTTGTAGACCTTTTGATCTAGCAATACCATTGATAGGTTTATACCCCCAAGACATCCCCAAAAAGACCCATTTGTACAAAAATGTTTGCAGCAGCTCTTTTTTGTGGTGGCTAAGAATTGGAAATCAAAGGAATGTCCATCCATTGGGGAATGGGTGAACATGCTGTGGTAAATGATGGCAATGGGAAATTATTGTGCTATATGACAAGCAGAATGATTTCAAAAAAGCCTGGAAAGACTTATATGAACTGATGTATAGTGAAGTGAGCAGAACCAGGGGAACATTGTGCACAGTGATATTGTACAATGAACAACTATGAATGACTTAACTAATCTCAGCAATACAATGATCCAATACAATCCCAAAGGACTAATGATAAAGCATAGTATCTACCTCCAAAGAAAGAATAGCTATTGATTGAACACAGACCAAAACATGCTATTTTTTTAAACTTTCTTTCATTTTAAAAATTCGTTTTCTTATACGAAATGACTAATATGGTAATGTTGTACATAATTGTATATGTATAACCTATATCTGATTGCTTATGGCCTCATGGAGGGGGGAGGGGAAGGAGCGATAGAATTTAGAACTCAAAACTTTAAATAAAATTTTATTATTTAAAAAATAAAAAAAAAAATAAAATTTATGTTCTCAGAATATGAGTTTGCCTTGTTTTAAAACATTATATGTGTGTGCAGACATACATATGCATATATACAATGTCTAAATAAAATGCATAAAATATATTGTAAGTATATTTATTTGTATGTATATAATATCATATATACATATATTTTAATATAAAGAACATTGTACTTTTTTGTTTTGGAAGATGTTTCTTTGTTTTGTAGGCAGAAAATATTAAATTCAATGAGGAAGCTGTATCTAGAGCCTTTTGGGGACTTTTATTTACATTGCTGCTAACAGAGAAACTTGGATACTATCTTCCATGATTTTCTTATGGAGCTCAATGTTGTATGAATAAAGTATATTCATTTTTCTTGGGTGGGTTTAGAACTCAGCAAATATCTGTGGAGCTGGGTAATTGCCTGACTGTCACTTATGAGCTTACATGAAATCTAATTTAAAAGAACTAATTTGTAGCAGAATGTTCGACTTGTTTAATAATTTAAGCTGGGAGTGCAAGAACAATTAATGTAAATGGAGAAAATTGGACATCAGGCTCATTTATTATTCTCCTTGCTCTATTAATCTGTTATCAACTGGCATAATCGGTGATCTCAGTTGGTTTAATTACCATGAAGTCTACAATTTAGCTAATCAAAATTTATTGTCAGCTCCTCCAACAAGGTAGAAAACATTTTGTAATTTTGCAATTATGAAAATACATGATGTAGACACATGTGTACATAAACTGGTAAACATTTTAATGCTGGGTGGGTTTTTTTGTGAAATCAGGATGCTCTAATTTACAATCTGACCTCTAAATTAAACAAATTGAGGGGGGAAATATGGGCCTTTGAAAAGCAGTCTTATGATTGTGGTAAGACTGGATTTACATCCGGGAACACTTGGTATCCTCACAGGAGGTTTTTACTTGCTGTAACTGTCTTTATTCTCATGGCAGGACGACTCCTTGATTTAGAGAGAGGCACTCTAGTACAGCAGAAAGAGTAGAGGCTTCAGGTTCAGGAGCCCTGGATTGTTGACCCAGCCAAAAGATCCACCTTGATGACACTGGATGGTTCATTTCACTTTTCTGAGATCCAGTTTTCTCTTCTATAAATGGGAAGAATGATACTTTGTATATCTATTATCCCAGTTGATTGTAAGGGAAAATGTCCTTTCCTTCAATATAATTTCACCTCTCTCTCTATGCTTTCACTTGGCCATCCCAATCAATGCTCATCGTTTCAATGGTCACCTTTATGGTGATGGTTCTCCCATTTCCTTTCCCATAGCTAACCTCTTCCTCCTCACATCTCAAACCAAATGCTCTATCAACCAAGTATCTGTTTGCCCCAAACCCTCCCCTCTTTTGAGCTTCCCTATCACTATCAAAGATATCACCATCCTCTGAGTCACACTTAGCTGCCATCTTGATAACTCACTCTGTCCCCTGACATCCAAGCTATTGCTAGGACCAGTTGATACCACATTTGCAACATCTTTTGTTTTTTTGTTTTTTGGTGAGGCAATTGGGGTTAAGTGACTTGCCCAGGGTCACACAGATAGTAAGTGTTAAGTGTCTGAGGCCTGATTTGAACTTATGTACTCCTGACTCCAGGGCTGGTGCTCTATTCACTGCGCCACCTAGCTGCCTTGTTGCAACATCTTTTGAACAAGTTCCTTTTTCTCCTCTGACATTGCCAGAACTCTTAGGTATGCTGTAATCATCTCACATCTGAACTGTTAGTTGTTCTACCTTCCTTTTCTTTTACCCGTCTGGGTTTATTGTTTACTCAGCTGTCAAATTATTCTTCCAAAAGTGCACATCTGACCATGTCACCTATCCAATAAACTCAGTGTTTTCCTATAACCTCTAGGATCAAACATACAATTTTCTAGGCACTTTGGTAATTGATGGGGGAAATGAAGGGGAAAAAAAACTTCTAGCCTTTAAGGAGCTTATAGTCATTCTGGGAGGATGAATTGTATGTATAACTATACATATCCCACATATATCTATGCACACATACACATACCATTATTACAAGTTATTGACTTTTTTGGTGAAGAATGCCCTTAGTCACTTGAGGAGATCAGGAAATCCTGACTGTAGAATTTAATAATCTGAATTTTGAATGAAATCAGGGATTTTAAGAGAGAGAAATAAGGAGAGAATGCACTCCTAGGGAGACCTACCAATGCCAAAGGCTGGAGATGGGAGCTGTCCAGGGTAGTTCCTAGTCCTACATCCTGTGACTCCTTTAATTTGACATAACTTGGAGTACAAACAAATGACTAACCAAAATGGTGTTTTCCCCTTTTGTTACAGCTCCGTAAGGCCATTATTGACCATGTGTCAGACTCTTTCTTGGACACAACAGTCCCACTTCTGGTTCTCATTGAAGCAGCCAAGAATGGAAGGGAAAAGGAAATGAAAGAATATGCTGCTATATTTCGTGAGCATACCAACCGGCTTGTGGAGGTAAATTTCTGAATTCTGCTTTGAGATAGAATCTGGAATGTGAGCAGCTGTTTTGTTTCATTGCAAGATCTCCTTGAAGTGTCATTGACAAATAAGGTGATAACAAATGAAGACATCTTTTTGGATACCTTAAAAAGTTTGGAATATTCTTCAGTAATTTACCTGATTTCCTTAGAGAGCATCTGATCTAACTCTCATGTTTTCAAGATAAAGAAATTGAATTTAACCAACTTGTTCAAGGTCACACAATTAATAAGAAGTAACAAGACTAGGATTTAGGATTATAGACTCCCTTTTCTCTGATTTTCCTTAGAAAATTTTTGTACAATATATAAATACACTGTACATATATAAAGGGTAAAGAGGTAGAATTATAAATGCTTTCATATTAAAAATTTCCCATGGAAGGGAAGAACATTTGCAATTGAAAAAATGATGTGGTAAAGGGTTTTGTAGAGCAGAAGTAAGAGTTTCACTGGTTATAAAAGAAAATTCTCTTCATTTGAGGCAAGGTCCATAACTTCCCTAGTTCATTTTACTTTTCTGGAGAGGTAGGGTGATAAGATGGGGGAAAAAAAATCACTCTGGACTTTGAGCCAGAACATTTGTGTTCAGTATTATCTTTATCATCTCCTAGATTTGTGACCCTGAACATGTAATTTCCCTTGTCTGGGGCTTGGTCCCCTCAGCTGAAAAAAAAAATGGAAGTATTAGAGTAGATATCCAGCTAACAAACTTTTCTATTCAGGGTAACCCAATATAATATCAAAAAATGTCCTGGGCTTCACATATGATCATGTTGCAGAAACACATCTTAGATTGGAAGAAATGTCAATGGCTATCTAATCAACATGCAACTCCAAGAACATTTCTTCTAGAACAGCCTTAGTTTGAAAACTTCCCATGAAGGGGAGGGAGCCCACTATATCTGGAAGGAGTTCATTCCATTTTTCAATGAGTCTAGTGGTTAGGAAGAGTTTTTTTTATTGGAAATGGGTCTAAATTTGTCTCTGCAACTTGAGTAATCATATTAATAGCATCTGTTGTTGCAAAAAATGCATAATGACCAAAGGCTCTTATGAATTCAATGACATTTCCCATGAATTTCTATTTTGTTAATCATGATAGCAGCTACCTACATCTGAAAGAGAGTAGGACATTTATACAAAAGAATTATTATTATTGCCTGCAGAAAGGATGTTGTCTTATTTATATATTCCCAGACGCAACATAATAACTCCAGGTCCCTCCACACACTCACAGATCCCTGGCCCACAGGTAGGTGATCCACTTAGATGTTCTCAATGCCCCCTTCCAGCTGAAAATTTTCTGTGACTTTATTATAATCTGTGAATAATTGAAAAGAACAAAAATACCAACATTAGTATTTTTGAAAAAAAATCCCTTTATTCTTTATAACCCTAGAAGAAAAAATAACATTCATTAACTTAAGAAATATAAATATAGGAGAGAACAGATATGGTTGAAACAGAGACCTGTAACACTCATCTTTGATGTCTTGGGAAAGAAAATGAAAAAGAAATTGCAGATAGGGTGTCGATCTCCTCCTGGAAATGCTGTGTTTAAAAGGAGTTGTCTAACCAAAGCCATCTAGAAAATCATCACTAATTTAATCCAAACATCAGGGAAAGATGTGTCCATAACAGAATTTGAGGGAGTAGAAGTTGTCTTGGTTTGTTTTTTCAGAGAACAGTGCCAGTGCCCTTTATTTAAAAAAAAAAAAAGTCACCTCTTACTCAAACCTCCATCCCCTGCCCCCACATATAGAACTTCCTAGACCAGTAATTTAAAATAGTGCTATAGAAACCCATAGATTGGAAACAACTTCCAGGGCTAGGGATGGAAAGTCTGCTATTTTGAACACTTCCTTTACAAAGACAATTGTGAAAATCAGCAGATTTCTTTGTTTTTGTTTTTGTTTTTTTGCAGGGCAATGAGGGTTAAGTGACTTGCCCAGGGTCATACAGCTCGTTAAGTATTAAGTGTCTGAGGCTGGATTTGAACTCAGGGAGTCCTGAATCCAGGGCCAGTGCTTTATCCACTGCGCCACCTAGCTGCCCTGTAAGCAGATTTCTTAATGTAAGGTTCAGACAAAAATTAAAATGGCAAGTTGTGTGAGGATTTTTTAGTACATTATGACCACACAGCATCACAGGATTATAGGATCATTGTTTGGGCATTTCAGGGAGTCTTAGACATCAGCTTGTTCAGCCACTTTCATTTTAACATCAGGGAAACTCAGTACCAAAAAAAAATTAAGTGAATTGCTCATTACTTGGCTAGTGTCTGAGAGGAGAATGTGAACCCAGTCTTCTTGACTTCACACACTCTATCTGTTGCACCATACTCCTTTTTTGTTTTGTTTTGTTTTGGTGAGGCAATTGGGGTTAAGTGACTTGCTCAGGGTCACACAGCTAAGTGTCAAGTGTCTGAGGCTGGATTTAAACTCAGGTCCTCCTGACTCCAGGGCCGGTGCTCTATCCACTGTGCCACCTAGCTGCCCCACACCATACTCTTTAAAAGAAATTTGTTGTGGTTTAATCATTTCAGTAGCATCTGACTCTTTGTGGGCCCATTTGGGATTTTCTTGGTAAAGACCAGTATTTGAGTGATTTGTCATTTCCTTCTCCCGCTCATTTTACAGGTGAGGAAACTGAGGTAAATAAAGTGAAGTGACTTGCCCAGAGTCACACAACTAGTACATGTCTGAGGACAGATTTGAACTCAGGAACAGTTGTCTTCCTCACCTCAGGCCTGGTACTCCATCTACCATGCTACCTAGCTGCCCCTCTTTAAAAGAAAAGACAAAGGTTATTATGGAAATCTTCCAATGATGATTAGGTTTGTATTTAACTTGTACTAATGGATGAAGTACTAATGTAGTTGAATGGAACTCAGGCAAGTGAGTTCTACCTGTGCTTCTCTAAATTCTAATACTTCTGTACTTCCACATCCAGTGGGACCATTGCCTGTTTTTCCTTGCACAGATAATCTATCTTCAAATTTATAAGTTTTTTATTTTGTGGAAACATGTCAATCTTGTGGACTCTAATCTGTTCTCCCTCATTTTTTTTTTTTAGTGAGGCAATTGGGGTTAAGTGACTTGCCCAGGGTCACACAGCTAGTAAGTGTTAAGTGTCTGAGGCCGGATTTGAACTCAGGTCCTCCTGACTCCAGGGCTGGTGCTCTATCCACTGCGCCATCTAGCTGCCCCCTCTCCCTCATTTTTTATGACCCATGCAACTCATTGTCCATGCAGGCCAGCTCGATGCTATCTTTATTTCCACCTTCAATTCAGCTCACACATTTGTTAAGTACCTATTATTCACCAGACATTGTTAGATTCCTAAAATACAAAGGCAAATGTGTCAAGAGTCCCTGTACTCAAATAGCTTGTGTCTGAGAAAAGCATGTATACCAGAAGTTCTCAAACTTGTTTTTGTTCATTTGTCCATAAAACAGTATTATTCTTTCCCTTGAGGAATCGTGGTACAGGAGACTCATATACAAATGACTAATTTCAGAATTCAATTATGGGGAAATTCCTCAAGTGATTGTATGTATAAAGTCCAAGCACCCTGGAGCACATTTAGAGAAAATTGTACAATGTTAGCATGCCCCTACACATCCTTTGAAAACCATCAATGTCCACATCGTTGTTGTTAATGTTGTTTTTCAGTCAGTTATCAGTCATGTCTGACTGTGACCTTTGAGTTTTTCTTGGTAAAGATACTGGAGTGGTTTTCCATTTCCTTTTCCTTTTCACATCCTGTTCATTTTATAGATGAAGAAACTGAGGCAAATAGGGTGAAGTGACTGACCTAGGATCATACAGCTAGTAAATGTCTGAGACCAGATTTAAACTCATGAAGATGAGTCATCTTGACTCTAGTATTCTATACACTGTCATCTTGCTGCCCCTACCTTGTGATGTATTTAATAGGTCATTATAAAGCCTGTACAAACTCAGCAGAAATGTAATTGAAGATTGTGGGGAATACTCATAGTTGGGAAGTCTAGGAAAAGCTTTACATAGAAGATGAAATTTAAGTCCATATATATATATACACACACATATATATATACACACACACATACACACACACACACACACACACACACACATATATATATATACACATATATTTATATCACTTAGGCATCTGTAAAAAGGATAGATAGGAGAAGGGAGAGATGGAAGGCAGCATGACTAATTAACAGGATACTGAAGTATTTCAGGCAAAAAGATTGAATATAGAAGGCAATACTTATACCTAGCATGTGTTTTACTCTTGTTATTTGGATTCCCTGAATTGGTGATACATCCAAGATGTTGATGATACAAGGTAGGCAACTAGGTGAGCATCAATGAATGACCACTAATGAAGATGTGACCTCAGTAGGAGATATTGGATTTTTATATCAGTGAACAACTCAGAATCATTCAAAGGACTCTGCAATTCACCACTAGTAATAATCTAGCCATTTTCCTCTTCATCAGACCTAATCACTGTCCAAGATAAGTATCCTCATAGTTTCACTTAGTAGGATGCCCGTTCAATTGCATACCATCAAAATGTGGGAGAGGTATTATATGCTGAGTTTTTTTTTTTTTTTGATAGTGAGTATACTTAGGCTAATCACTTTTAATGCCCATCAATCTCATTGAGGAGGACTGATAAGTGTTCTAAAGATCAGTGAAACTACCATGCTAGTATGCACATTCTTCTCCATAGTGTCACAGGGGAAAGGTATTGGGGATCTCAATAAAGAATTACACTGTCACACACAGTTCAATTAGAATTAAAGTGGTTTTTATTTTGTGCTGTCACAGGTGAAATGGATGAAAAAATGCTGGTTCTTGGATTTCCTCTGTTAAAGAATTAAAACTCACACATGTCCTGATTAAAGATAAAAGTGAGGTTTTTATTTGGCACAAGGGGACATGACCAGGAGGAATGTCTAGAACTTCAGCCGCCCCAAACCAGAGGGACACCACCTTTATAGAGGGTGGATGGGGTGACCACTTGAAAACTGGACTGTTCCCTTTTGGGGTGAGGTACTGAAAGCCTGGAGGCTTGTCATATTCCTGAGAGTCAAGGGGGATTTTTTTGAAATGATGGTCCTGACCTTTGGGGTTATCTCTGTCTCCTAGCTCCAGTCAGGTAGTAGCCATGCCTAATTGACTTTCCTTCTATGGAATTTAATCTCCCTTTACTTAGGTGTTTCTGTCCTGATATCTAGTGGATCAATCTACACTTTAATAGTCCCTTGATTCCTCGATATGTCTGTCTCATTATCTGACAATCTTTGGTTTTGCTTCTCACAGGAGAAACTTCTGATTTATCCTCCGTTCCATGTCAATAGGATCTCATTCTTTATAAGGAATTTTCCCTCAACTCAAAAATTTTCTCAGGAACTATGACACTTTGCCAGTACCTCATGCCAGACATAGATCTTCTTAATACTAATGAACAGAGGATTACTGACCAAAGTGAGATTTTTTTTTCAAAAGATGATGATGAATGAGTAAATAAATAAAAACAATAAGCTTTTACTTCATGTCAGGCAGAGTGCTAAGTAAAAGGGAGACTTTTTTTTTAAATAAAAGAGAATTCCTCTTCTAAGGAAGGATATAGGGGAACAAAACATGCAAAAAGGGAAAGCTGACCATGAGAGTAGATTTTATTCTGGTAGGTGGAAAAAAGAAAGGGAAAAGCTGTATAGGTGACAGAATGCAGATCATTAAACAGTGGCATGTCTAGGGTCAGACAGTGTATGTATAGTGAGGTGAATGGGTAAAGGTGTAGACACTTATTCTTCCTTCAATAGGGTGATGGCCCTAGGGCAGTAATTCTAAAAATGGGTAGATTAAATTTCATGGGGACTAAATGCACACATTTTGAAACACCTGGGTGTAGAGGTGAATATCTCAGGTACATTGGGGAGGCTAGTGAACCAAGTGTGGAGAAAAGAGGCAGATAGGACAGTAAAATGAAAAGATAGATTGGGTGGACAGTCAGATGATAAAACAGGTCATTGTACATAAAATGTAAGTGGAATATTAAGAAATTGGTTTTATATCAACCCTAACCACCCTAGTGAAGGGTTATAACCATTCAGAGGAATCACTGAATTTTTGGAATCTAGAGCTTAAATCTATTCCATCATGTCAGTTAGAACAACATTTAAAAGTATATTCACCACTAATAGCTTACATCAATCAACAAGCATTTATTTAACACTTTTTAAAATTCATAATAACTAAGAATTCAAGCACATGGACTATACTGTCTTCTCCCCCCCCACCCCCACAAGTTACTAAAAGATACTATAGACATGGAAAATATTCAATAAATATTTTGAATGAACAGATGAAATTGAATGCCAGCCACCTGTCACTATCCTTCAAAATACTTTTTTTTTCTGTGAAACTTTCTTTCTCTCACTTCATTTGAGGAAATATTGAACGAACTCAAGGTGGTTTTATTTTATTTTTTAAATTTTTGCCTAGAGAATAGAAGATTTTTGGAAGGAATATTATCCCTGTGATTGAAAATGTGATATGCTGTCATAGGGTAAAAAAAAAAAAAAAAGATTTAGCCCTCTTATACTGTGCCTCAGAGGCCAGAAGTAGGATCCAGGAATGGGTAATAAGAGAGCATATTTTGGCTCGGAATGAGGGAGAAGCCCTTAACATGTACAGAGGTTCAAAAAGGCATTGGGCTCCCTTTACAGGAAAGGAATTCACCTTTAGTGTAAGAGAGCAAACAGAGGCTAATTGACTATTTGGAGTCCTCTTTAAATCTTGTACTATTGAGCTACTTCTAATTAGCTGTTACCTTATTTGTAAAACTACAGGATTGAATTAGATTATCTCTACCCAATCCATTGAAATTCAACAGACATTTACTAAGTACCTTCTGTATGCCAGATATTGTTACAACCTTTTAAGATGCCAACACTAACATCCAAGATTCCATGTAATCCCTACTTTGCACGCAAAGCTCTGAGCACACTGGTTAAACTCAACCATATACTTAAGCAACTCCCCTCATGATAGCTATAAACATTCCCTACTTAAATAAAACAAATTTTAGATACTAATTCCTGCTTCAAACCTACCTCATAGGGAGGTTGGGAAATTCAGCAGTTCCTTTAATATGCTTTGTGCTCCTCTGAGAACTTCACTAGGGCTTCAAGGTGGCAATAAAACTATTAAGCATAAGAAAGACATTGCATTTAGTTTGTGGTACTGTTTATTTTAATTACTATTATTTAATCTTCGTCTTAAATCAGCTCTTTTGAAAGAGCCCTTCCCATTATTTCAGAATCACGTTGCAATTTGTGTTCAGTACATATCAAATTCAATTGCTGGAATCTCAGGCAAACAATGCAATCTCAGCTGCAGCCCATGAATTTTTTAATAGCAGTTGTCAATGGTAGTATTGGTAATGATGGAAAAAAGAAGATAATGATCAAAATGAAGAAAATGATTGTGCCAATAGGGGAAAAAAAAGAAAAAAAAGATGAATAGTCATAAGGATAAGAAGGTGATGATGATGATGTGAGCCCTCAAAGTTCTCTCTGAATCAAGAAATAGTATAGCTCCCTTAGTAGCCAGTGTAGATTTTCTTGGTGTTTTGACTTACTCATCAAATATTCATCTGTCTTGGAGAACCTTATTTTAGCAAGTTCCAGGGGAGTCTTTTATCAGGAGGAAAAAAGTGGGTGGACATTTAATTAGAATACTTCCCTCCATCCTACAAAACATATTGTTCCCACTCGCAGAATGGTGTGCCAGATTTAGAAAAGCCCACATGCCAAGAAAGATGACTTTAGATGAGAATCTTCCTGATTTCTAGAAGGGTTGTCTCTTCTCTTAGAATTCCCTGATTTTTGACAGAAATCCCATGAGTTGTCTCAATAGCTTTGATTTTTCTTTCTGTGCCAACAGAGGGGAACAACACTTGCTATGAAGAATAAAGTGCTGCCCACCCCCTTTACACTCCCAGTCCTTACACTTACATGTATACGCACACTTACTTCTCTGGAGTAGGGGCCATTCTCGACTAGCAGTCATACAGTTTCTTTGGAGAAACATCAGGCAAATAAATAAACAAAAACGATGGGTGTTTGTTTCCTGGAGAATCTTAGGGTCATGCAAAGAACAGGGCAATTTCCCTGCAGGCAATCTGTTCCACTGCCCTCCTCCTGTTCACTTCTAGGCCTAACTCACTATCTGCTTGCCGTGTCTGCTCACATTAGATGTACTGATGGAGGGTCATCCAAAGGGTAATAGAGAAACACATGGTGAGCATGGGCAGGCCTCAGTGTATAACCATCAATGAATTATGCAGGAGAGACAATATAAAGGTTACTGTCAGAGAGATATAGAAACAGAAAACAATATGGGTCAGTCCCCATATAGCAAGAGTAAAGCATGATTAAAAAGACAGTGTGATATACACGTAATATTATGCCACCCAAATGTCCTTTGAAGATTGGGTGGATTCCTGTTGGACAGCAACAGGAGGGCTTGGACAAGCCTCAGGCAGGCCGTGAATCAGTCAACAAGTATTAAGCCCTTACTATGTGTTGGGCACTCTGCCAAGTGCTGGACAGACTAAGAAAGGCAAAACCAGGGTTGTTTCCTGCAAAGAGCACACACTTTAGTGGGGGATAAAACAGGCAAACAACAATGACCATACAGGATACGTACAGTGTAAATTAAAGTAATCTCCAAGGAAAGGCATTAGGCAGAATGGGAAGCGAGGAATGCTTTGTGATCTTTACCATTTGGGCATTTTCAAAAACTGCTCAATTTGTGGGTTCTTATTGATTTATGCATAGAAATAACGATGATTTCTTTTGTTTTTATTTTGGAAGATTTTCCTTCTCTTTTGTTGCAAATATGATGTTTCAGTGAAGACAGGTAGAATTTTCCCATTAGTGATGCGGAACCCAGGTTTGATAGCCTTATCCCTGGGCAATGAGCTACTCTTTTAATCTCTTATGATTTGTTGCTAAGACATAGAGATGGAGCTGTGATTTCACTGTGTGCTTCCCCTCTCCACTAAAGGTAACTCCATCCATGTTTTCTCATCTCATTGCTTTTGACCTATAATCGCCCTTAAGTCCTTCAAAAGGAACCCACCCAGTATCCTAAAGGATTTCTTCTAACTCTTTTACTGTTTGAATACGTACCTTCTCACCGATCATAAGTGACATATTTCGTTTATCTACAGTTAGGAATGTTGCCATCACTTTGGAAGAAGCAGCAAGATATAGAGAACAAAAGGCCTTCTTGCTGCATTTGCTTTGCTTTGCTTTTCTGTGTTTTGGGGGTTGTCTTGGTCACCAGAATCATCACTGGACTATGATGAACTTCACCCACAATTACTCTTTCCTGTATGGGTTGGACCAGATGGCTGCTGAGGTCTCTTCCAGTTCTTAACAGTGGTCATGCTGGAGCTTGGCTAAAGACACTCATCACAGTGCTCCACCAGGCACATCCTTCAAGCCTTCTCATTTAGTAGAATTAGTCAGAGTTTTTACACTGCTCACAAAGTCTTTGAGATTCCAGGGTTACTTCAGTGTTACGATGGGGTATGAGAATAAGGCCCATTGTAGATGAGCTTTGAGAACCCAACAGAACTTTAAATGAGGCTCTTTCTTTGCTTTAAGTTTTCTTCTTCCTTATGGCAAAGTGGATGCCTGATTTGTCAGAGCTGGTGGCTTTCAAAACATAAAGGTCTGTTGAACTGAGGGCCAGGACACCTAGGTTCTAGTGGTAGCCCTGCTTCAACCTCACTTCCTCATAACTTCTCTCGTCCTTCATTCTGCTCTGGAAAATGAGAAAGTTGGACTGAGAAGAGGCAATTTTGCACTTTTCCTAGGACATTGCCTGTATCCCGTGGATTGTCACCCATTTACTTTTACTTATATATTGGACTCTAACTGACATTCACGTGGAAGTTTTAATAATCTGCGATGTTTCACTTAAGTCCAGCAAGTATTTTTTATAGAATGCCCTTCTTCCTCAACTCATTTTCTCAGAAGCACTCCATTCTTTCAAGACTCAGCTTGTGCCAGCATCTTTATCAATGTGCTAGTGTCTTTCCCCTCCCCAAATCACCTTGTAACAGTTTTGTATATGTTGTAGAATATCTATTCATGTACATGTCATCTCCCCAACTAGACTGAATGGTCTTTGATTGTGGGAATGGCTTCACCTTTTGTCTTTCTACCCTCAGTGCCTGACACAGTGCCTAGTTGCCTATGATGGGAACTTATTAAAGGTAGCCAGATTATTTGATTGATGTTCCCATCCCCAGAGACTGTGTTGGAAATAAAAAGCTGGTGAATTAAAAAGAATTCAATCTTCTATCCCATCATCCTCCAGTGCAAGCCATTGCAACCCTTTTCCCCAATCAGAGACATGGTAGAGGAATGTCATTGAGCAATTGCTATGTCCAAACACCACTTTATGACATGATTTGGCATCAGTCCATGGCTCAAGAGCAATCTAACTGTGTGATCTTGGACCTCAATGAGCCACATTTGCCTTCTTCTTAAAATGAGGGATTGGTTAGAGGTGATTTTTTTACTTCCTTTCCAGTGGGGATATTCTATAATTCTGAGATGGCAAGCCCTGCAATTCAGTGGTCCCCTTACTGGTCACCTTCATGGGTTGGGAAAATGCACTTAGATTAAGGCTCTTGATAAATTAAAAGTTACTTAAATTATAGACAAGATGGAGTAAAAGATAAAGGTCCATCCATGAAGTCAGGAAGACCTAG
The DNA here is from genome assembly GCF_019393635.1 of Dromiciops gliroides. NCBI lineage: Eukaryota > Metazoa > Chordata > Mammalia > Microbiotheria > Microbiotheriidae > Dromiciops > Dromiciops gliroides. The sequence goes on along the minus strand of NC_057862.1, from coordinate 29,434,561 downwards.
GTTGAAACAGACTTCTGATGAATTCTGTGTGACCCTGGACAAGTCCTGGAATCTCTATGAAGCTCATTTTCTTCATCTGGAGATAGTGATTATCATACCTAACTAATAAGGTTGCTTTGGTGCTTAAATATTCTATCTAAAGTTTTAGAAACCTGGAAGTACTAGGTTAATGTCACCTACTAATTAATGATTACTATAAATACTTAATCAAAGAAAGCATACTTTATTAAAGCTTAATAGAAAGCAGGTTCAAATTTGTTTTCTCACTCAAGTGGAGCAAGGGGAAAGGAGATACAGTTCTTAGAGGTTTTCCATCTGGAAAAGGGATTAAACTGTGAGGGCACCAGTGGAATGAATCGTGCAGGGGAAAGAACACTGAATTCTGGGTTATCATAGTTGAATTTGAATCCTGATGCTTCCTGTACGACCTCGGGCAAATCCTTTCCACATTCTGGACCTCAAATTCCTCAAATGTAAAATAAGAGAGTTGGATAAGATAATTAGAGCTGGGTTGGATTACCTTGAAGATCCAAAGTGATGTCATCTAATCTAATGAAGTTTCAAGGTATAATGTTTGATGAATCTTGCTAAAGATTTCTCAAAATAGGTAGACCTAAGAATAAAATGAAACTCAGACATTTCTGAATTAGAGACTAATCTGTCTTTAGAGATCCTTTCTAATCATTATCTAAGTATTTATAATTGCTCTGCAACCAGGCCAGAGTCTAGGCGGGCATCCTTAATGAAAAGTGCTTTTAGTTCCCAAGTGATAGTATGCTCTTAATAAATGCTGAATGATTGATTGATAAGGGTTGGAATCCAAATGCTTATAACTTTATTATAGCTTAAGAGTTGAAAGGGACCTTAGAAATGCCAAAATGCAAAAGCCACTGGTATCTATGGTGCCATTCTCTTAGGACTGGAACTTCATGGGTGTGGGGGTCTTTTTCATTTTTCTGTCTCCATTGCCAGGTTTTACCACAGAACTTGGCAAATAAGAGTCACTAAATAACTTCCTCCCTCACTTATTTCCCCCTTCTCTTCTCTTTCCTTCACTCCTTTTCTCGTTCCTTCTTTTTCTCCTTCCTCTACCTTTTTTCCTTCCTTCCTTCCTTCCTTCCTTCCTTCCTTCCTTCCTTCCTTCCTTCCTTCCTTCCTTCCTTCCTTCCTTCCTTCCTTCCTTCCTTCCTTCCTTCCTTCCTTCCTTCCTTCCACCAATGCCCAGAGATATTACAGTATCTTGCCCAAGGTATAGGTATTAAGTGACAGTCCTAGAATTGAAAATAAAGCATTATTCCCCCTATAGAGCCAATGTAATATATGAGTAAGTAGGCTCATAAGATATCTCACAAAACTAATTTAATCCATTATGTGTGTGAATATCAGTAATACCACAGAAACTAGTCAACACATATAAAAAGGCTTCTTTAAGAGAATTACGCTTTGAGTTCTATTTAGTTATACCAGAAATATATTACCCCATTCAGTGATCTTGGTGGCGGAAGTGGGGATGACCCCAAATGGTATGAGCATCATTAGCCTGGGAGCAAATCTGGATTTGAAAAACAGGTAAGGAGCAGGGATATGGTTTCAGGTTGAGACTGATCAGAGCAGCAGGTAGGACTTAGCTAGTTGATGAAAACCAAGTCAAAGAATGGAGGGAGGTGTTGAGGACCTATAGGGAATCTGAGGATAAGTATCTGAAAATGTGGGCAGTGAGTATGATGAGTGAGGTTGGGTCTTACTGGGAGAGACATGGGAATAGAATGGGTATGACTTCCCAACCAGGGCTGAGGAAAAAGAAGGGGATGATAATAGAGAGTGAGGATGGGCTGCGTATGTGAAAGATTCCTGAAAAACAGAAAGTTCCTGGAACTGCAAAAACAATTCACAAGAAAATCATTAGATTTGGCATTGTCTGTATGATAAAGTACAGAGATAAGTCAAGAGCTTGCAAGCAAGTGCTAGATCTAATGCTTCTTTTGACATGAGTCAGATACTAAAGAACAAAGTTGAGTTTGTTCTGCAACCTCTGTTATACACCACTGACAACATTGTCTGCAGGGCACAAACATGAAAAGAATACCTCTATTTTCTAAATTATTCTTTGATCTTTGATCAGATCCTTAGAAATCACAAATGAATGAAGAAAATACTATAAAAAAGGTGAGATGTATTTCTCGTGAGTTGAATAGAAATTGAGGAACATGAATATATGTGTATACAAACATATATACCCACATATATGTATATATGTGTATGTATATGCCCATGTATATTTATATAGGTATAGATCTATACATGTATATACACATACACATACATATATGTATATATCTATATATGTGTGTATACATACATAACTATGTATATTTATATACATGTAGGTCCCTATATATATGCATGTGTATATGTATAGAAGAACTATGATAAAGTGGCTTCAAATTTAGAAAGATCTGGGTTCAAATCTAATTTTCTTGATTTCTTTATCTATGAAATGGAAATAATAATACTTGGAGTACCTATCTGTCTAGGTCACTGTGAGGAATAAATGAGACAGTATGTGTAATTGCCTTCACCCCTTAAAGTGGTCTGTGAATGGATAGGTGAAAAAAAAAAAGGCATTTATTAAGTTCCTACTATGTGCTAAATACTGTGCTAAGTGACAAGTTACAAATATTAATGTCAAAACAAAGGTAGTCCCTCCTCTCAAGATATATGTAAAGGAGTGATGGACACCTAGAGGGTTTATTAAAGTAAGCTAGTATTATTTTATTATTAATAATTCCATATTGAAATTTAATTACTTCTTACTCTCCTAGCTATTTTTATCTGTAAACATAATATGCTATTAGTGAATAACCAAATGTATTCCTTGGCATTTGTTTTTAATGAAATTGACTCTGATGAAGAGATAGTCTACCAAGAAAATTTTTGTGACGATTCCCTACAAAGATTCACAGTCTTTTCCAAGGATGACACAAGAATTTCAAACAGTTCGGGAAACATCTTTTCCAGGTCACTTCTCAAAGACAGAAATTAGATGGGATTTCAGGGAAGTTCAGTTCTTTGTGACTTTGGCTTTTTAAAAATGTGTTGGGTATTGTGGTTTAGTCTAGGCAGAAAGAGTAGAATATGACTATATTTGTATGTGACCTTGGGCAAGTCACCTTCTATTCTGGTGTGACATATAAAAAAGTTCAAGAGACATAGCTTTTGGGTAATTAATTGTTTTATTAATTATGATAATGGATAATTAATAAAAGAGGTCAGTGGTACTTTTGAATGCCATAGGCCCCTCATGGAACCAACTCAATACTTATATACCCTTGGAAGAGTGGATGTATCTGAGAGTAGAAATTAATTCTGATTGGTTAACAAGTAATGAGAGAATGAATATTACAGTGAGAGTTGGACTTATTCTAATAAGGGGTTAATGACTCTAATTACTCGGTCTTGGACAAAGAGACATCTCTTTTCCATACTACCTCCCACTAGGGCTATCTAGACAGAAGGGAGTCCACCTGTACTCAAACTTGACTGACCAAAACACAATGGGCCAGATTTCGCCAAACTATAATCTCTTTACTTTTTGATTAGATCTCAGTTTTCCCAGTGGGGTGCTTCTGTCTAAAATTTAATTTCTTTGTCAGCCTTGCCCTCCAAATTCTGACTAAATAGCCTACAATAAATGAGAAAATAGAAGGGGGGAAAATGTTAGCCCTAATTCAGTAATTAGTTATTACTATAAGAGAGAAATAAGCATTTTTCTCATTGGACTTTACTTTTATCCTCTTTAAGATGAGGACTTGCATTATAGAATCCTGGAGCTCCCTCCCAACACTAACACCTGTAATCCTAAATATCATTTGCAGGTATGTCTTGCTATTTCTATTTCCCTTCCTAGGCAGAACAGGAATTAATATGACTTTATTGATTTATTATATTATGAACATCTCTGAAAGGTCTCTGATATCCTCAGCTTGTAGAAGTCCAAATTTGAGAACTTCTCCCATCAGGGAAAATTGCAAGCTCTATAAGACTTTCAAGATACTTCCTAGTAAGATAAAGACAGGTTAAGTGATCTGCCTAAATTCATTCAGATACTGTTTGAGAGATCCAAAGCCAGATGTTTCTGACTCCAAATCAAGCACTCTGTCTATGCAACCAAGTTTCCTTTCTCAGATAGGATGTAAGAAGAATGGCGGCATGTTCATAGACTTGAAGAAGCTTTAAGGGTTATCTACTCTAATCACTACTTATCCTATGAAGTCCCTTTGTAAGAAACCCAACAAGAAGCCATTTGACTTCTGTATGAAGACCACTAGTTGTGGGGAACTCATTTCCCCTTTCATCAATTCTGTTTTTGGATTCTCTAAGTTCTTAGTAACTTTACCTCCATATAGCTTTTACTCATGTATCTTAGTTCTCTTCTAAGGACCAAATATACTGAATATTATTCTCCTAAAACATGACTATCTTCTAAATACTTGTTCGACTGTTAAAATCATCTCTTTACCAGTATACTTTATACCATTTATCTGATAGCTATGACTTTAATTCTGTCTACTCTCTTGGTGACCTTATTATGGGTAACTTCCTGTCTGCCAATAATTCTTCTGAAATATACTTACATGGCTATGCAATTATAATGGCCAAACTCATCCCTAAAGAATAGATGAAGAAAAAATAACTTCTTCCCTTTGCATAGGTGTGGAGCTATGGGGTTTCAAGCAAGTACTGCATATAATTTTTGACATGGTTGGTGCGTTGGTTAATTTTGCAGGAATGTTTTACTTTGTCTTACTTTTTTGGTGTAGGAGATAGTGGAAGGGACAAATTTGAAAATTAAGGTGGTATACAATCATCATTGAAATAAAATTGACCATTAAAATACAGCAGGACATAATGTTCCAGAGAAGCCCTATCTTATTCCTTGCTCTGATCACTGTTGATTAACAAAGCTTAATGTCATCTTGGCTCTTTAGGCTTCCATGTCTTACTGATTACATATATTGAGTTAATAAGCCATTCACTAATTATATTATAGTATGACTTCCACATATAATGCTTTTGTGGTAATTGTTTTAAATTCTTTAGTCTGCTAGAATAAAAGTTCCTAGAGACTGTGTCTATACCATGTGGATACAAATATCACTAGGCAAAAATTGGTGATTTTTCATTCACTTGAGAGTTGGAGATGACATGTCAAGAGAGTTGGATTACACTCTTTGCTTTGTTACTAATCATTCCTGGGCAACCCATTTCATCCTTATGGGCCTCAGTTCCTTCATTTGTAAAAATGAACATGGTTCGAATTGATGCCCTCTGCAGTCCCTTCCAGTTCTGAGGTCCAATGTGTCTTAGCTCAGAGCTGAGTTTATATACTGTATCTTTTGTATTATGTATTTTACATTCCTGAATATTTTTTGTACATTTGAATTTTTTGAATTCTGAATACCATGCAGAGACCAGCAGAACCTGTTTGATGTGAAGTTTATGAACTGCCGAATGCTTCTAATTTTGAATACTTCTCAAATAATTGACTAAAATGTTCTCTATATCTCAGCTGTCAAAGACATACACTAGGATATCAGTAATGTTGGTACTATAGGGCCTATAAAATACCAGTGGTGGGAGCTTGTTTTCAAACCATGAGTGGGTTAGTGAGATTTTGTTATCACCGTTTCCAGCACTCCTTCTAGCAATAACAGCAATAGCGAATGCACCACAGGAAAGCAGCTGCCTGTTTTTCTATGAGCATGGAGAAAGAGACAGAATTAGAGATAGAGACAGAGATAGAGAGACAGAGGATATAAAGAAAACAAGGGAGGGAGGGAGAGAGAGACAGAAAGAGAGAGAAGGGCAATGGGGAACAGGGGGAAGGATTGAGGAAGTAGCCAGGGACAGAGATAATAGAGGCATAATAGAGACAAGGCTAAACAGAAAAAAAAAATGGAAGAAAGGAGGGAAAGAAGGAAGAATAAAGGGAAGGAAGGAGGGAGAAAGGGAAGAAGGGAAGGAAGGAAGGAGAAGGACAAGGACAGACCAGACTTTAACTAGAATCAATACAGTGTGACTAATAATCAAAAATAAAACATTTCCATTTTAGCCAATCCTTGTAAAAGAAACTGTTCTTTTTTTTTTCTTCTAATAGTAACTTTGACAGTGACATTCAGTGAACAGTGTAGAGAAAGAAAACCCAAGGGTCTTCTTTCCTAACTGTGTGTGTGTGTGTGTGTGTGTGTGTGTGTGTGTGTTTGTCTACTTCCTAAGTCTTTTGTCACTCAAGTTTATGCTCATTGAGGATTTCCTTTGGTGATTTAATCTGGGATACTTTGGGCTGATATTGTCTTCAAAGGATAAAATATATAAGTAGAGCATTAAGTTTTTGTGGGGCATTGCATTAAGTGCTGGAGATACAAAAACAGGATGATTGCTGCTTACATTCCAATAGAGGAAGAGAAAACCCAAAGGGGAACTGGAAAGTGATGGGGCAGGGGCAGAGGAAGAATAATAATCTGATTCTGTTAAATATTATTTTGAAAGATCATTAATTTCGTTTAAACTTTTTAAGAGTTGTTAGGGCCAAAAGTCCAACCTTAAGACCAAATTTCTATTAGTGATCTTTTAAAACTTTATAGACCTGGGGGCAGCTAGGTGGCGCAGCGGATAGAGCACTGGCCCTGGATTCAGGAGTACCTGAGTTCAAATCCAGCCTCAGACACTTAACACTTACTAGCTGTGTGACCCTGGGCAAGTCACTTAACCCCAATTGCCTCACTAAAAACCAAAAAACCAAAAAACAAAACTTTATAGACCTGGCCTAGGTTACAGACTGCAAACTATTTTTGGACCTCCACTAAAAACCTTCTATAAGGAGCCTTCCACCATTTGATTTGTTTAGGGAACTCCAGAAGAGTAAATTCCTTTCTTCAATGCAGATGAGCACCCTTGTGTCTTATAGTCAGCAAATTGTCTATGCCACTGAGAAGCTGAATGAATGGCCCAGGGTCACATAGCCAGGATATGTCACTAGCAAAACACATGGTTCTTTGTACCACCAATGCCAACTTTCTCTCTCCACTATGCCATGTGTCTTCTCATCGAGACATGAATTTCTTAAAATTAGAAAAATCTTATTTAAAAGTATCATTTAATTACTGAGATGTTCATGTATCCCTTAGTAACAGCAATTAATGCAATTCTGAAGCTTTGGGATAAACAGTGAAGCTGGACTCTCCAGGAAATTAATTAGAGGGTAGCTGTACTGCATCTGTCAATGAACAGCATGTTAGATGTAAAACATACCTAAGTAAACAGTCACAAGGGGACTTTTTACACTAAAATTAACAGATTTATCCGATTATGAAAACCTTGCCATTTTCAAGAACAAGGAATAATATTGAACAAATAGAAGTGCTGGCATCACTTTGGAAAAAAAAATAACCTTTGCAATCATCAGAAATGACTATGTAACAATTTGATGAGCTCAGAGGCTCAGGAATGAACCTGGCAGCATGGCTTTGAGAACTCAGAAGGCTCTTCATCCTGCAGTGCTTCTGTTCTGTATTCTTTTCCAATTTCCCACTACCATTTGCCATTTGCTAGGTTTTCTAGCTGGGGTATACCATAAGATGCAGCTCAAACTCTGACACAGGTAGATGAGAAGATGATCTATGTGTTTGACAGAACTAGCAGCAAATAACAGTCAAGTGTCTTTCTCTAAGAAATGGAATGTCACTATCAATTCTTGGTTTCAGGAATCAAAACAGTTCTGGAATTTGGGCATCCCACTGAGCCAGGAAGCTCCAGTTATTTCAAGATGAGCTTTATCATTTATTTAATTTCAGTCAGTCAATAAATATTAATTAAGCACCTACTGTGTGCCAGGCCCTATAGAAAATACCCGAGGTTTAGTCAATAAATATTAATTAAGCACCTACTGTGTGCCAGGCCCTATAGAAAATACCCGAGGTTTAGTCAATAAATATTAATTAAGCACCTACTGTGTGCCAGGCCCGATAGAAAATACCCAAGGTTCATAGATCTAGAGCTGGAAGGATCCTCTGAGGTCATCTCATCAAACAAAATGAAGAAAAAGTCCGAGGGACGTGTGATAATGACAAGGTCAAACAGAAAGTAAGAAGTAGAAAAGAAGAAAGTTCAGAGGAAGATATTGACAAGAAGGAAAAGTGTTTCCCTAAAATGGGTGCAATAGTTATTCAAGGCTTCATATGCCTTTCCCCACTCTTCTTTGTATATGGGAATATTCAGATCTCTGGAGATCTGCCTCTCTCTTCTATTTTTCTCTCCCTGTCTCTCCCTTCAGCTACATTCCTATTCAGTTTATGAAATGCATAGTAATTAAAATTTTTTTTTAAAGTAACAGTCAGAGTTGACATTTCAACCTAGGTCCTCTGATTTGGGGTTTGGTCCCTTTGAATCTAGAATCTTTTGATTTGAACATAGGTCTTCTGACTGAGAACCACTGATCTTTTCACCACTCCATGGTGTTTCCGGGGAAAACAAAGAAGAACAATGTACTGGTGACCTCTTCTTCCCCACTCTTGCTTCAGAGAATGCTTTACCATCAAATTGTGCTGGTAAAGGTTCCAAGGCCAGTGCAGACATTCATCATAGGGACCATGTTTTTAATGTATGTGTGGATTTCTGAGCCCCAAGCATTTCAGCAATTGAAGAGCTTTCAGTTAGATGACATTACTGTGGTTGGGGGCCAAGTTTTGACCATTCTTCCAGGAAGCAAATGGTGATCTGGGAATTGACTTCCAATACTCTGATGTGTGTGGTTGGCAGATACCTGTCATGTTGTCTTGTCCAGTGTTTCCATTTTATCCCGAATCCCATTTCTCCAATTCAAAGAGAAGCCATTCTGGAGTTACCTGCTGCCTCAAAATATGCCAGTAGCCCTGCCCCTACAGAATGCAAGGTCTGGGCAGCCTTCCAGGAGCTCTTTGGAGAGGTTTATGGCACATGTGCCAATGGCATCATCGTCACATAAATATGAACCTCTAACTGGGAAACCATCCTAAAAATGTCATTTCCTCCTGCAGGTTTTCTATAGTGACCAGGGCAGCTGGTAAATCTTTTGGTGGAAAATCTAAAGTGAGCTCTGATTTTGCTTTTGCTTCTGGATGCTTCCCCAGTTCATTTCCTCTTTTCCTGAAGGTTGGGGGATGGAGATGAAGACAAGAAGATTTCTCTGTCTCTTTTTCTAACTACCTCTCCGTTTTTGTCTCTACCTCAATCTGTTTCGTTGTCTCTTTCTGTCTCTGTCTCTCTGTCTTGAACTGTTTGTGTGTATCTGTCTTCGTCTCTTTCTCTGTAGATCTGCCTATCTCTTCTATTTCTCTCTCCCTGTCTCTTTCTCCAGTTACATTACTCTTACTTTCCTGCTTTCTCCATATTTACTGAAGCAGTTGTCTTCTTGCTTCTGCCATTGGACTCAGTAATTCGGATGTGTAGAAAATCATGAAATGGTTTCTATACTTCATGGCCTTTCTCCCTAATTTTCAAAAGGGGACTATAAGATTTAGAGTAAGAATGTATCTTTTTTTTAAGTAAGAATGTATCTTCAAGGTTATGTCATTTCTTTGATTGATGAGAAAACCCAGGTCCTGAGATGGGAAGGGGAAACACAGGATCACATCATTGATAAATAGCAGAGATAGGACTCAGATCCAAGTGATTTGACTCCAAATCTTGTGCCCATTCCACCAGCCCACATTTAAAAAGGCTGATTCAGGGATACAGGAATACACTGGACTTGTAGAGAGTAGCTACTCACAGTGGCCAGGACTCAGGTCAGACACTGTTTGAGCTGAAACTTACCAAGGGAAAACAGATAACATCATGCAGTGCCCACAATGCTATGATTTATCTGTCAAACCATAACATCTAAAACTTTCTGGTGTACTTATGCTTTAATAAAATACTCCCTTTGGTCTACTGCACGTAGTGTATTTCCAAGACCAAGAGGGAAAAAGGATCACAGTTTTGCAACCAAAAGGGACCTTAGAGACTATTGAATCCAACTTTCTTGTTGTATCTTTGAGGAAACTGAGGCCCAGAGAGGTTCAGTGACATTCCAAAAGTCATATCGAGAAGAAGTGGTAAAGACCTGATTCAAACCTTGTCATATAAATCCAAATCAAAAAAATCTAGAGCTAGAAGGGACCTTAGAGATTATATCATCTAATCCCCTTATTGTGGTTAAACTGAGGCCAAAAGAGAAAAAAGGACCTATTTGTACAAAAATATTTATAGCAGCTCTTTTGAGGTGGCTAAGAACTGAAAATCAAAGGAATGCCCTTCAATTGGGGAATGGCTAAACAAGTCGTGGTATATTATGGTGATGGAATATTATTGTGCTATAAGAAATGCCTAGAAGGATGATTTCAGAAAAGCCTGGAAAGACTTGGAGTCCAAAAGATTTGTCCTTATTCACTCAGTAAATGGAAAAGCTTCAATGAAAATGCAAGGAAAATTCCAGGACTCTTCCCACTACACCATGAGAACTAATTCTAGTCAACTGAGTTGGCCAATGGAAAGATTTTTCCAGATTTCTGTGTAGTGATTGGAGCTACTAAAGTATTTGGTACAGAGGTTATCAATATTTAAAATTTGTATAGATGGTATAATAGAGATTAAACTTGCAAAAGATATGGAATGTAAGCTCCTAGAGAAGAGTGATTATCTTATTTTGATATTTGTTGACACAGTCCCTTGCACATAGTAGGCACTTAATAGGTGTTTTTATTCAATTATTGATTAAATTGATCATTTTGAATAATAATAGATCTATTGCCTCTCCCATTTTTTGACTTCACAAAGGGGAACCCTGGTGGTCTACAGGAAAGCAGCTGGGAGAGGGTGCTGTAGTAGTGCCTGGCAGCACCATGGAGCTAGGCAGCCAAAGAATGCATTCCTGCACAGCACAGACAGGGAAGGGAGGAGGGTCCCTTTGTGTGCATGGCAATAAAATACAGGATCTGGGCCCTGTAGTTGTGACTTCCAGCCTTTCAGGTTTCTCAGTTGGCATCATTAACAGAATTTAGCACCTGGACCCGGCCTGAGATTTCAGGCAGGTCATTGAGTCATGACTAGTGGTATACCTCATTCTAAGTTATTTCTCCTTATAAATAAGCTCCGGGGTATGGGAAAGGCATGGTGGTTGTAGATCTAACTCAAGGGGGAAAAACACACAAACAAACAAGTCTCAGTTGGGCCTTGGGAAGTAATAACTGGAACAGCCCCTCAATTGGCCAAAAGCTTGCCTGTAGTTTGTTTGTTTGTTTGTTTTTTTCAAGACCCATCTTAAGCAATACCTCCTCAATGAAGCCTTGCTGATTATTTAACCCACAACCCAATTGCCAATTTTTAGACTGCCTTTCTTCATTCCTCTGTCTGATAATGACTTTCCCCTAGTATTTTATAGCTTGTATGTACTCACCAGGTAATGTGGTGTATTAGAGAGGTCTGGGCCTGAGTCTTATATATCTCTTTTTTTTTTTCAGGGCAATGAGGATTAAGTGACTTGCCTAAGGTCACACAGCTAGTAAGTGTCAAGTGTCTGAGGTTGGATTTGAACTCAGGGCTTCCTGAATCCAGGGATGGTGCTTTATCCACTGTGCTACCTAACTGCCCCCTGCATCTGAGTCTTATACCCTTTGTAAGCTGTGAGCTCTTTAAGGAAAGAGAGAATTGAACAGCATGGTGGATAGAGTTCTCACTTCTGAAAGACCTGAGTTTAAATCTTGCCCAAGACACATAACAGCTGTGTGACTTGATGAGATGCTCTTAACTTTTTGTACTTCCTTTTTTCCTTCTGTAAAGTGTGTGTGTGTGTGTGGGGGGTGAACTCACTGTCCTTTAAGGTCCATTTCAGCTCTTAACCTATGGACCAACCATTTCTGATATATTTCTGATATAAACCTTGTTTCTCTCCTAGTGCATTGGTTTGCACGTAATAAGACCTTAATAAATGTGAGCTATATTGTATCTTTGTGAGAAAGTGCACTGGATTTGGCTTTAAATCCTGATTACCTCTTATTATTTGCATGCTCTTGGACAGGATAGAAAAAAGGTAGATACATAAAGCATTCATTAAGTGCTTGTTATGTGCTAGGGACTGTGGTAAGCACTGGGAATACTGAGACAAGGAAAAAGAAAGATAAATCATATAACTCCCTTGGGCTTTGGTTACCACACCTATAAAATGAAATGCTTGTACTCACCGAGCTCCAATGTCCTTTCCTACTCTGAATCTATTATCTCATGTTCCCAAGATCTATGATAATATGATACTTTTAATTTAGTTCCCCTCCAAATCTGTCTATGATTTCAATGTAAGCCTCATTCAGCAATCTCTTCTCTGCTCTCCCAGTACTCAGTTTAATAGCCAATTAAATATGCCTTTGCTATTCTTAGTATGAGTTTATAGATCTTTATGAATCAATTTATTTTGTGTTAGGTTTTTCTTGTTGTTCTCCTGGATTCTTAATAGGCTTGCATTAAGTATTTGTTGTTATTAGCAATAGTTCACCTTTCTTTAGTCTTCTATGGCTTAGAAATCATTCTCCTCACAGTAATTCTATTAGATAAGTAGTGAGAACATAGTACCTATTTTTCAGATGGGAAATTGAGGGCCTTGAGAGCTAACTAAATACCATCACTTAGCAGGTAAGTGGAATATCTGGGACTCTAGGACAAATCTTGATTTTTGTTTTATTTTCTTTTGTTTGTTTTGTTTTGGGGAGGCAATTCAGGTGAAGTGACTTGCCCAGGGTCACACAGCTAGTAGACAAATCATTATGATTCTAAGTTGAGTATCTTGAATTCTGGAGTGATTCAGCTCCCTAAATCCCTTCCATACTGAGGGACTTTGGAGAATGGTATTTACTTGCATTCTTTGAGAGTTACACAACTATTTTAAAACAAAACAAAAAAAGAAATCAAAGAAATTTTCAGTGATCTCTGAAGTGGCAAAAAACATGTATATTTGACAAAAGGACAGTGTAGGGATAGCAGAGAAAAAGATGTCAATGAGGCCTCTATCAGCCTGGGTAGTGACGATATTATAAACCACTCAATGCCTTTGTACTTTGGCAAAGGGACGTGCCTCTTTTTCATTCACTCCAATATCTTGCAATAGATTTCATCCACCATAAATAGCAGAAAGAGAGCTAGATGCCTTCCCATAATAATGTATACACATGGACACTGTGGGATAAAGAGAGGCATCTAACCTGACTAACCATATACACTGTTAGTTGTTTTCTGGGATTGGCAATGTAAAAGTTCCAATGATGCTATGCTTAGAAGATGCAGATTCAGGATACCCCCAGGTTCTAGCAAGCTGAATCAATGTAACCAGGTGGTAGTTCCTTGTCTCTTATCTCGAAGCCCCTAGAAAGTTATACGAGGAATAGTGAAAGTTGAACAAAGCTAAAATGTGTGGCCATGGTTGGGGAGAGGAGAAGCAAAGAAAGTCAATAAGAATTCATTAAGCATTTGCTATTTGCCAGGCACTGTGCTGAGCACTGGAAATACAAATACAAATGGAAAGAAAAATAATTCCTGTCCTCAGGGAATATATATTCTATTGGGGATACAACCTATAAAAGGAAGAAGAAAATGAGAGGGGTTTTGGAAGATAGTGAAGATACCCATATGGAAGCATGGTAGAGAAAGTTTAGAGAGTAAAGAGTAGAACCTGGAGAAGAATGAAACCATATATGGAGGTCCTGGGAGGGTCTGGGAAACAACAAAACATTGAATCAATAAATAAACACTTATTAACTATGTGCCAGGAGCTGTGCTAAGTATTGCGAATACAAAAAGAGGCAAAAGACAGTGCTTGCCCTCAAGGACCTTATAATCTAGTGGGAAAAGATCTATACAAGTGGGGTGTACTTTTGGTGCAAGAAGTCCAAGAGTGGAATGAACTTCTGGGGTGAGGAGTCCAGGGTAGGGAGCCTTCTACTATTACTGCTGCTGCTGTTACTACTACTACAACTACTACTACTGCCACCAGCACCACCACCAATAATAGGCTCCATTTGGGTAGGTTTACTAATTACTGTCCTCACAATAACCCTATGAGAGTTTCTCATATGTGAGATGGGATCATAAGATAATAGATTTAGAGGTAAAAGAGCTTAGCAGCCATTTAATCTGATTTGTTCCTTTTAAAATGGAGAAACTGAGTCTGAAAGAGGTAATGCTTGCCACCAAGACATATAGCTATTAAGAATCTTAGGTAAGATTTGAACCTAGGCCTTCCTGACTCCAAGTGTAGTTTGCCTTACACTGCACTATGATACTATTTGAACTACCTTTCTTACACTTTCAAATCTTAAAAACAAAAAGTAACCCCCCCCAAAAAAAAAACCTGTAAAAAAATAGAAACGTGAACAATTGCTATTAATAACAATAATCGTACTTGCTATTGGTCAAGAAGGCAAAAAGCTGTTTGTGAGAATAAACTTCAAATTCTGATATGGTTTTGGAAAGAAATATATTAGGACATTTGGTAAAGG